>NC_139317.1:14491129-17309462 GCF_056507025.1 Lutjanus erythropterus
GGCACATATAGGACAACGTGTATGCCAATACCGGTATAAACAGATATAGCTGTGATAGGCCAATATCCGGCAGATAATATTGCCTGACAGCTATATTGTCCAGTCTCTAAAAAGATGAAGGTAGGTTGGTGTGCTAAAAAAGACATTAATTTCTAAACAAAACATTCCTGTAATGTATACCAATTTACATTGAACATTTACCAATACAACCACATAATGAAAGAGGAAAAACAGGTATAGTGGAGTCTGATGTAGAGTTGTAGTGTGATGTTACATGAAACCCCAGACATACACAGACAGCGTTCAAAAAAGTGGATATGACACAAATCTTACAGAAGACGTCTACGTCAGACATTAACAGACATGAACACACAGACAAATCTCTGTTTTACCTTCCTGGGTTGATAGTCTAACTCTCGCTCCCTCTCTGCTCTCTCTTGCTGCATGGCAACATCAGAATGAAATATTGTGTCAGTTTATTGTAACATATCTTTCATAAGAATCAAATGTGTCAATAAGCATGAAAAATACGGAATTAAAAAAATATGAGTAGATCGTATGGAAATGGGTTTCGTTGATGTTCTACTGAATGCATGTATATCTTCCTCACTATTGCATACTTCACTCAAGGCAACTCTGGTCACATAAGCTGAGGATCTGTTGGCCTACAAGTGTGAACTGCTTGATAAGGAATGTAGACGCATATTATAGTCTCAGTTGCTGCCATTTAATATAACCCATTTCTGGATAACAGCCACTAATTGGTTGATTGTGAGAAATATATTTTCACTCGCTTGTCCTCACCGCTCTTGCCAGACGACTCCTCTGTTGCCGGCGGATGGAGTGTGGTGAGGGAAAGGTGGGCATGGGGGGCGCCACTGAGATAGAGATGGTCACCCTGTTTCTCTCCCGACTTGTCGAGCAGTGGCGCTGTTGTTCGTCTGTGACACCCAAACACACATGAAAACTTATAATACATGCACTTTATAAACAATGTAATACAGCTATGCAGACAGGATCAGCCTCTCACCTCGATGCAGGGCTCTGAGACTGAGCTGAGCGTTTCTGTGCAGCTCTTCCAGACATGGTGGTCGGGTACAAGGATGAAACACGTTGTGTTGCTGGTGCCATGGAGCCTGATAGTGAAGCGACAGCTTGCTCTCTATATCCAGGTTTGACACCGCTAAGATGAGAGAAGAGAGAGAGAGAACATGTTAAAGATGTTGTAAAGCAAGAATAAATCTGATCATTGCTGATCAAAACTTGCGTCATAGTACCTTGGAACTTTTAAAACTCAGTGTGCACTGTACAGTGGAAACAGCTGATTTTGTCCTGCCCCTGTCCTAAACTTACAAAGGGTGCAAAATTAACTTGTTTCCACAGGCCCAGTCGCTAGTGAATGTTCAAATTTTACCAGTCACTCAATAGATTACCATTGTTTTTTGGCTGGAGAGTGAAGCAAATCTACCAGCCACTTCACACCAAAGATGTTATTGTTGCTTTAAGACATGGTTCTTGAAAGAGATTTGTATTCCAAAATCAGTGGCTCAGCTCTCCGTGCCTGTTCCATTAGCATGAGAGAGAAAACAGCAATGAGAGGAACTGAAATAAGCTGAGATCCAGGCCAGGATTTACAATTTACCAGCACATGAAAATGCACAAAACAAAGAAAAAAAGAGCACAATAATATTGTAAGCTGATACACAAAAAATATTCAGAATCTGATATAAGGCACATCACAATCCTCTGTCAATGCTTTACATTAAAACACCAGACAAGGCCTTGACACACCAGCAGGTGGCAGCTAAACACACCACTGCAACAGACCACCATACATCTCTCACAGTCCTCCATGTTTACTGCCACCACAATATATTATTATCAGAAAACACAACAAACCTGTCATCATGAATGATGTACAACTGAGAATCTTAAACTTTCATTTCCTAAGATTAAAACGTTTGATTTACAGACGAGGAGAGAGCGAGAGAAGCACTGTGATTATCCATCTCTCTTATCTGCTCTCAGAGCCCCTTTAGCTTTTATTATGAATCCTATTTCCTCTCTTTTAACTCGGAATTCAAAATGTAATTGTGTCCTTGAAAGCAACACGGCACATCAGTAGCCAGGCAACCTTTCATTGCTCATCAAGGCTCATTTTTGCCTGCAATTAAATCAGTGAGCTCACATCAGCAGCATGCAGCCAATTTAAACTACAAGGTTACAGAAGCACAGCAGGCCAGCTTATTCACACTAAATAAACAATTATACAACTTTCTGCCCCAAAGACTGTCACATACAGATAAAGTTATTGTCTTGTTTTGTATATCACACTTCCTGTCTTTCACATTCATGAAGATAATGATTACAAAATATAACCAAAACACAGCTAAACAAACTCACATGGCAGATGAAACTACATTCATTTTTGTAGATCTAAAACAGTAATACAGCAATATGAAATAAAGTTCAGATGAATTTTAGCAAAATGACATTTAACTCTTGGAGCATTATTTTTTTGCCTTCCCTAAAATGAGACACGAATGAAATGATGGGATGTTAGTATCATAGACCTTGTCTGCTGATTAGACTGACAGGCCTCCAACTCTTGTTTGCCAGATGTAAGAAAACATGTTTGTTTGGTGCAGACTCCAACAATCATCATGATTATATATTTTTTTTGTTTTGAAAATGATCAGCAAAATTTATCATTCCCACCAACTGTGAATCATATTGCTATCAGAATATCTGTTACAATAATTGCAATATGATTTATATTTACCATATGCGTGTATGCATGCAGCACTAGACAGAGAAGTGGAACAAAGGTGTTTCTTTGAAAATAGTCTGTAGAAGGTGTTGACCTAGTTGTTGTGACACACTTAAATTAGCAGATATGTTACTGTGCCTTTACTGCCTGCCAGCCCACGTTCCCTGATCTTTCTTCTCATCATCCCTTCCTTCTCTTCCCCTTTTTTGCAGCTATGAAGGTGTCCTCACATCTTTATCAAATTGTAGTGAAAAGACTGCATTATTCAGCTACTTCATAATGTATATCATAAAAAGAACTCATACAAACACCTTTTACTTAGTGGTCATCTCTAGACATATTTAAGCCATAAAAAAACAAAATATTTTCCACCAAAAAGTTCAGTTGGTCAAAAAAAAAAAATAAAATAAAATCTGGAAAACACACTCTTTCTCACATGAAGACGAATCCAGAATATATAAATACACTAATATTCTGAATTTCAAAGTTGAACCACAGGACACAAAATCATATCTTATCTTATCTGTCACTAAAATGTCCATGAGATTTCATGCTTCCACATCACACTTGTTTAAGGGTGGGTTCACATCAGCCTTGTTTAGTCTGGTTGAACAAAAACCTACTGCAGCCTTTTGGTGCAGTTTGTTTGGGTTGATGTGAACACTGGATTCCGGTGTGATGTGAACACCGGACTCTGGCCCGGATCAAGCAACCACTCTCTGGTCCATCTCTAAGGCGTGGTCTTGTAACGCTGTCACTCTGAAGTGGTTCATTTCTGGTGTGAGCACTAGTCAAACCAATCACAGAAGTGTACCATTGTACCAAAATGTGGCCTGGTAGAGGAAAAACCTGGACTCATGATGAATATTCACTGCCTTCTGAGACGTTAACATGCATGGTCCTCTAAAGTCTGCTGATATGCACTCTAGATCAACACCAAAATTAACCTTTAGGTGGGAACTAGGGTTGCAGGTAATAAATACTCTCCTTAATCGATCATTGGCAACATTAATAATCAATGAATCAATTAACAATAATTTTGCTTATACCAGACAACACCATATGCATTCTTTTCCTCCTCAATCAAAGCTTTATTTCCACAGAAACATATTGCATGTTCTCTGACAGGACTATGTAGCAAGGCCTACATATTAAACACATACACTTGAATATCAGATAACGTGGACCACGCTCATAAAAATAACCTGTTATATTTCAGGTCTTTATTTGACAGTCGTCCCTAGTGGGAACCTGCCCTATGTTGAATATTGGACCACAATGGGCTCCAAAAATGTGATGTCACAAATTCATGCTTGTATGTAGGTGCATTAGACTCAGCTCAGAGAGACTCCCTCTTCAGCAGATGAATGTGAATGCAACCTTCTAGCGTCACTTAAATAATATCACACAGTGAATTCCACTCATTCAAGTGAAGTAGCAATAAACAGAGCAATATTTTGAGTGGAGGGGAACTTTAATATATACCTATAATGCGTTGAAATATTGCAGAATGCAAAACATCAGCAGCGTTCCACTAAGTTCATTGCCAGGCTGCAGCAACAACATCACTAGTCAAATAAATCTGTATTTAACATCAGACTGGTCCACTCATGGTATATCAGTGTTTCCCTCCTGACCACTTTGCTCAGTACCTCATCAACCTTCCCTCTGGCGGCAACTTACATAGCCCTTAAAACTCAGCAAAACATGAACAATGCAGTGCTGGATTCAAAGTTAGGTATGATACCTCAGCGAATCCATCAGGAATACAAACAATTTCCCCAAATAAATGATAATCTTTTAGAGTTTCACCTCTCTCTCCTACCTGCATTGTCCCGCTCCCGCCTCGCTTTTGCTGTCCTGCATTTCTTTTTCCTCATCTGCATTCGACTGTAATCAATCTTATGCTGGGAGTTACCCATTGCTAACATTCGGGACCACTCAAGACATGGCTGAGCACAAATACACACCCATCTAATGCACACTCAGTCTCTTGCTCTCTTTCTGTCTTTTACCCATCAGCGCTCTCTATCTTACTGTATGCCTCCATCTCCGTTTCCCCTCATCCTGAAATCTGCAGGTGCAGTGTCAGCAACTTGCAGTGTCATCATCAGGACTTGCATGCCAACAGCGCTAAGAGAGGAGAGGAGCTACAGTGCAAAAGAAGGTAGAAAACACTAAAGAAATGCAGTGCAATACAGAAAAGACAGTAATGCAGCAATGTACAGGAGCTCTTAAAACAATGATTCAAAGTTCACACAGAAGGAGTGCAAATGTTTATGGTTTAGTTTTGTATGAACTTTTGATTTTGTACTGAAAAGTGTCTAGATCTAATAAGAGAGAAGTGGCAATCACAGTTGCTGGAGTATTTAGATTTCCATTAACAACAGATAGCTTCATGAGGAATGATAAACTTATGCCTATCTTGAACAAAACAGTGTCTAAGACACAAAAAGTTGCAATAAATTCTTGTAGACAGAAAAGAGGAAGAAAAAAGAGAATTCAACTGAATATGAATAATAGGAAAGATGGTGTGACAGGAGAATGGATGGATGGAAAATGGGAGAATTTTGTTAACAAGTTATACCGTATGTTATAGTGGCAGGCAGATACTTGTGGTAAGGTTTCTAAAGGTGCCAGCATACTCCAACTAAAGTGTTTGTTGGATGATCAAAAAACATTTGAAACCCCTTCCAGTCTGTAGAAGAACATCAGCTCGAAACATCACTTGTGGATGTGCAATTAAGGGAGCTACAGTGTGCAGATCTGGTTTCATGCTTTCATGCTGTTGTCTATTGGTCCAGCACCTGCTTTCAATCGTATTTGGATGTGCGTGACTACGATGCATTCAAACCTCCTCCACCCACACCTTTATGACACTGGAATTGGGCAGGAGGTGAGGGGGGCTGTGTCTGACAGTTTTGGTAACTTTCAGAAAACAACAATCCAACTATATATGTCACTTTATGCATGAACAACTGAGCTGACCACTATGAGCGTCTTAAAGGTGAGACTTTCTGAAAATGTACACAGTTTTCCCCGTATTTAAACTGTAGTATTTTCATATCTCACACCTCTGTGATGGCCAGCTCTTGACAGCCTTCAAGTGTGGCTTTTGTGCCCAGCCTGCCCATTCTCATTCCCAAGTCCTCAAATACCAACCTTTTATCACACCCCTGATGACTCATACAGGTGCATAAGGTACTCTTTAGCAACTGTATGAGATGTGCTAGGCTTTCAACTAAACGTTAACGTTAAGTACCTTATGTGACTTTCATCTTGTGACTTGCATAACTTATGTCACATGTTCGTAAGTTTGCAACATAACATACTTATTTAAACCCAAATCATGTCCCTTTCTTAAACCTATCCAAATTGCATCAGTTTCATAAAATTAACCACACGTTAAAAAGTCTTTCTGGCAGCCTGTCATACAGCTGTTCAAGGGTACGTTGTGCATCAGTGTGAGACCCAGAGGGATGTGAAAAAGCAGCATGGGTATTTGGTGAGCTGGCCTGAGAACAGGTCGACTCAGCCTACTTGGGAAAAACCTTTGCCAGAGTCCTGGGAGAAAGATTCCAGAAGATTATCGAACCAGGCCAGGGGGCTGACACTGGCCCAAAACCAGCCCAAGCACTAGAGCTGATTCTCAAAACTCACAAGAGTTTTGCGAATCTTGGGTTCCCTTTCTAGATACGACCATTTACCATACAGATCAGCCTTTATGAACTGCTGAAAGTAGTCAGGTGTTAATGTCGATCGACTGCATCTTAGATACACAAGTGTAGAAAATTTACTGGTAACCTAAAATAATACTGGAAAACATATAGCCAAATAATTTGCAACGAACGGGCTTCATGTGACTTTGGCCAAGACATATCACATGTGACTGTTATCTGTCTGCCAATTTGTGAAAATTTATGTGGTGTGGTGTCAGGAGAGCCAACTCTACTAACAACTGTCAGTGTCAATGCAATGGCTTTAAATGTGTCATGTACAGTTAGTGAGTTATTGGCTCAAATGTAAAAGGTTTTTTTATGGCACCACTTCAGCCTCATCAGGCTAATGGGTCTAATTTTCATTACCTGAGAGTGGGTGAGTTTTTTTTTATTTTTTTTTAACATATCTGGAAGGCTTGGCTTATGTGGGTTTTATGGTTTCTGAGATCCGCAGAGTTTTAGGGAGGTAGAAGAGAACGAATAAGAAGACAGAAGAAAATCCCAACAATAATGTTCTCATTTTGTGCTCAGTTATGGTATAAAGTAGAAGCCCAGAGAAAGTCTGTTCACAGAGAACACTATAGTGTTAAAAAAAAAAAAAAAAAAAAGAGCTGTACCAACAAACTATGAAAAACATGACAGCCGGGCACAACCATCCATGACATTTGCAATGAGGACACTAACTCTCAACATGTCACTGCTTTAATATTGCTCTTTCTCTTTGTGGTATGGCTATATGATTTGTGTCCCTCTCTCTCTCCAGTCCAGATGTGAGTGAATGTAAGTCATTAGTGGAGAATGTATTAGGGTGTATCTGGGTCAGGCAGCACACTCCCTATGGCAGTAGCTGCAGAATCTTGTCATAGTAGACAGCTGTTATATAAGAAACACTAGCTGGCCGGTTCTGCAGAGGAAAAATTGTGCACTGTTAGCACTGTTTGTTGGCCTACAACAGCTCATGTCATTGACAGTAGTCATATTTATTTTTTTTATCTTGATTTTGTTTTGCCACAGACGGTCGTAACTTATGCAAGATCAACACTTAAATTTTCAGGAATAATAGTTTTACATTGACTCCCCACCAGCTGAACACACATAAAGGATTACAGCTGTTGACAAATAATAACATAATATCCACTTTCACTTCAGCTCTTTATCATAAAGTTGCCCTTTAACTAGCTTTAAGGTTGTGCAAATGATCCTATTCCACACTGTCTGAGTGTCGTATTAGTTTATAGTGACATAGCTTTATGAGATGTAGCTTTATGATAATTTACCCTTCATTATGACTTCCACTTGGTGACCTTGGTCATCTCCTTTCGTGTTTGCTGTACTTAGATATACTATATATACTATATGTTGAAAGAAAAATAAATTGAAAAAGGTTTAGCTAACTAGCTAGCTAAGCTACATCAGTTGTTAGCAAGTTAGTCAGCTTGCATTTTGATTTGTAGCAAAATATATATACATCTGATACCTAATGTTAGCAAAACACAAGCTAACTAACTTGCTAATTTTCATAAAGTCTTTAGATAACTCAAGATAAGACTATACACACATACACTCTCTGTCTCCCCCTCTCTCTCACACACACACGTATTTTAATATTATGATACAGTGTCATAGTGTAACATAAGCATAGTGACACTATCATCACATTTTTGTCTGAATTAAAAGTAACTGCACAGTACAAACAGAAACAGGAACTGAACAGGTTAATAAAAGGTTCTAAGGAACACACTGGTGTTCAGACAGTACCTTTGGATCGCACAGGGACACAGCCCAGACCAAGACAAGCCAAAGCCATGGTCAGCAGCTCTCTACTCTCTCTTCCTCTTTTCCTGGTTTTTGTCTTTCTCTGTTGCTCCTTCCTTTCCCCTGCAGACTCCCAATCATTTGTCTCCTGACAATGGCACCTTATTCACTCCTGCAGACCTTTCTAAAACATTCCTGTGCAAGTCCAACATCCAGACTAGCAACATCTGCAGACACAGACCCTCCCCCTCCACCTCGTCACCCACCTGCTGTCCCTCCCTGCTCACTCCTCCCTTCAGCTGACCCAACACATCACTGAAAAGAATTTGTTTTTCCTTCTGACATGTGGATGTTTGACTTTGGCCTTGCCAAGAGCTACATGGCACTCACAAGGCATGATGCACCTATGCTTCGTCACAAAGTCATACACTTCTCTGTCCCGTCACTGTTGTCTCTATGCGTCACCCCCATCCGCTGGTGTCAGATGGTAGGATCCTGCCTGGGCATGGCCTGTCCCTGACCGTAATCTCTTTATGATGCAGTAATATGTGGAGGGAGGGGAGGAGGGTTCAGGCACAAGTATTAATGTATTAATCCACCACATGCTGGGAATATGTATCACGTGTTCAATCCTTCTATTGCTGCCACCAAAGAGCGATGATCTAAGGGTGTGTGTGAGTGAGAACTCCTGACTTTGTGTGTGTTTTTATAGTTAAACATCTGATCAAAGTTGAAAACAATTTTTTGACCAAATTGGATACTTCAGGCCATGTTTTGAAAAAAATTAAAGAAAATTATTCTCAATATTATTCGTTGTCCTCGTCGAGGAAACTTTGTCTTTGTACACACTGATTATGAGGAGTCAACATCCCCATGTGGTTGCAAAATAAACAGCGTGACACACACGCACACACAGACAGAGACAGAGAGAGTGTACGAGCACCCTGCCCGGTAATCTGCTGTAATCTGGAGCTCTGGCAGTTCACTGACTTTGGAGTAGAGCTGGCGGAGCTGGCAGTCTGCTCGAGGAGCTTTCAGCCTCCCGCCGTGGCCGGGAACGACACAGACACACCGAAAATATCCGCATACACATGCAAACCCACCACGTGTCCGCACACGCTTCGCTGCAGTGGTCAACATCAGCACCGACAGAGGGGAACATGGTCGAGAATATTAAATGTACGGATGTTCCTCCTTGTGGTTTGCCTCAGTTTATTTACAGCAGTTTGTCTAAATAGCACTGCTGGGAGGCCTTTAATAGCTTGTCGTCCCAGGGGTTGTTTGTCAGTTGTGGTACTGAGTGATCTATGAAACATCAGGGCCGGATCACGGACCTTTCAACCACATATGAGCCTCGTCGTAACCTGAGCTTCTTGCATAGGACCCTAATGGCTCGTCCTGCCTGAAGAGCTTAGGCCAAATCACTTTCAGCATCATCTTTTAAGTCACTTAAAACACACTTACAGACTTGTTTTCATGTGGGGATCAGGCACAATAATTTCAGTTTGAATTCTCTTGCATTGATGCTTATGTACCACGACAGAAGTCGCATAGATAATAAATAAATGTACCAATGCCAAACAACTAATTTATGTTAAGCACAAATATTACAGACAGTTTGCTCACCAGTACGTGTTACTTATGATTCTGAATGGGAATTTTTAAAAATGTTAATACTGAGGGGGACTGAGAGTACCAGAGTGTAAAGCATGGTTGTAGAAATCATGGAAAACAAGCACAAATTTGCAACAGCTGCAATGAACATGCATCCCTGTGTGCATGCATTAAAAAGCACACACCACCATGTGACACCTGTGGCTGTGGTGCAAGGAATGGGACTGAGTCACACCAACAGCATGAACTCGCTGCCAAAACCAGTGGTGCCTCCCACAAGAGTCTGCAACTAATGGTTCATCAGTTGCGAAAGAGCCGTAGCTAGTGTGTGTGTTGTGTGTGTGTGTGTGTGGGGGGGTCACTAATGAAAAATGAATTTTGCTGATCATAATGATACCTCCCACAAAAGTCTACAACTAACGGTTCATTAGTTACGTGGATCCATTCAGAAGTTGTGCACTTTTTTGCAGTATGCCCCTCTCATTAACTTGCCCCCTTTTTACCAGTTGGCATGAACACAAACACACACACACTTCAGCCTCCTAGGGCGAAAGCTGTATCTGCCAGAGGGTGGGAAATTTTTGTGGACTGACCAACTGATACCCTACAGAGGCAGCTAAAAGGACACTACATAACTTGCCTGATAAGCAGTCATTACAAACAGAGAGAGGAGTGCAAACCAGGCATCCTGAACCACAGGGAAAAAAAAAATATTTTGCTGGTGACACATTTCTAGTGAAGCACTTTGGTGTGATCGCCAAAACCAAAACAATGTGCTGAAAAATACTAAAATGCTATGTAGAGTACTGCTGCTGTTTCTTTGTCTCAGCAGTGGTGGCACCAGATTAGTAAAACACTAAAATACAGTAGGTGATTTTTGGGCACTTCCAGTAGATCTGTGTTATTTAGGTACATTAATTTATTTAATCAAATCGGTAACTTTAAAATAATTATTGAACATCAAATCGACTTTTGACCTTAAAATCAAAATTCAAATCAAATTGTGACACCCCTAACAGGGCTCAACAATAAGGATTGCCTGCTTGCCCAGGGCAAGTAAAATGGAGGGTTGGGCAAGGAAATCTGGTAAATCACTTGCCAAGTGATAAAAAAAATACTTCAACTATTAAGCAGCTTTGATAATCGATTAATCATTAAAGCAGTTTTTCATGTAGAATGGCATAGAATGGTATGGAAATTCCCTGCTTTTCTTTATTTATCATCATATTAAACTGGATCTCTTGGAATTTTCAGTGGACTAAACAAGACATTTAAAGACATCACCTTGGATAACTTACAATAAATAAACAATTTGTAAAGGGGCAAGTAAAAATGGACTTTGGGCTTTGACTCACTATCTCAACTGAGCAAGTGAAAAACAAAACCCATTAACATTGAACCTTGCATAATAAATATGTATAAAATTCCCCTATTCCTCCCCCTTTGTGTTTCTCTCTCTATTTATCTCTATATTTTTGTCTCTGTCCTCCTTCCTCACAAAATTAATAAATCATGCTACCCCCATTCCCTTTTCCCATCTTTCTTCCCCAGCTGCACACCTGCACTATTGTTCAGCCTCCATCCTCAATCCCTCTGTTCTGCCCCTCTGACCTGCACAACATTCATGTTGTAACAAGTGTGTGTGTGTGTGTGTGTGTGTGTGTGTGTGTGTGTGTGTGTGTGTGTGTGTGTGTGTGTGTGTGTGAGTGACTGTGTGCACATTTCTACAAGGGTTTGAGGCCTGTCTGTAAGGGCCAGCAGAGGTGAGTCACGGTGTCTGACAATAAAACCGAAAGTCTTATTTATAGCACCGACCACGTCACAGTGAGCCCGGTGAGCCAGAGAAAATATCAACAACATAACAGCAGGTTAAATGTTCAAGGGATTATTTCCTGGCTCTGCACACGCTGTTTACCCAATATTAACAGACTCAGCTCAGAGTGCTCCTGTGCTGCCCCTTAGTGGCACAGCATGCACACTACACACAGTTAGAGTGAATGCTGTAGGTATGTGTGGACTGAAAGTCACATTATTGAAGTGCTCAGTGGATTTGTGAGCACCGCCATATGTTTATCATATAGTTCCTATATGTTGTATGAATAAGAAGGGATAATCCAACTGAAAAAACAAATCAGTCAAAGTGTGCATACCATAGTACACATCTTAATGGATAAAATAAGGTCACTATTCTATGGAGCAAAACAACATTTTCTTAATGAATAACTGGAAATATTGCCACTGCCATTGTAGTAGACCACTCATCCATGCTCCCTTTTCCAGTAAAGCTAGGACAGGCAGGTTACTTTGGCTTTTCAGGCTTTAGAAAATGATGGCAGTTTAGGTTGGTAAGATAATTGATTGTTGAGTCTCGTTTCCAAAACAAGCCACCAGTCTAAAGCATAAGTAATTTGACAACCTGAGAATGAGACTCAACAGTCAGCTAACTTTGCAGAGTCACTTGCTGCATGTTTAAAGGAGGCCTTAAGTCTTTGTGTTAAGCTTAGAGTTGGAGTTAGATGAAAAGATTGATACCACTCTCCTATATATTGTAAATATGCTGCCAGCTGGTTCGCTTAGCTTAGCACAAAGGCTGGAAACAGGGAAACCTGGCCAAGAAAAGTCTGGCACATAACCCCTTGTAACACCACAATGTGTAGTGTTTACATGTCTGGTTTTCTACAGAAGTGTTAAAACAAGACGATACAAAACGTAAAACAATATTGTGTGCTGCAAACACAATATAACTTGTTAATTAGTGACCTTGAGAGGTCTTGGTAGGTGGATTTTTTTTAACTTTGGACAGAGTGTGGCCAGCTGTTTTCCCCTGTTTCCAGTCTTAGCCAGCTAAGCTAAGCTGACCGGCTGCTGGCTGTAGCGTTACATTACCTGACAGACATGAGAGCCGTATGAAACTTATCATCTAACTGGGTGCCCTGGAAGCTCAGCTGGTCAAATGCCCACACCATGTGCAGAGGTTATCAGTCCTCAGCGGCCAGTTTGAATCCAGGCTGTGGCCCTTTGCTGCATATCCTCCATCCACTCTCACCCCCATTTTCTGTCCATTCAGAGTTGTCCTATCCAATAAAAGCTAAAAAGCCCAAAAAATAAAATTAAAAAGAGTGAATTTCCAAAGCATCAAACTGTTCCTTTAACACAGAGACATGAGAATGGTGTCAATCTGTTCATTTCAATCACAGAAAAACAGTGAATATGTGTAGTTAACAAGATGTGTAACTATTTCTTTTTAAGTTTAATCCATTTTACTTTTATAGCCCAGCTTCACAGATTTGTCTCAGAGAACTTTAGCTACAACAGATCTACAGATCCTCATTTTGCATAAAGAAAAAATCTGGATAAAAGGGGGAGAAAGACCAAATTACAGTTGGGGAACCCCTCTTTCAGGGCAGACATACATGCAGTAGGTGTCATACACAAATGTAGCAATAGTGGAATTACTAAGCAGAGAAGTAAAGGTGTAATTGGTTACTAAGCATATATTTTATGTTGCAACTTATAACTTTAACCTCAGTAAAAAGTTGCACAAGTACGCAAAATACAGATACTAAACACTTGCAGAAAACAAAATTAAGTAAAAAAAGATTGAATTTACATTTTCAATTTCAAAAAAATATTTTGTATCTGTTTGAATAAGGAGTTTATAACCTATATACATAACATTAACGGAACAATATGTTTCTGTCAGTGGACATAGTTTTCTTGAGAAAAGCAGCAGCAGCAGGAGATCAATGTTTTATCATCTCATGTTGTTGAAGGGCCTCGTCTCCTTACTCAACCTTTCTGAGGATTCTGTATTTCCCCAGTCCTCATCAATATTGCAGCATTGTTCCTAAAGAGGCAGAAATCAGGGAAAGAAATATTGAGAGAATAACAGAGTCGCGAAAACTACAGGAAAAATGTTCGGTCAATACTAATCCCTGTATCTTTTGTCTGAACAGTGTATTAGTTTGCTGACAAATTAGAATGAATGTACGCATACACAAAAACAATGTCAGATACAATGTCTGAGGTCAACACAGGGGTCAGATGGGGTCTTTGGGTTTGGATTAAATGTTATGCCTGGTAAGTGACACACTCTGCAGTCATCTGCTTGTATAAGTTACTTAGTATGGATTTTCGTGAATAACCCTGATGGCTAGAATAGAACAAATAAATCACTTGTTTTTATCTGTTTCCACTGCCGACTGCTTGATCACAAATCAGATAAATGACGTCCTCTGACTGCTCCGTGATGCGTTTGGTTAATGCTGTTCAGTAGCAGGTTTCATTGATGCTGTCCTCTCTGGTACTCTTCGTGTCTTTAGTTTCTTTTACAACGTGAAGGTATGGGACCAGATGCCGCTTGGCTAGTGCAAGTCAAAGTGCCTATTTAAAAGAGACTCATGTTTGTGTCAGGCTGAAATGTAAACATAAATGGTGTCCTCCTCAGTCAAGGTGTAACCTCTCACCCATGAGTAGACCCACGCTTCCCTAACGTTTCCCATTGATACGTTTAGAACGTCAAAGAATATAGTTCTCACAGCTCATAATGAGGTGAGGAGTTTTTCAAATATATGAACTGTCCCTTTAAAACATCATAACACCTTCATGCTGTAATACCTGTGTAACATAAGCCTCCATGAGGCAGAGTGGGGAATAAATCAACCGCACTCAGTTTTTCATTTTTTATTTTTATTTGAGGTGGTCAGCACCAGTAGAATTGTCTTTACTTTACACAACTATACAATACAAGACAAATTTGGTGATATTCTATTTTTTCTCCTATTTTGAAAGCCGTGACAAAATAATTGATCCTATGAAGAAGTGCTGTCTCTGTGGCCAAATATTTAGCCTGATAGCTTATTCCTCAGAGCCACAGAGGTTCATTGTTGTCCAAAGTAATACAGTTAAAAACATCAATGAGCTGACACGTACCTTCATTACAATGAACACCGGCACTGTTGTTCATATTTGAGTCAATCTCACAAACACACCGCTGACATAAGTACTCACTAGTGCACATTAATCCGTAGCTGAAAATAGTTCCAAACAAATGCACTATTTACTTTGTTTGCCGCAGTAGAATTTACTGAGCTCTTTAAAAAAAAATGAAAGCTTGTGTGCCCTCAGTGTCTGCAGTAGGAATGAATGGGCTGGGGGCTGAGAGCCGCAGACAGAGTTTCAATTGGTGTAGATTTCAAGGGAGGATGGAGGGGACAGGTCAGGCCCAGTAAAACATTAAAGTTGCAGAGGAATTTTATTTTGACAGTATATTCCATTATGTTTTAAATTGTCACTTGACATATTAGTTCTGTATTTTCCTGTAGATAAATATATTTCAACTATAAATTGAGACAGAAAGGGCACAAGTTGGTGCATTAAAAAAATACTAGAATGCAGGAAATTAAGTGTTTGATGCTTCTCTTGGAGGTTACTACGTGTTGATGAAAACAGAGTAACTGGGTTGTTTTTTATCTTTTCATGAGATTTGTTGACAATTAGAAAAATACAGAAAAATGGTAGTGTTATCCTTAAAGCCCACAAACAGCTTACCTTTCTCCTAACTATAGGGTAACTCCACATAGTCTACAGCAGTTTAGTTTACAGTGGGCGTCTTGTTTTCATTTTCCTCCAACATAAGATCTGATATCATCTCTGTATAGACCGGCGGCAGGAGGGTGGGAAGAAATGCCACCATCATGCCAACAATGATGGTGGCAGAGTGTGTGTGTGTGTGTGTGTGTGTGTGTGTGGTTTCATATTGTTCTCTGTGTGTGCTTGTCAAACAGACTTCTGCCAGCATTATCCTGTGTGTGTGTGTGTGTGCGTGCGTGTGTGTGTGTGTGTGCGTGCGTGTGTGTGTATGTGTGTGTTTGTAAATGCTTCAGCCATGTTGGTGGAATGGCACGAGACAAGACATCGCCCATGTTATTTTTAACTGCGTGTCTCCATGGAAACCGGCACATATGCAGGGAGGGGGGTGATCTCCTGCTGTGCGTGTGTTGAGGAAGACTCCTACCGTTGGTCATAGTGTGAATGGGAGTGTGTGTGTGTGTGTGTGTGGGTGTGTGTGTGTGTGTGTGTGTGTATTTACAGGTACAGGCATGTATGTGTGTGTGAGTCTAATAATTGTTTATTTGTTAATCCAACCTTTCAAATTAAAGTGGGTATTTTTACATTGGTACTTTCTACATTAGTTTGTAATTGGTGTGTGTGTGTGTGTCTGTGTGTGTGAAGATATGTCACATCTGAGACAGGGAGAAGGGAAGGGAGGGGAAAGGGCTTCTGAGGCAACTGAGGAAACACCAACGTGCCGTACCTGACGACAGGAGGGGGTCTACTGCTTCTACCTCAACCTGAAATAACCCAAGCTGGGCTGCGAGTTCACTAAACACATCACCGACCAAATGTCACCCGCCTTGTCTCAATACATGCAGATGAGCTGTGACTTAGCTACCATTTATAAACTGTGAATTACTGATCTGCTTTTGGCCACTTTCCTTAAAATAGAACACCTATGCACTGAAACCTCCATTTAAAAAGTTAAAGCTGTGACACGGTAATGTAATTTGTAGATCATTTTCACTCCAGGAATAAAAAAATCCACAGGATGCAGTTATTTTGGTCCTGCGTGCGTGGCATCATCAATACTGACTCTTCATTATTTATAATTAATGGATCAATGAGCCTACAGTGACTAAGATGTTCCTCTGTTGTCAGGTTGTGGGGGAGGTTTATATTGGGTGAGGACATTCTTCTATAGCTTTAGAAACCATCCAAGAGTTATCAACTGAGTGAATGTAGTCGTTTCTATGGAAACAACTTAAAGATTAAAGCTGTGAAGAGTGAGAGCCATGCCAGAGTGATTCCCATAATGCCTTGTGCCTAGGGATCTCAGGGAAAGAGAGAGAGAGAGAGAAAGAAGAGAGAGACAGACAGAATGGGACACAGAGGCAAAAGAGGGAGTGTGTGTGCGTGTGTGTGTGTGTGTGTGTGCCAGCGTGTGTGTTTGCCAGCTCTAGAGGTGCTGTGCTACAAATCCCTGCTCTATTGTGACAGCTCACATGACCAAAGACACCAAACTCAGCATCTATGCACAAATATAGTATGTGCGTACACAGACACACACACACATACACACAGCTTTTGTCACTTCGGATGACAGTTCATTGACTTACATTAATTCCCTGGAAACTTAACCTTAACCATAAATGCTATCCCCCCAACGCTTAGCCTAACATGAACCAAAACCAAACCTTAATTGAACCTAATTAAACAAGACCGAGGACAGGTTTATACACCTAAACGTGTGGATGCCGAATCAAACCAATGTGAGGATGATACAGTCTTCAGATTTTCCAACTGGGATGGGAATGTCATTAGTTCTGCAGGTGTTTATTCACTAATAATTTAACCAGATGGTTCTGCTGGATGAAAAGAGAAGGGTTCAGCAAAGTCAACCCATAAACAGTTGTTGAGACATTTCACTCAAAATCACAAATATGATCCCCACTGTAGTTCTAGCTTAAAAGTCAGGGAACCACCAAAGTCATCAAGATTCATCTTCTGGAAACCAGGAATGAAATTTCAGTCTGGACCACCGTGGTGGACCGCCCACCCCACCGATTGCATTTTATCCCTCCAGCGCAGCGCACAACTTACATCTCCCTTGTTTAATATTTTAAAGTATTTCCAGCTGCCGTCACACATCGTGTTGTGTGACTAATTCAGATGGTAGAGCCAAAAGTTACTGCATTAACTGTATTAATGATCAAAGCTGTTTGAATTCATGGGACTTTGTGATTTTTGACTAATTAGTTAAAGTGCTAATAAAACCCAATAACCCCCTGTAGATGGCGCCCATGGACAATTGGGTTGTATTCTGTGTCAGTCTCGGAGGCTTTTCAGTCCTGGTCCGGCCGTGTTCGATGCTGTGTCCGGTTCTCTTGCCTGCTAATGGCAGCTAAGTTAGCAGACGTGCTGACCCAGAGCTAAAGTTGAGCAGCAGGAGAACATTAGAGGGAAAACCAGAAAATGTTTTCCTCATAAAATATAATCCAGTTTCACCCAAATCAGTGACTAAAGTTATAAAGTTGTGCTTTTGTGCAGTAATGTTACTCAGTAAGGCCCCCAGCCCACCATATGTTCCATGTAGCTAATTTTAGTTGTTGTAGCAGTCCACTATAAAATGCCTCGCACATAATCTGCTGATATCACAGATATCACTTTCTCTAAAGTGAATAAATTCTAGCCAGCGGGCCTGTAATGACAATGTTGTACAGAGGCAGAACCATGTTTGTGGTGGTGAACGCTTGAAAACACACTGATGTAGAATACTGTCGCCTATAAGCTAACTTAATTAATCTTAGCCCTGGCTCTGCACTGCTAAAAGCTGAAGATGGATTGACAGGTGGATGCCATGATATTACTGGTTGAAATTGGTTGGTTCTAACTCACTGAAGCACCTATTGAATTTTGTTTCACAGGAGGAAGAAAATAGTGGATTTCCCTGATTCAAAGCCTTTTTTTGTATAGTTTTTTGGCATGTATAGTTAAAAGGGTGCATAGTATGACTGGGGATGTGATCTGAAAGGGTTTGGAAGGCAAAAAAATGAATTTAATCCCGACTTCACCCTAAAATGTATAAGTTTTGTAACGTATGGGAATCAGCTTTGTGTCCCCAGCCAGGTGATGACAAATGTGACCGTGTAAAACTTATTTCTATCCCCAAAATATGGGTAATACAAGTGAACATGCGTGCACACAGGCACACACACACACACACACACACACACCATCACAAGCTCATGGGCATCACTGTTTCTAATTGGAGCCTTTACCTCACTCTCACACTCTCTGTCTCTTTTCTCTTTCCATCCAATCACCTCTTTGCATCTTTTCTTCTTTTGGATTTAATGTATGTGCCTCCTCCCCATGTCCTCCTCTCTCTCTCTCCCTCTCCCTCTCCCTCTCCCCTCCCCCTCCCCCTGGGTGATGCCAGTGCTGTTGTCAGGCTGGAGCTGAAAGCAGCCAATCGCGTGGCTCTGTGCTGAGGAGCTCTGGGGTGATGTTAGGCAGTTTCATGCTCATACGATGAGCTTTGCCAAATGTAGGTCATGCTTCTCCTCTCTCTCTCTTTCTCTCTCTTTCTCTCCCTCTCACATACATACACACACACACATAAACCTCTTCACCCCTTCGCAGACACACACATACACAGAAAACAGATAAGGAAGTGTGTATTTTCATCACACGGGTACACACACACACAGAGCCACAGACACACAAAGGTGTACTGATGCAAACACACACACACACACACACACACACACACACACACACACACATTAACACACTCCTCATCCCTCCACACACTCGGTCTCACAGGGTGGGGTGGCACTCTGCTCAGTGGTAACACTCTCAGTTGTTGGTAACAACTGGTAGATCTGATCCTCACAGGACGCACAGCTCACAAGATTTTGGGATTCTTCCTCTGCAGCCAATATTTCCACCAATAATAAAAAATTGATTACAGAGTGAAAACACACTATGAAACAAAAAAAGTGGAAAAAACTACTCCTGTCTTCTCCTGAACTCTTCTTGAACTGCTTCAGTGCAGCACAAGCAGGATTTTGATGTGAACTGCAGCCATAGGAGCTGGCAGATTATATATAAATCAGATAAATCAGAGACCAAACCGAGCAGTGTGACTGGATTTACAAAATAATGCAATTAATATATGTTATGTTACCAAAATGTATTCATTTTTTTATTCAATTTTTTAGAATACTGAGGTCAAAAGTCCAAATTTCCACCGTGCAGCCCCACCCACCGAAGAAATTTTTGACTCTCTGGCAATCAAACTTTCTGAATATTTAAAAAAAAATACAAAAATTCACATTTTATCTGTTTACTGTTGCCTATACTTTATGTAAATGTTATCTTTTTACATTATGATCCTCTGTCAAATTTATTCCAAAAAATCTATCTTATGTAAAATGTAAAACCCTCTTCATGTTATCATCAACCCCACAAATTTTCAGAAAAATCCCCACGTCCTCATTGGTAGGAACAGCCCTGCTGATAAAGTGGCTGCAGGTGAGCTCTTTTCCCCTTATGGAGGCACCACTAGTTATAGCAGTATTTTCCAACTGTAAATCCACACTATGCTCTCTATCGCCAAAAGTATAGCCACATACTTCTGGTCTGGGACTGTTTTTCGTGGTTAGGCCCCTCCAGTTAAGGAAGAGCTTAATGCCACTGCATAAAGTAATGTTTTATATAAGAGCGTGCGCTATTTTTGGCAACAGTTCAACATGACACACTTCTGTGCACAAAGCAAGAGCCATAAATATATAGTATTCTGAGCTTGGGGTTGAAGAATTTGACTGGTCTGCTGAGACCCCTGACTCCATCCAACACCTTTGTAATGAATTTCTGACTGTGAGCCAGACATCAGCGGCAGACTTCATTAATGCTCTTGTGGGTGAATGGGAGCAAACCATTCTTGTGGGAAGACTTGCTATGGTGTTAAACAACAGGGGGAGCGCTTGAGTGTCCACATACTTTTGGCCATGAAGCATAATAATGGTGGCCTGGTAGCTCAGCTGGTAGTGCGTTCACCCCATGTACTGAAGCTGTGAGTCCTCTGCAGCGACCGTGGGTTCAGCTCCCACCTGCGGCCCTTTGCTGCACGTAACTCCCCGACTCTCTCTCCTCCTTTCCTGTCATATCTTCAGCTATCCTGTAGTCAACAGTTGTACAAATCTGATCATTCATTTTGCCATTAGCAGCACAGGTAACATAATTTGTAGACTTGTAATTTGATGTCTCTTTATGGTTTATATTTACATTATCTGCTAAAGTTACATGACACTGTTTTCTGTAATTCGAACCAGAGCTCTGTTGTATCATAGTGGCTCATTGTACTGATGATTTAACCATGAGAATTTCAAGTGCTTTCAAATGTTGGAAGTGAAATAAATTAATGAAAATGAGCACTTTTACTGGAAACCTGGCAATACACAAGCAGATCTTGTCCTGCTGCATCACTCTTCTTCACTTTATTGATTTCCCTTATTAAATCATTACAAGGATAACAATAAGCAGAGCAGGCAAATTAACAAAACTAATGAATGTCCTACTCAGTCACAACTCTAAACTCTAACTGTAAAAGATTAATTTTAATACAGCTGCTAATTCTAAATTGCTGCAGAATAAGAAGATATGAATGTCTGAAAAGGTCTGATTTACTTTCAACTTTATCACGTCAACTGTTTCTGATTAAAGTGCTGAATTGTTAGTTACCCACTGAATTGAGGAGTGATTGGGGTTTTGCTGACTATCAGAGAAACTCTTGACCGTTTGCCTGAATGACACAGAGAATTGAATTTTATGATTAGACTGATGACACTGATCACATCAATGTGTAAATATTTTTTTCCTGTTGTAACTAGGTTACTAGTTTTAATAACTATATATAAAGTTTAGTAGTTTAATCCAGTAGTTCTCAATCAAGGATCAGGCCCCTTCTAAGGATCACAAGACAAATCTGAAGCGTTGTCAGATGATTCATAAATGTCTAAAAGCGGAAAAATCAATGCTCTGCTACAAAAAACTGTTTTCATTTTTTGGGACCTTTCTCTAATCTTTTCTTTTTTTGTGAAATATTGGGCAATTTGACCTCTTCTGGCCTTGAAAAGTTATTTAAATTAAACATCTAAGAAGTTTAGAGTGGAAAGAAGCCAAAAAGAGAAAAAAAAAATGGTTAGATTTTTATTTTATTTTTTTTATTTTATAGCACATGGATTTTGTAAATGTAAAATTTTGACCTGAAAAGTTAACTGGCAGCTATATTAAATGTTGTGTGGTAAAAGTGGAAAGTAGCATAAATGGAAATAGTCAAGTAAAGTAGAATTAACTTTACTTAGGTTAAAGGATCAGTGCAAAGAGATTTAGCAGCAAAATGAGAAAGGCCATATCCAGAGCCAGTGTTTGTCTGGTCCGTTCTGGGCTGCTGTAGTTGACGTGTGACATGGACAAGGATGCACACCCTCTGTATGTATCAATGGCTTATTTCTAAGGTAACAAAAACATAACAATTCTTATTTTCCAGTTATTATACACTAATGAAAGCATATGTATGAATATTATATTCTATTTCTGCCGTATTCTGCCAATTCATCTCCCCAAATCTTGACCTTTAAGCACTAGAATAAATGTAACTGGTCACTTTCCACCACTGAGGGTTGTTCAAGTTCTAAAAACTACCTAAAAAATAATTACTAGATCAGTGTTAATTTTGTCACACCTCAAATTATTTGTGTGTCCTGATGTTTTGATAATAGATCTACTTGTGTATTGACATTTAGCTCCTTTTTCATGGCTTACGGGGGGAACCTTCGCTCTTAAATTGCTTTGTTGTAGCATATGAATTAGCATTACACCATGAGCTGCTGACAAATACGCAGACACACACACACGCACACACACACACACACACACACATACACATACACACACGCACAAAGCTCCTCCTCAGAGAGAGAATCATTTCTACTTGCCTGGGTTGCCACTGCTAGGTTGACCTATTTTTGTCCAGACCTCTCTCTCTCTCTCTCTTTCTGTGTCTCTGCCTCGCTCACTCGCTCCAGCCCCATAATTCACCCTGCTTAATAATTCACTACAGCTTTATAAGCCTCTACTCTGCTAAATGACAGGCTCAGGAAAACAACAACAGTTTTTACAGATGCATTTTGCAAAGACACATAAATAGAATACTGCGCATATAATACAGGATGTACTGTATGTAAGGTAGGTTATATATAGGATAAAAACGGAAGGACACAAAGGTATAAGTTACTCGTAGCTGTAAGGAGTGTATAAGTCGGCAGGTAATTTACATTCACCACATGACATCCATCACTTTTTGGAGGATAACAGAATGAGAACGTAGAAGAGGAAAACAGGGATAATGGTGGTGGCGGTGGTTGTGGGGTGTTATTGTAAAACTGCAGATTATTTGCAAGTCTATGCACAGACTCGCTCTGCCTGATGTGATTGGATGGCCGGATTGGGCAGGAACCAATAAGGGCACCAGGAGGAAGAGAGCAGGCACACAGAGTACTCTCGCTGATGCTGGGCACACCCTGTAGCCCTGTGTGTGTGTGTGTGTGTGTGTGTGTGTGTGTGTGTGTGTGTGTGTGTGTGTGTGTGTGTGTGTGTGTGTGTGTGTGTGTGTGTGTGTGTGTGCCTCTAAAATGAATGTGTATGCTACTTTGTTTGTGAACATGTTTGAAAGACAAGATATTTCCTTTAAACTAAAAATTCCTGCCTTCTTTATTTTACATCTACCCTGCCCCCTTTTTAAATCTCCTCCCAGGAGCTGATGCAGAACAAAGGCAACAAACGTAATATATTCTGTACCCATATTGTCATTGCATTATAAATAACACTCGCACCTCTGCAGGTTTTGCATAAGCCCGCGTACCTGTGTGAATCTTTCAATTTGACGCTGTTATTTCTGAATTTCCCTCTTGGGCTATTTTTAAGAGTTGCGAGCTGCAGCAGACGTTTCAGGCTTTAAGGGCTTTAGGGGGAAGAGGAACAAGGTTGGCCAGATGATCTACTCTTAAAGGAATAGTTAAACTTTTTGGGAAATATGCTTATTGGCTTTCTTGCTGAGAGTTAGATAAGAATGTCGTACCTCTCATGTCTGTCAATTCAATGTAAGGCTACAGCTGGTTAGCTTAGCTTAGCAATTTTTGTTGTTCTTTTAGCACTAGATCATGTAAAAAAAAAAAAAAAGTTGAATCCTACACTTCTTGAGCCTGTACATCATGAATCATATTTTCAAAAACAATACACATCACATGTGTTTGCGTTTTAGTTTTTGCATCAATTAGCAGTAAATAAAATATTTCTTTTCCAAGTTAACTTTAGCTATTCCTGCTCATGAGGCCACCACTGTGAGTAAAATAAATTGATATCATTCACAAATGAAAATTGAACTTTGAAACTGTGAATTTTGAGTTTTGACCCTTTGATCTTGCTGTAGCAACAATTAATTTCCACAGATCAGAGGAAATATATGCCTTTAAATACTGTGTTAAACATAACTCACATGGATTTTTTACCTTTGGACATAGCTAGCTGTTCCTCCTGTTTCTAGTCTTTATGCTAAGCTAAGCTAATAGGCTGTGGCTTCACATTTATCATACAGACAAAAGGGTGGTATCAGGCTTCTCATCTAACTCTCATTAATCAAAGCGGATGAGCATATTTCCCTAAACGTCCAACTATTGCATGAAGTCAGGGTGAAAACAAATCAGTGAGATTAAAAACAGCCTCATCGCTTCACTTCCTTGCTATATTTTCCACAAGGGCTCTAATGAGAGCGCAGAAAGAGCAGAGAGGGTGTTGGGTGCGTGAGTGTGTGTGATGCTGTCGTCTGATCAATGTGACAGTGAGAGTGAGTCTCCTCGAAGAACCCCGGCCTTATTGCTCTTCTCTTACACACTGCCCCCCTCGCACACATAACATACTCTGTCTCTCACTGTCTCACACACACACACACACACACACGCACAGTACAGTGGTTACAGTTTCCTTCCCTTCTATCTCCCTCTGTCATCTTCTTCCCCCCGTCGTCTTTTATCTCTTGTTCCCTTCACCACTCCTTCTTTATTCCTTCGCCCCTTCTTCTTCTCTCTGCACTTCAACCACGGCTGCATCCCGGAGGCCAACCAACTGTGACGATCGCATTGTCTCTGCTCCACCTCCCCAGCTGACCAAATACCGATGGCTATTAGCCAATCAGCACTGTGTGATGAAATACCACAAACCCAAGGTTCACCTAGTAGCTTGTTCAGGACCCTTAACTCTCAGGAAATGGTACTAGCTCAGGTTTATTCAATAGAAGTTCTTGGATCATGTGATAAGAGATATATGGGCACATATGGGTGGAGAGATTGTGACTTTTGTCTCTGTTCTGAGCTCACATGATGACACCAGAGCAAGTTTTATTCACTGAGAGACAAGGCCACAGGATACTATTGAAAGTATAACTGAAAAAACAGATGATTTAAGCCACACTATGCAGACTTTTCCCCCCAAAAAACAATGCATAGACTCATACAAAAATAATAATTCCACTCAGTTATCACCCATGACCACCAGAAGTGTGTGGCGGTGCCTACATCCAACCCAAAACATATTTGACTTCCTGGGGATGAGACTCAATAATCTATCAGCTATCTTTCTGGTGTTTTTACAAACAGCAACTGATAAATCCTTCTTATTCTACCTTTAATCAGTTTAGTTTATCAACAAAATAATGATCTGCTACCATTTTAATTGTGAATTTCTTGTTGGAGTCATCTGTCAAGCAAACTTTCCAGATTCTCAGTTGCAAGGATTTGCTGCTTTTTTTTGTCTTGTGATAGGAAACTGAATATCTTTTGTTTTGGACTGTTGGTTGGACAAAACAAGCACTTTTAAAGACATCCCCTTGGGAATGTTTCACTATTTACTGACATTTTACAGACCAAGCGATTAATGAAAAAATGAAAATCCGATGGGAATCGTTGACTCTAGCCCTGGTTGAAAGCTCCAGAAAAGCTCATTAATGAACCTTGAGTTAAGAGTATTTTATTACAGATATGTTTTCAAAGTCCAGAGTGAATCTTCGTGCTCAAACCATAATCCTACTCATATACCTAGCGTTTACAAGTAACTTTCTTCTTAATAATGCAGTAACTGATGCTTTTGGCCACTTGGGGGCATCAGAAACAAGTCGTGTTCAGAGCATTAACATATCATCATGTTATACATTTGATGTCGTTGGTATATTACAGGGCAACATGTCATTTATTTGGAGTCATGTTTGATGAATTTAAGTCCATTATTCATTCTTTTTTAGCTGTTTTTAGTCTCCACCAGTTCCAGAGAGAAATATCTGGCTCTTCAGCTGCTAAATGCTTCTCTATGTTCACTAGCTAGTTGCTAACTGTGTCCCCTGTTTGGTGTTGAGCAGGCAGTGTACAGTGGGCTTTTGGAGCTTTTCTTACTGGAAACAGCAGCCTGCCGCAGCTGAAAGAGTGACCCAGAACAGTAAAGTTGTGGGTCAGACAGCTTAACGATGAGCGGAAGCTCACAAGCAGCCCTCTCACACTGTAAAACTGATTTCACATGGTCATTTGATACATGATTATACAGGTATCATTTCTAGCTGCTTTGAGAAAACCAGAGTAGATCTTAAAATGTCCAGGACACACCAAAAAGTCAAGCGTAAGCAAACCTTCAGAGCAGCACCAAGAAATGCCAATAGCTTTCTTTCTGCGTTCCCATCTTATTTGACTTTTGTTTATCTACACGGATAGTTTTCGCTTCATTTGTTGTGAAATATTTGTTTCCGTGAATTCTGCTTCCATCAAAATACAGTGAAGGTGAATGGAATTTGAACTGCGGTGCTTACGACATTGAAAAATCATGTACAGAAAGTTCAATGGCAACGTCTCTTTTCATTAGCAGCTGTCCTTGTTGCTCTAGATGATCCACACAGATCCACAGTGAGCGGCTCCTTCAATAGAACGTAGTTCCAGTGAGAACTATTCACAGTGTGTTTTGTACCTTTGGAACTGGAGTTACATCCCAGTAACTTCTATTTTTTCTGGTTTCATCAATGTGAATAGGACACTAACACAGTGTAATCATGTTTGTGTATAGCTTCTGCCATCAGCTGTGATAGAGAGCGTTGTTGTGGTGGTTGCAGTTGAGATAGCCTTGCTAATTGGAGGAAAATATATTCTTTGCTTTGCCTGAACCAGTGCTTTAACATAGTCGTCTGTCTCTAAAATTTGTGGGCTTGTTTTAGTTCTTCTCTAGGCAACTAGCTGTGATTATACAATATAATGTTTGTTTTTCTGTCAGTCAAGATTAAGGTCCAGTTAAGTGAGTTAAAGAGACGTTCTGATTGGATTAGCAGATGTCTTTTCTGATACTGTTGCACGCTGCAGAGCTAACTGGCTTTTTAGAAACTTCAGCTGGCTGGCTAGTAAGCGATCAGAAGCCCAGAGAAACAGAAAAAAATATGAGAAAGCACATAAAACGGTGGATAATAAAGTTTTTGGCGCATTGAACAAACACATACCAATCCAACATCTCTTGAATGTGCCATCAGTGTCTCATCCATGTCAAATCTCACTGAACAAAGTTTCGTTGTTTCATAAAGATGACAACACAGCCCCTCCGAGTTCAGATGAAAACAAAGTGAGCAGTTTGAGTCTGGGAAGAGGTGGCAGAGGATGGCCGCATGGATAATCACCTCCCGAATCTACTGAACGATTCTGACAGCTTTGAAGGAGTTGGAGATACAAACACAGATTTTAAAGCCCACCAGGGGATTTCACTTGCATTTAATCCCCTCAGAGTTCAAGTAGATGTCAGTGGAGTAAAATGTGAGTGCATGTGTGCATGTAAACATATATAATATTTAAGAATGACCAACCCAGCTTTGAAAGTCTTCAATGATTTAACAAGATAATCTCACAACAAGGTCCATTTTGTAGCAGGTCTGAAGCTTTTGATCGTATCAGAGATTCTTCCTCAACAGAAGAAGTTGCCCAATTGTGACTGAACTGTAAATTACAATGTTTTTGATGATTGCTTGTCCATGTAGGCTTTAAAGGCGAACTCCTTAAGTTGTTTTGTGGCTCCTGATGGAGCTGAGCAAAATTGGATAAATCCCCTCAAGTGATGTCACTTGAGTCAGTGTCAGTTGGGGCTGAAGACTACAAGTTTTAAAAATGAAGAAAATCTCGGGATGTGAAATTGGGAGGATGTGAGCCTACCTGACCTCTGCAGCCTGCCCCTTATCTCTGCTTGAGGCTAGAGGATCAAGGTTACATTAGCCGCAACTAGCATCACACATCCAAAGCTGCAACTGAATTGCATTGTGGGTAATGTAAGCGTCTTAAAATAAGAACAGTTCCTTAAATAAGAAAAGATGCTCTCTCTGAGTCTGCTGCATCGAATTAGATATTTTCTTTAAAAAAACTGCTAATGCTAACACTAAATCACTGGAGTACTCTTTTAAAGGTCCAGTGTGCAAGATTTCCATGGGTTTATTTGCAGAAAAACGCAATAATTGGAATATAATATTCATAAGTATGTCATCATTAGTATATAATCATTTTCGTTACCTTACAATGAGCCATTCCTATCTACAGAGGGTGGGGTTTCTACAGTAGCCCAGAACAGACAAACACTAACTCTATGTACAGCCCTTAATGTTTCACAGCCACTGTAGGTTCTCCTAAACACGTGGAAGGGGAAAGTGACATGACATGTATGCAGTCTGCAATCTCCCCGCTAGGTGACACTAAATCCTACACATTGGTCCTTTAAGTTTAGACTGAAAGTTCATTCTTGACCTTGAAAATAGTAGTTGACACAACAGTCTCACTACAAGGTCCATTTAGTAGCTGTTCTGATGCTTTCAGTGTTTCTCAGCATATGGAGTTGCAGTTGCCCATGATCGAACGCACCAGAACAGCTGATACATGTACAGATACTACATGACGTTCAGTCTCAGTCTAAGTGTAGTCCAATCATATTACACCACTTTTCATCATCACCTTATATGGTAGCATGTATGAGAAGTCCTTAAAGTGTTCAAAAATAATTGAGATCTGAACATACATTTTCATGACGACTGGGAACATTGTATTTTATAATTGAAAGCTCCACAACAGCTATTACGTGGACCTTGTAGCAAGATTGTTTGGTTTACCTGCTCATGAATAAACTTTCAGTCTCAAAAATATTGAAGTCAGTTCATATGTTCTTACTTGTAAGTGTAGTTACTTGAAAGCAGTAAGTAAAACAGCAGCTTCCCTGTCCCATCTGTCACGTTAATGACAGATGGTTTGATTAAAGGAACAGTGTGTAGGATTTAGTGGCATCTAACGGAGCTTGCAGATTGCAAACACCTCACCTCAACCTCCCCTTCAGACTCAACAAGACTCATGACAAATGTGAAAGGCTGTATCTACAGCCACTGTTCGGTTTGTCTGTGCTGGGCTACAAAGAAATATTGTGGTGCAACTGGCTTGCTGCTACCATGGAAGATATAAATCTGTATCTGTAGATATAAATGGTTCATTCTACGGTAATGAAAACACAGTGATTCTTATTTTCAGGTGATGATAGACTCATTGTAAATCTTACACACTAAACCTTTAAATACCAAGTCTAAAAGCAAGGTCATCAAGGCCTTTAGGAGTCATAAACCTATTTACTGCATACATTTTGGTTATGTCTGTTATTTATTCATTAATTTGTTCATCCTGTGTGTTCACTGTGAAACACACTACCACTAATTTTCTAACCTTCTTCATCTGCTTTCATAATTCTAGTGTAACTTTTGCTGCTGTCTTCAGCAGGAAAGAGGACACAGACTGTATGAATTAAGAACTTGATGTATGAAGAAAATCAGTTTTTTTTTCCACAGACTGCTTAGTGACGTAGTTACACTATAAAAGAAGTAAAGATAACGTGTGTGTCTTGGAGAGATGGATGGAATTACACCTTTTGAACATCTGGTGGGAATGATAAAAACCACCTCCGGAGATGGTTGGAGAGGCAAATCTGTCTTGAATGCTTCTGGGATTAATTTACACTTAGGTTTTTTTTAGATCAGATAGCTACCCAATCCGCCTGTGACGCACAAAGTAACTCAGAGCAAATGGGGTCAAATTTATGATGTTATGTTATAAAATCATTACCATTACCGCTCCATACATAAATATAGGGCTAAAAGCCTAAACTGGAATTTAACTCCATTGGTTGCAAAGACTCTAAAAATACAAAAATACAAACTAAACTGTCCTGACATATTAATTCATTCCCTTATTAAAATGAAGAAAGGAAGATGTAAAAAAGTATTTGCATCATATTAAAATCACTCTTTACTCACAGACTCACAGGCAGATGTCACACTGTGACTGTTATTTGCTAATAGTTTAGTATTTGTAGCAAACCATCATATAACAGAAACTCTGCAGTCCTCCTGATTGAAAAGTCCTTAACATGTAACATATGCAAATAAAATCATACAAACATTAATTTTATCAAAAGCAGATAGATTCAGTTAAAACATCAAAGTATAAAAAGTTGAATGCAATGACTCAAAAGTAAATAAAAAGGAAAAATGTGCCACCTCCTGCAATGGGCTTTCATGCAGCTATATTAACGAGCTCTAAACTCAATCCTGCTCTCAATCCTGCTTCCCCTACAAAAGGACACAGCATAACAAGATCAGTGTCAGTCCTATCCAATCTATCTGTTTACTGTGGAGTTAAGCAAGGTATTTACCGTCTAAATCTGTTCAAAGGCTTTGAAACCGCAGCCCTGGTTACATATCACCCTGGCTTAAGAACATATATTCCAACCATATGGAGTCTAGACCTTAAAATGTATGCAGACAAAAACCTGGTTGGTCTCAGCATTTGCAAAAATGCATAAACAAATGTGATGCTTCTTTTAAATTAGCTTACAGTACAGCATAAAAAAGGCCGACTACAGAATGACGTAAGAGTAAAGAAAATTAAGTCAAAACAAACGGTCATAACCAATAAAAATACTTCAGTCTCCAGAGAGTTTTCACATGCACAGAAAATTAAGTTCCAGTATTTGTTTAGATTTTATAAGCCACTTCCTATTTCAACTTTTAAATGTGCATGCAAGCAATAATGTAGTGGACTGTTACACATACACGTTCAGTACATCCGTCTGTCTTTGTTCTTACTTCCAAGAAGTGCTGTTTTAACAGTCTGTAAGTGGCACAAGTTGCTTTCAGGTGGTTTCGTAACTCTTCAAAACTGCCAAAGAGGCATTCACACCCAGAAGAGAAAATCAGGATCAGTGTGACATGACCTGAGTAAGCTTCCCCTTGACCATGTTGGCAAGACTTCATCAACGTCTGGGACAAGATGATTACCAGCTGCGACAGCGTGTGGCTGCTATTGTTTTTACCTTGTGATTCTGTGTGTGCATGTCATCAAAGCAAAATGTGTTCCTGGAGAAACCCACTGTAGTGGGAACTACCACTCAAGTACTTTGTCAATGCAATTGTGTTTCATGTTGTGAGTACACATGTATGTGTGTGCCATCATGGCAAAATGTGGTCCTGGAGAAGCCTACTGTACCAGCAAGTAGGACTGCATGACTAATAGTTAAAAAAAATCACTATCTCAATTCGTGCATCTATGTGATCTTATTTTTAAATGATGATGTTTCACTCGCCCCTATTCCCTGTGCATTCATGTCATGCTGCATTCATGTGTTGACTTCGTAACAATCCCAGACACTATGATTCACACTTACACAACGTAAAGCAAAACTCACTGTTAATTTAACATTCATGCATACAACTAAATCAGTGTTCTCTCATTTCTCCTCCTCCTCCACAGCGCTCTGCTGTCAGTTCCCGTTACTATGGGGAAAATTGACCACTATAGAGCTCCAGTTAGAGAACAGAGTATTCAGATGGATGATGGATTTCAGCTCTTTACTGCATGTCTGTGACCTGTTACTGATAGCCAGCATTATCTAAAAGCATTGAAAGACTGTTAAGTAAAGTCAGTATACTCTCTGTGTGAACACTAAACAGCTGCTACAGTCTGGGAGTCTTTACTGACATAACAGCGGTACAATAAATACACCTTTAACGTCGACAAGACAGTGCAACAGCATGAATTATAGAGACAAAATATTATTACAGCTGTGCAAGATGCAGTCACAAAACTTGTAGTTGAAATCAAAATTAAGGCTGAGTTTGAAGATGGGCGTGGTCCAACCCATGAGGTCTGAGTCCTCATGTAATAATGCAGTAATGACTACTGAGTGCTCATGGGTCCAATCACAAGATGGTCTCTACAGTACAATGAAAGCCACATAAGTAAACCCCTATGAATCAAGATAAAGATAATAATTCCCTGCTACAGTGAATAATGGTGAGGACATTTTGTAGAGACATTCTGCTTGGTGACAAGGATTCTCTGCTTGATCAAAAGTTTCAGGTGACTTTTTGTGAAGACATTCAAGGCTTCATCTCTTACGATCATCTGAACTTCAGTTACATACGTAGCCCTATTTTATGTGCTTTAGGTGCACAGAGGTTTGATAGTGGTTGATTTTCTGCCTCAGATAGTCCCTGGTTGATCTAAATGACACATCCCTGATACTGAGCAGCAGCCCTTTTGCATTATGTTAATTATAATAATCCTAAAGTTCAAAATCCTTCCCTAATTCATCAACTTCTCCTTATCAGTGTCTGTGATGGGTATAGACTTACTGTTATAAATCAGCGAGGATTAATGGCTTTTACCTGGATTCACCTCTTCAGTGCATTTCATGGAATGAAAAAGAGATCCTGACGGTCTATAGACTCGACTGTAATGTGGTATAAATAATGAGCGCACTGTTCACTGCAGTCATAAATATTAATCTGAAATTACAGAATCAAAATCCAGGGAACGAAATGCACTCAAACAACTGCAAAAAAAAAACATTCGGTCACTGTGACTGAACATCTGTGACATCTTTACAAGATGGGACGAGCAGGCGACAACACACCCAGAAAATCACTTGAATGAGAATGATGAGGTTGTGTAGCAAGCTCCGTCTCATTAGAAACGACCTGTTTTTAGGCAGAGGCTCTGACTGTACTATAATGAGCGGCTGAAGAGAGGAGAAAATGTATAATGCATTATCTCCCCTTTTATCCCGAGGATGAGAGGAGGGCCAGTTTCTGTGGGACATCCAAGTGTTGGTCATGGATTCGTGCATCTGTGTGTTTGTCTGAGCATGTCGTACGAGCGCTTGTGTGTATGTGCATGTGTGCACGTTTTAGTGTATATGTAGTTAAAATATTTTATACATCTATTCACAGAGAAGAGAGGATCAGGCCTAGAGATTTCACCTTTTGGAGGAGCAGAAAGGCCTAATATTTGTTTTCTTGATACTAAAATGCTTTTACATGACAGCCTCAGTAGTGTGCATGGTACGAGCACCAAAACGCCCAAGCTACATTAACATGCATAAGCCGTTTACCATACGTGATAATGAGCGATGTGATTGTGTGAGATCAGTGCTATCAGGGCTGTGACCATGCTGCAACGATAAACATCAGATGGTGTAAATGCGCTGCACAAAGGTTCAGCTGGGGCCGTATCATCCTCAGGATCACTGCTTCTGATCCACTGCAAACCATATGGCTCTGCTTCACTTTAACATGCATGGATTAAAGGTCTGGTTTGCCCGGCCACAGACACTTGATTTGAATCTGTCAGTAAAAACTGTACGTGCAATGCCTTTTTTTTTTTTTTTTCGAATATGGCAACCACACTTTTAATAAGAATCTAACACTTGTCATCAACACATCACTTATTAATAGTGGAAAACGCCTGTCTCTACACGGGTATTCTGTGCTGATATGGTGCACAGAATTTTGATACATGTATAATTTCTATTATATTCATTTTGTTCTTGTGTTCTTTAACATAACTAAATTAAAGTGTAAAAATAACACACTCCAAATTATTCAGAAGAACATACATGAGGGGTCCCTGGTATATTTTCTAAGAAAAAAATCAAGAGCCTCTGGTCTAGGTAATATTCTTATCAATGATGGCCATTATTGGGTTTGTCCTGTGGTGCTGTGAAAGATTTAAGCCCCTCAGAACCTGTCTGATATGTCCAGTGACTGAATACAACAGTAAGAAGGAAAACAAAGTGTTCAGGTCCACTGTTTAATTAGCAGACTTGAACAAAATTATCGTTTTAGGTGAACCAACAACCACAATTGCTACAGACAAATTACTTTTATTACTGTCTTTTGGAAAGTCCTACTTAACTTCAGCCTGTCCTCTGATAACACCACTTTGTATCTTAAGAGGCAGTTGTAGTCCCTGTGAGACCCTCAGTGCAACATGAACCCGCAACGTTTCTTCTAACTTAGCTGTTTGTTGGAGAAAGAAAGACCCATGGAGGGGACAGTGTATTCCATTGTTTCTGTGATCAGGGTAGACACCCCAACTTTATAGCGATGCTGCCCCTCAATTGTTTGAGTTTTTTTGTGAATTCGGCAGGTGGCCAATTCTTACATATAGCTCCTTTAATCAGTATAAGTCTCCACCTATTTGAACAAATATAAGCTTTTGTAAGGCTTTTATCACAATCACGACTTTAAAACTGAATGTGATGTAAAGAATAAACCTTCGGCCTATTTCTAATTACCTGAGATCTGGTTTTGTGCATCATCAGTCCTCTGTTTTCGTGTGTCAATATCTTTCCTAAATGAGGTAGGTCTGGTTCATTGGAATATAGTCTGGAACTTTTAATTAGAGAAAAAGATTTGTTGCAGCCTCCAAACATCTCTAAAGATGGTCTAGTTTAATATTTTCCCTGAATATAGAATAAGAACTTGACTAAAATTTGCCTTAATAGTGTTTTATAGCATATTTCTTTACTCTCAACTGGAAAACAGCTGTACATAAAAATGAACCTTATGCCAGTTTACTGTGATTAATTTTCGATTATCCTGAAGGTGACGCAGAGGAGCTCCGAGTGGTGAAGAAGTCCTCAGCTGTTAGATATTAACTGATTAAACACTGATACAAGGGGAAATAATAGGGATTGTGACTTTAATATGTTAGGCTATTAATCTGCTATCACATGTCATCTGTAGGGACTTGGCCTCAGTGGAGTAATCTGCTGGGTAACACACACACACATACACACACACACACACACACACAATAGTGCTGGGGAGTCCCCAGTAAGTCACACAATCGGTTAATTGTAATTTCTTTCTACTGTAATTATTCGACTGTGTGGTGATAATTACTAGATCATAGAATGGGAGCAGAATCTGTCAGGATACTGTAATTATTTTACACATGTTGTTTCTGGAGTATTAGTACTGTGTAATATTGGATAAACAACTCTTTTCCCTCCTCCCCTCACCGCGGATATAATTCTTACATTTTTTTAAACTGTGGCAGCGGTTGGCCTGAGAGTCACTCCACCACTTTCGTCCAGATTAAATATCTTAAAAACAAAAGACGAGGGATTGTCATGAAATTTTGGTAAAAATGTCCACAGTGGCCACAGAATGAATCCTTATGACTTTAATGACTTTTCCTGTAGTGCCACCAGAAGGACAAAGGTTTCACCTATCTACAAAAATGTCTTAACATTCACCGACTGGATTAGAATAAAATCATTAAAATAAACAGAGTAGAGGAGGTAAATGTCTCAAACTGAAAGTGAAACCAGTTATTTGCCAACTGCTAATAAATGTCAAAAAAGGAGAAGACACAAAATCAGCCATCTATGAGAAAAAAATGGAGAGAAGTCTCAAAAACTTCTTTTCAGCTGGGCAAATTGTCATTATTCTTTCATGAGACAGTCAACACTGACAGCAGAAACATCTTTTTCTCTAAAAAACAGCACGAGTTAATATTCACTACATCAGAACTTATTCAGAGAAGGTGTTTCCCATAAAGCACATTAACTCTTTTTCGAAAAGGAAAAAAACAAACAAACACCGCAAGCGAATGTGAAAACCTTTATCTGAAACTGAGGACTTTTTCTCTAACTTTGTGCTTAAACCTATGCTGATGGAAACCCAGCTATTCATTGTTCCCTGGCAATGAAGTCTAATAACTTTCAACTAAAATCAAAATTCACAGACATTCAAGTTCTGCGAGGGAGGAATCATAATAACTTTGGTAATTCCTTAACTTTTTATCTAAGCCCATCAAATTAACATCATTCCCTCAGCTGTGCTTTGTGTATGGTGCTAATTAACAAATGTTAGTGTGCTAACACACACAAAACTAAGAGGTAAGCATGGTAAACATTATAGGCTAGCAGCCAAACATCATCATACAAAGTACAAGGTATATTTATTCATCATTTTACAACACAGGGTAAGATTGAGTTAGTAGATCCCTTTTATCTGCTCACAAAAACATCAGCGAATACTTGTATATCTCTTGGCAGACAGCAGCAGGGTGAACACTCTGGGCCTGGGGTGGGTATTGTCTTTTAGTATCCTTTGGGTGCTGTGCAGGCACCTCAGCTACATCACTGATGCCACATAGATGGGTACCAGTGATTTCCTCATGCAGCGTGTTAACATTGTCAGTGTAAGCATGTTAGCATGTGCCTGAGTACAGCCTCACTGAGCTGCTAGCTTGTCTGTAAAATCTTCATCTTGTAACTGTACAGCTCAACAAATTCTTCCAGTCAATCATTTTTTTCCCTTAAATTCTCACCTCACCTCTCCCCTCCCTTCCTCACCCCTCCTCTCCTCTGTAACAGCTGTGGTTGCCTGCAGCGTTTAGCTAACGCATCTCTGGCCTGTCATCCAGAGGTACATTAGCGCGCTCATCAAGCAGGACACAGTACATACAACATACATGCAAGGCCTGCACACAGGACATACAGTACTCACACTGTTATGCTTATACGTGCTTATGTCACTTCTCACTGCACCCTTTGTGTGTGCGAGCACAAGTATGGAAATCCTCATCAGATGTTTTTATAAAAGGGTGTGCCTGTTTGTGAGAGAAAATAGGTTGTACTTGTGAGGAGTGCGTGTGTACATATATGCATGTTTTTGTGTGTGTGATGCAGAAGAAAGTGGTTGGCTTTGGTGGGCTCACTGATACAATTGATAGTGACAGATATATGGCTAATTAGTGCAGCCTTGGCTCGGCTGTCCTCACCTCTCACCAGCCCGCTGTGAAATTGGATTAATTTACCTCGCCTTAATACACTGTATCAGCCGTGGAATTCAACCAATCGCAAGTTTCTTTAATGAGCACAGATTTGTTTCTAATTTGGACAGAAGCATGTTTAAAATTTTGTTTAATCTACAATGCGTGTTCACATACTTTAATGTTGTTGAGGACCGTACCACAACACACACACACGCCTGCACAGTATGGTGAGCGTGTTGACTTCTTCAAGGCAGGGGTTGCTAGTAGTCCAATTAGGTTGGCCCTTCTTTACTCACTAAGGTTCTTACAGAAGACAATCTGTTTCTGTGGAACTCCTTAAGAGCAGCTCAGTCCTTAAAACAAGCAGCAGACAACCTCTCCTAAGCTTTTTTGGACTCCATCTGTTTCCATCTTATGCCGATAGTTTACTAAGTCCAGCCAGAAGCTTGCCAGTTGAAAATCATCTCAACCGTCTATGCTTTGCCCCTAAATCCCCAGTTGATACTCATAATCTCTGCTGTCCATATTCTGAACCCTGCTCAAGCACATGGTCACAACATTATTGATATAATTGGCTTCTCATCCTATTTTTGTCATCTGCTAACACCAGGCTCCAACAACTGACAGCTCGGGTCACTCCAGCTATAGGGGTAGTAGTAACTGTCCTCCAGAGCCAATGGAGAAATAACTGTCTATAAAAAAAAACTGTAGGTGGAAGTTCCAGTATATGTGAGTTTAAAGGAGCAATATGTAACAATTGTGCATCTAAAAATGAATACTTCAGTCCAAATAATGAGTTTGAGCCATGTGACTCCCTAAAGAATTTCAGATGAGTGTGGTTTTGCAGGACATATCAGTACTATGCAATGTGGCAATACCCAAATCGCAGGAGAATTGTGTGAGACACTATGAACATCTACTACTTTAACATTATTAATGATTTCCCACCACTTATAAACAGGCACTAACTCACTGTTACACTATGCCTGTTACACATTAATTTGAGCTCTAATTAATGTGTAACAGGCATACAAAAAACAAGTTATGGGGCAGAATCGAAATTTCAAAGGAGGATATTATGGCTGGAGTGCTGTTGTCAGCGAAGTGAGTATTTCAGGGTTATTCTCTGATCACATATCATGGTCATTTTATGATTTCTTACAGGAAATGTATTTCAGACTTCTTTAACTAATCCGGCATAAAGAGATGGGTTAAGTTTCAAGGAGTGCTTAAAATGACTTGGTTTCATCTTTTAAAAAATGATCCTTTTTTTGTGCTCAATCATCACAAACTCTATTTTTCTACATATCCTTATTTTCTTCAGTCTCTTCTGCATCTCCCTTTTTTTTTTTTTTATCTCCATCTGTTTTAACATGACTGCTCTTTGCCAACAGCACCCCTGCAAAGTACAAAAACATCCGTCTGTGAGAGCCTCTGCGTGGGACTTTCTTGTGATGCTGAGAGGAAATCACTGAGTGAGTGAGGAAATGAAGGGTAGAGAGAAAGAGAATGAAAACGTCTGTCCATTTTACTATAACTGTTTGGCCCTCCAAAATACTGTAAATAAATCACAATTTAGATATGATATACTTACTTTACATAAGAAGGTTCTGAACAAAATTCAGTGAAGTATGTACAAGAACGTAGTTATAAATCTTAAGTATTTATCTACAATAGTTAATGTCCATGACAGGACGGAATATACATGAATATACAGTTTTCACACTAATCTTTATTTTGAACATGCTAGTCATTCTGTTGTATTTTTTTATTCTTTTTTTATTCTCTCCTGTCTGCTCTCGTGGCTGCAGGTTGATTCTTCTGTGGGACAGGACACAGGACTTTTTCTTTTTTTTACCTCACGGTACCCGCTCAGTCATATTGTTCCTCCAGTTTTTCTCTGCATCTCGACAGATTTCAGCTGTTTTTTACTGTGTCAAAACACTGTATCGAGAAATTGTGATACATGCAAACATTCATGGCAGTAGAACATTTTGTGTTATTTAAACCCCCGACTGCTAGTTAGCATTTTTATTATCCATCGTCACTGTTCTGACTGCATAAAAGAAGTCAACTTTTAAACTCAGATTTTATGCATATGATGTGTTCTTTATATGACATCTTTCCTAAAATTAGTTTAAAAAAAAGCAATATTTGCTACAGTGTTGCAATATATCTTAAAAGCAATTAGTAACCCCCACGTCATGATACATATTTCATCATCAGATTCTTGCCAATACGCGGCCCTCGGGTACATACAGTCTATAAATCTGTTTCACCATCTATATCTGCCTTCAACGGCAGGTTTAGTGCAACCAAACATGCCTCTTATTGGCTGAAACTAGAGGCAGTGACAGTGATAGCAGTCAGTATTTTATCATCTTTATTATTATCTGTCTAAATTCCCGTCAGAAATTCTGAGAGCCCAACGGCTTTAAATTTCTTTATTTGTATGATCAACACTCCCAAACACAGAAATTAGATATTAGATAAAGATATTAGATTTTAAATGTTAAACAACAGTTTAAAAACAGCAGAGCTTCACCTTTGAGAGGCTGGAATCTGTCAATATATGCCACTATTACTGATTCATTTTCTGTTTAACTAACTGGTTTATCAATTAATGGTTTCAGCTCTAAATGTTGGACTGCAACTAATGATTATTTTCATTTATCAATACATCTACAGATTACTTTTGGTTTAAAATGTCAGTAAATGCCCGTCACAAGTTCCCAGAGCCCAACGTGTAGAAATGTTTTGTTTGGTCCAACCAACAGAACAGTTCAAGATATTCTGTTTGCAGTGATGAAAACTGAATATCAAAATAGTTGCTCATTCATCATTTCTGCTCTACTGAGTATTATTTTCATTTTGAGACATGGCTAAACCTCATTTACAGATCACATAACGCTGTGATTCAAATAGCTAACTTAGAAGTTGTTTAACTTGTTTGCCAACATGGAATAAAATAAAGTTTGCAGCTAGTAAAGGACCAATGCACAAGTTTACACATTAGAGACATTTCCTTTACACTGTCTCTTGTGATTCTGTTAATGTAACATTTCCTAAAGAAGTGTATCTTTCTGACAGCGTCTTTGCTTCTGGGTGCAGTGACTTCAGAGTCTATTGAAGTCTATTGTTACGTAACACGACACACGGAGCAAAGTTACTCATTGGTGCTCATAGAATTACAGCACTGAGCACTACTATGCTGCATGCTGGAGTCACTAGATGACAGAGATGTCCACTCAGAGCGCAGACACTGACACACACACACACACACACACACACACACACACACACTGACCCAGAGAGATTGCTGAGTGTGTGCATTTTTTTGGTCCCCAGCCATCTGTCAAAGGTTTTTGGGGGAATAGTGATGATGATGGGGTCTCCAGACAGAGATGACAGCAGTTCAGGACAGTTCAGTTTAGCATGTCACAGGAGGCTGACACACAAATGTGCACACACACATCAGAGAGGCATTTATGCATGGAAAGACATATTGGATACACACAGAGACGCACACAAAAAGGAGCAACACACTGAGAGCTCCGGTGTCAAGTTTTACTCATACTGTATAGCAACAAAGTTGTCATCATCTCTTTTTTGTGTATCAGTTGTATATAAACCAGCACGTGATTCTATCATTTCAAAGTACATTTGCCATCACTGTCTCAATATTAGCATTTTATTTGCCTATTAATTTAGGCTATACTACTTACTTACTTTTTTTTTTTACAGAACATAATGCATAATGTTTTCTTTTATTTTTATAGGCAGCATTTTAGGCTTAATTTAAGTCATGCACCAATACCACTTTTTTTCATACCGAGTACAAGAACAACTACTTACATTTGGGTACTTGCCGATACCGAGTAGCGATACGAGTATTTAATAATGCCATTAAAATTCTAACAATAACTTTTAAAACATGTTTTATTTTCATTAGATGGTCACTTTCTAGATTTAACAAATCACTGTTGCTGTTTTGTGCTACAAGTGTAACCATAGTTACTGTACACATTATATTTTTAGGTTATTTGTAGTAAGTTACTTTACTGACCTTCTTAAGCTGTGCAGTGTTCTGTGTATATGATATATTTCAGTGTAATAACTTCACAACATTATTATAATAGAATTAAGAATTAAGTTTACTATTATACAAGGTGTTATATATGATAATTATTTCATTATCATTTACAGCATTTTAACTAGTATTTTAATTATACATTTACATGTGTAGTATTTAAGTTTCTTCTTCATGTCTCTCTTGTCAAAGAGCTAATTAGTTCCTACCTGTCATTGTTTAGGGGGACAGGTATGAGTGTGGTGCCATGTGTTCAACAGTTTTGTTGACCCTACTGTGAACACCAGAGTGAAGTTGCATGTACTGTGCACAGGCCATTTTAGTGTAGAATAAGTACACAAAGAGAAGTTTTAGCAGCTTATTATGAAGAAAAGAGGGTTACAGATTGGTGGCGGCGGTGTTTTTTCTCCGTCTTTGGATTAATTTGCTGAGGCATTCAACTAGTTTATTAGTTGGACAGTGGCTGGCTGTGGTCTACAGGTGCATTTATTTCAGTTTTATATGGACTTTTCCAAAGTCTCTGCAGTCATTAGTGGATGATGTTGAGGACAGCAAATCCCTCGCTGATGATGACGACGCATCCAGAAAAACAGAAGGAAGCAAACGCATTGAACTCTGCATCATGGCGGTTCTTTAGATGTTTACTTGTATCAAGTGGCTACTTTTTGTGACGTGGTATCGGGTGTGGGGTGTAGGGTGGAGTAGTTTTATGAGTACGAGTACATGAGGACAGTATCGGACCAATGCTGGTGTATCCCTACACATTACTGTTGCAGGGTGCTCTGATGTAATTTTGCATTTTACACAAACATGTTTTCTAACATCTGCAGACCAAGAGCTGTAGGTCAAGTACCTACAGTACCTTCATTATAATGGTTGTTTTGTCACACATTGTACCTGTATCAAAAGATAAAAATCAGCTTCTGCCATTTGGATATTGCACTTGGCTATATTGGGATTATATTTTGATATACTGTATATTCTGATTAATTGTGCATACCTAATGAAAGTGTGTATATACATAACTAACATGATTTAAAAAAAAGAAGATATTCCAGTGCAGCCCTCCGTCTGTATATATTAAATGTACCATTAAACTGTAGCTCCACTCTAACAACTAACTACCTTAAAGGACTCCTGAAGTGATGTAAAATCTAAAATCTGTTGAAATGCCATTAATGAATAGAAGACGTGCATTGAAAATTATTCATATATGAAGAATATATATAATTATAATTTAGGCTTATATCAACATATAGATAATAATACATCATCAGTGAAACATGAATACATATATACCTGTATACCTATGTTTACACACTTTGCCTCTATGAGCAACTGTTTGCTTTAGTCTGTGCTTCATGGAGCCAATATTCAGTCCTTGATGATATGAGCCAAAGTCTGGGCTAGTTTTGTTTATTTCTGGCATAAGTGCTCAGCTATAGCAGAGCCGCTGCAACAACATGAAAAAGCCAGGGGCCAGCTTGCACAGATGAGGAATCATCTCCAGAAAGCGAGCATGCCAGCCAGCCATCCAGCCGATCGGCCAGCCGAGTGCTGTGATGTACAGACCAAGAGGTTCTGCATGCATGTTTTATTGCACGCTGCAACAGCAACACAGACAGGGGCACTTAAAGCGGAATTTCAAATGATAACATGAGAGACAGAAAGACGAGGCTCAAAAGAGTTCAGCGGGTTGTGTGTGCGTGTGATGCCCTTGTATGAGTGCGTATTTTCATGTGCGTGTGTGCATTTGTGTGAGGTGGTGTGTGTGTGTGTGTTACTATATATGAGGCAGTGGAATCACTTTAGCCAAAATTAGCATAGAGGTAATTGGGCCATGAGAACCAAAAATGTGCAGTGATGATTTTTACTCTTTATGACATAAGAGACTCTGAGGAGCTGAATTAAATAAACTGTGTGTGTGTTGGTGTGTGTGTTTGTGTGTGAGCTGCAGCTGGGTGCTCTGTTGTCTTGTGCTCATAATAATAACAACGTGTGCGACAGTGTGTGTAAGTTTACATCCCGGCGCACGCAATGTCATCACATCCCTCTCTCGTGACCTCCCCACATGTCATGCCCACATGTTTCCGTGGTAACATAAGTGGACATATGCTGACCATATGCTTTGATTTAGTTGTGGTAGTTTGTGTATATATGTCTTGTGCTGTTATACAAAATCATAAGGATAACAAAAAGAGACACAACACAGACAGAAAGACAGACAAGAGACAGAAGGAGAGGCAATTATGATTAAGATAATAATTTAAATGCATGCGCTGTGTTAGTGCAACCATTTAATCACATTAAATGAGGGCATTCATTCTCACCAGAGGATGAGCCATTTCCACTTGGATACTCCCGTGCATGTATTAACCACTAAATGAGGTCCCTGTTCATTTCACTTAAAGCTGCTCACTCAGTGCACACACAGACCAGTGTCTTTAGGTGGCACTGATTGGCTGCCTGCCCACATGAATGAATGGGCTCTTTTAAATATATATTGGCCAAGTGGTGCTAATTGTAAAAAGAGTCACTTTTGAATGTGAGCATCAGATGACCCTGCAGGTTATATGGTGGCCACTGCATCAAAATTATAGACATGATTATAGAAAAATCCTCATTTGGATCATCTTAAAATCTTGTCTTTTGCCTCACCCTGAGGCCAAAATGCACAAATAAAATCTCAAACTCTAATGAGCATATTGCCATTAAAGTGGCACGGGATAATAATGCCCTCAAGGGGATAAATCTTTTTGAGCATTGTGTTTTAGGCGCACTAATGGAAAGGTCCCTAAAACAATTGTGATTCACTGTGGGGCCATGGTTTAGTGTCAGTGGCATGGGTGTAAAGCTACAACTAATTATTATTTTCATTACTGATTAATCTGTCAGTCATTTTCTTGATCAATCGATCAGTTGTTTGGTCCATAAAATGTCAGCTTCTCAAAGGGCAAGGTGACATCCTAAAATATCTTGTATATCTTGGGGGTATTAAGATTTTTTCAGTGGAATACTGGTTTGATCTGATATTTTGACGACAGCTAAGCTAACAGCTATGCTAACTTTTCTGGCCCATCTGCCAGCGCAGAAAGCAGCTGCGCACGCACACACCACTTGAATCAGATTGTGGGTTGCCAGGTTGAGGTGACAGGTGGTTTGAAATCATATGGCAAATATCACTGGACAGCAGCAAAACTAAAAACCAGAGTTACAAACTTGACAGGCCAGAGGAAACAGAATTAAACAATCATTGAAGTTATCCTGCTGTGCATCGTGCTTAAATGTGCACAGCTTCCCACCCCAAACCCATCTGCTATTTATCAGAATGTAGATATTTCTGACCCCGTTTGCCCGATCTGTGGACTGACCAAAGTGGCCACAGTTGTAACTGCAGTCCGTGCATCTCTAGTGGCCATCCTTCACCTGCAGTTTGTAACCTGTGGTTTCTCTGGCACCACCATCGGGTGAAAATGTCAATTTCTGTCCAGATACCTTCTGATCAGCTTCAACTGGACTTTGTGTTTAGCACCAATCAGCAAGTGTTGTGAATATAATAAACACTGCATGTTAAAGCGTGTTAGCATGCTGGCATTTAGCTCAAAGCACTGCAGCCTCACAGAGCTGCTAGCATGGCTGTAGACTCTCAGCGCTGGAATGTTCAGACGAAAAGTGGGTGTTGCTCTTTAAAATTCATGTCAGCATTTTCTACTGCCATCTTTCTTGATTTTTTTTTTTAACCATTTTCAGAATTGTATTTTTTCCTCTCCTTTCACATCAGAAGCCTTTACTACCATGGCCTCCCCTTATCTTCCTCAGTCTCTCTCCCTTTCACTCTGTTATCAAACTTTCTTCCTCCTCTCCTTTCCTCTCAGGCTTGTAAGTGTCTGGGTGGAAATCAAAGTGCATTAAACATTAAATATGCTGTCAAGAGGCAGAAGTCTCTCCATGCTGATGATGATGGGGAAAGTAGGGCAGTGAGGGAAGAGGTATGGATGGAGATGAGGAGGAGGAGGAGGAGAATGGACACAGATATGCAAAGATGGAGAGGGGGAAACAGATGGAGGCAGAGACAGAGAAGAAGAAGACACAAGCACATAAATCATCACACATATTGGATTTGGAAAACATCTGAATTGATGCACTTGGTGTGAGGTGTGTGTGTGTGTGTGTCTGTGGTTAGGTGTGAGACAGACAAGATGTGCCCGGACAGAGTGCATCCTAACCTGCCTTGTGTGGTTGAAATCAGATCCCTGAACGACACACAGAAACACACACTGAACAGATTAAGCCCGTTGGCCAGTTGCACGATTTGAAGTTGGTAAATATGTCTCTATTTCTCCTTTTACTGGAGGAGTTTTTGTGTGTTTGCAAGTGAGAGACAGAAAAAAACACATTTACTTCCAGACCACTGAGCCCCACACTCTGCACTGTTAGCTCTCAGTCTCTCTCTGCTCTTCTCTTTCCTCTTCTTCTCCATAACAAACTGTTTCAATCATATGACGCGTGCTACAAAAGTGACGCTACTTGTACTACAAAAATATAGCGAGTAAAAATGAATGACCAGCGCGAGAGGGAGAGAAAGAGAGATTGAGTCAGCTGAAAGGTTAAAGCAGGCCTCGCTCTCTCTCCTGTTACTATGCAGACTAGCGAGATAGAGCAGTCCCCCGCTGCCACAGGCCATACTCTCTCAAATTCAAATTCAAAGTCAAATTTGCTTTAATGGCAGACCAGGAAGAAACCAGTGTTGCCAGAGCAGTACAATATATTTGCTGCAGACCAATATTTTCACATTAAAATCCCCTCCACATTGTGTGTGTGTCTGTGTGTATGTGTGTGTGCAGTGCCAGGAGAGTTGGTGTGTATGCTGTGTGTGAGTCTGCTCCTGAATTCAAACCTAACACAGTGTAGTGATGCAGAGTTTTATAAGTGAGAAATTAATTAGCCTCATTTACGCAACAAAATACAGTGATAGAATAACAATGAATAACTACCCCAAATACTATCACCAATTAATACTATGTAAACGTTGTATTTCACACATTATTCCAAGTTGGTTACCCCCCATTGCTAGCCTTGTAGTCATGCCTAAATTTGCTATTTCTATCATGTTGCGTATTCTTTAACAAGGGAAACCTTTATCCCGTTGATTTGCATGTCACATCTGCACCAGGGTTTTGATCCGTTCTCCACACGGCTGCATATCTCACTAGCAGTGTCTTTTATTTTGAAAATTTACTGTATTTTCTGTGGTTTTACTGACCACTTGGTCTGATCTGTGCAAATTGTCGCAGCATCTGTCAAAAACACACACATTAGCATGGCACATTTGAGGCGGAGCAGAGTGCCGCTTCTGGGACGTGCCGATGTGCTGCTGGTGGAATCACAAGCATCGTCCAGAGTGGCAGTGATCGGATCTAAACTGTGGTGCGGGCCAATCAACCGCTCTCTAGTCTGCCTCAAAGGGGTTGTCTAGGACCACTGTCAAGAGAACTCTAGTTTCCAAGTGTTTGAGTCTTGCTTTTTGCCAAAGCGGACCAGTTGGAAAATTTAAATATTGCATCATTCTCACACTGGAACCGGACCTTGAGGTGTGAACCTGCCTTAGGAGTCTACAGCCAAGCTAGCAGCTCTGTGAGACTATACTTGTGCTCAGTTAGCTTCTTTTTAATAATTAGCATTAACACCGCTGAGCCTGACAGGAAGGTCATTACTTTTGGTCATAAACCGAAATATTGGACGAACCAAACAAAAATTTTGACCTAATGATGGCACAAGTTTGTATGATTCGTCCTCTGGGGGACATGCATGTTTAACAGATTTCACAGCAGTCCAAGCAGTAGTTGTCGAGACATTTCAATAAAAACTAAAAGGTGCACTTCATGTTGGTGCCAGAGGAAAAGTCAGGGGATCACCTATGTGTCTTGTGCTTTTACAGTCCCACAAGTAGAAATGCAGTTTAATGAGCAGCTCACTGTTTAGCTGCGTCCATTGACTGCAGCCTCTCAGAAGTTTGACCCTCATGAATTGGCTGTCTAACATCTCTAAGATGGAAACTTTGTACCAGTGTCTGGAGGATGGACAAAAACAAAACAAAACACCTAAACACATTCGCTGTTGGTTTTTGGCACTTTAACATGTTTACTTCTTGACCAACAACTTGCATACAGAGAGGATTTATCAGGGCTTTTTGCTGCTGCTGCTGGGACCAGGACAGCAGATGAGAGCAGTAAGACTGAACTACAATGTGAAAACCAAACAATTGCAGTGCAAATTCCTTCTGGGGCACTCAGTACAACCTGTTTTCCTTAAGTTGGGCTAGTAATTCAACAATAGGTATTTAGGTGTTTGTTGTTGTAAATGGAAAGCACCATTTACAATCTTATGGTGTGGCAGAATAGAAAAAATATCCATTATTGTACCACAGTAACATAATCCAGATAATAATTTTTAACATTTCAATCCTGCATCTTATCCATCTTTACTGTATGTCTGCATGTACAGTTTTACTTAATACATGAAGTTCATCAGCCTATGTATGCTAGTGGTCAGATGACTGTCTTCTGTAGTCTCCTCAGTAGCATCAAGTGCAACTTTTATCATTTTTGTATTCTGTTTGTTCTTTGAATCCTCATGGTGGGTCACAGACCTCAAACTTAGTACCAAAATGCCTTTATTCTCAAATCTGTTTGGATGACTAATATCTCAAATTAACAATTTTACCTTTGTTTCAGCTGAACGGGTGGTGTGTTTTAGTGACATACTTCAAATGATGCCTGATGGCAGTGACTGTCCATTAACTGCTTAGTTGCCAGGCAAGGTGGGGAGAATCGCAATATATAAGCATGGCACTTATTACTTAATCTTTTCTTTGTAAAACAAAGGATGACACTGGCTTCTGTTTGATTGGTATGGCAGCATAAAAATGCTCAACAACAAACTGTATTGACTTTAGTTTGTTTGTTTTTTGCTGCCTAGTGGCATTTACTGTATAACAGCATTTGCTTTTAGCAGTGCATGACAGCATCAATATCACTGCACTGTACACGCAAAGCATTAACAATCAAATAAAATAAAATGAAGGAGAATCAATGGCGGCACAGTGGTCCAGCATTAGTCACTTGTGATACACACACTTTTACAGAAAGTTACAACCAGTCAATCAACAGAAAACCAATCTGCACCCATTTTGTTAGGCATTGTCATCTTTAAAAGCAAAAGCTTCAGCCCATCAATATACTTCACCCACTACACTTCTTAGACTTCTGTGACAACAAATTAAGTATCTTTGGGTGTTGAATACCCTAAGATGGCATCTCGAGTGCTGGGGAACTATCTGAGCAACTTCACTACCTCCTGATGTCCTATGAACCAAACAATAGATGACAACCAGTCAGCAATAACAACCCAGATATCAATATGTTTAATTTTATTTAGCTTTGTGATATGGGATCCCATTATATGTTTGGGTTACCTTGAAGTAATAGGTCCAAAATGTAGCTTTAGAGTGAAGACTGGTTGCCAGGTTGCTCATTAGATAAATGGTAATTTTCCCTGAAAGTATCAGCAAAACCTTTAATTGGAAGAAACTTATATATGTTTCTGCGCCACTGCAAAACAGTTTGGGATTTCTGTGTTACTAAAGACAGACATAGTGGACAGACAGGGCAGAGTGCATAAGACATTATAAAACAAATCAATAAAATGAGCTGAAAGTTGTACTATAGTTGACTTTTTGACAGTTAACACCATGTGTCAATGGATAGCTATTATTTCCACTGCTGCTAGTGCTAACAGATGACTACTAGCACAGACTGAACAAGTTTTGATAGACGTCCAACACAACACATTGTTTTCCATGAATGTGACAGACTCACACTGTCTCAACACCATCTGAACACGGCCCACTGCCATGCTCAGGATCAATCCAAGTTAGCTCCATATTGACTGCTGTGAATCTTGATACACTCCACACACCGAAGTGAGGAAACTCTGTTGTCGCTGACATTCAAGCTCAGTGTGTGTGTACACACAGAGATATTCAGCTCCTCAGGGTTATTGCTGCCATTTGAGAGCAAGAGAGAAGATAATAGCCCTTTTGAAAGCTGAATAAAAATAGCAAAACTTTGGTGGGCATCCAAGTATGAACATTGGTCTACAGAGGACTCCAACTCTCCCAGCAACCAAGTTGAAGTCCCACTCAGACAGCCAAAGAGTATTCTTTCAGTCCTTTTGCTTTTATTTTCCCTCCAAAATGTGTTGAATGAAATATCTACTGATATAATATCAGAATAGAGGAGAAGGATGAACATAGACCCCAGATGTTGACTTGCCAAAATATTATGTGTCTAACTTGACTGACAGGAACAATAGGGAAGAAACCACAACTCTGGTTGGTCTTGGTGGCTTCCCTCCTTTTTGTTAATTTTGGCTGGCCCATCAGTTTTATTAGTTGCTTCCTGGGCTATTATTTTTCATAATTTATTCAATAAACTTGATGTTTTCCTTTTATGCAGCTCCTTTGATTATGTTGTCCTTTGTAAAGAGCCTTTCTTGGGTCATAACAACCACATATGATGGATATTTGATAATCTGTAGTGTTACACTCTAAATAAAGACACCATCTTGGGCTTTTGCAACTACAGCATGCACAGTACCAACGAAAGCACAGAACTGGTGGAGGATGTACTGCGACTTGGGCAGTGCTTGGTATAACTTGTCCGTCCAGCAGGAAATAACGGTGGCTAGCCGGGTCACAATCTTTCTCAGATTACAGCTAAACGGTGCAAGAAAATATGTGTCTGAAAACATTTTAAGTGAGAAATAGGCAATGCGGTAACTTAATATTTATCCATATTTGATCAGCAGTTTTTTGAGCCCTGTGTGTTGCACTGGACAGACCTGTCAATCACACGGTAGCCCCGCCCTAAAAACAAGTGAGAAGTATGGTCATTTTGCTATAGGAGTGCATACAGTCGGACTTCTGCAGTTGCCCCTTGCTGGCCATTAGACAGAATACAAATTTAAGGCATTTCCATATTGGCTTCACTTTTCAGACCCTAAAGCTCCATACACTATTTAATATACAGTCTACAGGAAAGACATGGTATTGCATAATCCATCTGGTTTGCCATGTTTTTGTCATGTAGCACTGGGCTATAAGTTGCAGTTGGGGAGAACAGGGCAACATATAGTATATTTCCTAGAGTTTTAGCAGCAGCATTATGCTAGCTCACTTGTGTCATTTTAAGCTATATTTTGATTGGTATGTTCGTGTTGTAGATGCAGTTACATTACAAAAATCAGGTTCTAGATTTTTGACACAGCCTAAGTTTTGATGCAGGTCAGCAAAACTTTCAACTGGCCAATGGTGGACATGTGTAATGTCTTCACCATGTTCTCTCAGGGTTGTCAACTTTTCTCTGAGGCAGACCACATTGCTCCATAAAGGGTGATTTGAACCTCTTAGATTGTTTCATTTGAATAATATTTGAGTCCTGAAAGAGAAAAACTTAAGAATTTCACAAGTGTGGAGAAAATTCTGGGAAACAAACATAATTTTAGATTTCAGAATTTAGTTTTTTCTAATTTCCTTTTAGGGCAACCCACTAGATTTATCTCATAGCCTGGAGTAAAGCGTTAATTCCAGTGAAATCTGAATTGATGCATGAGCTCACTGTGGCATTCTCAGGTTTGAGATTCGCAAAACTGTTAGAAAGCCATGTGCTAAGTGATATTTATCTTGTGTGTCTTGACTGGCTGCAGGGATATAGACGCACAATCCACTCAACAAATCAATATTTCAAGGTTTTCTGAGCACAACAGGTGTAACAGATGGGCAGGTTTCAGGCTTTTAGTGTTGCTGGCAGGTTTAAGGAGTTGAGAATAGTGATTTTTTTTTGAGGTATGTGTACTTTACTTGAGTATTTCCATTTTCTGCTACTTTATACTTGTACTCCACTACATTTCAGAGGCAAATATTTTACTTTTTATGTCACTACATTTATTTGATAACTTTGGTAACCAGTTACTCTCCAGATTAAGATTAATTCTGCAAAATAAAATCAACAAATTGAGAATTTATTCAGACAAATTATGATGTTATTAGTACATCAATCAAGACTTGATCCTCAAGAGGAAGTTCTCAAGCTACTCAAAAGTATGTGAAGTCATATGAATTATAAATAAATAGATGAAAAATGGCCCACATTTACAAGCTGCAACATTAAAGTGATGTTCATATTAAAGGAGCAATTGCATGTGCAAAAATGAGTACCACAGTCCAAATAACTGGAGCCACACACTGTATTAAATTGGTTGAAAACCAATTTAATATCTGATCTATAGTTGAGGCAAGTTGTGCCCCCCTCCCACCCCAGACTCAGGGAGCCTCAGGCAGGCTGCAGGAACCCTGCAGGAGTGCAAGACACGTACATCATTGTAACTTGAAAATAACAAGTGATACCGAGTCCTAACTGCCGCTTTTTATAACTGTCAGTTGTCTGTCAATGAAAAGCTAAGCCCATTATCCTGAAAACAAAACCTTGCTTCTCTGAAAATACCAACTCTGGACTCAGAGTGAGTTCGGTGACTGCCTGCCTTACTGCCTGCCAGACTCCATTAACATATTGCCCAATTTAACCATTATAAATACCCGCTCCCTCTACAAGATTATTAATGATTTCTTACGACTCATAAACAGACACTTAGTTGTTCAGCAAACATTCTGCATTCATTTGAACTTTAGTTAACATAAAACAGGCAAACTAAAGCAGTTTTTTCAGCCTGGAATAGAAATTTCAGAGGAGGACACTGCAGCTGTAGTGCTGTTGATAAAGAGTATTTCAACTTAGCCTGTTTCCATAATCTCTATACAGTAAATATATTACAGATTTCTCCTTTAATGCATTGATAATTCTATTCCAATAATATAATATGTAGTATGTTATTCTGAAATGGGCCATTCTGCATAATAAGTAGTTTTACTTTTGGTACTTCAAGTATATCTTTATACCAATACTTTTGTACTTTTACTTGAGTAAAAATTAAATCGCAGAACTTTCATTTATGACAGAGTATTCCTACACTGTGGTATTGCTACTTCAGATCTGAATACTTCTTCCACCACTGACTGTTTTATGCAATAAACACGTCCTCACTCACACATATACTCTGATGTGTGTGTGTGTGTGCTTGTTGTTGGGGGTTGGGGGGGGTAAATCTAAAGAAGGAGTTCATGAGCCTACAGTAGCTTTAGGCCCCAAAATGCTCTTTGATTGTCCCAGATTATGATAACCTACAGCTGAATCTCGCTGCACAGAACTGGACTGAAACCACTAAAACGGATCGTGTGAAATCAAAAGCCCTCACACTGAAGGGACTGCAGAGGACATAAATAATATGTAGCCGCTGTAACAGAACGCGCTGTTACATTGAATCGCGGAGACTCTCATTGATGCCAATCAGGCTTATTCTTCACAGCGACACCTCAATACATCTAGTTCATGTTTACCCTGCAACATGGACATCTGGATTCATTATTGATGCTGTGTTGGTGCCGCTGCATGTGGAAAGGGTGGGTTTGGCGCACGGGGAGTCGCCTGTGCAAACCCCAACATGAACACACACGCACACACGCACGTCTCAAAACCAGCATTTTAACACATATTCCACCCCGAAGTTCAAATTTTCGGATGTTGAAGGGAGGAACGAACATTTTGTGGCCCTGAGAGCAGCGCCTGAACATGCTTCAGGTGTGCGCCGCTACCCGCAGTAACGAGACTGCGATGCTGAGCCAATGCAGCGGCAACACACGCCCCTCTGGAGCACACACACACACACACACACACACACACACACACACACACACACACACACACACACACCGACTCTTCCCCCCCATCCCTCTCTCCCTCGTCGACGGACACACACACACACACATCCGAGTCTGGACCGCCAAATGAATGAGCAGTCAACAGCATCCTGCGCTGTGAAAATGCATCTCGATGTTGCTGGATGCTCAAATGTGCAACCGTGTGACACATTTCAATGGAGAGGAGGGGGGGAGCGGAGCGGAGCGCGGCCGCGGGCGCAGCTGGGTAAAAATAATTTAGAGGTGGGCGCCCTTCGAAGCAAGATATGAATGAATAAAATCACACACTGTGAATCATAACTGGATTTCTTTCTTTTTTCCCCCTTTTTGGAGAGGGTTTATACACGCACACTTGTGGTCTACTTACGCACTGCCTCCTTTTTCGGGTCTAGGGCACTGGCAGTCTGCTGTATCTGGCCTATTTTGTTCTGGAGGACCCAGACCCGCTGGTTGGTGCTGATGATGTCGTTCTCCAGCTCCTGAAATAAGGAGCAGGCGTGCCGGGCCAGGTCGGACAGCTGTCGCAAGGTCCGGGACAGAACCACGTTACTGATGGCACACAGGTCCTCGAAAAGCAGACCTTCATCGTTGGGGATCTGGTGCCTGCACAGAAGCTGCGGCTCCACAATCCTTTTGGCGAATGGCATTTTGTTGCACGCCAGAAATTATAAGAATAATAATAGCAGGAGTTGTAAAAGCCAAGCGTAAATTCCCACCGCCTAGAAGAAGAAGAAGAAAAAAAGGGGAAAAGGGGGGAAACGGACAACATCCAAAATATGTAAATCCCAACGAGAAAAACCCCCGATGAGGTTCTTCAGGCCGACCGACCGCGCGTTATCCCCGGGCGTCAATCCAAAGTTCCCAGATTCTCCTTGAGATCCTCCATCCTGCTGCTGCTTTCTGGGGATCACTCACACTCCCGCTCACACACGCACACACATGCACACACATGCAGGACACAGCTAAAGCTCAGGTCAGTGGTGTGAGGATGCGTGTTGAGTCTGCGATCATGGGTTGCCTCCGTGCAGCGTCAAGTCAGCCGCAGCGAAAAGGAAATACTGCTGAGAATTTTCAAAATAAGAAGCTAATGAGCACTGGAATTACAATTAATGACAAAGGAAAGGGCTGAAAAATCTGCAAAAAAATATACAAAACATAAGAAATATAAAACAACATACAGATGTCTTGAAAAGGCTCGTCTCTAACTGCAGAGCTATTGTTTTAAGCTTTTATTTTTTAGATCTGTCCTCGCTTTTCCGGTCTTATTGTGGGTGTTTTTTGGTGGGGGGGATTGATGCAGCCTAGCTCTGTGGCCTGAGCAGTGAGCAGGCTGAGAGGATGAGAGAGGAGACTGGGGTAAAACCCGGAGATGTGCATGTGTGTGCGGACAAGGAAGAGACAGTGGGAAAAAAACATGCAGCTACAAGTTTCTCATCATGTCAGGACACCCAGACAGAGGAGTTTTTATTAGACTACAAGAGAAGAATTTGTTTCTGTTTGACCCTCATGTGGGTGATCAAGTAACGCTGAGAAAAATAGGATAAGAAACGTGTTCAGTATCAAATCTTTGCACGTGAGACAACAGGACCAGTGGAGGTTCAGTGCTGCACACAATGGCTGATCTATAAACTCAAAGGAGCAGACAGCCAAGCTTCACTTTAACTTAAAGGGACAGTTAATCCCAAAATCAAAATGTTTTGGTGTGAGTTGCTGACTTTTGGAGATGTCTGCCATAGAGATGATGCACTCAGCTCGTGGTGCTCAAAGCACCAAAAATACATCTGAAAAACTCAACAGCAATGTCTCTTTCCAGAAATCATGACCTGGTTACTGAAGGCAATCCGCAGTTTCACGTGGGAACTACTTTCTTTCTACTGTCTGCCAGCCGTATCACTGTGCAGAAAGAAGCATGTTTGTACACATGAATGAGAGGTTACAGCTGAGCCAAGGGGGACGCCACTAACTCCTTGAGCGGCGCGTGTCTGTGGTGGAACCTATTGGTTTTTATGTAGGTACCCATATTAGCACTTAAGAGCGGTGACAAAGCTCACATGAGCAACTCAGCTCACACGTGATGAATGACTGCCATCAAGCAGCCTTTACTATCAAAAGAGCTATTTTTGGTTAAAAAAAATCTGTCTGGAGCTGCAACTGTTAATGCCTTTATTTTCCTCTGAAACCTTTCTTTTTTGGATTTTGCATCCATGGCTAGCCGAGGGAGACTCAAGACCAGCCACCAGCAAAGGCTCTGAGCCATAGACATAGACTATGACTCATAATTTAGTTGACAAAATATTTAAACTTTTTTTTTTATTTGGTGCACAGGCTACACATTTTTACAATTGGAGAATGTGAGCATCACACGCCTACAACCACGCTGAGTGAAAACTTTTAATGTTAAAATAAGGATTGTTATTAATTTCCATAAAATTCTTTGTCAAAGCCACAGGGAGCCACTGGGCAGTTTAGCAGTTTAGTGAAGTAACAGGCTGTGTGGCCCAAGCATTAAAATTTACATCCCACACTGTCAAAAGCACACAAGCCTCTCATCCATGAGTAGATGGACGTCTCCCTTGGCACAGTGATAAATTTTATTTTGAGTTATCAAGCCAGGTGCCATCTAGTCCCATTATATTGGAGAGAAGCAGACACCTCTATGGCCACCATCTCCAAAACTTGTCAACTCACACCAAAACAATCTTAGAGGGATAAGTAGCACCATAGGTATGAGGAAAATATGTAATTTTAGATTTTGAGGTGAACTGTCCCTTTAATAATTTCAGGTAGTTAATAATGAAATTTCCTCTGGTTTCTAAAAAGTCCATATGATTTGATTAGCCAGTATGATCTGGAGGCTTAGTAATGAACAAGTAATCAGAATTTATCTCAAATATTCTGTTTGTTTCCTGGAGACCCCGAGTTCATAATAAGAATCCATGTTTTACCCTCTGCACTCTTTCAATCCAAATATTTCAGATTAGTGGATTAAATAAAAAAAAAAAAAAACAATCAATCCAAAGTGTCAGTATTTAACAATCTAGGAATGAAACTCAATCATCAATTATTTTTTTCCAGAACTACTTATCCTGCCTTTGTAACAACTGAAGAACCACAAAATCAAAATTATGTCCCAAAGAGTTTCTGTCAAATCTGTCTCCTTCACTCCTGCCCAGTTTTAAACATACCGGTATATAAATAGAAATCAAATCATTACAGTATAAACCAGTAGAACATAATGTAATGCACACTTCACTGTATCCTCCTTGTCGAACACCGAGGCTCTAAAGTAATAAACTGTAAACTTCTGTGAGAAGTTCACCTCCAGCAGCAGGAGCCTGTTCATACTGTAGCAGAATGATGTCCAGTGAACAGATTTTTTTTGCTGAATGTGAGTTTCCTGGATGCTAAGCCTGGCTGTTGTGTGTTTCATTCACAGTGATTAGCCTATAGCCGCTAGGCTCAGTCTGTACATAGACATGTCCGCAATAAACTTGCTGTTGCAGCAAATTTGAGGCAGCACAGATTGACAGTAACCTATGACGGGCCTCACTCTGAGCTGCCAAGAAGACAGGCCTGCTACAAACTGTAAAATATTCCATGTTTGCACCCCAGCAAAACAATAACCTGTACGGTGATCATTCATAACAAGCCTAGGGAAATTGATGATAATGAGATTTAAGAATATTGTTCATTGTAATATTTGTATAGCATGTAATTTTATTTTTACATAACTTGAACATTTCCATCCTCTTTCTCCTTTATGTGAGGCATGGCAGGACTGGAGTCCTGATTATAAATATTTGTATTAAATACATAGGTATTTGTACTTTACTTGTGTATTTCCATGTTATGTAGTGTTATACTTTGATTTCACTACATTTCAGAGTGAAATATTTTACTTTTCCTCCACTATATTAATGTGACAGATATAATATATTACACATTAAACTAAAGGCTCTGCACACCCACACATGTTTTCAATCAGCTACTGTTTAGATCTCCAGTCAGGTGCACAGACTGTTCTTTAATTTCTTATATTAATAACAGTGATGATAAGAGCTTGATTTCTAGTGAAGCTTTTAAAAACAAGGAATAAAAAATAGATATATTCCATAATGTTAAATACAAAATGCGATAAAATAATTAAAAACAATCACAGCAAGTTCTGTCAGATGAGAAAAATATTTTTAAAAAGAATTAAAAAAAGAGCCTTAAAAAGAAATAAAAAATGTAAAGAGGATCATTATTAGATACATTACAAACTCAAGGCTCTGCACAGGTATTTTCAATCACTCTGGCTGATTAGACCACCAGTCTGATGTACTTTGGTGAAGCTTTGCTTGGAATTAAATGACGTCACTAAACTTTATGTACCGCTAAGAATGACAGCAGAGTACTGCAGGCTGTCCTATACTACTTTTTAGTTTGCCACACTGTCATGGCTTACTGGGATGTGGTGCAGTGATGCAGGCCTACATATTGGCATGTAAGTATTGTTTTGCAATAAGACAGCCTTAAAAAGTTCTGTATATACATTATAGATTCTTTAATAAGTGTGAGAGTACCAACTGTCTCCACAGGAGGGCACTGTTGCATCAAGTTCCAGGGATGTCAAACAGGTGCACTGTGATCGAGTGTGTTTGCTGTTTTGATGGAAACATGATAAAAATGAGGATAGCGGCACCCCAAATACAAAATAAATAAGTTTTAGTTTTTTAGTTTTTTTCAGTTTTAATAAATGTCAACCTTAGAAATAAAATGGTGACCTAAAGCCAAGAGTACTGAGAGATTTCTTGACTGATTTTATGTATTTATACAGCAATTCCAGATCATTTTTATGTACTTGTTTAATTGAAATTTTAGTAGATTATTGATTGATTTATAGCATTGAAACTAAAGGAGAGAGCGTATTAAATAATCTGTCGGTGTTGGTAATAAATGTAAATAATAAACCTTGCCCTCATGGCTGATTTCTTATCAGTGTTTAGGGCTTAACAGTGCATGAATTGCATTTTATCTGCTGCCTGGAAATTTACCTCTATCAGATAAGAATGTTGGACACTCGTCTTAAAGCTGTTGTTTCCTCTTTCCTTGACATTTGTCTCCTTGAAGGGTCATGTTTGTTTAACAAATGACACTTGGAGAAAATCAGTAGAAAATGCAAATCAGCAAAAAATAAAAATAAAAATAAATAAAAACAAATCTCGTTTTTGTTGCTCAGATTAAATTAAAATTTTTCCATTAATAATAGTGACAATAAGAACTTGAGTTATATTGAACCATTTAAAAATAAGGAATAAAAAGTAAATGTTTTCTAAAACATTAAGGATAAATGCAAGGCAAGTTTATTTATATATCACACTCAGACACAAAGGCAGTTCTGGTCTTTACATGAGCATATAAATACACAATATAAATAGAAACTATTTATGAGATTTAAAAAAAGATTTAAAGAAAAAAGTAAGCAGTAGAAATGAAGTAGATTTAAAAGATTTTAAGATGTGCAGAAGTATAAAAATGTAAAATAAACTGAAAACAATCACAACAAATTCCATCGATTTAGAAATTTCTCAAAAAAGATAAGAATGAGCTTTAAGAAAAGATTTCTAAGAAGATACTGTATATTCTAATGTCAGTGGCAATAATTTCTCCCATGTTTTGCTCATCATTTGTTACTTTTTGGTGGTTTTTTTTAATGTATTTTAAGGTGCAGGATCTTTATCTGAATGCCGTCATGTATCTTTTTCTCCTCATTCAGTTGTATTTATTGTAATTTATACATGGCTCGTCCTGCTTTCCTGCAATTTAATTTTATGCCAAAAAGGTTTAGACTTTTGTGTTCTCATGTTGACTCCTTACACACAAATATAACCAAGTGTGCACCTTTCAAAAGAGATGATGCATCTATTTTGCGGCTGATAATGTATCAGAGTGTAGCACAGACTCTCCTTTGACGTTCACTGATCCTATCTGTAAATGAAAACTCAGATCCACCCTCAGTTATGGCTCTACTGTCCAAAGGCCAAGGCAGCAGCAAAGGTTATTAAATCTGTATAACAAAGTACAGCGTCCTTCCTTCTCAGAGTTATTTGTGTGTGTGGATGGAGCTGAAGCAGCCAAGATGTCTGCTAGGATTCTTGTAACGTTGCTGGCTGTGTCCTGCGCTGTTTCTGCCCAGTCGGACGTGGAGGCCCAGGCCAAGAAGTTCCTGGAGAGGTTTGACGAGGAGGCCACCCAGCGTATGTACCAGTACTCGCTGGCATCATGGGCCTACAACACCAACATCACAACGGAGAACTCAGACAAACTGGTAAGCACTCGGAAAATCTTTAAAATACAGATGAAATACCAAACAGATGTTCTGTAAGTTACTTTTTTTTATATAAGGACACAAGGATGCATCAAGTTAGGACAGAAAAAGAAGAGGAAAAAATAAATAAACAAAAATAAGAACTTTATCTTAAGTGATTTTGTTATATCAAATAATGCAATTAACAACAAAAGGTAAATTAGTATATATATATATGCAAATACAACCATACATACACACATATCTATATCTGTTCATATTCATATATATGTACAGACACACAATTCAGCGTACCAATGGACAATCGTATCTACAGGTGAGCTTTTTTTTTTTAATTTGATGTGTCTGTTTTCATTCTACCCAGTCACAAGAGGGGCAAGTTTGGAGCAAATTCTACACCAGCATGTCAGAGGAGTCCCAGAAATACCCCATCGACCAGATCAAGGATCGACAAATCAAATTACAGCTCATCTCCCTGCAGGACAAAGGCTCTGGTGCCCTATCAGCAGATAAAGCTGCACATGTAAGACCATCACTCCATGTTCATTTTCATTCTGTCATAGATATGTGTTTGTAGGTTTCTTAGAATATGGTATTTTTGTTTGGCTGCAAAGACACAAGTTTCCTCTCCTTGACTTTGCAGCCACAGTAGATTTGAGTTCATTCTGTCACATTAAAGCTACTGCAAGGAGTTTTTAACTAGTTATAAACTGTCTCACATTAACACTGATTCTTCTGTATGTTCCTTGTTCCTTGTAGTAGCTTTAACATAAACGTTGTGTGCTTTGTGCTTTTCTTGTGAATCTGCTTGTAGCTGGGTAAGGTGATGAGCGAGATGAACACGATCTACAGCACAGCGACTGTGTGTCTGAAGGACAACCATGAGCAGTGCGAGACTTTGGAGCCAGGTACTGTACAATCTGTTAATGAAGGAGCGGTCAGGGTGACGTGGCTGCCTGCTACTGTCAGCCCGGGTCAGATAAAGCAGTTTATGATTAACTGAGAAAAGAAAATGGCTGTTAATGTTTTTCTTCCAAGGTTATGTAATCCACTGTGGGAATTATGTTCTGAACAGTTTTATAATGTTTAGTTCTTTAATTTTGAGCAAAAAGAGGTTTAAGTACAGACATGTTTCAACAAGTGGGAAATGACTACATACATACTGGTACTCAAGTACAATTTTAAGGTACTTTACTTGAGTATTTCTATTTTATGCTACTTTTTACTTCTGCTCCAGCATATTTTAGATTCATTGGTGTCTCATTGGCAATGAGAGTCAACAATCAGCTGTCTTTCTCCTGAACTGCTTACTGCACCTTTGACCAGGTTTTCCTTGTGACCCCCTTCAAACTTCCACCAAAGACAGATTTACTGTTTAAACTTCTCACAGGGTTTCATTTAAATAGCTTAAAAGTTTGAGGCCCAAGAAGAAAAGAAGCAAATAATACAGAACAGTCCAAAAAAAAAATATATATTTGTGTGGCAGAACATTGTTTTTCCGTCCTTCCTGGCCCATTAATCATCTCACAACTCCTCAGATTTATCTTGTGACCCTGTGGAGGGGCCCAGTCCTCAGGCTGGGAGCCAACTAACGTACCCAGCTGTATAAAAAGTAGTTACCTTGACTTTAACCAGCTACAACAGTTAAATGCTGCTTACTCATCATTGCATCAGTATTAAAAATCTAATAAATTCATATACTGTAGTAATATCAGGCACATACCATTTTCTGGACAAGTGCTTTTAATTTTTCATGCATTTTGATGCTTTCACTTTGATACATCATCCTCTTGTAGGAATTTTTAGAATGTTTTGTAGGGACTTTTACACACCTACAGTTGTGAAAGAAGAACTAAGACCTTTTACATACATGAAGTTACTACAAAGAGTTTTAAACAGGTTATGAAACAGCCTCAGTTTAATACTGAGACCAGTCATCACTGAGAAGATCTGCTATTTCTGTAGTTACATTAACCAGCTCTGACTGGGGGGATCCCCAGACGTTCCCAGGCCAGCGTGGAGAGATGCATGCATCAAAAGTTGAAGTCATATTTATTCAAAATGGCTTTGCTCAGTTAGATTTATCATATATAAGCAGTGATGTGTATAAGCAGCATTTTAATATTGTCAAGGTGGGGCTTATTTTAAGTTTATATAAGATCTTGAACTGAGAAGTAGCTACTAATTATAGCTGTTTGATAAATGTAGTGGAGTAAAACTTAGACTGTTTCCCTCTGGAATGCAGTGGAATAGAAGTATCAGTTATTACACATTAGTAAAAGTACTTGAGTAAATGAACTCAGTTACATTACACCACTGCTATCATACTTGTTTGTTTGTACAGACTTTCTCTTTTTGGCAGATGTGAAGCAACATTTATCTGAGATCAGTGCTCTCTGTTCACAGGCCTGGAACATGTGATGGCCAACAGCCGAGACTACTACGAGCGTCTGCATGTGTGGGAGGGCTGGAGGAAAGAGGTGGGGAAGAGGATGAGGCCTCTGTACGAAGACTACGTGGATCTGAAGAATGAAGCCTCTGAACTAAATGGTGATTGCGTCTCAAACAAAACCTAACATTCACGCAGCTTTGTTTGGGTGAAGATAATGTCTGACAGGACATGCAGAGCTGATGGAATAACCCTCTCTGACACACACTCACATATTCACAGGTTTTGAAGACTACGGAGCTTACTGGAGATTTAACTATGAGACCATTGAGGAGGAGCCTCCGTTCAGCTACACCAGAGATGAGCTGATGGAGGACGTCCGGTCTGTGTACAAAGAGGTACGTCTAATATCCATGTCCACATCAGGAGATGGTATGTGTCGTGTTTTAGTGCATCTACAAACATTAGTAAACAACAGTAACACTCACAGCACTCTACACATTCACAGACATTTATATTTATGCTTTTTATGCTGCTTTTACATCTACATTTATGCTGCTGCTACTTTTTGTACAGTCTTTTTCATACTGTTTCTCTTTATCTCTCCTATATCATTATGTATCTTGTACTTTTCTATTTTTCTATTTTACGTTTTTCTTCACTTTATATGCTGTTTTGTTTCATTGTTTAACGACATTCAGAGTGGAAGGCTAAAGGAAGAGTTTCATTGTACTGGGAAACTTGTTTTACACTTTGACCAGTAAGAGTAAGAGAATCGGTCAATCAGTTTGTCATTGATTGTGTGAAGTGATTAACAACAGTAGTTTACTGTCTTTTTGCACAGATCCTGCCCTTATACAAGGAGCTGCACGCCTACGTGAGAGCCAAGCTCATGGAAGTTTACCCAGGACACATTGATGCAGAAGGACCTCTGCCAGCCCACCTGCTGGGTACGTTGAGCATTTTGTTCAGAACTGATGATGAGAGCAGGTTCATCACACTGAAAATATTAACTATGCTGATATCACTGTTCCGTATTTAATTCAATTTAATTGTATTGTATTGTATTTATTTTGCTAGTGGTTAGTTTTAATGTTGTTAATTGTTATTTTGATGTTCCTTATAATTTCTTAAGTTTTTAAACATGCATAGACTATTTTCTTGTTTTCTATTTTTTCACTCCATTTTTGTCTTCTGCCTACTTGTTTATTATCTCCTTATCAAGTGTCCTCTGTATTCTCTGTTTTTTTGTCTTCTTTTTCTTTGTCTCCCTCGTGTCTGTACCTCTGGTTTTGTTTTTCTTTTCTCTTCCTTTTCCTTTTTAAGCGTACTAGCATGCTGATTGCTGCTAATCTCTGGCAGCAGTAGAGCAAATAATTTCTCAATTTAAAGAATGTGCATCTCCCACCAGGTCCTTGTTGAATGTGCATGTAATGCCAGTTCAGAACTTGTGTATGGCTCCCTCTGTTGTCCAGGTCCTATCACTACCACTTTGTTTACGTTTGATTGAGGAGAGTGAAAAAGTAGACTGACAGCTTGAGAAATGAACTTTAATGAACTTGTATCTTGGTAAAAACATAATCCTGACGTTCAGGGAAAAAATTATTTAGTACTTTTTTTTTGGTTGTAAAAATACCAGTAAACATTGTTGAAGGACAAAGAATTGTTACAAATGTCATATAATGTGTATACAACAAATCAATCTTGAATGGATTGCAACTACATCCATCAGACTAAGAACAGGAAACATATCTCAGTGTCTACTTAGAGCGAAAACCAATCATCTTTTGTGTTTATCATTCAGGTGACATGTGGGGAAGATTCTGGACCAACCTGTACGCTCTGTCAGTCCCCTACCCTGGTAAAGAAGACATTGATGTCACAGAAACTATGGTGCAGCAGGTACATTATCATTTAATTTAATATCAATGAAGCAAAGAAATAGAAAAGATTTTAAAAACAAACCTTACAATACTTGCATGGAGCACTAAAACACATTGGAACTGAAACTGTTGACCAGATGTCATCGTGAATTTCAGGGTTGGACAGAGAGACGTTTTTTCGAAGAAGCAGAGAAGTTCTTCATGTCTGTGGGTCTGTACGAGATGTTCGAAAACTTCTGGAATAACTCCATGCTGACGAAGCCTGAGGATGGACGCAAGGTGGTCTGTCACCCCACAGCCTGGGACATGGGAAACAGAGAGGACTTTAGGTAGGACAAATCCACAGACAGGCACGTATTCACACATAGGGAGCGGAAACAAAAATCAAAATTATATGAACAAATGATTTAGTGCATTTACTGTATTGTCATTGTTAAAAAGCTTACATTCGAGGCTAGAACTTTAAGTAGCTCTTTTTAAAAAATGTTTCCATGTGAGCTGATTTGTTTGTGTTTTTTGTGCTGCGTTTGAGAAGAATAATCTGTCTGTAGATCAGTACATGAGAGTCATAAATATAAACTTGCTGGAACAATGATATTGATCAATCACTGAGTCATTCTTTCCCACTGATAAAGATGAACCAAAGTCAAATATTAATCCATTGGGGTGCCCCAGCACTCGCTGTTCAAATGCGAAATGTAACTCTTTCCAAAATACAAGTTTTACAACGCCTCAAGTTGTCAGTTTGAGTTACAGTGGCCAAATTAAACGAACTTACTCCATCTGTGTGGGCAATGTTTTAAATTATTTTATTGCTCTTGGGCTTCAGTGTTTGTTACATCTGACTCACCAGTAACTTGTGATTGCTCTGATTATTTTATTGCTGCAGTCCAGTATATCTGATGTGGGCGGATTATATTTGATATGGCTTTGTGCCATGTCTGTGTCATGCATTATAACTGCTGACAACAACACTTCTCCCGTGATTTCTTCAGGATCAAAATGTGCACCAAGGTCAACATGGACGACTTCCTCACAGTGCACCATGAGATGGGTCACAACCAGTACCAGATGGCTTACCGTAACCTGTCCTACCTCCTGAGGGACGGAGCCAATGAGGGTTTCCACGAGGCTGTCGGAGAAATCATGTCTCTCTCTGCTGCAACACCCAAACACCTGCAGAAACTGGGGCTCCTGGGCTCTGACTTCATTTATGATACTGGTACTGTTGATAAAACTGACATTAATCAAACCAAAGACGTATCGCTTATGAACATATGGCTAGAATACATCTCAAACCACCAATTAGATTTCCTGGATGCATTTGCACTTAACTTTTATGAGATCAGATTTCTATTCGATTCATCCAAGTGTAGACGAGGTCAGTGTGTACATAGGCAATCATCTGACTCTGTGATTCCCCTCAGCTGTGTGGAGCTTTGTAGCGTCTTTCAGCTCATTGTTTTGGCTTTCAATCCATTTTCAGTCTAAAACTCACTGTAAACTACCTGCTCAGTACCAAGTTTCTGGCTATGAAATCACCACACTGAAGATACAAACTGTTTTTACCCCACAGTAGAAAAAATAAAATAAAATAAAGATCTGAACAAACCAGAGTAGGTATGAGTAATGTGTCTCGGTTGCTGCTCTCGAGTGGCATGTAGGGCAGAAATAGCTTCAGCACCTCTGGGGCCACCTGGATAGACCCTATCACACCTGTATTAATCTGTTTACTTCAGGGAAACCAGATAATCAAGCGTAACATGACCTTTGGCCCTCTGCTAACTGTTATACACACTGTCATTTAGCTACTTATAGTGTCTGACGTAGGCGTCATAAATAGCATCAAATACAGAGTGCTGGGTTTTTCGTTAAGCTCACTGAAATGTTCCAAAAGAATAATGTAAGAATAATATATAAGAAAAAGGTGTTTCAGTGTCCTTTCTAGACACAGTTCAGAGCTTAACTGTGAAAATTATGTTTAGACCAAGAGCAGACAGCTTTCTGACATGTTCGCTTCATTTATCATAAACTATTTTGTGTTTTTTTCGCCTTGCAGACGTTGAGATCAACTTCCTGCTGAAACAGGCGCTCACAATTGTGGCCACTCTGCCTTTCACCTACATGCTGGAGGAATGGAGGTGGCAGGTGTTTGCAGGGAACATCACCAAGGATGAATGGATGAAGACCTGGTGGGAGATGAAGTAAGCAGAGACATTTTTCATGCATCTTTTAATGAAATCAAGTTGACTTGTGTAGTGTGTGAAAATTTGTCCGATATCGCTGTGATCAAATACGGTCATGACATCAAAAGTGGACACCCTCTAAACAACTTTTGTGGCTGTTCATGTTGTGTAACCTTAGTGGTTACAGCATCAGAGCTGACTCTGTTGTCATAACAGGAGGGAGCTGGTCGGGGTGGTGGAGCCAGTGCCGAGAGATGAGACCTACTGTGACCCTCCTGCTCTGTTCCATGTAGCCGGAGACTATTCTTTCATCAGGTAACACTCCCACTGTAAAGCTACACTTCAAGGAAATAAAAATGTAACATTTCAGCCACTCGGAACTTGGATTTTCTCAACATCTGCTTTGCTGAGAGGGTTACTGTATGTTTTCAGTTCTGAGTGCTGTTTGGTTGGCAGGATATGTCAAAAACTTGTGAACGTATTTCAGCGGAATTTGATAGAAAGGAACAAGTAACATTAGATTTAGTGCAAAACCATTTCTCGAACATGATACAAGGAGTTTTTATTATCTTTTTCACAGTCTCAGTTCAAAACTGATGCCTCTATATGGCCTACATAAACAAACAAGACAATCACCGAGAAGATTGGCTATTCTTTCATAGTTATTCTCTGCTAGTATGTTGGTCATTCTCATGGCAATGCTGGAGGGCAGAGAGAAAATGAGAAGAGCCAAAACAATCAAACATTTAAATCAGCATTGATGTACACAGTACTGAAAATATATACTCAAATATAAGTAGAATTACTCCCATAAAAAATGACTCAAGTAGACATCTAAATTACCAAACTGCCCAATTAAAAAAAAAATAAAATATAAATTCCTGGTTAATAAATGATTCAAATACAAGTTACTTTCCATTTTAATATTTTTTAAGGTGCAGTTATGAAAGTGTAACCTTAATGTTGAAGATGGTTTTACGTTAGGTTAACTGCTTTTTAAAGCACACAAATTTAAAAGCCCAGCAGACAACTATAACCACAACATAAATGACTGTGAATGATATCAAAGATTAAAGCTGCACAGTAATACATGTTAAGCATTAACATAGTTAACGTTAGCCAGCTAACAGATTTGTTGAAACGCAAAGTACTTAAAAGTCTTTAAAAAAAATACTTTTTTACTCATGTTACTTGCAACTTGGTGTCCATCTCTGCAAAGTAGCATCCAAACTATTAAAGAAGAGAGTGAAAAGACACACACTGGACATATTTAAGATTTATTCATGGTTGTGTTTGTTGGCTGTAATATATAATAATAATTAAAGATGAAAAATAGGATCCAGGTTAAGAACAGCTGCCACAGTCCTGCTGCAAGACATCACCCATTCATGTGCGTGTTTGTCTCTGTTTGTGAATGCAGGTACTTCACGAGAACCATCTACCAGTTTCAGTTCCAGAAAGCGCTCTGCGATGCGGCTGGTCACACTGGGCCCTTGTCGACATGTGACATTACTGGTTCCAAAGAAGCAGGAACCAAGCTGAGGTACAGTATGGACGACCTCCTGTTTGTCTTGTGATCCTGGTGATGAACCTGCAATCTCTATTTTAATAAGTCGACTGAACAATTTGAAATTAAAAGAGTGATAATGGGCCTCATGCAGCAACATTCTCTTAGAAGTGTCTCTTCAGATGCACAAAAAATTTTATCACTACCCAGATCATCTTACCCAGGTGTGCTGAATGATGAATCCCACCTGATCATAAACTGTAGGGGTGTGGCCAATTGTTTGTTATTAGTAAAGGTAACGCCTCCTAAACACTATATAAGGGCAGGTGTGCAAAGAGTCACTCTGGAGAGACACCATGAATAAAGGCTGCAAGAAGAAGAACTTCAGCAGGAGTGAAAAGTTCATCATGTGATGATGAGTCAGCAGAAACACTCAAAGTAACAGAAGTGAGAGAATGAGGGAAGTTTTATTTATTTATTTATTTATTTTAACCAACTAATGGGAGCTTAAAGGAAAAGCTTTATATTTAGTTTTACACTTTTATATAAAATATTTAACTAACAATATTGTTTATTAAATTATAAGTTTAGTTGTAATTTTAACTTGCCTCAGAACTTTTAATTACATTATTTCAGTTTATGAGCATCTTCAAATTACTTGTTTAAAACCCTTAAACTATTGAACATAAGATGATATAAAATAGATAAAAGCAGCAAATCTGTGAAGTAGAAAAAAGATGTGGGAAGACATGAAAAATATGTTAACAGGTTAACTAGGTGAAACACTGAATTCTTTTAAATAATATTACATAACTATAGATATCTTAATTGTAATTCTAACATTGTTCATATAATTATTTGTACATAATAATTAACTTTCTAGTAATAATTATACATATTCAAATACTTTAAATTAATGGGTACGAATCAAATAAGAACAAATCGTAGATATGAACAAAAATGAGAGAAAAATTGTTCAGTGGTTTCTTGCATGAGGCCCAGAGTTCCCTTTCTGTTTTTGTTGTGGCACATTTTATTGTAGTATTGTGGTACACATATATAAATACAGCAGTAATTCATCATCATCATCATCATCATCATCTCATCTGTTAGGAATATGTTAGAGCTGGGAAGGTCCCAGTCCTGGACCAGGGCTTTGCATACGATATCCGGCGATGTTAAAATGAACGCCCAACCCCTGCTGGACTATTTCCAAAAACTTCATGACTGGCTGAAGAAAGAAAACCAGAAGAACAACAGGATGGTGGGCTGGAAGACAGGAATCGATTCATGTGAGTTCAAAAGATGCTCACATTGACAATTATTACTATTAAAATATCCAGCGTTTTTCTTACAGGAATACTCGTTGTGTTTGTGTGGTAAATATGACGCTACAGCTCGCCTGGCTCTGCACCAGCACCACTAAAATCATTTTCATTGAAGAGACGTGAGAGTGAGCTTAATCTTCTCTTTTAACTCTGGGTTAAAAAAAAAGCAAACAAGTGTCTGTTCTGCAGCTGGGTTGAGTGTATTTACATGTGCATTGCCATATCCTGTTTATGTAGTTTAAAGTCCACACCAAACACAGTTAATTGATCCCCTTTTCGATAGATGTGAAAAGCGGCCCCAGAGGCATTTAAACTCTGTGAATGGCCAAACAACTTTCTCACCCACTGTGTCGAAAAAAAACAACCCTTGATGTTTCTTTTGAGGAAACACTCGCTGTGACACCGAAGAGAAAAAAATCCCTGAAGACATTTTGAGGAAGTAGAAAAAACACAGATTTACGTCGCCGATGCTTTCGTGGTAAATATATGCATGATCAAACCACATTTTCTACAAAGGATTGTTATCGCCAATAAATATCTTATTTTTGCTCATTTTTCACCCACGGCCACCAGAAAAGACTCTTTCGTCATGTTGTTCCCTGATTCTTTTAGTCTGGTGGTGAAGGCATTGCGTTAAATATCATCCCTGTTCGAGTGTTCACCCTCACTTGACCTTTACACTTGCAACATTTAGGGGATCATTTATTAAAATGTACGATTGGGACAATCTCAAATGTTTTGGGTTGCTTTCACTCAAAAGACAAAAAGGTATTTTATTTATTTTTTGTTTTGTTTTATTTTAATCAGTGCAATAATGACTCATTCTGAGCCTTTGTATAGTTGACTCTCAACAGCAGGTCTAGAGCTTTTTACATATTTTTGTCAAGTTTCGCAGCCATCATAGGTTCTTCTGTGTGCTTAGAGGGCAAGGATGACTGCAGGTGTTTGCAATCTGCAAGCTCAGTGCAAGAGGCCACTAAACCCAACGCACTCGCCCTTTAAAAGCAAAAACAAAAAGTGCTTTGTAACTGGCCACATGGTGGCGCTACTGGTAATATGTTTCACTATATCTATAGGCAACTGTGTCCCAAGTCTGACTGATTTCCAGTGAAATTTCATCCATTTGTGTAGAGTCGTTTACTGTCCTTGTCTGCACAGAGTATCTGAAAGTGGCTGCAATTACATGATCGATTCAAAAGTCATGACACATAATGTGTGTTTGGTCACAGCAACAAAATGTTGTCAATTATGGACAAACAGGTGATATCCAAAAACAAATCCACATTGTTTTGGATCAGCCAAATGTGTTATGTGCCATGTTTGGTGAAGATTTGATGACATATGGAAAATAGGAAGTGAGAAATGTGCTTTGAAAAAGAAAAAAAAATCATAATTTCTCAAAATTAAGTCATGATTTGATGTTTTTTTCTTTTTCTTTTTACAGATTCAGGGGATGCCATTAAAGTGAGACTGAGTTTGAGGGCGGCCATGGGCGATGACGCTGTGAGTATTATTGATCATTATTAGAAGTTTTATTACTTATATATGAGTTACAATAACTGACTACACATGAAATCAGTCTGAAATCATGGCAAATTTTAATCAACTAAAATATGTTTCAGTATCCCTGGAACACCAACGAGATGTACCTGTTCAAGACCAACATTGCGTTTGCTTTGAGGCAGTACTACAGCCAGAAGAACCAGACCCTCGAATTCACGTCAGTATCAACTCACATCAAAAAATATGAAGATACTTGGTGATTTGTTTTCCTCTGACTGTTTTTAGTTACCGCATTTGTTTGAGAGTTTTTCTTGGTTTGTACCTGCAGATCCGAGAACGTCCTCACATATGACTTAAGTCCCAGAATCTCCTTCTACATTGTGGCCACCAACCCGACAGATCCCCTCACATACATCCCAAAGGCTGATCTGGAGGCTGCCATACGGTGAGACACAGCTTCATTCAACACACAACTGTATTTTGATTACACACAGTATGTTCTAAAACACTGACACAGTTTTATACTGAATGTTTCACAGACTTCCACAGCAGTTATAGTAACTCAGCTGATTTAACATATTCTGAAAGATTTTTAGTCAGTGATGGTCATTCATGTCCATTACTTTGGTCCAGAAAGAAATATCTCAGTGACCACTGGACGGGTTGCCATGAGATTTTCCTCAGATTTTAATTATGCCTAGTGACTCTGGTGATGCTCTGATTTTTACTCCAGTGCCACCGGCAGGCAAAAGATTTTATTTTTCCAGTGAAATATCTGAACATCTACTGGATGAAATGACAAAAAAATTTCATTCACGTTTCCCACACAGTAAATACAGCACCGACATGATATCTGTTTTGGTACAGACATTCATGTCCTTCTCAAGGTGAACTGCAATGACTTTGTTTATCCCTCAACATTTTTTTGTCCAGCATCATCATCGGGGCAAAATTTCAACATATTCTTACTCCCAACTTGTCAAATATTGCAGCTTGGTCAGTGGGCCTACGCTTCAAACTGTAACACTGTAGGTACGCCTCAAGCGTCAGTTTTGCACCTGCAGAGCTCCTCGGTTAACTTATTAATAATAAATATGCAACATCCGCGTAGACTTTGAAAATAAAGGCACAAAAACTACTTGATTAACTTTATGAAAAGATCATGGTTTGTTAAAAAGGAGTCGTCAAGTGAAATTTTATTCATATACAGTAGCACAATATCACAAATCACAGTTTGCCTGAGAGATTGGCCCATCCATCCGTCCATCCAGCCGTCCATCCATCACTGTTTATATTATGTCACAGCACCTCAAACACTTGAGGGACGCCTCCAGAAATGATGGTAGCGAGACACCTGTAGTGAGGTGCCGGCAGGGCTAAGGATTTAAACTGCTGCTAACATGTGCTAATGTGACCAACATCGCTGTTTTGCTAAAATTTTTATAAGTGGGCAATAATTAACGCATTTCGATGCTGATCCCAGGTTATACCGAGGCCGAATCAACGATGCCTTCCAAATGGACGACAAGACGCTGGAGTTTGAGGGTATCCTCCCAACACTGGCCCCTCCCGTGGAGCAGCCGGTGGAGGTGTGGCTGGTGGTCTTTGGGGTGGTCATGGGAATTGTGGTGCTAGCAGGCGTCTACCTTGTCATCTCCGGTGTCAGAGATCGCAAAAAGTGAGTTTGCTCTCGAGACCCGGTATATGTGTTATATGTAAATGACTTAGTACATTTATTTATTTTATTGTTTAATATTTTATTCTCCTCTACTCTGAGTTTGGTTGATTGTTGAGTCTTGCGTTTTGTGTGTCCAGGAAATCTGCACAGACAAATATGAACAATCCCTACGATGGAGACGCTGAGGGACAAACTAACAAAGCCTTTGAGGACAGCGATGATGAACAAACTGGATTCTGAGTCCGCTGCTGTCCCCGACGATCAGAGGGAAGGTGTCCTCAGTGCTCACACAAAGTAGACTCGTAGTCCAAGAATAAGACTTGTTGTTCTTCTGAGGACATTCCCGCTCTCACTAGTGCTGCGTGGCCTCGTCTCAACTAACTAATTATCATCATGACTGCTAAATGTGTATATGTGTGAAAGTTTAAGTTTGTCAAAGATTTTTAATCTTACAGACAGATGTATAGTGAATATCCTTGTAAAAAAAAGCATACTTAATTGTACTTAATTGTAGTAAACTAAAGTATATTTCCTTGTGAATATGCTCAAAGTGTGCTATTTTTATACTGAGTGTATTAACAGTATAAGTAGTACAACTTAACATTTAACTGCACTTAAGTTCACTTGACTGTGTTATTTTGAGGCGTTTTTAAATTTAAGTCTATTAAAAAATACTTTTTTGCAATAATGATGGACACTTAACTTGTACTCTGTGTGTACTTAAATTAGTCGATAGTATTTTAAGTTGTGCTATTTATGTATTATTGCACTCAATACACAACCAGTGTAACAACAGTAGCTCTATTTTCTGTCAGAATATACAGTATTTCTTATCATACATAGAATATCTTAATAAACCCCTACAATGTGATTTAACTGTATTAGTTTTAAGCTTTTTTGTCTGATATAGGTTATTTACAGAAGAACTGTGTTTTTCCAACGTTGCTTTCAGATTGTATTTGGGATTTACAAGTTATTACATTTGTATAATTCAAAATATCACACCTTTTCTTTTATTGTTGTGATGTAGATTTTTTTAAGTGTCACTCAGGATAGTTGATCAAATGAACATGAATTGTGTTCGTTCTTTTCTTATTACTTTTTAATATTTAATATTCTGTAAAAGGTGGTCAGACATTTTTGTAACACTGTTTGATACTTTAACTTGTATTCAAATATTAAATTAACTGTTGTCATTGCAGTGCACACCTGGTAGACAGGTGCATGAGAATAAAGTATTAAATTATAACAAGCTGCCAGTATAACACATTACCAACAAGCCACTTAACAATAACTCAATTAATGTTTGTGTTAATACACTGGACTCATGTTTATATTTAATATCATATGTGATTTTGCTCTAATGTATAATACTCATTAGACAGTGTTAAATAAATAGTTATTCTCACATCATCTTGTTTTTAATTCTTGTTTTGAATAGATATTTTTGAATGAAAGTTACACCTTGAACACAAAATATTCTTGGCAAAAGTTCAGACATGATCAGAGGTACAGATATTTGTGTAAAAAAAAAAAGAGAGAGAGACTGATAACAGCAGAAGTACTGATTCATCTTCTTTACTGCAGTAAAAGTGAAAAATTACAGGTTCTGAAATGTATTCAAAGACGGTACAGATATTTGTGTTAAAATGTTGGGAGTGAAAGTAAAAACTTGACAGAAAAATAAATACTCAAGTGAAGCAGATACCTGAAAAATCTAATGTAGTATTTGTACTACTGTACTGTTACTTCCAACCTCTGCTTTCAAAAACAAAACTGATTACAAAAAATGGCATCATATATTTAAGTCTGAAACACACACAAAAACATTTTTGAATTATTTGTATGATACATATCTACGCACTTCTGCAATAGCAGAATTTGACACACTGACATTGTTTTTTGTCCCTGGAAGCGGCAGCTCAAACAAAATAGCTCCTCTCGTGCTGTTCTTTTGTTTTAAATCATCTTCAAGTCAAAATAAAACTCACTAGAGAAATGTAAATGTTAAACTGACCAGACTGAGAACTAAGAAAGAATACTTTCAGAGAAACTGACTCTCCATCACTTCTGAATGATGAAGAGGAAGGGCTGATCTTCGATCTCTCCATTCATGTTCGCCATTTCCACCAAGTCAGTGTTGACGATTTGGATGAACCAGCCAAGGTGCAGCGCTGACTCAAACTTCAGCCGTTTTGACCGATCAGCTGACTTCATGTAGAAGACGAAGGACAGGGCGCTCTCATCGCTCGTGGAGATCCGCTTCAGCCTCTGCTTTTCACACGTCTGCAACAACAAACGTGCACACAAACGTTCAATATCCTAGCAGTGAGATCATTTCTTTGCTTGCAATCATAATAATTAACTTCTTAAACTCAGAATTAAAGAACAATCTTCTTTAACATACATATTTCTTGCTTTCCTGAAACTTAATAGTTAGTCATCCTCCAAGCCCAAAGATTAAAAAGTATGTTAAAAATGTGCCAGACATCAATTAATTTCCCTTCATTTCCCAATCAATTAATGTTATTTGTTATTCATTAACGTTATGATGCCTCATTCTCAGCAAGTCGACACTTAATTCTCCAGATCCACTTGATGTGAACCAATCTGACAGCATCCAATCAAGTTGCATTAGGGAACCACGAAAACCTAATGTTACGTTACTGAGCTGAGGCTTGAAAAATTACGCCAAAAATAATTTTGTTCACGTACAGAACCTGTGTGTTGGTCAACAAAAAAATAAATGCATTACGTAAATTGTGCCGATTGAAAATGATGGAGATGAAAGTTTCCCACTCAAGTTTCAAGTCAAGTAACAAAGTGTAAGACTTACCTGCCTTGACTTGGGACTTCAGTGAAAAGACTTGGGACTTACCTGTGACTTAAAACAATGACTTGTTCCCACCTCTGCTAAATAGAACATGCTGGCTTGCTAATATGCTAAACTAAGACAGTGAGCATGGTAAAAATGACACCTTCTTAGCATTGAGCACGTTAGCATGCTGATGTTAGAATTTAGTTCAAACCACTTCGGTGCAGCCTCATTTGCTGCTGATTTTTTTAATTACTGAAAACTTTCATTTCCATGTGACTTACAAATGTATGAAGTAGGTTGGTGTAAGTGTACACTCCCTCAGTAATAGTAATTACCTCCACTTGTAGGACCACCTTGGTTCCCTCCATGCAGCACCTGAGGAAGCAGCTGGACCCGGTAAAGTTTAGGACCACTGGGATTCCTTCTTCCTTAGTGTCCACAATGCTTGACTTATAGGAGTAGATGGTGATTTTCTCTGAACACAAAACAATCAAAAGAAAATTACACACAATAATGAATGGATGAAAAGTATCTGTGCGATCGGTGGCTTACGTGGCGTGTTGTTACACGCTCGCGCGCTGAATGACAAACCTGGATTTGGTGAAGCATAGACTGTCCTTTGAGAACAGAGACCTCGGAGGTATCGGTGAGTGGCCACATGTTCAATGGCAGCGTTTGCCGTCTTCTGATATTTGAAACTTCCTCTAGAAACTTGATGTGACAAAGAGAACAATAAGACACAGAGGCTTTATTTCAGAATATATACCCTCTTTGTAAGACAAAGGAAAAAAAATACAAAAAAAATTAACTCTTTATTACAAACAAACCTAAACTTTTTTTTTTTCTCTTTTTCATTTAAAATGTTACTTAGAAAAATTATCCTGGTATAACTTTTTTTTCTTTTTTTTTTTTTTTTACCAGTTTCACAGATTATATTTATTTATATATTTAATTTGGAAAGAATATCCTGTGAAACTTCTTTATTGAACTTTAAAAAATATGCTGGCAAAACTTTTGTTCACCTGTTTCACGGATTATCTATCTATCTATCTGTCTATCTATCTATCTGTCTGTCTGTCTGTCTGTCTGTCTGTCTGTCTGTCTGTCTGTCTGTCTGTCTGTCTGTCTGTCTATCTGGCCTCTCAGAGCTTTCTGTACATAAATTTTAGATGTCTCTGAGTTTTTAGCAGCTTCACCAATAGAATTATTTCCCATCAGATGGTTACGATAAATAACTGGTCAAATTATCCAATATTTCACATAAAAAAAACTAAAGCTGACAAAAGTCTGAAAAAATGAACATAATTTTTAATTTATTTATGACTTATTTTCTTCTTTGCAACCCCATTAATCACGTCATGATCCGTTAGATTTATCTTGTGACCTTTAGGAGGGAGTCTGAATGAGTATTTTTTAGTATTTAGTAGTATTTTTTTGAAAATTGAAGCTGATATTCTTCCTGTACTGTATTTTTACTTCAGGAGAATTTTACTTGTAATCAGTATTTTTATTGTTGTATTGGTATTTTTACCTAAAAAAAAATATCTCCAAATACTTCCTCTATGATACTTCTTTAGTTTAGTTTAATTATTTAAGTTATTTTCTATTATATATCTTAATATCATTGATATTGACAATGACATTGAATGTCTGTCTCCGTCTCTTCAGGACTTTACTGTTCTTTAGCTGACAAAGTTTGACATGTTGTATTTTCATAAATATATTAGAAATAAAAATCCTTAGATTTATGAAACCAAACTCTAACTTACTGATTAATTACTACTATTAGCTGTAGTAGAGAAAACCCGAGGAGACAAAAACCCAGTTTACTCACCGAGCGTCACCTTGCGGGTTTCTGACACCACCACGACATCACTGAAGGTGCATCCTCCCCCGTGACAGCCCTGACAGGAGCTGCCGTGGTCGCAGCCCCTTCCGCTCACCACAGAGATGCTGGTTTTGGTCATGGAGACGATGAGCAGGTCCTTGTCCTCATGTTCCCTGCAGATATCCTCCTCTATACCCGCATCCTCCCCTCCCTCCTCCTCCTCCTCTCCCACTCCATTCTTCTCCAACTCTTCCTCCCTCTTCATCGTCATGCTGAAGCTGAGCAGAACGGTGTCCTTGGAGACGGGACGTAACGTCTCCTCAGCTGGGGACGGCGGCTCAGCGGGCCCCTTCGTCCTGCAAGGCTTGTGCACCGTCTGAGGCCCGGGAGGAGGGGTGAGGGTGGGGGGAACAGAAGAGCATGTAGGTTCAGACTGAGATTTGAATCTGTGTCTCTTTGTGTCTGACACTGCGTCCACCTTAATAAAACATCTAAACACACAGCTACTGTTAACTGATTCATAGATCTGCTGCAAACTATTAAATTAAATCAGCAACTATTCTGATAATCAATTAATTTGATTTTTGCGAAAAAGTGTCAAAAGTCTCTGTTTCTGGCTTCATAAATGTGAATGAATTCTGTTTACTTCTCTTTGACGGTAAACTGAACATCTTTGGGTTGTGGACAAAACATAAAGACATTTGAGGACGGTACCCTTTTGGTTTTGGGAAACATTTTAGGGGCCGAACCACTAATCGTTTAATCAAGAAAATAAAAAGAAATCACTCAAAAATTAAAATAATAGTTAGTTGTGTAGATCTATTTCCAGTGCAATACAATATAATCTGATATAAAATACCGAGGTGCATTTTAACTGTTAAACTGTTCAATTTTATTTCCACGTGCAGCTTATGAAAAGCGGTTTTGTATGTCAGGCACACATGAGTTTCGGAAAAAAGACTTTTAAATTAACGACATGACAGTTTGACAGATTATTCTCTTAAAATAACAAGGACTTATGTGACAATATGAACTGGATGAACTCACCAGCATTGGACTGCCCTCAGCTAACATTTGTGCCAACTCCTCAGGTGTGACATCCTGCAGGTCTACACTGTTAATATGCATCAGTTTGTCTCCTTTCCTGAGAAAAACAAACAAACAAACAAACAGGGTTTTTAGTTACAGCTAGAAACAACATTAACCCGTTTAATCCCACCGGTTTTCTCAATTATGGAGAAAACCCAAAACACCATTTGGCAGGTGTATCTCCTCTTATAGTGTAACAGAGTTTCTACGTCCGCTCTGGTTTGCTGTTTTGTTTGAAAAATAAAGAAGTTGCTGAACAAGCTACTTCACCTCTGAATCCTGTATGTTACTTTCAAATTAAAACTCGTCTCTTACAGCATGAAGCATCACAAATGCAGAAAAACACATAGCTGTTACAGGAGAGGCTGTTACGCAGCATCACTTAGTTTATTTATTTTTGAATGAATGTCTTTTATCAGTTGTTGTGTATAAATATACGTGGTGATTGTGCTCGCAGATTTTCAAGTTACAGCAGACTGGACTGCTGGTCTTGGTGGAGGTTTGCTTTCTAGCCTTCTAGTTTCGCACTAGAGACGTCTGTATTTCTGTTTTACTCAGAGAACTGAGATTAGTTGGAAAAAGATGATGTCACATACTGGATTCAGCAACATTTTAATAACAACAACAATAATAATAATAATAATAATAATAATAATAATAATAATAATAATAATAATAATAAGAAGAAGAAGAAGAAGAAGAAGAAGAAGAAGAAGAAGAATACCTGCAGTTAATCTGAATTAATAAATGTTGAAAAGCTGCTTATAAAATTTAGCAGCTCTAACAGTTTATTACAACAAATTATTATTAATATACAGATTATTTTCTTGATTAATCAATAAATTGATGATCCTCAGAAATATATATAAGAAAAACTGTAAGAAAATCTCCAGAGGCCGAGGCCAAAATATTTAATCAACTCATCTTTTCACGTCTCATCGACATTATTTATTTATTAAAACAATCTCTTGCTATTTACAAACCCTTTTCTAAAATATAACTTTTTAGAAATTGTTAGTATATCATGAGCAGCCATCCAGTTAAAATCTGTTTGCAGAAACTGTCTCAGCTCTTAAACCTGAATCAAAACTCTTTTTAGACTTTTTGTTTCATTTTAATAGAATTTTTTCCTGTTCTTGTTTATTTGCAGTAATTGACTACGATGAAATTGAACTATTTTTTATAAATTAACATCCTTTCTATGTCTTGTGTTAAATGAATTTTTTTCTTAATTAATTAATTTATTTATTTATATATTTTTAAATTAAATTTTCCCCGCTCCGGAAAGCACTGCTACGCAAATAAAATTATTCTTATTCTTGTTAATAATAAATGGGGTTTTCTGAAATACTGGGTACTGAAGAAAATGTTGTGTTAGTTGGTGCCAGTGTCTGATTTATATACCTTAATGCTTTTTCTCCACTGGCTTTCCTGTACTTCATCACGTTGTCCACTTCATAGTGGTGCTTCCCGTCATGGATCTGATGGACGATGAAGACGCCTCCCTTAACCAGAGAATCCTAGAAAAAACGAAAAAAAACTTTATCTTAACATCAAACAACATACGCAGTCGTAACTTTCAAAACACATCTCACATACAGCGGCGTCAGAGGACAGATTTCGTCACCCACCTTCAGGTCCATGGTGCCGGCTGTGTTTGCTGCTGCTGATGTCCGAGACTGAAGAAGAAACCAGTGACGGTGGCATTCTTTTATAGCCCACGGTGTGTTTCTGCTTCTGCTTTGCCTGAACAGAAGAGGAAGTAAGAGTGCGGGGTCACTGATACAATCATGGATGGGGAACTGATGTCAGAAGAGGAAGTCAGTGAAGATTGGTAAATCTTAAATAAAAAAGGGGACACGGTGTACATTTATTTTGTTAGAAGGCAGAACTTCAGAGGCGAGAGTCCCTCAATAAAAGTGTTTTATATTTCTGTTGTTGCAAAGGAGCAGCAAACTGACTAATAAAAGTGACGCACACACACACACACACACACACACACACACACACACACACACACACACACCACCCAGTTCTGTGCTGTAACAGTAAACATCTCATTAAACACCTGTTTTGTTTACTATACTAAATCATAAAATGATATGATGATTTGATATGATATGATATGATATGATTTGATATGTCATCAAAGATTAAGAAAACACTTAAATACTGGCTTCTCTGACAACATTACAGTCACATGTGTTTATTCACATTACATGTCGCTGAATGACTAAGTTTCTGTTTGTGAGTTGTAAGCATTCACTTTATGTAAAGGGGGTTGTAATAAGCGTTAGTTAAAAGGCAATAAGACCCTTATAAGAAACTTGTTCATGGTTCATAGACTACTTAAAATAAGTTTTATTAATTTATCTATCATGTCATTGGTAAACCTTTACAAACCTTTTGTTGTTGCTTTTTTAAGATTTATACTTCATACTTCATTATGCATTTGCTAGCAGTTCTAAGCAGGGGACAAAAGCCTGAAAATAGCAAAAACGAAAATAAATCATGGCTAACTGTTAACAAGAGCATAGTAAAGGATTAATTAACCTTAATGAGCTCTGTTCACACTTTAGATCAGATACCCCCAAAATCCAACGTTAACTGCTAATAAATGCAAAATAAAGTATGTAGAAATCTTAATAAACCAACAACAAAAGCTTAATAATGAGATTAACGATGACACAGTAAGTAAGAAAGTTAAGGATGTTAGTTGACCTAAATAACTGTGTTTGTAATGTTATTATAAGCAATTATAAGAATCTAATAAGCCTCTCATTAACATTCTCAAGCTGTCTATAAACAAGTTTCATATAAGAATGTTTATAAATGTCTTATAATCTAACAATACATTTCCTTATGATATTATTAATACTTATATATAATCTTGTTAACATACATTAATGTCAATAAAATCTTAAAATGGCTTTATTATCAATTAACTAATACTTATTGCAAGCAACTTAACACAAAATGATGACAGGCAGGGACTGAACTCAAACTACAGAGTTTGTATTTTCGGAGCAGTGGGCTTTTGTTTTGTTTTCGTTCATGTAGAGGAGCAGCAGACTGACTAATGAAAGTCACACACACACACACACACACACACACACACACACACACACACACACACACACACACACACACACACACCATCCTATTCTGTACTGTGACCATAAAACATCTCATTTAACATGTTTTTGTTGTTTTACTGGATGTTCACTTCCTAAATATTCAATGATTGAGATGATTTGTGACAGTAACAGCAGTGTTTGTGTGAAAATGTATCATAAAGACTCAAAATCCAATACAGAGAGAAGAGGAAATCACAACCGTCCGGTTTATAGTATGTCACATTAGACACAGGAACTACTGGATGAATATTGCTTCCTCTGTGACTGTAAATAACTCTATAGTGGAGACACAGTATCACAGGAGAGGAGGTGGTGTTGGAACGAATATCATCATGGCTGTGATTTAGTCGTAGGCACGAGGCCGCAGGTGTCGCCAGTTAAATATTCTTGATATGAAGCTGCAGCAGTAGGAAATGTGCACTTTGCATTAGCAGTAATCACCGTTCAGCATCCTTCATTCATCTGCAGATTTCCGGTCATAAAGATTATATTAGCAGTAACTGGAATGTCGCCACAGACATCCAGTTTGTAATACTGCAAACATATAAATATTGCAATACTTTCATCACCATTGTGTCACCTCCTTCAGCGACAGAGAGTGAATTAGCAGCAGGGTTTGGAGGGTTACTTTAAAAATGTGTGCCAGTACATTTACTAATTATCTCTTTTATAAAACGTAGCCAGTAACGTAATCCAAGCATCACAGTATTAAAGCGATGTAACTTTTGAATGACCTTAAGATAAAATATGGTGAAATTGTTGAGCCTTGTATGGTGTCTTTAAGACTGCAACTAATGATTATTTTCATCATCTATTAATCGGGCAATTGTTTTCTAAATTGATCAGTTAGTTGTTTGGTCTATTAAATTTCAGAAAATGGTTAAAAATGTTGACTGGTGTTACCCAACGTCCAAGATGAGGTCCTCAAATGTCTTATTTTGTCCTCAGCCCAAAGATATTTAGGTTACTGTCAAAGAACACTAAAGAAACCAGAAAATATTCTATTTTTTCTTCAAAAATGACTCAAAACAATTAATTAATGATCAAACTAGATGCAAATAAATTTAAGAGTTGATAATAATAGAATAATCATGGCAGCTCAAAGTGTTGCTGCTGTTCCTTCCTTTGTTGTGGACAATATATTGATTGATTGATTGATTGATTGATTGATTGATTGATTGATTGATTGATTGATTGATTGATTGATTTAAGAACAAAAAATGGTGGCATTTCCACCCAGAGAAGCATGATAATGAACTGGGAAGCTGTGTGTGCACTGCGCATGGTGTTATATTCATCTTTATTTTAAAATTGTAATCCTAAAAATAATCTCCATTTTTACTAAACGGATCTATAATCTGATTATGTCTTTTTAATCTGTAACTGTAATGGAATAAAGTTACTTTTTTGGTATCCGGATTATGTAATCCCGTTACATATGATCCATGACTTTTCAAGCCTGATTAGCAGATGAAAATCTTCAAAACTGTCACTTCAACAAGCATATTTTCCAAACTATTCCTTCTACTGGATATCTGAACAACTGGATTGTGTTTTTTTCATTATTGTAAAAAATATTTGTGGCCAGTTGTCTCTTGAAAAGACATTTTAATCTCAGAGACTTTTACCTTAAATAAGTAAATAAAGGAAAAGAAATACCACACCATCTGGTGCAATCCCTCCACTGTTTTTAGTAATGGTTTGTGTTACTAAATTTATACAAACACACACACACTCGTGCTATTTCCAGCTTTCCCTGTCGAGCCAGCGAGGTCCAGCTAAATCTGTACACGCTGAGGAGGATTGAGTTACACGAGAGGAACACGCCACTGTCGCAAACCTCCAGGTCTGCCACCACCACCACCGCACGCTGCGGTACAGTATGCCAGAGCTGAGACACCGACCACGTTTCCACCATTATTACAGAGGCTGGCATACACTGACAATCCAAACTCATCCAGGTAGTCTGATACTGCATGACGTGTGTGTTTGTTTTGACTTTCTTTTAACAGCAGAAACTTCTTCTAACAACTCATAGACTCTTTAGTCAGTGTGTCGTGTGTATATTTTACTTAAAATGATGTAAGACTAAAAGTAGAACGTCTGTTTTGATCTGAATTACTTTGTTATTTTCTCAGTGTGAATAAAAATGCCACAAAAAATACCACGAGACCAAAGGAAATATCTAACTCTATTATCCTTTTTTATTGATTTTTGTGTTGTTGCCTGTGCAGCGTTGTGAATATGTTTGAATTTGTTTGCATCTTACAGACTGAATTTGAAACAAATGCTGAACACTAAACACTAGAAAACTATCCACTGATCTGTCAGTGTAAACCACCATTGAGTGAAAGCATCCTGTTGCAGTTTAAGGAACTAGTCTGGTTACAAAAGAGGCTTTGAAAGTACTACACACCCTCCCCCACTCGCTTTTAACTGTATGGTGTGTATTAACACCTTCCTGTATTGTGTCCGTGGGGTGTGTTTCAGATGGTGATACTCGATGTGTTAATAATAGGGGGTGGCCCTCATGCCCTGACCCTGGCTAGCTTGCTATCCAACCCTGACCCTGATCCAAACTCAGGCCCTGGACATGACTTACCCCTCCCGCCCTCCTGCTCGGACCCTCCGAGGCCTCAGACGAACCCACAGACGTCCGACAACAAACGCTGCGGCGGCAAGAAGAAGAGGAGGGCGACAGCCGGTACAACATGTCTGACCTTTGAGCTGAAAGACTCAGTCAGTTAATCAACAAGTCAGGAAATTAGACAGAAAATGATCTATTATAATGATCAATTGATTGTTTATGTAATTGGTAGTATTTTATATTGAGGGTACTTAAATGATCATGAATTCATTTAGGGCTGAACATTTTTGAAAAAAATATCTAATTGTGATTATTCTGACTGATATTTCAATATTATTTACGATATTAACGGTAATGATAATTTTAACATCATTATTCTTATTTTGACTGAAAAACGTTAAAATGATTATGGTGTGATTTTTTGCAGGAATCTGTACCAAATGAAGATGTTTTCTGAAGTCATCATTCACTCATTTATAGGTTTTCACATTTTGCCTTTAACAAATATTGCATATCCTTCGATTTGAAAATAGCAGAAAGACATAATGTGAATTCGATAAAATTTTGATTAATTGCGCAGCTCTAAATTCATTCATGTAGAACTATCAGAAATGTACAAGAATTATCTTGTGCATGACTCACTGTAAGAAAAATACATTAAGTAATGCAACAACAACTAAAGTATTTTAATCATCATGAATGTCTTCTTCATCAGTACGTCTGCAGTTAAAGGGACAGGTCAAAAAAACTGCCCCGTCACAGCGGTGCACATGTATTATGTGTTGTAATCATGATTAACTAAGAATTACTTCTTCGTGACTTCATCATGTTTGTGGCTCTTCAAATAACGTCAGTCCCTCTGCATATTTTGGCGTTATGCATTTGGAAAAAAATAAGAATGAAAATTAGTTTTAAAATGATTAATTTTGGACTATTTCAACTGTCAATTATTTAGTTAGGAAAGGAAAATACTTTTGTATCACGTATGCATAAGCAACAAACGGTTAATTCATGTGATTTCACAATTATACCACCATTAATCATATATTAATCATCAGACGAACAGGTCACCACTTTTTTGAATAAATGCACGCTTAAAATACAGTGTTACCAAGTCATTTTTAAATGAGTATTTATTAGTATTTTTTTCTCTGGATTCAGTTTCTAAAATATAAACTAAATTTAATATTTTGGGGTTTCAATTTGAAGCAATTTGAAGATGTTAAATCGAGCTCTGGGAAATTGTGATGGACATGTTTCAGTGTTTTGTGAGCTTTTATCAGCAAAATAATCAATTCATTGAGAAAATAATTCACAGCTTAATCAATAATTAAAATAATCATTAGGTGTTTACTAACAATAATGAGTTCAGACAAAGTCTTTCTCTTTATCTGTCTTAGAGCGATTAAATTATTATCTCATATCTTGATACAGTATGTCAGCATTTTTAATAGCTGCTCATAATTCTGACTTAAAATGGACTCAAATTATCAAATTATCACTTTGAAGTCAGTCACTTTGACCAAGCTCATATCAAATAATGAAACGTATTTAATTTTGCATCTCATAATGTGGCTTTCTATTCTTATTTTTAGTTTTGTCTTTGCAAACATTTTGGCCACGTTGTTAAGCTTCATATTGGCCTGATAATCAGACTCAGTTTCTACTTAGTCTCACTTCTCTATTCTGTTTAATTCACTGAACAAAATCTGAGGTGTGAGACGTGTGGTTCAGTGGTTCCTGGACTCAGGCTGCGTCAGTTTGCTGACAAAATGAAACTCCAAATAAATGAATGCTTGTTTTTCATTGTTACTGCTATGATCAAACAGACCTTTAGTTCCTGTGTGTCCTCATAGTTCACTTCAGATGTGGTTTGTGTTTAGTCTCTGCAGGCGTGACACTGGAGGAGCAACTGGCAAAGTCAGCGATATCAGAGAGGGTCATTTGCCCCCCGCTGAGCCTCAGAGTGGTAGATTCCTACGGAGAGTGGACCACTCTGTGGGAGAGCCAGTTCACAGCCCTGAACATCCCTCACCTACGCTCACACACTGTGGTGCACACAGATCCTCTCAATAAGGTAAAAACACAAACAAATTCCCCCTGAAGTAGAAACAATGAAGGCATGCATGTAAATAAAAACACGTGTGTGTCTGTGTTTTCATCGACAGAAAGCTCTGCAGGAGTTTGTTTTAAAGCATGATCGCACAGCGGAGCTTCACAGCCTCCCAGACCAGGTTTATATTCTGGATGAAAATGCATTTTTCAATGACATGAGGCTCGGCAAGAAGGAGAGGAAACGTTTAAACATCACGTCAACGCTGAAGAAGAGTTTATCATTCAGTCTGCCAGGAACCAAACTCAGTGTGGATTTCTTTAAGGATCAGGTTGGAGAAACTGTGTATTTGTGTGTGTTCTGCATGGTACGATTAATCTTACAAAGATGTTACTATGTTAATCTACTAGGCAATTAATACATTTAAAAATACTGTTTGCTTGACTTGTTTGCAAGTATTCATATTAATTATTTTTAAAGGAACAATTCACTCCAAACTCAAACATAAAGGAACTACTACTTTCTACTTTCCAGCAAATCCCACCAATAAAAAGCGCTACAGGTACTTTTGGGGTGAACTGTCCTTTCAACCACTGCTCTCACTGACATCACATTCATCGTCACAGTTTTACTCAATAAAAGAAACTTCCAAAAGCATGTGACTCTGCATCTAAATAACCTGTGTTGTGTTTTTGCTTCATGCTTGTTTGGAGTTATTTGTTAACTGGCTTTGAGATTGGACACTTTAAGAGATACGATTACAAACTTGTTTCGAAAACGGTTGTCACAATATTCTGGTATTGATGATAAATTTGACATTTTAACAATGACATCATGTTAATATGACAATATCATATAAATAATCCAGTACCTCTTAAACACGCTGAATGCTCTCACAGAGCAGATCTTACTGAGTTTTCTTTGATTTTTGAGAAAAGTGATTCCTACTGCAGTGAAAAATCATTTATGGTTTTAAACTCTCTCACCGCCTCCCTGCACTTGCATTTTCACTGTAATTCATTTGAAAATGTACAATAAACAAAGTTGAAGATGGATCTGACAGATGGCATCAGTAATCAATAATACAGTCATTGTGAATTCTTTTAGCCATGATAATCATGCAGTGAAAATCTGATATTGTGACAGCCCTTATGTTGCCTCCAAAATAACAAGACTTATGTCTTCAGTATGAACAAAGAGGCGTTGTTGTTTTTGGTCTTCATGGGATTTGTTGACATTTAGATTTAAAAATATGAAATAATTCCAACATAGTTCTTTAAAGAGAATTGGGTTTTTTCAACCTGGACGCCATTTTCCATGTTTTTATGTCAAAGCGACTACTGGGGACAACAATTTTTGAAATTGGTCCCTTCAGCCATGAAACAGGCTGCAATGTTTTCTGCAACCTTGCTCCGTCCAAGTACGTCTAATAAAAGTGCTTGTTTTGCCACTGACAGGCTCAGATTGTTATTCTAAGTGTCAGACAAAATTACGGAAATGATCGCGACTGAGCGAGACCTTTTTATTTAAGAGTAAGATCCTTGTTGTTTTTCGGAAACAGCTGTTCTGTTGCTTTTGCCAAACCCCACCAGACTCCATTCACAAAAAGAGTAGTTTTAACATAATCATTGTCATCTCATTACATCACCAGGAGTGAGAGGGAGGTCACACATCTGAGAAGTAGTGAGGAGAAATGGCATGTACAACCAGAATATTGTCACATCTAACTCTGTAAATTAAGGGTTTATTTCAACCAAACCACAGTCTGTGATTGTTGGAGCAGTGGAAAGAGGAACCAGAATGGTTTTGGTGACTTTTATTTAGTTTCTGTTGAGTTTGAATGAAGCGTGTTTTACAGTGATAAATTACTGTTTCTGTAAATGGAGTTTGGTGGCTTTGGTGAGAGTTATTACCTCTCTGGTTCTGGTTAAACAAAACATATTTTATTCTTTAAAAAAATATCTCTGTAGTGATCCTTTCCATAACATTGTCAGATACTTAAAATAACAATCTGAGCCTGTCACTGGCAAAAACAAGCAGTGGACCTACTATGACGTTGCAGCTCAGATGTGTTTCTCCAGACCGCAGAGAATAGGGTCCAGGTTGAAAAATACCAAAGTTACCCTTTATGCAGCATATGCACACTCTCCAGGCTGTTGAACTGATGAATGTGAACATGCAGGTGGAGAGATACAACTTGGACAAAGTGTTGGTAAAAGGAACAGTGGAGCACATCACCCCTGTGATTGAAGACAAGGAAGAGGATAAGCAGATAAAGGAGCGGGAAACAGAGGGTGAGGCCATCAGAGTGCCTGAAAGGAGGGGAGATGGGTCAAGGAAGAGAGTAAAATATTTTCAAGTCCAACTTCAAGAGGGCATCATCCTAAAAGCCCGCCAGGTTGTTATGGCAACAGGACCAACCCGTGCCCAGATGGCAAACATCCCTTCATGGGTGAAAAGCATCGGAGAGAGTTACCCAGAGGAGCGTTTGCAACACACAGTGCAACTCATGCACCACCTGCCAACTGCTCGGCAAAAACTTAAGGACGCAGATTGTCAAAGACAGAAAGAGACTTTTCCCACTGATGGTGAGTCAGATCTCTTCTTTTATGTTTTCACATTTGTCCAGCATTTTGAGAATATTCAATAGTTCTTTGCTTTCACCTGAAGTTTCAGTGTTTCTGCAGACTTCACTCGCTATCTGAAGCCCCACTCTCACTGCAACACTCTCCTTTACACGTACTGTATGCTTATGTGTGTGTAGAACTGTGTGTAGTGTGTGAAGCAGGGCAGAGAGTTATGGTAGTTGGTGGAGGTCTGACCAGCGCTCATGTCGTCTCAATTGCGCTGCAGCAGGGTGCCAGCCATGTGACATGGGTCATGAGGAAGCACCTGCAGGTCTAGTGACAGTGTGAACCTGCATGTAGACCAACCTTAAAACTTACTGTAGATACACCCGTCTGCCTCCAACACACACAAATCTTCATCGTTTCTTCTGCAGTTAAAACAGTTTGATGTGGGCGATGTGGAAAGCCTGGTGGGTCGGTACTCCCACGTGGAGCACGGCATCAAGATGGACGGCCAAGCCTATCTACGACAGTTCTATAACGAACGGAGTCTCCACAAACGCCTAGCTATGATTCGCCAGGCAAGGAAAGGAGGGGCCGTCACTCCAGAGGCCTACATCCACCTGCAGCCGTTCATCCTGAAGGGACAGGTGGACGTGAAGACATACTGTCAGGTACATGTGCATCCCACAGGGTATAAAGCGCTCGAGGGTCTGCATGACATCAATTTTGTCAGCAGGTTTTGGCCAACAGTTTTCTCAATGCACAGTTGCAAGAAATCAATTAGTATTTCACTATCTATAACCCATAATATCATTAAAAGATTCAAATCTCTGAAAATAGGGAGCAAGGCCGAAAGCCGACACTGAATGCCTGTGACCTTTGACCCCTCAGATGGCACAGCAATAAAAAATCCATATAAGGAACACTTCAGAAAATCACTGTTGGTTTGTCACTGCATCTCCAACTGCAAATGAAGACCATACTCCATACAGAGAGAAAGCCATAAATCAACAAGATCCAGAAAGGCTGCAGACTCCTCTAGGCCTGAGCTCATCTGAGATGGAGTGACAGACGGTTGAAAAGTCCGCTGTTGCCTGACGAGTCCACAGTTTAGATTTTTTGGAAATTTTTGGACATCATGGACGTCCTGTCCTCCGGGCTAAAGAGGAGAAAGACGTTCCTGATTGTTATGAACCTCAACTTAAAAAGCCAGCATCCGTGATGGTAGGAGAGCGTGTTAGTGCCCATGGCATCGTGGGTAACTGTCACATCTGTGAAGGCCCCATTAATGCTGACAGGTTCATACAGGTACACTCCCTGCTTATTTTAGCAGGACAACGCCGAGGCACATTCTGCACGTGTTACAACAGCGTGGCTTTGTAGAAGAGTTCAGGTATTAGACTGACCTGCCTGCAGTCCAGAACTGTCTCCCACTGAAAATGCATCATGCGTTATGAAGCATGACAACAGAGACCCCGCACTGTTGAGCAACAATGGGAAAGAATTTCAATTTCAAATCTTCAACAATCATTGTTGTTAAAAGAAAAGTTGATGTATCACATCGGTAAACATGCTCCTGCCCCAACTAATTTGGAACATGTTGCAGCCATTAAATTCAGGATGAGTGTATATTTACATGAAACAACAAAGTTTATCCATTTGAACATTAAATATCTTGTCTTTATACTACATTCAGCTGATTATAGATTGAAAATGAATTGCAAATCATTGCATTGTGTTTTTATTCATGTTTTACACAATGTCCCAACTTTTTTGGAATCTGGATTTGTAGTATAAACAGAACTAATAGACGTGTGTGAGGTCTGCAGCTGTCCATGTGTCCATTTGGCAGTATAATCCAGCCCTGAGGTTGAGGGTAGACTGACTCATTGCACGTAGAGTGTGGATATAAGCCTGCCATTGGCAGCACTTAGCCGTTTTTATGCCACGGGGCTCTCTTCCCCGTGTACCAATGCTCCACCAAAACAAGTGTTTTAATGAAACACAAACAATCCAGGGCATGTTTTTCACTATAGCACAGTGACAACTTGTGCGGCAAGACCATTCTCCAGCACTGACACAGCACTGTGGAGATAAGTCTGCCAATGCAAGACTAAATTAAAGGTGAATGAGATGTGATAAAATCAGATGAGGGAAGGTTGTTACCTGAATCTCATGCATCTGTCCAGGTGAGTGAAACCAGCTGGTGCTACAGAAGTCAGGCCTGGAGCGTTTCCCTCAGCACTGGGGAGCACTGGACTGGAGACATGATCTGGCTCGCCACCGGCTGCAAACTGGACGTCAAACAGGACCCGCTGCTCTCTGAGGTGATGAAGGAATTCCCCATTCAGGTGGGTTGGACATACAGATGTTTTACTACTGTCTATTGTGGACAAGAGACAATGAAACTCATAAAAGACAGATTCATAGAATGTGTTTGGTTTGTTTCTCCATGAAGGTGATAGATGGTTGGCCGTGCATATCAGAAAGCTTACAGTGGGCAGAAGAGTGTCCGCTCTACCTGATGGGGCAGTACACAGCTCTTCAGGTCAGTCTTTTACATAGTAGAGTTATATAACAATGATTTTACTTTACAGCTTACACGTCCTCTACCTTTTTCGCCCACACAGGTTGGACCTCATGCAGTAAACCTGGCTGGCGGACAGGCCGCCAGCGTGCGAATCGCCAAGGACATCATGCGCCGTCAGCAATCGGACAAAGCAGAGACTTCTGAACTGAGTGCGGAGAAATCTAAAACTGAAGAATATATTCAACAAATGCAAGGCCTTTTATGGCTTTAACTTCAACACTTAGCCTGAAGAACTTAAATGTGTGTCACCTATTATTGATGATCATTTTTGATGATGATTTATGAAACGGGTTACACTTAAATAAATGCTGTGAAACTTACTTTTTTAGGTAACTACTGTTTAAAATAAACAAATATTCATCATTGAGGGTCCAGTCATTCATTTTTAAATATTTTCAAGCCCTATGAAACAACTCTGTGACTCTGGACTGACTTCAGTTGACTGGGAGCAGCAGCTTTAGCCCTGTGCATGTGGTGGAGTTACCAGTAACTTCACACTGGAAGAAGTTGAACTACAACAAAGCTACCAGAGGAAGAAATCTAGTTTGGTTAACTCAGCCGTCTGCAAGCTTTATTATTAAAAGAGCCATATTTGTTCAAAAAAGGGAAAGAAAATCTGTCTGGAGCCACAACTATTACGTTTAAGTTGACATTTTACACCTGATTGTCACCTTTGGTGCTACACAACTAATTTGTACACGATTATTTCAAGCTTCTTACCTTTCGCCCAGTGGGAATATGTGTAGCCACGCCCCCCTGCCTGACTTCCGGGTTATAATCCTACCTGAGGAGGTGAAGAAGTCGCTGTCACGACAATAAACCAGCGATCTTTCAAATACCGCCATAAAAACAGTAAACAGTCAGAACAGTGTCGTGTTGTATTACACTGCTTTCAGGTAGGTGGGTGTATTTTACAGTTTGATTTAACTTTGGCAGTAATGTTTAAACCGATGAAAGTGCTGTTACTCCTGGTTAAGTAAATAACACGCTGCTCTCCTGTTACGCACAACGAAAATATAATTAAAATATACAGTTAGTAAAAAGGTACTGTACATGTGGGCTACAGCAGGGACTTTTTTTTAAAAACGAAAACAATATGAGGAAGTAACAGTTTCAGCGAGCTGCTGTGGTGTTTTTCTCGTGAGTGAAATACTGAATTTCTGCAGTACAGGGCGAGGAGCATCCCGGGCAGATGATGATGATGATGATGATGATGTAATACCATTTTGAGAAGTTTCTCTGACACGATTTTGGCGAAAGTTGTGAGAAACCAAAAGCAGCAGCAGCAGCAGCGCTGAGATCAGCTGACTGATCAGCTGACTGACCAGCTGATCCGCTCGCAGCTGATCGCTGCTGTCAGATCAGCTGTGGTGTTTCAGTGGTGGGTGGTATGTGGGCTGCTGTGACCCTCAAGTTCATAACCAAGAACAGTATTTTGAAAACTGGGAAAAAACCCCGTGATTGCGTGAGCTTTCCTGTTATTTTGTCACATCATTTTTTACCTTGCAGTGTTTTGTTTTGGATTATTTCTCGAACAGGTTCCTCCTCAGTCCAGTTTGGGTCCTTTTTGACTGATATTTACAGGATACATTTCTAAACAAACAATCAAAACACCAAGAACAATAACAGTTTGCAATAGAGTTGATAAAATTTAGCTTTGAGACCACTAAGTTACTGTAAGACTCTGACTGAGACCAGCTTTTAACCATTTTCTTAATGAGACCCCTTTGTTTTAAGCAAACTGAGGACTCGTGACTAAGTGACATATTTTATGGATATTTCATATTACAGTCAATTATATTTTTTGGAACGTTTTTACAATTTTTTTAAAGATATTAGATTTTTATTTTTTTTAAAGATATTATTAAACTTTATATTTTGAATAATATTTTATTTATTAGATTAAGTTTTCATACACTCCTTACACTTCATACACAGAAACAAGGTCTCACAACTCGCTGTGCAACTGAGTTGAGAAGCCAGTGTCTTAGGAAACACAGGTTACATTGAATGAGAGTAGGTGAGTAAAAAATGGATGGATAGATGATAAAGGTGATGCATGAAGGACATTATAAGACTGTAACAGTGATAAACGGCTGAATAAACATGTTTAACATGACTGTTTATGACCCACAGCAGATTAGAGTATTAATTCTGTTTTGTATCACAAACATGTCAGAAGCACCGATATTAAAAGATATGATGTGACATTTCCTCCAGTGTTTTCCTGGATATATCAAGATGTCAAGCAAATTATTTTGCTTTTTATTTGTTTAATCTCAAAAAAGAGTTTGTGTACAGGAAAAAAGATGGATTTGTTGCATTTGAAACTTAAAAACTTGAGTCCATAAATGCTTTTTCTTCAGCATGATGAACGTGAGAAGAGTGGACAGGACGGTTCTGAGTGTGGAACAGTCAGAGGGAGTCGGTGCTCATGTCCGCAGGAGCATCGGCAGAAAGGAGGTGAGTTCCTCAACTGTAAACCCTCTCAATAAAAACTCCACATACCAACTATCATTGTAATTCGTGCAATATTGTACATAATTTATTCCCAGCTGAGAAACCTTGATCCTTTCCTGATGCTGGATGAGTTTAAAGTGAGCAAACCTGCAGGTTTTCCAGACCATCCTCACAGAGGATTTGAGACGGTAAGTAACTGACAATAGTTTTAGGAAATCCAAACCATCATAATTTACTGTTACATGGTTGTTACATCAGTTGTTGAATAAAACGAGAGGAACATAAATGTTCAAGGGTCTAAGGCAGGGGCCTTAGCAAAACATTACATGGAAAAAACATTTTATTAAATAACATTTTGATTTTCATTTATGATTGTTGTAGGTTTAAAGTTGTTGTTTCAATATTTCCTTGATCTCTACATTTTGTTAGTCTTGAGTCTCCTATTGATGCCAAATCCCAAAAGAGAGAAAAGTCTTTAAGGACAAGGGAGGATTTTGGCTCTGGACATATTTTCTTTTTCTTCTTTTGGCCAAAAATGGCTCTGTTCAGCATAAAGTTCGCTTGAGACGAACTGGTGATTTGTGTTACTGGCCCATATGATATAAATCAACTTGACTCAGGCAAAAAATAAATCTAACATTTGCCAGTTCTAGCTTCTTATTTATGAGAAATTAGCGGCTCTTCTTTACTTTATGTGATAATAAACAGAATATATTTAATTTTTGTACTGTTGGCTGACAAAAAAAAAGGAATTTGTTAGATATTTGCAATTATAAACAAACAAACAAAAAATCTGCAGCATCAGCAGATGCATCCCTACATATGATGTTGCACTTATATGTTCAGAATACTTTTTTTTCCCCCCTCTAAAACCATTAATGGATGAAACAACAGATACCCAGAGTTCAGTACAAAGCAACAAAAATCTGTGTTTTCAACCTCATTTTTCAAAGTCAGCTCAGGTCAAAGAGGGATCTAACTGTAGTATCACAGACTCTGCATAACAATGAAATGATATAGATTGTAAATGAACCGCACTTATATATGATAAGAAGAAAAACACCCTCCTCCCTTATATGTCAAAACAATATAACAGTATTGAGCTGATACAACCACAGAACCAAAGAACTGAATAAGGCAGCGCAGCAACAGAAGCACAGGACCAGCGGGTGTCATTCAGAGGTGAAATTCCTATTTTGTCCACTAGATGGTGACGACAGGACAGCATCCAGCAGAAGGTAAACTCCAGTATCACTTTGCCTTCCACAAGTGATGATTTAGGTTTGTAGATTTAAAGAAAATCATACAGAAAATCAGAGATGTCAGAGATATCATATCTTCTGGTACTGTTAATTTTTCATTAAGGCTTCACGATGACCTCTCACGATAAATTCCCCTGTTTTGAAACAGAGGAATTTCCCTGGCCTCTGGTGTGTTTCTCGTGGAACCGTCCCCGGTTGTGTGGTTTTATGTTCTTTGAGGCATTTGAATTTATTTCCATGTATTATGTCTCCACCAGAGAAAGTTTTCCTTGATCATTGTTGCTGACATGTTGGCAAGTTTGTTGAAAACTGAGAGATCAGATACACATGCAAAACCAAAAATCGCATTACTGTGGTAGCCTCTTGTACATTCACATATTAGAAATTAAAGTCTACATTGTTAAAATTCTTTCCCCGTGAACCAACAACCTCATGAAGGTCTGCTTTTGAATCACTTTTTACAGTATATAACAACAGAGTCTTTGACACATGACCTCGGCGTTTACTCACATATTTAAAACTTTCTCAGGTTAGTGCAGGTCAGAACCCACAGCCTTTCTTCTGTCTTTGTTTCTCACACTGTTCCTTCCCATATCATTTATTTACTGTCTTTATTCAATGTCTGACTTAAGAGTAGTGCTGATATGGTTAATTAAATGAGACATATGTACTGAATCATAAAATTACCATGATATGCCATCGGAAATTAAGGAAACATGCTGAGTTTAAAATCTGGCTTCTCCAACAACAACACTACAGTGTAAGTCTTACGCATTCATGGGAACACTTTATATTAAGGTGCTTGTAATAAGCATTAGTCAATAGGTAATAAGGCCCTTATAAAGTGCTTATGTGTAATTGAGAATATGTACGTGTTATAGTAATAAGCACTTATAAGAAAGTTGTCAACAGTTTACAGACAGGGTTATGAGGGCTACTTTTAAAATGTACTCCAATACAGTAACTAGTTACCTGTTAAAAAAGTGTAGTCAGTTACTTAATCCAAGTATCATTAAAGTCATGTAACTTGATTTCTTTCTGTTACTTTTGGATTACTTCAGTATAAAATGTGCTGATATTGTTAAGCCTTAGTTAGGAAATTATTAGAGACTCATTAAAGGGCCAAATTGATTGATGCCTTTTTTTTTTTTCACCGACACATCAGGAACTCTGCCTCTGATTGGCTAGAACTCCACTGGTTAGGTTGATTATAAAAGCTATCTATTTTGCATGAGCAGGTGTGTCTTGACGTTTTGGCTTGCTCCTTGGTGTGCATTGGGCAAAAAAAAGGTTTCACCGTCACTTTACAGAGAAATAATTGATGACAAGATGTATAATTAAAATAACTTCTCTGTGTAAAAATGTCAGATTTCTGCTGGTTACAGCTTCTAAATATGAGATTTTGTATTACTTGTGATTTCAGCACATCTGGCGAGTCATGTATGTTAGAAATAATCTGTGTGATTTAGATGAGGGGGCGCCTGCAGAGCGAAGAGGAACAGTAGCAGTCATCTGCAATAATGGCTGTTTTTGCGCTGATATAAAAAAAATGAAATTAACAAACAAATCAAAATTAACATTAAATTAACATAATTGGTGGAAGGGAAGAAGGATGATAGATGCAGAGACTCCAGTGCGCCATTTTGGCAGCGTCTGTATGAAAACAGAGCCATCAGTGACTTCACAGAGGAGAAGCTGCACACCACACAGCGTCATCAACACGCCCACACTCCGGACACTGAGCCGCTGTATTCACAGCTCACCTGTACTTAGAGCCTATCCCAGCTGACATTAGGCGAGAGGCGGGGTACACCCTGGACAAGTCAGCGGTTCATCACAGGGCACAGTGTGAAACCGTTGCCAGGAACATGTATTGCATCACCTGTATATTTGTTTCCTCATGCATGAGATAAACAAAACAGGTACCCACTCATTAAAGGATCTTGTGGCGAGCTTGCAAGTTGCAAACACCTCACCCTCCCCTTCCAACCTTGTGAAAAATGTGAAAGGCCCTATATAGAGCCAGTGTTTGGTTTGTCTGTTCTGGGCTACTGTAGAAACATGACGGTGCAACATGGCTGCCTCTGTGGAAGAGGACACACAACAAACACAACAATTTTTATTCTCAGGTGATTACGCACTACTGAAAACATACTTATGAGTATTATATTCAATTTCTGCCATTTTCTGCCAATAAATCCAGATAAAGCAGCTGCAAATATAGATCGTTCACACCCTTCCAATATTCACAATGTCTACCAGCTGGTTGTCATTGTTTCCCGTCAGCTCTAAGTGGATTTGTCTGGGCTTTACTGATTTATGCTGTAGAGTGGGAGAAAGTCTGATTAAAAACCTTTTCTTTTCAGGCTTCAAGCTATGGGAATGGAAAATATAATCGTTTGCTCTTATTCTGGCTCTCGCTCTGTTAGTCTCTCTGCGAACCTTTTAGTGATATGCTTATGAAAATGACTTTTTTCTTGCTTAATGCTGTACATTAAATTCATCACAAGCCTTTCATATGTTTTAAATTATGGTTTATTTCTGTACTGTGGTATTAGAAGTAATACTACAACCACACTGATGAATGGAGGTAATGTGGCAGGTCGAACATGCATCTTTAAAATCAAACAAACTTTTAACAAACCCAGATATTGTCCTCAGATTGCCAGACTTTCCTCCAAGTATATTTGATTTGGCAGATGCAACTTAAATCTCCCGGTGTGGGAGGATGGGACTAGGCTACACTCCCAGCATGCCTTTCAGCAGGTGTGTTTGCTCACACTCACATGACTTTTGAAATCACACAGCTGTGGAGACAGATCACAGGCAGCTCACTGCAGGGGCCCGAGCTTTCCTCCCTGAGACAGATGTTCACCTCTGAACCCACGACCCCACAATCAGCTCTTCTCTTCCTGTCCAGTCTGACCACTGGGGCAGTGAAACGGGCGCACACGTGCTTTTAGTGTCGAAGCAGCACTTGTTTCTAAGTTCACGGCCTGAGTTAAAGAAAACTGGACTATTATATTTAACTTAATGTGAAAAAGATACTAATTTCTTTACCGTTGTCTTTGTAATAGATCTGTATCTGTATGAGGCAATCATGCACAATTTTGCAACAGCTGTTTACATGCATGTTTTTCTTTGACCAGGTGACGTACGTTTTAGAGGGGATCACAGCCCATGAAGACTTCTGTGGTCATTCAGGACGACTGAAACCTGGAGATCTGCAAGTAGGCCACTCCATAATTGCTTATAGAGATCATTTTTATGCATTTTTAAAGGAATCGTTCAGCATTTTAGGAATGACACTTTATCATTTTATCCTATTATACATTTTGATTGATTTTTTTTCATTATTAGTGAATGAACTCTTGAATCAGAGTGGCCTTGACCTTTGATGTCAAAATTCTTATCATTTCATGCAGTTGGATAAAAATCCCCAACACATAATGCCTCCGGCCACGGCTGTCGCTAGTGCAGATGTGTGAAAACTGATAAATAAGAAGCTGCAGACAGCTAGCTTAGCACAAAGGCTGGAAATATAGAGGGAAACGATTAACCTGACGCTGTCAAAAAGCTAAGACAATCTGCCTACTAAAGCTCACTTGTCATGTCTCATTGATTTAAATTATACAAATGTACAATTCGCCATTTTACAGGGGTTTGTGTGCCAAACTAACCTGCCAGAGCCAGGCTAACTCGTTCCCCATGTTTTCAGCCTTAATGCTAAGCTAACCAGCTGCTGGTTGTAGCTTCAAAGACATGTGAGTAGGTAATTGATTATGGCGATGACAAGCTTGGAAGTTACTAGAGATGCCTCATAAGAGACTAAACTGTTAGTTGGTGAGACGAGTCTTAGTTGTCTACGTTTTCATTTATTTGTTAATCACAGAAAAACAAAACCCACCTCAGACTCTGTTCAGGAGCTGTGCCTTGCTGTTTGGCCAGAAGATTGTTGCAACATGGACCTTTTCTCTTGTGACACTGACGCTGTGCCGTAGCTTCCATTAGCTGGTTAGCTCAGTTAGGAGTCCTATTAGGCTGGAACACAGACTCAGAAACTGACGGAGGCTGGTTGAATGACCGGGAAAACAGTACGGGGTCGACTGATACAGTGATACAGCGTCTCCAACCAGGACTCCAGGGACAACGACAAAGACACAGTGGCTTCAGACAGGGAGGTGTGAAGCAGTTGAGGTGCAAATTTCACTTAGCGAGTTCATTTCTAAGTATAATCGTGTTGATAAATCCATGAGTATTTGTTTTTGTGAAGTTGAAAGTTAATTCCAAGACTTGTGTGAGGTTATGTTGTGGTAAAATAAATTAACCAAGTATTCTGTCTCTTTGCAGGTTATTCTGACACATTCGGAATCATTTCCACGTTTGCTGTTAGTATTTAACAGATAGCTTGCTTTGTGCCCCAGAATTTATATTTAAATAATAAAATTAATATCATAAACGTGCAACAACTAATCGAATAATGGCTTGAACTGACGACTACTAGTCGACTACGAAAATATTAAGTTGGCGCAGCCCTCTCTCTGCCCTCAGCCGAGAAATACTCATACTTTGGGTTTTGAGTCTCATTCCCAGGTCATCGAATTGAATGAGACTCAACAAACAACTATGAAAGTGTTTTCTTAAGAAAACAGAGTGACAAGGAGGAGCAAAAGTTTTCTGCCAGACCACTTATGCTTAAAGCTTATTATGGAAGTTTGCCAAAAATAAGACACCAGCTTTAATTAGTGAGTATAGGTGCTGGTTGGTGGACTTTTTGACAGAGCCGGGCTGTTTCCGGTCCCTTTGTGCTAAGCTAAGCTAATGGCTGCTGACTGTACCATACAGATAAAAGAGTGGTATCAATCTTCTCATTTAACTCTCAACAAGACAGCAAATGAGCACATTTCCCAAAATGCTGAACTATTTCTGTAACTTTACTCTTGATGAAATTGCTAAAATAAAGAGGTGGTGTTTTCTGTTCTTCGGATATTAGATACACATTATCTAACAGTGTGATGTCATTGTTTACATGTATCAGTCTAATCCTCTAGTAGTCATTTTAAGTAAGTCAGTAACGTGAATCAGAAGCTTTCAGTCCACTTCTTATTAACGTAAATGAAAGAGCAGAACAAGACTTAAGCCCATTGGCAGACAAATCCCCACAAACTCATTACATATGCATTTAAATGTTGTGCACTCACACTAATTGGATATCATGCCCTGTGGGTTGTTTCCTGTGTTTTTAAAGTAGTAAAGTTATGTTTACACACACACACACACACACACACACACACACACACAGGCTGCTGACTCAGCTTCAATCTGCTGCTGGTAAGGTTCATCCAGTTCAGCTGAATCTGCTCTAACTCGCCACGTGCACCCTCTGTAGGCTCGGACGTCATGTCGGTCCTTCGGGGAACGCTCAAACATGAGCTCAGATTAAAGCGGGGTTTCGGTCAAGCAAGTGAGGAAGACCGCGCGGGAAAATTTTAAGAAATCGAGTTGTAACTTAGTTGGTTACCTGTAATGAACTTGGTATAAGAATAATTATATTACAAGCTGTTTCAAAGTTTTAAACGAATGACAGTCTTTATAATTTTATGCACAGTGTCCATTTTTATCAGGACTCCGTGTACCCAAACTGGCAAATTATTTCCAAGTTAGACAGATCACATAAAATATTTTTAGTTTAATGAATTTAATTTCAAACAGCGCACAGATCTCTGTCTCCTCTGTTCTGTGGGTTTTCTAGTTTCTTTTGTTCTGAATGTTTTACTATCCAATCAACCCGTGACAGTGAATACTCAGCAAACAGCAATAAAACAAACCAGACAACACGATGACATAGATAACAGCTGCATTTAAAGCTAAGCTCAACAGTGGAAATTTACAGCTGGCCTAAAGGGGAAGCAGTTAGACTTTTAAACTGAACTTTATTTCATCCAGTGTTGTTAACCTCTACTTAAAACCAGCTCCATGTTTCACAGTTTATTTGTCATATTATTATATTCAGGAGCCTATCAGAAGTATGTATTTATATCTCACTTTTGTCAATTTACTTTGAAAACTAAACTGGTGTTTTTGCACAGTAGTAGCAGTAACACGTCTTATTTTCTGTATAATACTGCTGGAAATGTTTCAAAGGATGCCATGTAAGTTATTGGTGGTTTAAGTTTAATGTGTTTATTTTATGTTTCGTGCCAGTGTTTCACATTTATTTCACTACCTGATTTAAATTGACTTGAAATTTCTTCAGCTAGGTATTCATTTGCAGTGAATATTTCTAGATTAAAGTTAGTCAAAGATAAAACTTTATTGTCATGTTGTAACTATGTGAAAGTGTTCTGATGACTTCTATGATCTGTAACCTCAGTATCGAATTATGTTGTTAGGAAATCAAACCTGGAAGATAAGCAAGTGCATTAAAAAGGGCGAAGCCTGCGTGAAAGCAGCCAACAGTAGTTAAATTTCATTATGCTTTATCATCTGTTTTTTTTAAATCACTTCAGTGTGTACTTCCAACGCAGAATTTTCTGGTCGAAAAGGAGCAAGAAGAAGAAAAATCTTCTCAAAACATAGATGGTCTACCACATCTGGGCCGCGGATGCTTTTACAACCTTTTGTTCATGTGTGGGTTTTAATCCACTCATCAAAACACAAAAAGGACCAAATTTATGAATAGGTTATTGTAAAACAGTGACTTTAAATCGCATCACTACACCGACAAAATAATAATGCAAAATAATAACAGGAGTTATATTAGGGCACCTTTCATATAGAGCAGGTTCAGATTATAGGCGAGGAAATCTTCCTTTTAACAGACAGAAACCTCGCACGGATCCAGATTTCTATCACGGGCGGCCATCTGCCAGGACCAGTGTTTGATTAACAAACTTTCTGTGGGGTTGTTCTTGTGCTTCATCTGCATGCTAACATGCTCAGTGATGTTTAGCTGGTATAATGTTGACACTGATTTGTTTTGCTCAGGGAAAGGGATCGAAAGAGTGTATGAAGCTAAATTACTGGGTGTGATAAATGATCACAAATTATGTGGGAAACAACACAGAAACAATGTAAAAACAGTCAGAACATTTGTATTTATCGCTCGTAATTCCATACATTAAATACTGTGTGTAGTTATGAGGGGACACATACAAAACCAACATAAATCACATTTTCATGCTACAGAAGAAAGAATCATTATGAGCCACAAATCCATTATTCATCAAATTACGCACTTTAAAGTTCTGTGGTCTGATTGATCTTAAAACAGCAGAGATGATCTACAAAGCTCAAAATAATTTACCTTCTGGCTGTGTTCAGAGGCTGTTTGAAATTAGAGAGAGCCAACATGAACTCGCTCTGCACGTTTAAAAACATATATAAAACCGAGGTGTAAACACCATCAAAGATCGAAGATTGGAACTTCGTTTTTATTCTTTCTGATGATGATATGCCTTGAACTTATGTTTGGTTATTCCTTTTTGTTTGTATAGCCTGTTTTTGTGTAGCTTAACGTCAGCCCACACCTTTTTGGTTAATACTTTTGTTTTCCACCTAATTCAAGGTCTTATTCTTTTTATTTTATTTTGGGAAATTGTTCATTTAATCTTGGAAAACTGCAAATAAGGGCTGAAATTCATTAATTCTTGTTTAACATAGGCAGGTTTAGGGTGATCACAGAAGTTATTAGACTTAAATAACCACACTTAAACAATCATGGGGAATTTAGAAACATCATCTACAGTAACAACTATGAATGTTTTAACCAAATAACCATCTCTTGTACTGTAGATGTCCAGACACTGAAAAAAAAACTTTGACCTGCTGGTGGCAGGTCAGGGGATCACCAGAGTTACGAGAAATTCCTTGAAAACAACTTACTGTATGTCTGTACAAAATTTCATCACAATTCCTCATTTCTGTTTGGACAAAAGTGGCTTCATGTATATGTGATAAAAAAATCTTCTCTCTTCTGGCTCTTTAATACAAATACAGAGACAAATACAGTTTTGTGGCTTGAACACAAAGCAATATGAATAGTGACATCTGTGATCTCAGTCTGCACACTGAATATGTGTATGTATGACATTTGTGTCTTTGGTGTGTTTGAAATATCCTTGTCCATCAGTGGATGACTGCAGGACGGGGGGTGGTCCACGCTGAGATGCCCGTGTCAGAGGAGCCGGTGGTGGGCTTACAGCTGTGGGTGAACCTGCCGAGACGAGACAAGATGGTGGAACCAGCGTACCAGGAGCTCAAAGGCTCCGACATCCCCAGACCCAGCCGGGGAGGAGTCACAGTCGCTGTGATTTCTGGAGAGGCATTAGGAGCAAAGGTGTGTGTCTATGTGTGTGTGTGTGTGTGTGTGTGTGTGTGAGAGAATGTGATGTCACTGCAGCATCATTTAATGAAACCACTTTGAAAACATACATGATGTTTACTTTCTTGGTAGCTGTTGATCTCATGGTGGTTTCTCATCTGATGGATCCGCAAGGCAAACAGGAAAAACTGACAAACAATGACATAATTGTGCATGCATTTGTGTGTGTGTGTGTGTGTGTGTGTGTGTGTGTGTGTGTGTGTGAGTGTGCGAATGCCTGTTAACCACACCATTTGACCAGTGTGTGTGTGTCAGCAGAGTCTGTTTGAAAAGAGGAAGCAGCAAATGAGGAGCAGATTATTCTGGCCTGCGAGCAATGACTCGGTGGTGGTGGCGTGCAGACGAATGTGTGTGTGTTTGTGTGTGTACTTGTTTTATTACACTTGTGAACTTTAGTGGAAGTTGATGTGGAAACTGATGTGAGGACTGATGACGAAGCTGAGGCTGATTGGGGGCAATTGATACAAATTATGGTTAATTATGTCTGTGTTTGTGTGAGTACATTGTAAGAGGTTACTGTAGGGCATGAGACACAGCAAGTTGTGGTTTGGCAATAAAAAAACTTCTTGGTTTAACACAGGTCATTGAACTCCTCTAAATCTTAAACATCCATTTCTCTCTATTCATTGTATGTAGACTGTAAAGGCTCATAAAATGTCTTTTTTATGGTAATAATTCATACACTAAGACACACTTAATTGCAGCTGACAGTGAATTAAGTTCTCTTGGGATGGTCACAACAGACCTTTTTCACAGCAGCCATATTGATATGAAGCAGCAGGCTAAACACAGGTGCTACCAATGATACTACTTAAGCCAGTGAGTCAACATGCACAACAGAAACATTCTGAGTCTGTTGGACTTGAATTGGTAGCACCTGTGTTTACTCTTCTGTTTCGTGTCAAAACAGCTGCTGTGGAAAAGGTCTACATGCACCTGATAATAATAACCGAACAGAAGAAAGAAGAGAAAATGCAGTGATCCTCAAATCCTCAGTGCTGAAGTGTCTTTAGGGTCATTTACATCAACTGCAGATGTGGACCAAGATCTATTTGGTCAGATGTCTCAAAAAAATACACATGAAATAATACACAAAGCCGTGTAGTGCAAGAAGTGCAAGAAGTGTAAGCCATGGACCTACATTATATCTCTGAAAAACCACCTAATTATTAGTCGGGTGTGGAGCCGATGAACAACATTATCTTGGCAGTAACAGAACAATGCAGCTCTAACTTGATGTTCGCAGCCCTTTTAAAGAGAACTGACGTGCAGATGGTTTTAAAGTTGTAAACAAATGACCATGGCCATCACTGGCGCCACTATTCCAAAGTTTGCATGAATATGTGCTCTGTTTCATACAATAAATATTTAAAACTTGTGGCTGTGTGGCTGTGCAAGTGTGTATGTGTTTTTGAGAAAGTAAGCATATTTTCTGACTGTCCTTTTTTTCCGTCCCCATTTAGTCTAAGGTCTTCACAAGGACACCAACCTTGTACCTGGACTTCAGACTGGAAGCAGGAGCCCTGCATGTGCAGCCGGTCCCCGCAGGTAACAGAATAACATGTAAAAATACACAGTAGTGTTTCTGAGTGGTCTGTAAGGATGTAAAAGCATCTCATGGTTGTTTTGGGCTCTAATCTTAAACCATCCCTCCTCACTTTTTTTTCTCTTTACGTCCATTTACTTGAAGCGTTAATGCACTCTGAAGTGTCCTCGCTATGAGACAACCTTGTTCACCACAAGCTACATGAAACATTGTCCTTCAAGAAACAGAACAATGAGTGATACTAGGGAACACAACATGCTCTGCTTATTTTTTACAGAATATTTTTTTGTGAAAAGTGGCTGGAAAAAAACAAATAATAAATGATGACCTTTAAAGCAGCACTATCTCTTCATCTTGAAATGTTTAATTTTGAATGCTTTTCCTTTCATGCTGATGGTTTCATTTCTGAAGCTTTGGCAATACTGATTTTTTTTTTTTAAATTGGAAACCGACATGTCTGCCCCTGCCTTTGGCAGTAGGACAGGCCTGGATGCCAAAAATATAGTATAATCTGACCTGCAAAATTATTTTGTTTAATTATTTTTTTCTGGTTCTTTCATACTAGTTGAATACAACTTTAATAAAAACACAATTCCATTCAAAAATGTATTGTATGCATGTATTTCTAAGGGATTGCATGTTGCAATTTGCTGCTATGTTACATCCAGAAAAGAAGACCTTGTTCAGCAATAACTCACAATAATCATGAACAGTTGGACAACAATGCTTGAATTTTCATTGCATACTCTGTGGGATTTGATTGAAAGTACAGAAAAAAACAACAAAGCTCAGATAGCCTTTTTTCAGGGGTATTAATAACCTAATCAAACTCCTACAAGAGTTTCTAACTTTGTGTCCAATGCATGAATAACTAATGTATATAAAATGTCTTAAAATTGCTGTTTTCACCATACTTAAACAAAAAATGAAGCTATGTTATTAATGAAAACCATAAAGTAAAGTTTTCAGAAATATTGCGCTTTCTTTCAGTAACTGCACATTGAAGTGGTCTTGCTATAAGATAACAATACCATCAGTGGCCCCAAGTAAATTTTTCTACTTCCTATTTCACCAGATAGAGCGCCGTGTTTTGCATTTTAAAGGCTCCGTTCATAAGGATGTAGGTCAGTTGACTCAAGGTTCACACAAGGTTTTTGATCAAAGACTGCACTACAACTGTGGAGGAGTAAGAGAAATGTGGATAAAGTGTTATCAGCAGATATTTCCAGTTATTACAGAAACACCTCGGGGCTCACAAAGCTTGTAAAGCTGTTGGAGGACAGGACAGCTCAGCATTTTACATTAACAGAGAGCGAGAGTGAGCAACATGGAGAGGAGGAGAGCTTTACAACACAAGGAATATATCCCTGAGCCTCATAATGCTGTATATTTCTGTCACTGCACTGCCTGCAGTGAAGAGTGAATTTGACTTTACAATATTTACTAGACCTCGAAATTGTTCTCATCTGTGAATATTTTATTAAAAAGTTCAAAACTGTCACCACACATCACGTTTACTCAAGATTTGGTGTTGGTATATGGGGACGTGTTAATCGCTGTGTATGGTCCACGGTGTTGGGACACCATGTTACAAAAGTAACGCATTACAGTAATATATTACATACAAAAAGTAACTAACTTAATAAATTGCTCATTCCAGCTGTCCCCTCTCTGTGTACCACCTTTCCTGTCATATCTTCAGCTGTCACAATCAAATAAAGGCAAAAATGCCCCCAAAAATGTTTTTTAAAACTGTATGTTGTAATATTTATAGTATATTATATTTTAAAAAGTAACACAGAAGGTAGATGCAGACAGATATTTTGGAGCGGATGACAACATTTACATCCTGCAGACTCTTGTGGCCATGCAGCTGTTAAATTATGTTAGTCAGATGGCCACAAAAATGAATGACAATGTTGCTCCGAAACTGCCAGATGTTTAAATAAATTGTTTGCTCACTGCGTTAACTTAAAAGATGGTGATATGTCAATGTTGTGTTAACAAACTTGTTTGTGCTGGTGTCCAACATTTTTTATTGCAGGTTTAAGAGCAAAGAAAAAATATTTAACTATTTCTTTATTACACATATATACTTAAATACTATTTCTGTGTTTGACAGGATGGACTGCATTCATCTACACACTGTCAGGATCCATTCATATTGGTGAGTTTTGTCTGGTTAAAGGGTAAATTTTGCATTTTTCATGTGGCTGTTCAGTCAGTGTTGAAGGTAAATGTAGTCAGTTGAAGCGTGCATGCTATCTTGACCAACAAAGCTTAGTTCTCTGGCTTGCAGAGTTTTGCAGCAGTGCCTACGCCAGGATGCATTGTGGGCGAGCTTCTGATGCACACACCCATGTTGCCATGTTATCACCACCAGAGCCATGTAGTTATTACTTTCTTGGCCAGAACATGTTAGGTGACAAACATACTCATTTAGCCTGTCTCCTGGCTATCCAGAGGCGGAGGCTAGAAAAATCCAAGCTGAAATAGCCTGTAGCTCTTTTTGCATCCAGTGACATCAGCGGTTGCAGCAGGAAAACTCGGATTTCCTGGTCAATACAGGACATGCTGAGGGATTTATTGCTTCAATTGACTGCATTTACCATCAACACTGACTGGACAACCACATGAAAAGTGCTTCTAGAAAAAAGGCCCACTATACACCTTTTCTATTTAAACTTTGCAGCAAGACATTAGTTTATTTCCCTTATGAATACATACAGAACATTACTTGTCTCGTCTGGTCCAACACTTTAGAAGAAGAAATCATTCCCTATTCCACCACTAAATTTTAGTTGGATATGTAAACTCTTTTCAGTGTATTTGAACATTTCCCTCCCTGCTCTTCCTGCTGCCATGTCGACGTTACAAATATGCGTGTGATCTCAGTCCAATCGCAACTTCCCTTCTACGTTCAGCCAAAAGGCCCATGTGTTCCACTTTAAAGCCTGATGGATTCATACTGACTCTCTCCAGACTTTTTTCCACTCCTGATCAATCTGAAATTTACCCAACATCACTGGAACACTAATTGTGCTACAGTATATAAATTATGACCATCACAGAGTTTTATCACTTTTCCCACATGTTGTAACCACGCCCTGTTGTACCAGTATTGCCGTTTGACATGAAATACTGCATTTCCTGCATATTGGTTGACGTTGTGCGATCAGGGAGTTCCCCTCGCATGAGAACAAACACTTTCAGACAGTGGATTCATTTTCAGAGGCTTTCTTGGTTTGTTGGAACCTGTTGTTTTCAGTCAGAATTCCCATTTTATTATTCTTTCATGAAATTTCATTATGATTTGATTACTCTCCATCGTTATACTGCAGGATCTCTCAGAGTGGTCCTAATTGTTGACAGATGTTTTGATGACACGAGAGGATGAAAATGGCTGCTAAGATTAAAGAAGTTATTTGAATCTGAAGTCTCCGACTCTACATGTAGTCTGGTCAAATCAGGACCAGCTGGCTTTGATGAATGCACCGGCCACAAGTGGAAGTGTCTGGCTTCTTAGCGTTTAGCGTCAGCGCTAGAAGTGTTGCAGTGTGCAAACATTGTGGGAAACCAGGTCAAGATGTCTCAAACATGCAGGTGCCTGATTGTTGTGATTCGTCAAACTAATGCATTTGTTATTGATGCACATGTTAGCTTGTGAGCAGCAAATAAGTTAGCTTTGGGTGAATAAGAAAATAGCAATGTCCGAACAGGTTTCATCTATTTTCCCTCCTCGTTGCTCTTATTGACCATCAAAACTTTTATGTTTTTTTTTTTATTCTTTTTTTTTTTTGTTAGGGTTAGGCTTAGCCCCTACTCCCACAAGTAATAGACTCCCATTTGTTTCAGAAATTCTTCAAAAAGAGCTCCAAGACCACAAACCCTAATCAATCATTTTAAATAACATGTTTATTCTGTGGTTTGTTTCCTAACATGAAATAACAGCCCTATTTTGTCAGAATTGTGAGAAACTGTCTCAGCTGAATGTTTTATCCTCTCTTTCATTTCACTTTTATTAGAGTTAACAGTAATGATGCAATAATTTTGTATTATGAGGCAGTATATGTTTGAGATTATTTTAATATGTCTCTGAAAGTAATGGGAGTGGTGGGTTTACACTTTCTTAATGGGAATTAGAGGTGCAATGTGTAAAATATGGCCACAGTATATCACTGCTGACTGCTGCTCATGATACTCTTTGCTATCTATGGGTGTAGCTACCAGCTGCCATTAGCTAGTTAGCTGTGCAGCTAGTGGCCCTGTTAGCTGACTTGAGTCTGCCTGGGCCGGAGCTCGGAGCGTCAGGGGAGGGCTGGTGTTAACAACACGGGCAGTGGAACCAGGCTCCCCAGTGAACATGACCAGACTGCAAATGAAGAGTTCCAGCGTTTCTTAAGGACATAACTGTGAACTTCTCTTGTTTTGAAGGCCCAGATCAGGAGCAGCAGAAGGTGGAGCCCCATCACACTGTGGTGTTTGGAGATGGAGACTGTGTCAAAGTTCAAAACAAGGTGAGGAAATTCTCTGTCTTTTCTCTACTTTACTAATGTGTTTGTTTGATGACTTACTTAATCCTTTACATCCCAAGCTCACAATAAACTTTCTCAATTATGTACAATTTGTGGCAACAATTTGACATTAACGATGACACAACGTTATTTACATTACACATTTCATGCAGAGGGTAAATTCAGAGTAGGACATTCACTATTAAGTATGACAGGATAAGTAAAAAGAGCGGGAAAGTTTGCATATGGACGAGATGGGGCGGACGGACGATTTAAACAAACACGGGACTTTCACCCAGGAGACCGGGATCCTAGTCCTGCTTAAAATGAAAACATAATGTCAAAAATAAAATCAAAAAGGCAAAAAGAAAAGTCTTCTCTTGCTTCTTTTTAACTGGCTAACTGTAACTTTGGATGGTGAATTTTTAACATAAGCTCTTGTTGTCTGCATATGATTTGATTTCAGGGAAACTCCGACTCAGCGGCAGGCATTAAAAATCACTTGTTCATTCACTCATCTTGTTTTCTTATGCAGGTCTTAGAGGCATCATAAGTTGCGAAAAATCTTTGTAGGACACCTACATTTGACCAGGAATTTATCTTTATCCACAGACTTATCTTGGGACCTGTTCTGATCCCTCGGTGGGGATGATGATTATAACGCTGCGTCTTATTTCCTCCTCAGGACTCTGAAGTTTCCCGTTTTGTGCTGATCGCAGGAGAACCAATCAAAGAGCCTGTGGTACAACACGGTACGTCATTTGTGTTATTTTGTAGATATGTTTTATTGATACTGAGACTCATCAGTACTCTTACTGATACTGCCGACATGACAATCAACGATGTGAAAAGATTCAACATTTATTTTAATACTTTTTTGCAGAAATAAGTTGAATTATTGCATTTAGCTGCATTTTCATTCAATTTAGTAAAGTGAGCCCACACTTCTGAATATGTTACCCTGTCAGCTGTTTATGTAGCTTTACATAAATAATGATAGCAGATCATTTGTCCAGGAGCTTATTGATATTTCTGTACCGACTTGTCAGAACCGGTACCAGTTACGTGCTGGTTCTCGATACCCAACTTAACTAACACCTGTAATGTAATATTTTCTTATGATGTGTCTGCCATTCAGGTCCATTTGTCATGACCACAGAGGAAGAGATCAGACAGGCTATCAGGGACTACCAGACTGGCAGAAATGGCTTTGAAAGGGCTGTAAATTGGAGGTCCAAGATCAGAGACTCTGTCTGAACAAAACACTTTGCAGTCTTTTCCCTGGTCAACATGTTTGCCTTACATGTTCTCTGCACCAGAGGCATATTTATAGAGATATTTGTTGTAAGATAATTATGTAAAAATGTTTGAAATGTGGATATTTATTTCTCAGGGTATGTTCTGTGCTTGTTTACAGGACATTTAGAACTTTCCAGCATCTATTTAAATTTGTTGCATGTCCACATGCTACATGTGGGAGTAAACGACATGCCCTGTTGTTAGCACTGTAGTTGTTTACCCTCTTTTCCTTGTAAAATATAGATTTTTAAGGGAAATGTGCTTTTAACTGCTCTCCACTCCCCTTGTTAAATTTAAACTTTATTACATTTTCCCTCTGCTGTTTGAAATAAAACTGCAGCCGAGCTTTCACACATTGTTCTTACGAAGATAATTTAACATAATTAAATTTAAGTATGAAGGTTTTACAAATGTTTTTATGTTTTACCACATGATTTGCTAAAGAAAAATTGACCTATTTTATTCAGCTGTTGTAAAACAATTTTCCAGCTGCCAGATATTAAATGACCTCAATAACCAAATAGCTTTACAGACCACATTAAAATTTGTTTAAAAAAATGTTTTTCAGTGTTTCCTAGTTATTATAACCATCATTTTGCAGCCTACAAAAAGCTGCTTTTTCCTGCCTGGATGGATGGATGAGTGGGTGGGGTTGGTCGGTGGGACAGGGGCGGTGCTGGCATCTTATTTCCCCTCACACGTTACGGAGGTCTGGATCACATTTAAAACACATGTTACTGCTCCTTGGCTGTGTGCGGTTTGGCAGCTCTGGAGGAAAAGACACTGATAGGGGATTTAACAGGCAGAGGACTTGATCACTTGACAAACAGACATTAAAAAAGGAAGACGGGGAACACACAAGCAAATAAAAAGGCGACCTTTGAGGACCGGCAGCAGTGGGAGAGACATAAAGGGCAGACACCAGCACAGACAGCTTCTAATAGCTTTTTTTTTTTTTTCAGAATTAGAGGGAGGAATTGTGTGGCTACTTTTGCACCTCAGGGCCTTTCTGCACGGAATAACCACAGTAGGATCTGGAGAACTGAGGACTGACACAGGGGAAGTTTAACATCCAGATATTGTAACCACAGAATTTAGTGAGGGAAGCCAGGAGTCAGTAGCCAGTCAGGAGGTGGGGAAACACAAGAGGAATTTGTTCAGATTATCTAATTAGAGGCCCCTGAAATATCTTGCAGGGAAGTAATCTTGACATTTGCTTTTTCCAAGATAATTTTCGGCGTCCAAATTCCAGTAGCCTCATTATTTAACTGGACACCTCGGGTTCTGCATCAAAGCCTCTGCAGTAAGACGTGCATGTTTTAAAGCCTCTTTAGCCTCCTCCATTTGGCTCGTGGGTGTCTGGGTCGCTGTGACAGGTTACGTCTGGCTCATACACACACAGACACACACACTCTCTCTTGACTGTGCAGCTGGAAGATCAAGAGTCTGTGTTGCACATACCTGCTCTGAGTGTGTGTGTGTGTGGTCTGAGGGACTCAGCTGCTCTGGGAAACTGAGTCAGAAGAGGCTGAGCCAGCTCTGAGTGCTTCCTGCAAACCAGTAAAAGGAGACAAGTTTGTCTTTCCGAGTGTTTCTCACAGAGATGATGAAGATGAAACAGACTCTGTGCAGAATCTCCTGCTTGGTCACTCTGGTGGTGGAGCTGAGCTGGATAAACGTGGGCCACAGCATGCAAAGAGACGGGGGAAACAGGGTAAGTGTGGCATGACACTTTAAGTGCATATAATATATCAAAGCGGCAACTGGCAGAGTTTCAACAATTAATCGATCATTTGAAGGAAAGACAATAGATTATCAAAGTAGTTGACAACTAATCATTTCAGTTGTTTTCATGCAAAAATGTCAAACATTTGCTGTTCTTAAATGTAAGGATTTGGTGCTTTTCTTTGTCATTTAACAATGACAATTTGAGGACATCACTTTGGACTCTGGAAAATCATATGAACATTTTGCACATTTTTTGACGCTTTATAGACAAAATGATTAATCGATTAATCATGAAAATAATTGGCAGATGAATCAACAGGTGGCAAAAGTACAAACATTTATTGTAAGTGCAGATAAAGTTAAAAAAGTGTGTAAAAGTAAGAGTGGTAATAGTAGAAATACTGATTCAAATTATTTATTGAAATGTAAAAGTATGAAAGTAAAAAGAAGCCCTCTGAAGAACATTTCTGTGCAAAGCTAACTGAAGCTCACCTTTCCACCATGATCGAATATCTCATCTCATTTTTTTTTAACATCTTTTACATCATTTTAGTGTCATTACATCTGTCGTGCATGAAATGCAAGAAGTCGTCTTTTTTACGTGTTATTGTCTCATCCATTTAGGATGAAATTGATCTTGATGTTGGGAAGGCAGCAAGCAACAATACTAAATAATAACAAGAATAGTGAAACTAAAGGAACAAGTCTGTTTAATGAAAATGTAAGGAATAAAACTACAAATACTTCTGTTCAAATGTAGGGAGTAAAAGTAAAATGTCACAAAAATAAATATTCAAGTTAAGTAAAGCTACATGAAAAACTACTTGGTTGTTGGTTGGAAGGAATTTAAACACATTAGTTTGAGTCTGGGAAATTGTAAGCATTTTTTTTTTTTTTTACAATATTTTGACATTTTATAGACTAAACCATTAATCAATTAACTGTGAAAATAATCATCAGATTAATTAATAATGAAAATAATTGTTAACTGCAGCCCCGTAGGTGATTTATAGCAGATTTTGCTCCCCTTTGGCACTAAAAATAACTTAAATTTACTATATAACATCTAACCAGAGAGCAGGAATTAAGACACTGCATTGCTCTCATATAGTTGATGCAGTCAGGGCTTGATTTCACTCATGTTTGCAGTGTTGTGCAGCCTCTCACCTCTTTTCACTCGTAAACCTCACTCCTGACTACTTGCTGCCAGTGCAGTTCGCTCACGTGTGCCGTCCACTCAAACCAAAATTGACAGTAATCACATGTGCATGTCAACATCGGGTCTGCATCAGAGGGATCATTGAATCTATTCACTTCTATTCTTTAGCCCTAATTTGATTTTCTTCATCCATCTGTCATTCATCTTTATTATTTTTGTCTGTCTCCACTTTCTCTCCATTTAACCTGCCCCCTTCAGTCTTTACATCCCTCTCTCAGGCGCTGTCCCTCTCTGTTTCTCATTAGTGGGTCTATCCCCTGGTAGAAATTGCAGAAGGGAAACCTCCCTATTTTTTTTTCTATTGTTGTTTCTCTGATTTAAGTGGAAGCAGTCAGCCAGCCAACCTGCCCCACCCTCTGTTCTGCAGCACATCAGAGGGCTCCGATCATTATAGTTGTCCAGGAGAAATAAAGCAGATATTGTGCAGACAAGTGTAATATTCCATAGCTGTCCCCTCTGACATGTCTCCACCCCGACTGTAGACCTGCCAGTATCATCCAGTATCAGGCTTCAGCTTTCCCGCCTCAAAAATGAGCCAGGGACGTCCTAAATTTTAACCCCTCTTCTCTCCAGTCCTCTGCTCATATAGCTGAAACCCCGGCTCTTCAAAGTCTGTTTCAACGAGACAAAACACTAAAAATCTTTTCTACTCTGCTTCCATTTTGTTCTGGTTTATGTCATCATGAAAACTGTGGTAGCTTGACAGTTGGTCTTATGTTTATTTCCCGCTCCTGAATCGCAGCTCTTCTCCTCTCTATGGAGAGCTGCCAAGGATAATTTGATCCTTTGAACAGCGGCTTATGCGTGTGCAAGTGTACATACGGCACATGTTTCGCTGCCGCCGTGTCTCAAAGAACATGGTGGTGGTTTGGCCTGCAGATGTCCTTGGTTTAAATGGCGTCCTTATAGTGTATTTAAATCCATACTGTTTGGTAGCAGGGTCATAAGCAGTGTTCAGAGAGGCAGACTGGAGCAGACACATAAATCTGCTGCTGCAGCTGTTGATAATCACACTCTGATTAATGGGTGTGACATCGGGCCAAGTCCTAAAAGTCTCTCCACACCACAACAAACGTCAAATCAACTCTGCCTCACATGTTAGCAGAAAATAATACAAGACACTAGTAGTGATATATCGGCTCTACTGTCTCGCTCTTTTTTCTCTTTAACTGCAGTACCAACGTAGTCCCTCCCCTTCTCACTTTTCTCCCCCTCTCATCACTTGTCATGTTATAGCCTTGTCATATTTGTCTTTTAATAAAAATTTAAAAATTCATGCCCTAAATGCTGAGTCAATATTGGTATCGAAAATGGAATCAAAAGTATTCTATCAAAATTAGAAATTTCAGTCTTATTACAGCACAAGATACAAGATCTATTTATTTGTCATTATACAGCAGGGTTGTATAGTGAGATTTAGATGTAGTTCCCTCTTTGCTCCTCATAAAAACAACATTCATAATTATATTTGAAGAGATAAAAATAAAAACAAACTGTTTTACATGATGGAGCGCTGAGGATGTAGTCTGTTGTCAGTGTAGTCTGTAGACTGTGAAATGAGAGACTGTTAATGAGAGATTGTTCTTACAAGAGGCATATAATATCCTTACTTAAATTAAAAAGTTCTTTTTTACTAAATTTATACTAGTCTTTTCATTTTTTCTTGCTTACACTGAGTTTCCAGTACTTCTTGGCCTCATACTTGTTTCATTCTTTAATAGTGTTTTTTCTGAGGAAGTTAGTGGCAGTATTGTATTTGACACAAATAAATTATTTTATTTACTTTCCTCAAATCGGTTTTGTAATTTTTTTGCAAGTAAACTTAATTGGTTAGAATTAATATTTACCAGGCTGTGTCTGATATCACTCACTTATTTACTAAATAGTTAGCTACATTTACCCTCTGCCATGTCAGTGTGATATTTATCCACAATATAGTGCCTTAAAAATTCTACAATTTAACTGGTATTACTGCTGTGCAACCCTACATCTGTCAGCGATGACACAAAATGATGAGTGATAGGTGTTCAAAACCTCACTTTACTCCCCACTGTTGAGTAAACTAAGAGGTGTGCAAGCCCATCAGGATTACCTTACGAGGCAGCTGGATTCTCAAGATCACGTGAGCATCCATCCCGCCATACTTCAAGTTTCAAGTCTGTCTGTGTTTGCACCAAAAGTGGTGAAGCCAATCAGCATCTTAGGAGGGTCTACTGGCAGCTAAGGAAGTGACATCAGGAAGAAACATCCACAGAAGCGTTGATCTGACTGGTTGAAGTTAGGCTGTGCGAGATGTGATAGACAGATGGTTCATCAAATCACTTCCCAAGTGTTTTTTTTTTTTTTTTGAAAGTGCCCGCCCTTTTCCATACAGTATCTAAGGAGGACATCTCAGATAGTGCTGTGTAATAAACCATCTGGCGTCTCAGGTTACCATCTGGACCCTGCAGGCCCGATAGGCTGAGTCCACTCCATAAATAGACTGGGCTCAGGTGAGACCTGGCTAGGCTACAACTAGGACTAGAACTGGAACACTATGAACACTATGGGCCAGGGCCGGGCTAGGACTGGAGTTAGTGGTCCCTGCAGGGCTCCAGCGTCCAGGGACTAGTGAAGGAACATTGCCACTCACCAAGTATTGGACAAATTGAAATTTTGACTTAATTTGGGCATGAGAAAAAAAGTTTAGGGATCACCAAAGTCAGTCAAAATGATCCTTTAGAGGCGACAAATATCTGTAGCAGATTTGAGTTTTCACTCAAAATCACATACGTCAGCTTAATGTTGGTGCTGTAGTTAAAGTCATATGATCACCAACGTTAGTAGAATTTCTCCTTTAGGGACTTTGAACATATATAGGAAGTTGTGAGGGAATCCATTGAATATTTACCTCTGAACAACAAATTTCAGCACAATGTTGCCACCAGAGGAAAATTCAGGGGATCACCGACTTCTGTAGGATTTATCTTCTGGGGACCATGAACATTTACCACATTGCATTGCAATCCATCCAGTAGTAGTTGAGATATTTCAATGTGGACCAAAGCAGTGGATTGTGTTTTTCCACACGTTTATGTTCCTGTGAAACATGAAATGATGATTGACTGTGATCCCTGCAGGTGATAGAGCAGTGGGAAAGAGACGTCCGTTCAGCCTCCAGCCTGGACGAGCTGCTGAGGCTTGCAGACTTTCCTGACTGGAAGTTGTGGAAGTGTCGTTTGAGACTGCAGCAGCCTGAGACGCTCTCTTCTCCACCTTCAGCAGGCTCACACCGCTCGACACGCTACGCTGCAGAATCTTACAGCCTGGAGATACTTAAAGGTTGGATAAAACATGCAGTCCACATAACGTGATTCTGTATATGTGTTGATGTGCTTATGAACATTGAGTGTCTCCCATTCAGCCATCGATGAAGAGTGGCAGCGGACTCAGTGCATGCCGAGGGAAACGTGTGTCGACGTAGCCAAGGAGCTCGGCACCGACCCCTTGATGTTCTTCAAGCCACCTTGCGTGTCCGTCCACAGGTTTGTATCACATTAAATGAGAACTTAAACATTTTGATGATGGCCACTGGTTTGTGGGCTTTCGCTTTGAAGCCTCAAGTTTTGCATTATGGGGGGATGCCATTTTAGCATGCACATGGAACTGGTGGGTGACATACTGCGACTTAGCCGGTGTTTGGTTTGGCTTGTCTGTTCAGCAGGAAATAATAGTGGCCTTCCTGGTTGCAATCTTTCTCATATTGTAGCTGAACAGTACACTGAAATGCTTTTGAAAACAATTTAAATTTGATCAGCACTGCACTTTAAAGTTTGATCTGAGTTCCGGGAGGCTCCACTGGAAACCAGAAACATCAGCTGCCTGGTCGTGTCCGGAAGGGAACATCAGACACGCAAAAGATCTTGCAAGAGTGCTCATTTTAACCCAAACAATGATCTTTCCCTAACTATAACTAGGTGTTGTTTGTCCCTAAATCTACACAGACTTTAACCACTTCTCTATGACCTCTGACCCAATGTTATCTTAAATATAGAAAACTCCCATAAAAATGAAAACCCTCAACTCCTCAGCGTCAACAACTTGCTTTATGTGCAACTGTTCCATATTATATTAGTTTTTTTTTGCATACATGTCACTTTACCCAAATGTGAATTTGTTTTTCTACTGACAGGTGCAGTGGCTGCTGCAATCAAGAGGGCGTCACCTGCAGAAACACGACTACTGTATACGTGAATAAAACTGTGAGTATCTCAGGTGATATGTGGTTGTCCTTTTGACGATTTCTAACCATTTAATTTTTTTTGTGGTTTTGAGTAACAGCAGTGCTACTTTTTTTAGTCAAACACTCTTACACTAATCTCTGCATGTGAATGTGTGTTTCTGTGCATTTCAGGTCCTCAGTGTCATTCCATTCAAGTTCGTACCAGAACCTGTGCTAATAAAAGTAGCTAATCATACGGAGTGCAGGTGCATGGAGCCCGCCATAATACGACGTGACGCTGAACCTCACAGGAGCAGCGGGTGAGTCCAGAACCTCAGTCTTCAATCTTATTTCTCAACTGGATTTTGCGCAATGCTTTGTTCTGTTCTAATCTACGTGTGTTGTTTGTCGGCAGCTGCTCTCCGATGAGCCCGCTGTCAGAGGCAGAGGACTCCAGGAGACTTTGTGCCAGCGGGTTGATTTGGGATTGTTCAAGTGACAGATGCATACCTTACCCCTCCAGTACACCAGGTGTGTGTGTGTGTGTGTCTTTGACTAAAGCTATTTTCAGGGTCACATTTCAAACTCGAGACCAGTTATCTGGGGACGGCTGGTGCGATTGAGGACAAGAGCCATGTCCCCCAGTGGGAAAAATGCTGATAACTAGGTAACTGGTTAAGGGTAGGGGTAAGTTAACACTAGAAGTTTCAGAATTGCAGAACTATTTGAATCGCCGTAAGCGGTCATTTTGACCTTAGACTTCCAAACTCTAGTATCTCCCATGATAAATACCAGACTGAGAGATTAAACCATTTATTCTCTTAGTTTATCTTTTTAAAAATGAAATAACATCAATAAAATGTAAATTTTTATAAAATTTGTCACTGTATTCAACAATATACTGGCCATTTCGTGTAGTTTTCAGTGATCCAATCCAAATTTTAGATTAATATAGAGTTACTCAGAGCAAGAAACAGTGAAATGTATTTTATAAATCATAAACATGTTATTTTAACACTAATAATGACAAAGTTTTGCCTAGAACATTCACAGAAATAATCGTAGCCTATGGGAAAAGGCTGGAAACAAAGGTAAAACCAAAAAAAAGTTAGAAACATTGCTATTTGTAATAAGTAAGGGTACTTTGTGAGTGAGTTATAGGTGCTGAGACAAAACGTGTTACAACCATCCCTGGTCTCCCCTGGTCTAATTGAGTCTAATTAACAATCATTTGTATTTTAATGTCAGGAAATTGGAAATCGAGACCCCTTGTGAAGTTTTATTGACAGAAACAGTGGTAGTTGCTAAGCAACCATGAGGCTGTGCGAGAAGTAACACTATAGCAGTGGCAGTTGACGTGGCAATGACCACCTATGGCTGAAATAGGTAAAAATTGTCACATTTCCTGTGCCCTTTTAGTAATATGTAAAAATAATAATAATAATTGAAACTAGCCACTTTTAAGTCAGGTACTGGCAGCATTCTATTCTTTAATTCAACAAAGTAATTGCACACATAAATCTGAAAACAGTCAAAATTGCTACCTTGGCTGTCCTAGTGTTAAGCTTAGAGTGAGGGTTAGGTAAGTAGTGATTATGGGTAGGTTTAGGGAAACACTCAGGGGAATGAATGCAAGTCTATGTAATGACATGAAAAAAAAGACAAACACGTGTGCAACAGAGAGAAAGGCCTTTTGGACGTGTGCAACAGATTTAAAAAGCAGTGCACAAAACATCATTGAGTCAGTTTTTATGTACACTAACTGTACTTAAAGGAGCATTTCACCACAAAATCAAAAATACATATTTTCGTCTTAACTGCAGTGCTAATTATTCATCAGGATAGTTTTGGTGTGACTTACTGCAGTTTTGTAGATATCAGCTGTAGAGATGTCTGCCTTCTCTGTAATAGCTTGGTGGCACTTGGTTTGTGGTCCTCAAAAGGCCAAAAGAATAAAACACTTGAAAAACTCAACAGCAATGTCTCTTTCCAGAAATCATGACCAGGTTACTTCAGATAATCCACAGACCTGTTTCACGAACGAAAGATTTTGTTTCCACTGAACTGCATCCACTGACAGTATCACTGTCCAGAAAGAAGTGTGCATCTCCTCATGGATGAGATGTTTTAGCTGCTGGGTGCAGTTCTGTAGAAAGAAAAGGTTCCTACATGAAACTGGGTTGTATTTTCACATGAGTAAATAATCTGATTACATCATCAACATTGAACTTTGGTCCAGACAGAAAGGGGAACTGCACTGATGTTTCACATGAAAATCTTCTCACAGGTTTTGCAAAGTACTCATGTGAAAAAAGTTGTATAAAACCTTTGTGGTTCCAAAGGGAGCTGCATTAAAGTCTGATAAATTGCCTCAAGTGATGTCATTTCAGTCACTGTTGTTTAGGTCTGAAGAGTGTAAATAATATTCCTTAAATAAGAATGAAGTGAATCTACCAGACCTCTGTGGCCTGCTCCTCATTCTGCTTGAAGCTTGTGGCTTGAGGTTACATTAGCTGCTACTACCATAACACATCTGAACCTCTGACCTAACTGTCGGAGGTTGAGTTGCATTGTGGGTAATGTAGGCGCCAGATTTTGACAAGGAAAGAAAATGCATTGAATAAAAAAGCTTATATTTCTGGTTCTGCTGCATCAAATTTTATACTTTTTTTATTTTTTTATTTTCAACTGTCCATTGTGAATCCAATAAAATGCCTAATTAAATGCCTCCACAACTACTGGGAAACAAAAATTGTGAATATGGTAAATATATCTGCAAAACATCAGCATCTTAACGTTGTCTCTGTGAGCATGTTAGCAGTCAGTGAAAAGCTCAGCCTTACAGAGCTGCATTAATTTATACTCTGACATCAGTGGACTTTTTCACTGACACATTAGAGTGAATTGAAGATACTTAAAGTTCATTATCAAAGTATAACCAAACTGATATATTATTGATATTCAGCTAGCAAGATGAAAAGTCATTCATTTATAATGTCTTTTTGACTTAAATGCATCATTATTGCCTCCCTTCAGACCTTCCACTCAGTACATGGATGCCCGACTGTGAGATAGACGTGGAACGCTGTGACTGTCTTCCCCGACCTGCGCCAACTGTCCAGCCCAGACCAACCCATCGCTGTCCACTCAACTCTTCCAAGTGTGCCAGGCACCAGCGTTTCGATCCAGTCTCCTGCAGGTAAGTCAGGGAAAAGTCTGTTTATTTACCAAGGACACTATAAATGCTCTAGTAGTCCCTTGATTATCAAACTGTGGTTTGTCTGCGGCTGGTGGTACGCAAGCTCCCTCTAGTGGCAGGCAGAGGAATATTTTTAAATGAGATAAATGAATTAAAAATACATATAATACAACCAGCAAATTTCAAAAGGAAATACATAAACTCTGATATAACTTGAATGTAATTTAAAATAAGTTTTGTGCTTCCTGTAATATTCGATATCAGCTTGCTACATAGTCACAATCGTGCATGTAGCCCATACATCGGCCATGATTATCGGTAGTCACAAGCTAAGAGGTTGAAAATGGATGCTCCAAAAACACTGCAATTGTGGCTCCAAACAGGAACTATTACAAAATGAAGTGCAGATCAGGAGACAATATTTCGAGCAGCTGCATTGAACATGAAGTGGATGACAGTAAACCGAACACAAGTCCTAGTGACTACTAAGGAAGTACCAGTCAAGTGTCCACATCACCTGCTTGCATAAAAACAGTAATGTGGTACTTGGAGGGCTGAATATGTTCTGAGGTGGTAATGTTGTATAAAAAGTTTGAGAAACACTGTTCTAGTTAATACTCAACAGTGACATAAGACACGCAAAAGACGTGGATTTGGTGTTATCATAAGCAACAAGAAAAACTGTAAAATGTTATAAGGAAATTATTAAGATAAAAAGATCCAGTGTAAGATAAATCAAAGTGTATTCTCAGTGGCTACTCAGACATGCAGGATGAACTGAATAAACAAAGCGATCTGTTTCTTAAACTCCAGCTGAGCTCAGGTTTATCCTGGCAGAACAGTCTGAATTTATGCATTTTTCATACTTATAAATGATCCCCCTTTTATTCACAGATGCAAGTTCCCCAAGTAGAAGTCCACTGGGGAAATAAATCACGACAACCTGCTGGCCAAGGATGTTTGGAGGCAGAGAAAAAAGGCTCATAATTTATTTACAGTCCTATTTATGCCGATCACTTTAACTAATTAAGATGATATTAACTCACATGACCATGTTAATTGATTTTTTTTAACATGCTTACCTTATGTTTCAATCAATGTGTAAAGTTTCTGATGTTTCTGATTTGTACATTTGTTCTTTCTGCACTGAATATGTAGTTTATATTAAAAGATTATTTTTATAATTTGAACCTGCTTTGAATTTATGGATTATTACTCAGCTTCTGATGGAAATTTCACTCAAGTTATTCAAATGACTTATGGGATGAAAATCCAGTTTATATTCACACGTGGTCCATAAAAGCATAACGCTGTTTAATAGATTTGACATAAAGAACACTATTCAAAGGAAAAATTACATGAAATATACCCTCCTTTGTGTGAAAAATGTGACACAGAGGAACTTAATTTGGTTTTCAGCTACATTCTTTGTCCCAAAATACAAGGTTACTGGATCGTCCTCTTCTTTTTTTTGACAAAGGTACTGAATGTTCAGACAGATCCAGGCCCAATTTTAATAATTCTGTGAAAAACTAAAGATGTAAGGAAACTAAAACTGCATGACTATCACTGCAAAAAAATCCTCTTATTTTGGACAAAGAAAGAGGTTCAAATATTGAAACTCTGGCTCACAGAACTGATTTACAGACAGTTTTTGCAAGATTTATCAGTAAAGACAACTTAAAAGGTTTTCAGAAGATTTGGCAAACTTTAAGTTTCTTATCTCACAGATGGAACCAAATCTTAACTTCAGTCTGGGGCTGGAATGGGGTGCAGGTAGATAAGAGGAGGGTTTGAGGTCATTTAAGGGTTTATGTATTTACTTATTTATTTCTGATAGGAAGGCAGTATGTTTTTCTTATGTTTTTGAAACTATGTTTACATGGAAAAGAAAGATTACAACACACATATTGATATCTTTGAAAAATGATGCTTCACAAAAAAAAAAAATCTGAAAATGTAGTTATCAAAAGTAATTGAAAAAAAAAATCAAATTATTGCATGCTTAATGGGCAGTGAGGACTGCTGACTTCTGTCATGAAAAATAAAGTTTTAAAGTGAAGAATAAGTTAAGTTTTGTTGCTTCAGAATGACGATAAAAGTAACCTGATTATCTTGTTTTTGGCTTTAAAGGTCCCGGGTTTTATTGTTTTAAAGCACTGGGTCAGAGGGGATTTAATGTGTTTTCTGTGACTGATCCAACAGAAAAAGATCCTTTAATGCGGTGTTTGACCAGGGTCATGCTGGCTGCATGTTGTAGCTGTTTCCCTCATCCAACGCACCTCATTTAATGATCAGCTCATCATTAAGCCTCTGCAGAAGCCTGAGAATGATCAGTTTATTTGAATCAGGTGTGCCCGAGCAGAGAAACATCTAAAACAAGGGTTCTCAACCTTTTTTAACTTAAGGCCCCCTTCTAGTAAAAAAAAAATAAATAAATAAAAAAAAATCTGAGGATCACTTTCCCACATAAATGAAAAAAGAGGAATAAATAAGCTCCTCTGGTTTCTTCCTACGAGCTACACGAGCAGCAACCATATAGCATAGTAGCTTTTGATTGAGCTGTTAAAAGTTGTGATGACTTTCTGTTGTGTCTACAGACTGTCCCTGGCTTTGATGCGTTTTAGCTCTTAATTCGATTCTTAATTCCAAATTCAGTGTATTCAGCGTCATATCTCCTCACCACTGGGTGCCCCTGTAGCTCAGTTGCATCTGTCAGTCCTCTGCAGCGGCCTTGGTTTCGATTTGGCCCTTTGCTGCACGTCGTCCCCCATTTCTCTTTTCCTTTCCAGTCTTCTCTACAGCTCTCCCATTGCAATTAAAGGCACAACCTTCACCACACACTTTACTGGCCCAGTCTTGTCTACTCTCCCACATCACTTTTTCGTTTCAAAAACCAATCATTTTGTGTGACTGCATCTGAGGAAACGTTAGCTAGCTGACAGTGAGGTGGCAAAACGCACTCTCTACCAGGGCAGGGCAGTGTGTCCCGAGGACCAGGGCTGGGAAAACACTGCTTTAATTAAAAGTAAAAACTGATTTCTACAATTCATTACAAATGTAAAACACAAAAACGCTTCTTTGTGAAAGCATTTACCCCTATTAGAACACTAAATCATCATTAGGACACAATAAATCCTCCCTGATGCAGCAAATTTGTTTTAGAAGACAGAACAATTAGTTAAATTCTGATCATCTGAGAGTAGTAAAGTAAATTTCAATTGATTATGGTGTAAATCCACTTGATTCTGGAGGGTTGTGAGAATAGAGGATTAACTAAATGTTTTAAAAATGCAGGGGCAGTTCTAGGGGAAAACCTGCTGCAACATGGACACAGGAAGTAGGGGTGCAAGCATTTCTAGCGGGAAATATGATTTACTTTGTTCTTTATCTGTTTATTATCTATATGTCCATTATAAGATTCCTCATGATGTGGACTCTTCTATCAGGTGAACACATTGAAGTGTTTTAGATTTAGTTTTTTTAAGTGTCCCACTGAATAAGCTGGTATCCTAATCAAGGCTCACATCTCTCGTCCGTGTGCAGGCACCGTCTCACTCCCTCTTGGCAGAGCATAAAGACAAAGCGAGACAGGAATGCTTTAAAAAACAACAAGGTCAACAAAGTCCTTGAGTGGCTGCTGAGTCAGGTCTCAATCCATTTGAGAATATGTGGTCAGACCTAAAAAAGGCTGTTCACTCGTGATCCTCATGCAACCTGACGGAGATCTGCAAAGAAGAATGGGAAAAATAACAGCGTCCACATGTGCGAAGCTGCTAAAGATACACACAAACTCAGTGTTTTAACTTCTGCCAAAGGTGCATCTACTAAAAACTGACATTTGGGGGGTAAAAAAGCAACATTAAATCTACTTTGATTCAATATTGCAAAACAATAAAACATACTTTGCTGCATATTTTTAGACCTGAGATCAGCTGCATTGGTATCTATTGGTATCTATTCAGTATCTGAGATTTTTGTAAGCCTGTTCTGTTCTGTAGTTGGTATATATTAAGGTACCTTACCCTGCAAAGCAGCTGGATTCACAAGATCATGAAACTGTGCAAGAATCCGTCTTGTCAAGGCTGCGTTCAGCCCTGACAAAACAGGAAAATATAGATTTAAACAGAAACAGTGCTGTGTCGCAGACCTTGAGTACGCAAACACACTGCACTGCGACACCTTTTTAATACGGCAGTGTTTACATGCACATTGCTTCAGATTGTTTAACACCTGTGCACAGCCACCAAACAAGAGAGATCTCAAAACCCTGTTGCGCCCCATTTTGAGGAAATGTGCCATTCAATCTGGAAACTGGAGCAAAGGTTTCCAGATTGAACATACCTCAGGCTGGTAGTATTATTATAATGAACTAGAGAGTGAATATAAAGATGGCACCTATTCACTCCAATGAGAACTACTTACATGCTGCATAAGCTGAAAAAAATCTTCTACTCTCTGGATTTACTTCTATATTATACAGCCCACTGAATATGCACAATAGTATTTCTCCTCTTGTCCCTGCCCACGAGTTCCTGCTACAAATATCAATAAAAATCCTAATAGAAACAGTCATAATTGACCTTGTTTGCAGTTTGAGTTGTCCTGTCGATAGTTTTGCAGATGTCTCTTAAAATGCTGGCCTATGGTGAAAATGCTTTTTTGCTGCAATATCACGAATGGCCACAGGAAAAAAATGGCAGCAAGGCTGAGCGGCAAAGGTGCAGCCAATCAGCATCCTAGGAGGAACTACTGGCAGCTACAGGCGTGTTTTTAGGTGTAAAGACAGCGAGAAGCATCCATGGAAGTGACTCATCTCAGACAAAACATGGCGGCTCCTGAAGATTTTACTGTCATAGCATAGCTTCCCTTTTCCAATCGCTTTCTAAGGACAACTTCCCAGATGGTTCTGTGCAACAAACCAAAACTCTGTCTTCTCTAATATCGTTTGAAGACCTGCAGCAGGAACAACAAGACAGAGTTGACTGTAAATGCAGTGTCTCATAAAACAAGTGTGTTATTTGTAAGTGTGCTTCATTTACTGCTGCTGCTTGGTGAATGTATTGATTTCCTGTCTGGCATTTGTATTTTTCTCCCCGGCAGTGCCGCTGATCAATAAAACATAAACATTAACATGTCCAGTGTATGTCCTCCATCCTTTTGTTGGCATCAGAATTGATTTTGCACCCATCATAAAATTACAGGATACCATAATGTCATCACGCCTCAGCGCTCCATTAATAAAGGTGTTTGCGACTGAGAGGAGCTGTCCTGGTGGAACCTGCTCTTAAAGCTACATTAGGTATGGCCACTTACCAAGGTCACAATAAAAAGTGTGAGCAGCTGTAAATGAGAGAGACACACCACAGACTGTCACCCTTTAGTCCTCACATGGGACTGAGCATTTCAGTCCTCAGCTGGTCCTGTCCTGTGTTAATGGAACAAAAATGGATTTTGCATGGATTTAAAATGAATATTTGAACACTGCATATTCCAGATTATATGATGATACCAGACACCAAATACTGAAGTTATAAGGAATTTTGTCTCCCCCTTGCTGCACTGTTTGTGTATTCCTAATGTCTGACTGCTCCTCACAGTAACTTGAAGTAGAAACATCTTCACAAAAAATAGATTTTTCACTGTTAGAAAAAAGAAAAATAATAATACCCACCCCTGTCTTTATGGTTTCCCAAATACCAAACATTAAAATCCCTATTTAAGGCAATAAATTCTTACTTTTGGGAAAGGGAAGAAGCACAAGTCATATTCTGAAAATGGGAGATAAATATGGGACTACGACATCAATCTAAAAAATATGAGACCATGATCTAAACTCTAGAGTATAAAATGTCCACTGTGCAAGATTTAGGGGGATTTTACACTAACAAAAGTATAAAGTGATAATTTAAAGTTATGTTTACATTTATTGTTACTCAGCAAATCACATGTGCATCGTTAGGGTCAAATCAAGTGGAAATAATTTTGTTCTTCACAAAACACTTCGAACTTGACTTTTTTTTACTTTCTCCATGTTTAGCTCACAGTCTTCTTCTCTGCCTGTTCTGGCACATTTCTGTATATCTTGGTGAATTACTGCTTCCTGTAGGTAAGTGGAATAGTGTGAAACCATTGGCAGGAACATGTATTGTATCACCTTATATTTGCTTCCTCTTGCATGAGATAAACAAAATGGGCACCCACTCATTAAAAGATCTAGTGGTGAGCTTGCAGGTTGCAAACACCTCACCCTTCCCATCCAAACGTGTGAAAAATGTGAAAGGCCCTTTGGTTTGTCTGTTGTCGGCTACTGTGGTCATGGCAGTCAACATGGCGGCCTCCATGGAAGAGGACCCACACCCCACGGTGAATATGCACTAATGAAAATTTATATTGCATCTCTACATATTACATAAATCTTACACACCCGACTGTTAAAAAACTGCTTCATAGTGCGACTACATCAGAAACTCCACAGGGTATCTTTAATTCCCTTGATGTTTGAAAGAATGTAACAACTGAGAATCAAAAAAATTAATAGCTATGAATGGAATACAAACAATAAAAAAAAGATCACTTAAATGTAGCGACGCCTGCGAGCTAGTTCAGGCAGTCAACTCAAGCTGCAGCACAATCGTATGTGACATGCCTCACACTCTGTAATACAACCCAAACGCACCTTTCTGATCTGGCAGTCTATTTAAACTCTTAAAACCTCTAATCATCTCCCCTCCTGTATGGAGTTGTGTCACCAGCATGAGGTTTGCTTCAGTCCATCTGAAAGACCTGTGGGAGATTTTCACACTTTGTCACAAAAGCACCATCAGGTTCTCTATACAAAGTCTCCAAGGCACTCAAATGGCCAAAAATAGACACATCTGTCAAGTTTTGCTGTCAGGAACACAACAATAATTGCATATTACAGGACATCAAATTGCACAGATATTTTCTTACCCCAACGCAGCACAATGAATGAAAAGAAAATTGTTTCATCATAAAACAGCAAGTAAGAAAACACACTGAAAAATGCCCAAAAAATAAATAAAAAAGACAAATGACCCAGACCACAGAGGTATCCTCTTTTGTTCTTTGTCCTTCATCCAACCATCACATCCTTGCTCCTACTACTATCACACTGGACAACATTTACACGCTACAAAAGAGTAAAAATAACAAGGTACATCAAAATAAAAAAGCAAAACGAAACACAGAAAATCATATAATCCACAGACATTTATTTTTAAAAAAAACCCTAGACTTACTTTAACGACTCCACTGGGACGCCCATGTTCCTGGCTGCCATTATTCTCTTTCAGAGGCTGTAATGGGCTCAGTTTTAATAAAGCTTTTAGTGGAATTTTTGTCTCTCTTTTTTATCAGTTCTCAAGTGGCAGACAGTGATTACATTTTGCACCAATTCTGTGCAATAAATAGTTTCAAACCAGAAACTGCTGCAACAACTTATTGGACATGATAGAGCATGTGAATGGCCATCATATACTTCTATCATAATGATCTAAGCTCTTATACATGTGAATAGGCACCAACAGAAAGCACAATGTGTTTTACAGATTAAAAAAAAAAAAGAGTTCTGAGCTGCATCTCAAACTTCCAGCTTTTAGATGATGTATAGCACTTCTATGTAGCATATAAAAGACAAAAATAAGTGTGTGGGAGGGAGGAGTGGAGTGGAAAAGGTCAACTAAGAAATTGTTTGAACACCTGCACGTTCAAATTCAAGTGAAATAAAGTTTACTGAGTGGATTTAATATATGAAAAATGGATCTTTAAAATGCATAATTCAGAAGAAATAAAATCAACTAAGATTTTAACATAAATATATCATTGTCAAATTAAAACGCAAAATGAAACTTTTAGGGTGTAATTTTCTTTGTCACCAGGCAAAATTCATGGCAAATTATAAAGATCTGACACCTGCGCTTCAAGTAAAACAGAAATAAGACTCACTTTGTTATTGTTGTGTTAAAAGATGAGCAGAGATGCTTTAAAGAGGCCGTCATGTCACCAATCAAAAATCCTACCTAAATTTCCCATAAAGCAACACTGACATCGACTGTGGGATAAACATGATGACGTTTCAGTCCTCTGATGCCGTCTGATGGTTCTGACACTTTGTATTTCATAGCCTCTTCTCATCTAGCAGGTACAACACCGACACACAACACTGACCTTTAGAGTGTTTTGGCTTTTAATTTCGGTCTTCCTGTTGAGGCAGTTCGATGAGGCTGAAACACGGACAGGAGAACCAGCACTTCACATCTTACTGAACGTCACGCCTCACCTTTCTATATATAGGCTTCAACATTTTAACAGGTTCTTCAAAACTGAGTTCTGTCTTTTTTTCCTCTCGGCTCTATTTATATCCTAATGTGCATTCCTCCTCTCCTGTACAGGCAAAAACAAATCAAAGAGGGCAATTTTAAAATTATTTTATCCTTGTTTTAGTATTACCTTACACAGAACAATATTTACATAGATTTATGGATGAAACCTACAGAAGTCTGATGTGGAAACTTGAAACCTTCAGTACAATGAGAATAGGCTTTTCAGTGAAGCAAGACATCTTACATATCTGAGAGAAATTTCGTATGTCTTCAAGGACCAGTGCGTAGGATTTAGTGGCGTCTAGCAGTGAGGCTGCAGATTGTAAACAACTGAAAACCCCTCACCTCACCCTCCCCTTCTGAGCGTGTATACAGGGTCTGCAAAGATCATAAGCATGAAAGGACGTATCTACAGCCAGTGTATGAATTTGAGTCAAGCCACACAGCACAGGTGTATAAAAAAGAAGCAAAATTGGGGTGGTGTTCATCTGGGTGTAATGTTTACATTACTGCCGAGCTGGAGCCAGTAAATCCCTGTGACTACTGCAGAGACAAAAGACAAAAGCCAGATGTTAGTGGGTGTTAATGATTTTTTTTGTCCATTGTAAAAGAGGCTTAAACAGCTCATTCAAAGGTTACAACAACACAGCAATTCTTGTTTTCAGGTGATTATACAGTAAAGAAAACATGAATATTATATTTAATTTCTGCCATATTCTGCCAATAAATCCCCATATATCTTACACACTGGACCTTGGACATGTCTCAAAGGGATATTTAAACAATTTATAAATTTGTATGATTCAAAAAAATAATTGTACTTGATGTGATTCAGCTTTGTGATGCAGCTATTTAATCAAATTCCATACAGGAAAATTTCCTGTGATTTCCCACAGGAAGCTGGGGAATCACACAGGAACTCAAGAGGAATTGTGCATGATTAATATAGAAGGATTTATGCTGAATTCCTGCTAAATTCCCTTTTAAATTCCAACAGAATTCCTTCTGAAGTGTTGTTGACATGATTCTGCAGGACTAGTGTATGACTTTTTCAAAAGGATCTCAGACACACGTGTTAATGTGCTATCATTAGTCTTGATTTGTGTGTCTTTCATTCCTTGAATTAAAAAGATAACAAATAATCTCTATTTACATTCCAGACTTTCCCTAGAATGAGCGTGACTATAAAGATGACATGTTAAGTAGATGGTTGAGACCGTGCAGGACAGAAATTTGGCACGGTGCTTAGACCACAATTAAACAAACAGTATCCAGAGTGAATTATACTCCCACACATCACAACATGGGCATGATCCTCTCCCTCTGTGAAACACCAAATTAGGACACTGAAGTGAGATATAGTGACGGTAAATCTAGCATGTGACAGTCCAGAATAATCATGTCCAGTCAACACAGTGATGTAGAAACTATGTGCTGTGTACACAGGCAACAGGACTAAGACTCTTAACATAACCAAAGAACAACGATGCACTCGAGGCTCAACTTTCACTGTCACACACACTTATTTCACTGCTATTTTTTTTTTCTTTATTGATTTTATATTACTTTTCTTCCATTGGAAAGAAAAATGCATGGTGCAACGTGTTTAAGCTAAACACAGATTTAGTGTCAGTTAAATTTCCTCGAGAACCGCATGTAAAATGTGTTAACACACAAAAATATAAACAGCCACAAAATTACAAATGTGATTTCTGAGAAGTGTTTACAATCACAGTTCATTTTTCACACTGTGTACAACACAGCTCAGTAAACATTCTGTAACCAGAGGACATCTAACATTTAAAATACATCTCTGAAGGTACAATTTCACAGTTATCACAGCACCAACATTTAGAATTATAAATTATATCATATATACACATACGACCAACGTGTGCAGGCAGAAAATTATACATCAGTATTCATATAAATGTAAACAGATGCCACATATTGGAGCACACTGACTGAAATTTTATCTTCAGGCAAAACATCAAAGCAAAAGCATTTCATTTTATTTATAATTTTTTAAAAAGTCACTTTTCTTCACTAAAGGTAGTTCACAACTCATTGTGTTGATACAAAAGGGGTGACCCATTTTATTCTGCAGTTTCTAAACACTAATAATACTGTTTTCTACTAAAAACATGTCTTTTCATTGTCATAATGTAGCTTTATTAGATATGATTATACAAAATGCTTTCCTTTCATGTTCATTCTGTTCCAAAGTTTGTAACTGCGGCTGAAATTTATAAGCTTGGACAAAACCTTAAAAGGGACACACTTTAATCACTTAATTATAAGAGCCATGATTGCAGAAAATAAGAACATACAACAACAAACAAACACTACAAATGCTGCATTGAGATTTGTTTAAATAATGCTCACACAATAAAGCAGTTAGCTTGTAAAAAATAAAAGTCAGCTACTACAAAAGATATTTTACAAATGCAAGTACCTGACCAAAAGGAGCAATGGGTTGAATGGACATGTATTATTTAAAGTGATAGTTTAAATGAATGCAACATCTCACCTCCTCTCAGTTACATCTCTATTTGTCCTGTATGTGCACATCTGTATTTCAGGCCTGTGTGTGTGTTAACTATATAATGGAGTGAAAAAATGAATTTCCCTCTTGGAAGATTCATGAAATAATTCTTATTACACAAAATCCTCCTGATAGAGCCGCCTGCCGTTGATCATGCTCAGACTCGGCATGGAGTTATGCGTGCTGCGGACAGAGGTCACATGTGTGTTGTAGTGCGTCGGGCTCTGTGAGGAGCGTCTGAGGATCGTACGACAGCAGCAGCAGAGCTGCTGGTTGAACTGCTTCTGGAAAGACTTGCTCAGCAAGTAAAGGGCAAACGGATTGAGGCAGGAGTTGGTGAAGGCCAAGATACGAGCGATGATGCTGCACACGTAATGAGCCATGGAATTGTCCACCTAGTGGGGGTAAAGATGGGGTGGAAAAAGGTTCATAAGATGGAGACAAACAGAGGTGTGTCTATACTCAAGATATAAACAAAAGCATTTGGAATGAATGTCATATATCTTAAAAAACAGTAGATGGTAGTAAAGTTCAATAGTCACAAAACATAGTCAGTAGTAGCCAGGTTTGAGAGGGTTACTTTGAAAATGTGCTCTCATACAGTTACTAATTACCTGTTGAAAATGTAGTCAATACAAATCCAAGTATTACAGTATTAAAGTAATGTAACCTGATTACTTTCTGTTACTTCTGAACACACTGTGTAGCCCAAGTTGTTATGTCTGTTATTTTGTTTATTTATTGTTTTTCCAGTTATTCCTTCCTTTGTTATGTGCAAACACACACTTTCATTAATAGATTAATAGCACTAGTTATAACCATTTGAACTTACTTTCTTAAGAAACAAGAGTCACGTAATTCATGATTCACACTCAAACTTCAAGTAAACTGTCATGAATTTATTCCAGTCTGCAGATTGTGTTTTTACGCCAACACATCTCAGTCACCAGCATCACCACCTACAGTCCCAAATATTATTGTAGTATTGACAGGTTAGCTGACTAACTGAATTTCTAAACAACTAACACTAGCGATTCGTCCCACCTGTAAAATTAAATGTATATTAAATTAGATGTTGGTAGATGATGCCAGTATTTTCAAAGCTGAAGGCAGAGCTGTCACTATGCTGTGATGTTTTTCCTCTTTTCTGATTTAAAGACAAAAAAAAAATGTTGACATTTCCACTAATTGAAAACATTTTTCACAAGAATGACACAAGAGCCCATCTTCACTACCTAACATATGACACAGTCCCTGAAATAACTTCCTGGATTAATGTATTTGAACCTAAACCACGATAAGTAGGCAGCTAAATGTAGTTATATATATATATATGTACATATGAGGATTACTAGCAGCAGAAGACACTGTAAATACAGGAAATGAGGCAGTAACCTCCAGTTTACTTTAAGCCCAGCCAACATCCAGTATAAAGTAAAACAAATACAGGTAACTGTGAGTTATGCAGCACAATACACAAACAATAGAAACAGATCAAAACACACACTGTTAGAAATATAGAGAAAGTGTTTTTTGTCTACCTGTGTGTAGTGATAGGAGCGGTATAAGTAGATGATGTGACTGGGAAGCCAGCAGACTGCAAAGAGACCAACAAACACCAGCACCGTCTTTGCCAAACGCTTTCTGGATTCGACCTGTTGGTTGCAGTAAAAACAAAAACATCAAAACCAAAGAGCTATGATATATAACAGACATTAGTGTTTAAGAGATATTTAAACAAAACAAAATAAAGCTGTAAATGTATTTCTGCAGGTAATGGAGATATACTAAAAGCAGCAATACAACAATATCAAAATAATCTGTTTCAAAGTTCTGCATTCAAAAATAATCAGCAAAACTTATTTAAAGTAATAAAAGTAAAAGTACTCATCATAAAACAGCATGGCTCCTTTCAGTATTAAGTTATCATATATGGGATTATTGGATTATTATGACTGTCGCATTATTGTGTAAATTGCATTAATATAGCTGGTAGTGACGATATACTAAATATTTTACATGCTGTTCGGGTAATTTAAGTAAATATAGCTGTCAAATAAATGTAGTGGAGTACTTCCCTGTGAAATGTACTGCAGTAGAAAAATAAAGTATAAAATATAAAATTTAAATTCCCAAGTACCTCAAAACAGAACTCAAGCAGAGTACTACAGAAAATGTACTTAGGTATTTTCCTTTCTGGCAGTTATAGAGGATTTAATTCCAAACTAAATTATCCAAAACTGCAAACATGGTGGGCACATACAGGGCAGATTCCAATAATTTACTGTAGCTTAGTTTAATTTAAGGCCAACCAAGAAATAAAGACTCCTACCATTGTAGAGAAGGTTTTAAAGCAGCATTTAGACCATGTTGGGTGTGAATACAACTTAATTAAACAGTTAATTGACAAAATAAAACACAGATAATAATTAGAACAGTTTGGAAAACCCTTTCCCCGAGGGTTGAGGCACATGTTGAGGTGACGCTCATGGCCTCAGCATCTCATGCTACAGCGGTTTCAACACTGGCCTGTTGTCGTGCGTGAACGTTCCCCTCCACAGGCAGGTTTGAGGCGCTCCTCATCAGGCTCCGGGCGATGAAGGTGTAGTACACAGATATGACCAGCAGGGGAATGACGTAGAAAATGAAGAAGGAGGCCATGGAGTGGATCTTCGGGTGCAGTTCTCCAGCATGGGGGTAGGGGGCGCAGGTGACCAAGCTCTCATTAGTGGAGGTGACGTTGAAAGTGTGGATGTCTGAGAAGACGGCCTCGGGGATGGCCAGGACCAGGGAGAAGACCCAGATGAGCGCCGCCCGCAGGACGATGCTGGTCGTGGTGCTTGATGTTTGGATGTCCAGAGGCTTCACGATGGCCCGGTACCTGATAGATAAATAAATGGTGCCTTAAAATGTGGCGTCAACACTTAAACTTGCTTATTTTTAATCACAGATGAAACTGCTAAGAAAATTGACTCCTTGCCCGATGCTAGGAGATGAATTTCTTCTTTTTTTCTGATATGTCACAATCAACATCACAAATGCATCGGAAAATAAACAGTAGGAAGCAGCATGGAGGCTCGTGAAAATGTGACAGTGGTTAGTCTCACTTTCAAACTTAACACACTAAATTTTGCACATTTTCCATTACCGATAGTTGAAAAAGTTAGCAATCGTTAATAAGTCACAAAACATACATTTCTTCTCATTTGTTCTTTTCCTCATTTTTCTCTTATTTTTAGTTAAAGTTTGGCTCCATCAGACAAAACATGTTAAATGAGGCACAATTACTGCCGTTTATACACAGTGTACAGTGAACCAAAACAGACATCCAAAAATATAATAGATAATATAATAGTTAAGATCCAGAAAGCTGAGGGAAATTGCAGAGTCGAAGATTATTCTCTGTGAGTTTATTACTATGAACAAACAACCCTTTTACATACAGGCAATAAGCAATTTGGGGTGTTTCATCCTCATCTTGTTAGCAAAATGATCAAAACGACCAAAATGCATCCCCCCTTGTTGATCTCCTGTCTACATCCTTTAATAGCAGAGAGTTCAGGGGCAGAGGGGCAGTTCAGTTCAACATGTTGGTCTGCCAGGTCACTGATTATCTAACTGAGGACGGTGCAGGTTAGAACGCTCTGACCATGGCTCTGAAATATCAGTAGCCTCACTGTGCTGTGTGATGATAAATCTGTGGCGCTGTCCGTGGTGCTGAAGTGGCAGACAGATTTCTTTATTCCAACTCTTCTGTCTATTTTGTCCTAAAAAACACAGATCTAAAATAGTCGTTCACTAGCTGCAGGTGAATGAAAGAAACGTCTGAGTCATTTTAAAAAAAAAAGAACAATACAAAATAAAAGCCCAAAATGACTGTTAAAGTTATCAGGCCACCAGACAAAATAAGCACTTCACCTGCAAATACAAATGTTAACAGTAGTCAGTTTTTACAACAGTCCATTTCACCTGCAGCTGTAAATATTAATAGTTGTTAATAAATTAATTTTGCTCCAGTTGTTCTGCAGCTGTTTTTCCAGAACCTATGTAGTCAAATTGTTCACTAGAGCAAAAATCAATAAAAGCTGAAGGACAAAACATATGTAATGTTAGTAGAAAATGCCAAATACATTTTTTCATTTTTTCACAATCAAGCAACCCCAATGTTGTTCATTATAATGTCTTATACTGTAACTGATCTGTTAAGTTGAAAGGGTAAGAGTGTGAGTTATTTTGAACTTCAGGAAGTAATACAGAAAATGAAGGCCAATGACAACAAGCCTCATCTTGAAGATGACATCAACCCTTTATGAATATTTGAAGAGAATGATGATTATTAAAATCTTTGAGCAGGTCTAAACCTGTAGAAAGGACTGGCAGGGTTTCAGGGTTACACGGCTATTAAGTACTGGCTCTTTGCCCACTTCACCCCCACAGTCTGTTTAATTTAGTCTAGTTTCAATTTACCCAGAATCATCCACTTGCTGCACTTGTCTGAGTCAGTACTTTAATATTTAAGAAAAAACATCTGAAAACATCATTTGATACCAGAAAAAAATTGCTCAATTGAAATCGTGACCTTGGAAAACATATGAAAAATCTGTTGAATTATGGTGCTGAATGATGACTCTTGGCATCATCAATGGTTGCATCCTTGAACGTTCTGTGCATGAACACTGTACATCTCCACATTGTACAATGTTTTATTTACAGACTGACAATGTTTTGTTTTTTTTTTACAATAAACAAATGGGTAAACAGGCTACTTTTACTCTGCTACATTGCAGTTTTTACTCATCCTCTAATAATTAACAGTTTTATACTTAAAATCCCTGAAAATATATTTTATCAACCACCTTTTTACTATAAACAGCGGGGTCACACATGAGCAGTTTCTTTTCCAAAAAAAAAGAAAAAAAGAAAAGACAATAAAAACTTTTTGACACAAATTGCAGCCAGTGGGACTCTGGGTACTGTGTGTCTCACAGCCACGGCCGCTGTTCAAGTGCTGACCGTGTTAATGAGCAGGGCAAATCAGTGGACCAAAACTCTCTGTTGTTTGAATACAGACCGTGAAAGTGGGGCCTCACGATCCTTCTGACTTTTTGGGTTTTAAGCAGAAGGTTTCAGAAAAGTTACCACAGGGATAACTGGCTTGTGGCGGCCAAGCGTTCAATAGAACAACAGCATGCATCTGTCCCTTTCATATCATGCAGTGCACCTTTCACACGTTCAGTCTATTCCTAAAATGTTCAGGAACATTTCCTGCATGGGGACATGTGTGAATGGGAGCAGGGATAAACATTCAGGGAAAACTTTACCACCAGTTTCAAGACTCAGTAACATTTCAGGGAATAATGCCTGCATGGCTTTGTTGGGAATGAAAACAGTAACATTGCAGAAGCAATAATTGAAAGGGTTACTACTGTCAGTGCAGGCTCAGAGAGGACAGAAAGAAACCAGAGAAATAAATGCTAAATGTCATTGTATGTCACTGTTACTGTTGAAAGCACCAAACACAATGGAAAAACAAATGTTTTTTTTTTATGTAAAATAGTGCAATAGAAACCAAGCCTTGTTGGAGCTTAATGCAGGAAATAGCACTTTCAGGTATTAATTACAGGAAAACCTTATTGCCATCCCCCATTTGCCTGCCACTAATCCTGCACCTGTCATTTCACTCCTGATGCATCAACTCCCACTCACACACCAATAATATGCAAACAAGATTGTACAGTTAGATTAAGCTGAACCTTTCTGACAGTTAGGATGATTGGCAACAACCACAATTAACAGACATCTTTATAAACTGTTGTCCTTTTGTCACACATAGAGGTACTTATAGGAACTTATAGAACTCGCCGACGTGTATTTTGCAGTCAGTCATGGAAAATGTATGTCATGCCAGAAATCAAAAGCTTTGTTTTGGGGCTATCTAAATATGTTATGTGCTGACGTAGTTTTTAAAAAATATTTTAACTAAAGAATGAGATCATTTTAAAGGAGAAGTTATCAGTTAAAGGTCCAGTGTGTAAGATTTAAGGCGATCTATTAGCAGTATATGGCAGAGAGTATTCATAAGGATGTTTTCTTCAGTTAAAATCACCTTGTTTTCTTTTTGTCACCTTAGAATAAGCTGGTTATATCTACAGAGGGAGCAGGTCCTCTTCCACGGAGGCCGCCATGTTGCACCGCCATGTTTCTACAGTAGCTCAGAATGGACAAACCAAACACTGGCTCAAGATACCATATTTAGTTTATCTTCTCCTGCATGCTTTGAAGGGGAGGGTGAGGCAAGTTAGTTGCACTCTCCAAGCTCACTACTAGATGGCACTAAATCATACACACTGGTCCTTTAACTGGAAAGTTATTTAACTATGGTAAAGTAAATGGAACAAAGCTGTGTACGCTTTTGATGTTGATGTTTCCAGCACGTGTTGTGTTACAGAATTTTTTATCTTATTTAATTTTATTTTGTTTATTTAACTCTACGGATGTTGTTATAACAGTTCTCAGAGATTTTTCTGGGCACGTTCAGGACAACGCTGACCCATTTTCCTTTTTTAGTGGTTGTGGTTAAATTAAAAGACCAGAGACAGCTTTTTCAGTGACACTTGTCCAATTTAATGACTGTTTCAACAGTTTTACACAACAGTTAACTCTAACATCACAGTAATGTGCTTAATGTAGTTCCCTGTTTACAGAAAAAGACATTTTAAGCTATAATTATATTTTTACGTGATAATTATGAATTACATTATGCCAGTAAACTAAAAAATCATAAATCTTATACAATCTACAAAATACATTTCCTCAAAAATAAACCTCTTCTTATAATAATTCAGCTGTGTTAGCAGAAAGCCATCCTGAACACCTGTCTGAAACATCCCCACATTTCTTCTGGCTTCTCCCTGTGTGATCCTGCCAGACAGCAAAGCAGAGTCAAGACACTGAATTAAACTAAAATTAAAATTACAACGGTGAAAGTTTGGAGCACAAACTGACAGACACAGCTGTTTAATCAAATGTTAAATGTCAGTGAAGACCAATCAAGACTCACCTCTCCAGCAGCCACTTCATATCTGTTGCGTCACCTCTCGCCCACGTCCAGCACCTTCCTGTTGCTGCAGCACGCAATAAATATGATTGATTTACCTGTAATACACAGAGATGCTTGTCCAGCCGAATACACGCTGAGACCTGTAGGTAATTTCCTTCACTCCACAATATGAAATAAAGTTCTACCAACTTTCAGCTGTCACATGCTGTGACTACAGTATAATCAAGGCAGGACTTCTTTTGTTGGATGAGTGGTTGAAACGACTAAGCTTATAAAGCTAGAGCCTTAGAGGCAAATGGTTTATACATAGGTCAAAATTTCACCTTCATATGTTTTCTGTGAATGAGGGTCAGATTCATTCTTGCACAGAAGGAGAAAGAGTCTACCGCCAAATTTAACCCTGTTCAGGACCTCAGCCCTCTGTACGTTACTCCTGAGGGGTTAATTTTTAATAATACAATAGAATAGAATATTTTTACTATAATTAGAACAATAAGAAGCACAAACCAAAGGACGGAATGTAATATAATAAGAGTAATAAGAAACTGTGATTTTAAATGAATCACATTTATTTGCATTTCACATTGTGACTCATGTTTTGAAATTATCATAATTGTGGCTGGCAGATTTTATTTGATGTTGCAATCCCACATTTTTTGTTTGCATGTTTATGAACAGACACAATTAACCCCATACGTTGCTGCAGAGTTGTGAAGTGGGGGTAAATGTTCCGCTCATTTTCCCAGATGTTGAACTTTTAATCTGATGATGTCGACCATATTATCATCAGCATCTTGTTGCTGCTGTTTACATTCCATCTGACACAAATTCATAAAATGGACTACAGAATTATTTCCTTGATGTGTGCATGTATGTATTATGTAACTTGTTTTATATTTTTGCCCTATTGAGATCTGAATTTAATTAGATATTTGTTTATACGTTGTACTTAATGTGTGCATTGTGAAGGAATTACAACTTATGTTTCGATATACAACCCTGTGTTGTATAATGATAATTAATTACCTTGAGTCCTTGAATCCCCAAAAAGCCAGTGCTGTAAAGGGAAGTGACTCAAGTGATTATCATACTGTATATGTCAATCAAGATGGATTTGACCTTTAAATGTTAATCTTGCAGCTCAACAAATATACATCAGGGTCATCCACTCAATTTGAAACTCCAGAAATTATCATTCATTCATTCATTTTCTGTAACTGCTCATTCCGTAAGGGTCGCGGGATGCTGGAGCCTATCCCAGCTGACATTGGGCCAGAGGCGAGGTTCACCCTGGACTAGTCGCCAGTTTATCGCAGGGCTGACACATAGACAGACAACCACTCACACTCACATTCACACCTACAGGCAATTTAGAGTCACCAATTAACCTAGCATGCATGTCTTTGGACTGTGGGAGGAAGCCGGAGAACCCGGAGAGAACCCCCGCAGACACGGGCAGAACATGCAAACTCTGCACAGAAAGGGCCCGCCCCAGCAAACCGGGGGATCGAACACAGGACCTTCTTGTTGTGAGGCAGCAGTACTAACCACTGCACGATGGACTCCAGAGCGCATTATTATGATGAGCCCTGGGGCATGCTAGTTAGTTATGAAGCACACACACACGCAGACACACACACACCATTAGGCAATAACTTCCCCAGCAATATGAACAACATACATATTACCCAGCATATCTGTACCAAAGAAAATAAGAAATTTGTCATTTATGAATAATCTCCCATATTATATTTATAGTTTTTAGAGTTTGTGTAAATAAATATCTAATTTCACGATCGATTGCTACTAACAAAATTAAACCATGACGGAGATGGGTTTGCCTTTTTGAGGACATATTTAGCAAATAGCACCATTTTTACTGAATTGGTCCAAGTCTTTATAGGGCCCTCAGCAGAATTTGATTTGCTCTACCACTGACTGTTATTAATGTTCGATCATTCCCACACCTCCTGCACATCTAACACATTCATTATCAGTGTTATTAGTTGTAGCTGTGCTGTTTATGTCATATCAATGTCAGCCTGGCATGTGTTTACCCATCTGTGTTTTCAATCTTAAAAAGGAGCAAACTAATAAGAGAGGTCTGGAGTTAACTTCACACTCGAAGTATTAGACCTTCACTGTGTGTATGAATGTGGCATCAGCTCTGACATGAGACTGCTGGAATTTATTAAACCAGATGCTTTAACTAACCAGCCGTTACACTTTTTTATCAAATTCAGTGAGGATCTCCTTGCGGTTCTCTAACTCGCTGTCTTCTGTGTGCGCTGAAAAAAAATCGGATGTTTCTACACAGCCCTGGCTCTGTAAATGGGAAACAAAGCATGTCTTGCAGGCTCCAGACCACTGTCTATATTTCTAAATTTAAGAGTCTGTTTTCCAAATTATTCTTTTCATCTCGCTTGCTGTACTCACAAGATTAATAAGCAGAGAGGTCCGGTGGCTCAGGTCAATAAGGGGCTCCTGCTACTTCTGGTGAGAAAAAATAACTTAGTGGCCAAAGATCGATGGATTTAAGAGGAAGAACTGAAACACATTCACGCTTGCTTGGACATTCATTCACACGCGCTCAAATGCACAAATAACACAGACAAAACATCATTTTAAAGGAGTTATTGTCTGTTCAGAGAGGAGATTCAGAGCCTTTTCTCTCAGGTTTTAAACCTATTGTACACACAAACGTCATGTTTGATTTCTCAAACTTTGATACACGATACCCACAGTTCTCCTCTACAAATAAAATCCAGTTGGACGTCGACCACACAACCATGGATTATGTGAGTTAAAGTCTGGGGTAAGTTGTAACACTAGCTGGGGACAGATGTACCAATGAAATTTTAGGGAAGAATAAAGAACAAACTGTTTTAACAGAGTGAGAGATTTAAAGTAAAAAAAAAACTTTATGTGTTTGTGCAGGGTTCAACAAAAAGGATTGCTCGGTTGCCCTCGGCAAGTAAGATGTCACATAGTTACTAGTAAATCTAATAACTCACCAGCCCAACCGGGCAAGTAGTGAAAATGAATTAAACTGTTAAAGTACTTTGATAATTGATAAATCATTAAACTAATGTTTCATGCAAACAGGGCAGAAAATGCTGTTTTCAGCCTTTAAAATATGGAGATTTCTTACTTACTCAGTTTATTATCACATTAAACTGATTATCTTTCTGTTTTAGGCTGACAAAACAATACATTTAAAGACATCACCTTGGACTGTGATAACTCAGATGGACATTTTTTCACTATTTTCTGACATTTCATTGACGTTTCAGCGTGAGATTAAACATGACAATTATCTTTAGTGTTTGTTGTTATTTGATAACTGCTAAAAATTTCTACAGGGCTGAGTAAAAATTGACTTGGGAGTAGATTTGTGACCCACTTGTCTGACTGTGCGATTACAAAAAAACCCCATTTACATTGAAACCTGTTGTTTGTGGACTGTATTATATTTAATTAGTCGCATAATGGTTCAATCACTGTGGAAAATGTAGATAGCTACCCTGTGGTGCAGGCTTTGTGGGCCTGACAATGAATGTATGCACCTGACACTGGCCTTCAGTTTGCAAAGTGCTCTATGCACACAATGCAGGCATTCTCATTATTTTAATGAACTGTTGAAGTTGTCCACTCCGCCCACAGGAAACATTTAACGCAAAGTATCAAATTAAAGTAGAAAAACTGCTACTTTAGGTTATTTAGGTTAAACCATTGTATCTACAATACAATGACATGATAAAAAAAACCTATCTTGATAAAAAAAAATGTACTTTTATATCCTAAAAATCACTTTTTTGGTTGTAAATTAATCAGTATTGCTCATAGAGACATCCTACTTCTCCTGTGAGCTCAACAAGGAAATGGAAGTGTGCGACAGTGTTGTGGTCAAGACAATGTAAACCGAGACCAACTCATGATCAAGACCGAGTGTGTCAAGACTGAGACAAGACCAAGACTTTGAAAGGTTGAGACCAAGTCAAGACAAAGCAAGGCAGGACAAGACCAAGTCTCATCTCTTGCTCTCTCACTTACCCACATTTTGTAACCAATTTTAAATTGTTCCTGTGCTGTGCTGATGTGTTTTAGCCAGTATATTAACGGACACTTGGTTGAGAGATTTTAAAATACTTGTAACTTATTATTTGTCTTTTATTTTCTTTTAGTTTTTACAGTGTCTGCTGACAAGAGAGAAAATAAATCTTCGAAAGACGTCTGCATGATGCATGGCTATTAATTAACTGGACCATGATACAATACAGGTCTGGAGTAGTTCAACACCAGTGTAAAACATTGATGACATCACTGCAGCACTTTTCTAACTGGTCAAACTGACAATGTTGCAACCAGCCCAGTGTTACAACAATCGCTGGTCTCCCCTAAACATTTTAATATTAAGCATTTCCTTCAGACTGTGACTGTAATTATTTTTTCTGTGACCTAAAACTGGTGGAACTCACCTTAATTTGACAACAAAAGCTTGAATTCAATTCAAGCTTCAATTATTAATTGACTATACATTCTGTAACAACCGATTACCTTTATCGTGGCGCACGTGTCAACATCCTTAAACAGAGGCACACATCAGCTCTCTTGTGCGTAATACTCCCCGGATCAATACACAGTTAAACATTTGCTTTCCATTATGATGATAAAACATCAATTTTGTGCATATGCCATGTATTTAAAGACAAAAACAAGAGGACATGTGGATCATTTAGGCCATTTTTTTTTAAAGTTGTACTTATTATAGGGTCAATAAAAGATTAGAACAACAAAACCCGCAGCCTACCTGTCAGCAGAGAGGGCTGTGAGAGTGAACACAGACACCCCGACCGAAGTGAGCTGGATGAAGGGGATGACTTTACAGCCCACTCTCCCGAACAGCCACTCCTCTGTCAGGTAGCGGCTGGCGTCCACCGGAGCGCAGGTCACCAGCAGTAAAACGTCCCCCAGCGCCAGGCTCGACATGAAGAGGTTCGGCACATTGCGAATGGATTTGGACGAGCAGAACGTCATGATGAGCGTGATGTTGCCGATGAGCCCCAACACGCTGATCACACCGTAAACAGAAGCGATGACCACGCCGGCGAACCACATCGTCCGTGCCGAGCTTTGGAGAGCTGTGACGCTGCGCGATGCGTTTGGGTACAGATGCTCCATCTCTCCCCGCGTCAAATCAAATGGCTGCTCAAGAGGTATACATTCTCCTTTAAGATTCAAGTGGAGAATGAAAGAGAAGAAGTAGGAGTGGAACAGAAGTAAAAAACTAATGTGGTGACAGTTTTTTGTGCAACTTTAAATTTGTTTGCACGTCCTCCTCAGTGTTTGAGCGTGAAGGAGCTGCCACCCACACAACATGCGCCAATAAAGAACAATCGATATATGTATGTGATGAATTTAGAAGAGAAAATAAGAAAATAACACGAGAGAAAGTGCCCAAATCGAACATTATCTCTATTGTTTAAAAGAATCCAAGCGCTTTGTAAAAAAAAAAAAAAAAAAAAAAAAGAAAGAAAAAACATTATATTGTGTTTGTCATGTTTTGTAAATCTTTCGCATGTTTTTCTTCTATATGACTAAACAGCAAAGACAAATTCTTTTCAACATTAACGATAAAACATGTTCAGGTAATTCAGTAGGTTTTTCAACTAATTATCAAACAAGGTAGAAGATCCTGTAGGAGGAGGACAGTGGAAGAACAATAATGGGAGACAATGGACATCGACTCTGCACATCTTATAGAATTATATTGTATTATTGAGCAAAAGAGAACGCTTGAATTCTTTTTATTCATTTTCTACCAAATAGTGCTGAAGGAAATCAATGAGCACACTGTCATGAGCGACAAAAGAGCTTTGTTAGGCTTTACCTGCTTTTAGAAATAATCAATATCCCAGGTCTTTCATTTACTCTGCTATTGATCTGTATCTTATTTAATGTTTAATATTTAGTGTAGCTGGATGTTTACTGCTCATTTTCTTTTCTTCGTTTGCTGTCTGCATAACTGTAAACTGCCATTAATGAGCTGGATGGGCTTGACTTGCTCAGAATGTACCTGGCCTCATCTAATGTGTGTATGCTCACAGTGAAAATGCCAACATGCTGATGTTTAGCAGGTGTAACATTTACTATCTTCGTCATTACATGGCATTTGCTAAACAGCCCTAAACACAAAGCACTGATGAGGCTGATGAGAACAATCAAAATACTGGAAAAAATATCATTTTGACAAGAAGAAGGTGATGGATGGCAAGTTACAGTAAGGGATCAACATAATTATTAGAATTCATCCTGGAGGGGGCTTGAAAGTGAGTTCATGACTAAATTTCATGACAGATCGTCCAATAGTTGGAGATTTCACTCAGGCTTGGCCTTTATCCTCTGAGAAACAACATTTTTGTGTTAGTCCCCCCAGGATGCTGAAGTATTTCACTGTCCATCCATCCATCCATTAATGGTGGCAGCAGGCTGAATAAGGTGTTTTAGACATCAGCTCCTCATGGGGGGTGTTCCCAAGTCAAACAAGATACGTACTCTAGTGTGTTGTGGGTCTACCCCGGGGTCTAGTTAGAAGTGCCCAGAAAAAACCAGCAAAACAAGGTAGCCTGAGGCATCTTGATTAAATACCAAAACCACTTCAAGTGGCTCCTTTCAACCTTTCAATGTCTGAGCTCTTTCTTTAAGGGTGATCCCAGCCACCCAACAGAGGAAACTCATTCTGGCCACTAGTAACCACACAGTAACCATCCATTCAATCTCAACCTAAAGCTCATGCTGCACTGAAATGTAGACCGTCAGTAAAGGCTAATTTATGCACCCTTTACATATAAATACTTACAAATACTTCCATAAATGGCATAAACATAAATGTTAAGCGATACATCCAGTAGAGGGCACCGCTCAGAAAAGATACCACAAAGAAGAAGGCGGTTATAACAACATACCTTTTGATAAAGTCAAAAGCGGAGACAGCTTTGTAGACAGCAGTGGACTGTGCCATTAAAACATTGTGACATGTGGATGGAGAATTTTTCCCCAAACTAATTGACACCAAACATCATTTCCCATGTTTAAGGATTTGTATTCTGATTTTTACAGAGATGTGGCTGAATGACAACCTTGTGGGTGCTACAGCTGAGCTAACAGGATGCTCACTCCACTGTGCAGACTGAACAGCCAACTCAGCTAAGAATTCAGGCGGTGGATTTTGTTTTTATATAAATGAAGCACGGTGCACAGATACGACCACAAGTGACAAGTTCTGCTCCCCAGACCTGGCATATATAATGGCGTTTCACTTACCCAGGGAATATACAATTGTTGCTGTTGTCATGACAATGTACATACCACAACAAGCTAATGCTGAGCTAGCACCCGGACATGTATATGATGCCATCAGCAAACAACAAGAACACGCACCCTGACGACATTTTTTTATCATCGCTGGGGACTTTAACAAGATTGACCTCAGGAATGTTCTTCTCAGGTTTCACCAACATGTGAAATGTGCAGCCAGGGTGAAAAACTTTGGCTCATGTACACATATATAATGGACGCGTACAAGGCTGTATCACGCCCCCACCTGGGACACTCAGACCACCTCTCCTTGTTTCTCATCCCAGCACACAAATCCTTGGCCAGCAGTGCTAAGCCAACCAGCAGGACAGTCAAGAGTTTGGCCTGAAGGAGCCATTTCTCAACTCCAGGACTGTTTTGAACACACAGAGTGGGATATATTCAATCATCAGACAGACCTGGAGGAGTACACTTCATCTGTACAGTCATACATTAACTACTGCATGGATAATGTCACTGTTAACAAAAGAATCTGGGTGTAGCCAAAAGAGAAACCGTGGAGGAACAATGAAGTCAAATGCCTGCTCAGGGCTAGAGATACAGGATACAGCTTTTAAATCAAGAGATGCCTCAGTTTACAGTCGTGCCAGAGCGAACCTTAAGAGAGGCATCAGGTCTGCAAAGCAAAACTACAAGTCACAGATAGAGGAGGACTTTAATAGCAACTCCAACCCAAGGAGGATGTGGCAAGGCATCCAGCCAATGACACTGCAAAACTTGCAGGGAAGCTTAATGACTTATTTGCGGTGTTTGAAAGAGACAATAACCAACCCCCAGTCAGTCTCGCACTGCTCAGGGACACACAGACTCTTGTTCCTCACACACATGAGGTGTGGTGAACATTTCACAGCATCGACACACAGAAGGCAGCCGGACCCGATGATGTATGAGGGCGTGTACTCCCAGCATGCGCTGACCGGCTGGCAGATGTATTCACACACATCTTCAAATAATTCCAGTTCTCAAAAACTCTACAATAACCTGCCCCAATTACTATCAGCCAGTCGCTCTCACCCCCGTCATTTCAAAATGCCTTGAACGACTAGTTCTCACCCACATTAAAGACACTGTCCCAGCTGATCTGGACAAACACCAGTTTGCCTATTGGGCAAACAGACTGACTGAGGATGCCATCTGTGTGGCTCTTAATACAGCCGTCTCCCACCTGGAAAAACAAACCACATATGTCAGGATGCTCTTTGCTGACTACAGCTCGGCATTTAATACCATCATACTGGGCAAACTGGTCGAAAAACACCACACACTGGGACTGATGCCATCCATGTGCAACTGGTTGATAGATTTTCTCATCAACCGGCCCCAGAATGTCAGACTGGGCATGTGTACATCCTCTGCCCTCAACCTGAGCACCGGCGTCCCCCAGGGATGTGTGCTGAGTCCCCTTATTTTTGCATTTTTCACCCACAACTGTCAGCCCACCCACAACTCAAGCACTATTGTTATGTTTGTGGATTATACTACAGTCATTGGACTTATAACCAACAATGATGAGGCTGCATACAGGTAGGAGGTTCGGAACCTGACAGCATGGTGTGTTGACAACAATCGCCCCAGTATATTGTTCTGTTACATCCATGTTGTCAGCTCTGAAAAATGCAACATGCCACAGTATCACTCCCTTACTTGTGTCAGAGAGCTAGAGATGTGACTAAAGATGGTCTTGACTTGGTCTCAACCGTCAAAGTCTTGGTATTTTCTTGGTCTTGACTTGGTTTTGGTTTAGGTGGTGTTAACTACAACACTGGTCAGTGGCACTAGAAGAAGAGTCAGGGAGTCACCAGAGACATTAGGATTTATCCTCTGGGTGATCTGTACCAGATTTCATGGCAATCCATTCAGTATTCAGGCTGGAAGAATGTAGTGAACTAACCAACTGATATTGGCATCCATAGAGCCACACAGTTAGCATTGTTGTAAATTCAGTTATAGAATAAAATAAAATAAATAATTTAAATTACCTAAAAGTTTTGGGCGAGTACAGGTTTAATCATTTTAACCATCATTCTTAATAGTGTTCTTACATCTTTAAAAACTGCACTCTGAGAATCTGAACTCAGTTCAGATCCAGTCATTTGAAACTGTAACCGGTGCCCAAAAAAGGTTGAGATAGATTAAACAGAGAGTGAGTCATGTTATGCCCCCGTGAATACTATGAGGTGTGTTGTTTTCACAAACTGACAGGGTGAATTTACCTGATCACCTGGTCGCTCTGCATCCTGAAACAACCCAGGGGGTTTATCTAAAAGGTGATGTCTTTGTGGATCCACTACCGCCTCAGGAAAAAGGAACTTCACAGGTATCAGAGATGGAAAAGGGCTTACAGCACACCAGCAGGGATTGAAGTAGAGACATGATCCATGAAAGACCCCATACAGGTGATGCACTGAAATGTCTTTTGAACACAGACATGCACACAGAAACAACGATGACCAGTAATCCAACAGGGTGTAATGTGCCACAGAGGAAGAACATCACTAATCCCTGTTAATCCCTGTGGTTTTTCAAGAGCTGCTAGGCAATTCTTTGTGCTTTAATTGTATGAGATAGCAAATGAAAGGTGTCGTGGGGTCGGGAATCATTATGTGGAGGCAAGATAAGACTGCCAGGAGCAAAAGAGATGAAACCGGTTATAGTGTTAAGCAGAGGAGAAGGAGGAGATGAGAAACCAGGTAAGAGGACGGCCTGGATAAAGCACAAACTGTACATTCTCGTTCCTCTTATACACTTGTGCATAAGTGAAAAACAAAACATATCAAAGAAGCAAAAGATCAATTAATAATGTTTTTTGGTTTTTGTATGAACATAGAACAGACAAGGACAGGGACATTACAGCCCAATCAGTGAAAAGAAAAAGGGTCCACACAAAAAAATGTTAAAAGTAGAGATGATTATAACAATCCAATCCAAGCATTTCACAGTCTTCTCCTACTGAAGTTGAAGAGGCAAAGTCATTTTCTCCACTGAGTGAAATGATTACATTGCTAGCACAAAGCTTGCTCAACTATTATTGGAGCACAGAGTGAAAAGGTGCAGCACTTAAGAAGGGTCAGTTGGTTGAATTTTTATTCTTTATGATGAGGAAGCCCTTTTACTATAAGCATCAATAAGTATCTAAATTATTCTTGAAGGCTCATTAGCAACAGGGGTCATTATTTCCTTTAGAAGGAAGTCATGGATCTGCAGGTACAAGTGAAAAAATATTAAAAACTATCATTATTAAGATTAGGATTGCTATTATAAGCAATCATCTTTTGCATGTTTCACCCCTTTTAAGAGGGCTTCTTGCTTTGTGAAAATCCAATTCAGGAAATTATTCATTTACACAAGGAGAAGGTTATGCTTGAAGCACTAAATGTCATGTAAATATCAAGCAAAATATGTTATCATGCCCTCTTCATGAGCTGCCTCTTGCTGCTTACTTTTACAGCCAAAATACACAGTTCAGTTATCGTTTGTTGCAGCCCCCTTCCTGTAATGCAGTAAATGCCATATTGAAGCTCCTGTGAACTTGCACAGAGTTGCACAAAATGCTGCAAGATATACAAGCATTTAACAGACAGTTGAGGCAGCAGGTATTACAAAAGCCACAGAAAACCTTCTGATAAATAAAAGGTGGGTGAGAGGATAAATCCTCTCAGCCTCCAGTCTTTTTTATTATGATTAAAGCACAGTGTTTCATTTCTCCTTCACAGTCAACAGCCATGATGACACGTGCCACAAGTGAGAGTTACAAAAGAGGCTTATTTGAAAGTTACACATATTCAATATCATGCTCATATGTGCATCATAAATGATGATTCATCTCCGTAATCTGCTACCATCAGCACAATTTCTAATGTCATATGACTGAGTGGAAATTTTTCATTGGCTTACAGGCTGATTGTGGTGGCGTGTAAACAGACACAATTTTAGGAAGTCAAACCATGAACTATCGCTGCAGCCTTGAGCAGAGACTCATGAAAACAGCTAGTACCAACTCTCTCGTACCCCACAGGTAAATACAGAAATAGACTTATGATATCTTCTCTCCTTGATTGATCTTGTTTCTGTTTGTGTTGGTCAGCTGTGCCAGGCTTTCTGCTCTGCACAGCATCACTGACTTCCATTACCGGAACGCATTTTATTTACGAATGACTGATCACAACCTGCATGTTTAGCTTTGATTGTATTATGATAATGATAATGAAGACCATAGTTATTATTAATTCATCTTTTCAGATCAGAAAATACTTCTATGTGTCATTCTAGAGGGCATGAACAAACATTTTGTCATTTAGTACATGAAGTAGTCACAGGTAAACACAGGTTACCAATGATACTAATGAAGGCTCTGTTCAGGTCAAACAGACTTGATTGTGTATTTTGGCTCACTGGAAAAGCTCTGCTACATTAAATGGACAGCTCTGTCTCCTAGAAATTATGTTAGTATACAACTAATTTGTAATAGCAAATACATTTTGAAGATAACGTAGTGCAGACCAAATTGCATTTTCTATTACCATAATGAGGAAATGTTGTTAATTAACACTTTGAAAGTGAAACTAATGATACTGAATGTATCGGTGAAATTTTCACTGGCAATGTATTTCATTTGTTTTCTGCTAAAATAAGCAGTCTTACAATACATCATTATTCAATCTTTTATTAATACTTGCTTTTATCTACGCTCACATACGCATCCATTCGCATCATGGCTGCCTTGTGGATGTCTGTATTATTTCGTTCCCCAAGACTGTTCTGCCAAGTGCAGCTGTGCTGTGATTGGCTGTGCTTGTTGCTTCAACTATGTGTCCTTGTGATTGCCAGAGGGCTGTTTGAACATTGTGTTCAGGTATAATTTAAACATAAGCCACGATCTTTTCCTAAATCTGCACAAGCAGTTTTCGTTTTTTAACCTAACCAAACTAAAACTGAAAGCTACAATTAATTTAAAAAAAACTGAAACTAAAAAGTCAGCTAAGTTTAATAAAAAAGTTTAGTGTTAAGTGTAACTTAGTTTCACACAGGACAGGAAGCTCAGTCCTGTGTTTGATCCATTTATCAGAGGTGGCAAAAGTTCACGTATTCTTTACCCAAAGAGAAGTAAAGATACTTGTGTAAAAAAACAGACTCTGGTAAAAGTACAGATTCGCCTTCTTTACTTATGTGAAAGTGAAAAAGTACAAACTTGGAAATGTACTCAAAGTATAAAAATAAAAAGTAGCTGTCTTTTACATTGTTTTTCATCTTGTTGTGCTTTTTAAGTCCTGCTACGTATTTTTTGTTGTTTTTGGTTTTGTTACATCTATTTTGTCTTGTGACATCTTTTTCATCATGTTATGTCATTTTTCTTTTCCATTGTTTTTCATCTTGTAACGTTGTTTTCGTCTCTAAAATTCCCCCTGAAGGCATTAAACCTAAAGAAACAAGCCTGTTTTGAAATTGCGAGGAGTAGGAATACTGATATTTGTGTTAAAATCTAGAGAATAAAAGTGAAAACTTATGTTAGTTAGGTATGATGTTCTATTCATGTACCCCAGTAAGCCACGACAGTGTGACAGAACTAGTGAACTAAGTGTGAACTAAGCCATCATTCATTTTATTATTTACACCAGTGTTTTTCCAGTGAAACAGACCTATTGCAAATAGCATGGAGGCATGGAGGAAAAACACAGCAAACAACTTGTTGCCTGGCTCTCTGGCCTTTCTTCCAGCTGCATTCCCACTTCCCCAGGTCTCTCAGTTGCCATTCGTCACCAGTCCACCAGATGGCCTCTGACTTTTCTGCTTGCCTTCACTCCCATCTGCCCTGCAATCACTGCAATCACCTCATCCCATTCACCTGGACTCTTCCCTGCCTCGTCCCTGAAACTCGCCGTCACAGTCTGCTGTTTGGACTTGTCACAAATTGTCTGTAAACTTCATTACCTTCTTGTTCAACAGTAAGCTCACTGAACTGTCCTTCTCTGCCTGCATTTGGGTCCTTCTCCTGCTGCTTCACGCTGACACAGCTGTTGTAATATTTTCTGTTGTCATAAATGAAGAAAAAGTTAATGTTGTTATTTGATGTTATAAACAAATCAGGGAGGAACATGATAATTCTTCCGACATGTTTGGTCTGCTCTAGTTCCACCAGTTTCCTTTGAAAGTGGTCGCCACTGGTTACAGCAGACCACTTTAGAGAGAAAGGCAGAAACTATTCATGAATCAGCTATAAGTGTACTACCAATGCTATGAACATTTCCATGGAAACATAAATTGCTTGTACACCTGATGATGAGGTTACGAGGTGCCACTGATGTCACAAGGCAACCAGGACATGTGAAGGACACACTTCACAGCATCTTCTTGAAATCTTAAGTGATTGCCTAGCAACTGCTCAGACTGGAAAAAAAAAACAAAAAACAGCAAACATCAAATTGGTCTTCATGCACTTTGGTTTTTACAGATGAAACTGAAGCTAATATGAGAGTGAGTTTAGAGAAACCAGGCTAGCTGTTTCCACTCTTTGTGCTAAACTAGGCTTATATTAAGAAACTGCCATGAGAATGGTATTGATCTTCTCTGACTGCCCACCAGAGAGCAAATAAGCATATTTCAAGGGCATAGAATTGGGTAGGGATACTGAATTGTCCCATGAAATAATTTTGATTAAAAATGTAAATATAGTCACTGCTGTCTGTCAATGTCTAGTCAATATTAGTCAGATTCAGTGTTTTGATAAAGCACCTAGATGTAAAAAGTTTTGAAAGATTGCATGCTTGTCTTCATTGTGCCTCACATAATGGTGTCTTCTTATTGCCAAAATATTTGCTGTCAGATCTTGAGTTACTCAGACCATCAAGGGGTAAAGTAAGAAATAAACACAAATGTATTATTTTGTCATTTGTTTCCATGTTGTAAACTTAGTCACTGCTCCTCTGGCAGCTGCATAGCGTCTCGCTGTCTCCCCTTGCACCCTGCGTCAGGGACTGTCAACGTTTATTATGCATGATCAGGAGATGTAACCCAGTGAGTTTCATTCACTCACCACAAGTGACCCCTATCCCTGATGATTTAGCTCCAGCTGGGACATGTTTATCAGGTCCACCAAGTATGGCATGAAATATCCTCCCTTGGCATGTTTCTAAAAAAGTTTAACTAATCTTGGTTAGTTTTTTTTTTTTTTTGCCATATTTTACCTGTGAATGAGAAAATGTTTTTTTCTCTAAAAGTATTTATTTTTCCACACCAGAAAAGCAATAAATGTTTCTTTAGTTATTAAAACTGAGATATATTAAATCTTTCTAGTTGGCTTGTTCCATTTATGTGCAGTTATTTCCAGCAGTTATTTCCAGCTGAACAAAGCAGGAGGCTCACAGTTATGACAGTGTGTTTATGTCACTAATGTGTGGTCACATTTGAATGTGTTTTATTGCACTTCATAATTTGAGTTGATATATGAGATTTTTTCTTTTTCATGTTTTTGAAATTACTTAATTTACTATTTACATGAGTGCTGGTTGGTTCCTTTAACTAAAATAATGCACTTGCTATGATGCTTTACCAACAGTAGATGGCAGCATGAGACTAATTTTTTTGTTTAATTGTTGTCAGAAGGATTGCTGTTTTTCCTTATAAAGTTTTTTCTCAAACGTACACACAAGAAAAGTGGAACTCTGCACACAAGTATAAAAACTCAAAGCTCATGTATCATCAGCAGGACTCCAAGACAGCTGAACTCTAAACACACTTCCTGTGTTTTCACTCAAATAGAAAATTTAAATCAAAGTTTTGCAAAAGTCTGAGCACAAATCACAACATTTAGCATACTTTGTTCACCTGTAAAACACTGGCCTTCAAAATACGACACCTTTCAACCACCTGTCAGAGCATAAACAGGCCTGAGGTCACCTTTACTGTGTTGGGGGGAAAATGAACAGCATGGAGAACAGAGAGGAAGAGGAAGAGAGGGTGCAGCTGTAGGAAGAGGAAACTAGATCATTACACCCCCAGAAAGACAGTTTCTCACTGTCGGACAGTATCAACAACTCTATCAGTTTACAGTCTGACTCCGGGAAGCTGGTTGTTTTGCACCACACATATGAATACATGGATCAAACACAACTCATAAAAACAATGCTGCACACTGATGGAATAAACTGTTTCTATCCATGTTGTAAAATCAGTCAATACATCCATACATTTCCCAAGGTTGGATTTTGCACTGAAAATCACAACAGAACATATTCTAAATGGCATATAGTACATAAACACAGTAGCAACATTTGTGGAGACAAAAAAGAAAGCATGAAGTACAATAAGGCCCTGGACTACTGATTTTAGAGAAAAGCTGTTTTTTTTTCACCTGTGTTCATGTCAAAATGTCCAAATGAGGCTGAACTCTCTGTCTGCCTCTCCCAGTGTCAACCCGAAGTTTACATCATGGTCAGTGCTGCTCAAATCAGCACTGGTTGACCATGTTGGTTGACGATGCATCAAAAGGAGCAACAGAATATTTGAAACTGTGTCACATTTTTTGGAAGCTGGAACAACAAGGGAAGAAATTGGGTTACCTGTTTTGACTGAGTGCAGTTGATAGTGATCATAGTTTGATCTTGACTGCAAAGACTTTATTATTTTCAAGCCTCAAAATAAGGCAAAATCCTCTAAAACTGGCGGCCCGTGGTTTAATGAGCATCTACTGTGGCATTAAAAAGTCTGGAAAGGCTGCGCATACCGTGAAGTCATTTACAATCAGTTGATCAGACATTGGAGGATGGTATGCTTAAGATTAGTTCCTGAAACATTGTGGTCTTTGGTTGTTTCTCTCTTTCTGTTTCGTGTGTGTGTGTGTGTGTGTGTGTGTGTGTGTGTGCCTCCAGGTGATAAACCCTCGTCAAACCAGTCTGACAGGACAAAACACTTCTCTTGTTCTAACAGCACACATTAGTTTTTCACCGCACCTCCCTCTCTCACTGTGGACTGTTTGGTTTTGTCCTTTTAACGCCCCTCTCTCTCTTTTACAACATAAGGCAGATTGTTAAAAAATAAATTAATAAATAAATAAAAAGGAAATTACAGCCTGTTGCACGCATATCTGTTAATATCATGGGCTACTGATGAAACGTTTAATATTATGTTAAATTTAAAAGCAGCGGGAAAATATTTGATCCTTTCGTCAAAACAACCCTGAGAAAACTCATCCAGGATAGGAGTGCCTGAAAAGTCACGCATAGACGGACAAGCCGAAACACGCTGTGTGAACGGATTAAGAATGTTACCTGCACCTGCTGTGATTGGCGGAGAGCGCTGTCAGTCATTCAGACGCGGCAGGCGCACCCATCGAGCGCATCACTCAGGTTTCGATGCAAATAATTACCGGGCGACTCCAGATCGGTCTGTCATTGTAGAGGGGACAACTGCACGAAGAAGAATAACTGACGGTCTGTGGGGACAGAAAAAAGTCTCTGAGCGATGGAGGACAGGATTTATACCTTGGCCTTGCTGTTTCTGGGTGAGTTTTCCTGCGACAAAATAACATTTGCGGGGTTTTTTTTCTCTGAGCCTTCGCGAGCTGCCACACCTGTTTGCGCACCTCCGCCGCAGGCCCAGGTAACCTGTTCATGCAGGTGACTCGTGTCATCGGTTTGTTGTTAATTTACCCTTTTTCGAAAAATAACATGGACATAGAAAGTATAATTTAGAAATAGGCTAGTGGCAGCTTGAAAATTAACATAATTAAATATTTAAATGTTTTTCACTCGACTCGTCTTTCACCTTATAGAGTGGTTTTGGTTTCTAAAAAAGGCCTGAGGCATGTTTCAAACGAATAACCATTTCAATCAAACTTAACTTGGCTTACAACTAGCGTTTGTTTTCACTATTGATCAATTACTCAATTATTTTCTTGATCACTGAGGTCAAGCATTTGGTTTAGGCCTGTAAAGAGCTCGTACACTCCACTACAAACAAATTTTTGGCATTTTTCTCTGTCATAGCCACCATCTGAAAGCTGGAACTTGAAGATTAATTAAGTTAATCAATCTTAGATGCAGCTCAGTGCTGCGTGTCAAGTTTTTCCACTCATAAATCTGAAATAAACATTGTGTTTACTCACATGTTGAAAGTTTGAAAGATTGTGTAAGGGGTCTTGCTTTGTAGAGCTGCAAGGAACAGTCGATTGTAAAATTATTCGCCAGCTATTTTGATTTTGATAATTGATCATCGGTTGAAGTAATTTTTTAAGATAAAAAAATGTCCAAAGTCTCTGATTTCAGCTTCTTTATTGCAAATGTTTTATAGTTTCTTTACTCTTCTCTGACAGTAAATTGAATATTTTTTGGGTTGAGGACAAAACAAGACGTTTGAGGACATCATCTTGGGTTGTGGGAAACAGTGATCTACATTTTTCACTATTTTATGGATCAAACAAGTAACTGAATGATGGGGAAAGTGATCAACAGATTGATCGATAACGAAAACGTGCTGCATATGTTTGGACCTGTTTTTCAATTTGAAACTGACACACAGGATGTCACAGGGTTAATTAATTGAGAAAATTTAAACTGACGGATTGACAATGGAAATAATTATTACTTGCAGCCCTTTTGCTTTGTTTGACAAATGGCACAGAATCCAAAAATATCCAGTTACTGCAGAAGAACTTGTGATTTTTTTTTGCCTTTTTTGCTTAAAAAACAATTATTACTGATTTCTGTTCTGTTTATTGACCAATTTGTTTCAGCTCCACACACAAGAGATCTGAGACAATGTGTGCTGTGTTTGTATGTGGGTGGGGGGGTGGGGTAATAAGTTATTTGTAGCCTACAGATCTCAGGTTCTGCTGCTGGATCATTCTGTGTGAAGGCACATTTTACACACAGGTTGTAATACAGTCACATTAACATAATTACTTTGTTATTTAATCTAGGGCTGGGCAATATAACTTATGATTAATATCTTTATTTCTAGGCTGTGTCTCAATATACAATGTTTATCTTGTTATAGACAATTTCTCTAAAGGAACATACTGTGAATTCTCAAATACTGCAGGCAAATGATGGTCAGACAGAATATGATGCACTGATGTAGATTAATGATCCATCAGTAGGGTTGGGCCACACTGACAAAATCAAGTATCACAATTAATATTGTAGCAATGACTAATAACATAAGATGAGAATAGATAAGATAAGAAAAGAAAAGGATATTCACTTGTTACAGCAGCTCAAACACCAAAAATACAGTCAGAAAAAGAAGTGAGTGATAAATAGAACACAATTTAATTCAAAATAGAATAAAATTAAAAAGAATAAAAATTAAAAAGAAAATTTAAAAAATACACAAAGAAGTTTGGTTTGGTTATTAATACCAACAAATTAATTCCATTTATTGGTGAAAAGTTATTTTTAAAGATTTCTATATATGGAATTCATGAAATGTTTTGGTTTACTTTATTTCTAAAATTGCTCTGTGCCTGAAAACACCCTTGCCCCAGACAAGGAGTCACAACTTCAAAAAGTTTAAGTATTCAAAATCTAAAAATGACAATACCTGCTGAAACACAGGTGTTAAATGTGCCATTATAATCATCTTTGTTTTAAATAGTTTTTTTTTTAATGAAAATGTTGACTCTTTAAATTTGTGGCCCAGGTTTCCACCAACTCTGTTAGATTTTTACAAAAAACATAATTTCATCAGGCATAAAACGGGTTAGCTATACCCAAAGGACCCCTGTCTCACTTACTGGTTTAAAAGGGGTGGGAATACTGCTGAAGCACTGGTAAACTTTTTATTTTTCAACAAATTCATTAAATAATATTGCTATTAGATATGTCTCAACCAAAACAAGTTGACTCTATAGTCTCTCTGAATGCTGTGAAATGAGAAATCAGATTTTTCCATCTGACTGTTTACATTTAATTGAAAATTTAATCACTAGGAGGCTGGCCCGTTACAAGGTTTAATAGCCAAGAGTTTGATCTTTTAAAATATATATTTTCCAGTATAATTAGAGAGTAAAATCAAAGCCCCCTCAAAATAGGGTCATTCTCGAGAATGACAGATATTAGAGAGATAGACTGGTGCTTTCACAAAATGAGATTTTCAGTAGTACAATGAGCCCCGTCTGATAAATCCAGAAAATTAGATCACTTTACTTTAATGCAGCCCTTAAAACCAGGAAAAGACAACACTTATGCTATACAATGATACAGCTACATGCAAAATCTAAGATGATATCTAGCCTCTCGTCACAATATTAATATAATATCTATATGTTGCTCAGCCCTAATTTTTAAAGTTTACTGTTTTTATAAATGATATTCAACTGGTCATTAATGCTCTCTGTTTTTAAATCTGTGACAGTGTTGTCAGGTGTTGGCGCCATCACTGTGAAAATTGAGAAGGAGGTATATGAGTATGCCAGGGGGGACAACATCACTCTGCCCTGCAGCTTTACAACCAAAATCGCATCCCCCTCAGTAGTCGTCATCTCATGGACTGCTGACGATCTTGGACCTAATCCTAGCGAGGTCAGACTACTACACTGTACTAATGTGTCACATGGCTCTCTATTAACTGTCTGCTGTTATCATCATAATTCTGATTTATTAGTTCTGCATTAATACACAGAATAATTTAATGTTCCTCTGATGCTGTCTTGAACAGGTCCTCATCCTCACTCATTATTATCCTCCTGGAAGAACTGACATCAAATCGAAGTATGAAGGTCGGGTGTCCCTGGACGTTAACGTTGCCCAGGGAAAGGCTAACCTGAAACTGAACGCCATCACACTAGCAGACAACAAGATATTTCAGTGTCGCGTCCAGGTCTTGGGTGACGATGAGGGCACGCCATACGACAGGGCACGCTTGGTGGTTCTAGGTAACAAGAAATACTCTCTTATTAGGTGTGGAAAAGAGTTGAGTCTTGCATGTTGTTTCAGGCTTTCCATTCAGCATCATATCAGGTATTATACTGAAAGATTTGAAACATCAAAGCTCAGTCAGCATCATGTTTTGCCTTTAACTGTTGTAATTAGTGGTCAACCGATATAGGTTTATAGATGGCTGATGCCCGGTATTTAGCAGGGATGCAACCAACAGAGGTGGGAGTAAGTCACACTTGTGCAAGTCAAAAGCAAGCCCCAAGTCTGTGGTGAGAATTTAATAATATAATAATAATAATTAATATGAAATATGCTCTCTAACAGCCAGTGTTTGACCTTTGTCTTAAAGGCTTGTGGGTTCTGGACTTCCTTCATTACGAGAGGCAGTTTGTTCCATTCTGTGGCTGCGGCATAAATGAATGAAACCTTACCCATCATAGTTTTACATTTATGAAAGTACAGTTTAGCTACCCTAGCTCTGGTATTTCCAACAGTTGTCAAGGAAACACGGGGCTCTGCCATGTAGGATCCTATGGGCCATGTTAAGTTGTGTCTGGCGCCCTCTGTCCTCAACTGGAAGCCAGTGGAGCTGAACGAACTGAGAGATGCCCACCTGACTCCTATGATCTAGCCCTAGTACTACTCACAGTTTGTTTTGTGCTACTTGAAGTCTCCGTTTCAAGTGTTTTTTGAGGCCCCAGTAGGGCGACAGTTTTGGGGACTCCCTATCCAGCAGATGAGCCCTCCTAGCTAGGTATCTGGTTCTGGCATTTTCCTTACCTAAAACCTTTAAGGCCATGGAAACCCAGACAAAGTTTTGTTTCAGCAACATGCTAAACCTAATGAAGTTTACTGATTTTTGACATCTTGTGGTTGCAAAGTCCCCAAAATGAACAAAAATGGACAGTGGGGCCCTGAATTTATAATATTGCTGTAATGGGTTCTAAAGTGAAAATATCAAGTCATGTGACTGACTGTGGATGTAACACAGTACTGTTAAGAGTACTGCTTTTATTTAATCTCAGGAATTGATCTGCAAAATGTGAAAAAAATGTATATTGAGAATTGTATATTAGGTCAGTTTAATGGGAAAAAAGGTGTCAACATTTAGAAAAGACTATGGCGACTGAGGATATATAGGGAAATGTTTGATGTGTGAGAATTATAGTACAGGGCTCAAAACTGCAGAAGATGTGGAAGTAGATCATCAAAAAGACTTCCTGTGTTGATCAGTTTTCCAACATCCTTACTTGAGAAGATGTTGCATGAGTTAATTCTTTATTCGTGTTATTTATTATTTTCTAGTTGCTCCATCGACGCCCATCTGTAACATCCAGGGGAAGGCAGAGTACGGCCAGAACATCAACCTGACGTGTCGGTCTGAGGAGGGCTCCCCGCCACCCACTTATAAGTGGCAAAGTCAAGATGTCAGACACGTACCTCGTGCGCCACATCCCAGAACAACCGACAGTAAGTATCGGTGATGCAGTTTCTGACTGGACCATCGATCCTTGCAAAATAGGAGGCAACTCTCAGTGTATTCATTCATATATTCATTCAACCTTTATACAATCTTGAGAAATGACTGGAGTTAGAACAGTTAGAACAGAAAAAATACAACAACAGAACGCAGTTAGCAAGTGAGTTAATGTTTCACCGTGTGTTGTGAAGTCTTCCAAGTGTGTACAGCACAAAAACTAAAAGCAGTTTTCCCATATTTGTTGTTTGGTAGAGACCCTCTTAGTCCTGTGTGAGTGGTAATATGCAAAACATTGTCAGCAATACCTCTGAATCTAGAGAATGGCACATATTTAATTGTGCATAGGCATTTATTTACCTCTGCAAAAAGACACAGTGAGGGTGAGAACCACGTCGCTCTCTGCTCTGTCATGCGGCCACTGAGTCAATTCTCTGATGTTAAAAGGTGAGCAACTGAAATAAGAAGGCAATCGTGTCTTAGATCCAGTAATGTGTGTATGTATGTGACTGTGTTTCTGTCTTGCAGAGGGAGGCGTACTGTCTCTATTCAACATCTCCAAAGAGACATCAGGATACTACATCTGCACCTCAAGCAACAAGATCCGCTCTGCTACCTGCAACCTCACCCTCTCAGTTATGCCACGTGAGCGAAACCTTCTTATATTAACATTATGGGAACTTGCTATTCCCAATAAATACGTCTTTGCTATGATGAATTTGAATATGCGTCCTTCTCTTCTTCTTCTTTTCTCAACCCGTCTTCCTTCCTTCCTTCCCGCAGCTTCCATGAACATCGGCTCGACCGCAGGAATCATTGGTGGAGTCGTTGCTGCGTTGATCTTACTCATCATCGTCGTCTATTGCTGCTGCTGCCGTAAGAAGAAGAAGGAGGAGGAGGAATACACCATGGGGTAAAGTTTTTTTCCCCTGTAAAAACACAAACAAAGACACTCACACTAATGAACAAGATGCAGTGATATTAGAGGTTAAAGGGATAGTTCAGAATATTTGAAGTAGGGCTGTATGAGGTATTTTTCCATAGTCAGTGTATTACCTACAATAGATGTTGGTGGAAAAATCAGTATCAGTGTACACTATATTTAGAATATTTTTACCACTTTACTTTCCAGACAGGAAACCAATGTTTTATAAGACAAATATTGCTCTTTGCAAATCAACCAAACTCCATAGGAAAATCATTTTATCTCGCAGACCATGGCAGTTGCAGGTGTTACTGTTTCATTTTAATCTTTTAAAGAGTTAGTTGGGATTCTCTTAAGTCACACAGAGGCGATCGAAGCAGCTGTAGACCAGGAACTCCTGTGTTCTGTAAGGTAAAATTACTGTTTTTGCCAGTGCAGTCTGGTTGAGTCAGCGGGCAATATTTAGCTTATTTAACAGCGATTTCCTGTCAGAAAAGGAAGTCTGATGGCAGGGTAAAGTGCTGGAAATCTAAATATAGCATACACTTAAACCAGTATCGATTCTTTTAGGTGGGCCTTTTATAGAGGGTAAAACATATTTTGCTGTTAACCCTATCCGCAGCAGTAAAATTAAAGAAGTGAAAGAGACATTCGTTGCCACATGGCCAATTATGGCTTGCATATGAAACAATCTGTTCAGTTATTTAGATTTATAACTGAAAAAGGTTTTGAGGCTGATTTTGAAAGAGGAGACTCCCCAGTCCTTAGGAAGGCCAGCTGTCTACATGTAACATCCGAGTTTACTTCCTTTTTTGCATTGTATCAATGCTTTATTAACAGGGTAAAGTAGGTTTTAGTTCTGTAGGAGTATGAGCTCCTTTAATATAATCATCTTCTTATTTAATAATGCTCACATTTAAACTGAATGCTAGAATTAAAGCAAATGTATTGGGTTTAGTCAGACATTGTGCGAGTGACATTCCCATATAGCCACTGCAAAAAATAAAAAGAAAATATAAAGAAACATTCACATACACATTCCTCCATCCACACACTTAAGTCATTCTTAAAAACATGAGCGTTGACACAGATTCCTCTCTGATTTCGGTACCAGACTGCAGCCGAACATTCATCCTAAACCTTTACGCTCAAACATCTGGCTGTTTTGTGTTCACTCTCCAGAACTCGTGAGGAAGCCTACACTGACAAAGAGCCGGCTAGAAATGGTGAGAGTCGCCGTGACGATGATCAAGAGGACCCACAAGGTTATGATGACTCCAGTGTGAGGAGACCTGCTGATCGCAGTGACCGCTACGAGGAACGGAGTGAACGCGACTACGACAACCGCAAGGAGTACGATGATCGGCGCAGCGATTATGACGACCGCCGCAGCGACTATGACGATCGCCGCAGTGACTACTCCGACCGACGTGACAGGTACAGTGATCGCCATGAGCGCTACGATGATGACCGCCGCTACGACGACGACCGACACTATGATGACCGCAGAGACCGTCATTATGATGATGACCGTTATGATGAGCCCTATGATGATCGTAGACGTGACAGATCACCTGCGCCACCCAATAATAAGCCACCGCGGAGGGACTACGACGACTAAGGCCTCCAACCTGTATCAGCCACCATCCTCCATTTTCTGTTGATCTCCAGTGACTTAAGTCTAATGGTCCAATTTCTGCCTCCATGGATCTCACTGGGGCGTTAATTGATCCTCCCAAAGTTGAGCAAGCTTTGTACCTGAAAGAACCTTAAAAACTTTCTCCTTTTCCTGTTGCTTGTCTATGTGGAAAAGAAAACCAGATTTTGTAGATTGTTAAAAGACATTGCTGGAGGCCCTGTTAAACTGACATATATAGTCACATCATAGTTAAGTTTAGCAAAACGCTATCCAACTAGTAATCTAGATTGTTACATCTGATATCTAATGTTAGCAAAATGCTAGCTAACTAGCTCGCTAAACTACATCAATCATTATCTAGCTAGTTACATCTGACAGCTATTGTTAACAAAACACTAGAAAACTAGTTTATTAGTTAGTTGTTAGGTAGCTAGTTCCCTGTTTTGTCAATTTTATCTAAAATATGACTTTTACAAGTCAGCCAGCAGGTAAGGGATAATGTACAGTGAGTAGATCAATATTGTGAAATAAATCCCGACAGGATGATGCAGGTCTTGAATCATCCTGAAGGGGTTTATTACGTACGTTACAAAAGCAAAAAATTGAATTTGGCACACATTTATGTGACATAAAATTAATTAATTAATTTAAAAAGGATTTTATAGATTTATTTCACAATAGTGACCTGCTCACTGTACATTATAATGCTTGTTACATGGTCAAGTACCAAAAAATTCCATAATTGGACACACAGTATATAAAATGATTTTAGTGATTTAACAATGATTTTAGTGGCCATATAGCAATATAGCAGACCTTTGCCATATAGCATGTAGCAACGGTCTGCTATAGAGAAATAACAGACCTTAAAATGCTGTAATTGACCAATCAGAATTGAGTATTTATCAAAGCCATGTAATAACGTCTCTTGATGATCTTTAAAGTTTTTTGTTTTTTTTTCTTTTAAAATTAGACGAGCCTAGCATATCTAAGCAGAAAACAGAAAAAGAGAAAGCTGACTGAGGTTCTGTTGGGTATAATTGTTATTGGGGCACAGAATGAAAAGGGGCAGGACCTAGGAAGGGACAACTGACCTAAAGTCCACAGCTTTGTGAGGAAGAACACACAGTGAGTCCTGTGACCTGTCAGTCACCTGGGTTTATTTTACCATAATGACCCACTCACTGTATATTATCCCTCTTATTTCATAGCTACTTAAGTAAAGAAATCAGTAATTTGACACAAAACATTAATTTAAAAATGACTTTATTGGACCTCTAGAGTCTATGATCAGAGCTGTGTCCATAGCAACGGTCTATTATTCATAGCAGCAGTTTTCTATTCAGAAATAACAGATCTTAGAATACAGAAACTGACCAATCAGAATCAAGTGTTTAACCAAGCTGTGTAATAAACTAGAATTAAGAAGACAAGTAATTTGTAATTTTCTCTTTCACAGGTAGAACAATTTTGAGTCAAGTCATTTGTTTGTGGGAGGGTTAATTGAAGAAGGGCAGGGAACCTAAAATGGCGCCCACAAAGCCCATCTGATCCTTTTTAAACAGGATGAGGGTAAGTGGGTGGGGTCCAGAGTTACAACCTCCCAGGCGTAGGTATAAACACTGCCCGGGGCAAAATCTGTACATAATGTATACCAAAACTCACATCATACAAATATTAAGAACTGTATTAAGGCAAATGTTTTACAGAGAAGAACTAGCAGGATTATCCTTAGCGAGCTGTATAATCCTGAAATGAGTCGACATTTTAGCTTTAAAACTCAATATGTTGGCATTGTTGCATAAGAATTCAAGGTCTTATGTGTGTCTGTCTGTTTGTGTCTTGATTTTTAGATGCTGTTTGGTGTAACTGGTGGTAGTTTTTTTTTTTTTTTTTAGGAAGTTACCTCCATGTGAAAGAAAATGGCTTCAGTTTTGTGTAAGCCAATTCTTTATGCTTCATAGAATTGTATGTGTTTATTTACTGTATATTCTTTTATACAAAAACACTGAACCAGTTTTAACATCCTTTCTGTTGAGTGCTTCCATTTTTTTCCACCGTAATGTTAGAGAAACTAGTGCTACAACTTCCTCTGATTGTAGGGATTGATATTGTCACCACAGATCTCTCGGGGCCTTTTTTTTTTTTTACAACTTAAATGAAATTTCCAATTTTAATAGGATGAACTTTATTGATCCAACATTGCAGAAATTCCCTCATTCAGCGGCTCAAGAGTCAGAGGTAGAAAAGGGAGAGTGATTCAAATGTATTTTCTCATGTTTTTATGTTGAATTATTTTATAGAAATTTCTCTTGAAATGCAGTGAAATATGACAATGTACATATGCTTTTATTTGTATCTCGGCAATAGTAATGTCACCAGTTTTACACTGGGATTACAGTGGGATTTATCAAGATTATAATAACAGATACCTGTTATTGTGCTACATTTTGAGATGCATTCCATTCATGAAATATGCTGCAAAAAAATAAAGTTGATGAAATAAAATGAATGATGCAGTTTCTTGCGACTGTGAATCCTGAACACTAGATGGCAACATTACAAGCAACACAAGTCTCATATGATCACATAATAATGACACAATGTAGGATGTAATGTATATTACTAGTTGTTTTATTATTATTATTATTATTATCATCATTATTATTATTAGTAGTAGTAGTAGTAGTAGTAGTAGTAGTAGTAGTAGTAGTATAGTCTTAATTATTATTGTTGGGGATTTATTCACGTATTTTTTTAATACTTAAAGTTTCTTTGCTATGTCTTTCAGACTTCACCCTCCCGTTTCCCTCCATCACCGCAACCACCCATTGTCTTTGGACAATGAGTAAAGTTACACAACGAGACAACCAGTACCGGATATGGGTCATTCGGACTACAAAATAAATTTATAACTTAAAGAAATTCACTTAGTATTCAGTCAGTTGCTATGAAGAACAGCGTGCTGCTGTTGACACAGTTCTGATCATAGATACTGGAGGAACAATAAAAAATATTGTTAAATCACTAAAATTATTTTAAAATTAATATTTAATTTGACAATAAATTTGACAATCCATTTAAAGGTTTCTGTCTGATCTGAAGCAAATCTTTGACAATTTATTGACTTTCTTTGGTACATAACCATGTAACAAGCTGGATAATGTACAATGTGCAGGTCATTATTTTGAAATAAAGCCATCCAATTATTTTAAAATTAAAATTTTGTGTCACATAAATGTGTGCACTCTTTTATTATTATTGTTTGTGGGGGGTGGAGGTATCATCATCGTGTCGAGATTTATTTCACAATAACGATCTGCTCACTGTACATTATCCTGTGCATAACTTTATTATTTCAGTTAACATCACACTAGAGGAAATGGGTTTCCACAAGCGTCTGCGTCAGCGAAGCTTTAATTTTGAAAACCCTTGCCGGAAGTTGAGAATTTTATTTTGATACGCTTGACAGTGGTCCCGCTGCTGGTGCTCCGCGGACCTGTCCCGTTATCTGCCAGTCAGACTGTCCGGAGCAGGAGTTTGAAACATCGTCCAGAGATGAGACGAAAGAGAAAAGAGGACGACGTTCGCCAGAAATTCACCTGCGAGGGTTGGAAAATGTTTTTCATACCGAAGTGGTGGATTTTAATTGTTTGTCTGACAGGTAAGAGACAAGAAAAAAGATGGAATCTATTGTGTAAAGTGGTTTAACAGGCTGTTTTGCGCTAACTCAGATTTAAGTTTGGTGTAACGTTAACGTTAAGCTAACCTGCACTTGTTCGTTAATGATTGAGCCTTCACAGACGACTTAAGAATTTGCATTCAAACTTTTCACACATATTAATAATTATATGTAATAGGTCGAGCGTTAGTGGTTCTTCACAAGCATTTAAAGGTAGTTTCTATTCTGCCAAAGCTGCGATATGTGACACAGAAAAGTAGTTTGAGTGCTATGCTAGCAGTGCTGTAGTCGACTGTTATTATTTAGTCATGTGTGAATGATCCGACCAGAAGCTTTGGGGGTTGTGAATCAGGTCTAACTTCTGACCTCTTCATCCAGTTTTTAGAAACAAAATACCTTTTTTTTTATCTTTTTTTTTTTTTTTAAGAAACACATATTAGAGGCATGTGAGGTGGCAATAACAGTTATATACACAAATAACAAATCAATCAGGTTAGAGAAGCCACAGTATATGCAGTATTTTACCCCGGACCTGTGCGCATAAATGAAAAATATGTGCACCACCTGATATTCTAGAAATATCTATGAATCTGAAACTATTCTCATAACTGATTAATCATTGAAGTAACTTTTTATGCCATAATGGCGAAAATGTACTGGCTCCAACTTCTCAGATATGAATACATTCCGGTTCTCTTGATATCATATAACAGTAAACTGGATCGCCCTACAACTATTAATCAATTGCTAAATGACTATTATATTAATCACCATCTATCTCTTATAGTTGATTAATTATTTTTTCGTAGAAAATATCCAAAGTCAGCTTCTCAAATGCGAATATTTTCTGGTATCTTTAGTCCTCTATGACAGTAAACTGAATATCTTTTCGGTTGTGGACAAAACAAGACATTTGAGAATCTCATCTTGGACAATGGAAAACATTTTTCACCGTTTTCTGACATTTTATGGAATAAAATAGTTAAGTGGTTAAAATAATTAAATAATAATTAGTTGCAACCCTAAAACTGAATATCTTTTGGTTTTGACAGTCAGTTGGACCTTTTATTTGTGATGGGCTTATACAGTGTATAAAGTTGCAGTTATTTAATAACAATAATAAGGTGTAATGTGGAAAATGTGATATTGAAAATGTAAGATACAAATACAACTGAAGTTAGAGGAGCAGCAGCATACTACTGTACACAGCTGCAACTAACACTTTACTTCATTATTTATTAATCTGCCAATTATTTTCACAATTAATCGTGTAGTCTGTAAAATGACAAAAAATTGTGAAAAATACTCATCATAGTTTCCCAGAGCCCAAAGTGACGCTCTCAGATTGCTTCATTTGTGCAACCAATAGTCAAAAACCCAAAGATTCTTCATTTACTATCGTAAATGACAAAGAAAAACAGCAAATCCTTACAGTTAAGAGGCTGGAGCCAGCAAATGTTTGAACTTTTTGCTTGAAAAATGGCTGAAAGGAGTTATTTATTATCAAAATCAATCAATCAATTAATTATTGCAGCTCTACTACAGTATCTCAGCATCAGATACTACAGTGGCATACAGGCTCATTGTTGTGAGGTTGATAATCGATTTCTTTAGTAGCATACTTGATTGAATGAGTGAACACATGAAAGACATGTCTATCTCCCAGATAAGCAAAAGACATTGTGGTGAGAAATCAGTGACTTATTTTTATCTGAAACAATTTGTGAAATTATTTCTCCACATGAAATCAGACAACTCAAAATAATAACATTTATACTAAACTTAAATCTCACAAATATTCCAACAAGGCGTCTCTGTCCAATATTACAAGAGTAACTATCCCCCCCCCCCCCCCCCCCCTCCTTCTTCTCCTTTCATTTTCTCCACTGGAGGTGGCTTCCACTGAAAACTAATAAAGCCTTGATCGCCCCACAGCCTGTGATCCCAGGAAGAGCAACCTCCTGGCTTTTTTTGTTCCAGTTCTTGGAAGTTGTAGGCTAATGTTCTCTTTGAGGAATTTACATTGTAGTCAGCTTGTTTCCTCTCCATCTGAATTTAAATAATGCTTCTTTTTTCTCCAAATCCATGCAACTTCAGCCAATCTCTTACTTTAAAGGCCTCTGGATACTATTGCATCGTTGAATCTTGCATGGTGGTTTTGTGCTTAGATTTTTCTTAAATAACAGTATTCTGTTGTTATCTATTTAAAGGTTTCTGTGTCAGATCTGAAGCCAATCTTGGTTTTAAAGAACATTCTGCATTTTTCAACAGCATGAAACCCAAAGCTTGTATGCTGTAAATTACACACAGAAGTAAAATAATACTAAAACATAACATTTACAGTTTAATTTACCACATTTAATGTACATAATGTAAACTGACTTTATGATACTGAATCAGCAAACAATTTGAAAGGGAGATTCATGGCCTTTGTGATTTGCTTTAAAATCTGTCTGGTGTTTTATCAGTTGTGCTTTGACATTTTTCCACCTTCAGAACTTTGTGTTTGTGGGTTAGGGTTGAAACTCAACAATCAACTATCCTTGAGCCACCAATACAAAGCATTGGTAATTTGACATCCTGGGAATGAGACTCCTCCTCTTTTCTCCAGAATTGCTCATCATACCTTTAAGACTGTGGAATATGATGTGCAGGCCAGGTCCCTGCTGCAACATGACAATACTTAATTTAAAATGCTATTTTGACCCATATTTCTCTCCTAATAAATATTGTATCTCCATTTCAAAATTCTAATATTTAAACAAGTTGTTCAACCCTATAAAAAGCAGTTTTCCAGAGCCGTAGGCAGTGTCTTCAAATGACTTGTTTTGTTCACTCAAATGCCAAAACGCAACAATTTTAATTTGCAATCATTCAAAACAGACAAATGCAACACATCCTCACATCTGAGAAGGTAGATCCAGCTAATATTTGACATTTTTGCTTAATAAATGACTTAAACAATCAGTGGTCAAAATTGCTGTTGGTTAATTTTCTGTTGAATCAATCAACTGACTAATTGTTTCAGTACTAGTTAATAACTATGCTTAGGTCTGTGATGTATTTAATAGAAAAGTGTCAGTGTGTACATCATTGTGAACGTCTGAAAGCAACCAAGAACAAATAGTCTTGGGAAACACCAGGTGAGGGTGTTCGGTCAGATTCACTCTTAGTAACAGAAAGAAAACAAAACTCTTTCAACAGGCCTGGTCTGGATTAAGTGAAGCTGCTCCCTCTTATCCCTCACCTCCTCCCTGTTCACTGGTCCAGTTCACTTACACCTCCCACCGCTGAGCCCAAGAAACACACACATACACACAGCAGCATACACAGATGTTTCGGGGAGTGTGTGTGGGGGTGTGGTTTTTTTTCACATGGTCTTCTCTTTAGTGCATGTTGCTGTTGAACTGTGGAGCGCGAGCTTCTGGTCATCATGTGACCCAGAGTCCTGCGGCTTCAGAAGCTCCAAAACAACGTCAGGTCAACTCAGCTCATAGTCAGATTTCACTGAGCAGAAGCGAATCAAACTGTCTCAAAACACCTTTGTTTTTGTTCTGTTATCTTGCCAAACTGCACAATGATTCATTACATTCCAGCTAAAAGGAAAAAAAGCCCAGTATTTCTAGTTTATCCTGACATATTTCTGCTTAAGTGAATCTCTTTTGGGAAAGGGAGGTGATTTCACTCAGTTTTCATATAAGACGTGCAGTGAGAGGAGGATGTGATTTGTCAGATATTTTTAAAGTGAGCAAACAGGAACAGGTGTCTCCCTAAATACTGACTCAGCTTCTGAATCACAGTGTGTTGCTGTCTGCTGGAGTAATCCTAAATACCCACTCATTACACACTCCCCGTTATTACCTGTTTTGGCTGCCAAATCTGTGGTGTTTGTTCAAGCTGAAGGATTTTAAAGTCTGAATCTATGGGCCCCCCGTCTGACAAACGAAACTGTGCCACCCCAAACAATAAACTGCCACCATGCCGAATAGCTGTTCCTGTTTGCAGTGTACCCATAGATGTACAGACAACTATCACAGGTGTACTTTGAAACTGAAGCCTCTTAAAAATGTGATTATTCTCAGGCAATTTCTGGAGTTATAAGGAGCAACTGTTTCCTCTGATTTCTAAGCAGATTTACAGATTCACACAATACTTAAATGGTATTAAAGGTGGAGTCAGTAGGATTTGTCAGCTGCTGTTTGTAAACACACCAGAAAGATTGATTGTTAATTGTAAAGTCTCATGCTCTGGATATCAAATACAAACATTATGGGTTGGTAAAGTGTCCTGAGCACAGCAAAATAATGAGAAAATTCAGAGGGAGGGTGGGATCTCTGCAAAAGTGGCTGCCACTTGGCCACACACATCTGGTGGGTCTTGGTTGATCATTTGGAAATTGTTTTTGTATTGAGTCTATGGAATGGCTTTTTTTTTTAGTAAAGACCTGCTTAGTTTGCCGTTAAAACCACTGAAAACTGAAATCCACAATAGGGATGGGTATATGATGATGTCCACAGTGAAACATCACAATGGATGATGATATTGTTGCTGGGTTTAAAAGTGTCTTTGTCTCTGTACCGCATGTCTGTAACTTGGATGTGTTTAACTTCTTTTTATTATCTCTCCCACATGTCAAAATCAGTGCTTAGGCTCAACTCTGAGGGGACACACTACCTCAAACTTTTAAATCATGATGTTATAATGGTAGAGGGCTTAGTGAGTGATAATTGCCAGCCATCACAGTAGATGATGGTATCATCCATTGGCCCAACCCTGCTTTTAACTTTTATTAGGATGTTATGTACATAATGGGCAGCATAAAAGCATATAAAAAAGAAATTAGATTTAACCCAAATTTTATAATTTGTCATTTAAGTTTTTGTTCATTTTTATTAGGCATGCTTATGCTCAGACATTTATTGAAAATGATGCAACAAAACCTCTCTGGTCCCACTTAATCATTGTCTGAGTCTGAGGCAACTCAAAGACAGGGAGCTGAAGCTGTTATATCGATCCAGACTCCTTTGACAAAAAACAGTAATTTCACCTTGCAGAAGCAAGAACAGAAGTTCATGTCTGAACTAATGTGTTAAAGCACCAAAGACTGTGTTCTGCAAGCCAAAATGAAAGGCTATCTGAAAATAATTAAATAGTCTTTAAATATTCTAAAGATAGCATACACTTAAACTGATTTAGATTTTTTAGGTAGCTAAAATAAGTTTTGTTGCTGCCCCATTTACAGTGGTCCACATTGGTATAGTGTTTAGATTCTGTGATAGGACTCCTGAGGGAGCTGTCAATCTAAACATAATCTTCCATGCCTTCACAGTCTTGAGAAACAGTCTAAGCAGCAGAATGAGCTGTTCTTTGATGTAGGTCTCTAGGAACTAGGACTCAAAGTTTGGAGGATGCTTAATGAGACTCTAAACTTTGATATAATAATAATGTGATTGTGTCAGGCCCTGAGGGTTTTTGAGTGAAATGTAATGATTATCTTGACCTGTTTTTTAACCCTTTCTTCTCTCGCACTTTACTGATTACACTTAATTATCCTCCCACAGATGTCCTCCCCTGCTCAGGGGTTCATGTCTTCGTGAGAGAGGAAAAGAGGTATGCTGTGCTGTTCCAGTCAGTCATGCTGCCGTGTCAGTACAACAGCGTGTCCACCCAGGTCCCTGTGGTGCAGTGGGTCTACAAGTCATACTGTCGCGACCGCACACGGGATTCATTCAGCTTCCCTGACAGCCTGAGTGGAGGCCTGGGAGGAGGTGGACTGACGGGGGGAACCGGAGGAGCAGGTGGAGGGTACGAGACGTCCTTCACAGCAACCTACCTTGACTGCGCTGACAGCAGCCGGACGGTCCGGACTGTGGCCTCCATCTCTGGTTCCTCAGTCACGCTGTCAGAGTACTACAAGAACAGAGACATCTCCATCATCAACAGTAAGACTTCTGTAGTACACACCTGATTCTGTTTCTCTGATGTTCATGCCCATCTCAAGTTCCTATCAAATCATACAGCAGCTGTGCAGCCAAGCCGACTGTTTTAGAGTTATAGGCTGAACTTTAGCTCACCAGCTTTAGATGGAATTTCAGTTCACCTGCTTTCAATTGGCACGTTGTGCTGGAAAAGTGTTGCAGCCAAATACTGTAGACATGAGACACAACAGACAAAACTGAGAAAAACAGCAAGACATGATGCATTTAAGAAATAACAAAATAACTTAAATATAAACCCCCAGAGACGCTTTATGTAACCAAGCAAAAGCTTTTCTCGGTTTTGGGGCTTCCATCTTACATGGTGCATAAAAGAAAAAACAGCTTCTGTGGTTCTTTTGTAACATATTGATCCCAACTAATGTTCCTTTTTGTTTTGCTGCCAAGTTTGGCAAGTCTTATGAAAGCCATAAATTGGAGTATTGGCCTACAGATTTCTGATTAAATGACCAAACTAGATTCTGCACACATGTAGAGGAGGGTCAGAGACAGGGGAGGCATTACTGAAGATCTTTAGAGCTTTCAGAACAATCAGGTTACATAACTCAACAGTTATTTTCTGTCCTGCAGTTTGGCATGAGAAGAAAAGACTGCGATGGTAGATGTTAGAGAAGGAGAGGTTGATTTTGAGAGAAGAAAGGTCTCAAACCTCAAATCCATCCATCCAGAAATAAACTCAACTAGATACCTGACATTTAAATAAGTACACCTGCCCGGAATACTACAGAGTAGGCATGTGCAAAAAAATATAATATATCATGACTGTTGGGTTTATAAAGGGCACAGTCTGGACCTGCTCTATAAGAAAAGTGTCCTGAGATAAGATGTTGTGATTTGGCACTATAAAGTACATAAATAAATAAATAACTAATAACATGTAGTCCCCATTATCAGCTGATAATTTTTTGTTATTCAGATTTTTTTTTTTTTTAAAGATCTCAAGCTTATTGGGAGACGTTGCACCAATTTACAAGAGATAAACCACAGGAATTCATGCTTATGCCACTCCCTCGTCCTCAGTTTTATATTTCCCGACTGTCTTTCCGTCATGTCACTTAATGATCCTCTAAGGGACACTTCTATGCATGTGTGTGTGTTTTTTGTGGTTGCATGTGCATGTGTGTGCCTGTTGAAGACAGAGAGGCAGCCTTGTTTGCAGGCCTCAGATTTATGGAGCTCTAACTCTGGCTGAAGAATCAGCCTTCTCTTCACCAGCCAGGAACACAGACAAAAGAAATGGTTTTCACGCTGTCCTCTCATTCATCCTGACCTCTCACTCTGTCCCTCTGATGTACCTCAATGTCGAGCTTTTATTTTCACTCTCTAAGATCTCTCCTCATCCCACCATCCACACACTCATTCCTCTCAGTGTAAGGCTTCTATTTCACTTTGTCTTGTCTTTTTTTCTGTCCCACACCACCTCCTGTCCTCAAACAGGTCAGTGTAATAATGTTGTAAAAACTGAAAGCTGTAACTATGTTGCCTTTAGAGACGCCCAGTCATCCATACCCATGTAATCCTATTCAGGGTCACAGGGAGGCTGGAGTCAGTCCCAGCATGCACTGGGCAGGGGGTGTTCTTTTAATCACATGGCTGTCACAGACAAGCCAACACACTCAACTGCACTCTGGTCATTTAAAAGTTTAAAAGAAAACTACAGGACATGTACTACATTTTATAATGAGGTAGCTTTAAATTAAAACAATACAGACAGCATTAGAATGAAATGTTCCACATGGGAGGTGTCACTTTGTTAAAAGAGAAACTGGTCACAGTGTGCAGTGTCTGTCTCTCCTCCCCCTTCCTTGGCTAACAGGAAAAGTGAGTGGATTATACAACCCTTTTCCTGTCTGCTGTATTTACATGTCTGACCCCTGTACAATGGAGTCAGTGGTCCACTATTGTACTGTGCGTTGGATTCTCAAGCCAAACTATATTTGAATGGTTTGTAATGGCATATCGTTGGAATTTTGCTTCCGTAATTAGAAAACATGATGAATTGAATGTAACTTTAAGCATTATAATGAGCTATCAAAACACTGTGTGGCCAAAAGTATGTCGTCACCATTGTCCATTGTGACTTGGAGCAAGTCCTTGCAGCCAGTTTCCAAAATCATGCTGAAAGTCTTCCCAGAAGAGTGGAGGCTGTTATAGCAGCACATTAATGTCCATCAACAATCTAATATGGGTGTAAACAAAACAACACCAGAACAAAATAAGCACCAGTCACCAGCCAAAATGCTAGTAAAATATGTAAGTCTGGTACATTTGCTTCACTCACCAACCAACAAAACAATGGTATAATCTATTTAGTGGCTGGTAAAATTTCAACATTAATAAAAACAGTTAATTTTGTACTGTGAATGTAATACTTGGTTGCCACACACTTATTGCCATGTAGCACGCAAGCCTTTAAAAGGAATACATTATGCATAAATGCAGAAAAAGAGTTTTCAGAGGGTAATGCCATATACATGTTTTGGGAGATGCATGATGATTAGAGCTTCAGCTAATAATCATATTCATTTTAAATTAATCTTTTGGTCATTTTCTCAGCACTTAAAGTAAATATATTGTATACAAAGCAAAAAATTATATTGGATTTTGATTTTGTCTTTTTTAAACTCTTCTTTTCCTCCTGCAGAGGCAGACCTGCGTATAGGAGAGGTCCAGTGGGGGGACAGTGGAGTTTACATCTGTAAAGTGGTTATATCTGATGATTTGGAGGGACAGAATGAAGCCTCTGTGGAGCTGCTGGTTCTCGGTAAGCTGCCACTACTTTTCCATCATGCCTGTTGTAAAGGATTTTAGTTTTGAAATGAAAAAAGAGGATTGTCTGTGAATATCAACAACTATGTTCCAGGTTTTGGTGCAACCCTCATCAAACATTCATTTTTGTCAAACTTTGACCTGCAAATTTACATGATCAACCTAGTGGAATCACCTTGTTTTCTACAGTATTAGACAGACTATACACTGCACTAACTGTTTAGTAGACATCCCTCACACTTTATCTCTCATGTCTTATTTTAATACTGACTGACCAACCCTGTATATGTAATTAATTATACACACAGAAACACACCCTGTACTGTAAACTGAACCATTTTTCTACAAGCTACTGTTATATAAGGTCTTCCTCAGCTGACCTATTCATCACCAACAGCACAATACAGGCTCATTAATGAGCTGATTTATAACAATCGGCGGCAATCTTGCCTAATCTGTGACCATAGTAACAGCATTCTCATACTTTATGTTACTGGGGAAGAGTTTTAACATTTATTGTTTTAGTGTCTGACATTCACACTAATATGCCACCAAAGTCTATATACAATTGTGTATATTTGTGTGTGTGTGTGTAGATTCTGTGTGTCCCGTGTTGTAAAAGTATCTGCCGCATGTTGTATCTTTACAGTGTCAGTGTACTTGTCTGTGTTCAGTTACAAATGTTACCATAGCAACGGCTGAGAGGCTGTGTGGCTCTTGGTGCTCTAATTCACTCTGAGGCTGAACTTTTGTTTGGCTGGCACTCAGAGACTTATGTGTGTGCACAAAAGACACACACATACACACACCCAAGTACTGGACGATAATCTTTTACAGTTTGCAGAGACCTGAGTGCATTCTGACTCGGGTTAAATGTTGGGTATGGCTTTGGTATGATAACATGTTGCAGGTGATGACAGGACAAGACAGGATGAGATAAGGCGACATGAGTTGCCCTTTGCAGTCTTTAACCCGACGTGAGAGACCCTAATTCTACCACAGTGCCAGCATGTAGTATTTCCTGGTCGGGCTGTAGCTAATATGGCATGTGAGGCACTTGTTGTGTTTCCATAACAACAGCTGGGGCCACCGCGAATGGCTCGGGGGGGATCTTTTGTCTTTTGAGCAAATGGCTTCAGAAGAAGAAGAAGACAGGGATGATTTAGTGTTGTGGAGGAGGGACAGCAGAGCACAGTGATACAAAAGATGGACGGTGACACCATGTGAGACACTCGACTGATGTGGAACTGTGAGGACTCAGGACTGGTACAAAGAAAGAAGAATTCTGCCTCTTTCTGATCTCCCTTTTGAATTCAACTGCTGTTTTCATAGTTAGTAAGATAAAATACATTACCAAAAGAATGAAATGTGCATGGGGTTTATAATTAGGTATTTTGTGCACCCAGCACAAGAATGAACTCTTTCATGCACGTGTCAACTTTGGCAAAAAAACATTTTTCAACCATTCAAATTAATCCAACAGAGCAACAAATACTGGACTTTTGAGGCTGCTACTAATATCAATATTTGGTGCAGCAGAGTCATTTTTATAATGATATAGCAGGTTTTTTTTTTTAACGTAAACAAAGAAATTTTAATATGTCTTCTTTATATTTGTACTTATTTATTTGTAAGTTTTTTTTGTTGTTATTGTTTTTAAGTTGTGACCAAGATACATACTACATGGGACATTTTACAGTTTTTCAAAGAGTTTACAAAAGTACTGACATCCAAATGCAATCAACACTAGGTGCTGGACAGAAGTACATGTCAAAAAAAAGGAAACTATCTCGCAGATAATGGCCTCATGAACATTTTTTACTAAAGTATACCATCATGAAGTTTTGTGTGCAAGAAAGAGTTCTTGATAGGGTTACATTATAGTAGACATTAAAGTAAGTCCCTAGACCCAGTTCTGAAGAAAGTGCTCCAAATGCCACATGAAAATGGGACAACACTTGTGAAGTCCCACGTCACCTGTTTTTTGAACAGGTTCAGAAAAATTAAATTATCTGTATGGTTGGGTCTGCATGTGTGTGAATGTGTGTGTGTTTTCAGCCCCCTTCTCTGTAGAGCTCTACTGTAGCATATAGCATATAGGCTCACCTCTCCTACACAATTCATCTCTATAGGAGGAGTATATGTCATGGCGTGCAAACACCACCCCCTGCCTAGATAGCCATATAGGGGAAAACAAGAAAAGCCCAAATATTTGAGAGTAAATCTTAGTGAATCGCCAGCCTGCAGGCAAACTCATGAACGAGAACTACAGTACGCAGGTAGTGGGAACTCAGGAAGTGTGCTGCCTTCAGTGGCTTGAGCAGGAGTGAGACAGAAGACAAAACAGATAAATTCAGCATTAGATGTGCCTTCAATGTACACTTGCACATAATGCAGATTTCAGTTGCTTGAATTCATGTGGTGATTCAGCTGCCTCTCAATAAACTTTCTGTTTTCTAATCCAGAAAAGAACACATTAGCCTTCCAGACAGATGCTAAGTGAGGTATGTGTACTGTCAGCCAGAGTCAGGTCAAGATGTTTCTCCAGTCCTTCTTCCTCATGCTTGTCACTCCTCCTCCTCTCTGCGATAATCACACTATCACCAATACAACAGCAGTATCTGCTCACATCACATTCGCCTCCTGGCTTCTTCACTTCTGACAAAGCTTCAACTTAAAACACACTCAGGCACATTTTTGTACCAGCTTGTGACACACTGCCCCGTATCTGTCACGTCAATGTTTCATTCAGACATCTGCTGACCTTGTGTAGAGGCCCTTAAAGCTGCATTAAAAGAGAAAATGAGGGAAAAAGACACAACACTAGCAACATACCAGGAACAACAATTGACAGGTGGTGATGGTTTTTAAGGGCTTGGCTTTTTATGGTGTGGATATTTCTCCTCTCTTTTCCTGAAACACATTTGTGTGTACAAGTAATAAAAGTCAGTCTTGCCCTCCATTGAATTGCCAGATCTAAGGTCTCTATCATTCTCCCAAACGGGCACATACACAGACAGCTGCAGACACCCTAGACACCTTTTAGTTTTGTTTATGCTACTTTCTGGAGTCCGCTTTGATGACATGTTTCACATATGCACAATAGATCAGCCCCTGCAGAGGTCTCATTGACAAGTCAATGGACAAGTCTGCACAGTTACAACAAATTGCAGGTACTCTGCTCACAAAGTGTATGCCACACAGACCCCAGGACCCTCGCAACTTAAAAAAAACTAAATTTACTACACATATATATATATATAAAGCCAATACATCAGCCATCACTCTAAAACAAATGATGAAGAAGAGATAAATATAAATCAGCAAAATTAACACCTTGTGTTTTTTTTTTTTTTACATTCAATACCATGTCCCTTCAGTCTTGGCTCTTGCCATGCTGTCAAAGGCTCATGGGAGCTGTAGTTAAAGGACTAGTTTGACACGCTGGGAGATGTGCTGGAGTCATGTTGCCAACGTGAGGTTGCCAGACAACCAGCGGAAAATCCCAGAAGTCACTGTTCCCATCCTAGAAATGGACGTGTGTAGATGATAACCCTAGATTTGCCAGTTGATTCAGCGAGGCTTTAGGGTGTCAGGTGACATAGTCTAAAGAGCCACAAAGTCCACGATGGAGGGAAGCTGTGGTGGTTGAATTGGTCTAAAACACTATTTTCACCCTGAAGCCTGAAAGAACACATTTAGTTACAGAGGCTAGCTAACGTAGATGGTGTGTGACTTCAGCTGTCTATAGCAACTTTTCCTGAGTTGATAAGTGGGGTGATTAGTCCAACTGGAGAGAAGTAATGGACTTATGGTGCTGCAGGCCTCATTCAGAAGCTTCAACTCTCTCCACTGTCCTAACAACAGAGAATAAAAAACAAAAGAATAGATTCAGGAACAGATTGTTTCTCTGCAGTCTGTTTGCTGGCTCAGGACATGAGGAATGTTCCCACCTGTTATTTTTGCAGCACTGCATGTAACCTTAACCACAGCTCCTGCCTGTTTGTCTTGTTATTTTCATTAGAATGATTCATGTTCCAGTCTGTCTTCTTATCTGACAGATAACCGTACAGATTTTACAGTAATATCAGAAATCAGATGATCAATCTGCTTATCAGTTGTTCTGATACGAAGATTTTCTGGAACAAGACCAGAATGTCCTCTGGTGCATGCTGCCGTTAATCTGCCAACTCTCTTCATCTATTTGATCTTCGTCTCTGTTTTTGTCTTCTTCTGTCTTCATGCATGCTGCTGCACCAATAACCTTCTTTGAATCAACCATTCAGATTTATATCAACTCCATTTCCTCTCTTCTCCTCTCCTCTTGTCACCTCTGCTCTGTCTCTCTCCAGGTTTCTCAGGTGTGCCTGAAGATCTCCTGCCAGACTTTGATTTGAAGATTATGCCAGGTAGGGGCATAATGTATACTCCCCCTCACCTGGTTCCTTCTATGCATACTAACACTACTTACTGCTGCTTACCATGAGTGTAGGAACCATATGGATGGTGATGGTGGAGGAGTGTATTCACTGGGAAGGAGTTTGGCACATAATTTAAGAAATTTAGGCTGGATTGCACCAAACCACTTTACATCACAGTTTAACTTCAATTTATGTTGCACTAATCTTTAAAACTATTTTAAAATTAAGAGAGATTAATTTTAAGACTCTCTTTAAACCTCACTTTAGCTTTTACTCTAAACCTAAATGTCTCTGCTGCACCAAAACTTTTAACTCAAATTTAAAATGCGATCCAATATTAACTCCAACTCATCCAACTTTTTTTCTAAAAGGAGGAATTAGAGCTTAATTAGTAGGCACTTGTTAGCTAGCTAGCAAACAGTGTAACATTTTTAAAAACTTTTTAGCAAGTTGGCAATCAGTGTAATGTTTTGGTAAAGAAGACAGAGCAGTCAAAAGTTGAAGGTTTTGTTGCCTCTTCTATACTTACTAGGTCCCGACACCACTCAAATTTATGTTTCATGTATTGATTTTAATTTTAGATCTATATATTGATTAAACGCTATTTGATTTTGGTATACATCAATTAACTTGATGGATTTTCTCTTGTTAAACCCAGTTTTGATAAACTTGGATTAGAACTAATCTTAGATTAAATAAATCTTTGTTGCTGCAACCCAATCATAGAAGAGGACTTTTAGAAGACTGATCTCTGTTGACTTTTTTCCACCATGTTTAACAGTTCCTATGCTAACTAACCTATTATCTTGTCCTGTGATTCAGCTCTAATGAACCTTTGACAGAGTTGAGTTCAGAGCTGTTTTTAACCCAAAGGTCTGATCCACCCTCATCAGATAATGAGCTGGCCCTCACTCCCACTAAGATGAGCTGTGCTGGAAAACAGCTATTAAGGTCATTAAAGTTATTCATGGTTGTGGTTAACATGTCATTCCACACGATTTGGACATGACCCAGTAAAAACGCAGTGATTGAGAAGGAGGGAGGTTTGTTTATGTCACATCAGATTCCTGTAATACATATTTAATTACCAGGGAGTTTGTGGCAAGTGCTAGATGAATGAGTGAATTGTGTTAAAGTATCTCCCAGAACAACATGGTATGATTCACTCAGCCAGAATGGTCAGTGCACACTTATCTCTGGTGTTAGTACATGTTGTTGTCCACATCGACTCCCACAGTTCTCTGAAATGTCTAAATGTACTCTGTTAGTTGCAGTCCTGGTGTGTGTGTGTGTGTGTGTGTGTGTGTGTGTGTGTGTGTGTGTGTGTGTGTGTGTGTGTGTGTGTGTGTGTGTGTGTGTGTGCATGTGTTGAGGTGATAATGGTTGCAGATGGAATCACATTACATTAATGTGTAGTCACAGCCAAATCTTCAGTATCTTACAGAGTAGCGCAAACTGTCCTTTTCCTTCCTGCAGCAAAATCAGGTTTCCTGTGTGTGTGTGTGTGTGTGTGTGTGTGTGTGTGTGTGTGTGTGTGTGTGTGTGTGTGTGTGTGTGTGTGTGTGTGTGTGTGTGTGTATTCTGGGTTTTACATTGTTAAAGATTTCCTTATCTGCCCCCTCCTTCCTTTTCCTTTGCTTTGTCCCTGTAGACAGATACAGGGAGTTTATCTGGTGTTCTTACTGTATCACTCACTTCAGCACTCTAACACTCCAACACTGTGTGTAAAAGCGTCCTATTTTTTGTCGTAACTCATATTCTGGTTAAGAATTAATTTTTCCCAATTTGTTACGTCCTCAGAAAAACATTTACATCTTGGAAAACAGTAAAGTTAATAACAGCTTGGTTGATTTTTAACAATCCAGCCTTCTATATGGTGTCCTATAACTTTACATTCAGCAATGAGCCTCATCTCAACTTCCTGTTTCTAGAGAAAATACATAACATTAAAGAAGAAATGACACCATTTCATGTGGTATTTGCATTCTATTCTATGCATTCAGGAAAAAATATGTTTTAACTTGGGTGAAATGTTTATTATTGTCATGGTTATCCTCTGGTTATTACAGTAATTTGCCAAATTGGTCACACTGTCAGCCAATCAGGGATTTCCCTGTTGTTATACAAAGACATATTTGGGCATCTGCAGCTTCCATGTGAAACACTGAGGCGTTAGAGAGCTGGTAAATGTTGGAAATAGCACATTAAAGGGTTTCACAGCATAAGGAAAATCTGATTAACATTTTTACTTACTTTCACTAGTTACTGTATAAAGCACTAATTTCACAGCCCTTCAGCAGTTAAGTAATTATCTATCAGTGAATCTCTACTTCACTGATCATTTATTACTGGTACTACTTTTATGCCCATTTACCTAACAGTGAGTTGTTCCTTCATTTCTATTCAATAATATATTATGGGACCTTTGTGTTCATCAACAGGTTACTCAAAAATCTAACAATTTGAGTATGCATTTAATGTTTTTAAGTACACTTTCATTATTTTTCAGTGTGAACATGTGACATAAAATGAAGTTAAAACAGTATACAGTATGCAACTGGGACAGAGGCTTGTTTTCTACATATAGTACAGACACAACATATTTTTACGGGTGTATGAGCGAGGGGAAGTACTGTACACAGGTAAAGTAGGAAAAAATGCTGCCTGCAAATGGGGTTGTGATCACCATGTTCATTAGAGTAGTTGATATGAATGCCCCAAACTAGTGAGTGGAAATCTTCTGAAAAGCTCTGAGTTCTCGAGTTGTATATACAACCTCCCCGTGTCGTAAACAGGAGCTCATGAATTCCATTTAAGGGCAGCAAAATACTGCTAAAATCCAGACACAGATTCAAAGGGAAACTCTATCAAACGTACACTATTTACAGTTGTTGGTGAGCAGTACCGCACATATTTAAAAAACAAAGCTGTGTAAAGTCTGGAGGTACCCAACATTTGATTCATTACCTCTGGTTATGTGCGCTTGAGATAAATATGAAGACTAAAAGTGTGAAAGTAAAAATAATCTTACCGTGTGAAGCTGGAAATATGTGAGCTTTACCAGACCTCTGTAGCCAGCTCCTCGACACGGTTTGTGGCTAGCTGCTACTAGCACGACACACCTGAATCTCTGACCAACAGTTAGCCATCAAGTTGCATCGTTGGTGATGTAGGCAGCAGGTTTTGACAAGGAAGAGGGAGGTGTGAAATAAAAAATGAAATATTTTGATCCTTTTTTTAACTGTCTAGTCTAGCATGAGTCTGACAATGTTATAGGAGGGAAATGCTAAATAAAAACAGCCATTTTTAAGCCAAACAACAGTATACAATGATCTGACCAAACCATATGTACATGTCCTAATGTACAATATGACTTGATGCTTATTAATATGCAGGATTATGTGTTGTGTGTACTTCCAGAGTGGGTGTTTGTGGCGGCAGTGGCGCTTGGCAGTGTTTTATTCCTGCTGTTGGTTGGGGTTTGTTGGTGTCAGTGTTGTCCTCACTCCTGCTGCTGCTACGTCAGCTGCTGGTGCTGCCCCGACACATGCTGCTGTCCTAGACACTGTGAGTATAAACACACAGAACCGCAAAAGTTAGCCGTCAGAATATTGTTGTATGTATTTTTCTGGAAAGTCTGAATGACTGTTTATTGTTTTTATAGTATATGAAGCAGGTAAGGGTATAAAGACAGGCACCTCCACCCCTCAATCACCTGCCTACCCTCCATACTTTGTGAGTGGTGTCCCGACGATGGTCCCCATCGCCCCGCCCTCCCTGGTGGACAAGATGTCTTCTGTCCCTCCATCAGATGGGAGCCTACTCACAGCAGGTGAGGTCTTACTCTTTATTAGCGAGTGAAACTGTGTTTTTAGAATTACTGAAACACCATATCGGTTTTTATTCTTAAAGGGATAGTTCACATTATTTGATGTGGGGTTGTTTGAGGTTCTTATCCATAGTCAGTGGGATGCTCCCACTGTGGAGAAGCAGAGAGGAGTACCAGCACAGAAGCTAAGCAATGAACTGCTGTGTCCAGGGTGAGCAACAAAAGCTATTTCAGCTATTTCACTTAAAAAGGTCCACCTAAAAGAAAATCTAGTTTATCACTTTACTTTACAGTCAGAAATTGCCATTATACAAGCCAAATATCAATCTCTCCAAACCAACCAAACTCCAAAACACAGGTGGTCTGTTGCTGTCTGTTGCTTTGTGTAGTTGTGTGACTTTGGTGAATCTAAACTGTCCTTTCAAGACATGAAAGTCATACAAAAACACAAACAAACCAACAGATCAAGGCAGCAGTGGACAAGCAACTCCTGTGTTCTGTGAGGTAAAAAATTACTGATTTTGCCAGTGGAGTTTGGCTGGTTTGGAGAGTGACATTTAACTTATACAGTGGTGGTTTCTCATCTGTCTAATGGCAAAGTAAACCTGTGAAAATATTCCAAATATAGCATACACTTAAACTGATATTAATTTTTTTAGGTAGACCTTTTTTTCAATAGCTTTTGTTAATAGCACAGAAGTTCAATGCTTAGCTCCTGTGTTGGTACTCTCTCCACTGCATTCCCAAAAGAGAGATTTAATTGTCAATTCCTAGTTACTTACTGAGTTTAGTTAGTGAACTACATTGTGTGTAAAAGTTGTAAAGTGATGTGTGTGTTTTTGTGTTGCTGCATATTAACTATTTGGCTGGAGGCAATAGTAAAAGAATAAAATATGGGAAATAGAAAACAAGCAAAACCACCAGTATGGTCCTCAGTTCCCAGTGAACACACATAAAGACAAACAGAAGTTCACCGTGCTGATGGGTCAAGTGTGTATCTGCAGTGCCGATGCATGCTGTAGGGGTTCCCTACCGCGTGCCCTCACCGCAGGATCAGGACTCTCTCAGGGTGCTCCAGTATGTAGAGAAACAACTGGCTCACTTCAACCCTGCCAGGTCCAGCAGCCACCAGTGTAAGCTTCGTAAACCGCTCCTGTGGATTTACTCTGTCTGGATCTTCTGTAGCATGCTGATCAATCAATAGACAATGCATGCTGTTGGTAGTGTTTTTTTGGCTTTTTTTTCCTCTCTCAAGCTTGTCTTGGCATGCCTCTCTACACAAGCATTCTGTGTATTGAATTTCCTGTATGTGCATAGTAGCAGGTGTGCATGCCTACTTACCTGAAAGAATTTAACAGTTCTCACGGCAACACATAGTGTAATCTCTTACAAACCTTGACTCTCACTTTCCTCTTCTGCATTGTCTTTGTTATATTTTTTCTCTTACATTTGGTTCTGCATAATTGTTTATTTCTTTGTTCAATCATTCTTTATTTATCCTTTTCTTCACTTTGACCCGTCCAGCCTGCAGCCTCTCTGAGCTGAGCTCCCTCCACGAGGGAGAAACCGGCTTCCGTCAAACTTACCGAAACGTCCAGAAGAAGGCTCTGCCTGCCATCCCTGACCATGACCCTCAGCCTGAGCCCCAACGCCACCGTGACAACCGCAGCCCAGAGCCACAGCGGTACCGTGACAATCTCTCTTCACCCCAACGATATCGTGATGACACCGACTCAGAGGCCCGCCGCTGCCAGGAAGAGCCCCTTCCTCCGAGGCGGTACAGCGATGACCCACCATCCTCCTCGCAGTCACGTCGGCCCGGCCGAAATCAACGGCAACAGGATCACAGCATGGAGGAAAACCAGAACAGGTACAGCTACTCACAGTGAGAGAGCAGACTGACTGTGTACTGAGACAACATAGTTTTCCCTTCCTTCCTTCCCACTTCCTTGCCTCACACAACCCTGCATCAAATAATACAAACTAACTTGAAGTCTTTGTCCTGCATAAAGAGACCATTAGAAATCTGGACATGTGTATATGTGACCCGTAACTCATGTAGTGACTTATGAATGCAAATACATTACTTTATGTTACTTGTATATATTATAGCACACATTAATGAACATCAGTATAAAAATACAGGATGCAAACAATCTGGATAATAGCAAAATTTTTTATCCATATTAACTGTCAGTTAACAAAACATGGAAACATTACAAATAACAGTGTACCAATATAATATACAAAACACAGGTAAAAAAAGATAGAACAATGTGTAACATACACAACACTCAGTCTTGTTGACCTTCTTTAAGATGTTTTTCTTGTCACTTCCCTCTCACTGTCGGCCATCTCTGGGCTTGTTGTGTTCTGCAGGTGGAACCCTCGTTCAGAACATCTGCAGAGAAAGACGTACCGTACTGCAGGACGGACCGGCTCACTGGATGAGCTGGAAGAGTTCGCTGCTGCCTACAAGCAGAGAGGCAGCAGAGGGGCAGAGAAGAGGGAAGAAGAAAGGGATGACTATGAGATGGAGCTTCGGGAGTTCAGTCGATATCCTTCCTACCGGGATGGTCCACCTCAGCATTATCACAATGATGAAACTGAGCTTGGAGACAGCAGTGACCATGAAGATCATCCCAGACGAAACAAGAAAAATGGACATGTAATAAGTCCAATTCATTCGCCTAAAAAGAGGAGGGGCACATGGGACAGCGAGCGTCCTGTCCCTCCTCCTCCCAGAGTCAATCCACCATCAACTTCTTCTCAAGAGAAGGACTATGACGGCACGTTCCTGAGCAGTCTGCTGGAGCGGAAGGCTAAGCTGCGAGGGGTCAGCCAGGGGAAGAGCGGGGCCCGGGGTGAGGAGGATTCAGACACGCCTTCGAAGGGCAGCTCAAAAAAGAGCAGTGGGGAGTCTAGTCGGCACTGCAGCCGCTCACCTAGCACCAGACCTGAGGCAGAGTCACTGCCTTCTTATTCAGAGACAGAGCGAAGCAGAACTGACAGGCCGTCTCCACGGCCGCCCCCAGCAAACACTCGCTCCTCACAACCTCCTGCCCATTCCCTGCCCGGGCGCAGAGAGGAACCCAGAGACAAGGGCCGCAAAGTGGTGAGTTACATTTAGGACGACAGATTTCTGGTTGGATTTTATGCTGGTAAAGATAAACAGCAGTGAGTAGAGCTTCTTTTCTAGTCACTGAAAACTAGTTATTGGTGTTGTTGATGAAAATGTTTGTTAGAAAAATGTTAACACTAGGCTAACTATAAGTATTTAACACTCAGTGTTGCATCCCACTGCTTTTAAGGGAGTCTACTCGGGTGTTTCCACTGAAGGAAAGTAAAGAACTGTCGCAGGGGCCCACATGGAAGGGGGAAGACTGAAGGGGCATGATGGCCTAATTTATTCAGTATGGTGAAGGCTCCCATCCAGGCCAGGCCAGAGATTAATTATTAGACAGGTTTTTGAAATAAAGTTTTTTTTTAATTTGACCTGAGTTCATACAGACTTGTCAAAATCGTAATTTAAAAAACACATACAATTGCATTGTCATGTATTGGATTTCCTGTTTTCTATCCCCCAAAAGCGGGTGCAGCCTGGCATTTTACCTGTATGTGCCGGTCTGATGTATTAACATATCGCAGCAATGAAGCGTGTGTCTCTGTCGTTGATTTGCGTCATTCTTGTTAATAGCTGTATAATCCTAAGCCTGTGGATGTGATATGATTGCTACCATTGTTGTATGGTCTGATTCAGGTTAAAAGAATTTACTGTATGGGACACTGCTTGGAAGTACCACAGTCCCGTTCTGGAGCTTTTAACAGATTGGTGCATAGACTCACGTACTCCCTGATACCTTAATCCAGCATTTTAGGCAGTAATGGCAATAATGTAGTGATACCTGTGAACTAGGTCAGGCAGTCAACATGAGCTGCGACATAATGACATGTGACATGCATCACACGCTGTAGTACATACCAACCACACCCTTACAATACGGCAGTCTATTTAAACTTTCGAGGTAATTGCTGCTTTGCATCAGCATCACTACCTGCTCATTCATCACCACCACCACCCCAGCATCCACCTGCAGGCTCCAACAGGGGGTCCTAGATATTTGCTCATCACTCCTCAATATCTCTCTGTAGACATAATCTGTGATGAGTGATGAGGTCGGCGCGTAGACGCCAAACTCTAATTATGTTATGCTACTGCTTTAAACATTCTAAAACGTGAGTTGTCTGACAGAACTGATATCAGTATCAGAACAACCCTAACTATGACCTAATTTTAGGCCCCAAACTTGACCCCTGCGCTTAGAGAGTTAAGTTGTCATGTGAATTGGAATGTAGCACACTTGGAGGATATTTTTCAACCCTAATATTATTCAAAATTTGAGTATGTCGAACTCATTTCATATGTCATGAGCTTTAAGTTTGATAAAAACTTAATAAACTTGACTTGCAGTATAAAATGGTTTGTAGGCCCACAGTAAGTGTTGTTGTTGTACCTTTGACAGGTCAGGTTCAGATGCTACCACTGTGGAAACTAGGTAGACTCCTCTGTTCTGTATCCAACTACCCTTTATAACAAACTCCTAACTGGTTGGCCTCTCCCTAACAAACCTGGGTCAAACAGATATTAGGCATCAAAGATTTCATGTTAAAGATCAGCCACCTTAAAAATCAAATTTTCTAATAATTGAAATGCAGTTTGACCCAGGTTCTACTTCACAATAATAACCCTGTTTGGCTAATGTTTACTATTATTTTACTTTCTCATTCTACTGAAAGTAATATATGTTCATATTTTGGTGTAAACTTTCTGCTGTTGTTTTGACCATTTCCTTTATTTTTTTTATCCTCATCAGAACACTCTTCTCAGCCGGGATTCCCTCATCGTCTGATCGTCACAGACTGAGCACCTCGAACAGACGGGAACTGAATGAAAGACATGATTCTACTGAGTGTGGACTGTGGATATATGCAAAGTACAACTGACCGTGAAGGAAAGCTCAATGAAGACAACAGACACACTTTTACTGATGAGACAGTTACTGGAGTTTCTGCCTGTGACGTCGCTGAATGATGAAGTCATCACTGTTGTGTTTCTGTCACCGGCTGCCTCATGTATATCTCAGCTGAACTAACACTGAACTAATGTGGACGGGATGTATGACCTGGACTGTCCCTCCCAGCAGGACACTGTTCGTCTCCCCTCGTCCCTTTAGAAAAGGCTCCGATGCAGAGAGACTGGCTTTACGCTTCCAGTACAATGACTGCATTCATCTCCTTTTGATGAGATATCTGCATTAAAACAAGCACAGTTGTAGAAAAGAAGTATATGACAACAGCATTATTATAAAGGGCAGATTGTAGCACTGACAGTGTCATTCAGTAACACATTCAGGGACTAAAGCACCTAATTCAGACGGCTTTACAGGAGATTTTAATGTTAACTAAAGCTCAAAGTAACCAATATTACCATATCATGGTGTGTATCTATAGAGAGGGTAGATGTAAACATGGAAAAGGAAAGTAACTCTAAACTCTAAAGCTGCATTAAGCAATATTTTTAGATTGTCAAGGGATTAGATATGTTCCAACTGTGAGTGCATTTGTCCCAAGTTCAGTTTTTGTTTGTCATATGTGACTTGTTTGTTTATTTTTTTCTTAACAGTGTGAACAACACAAATCACATGTGGTCCAAAGTTAGACACAGGTCTGATTTTTTGCAATATAAGACTATTCTGGGGAAGCACTGACAGGTGTAGTTAAAAGTAGCCCCTTGACATCCTGAAATTTTGGATAAAATCTGTTTCTGTGAAGCCATTCACATCATGCTCCACCACTCCTGGCTCCAACTCCGTATCCACACACAGCCATATCCATACGTAGCCATGTTGCTATATATCAGCTAGAAAAGTATTCTGGGAATCGATTAGATTGTCATTTTCATATATTTTTAAAGTTTTTCTTTATTTCTTTTTCTTTTTTTTCCCAGTTTGCATTTTGAAAAGCTTTGTATTTTATATCTGCATTGGCCAGTGGGCCTCCACAATAAGAGTAGGCAGAGTAATATGATAATTCCACCAGAGGAGAGATTTGACATTCTCTGCAATTCGGTGGGGGAAAAAATGCATATATTGGTTATCAGCTATTCTATTTATAGAATAAATCTCTTCATATTGGATATTGAAAAAAATCTAATACAGTGCATCCTTAATGGGAATCATGTAAAAAAAAATCATAACAACATACAGTACAGTGTAGTCCAAATTATTAAATTAATGGGGGCATAAATGTACTAATGCTGCAGACTGGCCTCTGACACAATATGACCCACATTTGCTGCAGCATTTGCTGTGGTGATTTAGTTACCTGTAATTCACAGTCCTTATTCATGAAGCAGTGATGTTATTTTGTCTCCACCCTGTGTGTCAGTGAATCTTTTCATCTTCCATTAAAACATGTTAGTTTGCACAAAGTAACTGTTTCCTCCAAGGGACTAAAACCTGATGAGTTTTGTATATTTTTTGTAAAGATCGAAGGTTGAACAGCCACTTGCCTTTAAAAGATTTTTGTATTACAGTGTGAAGACATTTTATATGTTAAGTCAACCTATTTATGTGTGTGGCGTGATATGATTGTTGTAATTTGTAAATGATGATGTTTGTCTAAACTTTCCAGTGTGACTGTGTTAATAAGATGAAGTGTTTTTTGTCTGATTACTTTTCTTATCACTGCTGAGTCAACAGCTAAACCAACATCTTCATGTCTTATCAGCAGTCAGCCAACTGATTCTCTATCAGTCTTATTACTTCTTTGTTCTGATGTCACACCATGCAGTATTTCAACGTTCCTGCCGCCATGTTGGATCAGCACATCTTGAGAAAAGTTTAGTTTCAGTGTTTAGTTTACTTCTATCGTGTTTTCTGCTGTCTGGTACTGACAACTGTGTGTGTGTGTGTGTGTGTGTGTGTGTGTGTGTGTGAGAGAGAGAGAGATGAGTCTTTACTTTTCTGTAAAGGAGACAATGTGTAATTGAGTATGACTCATGTCTTTGTTCATTGTTGTAATCACAGACTGACTGCCTGTCTTTACTGCACAGCTGTGTCAAAACTCACATATCACTCCTGCCAGCTCAACCACTGCACATATCTGTGTTGCAGTTGTTTTGTCATGCACATAAAAATAATTTGTTACAACACTGAAGTCTATAAAGTATCTGTTTATTAAACTGGCAAGTTCCAGTTTGGCACAACACAAACATAAAGACCAAACGTGTTTATTTCTCCAACTTCCCAGTAAATAAGCTGCGGAGAAATCATGAAACCCAGTTTCTTTTTCAGGTATAGTGAATTATATCTTACAGGCAGTGGTTAAATTCAACCAAGTACATTTATTCAACTATTGTACTTCAGGACAGTTCTATTACAATTTTATTGTACTTGAGTATTTAGCGTTTTATGATGCTTTATACTGCTGCTTCACTATCTTTCACTATTGTTTATTTACTGGACTACATTAATTTGGGTTGTATTGATTGTAGATAAAGATTTTACATAGCTAATACATTGTTTTAATTTTAGTTTAAAAATGAGAGCTACTACATGGACCAGGTTTTAGCTGGTTATGAAACAGTATTTTTTTTTTTTCATGATGCCTCTATATGACCTATTTAACTATTCTTATTGGCTGCCACCAGGTCAGATTCTCCTTGGAATAAAATGAAACAAGTCTGTGTTTACATTTTCCCCTCGCAAAGTTGCACTGAATTGTATGTAAGGAAGCAGGAGGAGATTTATATTTAGATACTTTTATTTTTGCTCCCACTCTGGACTAGTTCAGTGCAGCTACAGTCAGTCGTATCACTTATTTTGCTTATTAAGTTAGAGATTTGAATACCTCTTCCACCACTGCAGGAATGATTAGAGGAATTATTTTTATAACATTGACAGAGAGAAAAAGACTCATTCGTTTCAGTCATGTTGTACGTTTTGTCCCATCTGTGTGTGAGCGAGGTTGTGTTTGCATCTGAGCCCACGCACTGTGTGTTTGTGATGGGAGGGTTCGGTTAAGACAGGGACCAACTCACAGCTGAAGAGTATGTCAGGAATGTTGTTGAGCAACTCCCTCCTGAGCTTTACAGAGGCATCAGCGGGGAAATATGACATCATCAAACACCACAGAGTAAGACGTTTGTTTCTGTGTTTTTTGTATCTGCCCCACTTGCTGGTTTGACGTGGGCGGGGCTCACCTGGAAATAAGGTCCTTTTATTCACCAATCAGCATTCAGCAAACTTTAAATCGGAATCTGAAGACATTTGGTGAGATGTCTTTGGTCACTGTCAGTCAAATCTGATTAAACCACACACACATGTCCTGATGAAGAGTTTTTGTCAAATTCTTAATAAATAGTGTTTAATTAGGTATTTTATTGGTCATAAATACTTAATGTTATAGAGAGGATTTAAAAAAACTTGACAGTGACTTAAAACAGTGGTAGAAGCAAGTTTTAGCATCAAAACATCCTTTAAGGTGCAGTAACTGATTCTGGAGGAAGGTAGTCGAATGTTGATTCTCTCTGCTGCGTTCCAGATGCTGTGGGAGGCCAAAATCTCCCAGTTAAAACTTCCAACTTCTGACTTTAAAGCCTTACAGGTGCACAACGCTGAGAGTAAACAAAGAGCATGACTGACCGTGACAAACTGATGACCTTAGGCTAGTGTACACTCAGCTGAACCCTCAGCAGTGCAGCCACCTCGCATAAACAACACTCTGCTTCTTCATGAAGCTGGAGTAGATCAATTTACCCCGAGTTCACAAGTAGGAACTCCAACTTTGAGTGGCGTTTCACTGCACTTTTTCTTGTAGGAGGTGGGGAAATTCCGACCTCTGAAATTTTTAGGAACGCAGCATCATTTCCAGGTCATCAAATACTTAAATTATGGAAATGAGACTCAACAATCAGCTACTTTACCGACCTGTGATTGTCCAAAGTCTCTCATCACTGGCTGGAAAACAACGTTAGCACTCCTCCTTGTTAGTTTTGGGAAGGTTGTGAAAACGTTACCTTGGAGTTATAATGTATAAAATGAATTGTTGAATGGCGTTGCTTCTGACACATTGTACCAACACACAATGTGTCATGATCTTAAGTCTACAGCAAAACCCTATGTTTTTTTGCTATTTCATTAATAAAAGATCCATCTAAAACAACATTTTACTGATTTAAATGAACTTGTATAGTGCGTCAGCAAATTTAAAGGGACAGTTCACCAAACAATGGGAGTTCAGTCATTATCTACTCACCCTCATGCCAGTCTCCCAAGCAATGTAAGTCAATGGTGACAGTTTTCAAATGTAAAAAAAAAAAACCCTGAAGAAAACAAAATGCATCTGTACTGCTCGTCTGCTGTAACCCAAGTCTCCTGAAGCCCCGACACACCAAGTTGACTTAAAAGACTGATGTTTTTAGCCTAAAACTGTAGATTTTAATGCAGACAACAAGTGATTACAAGTTTACATTTGTACTTTATTAAATCAAGTGCATAACGATGGTGCAGTGAACACGGAGTGCTTTAAGGCCTCAGAAGAAGGACAGGATATAAGGGAGAACAAATAGGAAACAGAGTGGATCTTGGCAGGAGTTTCCAGGAAAAAAAACACCCCGAGAGACTGCAGGTGCAGAGTGGGTGAGCTCAGAGAGAAAACAATCTGTGACAATTTGAAGGACTTGAAGGAAAGCACTTCAGCACAACACAGAAAAAGTAAGCTCATTCAAATGCAGATGGACTCAGATGTTTATGAAGGAGGACACATTTAAAGTGTGTCTTTCCTCCAGGGAATAAACAGCTTAGTTTTATAGTTCAACGGAAGAGAAGTCTAGAGTCAAACCTCAACAGAAATCACAGTATAATCTCTGGTAAAAACAAATTTAGGCTGACATCTAGTGGTTTTACTTCAGACTTACATTCAAGTGCAGGGTTGTGGGTGACTTGTCCTGGTTTAACTAAGGCCTACACTGTAAAAAGAAAGCTGCAAAATATACAGTATCTTACTGACAACAATTAGCTGATAAGTTCTAGACTTGACAATAGTTCACTTCAGTTCAGTCAGAAAATCAAACTCCAAAAGTTTGTGAAAGAAGAAAATAAATGGCAAAAAAGAGTAAAAATGAAGAAAGTTGCCCTTCAAAGGAAGGAGTGGTCAATCTTCCTGATCTTTGATTCAATGTGACAAGAAAATAAATAAAACAGCACATTGTGGAAAACTGTTACATGATGACATGTTTTAAAGCACTTTTTACAATCAGAACTTTAAGATTATGCACTAATTTCTTGATGCTGCAGACATTGAGAGCCAAGTTGAGCTGTCAGGTAGCAGAATTTTCAGTTCAGCAGATAAATAATATTAGGGATGCACAATATGGATTTTTTTTCAGTCAGTATATAGATAACTGATAATTGACTGCTTCTCATGGCTGATATTGTACTGTAAGTGTATGGCCAAATAATTTACAGTGACCGTACTTTTCTTAAGTATGACAAGGCTGTACACAGAAAGAGAAGGCTCTATAAATTTAGCTTGTGTACTTTCAGACATAATATTAATAATAATAATAATAATTTAAAAAGAAAAATTTCAACATAGAGGCCCCTGTTGAAGACCCATGATCTAAACTTTAAAAATAACAATTTTATTTAGTTTTCTTCATGTAAATGAATGAAATGTTGAGATACAAGCCTACTGGGGTTTTTTGTTTGTTTGTTTGTTTGTTTTAGTTTTCTTACAACTCAGTTAAAATGAAAAAGGTCCCAAAAAGCCCTGGAGACCCAGCAGAGGTTGGGACCCCAAGGCTGGGAACCAGTTAAGTCAAATAAATTCAGTGACACATCTTCCCATTATAAATACCTGTAACAATAACATTATAATATCAATTATTTATGTAATGCTAAATTGGCATCAGCAGTCCCTCCTGGCTTGCTGTTGGGAAACGCAGGCCTTTACGGCTTTCTGCCAGAAAGCCCTGAGGGAAAAAAGAACATAGTTTGGATTAAAACAGAAAAATTTCTTCCAGAAAAGAATATGTTTTTTTTCCTCATGTACCTCTGACTCACTGCTGTTTCGGGAGCATTTCTGAGCAGCTGGTGACGTCACAGGTTGGGATGATTTCACCTGTTTCGGGGTGTGGCCACAGATGAGCGCAGGCTCAGGCATTAACCACAGACAGCAGCTCCTCAGGAGGAAACGATGAACGGATGCGTTTAAGTTTAAGTTAGATTATCGGCTCTTATTGTCCATTTTTCTTTTCTTTTACTGTCGTTAGATGAGTTTTCTTTGAGACTTGTAACTCGGAGTCGGAAGTTTTTTGTGTGTAAGTGCAGCGTTTTGTCATCATGCGGAGACAACCTGCCGTCCTGATCCTCCTGCTGTCGATAATAAAAGGTAATTTCACTGTTTTTACATGCCGGCCTCGCGATGTTTTTAAACAAGCCTTGTCAATGCATTCATGAATTGAAGGTTGTTCAAAATTAACACAGAAACTGACCAAACTGGAGGTATCGGTCACATGACAGGCTTTGTTTATTGTTTATTTGACACACAGATAAATATCTTGTCCTCTTACTGTCGGACTACATGTAGTTTAAGTCTGCTAAGATAAGGGTTAACAAAGATCTGTTTGTACAGGTTCTTTCATTTAATTATGAACATCATCTCTTAATTTGTAGGACTTTACTGCTGCCTTCATACCTTCATTGGTTTAGTTGTGTATCTAAACTGTGACTTGTGATTTTTACACTCTATCTTAATTTGAAGAGTCGCAGTGATCTGTCTATATTCAGGGTCAGTTTTTACTCATCAGGTTTCATTCCAGCTTGTGACTGTTTGGTCTGTAGTTTCACAGTAAGCTATTTCCTGTCTCTTTGTCTGTGTCACCAGTTTTTCTGGTTCTTCCACTTTGAAATGAGCTCCTTGTTTGAGAGAAACCCTCTCACACATCGTTTCACTGTCTGTGAAACTCAGAGCCTGATGTTTCTCTGAATTACCAGCATCTTCTTGACACATGAGCAGGGGACAAGATGAAAATTTCATGTCACAGATATCTTGGCCAAAAATAACTGTGATTCACAATATTATTATGATAATAAGGGTCATTTTACTGACGTGGTGGAATCTGGGTGCTGCATTCTTATAAAGGCTACCTAAAACTTATTTAGCAACAATAACTAACTTCTAAACTTCTAACAAGTAGAGCTTATTTCTTGAAATAAGTCACATGCAGTTTCTTTATCATTGGTGTTAACTATAATTTAAACAACATTAAAGGTTTTTATTATTTATTATTAAGTATTTTTTTCTTATTACAGCTTGAATATTTAGTTGAGGGCAGAATAGTGGCATGATAAGACTTACGAAACTATTTGCTTCTTTGCGTTTTTTAATAATATTACACATTTACCAAGATTGCATTAATTTATTTGATTTGTGTCATCAGTTTTCAGGTTCAAATTGCTTTATTTGTATCTGTAGGTAGAATGCAGTGATAGAGAGAGACAGGACATCCATCTTGACACGAACATCACAAACAAAGATGAAAGTGCTCAGAGGCTCCAAGGATGTAATAAAATTGAGAAATAGCAGTAAAAAAAACACCTGAATAAAAAACCCCAGGAATAAATAAGATAAAATGAATGCAGGCTAAAATCAACAATAAATAAACAGGCATTATTTTATAGCATCTGTGCAGTCTTGTTACGACTGCAACTATGATTTTGTCTGTCAAACTAACAATTTCAGAATATTCAAACAAAGTGTGTAATATCAACTAATAAATGCCGTTTAATCAGTTTTTATGTTCCGTTTTTGAGAAATGAGATTTAATTAATGTAAAAAATGTTTTAAAATGAAAAGTGTATGACTCCAATTATATTTTTTGATCAAAGTGATAAGACAATCTCATGAAGTTGGCATTTTAAATAAATTGCAAAAAGTGAACATTGAACATTGGATGACTGTATTTTGTTTTATTATTGCAAGGACAGTTTTTATTTATTGAAAATATATAATTCATGTGAGTATTGGGTCAACGTGACTGTCGAAGAATTACCAGAAAACTGTTAAAATGACACAAAAACATGCTGAAATTCATACCCCCACCTGCATAAATATAGAATAAATAGATTCAAATTATAACAGGAAATCAATAATGGACTGAACGTTAGTGAGCTAGAGTCGTTCACATTTATCCTGATGATATAAAATCACCACAATCACCTTATCATCAGTGTTTTTTATATATTTAAATAAGATATATTTAAAATCAGATATTGTCCAATGCCTATATGAGATAGCTTTATTCCTTGCAGACATGTGCACAAATACACAAAGTACTTCCTGTACGTAAACATGTGTTTGCTGTTTTCCCTCCACAGTGTCGGTGTGTATCCAGGTGATTGTTCCCCAGCAGGAGCGCAGCACAACTCTGTTTGCCTCAGTGATCCTTCGCTGCGACTACTCCACCTCTGCAAACCTCCAAGATGTCCTGGTCACCTGGAGGTACAAGTCGTTCTGCAAGGACCCCGTGCTGGAGTACTACTCCACAGGTAAGACGCAACCCACACACATGAGAAGAGGGCGCAGCACAGAGAAAGTTGATGGTGTATTTGTGATGTGAGGCACTTCTTCTCTGAACTGTACTGCTGATATGAAATACAACAGTCTGATGTTCTCTCTGACCAATATGAACTTCAGCCTAATCTGAATGGTAGAGTTCTTTCTGTTACTTTGTGTCAGGAAGTCATCTTTGTAATCAACAGACTATTCCAGTTCTGTAGCCAAAAGTTCAAAACAAAGAAACAGCTTCTTTCCTCAGGCCATCAGGGAGGTAAACTCTGTCCTCTGACCTCTCTTTATCTTCATCCCTGTCAAACATCTTGTCCTCTGTGAATCCTTTACACTGTACTGCACATTCACATTATTTATTGTATAGCTACACATATAACGCATGTACATTTTAACATATATTTATATTTTTAGCTATATTTCTTTTCATTCTAATCTTTTATACATATACAAGCATAATGTGTAGTGAAATGCGCACAAATGCAATGTGGTTTTATTTATTAACAAATAAATGACAAATAAAACTCTTGAATCTTTGAACTGTGGCTTGATGGAAAAAAAACCATTTTGCACAGTTTATGAAGACATTAAAACTGGAATTTGCTTTGTTTTATTGATAAGCTTTTCATGCATTTTAAGAAAACTATTATCTACAGCCATGCTATTGCTTTGAGCTTAATGCTAACATATCTTAGTTTGCATGCTAACATGCAAACATTTGCTACCACTAAATAACAAAAACACTACAGCAAAGACCAGTGAGAATGTCATTAGTTTTATATGTATAAGGCATTAACTTAAATATTGGAAAAATGTATTAAACCTGATGATTGATCTGGTTCAGGTCTATTCAGCTGGTGGCCTGAGGCCTGAATCCAGTCCTCTAACAACCTCAGTCCTTTAATAATTTATAAATATGAAAAGTATAAATAAATAATTTCTTCAAAGGCAAATTAGCCTGTTCATTGGTTATGTCTGTTGTTATGCACAGAGATATTTATTTTATTAAAAGGTTTTAACTCAGGCTGTTTGAGCAGAAGAAATTTATGAGAGTCAAACTGATTGAGAAAAGATGCTACATGTAACATGGTGTTCAATAAAACATCAAGCTACTTCTAATCCAGGATTACAAAGGTGCATTTGTTTTCTTCTGTACTTTTGTACACAATCTTTCTTTTCCAGAAACTAATAAAGTGGATAAAATTAAAAAAAAAAAAAAGGTGCATTGTTTTAAACATTTAAATTCATGACTTTACGGGTCAAACATGGGAAAAATAAATCTGTAAAAAGTAACTGAATATGCCTGCTCTAGATATCAGAAGTCAGATAATCAAAGTTATAACAATCCATCCTGTGTGGCACATGAATGTTTATTTCATGTCCATTCAGTAGTTATTTAGACATTTCACTCAGAACCACAAGTCCAACCACCTGGCACTTGAGGAAAAATCAGGATCACTGGGACCATGAATGAAAATTTGATCTCAATCCATCAAGTAGCTGACAAGATATTTCAGTCTGGAGTCTGGATCGACCGACATTGCAATAAAAATACAACTCATTATACTTTGATAGGTTTAGACACATAATAGGACAGTCGCTACTCATCCTGTGCAGCTGGAGCATTTTGTGATGCTTCGCAGTGAAGATGCTTTGATCATTAGATACCAAGTGTACAGGTTTAAAAAGAAGAGGAAGACATGGTTTCCAAATACTTTGATTTTTCCATTTGTTGTTTTAATGCAAGCATTGCTTCTGACTCTGCAGCGTACCAGTCTGCACTGCAGTTAGGACAGGACCCATCGAACGACTGTCCAGATCGTCAGCGGACGGTGCGCACAGTGATCCAGAAGAGAGGAAGCAACGAGCCGACGCTGGGAGCTGAGTACCGTGAGCGCAAGATCACCATCCAAAACAGTGAGTTCATTCAGACACTGTACGGTCCCATCCGGAACATCTGGAGTCAGGCTCAACCCAGCTGTGATGAGAATAAGATGAAACTGTGTCAGGTCCTGAGACACTCCATCATCCTTATTATAAACTCATTACTTTACCCATTGTTTTGCCAATCATACTTCATGATAGAGCTGAATTGATAAGTTGATTAGCCAACTGACAGAAGGTTAAATTGCTGTTTGTGGCGACTGAATTACCAGTATTTTTAATTTCCTTCATTGTCTATTTTAGTAAAGTGAAAATTAATATATTTCTCCAACCAACGTCAGAAAAATTAGAATTTTTGTCACTTTGGGGCAGGCATGTTTCACTATTTCCAGACATTTTATAGATCAAATAATTGATTAACAAATGAGAAAATAGTCTGCAGATTAATAGCTAATGGAAATTATTGTTAATGTTGTTGTATTTGTTGTGAATTTAATTGTTATTGATTGTTTGTACAGAGGCAGACCTGGTGATCAGTGAGGTGATGTGGTGGGACAACGGGGTGTACTTCTGCTCCGTCGATGCTGCTGGAGACACCTCTGGAGACTCTGACAAAGAAGTCAAACTCATCGTTTATCGTAAGAAACAAAAAAGAAAAAATATATGGTCAGACAGTGCCCCGAATATCCACAGCTTCTACTGTGGCATATAGTTATTGGGAGCTGTAACAAAATTATCTATTAACAAGATGTCTGTTTCTTTTAACAATAAGTGTTTCTCTTCCTCCTCTCCTCTGTCAGACTGGCTGACAGTGTTGTTCATCATCATCGGAGCCCTCCTCCTCATCATCCTCTTCTGTGTCTGCTGCTGTCAGTGCTGCCCTCAGATATGTTGCTGTTACGTCCGCTGTCCCTGCTGCCCACAGAAATGCTGCTGTCCTGAAAAAGGTAGAGAACAGCCTGCACCATTTTAGAAAACTCTACTTGTTGATGCTCTTAGACGCCCAAGACCTGGGAAAATTTGCATCCTGTGTGTCAGAAACACAAGGAAGACAGATTTTTTTGTGTGTGTTCACATCACGGTAAGGACAGGCTTGGAAAAATGTCAACAAAGTAGGACAAAGGACTGGAGGTCAAATATATTATGCTAGTACTTCATGGTTCTCTTCTGAAACTTGATTGGATGCTGTCGAATTGGTTCAAAACAAAGTAGATCTGGGTGTCAGCTTGCTGGGAATGAATAGAGTTTACGTTAGTTGATTCAGGAAATTAATTGACTCATGGCACACTGTTTTGATAACATATTTTTTTTTAATCTTTTGGCTTGCGGGAAAGGGTCAAGTATTTTCAAGTCAAAAGGCTCAAGTCCAAGTAAAGTCATGAGTCACAACTAAAATCTAGTGTGATGTTAACATCCCTAATACAAATAGATTGCCTCTGTCATCCTTATCTCCACAGGCTGATTTTCATACTGTTCTGGTATAAACCAGTCTGTTTCTCTGAAGTCGTGTCAGCCACAGTGCAGATAAAGAGCCTGTGTACTCTGAGAAGAACCATCCTGTACTGATAAATATGAAAGTAAATGTTGTCCTCGTCTTTCAGCGGTGATGCAGCATCGTATGATGAAGGAGGCTCAGAGGGCCATGGTTCCCTGGGCAGCAGGACAGCCGATATATGGACCCATGTCCAACTCTTCCCAAATGAACCCACTGCTCTACTCAGGTACACACACACACACACACACACACATCATGTTACACAGCACATCAGTTAATTAACACCTTCAGACCGTAGGTGGATGTTTATCCACAAACATCTGATATTTGTATCGGCTAACTTTATTCTGCGAATGTTTTTGTCTCTTCAGGATCTGCTTCAGGCAAGAGCATCCCTCTGAAGCCCATGCCCCTCCCCCCTCCTCAGTCTTCAGCTTACAGCATGCCCCCTCCCAGCGCCCGTGGCAACCACACCCCTGCCAACACCAATCAGATGCTTGATTACCTGGAGAGCCAGGTGCGGGGGATGGACATGGTCAGTCCTCTGATGCAGGTACGTACCCGCCCATGCTCTCAAATCTTCTAATGTAAACAGAAGAGCATCATTTTGTCATTCACAAATGTTTATATGTAAAGCGGTTTTGTTTACTGTATTGTAGTATCTGTTTTAGGATCTATTTGAGGATGACCAGTATATCTATTTTATCAATATCATGATATGAGACTAGATATCATCTTATATTTTGGACGTTGTTATATCGTGATATGACATCTTATATGGTGTTGTCTTTTCCTGGTTTTAAAGGCAGCATTACGGTAAAGTGATGTAATTTTCTAAACTTGTTAGACTATTCTAGCTTTTTTGTTATTAGAATTTATGCACTTAGTCATTATATCAAACTTACTGAAGATTATTTATCAAAAAGCTTATTGTGTTAATATTTTGCAAAAGCACCAATCATCATCTCTACAATATTGTTGCAATATTGACGGATTTGGTCAAAAATATTGTAATTTTTGATTTTGCGTATCGAGTACACTGGCCACTTTACGATGCAATGCACAGCTGATGTGGTGAACTGTTCATGCAGCGTTTCCCTGAGGAAACTATTTAGCTGAGGCGGTAAGCCACACTGATCCTGACACATTTGTCTCATGATCAATTAAGTTAATGAACTCCAGCCTGAACAACAGTCACAATTATTATATGTAGGTCAGTTCTGGTCATAATGTGCTTATAAATTGTGCCTTTTATCTTTTTGGCTGAAGGTTAATGTTTATTTAATTAGAAAAGAGTGGTCGTTGTTTTAGGTGAGGTGGCACACCTTCACTGTACAGCAATCTTTTGTTTTGATTTTTGGGCACTGGTTGTGTTATTTTCTGTTGATTCAAAATGTTAAAATGCATTATTTCTTTGTGTTATAACTGCCAACACAGTGTATGCTGTATCTGTGTATTTCACTGAAATGTGCAAGTGGTGGTTTTCATTTGTTTTTACTTTTCTCTTCTTCTTCTTCTTCCCATCAGTCCCAGCCACCTCCACCGCAGCACATGCAGCAGATCCCACCTCTGCCTCAACACATGCACCAGATCCCACCTCCTCCCCAGCACATGCCCACCACCATCCCATTCTCCCCCGGCCCTCCCAGCATGATCTCTGCCCTCGATGACGGTCCGACAGAGCGTCGCATCATCACACTTCCACCAATAAGAGAGAACAGAATGCCACCCCCTGCACCCAAGACTCGTCCCCCGAGCTCCAGCGAGAGCAGCCGCAGCGGCTTCGGCCGTCGTGATGATCGAGGAGCAGCTGGCAGGCGTTACCCCTCGCAGCCCCAGTCTAGAGGCATTCCCAGGAGCTACAGCCAGGATTCACTGGACGGACGCAGTCGTGGCGGGCCGCGAGGAGGCATGGACCGCCCCCGTTCCCGGTCCAGGGATGACCTGTTTGACAGCAGGTCCAGAGGAAACTACTCGCCTCCAGCGTCACGCCGCTCCAGAGGAGGGTCCTGGAGCTCGGACGATGAGGATAGCAGCAGGAGAGGAGGAGGGAGGAGAGGAGGTGGAGGTGGAGGCTGGGTGGACAAACCTCCCAGCTACACGGAGTACGAACCTGGACAGAAACCAGGAGCACGGAGGAATGAACGCTACTCTGTAAGACAATCGCTGCTTTAGATGATAGACACACATTCATGCAACTACACCAACCACTGACATGTATAAAGATGGACAACATGAGAGCTCCCCAAAGGTGAAACCAAAATATCTTGATTGGCCCCTGGTGGCTGGCTGCCGTATAGGTCATAACCCCCGCCCCCGCCGTGAAGATGGTTTATGTCATTTTAGTTGTTTGGTTAGTTCTTATCACACTGATATACAAACCTCAGCTCCATAAAGGATGGGATGCAGTGCAAAATGTGAATAAAAACAGAAAGCAGAGATTTGCAAATCCCTTTCTCCCTATATTCATTTGAATACAGTCCAGAGACAAGATATTTAATGTCCAAACTGATAAACCTTATTGTTTTTTTGCAAGTATACACGCTTTCTTAGATTGATGCCTGCAACTGGTCTCAAAAAAGTTGTGACAGCAGAAACAAAAGGCTGGCAAAGTTATGGAGTGCTAAAGAAAGCACCTGTTTGCACCATTCGACAGGTAAACAATTTAATTGACAATGGGTATAAAAATTGGGTATATTGACGGTGTGTTTGTGCCCATGGCATCATGGTTTACTTGCACATCTTAAAGGTACTTAGAGGTTTTACATGTGATGCCATCCAAACAGCTTCTTTTTTCAGAGATGTCCCTGCTTAGTTCACTGAGAAACACATTCTGCATGTGTTACAACAGCGCCGCTTCATAGTAAAAGAGTGCGGGTACAAACTGCATGTTCAAGTTTCTGTTTTATAAAAAGCTGGTTTCACCTGGTGATTGACAGCTGATGCCTTGCTGTGGTTGAGTTGGCCAGCTGTATGGGCGGGGACCTCGATACCGCGGCTCCAACCCTGATCGCTACTACTCAGACTCTGGCTCCAAATGATGTCACCAGCGCAACATGGCGGCACTCATATCCGTGATACTTTGGCTTCATTTTTGTACAGTGGGAGGAATTGGAGATGCATCGTCCATCTTTACAGTCACTGACACTGATGCACTTACATCCAGACAAATGCACACACATCAACACACAGTCATTATAACAAATAGTCTGGCTTATCCTGATTGTTAGTGAAGTGAATCTAAAGTTAGTGTGTCTCTCTCAGGACAAGAGTTCTCGCAGTGGCACCAGCATCGTCATCTGAGCCCCCCAGCTGTGAAACGCCCTGCGACCTCTGTTTCAGAGAACATTCACACCTCACTAGAACTGGGAGCCTTGTTGTCTGGCTACTGGTAAACATGTAAATGCCACCATTGTTTTTTTTTTTGTATTTAAATGAATTATGACACAACTCTTTTATCACCTTTTTAATAAGTGAAAAGCTGGAAGAAGGATTCATAAAATGTGAGATGCAATGAGAGATTCAGAATTTTGGCAGATGCAGGTGGTAAAGAAAATGTCACTAAGGTCAATAAGGACATCTAGTTGGTAGCTGATAAGTATTTGTTTTTTCAGATATTGCATTAAAGGGATAGTTTGGATTATTTGAAGTCAGGTTGTATGACACATTGACAGGGTCAACAGCGAAATGTATTTCAGCCACTTACAAAAAGGCCCATCTAAAAAAAAAAAATAATATCAGCTGAAGTGTACACTAATTTAGAATATTTTCACCACATTGCCTTTGTATCAGACAGCCTTTTCCAATGGAAAACCACCATCAAATAAGCTAAATATCACTCTCTCCAAATCAGCCAGACTTTTGCTAAATCAGTCATTTTACCTTGCAGAACACAGGAGTTGCTTGACTACTGCTGCCATGATTGGTTAGTTTGCTTGTGTTATTGTGCTGTGAGGTAAAATGACTTTTGTAAGTGGCTAAAATACTCCGACCCTGTCCACAGCAGTTCATTGTTTAACTTGTGCTGATGCTCCTGTCTGATTCTGTGTCAGCTGCCATCTACTGTAGGTAATAAACTGGCTATGGACAAGTATAATCACAGATAATACTTAAATAATCCAAAATAGCCCTTATAGAAAACCAAGCAAGTCTTTGCTGTGACTATTGAGCAGATTTTTTGGGATAATAGCCCCACCTGCTGGTTCATCAGTGTAATGAAAACACAATGAAGAGATGGACTAAATTATTCTTGGTTTTATAATTGAGGTTTCTCCTCTTAAAACCTGTTACTGTTTGGCAGTAACACAGTGAGTATACTTAGATTTGATAAAACAATAATCATGATGTGCAGAAGAAATGACTATCAGGGCCAGTAAATTAAAACAAATAGGATTGCTGTTACATCAACCAAGAACTATTTAAGCCTGTTAAAATATGAATATACTCTTGTGAATGCTGGAATTAGCGTTTAGCTTTTTATAATTTTTGTAAATAGTTATTTTTCATACCTCCTAGATGTGTTGGATGTGATTATAATGTATTTGTTTTACTAATGTTTTGAAGGAAAAGGTGTTCATTAGCATTAACATTAGCCTCTGTCCAGATAATGATGAAGTGTTTTTTAAACTTTTGTACATAAGATTAATGAAGTTTTTCCACTTTGTGCTTATAAATAACTGTAAACACGGCGTGTAAATAAGTTATTTGCATGGCGTTGCCGAAGACAATTAAGTAATGTCAACAATGTATAAGCCCAAAAAGTTATTTTTCTTTTTAAAGTCAAAGTTGTCAACACAATATGAGAATGTAATACTGTGTTGTTGGTTTTCTTTTCAGTGCACAGTATAATACACATTGAACTCCAAATCACATGGAAAGTTGTTGATTTGCTGGATGTTGCATTTATGTTTTTTTTGTTTTGTTTTTTTTTTACACTGTATAGCCTGTTTGTTTATTAATAATTTTGTGAATAAATGTTTTACCTTTTGGGTATTATAAAACTTTTTATTCTTCTCTTTTCCCATTAAATCTTTGACTTTAATAGTAGTTTTAAAGTTTTGTAAACACAGTTACCCTGTGTTGGTACCTGCATGCCAGATTTCACAATTTTTAGAGAACATCAGCGTTGCAAATACAGAACAAAGACAGGCTTGGAGTATTTTCTGAGGCTTTTAGCCAAAACCTAATATAAAATAGTAAGAAAAGTATGAAAATGATGGCTTTATGTATCCGTTTACATCCCCACAATAGTTAATCTTAACGTTCAGCACACACTGAGACATATAATGCTACTGTCACCAGCACCACCAACAGGACGTTCACTGAAAAGTGCAGAATTGTGTGTTTTAGATCAGAATGGTAGATATCTGTGGATTGGCAGTGATACAAAACACAGGAATAACATGATAATATAAATATTTCCCTCAAATGTTGTGGAGTGGCAAAGTAGCAAAAAAATGGAAATACCCAAGTACAAGTTGTCCTCAAATATTTCCAATTTCGGCTCCTTTGTACTTCTACTCCACTACATTTCAGAACCACATATTATATTTAATACTCCAATACATTTGACAGCTGCAGACACTTTGTATCTGTACTTGTGTACTTTTTAAAAATAACATTTATTTATCATATGGATTAAATTTCCCAAGAGTGTATAAAGTACCTAAACTTACCTCAACAGGAATCACATAACATTAAGAGCAATGGCACCATCAATCAATAATATGTAGAATAGATAATAAAACATCAAATACAGTAATCCATAGATAGATGCAGCCATCTTAATTTTTGGGAACCACCAAGAGAGAAGGAATTTAAAATTTAAAATTCACCTTAAAACTTACAGGCAGCCAAGCTTAATGTGCTACCGTTTCTTGATATTGTAAAATCCTGGCAGCTGCATTTTGGATGAGTTGCAGTGAAGAAGAGAGATTTTTCTGCTATAATAATCCTGCTAGAGTGAAATGAAAGCACAAATGACTGTTTCAACATTTTTGGTGGACAGAAATGGCTTAATTTTTAGAAATTTCCCTGTGTTTTTACGAAACATGACTGTGTTAGAGATTTTGTGGCTGTTCAAAGTAAGGCTGCTATCAAATAAAACACCAGGGTTTCTACATTTTGGAAAATAATAAAACCAGATGAACCATTCATTGCCAGTTAAAAATGTCATAGTCTTCTTTGAGTTTAGCTGAAGGAAATTTTTTGTGTTATCCATATATTTATATCCTGAAGACAGTTGATAATTTCAGTGATATTATTTGGGGCACTGGGTTATTTTACAGCCAAATAAACCAAATAAAATAAAAGTATCATCTGAATAGAAATGGAAACTTATGTTGTGTGATTTTTTTTTTGAGATATCCCAATGAAAGCATGTAAATTGTGAACACAGTCTGACCATGGACGCTGAACGCTGAGGAACCCCACAATGCAGTCTGAAGTTGGACATTTTGCATAAATTAGAAGGTTGACCATTTTGGAGTTTTTTTCTGAAGAATTAGAATGTTGGTGGCTGTTTATGACCAGATGTTGTGATGTCAGAACAATCCATTCTAGAACCTGCAGTGAGAGGACACAGCCTCTCAAACACCAGAAGAGACACTTTGAGTATTTGTTTGTCAGGAGAGAAATCTGCACCTACGATAAAAAGAGCAAAAGCTATCACACCGAAAAAGCCAAGATGAGTGAAGCCAGCTCAGTGTACAATGAGCTCCGTCTGGAGAAACAGCTGTGCGACGCCGTGATCAGAGTGGACGGCGTTGAATTTCACACGCACAAGGTCATCCTCTGCAACTGCAGCTCGTACTTCAGGTGAGACGCTTGTCAGATGTTCATGCTTATTAACAGGAGACACTGATTCATGGAGAAACAAGTTAAAGTTGTATGAAAATAATAAAAAATAGATTTTTAAAAATGTTTTGGAAAGTGAAGTTCACCATAATTGTAGGTATCAAAGCTAATTCTGCTTTCAGGTAATGATTTTTACTGCCAGCCTTTCAGTGTGCAACTGTTTTACATGAAATCAGACATAATTTTAAATGAGTAAATACTGGATTTCTAATATTCTTGTGAAATATATAGCTTTAATGGTCACATCTGTTCTGTAAAGTGCAATATAGGTTTTATATTGATATGATCATTTTATTTAGAGTAGATATGAAGGGAAATGGATCACTTGATTTTCAGTCCATTATTTTGCCTCCTTCTTGGCCCACAGAGCTCTCTACACCTACTGGTCGACTCCAGACAGTCAGGTCTATGAAATTCCCAACGTGTCAGCTGATATGATGAAGCTCATCATTGAGTTTGCCTACACCGGCTTTGTTCCTGTGACACAAGAGAACGTAGAGGAGCTTTTCATAGCAGCAGACCGCTTCAATGTACTGGGCATCGTACAAGCCTGCAGTGACTTCATGGAGGAGCAGCTGACCCCACACAACTGCATCGGCATCTGGTGGTTCTCGGACGTCTATTACAACCCCGAACTGAAAGACAAGGCCTTCCTCTTCATACTGGAGCACTTTGAGGAGGTGGCCGCCACCTCAGCAGAGTTCCTGCAGCTCCCTGTGCAAGAACTTACTGAAATCATTGAGGATGACCGACTCCATGTTAAGAAGGAGAAGAAGGTGTTTGAGGCCATCGTTCGTTGGATCACCTACGCACCTGAGGAACGCAGAGGACACATCTCTCTGCTTCTGTCCAGTGTAAGTCAGATGAACAATCATGCATTAACTTTTCATTTTCCCCTGTTACATTTATTGTCCAGAATGACATGAGGGCACTGAAACAGTAAAACTTGTACTGGTATTTTTAATAGTTAGAAACAACTATTTAAAAAAATATATTAATAGAATTGATCAAATATACATAAAATACTGTGTAAAACAAAAAAAAAATTGAACGATATGCATTATGTTATGTCAAATATATACATGTACATACATATATAGGACAGATATGCCAATACTGACCAGTATAGCTGTGATAGGCCAATATTGGCCAATAATATGGGTTGATCGATCGTATTGGCTGACCAATAATAACAGCTGACTGATATGTATCTGTCTGGGTCTACTAAAGAATGTTGGAATCTGATGTATTTCCAAAAATAATCTACATCATCCAACAGATCTTGTAAGACTTAAGCAAGAAAGACACTGGATTTTTTAGGCCAAAGTTATATAGTTAGATATTTATATATTTTTTTTAAAAATCCAACATAAGGATCCTGTGAAATAGCTCTGTTTAACATGAAAAATTATAGCATTTTTTTCAGGTTAAAAAAGTTGTCAGTGCTCTCTAGTGGACAAACTTTGTATTTGCAACACTGTGAATGATCTTGAATGGAAATGTGGCCTTTCTTTAATGCGATTTCTTGTTACTTAAAGGCCGGAGTATAGGCTAGGGATAATGTATAGTGAGCAGATCATTATAGCAAAATAAACCCTGACAGGATAGTACTGACTGAATATTCAGCAAAGTCATGTAAAATTGGCTGTTAATATCACCCATGCTGAAGTATCAGCAGTGCTGTATTTTAGAGAGTTTAATTCCAGCTTCTGTCCTCGTGTCTCGATGTAGGTCAGGCTGGCTTTGATGAGTCCACAGTACATCATGGACAACGTGGCTGACAGCGAACTGGTGAGAGAGAATAAAGAGTGTCGAGCAACTCTCCTCAGGAGCATGGAGATCATGCTGGACATCAGAACAGGGAGGTTCCCTGCGTCTTCTCTCTATGACCCTTTGGCCCGTCCTCGACTGCCCTCTGCCATCCTGTTTGCTGTTGGAGGCTGGAGTGAAGGGAGTCCCACCAACGCCATCGAGGCATACGATGTCCGTGCTAACCGCTGGGTCAGTGTAGATAACAACGAGCAGGAGATTCACCGGGCCTACCTTGGCACTGCTTTCCTCAATGGATCACTTTACTGTCTCGGTGGCTTTGATGGTGATGAACAGTTCAAGATTATGGACAGGTTTGACCTGGACACACGTACCTGGCATGAGGTGGCACCAATGCATTTGTGCCGCTGCTTTGTCAGTGTAACTGTGCTGGATGGGCACATATACGCCATAGGAGGTTTCGATGGACGTAATCGACATGACAGTGCGGAGCGTTATCGGCCCAGTACCAACCAGTGGACAATGATTGCGCCCATGAACGAGCACAGGAGTGATGCCAGTTGCACGGCCCTCCATGGCAAGGTGGGTGGCGCTAAAGAGTGGCTCAGAATAACTGAAATAGCTCTGTGCTGGAACAGAGAGAGCACAGAAGTTCATGTTTCAAGTTTGGCTCTTAAAGGTCTAGTGTGCAAGATTCAGGGCAGAATATTGCAGAAATTGAATATTCATGCTCTAAGTATGTTTTCATCACAATTTGGCCACTGCAAACATCCTGATGGTGGATCAGGCCCGCTGATGGAAGCTGATAGAAACTTCTAAAGGAAATGCAAACTAGCGCAGCACAGTTTGACTCTGCACAGTCAAAAGTGTCAATGTAAAAGTCCTACTATACACTAGGAAGAAGAGAGTGAGAAAAGGTGTTAGCAATCTGCAAGCTCACCACTAGATGCCACCAAATCTTACACACTGGTCCTTTAAGTTCATACGTTTAACAAACCTCACAAGATTATTAAACTAGATTATTCAGATTGTGCTACTAATAAGTGATCATCATTGCAACGCACATTTCAACTTCAAAGGCTAAAAAAAAAAAAAAATCAAAAGCTTAAATAACAAACACCAGAGCAACTTTATTCATCCAGAATTTAGCATCATATTATGCAGTGTTGCCTCTTTTTTTCTCTCGGGTTTAAGTGTCTGATTTGCTCCCAAAAGATGTGGAAATAAGTCTAGAAAACACACAGCGTCATGTTTTTGAATACCCGTCTTCAAAACACAGCTTATCACCTCTTTCGTTCTCTCCAGGTGTACATTTGTGGTGGCTTCAATGGGACCGAGTGCCTGTCAACAGCTGAATGTTACAACCCAGAGAGCAACCAGTGGACACTGATCACCCCCATGGAGAACAGCCGCAGTGGAGTCGGGGTCGTCGCCTATGCAGACCGAGTCTTTGCGGTAAGCACACTGAACACTGCTGATACTCACATAACACAGAGTAACTGTGAGTCAGTTCAGAACTGGGCACCCCTGATATCACGGAGATTCATACCTTAAAACTTTTACATCGACGGCAGTAATGTGCTGATGTAAGGTAATAAAGTCAGAGCTGAAACTGACTGCTCGATTACAGTAATCAATTACAAGGAAACACTTTTGACAGTCCAGTAATCGCTGAGGTAATTTTTCAAGCAAAATTAATCGTACAATATTAAACTGAATATTTTTGTGTTTTGGGGTGTTTGTTGCATCAAACAGGTAATTTGAGTTTGTCAGCTTGTGCCATGTGGAATTGCAGTTAGAATTCACTGTTACCCCAAGATGTAGTTTATGGTCATAGAGAATTAAAAAACAGAAATTTTTCTTTTAAAATTACTCACACCAATTAATCAATTATCACAATTGCTTGTAACTAAATTAACAGTTGATAACTAGTTGATTAGTTGTTGTAACTCTAACAAAAAGACAGAATAAAGACTTCATATTTAATTTTTTCTCTAACAGGTTGGTGGTTTCGATGGAACCAGCCGTCTGTGCACTGCTGAGGCCTACAGCCCCTCCACCGGCACCTGGCACGCTGTACCCTCCATGCTGAACCCCCGCAGCAACTTTGCCATCGACGTGATCGAGGACCGCCTGTTTGTAGTCGGGGGCTTCAACGGCTACACCACCTCCCGTGACGTTGAATGCTATGATGTGGAGGCCGATGAGTGGTCTTGTGTCAGTGACATGGAGATCTCCCGCAGCGCCTTGAGCTGCTGTGTGGCGTACGGACTCCCCAACATGGCCGACTACGCCGCCCCCCGCTGTCGCTCTCTCCAGCTCTGCCCTGAGGAGGAGAATGAAGCGGAGAGAAGAAACTCCAACTGACTATGACCTTTGTTGTTCTGTAAATAAATGTCTTTATGCATGAAATCCTGTGGTGCTGTTGTTATTCCAGCAATTATGGAGATTTTCAGTTTGTGTGACAGCTTTTCAGCTTCGTGTTAGACCACTAACAATCCCCTTTGACCTCTGACCTCCTTGTTAAACAGTGAAAGAAAAGAAGCAGTACAACACAAACATCAGAGGCCTCACTGAAAAAAATGCTCTTAGATCTATACTGAAATTTAAATTTGTTTCATTTGTGCATGAGTTTGATTCATGAGGGATACTGAACATATAAAACCTTGCTTAGCCAGGTTCTGAGAAGAAAATTTGGAATTTAAGCACCTGTGATCCCCAAATCTCAGTATAAACTGATGACATCTCCCATACAATCGGTTATTTTACTGACTATAATGCAGCACAAATTAAGGTTTAATCAGGAATAGCCACGGACAAAAAGAGAGAGGGAAGCAAACTTTCTGAAATGCAGAATCACGGTGATGGTAGAGAAAATTGAAGCCGGGCAACACATTTGATTCAGGGGATTAAATAATGGTGTGTAGTAGTTCTCTTCTGGTCATCCACGCCTCCCTTGCAGTGGCTCTGTGACCCCCCTGAGCTGTTTACATCAGTGGTAACCCTCAGGGATTTAAGATGCAAACCACAAAACGACAGTGCGACTGATTTGAGTCATATTTGAGCCAGGGACTTTTTCTTGCATGCAAGTGTGAACCAACCATGACGTCACACATTGGTGACATTATGGTTGGTTCAGAGCGTGGATCTGGATGATGTACTGCGATTTGGGCGGTGCTTGGTTGTGGCTGGCCTTTCAGCAGGAGGTAATGGCGGCCTGGCTGGTTACGCTCTTTCTCGTATTACAGTTAAACAGTTCCCTAAACTGTGTTTCTGTGAACATTTTAGGTGAGAAGTAGGCAATGAAATAAAATAATCTTGATCAATATTTTCCTATAGTTTGACAGTTTGATCTGAGTTTCGGGAGTCCTGTGTGTTGCACCAGAATGACTCACTGAAAATGTACAGAAGAAGACTTGAAACTAGCGATTGAGACCATAAACTCATTAGGACACTGTGATCATAAGTCAAGTGAGAAGTAGAGTCATTGTGCCATAAGGGTACATACAATCTGACTACTTTATGCCACCAGTGGAGTCACCCCCTGCTGGCCATTAGACGGCAAGGGGTAACACTTCTGTATAGGTTTCGCTTTTCAGACCCGGCAGCTCCATCCACTACGGTCGATGGTTGCATGTCATGCCCCATCTCCCCTCGTTTCTTGTCTGCTAAAAATACAAATAAATGACAAAACAAAGAGAGGAGAAGGGGAGACAGGACATCACCTGCTGCAGAGGAGAACTATTGATATCTACAGAGGAAACCGTCAAGCAGTGAAATGAGAGGAACTCCTCTGAGGAACTACCTCAAAGGTGAAACACTGGCTGAAACAAAACCAAAACTATGACTATTGATCATTGATTTCTGATGCACTTTACCATTAATGATGTACTTAATTTTACTAATAAATCTTGTTATTTTATGTCAGGACCTTTTTAAACAGACATGCTTAACCAGGGACAGGAGTTGCAAATTACCATTTCTGTACTGCAGTATATCAGACTCTACATTTTACAAGCATTATACTGCTCCACTGAGCGACATGCATCTGTAGACTGATGTATCTACATGGCAATGACGAACATGCACATATTCACACAGACACATCACATGTAAACAGAGCTTTGAGGCCTCTTCTCAGCTGCCTCACCAGATTGATACAGATGAGTCCACATTAGATTAACCCATCTGGACCAAAAATAAATCTACACAATAATTACATGTAGCTGTAGGTGGATAAGAGAAGAGAAAAATAAACCCCTCACAGGAACACATAAAAAAACACATACTCGTCTTGAGTTTAGAGCAATTAACCTACTATATTATATGCCCCTATATATCAAATAAGTCTGTAGCTCTCCTTAGCCAGCAACACACAACTGCTAAAAGATATCTATACTTAATAATGTTAGAATACAGTCCTATTGTCTGAAAATATTCTGTTACAAGTAATATTCCTCAACTCAGAAACTTACTTGAGCAAAAGTACAAAAGTGAAATGTATCAAAAGTAAATGCATTCATTATGTAGAATGGCTTCTTTTCACAGTGTTATATTATTATAGCATTTTAATGTTGTAGTTGAGCGATATAGAGCTAATTTGAGATGCTTTGTCAATACATTGGTTTGAATATTTTAGTCCCCAAAGTCCCAAATTCTCAAAAACTTTGATTCCATCTTCATAAATGTGAAAATTTCTGGTTTCTTCACTCATTTATGACAATAAATTGAATAACTTTAGGTTGTGGGCATAACAGGATATTTGCCGATGTCATCTTGGGATCTGGGGAAACACTAACTGACAGTTTTCAAAAATGTCTGATATTTTAGACCAAAATATTAATTGATTAATCAAGAAAATAATCAGCAAATTAATCACTGATGGAAATAATCCGAAGTCTGATGTCAAGGAATGGAACAATGAACTGAAGCAATCTGCAAAATCTCTCAAACACCCTGAAACTTGTTTGTTTGGACCTACTTAGGTTGCTGGATGAAGACCCTCACACTTTTTTTAAAATTTATTTTATTTGGTTCCATATGGTTTTTGATCTTAAATACTCTCACAAATATATTCCTTGAGTATATGCCATAATGTTTGATATTTCTTCCAATAAAATATGCAAAATAAAATTAATTAATTAAAAAAAATCTCTTTAAGTATTTTGTTTCCAAACTTTTCAGTATTTTGTTCCTTTTCATGTTTTTCTGCCCAGCCAAATAGAAAGTACGCAATAGTCCTGCTCCAATTCAATTAAATACACAATTAAAATAAATTTAATTAAAATACTGCTCATCTCTGGTTGTGTATTTAAAAGAGCTTCCAGTACTGCCGTAGTTCGGTGAAAATAAGAGTTATATTGGTCATTTGGTTAACTGTAAATGTGCTGGTAAAATGACATTAATGAAATTAATACACTCATTAATAAAAGTCGAAAGGATGGCAGTCGCTTGTTTTGTCAAACTGCGACTGTGCAGTGCGGTCTTGTTTAAGTCGCGCACTGATGACGTCGCGCTGAGAGGAGGTGCGGGTTTGCCACGTCGGTCTCTGTGCAACGCATTTACACTGTTGCTTCTGGAGCCCAGGGCTAACTTTTAAAGCCGTTTTATGTTTTGGGCCGCAGAGGAAGGGACCCTCCAGCATTGCCGGTGCCGTCGTAGCTCGTCGCCACAGCAGCGCAGTCGGGTATATTGAAGCTGGAAGGCAGAGAAATGCTCGGTGCTGTCTGGACTCGTCAGGCTGGAAGAAGCCACACAACTGACTGATGCATCCTCGTTCACTTCACCCCCCCGTATGTTGTCGATGTTGTGTGAGTAACTGTGGCTCTCCGGAGCTTTTTCTTTTTAAACTATCTAGCTTTCATTCTGCATGCTAACGGCTAGCTACAAGCGTGCGTCTTTCTATTTTGAACGCCTTTTTGTGTAAGTGTGCTCCCAAGTTTCCGCCGTGGACAAAATGACAACGCTGCCTGATGTCATGATTCAGACTGATTCGGGCAGCTTTAGGTTAGTGCATGTCTTAGCAAGTCTCTGCAACAACACACACACACACACACACACACACACACACACACTCAAAACGCCTCCTGAAAAAGTGTTCCCCAAAAGAAACGTCAGGGCAGTCCCTAAAAAACACACCAGCTTCAGTTTCAAACACCTTTCTCCCGCTTCTCGGTCCCTTTTTAGCACGTTTAAAAGGACTTGAGGTGAGGTGAAACCCAGAAACGTGTTGCACTTCCACAAAATGGAAAAATACTATTCTGCAATCCCTCCACTGGAGTTAATTTCTCTCTGTCACAGTTCCTGTTTTCACTTTTGCGGTGTGTGAGTGTACGTGTGTGTGTGTATGTTAACGGCTGTTTCCTGTTGAGGATTTTATTCATCATTGTTCAATATTGGAGCTACACACACTGGCTGCAGAGCATGCTTTACTATCTTTTCCATTATTCAAATTAGCATAAAGGAAATGCAGATATACGCAGTGGTAGGATGTTATCTGGCAAATGGTTTGTGTTTCACTTTTAGGAGCCTGTTACTGGCTGATGAAGAGGGGCGGGACTAGTTTTTTTTAAAGCCATTGAGCGATGATGATAAGATAAATTATACAATATTTTATAGAGTTCATTTGCAACTCCACTGATCCCAGAGTGAACTGTGTACATAGCTTAAGAATTGTTTTTATTGTAGAGTAATCTGATTTCTCAATATATTATGCAGGATATGGTAAAAAAATAATTTCAACAAATATTGTGATTGATTCATGATAAGTAGGAATGATCAGTTTTGCATCACAATTTTAACTTCCACTGGATAATATAAGTAAATTTATTGACATTAGAGCCTGACTGATCAGGCAGATTTTGGCCTAGTATTCATCTATATCATTATCAGCATGTATGCTGTCTGGTCGTTTATATGAAAATCTTTTTTCTTTTACATCACATAATTGATTGTTTTTATTTTTTAGCTTTATAGGCAGCATTGTAGCTAAATTTGATCCTTTTTCTTAATTCACTTTTGATGTATTGTATACATTTCATATCATTTGTGTTTTCTTTCATTTACAGATTATTTCAAGGCTGCAACTCATGGCTTTCATTGTCGATTAATCTGCCAATCATTTTTTTCAATTAATCAATTAGTTGTTTTGTCCATAAAATAGTAGAAAATGGTGACAAATGTTGATCAATGTTTGTTAGAGCCCAAGATGATGCTCCCAAATGTCTTGTTTCCCCACAACACAAAGATATTCACTTTAGGTCAAAGAAATCAGAAAATTTTCACATTTAAGAAGGTGGAATCAGATAACTTTTGTATTTTCTCCCAAAAATTTACTCAAATTGATTAGCAAAATTGTTTGCAGCTTTTGCACTTGGCCATATTGCTAGTTCGATAATATTTTGATTAATTGTTCAGCCCTGGTCAGAAAATAGTTAAATGTCGAACATAGTCCAGGTGACATCTTAAAATCACTTGATTTGTCTGACCATCAGTTCAAAATAAAAAAAAATCTGCAGCCATTTGCAACATGTATGTCCTTGTTCTGTTTCAGTTATTTGATTAGTTAGTTGACAAGTATTTATTTATTTAATCAGCAGCTGTTTGCTAATTAATTAATTGTTTCAGTCACTTTTCAAGCAGCAAGAAAGTAATCAACAGATTGATCAGTTATCAATGATAATAATCAATAATTGTGTTAGCCTCACATGCAGGTTTTTATATTTTAAATCATCACGACAAAGAGAGCAAGCTAACTGCTCTTTGTTACAACAGCTGGTTTGACTTGTTGTAGCAGTAGATGCCCAGGTGTAATCAGTAACAATTATTAATGGCTGCATTCCATTCAGGTGTGTCGGTATTTTTCATGCTGGCTCACTGGCATACCTGAAATGGAGAAGAGCTATTGTTAAAGTTATTATTTACTGCTATGACAAGTTAATGAAATGGGCTGTGAGGAAGGCCTATTATAAGCATTTATAAATAACACTGATACATTTGAACTTAAATTCTTGGAGTTGACAAGAGGTTGAGGTAACTTCCTCAGAAAGTGTTTGAGCTGAGGTGACAGTTTCAGTATTTTAACGTCTACTGTGCAAAATTTAGGGGAATTTGTAGGCGGAAATGGGATATAACATTCATAAGTATGTTTTTATTTGTGTATAATCACCTGAAAATTAGATTTACTTAAAATTAAATTAACTTAGCAGATTGTCTTCCACAGTGTTTCTACAGTGGCCCAGAACAGACAAACACTGACTCTATATCCGGGCTGTTGAGTTTTGTAGGCAATGCAAGTTCTCCTACAAACTCGGAAAGGGAGGGTGAGACGAGGTGTTTGTAATCTGCAAGCTCACCACTAGATGCCACTGAATCCTACACACTGGTCCTTCAGTCTCTATATGAAATGAAAAATGCCCATTCAATACTTTCAGGTCATATTGTGCACCTGTTTAATAGGGCTTGACTGATACTTAATTTGGGGGGGCAAACACTTGATAGATGCATAATTGAAGCACCATATTTTACTGTTTGACAATAAACTTTATTGTCCAAAACACTGAAACGGTAAACTTTAACTGGAATTTTTAAGAAATATGAATGAGGGTTGGGTTATGTCAAAATCCTCCAACTTGCCAGTTCACTTTGTCCAGTGAACAAAATAAATATTAAACAGAAAAATACAACTATACACCTTCTAAATTCAAGTTTCTCTCTTTTTTATCGAACTCAGACAGGCTTTACTGGCTCGTTAACTCATTGTAAAATAAACTTCATTCAGACTCGACAGAACAACACAATAAAACTGACCAAAACTGCCGTTGTTGGTCTTTCCACTCTCCCAACAATCACCAGCTGTATGAACCAACCATCCAATTTCAGCCAATAATATTATGACATAGACATCCATTCGCTAGCAACAGCATGATATATCGGGTTATGACACGTCCACTTTTCAGTGATCAAATCAGATTCCTCCTAACATTATGCCCCACCTGTCTGTCCCTATTCACTCAGATCAATTCGTCACAATACCGAAGCTGGATGCTCTCAAAGTGCAGTTTCATCTGGACTGTAATTGTCTCGGTGAATAAAATGAAAATATTCTGTATAAAGTGTCTGCTGACAGCTTTAGCACTGTTGTGAACACCTCAAAGATACAGTATGTTAGCTATTGAATGAATGAGTGAAGTCATACTCCTCAGTCACTTCATGTTGACATACACTTGGTATTGTCATTGCCTCTTTAAACACTTTTAAGGGATTGTTTCCCAACGAGAGTTTAAGCAGGCAGACTGTGTATAAACAGAGCTGATAGTCTGGGTAATTGTAGATTGGTGACGGCTCTGTTTGCTTTGTTAAGCAGCAGTGCGTTGACAGTAGCCAGGAGTGATGCCACCAGGAAGGCTTCGGGATGGTTCTCCGGTCTGGTAACGCTGGACAAACTGTTTCAGAGAGGTGTTGTTCAACTCAGTTTAGAAGAGTTTAGTGTAGTTAGTGGTGAAGCTGTATTACAGTATACTGTGAGATGTGTGTAGTATTTTGTCCAGTTCTTATTTATATCACGCAGGTTATACAACGTATTAGAAACACCTCACAGTATAATGCAGAAGACGTCAACAGCACTATGAGCGACACCTTTAAAATGTCCATAAAGTTGACACCTGCCTAAAACTGGTCGGACAAAAAACTTTTTATCACGGGGCTCGGGTCACAGGTTGATATTGTGCAAAACTTTGACAAAAAAAAAATCTGCAAATACTTTTATTTCATATTGTTGGCAAATGTTCATGGTATAAGCGGCATAATGAACTTGTAGGCGTGCATTTAACAGTTTGAAGTCAACACACACCTACTCGTTGATTATCCCTTACTTAACGCACTGTTGCTATGAAATACTGTTGTTATGGATGCTGTTATGATCATAGAGCTAGTTTTATGCTTAAAATCACTTTTTGATTAATATTTCGTGTCAAACTATTGATCTTTTTTGGTAAATAACCATGAAATAAGCAGGATAATGTAAAGGGAGTGACTGTCTTAGACATAAACGTGTCACAGGAATTTCAAAATAAAGGCATATCTAAAGACGATGGCATGGATCGATGCTTTCACAGATCGATGAACTGTTACACCACTTCCGCCTGCGGGTGTAACAGCATGAAACTTGTCATTTACTCCCCTACAAGCCACAATAACAATCGATTGATCAGCATTAATTAATGTGGCACAAAATGCATGTCCTTTCTCATTTTAAGTTTCATTTAAATGATTCTAGCAGCACATATAAGAAACATTAATTGATAAAGCACAAACAATTTGAACAAACAGAGTAATAAAACAATAAGGCTCTCGCTTGAAACAGCTGCTGTCCACCTGTCCTTATTGAATAAATATCTCTGTTAAACAAAATAATGTCAGATGGGACTCAGTTATTGCCATGTCTACACTAAAAAGGCTGAGCAAATCAAACCATGAGAAAACCTGTGAGCTCTGGAGAAGTGGTACACAAAACATACATCATCGATTAATTAATTTTTAATTGCTTAAATTCCTAATGGCAATTAATGGATTAATTATTAATCATAAGCATTCCCAGTATACTGTCATTGATGACTAATAAAATCAGCAAGTACTTAAAATTATTCTTTGTTAAAATGTCTGTTGTTTTTAGGCCTAATCTACTAACTAAATTGATCATGAAGCAGGATGCATCAGGATATGGATGGCTCACCACTCGTGCTAAACAATTTCCTGGGGAAAACCCTGGCAGCGTTTAGAGGGTTGAACGGCGCAGCTGACATGGTTTATGTCATGATAACATGTCATGTTTTTCATCCAGAGCAGGTTTGATAAGAACTGATGAAAGCAGTGCCAGACAGATGAATGGTGTTGAGCCCATATTGTGTTTTTGTTTTTGTTTTTTGTGCGTCTTTTTAAACCTCTGCGAGTGAACATGTTTGTACATTTCAAAGTGCAGCAGTTTCTCATGCTGTGAAAAAACAAACAAACAGATTTTACACCAAACCAAGTTGACCTAGTAAGGTTACTTCACAGGTGCTGTGGCTTTTTCAAGGACACACTGCTCCTGCTTTTCAACCAAACATGTTGGCTAAACGTGCTTGGCTTTATCTCTCATTAACAACAATGATGGCAGAATGTATTTGGTATTTCAGGCAGATGTTTAACCTGAAGCTCAGTTGTATTACAAAACTAGTTTTACCAGAAACTTCAGCATTATTAATTTCCCTTTGCAGAGGCTAATGATGACAGGCCATTTTTAGGGTTTCTGCACATCCGTTTAAAAGCCTAAAATCAAATAATCTCAGATTGTCAAAAATCAAAGGTTTGATTCCTTTTTAACACCATGTGTTTAAAACAATATAGTATCTATTAAAAAGTGCCAAAACTATTTAAAAAAAAAAAGACCTCAGTTCAATTTAGTCATAGGTTTTTTAAGCTCAGGACTTTTGTAGGGCTGCATGTAACAATTATTTTATTATTGATTGATTTGACGATTATTTTCTCAATTAATCTAGTAGTTGTTTGGCCATAAAATGTCAGAAAATAGTGAAAAATGTTGATCACTATTTCTCAAACCCCAAAATGACATCCTGAAATGTCTGGTTTTGTCCACAACCTAAAGATCTTGAGTTTACTGTCATAAAGGACAGAAAGAAAAGACAGAAAATATTCACATTTGAGAACCTGAAATCTGAGAATTTGGACATATTTTATTAGAAATAAATCAATATGTCAATAAATCAATTATGAAAATTAGACATTAATTTAATAATCGATGAATTGTTTCACCTCTAGGCTTTTTCTTTTCTTTTTGCTGTGGTGTTGCAAGACGTATCGAGTATCTCTTTTTGTAATAATAGTATTGGATTAAAGTTTTATATTCTGGTATTGTCAGCTTTGACTGGTCTTAAAAAGTAATTGGAGTATGAAGCTATGGTTTTATTAACTTCAGTGAATGAAGTGGAAATAGATCTTTGATTACATTCATTATGATCTCAAAAAGGTCTTAAATTTAACTTATTGAAACCTGCTATAACGCTGATTAACAAATAAACTTGATCAGGGCAGTAAAGAAAATGTAAAAAATAAAATCAGTAAAGGGGGAAATATAAGACTTAGAAATCAGCTCAGTGAAAAACTGGAGTGTCAGTGGTCTAATGATCCTTCCCTGAAAAACATCACTACTTTACATATACTTAGTTAGACATCCAGGAGCTGTTCTGTAGTTTGTAGATTTTGAATAAGCCTCAGGTTTATCAGTTTTTAGGGCGTTTTCTTTTCAGGTTCTACCCTTTAAAAGTCATATTCCTCCTTTTAATCTGACTCAATCTTCTTTTGGTTTCCTCCACAGTGGCCTGGCTGTACATGGTGGCTCATTGAGGAGAACGAGCGGAGTCCCAGCGGCTGTTGGTTGGTGGGCGGAGTCCGTGGTTGCCACGGTAACTGGCGACCATGCCAGGAGGTCGCAGGGGTCCCAGCAGACAGCAGCTAAGTCGCTCTGCTCTGCCGTCCCTGCAGACTCTGGTTGGAGGCAACCTCGGTAATGGTACAGGCCTCAGGAACAGGTGCGCAATTTTTTTTTTTTTTTTATATAATAACACACAGTTTGAAGTAGGGCTGGGCAATTTTCTCGCAATAAAACTCAGTAAGTGTTTGGGAACTGAGGACTAGAGTTGGGCAATATGCTTAAATTTTCCAAGCGATCGTTGTCAGCCCATCCATCGGCAATTGGTGATACCATCGTCCGCCCCACCCACCTTCTCCCGACCTCTCGGGTCTCAGCTGGGAGATGAGCGAAATCACTATGTTATGCATTCTGTGTACGTTCACTACATCCAGTGGACAAAATAAACTCACAAAGTGTCTACAAATTACATGTTTTCACACTTTTTTTCCATTTTAAACAGAGAAATACAACTGTTCACCTTATGAATTCAAGTTTCTCTCTTTTACTGATCTAATACAAGCTAAATTGGCTCGTTAACGCCTCGGAAAACACACTTCATTTAAACTCGACAGAAAAACATGTAAAACTCACCAAAACAGTCTTTGTTAGTCTGTCCACTCTTACAACAATCACCAACTCTGGTTTGGTCAAAATAAATCCTAACTTTACTGCATGGAAACAATTTAAAGAGTGTGACTCTCTGAGGCTGTTTTCCTCTCACTTGTCACCCAGCTCAGCTCACTCATGGTCAGCTGAGGGGGGTGTGTACTGCACCGCTGGATGAGAGCACGGTGCAGAACAGAGGCTGTCATTCTGCAGACTATTACATTAGGAAAATAAATATCACCCTAAAAATTGGGCAAAAAAAGCAATCGGCAATGGATTCAGCCTGTCGTCGTCAGACGATATAGTCGTCCAATCGCCCAGCCCTACTGAGGACACTAATAATTGAAGTTTTCAAAGTGAAATTCTGAAAGAAGATGTCGTCTGGATTGCATCATATTTTGCTCCAAAACCTGAATGTACCTTTCAGCATTAACAGGGCCTTGACAGATGTGTAAGTTACCCATGATGCCATGGGCAGTAACACACCCTATACCATCACAGATGCTGACTTTTGAAGTTTGCGCTGGGAACAATCTGGATGCTTCTTTTCCTCTTTAGCCTGGAGGTCAGGACAGGACATCTCTGCATCACAACAACATTTAATTTAAAATGATATTCTGACATACATTTCGCCTTTAACAAATATTGCGCTTCCTGAGATTTGAAAAGAAAACAAAAGGCCATATTATGATTTCGATAAAAATTTGATTGTTGAGATTGTCTGCAGATCAACCTCTGTTTTACACTGTAAAACAGTGACAGTAAAGTTTTTATGCTCTTTGTTGTCCACTTTGCTGGAAATAGTTTTTAGAAACTTGTTCAGATGTGCTTAAAAACTGCTGTAGAATTGGCAGCCTCCATCCAACATTTATTTGCCTATATATCTGGCACACCTTTAGGAAATTTTACCCCTTAATTTAATCTTAAAATATCTTAGTTTTGCAATTTTAACTAGAATGTGAGGATTAGTTGATTAATCAAATTAAAGAATGTTTGATCATCAATATTGTTAGAATCAGAATAACTTTTTTTTGCCAAATGTACAAGTACACAGGAATTTGACTTTCTGATGGAGCACAATGGGATATTCAAGTTGAATACAAGAATTATGTACAAATAAGAATGTCATACAAATTGAAAACAAAAGGTACGAATAAGAAGTACAGTATGAGTTAATAATAATAATAATAATAGAACAAGTTAAGAGAAATAAGTATACTGACAAAGACTTCCGGTTCCAGCTGTTCCAGGGATTGTTGGTCCCTCAAATCAAGACATTGGAAGACATTACCAATTGTTTGACAGTTTAATTACATGATGACTAATGAAGCCAAACCTGTAATCTCATTCAGTCAGCCAACTTGAGTCTGCAGCGGCACTTAAAAGTCATACTCCGATCACTGCAAATATCCAAAGCACCCTTTTAATCATGGCAATCCACTTAAGCTGTCAGTGAATACTCTCCTGATGCTGTTCATTCAGTATTTCAAAAGCACCACCGCGACCACAGCATCCACCTGTGGCTCCGAGTCTGAATCCCAGAGGGGGGAGGTTAGTACTGTCACCCCCTCTTCTCCCTGCGGAGCTGAGACTGGCGTTTCCACGTGGGGAGTGAGGATGTCTGAGCCATTTCAGATACTGAAGAACGATGAAGACAGATACAGTCTTTACCAGAATCCTCTTTAGAGCTGCAACTAATATTTATTTTCATTGCTGACAAATTTCTGGATTGTTTTCTTGATTAATGGATTCAAGTCTATAAAATGTGATGAAGATTTCTTAAAGCACACATTGTCTATAACACAAAGATATTCAATTCTTTATCATGGTAAACAAAATAAAATACAGAAATTCTCAAAGATGAGAAACTGGAATAATCTAATGGTTTCATTTGATTGGCATTAAATTATAATTAATTAATTCTAATCCTCTTAAAACTGCCAGGATCCCCAAATAGATACATTTCACTTAGTTACTTTTGATTGATTGTGCTAAATAGGTTTCTATTTTTATGTTTGTATTTTTATGTTATATTGGTATGAAATGGTTTTCATTGTGTTAAAATGAGCTGAAAAGTTAAACCAAGGAATTGCACCATAATTTGTAGTATAAGTTTTATTAAAATGGAATTTATAAAATTGGTATCCAACGAATTATTGCTCAGGAACCAGTATCAAAGTCAAGATGTTGCTACTGGTACCAGTATGAAGATTTCTGAACATTACTAAGGCCTAATCATGCTGCAGTCACTAAAGGAAACTAACATTGCACTGATAACCACTAATCAAAACTGAGGCTGTACTTTTATGCCACTCTGGACCTTAAATTGGTCTTAAAAAGTCTCAAATTTAACTTGCAGAAGCCCTGTAAACTTGCCGTAGGTGTGATGTGACACAAACACTGTTCTAAACACACCGCTGTGATGGAAATTCTGCATTTGCTGCTTATATTATTCTCATGTTTGCTTCTCATTTTTATATGTTCATTATAAAGTGTGAGCCGTGCCTCCTCTTCTGTGTGAAGGTCAGCCCACAGGTCAGTTTGACCTTCGGGTGGCAGAGACTGTTAAATCAAATTATCCTCTTTTCTGTGAGAAGCGTTCATCTTTTTGCTCTCACACACAAATAAATTTGAAAACTGTTTCTGGAATAAGGAAGTAAGAGAAGACGCCACAGTGCAACATTGTTATGAATGAGTGCTACCATTGTTTAAGCAGACAAAGCTGAATGGATCTTTCTTATAACACTTCTAGGGAGGGGGGGATAGTGAAACATCCATCTCTGAGAGTTTGTATTAATTGTGTCTTCTCTCAGGAGCAGTAACTCGGTGGGTCTGTCTGCCCCGCCTCTGTCGGCCCTCATCACTCCGGAGCCGGTCCGTCACTCGAGGATCCCTGAGCTGCCGTTGGACAGCAGCCTGCTGTTTGAGTTCCTGCTCTTTCTCTATTTACTGGTGGCCTTGTTTGTCCAGTACATAAACATCTACAGGACAGTGTGGTGGTACCCGTACAGTCACCCTGCTGCGTCTACCTCGCTAGTAAGAACACACACGCAGACACACATCATCAGCTCTGTTGTTTCTGGCAACTCGAAATCACTGCTTTTTCTTTCTTAACTTTAAAAATGAAAAACCAACGTTGATACCCACACTAGAGCTTGTTTAATTTATTTAATTAGTCGAATTGAAAGAGTGAGATTACTTAGTCATTTAGCCAACTATTTTGATAATATATAATTTCAGAAATTTTTCAAGAAAAAATGTAAAACATCTGTTAGGTCAGGCTTTTTAAATCTGAGGTTTGCTGCCCTTGTTTGTGATATGTAACAGTAAATGGAAATTCTTTGGGTTTTTGACTGTTGGGAAGCCAGTCACAATCAGCATCTGTGAGTGGACATGTGTCCACTGTGTAGGCAAAGTGGACATTTCATGAAAATATGCCTCCCGATCTACTGTCTCACCCAAGTCCTACAGCCAGCCGCATGTTGAGCGAGAAGTGACCACGCTTAATGCAGCCATCTAAATTTTATTCTTGTGGTGTCAAATATGTGGTCACACTAGTGATGTAAAGAATTAGGGCCATCTGCGTTTCTCAAGAAAGCCTAAAAATAAGTGTGAGTATGGTGGGTTATATATAGTGTGCTTATGTGTATTGCACATCAGGCACGCTGAAAAACATATGAACACTCTATAGTTCAAGTATTCATTGTTTTCTTTTTTGTTTTTTTACTGTAAGTTGCTGCTGCTTAATTTTTTCTTTACTTTAATTTTACTCTGTTCCTTTTTATCACTGGAAATATATTTCGTGCAGTGGTTGAAACCTTGTTCACTATAACCTACAATGAACAATGTAGTCTTGTTGCAGAAAACAGCTTTTGAACGTGAGTAGGACGACGTCAGCGTTCTTTTTTTACCTAAACGTTTTTTTATTGGGTTTTTCAACAGAGCATAGTTAAACAAAGGCGCGTATTGTACACATGAACATACAGTTCAAATAGTTGGTCACAGTTATAGTCATTATATAATGACTTTTATAAAGGAGTCAAATAATGAAGAGTTGATAACACAACTGGAAATACCCTGACAAGAGAAAAACAGGAAACATCAGGGTTAAAAAAAGGACAAAACCTGCTCCATTTTAAAAATCTGAGAATGAGTGAAATGGAAAAAGACCTTGAATGATTAGGGCTGCAACTGATGATCAGTATCATTATTAATTAATCTGTTAATTATTCTCTTGATTAGTTGATTGTTCTTTGGTCCTTAAAATGGTGAAAAATGTTGATCACTGTTTCCCAAAGCACAAGATGACGTCCTCAGAAATCCGAAAGAAACTAGAAAATATTCACACTTAAGAAGATAGGAAAGCGAGCTCTGAAAACTTTGACTTTTTCTCTTAAAAAATGACTCAAACTCATCAATCAATTATCAAAATAGTTGGCGGTTAATTTAATATTAATAATGAATTATTCACTTAATTATTGCAGCTCTGAAAATGGTGATATGTTTTGCCAGAGTGTCAGGCTGTCCATTGTTTTTGTTCAGCCACTGCTTACAGCAACACTGATTTGTCTGTTTAATCCTCTATTAATCCCACGACAGGGAAATTTCCAATATTACAGCAATAAAGGTTGATGGCACAATAGTAAGATGCATCCATAAAAAGCAAGAGATAATAAATAGTTGAATTTACACTTCAAAGTGAAAAAAATATTCCATTAGTTATCAAAAGGAGATCACATGTAATAGCCTAAGTGCGTGTGGTTTGGTTAAAGAGGTAGTTCAGAGATACAGTGATGGGGAATTCTTCTGTTTTTCCCCACTTTCCATGAGACAGAAACTAATAAATGCCTTATAACTGTTGTTGTCTGAAGTTATGTCAGACAGCAGTATTAGGCTATCTTGGCTCAATTGTTGAGCGTCTGTGGGTTCAAATAACATGATATTACCCCATAAACATCCAGGAATTGAGCAAAACAAAGGAAGTAAATAAGGAAGTAAACAAAGGGTTGGGTGACTTTTTCCAAGCTTTGTCTGAGGAGAGGCCAACAGTCTCAGACTTTGAAAACCTCTGCACAAAATGCAAAACTTTTGCACAAAATATTAGTATTGCACAGTTTGTTATATATTATTGTAGTGAACTAATTTTGAGCTACACTTAACCCAACAGTTTATTTTTTTTTGGCAGGTTCAGGTCTAGCTTTAATATGCGCCATTTAAAAATGTCTTCTTGGAAAACTGATGATTAATGAGTGTTAAAAATCTGCTTTGCTTCTACAGAACTTTCATCTAATGGACTACCACCTGGCTATCTTCATCACAGTCATGTTGGCCAGGAGGCTTGTTTGGACAATAGTTTCAGAGGTAAACACACAGACCTGCATACACAATCAGCCAAAGCTCTTTTGTACACGCACAGCTCCTGTGGGACTCAAACCCCCGCTGAGCGCAGTCTCTGTGCTGGCTGTGAGTCAAGTCTGTCGTCTGTCTCGTCCAGGTGTCTCAAAGCAGCGGTGGATCACTGCTCCGATATGTGGTTCTGATCGCAGCCCGGCTCAGCCTGCTGACCATGTGCGGCTGGGTGCTCTGCTGGACGCTGGTCAACCTCTGCAAGAACCACTCTGTGCTCAACCTGCTCTTTCTGGGATACCCGTGAGTTGTTGAATTGTTGACAAATAGTTTTTTTTTTTGTTGATCACACACACACACTTGAAGTAGTTGTGTGAAATTCACACTCTTACTTGGTTATTTTCTGACCTCTTCACACTTCACTTTGTGCAGTGATGTAGTGATGACATATTGAGGAAATTTCCACACTGGTCATAAACGTGATGACACTCAGTATCTGTAACATTAGAGCACTTGCTATGATCTTGTTGTCTTTAGAGCTTCTCCTTACTTTAAATTAAATGAATGTGTAGAACGTTGGTTCATTATTAAGTGTTGAGTTTCCAGGCGTATCAAACATCCCCTACAACTGTAGATGATGTCCACAGATGAGTTGTAAAGTAACGCTAACGTTAAGTACACACTGGTTGAAATGTTATTGTCTTGTCAAGGCTGGCTTGGTTTAGCCACTGACTTTTATGTCTGCACGCATCCCGTGAGTATTTGGCACTGCTTGGACTTTCTAATTGCCCTGCAGCGGATTTCAGCCTGTACAATCCAGTTTTCAAGCAACCTCATGTCAGGCCGTGATTAGCCTACAGCGTTACGTTTGAAATCTGACTCCTGTTGCTCTGTGCTGCAACTCTGCCGCTTCTGTACACAAATAACCAGAGTTATCGCAATACCAGAATTTTAAACTTTAATATGATACTAGTATAAATTAACAATATCTCTGCTGATACCATGCAGAAAGAAAAAAAGGCAGTTTTCTTTTTTTCATGAACAGGCTGCACACAGTGCCGGTACAGAAAAAGCCACTGAACACTGGTTTTGCTGCAAACCAAATTTCAGGCAGGGTAATAAAAACTGGACTGAAATTACATCTTGAATTAGGACTTTGATCTTTTTTTTTTTGTTTTTTTTATAGCTTTGGTCCCCTTGATGTGAGCAAATATTTGTCTTGTATTGTTTTACACATGTGGTATTGAAATATTATTGATTCTTTGACACTTTTGACGCCCTCACTTGTAACACCTGTTACGGCAGCAAGCTTACACCTTGTTTTAACTGCATGTGAACATCACACTATTGCATCACATCGCGCACTCTCTGTCCGACACTGAATCCATGTGATTATGCAGTTCTGTGACAGAGTATAGAACTGACCTTATCAATAGTTTCATCATGTTGAGAATATTAGACAGCTGTCAGACCACATGAGCGCTCCCTCTGTCTGACTGCTGTGACTCAGAGTCTGCATCACACTCATCAAAACCACTGTAAAGGACGTCTCTGCCTCTGTCTTATCAGGTCTGTACGGTTCAGTGACGATTGGATCTTCAGTCGCTTAAAAAAATAAATCATTATTATCAAGCAAACTGCAAATATTTTATTTATTTTATTTCCTCACCGGGAGGAAAAAAAGTGGTGGAGGATCACTCCAGTGTGCTCCAGCAGCACACCTGTGTTTGATCAAACCACATTCAGAGTGAAAATGAGGAACAGCCACCAACAAAAAGCTGGTAAAGTATGAAAGTGATCGGTAGATTTCAGACAAGAGATAATAATGATGATGAAGGTAAATTTGAACATTTATCTCTCAGTGGCTGGTAGTAGTGGCTCATCCTTTGATACCGATTCACTATTTGGTCCAGATGAAACTGGAGATCAGGTAATAGGTGGGTGTTCACCAGGTCCCACCTTTTTGCTTTTTAAACAGAAAACATGTTTTAAATTCAGCTCCCTGGTGATCTCCCTCCTGCCATCTGACATCTTATTTAGTTTTTTCTTGTTAAATAATAAAAAACTACTCTCATTAACATGAAAAACACCCAACAAATAAATCCCCCAATTACGTCTTTCCAGAACCTGATTTTCAAAAGAAAAGATTCACATGGCGGTCAATCTTCAGCAGCTCTTATAATGAGCATGTTGTTTTTCGTTGCGTGTTTTATGTGTGTGCTAATGGAAATGGAAGTTGCAGACAAGCCCTCCCTTAATGTGCCTCATCATTTTAAATATGCATGATGTTTTCACATCATTCTTCTCCGTTTGAAACTAAAACCCGCTGCTCTGTTCTTTTGTCCTCATCCGCTCGCTGCCCTCCTTCCATGCCAGATTCGGTGTGTACGTCCCGCTTTGCTGTTTCCATCAGGAGGGAGGGAAAAGCCAAACGGCACCGTCTGACTGCGATTACCCACCTGACCACCACCAGACTGAACTCACAGAGACCCCGTTCTTTCGCCCACGTGACATCCTCTTCCTCTTACGAGAGAACCTCAAAGAGCAGTTTTCCAGTCCCCCACACATGCCGATTCACACCTGCCCACCACACACACACTCACACACGCCGGAGTTGATTCGAGCGGAGGTGGAGGAGCTGAAGAGCGACTTCAACCGGCGAATCAAGGAAGTGCTGTTCAACTCCCTGTTCAGTGCTTACTATGTCGCCTTCCTGCCTCTCTGCTTTGTAAAGGTTGGTATTGGTCACTTTTCACAATTCTTTCCCCTTTTCAAGATTATATTGTTCATTTTCAGACACCTATTCAGGATTTCTGCAGGTCCTGCAGTTGAAAGTCCAATAAAATAAATTTTAGGTTTTAAAATGTTGACAATTAACAATAATGCAAACTGTACACTTTCTTTTATGCCAGTATGGATGTGAAATAGTTCTTAAATTACATTCATAATGGTCCTAAAAAGTCTTATATTTAATGTGCTGAAACCTACAGAAATCCTGCTTTTTTATTATTATTATTTTTTAATTTTCATGTTCCACCAGTCCTTCAGTATCTCAAGTCACCTTTGATCTTGCCTGTGTTTTTGCTTATTTCTCTGTCTCTAAAACTGGATTTTATTTCCACAGAGCACACAGTACTACGATATGCGCTGGTCATGTGAGCATCTGATCATGGTGTGGATCAATGCGTTTGTGATGCTGATGAGTCAGCTGCTGCCCCCCAGCTACTGCGACCTGCTTCATCGCTCGGCGGCTCACCTGGGCCGCTGGCAGAAACTGGAGCACGGCTCGTACAGCAACGCACCGCAGCATGTGTGAGTGCTACTTTGTGTGCACACATTTCATACGTTACTGATGCATATTGTTTGTTTGCACTGTTTTGTAAATGTTATACTTTACTGATGCACACAGATCTCACATACTTTTATTAGTGTTTTTATTCTTATTATATTTCTTATCTAATCTACCTATTTGTGCGCACAGATATGTAAGAAAATGACACAGTCAGTGGTTTGTGTGTAACTGTGGTGTTTATGTTTTGCAGGTGGTCAGAAAGTACTATTTGGCCTCAGGGGGTGTTGGTACGACACAGTCGATGTCTGTATAAGGCAGTCGGACCTTATAATGTTGCTCTGCCCTCCGATGTTTCCCATGCAAGGTTTTATGTGAGTGTCTGTAATTTCTATGACAGTGACAAGTGATGAAAACCTGTACATTATTCACTTAGATGCTTGTAGAGTGGACACAATAATAAGAACACCATTGCAATATAATAGGATGCAGTATCACAAACTACACAGCCATGAAGTTGGTTCCCTGCATGCATTAAAGTGGAAAAAAATGAGAATATACACTGCCTTACATGGAAACATCATACCTTTATGACACAACCACATATATAATGAGTTGAGCTGTTTTCATTCCACTGTATTGAAGGGTTACGTCACTATAAAAGTGAATGAAAGAGGATAAATACTTAATACTAAATTAACCCCTCAAGTATAAATCGAGCCTTAAGCAACCTTCTCTGTGGAAGAGGGGGAAAAAATTCTGAGTGAAGTTGTGAAAAGTAAAACCAAATAGCTCAGTCAGCAGTATTCTGTTAGGTGGTTTTGTTGGGGGAAACTCACTGTGCAGGCAAAAAAAAAAACATGTTTAGAAAGATCTGAGAAAAACATTTTTGCTTGAAAAATGGCTGAAGCAAAAAAAAAACTGATAATAACTGGCTGTATAAATTTGCATAAGCTTGCATTGTTTTTTTATGGTTCATGTGTTCATTTTATTGTGTCGACCACCTGTACATCAAATATTTGTATAATTGACTGTCTGTATGCTCTGTGCTGATCCTTTCTCCCTGTTTGTTGCTTCTCCAGTTCCTGTTTCACAAGCCATTGCGGATCCTGAACCTGCTGATCTGGATCGAGTCCAGTGTGGTTTTGTACCAGTTATACTCTCTGCTGCGCTCTGAGCGATGGAACCACACGTTGTCTCTGGGCCTTATTCTCTGCTGCAACTACTATGTCCTTTTTAAACTGCTCCGAGATCGCATCGTGCTGGGCAAAGCCTACTCCTACCCTCTGTCCTCCAACAGTTTGGGGCTCAAGTCGCAGTAGAGGCTCTTCACGGCGAGAGCTCGCCAACGAACTCTGGACGTGGAGGTCTGGTAACGACCGGAGGGTTGATTTGGCGCTCATGCTCACGGAGGTTAAGGGACAGACTGTGAACTCATAATCGTGTTTTGATACGGTTCTATTTTTAATGCAATGTTTATATATACCTATTTAAAAGAATATTTTTATTTTGTATACTATTTCAAGTTACGCCGGGCATTACCACGCTGACGACATTAGCATGTTGTGTTATGTTGTTGCTAGGCGACAGGGAAGTGAGGGAATGCCAGGAGGTGACTTTCACCAAAGATATTTTAAGTGCAGGTGGCCAATCACAGAGCCCACTTGGCTTCTGACCGTCAGTTCAACCAGACGAGAGATTCAGAGCAGTGGAAGGAGCCTGAGATTCTGAATCCTGATTGGGCTGTTCGGCTTCAGCCCCGAGGTTCTGGAAATGTTAGCAGGATGCAAACACTGCTGTCACTGAGTTTAAAGCAAAAAATTTACATTTTGGGAAATGCATTCATTTGCTTTCTGGTGGAAAGTTAAATGAGAAGATAGTTATGAATCATCTATGAGGCCACAGCATGCAGAGAGTTAGCTTTATGTTAGCACAAAGAGGGGAAATGGCAAACTGGGTTCTCTCCAACTCTGACAACATCTGCCTAGCAGCACCTCTAAAAACTCATGAATTAATAGGGGTGTCACAATTTCAAGATTAATTTCACAATTGATCAAAATGACCTTTCAAATTAAAAAAAAATCAAAAGGCAGATCCACTGATTCTCCTCATGTATATTTTTCTCTCCACTCCCATCTACTCTCATCATACAGCACATGGCTGAAAAAAGATACTTTAAAGGTGAAGTTTACCAGCCATTAGATCACATCTAATGCCATGTAGACTTTTTAAAGAAGAATTTGAAGATGTAAATGACAGTTGTCCAGGCATAAATCCAACGATCTGTTCGTCTTTTCAAATCAAGAATTGATTGTTTTACAGTGGTGCAAAAAAAAGACCTTAAATTCAAAAGTCAAATCGTAGTGTGTATTTGGAGAAACGTGACATTCCTACTAATTAACACTTTGTCTCCTTTGTTTTTGGTTATTTTAAAATATTATTCTGGTCCATTTTAGTCGAGCTAGCAAACCGTTTCCCCTTGTTACCAGACAAGCCAACCAGCCGCATGCAAAAACTTCATATTTAATGCACAGACATGAGAGCGAGTTACATTTTCAAGTCTAACTCTCTGCCAGAAAACGAATTGTGTATTTTCTAAAATTTTTAACTTTTGTTTTAAGCAGAACCTCGGCTTGGATTTGTACCACCAAGTGGAATAAAACTTTCCTACAAACTGTCATTATCAGTCTGTAGGAAAAACACCTTAGGTACTCTTATCCACTGCCTCTGCAGAGAATGCTGTATTTTTCCTCATTCACTTTGTTACTGTGTTTTAACCCTCAGTATCTGTTTCTGTCTCATCATTGGCTACCTGGAGGGCAGTTACAGCATCAGTCTTTACAAACGCTCACTGGGGTTGAGCTTCTGTTGGTATCTTTAAACTTACAGCAGACCTAAAAAATGTCAAAAAACAAGATTGACCTTGGGTGGTGGTGTTATCTTGGCGTATAACCACGTCCGCCTTTGGTTGTGATAACTCAGAAAGTGCAAAGTTTGAAGGGCTGCTGCTGTAACCAGGTGATTATTAAAGTACTCATGTCGGACCACACTTCTGACATGCTGAAATCTTCTACGATTCATTTGTGTTCTTAAAGGTCACCCAGTCGCTGTTTATTTTGTTCAGTTTTGGTGCCTGAATGCTTAAACCATGATGGGATGGAGGACCACATCACATGAGGTCCGTCTCTTTGTGGACTGGATGTAGATAACAGAACGAATGTGGCTAATAATAAAGATTGAAGTTGGTACCTGGCCAGGACCTAACCCTTCTCCCGCTGCAAATATGTCATTGTCAGAGGATGTTTAATAGCGACATTTCGATGGGCGATTTGGGGAAAGACTATTTATGTGTCACCTCATTACCAGTTCATGTATTCTCAGTTACCAGAATGGTGTTACAAACAGGTTGCCTTGCATGTCGTTGACTTTCTGTTTAGTCACACCTGTCGGACATCCTCTCCGTCACTGGCTCGAATCTGCAGTGAGTGCATAGGTTGGGGCGGTATTATTAAGGATTGTAATCGACCTGATCATCTGCCTGGTGCTCAGATAGAAGTCAATACAACTTTAAAGAGACAGCAGTCCACCCCAAAATGAAAAATACACATTTTGTCTTTGGCCTGCAGTGCTGTTTATCCATCTAGATTGTTTGGATTTGAGTTTCTGAGTTTTGGAGATATCGGCTGTCTGTCCAATATAACTCAATTCTCAGAATACCAAAATAAAAGATAATCCATAGACTTTGTCATGAGCAGTTTCATGTAAGAATTATTTTCTTCCTCTTGTAGAATCTACTGGAACTTCTTTCTTTCTACTCGAAGTAGTTCCTACATGAAACTGCTGACAGCAAGGTCTTGCTTTCAGAATCAGAGTGCCATTTTGTCCCATTTTATTAAAGAGGAGGTAGACATCTTTACAGCTGATATCTCCAAGACATTGCAGCTCACATCAAAACCATCTAGATGGATAAACAGCACTACAGGCCATAAGAAAAGTATGCTCTTTTGATTTGTGGGTGAACTGTCCCTTTAACAGAACAACCTCCTTTGTCAGGTGTAGAAACACTGAGAATAAATATTTCCTGTGCTGTCACGAACTTCACGCTGACTTCTTCAGTCAGGTTTCGGTTTCAGGTAGAGTGTAAAGGACGTGTGCTTTTGAGATGAACCAGTGTGCACATCTGGATCACCGGTGCTGCTCTGTGCCTCAGCTGTAGTGTGTGAGGAATCTTTGATCATACACAAATGCCATACACGTGCCCATTATTCTGCTTTATCTGCAAACTCCTTGGTGCTTATGTTTTATTTGCTGCCATTCTTCCACTTGAATGTAGCAAATCTTTCAACTGAATGTTGCTGTTGACTTGAATTGGCATGTTTTTGCAGTTGGTAGCATAATCCTTCGATTGAGCGCCACCTCTGAAATTTCAGTTTGTTAAATGGTTTTACTGTTATGTCACCTTTTTAACCCAGAAAGGAGACATTTTAAGATTTGCTTTAAATCCTTCTTCTATGTCTGTTCTTACTTGAATGTTTGCTCAGATAACACACTCTGTCTGCTTTCTTTGGATTGGTGAAACCCATAAGATCACGGCTAAAAAAGAGAAATGAGGAACAAGGTTTTGAAAGGTTTCAGGTTCTATCGCCTCTTTTTTCAATGCCCTGAAGTGTGCTTGATCCCCCTCTAGCCTACATGAAAACTGAAGACATGTTTTAGTTAAAAAAAAAAAAAAAAAATTACGCTAATGATGTCGATCTGTGTCCCCTTAATTATAAAAGTTGTCAAATTTGAGTTTGTTTTTCTATGTGCCATATCCCAGGATGCAGTTTCTGATTCCTGGTTGAACCTGTTGATGAATGTGTCCATGCTGGAGAAGTCATAGGAGCTGGTCCTCATATTTCGGCTTTTTACAGTGTTCAGTTTCCCCACACAGCATTTCTGAAAATGTTTTTGACATCTGAAATAAAACAAACGGTGTTTAAACAGAGATTATGTGTGTGATATGTTGTATGAGCAGACTGAGAAGAAATGTGGGACACAGTTGCTTATTTCAAGGCATATATTTCATTAAATTTGCCACAGTCTTCAGTTTCTGAAACACAAATAATGCAATGTCACAAATGTTAAATGAGGAGAAAGTAAAAAGTGCTTATGTAGGCCTATGCTAAGTTGGCATAATGTTCATTTTGTACACCTGCAATGTTTTATCTTTGCCACCAGAGGGAGCTAAGCATTAAAGTACAACATTCAACAAAATGTGCTTCATATAACAAGTAATCTGCAGCCTTCTGCAGCAATCATTTAATAGCATTCTGTGTAACAAGTTCAATGTTCTTCCAAAACACTGTTAATTTAGCTGGCAGAGTACAATGTGCTTGTAGATAAGTTGTGTGTCCATTGAGAGGAGATACATAACAGTTTGGACAGAAACTGTTGGCACCTTTGGTTGCTTACTTGTACATTCATCCACAAAAATCATTTTCAGTAGAAAAACTTCAAGAGTTTTAACAGTGCAATCTTTAGTATTAGCACAATAAAAAGGCTATAATGCATCGTGAAACAGTTTTCACGTTCAGTCCTCTTCCTTGTAATCTGAGGGTCTGTTGTCCCAAAACATCTTTTTACATCAGTCCATGTTCCAGATGGTTTTTCCAATAACTTTGTTATCCAGATAAATGTTCTATGAGGCAGATAAATCTGCTTCTGTTCTGCAAAGCCACATGACATATTTCCCCAGTTACACCAAGGCAGCAAACTTTTTCATAGTTTAGAAATGTGAGTGAAGATGCAAAACTACGCATAAATGAAACGAACACGTCCTGTTTACAGAATTTCATATTGTTACTGCATTTGTGTCTGTCATTTACATTACTGACATTTTTGCAGGGGCAACAAACAAAATTTTCATGTTTATACTGATATTACTTCAGTGCTATAAGTAGTCGGGGGGGGTGGGGGTGGTAGATTCTTGTGGCCTCGGTAATGCAGTATGACGTATGAGGATATAATGGGCATATGTGCCGAATCCCAGTGTCCACCCTCACAGACTAATAAACTTTGAGACACGGTCATGGCAAGTTTGCGAGTGCTTAAGACTATCCCACTGTCAAATTGTCAAGTCCACAAGGGCTCTCCCATAGACTTTTTGAAACCTTTATGCACACTTAACATAAGTCTGCATTCTGCAGACTTTGCCTGAGGGAATTACTCACAGTTCATAGTGTTGTAATGTTAAGGGACTCCCGAAAAACTTGGTATTTCGCCTGGGAACAGTGCCTTACATCCTGCATCAAAGTGTTGTGTGCCTGATGCACATTCTTGTCAGTTCACTTATAAACTAACAATGCCATAACTGAAAAAGTGGTTTATCAGCCCATTTTTTGCCTTAACCCCAAGATGAAATATACAGGAAACCTGACTGAACTCTAACTTAAAACACATAAGATTTTTTTTATTTATGTGATCAGTAATTCACAGTGATACACTTAGATTTTAGATCCTTGTGCTGCTGGCATGGCTGCAACTGTGATGAACATTTTCAAATGACCCTAACTCTTGTTTCTCTTCATTGATTGATACAGTTAATCACTACACCCTGAACTAAATAGTGCTACAATATATTGACAAGATGGACGAAGTTATGTCAGATAACAAAATGATGTGGGCTCCATATTCCATATACAAGGCTTGTCTCACATTGTATGTTTGTGTTATTCAGTCTAGTTGGATAATTGTCAAACTATTAGAAATAAAATTAGCCCAGAATTTTTCACTAAGTCCAACTTTTTTCATGTACTAAGAGCACGGGCTGAAACGGTCACAGAGCTCACCCATGAGCTTGCCAAAGCATGCACTCCTACGTGCTGCAAAACTGCGCCCATCCCATTGAAATGAATAGTTTTTAAGGAGTCCTGTAACATCACAAATAGGGAAGCGTGTAAAAGGAACAGGAAACAAATGTAGGAGCAACTACGATGGTACAAGAAAGTTTACACGTAAGTGTATGATGCTTGTTTGACAAAAATGACTAAATTGATTATTTGAGTGTTTTACATGGTTGGCCAGGATTAAAACATTTCAGGACTGAGGCAGTTAAAATAATAAAAATATAAAATTAAGTAAAACAAGAAAGATAAATACTAATAATAAAACAGATAGACAGACCAGGTGACGTAAGCTTAAGTCTGTGAGGGGTCAGGGCTTAAGGCTGTAGGGGCGACATTGGGATTGGGCCATGGTTTTGTGTCTGCATCCTCAGTCTCCACCTTTTCCTCACCCCTCTCGGCAGTCCACAAAGTTTCCTTTTATCCAGTAGCAGATCTGAGCATATTTGAGGGGCGTGATTCTCACTGCTACATTAAATTCCTGAGACGCCCCTTGTCGTTCCACCCACTGATGCCCAGAAAACACACCTATCACTTTCCGCTCCCAGCGTCGGCGACGCCCATCCCACATCCGGGCGTAGACTCCTGATCCGCTGGCGCCGGGCTGAGCATCACAGTGCTGGTAGAGCAGGTCTGGCGTCTCCTCACCAGCCCGACAGAAGCGATACACCAGCTGGCCTGGGCGGTCATTATCAAATCCTGAGAAGTGGACTCGTCGACCTGGCAGCCTCTGAGCTGGCGGGCTGACTCCTAACTTCATGTGGCGGCGTTTGTGGGGTTTCTTGAGTTCAAGCAAAGCGTAGTCATAGTCCATCCCAATGTCATTGGCATTCCCTTTAATCCATCCTTTGGGGACATGGGTGCGCTTGGCTCTGATCCACTGGAACTTCATTTTGTCATTGGTTGGTGGGGCGTAAGGGGCAGGGCCGCCTTCAACATGGTTGGTGAAGTTGGAATGAAGGTAAAAGGAAGACGGCTGTGTGTCTCGATGCTTGGGTTTTAGAAACCCAACCCGAAGCTTCTGGGCTCCTTTTACATAGTTTTTACCATCATGGACACAGTGAGCAGCTGTGAGAACATGACGGTCTCCCACCAACGTACCAGAACACCCAGTGGACAGTTTGACCGACACTGAGAATGGATATTTAAGCAGGAAGTTCTGCCCGGCAATGCTGAAACGCCCATCATGGCCGAAGATCTGCCGCTTTCTCCTGACGTGTGACCGCTCAGCCTTCCCAGACGCCCCCGAGGAGTAGGCCGGACTGGTGTTTGAATTTGGGTTGTAGCCATAGATCCCAATGGCGGTCTCAGTAAGTTGACCATTAGAGTGAAGTGTCTCGTAGGCCATAAGACGCCGCAGGTCCCAGTAACTCGGTGGAGGGGCTCTCTTGTGGCATTCAGGGTCACAGGGGGAGCTGACATCCAAGCGGGCAGGAGACAGGAAGTGAGGGGCAGGCCGAACCTCCGTCTGCTGTGGGAGGACCACAGGAACACGCTGGAGAACCCACTGGGGGCGGGAGGAGGAGGAGAAAACAGGGGGGAGGAAGAGGAGAAACAGGAGGGAGGTAAACCTGTGGATATACAGAAGGACAAATCAGGTTAGAGGCAAACTGTAAGATTTTCCCAAAAAACAATGCACAGACTCAAAAAATACAAAAATAATACATCTCAATCGTCACCCATGACCCACCAGAACCTTCTTATTTTCTCATTATTGTGCTGTGCTCGGGACACTTTACCAACCCAAAACCTCAGTATTTGACGTCCCGGGAACCAGATGAGCATTTACAAACAGCAACTGACAAATCCTACTGATTCTACCTTTAACTTCTATTCAAAGAGGACGAAGTGTGAATCATTGGATTGTTTGACTCATTCATTGTCAGACTCAACATTTCTGCAGACCTCAAGTGGTCCCGTTAAATGTGACCGGATGTCTGGGTCCCCCTCAGTGTCTGCAGGAAAAAACATTCTCATTCCTAAAAGCAGCATCATGGATTTACAATTACAAACATGGGAGTTGAGCGAGAGCATTTTAACTTGAAGAATGTTTATCTGTGCTGGAATTTGGCAGCTGTGAACTTGCACTGTTTTTAATGCTGCAAATATGACAGACAGGGCAAAGATCAGGCCTTACTAGGCTCTGATGGAAAATTCCTAAAGTTGCCAGAGGGATTGGCCTTGAGCCTGCAAGAGTGGCTGGATAACATTTCGTTGCACTGAATATAGATTCTACTTTTTGTAAATGGGTAAAAGTTGATACAGGCCACACTTTTGTGCACTTTAAAAACTCAACAGCAATGTCTCTTTCCAAAAAATATGACTCGGTTACTCGAGATAATCCTCAGACCTTGTTGTGAGAACTTTCAAGAAGGAACTATTTTCTGTTTCTCGTCCATAAGTACATACATGCTTCCTTCTGTGTGGTGATACAGTTGGTAGGCATACTTTGGTAAAAATAATGTACATACAAAACAGTATAAATGCAGCACTTTTAATTTTGCTTCCATTTTGCATGAGTTAAACTGAGAAATCTAAGACACCTTCTCTGCACACAAAATTTGTGAAAATCTGTTAATGAACACTTTGTGTTTTGTTGACATCAGTGAAGTGAGGGCACTACTGGTCAGTACAGTAAATTCAGAATTAATACCGAAGGGGAAATTCATGCTGGTGTACTTTCTGTACCATGTAAATCATCCGCATCCCCTATACTTAATTATGACTTTTTCACACAGGAGTACACAAGAGGGCAAAGTCATGACCTGCCCTACTCTGCCTCTGACTCATTGTTAAGTTGGGTTGGTTAGGTTTTGGTATGAGGAGTGATTGGTCACGATTAAGGTAAGAATATCTGGATAAGTAAATGAAAGGCAGAGTAGGGTGGGTCATGACTTTGTCCTCCTGGGAAAAAATGGTGAAAAAATGTTGCATTTATATTTTTCTTAAGTACAGTTCCAACATAAAACTACTCACAAAAAGGTCTGTGGATTAGTAACTGGATCATGATTCCTAGAAAGCAACTGAAGTTTGTTTTAGTACCAGAAGCCAAGTGCTCTATAAGTAAGAGTAAAGTTGTGTCATTTTTTATTTTGGGGTGAACTGTCCCTTTAAACACACTCCTACCTTCAACTCTGTTCTTCTCCTGACATAAAGGACTACAATATACAGCAGGACTCATAGGAAAATGGTGCAGACATAATGAAATCTAAAGCTGCAATAATTATTAATCGATTGTAAAAGTAATCACCAACTATTTTGATAATTGATTAAGCATTTTAAGTCAAGAAAAAATGTCCACCTTCTCTTCTTTCAGCTACTCAAATGTGAATATTTTCTGTTTTCTTTGCTCCTCTCTGACTATTTACTGAATATCTTTGGGTTGTGGAAAAAAACAGGACACTTAAGGACGTCACTTCAGGCTTTGTGAAAAAACTGATCGACATTTTTCACTATTTTTGACATTTTATCGGCCAAACAACTATTTGATTAATAAACAAAATAATCAATAGATTAATCAGTAACGAAAATAATTGTTAGTTGCAGCCACAAATAAAATCTCAAGTTAATAAAATCTAGAATGGCATATCTTCATCTTGCAACTAATAACACATACAGTAGTAAAAGGTCATATATTTTCTTAATTTTAAGGTGAATTACTAACGGTTTTCGTACAAGTACTGTTTATGTGTGGTTTTCATTTACCACGGTGTCAGTAAAATGTTTACGGTGCAGTTTACAGTTTTTTCTTAATTTTTGAACTTCGCCCTGACTCTTCTAACCTCTGTGAATCCTCCTTTACGCACAGACAAACCTGACAGAGGTGACTTACCGGGGGAGCGCAGCCCGGGAGCGCATGGTGGTTTTGGCTTCTGCAGGTGAGCTGGTGGCTGAACACTGTGAGAGGGGCAAAACCCCCTCAAACCAGAACAGGCTCAGCCCGCGATGAATGGGAGTTTAACTGCTGAACACTCCTGCTGCAATTTAAAAAAAAAAGACTTCTCGACTCTTCTCTCAGGAACAGACGACTTTATTTAATCCGCGATGGTTTGGAGTCGTCCGAGAGTTGATCGACAGTTGGATCATTGTGCGCTGCTGGAGGAAGAGGAGGAGGAGGAGGAGGAGGTCTCCCTTCTGACTGACTGACTGAGCTCACAGTGTCACATCTGCAGACGGAGATATTCGGACTACAGTGAGTACATCCGACCCCAACATGGTCACGTGACGCATCTCATCACTGCTGCTGCTCATCGTGTTGGTTTCAAGCGACTCTTTTCTCTTCGGTTCAATAGGAAGGTTCATAACGATTATATATATTCTCACTTGGTGACCTTTTTCAGTGCACTTATAGTATTGCACATCACTCAGATTTACTTGATCAATTAATCTATTTTTTCTAATCAATAAAGTTTAGTTTTGTTTATGGAATTTCAGAATCAAATGAAATGACCACTCAAGTTCCCCGACTCCAATAGTGCATATTCAAAAGGGATTCAATGCAAATACTTACAAATAAAAAGAGACAGACTGATGCTGCTTTAACACGAACATTCACAGAGATTATTTCTATAATATGGTACTGTTTTTATTATAAGTCACTCATCATAAAGTCTTTGTATTAATTTATAACTAGTGTCTTTATTGATGTGTAATAACCCATTTATTAATGCTAGATGTGCAACTTATCACTCATTAATTGAAAACCACTCTTGAGTTGCCAGGTTGTAAAAAACCTCTCTGGTGTTTTCAAATGGTTAGTGATGTTTTGGAAGATCTTTATGAAGCATTATTAAGACAAGTGCCTTGAGGATTAAAACTTTTCACAGGGATTTTTCACAACCTGGCAACCCAAAACATGCACTCCGTAATGGCTTATAACAGATCCATAAGAAATAAGTAAGTTATTTATTAACCGTTAGCCTTATTTTATTGTAATCCCTTGCTAGTCACCACCAAAGGTGTGGACTCGACTCTTATGACTTGAGTCACAAATTTGATGACTTCAGGCCTGACAAAATCAAAAAAGATGTACAACTTGACTTGGACTTTAACACCAGTGGCTCATGACTTGACTTGGACTTGAGTCTTTTGAGTTGAAAATACTTAATTCCATGAAAATGTGCCTCGAATCAATTCATTTGCATTCATTTTCTGAATCAACAAACACTATTAATTCCCAGCAAGGTCCCCAGATTCCCCCGGATCCACTTTGATTGCACCAATCCAACAGCATCAATCCAAAGTAGCAGGAGAGAACCTTGAAGAACTTAACGTTATGTTACTGAGCTCCAGCTGGAAAAAATTATACCAGAGACGACTGTGTTTGTTTAGAAAAACTACACTGTGATCAATTAAAAGAAAAAACAAAGTGCAGCATGCAAAATGTGCAGCTCAAAAATTACAGAGGTGCATCAGCTTCCAACTTTCTTCAACATTTGAAGTTGCATGAAGGATAGTAACTTAATATTTGCAAAGATAATTGTGTTTGTGTATAAAAACTACACCGGTCAATAAAAATTAATCATAGTATGGAATGGAGACGCAACTTTCAACTTTATTTGATATTTGAATTTGCACAAAGAACAATAAGCTGAGGCTCAACGACATATTTAGTGAAGACAGAATTTAAGACTTGAATCTCAAAGTTTAGGTACTCAGGACTTGACTTTTACTCTCAGCCTTGACTTTGGACTCGAATGCAAATGCACTTGAGACTTATTTGTGAGCTGCAAAACAATGATTTGATACCACCTCTATTACATCAATTTACAAATCCTTTATAAAAGATTATTTTTTAGGATGGAGTGCCAATTATATAGGAACAAATGTATAGATAGTTATAGTTGGTATTCATTATAGATATTTAGGGCTTTGGGTCACACAAAGCAAATAATTCTGAGGAGATGCTCTGAGTTTACAGCCACGTGATGGTTTGTTATCAACAGGACAGGCCAAAACAGCTGGCCGGAGACATATGCTGCCTGTCCAAAACTGAGGTCGTAGAGAGAGGAAATGTGCAGAGAGGATGACGGAAAAGAAACAAGATGGGGTGTGTAGCTGTTTGTGTGTCTGTTTGTGTTTGAGAGAAACACTGAGACATTGCACATACTGGGACCTACTCGTCACACAAACACTGACTCACTTTCAGTCTTTAGCTTCTCTCTCCTTTTCTGTCTCTATCTGTGCTACACAAACGCATCCACAAATGACATTATGTAGCACACATACATCAATGTTTTGCCCAAACTAACTTTCACATTGTTGTTTCAGTGGGTTTATCACCCCCGTGACTCTTGGCTTTAATCACAAAGACAGTTCATTTGGGGAGAAATCTGTTTATTTCACAACAAAAACCTCACTTATCTCACATCATGCGGCTCTCCGAAATATGACATTTACAGTCAAAAGCGGCCTCGCTGCTACTGTGACTGCTTCTTGTGCGGAATTAGTTCAGTGGGCAGAATGTGGTTCTGATGCCAGTGCTGGAAGTTTGCTTTCCACTTGACCCACCCATGCTGAAAATGTGCAAGCTGTTGGTAGATATTATGCCATGTAATGATTTCATTAGGCTCGACTGCCACCAGAAAGACGGGAAGAGAGAAAGAAAGAATGAAAGAATGAAAGAAAGAAAGACAGAACAAGAGGGGTGGGGGTAGTGAGTGGGGACTCATGCATGGCTGAACAGTTAGCCAACCTCCACCCATCTCTCCCTGTCCTGCAGCAATTTGATATGTGGACTCTGTCATGAAAAACTTGCAGAATATCTGTGCAGCTGAGTTTTTCCTGCAAAAAGTTCAACATACGAAATACATTTATTGCTTCTCTGAGAGAGAGAGATAAGAAGATTAGAGGGATAGATTATCTGAAGTGGGGCTGTATGAGAAGGGGGGCAGCAGCACAGAAGTTACAAAAGGTATTTTAGCTGCTTAAAAAGGTCTGCCTAAAAAAAAAATCAATATCAGTCTAAGTGTGTGCTATATTTAGAATATTTTCAGCACTTTACCTTGATGTCAGACTTTTCTGGCACCTTCAGGAAGTCAGGTTGTGTTCAGACCAAATCAGGTGTTGTGACGATTTACATAGGATTGTGGGTGTGTATCTTTGAGTTTATTACATAAACAATCAGAAAATGTTTTATTTCTCAGATTCTCCAGCTTTCTCTCTAACAGTGCTCCCTCTCTAGCTTGCTGAACCAGTGCTGTGCTCTTTCTCACAAAAAAAAAAAAACCTGACACAAACCAAAGGAAGCTTCTTGGTCTCACCATTTTGTAGCATAAACAAAAAAAAGTCAAAATGCTGATGTCAGAGCTGGGTACACAAAAATAAACCAAGAGAGGACACAACTGAGGAGGAGAGTATCCTCATTTGGTCACTGAACTCCACCCAGTTTCAGCGATATTTCAGGCTGACTGCGGGGCAGTCTGATCGCTTGCTCACATGATTGGCCTCCGCAGTGTGACATTGAGTTGAACTAATGCAAAAATTGATTTTTAAATGAAAAGGTGTAGCACATAATCCCTCATATGATGGTGAATAGACATTTTTACATTTATATTTGACTGCAAATTAGCTACGACTAGCTGTCCTATGTACATTGCATTGTTTTACTTAAAAAAATTGTGGTGGACTCTTATGTCTTTAATTGATAGGACAGCCGAATTACAGCTAGCTAAGCTAAGCTAACCAGCTGCTACCAGATGCAGCTTTATATTTACTGTTCAGACATGAGAGTGACATCAGTCTTCTCACTGAGGTGTTGAAAAGCAAATAAAATGTTGAACTATTGCTTTAAGAAGATTCAAATCAAGGGCTCCTGCAACTGATTATGGATCAGCACCTTTGCCAGGACAAAGGGCGGACCTGCTGGCTCATCAAACAACGCTCTGAATAACCGAACACCGCACCCATCCCTCAACACAAATTTACAATTAGTACTCGCACACACATACCTCTCGCTGGAGCAGTTTCTGGGGCAGGACGGTCTGCCAGCGCCTCATCCTCCTCAGCAGCCTCGCCAGTCTCTGCTCACATTTTCACATGAACCAAAGGTTACCTGAGGTTTTATAACTAAACTCTATGTGGATGTTTTCTTGCAACAGATCAGTTTTTGATGTTTGATAATAGTCCACTCAGCTCATCTGTGCATTTAGACACACTTGAAATGAATAAAAATGAAAATTAAATATGAAAAAGATTTTTTCCTCGAGGACAACAGGAAGGGATGTTCCTTTTTACCAATGCCTGGGTGCTAATAAGGGAGACATTTCTGTTTGTTTTGAATTGTTATGAAAGGCCCCGTTTGTTTGGCTATGCCTGCTGTTGTCAAGGAAACCAACATTCCCCGCAGTACTGTTCATGTTAATTGTTTTATTCCTCCCACTCTCCTCCTCTCGCTTCTGGCCACAGACACAATCAAGCAAGTGTGGACGGCCTCACATGTTTGAATCTTCTCTCTTTACGTCGCTCTGTCTGTCTCCGTCTGTCTCTGTTCCTTCTTTGTATTTACCCGTCTCTGTGCCTCCCAGTTTCTTGTTTGACTCGTCTCTCCCATCCTGGACCTCTTCTCTCGCGCGTCCCAAGGGGCCATGAAACAGCTGTTTGGCAAAATGAGATAACCACAGAGCTCTTTGGAAAAGTTATTTGCTGTGAAATCTTTGGGGGAACTTGAGCCAAGTTTTAAAGCTCAAGGCAAAGTCAAAAGGAAGATAATATAACCGTTGGCAAGAACATTTTATATATAACTTTTACTGCCTCATGTAAAAGATAAAACACTGTCTTGTTAAACTGCAGTCAAAGAAAATTTGTGTGTGTTTTCTGATGAAGTATTTTAGTTTACTGTTTGGAGTATTTGCTTTCTTCCACCCTGCGTGTATACTGACATGTCTATTTGTGAATTCTTGTTGCCCAGAATGCCCTTTACAAGTCCTACAGTAATAGTGATGATTACGTAACAGCAATAGAGCAGTTTTATACCTAAATTGGTTGCAGCCTGTTGCCCCAACAATCACTTCATGGTGTGCACACTCTACATAATGAATGCGAAGTCAGCATCTATTGTGGGCTTTAATGCTGACATGACATCATGTCAGTGTTTCAGGATAGTCAAAACAAATTTTAAAGGCACTTTATTACTTTTAAACAGTTATGGTTACATTCATTTAATCATGTTTACATTGACTGCTTTCTGAATAGCATGCTATGTTTCTTGATGCGTAACTGCCACTGGTTGTCAGTCAGTCAAACAGCGTGTAATTGTTTATCTCTTGTAAACCAAGAGAAATGTACTGTGAAGCAAGATTAATGGATTAGTGAGGTATGTTGAGTCTAAAGCCAGGGTTTTCAGTGTCATGAAGGTGACTCTCTGAACCTGGCTACATCACCATGGTGACTTATGCTGAACTCATAACCTGGTTGGGAGCAGTTTATGTTCAGAGTTTGTGATTAAATCAGCTGTAAACAAAAAGCACAGTTCTTTAACTAACTCTTCGTAAACAATGTTTTTCATGAGCGATGGTAGATTTCTTTTTGCTGTGCTATACATTAGTAATATCAATGAATGAAGCTATGTAATGTAATTACATCAGCACAGACTGTATGCATTGTGCTGCTGCAGGAACCTCAGCAATATAGACCACTTTATATATTTTAAGCTTGATCCTGATTTGATGCCTAGTTTATTTTACACTGCTGATACTGCAGCTTAGACCACCAATTAGAAAAAATGATTAGCCTAGCCTATTTATAATATTCAATCAGTAGCATTGATTTTACTTCAATTTGGACAAAAAAATAAGGCGATTGCAACTCTGACTGGAGATTTAGTTTTTGTCGAGCCAGCTCATGCAAAGAAAGCCTGGCTATGTTGAGCTTCCTTCATACTGCAGCCCTCTGGTGTCCTAGTAGCCCGAAACACCACAGGGAACCTTTAAAGAGCAACTCCAGACAAATGCATGCAGCGTAGGTGCAGCAGCTGCCTAAGCTGCCATGTACAAGTATAAAAATCAGAACATTTTGTGCCCCTCAAACGTAGCTGAGTGTAGCATTAGCAAGCATGATAAGTGCAGGCTGAGAGATGGCGTCATACATGAACAAGATTTATTCTCCTTCAGTGGCAGTAAACACAACACATGGGCCCGTCAATAACGTTCCTTTAGTGGGAGCTCAACAAGATATTTAGGAATGACAGTAGCCTCTTACAGCTGGTTAGGTCTGACTACCAGACTTCTGTGTTAGGATGTATTCCATTTTACACTGAGTGGTGGTCAGACAATGTTCCCTGTGCCCCCTACAGTCGTGGCTCCCTTACTCCTCTGTTACATATTTTAAATAATCTGTTAGAGAGGGTTCTAGCATATTTTGAGGGTATAATTACTTTTTAAAGAGTAACTGAATGGACCAGTGTGACCACCAGTACAGGCCTAAAACCAGTGTTTGTTTTGTCCATTCTGGGCTACTGTAGAAACATGGTGGTGCAACATGGCGGCGTCCCTCTGTAGATGCAGCTCAGTCTATGGTAATGAAAACACAGCAATACTTATTTTCAGCTATATTATACAGTAATCGAAACATACCTATGAATATGTGCCAATAAATAATTATAAATCTTATACACTGGACCTTTAACAGCAGGATGAAAAGCAGCGTTTTGCAGGATCTGTGCCATCCTAACATAGGACTCTTAACTTAAGTTCAGTTAGGACAGTTCTGTAATAGCTAAATTCCTATCCTAAGATGGAGATGGATGTTTTCCTTAATACAGTTAGGACAGTAATACCAAAAATCCAAAATGTCATCCTGAATGTAGAGAACATAGGATTTCAGTGCACCTGTGCATCCCTGCAGCGAGATGAGATGAGAAGTTCTCTTTAAATAGCAGGGCCTCGATACCATCGCTCCAACCCTGATCAGTACAGAACAGACTGTGGCTCCAAATAATGCCATCATCGCAAGATGATGCAGTTCTGACCACACTCAGCCAAACCCAGAAGTACTTCTTTGTTTGGTCAGAGGTGCTTGAGACTTTCAACCAGAATTATCAATCTAGTGTGCACATTTTTACATCAAGTCACGCACACATCATACTGTGGCATTCAAGTCAAATGGAGGAATCCAAAGAAGTAAGGAATTATCATGTGAAACAGCACACAAACGAAACACTTCTAAGTTTTTCCTCCAGTCATAGCCTTTATTTCTCTCCCTCACATACAAATGCTTTTGATGACTTGGACTTTCTAAACAGTTTTCGCCTATAAGAAAGGAGTTTTGCACTGTGACTATGGGTAAACCCCTTGGCTTGGCAGGGCATGTGATACTCTGGCTCACTGGGAAATGACTCACATCCTTGTGAAAGATATGGCAAACCATTTATGACATCCAGCAGGAGTTGTGTGGTTTTCTGTTGCTAGTTTTGCGGTTTAAAATTTTGTATAATTTGATGTCCTTACAAACCTAATTTGGTTTCATTCTGAAGGTAAAGATAATTTAAACTCTGTCCTCCTCTGAAGTCATTTTTCACTCCTTAGGCCAGTGCCTGTAATCAGATGAAAGAGTAATTTAATCAAAACACAGAGTCTTTCATTATACAAAGGTCCCTGGTATTTATCCTTCAGTAATAGGAATTCTGGTCATGGGTGCAATTTATTCCAAATAAACTCATGATCTGACAGCACAGATGCAGAGGTAATGATGAGAAGGAGCTGCTCTACTGTTACAAATATTTCTTCTTTTTTTTTTTTGTAATTGCTTTTTTTTCCTTAACTCTTTCCTTAACTGAGATTTCTTCAGTTTTCCTTCTCTGTTGTGTTTTTGTTGTGTTTCTCCTTGTGTACTTTGACAGCTTTGGTTGTGTGTGTGCCTGTAAAATCCGCTGAGAGTCCTGCATGTGATGTTGAGATGATTTTTTAATTTCAATTTGAAATTATGTGACTGTTGCAAAACCTGGCTTTAGTTGTATTTTTCTTTGTCCTTAATCATGATTTTCAAGTATGAAATATGTTTGGGTTGCTTCGTAAAAGTCATGTTTTATTGGACACCTGGGTGTTTAATATGGTTATAAACCTTGTTTTCAATTCATGATGAATAATGTAGTTTGAGGGAGGAGAGATTGCCTGTTAGTGCCGATATTGTATCAGCAGATTTTTGAGGTGATAAATCCACAATTACTATTAACATGCTTTTCCAGACAACTGAAATATTATGGGTAAAAATCCCCCAGTATAAAGGCCATGTTCGAAGTGTGTGGTTCAGCTGAATGTTACTACAGTTCTACCTCAGATTAACACATTACAACTGGACAACTAGTTCAACTCACTAAACGGTTTCTGTCCTGTTGTATCTGGCACCAAGACGTTTGCAGCAGATCCTTTAAATCCTGTAAGTTGTGAGGTGGGGCCTCCATGGATCAGACTTGTTGTTCCAGCACATCCCACAGATCCTCGAATGGATTTAGATCTGGAGAATTTAGGCCAAACACCATGTCAAAACCAGGCCTTCTTCACCATTGCTGCATGGTCCAGTTCTGACATTCACCCGCCCATTGTGGGCAGTAGCGGCAGTGGATAGGCGTGAGGGCGCTCTGACCAGTGTTGTTGCTACACAGCCCCCCACAGGCTTTGATGCACTGTGTGTTCTGACAGCTTCGCACAGTGACTTGAAACAGGGGAAAACAGCTTGTCTGACACTGTCCAAAGCAAACGAAATCCACCTACCTGCATCTGTAAAGTTCACTAATGAACATCTTATTTTATTTGTGTAATACATACAAAAATGATCATGTAAAACCAACAATTAGCCGGTTTGTGCTCTGAGCAGTGATTTCCTGGAATCTGGTCCATGGTTTCTCTCAGATGTTCTGATAAATAACAAAGATGAAGAAACATTTACAGCATGCAACTCCCCCTAAAACCACAAATTGTTGTTTAAACATCTCTGTTTATGCACGCATTAGACAGAGGAGAAACTTTGTAGAATTAGGTCAGCTTGAGGGGTGCTTGTAGGCATATTTCTGAACTTTAGAGACCCATGCTAGCTGTTTCCCCATGCATCCAGTATTTATGCTAAGCTACTGCCTTGACTCCAGCTACATTCTGATTATTAAATAGTTGTCACAAGAGCACTGAACTTGATGTCAAATATGCGTCACATCACAACAACAGTAAATCTTATCAAAAGGCATGTCCTATTAATTATCATACTCTTCACGGGAATTTTCATAGAATATCAGCAACGTGCTTTTTCAAAATCCAGCTGTGCAGCACGCCAAAGGACACTGTGACTCAGACAAGTAACCTATTTGCATGTGGTTGCTGTTGCTCCCAACCTGATCCAAGTTGAGTCACTGTGAGCATCCGCCCATCCCTGAGAGAACCACCACACACTGAGGAAAGTGACAGTCCGTCAGCTACAGAGGGACCCCAGATATCAAGAATTCCTGTGAATCGGATCCATCTTGAAACCCTGCAAGTCTTCACAAAGGATTTTTCAGGGCTGTCGTCCAGGGATTGTCTCATTCTCAGTGCTAAAAGCTATTCATCCTTGAGTCTGTGGCAGTTATGTGTGATTGAGACACTGATTTCTCACAGGCAAAGCACATCTTGAGATAATATCTTGCCCCACAGAAATTCAAGATGTGTGTGCATGTAGAGCAACAAGTGGTTCAGTGTGTGGTACAACATCAGGAGAAGGATGAGCATCTGCTGCTCAGGAGACACTGTATTAATCTCTCTAATGTTCTATCCAGAGCTACAGGGACAGTATCTGTGTGTGACTCAGATAACCCAAAACATCACCCTCACAATGACTGTTTCATTCATCTGCAGGTTTCCTGTTGTGCTCCCATTTCTGATAGTAAGATAGAAAATAATCTCTTTGTTTCTCTCAGTCCTCCTCTCTGTGTTGGTGATGATATCACAGCTCAGAGGTCAGAGGTTAAACTCTTCCAGCCGGGCAGAGGTGGTCTGACCACACGACACAAGCATGAACATGGAGTCTAGCAGCATACCAGTAAGATCACTGCTGACCATAATAAGCACCCAGCAGACCACAGTCGTCTCCATTATGCACTTTTGATGATGACATGATCACCACTTCTCTGGTCCAGACCCAATTATTTGTACTGCGGGGGAGTTCTGTGTGTGTGTTTCTGTTTGTGTGTGTGTTTGTGGGAGATGTGGGGGTATGTTAATCATGGAGGTCGGGATTTGGGACATGTGAGTCACTTCCAGGCCAGGTCTATTCAGGCTAACTTTAGCTGTGATTGAAAAAACAAAGTCCCTTCATTCACCTTGAATGGGGACTGTAGGGTGGCACGGAGGGGATGCCAAGGCAGGGGACCTATGGCAACAATACCCATGGTTGTGCAGCAAAAAAGTTGAGTGCTGGTCAACTTTTGCAACAAAACAAAATAAATGCCTCCTTGACAGCTTTCTAGAGCTGTTTCTGTGATGATTACAAACTGATGCAGTGTTTTGGCATCTGATAAGTCTTTAAACTTCAACTTCAAACTTCATTGTCTTGCCAGTACCTTAAATTTCATATGAAGTTAAAATCAATGATTAAGTGTGTTTATCACATATATATATTGGTGTATGTGTCACCTGTATGCCAGTACATCTCCCAATATTGTTTTGTTAATGTACTTTTAAATTATATTTCATAGTTTTTCTTTTTTTGTAAAATGATTTGAAACTGTTGATGACTCATCCTGCAGTCTGAGGCGTTACTAAATCTTTGTCCAGTGAAACACTTTCTTGCTTATGTCACAGCATAACATCTCCTTTGAACAGTACATCTGTTCTCAGGAACCAGAAGAATGTTTGTGTTTCTGGTGGCCTCAGTGTACAAAAGAACAACTTTATAACTGTATTCATTGATTTGGATGAAACTGGATCAATATTTTATGCAGAAAATTCTTTCTTGTTTTCCCTCTGAGCTGCTGAGCTTCAACACTCAGTTATTCAATTACACAGTTTCCTGAAGGACAGATATCTTCAGCTTCAGTTACTTGTTGCTAAAGCAGCTAACCATAACTGATGGCTATCTGCCATTAGCCATCAACAGAACTGGGCTCGGCAGCCTCCCAGTGAACTCAACTGATCACCAGGACGAACACAATCTCAGACACCAACAGGGAGCACAGCGAGGTTGTACCAAGATGGTGGTCCTGGCTAACTGCTGTTAGCTTGGGAGCTGCTTGGAGCCAAACCTCCTTGGTAGCCTATTCACTGTCTTTGCTGGCCTCAATTGGTCTCAAGGCAGTTTTGGTCCCAGCCTGGCTGTATTCAATGTGAGCTGCCAGCCTGGGAAGAATCAGGTGACAGGACCGCTCTCCGGCTCTCTGGACCGCCATAATGGCAGGGCGAAGAGTGTAACACAATCTGTGACTGGCTATTGTAAACACCAGTCAATGTCTGCATCAAGTCCCTCCCTAACTGAATCTTTTACACAACACACGTAAGCAAACTGACCGTTTCATGGGAACTTTGAGCAGCACACCATCATGTAGCACATTACACAGAGTGGCTAGAGCTGAATGCTAATGTCAGCATGCTTACATGGGCATGAGAATGCTAACATGTTGATGTTTATCTGAAGAAAACCCACGCGGACACAAGGAGAACATGCAGACTCCACATGGAAAGGTCCTGCCCCAGCCACAAACTCCCCAGCGCCCCAGCCGGCTGGGGGATTTTAACTCAGGACCTTCTTACTGTGAAGCAGCAGTATCCATTGCATAAAGCTGTATTAAATAAACATATTAAATTATTAAATATTAACATATTAAATAAACAGCTGTGATTGGCCCAACCGCAGCCAAAGCTGGTGGAATTCCTGGTCTTAATGGAAGCAGGGGGGAGCGGACATATCTGCCAGTGCAAATGAAAACATGAACTTGGCAGATTCATCTGGTTCTCAGGCTACAGAGAATCAACAAAGTCATGGGGTACATGAATGTCTGGACCAAATTTCACAGAAATCTATCTAATAGTTGTTGAGAAATTTCCATATGGACAAAAGGATCTACACCAAATGGCCAGAACCATCCACAGAGCCACAAACCCTCTGCTGTCATCTGCCCTCTGACGAAGGCTTCACAGCTAAATGTGTCAGTGGATTTGTTGGTCAATTAAATACATTTCACAGAAATAATCAAGACATTTGGAAACTTTGCTTTCCTTTTTTTCTCACTGAATTGGTTTTGGGAAAACAAACATTTGCAGTTAACAGTTTGTCAGTCTCACCCAGGGCAACGTCAGCGCAGTAAAATGGTAAGATGAGCCGAAATTCTCACATTTCAAACATTTCGAGCATCCAGTAGGCAGCTGGCTGTAGAAGTTGTTTTTAGAGGCTTGCTGTTAACAGTCCTCCCAAAGATAATGTTATTCTGACGATGTGTTTGTTGTAATGTGGTATAAGAGGAAGCAGAAGTATTCAAGTGCTTCCAGAAGTGATGTGTCCTTGGCAGGGTTGAGATGTTTGTCTCATGAACCAGAACGTGATAATGGCCGCTTTCACAGTTATTAATACAATCAACTCAGCTGGTGTTTGGCAGGAGGGAAACTTCATGGAGCTTAAGGTTGTAACGTCACATTTAAAGGGAGGTAGAGACCAAATTTGAGACAGACATTAGGCTGAAAGCCCTGTGTATGTGAACATCTGCTCAACGTGAGACATGTTACACACAGGGCTGTTCTACACACGGCATCAGGGACACCACATGTTGGTCCACTGAAATGGTCTGTGTGACTCAGAGAACCCAAAGCACCATCAGCATCAGCACAATAACTGTTGTTCAGCAGAAAGTTTCCTGTTATGCTCTCAAATATTACGTGACGGAATATATCCTCAGTTTTCTGTGTTCCTGATTTTTTTTCTCTGAGGTATACTGTTGTATAGCTATATAGGAAAATGTACAAAATAGGAATGCAACCCTTTTGTTTATCTGTTAAAATCTGTGTTAGTGAGCCCTTTTCCATCCACCTGACAGGTGACGATCAAAGATCATGAACATTACACGGGTGTGCCTTGGACTGGTCACAAAAAAGGGGCACTCTAAAATGTGCAGTTTTATCTTTAAAAAAGTAGATTTATTAGTCACTGAGCAATGTCAAATACCCTGTTCTGCCTCTGATCGGCTGGCTGGAATATTAGGGTGAACCAGTCAGAGGCAGAGTAGGACTTTGCCCTTGAGTTTTGTTGAGATTGAAAGTTCATTATTGAGCCACTGAAAAAACATTTTCACCACAAGTTCCATTTAGTGGCCGTTCTGGAGTTTTACATCGTATCACACAACCTTTTTCAGCTGATGGATTTGGTCAGTTGTGAGAGCAAAATATTTTGTTCTTCAGTAGGTCCACTACTTTGAAGTATCTCAACAACTTTTGGATAGATTAAAATTAAATTTGGTACAGACATTCATGGTCCCCAAAGGACATATCCTAATAATCTTGGTGTTTCCCTGAGTTGTCCAGTAGCGACAGCAGCAGTCACTTATCTAGTGAAATATCTGAACACCTGTTGGATGGACTCAAGATTTAGTATAGATATCCATGGTACCCAGAGGATGAATGAAAACTTTTGTTGAGGTTTCGAATTAAATCGTTTCACAAATATTGGCTTGATGAACCCTTTTCATGGCATACCTTTTGACTTGTCCATGCAGGAACAGTACAGGGATTATTAATGATATTATAGATGACTGTTACATTTAGGTGAACCAGTTTCAGGGCTCAGGTATTCTGCATGCTGGCTCACAGATATGGCTTACTGGGTGTGTGATTTATTGGCATCTTGCAGTGAAGCTGCAGACTGCAAACACCTTGTATCACTCTTCCTTTCCCAGCGTGTAGGGGAACCGACGGTGGACATGAGAAATGTGCAAAATGTGCAAAGATGGTGTCCATTCAATCCAATGAAAAGGTGTCTAGTCTACTGAATATGTGCAGTAGTGTTTCAGTCGCTGGCCCTGCCTGGGACTTCCCCCTTGCCCCCGTTGACTTTACTTTGTGATGATCTCACAGATTTTGAAATCACTTTTCTCAGCTCAAGCAAAGTTTTGAAGAGTTCACCAGTTTAACAGACATCTCTTTTATAATGGTAGCCTATGGGGAATACGGTTACTGGGCCACAGGGGCAGTTTCCACAGCAAACCATGAGTGGTCACTGAGAAAAACCGGAGCAAGGCTGAGCGGCAGCGCCCTGTCTAGGTTCATATATTACTGTGGGACCCACGCCTCCTGTAAATATAAACAGCTCATTCTAAGGTATTGAAAACACAAGTGATGGGACTTAAGCCTAAGATTTGGATCTGATTCAAACTAAATCATCCCACCAATATAATTGAATTTTGCATATGTGGACTAGTTTTTGCAGCACAAAAGTACTCATATTGCTTGAACTTACATTCACACAATGTTCAGCCAGCGCATGGACAAAATCTGCATTGCCAACGAGCCGTGTGGCTGTTGAATGGCTCTTAGAAGGAAGCCATCTACCGCCGTTCACTTAAAAGAGCCTTGTTCGCAAATGTCACATCACAAGTTAACACACTGATTGTTATTTTCAGGTGACTATACACAAATTATAACATACTTGAGATCTTTAAATAGAACGAGCCATCATTAATGTTATTACTTACACCTGTGGTTTTCCTGCTTTGGACAAGTCAAAATGTCTTGTGAAATTTGGCTCAGACATCCGTGTTCCCCTCAGGATGAATTGTCATAATTTTGGTGTTCATCCCGTCTTTGCATCGCTCCTGTAGCAATGAAGCTGCATGATACTCGCATGATGTAACAAGGCTGAGCTACAAACAAACACAACATTTGTTACTGTGCTTCTGTGTCCTCTGTCCACACCAGACAAACACTTCTCTGTAGCCATCATTTGACCTCTTTCTCTACCCAGACACCCTTGCTCCCCACAAAACAAGTGTTGCCATAGTAACCCCTTAACCAGGTCACAATCGCTGACCAGCAGGAAGTGTGGAGGATTTCGGGTTAATGAGAGCTTCCGTGTGGGAAGAGGTGTGTTCACAGCAGGAGGGAGACCTCTGCGTCATTCCAACAAAGGGGTTTTCCATGTTTTTATGACAGTGGGAATATTGTTCCCGTGTTGTTCTGCTGCCGGTACATACAGTACCACAGGGATTTTCTTCTTTCCTGTCTGGGCTATGTATAGTTACAGTCTATTGCGTGTGAGATTGCTAAAATATTTTTCCAGACACAAAAGTATGTCTTCACATGGTATAACTTTGCGTCTTTAAAACTACTTTTTATTTGATAAAGTGGGTCAATCATACTTTGGGAATGATTTCACTTGTTTCATCAAATCAACTACATCGTATGTTTGAGGGTTACTACAATTACTAATTATTTTTACTAATTCACTTATTAATATTAAAGTAAAGTAACTTGATTACTTTCCATAACTTTTGGATTACCTCAGTATCAAATATGGTTAAACTGTTTAGCCTGATATAATGTTTTATGTTTGTTGTTAGTTTTATTAATTGTTTATCCAGCTATTTCATCCTTTATGTTTGAATGCACATTTAGAAATATAGCTGTAATTATGCACAATTAAATACTTTGTTGAGTAACATTATTCACACTTCTCACTTAAACTTCTAGCAAACTGCATACCCTCGTCTGGGGCTTGGGTTTTCACTCAGACCCCATCTTGTTCACCAGCATCACCACCAGTCCCAAATTATTTTTCAGTAGTAGTATTTACTGGTCAGCTAGCTAACTGAATTTCTGTGTAGCTAATGTTAGCAGTTGGTCTGTCTAGTCAATGTTAGCGATTGGTCTGTGTAGCTAACGGTAGTATTTGGTCTGTGTGTAGCTAATGTTAGCACTTGGTTTGTCTAGCTAATGTTAGCAGTTGGTCAGTGTGGCTAACATATATTTTCGTCTGTATTAAAGTGTGCTGTCACCTGTTATACTGTATCTTCTGTGTGCAGGTGCACCATCACCTGTTAACCTATATATTTTTCATCCATGTAAAGGTGCGCTGTCACCAGTTAGTTTTTATGTATGAGAGGGTGCACTGGCAGCAATTATGTTTTAATCTGCTCTGGTGGCCCAGCACCAGATTTTGTCAGATAGACTAGGTTAACATCTAGTTCTTGCTATGATGACTCTTCCTCTATATCACGGCAGTACATTTCACTGTTGCTGGTCGTTTTAAAGCTGCATGCTTTCACTCCTTTCATTCATTCTTGACATTACATTATATTACGACTGATTGTGCTGGGCAGGGCCCGATAATCTTGGATTGGGGCCTGGTGCTAACTTGTTACGCCACTGGCTATGATAATGAATTGATCATCGTACCCTGCTTCATTTCAAGTTCTTGACACTTCTTGTGTAACTATAGTGGAAACAAGAGTTTTCCCACTGGCCAGATAATTCACTTAAAAAAAGCAGAATTTTAAGACAGTTTTTGACTAAGATGGATGCAGACATTACAGCGTGTCTCTCAGTAGGATGCAGATGTAATCCAACTTTTCCTCCAAGGATCTGTGCCTGAAATGTTTCTGATTGCAGGTCACTCAGGTTTTTCAGTGTAATCTATCAAGCTGTTGTATTATTGAATACATACAGTCTGGATCAGGGGCCGCTTCAGGAAATGGCCTGCAGCCAGTTTGGCTCGACTTCAGGTCAGCGAGTAATTATGCTATGTTACGTGCTGATCTTGGACCCGAGCTGCAGTCCACAAACACACTCAGATACACACACACATGCAGCCTGGCTTTGCTATAGTTGTGAGGACACAATATAGCAACAAGCCTGGAATTATGTCAGTTTTAGGGCAAGGCCACTTTGGCCTTTGATAAATACAAGTTATTGGGGCATTGCAGCCAAAATGTGGGACACCAAGGCCAAAACCAATGATGCAAAAACAATAAGTGATAATTACATTGTATGAAGACAAAACAGTATACAGTCAGGAGTCAGAAAACAGTACTGACTTTTATTAAAACTGTACACTGAATAGCTTTCCCACAAAATGCTGTCTGATTAATTTTTCTGCAATTGCTTGTGTGTGCGTGATCACTGGACATCCCATTCTTGTGAACGCCATATCTCACGAATGCCACGATGGAATTTCTTCAAACTTGGTACAAATGCTTACTTGGAATCAAGGATGAACTAGTCAGATTTTGTTGCTCAGAGATCAATTTAATGGTCACTTCACTTTGGCCATGACTCAAGAATCCATATGCAAACTAGAAGATTGCACTCAGTAGATGGCAGTTCTGCCAGTCAACAAATGATGAAGCACCTACTGCAATGCCACTATAACTGCCAGATGCAACCAGTGGAGATTTGCAAAGTTATGCCAACATCAACATGACCTCTACATATGTATGCCTCCTCTTGCAGTTTACATCCATGTCTGTCCAAACTCATGTAATGTAGTGGAGAAGGAATTTGATATGGAGCTTACCACTATATTGACCTGTAACTTAGATTAGATAGATTAGATATGTGTGTGTGTAATTTTGTTGTAATTAAAATATGAATTTTTGTGCTAGGGCGAAAAATGTGTTGAGCGAGGTTACTGTGACCTTTGACCACCAAAATTTAATCAGTTCATCCTCGAGTCCAAGTGGACATTTGTGTCAAGTTGGAAGAGATTTAGAAGAACGTGATGACCCAAAAACATAATGCATGTGGGTAAAGGTTGCTGAGTGGGGACGTAAAAAAGGTTTTTCAGAAATTCAGAATCACAGAGGTTCTTCAGCATACAGTCATGAGTTTGCACAACAAAATAAGGTTGATCAGTCCAGTAGTATTCAAGATTAGTCAAGATGAAGGCCTGGTGATCACACACGCACACATATAAGTGATCTCACAATAATAATTATTATTTTAAAAAATGAGATCTATTTGTTATAGATAATAATAATTGTGATAAAATTACACACAAATATCTAACAGGATAAAAATGATGGGTTGATGACTTTTTTATCCAAAGGGTCAAAGGTCAACTTCACTGTGATGTCACAATGTTCAGCTCTTTATCATCTGTACTCCTCAGTAAAAAATAGTCTCTGAGTGAAGACAGCATGTTTCTCATTGGGAATTATTGACTGGAATCACACATGTATAGTGAGAACTTCCATTTGTAGTCTTCACTACATACATCATATGAGTCTTGACAAACATGGATGTAAACTGTAACTTGACTGGTTAAAAGAGGCATACAATTTGCAAGGCAGTAATTTTGTTTTTTGACTGCTCTGTTTTACATGACTGACTGATGACAATCACTATGATTGACAGGTAACTTCACACTACTTGAATTTGAAAGTTTGTTCCTAGGGCTCAGTTTTCAAGCTAATATTTATCAGTTGTTATCTGTTTGCAAAAGAAATGTGTATGTTCCTTATTAGTTTGCTATTTTTATTCTTTATAAGTCACCAAAATGCAGGAAACAAAGTCTATGAAACTCTTTCAGGGAGGGGGGCTACAGACTTCCCACTTTGGTTTCAAAAGCCCTATTTTCAAGTCTCAAGGTTGGCAAGTATGATGAGAGCAATGAGAGTAAACTGAATCAGTAAATCTGTGTGCTGTAAAGTAAAAGCTGAGAGGAAGTATAGAGCCAGGTGAACTGTCACATAGGTTTACTCAGTCTCAACCAGTTTTAATCTAAACCCTTAATTACAATTTTCACACTGTGCAATGACCAAAATGTCCCCAAAACCCAAAATCTTCAGCAGGCTGACAGGAGAGGGTCCCTGCAAGTATAGGTATACACACACTCACATACACACAGTGGCCTTCGGCAGGGGACTTTTTTTAATTTTCCCATTCCCAGCTGTTCACATCTATCAAGACTCCTCTCATTAGCAGCGGGCAATTACGGGGCTGGAATGAAGCTGTTGTGCTGAATCCTGTTCAAACACTCACACGCATGCACGCAAACACACACTGACATCTAATGTGGGGTTTTTGTGTTCAGGCAGAGCAGCAGTGTGATCATCCATGCTGCTGCAATACCTTTACCATGATCTGCTTGCAGCTGGAATCATGCTGAAATCTCCTGCGGCTCCTCCCTGTTTTATCTGCCAAACTGTTGCATGAATAATATTATTATCTCCACCTCGTGCAGCCAGACTCGACCTGAAACCGCAGCTCACTGGGACCTGTTCCTTCATCATATCAGGAGACACCCTTTGTCTCAGTTATTAAAGGACACAGAACAAGTGCAGAGGGATCGGACAGAATGATCTGTAGTTGATTACCAAGTGATGACACAAGGACTGTACTGCATGCAATTTACTGTAGTGTGTGTGTGTGTGTGTGTGTGTGTGTGTGTGTGTGTGTGTGTGTGTGTGTGTGTGTGTGTGTGAGAGAGAGAGAGAGAGCTTTCCATGCTTTGCTTGTGAACTTTATTCTCACTATCTGACTGTTTTCCATGTGCCATTCCAAGACTTGTCAAGTTAATTTTTTCAAAAGGCAGTTTTTTTTTTTCAAATGACTGTCATCCAGTGTTAGGCTGATTTTGTACATTGACACTTTCACACAACTAGTTGCAAGTTGCAAATTGCACAAACATAACTTTGGTGTGATTTGATTTGATTTAGCACATGTTACAAAACACAGACAAAACAGTTTAAATAACAACAAAAATATGCAAGGGACACTAATAGCCTACGAGGCTTATTTATCATGGGTTTCCCCCAGGAAACTCATGATAAACAGGATTAAAAACTGAAATTCAGTTATTACATTACAGTTGCTTGTCCCAGTAGTGCACCATCACATTTTTTGGGTTTGTTTGTGGGTTCATATTGATTTTGTTTTTGTGTGTTCAGTGAAGAAACTTGTTATGTTAGCTTGGCGCAGGATCTGGAGGTGTGTGTGGGGGCTTTCACTCTCCAGAGTTGTTATACTTACATGCTGGCCGTGTATTCTTAATTGGCAAGCTAATGTTAGCCACTGGGAAGCCTACAATACAGTGGCTCTGGGAAAGGATGGCCACATTTTCAAGCTCCCAAACAGGGACAAAACAGTACCATGTGGTCATCCACACACACATTTATGTACCTGCTGCACTCTGCATTTATTATTCAAATTTCAGCAGGTTGCAAATATTAAACTGAGAGTTCAGGGCCTGCTTTTGCGCCTTTGTAGACTGCTAAACTGTGATGAAAACCAGGACATGTTGGCAGTTAATGCTGAAAAACGGGACATTTTGGTGTTTTATAGACATCTGTCAGGACCTGGGACACCCAGCTCGAAAACAGGACAATCCCAGTCAAACCAGGACGTCTGGTCACCATACCCCGAGAGCTCGATGCAGTGCAACCCCATAAAACACAAGAAAATTAAGAAATCATCTTGAATTTGACAACACATGTGCAGCATAAAAGACTATATAGCAAATACAACATAACTAAATACAGAAACGCTACAAGAAGCACAGATGAAACTGTTTCTCAGGAACTCTAAAGAGTTTCCTCTCTAAACTTCTCACATGGTTTCATTTAAATGTTTGAGGCAAAAAAGTCCATCAGCCAACAACGGGGCTTGAGTGATGGGAGTAAACTTCATGACTGTATATAAAGTAGAACAGTAAAAATGTGGCTTAATCCACATCCGCTGACATACATCTGTACTTTAACTTAATTAGGATTCTAACTGCAGGACTTAAAGTGGAGTAGTTCTACACTGCTTTATCTGGTACTTTTACTTTAGTAAAGGATGTCAGTACTTCCACCACTGACAGTCAGAAAATATCCCCAAACTGCTTGTAAAACCACAATATGTCATATTATGTTTCCACATCATCATATACAGATGATATGGCGTCTGCAGGCTTTGGTGTTTGTTACAGGCGCTTTTGACAGACTGGTGAGACATGTGACCAATAGCTTTTGAGTAATTAGTCAAGTAATGTAAATACTTTTTTTTTTTTTTTTTTCAGCATTTTTTTAAGTATCCAACCTTGCATTTGTGTGTTTTCTCTTTACACATGTTGTAAAATGTTGCCTGGAAATCAAATGTCCTTTGCTGGATAATAAAGTACTAAAGTGCTTGGCTTTTTCAGCTGATATTTTGGAGCGAAAGATGCCAAATCTGTAGGGAGCGTTATAAGTGAAATACACTCTGTTTTCTCTCTTCCTCTCCATCACTCAGTCACCCTCTATCCGTCTTCCCACATCCACTGGCTGCTCTCAGAGAGGCCCTGCCAGCATAGTTTGACCATAAACAGACATGAGAGAGGGCTGAATTATGAGCAACACACAAACATAACGTGTACACTAGATACACACATGCGTGCCCACAGAGACACACAACAGAAAAATTTGACTAATTTTAGTTCAAAGGAGTTTGAAATCCACCTGCTCCTTTCAGCAAATGAAAATGTGAAACAACGTGCCACCCAGGCAGCTCAGAAGTCGTTATGTTGAGTGTAAATTGCAGCTCACTGTCTGAGCAGTTTCAGTGCTGTGACGCAAGCGTGAAAAATGGTTTCTAATGATCCATTCCACTGTGCTGTACAATTTAACAGCATTGCACCACAAACCACAGCACGTGCTCACAATTTGGCACATTCACGCTGTCCTCCCTGTGTCTCTGCCAAGATGGGCTCCCTGCAACAGCTGCGTCTTTATGCTTATAACTGAAGACATGTGTGTTGTGTTAAGGTAGACAGCTAGATTAAAGGGACAGTGCAAATTATTTGAAATAGGGTTGTATGTTGTACTCGTCCATAGTCAGTAAAGCAAAGCGATGTACTGCTATGAAGAGGGTCAGCAACAAAAGGTATTTTAGCCACTTAAAAATGGTATACATAAAAAAAAATCAATATCAGTTTAAATGCATGCTATATTATGAATATTTTCACTGCTTTATTTTGCCATCAGTCATGTTTTTTCAATGGGACATTTTACCAAGGTATATAGTAGTATAGCAGTATATAAAATCTGTATATAAGAGCTCAACTTGTCTCTATTCCACCATACTGTGGTACTCCCTTAACATAGGTGGAACTGATCCTCATAGCAACACTGTTTCCACAGTTGGGAAAGAGCACACACACACACACACACACACACACACGATCTTTGCTTTGGTCTTGAGAAGCTGCAGCTTTTATTCACTGACAAACTCAAACCTACGCTGTATATTTACAGCGCAGGTTTTACCGCCAGGCCGACTCACTTCACTGCTCTGCTCGCCTTCTTCTTTGCACAGCGTGGATTCACCGTCACTCTCTGCCACCACAGACAGTCTGCCACTCGCCCTCTCTCATGCTCACTAAAGTTACACACTGAGTACCATACGCCAGTCTGACCAATCAGTAGTCTGCACTGTGGCTAAATCCAAAACACCCCTAAACAGGGGCATTTTTCTTTTTTTTTTTACAAGTTTTGTCCTGTAATTTAATCTCCCAGGCGCCATGTTTCTTGGCACAGCTGTGCTGCTTTGTCCATCAGTAGAGAGACTGACCTCTGGTGGCATGTGGTGCACACTACATCACCTCAATACAGCATGTCCCTGTCAGTCTCATAGAAAGTGGAACGTCTGCATTTAGGATGGTATTGAAAATCATTCTTTCAGGATTTCTCTGTTATACCATAATATGTTAATATCACCAAAGCTGGTGTTTTAAAAAGATAGTTCTGATTCATCAGTCACACAATAATGCAAACAAATTAACAGATTGAGGCAGCTGTAGACCAGCAACTCATTTTGCCCATCGAGTTTGGTTTGTTTGGTTTGCAGTTCATTGCTCAGCTTCCATGCTGATACTCCTGTCTGCTTCTCTGACGTGGGGGCGTGAATCTACTGTGGCTAATACACTGACAGTCGATAAGTAGCTCATACAACCCCACTTAAAACAATCCAGACTATTCCTTTAAAGTATAATGGGATAAATATATAGAGAAGTGGTGGAGGAGGAAAGAAGGTCATATAGAGGGAAATTAATCAAAGTCAAAAAGAAGATGAAGCAAAGAGAAAGAAGCAGTGGGGAAGAAAAGGCTGATGTGATGGCTGCTCAGAGAAAAAATTTGGATAAAATAGGACGCAGATTAGAGTGAGAGAGAGAGGGAAAGAGGAGAGGGGAGCTCAAACATCACTTCTGCCCTCAGGCAACAGCACAATTCATCATTTCTGTGTGTGCATCCGTGTGTATTTGTGTTGAGGTTATTCACGTGTGAACCATTAGGATGTACCTTATAGGATCGGAAGAGGAACAGGAAAGGAGGAGGCTTCAATAAAACAGAAGAAGTATATTTTTTACAGGAAATGACATTTTTTGAGCGTGTGACATGAGATGCCCTCTGTTTGTACGTGTGCATATGTGTGTGTGTGTGTGTGTGTGTGTGTGTGTGTGTGTGTGTGTGTGTGTGTGTGTGTGTGTGTGTGTGTGCACACGTGTTCAAATGTAAGACATGCTGTTAAGGGGTTGTGGGAGCAGGCGTGGTTGTTTCTGGGCTCTGGCCTGCACTGCTTTCATGACAGGAAACAGCTTTTTGTTCTCAGACATGCTGAAAATGACTCTAATCAATAACAGATCTCGTTTTTGAAGATAAATATTCTATTGTCTTTCCAAGTCACCATCAATTCTGTCTGATAACTTAGAGTCATTTTGATTTTTGGGGTGTTTTGAAAAAAACAAAACAAAACTTAAACCTACTTATAGGCTTTCATTCAGTATTTGAGCATCACAACAGCAGAAAGTTTCACCAATAAACAGCTTTAATGCTGCATGTGTTGTTGTATAGAACTTAACTCTTTATTGTTGCATTCAGATGAGGGTTTTTATAACAACTTTGATTTGTATTGCACAAGAAGATTACAGTTAATGCAGGAGTTACTGTGCATGTCAGGCTTTCCACAGTGTTCTACAGCACACAGCTGTTTAAAGTCATAACAGAAGCAAAATGAAACGTCTTAGTAATACTTGAAAAATGGGCCATTCAATACAGAAGACAAAAGCAGGCTTCTCATTTCTAGTGGGCAACCTGATTTGATTTCATGTGCAGTAGCTAGCTAGGTAATTAAGTCAGCATTAGCTCCATGCATTGGCTGACTGTTTCCAGCTGACTAATTTTACTTGGAGAATCCTGTCAGGGTTCTTAGACATGCACTTGATGGCGACATCCATGACAAATGCAGAATTTCTTGCACTAGGGGTTGTAGTTTGAAGACATCTGAAGAAGCATGGGATCCTGGGATTTTTTTTCTTCATTGTTAAACAACCACCATTGCAGATGAAAATCTTTCTGACTCAGGCAAAAATCATGTTTATGGATGAGGTAATATTAAAGTTTTACTCCCAACATTCGCCTGCTCTGACGTTTCCAAAGTATCCCATATTTTCCCAGGTCTTGTAGTAATACATTGTTACCTTTAATAAATTATGGAATTCTCTTTGATTAAACATTCTTGGAAACATTTGGGATTATGTGGGTACCCTACTCATCAATGTATATGACATATGTCTAGTGTTTTTAGACATTTTAAAGCAGAAATATTACAGCTTTAAAGCTGCATGTCTGAGACAAAACCTTCATATTGTTCCAACATAACGCTGTTTGACTGCTTACCTTTCATAAGTGTTTGTCTTGTCTTTAGTTTTCACCCCACACATCCAAAGGTTTTCAGGATGAAGACTCACCTATTTGGTAGGGATGCACAATAAAATTGGCACGTCATCTGTCCCAGCTGATAAAGGCTTAAAAAGGAATACTGGCATCAGCCCGAAATAAGTGAGTGTGTCTGCAGTGTGGAGGGTTTTTTTTTAAATGTCTGAAACAGATAACAAGTTTAGTATTTGCCATGATTACTCAGCATTGATCATGCAAGGACGACCCAAATCCCTTCAACACTACAAATTGAATTGCTCATCTCAAGCACCATCATCGGCTGGGGTTTTACCATAAAACCAAAACAATGAGCTGAAAAGCGTAGTGCTGAGGGAACTGGAGTAATTCTCAGTGAGTTTGTCACTAGTTTGATGACGTCGTGGAATACTGTTGGATCGTGGGAGTCGTTTCTTCACTGTTAAACAGGGACCACTGTTATTAAAATTTGTCTGACATGACTCAGGCAGAAATCATGTTCAATGGCGAGATAATTAATTTGTTAGAGTATTACAGTTTTATTCACATTATGTTTGGTCACATACTGATGTCTCTCTGACAGATCCAAGATAGCAACTAGCAACTAGCTAGCAACGGTTAGCAGGAAACACGCCATTACCTTGAGTGAATTACAGATTTCTCTGCTTTTGATGTAAGTACACAACTCAACAAAATATATATATGTCTAGTGTTTTTAGTGCAGAAATGTTACAGCTTTCAAAGAAAAATAATTGCTGGTGCAAAGAATCTTTCTTCAGTCTTTGTCACATGACAATTTTTCCTCCATCTTTTTCCAGTATGACACAGTATTCAGGGTAATAATGTCAAAAAGACATTAATATACAAGGACCTTTTTGTTCTCGTCTGATTTGAATTCTAACCATTTTTCTTACAGTGCACATAAACACGTGTCGTTCCCCATTAGTTTCTCTCAGAGTATAAACAACTGATCATGTGTTGGTTGTCATTCAATGACACAGCCCACCCGCTCTCACAGTGTGTTTGCTTTATAGGGACTGTACTCTGGTCATTGTGGGATGGCGTGTGGGCAGGGTGGAAACATCTGGATGTGAAATCAAGCTCAGACACTGACTGTCAAAAAGCCAACCACAATCTGCCTGCCAGCATAACTAGGATGGACGTCCATTAGATCTACTAGCCTGGGAATCCACACACACACACACACACACACACACACACACACACACACACACACACACACACACACACACACACACACAACAGAAAGGCTGAGGGAGGCAAATGGAGGCAAATGGAGGATGTTTCACAAGTTTCCTTAATTTCACACATTTCACAAATTTACTCCAGAGGAGATAAATTCACATGTGAGGATACTGTTGCTTAGCCTCACATAACCCTCTCCATTGGTTCACAGTCATCATGTGCATGACAAACGACCTGAGGTATTTTGTCATTGGTCTCCCGCTGTCTGCTGCTCATGGGGGAGCACAGACGCCCTATGAGGCGGTGCCCTCCACCCGTCTAATAACCCCACAATGCACTCCAGTGACTCAACTTAGATGACTAATCAGTCTAATCAAAGACTCTCCTCGTTCCTCATAATTAAAAAAAAGAACAGCACTGATGCTATTTCTAATAAATACAGTGATGGGTAGATTGTCATATTTCAAAAAAATGTAAGGTGAAACTCTAGGAGATCAGCAGGGAGAGAGGATAGAAATGAAAAGAGACTGAACTCATGGGATGCATATTTCATCATTTATCAAAATCACATAATTTATATCACATATAGTGGATCCTTTACGTTGTTTATAGTAGCTTATCAGTGCGCTTTCATACCAGATTCATGCAGAGTGAGAAGAAAATAGAACAGATGGCAAAACTGTTGCTGCAGATTGCTCTTTTCCCTCGCCTCAACCAGGTCTCCTCCTTCATTTCTTCTTTGGATTTTTTTCCACACGCATAAATACCACTATTGCAAGGGCTAAATTCTTGTTTAGCTTTGTTGTTTACCAATATAGCGGTGCAGATGGATGACGATTTGCGTCATTGCTTACAATCCAGTAGGTGTGATCATCATACAGTTCACATACATCCAACTTGATGTCATACCCAACTTTATTAGATCCATGTCACACAATGTGGCTGCAATAAACTCACAAAGATTGCTGAAATATCCCAGTCTGTAGGAGGTTTTAGAATTTTATTCATTATTTTAGGGTGTGATCAAGTCCACAGCACAACTTTGAGGAGCTTCCTACACTGGTATTCCTCCTCCCTCTCCAAACTGACTCTGACCATCATCTACTGTGGGTAATACACCAACTATTGACAGGTACCTCATACAACCCCATTTCAAATAATCCGAACTATCGCTTTAATCCAACATTGAAATCCAACAAAAGCACCCAGAGAGGAAGAATTCTGTGCTACAAACAGGACTGGTAAAAGAGCATAAAGAGCTATTGTTACATTTGGGGCTTGTCCTTATTTTATAGGGAGACTTGAACGTAACAATGCACACACTTGCCCTTGAGCACAAGCCCTCACATCAGCATGTTACCACAATCAGGCATGTTCACGCCCTCTTCAAAGGTCAAATCTACTTGGGTTTTAAGAGCACTGGAGCGACACTTTACTGGAAGTAAACAAGGGCTTGTTAAATCACTACTGGAACACACCACAGGACTTTACAGGAGATGGGTGTGTCACACACAGACACATCCAAACACTTTAGGCAGAGGAGCACAGAGATTATCATTATTTATTAGTATTTGACAGTATTTGGTTCAAATATGCCGTTTGGTTCGTTTATAATCTGTGTATGGATTTCCCCATGTGTATCTCATCAGGTCATTTTTGTAAGTTTATACGAATATGACAGAATATGAACACCCGCACACCCAGAAGAAAAGCAGTGTTTTCGAAGCTTTCCTGTTGTCAGCAGTAGATCTGCAGCAGTCATTTATTGTACAGAAAGATCTGAGTCTTTTTACAGGAGATGTTAAAAGGGATAGTTAAAGGGATTATTTGATGTGGGGTTGTATGAGATACTCATCAATAATCAATGATTTAGGCCACAGTAGATGCTGGTCGACACACTCTCAGTTTGGCGTAGCAGAGAAGAGTACCAGCACAGAGGCTAAGCAATGTATTGCTGTGAGTCAGAAACAAAAGCTATTTCAGCCACTTAAAAAAGGTCCAGATCAAAAAAAATAACAATAATATCACTCTAAGTGTACACTATGTTTAGAGTATTTTCACCGCTTTACTGTGCTGTCAGACAAATTCTCTCCAAACCAACCAAACTCCATGGTCAAAATCAGTAATTTTAGTCTAAAATGCAAACAAAATAAACTCACAAACTGTCATGAAAGGAATTATTCTTGCACCTATTTCCTTGTTAAACAGAACAATACAACCGTACACCCTCTGAATTCAAGTTTCTCTCTTTCACCCGGCCTGACCAGCTTAATTGCCGTGTTAACTCATCGTAAAAGCGCACTTCATTCAAACTTGACCGCAAAAAAAAAATAAACCTCACCCAAACTCCCATCTTTCCACCATTCCAACAATCACCAACTCTGCTTTGGTCAAAATAAACTCTAAATCCACAGTGTTATATATAAAAATATTCTCACATGCACACTTTTTTTCCCTTCTGCTGACGCTTGACCTCTTTTTCACCTCTCTCTCATTTCATGCCTCTTTCTGTGGCTGTTTTGGTGCCGCATTCTGCCAGCATTTCCTGCTGGGTCTCCATTACTCAGGGCCTGAAAACCTCTTCCTCCTGGTGGTCTTCTGTGCTAGCGTTGGCTAAAATATCTTTTGCTGCTGACCCTGTCCACAGCAGTTCATTACTCCGTGCTGGTGCTCTTCTCTGCTTCTCCAAACTGGGAGCAAGCTAACTGGCACCAACTGGGGGTAATACACTGACTAGATCGATATGTACCTCATACAGCTGCCCCGTAAATAATCTGAATGATCCCTGTAAGAGTTAAGTGTGTGTTTTTCAGGGTGGATCCTCTTCTGGATCACGTATACATTTTCCAAGATACAGAATATGTGAGATTCGATTCGGTACCACAACATCGTAACGCAAGACCACAAATACACACATCTTTTAGTCCATACACACCATCTATTGTGTGGGGCAGTTAATTGTGCATCTGTTTCAGCACAAAGACCTTCAAAATGCCTCTATGAGCTCATTAAGGGAGTTCTGGCTTCACAGAGGACTGGGACCACGGCCAGAAGAATATTGTCATGATCCTGCAACACATTCATCATCTATAGAAACTCCCCATGTTCGCGATGAACCCATCCTCCCATATCAAAGCCTCATACCTTTCATCCTCATCTTGTTTCAGTTTGCTCACTTTCACAATTTTTTTCCCAACCTATCATAATTTATGAAGAAACCCACAATGATTTATAGAGATTTGTGTTTTCCTCCTTCTGCCCTCACAGTCTTCAGAAATGTGGGGCCTTGTTGGGGCTCTTTTGCTTTTCATACTTCTCTGTATGTGCTATCGCATAGAAAACTTCCCTCATCGCTTGTAAGGGTCAGATATGGGACAGTCACCCTTCATATTATGTAAAGTCCGTAGACAAGGACAGACAGTCTCTTCGCTTCCTTTGCTGCTGTGCTGCACTGATGAAAACCATGAATCTCAAAGATGTACACTTTTCAGAATCTGAAAAAAATCCCTGTTTGTATGTTGTTCCTTTGCCTCAGAGGTTGGAAACTCAAGTCACATGACTTGACTCGTGTCAGACTGAAGTGGCAAATTTGAGGACTTGAGACTTGTTTGCACAACACTGATACAAGACCTGACTTCGACTTTGTTATTAATGACTTGAGAGCTAACTTAGATTTGAGACAGATGACTTGAAAGGACTTCTGGCGCAAACCTGTTGACCTACTAGGATGCAGCAGACCAGCTGAAACCTACTCATGAGGCGGGTTTCATGGAGCGGGCCGGTTCAAAAATAATAAAATTTGGATTCAAGGATTGTGTTGTCGGGTTATGACAGTAGTGAGAGGACAACAGTGGTATGCAAGATCTGCAGCTCAAAAATCAGTGACGTGACCACCACAGCATCCAACTTCATTTGTCACTACAAAAGCCACAAAGAAATGCATGTGAATGTGTCTTTGTAGCAAACTTATTGGCCAGTCAATCATTAGCTAGAAAGCTAACCTTAAGTTTAAGCTATGTTAGATTTGGCTTCTGTTTTTACCTTCTATACTATGATTTCATAAACCTTTCTCTATTGTTATTAATTGTATTGTAATTAAGAGGGTTGCTATTGATTGCTACAAAATGTCAAATAACAGGCTGCTACTATTCATGACCACTGACTTTTAACTGATTTAAATGTTGAAACTGGGGTAGATCATCAGAGTTTCGTATGACTTGTGACTTGCACATGTGACTTAATGCTCCCTCTGCTTTGCTTGAGCGGAAACATTTTAGCAGTCAGTAAATTTAATGTGATAACATGATCTCTCCTGCTTTGCAGTCTTTGTAAATTGCACTTAATAATAAAGAGGAACAAAGTACTTTTGTGCATTAAATTATGCATGCTAACGTCTGTAGCTACGTAGTTTCTCCAAACTTGTCTCCAATGATGCACAGTCTCACATTGATACACTGGGCCAGCAAACCAGACTAAATGAGAACCACAGAGATTTGTTTATATGTTTATTTATTTGCACAGTATAGCATAATAAATAAAATGTGAAAAGTCAGAGCAACACACTAATGGGCTAAAACAGGAGGAACAAATCATACAGTAACAATGGGTGTGCAGGTAAAGCCAAACAAGAGGCTTGTTAAATGTTTGGAAAGAAATTCACTCAAATTTGCTGCATGAACAAACTTTGCTTAGGCTTTAACTTATGTAACCCCAAATCACAAAATTGTCTCAAAGGGCTTTATAATCTGTACAGCACACAATGTGCTGGGGTGCGGCTAAGTAACCAGCAGTTATTTAATGGCTTTATTACAGAATCTTCAGACTGAACTCTCTACACTGAACCAGAATTGTCAATGACGAAATCCATGGCTTTTAGCAGTGGAGCTCTCCTTGAGTCCCGTGTGAAACGAGAATCATCACCTCAGGGTTGTATGCCTCCACCAACCAGTTTAGTTGCAGCTTACATCCATGGCTTTCCACACTTAAATTATTTACTGTAAGATGTGAAGGCATTTCTGAGATACTGCATTTACGAGAACGGGATGGACTTGGGGTCACAGTGACTTTTGACCACCAAACTTTAATCAGTTCATCCTTGAGTCCAAGTGGAATTTTGTGCAAAGTTTGAAGTAACTCCCTCAAAGTGTTTTTGAGATAGTGTTTTAACAGGCATGGGACAGACAACCCGAAAATAACGCCTCCGGCCCTGGAGGTGTAAAGCACATTCTAATGGAGCTGGACTGTCGATGCAGCAGGGGTGCCAACGCAGGGTCATCAAAAAGTTGAAACTCTCTCAGCTTTTGCTGCAACGCTGCACTGGACTATAAAATGCATGCAAGCACACATTCCTGGTAGATTACTTTGTAATGTTTTGCTATGATTCCACTATTTACCTCACAATTCTTGAAACAAAAGATAACACAGCTGCCATTGTGATAACTTTGTCTGTGAGTCATTTTGGATCTGATGTTGTAACGTTTCAGTGTAGCAACAACGTAACTAATGGTAACACTGTAACCATAATGTCGCAGTTACGTCTTTACATTGCAACATTGCAGCGACATGCTGTGTTTGTAGGGTAATCTGTCTTTAAGAATTTGATCGATCACGTAAAATTTAATCGATCTACTATCAAATAAACATCTGAAGATTATTGACTATGTATGTTATGTTATTTTTTTTGTAACATGCACCCTTAGGACATGCAAATATCAACAACAAACGTCTGGGAAAATTAAAGTACAACAAACATGAACTCCAGACACTAATGTAGAGAAAGCGGAAGAATAAATCTCACTTTAAAACAGATAATAACACATACTGCACACTGTAACATCCAACTATGCTTTACATATACTTGTTATTTTAATCTTTAGTGACCATCACATGATGAGTTACAAGGGTTGATATCTTGTTTGGGCTGTGAGGTATTGATGTTCAAGTGCTGCTGTGGGACACACTGTTCATCAGATCATGAACTGGGAGCCGGAGAGGTAATGAGAGTCTTTCCAGATGTTGGTCTCTCCACAGTTGGTGGTCTTCCTCTTACACTGGCAGCAGCGTCTGTACTGTGAGAGTTTATCTACCAGAAGCTGACCAGCAGACCTGCCCACAGGGAGACATAGAGGGATGAAGTAATGATTAGAGAAACCTGTTGTCCTACATGAATGATTTAGGCCATGATCTATCTTGTAGGTATCTAGGTGGTATTAAAATGTGATCTGTATCTGGATTGATTAGTTTCTGCCTTTGCATTTACACCTGGTATTTGTAATGCATTCTTGTCTTTATTGAGATCAGATCAGATCAGAGGTTTACAAAAGCTCACACCCAAATGCGATAAATACTAGGTGCTGGACAGAAGTACATGTCAAAAAAAGAAAAACAGACTCTGCATGCTGGATAATGATCTCATGAACATTACTTTAGTATACCACCATCTGACACTGAAGATGACAGTTTTCTGAGTTGTTGAATGAGGAGAAACTTCATAAACTTTGTGAAACACTGTCTACAACATATACTTAATTACTGGTATGGTTTTGTATAGAGGTGTATATTTTGGGTGTAAACAGTTTTGACCTACAAACGATGAAATTTCCACTTTTAACTGCAGCATTGCAAAATCTGGAGAGAATTTAATCAAAATTAAACTTTCAAATTCCTTTTTTAAAAGAATCTTTAATCAAGGCACTCTAATTTTAATATGTAAAACAATTTGCCAAAATACACTTGTGGTGTCTTTGATATCACGTCTGAAACTACAACTTAAAATTACTAATAGCAACTGTAGGTCAGTTGCCTCAAGGGTGCAACAACTTTAAAACCAGTCAGAATAAGTGCCAATTTTAAATAGATGTTGCTGCGGATGGAGGCTTAAGGTGATTCTACACCCACACACCTCAGGAAGCGCCTCTCGTCCTCCTCTCGTTGGTGTTTGAGCTTCGCACTGCGACTCCACTCGTCCTCCAGTGATTTACTGATTTCCCTCCGCTTCTCAAAACGACTAATGCGGTCCAATATTAACCTGGACAGGAAACATACCACGGAGACACAAAGTAATATAGTTCCCACATCCTCATTTTTCCCATTTCCCTCTTTACTTTACTCACTCCATTTTGTTGTGCTTTAGAATTTCTCTCTCCTTCTCCAGCTGTTCTTGGCGGTTTTGTAGGTCATCCTTCTTCCTCTGAGTGGCAGCGCTGAAATTTACCTGAAAGAGCTGCCAGTATATAGAATAACACCATATCAACTCCAACGTACAGCAGAGATTTTATGCTGCTTTATACTTCAACTTAGTAAGTAAATCTGTTTTACTCCACTACAATAATTTAGTACTTCTCAGGTTAAGATAACTACTTTTATTTAAGTTCATTATCTGAGTAAAACGACTGCAAAAAACAAAAACAATGCAGTGACTTTTGATATCATTAAAACAACTGTAGCTCTGGTGATTTCTGCCATCTGCATGAAGCCACAACTGAAAAGCAAGGTTTATGGCAGCAATAAGAAACAGAGGTGACCTTCTGTGCCCTCTCTCTGTTCTCTGCATCGCTGGCTTCCGTCTCATGGCGACTGAACCCGGAGTTGTCAGGCTGCTGGCACTCTGAAGGGTCTGCACACTTCTTATCTCCCACCTGAGGGACAGAACAGATTCATTTCAGTCGTAAGGCTGACAGTCGAGAACATGCCATGAAACGCCCCCTGGGCCAGATGAAGCCTGTTAGATTTTTATATTCCACAAAATATTCAAATATTCTGTAGAGAAAGTTCTCCCTGAAAATAATTACATGACTTTTATTTTGAAATAGAGGTGTACACCACACCTGTACATGCTTAACATAGGACCTAAGAATGATGTTGTTACACCAAAAGAACAGGAGCTCTCTGCACTTGAAGGATACTACATCATTTCAGCATTTCACTCCTCTAAATCACAATGATCAGGTTTTAAACAAACACAATTATGCAACAGGACCTGTGATACCTTAAAAAATCCATAAATTCTTCTAATCTTGTAAAATCCTACATTACCCACCACGCAACTTGACCAGCAACAGTTTTGTTGGAGATTTTAAGGCAGTATTTAATGTTAAATATATTACCTAATATTTTCTCTGACAGTGCACATGAGACGTACAGTATCTTCATATGTATTCAGTCCATAATATCCTTGCAGATTTCTGACATTTCTGCTCATCTCTGTGATTGACTCTGCTGTGGCTTGTGAGATATGTGCGTGATGAACATGTAAAACAGGCTTTTTGTTTGTCTGGGCAGCCTGCCTGCAGTCATGCTCTTGTCAGACAGGATGGGCGGTGGCTTTACTCTTTGACCTACAACCTTCCTCAACCTGAACATCACAGCAGCACATTAAAACATCAATGGGCAACACACAAAACTTTAAATAATGGTATATAAAAAATAATAATAAGCAAAAAGACTATATACATATGTACAGGGAAAACAGTGATGCAACGAGTTAGTGCTTTTATTCCAAAGTGGGAATTTTCTGACATAAATAAAGTTGTGTGTTTGTAAAGTCTGTGTTTGGGATTTTTCATTGTCTGAGAGGCTTGTTTAATGTTCATGGCTTCCATCAACCACCGTGGGGCGCTGTAAGATTCAGGCTGGTGAGGTTCACATGTGCTGCAGATATACTGCTGAGACTCAGCCCTTGTTTGCACAATGCCCATGATGCATTGCTGAAGGTTTCAGTTTATTATTTTATGTTCCACAATGCAAATGCTATGTTTTGTTCGTATTTTGACTGTACAGTTGTTACTTACTGTTAGTGTTTGTGGCATGTTTGTTTGGAAAATGGTAGTTTATGTTGGTAATTGTCATTTTTGTGCTGGTTTAAAGACATTTATAATGTGACTTCTCGCTTTGTCAACATGTTTGATCTAAAAAATCATGCAAATGAGGCTGATTAAATTGAAACAATTAACACAAATCCCAATCTTTTCTGTAATTTAAGCAAGTAGTTTTTGGTGGCTAAACCTAATCAAACTGTGACTGTTTCAGATAGTAATACACAGGTGAAAAAATGTTTCAACAAAAATGTTTCAACAACATCCTCTGTAAAATGTCTGAATTCAGTAAGTCACCTTTGTGAGGTTTTTTTCTTACCTGAGCATCCAGAGCCCTCTTGTAATGTTTAGTTTTCTCGTGTTTCTGCTGGAGCTGCTGAGCCCTTTGCAAAGCTATCCTAAAACACACATACACACACACACACACACACACACACACACACACACACACACACACACACACACAGCAGATGACACACTAGTTATCACAGTAGATAATTATTTGAAACACCTGAGCAGTAACGCTGTAACAGACTCACTCCTGGACCAGCTGGACCTGGTCTAGACGCTCCATGAGAAGACGGTTCTGCTGGTCTTGAGCCTCATGTTGCCGCCGGCAATCTATCTGACTCTGAAGCTCGTTCATGTAACGATGCTGCTGAATCGTCCTGACGGGAGTGAGGGGCCGAGCCGGGAAGATGAATGAAGTCTAAACACAAGCGGCCCAGAGAAGACAGAAGTTTAACAGGCTGTTACACCAAAAAGATGACAACAGCTGTAATGTGATTGAATGTTTTTAAAGGTTCAGTGTGTGAGATTAAGGGGGGGTCGACTGGTAGAATATGGCAGAAATGCGATATAATATTCATAAGTATGTTTTCATTGGTGTACAATCACGTGAAAATAAGAATCGTGTTTTTGTTGCCTTAGAATGAGCTGTTTATATCTATAGAGGAAATGGATCCTCTTCCACAGAGGCCACCATGTTGCATTACCACATTTCTATGGTAACCCAGAACAGACAAACCAAACATTGGCTCTAGATCCAGCCTTTCATGTTTTTTGTGAGTTTCACAGCAACCATAGGTTCCTCACACTTGAAAGCAGAGGGTGAGTTGAGTTTAATTCAGTTAGTTGCAATCTAGTGATAAAGTAATGATGCTTTAATTTTTCAGGAAATCAAACCTCGTTTTTGTTACCAAGTTGTGCATTTTTTCCTGCAACAGAAATTCAATGTACGACCCCAATTCCAAAAAATTCCAAAAAAGTTGGGATGTGGCGTAAAACACACATAAAAATAGAATATGTTTCAACTTGAATTCAGCTGAATACAAAACAAAGACAAGTGTCTTTTGTTAATGTTCAAAGTGATTAACTTTATCAGTACACACTCATTTGATGCCTGCAATACATTTCAAAAAAGTTTGGACATGAGCAACAAAAGACAGGAAAGCTGTGTAATGCTCAAAATACACCTGTCTGGAACATCTGACAGGTAAACAGGTTAAGTGGTAACCACTGATAGTATCATGGTTGGGTATTAAAAGACTCAGTCATTAATAAGCAAGGATGAGGTGAGGTTCACCACTGTGTGAAAAGCTGTGTGGGCAAAAAGTCCAACAGTTTAAAAGGAACGTTTTTGCCTGTAGTTCAGACTTGATGAACCTTTGAGCACCTGAAGTCTTATATCAAGCAAGAATGGAAAAAAATATCACTGTAAACACTTAGTGTCACAACAACAGTGTGTCCTCCTAACTGTCTTCAGCTCCCAAACATTTACTGAGTGTTGTTAAACTTTTTTTTAACAAGTTGCAGGCATCAAATTCAGACTGAGTGACAATTTGCAAAAAAAAACAAATCAGTTGTAAAATTAAATATCTTGTCTTTGTACTGTATTCAATTGCATATAGGTTTTTGCAATCATCACATTCTGCTTTTGTTTGTATTATACACAACATTCCAACTTTTTTGGAATTGGGGTTGTACAACCTGTCACTGTGTCTCACACACTGGTCCTTTACAGACTGCAACTTTAATACCCAGGTTCCACTCACAGGGAAAAGAGGGCAGTAAGTGTTGTCTTTCTTCTTGGACATTTGCAGGTTGAATGTAGCGACCTGCTTTGCTTGCTCACGTTGCTCATTCAGCTTTGCCTGCCAGATAAACACACAAAAACACGCCTTTTATCATCGGATTGACTGAAAAAGACAAGACATCGAGAGCACAACATATCATACTCACAAGGGTAAACTATTGACAATTTCTTTGGCCTGTGAATCGACTCTTAAGGACATAATGACCTGTTATAGAGGCTGTTTTATTAACCATGATATAATATTGGCAAAAACAACATGCAATTCACTTAAAGCTGTTTCATTTCAAGTTATAATATCCCATGTGTTCCACACTTCTTTCCCAGTGCAGTAAAGAGGAGAAAGCTGTTTGCTCAGCTCTCTGGCCCCAAACAGTCTGGAACCACCCTTAACTCCTCAGTTGTTAAGATGTTTTTTTCTTTTCCATTTTTGTTTGTTAGTAGTTTTTCTTGCAGCTTTTCACCGATTTAACAGAACAGATTGCGTGTTATCTTCTGCTTTTTGCTGTGTGAAACAAACAGTTTCTACATCCTCAGTGTGTGTTTCGTTGTTTTCTGATCCCATTTTTTACTTGCAGTAGAAACCACAAAGAAAATCCCCAGAATCGCCTTTAGTGACCTGCTGCAGACGGGGTGAACTAGAATTACCACTCTGCAGTTGTATGCCTCCATCAACCAGACAAATTTCTGTATGCATTCCATTCATGTAGTGACAACTGTGAAGGAATTTAATAACAGGTTTTAAGTGTACTTTATATCATTATAATAATGTGTGATTCCAGTGAACATGCTGTCTTCACAGAGGAGTACAGAGGACTGACAGAGAGCTGAACATTCTGATGTCACAATGAAGCTGACCTTTGACCTTTTGGACATAAAGTGTCATGTCATCATTCTATCGTAGTAGACATTTGTGTGCAAGCCTGCACAATCATCATTTTTAGCCACACTCGACAGCAAACATTGGTCAGATTGTCACGCTGTGTCCGTGGTTAAAAAACGGTCTCAAAAACTGTAGTGTGGTAATGAGGAAGACGGCCAGATGGTGACATTGTTTCTACATTCAATATTGGTCCAGTCAGATCCTCTCTTATGAACCAGAAAATACTGCTCATATTACGGCTATGAAAAAAGCCATGTTGAGTACTATTTAATTCAGACATTCATGCTGCCCTCAGGAACTTTGCTCATCCCCTGACTCCATCTGGCACCATCATACGGTCAAAATGTACATTTATTCAATACTTTGCTTTTTGATTAAATACCCGCAAAACATATACACTCCTATTGGCCTCAGCCATACTTTGTGTTTGTGTAAATTAGCAAATGTTAGCATGCTAACATGCTAAACTAAACATTGTATCTAGAGGGGAACCCCAGTCTGGTGAAAGATCTTGTGAGATTGATCATTTTAATCCAAACCACAATCTTTCCCTAATCCTAACCAAATGTTTTCTGTAACTAAATCTAACCAGATTTTAACCACACCTCAGCATTATAAAACGTAGTTAATTTGTACAAGGTGCACAATGAATCATTGTGAGGCATGACTGCAGACTCTTACTGTGTGTTCAGACCATTAACTGTAAAGATGGATGCCATGGTGACTGGCTGCAGTATCGGTCATAAATCCCACCCCTCCATGTTAGCAGATAGGACATGTGCCAAGCTAAAATTTTAAAGTCCACATCACATAAATTGCTACCAAAATGGTTTCTGTCATTTTCTGTTGTTCTTATCACACTTATCTATCTTCAAGTGTTCATTCATCTGATAAATTGGTTTAAAATAATTATTTTTAGCTTCAATTAATTAGTTATTTGATGATATAAAAGGGGGGTTTCATGCCATGATTGACGGCTGATTTTTGACTGGTACCTCAATACTGTGACTCAAACCATTCAAATCATTACTACACAGACTCTGGCTCCAAATGACAGCACCTGAACAAGATGGCAGTACTTGTATCCAGGATATTTTGGCCTTATTTTTGCACAGTTGGAGGAAGTGGAGATGCATCATCCATGTTTATTCATAGTCTGTGATTCAGAGAGAACGTAAGGGGAATTTTAGAGGTGGTGTGTGTTCTGACATCAGTCAGAGGCTGAGCTGAACAAAATTAGTCACAGTCAAAGTGTCAGTTTGGATGTTTGGATGGCTTCACCCATTTGCCTTTTTTTGTCAACACACATTTAGTCTTGTTGTCATAAAAATGCTGTTACACACACACCTGTTCTTTGTCCCTGTACTGTTGGTCTTTCTGCAGTTCTTTAAGCAGTAACAGTTTCTCCTGAGCTTTCTCCTCTGCCTCTTGCTGCTCCCTCAGGTAGACTGGAACATTTCGTTTGGCCCGCTGCATACACAGGTAGCACAACTCCTACAAAGGCCACAGGAAAACGACAGTTATGCACTGTAATTAATTATCTCTGCCGGGTGAAAGCCTGGAGGGGATCATGCGTTGGGTTGTGTATGCGTGTACACGACAGACGAGCCTGAAGCTCCGCACCCAACTCGCACTTACTTCTGGACCCATCAGCCTTATATGTTTTGTGCACATTTACGACTGCATGCTCAAGAACCTCTCAGAGTTGCAGTGATTCACATTTTTCAAAAAACCTTGACTGCTCCTCTTAAAGCTGCAGTAGGTAGAAAGCCTTAAAACAGTTGATTGTTGAGTCTCATCTCAGTTAAGTTTCGTTTTTCTCCATCCTGAGCCCCTCCTACCAGACGAACCCAGGCAGATGCTCACGCTTCCTGCGCACACAAACTGACATCCACAGAAAACTACTACACCTTAACAACAAAACTGACTGTAACTCGCTAAATTCTGAACCCATGTTCATAAAACTGTTTTGTTATGAACAAGAAAAACTGAACTTGATAACGATTTCTAGTTGGAATTAAATTGAGTTACAGAAAATGTTCTAATCAGCTCTATGCCAGCATATTAACCTTCTGCATAGCCACAGCTTCCACTGGGACATGCAGGCTGTCACCTTTACTTAGGCAACATCAAGTGTAAATTATTTACAATTTCAGCTTTCGTGATTTTCTCCAAAAATGTAGATTTCTATATCTACTCTATTGTTGTAAAGTCACCTGGTTGCTTGTATTGTTTCACATGAATAACAAAACATTAAAATATACAAGTTTATACAGTTTGGTGAATGCAGGACTCTTGGTCATTACACTATTCTATTAATTTCAAAGAAAACTGAGATACTAAACAAAAACACTTCAACATTTCAACTCTCTGCCGGTTGCATCTGGCAGTTGTGGTGGCATTGCAGTAGGTGGTCTACTGAGTGAATTCTTCTAGTTTGCAAAGTAAAGATATAATTATTTTTCTCACAGGTATTCAAATATAAAAAATTGTACAGAATGTATTTATTATTTATTTATTATTATTATATTATATTATATTTAGACAGGAACATCCCCACACCTCTTTTGACAGAGCAATAAAGTAATAAAGATTTATATTTGGCAAGCTCTACTTTCTGTGTCATTATGAAAGTAATTTAATTCTCCATCCCTCCATTTTCCAAACCACTTGTCCTGTGCATGGCATCAGAGGGAGGGAGCCTATCAGAGCACACACACTGGATACAGAGAACTTCAATAAAACCTCATGCTGAATACAACCTTGAATTTTAAAGCCAGATACAGAGATACGTAAACACACCGACACACACTCACCTGTCCAGCTCGAGTGTGGCCAGAGCAGCTAATATTCACACGAGGTTCCTCCAGTCTGGGAGCAGCCCCTGGTGGTGAGATGGAGATGGTGGGCCTGGGAGAGGAAACAGATTTGTATACTTAAGTATGCTTAACATCATAAGAATATTTTGTTACATTTAAGTTGATTATCTAACCAGTGTGATTTCCTTGTGCATAAGAAATTAAATAAGACTTAAATGTTAAACTCTTCATACATTATACTGGTGTGTCTGCATGAACATGCAGTTTTCCACAGATTCTTCCTAAAGTTCCCTCCATGGCGTTTTAGTTGACTTATTGACCCAGAAAAAGAGATGCAGGCTACTGGAGATATTTAAAGGAATAGCTTTGGATTGTTTTTGAAGTGGGGTTGTATGAGGAATTTGTCCATAATCAGTATATTACCTACAGTACAAAGTGGCCAGCACATCCCCAGTATGGAGAAGCAGCATGAGCACCAGCATGTACGCTAAGCAATGTGCTGCTTTGGACGGGGTCAGCAGTAAAGTGTATTTTAGACACGTAAAAAAGGCTTCTGTAAAAATACTGAAACTATTTTCACCACCTTACCTTGCCATCAGACTTTTCCGATGGGGAACTGAAGCCATTATATCGTTATCTTCATAGTCACCAGACTCCTTTGACAAAAACTGTAGTTTTACCTCAACTCACCTCTCGAGAGTTGCTGGTCTACTGCCACCATGGTTGCACCTTATTTTACAGCACACTAAAAACATGCAAGAATCTGTACTTTGTATCAAATTAGACATAAACTAGAAATAATTTCTTTATTCAGTATAAAATTACATTACATTTATCTAATTCACAGCCTATGTTGTCTAATTATGCTATCAGTGGTAGCATTAAATAAGGTGTCTGATCACAGGATAATTTGATAATATAGCATTTAATTTGCATATTTTAGATCTGATATGACATTGTATTTAATTTCTAATTAGACTATGATCTTATCAAATGGTGTCTAATAGTGTATTAGGAACTCATGTTTGTAGTTCTTGAGTAATTTGATACAAATTTGTTACATCTTACTGGTGTGATAACTAGTGTTAATTAAGTGTGAAAAAACTGTTCAAACTGGGAGCATGCTGACCACCATCGACTGTAGGTTATACACTGACTATAGATAAATACCTCATACAATGCCACTTCAAGAAATCCAAACTATCCCTTTAATATAAGCCAACCAATTTTATTTAAAGCTACTACAAGGAGCTTTCATTTTGTGTTGATTTTGGAGACCCCTGTGGACAAAAATGGTAGTGTGTTCACCCCCATAACCACAAAATATAACATTAAAAATCAAATGATCAACATCACTGGTTCGCTGGTTCGATTCTTGCCTGTGGCCCATTTGCTGCTTGTCATTCCCCCTATCTCTACCCCCTTTCCTGTCATATCTTCAGCTGTCCCTATCCAAATGAAAGCAAAAAGCCCAAAAAATAATCTTAAAAAAAAAAAAGAATAATAGAACAGAAATGGGTCACAGAGGCATCAGTATTAAACTGAGACTGTTTCATAACCAATTAAATTTTTTTACCATGACAATTACCCAGATTACAGGTGTGTGTGTGTGTTTGTGTGTATGCTGACAGTGCAGGGAGGTAATGACAGAAGTTGAATCTGTCCCACAGGTAGCTGTGCATCATTGATGGAGCTGGAAGCTGCCCCGGGGCAGGAACAATATGAGACCACCACTGAGCTCTCAGCTCTCACCGACTCATCTGCCTGCAAACAACAGCTTTGTGCACTGCAAACTGAACCTCTCTGTACAGTGTGTGTGTGTGTGCGTGTGTGTGTGTGTGTGTGTGTGTGTGTGTGTGTGTGTGTGTGTGTGTGTGTGTGTGTGTGTGTGTGTGCGCGTTTGTGTGTGTGTGTGTGTGTGTGTGTGTGTGTGTGGTACCTGTCTGTGGCCTCCATTGGATTTAGTTCTTCAGAGAGGTTGACAGCTTTCGTCCTGGCGGGCTGCAGTGTCTGATGGGATTTAGATTCTCTCTGTTGGGGAACTTCTGTAGAGACACACAACACTCTGAGTAGGTTCACTGTTCCTAAACATAACCGCACCCATCTGGTTCTTCATATACTCTAGATACATTGTTATCTGTTGCTGCTGTTTGCTGCTGAAAAATATTTTGGAACTGTAGTTTAGTTTAAGTGTTTAAGTGAATAATTATATCCATTAATTGTATTCACACATAAGAAAGGAAGAAATAGCTGAACAAACATAAAAAATAACAAACCTACAACAAATATAAAACATTAGACTAAAAAATCCCAATATTTGGTCATCCAAAAGTAACAGAAAGTAATCAAGTTACAATACTTTAATATTGCGAACTCGTGGTTATGTTACTGCCTACATTTTTTACAGGAAATTAGTAATTGTATCAGAATACTTTTTTAAAGTAACCCTGATCATTCTGCACTCAATAATTATTCTGTCTTCTTCTGTTCTGCTGTATCTCAACCTCTGTTACACCCCGTTCATTCTGTTTTTAATAGAGATGGGTTTCAATAGCCAGTTCCAAGTTGGTACAATGCCGAGTCTCATTAAGCTCTAACAAATCTTTTGTTCAGCCTTTTATTATTAGCTCTTTATAGAGCTGCCCATTCACTGCCTATCATAGTACACCAAACTGAAATTAAAAGCTTGAGTCATTTTGTATAAAGTGAGAACCAGTGCTCCGCCTCAACCTGCTGGTACAACCAGTTCATCAACACGGCTTACAGGAATAGTTTGACTCTTCACTCACTTATTCACTTTCATTTTCCATTTGATTCATATTAGAGCTGCATCGATTAGTCCAGTGAAAAATCAGTTGCCAACTATTTCTGATAATTGATTGCTTCAGTCATTTTCCAAGCAAAAATGTTAAACATTTCTGGATTCTGCTTCTTAAATGTAAGAATTTACTGCTTTTTCTTGCTGCTTTTTCTGTCAATTAAGAGTCTTTGAGTTTTGGACAAAATTAGCTGAAGACAGAAGAAGAAGATGTCAGTTTGGGGCTCTGGAAAATTAGCTTTTTTTTTAATAAATATTTTAATTGATACTACTTTCATGCCTGCACAACAAACATAGTGCTTTTGTTATTGTGTGACTTCAGTTTACCAAAATCACACAACATTGGTGGACCTGCAACTCCTGTGTTCTTTGAGTTAAAATCAGTATTTTAGCTGAAGGAGTCTGGTTGAAAACGAGAGAGCACTATTTGACTTATATAACAGCAGCTTCCTTTCGAAAAAAGGCTACCTGACATCAATGTAAAGTGGTAAAATATTCTAAATATAGCGTACACTTAAACTGATGTAGAATTTTTAGACGAGCCTTTTTAAATCCCTTTTGTTGCTGACCTCGTCAGTACATTTCTTAGCTTCTATGCTGGCAGGCTACTCCTGTCTGCTTCTCCAAAGTGGGTTTGTGATGACCACCATCTACTGTGGGTCGAATACTAATTCGATAAAAATTGGTAAATTGCTAATTACCTCATACAACCAAACTTCAAATAATCTGAACTATCCCTTTAATGGAGAGATAGGCTACAAGACAAGAGTCAGCTGACATTTTGGAATGAAATCTCCCCAAATGCCAATGATAACTACTCATCCACACAAATTGTCTACAGAATAAATAAGAATTAACATAACTTGCATCACATGATGTCTATTTTAGCTTCTACAGCTACTGCAGCTCCAGCTCACCCTCACATTGAGGAACAAATGGCTTTTTTTGCCTTTGCAGCAAGCTGATAAGAAATTTGAAAGGATTTGGATTTGATTCAATACTTAATTTAGACTCATTAAAGTGCTATCAAACCCCAAATTGTCAGCCTTGTGCAAAAAGCTCTTTCACCTCCTGCATTCCTCTGTTCTGGAGCTGGTGACAAGCTCCATAGATCTTTGTCACCAGCTTTGTTGTCTGGCTGAGGAGAGCAGACAGTTGGCAGGGTGATGGGGTTGGCAGTCTGCGGCCTCTGAAGCCTGGACAGTCCACCAGACAGCAGAGAGACACTGCTCCCAGGTCTCTGGAGGGGCAAAAGTACTAATGATCAGCACAAGTCACAAAAGTACACATACTTTACTCGAGCAAACAAAAGATTCTGGTAAAAGTAGCGGAACTGATTCAACCTCTTTACCCAAGTTAAAGAGAAAAGTACAAGCTCTAAAATGTGCTCAAAGTGTAAAAGTAAAAAGTTGAAGGACATTTCTACTGACTGTTTCTGTGCAAAGTTAAGTGAACCTCATCTTTTCTCCCTGGCTGAATCTCTCTCTCATGTCTGTTTGGTCTTGTTATATCTTTTACGTCATTTTATCTTGTTTTGTGTTTTACGGCATTTTTGTCTTATGTCTTTTACGTCTTTTATGTAATTTTCATCTTGCTACGTCTTTTACGTCATTTCCATTTTGTTACATGTTTTACGTTGTTTACGTCTTGTTACGTATTTTGCATCCGTTTCATCTTGTTACGTCTTTTACATTGTTTTCGTCTTGTTATGTATTTTAGTGTTTTTATTTTTTCGTCATGTTTTTCTTGTTGGGTCATTTTCATCTTGTTCTGTGGTTGTTGTCTTATTATGTCTTGTTATATCTTTTTGTCTGACTACATTATCTTTGTTTTGTTATGTTTTTTTTCATTTCATCTTGATACACTTTGTTTTGTTACATCTTGTAACAATGTTTTTGCCTTGATACATAATTTTCATTTTTACATCTTTCATATTTTGTCTTGTTATATCGTTTTCATTTTTTTTATATTGCTTTCATAATATTATGTCGTTTTTGTCTCGTTATGTCTTGTACACTGTTTTTATCTTATGTCTTGTTATGTAATTTTCATCTTGTTAAGTATTGTGACATTATTTTCATGTCGTTACATTGTTTTCATCATAATATGTCTTGTTATGTTGTTTTTGTCTAATTTAGGCTTGTACGTGTTGTTTTTTTTTTCTTTTTTTGGTCTTGTTATATCTGTCGTGTTTGATATCAACTGATGGATAGACAATGAAATTGTCTTTTCTGTATGTACCATCCATCCAGTTAGTTAGTTGAAATTGCTGATGTTGGGAAGGTATCTGTACTTCTACAGAAGTACTTTACAGTAATGCAGAATTTGTTCTTAGTTACTTTCCACCTCTGATGATCAGTATGAATACATTCATTATATACTGCATACATACAAACACACAAGCACTAACTATACTTAAGGCAAGTTTATTTATATAGCACCATTCAAACACAAGGCAATTCACTGGAGCTTAGAAATACATTAAAATAAAACATTAAAATAACATTATAATTAAAACACTTACATTGTTAAAGGCTAACAGCAGCCTACCAGTTCCATCCATGGCATTAATAAAATCTCTGTTGAATTTCATCCGCACCTTTGAAGAACATCAGATGAGATTAGACTTAACAAAGAACAGTGCTCACGTTCCATAACAAGGTGAAACAGACGTGAAAAAGAAATGCAGGTGAGCCACCTTGTTGTTCTTAAAGTACAAAACTCCAATTCCCTGTAAGGTGAGGAACACGTTCTGTTCGGAGGCCAAAGCTCTGAAGAGGATGAGGAGAGTTTCTCTAACGCAGCCCTCCACTACGTCCCGACTGAAAGGAGTCTCCTGTGACACAGCTGTAAAGTTCAGCTGCACCACTGGTAGGTGCGTTGCTGCAAGGGACACACACACAAAATCCTTGTTATTCTTTCGTTAAAAGTTTTTGATCCATTCCACCACAAGGTTAAAGACCTAATCTTGTTTCTATTTTCTTGCAGTGGAAGCTTGTCATACTCGCCAACCTTGAGACCTCAAAAACAGGGAGAAATTTTTGTTTCAGAGACTTTGTTTCCTGCATTCTGGTGACTTTTAAAATTTGAATATATATAAATAAAATACTATGTTGAATAATTTAAATTTTTTGCTTTTAATTCTCAGGAAAGAATAGAGAATATGTCATCCATCTAGTGTGATGTCGTGTAAATCTCCGGCGCAAACTAAAATTCAGCAGTTTTCTTTAATTCATTTAGTTTTTGCCCCTGTCCCTAAAAGAAAATTGATGCAGCAAATTATTAAAAAATGCAATGCCCTTTCCTTTAAAACTTTTCCTTACGAAACAGGAATTATTCTTAGGAAGTCTGGTTTGGGGTCATACAGCATCTATACATTTGTGAATGTAAATGTACAGTGTCAGAAACAGGCAGCTATAATGAAAAGGGGGAAAAAAAGGTGTAAATTTGCCAGAAATCGTGACAAACACAACTCATACTGGGAGGAAATAAGGAGAGAGCAATGAAAAACAGGAGTGTCCTGGGAAAATCAGGAGGGTTAGCCAGTATGATGATTGTTTTTTTTTGTTTTTGTTTTTGCCTCTGAAAACCGAGAACTTCATATCATAAGTATGTCTCTGTTAATATTGTTAACTGATCCTACTGAAGTTGCGCTCCTTTTCACACTTAAGTTAACCCAAACTTTTCTTAAATCTGAGTTTTCTTGCCTAAAACCAACCAAACTGCAAATTAAGGATGTGTTTATTATAGTTACCATGATGACTAAGGTCACCCTGCTATGACAAAGAAGATCACTTGACTATTGTTACTGTGTTGACAATTGTCATCAGACATTTGCACATCAAAATACACGACATTAGGATTAATAAAAGATATTAAGGGAAAGAAACATGTGTCAGTGTGTGTATTTTTGGAACAACAGTCATTTGAGCCAGCTGGCTTTTGTTGGCTTTTGGTCCAATGGAATATTTTCAGACTATTGGTGGTTCGAAATAATGGGCAGTCCTGTGAAACATTTAATATATTAATAGGATTACCATTAGAAACAATTACTCACTGAACAGTTTTCCAGAATACATACAAAAATCACCTAAGTTATTTCAAAATGTTATATATCACAATATGCATTCATCTCACTTACATTGTACTTCTTCTTCTTTAATGTGCTCACCTGCAGCCAGAGGCCTGACCTGCTTCAAACCCAGAGACTGGACCAGTTTCCCAGCCAGGAGGAAGATGGGTCTTTGGATCATCGTGAACTTCTGTCCTATGTCCAGCTTCTGCTGAGAGAAGGTGAAGGTCCCCAGTCCTGCCAGGTGGACCCCCTATTACAATCAAATCAGTCAATTTCAGATAGATAGATAGATCATAGATCCATCAGTGTACATCATGCACTACAGACAAAAACAATATAAAAGATGTATAGGGATAAAAACGTAAAAGATGTAACAAGATGAAAACAACATAAAGGATGTAACGAGATGAAAATTATGTAAAAGATGTAATAAGACGAAAACACTGTAAAAGACATGGATGGAGATTTTTAACATGATGTAAAAGTCGTACTAAGATGAAAATGAAGTAACAATACGCAACAAGACAAACAATGTGAAAGACATAAGATGGAAACGTAAAAGACAACAAGACCAAAAAAAAGACATAAAAGTGGAAACAAGGCAAAAATAACAGGAAAAATGTAATAAGACAAAAATGACATAAAACGACGTAACCAGTCAAAAACAACGTAAAAGATGTAACAAGATGAAAACCTGAAAGACATTACAAGATGAACATTTTGTAAAAGACGTAATGAGATGAAAACATAAAAGAGCTAATAAAAAGAAAAAAATTACATTAAAAAGATATGAGACAAAAATTACTTAACAGGAAGTAACAACACCAAAATGTTGTAACAAAATGCAACAAGACAAAAAAGATGTAAAATAATCAAGATGAAAATTATGCAAAAGGCAAAACAAGATGAAAAAAAGATGTAACAAGAAAAAACAGCAAGAAAAGATGAAGACAAAAAAAACATAAAAGACATAACTAGACGAAAATGACGTAAAGGACGTAACATGATATAAAAGATGTAACAAGAGGAAACAAACAGGGAGACTCAAGCCAGGAGCAAAGAAACAGCCATTAACACAGAGTGACTTTTTACTTTTATAATTTGAGCATATTTCAGAGCCTGAGCCATGAGTAAAGACGTACTTTTTACCATTATTTTTTACAGAAATATTTGAGTAAAGAATGTGTAGACAGATGGACAGAAAGGCAGGAGGCAGGCTAACCTTCTTTAAGGTCATCTTATGTTCAATGTAGGCGGATACATCAGCCCAGATACTGTTGATGTCTGAAAAACACACAAAGTTTGGTTGTTTTGGCAACGTGAGGACGTCGTGGGTACTTATCAGTGTGTGCAAATGAAATAAACCACCTGCGGCTGAATAAAACAGTTAAAAGAAAAGTTTTTGTCCGACCGTTTTCAGAGAGCTGGGAGAGACTGGGTAAAGTCCTCCTGTCCGCTTCTGACACCAGCCGCAGTACGTCTGTCATCTCTGCCAAACCGACGCAGAAAATCCTCACAGGATGAAGCTTTAAGAAAACCTTTCTCTAAACACAGTCTGTGTTTTTTTTTTTTACCTGCTCGGCTGCAAGTGCCAGAGATCAAGACGCGCGCCTGAGCGCCGCGGTTGCCCTTAGCGATGCACCCCCGCAGGGTATAAACCGATCCTGGTGTCCAGAGCGTCCTAAAGCCTCTCTGTCACTGCGGATGACACGAAACTACAACAAAATGAGTTCAAGTTTCACCTCGTAGTTGTCGTCATTATAATGCACAACACAGGAGGCTGTAAAGAAATAAGAAAAAGTCAAATTCGGGAGGGTGCACTGGGCATGATCAACAAGTATTTGATTTAATAATCAGACTTTCTTAGTATTAATTTAAAATAATAATAATAATAAACTGCATATATCAACAGACTTAATTGTTCTTATTATGCTGCTAAGTGAAATACCTGTGCTCCAGGTATCCATTGTTTATTAATGGTGGTGTTTAGTGGTGGAAAGTAGGGGAGACCAGGTGCAATTGTAACATTTTAATTGCCTTTGTAATTCACAGACTACTCAAAATTTATCATCTTTTGATATAAGAAACATGCAACTGACCCTTCGCTAAGCAGTTACTGTTGCTAAGTCTGCCAAGCTCGCCATTCTCACCCTGAATTTATGCAGTTTACGGTCAGATTCAACGTCGAAATTAGGAGTAACTGTTGAAACATGAGGTCTGTGATTCCTCAGACGTAAACAAAAGCAGCTTCTCATTTCTAGCTGATGACCGTGGATTTTGTCAGCTAAATTAAAATAATAATAAATAAAACTGAATAAAATAATGACTCACGCGTTGGTGAAATACGGCAGATGACAGAAAAACACTCGCTAATGTGGGCAAAGGAAGTGCAGGGACTCGATTAGTGCAGCACACCTTGAGACGGGTCACTCTGCTGGAATGCGGCCGCAGAAGACAGCCGGGATAAGAGGCAAGCTAACGTGGCTCAGACCTGAGACAGCGAGCCAGAGTGAGATGCATCATCGTCGACCCACTTTGATTCTGCATCAGCCCAAATCCTCCTCCTCAGACCCCCACAGAACTATTTTTGCAGAAATCTAGGCAACTATTCTAATGGTGTAACTAGATTTTAATGATTTGAATTGAGTTAAGAAATATGTTTATTGTCTGACAGAAAAGTGTGTCAACGCAGACAAGCTGGGTGTCTACACAGGGTCAATAAGTAGCTTTACAACTGCCATCAGTCCTGCAGGCACCATAACATCCTGAATGCTGGTTGGCAGCACCCATATTTGCTTACTAAGTTATTGATGTTAATTTTTAACCAGTAACCTAGAGATAAAAATGATAAACTACTGCTCAAATTCACAGTTGGCCTTATCGATACAGCTCAAGAAAAAAGATAGTGAAGTTTCATATTGGTCAGCAATGCTAATTATTAATTATGTAGCTCATGACTGGAGACATGTTGCGTACTTTAAAGCTTGGTGAAAAAACACCAGCATGTAACAAACCATTGCCACCCAGTTCACAATAGGCCTTATCAGTAAATCTTGGGGAGAGTTAACTGGTATATAAATGAACGTTCCTGACCATTTTTACTGCCATTTCCCTTCAAATTATATTAACTTCATGTATGTCACTGAAAATATTTCACAAATGAGACAAAATAAGTGCGTTCAGGAAGAATTAACAGGGTCTTGTTTTTTTTTTCCTCGAATCAGTGAAACAACATTTTAAATGCTTTAAAAAATGTGCACTGAAGATTTAAATCTTACATTTGCAGAATTTTTCTCATAGTTATTTATTTCTTTGGCGACCCAAATAAAAACTCTGTTGACCCACCTGTGGGTCACAACCCAGTGCAGGGCAATATAGAAGAAATCTAATATCACAATATTTTTGACCAAATACCTCAATATTCATTTTACGACCAGACTGAAGGGATGACTGTTGGTGCTTTCACAAAATATTAACACAAAGAGACTTTTTGATCAGTAATGTGACTATTATGACTAAATTATATCACTATATAGCGATATCCAAAATCTATCACATATCACAATACGATCTAATATTGAGTTATTGCCCAGCCCTAACTGACAGTCATTTAAACTTTACACAGCAGGAAAAATAAAATCAATCCAAAAATAGCTTTCATACCTGAAAAACCGAGAACAATTCTTGTATAATACCTCTTTCAATACCATGGCAAAAAGTTAAAAAAAAAAAAAAAATCATGTCATTTTTATAGCTTTGGCACAAACTACTTAATCAACAGATATTGTCACATTTTAAGTTCTGTATTGACAGAGTATTAGGTGGAAGGTTGTAAACTACTTACACACTTGAGGGGGAAACTCCCTTGATTTTCAATGGAAGATCATGGTTTTAGTCACTTGACAATTGTCTGGAATTCATGTTTCTGGAGAATCTTAGTCAAGTAAGGGGGAACAACTCGTGTCAATGATACCTGCAATGATGCTATTGGTGTTTCACTTTCAAGTGTTTTTTGGTGAAGTGACCCATACTGGTGACTAAAAGTCAGGCTGTCTTTGCTTCCATGTGTCCATCCATGTGTGACAAAGCCCATGTGACAGATAATGACTCTGAAGAGCTTAGAAACTATGAGCCGAAAGAATCTGTCAATTAATCAATTAGTCGACTGACAGATTATTATAATCATTTCAGTCATTTTTCAAATAACATTTCATGGCTCCAGATTCACGAATGTGAGGAGTTTCTATTTTATCTTTTAATTATTTAGATTTATTTTTTAATTATTGTGGTGTTTGGACTGCTGGTTGGACAAAACAAGCATTGTCACTTTGGTATCTGTGACGGCATTTTTTCCTCAAGTACATTTTAAAAATTAAAATGTCCACTTGTAACAATATGATATACAGAGCGCTGGGAAGATATCTGTTATGTATTAGCATTAAAAAAGAGAGCTGTTGGTTATTGGGGGAGTTTGCTGACAGGAAAAGTAACGAAACTCAGCTGGACATTGTATAGTTGTTTAAATTTAATCTGTATGTGACTGGAATATATGTATCAAGATGGATCACATTTGTTCAGCGAATATTAGATGAACGTGGCCTCTCATACCTCTAGCTGTGTAATAATATTAATTGGCTGAAGCTTGCAGCTGAGCAGAGGTTACAGTTTAAGTTTGAAGAGTATTTACTCTGTGAAAACAGGAGGTATTTCCAGGCTGTCAGTAACTTTCAAGTCCCCAGTAAAAGAATCGCCAATAAGAAGATACAAAAGTCTGGAAAAGGGAAAAAGTATAGAAGGAGGTACCTGTCAAAACATTTTGTCAGTCATCAGTCTGCATTTAAAGGTACATTATTGTTGCAGACACATAAATCAGGACAAGTGAGCAAATTCTGCGCTTTTTTCAACAATGTTCATCCTTTATTTAAATGACCTAGTTTGTGATATGGATCTAATCTGGTCGGTTACCGCTGGATCGTTGTTTTGTTTTATGGTTGGACCCTGTAACACGCTGTGTGGTACGGAGTAATACACTGAAATTGAAACTGAAACTGAACAATTTTCTGTCTTTTTTGTTTTTCCTTTCGTTTGTTTTTTTACATACCAAACAAACAATCAGCTGATTAATGGAGGAAGTCATGAGGACATTCTTCTGTAATGAAAACAACCATTAGTTGTAGTTCCTGTCACAGCTGCAATCCTATATAAAATAGTTCACACTCCACCAACAACAGTAAACTTTTACATTAATGCATCATAATAATAATGGTATGATATGGTAGAATAGTCACAGGGACCATTTTTATTTGTAACCATTTTTTACAGTGTGGTGTTATTACTTTTACTCAAAGCTACTAAAAGGAGTTTTTAACTGATTATACAAAACTGAGTTTATCACTGATGCCTCTATATGACCTACAGAAGTTAACAATAATTTTATTGTGTTTACATGTTCAGAGTCAGAATTACAGTGTGTAGAATAGTTAAAAAGGAGCAGGAGGAGATTTTTATACTGATAATTATATTTTTGACATAATATTTTGTGGTAATTACAGTGGAAATGTGCTTCTTTTGTCCACAGGACCCTCGCTGTGTGGATTTGTTGCTTTTTCTTTCAATGATTTCAGTTTATTCATAATAAATGTTAGGTTTGGACCGTTGGCTGGAAAAAACAATGAGCATTGTGACGGTAAACACTTTGCGCTCTGGACAGTTGTGGCAGCATTTCTCACCATTTTCAGAATTTTTACAAAACAGTCAATCACATATTTAATGAAGAAAATAACGAGCACATTAATCGATGATGAGAATAATCATTAGGTGCGGTTGTATACAAAAATAGTCCAAAATGAGCTCCATCAACAACTTTAAAATCCAGTTTTTACATTAATGCATCAGTAATAATAATCTACTAATGATGAGGTATTAGTACTTTTATTGAAAATAGGGCTGTGAATACTTCCCCTATAAAGCTTCAATAACCAACCCTAAGAAATTAATATTTCTCCAACAAAATTGTTTTTGTGTGAAGAAGGCTTTGGAGCAGCCTTTAGACCTCAATATTATATATTAATTTGCCAAACTGTGACTTAATAGCCAGCTAAAAGTTGAAATCATTACAAAGTATTTCGAAGGGGTGGCTTGTTTGTTTGGGTGACTTTGGACTGTGACTTCAGTGTTTCTACAGTCTTCCAGAAAGTCAAGTCAATTTCATTGATATTGCAAGAAGGACAGGACAGCCCTTCTGTACAAATGTGTGAAAACAGGAAGAAACCTCGGGATATAGATATGGACAGTGGGTCAAGTAGTTCCCAGCAGCTGCCTGACACTGATAAGACTTATACAACGTCATCTGTACTGTGTATGATGTTTTCGTTTTCCCTCTGAAACCCCCTCCCTAAACACCTCAGAGACAACTGTCTCACTTTAATCATTGTCTTTAATGTCTGACTACTGGCGTACTTTGTATTTTTAATGTGTTGCTTCTTTGATCTTTTAACCACGTTAATCTCTATGAGTGTCAAGAAAAGGGCTCTATGTATAATAATAATAATAATAATAATAATGATACAGTAATAACTATATAGTATAATATATAGAATAATATATAGTAATAATTATTTCCATCTTTTAATGTTAATAATGCAATACATGTCTTTATAAATTCTTAAGAAAGTAAAACACAGCTCATGTAAACAGTACTCTCCAGGAATAAAAACAGGGATGTTTATCTAAGCTCTGACGGATCTCTGAGGCCGGAGAGGGAGAAGTGAATGTTTGTTCCTTTTAGTTTCTGTTTTCTTCACACTGTAGATTTAGTTCTGCAGAAGTGCTGGACCTGTTTCTATATAAAGCACGCCTCTTCCTAGAAGACACTTGCTGATTCTTCTGGATCCTTGACGTGAGGTGTCAACATGATGACGGTGAAAATATATCTGGTCCTTTTGTTCCTCATCCTCACAATATTGACAGGTAAGAGAATGACCACTTCATCACAGAATGGCATAAATGGCAGTGAGACAGATTGCATTATATTTAAATATGTTAGGTATAACAGGTGAATTCAGACTATATGTGCTGTTAAATATTCCAAATCCAAATTGGGGATGATCACTTTTAACATTCATGCATTTAACACCAAATGAAACTAAAAGTGAATTATAAATTATGGACAATAAATTATGTTCAATTTAAAGTCCTACATGAGCTACATTAATAATAAATATTCAGTGGTGGAAAATAACCAAGTGCTTATTAAAGACCTCCATTTAAGTACAGTTTTGTGGTACTTTTACTTCTAATTTGTGTAGCATTTTATGCTACTTGAACTTCAAGTGTAGTACTTTTCAGAGGGAAATGTACTTTCTACTTCACTACATTTATTTGATGGCTTACTTTTTTTTTTTTGTAAAGTATCCGTAAGTTTTCAGAAAACATGCTGAAGTACGGATGAAATGATTGTATAGTACGGACAGAAGCCTCCGTCCGTGTTCGTACGTGTAGCTAACGTAGAACGTAAATGAGTCTTTAGAGGGTAACAAAAAGTAGGTATTAAAGTAGGTATAAAAGGTATTTTATTTTATTTTATTTTATTTTATGTTATTTGATTTGATTTTTGCCTGCCATTATTGACCACAAGCATGAAACAGGTATTACATACAGTCTATTTGGTATTTAACATCTTAAAAAGTCTCTCTCTTCCCTTTTCCAGTCATACTTTTCAGCGGTCATATTCGTAAAGGCTCAAAAGCACCCCACAATATTTTTTTTTAAATAGTGTTAAATTTATATGGTGAACACAAGGGCCAGCCTCCATTGCTGAAAAGTGATGCAGACGCAAAGGTGCTAAAAACTGCAGTTCCTCAAATGGCCACTTGGAGACTGGCTCCAAAAGTGAATCAAACCCTAGAGGCTTTCACATTAAAATGCCCAACTTTACAGCAGAAATAAACATGTTTACAGCCTGGAACAAAACAAAACAAACAAACACACAACAACAAAACAGTGTGACAGAATCAAGGTTCTCTCATAAGGCAGGCATTAAAACAGATCTTGACTTTCTGAGAAACTATCATTGATTCCTTCTTCATCAACTGAAATCTGCAAGGACTCCAATAATATGATACTATCAGGAAAAATTAACATATAGCTGGTGTAATAACGAGCACATAAACACACCAGTCACCTATTGTGAAATCCATTGTGAAATACAGGAACTGTGATTATGAGACTGAATATCATGAGTAAAGCATTTAATACTCATGCTTCCTCAAAAGATTCACCCAATTCCTTTTAGATGGCAATCACAGGATCCAAAAATGAGATGTAGTCACAGTGTCTCATAGTAGTGACACTTTTCAAGATCATAGTATGGTTTTACAAAGGGTAAAGGGTAAGAATCTAGATGTGAATGTGACTCAACTTAGCTCAGCATGAAGACTGGAAACAGGGGGAAACAGCTAGCCTGGCTCTGCTCAAAGGTAACAAAATCCACTTATCAGCACATCTAATGTCACGTCTGGACCACAAACCTCACATCAGTGCCACACTCGTGACAACGGCGTTCAAAACACATTGAAACATCTGTCTATTTCAGTTCCATCTTGTCTGTGCATTTCAACACGTCAGTTTTCCTTTGACGTGTGTCATTAATCCACAATATTACACTGTGCATATGTGTCATTAGGCCTACATTGTGGGTGGCTGAGATGGCTATGATTAGGGCAGGGTGCAGACAGGGTGAAATTCAGGACAGGAAGTTACAGATTCTGAGGATGATATAAAGCACAGTGTCCATGCACAGGTGACAGGTGAGTTACAGTCATTTTAAATATCTTTTCAGCAGCTATGGTCAGAGGCTTACAAACACATTCTTTTAGGTATTATTTTTTAAATAATTAATTCCTCTGACGTCGCAGAATCCACTGCACTCTCCGTCATCTGGTTTAAACCGATCAGATGACATCAACAATCATTCATGTATGAGAAAAAACATCAATAATCTTCTTAAATATTTTACAAAAACAAACACGACATTTCTTAAGTACTAAAAGCTGGACTTACAGCCTTTGTAACTGATTTGACCAGAAGGTTTTCACAAATTCATATGTTGTTCATTATATATTAGTACAATGGTTAATTTTCAGGACAAACAGGACAGGATTCAGTAATCAGGACAACTTCTTGTAATTCAGGACTGTCCTGATTTTTTAAGGATGTCTGGTAATTCTAGTTGGAGATCAGAGAGGAGGGAAAGTTAAGCAGTGAAGTTGTCTTGTGGCAGTAAATGTACAATGAAGGTTACAGTTTGCCAATGAAAAACACTGCAGAAGAGGTTCAAGCAGTCCTCACGTCTTGTTTTCCAGCTGCTGTACAAAATCAAAGAGAGAGTCTGTGGGATTACAGACCAGCTAAATGAGACGCTCTCTGGCTCAGCAGCGCACTCTTGGCCCTTTTCCATACACAGAGCTGGCCTGGCTTGACTCAGTTAGACTCAGCGCGTCAGCCCAGCACAGCAGGGGTTTGCTTTTCTATTACAACCGGGCAACCGGATATGTCTTTTTCCTGAAGACGTTATCAAGGAGGCTCAAGTCGAGCAGCTCTAATGTGGTGAATAAACTGTTCATATACGTCTCGGGGTAAAACACACAGTTTCCTTAAATGCTTTGCAAAAAAAAGTCCTGTCTTGTTTCATTATTTAAACACTTATATTATGAAGCAGCACAAACAGGACATGTTTTCATCAGAGGGTTTCATCAGCATTAATTTAACACGACTCTGACAGCTGAAAGCGAATATGCAACAGTAAACTAATGCAGATACATGAAAGTACAAACTGCAACAAAGGAGAAAAACCACCTCAAACAGCTATGCCCCACATGGACACTGTACTAGTTCCTTTAAATATCATCTTACCAATTCAGCATTAAAACAATTCTCATTTAACAGATATTAACAGATATTAACCAACCACATTTCAACAGTCTTGAGACCATACAATAATGACATTCTTGACATCTCACTGTCCACAAACTTTTTCTCGTGTTAATTTTACCCAGTAAAATTAACTAAAATGTGTGACATGTATTTGCAGGTGTGTCTCCCCTGAGACTCAGGGAGAAATATGTCAAGGCAGGCGAGATGGTGGTGCTGCAGTGCCCTCATCACAGGGGGTCTAATGGTGGTGACGCCAAACTTATCTGGACCAGGCACACCGCCCAGGACATGAATCTGACCAACACAGTCATATCAGTGGACCAGAGGCAGATGGGCGTGCTGGTTTATGGGAAGAGTCTTGTGATCCTAAATGCGTCTGTAAACCATCAGGGGAATTATTCATGCTCTCTTGGGTAAGGTACAAACATTCCCAAGTTGATAAACAGCATTCCTCTATACCACGGAGCGTAACTATCACTAGAAAACACAATTCAGCTGTTGAGGCTTTTGGTTTCTCAGCCTGACACAGAAAAAAAACTATGAAAGTGACATAACTAGGCATGTAAACACATTTTACTCTAAAGGAATTACTTTGACTGTAAGGTACTAAGATGAATGAGGTTTTACATCAGTTATTTCTATTGGCAGTTACTTGATGAACACAAAGTTCAGATGTTTTTATGTATTATATAAGAAAATATCATAGCTGGTACTTTGTAAGCAAGTACTGTCTTGTGATTACTTTTGATAATTGCTGTCTTATTAAACAACAACGACAGCATTTACTCTTGCACCAAACCACTGTCTTTGTTGCTTACCATCATGGTGAGCTTTGAGTTCAGCGATAAACAGACTAAAAGTCTCCAGAACAGCTGCTAACATGATTGATGAACATGATTTCTTTTGAAGGTTATGGTTGCCAAGGTCATCGTCTTTGTGTAGTTTGTTAGCATGCTAACATTTGCTTGAAATGTTGTTTTGATTAAGTCCAGAAAGATATATTAAAGGCAAATCTAAAATTGAAATCTTCATGTGAACCTTTTCTTCAATGCCGTGACAGGGATGGCAGCAGACAGTTCTTGTTCAGGCTGACGGTTTACACAACACAGCCCAAAGAGTATGACGAGAGGACCACATACTCTGAGACGTGCTACGCACAGCAGTCTTGCCAGTTGCATTGTCCTGATGTAAATACACCTGCTGAAAATACCCCGAATATTACCAGCAAGGGCATCATATGGCACAAGGTACTTAAGCACAGCAGATTCTTGAATTTGCTTTTCTACATTTGTGGTTAAAACTGGTTTTAATTCACTTCATGCTTAAAAATCCATTTTAATTTCCCATCTTGTAGAAGGGTGAGCCACTGCCGAAAGCTGGTTACTTCTCGAGTGTGGAGGAGAATGACCGTGGTGTCTACATTTGTACCAGATCTTACCTCTATTATGGTCAAATATATAATATAACTTTTACAGTGGTGCTTGACGTCCAACCAAAGAGTAAGAAAAACACTTTTTTGGATTTGTTATTCTTTGTAGAAGTTTAGATTGTTTTTTAATGTCATTTTTTTCCTACTCTTTGGAACAGAGGAGTTAAAGGAACCTGCAATGATCACTTCGCCACACATGGGTGACGTATTTCACGTAGATTTGGGTGAGTTTGGGTGAGAAACTTATAGTGTGCATATACACATAAGTATTTACTGCCTTTTAAAATTGCCATTTCTAACCTTAAACTACTTTTTCTAGGTTCACGGGTGGTGATTGATTGCAAAGCTGTTATGTATTCAGAGTTTGATGAGGCGTTCTGGTTAATTGGGAAATCGTTTGTGGAGGAAAACGACACATTGCCAGTTTTCTCCAATTATACATGGTAAATACTTAACACCAATTTACCAGCTCTTACAACTTCATCTGGAAGTGCAAATGTACGTGTATCCTCATAAGCAGTCTTCACAGTAAGAGTTCATCTGAATCTTGTCCTTTCCTCTCCAGTGAATCGAGTACTGAAGAGATCAAGATGACGGCATCTCTAATCTTCAAAAAAGTGTCAGAAAAGGATCTTTCAAAACGTTACACCTGTAAACTGGAAACTGAGAGCCAACCCTCCCGCTTTGTCACCATCACCTTGGCCCAAAAAGGTATATGAGCTGGGTGCATAAAGTGCTGGCTTTACTATTGTTGCTAACTGTGGTGGACAGTAATGCAGTACATTTCTTTGAGTATGGTACTTAAGCATATTTTTTGATTATCTGTACTTTACTTGAGGATTTGGGTTTTTTTGGGGGGAAACTTCTGACTTTCACGCCACAAAGACAAATATTGTACTTTTGATTCCACTACATTTCTAGGAGGGTTGTTGTTACTCATTACTTTAAGAGATTAAATCTCAAGATGTTATTATGATCAGAAAAAGAGAAATAATTACAGGTAGGCATTTTAATGTTGGATTGTTTTTATTGGGATGAAAAATACCACATAATTAATGTATATACTGACCCTGAAGCCAGAAAGAAATCTCTGGAGAACTCCTCACATTCGGCTTCAATCTAATTTTATGCAGTGATTTTAATACCGTTCTGTCAGAAAATGATAATAGCTGTCCTTTTTGATTTTGATTGCATTTCAATGCTGAAGTTTAGGTGTTTCTATAAGTTTTGTGTAGCATCGTGGTTCTACAAGCAGGTCAGTGCATCATTAGGTGGTTCCAGAGAGTTACAAGGTTCTGTAAATGCACTTAAAAAACAATACAGCGTGTATTGATATTAGAAAATGCACTTTATAATTTGTACTTTTGAATATTTAAGTATTTTAAAAAGCAAGTAGTCTAGTACTTTAACTGAGCAACTTTAACTTGTATTTAAGTTATATTTGACCAGGAGTATCTATACTCTGACTCAAGTACTGGGGTTGAGTACTTTGTCCGCCGCTGGTTGCTAATGACTCCTTGTCCCACCTCTTGCTAAGGGTGTTCGTGTGTTTTCTTTGTCTTTTTGCTAGCTTTCTTCCCCCTTTTGGAAGGAGGGTGCTTATTAGTGTGTATTGTTAGTGTGTGTAGTTACTTTGTCTGGTGTGTGATTTAGTGTATTAAGTTAATGTTCATTTGTCATGTGTTGTTTCCTCTTATCTTTAATCCGTTAATAAAACAAGATCCTTGTTTGTTCATTTGCCTCTGTTTCCTTCCTTCTCTTTCTCCAGCTTGCTTCTTATTATTGTTACTCCCCTTATCCCCTATTCTCTACTCTGACTCTGATTGGATAGTTTTTGTTGCCTTCACAAAGTCACACCTCTTCCGGTGTATTCCACTGGACGTAACTTCAGGGGAAAAAAAGAACGGTGGTCAGTGGAGAGAGACAAATAATTTTTTGTTCCAGTTTGAACTGTGTCAGAAATTCTACATATTATATTTGTCAATTTCAAAGATAATGTTTGTGTTAGTTTTGCCATAGTTTAGTTCAGTTCACTCACATTAGCTTTTCGAGGGGGATATCATGACATAATTTATGTGACCATTGGGTGTGTTTTCTTTCTAATTACGGATCTTGTTTGTTTGATACTTTGATACAGCAAATATCAAATTTCTTGACTTGTAAAATTATGTTTTAAACTGAAAAACATCATATGCGTGATTTCCAGCACAATACAAACATTATCAGAACATTATTTGTCTCTCATCATTGACAACAGTACATATTTTTCCAGAGTTAGGTCCCATGGTGGTCCATCAGAAGGGAACTTTGCCTGTTTATTGGTTTGGGTCCTTTGGGTTGGGAAGGTTTAGACATGAGTATGACTGGGTAGAGTTAGCATAAGAGTAGAATTGGTTGAGGCTGAGACTCCGCCCCCTTAAAGTTCTGCATAACTGAACTTGATATAAAGACAGGAAGCTAATTCACGGCCACTCCCCTTAATATGTGCATGCGTGGCCAGGCCCTGAGGCAGTCAGAGGCAGAGTAGGGCAGGACATGCCTTTGCGATCCTGGGAAAAAAAAAATATTGCTTCCTGTACTTACTTATGCTATGTTCTAGGATTGTCTATATTGAAAATTAAACTCAGTTATGAAGATGGTTATAAGACATTGCTGGGGCCCCCACATCTTAAAGAGTAATTTTTAACTGGTCAGATCAGAAAGAAGCTATTAACTTTTTCTGTATAGTTATTCTTAAAGCCTTTTTCTCTGTGAAATCAGATGAAACAAGCCTATTTTTACATTTTACCAGCCAAAATCAGTTAAAAGCCAGTTAAAATGAGGAAGGAGGAGATTTTTAATTCAATATTTTTTTATTTTTGACATTATAATTTGTGGTTATTGTGTTGGAAATGCTATCATTTTTTTCCACAGAGGCACCTAAAATCAACAAACCATGAAAGTTACTTAAGCTTTAAGTTTGCTAATGCAAGAAAAATGCGAGCTAACTAGCTGGCAAATCTACACCAATCATTTGCTAGCTAGTTAGCTATGATTTCTCTAATATTAGCTAGCTAGTTAGTTTGAGTTTTGCTAACTTAAGATGTGACCCTATGTGTCGTTTTTTCAGGAAAAGGAGAATGTTGTCTGAGGTACCAAGTTTCCTCAACTGTTATTGGAACGCAGAACAAAAAGGGGCGGGACTTAGGAAGAGTCAGTTGTATATGATGTTCAATCTACTATTACAGGGTCAAACCAGTTCAAGAAATGATCCTGCACATTTTTAGCACTACTCTGCATATTAATGTTACAGTGAAGTTTTATCTGGCATCTGCTGTTTTAAATAAATTGTAATTTCGAGTTATTTGTCCTTTATGTTCCTGCAGCTTCTCCTTTCTCCCTCTCCCTGGCTCTCAGCATTGTCTTCATCATGGCAGTGATTGTTGTAACAGTACTTGTTTGTCTGAAGCTGAAAATGGACATTATTCTTTTCCTGCGTGACACTCTTGGACTCTACTGCAGCACCTCAGGTGGGATTCGTGTTTTTGGCTATTTGTTTCTAAATTTTGTGCAACTGGTACATATTTTTCTTACCTGGATTGCATGCTAAAAGTTGCGAGCCATACATCCATCAGTATGTGATGGCAGTGACAAAGCTGTTGTTGCTTGTTGTTTGTTTAGGTGGAAAGAGCTATGATGCCTTTTTGATGTGTTACAAGGGCGACACAGATGCAGCACTAAACGAAGAGGACAGATACTGGCTGAAGAGTGTTTTGGAAGAGAGATTTGGTTACAGTCTCTGTCCTGATGATCGTGACGTCTCACCAGGGAAAGGTATGGTCAGGCTCGGGGAGTGGTGGATCACAAGAGACGAAAAACAAACAACATTATGCTCTGTTAAAAAGAATCATTTATGACAACACATAAGCCAATAACACTTAAGATCCATATAGCTGTAATAGCTAATATTGGACCAATAATATCGATCAACTGATCAGTCGGGCTCTAGTGCTATAGATCATCTGAAAGAAGAAGATTAATTTGTGATCCAGCTCAGCACTGTGTGCCAGGTTTCTAATCAAAAACAGCTCATCTTATACAGTGAAGTCAGATTTCAAAAAATGATCTCACTGCAATGAAATGACTCCTGTGGGGCCCAACATCATCACACACACACAAGTACACTGAGCTCACCGATTCAACAAGAGTCACAGCTGATGGCACTCAGGCTCAATTTATGCAATTCTGATAGAGTTCAGAGATCCTAATATGCAGGAATGATAAAACAGAATAAGCAACAATAATACATAAAGACTGCAAGCAAAACAACAGTGTGGGTTTTGCACAAAACTACATGGGATCAGCATGCAGTGGATGTGTCTGTAAAGGGGTGACTCTTAATCACCAGAACACAGTTTCATTCATGTATCTTGAAGTAAGAGGTCAAGGGACCCCTTGTTCATGCCTCTTTTTTAATTGCCAACATTTGCCTAAATTTGGAGCATTATTTACCCCCTTACTGACAAGCTAACATGCAATATGTCTTCTAGTTTAATACGCCATAAGTTCACTCAGTAGCTCAAAAATAGGCCTGCTGAATGTCATCTTCACTATTGTCAGTGCTGTTCTCTGTCTCCATTTTGGTGTCTTTTTCGGTAAATCATCGGGCCATAAATTGCTCCTCTGTTGTGTAGGTATGGTCATCCTCAGACACCTGTGCCTGCTGCAGCGGAGTTTGTTATAGTTTGAATTAAATCCAAATGAAGTAATATCTGAACTCTGGTTGTTTGCAGTGTTAGAGTGCATAGAGCAGAGCCGGACGGTGGTTTTGGTTCCCACCTCTTCAGGTTCTGGTCCAGCACCTGAGCTGCTGGACGACATCCATGAAGCCCTTGTGGCGTGGCAGACTCGCTTGGTTTTCATAAAAACTGAGGCAACAGAAATACCAGAGGCCTTACAGCTTCTTAGCAAGGCTGGAAACTGTGTGACCTGGAAGGGCACAAGCTCGATGCCGCCCACCTCCTCCTTCTGGAAGCAGCTACGCTATTACCTACCTGCCCCACAGAGTGCCTCAAAAATGAGGCTTTTACCTCAGACAGATACCCAGGATGGTAACTGTTGAAATATTTAGCTATTATTATTATTGTTGTTGTTGTTGTTATTATTATTAGTAATTTCACTGTTGATAATCATTCAAATATTGTTCATGTTTACTTTACACTTTATAAACCATTCATTAGGCAGCTATAAAGTTTTATATTAATCAGTTGCAACCTTATAAGGGCTATCCTAATAATATTGATAACGATGTTTATTAACCATTCACAAATAGAGGTGCACAGAAATGTCATTATTTGTATCTGTGTCTGTTCGGCCATCAAAATGATGTGTATTTGTATCTGTATTCAGAAGCTGACATGGTTTATACCTGAAGTTATGGGAAAATGGTTTATTTTCTAACCTAATATTCATTCATTGCATCAAGTTGATCTAATCATGGTATAATCAGCTATGAAATAAATCTTCACATCGTTATACTGAATTGTTCATCTCGCTCTTTTTTATTTAAATTTTTAGTTAAACTAAACTTTATGAACCGAATCCAACCGTCTATCAGAATGAGAATGGTAACTTAACAATATGAGGACTACATCTTGGACTTTTAGAAACACTGATCAACATTTTTCACCATTTTCTGACATTTTATGGACCAAACTAATCGATTCATTGAGAAAATAATCGACAGATTAATCAAAGCTGAAAATAATCGTCAGTTGCAGCCCTCATGAGTTGGTGAGCTGAGTTTATCTTCTGTCTTTTTCTCTCTTTGTCTGACCCTTGTAAAGCTTTAAGCTTCATAAAACAACTTTTCCCTGAGCATGAAATCATTTTTAAATGAATATGATAACAATACTACTGCAATCATAAACAAAAAAGATCAATTAGTATCGGTATATAATAAATATGACAATATATATATATGTATTGAATTCCTCTGTTTCCTGTGTTAAACAATAAATTCTGTCCTGTCTAACTTTACTTCAGTTTGTGTAAAAACATTGTTGACTAATTACAACTGAACATGCAGGCACACATGCAGCTACTACTCCACACTGAAGTTCAGACAGAGGATGTGCAGGAGCCTTTCTTCTTTTTTTTCTCCCTTCTTTATAGAAAAATACAAATTTAACAAGCATATTAATTATTATTATTGACTGAGCAAATACAGCACAGATGAAAAAGAACAAAACATCCAAAAGAAATAGATAATAAAAACAAAAATTTGGTACAAAGAACAAGTGGTTTATAAGAGTTTACACTTGAGTAGAAAATACTTGGCAAGTATAATCAAATTATTATAGAAGCATCCCAATTTTCTGTGCTCCATTATGACACCAAATCTGATACTACTATAGATCAGGGCAAAATAAATTATTATTCAATACCTAATTGACAGCAGCTTTTTTGCTCTACTTTCCACTTTTTGTTGCCAGATGAGGTGAGATGAACTAAACACTTTTAGTTTAATGTTTATGTGTCGTCTTATGAAGAGTTTTTTTTGTCCGAGTCTGTCTATGATTGAATTTTAAAAGGAATTTTAGGAATTTGACATCCTGTCAGGGGCTCATGGAGATGCCGGTGGCTGAAGTGATCATCTGCCTCCCCCTCTTGATAGAAACGGTTCTGGTTTGGTTACTGTTTGGAGTGGACCCTGTTAGAAAGGCTTGAACTTTACTGGGACTGTGAGAGTGAGAAGTACCAAATCTATGGTTGTATGATGGGTTTTCAGTTGATTTAAACTTAGTTAAGAACTGCATTACCTGATTGTCACAGCACTGTAGATTGGGTACAGTTCATAAGCGCCACCTACTGGCGAACCACATTAAAGTCACTAGTTGGGATCAACAGGAGCAGAGGGAGCATAGTGGCCATGTGGCTGGTTCAGGCTGGAGTTACAGACCTGTGGAGCAAATCCACTGTCCGTTCTTGACTTACTTTAAGTAACTGTTTGTTCCTAATTATCGTACCATTTTGATGAGTAGTGATTGTGTTTATGTGTTTGATGCTGACTTTAACATAGTACATTAATTAGTAAGCTGTGAGTTATGCTGTCGTCCAGCTTTCAGGGTGGCTAATGTGTTCAAATATTGTGTTAAGATCATGTTCAGGCACGCATTTGCTGTTAATAGGGTGTAGCTAATTAAGGACTGTTACAATTATGAGCTGTATTGAAGGAAGGGGCATACTGGCTTTTATAGTGTTGCGGTTTGGCTGTTTTGGCTGCCTCCAAAGATACTTCTTCCGTTCAGTTGCAGAACTGAGGAAGCCTCTTGGATGAGAAGGGAAATGTCTTCTGGGACTCGACCATGTCCAGTTGCTTACGACAACCTTTTCTACGAATCTTCGCCTATTCTTTTTCGCCATTCCTGCATATTGGGACAATATGCTACCCTTTTTCTGAAAGGACTCCTCTCAGATTTCTCTTGCTCTTGCCATAATTAGGGTTTTCTTTAATTCTTCTCCATTTAAATGTAAATAATCGATCACTTCGATACCAAAGTTGCCAGGTGTTGGTGGAGGGGTTGTAGGCCTCGGCTGTGCACAGGCGGGTGGTTCCATCAAAACCACCAACCTGTTATAGAAAAGGTGAGATATGAAGTCAGGACTGCTTCTACTAATTTACTGACTTTGTGTTACAGCTGTAACGTTTGCTCTGAGTATTTTTTTTAGAGAGAAAAGTCAAAATTCTCTGATTCCAGTGTCTCGTGTGTATATTTTTTGATGCTTTGGGAAACGCTGATCCACATTTTTTTTTACCATTTTCGGATATTTTATAGATCAAACTAATTGACTGATTCGAAAATTTTAAATAGGAATGAATTTGATTTGAATTATTGAAAATAATTGACAGAATGATCTACAATGATAATAATTGTTAGTTGCAGCACTGCTTTTTGTGTCTCGGTTTTCTTGGCACCTGTGTAAAGAAAGGAACATGACCGATTCTGGAAAAATATCTAACTGTGATTATTTGATTGTCAATATTTGTGCATTAATAATCCACTAGAGGGCAGAAGATACATCTCAAATTGCATAAAACAGGTTTTTCACTAGTATTGATCAAACTGATGTTGCAGAGGACTCAGCAACTCATCTGTCAAATACGATGCAAGTAGCATTACAGAATGAAGTTATGTGTGGTAAAAAGTAGAAGGCAGCGGGTACAAATATTTCTGAGTAAAACTGCTCATTGTTTATTGTTGATTAGATGGCTGCTCTGCTCTGTGGGCGTCTTTGCTGCTGCCCTCCTGATCTAAGGCTCTACATGTACGCACCGTTGACATAAAGATGGGCAACGTGAGAGCTCCCCAAAGGTGAAAAGTCAAACATTTTAATCAGTGCCTGGTGGCTGGCTGCAAAAAAACTCACATATCACACAGTACACGTCAAGTAGCACACATACACATAAACATCAAATAAAGGTTTGGCAAAGATGGTTTCTGTGTATGGGGCAGCTACTAACAATTATTTTAAGTAACAAGAAATTACAGCGCAGCCTAAATTTAGGCCTACATTTATGGGTGTTTATTAACAGTGTTGTAAGTACAAAGTTTGGCCACTAGAGAGCACTGACAAGTTTTGTTTTTAAAATGAAAAATGTCCCACTCTATACTAATATCTTGTTACTGTCCTGTGAAAACCAAGTATCTCCAAATTTGGTGATTTTGATTGTTTTGATATAATTGAAGGCAGGTGTGCTCCTTTATAAGTGGAGACAATTGTCATATTTCCTAAGCCAAATTAAGCCACTCAATGTTATGAAAAATGCATTGGCACAAAGCTGAAAACATGACATGTGGGTTTCACTGGACAGTGATGATATTTTTGTCACTGTTTTTTAAATTTAAAAATACCAAATTTAAAGGATCCTTATCAAAAATATTTGTTTCTACCTTGTGTTTATATTAGAAGTGAATTTTGACCAAACCAAAAGTTTATAATTAAGTTTTAAATAGGTTTTTAACATTTTTATAAATACTTAATAAACAATTGACCCTTCCTAAATCCTGCTCTGTGACCCAGTTACGCAAGCTTGGTGCCTCAGTCAACTTCCCCTTTTCTGTTTCCTGTACTGAGATATGTTGAAAAGAAAACCACATTTTGAGGATAAAAAAAAATGAATGGGGTGAATATATAAAACAAAATAAATCCATATACAACTCCCAGAAAACAATTTTGTAGTGTACTTTTTGTGTTTGAGCACAACCGGTGCTTTTTAATCCAAACCTAACGTCTTAATTTTCCAACACCTGTGAGTGTATTTCTGTCATAGTTGATGTGCGTTTCATCAATAAAGCTGAAAAAATGACAGATTAAAGGAGAAAACACAGAGTGAAAGCGGGCAGGACATAGGAAGGGTCAGTTATAAACAAGTTATAACACTGTTGTCATACATCCATGTAGGCTCACTATTTGCCAAGGTCCAGTCACTGCTTACTACTAATTAATCTTAATGAGTTACTAACATTTACAAGTGTGAAAAAGGAGCCTACCAAGGTAAACAATATTACCAGAGCCTTAGTGTATGAATCTGGTAAACTGATTTGTAAATTTGATGCCAAATTAAACTTTTTGACTACTGAGATATGCTGATGGTGTTTAAATGCTGTAAACTTAGGCATAAATGCTGCTGATGGGGAGGACAAAGTAAGGGAAGTAAGCAACGAGATCTGAGGGTCAACAGTACAAATAAATATGAGCTCACTTTTTGGCAAGAACCAGGTCATTATTTCCCTTTTTATCCAATGTGTCGTAATAGTCTGTTAATGATATATACAGTGTCTACAACCTAATTAATAACCTTATTATAAACCATTATAAAGCATTTATAAGTGTAAAATTGTAAAGTGATCCTATGATGAATACGGTAAGTTTGCCAGCATCCATTTCACTGGAAGGTGTGGTTTTCTGTCATCTTCACACCTTTATTTCCACTCCTGCCCCATTAAAATGAGAAACAGGGAAATTTAGCTTTTCATTTATGTTTGACTGATTAAAACTAAATGGAGAGAAAGAGAGGAATGAAAAGGAGACAGTGGTCTTACAAATAGATTCACTGTAATGATGTCCAAGGCACTTTTCTCTTCACAGCCTTTATTTTATTAGTTTGTGTTTATAAGTTTTGTTTCCTTGATCATCAGGGGGCCTCAAACATCTGTCTTCTGTTATCACTCTGTACAGTTTAAAGGACCTCACATGTTCAGGCCAGGATACTTCATCTATCTATACTAAACAATCTACGACACGATTTTGTTTTTTATAAGTTTTGTTTTGTTTTTTTTTATGAGAAACAAATGTTCACTTGGACTGAATGATGAAGCGACTGCATTTTAGTGGCCAGAGGTCAAAGTCATGATGACCTTACTAAACACATATTTGGCCATAACTCAAGACTTCAGTTGCTAATTAATGACAAAATCATGTGTGGTTATGGCTGATGATGTTATAAATTACAATCTCAGAAGAGCAGAGCACATGTGACAGTCGTCTGCACAGTTAATCAGTAGGTACTGCGGTTATTGAATGGAAATATGAGGATTTGAACCACCTTGTTGTTCTCAAAGGGAAACTCCATTGATTATACACATAAAGGTCATGCCATTATGGGGGAGAACTCAGTCTGTGAAATCAGTTGAATAATAATTGCTGTGGATCTGGAGAATATTAGTCAAGTCGCTAAAAATAATCCATGATGATGTCATCAATGACGCTATCGGTGGCATTATGGGGAGTAGAGGATCCATTGTTTTTTTTTAGAACTAGACCCATATACGTGAAGATAGGGAGTGCCCTGACTGTATGGAAATACAATACTGTATCGCTAGATGTTTTTAAATGGTTTTGGCTTCTCATGACACTGGAAAAAAAAAATGAAACAATGTTCACTTGCAACCCATTGCAACTGGTTATCCATTAACCTGACATGTCCATATATGATCAGTTTCTAAAATATGCAATAAACTACCCAACTAGTTGTTAAAATTAATTTCACCATGACAACATTAAACGTATGTTTCAGACATGATATTCTACAGTATAAATATAACACTCTGGATGGTGACATGTTAGTACTTATTGATACTTTGCATACATTTTACCTGATAATAGTTCTTTATTTTTACAAACACTGTAAAGAATAATGCAGGGATTTAAATTAATTGTTAATTATATTTAAATAATTAAACTTAAATATGCAAGTTGTATTTATTAAAGTTAATTAAGCCTGAAAATTCTAGTATTTATTTTCAGACCACTTCAGAACTCAAGAATTAGAGTACTTCTAACTTTTGACATGAAATGAGTTGAATGAATGTGTGATACACTGTTCAATTAATTCATTAAATTAAGTTCGTAAAGAAATTTGATCATATCAGTAGACTTCCCAGGATGCACTGTTTGAGAGATAAAGCTCTCCTGAGACCCCTCTTTTTTATAGTCTGCAGGAAACATAGGATGAAAACTTGCTCTAATACACCGTAAGATAAGTCATGGCGCTTTTTATTCTCTATAATGAACCATGACGAAGGCTAGTGTTGAATTCAATCACTACTGCATTTGTCTTGCAATCTAATTAATTATGTTTTGAAAAACTGTTAAATGAATGAATGAATTTTATCTACATGGCACTTTTCAGGCAGGAATTACAGCTTAAGGTGCTTTACAAGTCAGCAGCAAATAAAAGCACAACAAAAAAAGTTTTCTTTTTTTTTAACAAGTATATAGACAAGGAGGATGGAAGAAAGCGAGTGTTAGTATTAAAAACTGTAATCAACACAGTTTCTTTATAAACAATATAAATGTTATAAATGTTCATGAGTGTGAGTTGAGGGTTGTTGGTTTACCTCATTGAACATGTTTTCTCAAGTACAACTGAATAACTTTCTTAAATTGAAACAAATTGTATTCATCTTATTTTTATAGTGTAACTATTAATATTAGTAGTATGGATAATAGTATTAATGGAGTACTTTTTCACTTCAGTATTGCTACTATTTACATTTTGCGGCAACTACCAATTTAGCCGCTACCGATGTTGGTTTCTTAAGCTGCAGTTGGACGAAAGCACTGAGACAACTTGCCTCAGAGTGTCATGTGCGTTACGGCAAGTTTTAAAACGAGCCAGCTTTAGTTCAGAACTTTGGTTTAGCTGTCAAAATACACTCTGTCTGTATTCTGTGTAAAAATAATTTAATATGCTTACTTATCAGAATTTTATCATATTAATAGTGCAGTCAATGATTTTACTTTTATGATAAAAAAGAAAGAAAATTGTTCTCCGCTCAGATTACAGTGATATATACTGCATGTCAAGAGCAAAATGACTTCAGGACACTGCCTTTTTGCACCAGATGTTGTAGTAATATGCAGTTTTTTTAAATGCCGGTACACCTGTCCAGAGTTAAAGAGGCTTGAGTTGCACATGCGACTGTTTGATCTTCTAGATAGTAGCCTCTGGTGTCTGAGCCCAGTGTGACAACTTACCCTTGTGATAAGATGCCCTGCTCTCCCCTGCTCATTAATGAATTAGTAATAAAATGTCCATAATATATAAAAATTAAAACCCTGAATGACACCATGGTTCATAAAGTGTTTTGACTTCTGTACTTTTACTTAAAGGTAAGTTTATTATTGTGTCTCATTCCCAGGACATCAAATACTGACGTTTTGGGCTGGGAAAGCAGTCCAAGCAGCTAAAAATAATGAGGAATACAGGCAGAGGGCAGTGTCAGCCACCACCACACACTTCTGAGTCTATACATTGTTTGTTTGTTTTGTTTTTGTTTTGGAAAATATTGCATATTATGCCTTAAGATTAGATTTTAAATGCAGGACCTTTCAAGAGTATTTTGTCATTGTGGTATTTCTACTTACAAGATATCAGTACCTCTTCCACCACTGCATGAATGCAACAGTTGGTTGCATGCAAAAATGTAAAAAATAACTGGTATTCTTTTTATGACCGTTTTACACCAACTTCTTTCTGATCCAAACTGCTATCTTCATCTGTCTTATCCTCCTTCTCCTCTGCTTATATTCCACTTTCTAATTTTTCTTGTTTTCTCTTGAACTTGTTTCTTCTGCCCAGCTTCTGCTGAGAGAAGATGGAGCTCCCCGGTCTTAGGTGGACCCCCTATCACAAGGACTTAAATTAGTCAGTGTCATGCTGTTTCCTGTGATCATCTGAAGCGGTCATACACCTTGGCAGGGCGCGTAACGAAGCGGGTTTCCCTGCATGTTTCCAGAACGCAGCGATGCGTTTTTCTTGCTTATGTCACTGCGGATGACACGAAACTACACCAAAGGAAGGTATTTTTATAAATTCAGGTTTCATTTTTTGTCATTCGTGGTGGTGGAAAAAGGTTAATATGAGGAAAGCTACTTGTAAATCATGAAAGTAAATAATCACTCCAGAAATAGGTCGATAAAAATAGCCTGTAATTTTTTCTCGCTGGGAGGGATGCAGGGGGTGTTCACATTGCGGTGACAGCATGGCGCTCTTCCTTAAGTTTCATTTTTTCATCACCACCCAAAGTGGTTTGGTAAGTTTGGGGAAACTGTAATTCAGCAGAACTGCATCAGGAATTTGTTTCCTTCGCACGTTTTTGACTGCGCTCCTGCATGTTTGGCGTGATCTGCTGCAGGTGATCATGACGGTGAAAGCCCTGCTGGTCCCCCTGTTTCTCCTCCTTACATCACTGACAGGTAAGACAAAATGCTCGTAGTGGTGTTAAAGGGTTAGATTTGATTTGATCAGATTTTGACGCACTTCTCCATGGACAAGGTGAGAGAAATAGAGGAAGAGGGGAAAAGAAGGAAACCAAAACTTAACAGATTCAATCGAACATGATATGTTGGAAATTTAATAAAAAACACAAATTTCAATGAACTCCATAATCAGCTATATACTGCATGTTAAACGGTGTTGTGCTTTACCAGTGATAAAAGAAGTAGGGGAGACTGGGGACGGTTGCAACACTTTCTTCATTTCTCTGAGTTACTCAGAGACTAGACCACCATTTTTGTATTTATTAAACTTACATCTGACAACCAGTGGCACCTGACGGTGGGTAAAAGTTGGGACATTTCTAAGGGCCCATTTCAATACTGAATTATTAACCTATCATCAAAAATAAGGATTATTATTTATAACGCACTAAAGCTAACAGTTTCTTTTTGATTTCTTGTTTTTGACGAACAGAATCTAGAGAGCCTCTATTGCTCCCAAAACCAGAAGTGCTGTTGGAGCAGCATCATATCTAATTGAAGATAAATCTGGCTTCCTAAAATGGAAAGAAAGGAAAGGATGAAAGAAGAGAGGGAAGAAACGGTGAATTTTTCAAATTGGATGTTCAAATTTCACTTCTTGTTTAGCTGATTTTCAATCAAGGCAAACTTTTAGCAAACTATTCTTGCTAAATAAGTTTTCCCTGCTGCTCCTGATGCAAGGTCCCACAGATCCAGATTCAGCTTCGGGCTTAGCAGCCTCGTCTTCCAATCAGCCCAAATGAACCTGCCCTACTCCCAGCTGAAGAAGAGGAGCAGCATTGTGTTTTGTTTTTTTATGCATAGAATGTAAGCCTACCTTGAATCATTGTGTGGATGTTGAAAATGATATTCAAACTCTATATTTCAATGTGAGGCAGGAAGAATGGAACAATTTGCGATGCAACAAACCTTTCTTAAACATGTATTTATTGCACAAAACAATCTGTTTTGATACAGCTGTGGGGACCGTTGCAGCAACTTGTTGCAACCGTCCCTACCATATCAGCCATGACAGAGCATCATGGCAGCACATGAGGTTTTCGCTAGTGCTAGAAATACTAATCTGTTTTATTTTTTCTAATAAATGGAGCAGCAGATGTTGTCTAGTCTTCCTGGTGGGGAGAAGATCTAACAGAGTGTGTGCAGTATGAGTATCATCACTCTTAAATGTTGCTGATTGGAGAAATGAGACTTGTTGCAACTGTCTCCAGTCTGCCTTACTCAAAACTCTTTCATTCTTAAACAATACCACAGGAGAGAAATAATTCATTACAAGTGCTTTTGATGCTAAAGTGTTCTACCAAAAGTATAAGCACTGATTATGCAGAACAATCTATTTCAGAACGATGTATATATAACATTGAATTGAATTATTGCCATATAGCCATAATGTAAATTTATTGTTGCAAAAATGATTAAAAAAATAGCAGAGTGGTGTATACAATCATTACTGCACATTATGCAAATATTACTAACATTTAAAATATTATTTTCCTTCAATGTACCAACCGATGCTGACTTCCACAAACTTTGACCCATTTTTCTTCACACTAAAATCATAAGAGCAGTAGGCACCAACAATTTAGGATGTGGTTAACAACCCGCACTGTGCTTTCATAACAGTCTTATCTGTCAAGCTGATGCTGTTTCACAAATTGAAAGAATTATCTGATTTGGAGTATGAGATTGAAGCCCTTTCAGTCCTAAGCAAAACATGCATTTTTGTCCTGCTTCCAGTCTGACAGTTTGAACTATTAGATTAGTTGCATTTAAAAAGTATGGTGGATTATTTAGGCTATATATAGATGCAGAATTTAGGTTTACTAAATTTTGTTTGTTACATATAAAAACTCATCACAGAGCAGTAATCCAACTAATCAGTGCAACCTGTGGGAGTTTGTGAGAATCTGACATGAAGTGTGGGCTTAAAACAGCAGCCTTATAACCAATATAACACAGGTGAAAACTGAGATCAGTGCAAACACAAATATTCAGAGGATTCAAGGGTCAACACCCTGAAGGTGAAGTAAAGCAACCTAACCAGTAAATAACACAGACAACTATTTACTGACCTCTTTACAACCTCCTCCCCCGGTACAGAGAATGGGACACAACAAAACTTTGATGGATCTCCGTAGCAACATGCAAAGAGGGGTTTTACAACCAAGCCTTGTAGGCCTGGGCAATATGGACAAAAGCAAATATCATGGTATTTATTACTAATTACACTGACAACAGCACGGCAAAAATCATTTATAAAAACACAAAGGAGCTATTACCCATTTAAAGTTATGCAGAATTCAAATAATTTTCTGGTATGTGGGGCAACCATATGGCTCTGCATTGTGTTTTGCTCACCCAAGAGGGAAGTTTACCAGGTATTGTCCACTTGAAGGTAGTGTTGCATGGTATTTTTTCAATATTTTTATTTTTTTAAAAAGTAGTCCGGTATTAGAATTTCCCAAAGCTCAGTACTTACTGTGGGTCAATGTTGGTGCGTTCCCACAGATAGTGAAATTAATTTCTACCTCACACTGAGGCTTAGTGCAGCCTTGAAACAGTCCAGTGCGCTCAGCAGCCCTGCAGCGGTCTGCCGGCGAGCGGTGCCTCTGTCCCACGGCTCTACACTCTCCAAAGCAACACACGTTAACTTTCACTTAAGTTGAATATTTTCAACTTGCGCGTTCTTCTTCTACAATGTTGCCTGCCACACTACTGGAAGGGCACTATACCAGATTTTGTGCACTGGAAGGGCAGCCCAGAGGGCATTTACCACGTTTTGTCTGCTAGAGGATTGCACATTTCTCCTGTGGTATTAAAAATGGTATTGTTTATAAATATTTTTTTCAAGGTATTGAATTGAAATGACAAATTCCAGTGTCGTGACAGTGCTACCAGCTGCCCACAGAACCAGTTCATGTTATAGTTTTGCACACGACAATTAACTAAAATGTGTTACGTTCATTTCCAGGTGCGTGTCCCCATGAACCCAAAAAGATATATGTCAGGGCAGGTGAGATGGTGGCGCTGACGTGCCCACATGACGGCAAGATCTGGACCAGTTACACTACCCAGGAGATGAATCTGACCAAATCAGCAGAGCAGAGGCAGATGGGCGTGCTGGTTCACGAGAGGAGTCTTGTGATTTTAAAAGCTTCTGAAAACCATCAGGGGAATTACTCGTGCTCTCTCTGGTAAAGTCCAGTCAGTCCTACAACTGTAGGAAATATTCTGTGGGTGTTGAAAAATCTGTGAATTTTGTCAAGAATGCTGGTGCTGGCTTGATGCTGGTGAGGAAAGAGTAAAAAGGAAAGTTAATGGAACACAGTGGTAAACGTGTCCCTGTCACAACCTTTTTGGAACATGTTGCAGGCATCAAATTCAGAATTAGCATACATTTACAAAAACAATATCAGTTTGAACATTAAATGTCTTTTGCTGAATATAGGTTGAAATTTCATTATATTCTGCTTTTAATTACATTTTACACAGCATTACAACATTTGTGGAATTGAGGTTGTAATTTGAAGTATTTTTGAATGAATGTGCTGTGCAGAGTTAAATCAACTCTTAAATTAAGTTTCTTAAGAAACATGATCAGCATGTTAGCAGACTTTCCAGCACAGATTTTTGAGAGTTAAAACTCTCCTGAGAACCTTCTTTTCAATGGTTTGAAGAAAAGTATATGTTAAAAAGTTGCTGTGTGTCTCTAATTCACTCTAAGATAAGTCAGTTGCTTGTTTTCACAATAATGAAAACACCTTGAACCATGAGGAAGGTTAGTATTGAATTGCGTCCCTACCCCCTTACACTCTTACAGTCTGATAAATTCACTTGGAGCAGTTTCATGTTGGTTCAGCTTCATCTTGGACTCACTGAACATGTTTTCTCAAGTACAGCTGAATTAATATCAAGTTTATTTGACTAGAAAGTGTATTTGTTTTCAGTCATTGCAAAATTACCCTTTACACAAAGTTTTTTTTACAGGGTTTAATAAAGGTGAAACAGCCGCAGCTTCTCAGGAATTACACCACTGCTAAATGTGATTCTCTGTAGGCTTTGTTGTCTGTCAACATGCAGAGGGACACATTCATGTTTATGGGAGTGACAGATGAATTTGTGGATGTTGTGAAGGTCTTTTATTTCACAGCTGAGCTGTAATGCTTTGTGAGATTACAGTGCTGGATGTTTTATTCACAACAGTCTAGTAATGTCAGGCAATAAGCCACGTCAGGGGAAGCCATACATCATGATGGGTCGACAAAGATGGTGTCTTCAAATGCTTCTTGAATTTCAACAGTATGAAACTGTAAATTACTATTTTGTCAACTGATCCGTAAGGTCGTCATATTAACCTTTTCTTTAATGAAATTACAGGAATGGCGACATGCTGTCCTGGTTCAAGCTGATCGTGTGCACAACACAGACCAGAGAATGTGAAAATAGTACCCAGTACCCTGACACATGCTACACAACAGAGTCTTGCCGGCTGAATTGCCCTGATGCAAATACCCCAAATAAAAGCAGCAACAGCATTATATGGCACAAGGTATTTATGCACAGCAGATTCTTCAGTGTGAATGAGTGTTGTTTATATAAAGAGAAGTTCTAGCAGGGTTTCTGCAGGTTCTTAAAAAGTCTTATAATTTAATAAACTGAATTTTAGCCCTTAAAATGTTTGAAAATGTATTCAATAATTTTGATAATTCATTACAATTAATTTGATTAAGTTAACATGTTTATACAGTTGCATTTTCCTTGCTTTTAGGTGTGTTTTGGGGAGATTTTGTCTTCATCACACCTTAATAACTACAAAACAACACCGACATAGAACCAGTAACCACTTTTGCAAACTGTGCAGCCGCGTCACAATCCATCAGAATACTCCCAGCCACTGTTTGTGATATGGTGTGGTGTGTGGGCTAACATGGCATCTCCTCATCATAAAAAATAGCACTTGTAAAACTAATAAGTATATATTTTTTTCTATTAATGTTAGTCTCCTCTAATAAGACTCGCTCAAATTAGAAACTTTGGTTTTAAGGCATTACTCCACATGGCTAAATACCCCACATTTCAGAAGCAGAGACTTTTGTTCATCTGATTGCATTGACTTGCTCAGATGTTGTTGATTTGGTCATTTTTTTCATGTTTTTCTGCTTCTACCATGGGTGAGTAGCCTACGTAGTTAAGTTCTTTTTGTATGTTTTTATGATCGTGAGTCTTTTATTTTGAAAACTGACCGGAGTCTCTGCTGTATCTGTGTGACTTGCCACCTATTTGAACCAGAACAGAGTGGAGAGATGCTTCTGGGATGTGCTGCAGCGCATTTGGTGGAATCATGGCTGGACCACACAGCCTGCTTGTACCTGTGTGTAATAGCTGCCTCGCTGAAGTGCTGAAGCTCGCACACCTGTGGTGTCCACACAGGCGACATATTGCTGCCGCAGTGACACTGAAACTGTAGTAAAGGGTGCCATGTTGATGGTATCTTTTTGATATGACTGTCTGTTATGACTGGAGATCATTGTCACTGTGAGAAATGTAGAGAAACTTGTGCATCACAAACAGGCGAGACTCTGAATCTCTATGAAGCGCGTCTGCTACTCACACAGGCTGTGCGGTTGCTCTAATTTGCCAATATGGGCACCAAAATAATAAGCAACAGGTTCCGCCATGCACACACAATGTTCAAGCAGACAGTGTGACCCAGATGTCACAAGCACTGTATAGAAAGGCTGCGATCAGGCCAGGTGGCCATGGCTTGATTGAAGCGTTCAGTAAAATAACAAATTTAAATCCAGCTGCACCTTGTGCGATTTGTTTGAAGAACATAAAGCTGTCGTCAAAAGCTACCAGCAAACGCCTGCCATCACCAAAGTCTGGCTCCAGCGCAACTCTGCTCTGGACTTTACACACAGAAGTTGGTAGCATAACATCAGTCAGTTCAAATCATATCCTTCATACTTTTTTCCTCAGTGTGAACATGAAACTGGCCTTAAATTCTATTTATAATGGTCTTAAAAACATTTTAAAATCTTAAATGTACCTTACTGAAACCTGCAGAAACCCTGTGGTCAGGTGATCTTCTGACAGCATGTTTTAACCCAGTTGGTTTACAGATCTCCATATACACTGTTTTTTATTTTTTTCCCAAAGCATACCATAGTTTTAGAGGTTTTTGATTAATTTCATTTTCCATCTTGTAGGAGGGTAAGCCAAACACTGGTCACATCAACAGTGTGAAGGAGGATGACCGTGGTCTCTACAACTGTACCAGATCTTACCTGTTTGATGGTCAAATATATAATATGAGTTTTACAGTGCTGGTTGATGTCCAACCAAAGAGTAAGAACACTTTGCAGATTCGTTTAACTTCTTGTAACTGCATATTTTCAGAAAAAGATGTAATATTTTTTCTTCTTTTTTGCACAGAAATATTAAATGAACCTGCAAGGATCATTGAACCACGCATGGGTCAAGTATTTCCTGTAGATCTGGGTGAGTTACAATCTTGTAGTTTGCATGAACACATAAGAGTTTACTGCCTTTCTAAATTACTACTTTTAAATCTTGTGTAAACTCTGTTTTGCCTAGGCTCACCAAAGGTGATTGATTGTAAAGCTGAAACTTATTCAAAAGATGATGAGGTGTTCTGGGTATCCGTGAAGGCAAATAACACATTACCAGTTTTCTACAATTTTACAAGGTAAACACCTGATATACCAGCTCTTAAGACTACGTTTGGAAGTGCAAATGTTACAAATAACACACATAAACACCATACACACACATTAAAAAAATGTCTTTCTTTCCTCTCCATTATTTCCTTTACTTTCCAGGGAGTCTAATCATGGAAAGATAATGCAAACGGCATCTCTAATCTTCCAAAAAGTGTCAGAAGAGCATCTCTCAAAGAATTACACCTGTAAATTGGCAACTGGCAGCAGCCCCAGCTTGATCAACATCACGTTGGCCCAAAAACGTATGTAAGATTGATGGATACATAATGTACGTAACTCAAAACTCAAACCTGTTAAGTCATCTTGCAGTAGTAGTCAATTGTTGTGCTTTTATAGCGGGACTGCAACCAGACCAAGTTCCAGAATAAAATGAGTAGGTGTGCACTACTAGCTACAGCAATGAAAAATAGCAGGTGTTACAGGTGTGGTCCCTGATGAACAGATTGTGCTGGAGCACAGCTGTAAAAAGTTGTAAATACTACAATACTCGAACAATACAGCGTGTTGTTCTTTTTCATCAACCATGTGCTTTACAAGTCAAAACGGCGGCAGTTATAAAATGCTGTTAAATCTGCAGCCTCTGAGAAATGCCACGCCAGTGCAATGCATGCTTTTGCACGCTTGTAGAGTTGTTTAGTCTAAGATCTGCTTTTGGTCAATCAACTAATCAATGAGCTCATTTCAGCATTATATTTAAGCTTTCATCCACACAGTGTCTGTCAGTCTACTACCATTAATGAGAATTCAAATTACTTTTAATAAATGTATTGTCTCTCTGTCTTTCCCTCCAGCTCGCCCCTCTTACACTTCCTTGGCTCTTGGTGTCGTCTGCCTTGTGGTGGTGATGGTTTTTACGGTGGTCATCTACGTAAAGTTCAAAATTAACATCACTCTTTTCCTGCGAGACACTCTTGGCTGCCATAGCAGCGCTCCAGGTATATGTCTTATTTTAACTTACGGGTAATGCTTAAAATATTTTATATCACTATTTTTAGTAAGAGAAGACTAGTTACTTTGAGTTGATTTCTTTTATGAACACTTATAATGTCTGATAAATTCCAATCGACCCTTTAATTATAGCAGATGCTTGTAATAACTGTAATTTTATCCTTCTCAACTTGAGTTCTGCTTTTGACACTGTTGATCATGCCATCTTACTAGATTGCCTTGAAAAGTTGGTTGGCATCAGGGACGCTGCACTGAAATTGTTTAAATCCTTTTTTATTAAGTGTCTTCAGTGGCCTCACTGGCCTGTGGTGTTCCACAAGGCTCTATCCCTGGCACCTTGCTGTTTTGCATATACATGTTACCACTGGGACAAATCAAAGCACAAAATCCAGTACCATTGTTATGCAGATGATACACAAGTATACGTTCCATTAAAAACCAATGAAGTGACAGACCAGTTGTCTGTCAGAAATCAAACACTGGATATCCCAAAACCTTCACCGACTAAACTGGAATAAATCAGAAATCATTCTCTTTGGTCTCCCAAAGTCCATCGCTGTTGTACAGAAACATCTTGAATACTTGTCCTCAAAATATCAAACCAGCAGGCAGGAAATTGGGTGTTATATTAGATAGTGAGCTCTCCTTTACCAAACAGATTACAAGTGTTGTTCAATCATGTTTCCACCAGTTAAAGAAAAACTTAAAATCTGGGCATTACTCTCTTAGCCTGATATTGAGAAGGTCATCCATGCTTTTGTTTCACTTTGGTAAGATTATTGTTATTATTCAGGTTTGAGCCAGAAAGCAATATCATGTCTTCAGCTGATATGCAGCTTCTCAGAGTTTAATTAATACTGTTTTAGCCTCTGCACTGGTTACCAGTGTTTTTTTAAGATTTTACTGATCATCTTTAAAGAACTCCAGACTGGGCAGAGACAGGCAGGCTGCAGGGGCTCTGCAGGTGTGCAGGATGTGTGCAACCACGTAAACTGACAATAAGAAGCATCAACATATATTCAACTGTAAGCTGATCAGCTGTTTATAACTGTCAATTGTCTGTCAATGTAAAGTTAAAGCTCACCACTCTGAAAATACACTCTCTGGATGACAACTGAAGTGCCTGCTTGTCTCAGAATTCAGATTATTAATGATTTCTTACAGCTCATAAACAGACACTAATTCATTCAGAAAAAATTCTGCATTAATTTGAACTCTGAATCAAATAGTGAGTCAAATAGATATACAAAACAGTTATTACAGTCTGGACTTTCTTTTCTGAAATTTCAAAGAATGATTCAGCAGCTGTAGCATTCATGTCAAGTTCAGCAAGTATTTCAACTTTATGTTTCCTTGATGTGATGACACATCGTGGTCAGATTTCTCCTTCAAGTTTTTTTTATATTCTCATTTTTGGACTGCAGACATCTTACAGTAATGACATGAGCTGTTGTTGATTGTTTAGATGGAAAGAGCTACGATGCCTTTTTGATGTGCTACAAGAGCGACACAGATGCAGGACTGAACGAAGAGGACAGAAGCTGGCTGAGGAGTGTTTTGGAAGAGACATTTGGTTACACTCTCTGTCTTAATGATCGTGACGTCCTACCAGGGGATGGTACGTATTTGAGCAGTAGCGTACTGTGGGGTCTCAGTCAGGGCCTTCATTAACAAACCGAACAGCTAAACGTTGTCATACAGGTGCTGATACAGCTAAATAAGCCGCTGCTGCATAAACACCATCAAGATAGTCGATCTTTAAAAACCAGAGCATGGACGCACACAGTGCACTTTGGCTGCTACTGCAGCATCACTATCAGATCTTAATTCATGTCACTCAGCAACCAGACTGCACAGCACACCATACGGCACAGAAACATGCCCCCACAGAACATGCCCAGAGTTCACCAGTTGCTCGCACAACTTCAACTCATGAAGTAAAGCCACGATATTATCAGTGCACCAGCTTCTGTTCAACAGCAAAAATGAAACGTAAGTTTGGCCTATATGCATCACTATCTCCTGCCCAAACTCCAGCATCACCAGACAGATAAAACCAGAACAATAAACAATGCTGTATAAACTAAAACACCACAGTAACTTTATCTCTCTTGAACAGAGTAAAAAGTAACACTCACCCATTACTTGTAATAGGCAGGAGGTATAAATATCATTAAGTAGCTTGGTTTACTCCCAATACATCACAGGTGCAAACTCCATTGAAGACAACAGTGGGGGGTAGTATCGACACATTGCAGGTCCCTTGGGGCATTCTGTCACTATGCATGAAAATTTGACTGGCTGATTATACAGTCTGTCAAATTGTAATCAAATAGCAGCTTCAGGCTTCAATGAAAGGCTAACGATAGCACTAGTGCTGGTCCACGGAGTTTAGATGGCATATAGGAAATCCCAGCTCTGCCTCACAAGAAAATAACCATATTCGTTCTGGATAATATTGTCGTAGCTTAAAAAGTAAATTATTAAAAAATATATGATTTTGATTCTGACAGGGTCAGCAGAGAAGGCCCTGATGTCCCTGACAGCCCACCACTGTATTTAAGATATACTTTGGAGAAAATCTGCCAGAAAATCTCACTGAAGCGATGTGTAATCTGAAGTCTGTTTGTTTGCAGCTGTGGCGGAGGCAGTGTTGGAGTGCATCGAGCGGAGCCGGACGGTGGTTTTGGTCCCCACCTCTCCAGATCCCTGTCCAGGATCTGAGGTGCTGAGTGCCATCCATGAGGCCCTTGTGGAGCGGCAGACACGCTTGGTTTTCATCAAAACTGAGGCAGCAGAAGTGTCAAGATCAGATTCATTACCAGAGGCCTTACAGCTTCTTACAAAGGCTGGAAACTATGTCACCTGGAAAGGCACAAGCTCCAAGCCGCCCACCTCCTCCTTCTGGAAGCAGCTACGCTATTACCTACCTGCCCCACAGAGTGCCCCAGAAATGAAGCTTTTATCCCAGCCAGTCTAGGATACCTCATGGTAAATTGTTTTGCCAGTTGAGATAATAACCTGTATAACATCTTTTTTCCCCGCATGATAGCATTGGAGGAGATAGTAAAATTTTTCCCCTTGTAATGAGCCTGAGTCCTCTGCAGCGGCCATCAGTTTGACTCCTGCCTGCGGCCCTTTGCTGCATGTTACTCCCCCGCTCTCTTTCCCCATTGTCTGTCCTCACAACCCCCTAAGAACTGTCTCAGCTGGGACATGTGTGCCAGCAGCAAGTTCACTAGATTACATAACTAGATGAATTTATTTGGCTTGTAAACTTAGCATAAAGCTTGTCACTCAAACTCAGAAGAAAAACACGCAAAACTCCCTAAAACTCTGTCACTCTGTGTCACTCTTCCATCAATCACCAGCAAGTCGAAATAGATCCTTAATTCACCACAACAGATGTGTGTGAAAAGAGCTCAGCGCGCTCAGGGTCAAGCTGAATGGATGCATAATGTGCTGCTGGATGAGAATATGTCGCAGTGCAGCAGGTCTCATTCTGCAGACCATTACATTAGCAAAATAAAATGGTAAATATTGCCCGAAGCATCTCCCAAAAAGACGTAGGCAATATATTCATCCAATAACCCAAATCCAACTGGACTACTATTAAACCTTTACCATCAAAAAAGACTATGATGCATATTTTAGTTGATGAAATATCAAAGGAGGAATATGTGAAATTATCCAAATAGCAATTTTGAGTGATACACAGTGTGTTAAATTACAAGTGCAACATTAAACTTCAACAATAAAAAGCGATGATGAGTCATACACTGTAAGTTTACCCACCAGACTCCATTAAGATTTTGCTGAATTAAACCTCAGTTAAATATCTATTCATCCCAAACGATTATTAATGATTTCTCTCAACTCATAAACAGACTTTTGCTCATTCAGTGAACACTTGGCATTAATTTGAATTCTAATAAACATGAAACAGGCAGTGTGCAGAAACACACAGGCCCAAAGCAGCTTTCAAAATGGTGTCATGTTTACCGTGTTCACAGGAAAAGTACACTCCTGTGGTTTTCACAGCTTTGTAAATTGAAAACTTTCTGAAAGCTCTGGGTTTAGAAGTCAGGACTTTCCATGTCATAATTGCCAGTTCTGAAGTTCTATTTGAAATGTTGTTGGAGAAGCCCTACATTAATGACAAATAAAAAATTAAAACACCATTGTTTTCCATATAATTTATTATATATAATTTAATTTTTCAATATAATTTTTTGTCAAAGCCACAGGGAGCCACCGTAGAGAGGCAGAACTGCTGCACACGGCTCCAGAGCTGCAGGTTGGCGACTCCCGCCCAATCAGAGTCCTGCACAGGTCCGGTTTTGCAAACCTGCCCTTGCACACACACGCAAAGCTGAGAACCAGAACCGACCCGCAACTGTCTCTAAGTGAAATACTCTTCTAGTCTTTGAGTGCACTAAAGTTCTCTCAGTCATCCAGCTTGTCCACAATATCTCCACTGTTTTTATCAAACAGTGATGTCATATTGTTTGGCAGGATGTGCGATCAAAGGCTGTGTTGTAGACTTTCACAATAAAAATCCTACCAGCTGAGTAGGCTTGATGTTACTGTATTTGCAGATTTAAATGTTAAAAATAGTGCAGTCTTTTTAATTTTATGATTTCTACAGGGGAAGAAAATATTATCATAATATACGTGTTTTTACATTATTATTATTGCATTGTATATTCTTACATTATTTTTCTCACCTGCTGCATGCCTGCAGTTAGACATTTTTGTACCCGCAGGTGGCCCTGCTGCAGGACTCACTCTACTATAGATAGATGGTTTCCTTTTTCCAGTAGAAAACTCTCTGATATGACAGCAGGTACAAGCAACCTTTTCATGTCAACCACAAAAACTTGTAATTTAAGTATGAATGTGATATAAATATTGCATGAGCCATGTATGTTGTTACACTACTGTCATATCAAGAGTTGTCCTAGTTGTGTATACATTACAGTGTAGTGTTGTTTTTCATAGCAGCTCATGAATTAAAACTCCTCTTTTCTATTTCAACAGTGTGACTGGATTGTCTGTCTTTATTTTTTATGCATTTCTTGTCATACCGCTGTGTCTGTCTAGGTCTTCTGTGGGAAACTTTTACCTACTGTACCATGCTTTTGAAATGTACTGTAGTAAATGTGATAAATTGTATTTTATACCTGTGTTAATCGCTGTCTTTTATACAAAAACCCACTGAGAATTAGTACAGACTACATTACCGACCGAGTTTCAGCACAATAATGCACATTTACTGTGTGATTGAGTCTGTAGTTTATAGAAAAAGGCCTCTGGAAAATCAGCTGTGTAGACAGAAAAATCCTGTTACTGTGCAGCTAAGAAAGGCAGAGATTTTTTTTTGTAGTTTTTGGAGTGCATGACAGAGGAAAATATCAGTGCAGATAGAACTTAAATGGAGTTGGATGTCTTGCCAGTGTTTACAGTGAATGTCGTCAACTGAAGCAGTCCATGCTATATTGAACAAGAAAGTTGAATCCAAGACTCAGCTAGCCTGTAGCTATTACTTTGTTGGACAGAGTATAACATTAGGTGACCAAATACTCATCTGTGATGCCCCCTGGCCATAGGTGTAGACGAGAAATCCAATCTGTAATAGTCTGTCCTTCATGCATGCAATTATACTGTTTAGTGTAATGTCAGTAAAGTTGACCGTTGACCTTTTGGATGTAAAATGTAACCGTGTTTCCTCTTAGATATTTGTGTGAAATTCTGTCATAATTAGCTTATGAATTCTTGGATTATGGCCAAAAACATTTTTGTGAGGGGGACAGCGATTCTTGACCTTTGACCTCCTAATTCTAATCAGTTCATCCTCGAGTCCAAACAGACAATTGCCAGTTTGAATAAACTCTCCCAAGGTGTTCCTGAGATGTCGTGTTCATGAGAATGGGAAGGATAGATGGACAAAAAAAACCCAAAGACACTGCTGTTGCGAGGGCATAAAAACATAGTAGTGACTAAAAAATTAGCTTCATAAAAGGTCAGAATTCTTACTTCATCAGACAGCAGTAGCAGCAGAGAGGGAGACAGAGGAGGGGAGATAGAGGCCAGAACATAGGGTGGGATTAGAAACCAGGCCAGTGAAAGTACAGGTGTGACCCAGAAAATCGGGGTTTTAACCACCAAGTGCTAGTTTAACCAATTTACAGCTTAAAGCAGTGACCACCATGCTTTCAGCTTCTAAATTTACTCTTAGAAAACTGTGTTTGGGTTCCTTGTACTATTACTTTTAGTCAGAAAACAGGCCTTACAAATCTACCTAATGGAGGAGTCCTCAAACTTTTGATAACGGAATGCTACTTTAGGGAACAAACGTATGATTGAAGGGCTGCACAGGAAAACGTGAGAACATGTTGCAGAATTTGTGATTAGATTCAGTTTAACATTAAATTCAACTGATTGCAGATGAACTGATCCATTTTTGCTGAAGCCTCCTTTTTCTCTCGTCCGTCATTTTTTCCCTCAGTGGAGTTTTTAATTGTACTTCTACATTAAACTGTAAACAGCTCTAACATTACTGGCAAAATAATTCCCATTGACACTCATAAGGAGCCTGTAGTTGCTGTGCAACCTATAGCTTTCACAAATTGTCATTACTGACCTGCAGACGCTTGTTCGAAGCCCTATAGTTAGGAGACCTAAACTATCTATTACAGTTAGTAAGTTTTTTCTCTTTAGCGTGCAATTTTTTATCTTATCTTATCTTATCTTATCTTATCTTATCTTATCTTATTTTCCATTGGTTATATTTTTATTTCGTTTTTAATTTTTTGTTTTCAATTCAATGTAGATTCAGTTAGTCTTCAGTTAGAGGGTTTGCTCATTTCAGTGTAGTTTTTATCATTAATAATATTTAGCTTTAGTTTAGTTTTTGATAGTGTCGATGTTGGTTTTAGATTTTTTTTTATTATAATACAAGAAGTATTCGTCAGGGACAAGATTTCAGAAGTTCAGAACAGGTGTTACATTGAAAGTTATTACAATACAAACACTCTGTGAAGGCATGTAGACATCACCGTCTCAATAATAATGTGCACCAATGTCTCTTCATGCTTGTTGTGAGGACATATTCAATCAAATTGACAAAGACTAAAATTACATTTCCTGTGTATTTTTATTTTATATTGTAAGTAAACTAAAATGTAACAAAAATGTTTTTTTAACTCATCTTTAGTTTTAGATAAATATAATAACCTTGGTCTGTTGTGACAGTATTACTTAACTTTTGCGTTTCCTATGTATTTTCTGTGGCTTACTGTTTCCTTTCACACCACAATAAAATATTACAAAAAGAGTCTCCTCTGCCGCTCTCATAGGAAGTGACTAATGACTAACAAGAAGAAGGTTCTAGGGCAGGTTCCAGTGAAGTCACAGCCAAACAGGAAACCATACGATACCACCTACTACAACAACTATATGTCCTGTGAAAATGTTTTTGCACCTCATGTCACCGCCTTCAGGGGCGAGGAGCAAACATGAATGATGATAAGAGAGTACCAGGAACTCCACATGTGGTTACAGACAAGTAAACATGACAGAGAAAACATTAAACTGTGAAGGACGCAGATTTTTCATCAGCATCATGACCGAAACCCACAAGTAGTGTTCATAGATTTACAGACACACGATGCAAACTGGATACATCGTGCTTTTTTTAATCTTTCCCATTTTCTCGGACGGATGCTGTGTGGGAAACCATCGAATGAAAAAAGAAGGTATTTCATTTATAACAATTTTTATTCCAATATGATGTGAAAAAATGTTTTTGTGTGTGTGTATGTGTGTGTGTGTTTAAAGGGGATGGTGCATAATGACATCCCCAACCTTGATACACCGTACAGTTAAAATGAAACAGAAATATGACTCTGTACCAAATGCAGAACTCACTGTCTGTCTCTAGGGCGTCAGCAGGATATTACACACAAGCACTACAGAGTTGTGCAAGGGGAAATCTTTATGATGCCATGCTTAAAAAGTGTGAACATGGAGGTGGTGTGGTCCAGGACTGATGACGGCACAGGAGGAAATGAACACCCATCCTTTGACTGTGGGAGGAAGATCCCTGCTGAAGCAAAACTTTCTGGAACATACACCTGCCTTAAGTGGTGAATAATCATCTTTTTTATTCCTATTATTACTTCTTTTTTACACTTTACACTTTTTATACACAAACAACAATAAGTGTTCTAAAAAGAAAGGACAAACAAATGCGGGGCAAAAAAGTAACGGCCTTTGTAATGTCAGATGGTGTGATGTGTTGAGGAGTAGGGATTTATATTTTTCCTGAAAATGAGACATTTGCTATCCTGGGAATAGAAGCTCAGTATCCTTGGAAATGCATTTCTTTTTAAGGTATAATTTCGGCTTTACCACGGATCAGCAACCTTTATGATCAGAAGAACCATTTTTCCCTCAAAAAAGAAAAAAAATCTGTCTGGAGTTGCAACTGGTGACTTCTCTGGTTTTCTTTGATTTTTTGTCTTTGGGCATCCATAACAAGCCGAGCAAGACTCAACGCAAAAGTTAGTGGAAAACACACCGAGCTGTAGATGCAGGATATGATGCACAGCTTAGGTGATGAAAAATTAAAACACTGTTTTTATACACGCATAGGTTACTCATTTTCCAGTTGGAGAATGTAAGAATCACTGTAAACCCACAACAATGACAAATAAAAATTTAAATCTAAAAAAAGAGCTATTATTCATTTCCATATAATATTTTGTCAAAGTCACAGGAAGCAACTTGAGAGGGGCCAAAGAGCCACAAGTGGCTCTGGAGCTGCAGCCTGTTGACCACTGGGTTATACCAGCAAAACACACTGGTCTGGTCACAGCCTATCTCAAGCAAATATTTAACAAGGAGAATTGTGGGTTCAGAACCTGGTCTCTTTAGTCATCTGGTGGTATTAATAATTACTGAAGCAGAGGAACGCCATTTCAACACAATTCAACATTAATTCAATGAATATCATATAAACTTTGCATGCGACATACAGCTTGACCACACAGCTGCCAAGTTTATTACCTGTGATCTGTGACCATGGAAGTGATATTTCAAAGTCACTCTATTAATCTGAGACATATATGAGGAAATATCTTCTGCAATCTAGAAGGAGGATCTATACACAACTTTGAATTTAATCAAAGCATGCAGAGCATTTATAGAACTACTGTGGATATTTTCAACGCAGGTTTTACACATAAGGCAAATTCTAAAGGGGTTTTGACACATATGACTGAAATTCTATTAAGCATTTAGGTCTCTGCTGTCCAGCGGCAGCAAGTTGTCCTTCCATCTGCAGGTGGTGGACAGAAACAGTGTGGAATGCTTCCGGCCTAATGAGAACAGTGTTTATCTGACCGTGGGTCAAGTTGGAACGGTCGACTGCCCAGGTCTCAACTGTAGTGACAACACAAATGTCATCTGGTATAAGGTAAAAAAAAACACACGTGAACAGAACCAACCATTTCACCACAGGAACATAAATCACAGCAAAACTTAACGAGGTGTGCTTTCTCACAGGGTAACACAGCCATGTCTGAGGAGCGTAGACAATCCTGTGAGGAGAACGGACAGTTACATCTCTGCAAAGTCAGACAAAAAGATGATAATGTGTTTTTCTGTGATAGACAAATAATTGAGCAAGGAGTCACCTGGACCTTCAGGAGGGCTGTCAACGTCACTGTTGTCAAGACAGGTTGAGTATGCTATAATAATAATAATAATAATAATAATAATAATAATAATAATAATAATAATAATAATAATAATAAAACAGGATTGGGAGGGTTACTCCATTTACTAATTACCTGTTACAATGTAGTCTCAATATTAAAGTAACGTAACTTAATTACTTCCCTCTACTTTCAGATTACAGCAAAACCAAATATGGTGAAATTGTTTAGCCTAATATGATGTGTAATGTTCGTTGTCGATTTATCAATTGTTTGTCCAGATGTTTCTTTCTTTGTTATGCATGAATGCACATTTAGAATAATAGCACTAAATGTGCAAACTTAAATGTAGGCTGTATATCCATCTAGATGGAGTTTTGGACATATAGGTCGTAGAAATGTCTGCCTTCTCTCCAGTATAGTGTATAATGTATAGGGTTGGGGTTAGGGCCATCCCCTCTGTTAAAACTGAACAAATCACCTACTGTATCAATGATATTTGATCTGGGCCTGGTAAGAAGAAGACGTTTGTTCCCTCAGCATCATTGAAGCATGTTAAACACCATTTAATTTAATCATAGTCATATGTTCTTTTATTTAAGCTTCCAAAAGGGACACAAAGTACTAAAAAGAAAGAAAGAAAGAAAGAAAGAAAGAAAGAAAGAAGCCTTTGCAGAGAAACGCAGCACATCACACAGACGTACCCCAGAGAGGTTTTATTTGTTTATTTCTTTTTCATGTTCAGTCAGAAACTAATATGAGATTGTAATGTACATCTTGGTATCATTCCTAGAATATATTTTCTTCACTACCTCCTATTTACGGTTATATAGCTATATATCTATTTATTTTGAACACTTGCTCTCTAAATTGGTTCACATCCGACTGCTAACCTCAAACACATCTGGCTTCACAGGCTGCACAACCAAAGATCATTAAAGATAAGATCTCATCAGAGTTTAGCAAAACTAGGTTTAAATTGAGTAATCCCTTCGCTTACTCATGTTGTTCTCTCCTTGCTCGTGTTGCATCAGCTCTCAGATAAACATCACTTGGGATACAAGTGTCTGTTAAATAAAACTGTAAGATTTTAAATCTAGATTTAAAATTAAGCAGCGCTCTGCTGCACAATTAAGAAGTAATCTCAGATTAGTAAATCCATGTTTAGTGAAGTAAACCAAAATTAAATAGAGTTTTATCAATATGGTAATTCTTGCTAAACCAAATTAAGAGGAGGGAGGGTTTAGCTTGACTTTTTTTTTCGATGCACTTGATTATTTTTCTAGTTCGATCTCAAAAAAGGCAGCCATGTTAAAAGTTAAGACTCCTCAAGTATAAGTTTAAAGTTAATACTGGATCACAGTTTAAATTGGAGTTTAAAGTTTTGGTGAAAATTAAATTTAATCTCAGTTTATAGTAAAAAAAAACAATCTGAGGTGTAAAGAGAGGTTTACATGTAACCTTTCCTAATTTTAAACTGGTTAAAAAGTTTGGTGCAACATAGTTTAGACCATGATTTAATTTGGTTTAAATATTAATCTTTGTTGGTAAAACCGAGCCTAAATCTTCCATATGAAGTTTGCCGGTGGGATGCAGTTGTTTATTTATTTTTCACATTCAAATGGCTTGATTCTATTCTCTTATATGTAGGCAAGTTGAAGTGGCTCTCAGATCTGATTTATACAGAATGCATGTTTTTCAGACATGCAGTTAACAGATTACACAGATAATACAAAGCTTATTTTCCTTGCCTAAACAGATTTTAACACACCAACAGAAGCTCCAAAAATCAGGTATCCTAATGGCAACACGACAGAGGACGTGGAGCTCGGTAAGTGTGTCCAAATGTACAACGATATTATCCTACAGCTATCAGAGTTAATAACAAATTTAGATGGTTTTGAACCGCTTTATCAGAGCCATATCAGACATGGGAACGTCACTCAAAATAAACACTGTTACCACTATAATCAGCTTTAAAATGTTGTATACATCAAACATCTTAGTGTTCATTTCGTCTGGTTCTTTGCTGAAAACCACACGTTGACCAGTTGTTGTATGTATTAACTCACAATTGATTTGGTTCTGGCAACTTTTAAAACTATCTAACATGTCATCTTCTGACGTTGACTGGTTCAAATGGTGCTCAACATGGAGCCGTAGCCAGAGACAGAAGAATAAGTGGACAAAGCTGCCGTGATGTCATCCACTGGTCGGTGGAATACCGTTTCGAAGCCTCAAGTTTTTGGGGGTCACCATCTTGGTTTTTTGCAACCAGAGTAGTAGTGATGAGAGCGTGGAGCTGGTGGGTCACGTACTGCAACTTGGCCACTGCCTGGTTTTTAGCTCGTCCATTCAGCAGAAAATAATGACAGCCTACCTGGTTGCCTTTCTTGTATTACAGCTAAACAGCACACTAAAATATGTTCCTGAAAACAATTAATTATTAATTAGCTGACAGTTTGATTACTATTTTTTTCAGTAACATGGTGTCAGTGCCATATCATAGCCAGAAAGGGGAAATTTTGTTGTAACTGTGGACTCCCGCCCCTGCCCCTGGTCCCACCCTAAAGCATATACTGCTGGTCTATTTTACTCTAACTGGGGCCATAATTTACGAAACGAGCATCATGCTGTATAGAAGAAGATTTGAAACTAGCGATTGAGACCATAAATTCATTGGGAAAATGTTTACTGGGGCCATAAATCAAGTGAGAAGTAGGGTTGTTTTCTCAGAAGTTTTCATAGAATCAGATTTCAGTGGAGTCGCCCCCTGATGGCCATTAGGTTTAGATTTAAGGCACTTCTGCATTGCTTTCACTTTTCAGACCCACAAGCTCCTTCCACTTATTTTACTGTTTGGCTGCAGCTCAAACTTACTTACATAAGTAAGGTAATAAATGTTGCTCAGGTGTGATTATAATGGCCTTGTTCTTGTACTTGTTCTAGGTCAGTCTCACACTCTGACATGTGAGATATATGTTCCTTTTGAGAAAAAGTTTTCACCAGAGGTGTGGTGGTACATGCATTACGGTGGCAACATGGAGAATAGGACTCCATTACCCCTGGAGACACCGAAGTGAGTCACTTAGTCAGTGTTTGCTTTTTTGCCAGTTAGTACCCGTCTCTCATTATACATCAGCAGTATTCGCTTGTTAGAATTTTGTAAAATGCAAACAAACAAACTTGTATGTTAAATTTTCATTGACTCCTTGATTCAGGCGAGAAGGAAACCCACTTGATGGGTTTGTAATCACACAACAAGCCATCATTGAAGAGGTGACTCCGCAGCACTTGAACAACATGTATACCTGCATCGCTAGTAACACAGTTGGAAACCGCAATGTCACTATCAAGCTCAAGAAGAAAATTAAAGGTACGATTGTTTCTAATATTACCTTCATCACTTTGTTTGATTCATGCTGTATTTTGACAAGTAGAATATTTTTGACACACACTTTACTTGAATATTTATTTTTCTGACAACTTTTTCCTTACATTCTCAAAGCAGACTTGATACTTTAATTTTAATGCATCTGAGGTGAATTATTGATTCTTCTTATTTTGTATCTTTGCACGTTGTCTTCCCAACTAAGGATGCTCCAAACGACAAATTTCCCTGTCAATTAAATTAAATTTGTAATTAAAAGTAGTGGACCAGTCTAAAAGTAAGAAAACACCCAGAAAACAGTTCAAATTAAGCAAAATATGTTAATTAATAAAGTTAAACGTCTGAAAAATATATTTGTATTAAAGGGACAGTTCAACCCAAAATACAATGTTTTTCCCCTGAAAAATGTGCTGTGTTACACCTTTTACAGCATTTTCATCTTGTAATGACTTTTATGATGTTTTTGCCTTGTTATATCTTGCATTATAACTAAAGTAAGCCTTGAATATAAGGAGCAGAAAGTACAAATATTTGTGTCAAAATGTAGTTAGTAAAAGTAAAAAGTTGTCAGAGAAATAAATACACAAGTGAAGTACAAATACCTCAAAAGTGCAGTAAAGAAAGTATTTGTACTTAGTTACTTCCCATCTCTGAAGTTACATAATGTTGCTTTGTATGATTACACAGTATAATACGCGATAAAATGTAAAGGAAAGTCCCTCCAGGTTCGTAGAGGGTGGGGTGGTAAAAGGTTCTGGAAGCACGCTGCCCTGACCCAGTGACCGGAGCAGCTGCAGCTGTCTCTCTGTGGGCAATACTCAGCGCTCGGAGCTATGAACCCCAAGGCCCTCAGAACTCCTATTTATACCTGTTGCGGCTGGAAAGAGAGCAGCATTTGACCCATTTTCACGTCTTTGCTCAAACTGAAAAAGTTCCATTTATTGAGGTCAAAGATTATGTAACCAATCCAGTGAATTCGACAATGACAACAACTTGTACCTGAAACAAACATGTTCACACGGTTTATGTCTGCTGACTGATGAGGCTTAATTTTGTGCAGGCAACATATAACATTCCATCAATCAATATTTTTATATTTACAAAGGATGAATTGACCAAGTTTAATGTGAAACTTAAATGATGACTGTGATGAAGCCCGACTCTTGTTGGACTCTGCAGCTCTCCTCCACATTACAGAGCCTTTTAGAGGCTCCCAGCATTTTAGCTGCAATTTACTCCTGGTCCACACTGTCCGCATGTACCCTCTGCATGATCTCAATGATCAATACTACCTCTATACAATGTTGTAAATTTAACTGTTGAGTCTGTTTACATTGTGTATAGTGTTCCTATTTTTATTTTTCCTTTTGTTTAAATTGTAATATTTTTATATTTCCCCTCATATATATATATTATTTTTATATTTTTATTGATGCCTCTTTATAATTTTGTTATCCACCCTGCAGCTGTAACACTGAAATATTCCCCACTGTGCAACAAATAAAGGAATATCTTATCTTATCTTATCGTATCTTATCGTATCTTATCTTATCTAACTAGCTAGTGAAGACGGTGCTGGAGTCTTTCTGCTAACAAGTTTGATGATAAAATGTCACTTTTGTGTTTACAGTTTGTTTGTGTGACCCAAAGTCAATTATTGCAGAATTAAAAACATAATACAACCTAATGAGTGTACTTTTTGACTGGGTTTCAGTAACATGGCCGTCACTGGTTGGTTATCCTATTGGGTCTTTGCTGCTGGTAGCTGGACTGGGAATCGTTTTGCATGTGAAATGGCTGGAACTACAGATTATCTACAGATCCCACTTTCAACATGGAAAACAAGATGGAGGTCAGAATGCAGACACAGACACACACACACACGATAAAGAGGAGAAACCCAAAGGCAAACTTAGTTTGCATGCACGCTCTGACCACAGCTGCTGCTCCTCTTCACAGGATGTGGTTTCTCTTCTCGATAATTTTCTACCACAACATGAAGATTCAATTCTTTTCAGTTTTTATGTTCGAAAAGCATTACATTAACTACCTAATTGAGACATAATGATAGTTTGAAATTAAAAACATATATATATATATATTTTTTTTTTTTAATTTAACTTTTTGTTTTCACAATCATCTTTTCTCATCCACCACCAATCAGATGAGAAAGAATTTGATGTGTTTCTGTCGTATGTGTGGAGCCCTCCATCAGGACCTGACACTGACGAGGAAGGTGAGCCGACATGTTCAGTGTATGGATTTCATTTTCATTAAACTACTGTGGTAAAGTGCATTAACAATGACTTTTACTGGCAGCATGTGTACCCAGCAAGGACCTGCTGGACGCTGAGGAGGGAAAATCCACCCAGCAACCACTCGACACGCTGCTGCCCCACGTGTTAGAGAAGCAGTGGGGGTATCGCCTCTGTCTGCTGGAGAGGGACGTGCTGCCTGGAGGAGGTCAGGAGAGAAATACTCTCAATTACTTTGCACAAGTCTCTATTGAGGGTTTTTTTTTATTTTTACTCTTCAATAATACTGGTAAAATATTTTATAAGAGATCAAACTCTTGGCTATTAAACCTTGTAATGGGCCAGCCTCCTGGTGATTACATTTTTTATTAAATGTAGACGGTGTTGACAAAATGTAGTGAGCAGCCATTTTATTTTTTAAAGTTATTAAGAGTTCTTAGCATGCAAATCAAAATAAACATCTGTAATTCATAACTGAGACAGAGGAGCTTAGATTATAGCTAAAACCTTTTTATGCCTGATTAAATCGTGTGTTTCTAAAAAGTGACAGAAATCTGGGGCATAAATTTAGAGGGTCAACATTCTCATAAGAAAATCCATCTTTAAAAAAAGATGATTATAATAGCACATTTTTATGCCTATATTATCAATAGGCATTCCAGTCTATATATATACTATTTATTATTTTATATTTACATACAGTTAATCCTTCACATCACTTTCATATTTTATTCTATTTTTATTTTACTTGTATTCTATTCTATTCTATTACTCGCTCCTTTTTCTGCCTGTACTTTCAATGCTTGAGCTGCTGTAATGTGTGAATTTGTCCGGTGTGGGATCAATAAAATTGATCATATCTTTTCTTATCTTATCTCATCTCATCTCATCTCGTCTTGTATTTTCTTGTATTGCAGTGTATACAAATGATGTGGTCCTTGCAATACAGAGAAGCCAAATGCTCATCTGTCTCCTGTCAGCTGATTACCTCTCCTCCAGCAATGCTGTCTATGTACTGGAATCAGGAGTTCAGGTAGGCTATAATTATCCTGCGAGTTTCCCGCTTTCTTGGGAAACTCTTGGGAATGCCCCACATTCACCAGAGACTGTTTTAAATGTGATTTAACTCACCATAAGAATGTAATTTTGGCTCAAAATTTTATCACATACCAGCTGTCACTGACAATTAAAAAGACAACTGTGTGAACATGATAAGATGAAAGCTGACCATTTAAGTACTGAACAAATCCAGTAGGTTTTCAACATCTTAATGCAGAAATGTTAAATATTATACATTTAAGTCCTAACCAACAATCCCACTTTTAGCTCACAGGTATATAACAGCTCCTGACAGCCTGCAATTACATACAGAAACAGTTTATATGCAACATTACTATTCAAGACCTTTGTAAATTAGATTTAAGACTTTTTAATAACTTCCATAAGCTCTTTTTAAGACTTTTTAAGATCTGCAGATACACGTCTGCCATTAGGGCTACTTCCTTGGAAACGTGACAACATCATTCTTCTGCTTTCCTGGCCAGTCCACTAGTAGGATGTAGGATGTATAACTGAACAATAACCTACTTCCAAGAAATGAATGTCTTCTGAGGTTCATTTCCCAGCAACATATATCCTGAATGCAGTTTTCTTAAAATAACCACACTGGTTTTGTTTGCTTCGCTGACATAAACTGAAACCAGGAAGTTAGTGAATGATGGGGAAATCTTTCTAAAAATGTAGCGACAAGCTTATATTTAATGACAAATGAGTTCAGGAAGAGTCCTTGATTAAGTGAGACGCTGCAGCCGTCAACTGCGTTCTCTAATATTAATTATAATATTAAGTCTTGCCCTTGGAACCTCGGTCAGCTTTCTCCTTTCCTGTCTCCCGTACTTATTACACTATTATGCAAGACCCAGCTATGTTGAACAGAAAAAAAAAATGAAGCTGTTTAAAAGATGTTGCCGGGAGACAACCCTCTATTTATGCATATACACATTATGATGCAGTTGGTAAAACATTTGTAATGTTTTTTTGGCCATAAAATAGATCAAGTTAACATAATCTTAAGAAATCTAGGGTCTGTTACCTTGAAGCAAAACTGTAGTGGTAAGGAATGAAAAAAGTTGTTTTTGTTTAAATTTTACAACAAAAAAAAAAAAAAAAAAAAAAAAGATCACAATACTAATGCAAAATATTTAATTGCCTCACCAGATTAACATTTTCAGTTTGTGCTAAAGGGTGTTGTTACATTACAGCAAACTTTACATCAAAAGTCTATAAAGCAAACTATAAAAAAAGATAATGTGTCACATTTTGTCACATTTCCTGACATAAAGTATGTTGCAACCATTTGTTGTGTTCTTGTCATCTTACTGTTTATAAGTTAAAATTAAATTAAATAGTTAGCAATGCATTTTATTGGTTATCTTATATTGTTTGAACCGTATGTACGCCGAAATACACAATACCTAAAATGTCATGGTGGGAATCCAAAGGGCCAAACGTGTGTTACCTGGAGGCAACACTGTGCTTTAGAGGGTTAAGTTAGCTATTGTTAGGAGAACACTTGTTAACTAGCTTCCTAGTGTACACCTTCGTTAGCTAGTTGGTTAGCTAGTGCTGGGCTCCATAGCAAATTGCTAGCTAACTGGCTAGCTAAACTACAGAAATTGTTGGCTAGTTACATCTGATAGCTTATGTTAGCAAAACACTAGCTAACTAGCTAATCTACACCAATCATTAGCTAGCTAGTTAATTAGCATTTTACCAACATTAGCTAACTCTGTGACCATATGTTGCTTCAACAGGTCCCAAAATACTGCGCACAAAAACTACTCAGAATATTAGTTACTTTTAACCGTTGATGTCACAGTCATCTCTTCAAACTAGGGTTGCAAATTCTGTGCATTTGCTTAACCAGTCGTTGGAAATGCTAACAACTGATTAATCATTAATAATTTTTAAGATAAAAAACACATTATTTTCTCATCTTCGTTTTTTTCTTTCTCATTTTAAGTCTAAGTTTAATTTTCCTTGTTCAACAAATGGCTTCGCCAGTACATTACATCTTGTAATGAGTAAATATACAGGCTTGAAAATCCGCTCATAAAAATACAAGTACCCCCAAAAAGCACTTACTTACAGTAATTCAAGAATTTGTAATTAGTTACTTCCACCCATGTATCTAAGTACAAGAAACATGAAAGGAGGAAGTTGGCTGAGGTTCAGCAGGGTAAAAAAAAGTTGCTCAACTGTGATTGGAGCACAGAGCAAAAAGGGGCAGGACTTATGAAAGGTCAGCTGGCCTACTAGACCACTTTTAAAAATTGTTGTCCTTATTAGTCATATAGACATAAAAACGTGGGAAAATAGGATCCACATTGAAAAATACAGAAGCTACCTTTTAACTTTCTTGGCAGCACAAACAGTATTAGAGGATTTACATGCTGAACTATATATTGCATATACTTAAATGCCAACTATTTGACCCTTTCCTGGCATTACCTTAATCTTTCTCATCATTCCTCTACTCAGCAGCCAGTCACTGTTTTCCAGTTCATTTTTAGTAAAGTATGACTAAACATAAGCCCACCTGCATCAACTATTGTCTTCTGGGTTTCACTTTCCAGCAACGTAAACCCAGAACACACTTCTCTTAAAATAACCTCAGTGGTTTCATTCTTTTACTTCAGTGACATAAACTGAAACCAGGAAGGGCATAGATGATGGTAAAATCTGCCTGATAATCGTAGCCACAAGCAAAATCATATCAGTTCAAGTCAGGATTTATCAGTTGGGCTTTGTAAACACGCCAGAAATACAGTTGATTGTTAATCTCATTTCCAGGACATCAAATGATTGAGAAGAATTATTTATGCATGAGACTGTGCATTGTTTTTGGGTTAAATCCTGCATAATTTGTCTTTAAACTACTATTTTTATGACAAAAAACACAACTGATTAATAATTTGCTGCTTGGTCCAAATCTTTAGGCTTTGCTGCAAAAATCTACCTTCAAGCTCCTGCTAATATGGATCAATAGAGCATCAGCATCTCTTGTCCAGCCGGACCCCCCGCTGCCCACACTGGTCCAGAGGGCCCTGAAGGTGCTGCCAAGTCTGGAGTGGACCTCAGGAAAACCTGCCAGAGCCACCAGAAACTTCTGGACGTCTTTAAGGAAGGCAATGCCCGATCACACTCAGAGAGTGAGGCTGGTTTCACTTACATAAGGGACCAACGATCAGACTGCATTACGATTAACGTTTTTTCCTAACTTGATGTACAGCATATTTATTTTACAAAGCAGTTTACTGAAACTGTTTCCAGTGTGAAAAAAAAACGTGTGAAGGAAATTTCCATGATGGTAGGGGTGTCGAACAGGGTGTAACGTTTTCAATTGTATGGGGAGAAAAAGTGAGTCACCCTGGGAGCCACGATCAGGGTCTGGTAGTGGTGTGTACTCTATAATTTCCATCTGTACCAAAAATAAACTGTTTCAGTTAAACAGTGTGGAATAATCGATTACCTATCGACTCTACATTTAAAATGGGTTTTCAAAGGCTGAGAATTCAGGCCTCCTCTCAGACAAAGCCTAGAAAAAGGTATCACCCCTCCATCCTCAGTTTACTCAGGATAAATGAGAAAGATGAGATTAATTGTTGTCAATAATTATAGATGAAAGTTATCATTGTTGTTCGAATTAATACCACAAACATGAATACTGCGCACCATTTAGTATGACATCTTTGTATAGACTATTCTGTCAGCTCCAACTGTAACTGATATCCAGTGTTCCTGCTAATGATCATCAATCATAATAATCATAATGATAATTATTTAAATTTAGGGCTGCAACTAACAAAAATTTTCATTATTGATTAACCTGTAGATTATTTTCTCAATTAATCAATTACTTGTTTGGTCCATAAAATGTCAGAAAAATGCTGATCACTGTTTTCCAAAGCCCAAGATGACCTCCTCATGTCTTCTCTTGTCCAGGACAAGATATTCAGTTTACTGTCATCGAGTAAAAATAAATAAATAAATAAATAAATAAAAAACAGAAATATTTGAAAAACTTAAATCAGAGAATTTGGACATTTTACTTTAAAAAAACGACTCACATGATTACCTGATGATCAAAATTGTTGGCGATTAATTTTAATAGCCGATTGATAAATGATCGATCGTTGTAGTTCTATTTAATTTAAATATGAAACACAACTGTTTCACAACAAAACATCCGGAAAATGGACTCAAATGAAAAGGATGAGACTGAAGAAAAACACCCGTGCACAGCCATCTGGTGTTTCAGGTCCACATTAGGATTGAGCCCTTTCATTGAGTATTTAAAAAAAAAAAAAAACAGCCTACATACTCACACACGGCAAACACACACAGATGACTATGGTGCAGTGGCTGTGTTTGGCTGAGTCAGGCTATATCAAACCGTGCCTGGCTGTATTTGGCTGTGTCAGCAATCCTGCACACAACCATGACCAACGTTTGCTGCTTCTTATCGGTGCAGCTGGCCTGCTTGGCTATAGTTCAAGATAAGCTGATGATTTGACTGATGTATACATGATCGGTTGAAAGATGATTGGGCACACACATACAGAGAATGCTGACACTTCCAGAAAAATAACACAATTATAATAGGAAGCCACCATTAGACCATTTAAAGCGATCGAAGATACATATAAAAGCTTAATTATAAAGTTTTGCATTCATTTTAAATTGATGCACACACAATATCAGCAGCAAACACCCACATTACGCAATCTTGGTTCAATTGCTGAGTATCTAGATCAGGGGTATTCAACTAAAATTCAAAGAGGTCCAGTTAGAGAAAATTTCCTAAAGCAAAGGTCCAGAACATCATAATGTTTAACTTGCTTCATTTAAGAACAATGGTAATATACAAAAGAGAAAATAAGACAGGTCTATTAAATGAACAACTATAAATTGCTAAAGTAAAAATACTCAGTAAAGTAAGTTTACTTTTAATGTAGATTTACTTTTACTTTTTTTTTTTACAAAGGTAAAAGTAAAGGTAGTAATGTCTGCAGAAACCACAAAAGACAAAAACAGAAGATGGAACTAACTCTTTTAACTGAAATAGTCACCAGAATGTTTTGTTAACATGTTAAAATCACAACATTTTCCTCGCTTTTCTCGCCCCCAGACCCCCAGGGGACAGACGACGGTACGGACTTGGACCGCGGTCCGCCTGTTAGGGACCCCTGATCTAGACGGATAAAGAGCTCTAGTTATTTTTGATATTGGGGTGAAACAGGTTCATCATGTATGTTGTTACAGCAGACACGTCAGCAATGAACATTTGACACACCACATATGATCCAAATACTTTATTACTATAACTGGCTTTTAAGTATGTGTTCAAGAGAGTTCTGGCTGATAAATCAGGTCGTGGCAGTAGATATTCATATGATTCATTTGGGGGAGGAGCCCCCTCACAAGAGTTAGGTAACCCACAGAGGAATTCAACATTTATATTTTTGATTGAGGGAATCTTCCAGAAAGTCACTGAGGTACAACATTTATCTAAAAGGATTGGGGCTGTATTTCTGAAGCGTGGGCTTTCTGAGGTACAAGTGGTGATGAAAAGAGTTTGAATCATTACTAAACAATATTTTAATCACCCAGGAATCATTTAACAGGACCAGTGGGGATGGGTATCAAGAGCCAGTACTGGTTCCTGACTGGTCAGTACTGAAATATCAACGAGGTCCTGGACAAACGATACTGCTATCGGTAGGTATGTAACATTACATAAAGAGTGACATGGTAAAACATTCAAAATTGATGGCTCACACAAAAATGAGGTAAACGCAACTCAGGAAACAATTTAACTTGATACTTCTTCAGTAAAAAGTATTAATAAAATAACTGTGGAATCCTTCACATCTTTTCATGTCACGTCTTTATTTTTTGCACCAAATTATGGCGAGTAGTATCAATAAGAGTAACGATAAGTAGTATTAGTATCAACAACTGTATCAATAAAATCTTAACGATACCCATCCCCACTCTGGTATCAGTGTCACAGCTGTATGATTCTGGTCAACTAAAAACACGTCATCAGTCTCTCCATTTGCCAGATTCAGTGAAGCAGACGGAAATATAGAACCGAGTAAGCAAAACCAGAAATACTGGCTCAAAGCTCAAACACAAAACTAAACATAAAAATCAAACAAGACTGCCTATGTGGTGGCACAGCTGGTGAAAACAAAGGATTGCACACTGATGTTGAGAAACTAAATGAAACAAAACAATATGTCAGTACGTCTAGTCTAGCCCCCCCACCAAAACCACACACACACACACACACACACATCTACATTAACATAACACTCACCCACACACACTCCCATTTGTGGATTTTAAAAATAAAACGTCACACTTCTATGTACATTTTTACACAAATGTTTGACAAGCAACACTGAAGAGCTTGCTCGGGACCACGCCTAACCAGCTTCAGATAGGAACGAGCATGTCACAAAAGGGGCACGAGGGCTCTAAGATGCTAGGTTTTCTCATTAGCCAGCAGAAAGCAACTGTAGCTAATTTTACACAGTTTCAACAAAACTCTGGCTATTTTGTTTGTCACATCTCGCCACTCTCCACCTGTCATCACCAAGTCTTTACACACTGGTACCTCTCCTCTCAGTTAGCATCAGCCGGTAGTGGTTAGGAACGTAAACTTGAGCTCAGTCACAGAGAATCATAAAGGGCTTAAAGTATTCTTCATCTCATGTTCACAAGGATGAGACATTGTAATAACACAAGGCTACAGTGAGGAATAATTTGAGCCTCCATAGATATCTCTGACATGCTTTAAACTATACAAAAGTATCCATCAGTGACAAAAACTGTGGTAGTCATTTACAGTTTGTCTGCTTGGGCCTTTATCTTCCTCTCCCAAAGTTTTTGATGATCAGAGAAGCCCTGCTTGCCCTTGTTGAAGGAATTGGGTCCCGCAGATGTTGGTGTCTCCCTGAAAAGATAGCAGATTAGAGATGAAAAGGTAGGAAAAGTTAGATTATTGTGATCAAAATGATCAAGTTTATCAGTGTTATCTTTTTTTTTCTCTTTTGTTTCCACCATAATGACCACGAAATAAACATAAAAAATAAAAAGATCTGAATAAAAATCTCCTGCTTCTTTCAACTGGCTAATATACAACTTACTGTAAGTTTGGCTGGGAAAATGTAAACAGGCTAATTTCATCAGATTTCAAGGAGAATCCGACCTGATGGCAGGCATTAACAATAACCAAGTCGAAATAACTGATCTTCCCTCGAATGGTCTCGCAAAACGTATTTGGGTCAGGTTATTGTTAGCGGAGACCGTTTCATTACCAGTTCAAAACTGTTTGTAGTAGCTTTAAAACGTGCCTGAAATGTTCATAAAGTACTGACACACACACTGAAATCACTTCACCAAGTTTTATGGGAAACCTTTCAGTTATTTGAAATGGCACCATGTCCTTTGCCTGCATATGAGAAACTGTTGCTAACTTTGGTTGATGCTGGTTAGTGTTAACTTTGAGTTTTTGAAAGAAAGGTAATCAAATGATGAATGATGAATAAAATTTGAAACAGTGATACTAATCATCAGGAATTTTACAGTGGTTTATCAGAAAATCTGTGATCATTTCATCCCTACAGAACAGATCCTTCAAACTCTAATAGAAACACGACAGGTGGTCAGGTCAGCTAAATATGTATATGTGAACTGTAGAAATTAATTCAAAAAAGTCCAAAGCTTTATGTTTTGATAAAAGCAGAAGCTGAGAAAGCAATTATGATATGTGATGTAGGTCTGTGTGTATACCTGCCAATGTTCTTCATCCTCATCTTTGCTTCTGGAGGCATCTCCTCAGGTTCACTCTGCACAGTGAGACAAAGTTAAGATCAGCTCTCCATATTTGTTATTTAAGGATTTGTACAACCATGATATTATTGCGTGCGTGTGCTCTTACATCATCGTCTTCATTAAAAACAGATGCCAGCCCTGGCTTTTTTGGAGTAAGTGATGGTAAAGGCTCTTTGGGTTTCTAGGACAGGTTGGGGACACAAGATTGAGGGCAAACAAAATAAAAATGCACAGCATCACACATCTTGACTCTCTTCATAAAATGCACAAAAAAAGCTGGAAAACCTCACATTAGGTAAATTTAACTATCAAATGTTTAACACTTTTACTTGAAATTTGATTAATAGTTTAGTTGTACCAAATTATTCATGAATAGTGATTGTTTCATCACCTCTCACAATGAGGGTAACAGCTCGACAGTGTGTGTTTATGACTGTTGAGGACACTGGTCTGAATAATTTTCTTTCAGCCTCTATTAGCAGTGTGTTATGAGAACTGCACCATTTACACCTCCAGCAGTATCATATATGTGCATTTACCTCCACACTCAGGCGCAACTGTCTAAGTGACCAATTAATCATTTAGTGGACTGCTAAAAAATTAGTTGCCAACTATTTCAATAATCAATTAATTGTTTCAGTCATAACATAAGTTAATACCATTTTCATTGTAATTTATGCTAATAAATGAAGAATCATTGGGTTCTGAGTTGGTGATAAGACAAAAGAAGCAGTATGAGCACATCACTTTAGGCTCTGGAATATTGTGACTATTACTGTGAAAATATAATTAATTGTGAAAATACTTGGCAGATTAGTGGATTATGAAAATAATCTTTAGCAGCAGCCCTAACAGACAATTTTTAAAAACAAGGTCAGCAATATCCACTGTTACACACTCACTGTTGCTCCAAGTTTGATAGATATGGGGTTCGACTTCTTCCCAATCTGACCGCCCATGCTAAAGCCTATCTTGGAGACTTTGCGGGGTGCTGATGGGTCTGCGGAGGGCTCTTCCTCATCTTCAGGTGTGAGATGCTGGGATGTGCGTTTGACTGCTGTCCCTTCTCCTCCCACAGTGCTACAAGAGACAGGCTTAGTTTTCACTCTGCCTTCCTCCTCCTGCGGCCCTGCTTGAGGCAAGACAACTCACCAAGGTGAACAACAGTTTCCTGAGAACTGGAGAATAATAAAAGCTATCATCTTTACCTGTGTGGCTAATGTTATAATACGTCTCTAACTCAGATTCCACTCTTAACATTTAACTTAGCTACAGTTTGAAAAGTCCATCTGGGGACTGTGTTCAAAAACTTAGTTACAACAGTATCAGGGTTTAAGGTAATATAATATCAGCACTGTCCGCAGGGGTCTGAGAGCAGATAATAATAACGTTGTGACTCATTCATATCGTATTAACCTGCGCCTGTGTTATGGGTTAACATAATAGCTTATGTTAGCTACATGCACACTAGCTAGGCTAACGCCAAGTTAGCAAAGGTCGTGTCTAAAAGGGAATCCCAGATTTGAGAAACACTCGCGAGACCTGCAGACGTTGTTTCTTCATTATGCATGTTGTACAAACTAATAAGGATTTATGTGACAACGCTAGGATTCAGATATACTTATTTTTGGGACCAAAACATAGTTTGGGTTAGCTTAGGGTCGCAATTTATACTTCTCGCGAGATTTTTCGCGGGTGTAGGGTTCCCTTCTGGACACGGCAGTTAGTAAGCTAACAAGAGACCTGTCTGCTACAAGTCTTTGCTTTATCACCAGGCTAACGTTATCAGTAAGTTTAGCCAAATAAGTTAGTTACAGTCAGCCCCATTTCTAACTTAAATAAGGAAAACCAATACAATGTTACCTATTAACTGTTTTACTTTGTGTTAGCATTAGCTGGCCAATGATATGTAGCGAAGTTTTAAGAACGTTTCCTCTGTCTAACATTAGATGGTGTCAGTTTTAATAAACAGGCAACAAATGAAGCTAACGCTAAACACTGCTTTTTTCCCAACCAAATTTAACATGTTAAACCAGCACAAATGTCACCTCCGTCGTCGGTGGGACCCCTTCGGTAATGCTTGTAATCCGCCATGACTGCTCCTCTCAAAGTTACCAACTCCTGCCGCTAGTCTTCTATTGGCGCTGTGTAACAAACAAGCGCCGTGCACTGTTTATATTGATATAAGAGAAGAAGGGAAAAAACAGCTCGTATCTAGAAGAGAATCCCAGACTTGTGAAAGATCTCGCGAGAATAATAATAATTGTAACCCAAAAATGATATTTCCTTAACCCTGACCAAGTGCTGTCCGTCCTGAAGACATCCAGATTATATGTACGGCATTGTCACATCACAAAACATAATTTGTTCGTGCAACGAAGGGAAAAAAGCAAGAGTCTCGCGAGAGTTTCGCGAATCAAGGGTTCCTTTCGAACATATGCAGAAATATTACTGAGCAAAAACGGAGCACATGAAAAACAAAATTATAACAGAAATAGGACAGAAAAAGCAATAAAATGAAATAAAATGGTCTCTTCTAGTGATTTCAAGCCCTGCCAGTTCTCTTATAAATACCACCAATAGGGGTTTTGCTGGGCTATTGCTGATTATTATTATTATTATTATTATTATTATTACCATTATTATTATTATTATCATTATTATTATTATTATTATTATTATTAGTAGTAGTAGTAGTAGTAGTAGTAGTAGTAGTATCATTATTATTATTATTATTAATGGGTAGAATTTTATCTACGGTCCACACTCGTTGAGACAGAGGGTGGCGGTAGTGCACTTAATACGATGGCTGACAAGAGAACCACAAGTAAAAGCCAAAGAGAAGAAGAAGAGGAAGGAAGAAGAGAAAAATGGCAGTAAGCTAATTTGGTAAACAGAAAGCTAGCTGGTAAGATTAAATATGTAGTTCTACCATTTACAGACTCGATGTGTAATACATACCTGTCCACTGTGTAGGTCGTGAATTAAAATTACACAGCGATTGGTGCTAGCGTCTAAAACGGACGATACTGTCGCAGTTTGGCTGTAGCTTGGAAGTTGCTATGCTAACGTTAGATGTTGGTGATGTGTTGTTAGCTAACGTAGTAGTTAACTGTCTAACAGTTGGTTATGGTAACATATGTTGATTTTTACAATGGGTCCACAGCTTATCTCGCAGCTTGCGTTCAATATTGAATAATACAGAGATAAAAGGCAGTGACACTGTGTCACTGCCTTTTATCTCTTTGCCTATCTCTCTCATATTACTTGTGTTTGTCCTGTTTCTCCCAGGCCCTTAAAAGCTTGGTGTTAAACAATGTACCTGTCAAGATGGGCCAGACCCTGTGCATATGCTCCCGTGGCTCCATCACCATCGATAACAAAAAATATTACTTTGTCCAGAAGCTAGATGAAGGGTAAGTTTTTAAGTTCCACATGACTCCTTCAAGCTTAAGTGTGGTGATATTTTGTATTTGTTTGTCAACAGATTCAATGACGAGACCGAAACCCTACAAGTCCTAAAATGTCTTAAATTTACATTTTACTTAAAAAAAAAACCTTTAAAAGTATTGAGTAGTCTCTCTGAGCTTTAAAAAGTGAGGCAATCATCAGTCCAATCTGAAAGAGGAAGTTTACCAGATTATGACAACAGACTGTCTGTAGGCTATATGAGAAAGGATGGCATCTACCTATTTATTTACTATCCATAAACATATTTTGACAAATGTTCTCTAACTTAGCCAGTTATTGCCATTTTGCCTCAGTTATAATTTTTAACTGACTATGTATTTACTCAGTGTGCCTTTATTTTCACATTCACTGCTTAGCTTTTTTTTACAAAACTGTTCTTACATTTAATTAAACAGTGGCATTAAATAGTAAAAAGTTTTTGATTTAACTTGATGATACTTCTAGACATCCTGGCATAAATTAGCATACCAAACCTCAGTTAAAGCTAGTGCCCCCCAAAATTTACTGTTTATTCCTTTATTGCCAAAATTTCTAAAAACTGTGATTCATAGCTGTCATAGGGAATATTAGTAAAATAAAACAGTATTTTTGTGACTTCTTTTCAGATCTTGACCTCCTCAGTAAACGATAAAGGTCAACTATGTTGTCACACATTATACTGATTACATTATACTGATTACAACATACAATGAGAATTAGAATCTTTTAACCTATTTAACCTATCCTGATGTTAGGAGCAGTTTGCAGCCACTGTGTTGAATTTGGTCTTTTTATGTGATTTGTTGATGATAGGAAAAATATGGAATATTGACTTTCAAATTTGGTCTAATAGACTCATCCCGAACTCTAATCTCTCTGTGTCCTCTCATCAGTGGTTTCAGTTATGTTGATCTGGTAGAGGGGGTAAAGGATGGCCACTTCTACGCCCTTAAGAGGATCCTGTGCCATGACCGTGAAGGGCGCCAGGAGGCTCAGACAGAGGTGGAGATGCATCAGATGTTTAATCATCCCAACATCTTGACCCTGGTTGCACACACCTTTGTTGATCGTGGAGGCAAGACTGAAGCCTGGTTACTTCTGCCTTATATCAGTGTAAGTATACAGCAGTTAGTATGACCATAAGAACTGCGAGGGAAATTATCTGATTCTGATATGATATTGGTGTGTTTGTGTGAACAGAAAGGCAGTCTGTGGTCTGTTCTGGAGAAGCTGCGAGACAAGGGGAGCTTAATGCCTGAAAAACAGATTTTGCAAATTTTGCGTGGCATCTGCTCTGGACTCAAGGCTATTCATGACAAAGGCTACGCACACAGGTAATCTGTTGCCAAACACACACACACAAACATATATATATATATATTTACAACAAACATGTATGTGTGAAGGATCAGTGTCTGTTTTCTTGCAGTTCTTTGAACAGTCTAGAAATGTTAGAATTTTATAAATAGCCTTAAAGGTCAATAAATAGTCTGCATTTGAAAGTCTATAACATAAAACAAAACTTGATAAAAATCATGTCACTCATGTCATGAAGTGCATTAAATTTAAGTTTCTCATACATGTAGAACTCTGTTACAACACTAATTTTATGGTTCAAAACACATTCTGAATTAACTGTTTTTGTTGCTTGAAAATCATTGCTTCTGATCACAGTTTATGCCCTGCACTGTGATCAGAAAGCAGAAACAAATATTTTTAGGACACACTCAGAAACGTTTTCTTCCGTACCTTGTCAACGTAAAACTCAGTGGTTGGCAAGCATCACCTGTATTTCCCATGACTCTGATGTAAGCTGACATCTGAACACTGTGTGTCGGGTATCATTCCACAGAGACCTGAAACCTACAAATGTGCTCCTGGATGAGGATGACAGGCCAGTTCTGATGGACCTGGGCTCTATGAACCGTGCCAGGATTGAGGTAAGAGGATGGGGCCTATGAAGAATTTAATGGTTTAGTTTAATCAGATTTCCGCCTCTAGTGCAGAGTAATATAAAATAAAGGCACAAAAACTACTTGGGTAAGATATTAAGAAACAAAACAACCTGAGCAGGTTAAGCAAAAGATCCTGCTTTGAGTTAAAGTAAGTGTGTTACTTTCATAGTAAGTTCACGTATGTGAGGAAGTTTCTCTTGTTTCTTCAGTGTTTCCACCCATATTAGTTGCACTGGCTACAAGATATTGCAGCTTATTAGTTTATTGTATCATAATTGCTGTCTTGTAGCATCCAACACTGATCGTGCCTCTTGAAACACAGTGGTAATATTGGAATATTTGGGATTGCACTGTTTTTTGTTTGTTTTGTTTTGTTTTGTTCTTTACACACCTGACATAATTGCAACAGCAATGGTGTCAAATTGCTGTAAAAAAGTATTAACATACCAGTTTGAGAACAACAGGTGACACACAGCTGTCTGTGTTGCTAAAGGTGTATCATCAAATTATTAAGTGAATGATCCTTACTCTGTAATGATTTTAATAAAACTGAGTTTATTTCAGGTTAGAGGGACCAGAGAGGCCATGACCATACAGGACTGGGCTGCCCAGCGGTGCACCATTTCCTACAGGGCTCCTGAACTCTTCAATGTAGAGAGCCACTGCATCATAGATGAGCGCACTGATATCTGGGTAAAGCCTTGTTTTCCTCATCACTTGAGACTTGTTTTCTTTAAGTGACATCACTGAAATCAAGTGGTTGATCCTTAACTGACTGGTTCTTTTTCTCATCTTTGGATGTCCTGCCATACTCGTCCAGTCACTCGGCTGTGTGCTTTACTGCATGATGATGTTGGAGGGGCCGTATGACATGGTATTTCAAAAGGGGGACAGTGTTGCCCTCGCAGTCCAGAATCCAGTGGCCATCCCACAATCCTGCAGGTCAGTCTTCAGACTGTAACTTTATCCTACAGTATAACTTGAGGAAAGTTTCCTGTTGATGTATCAGTTACTGTCACTGTTTTCTGCTCCAAAGTAAGAGTGTGTTATTGGTTTTAAGGATGTGTTGAGTACTAGGAACTGCAGGACTAATTCCCTCGACATGTAAAATAAAATGTGTAAGTATTTAATGCTATTGTAGACCAAGATTTTCTTTTACTGGGATTTTCGTTGCATTTAATAATAGATAGGCCTGGGTATTAAAAAAAAATACAACACCAGTACCAATATTATATTCCATTTCTGCCACATTCTACAAACAAATCCCCGTAAATCTTATGCACTCGACCTTCAAGTTTAAAAATTAAGGTCTGTCTAACCAAATAGTGATCAAACTTAAGTTGTTCTAATTTAGTGTCTGCTCATCTTCTGCTCAGTTACTCGCAGGGCCTGCAGATGCTGCTGAGCTCCATAATGGTGTCCAACCCCCAGGAGAGACCAAACATCAGCTGGGTTCTTGACCAGGTACAGGACCTGCAGAGTCGCAGCCCCAACACCCAAACCAACATGGTCTGATCTTGCACGGTGCACTGGATGTGGCAGACCTTTGCACACATAAATGAACATCTTGAGCTTGAAAATATTTCTTTTATTTATTGACTTTAGTGTAAAAGCTTAGGTACAGACTTTCACTCAGTTCGGAGAGCTTGGCGTAGACAAATTTTCTGAAGAATCTGAAAGGCCTCAAATATAATTTGATGCTGTAACATGGTCCTTTCATGAGGGTAAAATGTTGTATCTAATAATGAAATGGCTTTTCTTTGTAATCTTCAAAAAAATATAGTCATTTGCTTTCTCAGAGTGTTACATGAGAAGATAAGATACCACTCTTATGTCTGTGCGTTCAATGTGAAGCTGAATCCAGCAGCCTGTTAGCATAGCTTGGCATAAATGCTGTAATAACGGGGAAACAGCTAGCTTGGCGCTGTCTGATTGTCCAAAAATCCACCAACAAGGACTTCAGTAACTCACTTATTATCACGCTAGATCATGTTTTCTTAAGCTGTACAAAAACCATGTTAAAACAACAAGTGGTTGTAAGGAGGTTCATGTGCAGAGTTACTGTTTTACACTGTAGTTATTGTATGGATAAATATATATGTGTTAATTAGTAAGCTTTAGAGGTGCTGGCAGGTGGATTTTGTTACCTTTTGACAAAGCCAGGCCACCTGCTTCCTCTCATTTCCAGTCTTTATGCTAACCAGCTGTTGGCTGTAGCCTTAGTGTTTAAGCTGATTTCTAGCCTTTTCCTGTTAAAAAAAATAAATCATAAAAATTGTAGTTTACATACATACATAAAAGGTTTGCCAAACTTTCCATCTGATGAAAGCTACCTGAGTTTAATACATATCAAGATTACATTCCCTACCAAAAAAGAATATGGTCCAGTTCCCCTTGTTTTTTTATCTTGATTCCTGAGTTTTTTTGTGTGTGTGTAACATCTTGTGATTATACGCGTGCTGTAATAGCTTTGCCTACAGCTTTTCTCTTTCCCTACATTCACACGGTTTGTCTTTACTGGGGAAAAGTCAAGAGGCAGAGTGCTCCTCACCTGCAATGCTGCATTCGAACACACAGAGGTGCTGCACCATCACAGTCCCCTGCTCCACAATGATCTGGTGACTGACCATGTTTCTGTCTGTACAGTTGATAATGTGTGATTGAGTCTTTGTACAACACAGCATAGAGCGTCTGATTACTGAAAAAGAAACAACTAGAGACTATCATGTGATGGGATCACACCAGCCACGACGCTCATCAACATGTTGGTGTCCTGACCCATGAGTACTCAGTAGTTATTACTGTTTTATTACATGAGTACTCAGTACTCATGGTTCAGAAAACACCCATCTTCCAGCTCACTTTGATGTCAACTACACACCTGTAAAGTTTCGACTGCAGCTTGCATGATTGTGGTGCTATTGCGTTGACAAAATCTGTCCACAGACACATAAGTACTTGGCAGAGTACTCAAACCCACCTCTGTGGTGGCTCCTGCTACAGTAGCTGTCCACAGCACCACATTTTGCCATGTTGATACACACACAAGGAGACTCACAAGGTGAAATTTTACCTAATATCTGAGAGTAGACGGGTGATTGAAACTGTGGTACACTGATCCACGACTTAAATCAAATTTGGACCAGGGGCCTCATTACAAAAAAATGTGTCCTATTTTAACTTAAGTTTTTGAGATGGGAGAAATCCTGTCTTCCTAATACAGAAGCAATTCCTAAACTCATTGCTGTGTCCTATATTCTGTCTCATACCTCTTATCTTAACTTAGGAAATCCTAACTAGAGCTGTAGAACTTGATTCTTCAGTCGGTACTCGTCTAGCTTACAAGAAAAGATGGGCATTCAATTTTAACTTTGAGTCAGGAATAGGGCCAGGTATCATTCAAAAAATTTCAATACCAATACTGGTAACGTTACGTTGGCTTCAATAACACCTCCTAAAACTATACTTTTTTTGATACCAAATCCATTGTTTTTTCAAAAGCTTAATAATTTATCTGCAAAATTGTGTCACACTTCATGTGAAGGTGAAAATGATAAAAGATCTTCAAGAAGGGGTCAGATGTTACTGTTATACACCTAATCAATAGGAAACAAACTTTTAATCAGTTTAAGGAATGACTTAGAAATATTTTTATTAACTGTAACTCAAAGGCATTGTCGTATCTGCCATTGCAGTTTAACCTTTTTTTAACTGCACTTTTCTCTGTATTGTGTTTAAACAGTATTTTCCATTTCAGCCTTGCTTGTGTTAAATTCTGGGTGTACTGTCATGTGAGAATGTGGTCTCACACTTTTGTTCTCTCAGGGTTCACCCACATCTCAAAAGGGTCTGACGGTCTCAAGTAGTAGACCTAAATGGTACCTTTAAATCTGTTATTAGATAAAATAATGCTTTGGGCATTTAAGTTAAGATGAACGCTTTGGTGACTGTAATGCAGTGATATTGGACCACATTAGAACTGAAACAATTCCTCGTTAGGTAACTGCAATTAATTATTGGAATGGTTATTAACATACTGTTTAAATATATTATCTTTTTAATGCTTTAAGTTTGTTAAATGACTATGAATATTTGTGTGGTTGTTAATGGAGAACTAATACTGGTGTCACAACACTGGTAAGCTAAGGAATTTTTTAAGTGTACTAGTAAAGTTCACAAATATTGCTAAGAAAGAGTGTGTAATTTGATTATGGAAAATTCTGTTAAAATTCTGTTTCATCTCTTATTCACTGCACATTAAATGATAAATAAATATGAAATATGTAGCACTCTGTATACACTTTTTAATATAATTGTGAAATAAAAAGGCATCCTACATTAAAAAGTAGTCGGTCGAGAAAACTGTGAATTACAACTCGGTCACTCATGATAATCCACAAACCTTGTTGAGAGCAGTTTTATGTAGGAACTACTTTAGTTAGTAGAACAAAAGTAGTTCCAGTAGATTCTACTGCAGAAAGAAAATAGTTCCTACATGAAACTGCTCACAACAAGGTCTGTGGATTATCTAGAATAACCTGGTCATTATTTCTGGAAAGAGACACTGGTATTGTATTTCTCAAATGTGTTTTTCTTTTGGTGCTTTGAGCACCACATGCTGAGTGCCACTTAGTCCCATTATATTTGAGAGAAGGCAGACATCACTACAGTCAATATCTCTGTGCCTCAGACCAGAAGTATTCAGATGGATAAATTGCACTATAGGCCAGAGGAACATATGTATTTTTGATTTTTTGGGGGGTGAACTATCCCTTTAAAGCTGGGGTAGGCAGTTCAGTGCATACCCTTGTTAATTCTTTTGAGGCTGAATGGGAGGAAAGCAGTCGGGTTCCAACATCTTTTGTAAAACATTCTCAGCAGGGTGGACGCTCTTGTATCAAAATTCGACATTTAAGAACATCATCTGTGTAAAATGTTCCCAAAATGTCCCAAGACAGTTCCACCTAGTCCCACCCTACTGTCCTGTGATTGGCTACTGCTACTGTGCTCTAATTGGCTGTGAGCCCGAGTGTAGATATTGGCAGTTGGGAGAAATTGAGCAGGGAGTCAATTTCTCACACAGGGGCGTTTAATATCCCGTGTGAAGCTGTTGTTTAGACATAGCTGGCTTATTGTTTTTTTAAGCGGTCTTGTTGTCAGTTGAGTTATTGTTTTCATGTTTTTTTAAACTTCTTTAAAATCTTAAGTTTTCAGTTGTAATTTGAGTTAAGGCACAACTATTACACTTAATCATGTTTGCCAACTCCTGAATGTTATAGCAGCTAACAGCTAGCAGGAAACGCACATATATCTTGAGTTTTTAGACATTTTAATGCAGAAATGTTACATATCACAACATTAAGTTTTAGTCGGTCTTCGGAGAATTTTCTCCAATGGCAAACAAGTGCCACCTTCATGCGGCAGTACTGAGAACTAGTGGCCATTCTCTGCTCCTCTGTGTGTGTATTTGTGCGCACGTGCTTGGAAACAAATATCAAACTGCCCATGCAGCAGAATTTACAACTCTGACGTCCACTCAGATCGGTGAGATGTCACACTTCACTGTTGTCCCAATTACTTTCAAAGGTAATGCCGACCTTACCAGACACACACACACACACACAAACACACACACACACAAATGACTAGTCATAAAGTATACATAACACTCCTAGGAATAAAAGATGCTAACTAGAGCCATGAAGGGTTCTTCAGCTTATCCCTATAGGAGACCCCTTTTTGTTCCTGGTAGAACTTTTTATAAAGGTTCTGCATATAACCCTTTCACAGAGTTGTACCTTAACCCAACATAAAGGGTTAAACCTAGAACCATCTGTGAAAGGGTTCACCTAGAACTCCCTATGAGAAGTTCTGAAGAGGATCCATCTATGGTGTGATGGCTCCACCCATAACCCTCTCTGGGGGTTCTATCCAGAACCATTCCACCCTCTGATGTTGATAACAAGAACCCATCCAGGGGCTTCTACGGAGAACCTTTTTATAATCCAAGTGTTTTCTTTCTTTCTTTTCTTCTTTTAATAGTTGAGGAGTTGTAGCTTAGCTTAGGAGTTCAACAATCTCTTTTTCAAAGGTACTTTATATGAAAAGGGTTCCTCATTGAACCCTTAGTCTTACAAAGAACACTTGACGAACCCTTACTTCGAAAGAGGGTTCCTCACAGGCAAATGGTTCAGGGAGCAACCTCAGCCCTTCAGGAAGAACCCTTTTGGAATCCTTTCTAAGAGTGTGCACATATTTACAGTCCACATGCCCTTTTATCCACAAACACCGTAAGGATGCATTACACTTGAATTAATGATATCTCAGCTGATTTCTTCCTCAGGCCCACCTACAAACCCCAGACTCCCCTGGGACTGCGTTCAGGACGGAGCTGTGTTTATGGGTTCAACATGTGCACACACACACACTGTCACACTCTGCCCCCACCTTTTATATTCACCATCATCTGCCTGTGAGGGGCTGAAATGATGTCATACAACACAAGCTCAAGGTCAACTCGATGCTCGCCTACATTTTAGCACCAATTTCATGTGCTTTTGCTTATCATTCAGTCAGGGGGGTGCTCTGGCAGTTTGGATCTTCTGTGGGTGTGTGTGTGTGTGTGTTTCATTTGAAACCCAACCCCAGTCCTCAAACGCAAACACACTTTAGCTCTCACACCATAAACCATCTGCAGGCTTTATTGATTTGGCAATGAATCAATTAGTGAATTATTTAATTAGCAAAGCATTATGGGTCAGCACAGAGCTGCTCCCACCCTGCAGTGTTCCTAGGTCCCTTTAAATCATTTTACACATATGTTTCGACCCCATGTGGGTGTCTTATCTGTGCAAAATGACCACACAAAAGTTCTCGAAACAGAGAATTCGGGTACGATTCCAGTGAGACCTTATAAAGTCGCCCAGTAAAGTTCCTGTTGCTACCCGCCAGACGAGGGGTCCTATTTCTTTTAAAGCTTTATGTGTACGGACCCAGAACTTTTGCTGTCACTCAAGTCCAAATTAGTCTTGGCTGCGGCTGAAAGACGGAGAAATATGGACATTACGTCTGCCCCGTTGAGTGGATGAGTTACGGCTTGTGTTCGTGATCGAGGCGTCCTTTTCCATTCAGGAGCTTTCTTTGTGCTCATTAATTCATGGGAGTGTTTGGGTTAAAATGCATAATGAGTTCATTAAGGGGGATTGGCGTAATCAGGAAAGGTATTGCCTTAATTACTGGCTCACGGCCAGACCAATCCGTTCTCCGAAAGATCGGCAACCCACCCTGTCCACAGAGCTCACTAATTTAATTAAGTGTACAAAATGCTACACCCTAACGTCGCCCTTGGGGGCAATTATGGCACTAGAGATTGAAAGATCTCCACCGGGGGTATTTTACTTACTGGCAGGAGATTGCCTGTGTCAGTTAGCTGATTGCATTGATTATATTGATTTGTAACAGCTTTTCGGGTAATTTCATCTGCAAAGGTGAGAGCAACACGTTGGCCCGGGGACTTTTTTATTTATTCTTTCTTTATTTAGACCCTGGACTCTTTTGCCAAGTGATTAGATGAAATGGAGCTCCACAATAAGTCTTTTAAAGTGGGAGTTGGGGAGGGAGGATCGATAGTTTTTATTTGCCGTATAAGGTCAGTACAGGTTTGATGTTATGAATTCTTTTAAAGACATCACAACTCTTTTACCTAAAGTGGAAGTGCCTCATGGTTGTGCTGAAGCAGCAAAAGGTGGCTTAAACAGGCAGCGAGGACAAGATCTTCAGCTCCGAAGTCAGACTGGACAGGTCGAGTGTACCTGAATCATATGGAGACAGATTCCCTCATCTCTGCTCTTCACTCTGTACTCAATTTCACAGAGCTGGAAATAAATACCTCAACAGTCTCCTTACAGTATTGATGCACACAAGAAAGATGTTAACAAGTTTTGTATTAGTTACCCTTTGTTAAAGTTGTAATATGTATCATTTCTGCATTAAAAATGTCTAAAAATGCAGACGTACATTATACATTTTGTTGAGCTGTGTACTTGCATTATCCCAAAATCCCAAATCCAACAATCTTATAATGCAGAGAAACACATCATTTATTCAAGATAATGGTGCGTTTTCTGCTAGCCTTTGTTAGCTAGTTGCTATAACCTGCCTCTGACAGGTTCAGAATGTTATTCTAAGTGACTGACAACATTATGAAAATGATCCCCACATGGATAAAAGTTTTTTAAAATAGTAAGATATGTTTTGTTTCGCCAAACTAACTAGACCCCTTTCACAAATTTTATTTTAATTTTAGCATCATCTCCATCTTCCAACAATCACCAACTCAGGTTTGATCAAAATCAATCCTTAATTCATGGTGTTAAATGTGAAAATATTGGGAGGAGTGAGAGATAGGACTGACATCAGAGAAGCAATGAGTAGATATGGCATGTAAAGCCAGAATATATATATCTAACAAGGTGAATTAAGGGTTTATTTCATCCAAACAACCAGAGTTGGTGATTGGTGGAACTGTGGAAAGACAAGCCAAGACATTTATTTTGTTTCTGTTGAGTATAAATGAAGATGATGATGTTAAAATGACAACAAGAAATATTTTTTTCCATGTGTTGTTGTCCCACTCATTTAGTTTGCAATCACTCGCAGGGTGCTGTGCAGTGATGCAAAATAATCAAATTCCCTTAAAATGCATCAAAATAAAAGCATGAAAAATCTACTTAACAAAAGGAACAAACTTCTCACCTGTGGAAATAATGAATGAAATGGGAAATTATTTTAAAAGTATATTAAAACAAAGGTAAATAAATGTGTAAGCAAATTAAAACAAATATCAATTTATGTCACATTTTATAAATGTACTAATGCCTACATTAATATTATTGTTGGTGCATTTAATGGCGTTCATTTATTTATTGAGGCATTTATGTACTTTTCATGTTTGCCGTTATAGTCCTCTATATATAACAGCATACTGAAAAATAATGCAAATCATATTGCTGAAATTACATTTTATTAAGGACAGTTCAGACTGAGGAGAATCTGGTAAACAGAGAAATCATTTCTGTCTATTTTGTTGTTTATTTCACATCTATAACAGTTTTGCTTCAGTCGCACAGTTTGCCTTTCCTTCTGAACAGAGCTTAACACACTGTGGTTTAAGAAAACACAAGTGGATAAATCAGAACGAGCTTCACTGGCCAAGAACATTTATGCATACAAGGAATTTGACTCAAGCTTGTTATCAGAAAGAGTCAGTGTACGAAAAAACATCATCACTTTGACAACACATAGGCAGAATTTTGGGGAAGTTGCTGCAAATAAATAACAGACTCCTGATGCTGCTTGTGTTTTATTTATTTGCAGTGTTTGCCTAAGTGTTTATTGTGTTTTTCTGATTTTTCAGCACATTGAGATTTGAGGTGTCTCGGCCACTGTAGGAATGCTACTGAAACGGCTACTATTCTTCCAATTAAAGAGAGACATGTGACCCAGCAGATCAGTTTTAATTGCAGGCCTCTAACCTTTGCTAAGCATAAGGCAAAAGGCAGAAGGAGGCTAATAGTTTGATGAGCAGTTCATCAGCGCTGATTAAGGGGATGGGATGACAAGATAATCCAGAGGTGGCGCGGTCATTAACGGCGGCCAGAGGAGAGCAAATTAGCTGATTAAACAACCTCCCGCCCAGCCAATGCCAAACAGGCAGAAGGGAGGGGCTTCACCGTGATTGATGGGACGAGGCGGCATGGAGGAAGTGTTTATGTCGCTTGCCAGTGGAGTTGTCACTGAATGAGTGAAGTGTCTTCATCAATTTGGAGCCATTACCATGTCAAAGGGAGAGGATGGTGCTCAAAGGAGAGGAACAGATTGGGGGAGGAGAGAACAGAAAGGCCATCTGCATACTACAAGCTTATTCATTTTCACACACACACACACACACACACACACACACTCCTCCAGCCCCTCCCCTCCCCACAGGCAGGCCAGTTTACCGTAAGGCTGTTTAATTTTCCTGAAATAGGGCTGTGACAGCTGTGTCATGCTGATGAGAAGGTGTTGAGAAGAGTGGCAGCCTGTCACATCTCATCTATCTCAGCTCTGATACTCCTAAACCACCACCACCACCACCACCTCCTCCTCCTCCTCCTCCTCCTCCTCCTCCTCCTCCTCCTCCTCCTCTGCCTTTATCTCCTTGTGTCTCTTTACTCCCTCTGATATGTCAAGATAAGATAAAATAGAACTTCATTAATCCCAAAGGAAGTTCTTGTGCCAAATGTCTCCAAAAACATTACAGAACGTAAGAATAACAACAATAGAGCATCAAATATTTAGTGAAATATAAAATTTAAGTGTGTAAGGAGTAAATGCAACGAAACAGTGCCACATAGAATTACCATAGAAGTAAGCAGAAGAAGTAAGCTGAAAAAAAAAATAATAATACTATTGGCAGTTACATAGGAAAATAATATCGACAGTGACACTGAGAAGTAATAAAAAGTTGCATTGCACCAGATAATGAATGTAATAAATAGCTCTTGATATTAAACATAATATTTTACACGTTAATAATGAAGAGTAACATTGCACATGATAGTAAAGGTAATATTGTACGTGATAATTAAAAATAATATTGCATAGGATAATGAAAAGGAACAGTGCACATGACAGTGAAAGTAATATTGCATGTTATATTAGAACGTGACATTGAACATAATACAAAACAATATTGCACGTAATAATCAACATAATATTCTCTGATAATGAAAAGTAATGTTGCACATGAAATTAGAACATATGTTATGATGTTAAATGTAATAAAAAAAATAATACTGCACATGATAATGAACATAGTATTCTCCATGGTATTGATTAGTAATATTGCACATGGTATTAAACATAAAACATATTAAACCTTTTTCTCAAATAAACGCAGTAGTCCCAGTCTGTTAAACTGGTGCGTGTGTGGGTGTGTGTGTAGAGGGGGGGGGGCATTGATTGACGCTGGAAAAGGACAAAAGTAATAACTGGGAGCTGTTTTTTATTTCACCTGCATTGATTGTTATAGGTCTCTTTATCATCTGACCCAGCTCAATTATGCCAATTGGATAGCGCGGTGACACTGTGAGGTTGCGGGGACAGTAAAATGAAACACAGAAAGTGAGAGGGGGATTAAAGCATGTGTGTGCATGTGTGTGTGTGTGTGTGTTTGACAAAGGTGGAGTAAAGATGAAGTAGATGAGAGTAGAAATAGCTCAGTGGAGGAATATGCATCACTTAGGACGTATTACTCTGCACAGAGAAGGACAACGATTTAAATGTTAGTGATGTCATTTCCACCTGTCAGTCATGTCAGGGTGCGATAAATGTGGAGCCATTACATAAATGAGATGTTGACGTGAACCTCTGTATGCATGCATGCAGACACACACACACGGGTATCTCTTTAGCTGTATGTAAATAGAACACAAATCTAGCAGATGACCTGAATCCATCGTGTTCAGTGTTACAAGAAACGCTTTTGTCGGTTGTTCATCAGGAATGTTTTGCGTCAAATTAATTGAGATTGCTGACAAAATTACTCATCTGGATGCTTAGAGCTGAGTTACTGTTAAGGACCTCCTACACTGCTGCATAATGCAATTAAATTTGTTGCAAGTGTTGTTGTTTTTTTGATGTGTTTGCCTTCACTTAAAGGCATAGTTTGGATTATTTGGTGTGGGGGTTGTATGAGTTACTTATGGATTATCAGTGTATTACCTACAGTAGATGCTGAACCTCAGCTCCCAGTCTGGAGCAGCAGACAGCAGTACCAGCACAGAAGCTGTTGCAATGTACTGCTGTGGACAAGGTCAGCAACAAGATCCACCTAAATAAATCGGTGTCAGTTTAAAGCTACAACAGATGAACTTTCATATTTTGTTAATTTTTCTCAGGCCCCCTGTGGACAAAAACGGTAGTTTTTCCCATCAAATAACCACAATATGTAACATCAAAAATAAAATTCAGTCTAAATAAAAATCACCTCGTGCTTCTTCTTCTTGCGAATGTAGTACTCACTATAACTTTCATCTGATTTCAAGGAGAACCGGACCCAGTGGCAGGCATTAAGAATAAGTGTACAGAAATAGCCCATCTTCTTGTGGATGGTCTCGTTTCCTTATGTATGTTATGTCGCGTCATCAGTAATAAATTGAGACAGTTTCATAACCAGTTAAAAACTCCTTGTAGTAGCTTTAAATGTATGCTTGATTTAGAATATCAGACAGCCCTTTCTGATAGAAAGCTGCTTTTAAATAAGCCAAATTACATTCTCTCCAAAATAACCAAACTCCATGGACAAAATCAGTTCATTTTACCTTGCAGAACACAGGAGTTGCAGGTTTACCGCTGCTTCAGTCATTTAGTTTATTTGTGTTACTGTGTGACTTTGGTTTAATAAAAGGAGAATTCGGATTCATCAAGGTCTCACAATTACACAAACAAACTAACAAATCGAGACGGTGGTAGACCAGCAACTCGTAATCTGTGAGGTAAAATTACTGATTTCGCCCATGGAGTCTGGTTGTTTTGGAGAGAGCAATATTTGGCTAATATAACAGCAGCTTCCTGTTAGAAAAGGCAAAGTAAGGCAGAGAAAATATTCTGAACATATCTGACTATCAATAAGTACCTAATACAACCATCAAATAATCCAAACTATCCCTTTAAATTGCCCCTTAAAACTTTTTTTTTGTAATTTCCCACATTTCCTTTAAGATCTAGTGGTGTTCTAGGTGCTTTCATTGGAGGGGAGCAGGGAGACATTAGCAGATGAAAATTAAACCAATGACACATATAAATTAGGGCCTTTTAATAACAGCTGCATGTGAACAAAGCCAGTTTTTTAATGTGTTGTCCTACCTGGTAAGTTTCTCTTTTTGTACCACTCCTTCTGCCGCTCTACCGGCTGCTGTTTGATCTACAGCTGATAGAGGTTAAACATAATACCTGCTGCTGGCAAACCAAGTGTTTTTATCTTTGCACTTGATGTCCCTTACTGGCACGAGCTAATGTAGCCGCTTTGTAGGTTGAAAGCAAGTGTGGTGGTTAAGGCATATTATGAGAGATTTAAAGGTTGTTGAGGGCAAGTGATGACTGCAGTATAAAATGTTGTGGATGCATTGCTCTAGTGTATTTAACAAATTAATTATTAGTTGTTTTTTTCCAAGACCTCGTTTCAAGTTATTGGCTTTTGTTCATTTCTGTTCTTACAACAACTCAGCGTTCTCAGTAAATGCCTAACATAAAATATAAATAGGTAATTACAGGGGAAGGAAACTAAACAAAGAAACTGCAAAATAAAAATGGAAGAATGAATAATAATGTAAAAATTCAGGCTGCACAATCAATCGCAATATTATCCAGATCACAGTATGGTTAAGTGCAATATCCAATCGCAGAACAAAATCACAGTTTTTTTCAGTTAAAATGGAAATTGTAATGTAAAAATGATAATTCCCACTCATCATATTTTCAGCCAAAATAATGACTGACCACCTGAAATCGTATATTGAGCAAAAGTGAGAAAGAATTTTGCTTTCAAAACTTCAGGAATCAGCATCCCCAGTTCCAAAATGCTTACTGAGTGTTGTTAAAAGAAAAGAGTAAAGTTAATCAGTTTTGATTACTGCATCTTTGTACTGCATTCAACTGAAAATAGGCCAAAAAGTTTTTGTAAATCAATGCATTCTGTTTTTATTCACAGGGTTGTACTTTGTGTTAATAAAATAGTAGCTTTGCTATAAAAATGTTAACAAAACTCAAACTGAGCCCAGATATGAAACATCAACATTAGTTTTATATATTTATTGTGAAACAGTTAAGGTTGTATTTCTTCCTCTAATTTGTGCACATTTCTGTGCACACATGAATAAGGATTTCTGTGCGTACATGCGGACATGCAAGTTCATGTGTAACCTTCACAAACAGTGGATGGAGCCGCTGCGACTACGCCTCAGCCCAGAACTGTATTAATGATGCCAGCCGCTTTGATGCTGTCAGCAGGACAGATTACCCTGCTCTTAACCCTCCTTTGAACCCAGTGTGCCACACAAAAGCCAGCTGTGAGCCTTCATAACAGTGCAAACACATTAATGCCACTTTATTCACTGTCATTACTTCACATGTGAAGGAAGGACACATTTATTTTGAGTCAGCATTAAGATCATATGTCACTCACACTGAAAACAGACTGGATTAGAAAAGGTCAATAGCACAGTGAAGGCATACATAATAGCTGAAAGGGGAAAAGCATCATCATCATATGTTGATTAGCTCAACGGCCCTGGGAAAGCAAATAAAGTTATAAAAACAAAAAACTCAAATCGATCAATTTGTGAAGTGCATTACACAGTTGACCACAATGTTTCTGTTGTTTTCTTCAAATATAAGTCGAGTCATTTACTGCTTTGTGGCCACAGTTTGTGAGTGAAAGAGAGAAGCAGATCATAACATCGGTGTCTTCTGATGAGATTTATATGTGATGATTTATGTGGACATGAACTGTGAGCAGTGTTGGAGAATGGTCATTTTGAAAGGAACTCATAGCATTACAAGATTACTGCAATTAAAAAGTAACTCCTGAGAAAAGTGCTTTTGCATTACCAAAAATGACTTTGCGATTCCTTGCACATGTTGGCAATGCTGATCGAACTGCGAAATGAGCAGAGACAGATTGCAAAGCTGAAAGCAATAAAACACCAGCTTGTTTCGCCAAAAGTGCATTGTGGTTCAATGCAGCTAATGAACATGCTAGCTTCATGTTAGCATGTTAGCAAGTACATACCTTCATAAAAACTATAGGAGTGCACAGGCTTTTCAAATCATGTAGACTTGCCCAATCAATGTTCTCTGCAGTTTACTCTATTTTAAAGTCATAGTTGGTTCCTCTGAAGTCTCTCCACAGACACACCAGTCCGGATGGTGTTGGAGTGTTGGCTCGAAGAAAGACTTGATCATGGGGAATTTGTCATACATCCATCTCGAGACCCAACTTGAGATACGCCACAGTGTCTGCAGAGACCGTAGGCTGTTTGTCCCCTGTGTCAAAGGAAAAAAGTCACCCTCAGAGTCTCCTCCAGTGACACGTGCAGGTGGCGGTACTTCTTGCTGTGGTGAAAATGTGGTAAACTTGTGATGGTAACAGACTGCCTAATTTAAGATATGTCTAAAAAACTACGACAACAAACTAAGAAATGCAAAAGTAACACATTACGTTGCTTGTTACAACAAAAAAGTAATCTGACTACTATTAATGCATTTCTTTATTGCACATTATACCCAACGTTGACTGTGAGGTGTCATAATCTTAACATTCATACTTAAAACAAGACTAGAGCGCACAGGCATGACCAGCAGCTCTGTGAGGCTGCAGAATGCTAATGCCAGGATGCTAAAGTGTCTATGACACATGCCTACATGCTGATGTTTTTATGTTAATGTGTGTGGTATAATCCTATGGATGTATTGAACACAAGATACAATGTCGCTGCTCAACATTGCTTCCAGTTTTGCCCACTGTCCACTCGCGTATTTCACAGTGAAAAATTCCCCTGCAACCCAAAAAGCATTCGCCCATAAGCCACCTTTATAAAATAAAAAGAATGATTGTCATCCCAAGTTGCGCTTTCCTCCCTCGCCATGACCGGATCCACATTCTCCTCCTCTGATTTGGATTTTTTCTTCATACACATAAATATTACTATTGCACGGGCTCGATTCTTGATTAGCATCATTGTTTACAACTACAACATCATAGATGCATGGTGCACGCCGATGAAATTTTCTTGTGTATTTACATGTGTTGTAGCCTATGATTCAGTAAGTCTGAACATCGTACAGTCTACATACAACACACTTGATGTCGTTCCCAGGTTTATTGGATCCATGTTGCAGTGTAGCCACAATAAACTTAAACAACTGCTGAAATCTCACAGTCTGTAGGCACCATTAGACAGCAGAATATTCAGACTAGTTAATTATTCCTCATAATGATTAGAATATTGGGGGGAAAGGCCTTGTACAGAAGAGTGTTAGAGCCAGGCATACAGGAAAAAAAAATTAGAAGAGGTGACTCTAAAGTAGACTTTCACCAGTTCATCTCCACAAGGTATTTTATGGAGGCAATCATAAGCGCTAACCTTAGTAGTTTGATATATTCTCAAACGTTTGACTTTAGTCTTGAAATTTCAAGTTTATTCTTAACTAATTTAAGTCTAAGTTTATTCTTAATTTAACTTTATTCTCAAAATGCAAAATAAAAAGAAAGAATCTTCTCTGATTTAGTTCAACTTTATTCTCAACATTTTGACTCAATATTTCAAACTTATTCCCAAAATGAAAAATGAAAAAACTCTTCCTTTTCTGATTTAGTTCGACTTTATTCTCGAAATGCAAAATTTAAACACACATTTGATTAAAATATGATTTGGTTTGAACTTATTCTTAACATTTTGACTTTATTCAAGAAATGCAAAATGGAAGAAAAAACACTTCCTCCTCAGATTTAGTTTAACTTTATTCTCAACATTTTGACCTTATTTTTGAAATGCAAAATTTAAAAAAAGAACCCCTTTGATTTAGTTTGACTTTATTCTTCACATTTTGACTTTATCCTCAAAATCCAAAATGAAAAAACAGCCCTAATATTCCTCCATAGGGTGACTTAAATTAATGTGTAAACAGAATTTCTCTTCATGCATTAACACCGAGCAGTGAATGGCAAGTACTGTCTTTCATTAAGCTTAGTGTGATGTGATAAATTAGTAATTTAATTTGAATCAGTAATTTATGGTCTGAACAGTTCAGGAATGTTTTTTAGTCTAAGTGACATTAACTTAGATTGGGGTGTAAACTCCCATTAGAACAGAAAACAGTTTGCAGAGCTGAGGTGGGAGATGCAGGCAGCGGGGGGGGGAGGTCTGGGTTGGAAGGTCAGTGTCTCTCCTCCCAGCAGAGGGGAGGTAGTCTGTGTAGGTGGAGGGGGGATTTAATTAGAGCAAGTGCCTGCATCCCCCTCTGGTCTCCTGCTCCGTATTACTACTTGCTGCCAAGGGTTAACTGGCCTGATAAATGGGATCAGTCACACTTACATGCACACGCACACCTGTGTTGTTGAGAGGGAATGACTCAGGCCTGCATGATACCAACAAGATGGGTGGAGATACAGATCTGGAAACAGCATGTAGCTGATGCACAGTTCTGAGTCGCTGCACTCAGACAAAGACACTGTAACACGACGTCAAGTCTTGCAGAAGACTTATTCGTGACTTGGCCTAAACGATCGCTTGTTAAATGTTGGATTGGTCCGAAGCATCTGGCACCAGGACTCTGAAAAGCTGCTTATGAATTTGTAGCTAGCATCATGTCAGATTTAAGGATGCATCTGGCTCTGTGTCCAACTGCAAGCTCTCATAAACACACTCACCACCTCATCTCATTCGTAGAGATAGTATTACTGGAAGATGGCATGCTTTTGCTGATCTATATATGGCAGTGTCAGTCGATCCCTTCACCTCCACACTGAAATATATCAACCAAAAAACTACTGGATGCCATGAAATTTAGTGCAGATATTTGTAAAACATCAGGCCAGAATTGTTATTGTCCAATAATTTAGTTTATGACCAAATAACTGCAAAACTAATGACATTCCCTTCTTTAGCCGCAGCTGTGCTAAGTAGCTAATGTTGGCATGCTAACAGGCTAAACTGAGTGAACATGGAAAACTCCAGAACTATAAAGTTGCAGTCTGGACTCCGCTTTTACTAGAAAAAGAATGATTTTTAAAATTATATTTTTACTATTACTACTACAATTATAGTTCGTGTGGATGGCCCTTTAGACTTTTTTATCCGTATGGCAATCTTTCTTTTATGTAACACGCACCACACTAATATAAAAGAGACAAAAGCCATATTCACACAGGACAAATATTTCTTAGGAACCTGATGTGATTTAGAAAGTATCCCTCCTCGTCTTCAGTATGTGATGTGCTTTCAAAGTAGGGGAGGTCTATATTTATTTTTAATTTTATTTTATTTGTTTATTTGACAGGGACAATGCTCAACTCATAGCATGATTGGGTTGATTTTAGCCACGATTTCATCTGGAATTATAAATGAGTAAAACTATGGCACTCTATTATCGCAAACTCTGTTTTTAAAGGTGCAATGTAAATAAAGTTATTATTATTATGATTATTATGATTATTATAATTACTAACTCATTTGGTACTGAGGTGTGAGGTCTGTGAATATCAGCCTGTCCAGAACTGTAAAATTTAGAAAATTGTCCTTTATTTGTCAACTTGTAGCCCAGGTGTCTTCCAGGTTGGTGACATTCATGAGGTCACTTCCTGTGAGAGGGAACACACCTCAGTGAAGGAACGTATGTTGGCTGATAACATCACCAGTGCGTGTTTTTTCATAAATCTTCAGTCTTAATCAAAGCGCAGGCCGTGTCCATTAATAACCCAGTGTGGTTGGCCTGAGGACAGAACACAATGCACCTAATGGAACAATTTATTTCCATAATGCTGCATTGTCAGGGCGGGCGCTCAGCCTCAGGGAGGGGGAACAGACGGGAGCGCGGGAGAGGGAGAAGCTGCAAGAAAACAAAAAGGACAATGAAGGACATTAAAGACAGATTCAGTGAGTTTTGAAAACATTAGTTGATATAACCACAGTAATATTTAAGACTTAAGACAGACGTAGGAATATTTCATCGAAGGAGTTGGAGACACTGAAGATGAACATGTTTCTGCTCTCTTAATCCCAAATCCCACCATAAATATCTAAAAGGCAACTGTATAATAATAAACTCAACCAGCTTGGGTGGGAGGTCAACCTTCCCAGAAGTTATGTGATAGAGACTCAGTGCCTGTCATATTACAGGGGACTTTCTCAGGACAGGTAAAACACCTGTTGACTCTGAGGTTCACCGGCACAAATGTGTCTATACGTTGTCGCTAAATAAGATTATTAATAACACCCCTTTCTCATCCCAGGTTGTCAAATACCATCTTTGTCACATTCCTCTGTGTCTCAAACTGATGCACAAGGTACCTTTTAATTTCCAAATATAGACCTGCAACAATTAACTGTTTAATTGATTATTAAACGACTCTTAAATTAATCACCAACAATTAACTAACTATATTGATTAGTGATTAAGTGTTTTAACTTAGTTTTTAATAATACATGTAATACATTTAATAATACACCAAATTCTCTGATTCATCTTCTTAAATGTGAATATTTTCTCGTTTCCTTACTCCTCTACGGTAAACTGAATATCTTTGAATTGTGGACAAAACAGTTTTGAACATCATTCAGCATCAGTTCCTTGAAAGGAACTAGTTGCTGAGAACATGTGAAAACACTGAGAACTATGTAGTACTGAATTCTAGAGTTAGACTGCTGAACTGTTGCTCAAGATTTCTGTGTTCAGGATATTTTGGGCGGACCCGAAACATGTCTCGGTGACATGACAGAGCCATGGTCCCCCAACACAATATAGGCTCCACATGCAGACTTGGGAAAGGACACCACCTCCCCTCACCCTCCCAGGCATTCAGTCGCTGTAAATGAATAAATAAATTAAATTAAATTAAAAAATAGTTGTTTCTAAAGTGATGTTAACTCAGCTTTTAATGCTTTGTTTGTCCATGCTGTCGTAGTGAGATTTGTCATCATGGTTTAAAGAAAACCAAGTTGACACATGGCAGGAAACAGGAAACAAACAGCAGTCTTCCATGTTAAAGTCTGAAGTGTTGTTGAACCCATAAACAAATAACATGTAGACGCCACACTGACTGTTTCGGCCCATTGATGCAATATGTCAACATCACCACCTGTGAACAATTACGTGTAAACAAGAAAACTGCAGTTTTACTGGATAAAAAGCACTGTAATGTTTACATTTCTCAACTGACCTCAATGAGTCATGTTATATTCAAGCGTTTTTTTCTAACTTATTTCACACAGGTCATGAACTCTTGATTATAACATGACTCATTAAAATTAATTGAGAAATGCAAGTAGTGGTTTTTGTCCAGAAAACTCACAGCTCCCCTGTTTATTTGTATTTGTTTACAAGCCAGTTTTGACCAGACTGTCCAAAGCCCAATATAGCATCTACAAATATACATCTGAGGGTGACCCTTCCATCCACCTCGATCTTCAGCTTCTTCTTCTTGACTTCGTTTCTCTGTCAGAACAACACCTGACCTCCTCCTTTACCTCGATGGATAAAAGTCAGTGTCCCCTTTAACTACACAGACTGCCTTGTGCTCTTGGATGTGACACAGTAGATGTTATAATTAGTGACTGAAGTTTTGTGTTGGGCACGATGTGAGACGGAGCAGGAGACAAATCACTTAGTGACCGCTTCATCATCTCAGCCTGTCACAACCTCTGACAGAACGGCCAATTATGGAATTGCTAATTCCTCAGTTAGCTCACTCGGAGCCAGTCCCAGCTTGGCACATCTGGAACATTTCCTATAGCTTGACACGTCAGTGCGCCGAGGGCAAACAGAATATCACACACAGTGCTAATCTCATAAGGATATTTGAACAAAACCAAATGTCAATAAACATGAGATTTAACTATGTAAATATGGGAGGTGTAGAGCTTTTTTTTTTTCTTCCCCTGAATCATTTTGTGACATGTGATGTGAACTTACAATTATAAACACGACGGCTTTAGAACCATAAAATGAATATTAAAACAGTAAAAAAATAAAATAACAAAGCATTGAAAGATAAATTTAGACAGACAGTAAAATTCATTGTGCAATTCACAATGACAAGAAAAGCATTATACTCTATTCTAAACACCAGAGGACACGCTTCAACTCATAGGGGATAAAATTATCTGTAATTTGGCCAACAGCGATGAAGAGATAGCTACTTTAGCAACAAAGCTAAAACTATATCTGTTCACCAGGCAACTTACTAATAACTGAGAGTTGAAGCTGAGCAGCCAGAGGGCATCAGAGGGGAAAACAGAAAATATCCTCCTCCAGCAATCACAGAAAAACTTCAGCCAGAGAGGTAAAAGTAAAATCTGTAGCAGAACCTCTGATGCAAACCCTGTTTTTTAAGGAAACTGATCAGAAGTTTACTGTTCATTCAAGTGTAAGTTCTGCCAACAAATGGGAAGTTCAAACTGCCACTACAAAAGGGGTAACAAAATAAATACGTTTATCAGATTCACCAAATTCTTTCTGCTATCTCTTTGTAAAATACCTGTATAGAAACCTGCTGAGATTTTGTTTATTTAATATTGTTTCTCTGTATGTTACAAAATAAGAATAAGACTCAAAGTTTGACTCTTTGACAGCTGCAAAACACATTTTGTATTCAGGATGGAGAATTTGTCCTCTAGTTATTTGTGACAAGCCAACTAAAATGATTTAGGCTACCTTTAAAGATTGAGCACATATAGTTTATTGGGAGGAGGGGCCGCTTATTCAAACCAATTAGCACACTGACAGAGAGGTATGAGTTCCCTGACCTCTCTACCCTTGTAGCCATAAATAGAATAAATATAATGAACGAGGAGTGAAGAAAAGACGAGTGAATGAGGCAGAGACGACTGCATTTAAACCACTTCAAAACTTTCATTGTTCCCACAAAGACAGTGTATTGTTCTCTGATGTGAGTCAAAGCTTCGAAAGGTTAAAATTAGCTACAGAAGTGTTTGTTTTGAAAGATAAAACTTGCACTCTCTGAAGTTGTTTCAAGTCAAAAAGGGCAAACTCTAATTAACACAGATCTCATTTTAGATGTATTTCTTGTCTTGTCATTTATAAAAACGTTAATGCTAAAATGAAACTAAATGAATGGCGATCTGTCTGTTGCTACCCTGTGAGGGTATTTTGACCGTTTTGCCACTTCATCAGAGCTTGTTGCCGAGGGAGCCCGACTGACCACACTTTGTCACACCTCTGATGACGTTTTGATCAATTGAGAGCCATTAAAATACACCACAATGCTGTGATTTACCTCTGCCATAACTTCATAGATTGACAAATCTTAACAGCGCTCCATTAGTCTATTGACAAAGTCAAGTGACTGATCAATTCATTTAAATTTTTGGAATATTGACTGCGTCTAACAGAAATTACCTGATGGGAGGTGGCACTATACTAGCATTACCACGAGGAGATTCATTTGCTTAAAAGATTAGCCTGATTGAATTTGTTTTCTAATCTGCATGGGCAGGCACGCACAGCTCACAACAACTCCGTGAACAGTAACAGACAAATCTTAAGAATTAATTTTGGGAACTGGAACTTGATTTCAATCTTTGTGTGCATGTGGAGTGTTGGTGTCATTGTGCATATGATTGACCTCAAGAGAAATGTCATGCTTATGGTAGCAACTAATCTCCTCTGCACTGTTTGTGCTCAAACTGACATTTAAACAAGGCTAAGAGTCTGCAGCTCTGTGAGATGGCTCTAAATGCTAACATTAGCTTGCTAACAATCATAGGTTAGGAATATATTTTCAGTAGGAATCTAAAACATACATGCTTAAAATGTAGGCCTATGGGCTGATTGAGGCGGGACCAGGTCTCTACAAAATCTCAAGTCTTTGCACTCAAGTCCCAAGTCAGAACAGTCCAGTCTGGGAATAAAAAAAAAAACAAGCACTTTAGCACTTTGGCACTTGCATTTGGATTCTTCTTAATTCTCACAGTTTTCTTCTCGTATGGTTGATGTCAAATGTATAATCAAATGTATCTTTATGTTGCTTTTGTGCAATATGACAGCCTAGTGTTATGTGAACCAATGACTCTAGCACTGTGTCTGAGACAAATTTCCCCTCTGGGACAGTAAAGTGAAATCTGCTCTACTCTACTCTACTAATCCCAAGTCAGGTCCCACCGAGTCGGTCTTAACTCTTGATCATGTGGTCAGTTATGGTTAACTAATGTATCTAAACTTGCAACTGTAGGAACAGTGGTTACAGACCCGAAACTATTTACATGTGCACATTAGTGAGTTCATCTGAATCTGCATGCATCCTTCAAACGTACCATATGTTTCATACAGTTAAGTATTCAAAATATCAATATACAGTATGTTGAACAAAATGTCAAAATTGACTTGAACTTTATTTTTATTTTGTATCTTTTTTCGCAAATGAATTACACTGGAAATATGAGTTATCATGTGTATTATTAAAATGATATCAATATTGCATTTTTTAAATGTCACAGTTAATGATGATATCATTAATTGTTATATCATGCTATTAATTAATAGTATTATTCAGTCAAGTGCTGGTCAAACCCTGTCGATGCAAAATAATCAAAAATGAAGAAAAGACTTTCTGCTCACTAGACCAACTTAGAATTTCTTAATAATGTGTCTTGCTCTCGCTCTCTTTCACTGCTTTCCTGTCCTTCTGCCCTCAGTAACCTTTGGTTCGGGTTAACGGGTAAATTGGGCAATAAGAAGACATTACCTGTGTGCTAATGGCAGTGGGCGATTTCCTCACAGCGGAAAACATGGCAGAAGACACACTATCATGAGCAATAAGCCTCATCCACAAAGTAGCAATTAGATGCAGATTTAAATGTCATTTCAGACAGCAAAGTATGGCTCGCAGTGCACTGAAAGACCTTGTATTCATAACACTTTATAACACTCTGTAGAGTTGAAACTGAGATGATCTGCAGAAATGGAGAAACAGAGAACAAACAGCCAACTGGCGGAGATCTTCAAAGCACTTGATGGCTCTGAATGTCCTCATAAGTGGGCAGATAATGCATGGTGGAGAGACACAGTCAGATAGCAGGGTGAAAGTAATGATGTGTTGTTGTGGCTGATAAGGTGTATTTATCTCCAATCTTCCCATGTCTGTGCACAATGGGGCCCTTGTATGGGTGATAGTAAAACACAGGGCTGTTAGATGGAAGGACCCATTAAATGGTCATAAAACTCACACTGGACTGGATTATGCTGAAAGGAAGCTTTTGTTTCCCGTATGGAAAAAATAAACAGGTGAGCTGGGAAAGAGATTGGAGAGTCTCAAGGTTGGAATTCCCCACTTTAGATGTTAAGCAGACTCTGAACCCATGCCGTTTTATTTGTTCTGCCTCTATTGTGGTTTATCAAATGTGTCGACTTTATTAAGCTGCCATTGATTAGCTAAGATCATATCTGAAAGATATGAAGCTATTCAGATCGGTTAATCTGTCATTAGATTAATGACACTTTTTATTACGGAACTGCGGATTTATTTAGATATCTTTATATACTTTGATTAAGAGGATTAGTGAGAAAGTGTTACCTCACCTAAAGCCAGGAAGGGTAACTATCAAAGCTATGACACAGTTAACTTGGTATCAGAGATGCTCACAAGTCTTTTTTTTGCAAGTCCAAGTCAAGTCTTAAGTCAATGAGTGTTCTATCATCTACTGCATGTCATCTGGTCTAAATTAGAACACTGCATACACATAACTATCTAAAGCTATCTAATGAATTCAAAGCATGTATTATCATCAATCCTTTATCTATTAGTACACAGTATCAGCACTGATTACTTGTTTCGTATATGATCACTTTAAACAGGCTATTCCAATGCAGTTTGAAGTTATGCCTGGCTACTGAATCATGTGTAATGATACACAGACGCAATAACTGCTTTTCTTCAGTACTGTTGTCACATGATGCCTACAGCAGGGTTGAACTCATTACCATCATCACCACAAAGAAGACATTCGATGTTGTATTTATAATCAGAGATTTATTTTAGCACATCTCCAAGGAGACGCAGCGCTGCAAAGCTTCTGAAAGGGATACGATTACCCAAGTGCCTTAAGTTATAATGGCAAAATGCTAGTGTTAGCATTAGCTTGACATTAGCCTTTCCTTCATAGCTTACTTCGGGGCTAGTCCCGTCACTGTTTCAGCAGTTGGAAAACAACAAGACAAGACTTTTCTTGGTCTTGAGAAGCTACAGTGTTTATTAACTGACACACTGTAACTTGCACTGTACATTTACTGCCAGATTGACAACTTTGTGTTATGTTCAAGTTTCTGCTCCACTATGAGCAGCATTGTCACTCGCCTGCGGCTTGCTCTCCCTCAGTTGCACACCACATACACTTACATACTGCCCTGTTCCTTAAAGGAGCTATGCAACGCTAATGACAGTATGTGGCAATAAAGCCCAACAAAACTTAATTAACTAATTAATTATCCTGCCAGAATATGCTGCTTTGTCACCACAGTAAGAAAAAATCCATGTGGTCACAGCCCTACTGACGCATCACAGAACTTGATATGTGCTGCAGTTGTGAAGCACAGTACAATTTTTAACACTGTCCGTGAGGGGAAGAAGGCCAAAAACAAATAAAGCTTACTGATGTGAGAAAGTCACACCAGTATGCTTTATTTGGGCAGGCAGGAGTGAGAGTGCACAACTGAATCACCTGATATCAGACACAAAGCACTCGGTACAGAGTGAGTCATAGAAAAACAGAAACATCCACAGACAAAAGCTAATGAAAGAGCAGCTGGAAGACCGAGAAGCCATCGTCATTAATCTGTGCAAAGCCAGAGAAGATTACGTTTTTTTACAGTCATGGCAAAGCAATACTCTGTGTGAACAAGTGTGACAAACAAACACACAGACTAACGTGAGATACAGTATCTTAGTATCTTATGCTGAGCTTAACATGTTTGCTAACTGCCCATAGCAGTTTCACTTTAACGTGTTTGACGTGTCGTTGCTGCAGCTTTTCATGTGTCTGTGGCTGCGTGCAGCAGATGCATAAGGTTATGCATGATGATAAAGGAGCGACTCACACTCAGCTCATCATTTACTTAATGTTAAAGCACCAAAAGACTGCTCATGAGTCCCAAATTCTGAGTTCAAGTTGAGTCTCAAGTCTTTTGAGTATGAATCAAGTCTCTGTGTGGTGACTTAAGTGAGACCAGAGTCCAAGTTACAGACTTTAGTCTCCGTCTCTGCTGTGTATTAATCTCATAGTATTTGCATACACATTGGCCACATTTCCCTTGAGTGCTCAACCTTTTCAGCGGGTGCTTGAGCATGATCAGTGCCTGTGGTTCCAGTTAGCGGCACTTTGGCCAGCTATAAGCCAGTGTCAGCATTTCTGACACAACTCTGTCATAATTCTGTGTACATGCATTGTACAGATGGCAGAATGGAGAAAAAAACGGAAAACCTCCCCTTATTGCAACTGGGGGCCATCAATGCATTATTCCAAGATTTTACAAAAAGAAAATTCAACAAAATACATGACAATACATCAAGGCTCTGCAAACAACTGTATTTCCTCTCCAACAGCAGCTCCTGAAAGTGCTGATACACACCTGAGGTGAGAGTGGGAACGGGCAAAAGTGGGCAGACAGACAAAAGGAGATTCACATCCAGTGGGTTAGATGTCATATGGCAAAGCTCAATATTAGTTAATAAATGATGGGGACAGGGTACAGAGGCTGAGAAGTAGAAGTAAAACTCCAATAAATTACCTTTATCTCCTTAATGAGACAACATTAATTTTGGTCTCAAGGTCTGGCGGAAAGCGAGCTGATTTATCGTCTGCCTTTAACATTGTGGGAATTAGTCTAATTACCAGAGGTATGGAGAGCTGATTTTCACTTCACAGAAAGTCTATTGTGCTCCGAATCATTCATCACAGCCGCGGTCCAGACATCGAACTCCAGGTCTGCTGGGAAATCTGGTGCCAGTCAACAACAAGCCTGAATGAAGAGAACACTCTTAAAAATAAAGGTGCTAATTAGGAACATAACGGTTTCTTCAGTTTCTGCCCATAAGAGAACCCTTGTTGGTTACTAGTAGAACTTTTTATAAACTTTCCACTTGGAACTCTGCCTAGAACCCAACATATATGGTAATATTTAGAATCATCTGTAAAACGTTCCACCCAGAACCCCCTATGAGAGGTTCTACAGAGAACCCATCCATGATGTAATGGTTCCAGCCACAACCCTCTTTGGAGGTTCTAATCAGAACCTTTCCACCTTCCAAGGTTGCCAACAATAACCCACCAATGGGGTTCTACCAAGAACCTCTTTATAATCAATGGGTTTTATCAAGAACACAGTCAGGGGGTTTTAACTTTTTTGTAGTCCCATTGTTTAATCTAGAATACACCCAGGGGTTCTACTGAGAACTTTTTTATATTTAATGGGTTTTATCTAGAACATTGGTTCCCAACCTGGGGTCAGGGTTCCCCATAGGGGGTGCCAGAAATCACAGGGGGTCCCCAAGACTTTGGCTGCTCTGAAGTAGTTAAAATTAGATTTGCACAACTACAATCGCAATTTAAAACCTTTTAATATTCCAAGGTTTTTAACCAGAACCCATCCAGGGGATCCAGGGGATTCTACCGAGAACTCTTTTATATTATTGTACAAATATCCCTTGATGAACCTCAAAAAAAGAAAAAGTTCTTCAAAGGTTGCAACGATTCTTGACCAACTCTTTCTTCTAAAAAGGATTTTTTTTTGGATGAAGTGAAGTGTTCTTAATGGAACCATTAGTCTTGCAGAGAACCCTTGACTAACCCATTCTTCAGAAGGAAATGGTTCTGGGTAGACCCTCAGCCCTTTGGGAAGAAAATCTTCGGAACCCTTATTAAGAGTGCAGATACAGGAATGTGAACACATGAACAAACACAAAGAAGAAAGCTGAAGTTTGATCAATCAACAAGTTCAGTGACAGTGAATCAAAGAATCTGTATCTTTCATGGTCTGTTGGTGTTTCCATCCTCCACGTTATCAGGCTAACAATCTGTAGAAGCTCTTTATTTGCTTTATTTCAGCTCCCGAACATTCTCATCTATCAGCAGCGTGAAGGGGCTTATCAGTAGGTTAAATAAATCAACGAGGATCAGTGACCCTGCAGGAGTCAATAATGTGCTGACTAAGTCGGCACACAGAGAGCGCCTGGATTAGCTTTAGGACAGGGCAAGCTGTCTCAGAACCGTGGTAATGATTGAAAAATATGCCTGTAATTGCTGATAAGCTCTTTAATGTTTCAGTAAACTCCTGTTGGCCGCTAAGTTTACTGACGCATAACTCGTCGATAAACTCTGGCTTTGTAGTGCAACGTCAAGGGCCCGGCGGCCTCTTTGAACCAATTGTCCTCTCATGGTGTGAAGGGTGTGCGCTGCATCTTGAGAGCTCTGCAAAGGGTTCAAGAGGGCATGTGCACATGTGAGAACATGAAGAAAAGGATAGGAGGGAAAATGAGAGTTTAGGCCGGTCAGATCTTAGTCAGTGTTGAGAGGCAGTCCACTGAGATCAATACAAGCAGATAATTAATCTGATGATCTACGTCTTGTCGCTGCGGTTCTTGTTTTTGACTCAGTTGTGAGCAGCATCTACGCTGCTGAAGTGTCCATCAGCAACACAGTAAATCCTGCTAGTCCCTATTGTGATGCACTGGGTCTGACCCTGACCTCTGAAAGGTTTTACCCCGATTGATCAATATGGATCACATCACTATTGTGATGCCCCTTTCATACCCATCATGATACTATTGCTTGTTACCAACTCACCATTTTACTTGATGTTGCAGGTCTTTTTTGAGCATTTAACATCTTTCTCAGTCTTTTTTTGCCTCCTAACTTTTTTTTAAACATGTTGCAGACATCAAACACAGAATGAGTGTTTATTTACAAAAAACAACCAAATTTATCAGTTTGAATATTAAATGTCTTGTCTTTGAACTATATTCAGTTGAATGCAAGTCAAAAAAGTATGTGTATTGCATTCTGTTTTTACTTATCTCTTACATATCATCTCAGCTATTTTGGAATCAGGGTTGTACCTGCATACTTAGCTTGTTTGCTTGCTTTATCACTTTTAATTATTTAAATCTGGGCACTATCTTTATATAAAATTGACTGATACTGGATTATCATGGTTTACATCCTCAATTTGATATCTCAGAGGAGTAGGACAGTGTGCAAAGTGCTGCTCAAACAACAGCAGCTGATACTGAAAACAGGAGGGCAGTTTGAGGATTCAATTTAATTTGAGCGTCTCTGTCAACAGGCCCTGTGACGGATTTACCCGCGGCCTGCCTATTTAAATTACTTTCAAATCATAAAAACAAGGAAACGAGGCTTTGCAGGCGAAGAGGTTGGGAGAAACAGGAAGATTCCCCTGATTTCCCTGCAGCAAATTACCTCTGTATCAGCGCCGGAGACAGGCAGTAATCTGCCTGATAGAGAGCAAAGGGTGAGAGACGCTGCAGCACACTGCTGGAGGAGAGGGAGAGAGAGAGGTGGGCGGATCCGCAGGACCGCTTCAATTTTCTGGAGGTCAACTACACACGCACACACACACACACACACACACACACACCAGCCAATTACATATCATGAGTGAAAAGATTCAGTTTTATTCATACCTGCAGAATGGGTTTCAATTTCCTGAGATCCACAGTTTAGAGCTTTCTCGGTGGAGTCTGAAGCCGCGGTTTGGATTACAGACTGTAAAACTGTGACATCTGGAACAAACACATCTGCACTGTTTGTTATTGAAGATGTTTGTCTGCTCATGACGAACCGATGGAGCCTCTTGAAAACTGATGAAACTCCTTCAATTAATGTCTTCAAGACCAAACAGCTCTTTTTTTCTCTCTCTGTATCAGATTTTCTAGACATTCTAGAGAATATTTAATAATCACAGTGAGTTTTGTCCCCGGACTTTCTCATGCAAGAACCTCACAACACATTAAGACTTGACCTTAACTTAAAAAAGGTGATAAAGTTCGAATATTCTATTTCTCCTTTTGCTGGGGACCCCCTTCAACCTGCTCAAGGTCCCCTATTTGTCCCTGGATCCCAGTTTGAAAACTACTACAGGGCTAACGGTTATTTTTATTACAAGTAAATTTGATTATTTCCTCGTTTAATTAATTGATGAAAGTGCCCATCATAAATTCCTAGAGCTCAAGGATTTGTTTTGTCCAACCAACATCAGCTAAAACCTCAAATATATTCCCTTGATAGACGACAAAAATAAATAAATAAATAAATTTGATTTTACATCCCACCAGACACGATGGGTACAGGCCTTCAGGATTACAGTATTTATTATAGTCAGCAGCATATAAAATTTTGAGCTAAAAAAAAAATAAAATAAAAAAATGACTCTTATTTCCCCTCCAGGATCAGAGGAAGAAATCTAGATGATAGATGATAAAATATACTGAAATATTACTACTTTAAACTTACTACTTTAAAATTTTCTTTTATTATTATTGTATTATTATTTGTATTAGTATATTATTATCATTAAATTAACATTTGAAACATGTGTAGGTGTATAAAAGATTTTTTTTTTTTTTTTTTAAACGACGTTTCGTTTAAATCTATGACCGAAACTTTGCACTTTCAAAAAAGTTCTCTATCATCTCTTAAAGTTTAATGTTGAGCATCAGCTTTGGTCCTATTTGTTTGCATCAGAATACGAATTCTCAGTGTAAAGTAATTCGATTAAAAATCTCAGATGAGAAGCATTGTTTTAATTTAGCAACAGATTGTGTTTGCAGCACAATTAGACAAGATCTTTAGATTTTATTACAGCCTATAAGTATTTTTTTAACAATGGTTTTTATGTTTGTCAGTGAAATAACAGGGAGTGGGTTACATGGTCAGCTGAAAAGATGAAGTCAGTCTGGACTTGTGCTGATGCACCTCCGCTTTGTCGCGTCTTAAACTGGCATTAGTTCACCTTAACCAGAGAGCCAATTAACTTATAGCCTCTTCTGCCAAGTCATTACACTTTTATACGGTTTGTGTGCAGTTCTTGGTCGTAAACTTTAATGGCACTGGTATGGCCTTAGTATGGGAATGAAGCAAGACATTAATATGAATGATTTAAATACTGGAGTGGACATTTTTTTTTAACATCACCCAAATCAGAGGTACCAGTAACCTCAAAACTGCGGAAAAACAGACTCTATTTGGTGCGAAGGTGTTGAGGATGTTGGATAATTAAATTCGGACAATCAAAGCGGTGGATATAATTCTTTGTTTATGGCTAAAGGTAGCTGCAATCTGCCGTGAGTACGAGGAGCTGGCAGTAAGATAGATACTGAAAATACAATTGGCTAATCTTCTAATGTACCTCCGCGCTTTGATGCAGTTGAAGGTGTTTGCAGGCGGGACAAGGGTTGGACATTACCTCACTCTGAATGCTTTCTGGGGGGAGAAACGAGCGAGTAATTAGCTGATTAGAGGCCCGTCAGAGCAGCTCAGCCTCCAGCCAATCCCGGCTCGCACCGGCCTTGCAGGGGTGGAGAAGGACGGCTGATGGAGAGAGGTGCACACCTCTGATGTTTGTGAAGTTGTTGTGAAAGCGGATGCGATGCTGCAGAATGACATGTGATGGAGGGATGCACATGCGAAAATTAGTCATTTAGAGTTTTTGACTAGTTTTTTCAAAGGATATTAGTTGTTAAAATATAAGCTGAAAATGTATTAATGCTTGTTTTTTTAATAGCATACAACTTTTCCTGAAAAGACGCGGAGAACATATGAGTTTGTGACTGGAAGAGGCTCCGCTGTCTGCGCCCTGACGCACGGCTCAGGTGTTTGCTTGTCGTCCTCCTGTGTGAAGCCATCATGGAGAAGTCGAGAAACTTCAGAATCGACGCCTTGCTCGCCGACGAGACCAACCGGGGCAGCCGAGACCTGTCCCCGGGTCTGAGCAGCGACAGCCCCGCAGGTAGCCCGGTCTCCTGCCGGCGTGCGGACACCCCGTCTCCGCGGGCCCCACAACTTCAGACAGGAATAATCCCCAAACCGGGTATCCTAAACCTACCGCACCCAGGACTCGCGTCGATCCCCGGCATGTATCCTGCGCCCATGTACCCGTTATCGGCGCTGGGTGGTCAGCACCCCGCGTTCGCCTACACCGGCTTCACCCAGCTGACACAGACCTACCCGGAGCACCTGAAGGCGGCTGCCATGGCGGGATCTCTGCCCCTGGAGCACTGGATCCGCGCCGGGATCATGATGCCACGACTGCCGGATTACAGCTGTAAGTATTGATCAGATATGATTATTTTATGGTGACAAAATATACAAAGTTTAAAACTCAAATAGCTTGAAACGAGCTAAAAGAAAGTCTTCAAAGACAAACGGCCAATTACACCTGTCAATTATGACCCGTTATCAGTTTTTACAGGAGAGGATTTGATCAGGCGGTTTGACTTCTGAAGCACCGCTGAGGTGTCATAAACTCATTTAACACAAACACTGATTGTTGTCTGACTGACTAACTGAGTTATGTTTTCACTAAACTGTTGAGTTTAGATTATTACTACAAATATTACAAAACACGCCAACGCACTCTTAAAAAACTAATAAAATGTCTTTATTGTCATGGCATGGTCATCATTTTGACGCTGAAACGTGTTGGAATTTGTTTGATCGTCTAACCTAAAGGTATTTCCATGTTTTAAAAGAGACATTCTTGGGTTTTTTTTCCCCCAATTTTATGATTTTTGTGTACACGTGCATATCCAAAGCGAATCTCAAGCAAACTTATTTTGTGTCCAGGAAGCGCTCCCACCCATTTTTAGCATTAGTATTGGTAGTAAGCTATTAGCCTATATGCATTTATTATATTATTTGGCCTAAAAGAGTACTATATGCCTAATTAATTATTATGTTAGTAATTTGTTCTTTGTTTTTTCATATTTACTGTTTGTTTTGTTTTCATTTACAGAGCAATCAAATAATAATCCAAGTAAAATCACTGATTTAGTATTTATTTTAAATATATCATATTAGCACGTCTGCTGAACCTACACATGATTTGTTTATGTTTTAGAATTTTTAAATCTAAAAAATCAATATAATTTCGATTATATCTAATATTAGACACAGAAACTGTTTCTTGATTAAAACTAAAAATTAATTATTGATTATAATTTACCTGATTTTGAAGGTAAGTTTTCCAAGCCATGCTTTGTACATCATTTTATTTAAGATAACTTTGGAGATCTTCACATATTTTGAGATAATATAACAGCCACGCATCGTCCCGTTCAACACACTGACTGGCTTCGTTTTACTGCTTTATCTGTGTGTCATATTTTAATTTTGGCCCATTTATTCCTCTATAAACGCCAACCCGATGAAAATTGTCTTTGTGTGATGAAGAAACTATAAACAAACACCTAAAACGTTCTGTAGTTCATCAATAAAATCCCAAAAGCCTTCATTGAATTTTCATTAAGTTAATGGCATGCCTGTGTTTTTATGGCCCCTGCGCCCGCTGCTGCCGTGTCCCCCCGTCAACAATAAACTGGAGTAAAGCTATTATAGTTAATGATGGCCAGAGAGTGCGGCCATATGTGTGCCTGTTCCCACCCACAAAATTACATTGAACTTCCTATGTCCTTGGTATTATATAAATAAGACTACAGTGGCAGTTACTGGACAAATATTTCAAACTAATGTAAGACTTGAATCCTGAAGGATGGATTTTTTTTTCTTCAAAATAAGAGCTGAATTATCAAAATAAAATGTGCGTTAAACATGAAAAACTCCACTAAAAATCTAAGGATGAAGATCTGTTGGTTCATATCAAATAAGAAATAAGGATTTGTTTGTTAAAGATGCTCACTTAACAGTGCACTTGCAATGCACAAAATTCAAACATCACCAACTGTGCATGAAAAAATAAAATCGAAAAAGGGGAAAAACACAATAAAAAGATTAATTATAAACATAGATGTAATGTTACATCAACTTAACCACACAAGCAAAACGGCAATGACATGTATGACATAATAATAATAATTAATCTAATTTCTTGTAGTGACTTTGAATGAAAACAGTAACTAAAGATGAGGAAAATAAAGTATAAGAATGAATAAAATGCACATACTTTATGCATCATATATGTGTTTAAACTCATGCATGCACCAGATAAGCAGGATTAGAAGAAATAAAAACACAGCATCAAAATGAGAAATAAATTGTCATAAAATAAATGGAAACTATTTTTTTTAAAATATTTTTTCTCCTTTTTAAGGGATTTAACTACGCACTAAGCCCATTTCTTTTTTGCGCCTCTTCATCAGATATTATATTTTTTTTTATGTGTATATTAAGTTGTATTTTTTGTATGTGATTAAATAAAAGTCCAAATCAAATATAACTGACCTGAAGTCAAAGACTGATTACTGTGCTCTTCCTCCTCCAGCGGGCCCTCAGTCTGGTCTGTTGGGGAAGTGCCGGAGGCCCCGCACCGCCTTCACCAGTCAGCAGCTGCTGGAGCTGGAGAACCAGTTTAAACTCAACAAGTATCTGTCCAGACCAAAACGCTTCGAAGTGGCCACCTCACTCATGCTGACTGAAACACAGGTAAGAGAGAGCAGTCCACTTCACGAGTCAACAGGGTAATTTCAAGGTAAAATTCACAGAAATAAGAACAAGAACTTGTTGCAAAGAATACTCAAAAAAGTTTATTTAACACAAGTCAAAATATTCCTGTTCAGTCGGTCTCAGATGAAGACAAACGGGCCGGCCTCAGCGCAGTTATTCCATAGGATAACAGGATTTCAACAGATTTATTCCTTTATTTTTTGATAACTCCACTTAAAATAAACTGTTTGTTTTAACTTTAAAAAGTTAGTATCCAGGCTACCTTAAAAATGTAAGTGTGACTGAATTTGAAAGGACAAGTTGAAGTAATTTTGTATTGATTCGAAATCAATGTCTTTCATATTCAAATACACATGATATTAATTCAGTTGCACTAAAACATGTTCAGTAAGAATAGAAAGTTTGTATCACTTTATTCAAACTAAAACAGAAGGGTCTTAGAGGACTTTTAATTCTCAAACAATGCATGCTGGGAAGCAAAATTCATTTAACGAGTTGATCGAACTATTTACAGAACATTCATCCAACTCATCATTTCAATTCAAGAGACTTCAAGTTAGAGGAGTTCATGTTTATAAGTTCTGAAATGTTCTGAAAACAAATAGAAATTTCAAATTTAATTAACTTGAATAAATAAAACTTATTGTTCCCTTGCATTTACGTTAAGTTAATAAGAAAAGATTGATTCCTTTAAATTCCTGTATGTTTTTTACAGTGTCGTGTAGGGAACAGACTCTCCAGAATTAAATATAAATGTAATAATAAAATCATGAATAAAATTTCTAACATGATCATGTGAAAGATTTCATTCTATAAATAAACAAACGGCACCTTTTAACAACACATGAACTGTCTAAACCATAAAACTAACCGTCCATTAGTGGTGTAACAGTTAAAAATTAAATTAAAATATAGCGTCATTATGAGAAACTGCTGATTGATTCACTCATTGCTCTGTGTGCATGCTAAAAAAAATCACCTCATGTACAGATTCAACAAAGAGATGTCAAAGTTTTATTTGAATTAAAGGGCAAACAAGTCTTGTCGAGGTGCACATGCACAACAGACACATTACTGTTATTCTGCCATCTGTGAACATTTCAGCATCTAAACTGGTGACTTTATCTCCCAAAGAACTGAAGGGGAACTTAAGTGCATTTCACCTTTTCTCCATCTAAACCGTAACATTTAAATGTTTTTCTATTTTTAGTCTATTTTCCCTCATAACTCTGGTAATTATGATGAATCTTGAATACATTACATTTGGTCTTATTTTCATATATTTCAAGTTCTTTCGAGCTCACACTCCAAACCAGAGTATTCATGTTTTTTCATTTGTACAGTGTTTGTACTGTGTTTCCGGTTTTTATTGTGAGCAAACCCAAAGAGGCAAAGGAGGAAGAACAGACTTTTTTTTTTAATGAATTACAAATCATTTTTGAGCTGTGTTGGAGGTTCAGCACTTTAAATCAGATTTGCCTCAAGAAAATGAATTATTTGCTCCTTCATATCAAAGGGAAACAAAAGGTTTACATTAAGTTTACAGATGTAATTGTTATTCAGCATAAGGGCTGATTATTTATTGATTAATCTGCCTATTATTTCCCAGATTAACCATTTAGTCTATAAAATGTCAAATGTTGTGCTCATCACAATTTCCCAAAGTGACGTCTTTAATTTGTGTCTTTTGTCCAACCAGCAGTCCAAAACCAAACAAAAAAGACTCTTCATTTACTATTAGAAATGAAAAAGAAAAGCAGCAAATCCTCATATTTAAGAAGCTGGAATGGGCAAATGTTTGATATTTTTGCTTGAAAAATGACTAAAATCAGCTATCAAAATAGTTGGCTACTATCTTTCATTCAATTTACTAATCAATTGATTTATCTAATTGTTGCAGCATCAGTATTATTAAAGGCAAGTTAAGTTTATTTATATAATCTCAGAGGGATTTTATAAATAGAACAGCTTCTACAAACCTACCCAAAAAAAAGGTAGAAACCACAAAGAGAGTGATCGAGGAGGGATCACTCAGGACTGGTATAGAAAATGTTTTTAAAAAATCAAAACATGCTGACAGTTTTTAGAATAACTTCTCGTCTAGACCTGCTAATGATAGATGTAATAACAAAAGTATGTATTTGACAGGGATGTAACAACCAACAATACATGTACAGTACAATAATACCACAATAAAATGACCATGATACGACCTTTATTAAGTAATAAATCTAACGTGTTAAGCAGTTTGACACAAAATTGCAATTAAAAAAAGATTTTGTTAATTAAAAAAAAAGAAAAATGGTTTTATTGCTCCTCCAGATGAGCAGAACTGCATCCATAGCAACGGTCTGCTATACAGAAACAACCTTATCATAGATTGCTGTAATCGAGTATTTAACAAAGCTGTGTAATAACCTAAAATAAAGGTAGCCAGATGTGACCTAAGTGTGTGCAAAAATTTGGCCTGAATTGTCTTTAACAATGAATGTTTGAATTATGTACAACTGCAAAGCTAAAAAAAAAATCATAAAAAAGATAAAATAAAATAATAAACCATGTAATATCATGATATATATCGTCACAGTCCAGTACGGTATCCAGATTTATTTTTATTGAGATACTTAGACAAACAGATCTGTTCAGATAAACTCTGGACTATATATCCTGAACGTGACCCTCTCTTGAACACTTTTTCTTTGCTCTGTCATCTCTTGGCAGGTCAAGATCTGGTTCCAAAATCGGAGGATGAAGTGGAAACGCAGCCGGAAGGCGAAGGAGCAGGCCACCGCTTCAGCCCAGTCTGAGGCCCAGCGTCTACGCAGCGGAGGAAAAACGGCCGCCGACAAATCTGACGAGAGCAGACGAGCTGTGAATCCAGACGACAGAGGGATAGATCTCGATCTGGAGGATGGAGAAGAAGAGGAAGAGGAGGAAGAGGAGGAGGACGAGGAGGAAGAGGAGGAAGCCCAGCATGGTTTCCCTGTTGCTATGGGCAACGGCGTCGGGATGCCACGACCCACAGACTTCTTGCAGCGTGGCACCGACGTTGGCTACAATCCCCACAGCCCTTTCTCTGACGACGAGCTGGAGGGGGTGCAAGTGGGAGGAGGAGACAGGAAGATCGGGGCAGGACTGTGAAGAGACGTTACTGAGACATCACACTGGGACATGTGGTCACTAGAAAAGACACTTTCCAAACATAAAGATCTTTGTCTCGTCAGCTCTGTGAATGTTGATGTGCTCCAATCAGGACATTTGTTGGAATCATTCATTATTCACACAGCCACCAAACACACACACACACTCACACACAGGACTAAGACACAAATACACTGTTTAAACTATCTGTGAATAAAATCTAAGTACATTTTGTAGCATGCTGAAAAAAAGGTGCTCATTTCCTCCTTAAAGTTTAGCTGTTTTCATCACCCTCTGGTCACCTTGTCTTCACTCCATTCACTGACAGGTGGAGCTCCACCCATAAATGAAGGATGCGAAGTAAGACGAGTAATGTGTGGTGCGTTCAGACAGCGTGAGAATGTACAGTCGGTGCAGCCGCCACTGCATCATGAAGACAAAAAAAAGTCAAACAGGCTGTGTGCTGTTGAGACCGAGGCAGAAACTTTCCAGAACACCCCCTGTATTACATTTACTTTTGTGCATTTTATCTGTATAATGATGTTTTTTTGTTGTTTTTGATGTTTATGAATGTGTTTTTGTCACTTACATGTAAATGAGCTTAATTTATTTGAATGATTGCAAAGATAATTCATACATGTATTTATCTGAAACTGTGGTGTAACTGTGAAATAAAAAAAATGACAGCAAAAAAGAAATTAAAAAGAGCTGAAAATGAATCATTTTTTAATCAATGTTCCTAATTAGTATAGCCCATCCAAAAATAAAATAAACAAACTAGTGTTTACAAAGTACAGCCAGTAGATCGATGTCAACTCCCCTCAAGATCAAACTGACCCCCTTTTTAGTGAGGTTGTCATGCTCTTTGTAAAATGTTCCTATAATTTAAGATGAAGAAGAAAAGAACAAACTGTTCCAAATCAAATACTTTGTCTTTTTAATTTTGGTGTGTACTGAAGCTGCCCTTAAGTAGCTGTGTAAGGCTACTGTTGCGTGCATTCTTTACTCAAGCAGAAGTACAGATACCGGTGTAAAAAAAAAAAATAGTCCAGTAAGAGTGGACGTACCGATTCATCTTCTTTACTCAAGTGATAGTGAAATGTACAGGCTCTTAAATGTACTCAAAGTAAAAAGTTACCTTCTGAAGGACATATCTACCAGCTGTTTCTATGCAAAGCTGACTGAACCTTACCTTTTCTCTGCAGCAAAGTTTCTCTCTGTCATTTTCATCTTGTTACACTGTTTTTGTCTTTGCATCTTTACTTTGCGTACGCCTGGTTACATAATTTTTGTCCGGTCATGTTTTTTTTTCACATCGTTTTCGTCTTGTTACATCTGTCGTGCGTGATATGCACTTATGGACACACCAAGGAATTGTCCTCTCTATATGTTATTGTCCCATCCATTTAGGTCAAAATCAGTCTTGATGTTTGGAGCGCAGCGTGCTACATAAAGATAATCAATAATTTCCCTCAAATGCATGAAAACTATAGTACCAAGTCTGTTCTGAAAATATGAGTAGAAAGTACAGATATTTATGTTAAAATGTAGGGAGTAAAAGTAAAAAGTTGTCATTAAAGTAAATACTCAAGTAAAGTACAGCTACCTGAAAAATCTATTTATGGTACATAGTTGCTTCCCACCTCTGGCAGTGATTCCAGCCTCTTTTGCTGTATGTCATCCCCCTTCTCTACCCATTCTCCTGTCTTCAGCTGTCCTGTCCCCCACTGGTAAAGGCAAAAATACCAAAAAATAAAAAAAAATTAAGATCTACTTTGCTTGTGTGGAACATGTCCTACAAGCAAACTCCTGAAAGCAGTACATAAAGTTGCTCCACGGTATCTGCAGCTGTCAGTGTACACATCTATTTGCAAGTATAATTAAGACCAAATTTGTGGTATGTCGATGTTGTGTACACACTCTGATGATTAAATTTACACACATGCAGAAGTGTAATACTCATCTTAAGAGTCCACACACAGTAGTGCTTTAAGCTAAATGTGAATGCTGATGTCTAGCAGGTACAATGCAGGCCCTCAGAAAGAGTGCCAAGCTTTGAAACCAATTTGACATAGTGGCCAGACCATGTAATGACAACGTCACGTACAACCCAAAAAGACTTTCCACCCATTGACTTACATTGTGAAAGACGTGGCTGTAAAGCGGCAGATTTTTTTTGACTGGCATCACCATCTTTGCAAAATTACTCGTTTCACTGTCAGAATTAGATCCATTTGGTCCAAAAACATTTGAAAAGTATAAGTCTGAAAAGTACAAGAGCCACAGGATTAAACAATTTGTCAGCAGATCACCGACATGACTACAATTCACCCTGAAGGAGAAAATGAATGTGTGTACCTAATTTCATGGCAGTCCATCCAGCAGTTGTAGAGGTATTTCATTCAGAACAACAAACGTCAACCTGCTGGTGGCACCGGAGGAAAACTCACAGGATCATCAAAGTTGTTCGGGTTCATCCTCTGGGGAACATGAGTGTTTGAAGTAAATTTCATGGCAATCCATCCAATGGTTGTTGAGATATTTCAGTCTGGACCAAAGTGGTGGACAGACTGACATTGGCATCAGAATCACATTAAGATGACCTTGTGGGTTGTAATAAACAGGAACATGGTCTGTGCTTTAATAAACAATAACATAATAGAGAAGAAAAAAAAATTTCATGGTCACATCTCCTTCCTGTTCGTCCACAGCCACCGCGCTGCATCTGCTAGCAAAGCACAGCAAAAGGTAATTCTCAGTTCACAGTTTTAATTTATTACAAAGGCTCTCAGATATTAATTACTCTGTGGGGTTTACTGATAGCCAAATAATTAAGTTAATGAAGAGGAAGTAAAGCAATCAAAAGCCTGATGGTGATGTCACACAGGCCCATTTTAATTTCCAAGAGCAACGGCATGATGAGTGTGTGTTAGTGCGGCGGGGCGGTTTTATTGGGCAGCCATGTAAAGGGTTGTGATTAAAGAGCAGATTGGAGGACATGCAGCATGGTGTCATTTAGCCCCTTCTCAGACCACAGTCACATGTTTATATAGTGATTAAATGCATTCCTAACTGGCTGGACAGACATCGACCCCCTCTTGTGAGAAAAAAAGAAAACAAAACAAAGCAGGGCTGAGCAGTGATTGGAAGTCATCTCTTTAAAACCTGATGGGAGTTTTTGTCGCACAGGAAAGTAGCTGAATCATAATAATAAACTGGGTCTCTCCAGCAGAAGTAGGCCTAATACACAAGTTTCTGTCTTATCTTCTCGCATGTAATCAATATTATACAGTTCATGAGCAGTTTAATACAAAGAAAAGATGTTAAATTAAGTCAATTACATTCGTGTGGCCCCAAAATAATAATTGAAGGACTTGACCCATCATATTCTGTGACCTGTGTAGCTGTTCAGCTATACTGCCCCCGCAAATGTTTTTTTTATCAGACTTTATTGCATGTTTTATTTTGGTAACTGTTGCCAAACAAGTTGCCACCATAGTATTTATTTAGATAAGGTCACAAATGTTTGATAGCTTTGATTTTTAGTGAGGGCTATATTAAAATTTGTGACCCTTCAGATTTTGTGACATCTCTGGTTGTGTTGTCACAAACAATTTCTAATAAACAACTGCCAAAATTTGTGACACTATTCTGTGGGAGCAATGTCTAGTAACAGCTAAAGTTTGCAATAAAGTGTGATGAAAACATTTTCAGCGTCAGTTGAAATCCCCATTCACCTGCTATCACAGATTTTAAAAAATAAAAGAAGAACAGAGTGATGGGAAAATAAAGATTATACATTAAAAAATACTCTGGGATACCTTTGCAGTTTAAGAGCTCAACATTCAGTCATTAACCAACCTGGTTAAAGCCTGTCACTAACTGAAAGCTGAAAACAGCAGCAGCATCAACTAATCTGTTCAATTCACCCAATGAACGCTACCAGTTACACGTTTAAAGGTTAAATATTCAGGATTTTTCGGTTGCTGTTTGTTAACACGTCGTTCGAAATTGGTGCCTCCTCCCCGTCTGAACGAACAAGAGAGAGGGAGAGAGATAGTAACGCTGTTCAAGAGAGGCAGAGAGTGAATGAAGTGAAGGAACAATGAACAAAACAATGAATCAGGGAAATAATATGTTACATTATTTCACAGCAGTTACGTTCTTAAATCCAAATAAACACGTCCACACCTCAACACAATGCCAGAATCACAACCTGTGCGCTGTATTGGATGGTGCTACACATCACTGCCCAAAAGCTGAAGCCCAGAAACATCCTGAAAACAGAAAAATATGAGAAAAGAAGAAAATACAGGCAGAGAGCAGCATCTCTGCAGGTATTCAAACACCAGTACACACTTCTAGTAGGTCATAAGTGATAATTAAGAGACATCATTTTCCTATGAGTACATTGTTTTTAAGAAAATCCTGCATACTACACCTTTAGCCCTAATTTTGACCTTTGACATAAAATTTATTTATCAATCTGCATGCCATCATGTGTAAACCATAACAGTTGCATATATTCACAACAGTATTTTTTGTAGGATAACAATTATCAGTGATCTGATTCAAATTTTAGATTAATCTAGAATTACTCAGAGCGAGAAAGAGTTAAATGTATTTCACAAGATTATGTTATAACGTGTTCTTTTAACATTAATAATTACAAATTTTCATCACAAAAAATAATGAAAAGGCTGGAAATGAGAGCAAAAATGAAACCAAAAGTTGGAGCTAGTTTTAATAAGTGAGGGTGCTTTGTACTTTATTTTTAATTGAGTCTAATTAATTAATTCTTTGTATTTTAATTGGAAATCGTGACGAGTTGTGAAGCTTCACTGACAGAGAAAATGATAGTCGCTAAGCAACCAAGATGCATCTTCAACTGTGCAAAAAGTGGCAATTTCTGTGTGGTCAATATGACCACCCACAGCTGGAGTACGTAAAAATTTTCTTTGCTTTTTGTGTAATTTATATTTTTAAAAAACAAAATTTAAATGAAAATACAAACACTTACAGGAAAAGTCAGATACCAGCAGCAGAGTTTTTGCACATCTTAAATTGAAAAGAGTCAAAATGACCACCTTGACTGTTTAAACGTTGACTTAAAGGACTTGAGAGGAGTTTTCATTGAACTTTTCAGACTTGATTTAATAGGGGAGAACAGAATACATAACAAGCCTGCAGAGTGAACCTCTATCAAACTGCAGCTTTTAATTTGGCTGATGAAAAATCATGCGAATCAATAGGAGCTCATTTAGTTGTGTGACTTGTCAGCTGCATGACTAATGCCATTTGGCCTGTTTTATGACACAGGCCCCTCTGACACAGTACAAAAATCACAGCTAATTGATAAGGCAGTGGAGCAATATATGGAGGTCATTGATTCTGTTTCTCTTCTAATTTAATCTGAATACACCAGTCATGTTGATTAAAAATTCCCTGCGTAAATTACAGTTACTGCTGATAATGCTGTCAGTTTTCTCAACAAGCCAGCCCGACAAAAGTGCTGACGGCCTTCCTGCCTCTGTCTTTTTTAAACCAATAATGCACAGAGAGGCTGTGTCTTTCTATAAAAATGTTTCACTGTCTATTGAATCACTCAAGTCACCTCTGAGATGTCAGCCCGGCCCTCGAACACAGAGCAGTTACCAGAAACTCCCATTTTCATAGTTAGACAAATAAATCGGCCTCTTTTTTGCTTTGTTGGATTATAAATCAGAGACCCCTTAAAATATTTACACCCTGTAGTTTAATCAATCAGCAAAATGTCAGCCTCATTACGTAAATATGAACAGATTGTGCGATCTTTTAACGTAATCACACGTATTGGTGCAGGTTTCCCCGGGCGGGCCCCTGTCCTGTCACTTAACTAATGGGTGAGTCAGGGAGTGACTGACGGGGCCCAATAAATTCACATCTGTCCGACTTAAAACGCTGTTCGAAAGCATGGAAAAGGCACAGTTTTTTGCCAATAAAGTTTATTGAAAAGGTGTGGCCGAGGGGGGGAATGTATTCATGAGCGTCATTTATTGTTGCAGGAAATGTATGTTACAGGTGTTTTACCAATTACAGTGCATATATAGTGATGTTCGTGGCCCTTCATGGCGTCAGTGTAACCTTCAATTCTGCTGATCAGCAACAAGAATTTAAATCAAACAAAGAAAACAAAAAACACACCAATACCGTTGTTTTATTGTAGGCTAATTCAACTAGATCTTAATATAAAGACCCAGCTGAAACATAACATTCCCACAACATTCCTGGAACGTTCCTTACAGGGATCTGTTTGGTAACCTACCAAAACCATAATCTTCTATCTGGCTTTTAACTTTTCACATGTATTTTTTCTGGTGCTTTGAGCATGACAGGCCACCTGCATTTAGTCTCGTTATATTTTAGAGAAGGCAGGTATCTCTATGAATGACATCTCCAAAATTCATGCCCCCCCCCAAAAAAAAATAAAATAAAATCTTGATGGGGAAAAAAGCACTACAGGCCAGAGGTAAAATATGTATTTTTGATTTTGGGGTGTACTGTCCCTTTAACAGAAACTGTGTACTCCAATTTGACATGTTTTAATGATGAACAACCAATTGATGGACATTCTGTATACACTGCACTAATGTTCCCCCTAAAATATAGGTGTGCTTCATCATAATTACATTATAATGCATTATACTGTGATCACAATGCATTGGAAAATGGTTATAATGTATTACAACAATGATAACGATAGTATGCTGCTGTATGACTATGGCCAAAAAGCAAGTGAATGACCAGCAGTTATTAAGTATTATGATACTTGATCTTGTAAGTCGTTATAAAATGCATTACAATGTGTTATGATGATTAATGGTTAAAAACAATTATGAATATTTATAAGGGCTTGTGACTGTAATTATACATTGCTATAAGCACAGTTTGTTTATGATGCAATGCAATATAGATATGGGTGCCATGGAAAAGTGTTACCAAAAAAAAGTTTTGTTTTGTTCAGAGTGATCTGCAATCAAAAATAGAAGTTGTGCAGTCACAGCTCTGCACATAAATTTCAGTCAGCCTAAGTTGTCATTGATGTTTGCATGTTAAACTGTAGATTATATGTGAAGAAACGACATGGATCTAAATGACAAAACTGAAAAGAAGAAACAGTCAAGCATGAGCACTATCGAGGTCCATGTCTGCCCTCCTGTGGCAACATAAGAGAAGACACTTTGATTGACTTGACCCAGTTTTTAGCAGAAGCTATTCATCATGGACAGACTGGATGTATGTATGTATAGATATGTTCAGGAAATAAGATATTTATATTGCTCTATTTAATAATATTCTCTATTTTTCTCAACAGACTTTTTTCATGGCAGCCATATTGATCTGAAATAGTGATGTAAACACAGGTGTTACCGATGAAACAATGAAACAAGTGGATAATTTGCAAAGCAACCCCATTGCTTAATTAAATCCACAATAATTTAATATATTCAAATGTAAACTTAGTGATTAATGGTTATAATTTAGTTGATAGAAAATGTAATAACAAAATTATTAATGCTGTTACGAAATCCAAAGTTCCTGATAATGAAACTGTGTCTTTGATGAATAAATTTAATTTCAAATTTATTAAATGGCCTATTCCACCTAAGGTCAAGGAAACATATTTTAAAATAATGAGGTTTACCCTGTTGCTGAATTTCTGAAAAGAAGGTTTAAGTTTGAAGCGGATCTTTGCTCATTCTGTAATGTACCAGACAAACATATGTTTTCCTCATGTCCTGTGGCCAAAAGATTTTGGTCAGATCACAATGTGGACAGACACATCAGCCCAACCCTGCCTTCCCTCCATTGACTTCCTAAGCATTTTAGAATTGATGTTAAGATTTTATTGATCACTTTTAGAGCCTGTCTGGGTCTGGCCCCTGGCCACATAGCTGAAATATTGACCCCTCATGAGCCAATACACAGCCTCAGGCCTCCTATCTGTTCCACAGTCGAGGCTTAAATCTAAAGGTGACCACGCTTTTTCCATCAGGGCCCCTCGACTTTGGGACGACCAGAATCAGTGACATCTTTTAAATCACTTCTTAAATCCCATTTTTATAGACTTGCTTTTATGTATCGTTGTCTCTTTTTAATATGTTTATTCTTTTATGTGTTTTTATTTATATTGACATTACATGATGTTGTCTTATTCCATTCCTTTTGTTCCTGTAATCTCCTCCCTGTATATTTCAATTTATTCTTAATGTCATGTTTTTCTTGTTTTACTGTTATCTCTTTTACTGTTTTGTATCGTTTTAATATGTTTTAGTGTCTTTGCTTGTGTGTTAGTTTTACCTCATTTTTAGCTCAATTTTGTCTTGCTCCTGTTTGGCCTTCTGTTGTTATTTTGCCTCCTGCTCCTCTGCACTTTATAAACTCAGAGCTACATAAATAAAGTTATTCTTATTCTTATTTTTATATCAACCATTTCGGTTATGTTTATGTGTTTCCCTTACAAGTTCTTGTATGTTTGAAAATTTTGTTCATAAAAAAGCCTTCAGTGTTGCTTTTTGCTCTTCTTTCACTGAAGAAATACTTCAGTTCTGATATAACTGATGCTATCAGAGTATCTACGCTGACATCTTCAGTTTACTTACAGCGCCACGATGAGGATGAAAATGCGCATTTTCTGCGCAGTGTGGCTCCTCGGGGTGCGTTTGTGTGTCAGGGGCGGGCCGACCTGAGCAGGGCGGGTCTTTCTAGTTTTGAAGCACATGATGAAGCAATGAAAGGTTTGTAGTCTCAGCCTCCTCTAACAAAACTGTACAGTGTTTGCTAACTTCTCTACCTGAGTGAAGAGTGACAGAGAGACGGTGTTCCTCCGTACAGACAGACAGACAGACAGACAGCCTGCAGACTGTGAACATGGCCTCCTCAGAGCTCGGTGAGAGGTTTTATTCACATTTAATTAATTCATGTCGTCATTATAAAGTTTTGCTCTGCGACATGCAGGATGCTAAGTTAGCTCTGGCTAACATTAGCCAACGTGGTCAGTGGTGTCTCGCCAAAACATGCGTTTTACTTCTCTTTAGCGTCGGTAATAATCAGGGAAAATGTTTGCACGTGTCCTCGCAGCTCTTTTGAGTGTGTCAGACAAAACTGGACTGGTGGACTTCGCCAAAAGGCTGGTGGATGTGGGTCTGTCTCTGGTGGCCTCAGGTGGTACAGCCAAAGCCCTGCGTGATGCTGGACTGGCTGTCAGGTGCGTCCTAAAAGTTTTTTTTATTTTTCCATCGGTTCCACTGAATCTAGCAGCTACCTGTAGATGTCCTCCTCTAACCTGTGAGTGTCTCCGCCCTGCTGTGTGTCAGGGACGTGTCTGAGCTGACTGGACACCCGGAGATGCTGGGAGGCAGAGTGAAGACCCTCCATCCCGCCGTCCATGGAGGCATCCTGGCCAGGAAAACCCCCAGTGACTCAGCAGACATGGAGAAGCTGGGCTACAGCCTGGTCAGGTGAGAAAAACATGACAAACTGCTGCAAAAATACAAAACATTTAAACACACAAACAATATTTAAAACAGGTCTCAGCTGCAAAATAAAATGTGTTTGCATTTATGATCAGTGCAGCAGGGTCCAAAATTTTTTTTTGTCCACCAGCCAAATGGACAGTGAGTCTTAACTAAGTCTAACTTAAATATATTCAATTTACCGTCAGAGAAAACTAAATAAACCAGAAACTACTCACATTCGAGAAGCTGAAATCAGACAATTCTGACATTTTTTTTCTTAAAATAGAAGTACTCCAACTGATTCATCAACTAGAAAAATAGTTTGCAATAAATTTAATAATCAATTATGCAATTAGTCATTGCAGCTCCACTGCTGAGTGAAGCAAATCTTCCAGCCACTTGCATATTTTACCAGCATTTTGCTTGTGGCTGGTATATTTATTAAGGCTCAACTATAAGACCTTTCCAAGGCAAGTAAATCCCATGTTGGGCAAGTAAATCTGGCAAATCACTTGCCTGACCAGCAAAATGGTAAAATATAATTAAACTCTTAAAATATTTTGATAATTGATCAATTGTTCAAGTAATTTTTCATGCAAAATGGCAGAAAATGCTGTTTTCAGCCTCTCAGATATGGAGATTTTCCGCTTTTCTTTGTTAATTATATTAAACTGAATATCTTGGTGTTTTGGACTTTGAAAAACTGGGATAGACATTTTCACTATTTATATTTTCTGGCATTTTATTGATGTTGCAGCCCTAGATTAAACATGACTGAACTGAAGTCTTTGTTGTTATTTGCAAATCATTAATACATAAAACAGTTTATACGGGGGCGACTGAGCAGGTTAAAAAAAACAACAAAAAAAAAACAAATGTTGAACCCCGGTTGTCAAGATACCAAAGTTTTAAAGTTTGATACAGTACTTGTATACTAAAGCAATGCTCAGTACTTCTTTAAATACCATGACAAAAAGAAAAAAAGTACAAGGCACACAAAATAGGATTTTTCTTTCTTTCTTTTTTTCTTTTAATTAACACCCTGCACACAGTGCTGGTACAGAAAAAGACTGAACTATCTGAGGTCTTGATACTACTACTATAAAAATCTTCAGTACTTTTTTGAAACTAAAATGTACAGTTTTGTATCATTTTTAACATGTTGTATCACAAAAGTATCAATATGTCCATACTTTTGATAGCCATAGTTGCTGGTGTTAATATTGGTCCCTGCAGTACAGTTACAGATAATTACTACAAAGCGTAGTTGAATCAAAGAGCATGCATGACCTTGTGGCTGTCGTGCAGATCACAAGCTATTATGGTTAGAGTATAGACTTGTGTTGTGCCATTAGGAAGCACATGCAGTTCATTTAGCAGCTGGTTAATTGGGAAACTGCTGCTCCTGCCATAAACTCGTCTTGTGACTCTCATTTGTTTGGGACTTGAAGAATGTGGTCAGATAAGAGACTTCACAGTGTCTCGACTCCCAAACTAAATGGGGAGCATTCCTCTCTTTGTGTGGATGTGATAAAGAGACAGAGGCTGACTGAATCGTTGATTAGGATGGAAGAGTAAATATGAAGCTCTCCCTGTATGGCTCCTTATGGTTTTACAGGGTATCACACCAAGAGCAAGTATTTCAAGGAATTACTTAAACAGCAGCAATATAAGAATAATTAACAAGCTGTGAAAAGTGTGTGCAAAGTCTGTTGCAGTGATTTGATATTAAAGGTTAATTGAGGCCAGGTAGTTTGTTGTGCTTAAATGATTAATCGATCAATCATTAGTTAAAGTTAAACTGTAAGATCCTCCTTATTGTGCCAATTTTAGAGGCCCCTGTGAACAAACCCAGTAGTGTTTCCCCTCCCATAACCACAAAATATAACATCAAAAATATAATTATTCAAAGAAAAATCTCCTGCTTCTCTTTAACTAGGTAATGTAACCTTGCCTGGGAAAAGGTAAACACAGACTCTTCTCTTCTGCATGCTGTTAATTGTTTCATCTGATTTCAAGGAGAATCCGACCTGATGGCAGGCATTAAGAATAACTGTATAGAAACACCAAATCTTCTTGCACATGATCTTGTTTGCTTATGTAGGTCATATAGAGGCTCATATATAGAGTTTCATAACCAGTTTAAAACTTGTTTTAGTAACTTTAAGCAAGACAAAAATCATTTATAGTAATTTGTAAGGAAAAAACATATATATGCTACCTTCAGCCTCTCAAATGTGAATATTTGCTGCTTTTCTCTGTTTAATAAAACTGAAAGTTGAATATCTTTTGAGTTTTGGACAAAAATGCATTAGAAGACATCATGTGTGATGGGCATTTTTCAGTCTTTGGAGATATTTTAGGCAAAAACAAAGGCCTGGGCAACATCACTGAAAATACTTTCAAGAAAAAAAAAATGTTTAATTGAAGTTTATATAGGTAATTATTGGTAATTGATAGCCTACTTTAAATATAGACCAGGAGAAAGGCAGTTGAATTTAACTACTTTACTTTGAATTTAACCATGCTAATTATTAAAAAAAAAAAAAATCCCTGTTGTGCTGGCATGCTATCTGCACTCTCAATTTTTCTCACCGCACTGTTTCTTTTGTTGTGTTTTAATTCAAGTGAACAACACACCTGTTAAATGACTGACTGTTTGTGTCACTCATACCCCGCTCCATTATGAAGACATATGATTATTTATGAGCCAGGGCAGCTTTGTTAAGTTCTTTCAGGGCGGTTTGCATTAAATGCATCTGATTTAAACAATTGAACTTTACTGTATATTGAATAATGATCTCATTGCTATTGACAAAGTGTCTATTGGAGATACATATTGCTGTTTTATTGCTCAGAGCAACAAAAATGCGTAATTGCACCAGTTTAATTAATGAAAATAATTGTTCACTGAGCAGCTAGATTGTGGGACAGAGAATCCTGCAGTCCTCAAAGTCCTGCACCTAAAAGGCTCAGAGCAACAAACTGTGATGAATTTGAGTCTTTCTAGCAGAATATCATGACTTCAGTGGAGGTATACAGAGTAATGTCTTTAACAAAACTCTACAAAGGACCGAGTGTTTTCACACAAGCTTCAGAAATGAACTGTGAATGGATTTAACTGCGTAACTTTGAGCACATGAGGATCCACGTGCACGGTGTTCATGTGTTCTCACTAATCTTTGTAATAGCCCAAGTGATGTGATGCAAACCAATTTTTATAATTTAATTAATTTTTCGTTTCTCAATTGGGTCATTCAGCGAGGCCATGAGCATGACCACACTGAAAGGGCAAATCTTACCTAAATCACTTAAACATTTTTCTACTGTCACTCTAAAAATGTGGAACCACAGCACTTTTTTCACACTGGTAACATGTGGTACAAATGATAAATGGTCGTTTTGTAGTCCATGATATGTGTGTGTAGGTTGTTTCTACAGACAGGTGATGGTCTTTATGAAAAGTCTGACATTAATTCTTTGTTTGTTCCTTTTAAGAGTGGTGGTGTGCAACCTCTACCCGTTTGTGAAGACGGTCTCTAACCCGAGTGTTACTGTGGAAGATGCTGTGGAGCAGATAGACATCGGTGAGCTGTGCAGATCAGATTGTGTGAATGTAGTTTCAGATTATTAAGATGGATTTGATTAGTAACTTTAAAATAATGTTTATGATGATTGATGTGTCACATTTCATTAAAAAGTTTATTTTTTACATCACAAATGTGTTCTATAGTTATTAGCTTGTGCATTAAAGGAAAGTGGGGTATCTTGTCTTTCTTCCCAGGTGGTGTAACTCTGTTGAGGGCAGCAGCCAAAAATCACGCTCGAGTCACCATTGTGTGTGATCCTGCTGACTATTCACTGGTTGCCAAGGAGATGGAGAGTTCAGGAGACAAAGATACAACCCTGGAAACACGTAGGACCCTGGCTCTCAAAGTAACAGGACTTTTTTTTTTTTTGTCTTTTTTTCTTTTCACCACAATTTTAACTAGCAAGTGTATGAGCTGAATTGTACAAGATAGACTTTTCTGAGTGTTATTCTTACACATGGATGTTTTCCAGAAAGTGTGCAGCAGCTTTTGACAAACTGTCCTCTTCTTTAAGGCTTAACTTTTGGATATGTTCCGATCTTTTTAAGACAGTGAAAAACATAATTTTGAGAGCTCAAAGCATTTCAAAGTCTTAAAATGCCTCTTAAAAATACATTATTTTTGTCTTTGAAATGTGTTACAAAATATTCATGTATAATTTCAGGCTTTTAATTACTCTGTTCAACCTCCTTTTTTGTTGCTTAAAAAAACTAACACTACATTGGTGCCAAAAGAATCTGTTGATCATCAGAAAATTAAGCTAAAACAATTTTGAAAATCATTTTACAAATCAAATTTTGTTTTCTGTGATAAAAGGAGATGAGTTTTGGTGTTCGGAAATTATTTTAAGCATTTTTCAAAATTTTCTGACATTTCTAAGACTAGTATTATGATGAAACTGGAAATTTAAACTTTGAAGCAACTGAAAAATCTTGATTTTTTTTTGATGATATAGGGAAAACCTGACAGCATAAATTTTTAGATTTTTATTAAGAGATAAATTTAACAAGGCTATAATGTGGCAAAAAGCCCTGAACCCTTTTAGAAAGTTATTTTTTTCTTGTTAGATCAGACTTTTCTCCAACATCAAGTTGACACTATTAACTTACTGAACTTAAAGTCCAAGATAAGTTAATTTAGTTACGTTTAAAAGAGAGGGCAAGAAGACACAGTTTATACTGATGTATTGATACTGCAGAAAAGTAGTAATGAAACAATTTCAAATAAATCAGTATTTGTTGGCAGCACACACACACATTTGACTGACTGAGTAATCAAGAATATAATCAGAATAATTGCTTGAGCTGTACATTACGGTCTGGAGTTATAAAAAGTATTCAAATCAAATCTGTTGACGTCTGTTTTTAAGAACAGCAACAATAACAAGTTTGATGAGACAATAAAAAAGGACTGAGGCAGATAATTTCCTGATTTGTGCCATCAGAATCAAATTGTGTTACTATCGGCCTTCCTTGTTCACATGTACTTCAAGTATCTGTTAATCCTGCCCCGCTTTCACTGTTCAGACTTGTTCTCAGTTGTGAGCAAAGACTCAGTTTGGAATAAGGGGTGAATCATGCCTGTGGCTTTTTTAATGAATGAGCAGGCCTCTTAAAATGACGGTTGCATAATAGTTACCACATGCTCTTAGATTCTTATTATTTAGGTTTCTGAGGCAAAAGTCAGTTTATATAAAGGGTGCTGATCATATCAGTCAGCTCTCTTTTGTAGTCACCAAATTATGTCTTTCTCAGTGCTGATTTAAGCCTGGTGTTGTCCTCACTTGGTCTGTCTTTTGCTTTGATAAAAAGCCCACACTGGACTTTGTCTTGCACTGACCCTCAGCTCCAAGCAAATACAAGTGTTGACATTTGTTTTTAGGTCACAGAGTTTAACATCTGATGACCTGTGTAGTTTCTCCATGCTGTCAGACTGAACTGTTGACTTAAATTGATCTGTTTAAGCTCAGAATGTGTGTTGCTTTGTTTTGCCACATACATCATGCAGATATAGTTGTCATGACGTAGCTACAACCTTGTACTAAATTCTTAATTGTTGAGTGATGACTAGTTAACACATTGCAGCTATTACTGTGGCTTTTGGACACATTAGAACAGGGCTTCTCAACCGTTTGTAACTTGAGGCTCAGTTGTGATTGTTTAAAAAAACAGAGGACCAAATAAATGAGAAAAATAACATAACATGACAAAAAAAGGACAATGTGCTAGGATAGGATTTCACCAGTTTATTGTTTTCAGCTCAGCATCACTATCTGCCAATGTTAATCTAAATTAAATGTGTTCATTTCCTCACCACACACTTCGGAGCCTTTACTGTTGCAGGATTGTCTCCCAAATCACTTTGTCCATTTTTAAATTGATCCATTTTGTGTCACAGAATCCGAGAGAACATTAGTTAGCTAACAGCAGCAAAACAGGGTTCAACCAACGTTAATAAGACTAAAGTTAATTGTCATGTTTTATCTACACCTGTAACATATTTAAAATGTCAACCCAGTTTCTCCAAGTCCATTGTGAAGTCTTTGATATTTAAACATAACTGGTCATTGAAATTTTACATTCTAATTTGATGGGGTTTTTTTGTTTATTTTAATTATTGAGCACCTTTAGTTATTAAAAAACATGAGCTTTGTCAATAACCATAAACATTTTTTATTTCATTCTGCCTCTGAGGTCCACTAGATGGTGATCTGGGCCTGTGGATGAGGATGGTTGCGTCATGACAGTGATGATGTCTTTCTCATCCAAGTATGTTTCATGTTCTTTTCTCTTCAGGCCTTCACACACACGGCACAGTATGATGACGCCATATCAGATTACTTTCGTGGACAGTACAGCCGTGGTGTCTCCCAGCTGCCTCTGCGCTACGGCATGAACCCTCACCAAGCACCCGCCCAGTTCTACACGCTGCGTCCTGCCCTCCCACTCAAAGGTAGACCCACATCACATCACAGGTGTCTCATCTGACCTAAATGTGTCGGTGTTAGTATTGCTCGGTGGTTTGGGAAATACACTTATTAGTTTAATGGCAGAGAGTTACATGAGAAGATTGATGCCACTGTCACATCTGTCAGTTAAATATAAGGCTATGATCAGCAGCTGCTGAGCTTAGCTTTGCACTAGACTAGAAATAAAACAGCCAACCTGGATCTATTGATCTACTGATCAATCGGCTTTTCCCTTCTTCAATCGGTCTTCTAGAGGTCCACTACCAGCGGACCTCTAGAAGACAAAACTATGTCAACAACATTTATAAGATAACTAATATTGCAGAGGTTTTGGCAGTAGTGCCTTGTCAGCATTTCTGTCACCTCACAATTATCATTAAGGAGAAGAGAAGTAAAATCTTATATGAGATAAAAGGTAATTCCTTTGACTGTAGGAGAGGGAGATAATTAAGGCATGTTTTGAAAGATGTCACTAATTTCTGTAGAAATGCAGAAAATGACAAATAATTTATCCTTGAGCATAATTATTTTTTCTCTCTTTTGTTGCCACTTCCCCGTCTCAGTTGTTAACGGTTCTCCCGGGTTTATCAACCTGTGTGACGCTCTGAACGCCTGGCAGCTGGTCAGAGAGTTGAAGAGCGCCCTCGGCATGGCTGCTGCCACCTCCTTCAAACATGTCAGCCCTGCTGGTGAGAGCCAAAGGAGACATGCAGACATTCTTACCAGTACAAATATGTAATTGAGAGCCTATACGTGAAAATTCATTTTTCTTCTGAAGGAGCTGCAGTTGGAGTTCCTCTGACTGAAGAGGAAGCCAAAGTGTGCATGGTGCACGACATGCTGAAGGATCTCACCCCGCTGGCCACAGCCTATGCCAGGGCAAGAGGTCAGAAACTATGAATTATAAAGTAGATAACCTGGAGTATGTTATCTTTTTTACATAGAATTAACTCCCTCTCCGCCCCCAGGTTCAGACAGGATGTCTTCTTTTGGAGACTTCATCGCTTTGTCAGATGTGTGTGACGTTCCCACTGCCAAGATAATATCAAGAGAGGTAAAACTGAGAACAAACACAAATTGAAAAAGTGAGCGGTTTCTTTTGCTGCAACATTGTTTTGCTTGACAATAATTAAATTTTATTGCTCTCAGGTGTCGGATGGTATCATTGCTCCTGGTTATGATGAGGAGGCACTCAAGATCCTCTCGAAAAAGAAGAACGGCAACTACTGCGTGCTTCAGGTGAGAGATTTTTCTTATTAGCAGTCAGTGGTGTCACAATACCAAAATTTTGACTTGGATACCAATACCCAGTTCAGTACCACGATAACTGATGCCAAAACAATACTTGACAGTGAAATGACATGAGTTTGATACTTAAAAAACAGGCGTTAACCCTGGACACACTGCTGCAAATCATCAATGGTCATATTTATTGGGTCAAATGTTGATATATGATGAATTATAAAGCTGCTCTGCCCATGTATTATTCCATAAAGAGTTCCAAAACTACAAATCATGATTTAACCAACAGGTCATTTACTCTAAAACAATTACTCCAGCAATGCAGACACTTTTTTTAAATTCAGGGTCATTATATTCATGGTGAGCACTGTTTACTCTAAATTTACAGGGGGAGTCAGTTATTGTTCGTTCTGTGTGACCCTACAGAGCCACCGTAGTTGAGAAGAGACCTGTAGCTAGTGCTAGTAGCTCTTTGCTGTTTAGCTGTTAAATGATTTAAAAAGCAGGAAAACAAAACCCCAGGCAAATAATATTAAGTGCCAGTCTGTTCAACTTGCACAAAAATCACTTTGTCAGCGAGCAGTGGTTGAACTCCGAGGGGCTCTGGAGGGGAGAGGGGGGGGCAGAGCGGTGCTTCTCAACATACAGACACTTCAGAGTCAGATTCTGCTCTGATGTGATGTGCTTTAATAAAGAGAGGGAAAAGAAGAGACTGGAGGGAAATAAAAGAAAACATCCATGGTCTGTTGAGTGCGCTGCTCAATCAGAGGCTGCACTGAATTCAGACACACTGTCTGTGCCACATGAGCTGGAAATTCACTTCACTTTAAGTGTGAACACACCAACATTTATCCATCACAAGTACCAAACTTTGAGAAATTCTAATACCAGACCACTTTAAAAAAAAAAAAAAAAAAAAAAAAAAGTGCAACACTATCTGTCATACTTTTTGTATTTGAGGAAGGATGATTAGAAGCAGAGTTAAATTAAATATTCAGTTTGATTAACAATGTGTGTCTTTGTTCCAGATGGATCCAGACTATGAGCCTGATGAGACTGAGGTCAGAGTGTTGTTTGGTCTCTATCTCAAACAAAAGAGGAATGGAGGGCTGATTGATAAGGAGTTCTTCAGCAATGTTGTTTCCAAGGGCTCTGTGAGTATTTACCTTTATATTGTCGTTCGGGCTTTGCCCTTTTAAAATAATTCTTTCATTATGGGCATAAACTTGTCTGGAGTATTTACATTTGATTGTTTGTGTCCACAAGCTGTCAGAGGAAGCTGTACGTGACCTCATTGTGGCCACCATTGCTGTCAAGTACACTCAGTCCAACTCTGTCTGCTATGCTAAAGACGGACAGGTAAGAACAGGCAGGTCAAAGGAGGACAAATGAATCTGGTTCAGCCAAACTGTAGGTTTTATCTCCACTCTTTTCTCCTGTTTGTGTTTGACAGGTTATTGGTATCGGTGCGGGTCAGCAGTCTCGTATCCACTGCACACGGCTGGCAGGCGACAAAGCTGATAACTGGTGGCTCAGACACCACCCTCGTGTCCTGACCATGAAGTTTCGTAGTGGTGTGAAGCGAGCGGAGATGGCCAACGCCATCGACCAGTATGTGAGCAACACCATTGGAGAGGTAAAGGCGTAAAAATGAACTACAGGCACTTTTTTTCCACTGGCATCTGTGGAAGAATAGCCATTCAGTGCATACACTTCTGTATTTGCTATTTTCCATTAGTGGTCTTGAGTCTTGAGAAATGTATGCACACATCTGACTGGGCATCTGAAATGAACAAAAGAGAGAAGTTGGTTACTGTTGCAGGGTGTCCGCAGACCCTTAAACTACAAAACAAACCAACATGGAATCGATAATCGCTAAAGAAAACTGTAGCCTGGTCAGAATGTTTCAGAGCACACCGAGCTCACGATGTGGTGTGGGCTACCAGGGTGTCTCCTCATCACAAAAAATAGCTGCTTCTAGAAGTATTAACCTAAAATTGTTTAAGTTAATGTGACTTTAATAAAGCTAATAAATTGAATTTGAAATTTGCCAAACTTTTTGCAAGAGACTCTGCGGTATGATATATAATAGGTCTTAAATTGCATTAATAATGTTCTTAAATTTCTGAAATTAACCAACCTGTGGTTAATCAAAAAGTGATTAATCAAGTAGTCATTCATGTCAGTGTCTGGTCACTATTATCAGTTTAACTACAGAGCTCTTAGAGTTGTTATCTGTGGCTACATTCCTCTTTATCTGGATAGATCAGTTTAAATTATGGCCACAGTGGCTGTCAAGTCCACGCAGTCCACCTGTCTGCTCTGTGGTGTCTGATGTTTGATGTCATGTCTTATCATTAAATAAACTAAATGAATGTATCGTGTGTGTATTTTGTCGGCAGGGCCCAGACTTGGCAGTTTGGAAGTCGATGTACGACGAGGTGCCCGAGCTTCTGTCTGAGACTGAAAAGAAGAACTGGATCAGCTCCCTGCAGGCTGTGGCTGTCAGCTCTGACGCCTTCTTCCCCTTCAGAGATAACATAGATCGTGCCAAACGGGTAAATAGGACTCACCTTTCACCAAAGCATGTGTTCACTTTGTAAAGTAATTGCATGGGAATGGCCTGCAGACACTTGCTGACATCCACAAAAATGTCACTTCTAGTTAAACTCTATTAACACTGAAAACAGTAGTGTGCTGACATGCTTTCTTTACTAATGTTTCTCCTCTCTGTGTGTCTGTCTGCAGAGCGGCGTTGCGTACATCGCAGCTCCAGCCGGCTCTGCTGCTGACGAGGTTGTGATTAATGCCTGTAACGAGCAGGGCATCACTCTGGTGCACACCAACCTGCGACTCTTCCACCACTGAGCATCTCGACATTTTTCCAGGTGTTCTTTAAACTCCACTCACAGTTTTTGGCATTATACGCTCCAAGTCTTTTTCTAACACTGCTGATACTCTAAACATTCCTAACATCACTGATAGACATTCCTGAAAGTGTAGATCTCAAACAAATGCACTGTTTTGTAACAAATTAATTGCATTCCTTACTTGTGGTGCTAGCATTAGAGCAAGATACAGTTGATGTCAATGATCATTCTAGGTCAGTCACCATTCAGTGTGAAATAAACTGTTAATGACAGTTCATGAGCATTGTGTTTGGTTTTTATTAGCCATGTTACTCTAGCAACATGGCTCTTGGGATGACAATGTTGTTTTTCAGTCCACCACTTTAGTCCAGACAACTTTTTGATGGACTGATGTGAAATCTTGTAGACATCTCATGATCCCCAGATGATAAAGACTACTGGCTTTGGGGATCCCCTGAAATTTTCACTTTAATTTGAGCCCTTAACTATTTAGGAAATGAGAGATGCTGACATTAGGGCAACTAATGACTATTTCATTATTTATTAAGCTGTGGATAATTTTCACGAGTAATCAGTTAATCATTGTTTGTTTTGTAACAATAAATCCCCATGAATCGTACACACTGGACCTTTAAACCTCTTTACAAAAAATGAACAAGCGTCACACTGTGGTTGGGTTTCAGGATCTCTCCAGCTTTATTAAAATAAGGGACTTCTTTTTGTCAAAGGTAGAAACAACTTTGGCACGGACAACAAAGTACAAAAATAGAACAGTTCAAATTCTCACATCCCAGTTCACACATTCACACGTTGAGATTAAAGGGATAAATTAGTAAAAAGACAATAGAGTTCAGAACGTGTCAATCACACACAGTGCGACCCCTCAGTAAGAGAAGAAGGGCTACAGAAGAGAAAAGCACATTTTCATGGACAAACATTTGTTAATGAGTACGTTGACTACATTCTTTAATACAGTGCTTACTTTCTGACAGTTTCTGCTCTTTGATTAGGAAACGTTTCTGTATATTTAAATGGAAAAAACTAATGCCAATTTGACAAAAGTATAGAGATCTGACTGGTAACAAGTCCTAAATAACTTCCATTGAGACTCGCACAAATACGTGGAGGGAAATGTTGCACAAAAAGAAAACGGTAATGGCAGGAGTTTAAAGACCTGACAGTCAACAGTGAAAAGACTTTTGGCTTTAGAAGAGGATCACTTTGATCAGGCAGCAGGGCAGTTTAACATCTTTTTAGCTAAACGTGCGTCAGAAAGTGATAAGGCAGTTAGTTCAGTCGCAGACAGCATTGCTTCTACAGGGTGAGACAGTGCAGCGATTGGACGGTGAGGGAGCAAAGCAGACGCCAGATGACCGATCCTTTTACTCCCGAGGATTCTGAGGAACGTGTGCGTCTGCCAGCAGGTCGGGTCGGAGGCACTCGATGGGGCAGTGGATGTTCTGGAGGAAGATTTTAAGAGGTGAGATCACATGACCAGGTCCAAACAATCCCCAAGGTTGAGTCAGATTACTTTGAAATGTAGTCACTTACTACAAATGGCAATTTCTGTAATTAGTAACATGATGCATTGGATTACAAAAAACAAATTAATCTGAATATTTTTGCATATTTTTTTTCTCGTGTCAGGTTTGCCACAAAGTGCAGCTGTTGTCTAAGAAACCCAAAATATCAGATGCGATTTTCAGGAGTTAAAAGAACATTGGATATCATGAAAAAATTGCGATATTTTAACAACCCAATCAAAATGTAAGTAATCAAGTAATCCTTGGTGATGTAACTAATTTAGTAACACTGTTTCTGATGTGGGTTGATTTATTTTTTATAATCTGACTACTAAATAATCCAGATTATATGTAATGTGTTACTACCTGACCTTGTTGATTACATTTCTTAGTTTTCCAAGTGAGGTCATTTGATATGTATATTTACTGATATTAAATTATTATGAAATAGACTAAATAGGTCTGAAGAATAATTTTTGTATAATCCAGTTAATGCTGTTGAAAATACAAGGACAATATACAGAATACTCAAATTTAGTTTTACAACTTGACACTTGAGACCAAAAATTGTTTCAAAGGCCAAAAGAGGCTGAGAAACCCTGTGTCACATTATTATAAAAATGATATATTGAAGTTGGTAACACTTTATTTGAATAGGTGAGCATAATACTGTTATGACACCTGTTGTGAACATGAATGAGTCTTCATAAATTGTGGTTAGCCTACTTTAGCAACAAGTAACCTAGCTAACCACTATCTGACTGTCGGGTAATTCTGTGAATTACATCAAACTTGCCATATGACATTTATGACACAGTTACAATTGTTTCATGATGACCAGTGTAAAAGCAACTGCATATGACAGTATAATGTAAAGTTAAAACACAAAACTAAACTTTCTTTGAGTGTCATATAATGTCAGCTTTACTTTTAGCATTAAAAATGACCAAATGACACTTAATGGGAACATTCATGTTTATGACAGGTGTCATGACAGCCTTATGCACACCATTTCAAATAAAGTGTTACCATTGAAATGATATTGATTCTGCTCACCAGTTTGCGTAGCGTGTTGTCTCCATATCTTACGGGCTGCAGCAGGCTGGCATCAACATCAGCACCTGGTCTGCGGCAGTTCTCACATCTCCAGCCCTGATGAGACCAAACATACACAATCACACATTTAAACGGGTTTAATTTAACTCACAGAATGACCACAAGCTCATGTGTGTCACACTGAACATCAGACCCACAGCCAGGGAGGCTGGTCTGTGTCGTACCTGCTGTCCTCCGTAGCATGTGCAGGTGCAGATAGCACCCAGGTACTCCTTCTGCCACTGGTTTCCCACCTGGTAAGTTTTGCCGTCGTCGTAGCACACTGAATCATCTGTGTGAGCAAACATACATTTTAAAATTAACAGGTAACTCCCTCACACCTTCTAGAGACCGTCATAAAACATATCTGTAGGTCGTACTTACGTGGTTCACACTTGAACTCTCCTTTTCCATTTCCCAAGCAAGTGCAGCTCATCAAATGACCGTTTTCTGCACGGCGGTCCCACTTCTCTCCAATGCGATAGTTGTTGCCGTTGTCATGGCACCACTCTGATGATGGACAGAATTAAAATTAGAGACTCAGAGAAACCAAATGAAATATGCTCAACTTCCAAACATGCATATGTATTCTGTCAAAAACTTACTGGACGAATCACATCTGAAATGTCCACTGCCCAGACCCAGACACCTGCACCACAGCTTGAAGCCAGTCTCAGACATCCGCTCCCACTCACCACCGACTTCATGGTAGGTGGCAGTGAAGGCATCATAACATGCATCCTTGCTGCTGGGGACGCCTTCTGGGACTGAAGGAAGAAGAGTGGACAAAAATGAGAGAAAACATGTTTAAGACGCTTGTTACTTGAAGACTGATTAACCAGAGTAACTGTCACCAAACTTTTGAATTAAACTCTTTTGAGATATTATGGTTTTTATTGCATTAGATATTAAAACTATTTCTAATTATATTCCCAAATGTGAAAACGGATTAAAAATGCGGTAAACCGTATCTTTTTAATGCTATATCCTCTACATAAAGCTTCTCGATGAATCCTTTTCACTGAGATTTCATTGCATAAAAACACAGGTGCATCTAATAAAATAATTACTTATTACTAAGTTTGATTTAGGGTGAGCAGCCACTGACAATAATCTGCAAGCATCAAAAATAGTACTAACAGAAATGTCTAATTTGACTTTTATGAATTTTATTAGGTGCAGCTACTGTTGGCTAGGGAATGCCGTTTTAGATAAATGCATGGCTACAAAATAAATTCTGAAATAAATGTATAATTATGAAATAAAAGTACCCTAGTAAGTAAATCTGGAGAGTCCCCTTAAATACATAAATTAATCACTGGAAAGTAAAAACCTATTTATTTATTACGTCTTTTAGCCCATTTATATATATTAAATATATATTCATATTTACTTTTTTATATATATTTATTGCCTCATTTATTTATTTCAGGAAAAAAAAGCTAACAATTTAGTAGATTAGCCAACTAGTTAGTATTTTGCTAACGTTAGCTGTCAAATGTAACTAATGACTGATGTAGATTAACTAACAGCAGAGAAAAACCCTAGCTAAGTAACTAGCAATGATTGATATAGCCTCAATTAGCAAGATAGTTATTGTGTTTCGCTAATACTAGCTAGCTTACACTGTTACTACATACTGTATATGTTGCTTTTACAGCAACACCTTTTTACCATCTTCAAAAATTTGGTTTTCTTTTTAATATAGACAAGCCTAGCACATAGCATATCTTAGTACAGGAAAAGGAGAAAGTAGACTGAGGTTCCAAAACGGGCAGGACTGAGGAAGGGTCCTATCCTGCGGGATTCTTACTTGTGTTTCCAGCAGTGACGACCTGCTCCAGAATCTTGTGTTTGAGTGCCCCCAGGAGAGCCTCCACGATCACGTTATAGTTCGCTCCAGGGGTGAGTCCTATCAGGGTGGCGGTGGTGGCTGTGCCTGGCAGGCGGACCTGGACAGGCCCAGAGAGAAAAAGTTGGTCCACGTGGAAAGAGAGGTTTCATGTAGTATGACTGATGAATAACGTTCAGACAGCACAGTGGGCTGGGCTGGACCCTCTGGCCCTCGTCTCTTACCTGGAACATCTTCTCATTTAATTGTGTGAGAGGATAGCAGGACACCAGGTAGGCGTTGCTCTGCCTGTAAGGCTTCCAGGAGATGGTGGTCTGAGTTTGGGCCTCCTCAGGCACTCCAGTGTCGTTACCAAACGTGGAGCCGATGGGCACATTCATCTTCAGGATGGGCAGCCTACGGCCCTCTGCATCAGGAAGGGGCAAAAAGACCAGGGGCTCACGAACTTGCCCATAGGGAGACTGTGGGTTGCCACGGTTCCCATTATATCTGTTGGTGGTGTCTCCATTGTTGTTGTACTCTGTGTACTCCACATGCTGGCTCTGACCACCATGCCCATCCTGGCCATTGTTGCCCACTACCTGGACTCTGTTGTCCAAGTCAGTCTCAGGCACATCAAGCAAATCGCCAGAACCTCCAGGGCGGCTGGGCAAAGGCAGGGTAAGCGAGGACTCTGGCTCTGGGCGGGAGAGACGGGGTTAGGGAAGCAAGCAGGTTAGACAAGGGGGAGGTGAAGCAGAGCTGCAGTAACACATCTCAGCCAGCAGGAGGCCATGTATGAGCAGCACTGCCAGTTTACTACTTCATGGCAAAGTGTGTCTTAATGCAATATTACGAACACACAGGATATTTTGAATGGCATTTCTGGAGGCATTCAAAATAAAAGAGGAATTACTCTTTTAGGAGCCAGGGGCCGTATTACAGAATCTTGCAAATCCTGTTTTAACTGTTTGGTAACTATGGTAATTAGGGTTAGGACCTAATTTAGGAAAAACATTACAAATGAACAGTCCTAAGTTAATGTTTCCACTTTAAGAAAGGAAATGTGTATTACCCAAACATCTCAACTTTCCTGAATCTTCAAATAACTCTCTTTATGATTAGCGTTAATGTTTTCTAACAGTAACAGTAACTAACAGTAGTTTCTGCTAACAGTAACCAATGGTAGTGTTTGCTAACTGGTTTTCATATGGCTGCTCTTTTATTGCTTTCATTGAGAAAAAACAGTGGTCACAAAGTTATTTAGCTCAGCAAGATGAGAAAATTGGTGTCACTTTTAGGACCTGGAAAAACTGATAAGTGAATTGAATATTTAGGATTCCCTGACCTGAGATAAGGTAGGATTAAGTAAAATAAGATTTATAGTTAGTTAGGATTTGCTTCTATAATACTAAATTGGGAAATATCCTTTAGGGTTAAGATAGGACATTTCTGTGGCCCCTGGTTCACTGCACAGTTTATCTCACAGCCACTGAGCTGTAACAGCAAACAATTTGGCTCAGCTGAGCAGATTAAAGCTGGCATTCAACCCTTTACATTTGAGAGGATGTTTACCCATAACTCATTTGAATTATTACATCATCACCTTTACCATCACATCTGTCACTGTACCGAGCAAGTCTCAAAATACTCACGGGTCCTGATTCTTCCCACCAGAGGCGTGCTCCTCTGTGTGTTCTGAATGGCGATGATTCTGATGGTGTACTCTGTGGCTGGTCTTAGGTCTGAGGAGTGGAAATAATTATCGCGTAGTAGAATTAGATGTAGTATGTGTTATTTTAAGCCACGCTTCCCCCAAAAGTACACAGAATTTTTTGTCCCAGAAGCAACTTTTAAAGAAACTCTAAACAAAACAAAAGGTGGCTTCAGATTTTTAAAAATATTGGTAAAACTAAAATGCAGCAAGTACTCAACCAATCAGAAATGTTCATCTCTGCAAGCCCCACCCCCAAAATTCCACAACTAGGCTTTTGTGACAAATATCCCCTATTATTACAACGTCTTCAGTGACAATATTCTTTTACGTGAAAATGGGCCAATCAACAAGCACATACTGGTGATTGTGGCGTAGTTTTGGCCGACGTGGGGTCGTGGGATGAGCTCTCGTGGTCCTCCTCCTGCCTCCTCGTAGGTGATGTAGTATCCTGTGATGTGTGTGGAAGGTGGCTGCCAGGTGAAGGAGATGGAGGTGGGGGTAACAGATGTGAACTGGAGGTTGGTGGGAGCCTGGACCACTGGTTCAGCTGTGAAGAAAAATATCACGTTAGACCACAATGCACAGACATACGCATTAAAGGACCAGTTTGTAGGATTAAGTGGCATTCACAGCAGTGAGCTTGCAGATAAACTAATGAAAACATACTTGTGAATCTTCTGTTCCATTTATGGAATATGATGTCAATAAATCCCCGCAAATCTTGCATACTGGACATTTAATTTCATATCATGAGCCTGAAATGTATTCACAATTAAACAGAAAGATCAGACAAAGAGTTGTGTAGTACCTGTTTGAATCATGAGACTGAATGGGGCGCTCTTCGTGTTGCCATTCAGAGTGTACAGGCTGACAGAGTATGTGGTGCCCGGCTGCAGACCTTAGAAAAAGAAAAGAAAACACTGTGAAGCAAGTCGGAAACACCAAAGTCACACTTCAGAAACATACATCTGTGAACCATTTTAGCAGGAAGGTGTGTTGTACCTGTCAGAGTGTAAGTGGTGGTTCCTGCTGGGATGGTCCTGCTGATGGTGGGGTGCCCGCCACCGATGGGCGTGGCTTCGATGAAGTAACCAGTGATGGTTTCCACCTTGGAGCGCCAGGTCAGTGTGAAAGAGGTATCCTTCACATCAGAGATACGCACACGGCGAGGAGGACTTACATCTGCATCAAGGAGGAAAGAGAACAGATGTTAAAGGTAGAATCAGTGTCAGTTGCTGTTTGTAAACGCACCAGAAAGACAGATTGACTGTTGAGTTTCATTCCCAGGATGATACATAGCAATGTTTTGAGTTGGTAAATGTCATTAAAAAAGACATAACAAGACCAAAACAATGTAAAGAGATGGAAAATTATGTAAGACATAATGACAAAATAAATGTAAACAAATGTAACAAGACCAAAACGATGTAACAAGATGAAAACAACGTAAAAGACATAAACTTAAAAAAAAAGACAAAACAAGGCATAAAAGATGTAACGACAAAAAAGAGCGCACAAGTCATAACAAGATTAAAAACAACAGAGGGAGACTTGACTGTAGAATAAAGGTGAGGTTCAGGAAACTTCGCACAGAAACAGTCAGTAGAAATGTCCTTCTGAAGGTGAGTTTTTACTTTTATACTTTGAGTACATTTCAGAGCCTGTACTTTTTCACTTTTACTTGAGTAAAGAAATTCAATCAGTACTTCTGCTTCTACCAGAGTCTTTTTTTTTTAGGGAAATGTCACATAATATGCCCTTAAACAGTGCAGTGGATGATAGTTGATGACGTTACCTTCCAGTGTGGTTGCTTCTCCCTGCAGCGGCCTGCTGGTGACAGAGTTCTTCAGAGCGTACACGTGTATCTGGTATGTTGTTGCCACCTGCAGTACGATACACAGACAGTTGATGTTTAATTACTGACTGACAATGAATGCTTGTAAATACTGAGACAAGAACTCTGTTTACCATGAGCCCTGGTACGACGACACGTGTGGTGTCCGGAGCCACATTCATCTCTTTGGTGGGGGCGTTGATGTTCTTGGGGGCTACGACCACGCGGTAGCCTGTCAGACGTGCGTTAGGGGCTCGCCATGACACAGTGAAGGTGGAGGGGCCGACCTCTGAGACCACCAGGCTGGTCGGAGCAGGGATAACTGGGGTGGCAAAAACAGATTTAGTATTCAAGTCATGGAGCAAATAAATTACGTCATACATGTGCTGATGTTTCCTTTGTATTTCTACCTGTGGCCTGGGTTCCCACCAGCGGTGTGCTGGGTGTGCGGTCATGGAAGGCGATGACTTTAACAGTGTACTCTGTCCCGGGGCGAAGGTTTCTCAGCACCACAGTGTCCTGGTCACCTCTGAGTGCAGGGCGCAGCTCCTTCTCGGTCTCCTCTGGGCTGGAGTACAGGATGCGGTATGATGTCACCGTGCCGTCTGGGCTGTCCCAAGTGATGCGCATGGAGGTGGAGTCGATGTCGGAGAAGGTCAGATCTTTGGGACGGTCCATAGCTGCAGGAGAGGAGGAAGACAGAGGGTTAATTTCAGCTGCAAGCAGTTGTTTTTAATGACAGAATGTGCACTTCTAACCAAACTAACCAGTGATGGCGTTGTCCACCACAGGTGCAGAGGGCTGTCCATCATTGCCAAGAGCATAGACACTCACGACGTACTCAACAGTGGGCATCAGACCTGTGAATGTCATCTGTGTCTGATCTGTAACAGAGGATAAGAGAACAAATGAGAACAGGACACTATATTGGAAAAATATAAAATTATATAAAATAGAGATGACTGACTGGTTCTGAGCAGCTTATTTTGTCTTACCAGGGGCGACCACCTCAGAGTAGGAAGGTCCCAGGCCATTCTTTGGCACACTGGTGATTCTGTAGCCTCTGACTGGTCCTTGAGCAGGAGACCAGCGCACTGTGATGGCATTGTCACTAACGTCAGTCAGTCTCATGTTAGTGGGGGGCTCGGTATCTACAGGAGAGATGGGCACATGATGAGTTTTAGATTTTGTTTAACCCCTTAACAATTAGATTTTTTTTCCCCCACAAACTATCTTTCGTACCAGTCCTGTGCGTGATGTAGACGGGGGTGTTGGACGCGGGGCTGTCCCCTCTTCCGGTAACAGCGTAGACCGTGATGGTGTAGTCTGTGCCAGGCTTCAGCCCGGTGATGGTGGCGGTGGTCTGAGTGCCCGGGATGGTGAACTCTTGAGGAGACTCGCCACCTAGAACGAGAGTAAAGAAGGGTCAGGTGATAAACTAAATATGGCTGCGGTTTAGGGGAAACTATGAATTGACTCCTGCTAAGTCCCCCTGAGTTAGGAAGAGTCATTGAAAAAAACTCAAGTACATACTTGTGCCTCCATAGGTGATCCTGTAGTTCTTCACAGTGACAGAGGGGGCGTCCCAACGAATGGTGATGCTGGTGGGAGTGGACGATGTGACCTCCAGGTCAGTGGGAGCATCAGAGACTGGAGAGGATTAAAACACGTTTGAGATTCAGCTGAGGAATGTCCGTGAGAGAAGAAAGGGAGAGGTGATAGTAGAAACCAGTATAGAAACTCACTGGTGGCCTGTGTTCCAGTCAGAGGTTGACTCTCCTGATTGTTGTTGACAGCATACACGTATATCAGATACTCTGTCTCTGGTGTCAGTCCAGTCAGAGTGAAGTGGTTCCTGGTTGGGGGCAGCCTCTCATCCTTGGCCCGCCCGCCGCTCGTCTTCTGATGGCGGATGCGGTAGCCGGTGATGACAGACGTTGGAGCGACCCAGTGAATGGTGAAGGAGTTGGTGCGAATGTCAGAGAAGTCCAAACCAGTGGGGGAATCGAGAGCTGCAGGGGAAAGTGTTGGAGATTGACAGAAATTTTAAATTACACGCAGTGATAACGGCAATTACAAACCCGCAATCAGTTTTTAACCATTTGTAGATTGTTGACTTGAAGTTTTTTTTGTACTGGTGTCATAATCTTCTAGTTCCCAAATCTTTTAAAACTATGGCAACACTTCACAGATATTTTTTGTCATGACACCCCCCCACACACACACTGAGCAAACCCTGCAGCACCCTCAGGTTTTCCATAAGGCATCCAATGTTGAAAACTACTGTCATACTCACTTGTCCTCTGAGTCCCTGTGACTGGTTGACTTTCTCGTTCACTGTACACACAGACAACACTGATACGGTACTCCGTGTTGGGCAGCAGGTCTATATGAAAATCACAGTTAGAGTAGCTTGACATGGGGCAATGCAAAGATTTAAAAAATCATTATAAAGCCAGCGGTCTGTCAGACAATTTAAGACACACAATCTTTATGTTGTCTTACTCTGCAGCAGGAAGGTGTTGGTCGCTCCACCAACATTAACCTCCTTGATGTCATCATCTGTGGCTACAGGGTGGTAACGGATGACAAACCGAGAGATGTCGCTTGGTGTGGCGACATGTGGGACTGTCCATGTGACCCTGATGTGGTCAGGACCCACCCCTCCAAACTGCAGGTTGGTGGGAGCTGGAATGACTGGAATAACGAGGGGTTAAAAGTTAAAGCTAACACAGGAAAAACAAAGAGGTTACCTTAATAAAAAAGTAGACTTAAGAACATGCCATCAACTAATCATGTGAGTTAATAAAAGTGCTGTTAATGTGCGTTCATCAAAACCCACGCCCTTCCCACTGATGGAGTGAAAGAGTTAAATCACCAGCTTGTGTTTGCTTTGTGTATGTGGTCGGCTCGCTTTCCCCCTCTTCTGTAACAGTGTAGATTATGATGTCATAGTCCACGCCCGGCTCCAAACCGCGAATCGTGTAATAACCAGTAGAGGCTTCCACCATATCTTGATAAACTGGCAAGCTCTGGCCTGACGCTACTACCGTTATCCGGTAAGCGGTAGTGGCAGTATAGTTCAGAGGGATCCAGCGCAGGCCAATGGTGGTGTCAGTAATGTCGACAAAGCCAATGTGACGTGGTTTGGGGATTTCTGAAAGGGTTAGGTCATTTGCAAAGCGCAAGCAAAAATTAGACAGAGAAAGATTGAAGGCCCATAATAATTACATTGGTTATATCAAAAACATTCAATTCATTCCCAGTAATGCAGTTAGAAACCCAGAGTGTAACAGTGACCATGCTGGAAAGAGATAATTACAAATTACTAAAGTCAAAACACATTCAGGATTTACTTTAGTGATCAATACTACAGTTCTGGGCATGCTTTAAAAAAAAAAAAAAAAAAAAATCCCCATCACCATCCCAATTAATAAATACCATCCCATGCATAGTAGGTTAGCCAATTATGATGTTAGTATTAGGTTATGATAATTAAAGCTGCATTAAATAATGTCTTTTTGTTTTTATAAAGGGGTTACTCACAGTAACAAACCCACCGAGAATTTGCCCTCAACTCTGCAGCTCCAGGCAGCCTTTTAGCCTCGTTTAGCTCATTGTTTTGGTTTTATATTGCACAGATTTACATTTGCTTGTTTCCAGCAGAATGCCAGGAAACGTCTATCAAAAAGTCAAACATTTGCGGTAGTGTAAAGTAACTAAGTAAATTTACCCACACTTCTACTAACATTTATATCACAGAGGTTAGTTTCTTTGCATATAAGTATTTTAAATACCTACAATAATCATATAAAATACAATGCATTGTTGTACAGTAAATTAAGACATCTGGGTTTATATAAAACAGGATTGCAACTAGTCATTGTTTTCATTATCAATTATGTGCTGTCTTGAGTACTTTTACTTTTATATGTTTTACTGCTGATAATATTTAGGTACTTTAGGGCATAATGTGCAAATCCTTCTAATTCTACCGTAAAGTAATGCTTCAATGCATGACTGACTTTTACTAGTAACAAAGTTGTGGCATTGCTACTTTTTCTTCCGTAAACAGTAGTTCTTTCAACATTATTGGATGTTTGTGGTGGTGTTCATGGAAACCAAAACAGAGCTAAAAGGAAAGTGATAATTGAGTTTAATTCATCAGGTGGACATCCAATGGGATGATAATGTTGTGTCTGTGAGGTTCTTTTGAAGTCATTCTGCCCCCTAGTGGCAAAAATATATTCATGCAGCTTTAAGAAAAGACAGTTTTTGAGGTATTCCATCTTTTCTTTCCCTTTGAGACCACAGCAATTTTCAAGCATGAAGACAAATACAGTATAAGAGTGGGAAGGGTAGGAGGTGAAATACTGGAGTTGGCTCCAATATGAGTTGCAAATTCATGTCTTTTTCTCTTTTTTTCCCTCTCTCTTCCCCACAGAGACACACTCATCTTTTCTGTGAATGCAGTTGTGTGTCTGATGCCTGTGAACACGTGTGAATGCCTTCCTGGTGGCTCCTACCTGGTGTGACAGTAGTGGACACAGGGACACTTTCCAAATGACCCTTGGTGGTGAAGACACTGATGTTGTACTCAGCTCCAGGATTCAGGCTTTCCAGCGTAACTGAGGTTTGATCAGTTGGGACAAACTCTTCAAGGGAGTTTCCTCGCTGGCCACTGAGTGGTGTGCTTGTCACTCTGTAGCCTGTGATGCCTGCAGAGGTAGGGGTGGGCGGGTGGACAAGACAAATATGGAGGAGATAGAACATAATGTCAAGAATTCTTTTGCAACTGTGAGTCGCTGTGAGAAATGAAGAGGAAATACCGGGAAGAGACGTTTGTCCTGATGAAAAAAATACCATTCGAAGGCCAAGGTCTAGACTTGCTGGGATCCAATATGCTGACAGTGCGTGGGGAGCACAGTCAATATTTACCTGGTGTTTTGGAGGCAACCCAGTGGACAGTGAGATCGCCTGTGTCCGGGCTGGACTCCACTCTGAGGTCAGTGGGAGGAGACAGGGCTGCAGGCAGAGGAGAGCAGACCACGACACAAGCATGAAAAACAGCAGTAACTTCTTACACAAACTGGTCAGAACAGGGCTATATGAGCCCACAGCAGTATTAAATCAACCTGGTGATCAGTTATATAATTTATTTTACGGTGACTTTCGTTGAGCAGTGATCATCATGGCTACCTTGTTGTCAGTTAAAGTAAATTGGATACTCACAAGTGACAGCGGTGCGGGTGATGGGGTTTCCACGGTTGCGTCCGTTGAAGATGGGCTGAACACTGTAGGTGTACTCAGTTCCAGGTATCAGGCCGGAGACGTAGATACGTCCAGTGTCAGACGTCTCTTCTCGGGGAGACTCTCCTGACTGACTGGGGAGCACAGACAGCTAGGGAGAAGGAGGGAGACACACAAATGTCAGAAACCTAGAAAATACACTTAAAAATATACCACAGCAAAGACATTGCCTGTCTGGTGTAATGCAAGTCGCCTAAGGCCCCAACATGCCAAGTTGACTAAAAATTGTTATTTACGCCACATTTTTAGAATGGAACCATTTTATGTTTTTTTCTAGTTGTTTTTTATGTTTGGGAGATTCTGCAACACAATTTTCCTGTTAAACTCCAACAATGTTTTAAAATAAATGTGATCCTCAATCGGCATGTGGGTGAGCAGATAATGACTGAATTTTAATTTTTGGGTGATTTATCCCTTTAATGAAGTTTGCTGCTGTGCCTCGTGTGTAATCTTATCAACTGCATTTACAAACTGCAGTGCCCTGGAAGCAGAATCCATGTGTGTTGTAAATCGGCCTACATAGGGGCATCTTAGTATCTCAACAATATGTCTTTTAAATAACAGAAAAATACTGTGACATTGTTAGACCAGGTTTTTGTTGGTCAGTGGAATAATTGCTTTCTGCTGCATCAAGATAGCAATGCACGTGACCACACCTCATTTTAGGACCAATGTACCCATGGGTGCACAAATGGTCGCAAGTACATCTGCTACTTACACAACGTAGGCGTGAAAATGACAACCGCGTTTGTCGCAATGGCAGCTGCACAGTGTGCAACTTTGCACCCATTGCAAGATAGGGCTCTTACTCTATCTGTTTTGAAGGGGAATATCTATTATAAAATATCTGCTACTAAATGCCTCACTGTGTTCACTGGCTAGTTGTGAGTTTAAACATTGGGTTTATCATAACTAATGAGACTGAATCAAAACATTAAAATTGCAGGCTATGAAACCCAAACAATGAGCTAAAAGATGCTAAAAAGCCAATAGTGTTCCTCACATTTCACATAGTGAGTTGACCCATAGTACTTTGTATAAAAATATTGATTATAGCAGATTTAATTTTGTTATTATTATTAACATGTGATGATGCGGGTGTCTACCTTGTAGCTGAACCTGCGGACAGGTAACCAGGTGATGATGATGGAGGTATCAGTGACCGCAGTGTTGAAAGGAGGAGCATTTCCCAACTGAGGAGCTAGGGTGAGGAAGGAATTTGGAAAAAATATATTAAATTCATTGCAATGATGTACTTTACTCTCTGCTGATTTTCTGTTTCTGTTAATACTGACTGGTACTGAAATATGAAGTGGTGCCCTCGCTGAGCTCATTGTCCAGCTCAGAGTGGAGGGTGGCGGTGTACTGGGTGTCTGGACGTAAATTCCTCAAAGGGAACTGGGTGACCCTGCCAGGGATCCTCTTCTCAATGGGGCTGGAGCCCTCGATGCTCAGGTAGAGACGGTAACCAGTGACGATGGCGCGGGGAGCCTCCCAGATGACCAATGCACTGTCAGGGCCGATGTCAGTGAAACGCACATCAGTGGGCGAGTCGGGTTCTGGAGGGGTTAGAAAATATAACATGTTTTATATGTTGTTGTAATCTCTCTGTCTAATACAGGCTCTTTTGTCTATGCTGATACTTACTGGTAGACTTTTCTCCCACAAGCGGCTCGCTCTCCACTCCACCGTTGACAGCGTAGATGTAGAATCGGTACAGTGTGCCCGGCTGCAGGTGGGTGATCTCAGCATATGCGTTGGGTGAGACTGGCAGTGGCAAGGGCCTTATCTCAGTGCCGTCAGGACTGACAGGGGAGAAGGTCACCCTGTAACCAGTCACCTCGCTAGGTGGACCCGTCCAGGTGATGGTGATTTTCACGTCTGAGACCTCATAGAACTGCAGGTCTGTGGGTGCTGGGACCTCCTCTGCGGACAGGAAGTGGTAGATTGATTGAAAGGGTACAGTCAAAGAGGGATTTACAAATACCCTTTGGAGTATTTCCCTTTAGCAGTTTATAATATTTTGATCTAGAAAACAAGGTTGTACAGTTGTATGTAGGCTGTATCAGAATGAATTGACATATAACCACTCGTCCAGATGTGTAACCACATTCAGCACATGCATGTGGACGTGAACCTGCAAGAAGAGCAGGCTGCTGGTGCTAGCACTGCTAACATTGACTACACTTGGCAAACCTGTATGACATAATTTTCTGAGTGCTGTCTTACTTTAGACTAGTCAAAAGCTAGTCCAGGTTTAAATTTCTGTTTAATAGAGAGGGAAATTGGCAGCTTTGCAAAAATCTGTGACTTAAAAATCAGGCTTGAACTATTTCCAGGCTGAGATATTTACAATAATGACTCAGATAAAGCAGAAAATGTAACGCCAGATGAGACAAGGGTTCTAACAATTCAAAGCCATTCTCTACAGCATCTGGTTTTGTTTCTCAAGCATAAAAAAACGGTAAATTTTACCATGCCAGGCAAAGGGGGGAGTAAGGAATGGAAATACAGTTTAAGATAAACTGGGGATTTATGAAGTATGTGTGCCTCTGTGTGGGTGTGGGCTGCACATTCATGCTTGCCTTTATAAGTGTTACAAATTAAAGAGAGTTCACTAAGGGGCCACAATAGACAGATGGAGATAAGAAGCCTCTGAGAAGATATTACAATGGTATAGCCATAGCTGTGGAAGCATATCTTGACAAAGCAATGTTTTGACAAGCTCAGTCTTTCCCAAACAGTGGAAAGCCCTTCATAAATCTCCCTGACCCTATAAGGAATCTTCAGCTGTGAGTATAAATTTAATCTGCTCAGCTTTCACTGTCAGCCAGAGGACAGAGAATAATTTACTATGCAAAGAACAGAATAATGTAAAAAAAAAAACTATATAATTTATGAAGCAATTTTCATTAATTTCAGCTTTTTTTACTAACTAGAAGATATGGTTATCTGTGTCAAAATATGTACCTGGTAGAGGAGATCCGGCGGTGTTGACTTGTACAAAAACAGGCTCACTCTCCTGGTCCTCCTCTACGGCGTAGATGCTGATGTTGTAAAGAAGGCCGGGGCGAAGGTCGACCAGGTTCACTGAAGTCTCTGACTCGGGCAGGGTCAGTTCAGTGCTGCTGCCTTCCACTGACGGCGTGTACACCACACGGTAACCTGCCAGACGCGGATACACAGTTACACACAGCCAGAATAAGATGGATCTTGATGCCAAACTGCTAATTTCAATCATCTGATTAAAGACAATTTAATTACCAGTAATGGGAGCCTGAGGCCTGGTCCAGCTGATTCGGATGGAGCTCTCTCCCACCTGATCGACTGTGTGCTGAGCAGGGGTGTCAGGAGCTGGGGAAAGGAAAAGAATAGGAGTCATTTACATAATATTTTGTGTAAAACTGTACAAAATTTGTATAATTCTGCATATCTTTTAACAAAGATGAGGAGGAGGGGCTTATCCCACCTGTAGTCTGGGAGGTAGTGAGGATGAGGTTTGGCTCTCCGTCAGTTGGAAGCTCGTAGACGTTGACGTTGTATCTGCGTCCTGGCAGGAGGTCAGTGATGGTGACAGAGGTGGCTGTCTGAGGAACATCTGAAGATGCAGAAAAAAAGTTTTTTGAATGGGATTTAAGTAGATGAAATAACTGGTTAACACAAGCTTATATATTCTATAATATAAAATATGTTAGTAAGTGTCTTCAATAAGGCGGTCGCTAACAAACGCCTAATGACACTACAGAGGTTGTCGGGGACGTTAAATGTCGTCATATGCAACAATAATCACTAAATGGGACATTAAAGTAAAGTGCAGTTCGTTTATAGCCTAACACTTCCTTTTGTGTAAGTAAATGTGTAAGTATTAGGGGTGTCATGAATCTACAAAACAAAAAAAAATCTACAATTCGATATGGCTTTTTAGTTTAAGGTCACAATTTTTCAAGCTGTCCCATTGTAGGACGATGGACTTTTGATTTGTAAAGATCAACAGATCATTGGTTTTGCACCCTGACAACTGTCATTTAGATTTCCAAATTTTTCTTTAAAAAGATATATGTGGAATCTAGTGTGATAGAACAGACTAAACTACACTGCAGGCAAAAGAACTCAGCTTTCTCAGTCAATATAGCAGCACTGAGGAATTTATTACTTCAACTGACTATAATTACCATCAAGACTGATTGGACATCCACATAAAAAGCGTTTAATTTTCCGTTCAAGGAGGTTTTAGTGACAGGGAAAGGATCTTACTGAGGACTTTCGGTTTGGCTCCATCCTCACTGAGCTCATACTCCACCCTGAAGCCAGAGATGGTTGAAGAGGCTGACGTCCAGGACACAACGAAGCTGTTGGAGGTGATTTCTGTCACCGACTCAGATGTGTCCACCACTGGAGCAGGCTGGGTCGTCTCTCCCTCAGATGTTTCCACTTGAGAAGATGAAGAGATTTAATGTTTAGGTTAATATTTCTTCAGATTTGTGGAAATGAGAGAATGTTAAGGCTCGAGTCTACTCACAAGAACCATGGGTGGTGGTGAAATCGAAGCGTGTGACCTCGCGGCGTCCGTAGCGCAGGATGCTGATCAGCTGACCCTCGTAGGTGACGCCTGGACGCAGCCCACTGATGGTGTAGGAATTAAGGTGGCCAGGAATGGTGACTTCCCTCCAGGGTGCTCCTCTGTTTTTCTACCATAAGGTATAAAAAGATAGAAAGTTAATGACTTTGATGCCAAGTTTTAAAAACATAAATTATTCATCTGCTGATGCAATATGAGCTCAAGTGTGACCTCTGAAACAGATTTTAAATGGATCTCATGCTTAGATTATTTTTCTCCACTGGAGTAACCTTATTTCTAAACTCGTAATAGCAATCATAAGTCTTCAAAGTAATTTTTTTGACAGCACAGATGTGATCAAATTGAATAAAAATATGTGAAAATAACTGGAATGAGTATTAATTCAGAAAATTGAGAGTTTAAATGGTAAACTGCCTGTACTGTATATTTTGGCCTCGTCGCTGGCTCGGACCCATTAACTGCCACATCCTGATTTAGGAGTGTTTAGACTGGATTTGCACTCTGTCGGAAAACTACAAACCCTCTCAGCAGGAGGGCCAGATGAGAGCTCTGAGTGACTTTTCAGTCCAAAATATACAAACCCCTTCAGAGGAAATCTTTTTCACTTCAATTAAGCTTCACAAACATTTCGACCAGCTTGTCTGCGTTTGAGATCTTCAAAGAGAAAAAGACGTGTGAGAAAAAAATCACAGGGAGGGGGATATTTTCTTTGGAGTCTGCTAAAAAACTGTGTGTTTGTGTGTGCAGACTGTAGAGGGGAGTTCATGTACCCTCTTGTTTGTCCGTGCTCAAACTCCAGTCAATATTACCAAAAGCACTTGACCTCACTCAGACTGTTTGCTCACCAGTCAGCACATTTAAAACATCATTCTGAGTGAAAAAATTAGAGCATCTACAAAGGCGATTTCTAACCTGTATTACAAACTAAAAGAGCGACTCACAAGTCTCCATTTGTCTTTATTCTCAACATTTCAACTTAATTTTTGTCACTTAGACCTTATATTCTCAACATTTCAATTTTATATTCTCGTCAGTACAACTTTATTCTTGACAGTTTGACTTTGTTCTTGACATACCAACTTTATATTTTCAACATTTCTTCTTTATAAACCTGATATTTCAACTTTTGAATGTAAATATTTTGACTTTATTCTTGACATTACAACTTAGTTCCCGAAGGTTTTGGTTTTATAAACTCAACGTTTCAACTTTGTGCAAGACATTTCGACTTTATTCAAAAAATGCAAACAAAAAAAAAGTCTTTCCTCCTCTCATTTTTTCCCTCTTGTCTGGCCATAATACTCCTCAAGAGAGAAAATAATACTCAACATTTCTACTTTATAATCCTGACTTTATTTTCAACATTACGGGTTTTTATTCTCTCAAACTCCAGTCGACATTACCACAAGCACTTGACCTCCTTTTTAGAAAATACAGCTCACTGCATTTACAGAGACAATTTCTAACCTCCATTACAAACCAAAAGAGCAACTTACGATTCTCCATTTGAGGATGTACTGGGTGATCTGGACAGATGAAGGCGGGTTCCACTGGATGGGGTGGGAATCTGGCTGTTTTCCCGCCTCTGTGATGATCACCTGGACAGGTCTGTGGCCGTCTGAGGAGTCAGAGAAAGGATTTAGTGGAGGACTTCATGAGACTGTAGACGAGACATGAACAAAGACTCGCACATTGCCAGAGACATATAATACAACAGTGTTACCTGGACAGAGTGTGGGTGAAAGTTGGCTACTTTTTGGTGAGGCTCTGTCAGACAGATTGATCTTTTTGGGATCAAACCAAACCACCAGACGGTGCTAAACCAGCTCAAACACGCACTGACATCTTACAGTGTGACATAACACCGGCATATTATATTCATCACAGTTTGTTTAGCCTCTGTACCCCCAAGACTACACACACATATGGCCTCAAACTCCCTGCTCCACACATACACACGAATACACTCCTCTGCCTCTAATCGAGGTGAGATAAATGTTGCAACTGCAGCTTTTTAGGTCAATGTCTGATTCAGGACACACAATGTGCTGTAGTGCAAAGTACCACATTAAGCAACTTTTACCCAAACTCAGGGGGATATTGGATATGTTGATATTGTATAGAAGGCTAACCCCCAACCGTCTGCCCAGCCCAGCATCACTTTCTCCTCAGCAGGTCGGTACAACACCACCAGGCGGGGGAGGAAAGACCTCTCCAACTACAAAGACCACGGAGAGGACGTGGGTGATGTGACTGGCCGACACGTCTCCATTTGCCAGACTTCAAAGCCGAGAAAAAACCCCAAACCCCCGCTGCCCTCCACTAACCTGGAGAGTGAAATTTCAGTGATGTGTGATGGGAGGACAGGAGTAGGTGAGAGGAAGGAGGTCAACAGCATAGGGGCGTTTAATAAGTACAGCAAACACAAATTATGCTGTAACAGCTGTCAGACTCAATGGAAAAGCTGCAGGAAAGGACTGAGAGCCAAAGAGAATTTTTTTAATTTTGTATTTGGAGAATAAAGTTGAAAATTAAAGGACCAATGTGTAGGATTTAGTGTTATTTAGCAGTGAGCTTGCAGATTGCAAACACACTGTCGCACCCTCCCCTTCCTAATGTGTAGAAGGTGGCCATGAAACTTGAATTCCCGACTTTATATTCTCAACTTTATTCTTGAAATGCAATGGAGTGGACTGCAACTTTAAATCATGGACTGGTAAAACCAGACTGGCCTGGATATATCCTGGTTCAAACCCAAATTGAAATCAAATCAGATGCCATCAGGCCCCTGCTACTTTGGGCCACATGTTTTGGACATGCCCAAAATTATACACAGTCTGGTCAGAGATTATTAACACATTCTCCTACATATATGAAAGAAAAGTTGATCTACATCCTGTTACTGCAACGTATGGGATTGCCCCTAGCAGCAGGGTATCCAGACATCAATCAGATCTAATGGCAGTCTCAACATTACTGGGCCACAGGCTTATTCTTTTTTGCTGGAAATCTCCCACCTCTCCATCTCAATTTGTGAGGTAAAGTCATTTTTCATATTAGATGTATAGTTCGGGCCTCTTTGAAAAAAAATTGCATCCCTTTCTAGACTCTTTTTTTATTATTAGTCTCCTTCATCTCTTTCTTTTCCTCTTCCCTCTCTTTGCTCTTTGCTGTTGATTGCACCAGCTACTTTGCCTCCATTTGTTTTTCCAGTTTCCAGTAATGCATGTTTAAAGTATATAAGACATGTAGGATATTAGATATACAGAGGTGCTCCTTTGTTACCTTTTTTCTGTTGCCTTTTAATGTTTACTGTATTTTCTTTTTTCCCATTTTACTGAAAACTTAATAAAAACACTTATGACTTATACTGCAGCCAGCCACCAGGGGGCAATTGAGATTTTTTGGCTTCACTTTCGGGAAGCCGTCACATCATCCATCTTTATATACTGTCAATGCTTTGAGTGGGTGATGTTGGGAGGATTGTTTCTCTCACCTTGGTAGGTCTGCTGAGGCTCACATCTCATCTCTCCGATCCCGTTGCCATAGCAATAACAGCGGTAGTGGATGCCATGGATGGTTTTGTCCCACGTCTCTCCAATCTGGTAGAATGCTCTGGTTTGTGGCTCCTGACACTGATCTGTTGTGGAACAGAGAGGAAAACAAATGTGATGGTTGGATGGGACAGCGCAGGGTGTAGTTGTTCATTCTCATTAACATTTTAATTCACCAACAGCTGAGCTAACAAGACATGAACGCACCGACAGCGTCACACTTCCAGCGTCCACGTCCCTGTCCGTAGCAGGTGCAGTTCATCATGTAGCCCTCATCGTGGCGCTTGGTGAATTCCTGGTTGACTTCATAGTACAAGCCATCAACGATACACTGATCTGGACACATAAAAACGAGGTAAAGTCAACAACAAAAAACTTCTGCACTCGTCTGACACTTAACGAGACAACTTCTAAAAGACTTTTGCTGTCTGACCTCGCAGTTGAGAGTGAGCAACACAGCTCCACTCCCCACGGCCGTTGCCCAGGCATGTGCACTGCATCATGTGACCCATGATATCATGGCGTTTGTCCCACTTGTCGCCTACACGGTGCATCACTCCATCGTTGGTGGTACACAGCTCCTCGTGGGCTACAGAGAGAAAGACAGGAAGAAAGAAATTGAAAACAAACAGTGCTGTGTTTTGTGCGCTTGCAGCATGTGTTTTTGATGCATCTGTGCATTCCCATGCAGACTCTGTGTGTGTTTGGAGAAGGAACTCTCTTTGGTCCAGTTATCCCAGCGTTACCATTACGTATGCGATGAAATACTGTTATGTAACAGCCCTGTTTGTCATTACTCTCCCATGACCATAAACCTACTCTCTTTTAAACACCAGTTATTTAGTTCCCAATTGTCTACAAGTGACCCACACAGTTAGTCATTAACATCTGTCAACAAGATGAGATACAGACCAAAGCACTTAGTGTAATTACAGCCCCTACAAAAAATATATGTAAAGCATGTTAGTTTAACATTTGTACATTTCTGAGTTTGGCCATACATCCCAGGATCACTGAGGATAAATTGACTGAGAGCAACTTTCTCACCGAAAGTTAGATGAGAAGATTGATACTACTCTTGTGTCTGTACGTCAAATATGGAGCTGCAGCCAGCATCCGGCTAATTTAGCTTTGCACGAAGACTGGAAATAGGTAAAAACAGGTACCCTGGTTCTTTCTGAAGGCAACAAAACCCCTATCAGCACCTCTAAAGCTCACTACTTAACATGTTATATCTTATTTGTTTAATACGCACAGAAAAAAAAAGAAAAACTTTCTCTTGAAGAAAGAAACACTCAGTTATTTTATATTAACACAAATTTAAAGGTATACTATGTGGCATCTTCATAAAAAACAATGTATAGACTCATATAAACATAATCCCTCTAACTTATCAGTTATGACCAACTAGAAGTGTGAGGTGGTTGCTGTGCCTGCAAAAAGATCCTGCCCTCTTCCTGTGTTTTCTTATTTTCTCATGTTTTGCTGTGGTTATGATGTTTCTGGGGTTCAGTCTGTTTGACAGTGGTGTGTAGACCCCAGCCAATAATGGCACACAGGTTCTGAGATCAGAACTCTACAAAAACATAGCGACCAATGGTTACATTGCATTTTATTTGTGCTTTACAGTGTAAAACAATCAGAAAATCATCCAACGAGTTCGGGAAAAGGGGCCAACTGAATGGCGCATTTATAAACAATTCTGCGTATTCTACCTTTAACTAACAAGTTTCAAATGGCTATGTTGTGGAAGAACAAAGCAGCACATAAACAAACTCACCAGCCATGGGGCAGAATCCATAACGCTGGTCTGTGTCGTAGTCGTGGGTAGTACCACACCACCTCATGCCATCACGGCGCCCATCAGAGGTGCAGTCGGTGTAGTTGCGGCCACCGTAGAGGAAGGGGAACTGGCACAGGCCGCCGTTGGAGTTTCCACCTCGAGTTGTCACAATGGCTGGAATAGAGTGGGAGACAGAACAGTGACTGTGTATCTCTTATCTCATTAGATTACCTTGTCATGTCTGCTATTCTTTGCACCAATATTCTGTCTGAATACGACCATTTTCATACCAAAAATTTCACAGATCATCCACGTATCCCAGAGAGGGAACTCTGATATATTATGACTTAAATGTAAAATTAATAAACATCAAAATTATTAAGTCAGTAGTAAAGTAAATTAATGAATTGTTAAAATGAGTTAGAATAAAATTGAATAGCAGATTTTACTGATTTTTTAAAAGTAAGATACTGTGAAGGAAATAAATTGGTGGTGGATGACGCTGTGATTCAACAAAACATCAGTCCAGTACATCCCTGTTGCTGAGTCTCACCATTCTTCTCAGTGCAGAAAGAGTACTGCTGATCTCTCTCATAGTCTGAAGTTGTAGAGCACCAGAGCTGCCCATCCGTGCGTCCGTCTGACGTGCAGGAGTAGTAGGTCTTTCCCATGAAGACGAATGGGAACGCACACGGCTGGCCGTTAGAGTTGCCGCCATATACCTGGTTCTTGGCCTCTGCACAGACAGGAGAGGGAAGAGCGAGAAAATGCCAGTTATAGCAGAAACAAAGCCATGTGCATCTCTCAAACTAGTTTCTACTACTACTACTATACTGGACAAATATGACACATCACTTATTTTGAATTGGATTTTAGCACTCTTCTTATATATATTAATACATTTATGGGAAATTCCTGATTTTATTTCAATATCAAGTTTGTGCGCAAAAAGTGATATTGTGATTTTTTTTCACTTAATTGCAGGGTATGTTAAAGGTCCAGGCCCAAACTGTGTATGTCACACATGCAATGCATGCCATGCACACCAGGCATGCTCTGCAGCTTTTGCCGCCTTTGTCTCAAAAATATCAAGGGAAAACCCTGTAAGAGAGTCACTGAGTCTAGAGTTTATCCAACTGAAATCAAGAGTAAAAATCACTGGAAGTGCCATGTTTCTTCCCTCCCTCCTGTGCTCACCCCACTCTTGACAGCTGACTCCATTTCCCAGACAGGTACAGAGCATCTGCTTGCTGCCCTGGCTTCTGAACCAGCGCTCTCCATCGTAGAAGATGCCTCCAGAGTCTGTGCGGCACGTCCCCTCGATGGGAAGCTCGATCCGGTGCTCGGTTTGGGTGGGGGTCAGCACGACAGCATTCGTGGCTGTAAACCGCCAAACAGAACGGAAAAAAAACAATGAATGTCAGGCTTTTGACATTTTTAGTTAAACTGAAGTTGAGCAAACGTTTAGATTTTGAGTCTTACTTCTGCCAGTGTTGTGTCTCTCACACTTCCATTCTCCACGGCCATTTCCTAAGCACTGACACTGCACGAAGTGTCCGCTCGTGTCCTTCTTTGTCCATGTGTCCCCGATGCGGTAGGACCTCCTGGTGTCCTGGTCGTTGCAGCGGTCTGGTTGGAAAACAAAAGCGGTCAATAGCTGCCACTCAAGCATGTAAAAGTGTGTCTTCGTGTGTGTGTGCGTTGAAATTGTTCTTACTCCTTGAAGTGCATGTGATGCGTCCATTTCCCTCTCCCAGACAGGTGCAGTCCAGCATCATCCAGCCTTGGTACGGTTTCTCCCAGGTCTCCCCAACGACATAAGATGATGCAGCATTGTTGTCGTAGCAACGCTCAGCTGCAAAGAAAACACAGGGGAGCCTTAATTTATTGCATTTTGTCACAAATCTCATCACCCAAATCAGCCTAGGAGAAATAAACTGAGTGAAAATTCAAATCTGTGGCGTAAGATGGGCAAAGAGGAGAGGCGTGCTCTCTCACACACTGACCTTATTTGTCTGGACCGCTGTCAAATATTTACAATGGAATCAAACACGGTCATGCTTCTGAGAAATTACCCTGTCTGTAAGTTTTTTGTGTGGGTATGTGTGTGTGGTGGCAGCTGAATATACAAGCTTGCATGTCTAAATTGTGACATTTGTGAAGTTGCACAAAGCACATGAGGCGGAGGCTCTGTTGTTACAATGGCATTACATTTGGTGAAAAGCGAATCATGACTTTTTTAGGACCCAAGTATCCAAGTTTATAATTTGGAACTTGACTCAGGTCTTGCCTGTCCTGAACTGAGACTGTACGTCATGTCAGGTCAGTTTCATTTGTATTGCGCCAAATCATAACAGAGTTATCTCAGGGCACTTTTCATGTAGAGCAGGTCTCAGCAGTACTCTTGATAATATTATTTACAGAGACCCAGTAGTTCCACCATGAGCAAGCACTGGGGCGACAGTGGCTAGGAAAAACTTCCTTTTAACAGGCAGAAACCTCAAGCGGATTCAGACTCTATGGTGCGCAGCCACCCGCTGGGACCGGATTTTGCACTTGAGACTTGAGTGCAAAGACTTGAGACTTACTTGTGACTTGCTAAACAATGACTTGTTCCCACTTCTGGAAAGTACTCACCCACTGGTTTGCAGGTCCACTCTCCTTTGCCGTTTCCGAGACACACACACTCCAACATGTAATCAGCAGTGTCATGGGGCCTCTGCCAAGTGTCCCCGATTTTATAAGACCTCCCACCTTCATGGCACCGATCTGTGAAGAACAAAATGTAGATGTTACACTGGATTGAAAAAGATGTCTCTAATGTGCACAATGACACATTCACATCAATCAGATTTTATATTAAAGGACCAGTGTGTACGATGTAGTGGCATCTATTGTGGGGGTTGTAGATTGCAAACAAGTGGATTATTCAATTACTTATTTAAAACAGCCAGATCTGGAAAAAAAAAAAATCAAGTGCCAAGGCACTGAATGTTTACATTTCTTATGTCTGGAATTTAAATGTGTAAAAAAAATGCATTTTTTTTTTCTCTACATAAACAACAATTTTCATAACTGGACAAGGAAGGTACAAAAGTACAGTAAAAATAATGCAATTTTGAGAGTTACCCACATTAGATATATTTTGTTGTTTTCATGAACATATTGTTGCATTTAACATATTTTTTCATTCAGTCTGACACTCGTAAATTCCTCCTGCTTAAAACTTTTTAGAAAACGTTTCTCTGCTTAACAACAGAATACTCTAATAAATTATGATCTTAATAGTCAGACAATGTAAACATCCATTAACTTGAAGTAGCTTGTTGATTTAACGCACACAATGTTGGATATATTCTTTGTGTTATTCTAAGGTAACAATAACACAACAGGTCCTATGTACAGGTGATTATACACTAATGAAAAACTACACACTGGCCCTTTAAACATTTAATTAACATCCTGATGTCAGGCAACAGTATGTGTTTGCAATACATGAAAGAAGCAGGTAAAACCACTAAAACAATCATGCAAACCACTGTCATTTCAACTGAAAATCACTCAAATTAGTATATTTCTAAGATCTACGTCACCATGCTCACTCCTGACTTTTGAACTCCAGGCAGTATAGTAATCTGGTTACTCACTTGCGATGGTACAGCTGATCTTGCCGCGGCCAGAGCCGATACAGGTGCAGTCCCATATCATCCCGTCCTTTGGTCTCTCGTAGGTTTCACCGACCCGGTATGTCCGGTCATTGTACTTATCATAGCAGGACTCCTCCACTGAGAGAGAAACAGAGGAAACACTCAAAGGTTAACATGCTGTTATTGTGAACCTGCTGTGGGTATTTGTCTTTCTGCGTAAAGACGCACAAGCTTACATCTCAATACTGTTTCCAAATTTTTATTATTATTATTATTATTTATTTTAAGTAACTCAGGTCTGGTGTTTTAGTCAAAAGTTCTGAAACAAGAGATACTGGATAGTTGAGAGGCTACTATCCCAAACCAAAGTCAGTTTTCACTTGTTTCCAGATGTGAAGCGTGAGAAGAAATGGCCTGTTGAGTCATTTCTTTATTAAACCGGTGGGTCTACCACTGACCTTCAGGCTTAGTTTTACATTTGATGCCTGCTGCTCCATTGCAGGTGCACACCAGTGTACTACCAAGGTAGGGTTTCTCCCACTGCTCGTTCGGTCTGTATGATCGACCGTTTTCCTCACAGCCGACTAGAAATCATATAATAAGAATGTTGTTACATAAAAATGATAAAACATTTTCGACTGTAAAATCTCCGTTAATTTTTTTTTTTTTTGGCTGATTTGGCTCATTCTCAAAAGAAAGATTAAGAGCAAATTAATGAAAAATAAAATAATTAGGTATGAAAAAGTACTGTAAAATCGTTGCAATTATTGGCACAAGACGCACTAGAAATCACTTTCTAATGCAGTTATTTATTTTTTACACATTAAAGTGAATTAAACTCAGTTTAAACAAAAAAAAAAAAAAAGAAAGAAAGAAAATACTTGTACAAACCTGGAGAAACGGCCGCTGCGTCACGGACATCAGGATACACCTGATATTGACCAGTTTGTCTTTTGGTCTTCGTTGACAAGCCATGGACTGCGCTGCTGACGCACAGCGCAACCAGTAACCCTGTCAGCGGGCTACCCGTCATTTTGAGGAAAAATAAAGACTTCAAGCTAAAGTAGAAAAAATAAAGCCAGTTAATAAAGCAAAGTTTAAAAGGGAGTTTAACTTGGAGAGATCTAGTTTGTGTCCCTTGTTCTCAGCTCCCCGCTGCCGCCTCGGAGCTGGTGCACCAGACTGAGGCGAGGGGAGCGCACTGGTTTTATACCGGGACACACCGCTGCGGGCTGTTTGAGGGGAGGGCTTTAACCGGAGCTGGGATGACCCGCCCGAGTGTGGGCAACGCTGACACCCGACACTTCACTTTCAAGGAACAGAAAGAAGCCACAAGAAGGAGAGAAAAAAAAACAAAACAAACAAAAAAAAAACGTAAAGATGAAGATGACTGAGCAAGATTCAGATTTATGTATCTCATTATTATGACTCTATCTAAAATTCTGACTTTTAACTCATAATTTCGACTTTTTAGGTATAATTATGACTTTATATCATATTTTTTTTTCACTATACTTAAGGTTAACTATGGCAATATTTTTTCTTTTACTGGTGGAAAAGGGGCTTCCATAGAGATGATGTAGATGGCCAGAAAAAAATATCATAAACATAACAAACTATCATACTAATAAACCACCACAAAGGACACTACAGCACACTAGAAACAATTACATAAGACACACTGAATCCAAAGAATCATGCTTTGTTATCAAGGCTTTTCTTGGAATCTTTGAGATAAATCTTCAAATTAAATCCACTGTGCAAATGTCCGTATTAGCCAATATTTATCTTGTTCACTGCAACCATCAAATAAGATGACATTCACTGATGGCAGTGGCCAATTTTTATCTGCTGTGTTCCATTAGTTTTGCAATCACAAAATGCTAAATTTTTGTAATGAATATTCCTTTGTTCTTTGTTCCTTTGCCTTTCCAGTGGACAAAAATGATGAAGTGCCCTCTGGAGTGGTCCAAATGCCCTCTACAGTGCCTTTTCTGTGGATAAAGAATGATAAAGTGCCCTCTCTTCCAGTGCACAAAACAAGACAAATGCATCTCAACTTTTGGATAGCTAGTGCCCCACCACATACAGTTGGTGGCTTTTCTATTTATTAATTAATTACTTTTTTGTCCCTGCCCCTCAGACAGCCTGAGTCCAACACAGCATTTGGGAGCTCATAGGGATTTCCACTGAGCGGGTGGCTCTAGAAATTGCATTATGTGTACTCTGCTGCATCCTAAATGAGCAACAACTTCCAGAGGCTGAACACAGCAGCTTGTTGATGAATGAGGAAGAGAGTAACTCCAGACTGTCCAGACAGGAGTTCACCATTATGTATTTCCGTCCATGTTGAGAAATCAAACAAAATCATCATTTTTCTTCCGACTGTTGAGTCATCGCTTAACAGATGTTGTTTCAATCATTTCCTCTTTTAAAAATCAGTCTTAATGTCTCCGCCACATAATGTTGATGCCACATTGAAGGTTACTATATACCTTTAAATGCATTTAAGGTGTTGTGCAAAATATGTGCCTACTGTAATCTGTATTACATAAACACCTCAGCCAGTTTTACTTCAATCCAGTTCACCTCCCACCACACAGTCTCCCTCTTTCCCTTACACCTGCTCAACATCCATCACCATGTTTTTGCTTTCTTCATTTGTCATCCGTCTGGTGTAGCCAAGAGTTCATGACAGAAAAAAGACTAAGTGCTTTCTCTTACATCCATAATTCACATTTAGTCTGCATGATCTCTCCAGGAAAAAAAAACATTATGGGAAAAGATATTTCCACTCATATACTAAAAACATCTCCATGTTACATTATGAGTAACTAAAGTATCATGGATAATAATTTCAGCTTTTGAAGAGAGACTCGATCAAATTTCAAATAATTTTACATGACCTACGCAACAATACATATTCCTTCATCATCAAATGATTCTGGCACCAATAACTACTTAAATTCCCAATATTCTTCTGTGGGCATTTTCACAGAAGGTACGATTGCTCCGTACCATGCCAGCGTACAGTGAGATGGGCCCATGCTGCCTATATGCCAGTTCCGGACGAGACAGGCGGCGTTGAGAGATGCCTTTGCTGCATGCAAGGCATTTGGGAGTCCACTTCCGTGTTTTTGGTCCAGTTGCTTTCACACCCGGTGCAGACCGTGCCCGGAAAACACACAAACGGTGCTCCAGACCACTTTTTCAAATGGACTCAGGCACAGATCGACAAATCGTGCCTCAGCAGGTTATGCAGTGTTCACACTTATCAAACAAACTGGATTTTGGGGTCCTCCGCGCCCAGGTCCCTAGTGTGAAACTCCCCTAAATCTCTGCCTAAGTGGCCTCAAATTAGACAATGAATTTTGAACACTGATTCCACATCACATATAAAGATACATTTATTTCTGTGCTTTATAACACTTTAAATTGACTGTACTGTATATGGCTGCACCTTTGCATCTATTGGATCATTTCAGATGTGTAGTATCTTATATACTTTGACCTGTAATTAAAAGTACTAGTGCGTAGGATTTAGTGGTATCTAGCTGTAAGCTTGTAGATTGCAACCATCTGAATACACCTCATCTCACCCTCCCCTTCCAAATGTGTAAGCGATATGGTGGACACAATTCTGTACAACATGCCGGCCTGCACCCAGGACCCATGCCCTCTATAAATATAAAAGGTAATGAAAACACAGGTGATTATACACTTGAAAACTTATTTATGCATGTTATATTCCATCTTTGCCATATTCTGCCAACAGGTCCCCCTAACTGGACCTTCAACCCCAGTGTATTGTATTTTTTTAAAACCGTGAGATCTTAGAAAATACCAAAAAAAAAAAACAAACAAAAAAAAAAACTGTGGCTTAACTGTCTACATATAACATGGTTGTTGGTTGGTTGGTCATAGTTATGTACCCAGCAAGGGTCAGTGTGGTTAATCTGTGGGAAGTTAAATTTCTCTGCCAAGAAACAAAATGTTTTCAAAAACAAAGTGCAAAAGGTAAAAACATAACAGACGTGACCGCAGCACGCTGCATTGGTCGTGTCCTGGTGCAGGACATGCTGGTTTCACTAAACTTGCTCATGTTTCTGGTCTGGAGAGCAGCTACCGTGTGTGAGCATGCGATGTAATAATTCCTGTCAGACGGCTCATAGAGCGAGTCGTAACCGAGGGCTGAAGGATGAAACAGATGGTTTTGGAGAAACAGAGGAAGAAAACAGCAAAAACACTGTCCTTGTTTTTAAAGTGAGTGCAACTGACTCACAGATCTGTCCCGTGTGGAAAAAAACTCCACATACTTTCCACTTGTGAAACAGCGCCAAACTGTGGAGGATCACAACACGGGACAGTTTCAAGCTGCAGAATCCTTAAAGAGTGCAACTTCCATATTCACGGATGTTATACAACACTTTTAAATATGCACTTATGCAGTAAAGGGGAGTAACTGGTGTAAAAGAACGTATAAATATTTGTGAACAAAAGAGACGTTCAGTTCTCACTTGATTGGTGTATTTGGGCCATGACTTTATTTCCTGGGCTGTTAGGTCTCACTATCAGATTTATGAGCTGTCTCTGTCGAAGTCTCTGGAAGGCTGCCTGGCTTATATCAAAGTGAACAACCTCATCTCTTCTTCTCTCAGTCTCTGTTTTCCATACGTAACATCCATATTTCAACATAGATTTATCTCCTCTCTGGCTTTTGTCACTGTGATTTCTTTGTTTACTCTCAGTTTGAGTGATTTAGTGGAGTAAAAACCTGATCTGAAAATCCTTGAGAACTGGAACTGACATTATTTAAGAGGGTTTTTATGATGCAGTGGTTTAGATTTGGTTTTCCTACTTTTTTAGGTTGTCTTGATTTCTTCCATTTATTTCAAAACAACATTCAAAATTCCTCGAGTTAGTCAATCAGTATTACTTAACACAACATCTGTATTTATTGCTGTAAAATTTGCATGATGTTAGCATGGGAAGTAAGTAGCAAACTACAAGTCTGCAGTAGCAACAATAATGTATATTTGACAATAATAAAAGCAAATTTATCTTCACTGGCATGCAATGAACAGCTTCTGCAAGTTTATTTTCACACTATACTGCACTGTACTATACTGTAATTCAGGGAAATCCCTAAAAACTGGTATGCATAGAATGATTAACTGTTATGTAAAGCATTTGTAAGAGTCAATGGCTGTTAGGAAATGCACTTACAGTTTGCTTTCTTGCCAACTTACCACTATTATGTATGTATAGGAAATATGAAGCTGCAGTCAACAGCTGGTTAACTTGGCGTATAAAGACTGGAAACAGGAGGAAACTGCGAGCCTGGCTGTCAAAGCCTGGCTTATAAGAAAAAGTGACAAAATCCACCTCCCACCACTTTTAAAGCTCAATAATGAAGGCTTTGTTCAGATTACCAGCCCAAATCCAGTTTTTGACACGTCCAGATTGTATCCAGATTTATTTTAGAAAATCTTGACAACAAATAAAACACCCCACATGAAATCAGATTTTTGCAAATTTGGATCAGAGCCACATTTGGAGGTGGTTTGACATGCCATTCGAATAATATTTCTACTGCTACAACTCAGTCCAGAAACTCTAGATGTCTAAATCAGATTTCAAAATTCCTTTTGCACCACTTGCAACATGACACACAACAACAACAACGTCAAATCAGAGTCAGAATGGTGGAAGTGCATGAACTAGCAGAGAGGTAAGGAGGACTGCTGGCTGAGTGTGTCTGGTACAACGCAGAGGTTCTTCACCAACTGACAGGGCAATTGTTTAAAGCACAATTTTGATGGAGCACTATGCTCCCACATTTAAAAGCCATATCACCAGCATGCATAGTTATTGGTCATGTCTGGTCACACAAATCCAATCTCTTCACTTGCAAATAAAAGTGCAGACAGTCTGTCTTAAAGTACTGACTTGAGAAACAAATCTGTTTTGCCTGCAGTCTGAACAAAGCCAAATAGAGCACTCCACTGATTTAACATTTCATTCCTGTAACATTTTTGGACTCAAAATTGGTAAGAAAACTATAAAAAGCAATGTAGCAGAAACAGAGATGCATTTTTTAATCCATGCATTCTTTTCTGTCATGACTTGGTGCCTTCATTACCCATAATTCATGCAACTTGACAGCCAACAGCTAGGTCAGAGACTCTGGTGTGTTTGGCTAGTAGCGGCTAATGTAGCCTTGAGCCATTAGCTTCAAGCACAGATGAAGAGCAGGATACAGAGCTCTGGTAAAAACGTCTTTCTAAGGGCTTGTTAGCGTTTCTTTTTTGAGCAACAGGATCTTTTTTCATTTGTTCCAATGAGAAGCGAGCATATGCAGCAGCATGAGGGGGCCCAGACAAAAGGCGATGCACCCAGCATCTTTTTTCAGACCACTCCAACTTTATTGCAGACCTGAGTGCTTTTACAACGTAGCTGATAATCTCTGAACTTTTCAGAAAAGTGCTGGTGTCATCACTATCATTTTTTTTTTTTTTTTTCCAATCAAGCAATCATATTAGATGGGGACACTTCACCCTATTAACTAAGAAAACGGAGAAGAAGCTTGTTCTGTTTGTGTCTATCTATGTGTTACAGACAGAAACTAACATAAACAGAAGAGTCTGTTTGTGGCAGCAGATCAGCTGGATACTACATGTTGCTGCTTTTATCACCCTGTAAGCTTGTTGTTAGTTGTGCAGTCAACCCTCTGTTTACACAGCAAAAAAGTTATCTGCGTAGGTAATGTCAATCATGATGTCAGCCATAATGCACAGTGTTTTTTTCTCACCACATAATTGCCTCATACCAGCGTTCCCCAGCGCCTCGCTAGCACTTTTCTAAATTCTCCTAAATTCAATTCAATGTTATCAATTTTCTCACACAACTCTAACCAAGAAAACAAATAAGCCTTATCCCCGAACTGTTGAAGTATTCCTTTAATTAAACAGAATAAGAACTTTACACTGTTGTGGTCCTCAGGGACTCTCATTATCATGAATAAAACCTGTGTAGTTTGTGTGCTGCCAGTATTTAACCAATGAGTCGTGTGTTTGTGTTCCAGTGACTAACAGAGATAAAAACTGGTAAAAACAGCTGTTTTGTGAGGATTTCCAAACGCTTTTGTAATGCATGCCAAGCTGTAACACATGCAGAGCCTTGGGAATGCTTGTTTTTAAGGTTTGGTTCTCCACCCTGGCTTCACCAAACCGTGGACGGGCAGTTTTAAGAGGGAGAGCCAGATGGCCACAGCTGGATGGAATAATTGGGGGAAGAAGTTGAGGATTTGAAGGAGGGTGTCTGAAGAGCTACAAAGGTGGAAAGAACACTGAGAGGGTTTAGAAGAGAGGTAGAAAGTTGGAGGGTAGAGTGGCTGGTTTATGTACAAGAAGGGTGGAGGGGTGAGATGAGCAGCAGTGGGACCATGACTGTCTGTCTGTCACACCCATGTCTGGATGTTTTCCTGGCTGCTGTTTGCCTCCAGCTCCTTGCCTGGAGTAGTAAAAATGGTAGAATTTGCAGATTTTCAGTTTAAATATGCACAGATGAATGCACTGTGCATTTGAATGCCTGAAAACATGACATTGAAAACGTGAAGTTATGCAGAAGTTCACACTATAATCAGCTCTGGTGTGACTACAAAACGGTTGAGCAACATAATTTGAGCTTGTCAGCATTCTCGCTGCTCCTCGTCACCACACAGGTCTGAATCAGTCTGAATTTTCTGCACAGGATGTGAAGAGCATCTGTGGGTCTGCTGACAACAAATGCCAGAGGTCACCGGGAGCAGGCGGCCCGTGCGGAGACGAACACTCTGGCGAAGCATTTCCCAAGATTCCACAACACAGTGCTACAATAAAGAGTTACCGTGGAAACCAGATTGGGTGGGACAGTTTGGAGAGTGACAGCGGGGGTTTGACTTGACAAGTGAAGGGTACTGATGATGGTGGCGCTTCATCGACTGAATTACATGTTGAGTCACACATGACACTCACACACCCTTGAGATGAGGTAACCTCAGTGTCAAGAGACAGGAAGAGGAGCAGAGGGACCAGACAAAATACTTTATCATTCAACTCTTAGGTCCTCTCTTTAATCTGCAGTGATTTGTAGATGTCTTTAGGTCACAACTCTTCATAAGGAAAGCGCAAGTCAAGATGCAAGTAAAATTACACATCATTTGTACACTTTTACTCCCAAAGCTGTGTTACTAGTGTTTTCAGCATAGAGACTTAGTCCTGTCGATGCATAGGCCAAATGAGTGCAGAGCCTGCCTGACACTGACTTATTTTCTCTGTACTAATTTGAGATTTTACTAAGCCAAAACTTCTATTTATAGCAAGAACTTTGCTATAAAGTCTTAGGTCAAGCCTTAATTTTGTGATATCTACTGTGTGGCAGAAAGACCCCTGATGCTAACACTTTCTGAGTGACGGCAATAGCATTCAATCAATATAAATTCTATGAAAACACAAATAGGAAAGAGCTGTTGTGCATCTGACTGTACAAATTGTTTTAACGAGAAATAGAAGTTATCTTTTTATAAACTGCCAAAAGTAGGTGGTTTGTTCTATGAACCACATTGGAGTGTGCATCCTCACTGTGGACATAACTGCAAGCACCCACGCTGCAGCATGTGAACATTTTGGCTACTTGGAAACAAAACTTGAACAACAACAACTTAACATTATCACCTGATTAAGTTGATATGGCACATTTGTTGGCAAACACTTGCCTACTTACACAACCATCAGACAAAAAGCAGCAGTCGACTGGTCAGCTCTGTTTTGGTCTCCACCAGCTTATCAGTTCTGCCTCTTTAGCTTCTAAATGCTCCACTTTGTCTGTCTGTCTGTCTCATTCTGCGCTGGGTTGGTAGTTGTTTTTTTAAAGCTTTTTTGCTGAAAACAGCCGCCTGCTGTAGTCAAAAATGACACTGATGAGAGAAGTAGGAATGAACATGAAAAGTAAAGTTGCAGACTGTAAAATCTGATAAGGTTACATAGGCAATATTTCTTCAACCTGTAAGATGTTCTTTTACATGCCACAAAGTATCACCTTTTTGACATGTGCAAAGTGGTTCCACCCGCTGTGAAGCCACTAATCTGCCAGAAATTTAACAGTAGATAAAGAAGTGGTTCTGCCTGTTAAAACAATTTTTACAGACCGACATCATGTCCTGGGAACAATGTTTGTGTAATGTCTGAGCTTTGTTAGAGCCCACCCCGAAGAGCCAAGGGTCGTCCAGACTGGGAATCGAACCACAGGGAATCATAGCACAGTATCTGGTCAGCTAAAGGCCCCGCTCATGAACAGCCATGCAGCTGTATTGGTGTGTTACAGTTGTCCTGCAATACTAGAAGCACGTCCGCGCATGCCAGGAGCGAGGCTCAACCGGGGGGATTTCGCAGCATTGGAGAGATCTAACCACTGCCACCAATGCAACATCCGAGCTTGATTAGAGCCCACCACGAAGAGCCAAGGGTCATCTAGTCTGGGAATCAAACCGGGGATCTCTCACACCACACACAGCTGCAGTATTTGGGCCAGGCCCACTGGTGAGCGGTCATGCAGCTGTTTTCGTGTGTTACATTTGCATTTCTGATGTTCTTTGTAATCAGGCAGCAATCTCAGCAGCACATACTTCTCCTGCAATCTTTGGACGGCGAGAGTGCAACTCATTCATGTCATTTACACATGGTTATAAGCGCTAATATTTTCCTGTTGATTATCAAAGGTTTACACCACCCCTCACGACCCAATTGAAAATGCTCGCAGTGTCACAAAATAAAGACGCTAAAATGATCCGAAGAGGGGAACTTGGATATTTCTCTGTGGGTTCACCCCTTTAAGCAACAACTTTCAGACAGAAGTGATCAGGTTGCTTTGGATCTTAACTTTAAAAGACATATTGTTGAGTGGTGAAATATGAGGAAGTCTCCCACCTCTTCCACCTCTGATGCAACAATGGCACTCCCACTGCAAACCTTTGTGAATGCTGACCTACGCCCTCCACCTCTGCAGACAGCTGTGTGTCCTCAGTTTGTTCACAGTTTATACATCCACCAGTCAAACCTGGCATTAGCTCTGCTGCCATTTCCCGAACGGCAGTCTTCCGTGACACTTCTCCTTCAATCAGTGACGTCAAAACCTCGTCCGTGTCTTCACACCATCACACCAGGTGTAAATAAGCATGACCTTAACGGGGTAACACGTGTGTTTTCATGCCGTGTGTTTGTGTGAGAGAAGAAGATGGAAAGAGATGAAAAGGCAATGTGGTCTGGGTGGAAGTGCACACTGTGTGCTTCTTTAACCTGTGCCCTCACACACAGTCCACTGCAGTGAGTTCATTCAATGTGAAAAGGATGAGATGTGCTTTTCCTGTGGGGTTAATTTCTCAGACTGCCCCTGTGATTTTAATAAGGCCAATGGGAAAAATAGTGGAAACAAGTCTGCATCTTGTTTACCCGCCGAACTGAAAAAGTAGTCACTTTGTTAGTGTTGCAAACTGAGCTTCGCAGACGTGCACAGAATTTTGGATCCATGTGAAAACGTCTGAGCCTTTTCCTGTTGTCACACCAACTAAGACTGATTGAGAGACCACAATTCATCACGTTAATGAATTCCTGATTAGGCCGCCAGTGGGAAGGTGATGATATTCACACAGACAGGGCACAATTCCAAAGGACTTACGGTAAGCTCCAAAGGCAGCAAGGCAGAGAATCACTCTGCCCTGACCCCGGTCAGTCGTGTTACTCATAACACTGTTGGTGTGTGTCTGCGACGTGCGTTTGTGCTCGGCTGACCTTCGCAACAACCTGCCTGCCGCGTCATCTCTGACTGGGCAGGTTGTCCTCAAAAGCTCCAGCTCAGGAGGAAGCAGACAAAGAGGGGCTTTGAGTGGGCAGGACTTTCACTGGAAAGGTGAAACAGACCAGTCTGGATCCAAATATGTCAGCCAACAGTCAGACAAAACATATACAGGAAAACACAAAGATGCTGTTCTTGTTGATGGGAAAAAACATTTATTCCAGTCTGCAATAAAAGCCATTTGTGCCCAAAATGCTGAGCCAAGTTGGATCCTTGTCCTCACTGTTTTACTATTTTCCCCAAAACATTCAGCCTTAATGAGTGAGCATTATGTTCATTACGTTCTGTTTCACTATGTGTTTTATTAGACAAAAGGTTGTTGTCTCTAGATTACGATAGGCTGACATGCACACAGCATACAACAGGTCAGAGCAGGCAGGGTTGGGGAGTAACAGAGTATAAATACACACTAAAAACTGCCGGTCTACAAAACAGCTCAAATTTAACCCAACCACTGGGCATCTATGGGACAGAACACATGCTGGGTTCGTTTGAAAGGTGACTGTGCAATTTAATGACAAGTTTCAATTGTTTGACAAAAGTTGCACTTCATGATTCTTTTTGTCGTTGTTGTTAAAAAAAAATATTGTAAAACTGAACATTTTCTCCACACTATAGAGCAGTGTTTAACAGCTCAAAAGCATTTTATGAATCATGTTTTTCAAAACATTACAAAAATAAGACAAATGTAAACTACAAAGCGTCCATAAGTGTTGGCCACAAATTTTTGGTTACTGTGGTGTGTCCGGTATTAGAGGCGCGGAGGGTCCACACAGAGCTCCGCACTTCGGTCAAAATATGAAACTCTGCAGGCCTCCGCAACTGATGCTGTCAGTTTCGTGTCCATGATTGGCGAATGGTTGCTATGTTAGTTGGTTACTACAACTGACAGCTGATGATCAGCACACACTGACTAACTGCGCTGCTGCTGCATTTGCCATGAAGTGTTTTACCTCTGTGGAGAGACTGGTCCTGCAACAAAGCAGGACAATAAAGTCAGGAGACCACTGCAGACTAAACAGCAAAATTTAAAAAGAAAAAGATAGCCTGGTTATCACCTAACAAGCAATTGTTGGTTAGCTAGCTAGGTTCCAGTGAAAAAAAAAATTGTGACGCTCAACAACCCAGCACAAGCAACCCAGCCGTGTTTACAGAAACAACCCAGCACTTTTTTGAATGTCACTTAATACCGATAAAATACAAAATATGAGTAACTTGATTGTGTTACAGTCTAAATTATTAGTTTTCTGAATACAATTACTGTCTTTGGAAAATAGATTACTCAAAAGAATTACTTTATTTTCATTTTATTTGCTATAAAATTCATATTAGACACACATTTCCCATAAACGGATTAGAAGAAATGTGAAACAACTTGAGCACTCACTGCACCCGCCAAACACCAAACGAGGAGACGCACAGCCAGGATACTGTCAGGAATGTGTTTTTATCATAAAATTATACAAACATATAAACATTTTACCAAGACATTTGGTCAAAATGCTGCAACACTACAGTGCAGTGCAAGCTCTGCTTACCATCAATCTGCATCAAATCTGAAGAAGATCTTGGGGTAACTTTAATTTCTTTTTTCTCATGCTAGTGTGCATGGTCATGCTAATGAGGGTCTGACATTAAGGACATCGCTGTATTTTTACTTTATTCTATTTATCACCCATGGATGTGTTTGGTGCGCATAAGTTGCTCTACATGACTGTGTGTGATAAGAGTAAAGGGTTCGCTGGGGTTGTTCCAAAAAGCAAGTGCTAACCGCATAAGAGATCCCAACCAAACAGCTCAGCAGGACAATGTAGGAGTATTCCAAAAGTAATCTAAAGTATTTAAGTAAGTTTAACTTGAATAATCTAATGGAATATGTTAAAAAATTATGTTGCAGGACATGAATTCAGTTCAAATTTGTTTTAAAAGTAACACTCAACTCTGGGAGCAGGGTGTTTTCCAGCTCTCCTGCCTGCCTCGTAAAGCTTCTTGACATCACTGACATAAAATAGACTTTCACTGTGTCGACCCCTCAGGGAAGCAGAATGGAGGTTTACGAGACCCTAGCAAGTGAAAAAATGAAATTCTTAGTTTCGCCCTCTCTCTGCCGTGTGTTTTTCTCATTGTCGGCACTCCCCCCTCTTTGTCGGCCAGTGTGTACTTTTAAGGCCTAAAGACAAAACTATCTTCCTGCCAAAGTGGAAATCCTTTGTTGAAATTCACCCACTTTGTGCACACTTATACAAACATGCGATTCACCCCTAAATATTTTCTGCAACTGAGCCCTGATGATGCAGACACACTTTCCAAACCGGTGAGAGGAAATGTCATTAACTGTGTACCTTGCTGTAAGCATCACCATTACTCACTCATTCCCGTCTAGACGACATGGACATGCCAGCTCACCTGGGGCTGTACAGAGGGGGACGCCCACCTGCCTCTTCCCAGGTGAGGTCAGCCTGTTTTTGGAAACACACTGCATGACAAGCTCCACAGGTTCTATTAACATTAAATGGTAGGGCTTGGTGGAAATTAATGATCAGCAGAGAGAACGCAACCCCTGTCACCCGAGATGCAGGCGTAGGAACCACAGTGCGGCTCGTTCCCGAAATGGTATGCTCAGTTTGTCTGTACCGACAGAAGCCAGCATGCAGAAGCACTCGTGTACAGACCACCACGCTCCCCTCAACACACACACACAGTCAGACACAAATATACACATACACAGAAATACACAGACACCTCAGCAAACAGTCTGCAAAGTACACCGATGTTTGCTCTCAGTATGCGATCACCACAGGTGTGGACTTGAGTCACATGATTTGGACTTGAGTCAGATTAGAGTCTCAAATTTGATTACTTTAGACTGGACTTGACAATATCAAAAAAGCTTTGGCCTTTAAAGTGACAGTTCACCACAGAATGAAATGTTTCCACTGACATGTAGTACATTATCCATGTCTTAGTGGCGATATCAGATGAAGAGATGTCTGCCTTCTTGCAAATATAAAGGAACTAGATGACACTTGGCCAAACAGCCACCAACTGTATTAGAAGGAAGTGTGCATCTACTCATGGATGAGAGGCTTGTGACAACACAGGATGTAAATTTTAATGCCGTCCTCCTTGACTGAGCTGTAACTTCTTGTCCATGAGCACCATGAGCCAAGTGTCATTTTGTCATTTATCCGGATGGATAAATAACACTTAAGGTAAAAGGAAAAATAAGTATTTTTTAATTTAGGGGCTAACTGTCCCTTTAACACCAATGACTTCTCACTTCACTTGGACTTGACCCTTTAACTTGAAAATAGTTAATACCTTTTGCCCCAAGCTCACAAATTTAAAAGTATGTTATTTAAAAAGTGTGCCACAAATCAGTTCATTTCCTGGATCAACTAACTTAACATATTCATTCTCAGCAATTTGACATTTAATTCCCCAGATCCACTTTGTTTGAACCAATCTGACAACATCCAATCAAGTTGCAGGAGAGAACAATGAAGAACTAACTTTAAACTACTGAGCTCCTCTTGAACTAAATTATACCAAAGATAATTTTGTTGTTTGTCAGCCAAAAATTATGTGGTAGTCAACAAAAGACGAATGACAGTATGCAAAAAGCCACGGGTCAGAAATTACAGGAGTGGAATTATATTTGGTAAAGAGCACATTATAATAGGTTTCAGACTCTTCAGATTGTAATTTAGCAAGTTAATTTGTACGTATACATCATCAATCATGTTGATAAGTCAACAAAAAAAAATCATAAGCGCTTTTGCTTTTAGCACTTAGTAGACAGCTCACTTCATGCCCCAAACAAATATATCTAAATATCTGAATTAACATCATACACGTGTGAAAACTATTCGACTGTTGGCTTTAACTAAAGACTAGTCGACCAGAAAAATCTTCAGTCAGGGGCAGCCGTAAAAATTACAGATGGAGATGCAACAACTACCAACTTTGTTTGATATTGGAAGTTGCACAAAGAACAGTAAGCCGAGGCTTTGGTGTTAAAATGGTGTAACATTTTGTGAAGAGCACATTATGACTTGTTTGGGACTCAGAGGACTTGGGACTTGCATGTCTTGACTTGGGACTAACTTGTGACTTGCAAAATAATGACTTGCCTAAGGATCTTGCAAATGAAACATGAATGTTATTCTGTACCCCCTGTTGTCGACTTTGCAGACACACCTGTGTTAGGATTGTGTTTTGACACAACCACTAGAAATGATTCACCGTGCCAGTAGGAGCACAGCAGGGAGGCTTGATTCAGAGGAGATGATGGTGAAGGAAGAAACACAGTCTCTGTGGATGAGCAGTCTTAGTGTAGCTGCTGAGTGAAGCGTGGGTCACAGTTCACACCCGGACAATGATTCTACCGGTGGCTAACAGGAGGGATATAATAGCATTTCTCAGCGTTGGTAAGGTGGTGATGATGTTGGAACTATAAAGTATGACCTCTCCTGCAAAGACTGACAAGTCCTAATATTACAAACCTAATGCCAGACAGAAATATTGATATTACACAATTCTGAAAAAAAAAACAATGGATTATGTTCATTTTAAAATCTCTTTTAATTCATTTCCAATGTTTTTAACATGCTTTCTTGAAAAATTTGTATTGTTGCATGGCAGCAACAGTACGATTAATGGAGAAAGCGTCTGGTTACAGTTAATTAAAGAGCGACTGTTAATAGACGTCTATGACAGGACACAAACTCCAGTCTCCTGCACTACACACACATCCACCACCCTCTTTGCCTGGTAACATAAAGGGTGTGCACTTTTTTTCTGTCTAGGCATTGAACTTTGGAATTGGAAATACATTGTGAGGTACAAAATAGTTCAATATGAACATACAGTCCTTCTTATACCGGGCTGGATATTAAAAGAAAGAACAGTGACGTAACTTTAGGGTAGAAAAACCCTGCGTCACACACATAATATTTAACTGCAGCAAGATGTTGAATGTTTCCTTTTCTCGTGATATAATTTCAAATCATATACATCCCTTTCATCTAAAATGCATGTTTTATTCTTTCATATTGCATTAATAAGAACACTTTCACTAGCAGGAGACTTGGCCACAGACTAAAGAGCATGAGAGCATGAGCGTTTCCCCTGAAACAGCAGTTAGTCTGACCAGCAGTGAGATGTCACTGTTGGGTGGTTTATCAAAGACACGCGCAAAACAACATTAGCGAAGCGGCAGTTCAGATCATTAGCACAGCAGGAGCGTCAGACAGGTCAAACCATCATGTTTAGTTACAACTGTAAATGTTACAGCTAAAATTAAAACACTCTATACAGCACTGATAAGTACACTGTAAAACTGTATTAAACTCTGACACAACCCAGAGGTGGTTCAAGGCCATTTTTCAGGAACTACTTTGTCTTATTTGCTCAACAATGCCTCCAAGTGGAGAAATGATGTGGGCAGTTCCCCAAGGCTCAGTCCTTGGACCACTTTTATTTATCATTTGCATGCTCCCATTAACCCAAATAATGCAAAATAAATATTTCAAAGGATCAGTGTGTAGGATTTAATAGCATCTAGCACTGAGCTTGCAGATTGTAAACACCTCATGCCACTCTCGCCTTCCAAATGTCTAGGAGAACTTATGGTGGCCTCAAAACGCAAAAGGCCGTATCTAGAGCCAGTGTTTGATTTGTCTATTCTGGGCAACAGAAACATGGCGGTGCAACATGGTGGCCATGGAAGAGTAGCTCATTCTAAGGTAACAAAACCACAATTTTTATTTAGATGTAATAATATACTGCTAAACAAATGAAAACAACTTATGAATATTATACTCCATTTCAACCACATTCTGACAATAAATCTCTGTAAATCTTGCAACAAAATAGTTTTAACACTACCTGATACGACTTCATTGTAATGTGTAATTGTGATATAAAATAATGCTAACTTGATGATCTCAGGCATGTTACAAGTCTCTGCTAGTTGATTTTCATATTATATCTGGATACAGGTCAAAGAAAACTAGATTTACTGTACTGAGGAGGAGAGCAGTTCCCACACACTTAAAGCTTTATGGGTTGTTCACACATTGATGCCACATTACCCCGTCTGAGAGTCTCTATAAACATACAGTTTTCATTACTGAAACATTACATTACTGAATTCATTGGCTACCTGGATGCTAGAAAAGTAAACTAAAAATTAATGGTGGGATTCAGAAAAATGTTAGCAATACTGTACAATAATTATGATTTGTAGTTTATTGGTTAAAACAAACAAAACCTCTGAAATTATTTGGCTTTTAATGCTACGACATAATGGTCCACATAGCATACAGGGAAAGTGGAGGCAGTTATATCACAGCAGAATCTCATCAAAGAATAATTTCACGTGGGTGAGGATATAATTCCACCTTGTCTCGTATTATCCTTTCATTTTTTTCCCCCCATGTCACCATCCCCCGCGCTCGTCTTTCCTCTCCACTACCTTTTTTGGTCTCAGTCTGAATGCTTCTCTCCATTTGGCTCCACGTGAGGCCGACTGCAGCTCTCCTCAGACCATTTGCCACAGCGCTGTTTTCTGAGGGAAATGCCAGAATGTTTTACTGACTGTGCCACAGAGAGCCAAACAGTATAACCACAACACTTCAAGGCTAAAGCGTCTTTTGCTACTTGAATGTGACTGTTAACAGTTGACTGGAGTCCATCTTTGACCTCTCAGACCGACAGCCGAATGAAGCAAACATATTGCAATAATAAACTCCAGTCCAGTTTATTTGGCTATGGCTCTGGCAATACTCCAGGTTGGATGTGACGCACGTGTATGGCAATGCAGCACAAAAAAATCATAACCAAGCTGTGAGAGAATGACTCACAGTCTGTGGACGAGCACACTGACAGAGCTCATTACATTATTTCCCAGCAGAAGACTTCTCTGCATGGGGAAAACATTAAGAATGAACTGAAAGGAGTTTCCCAAAGCTTTCACTGTTACATTGCAAAGTAGGCACACGATTATAGTTCTTAGCTGCAAGTAGAGTTACAAGGCTATTAAAGAAACACCCTCACACTCTTGGAAACAAAATTATCCTGTAATAAAGCCAGAACTCAGTTGTGCCAGTAACTGAAATTTCTGATCTGTGCAGCGCTTACAAGAAAAAGTAAAAAGCAAGAGGAGAGTAAAGCTGTAAAAATCATGGACATTAGGCCGTACTGCAGAAACCTCTGAACTTTCAGATCCTTTCTTAACGGCTTGGTAACCATGGTAATCAAGTCAATGTTCCCGTCTTAACTTGAGAGAAGATATGATGGAAAGTTCCCAAATCTTAATAAACTCTCCCTAACTTTAGGATAATTATTAAGCTGTCCTAATTTTAATTTTTCCACCTGTGATAGTAGCTAACTAGCTAATGGTAGCTAACAGTAGTGTTAGCGAACTTGTTCCTTTTATTGCCTTTCAGTCAAAAGTGTGGGTCAAACTCACACATATTGCAACATAAACAAACTCCCAGACTGTTTTGACTGTGAAAGAAAAAAAAAGTAATAGGAATTGTATGAACTGAGAGATTTGAAAATGAAGAATGATCCCACCAAAAATGTCTTTTTCAGTACAGGGATTTTGAAAGAAAAAAAGGGGTGAACCTCAAATGATGATTAGGACAATGTTTATTATCCATAAAAGTCTCCACTATAACATATAAAAAGTTCTAAGGGATCCAAATGGTGGTTAAAGGGTCTTTCTTAACAATAACCTAGTAGCATGTTTTTGCTTCCTAAAATAATCATTTAAATCAACATCACTATATTAGTACACTTGCATACAAGGCAACATAAATTGGCACTAGTCAGTGTAAATGGTGGCATAAATTAACATACATTTAAAACAAAATTATTAAATTAATTCTTCTATCTAAGCCCACTCTCTTTTCAGTATCTCCAAAGTTAGCTTTTTTTCTCTGCTGACAGGAAACAACAAACTACACCGACTGACCCTAAATTCGGTGGACTGGCACACAAACTACACAAAGTGATAAAAATAACACTCCATTTGCAAAGTGTCACTCTGAAAACATAAAAGTCAGAGCCAGCATAGACAAAATCTGTGTGTGCTTCCCAGGAAAGGCCGGCTTCTGAAGATACAGGAAGTTGAACTGCAGCAGGGGACAAGGACTCCTCACAGAAGAGACGGGCAGACTTAGTGACTTGCTGACTTAGTGATTGACTTTAAACAACAGGTAATGGCGGACAAAACTCCAAAGTTGACTCCTATCCCAGAAGCACAAGTCTCCAGACAGGGAACCCAGGATATCCACCAGGTGACAGCTCACGTACAAAAAGACCCAGTTTCCACACAGGAATCTCAGAAAAACATGCATGTCACAAACCATGATGATTCAAGGTTGAAGGAAACCTTCACCAGAAGACACAAGTTTTACACAGCAAAAAGACACGGTACCCCAGATCTCAAAACACTGGGTGTTTGGAAGGTGAACAAAATCATAACCTGCAACCAAAAAACTGTAAATTAATGTATCTCTATGTAATCTTTGGTTAGAAGTGAAAAATTCATTGGAGAGATGAAAATAATCTGAAGGGGGTTTCTGTCTCCATTATTCAACAGAGGAAGCAGAAACATGGAACCTGCTGCTCAGAAACAACAGTCAAGCTGAGTCATTTACCAAGAATTCAAATTACAGAACACATAAAAATAAAACATTTTAATTGTGCAAAAATTTAAATAAAAATAATAAAGTGCAAACAAATCTAAATGTAAACATAAAACAATAAAAAGGAAAAATTATATAAATACAAGATATAAAAATAACATATAAATAAATAATAAATCAAAACAGCTGTTACAATGATTATATGATATATATGATATATATATTAATAACAAAGTTTAAAAAATATCTACCTATATATGCACATAAAACACATAATACAATTGGCATGATGAAATATTTAGAACTGGAATTTTCGAAACTGCTGAATTTTAAGGACATTATATTGAAAAACTATCAAATATCAACAACGTTAATTTCAAAAATAAACATTACTTAGAAATCAAACTCATCAAGATTATTCTGACAGAACAGGATTATTCTGGCTCACCCTGGGGCGCTAGCACAAACTGGAGGAACAGCTGATCAGGTAGCATTGGCACGCACCTGCCGGTTGGCTCGGCCAGGCGTGCCAACATGAAGTCAGGGGACGGCTTCTTGGTGAGAGGTATGAAGTGAGGGGCTGGCTTGTTGGTCAGGGGGGCCGGGGGCGGCTCGTCAGTCACAGGTGCTGGCAGGGATTTATTGATGAAATATGGCAGGAATATAATATTCATAAATAGGTTTCATTGGTGTATAATCATCTGCGTTTTCACCACCTAATGTGACGTTTATATCTACAGAGGGAGTGAATCCTCTTCCACTGAGGCTGCCACGATGTTTCTACAGCATCACAGAACAAACAAACCGTCACCAAATGCCACACAGATGTCACCAAATGCTACCCAATGGACCTTTAAAATAGGATGTTTGTACCAAAATTCTTTCAGACCTTCTTAAAAACATTGGCTCCTGCCTCACATCTACATCCAGGACTGACTTTGTCATTATTTCTCAGACAGAGCCCGAACGGTCAACTCAGGGTAACCTGTCTCATCCTGCAGCTTCAAAGACCATTAAACAGACGATGATAGAAGTCCCCATAAAAACAACCATGATATCATCAGTGTGTGTATGTTCATACATGTGCCTGTTTATGCGTTTGAAGTCTCTCTCCATTTCTAACCTCCTATAATTATACAGCTCATCGTACCCTGAAGGCATCCAGCAGATGACATCAGCCAGACCACAGCCGAGTCACTTATTCAAAAGTGAAATGTTGGATCTTCTTCACACGTTCACACATTATAGAGGCTTATGGGATCTACTGCTCATCTGACTCATTGGAGACTGTGATGCAACAGGAGGTGTGAAGTGCACATACAGGTAGAAGAGGTGACATATCAGTGATTAACCACCTTTCAATGCCTACCTTTATGGAAAACAAACATCACTCCTGATATTTATGTAGATATACTGTATATCAGCTTGAACTATAGTTGAACTAAACATTCCAGAAAAGGGTTAAAAGACTGCCAGGCACAGAAGTATTTGAATCATATACAGTGCAAACTAAATATAACATCTGCTGTTGAAAGTGTGACAATGACATGGAGAAGCATTGTGAAAGTTTGAGTTTGTTGTGGAGATACTTCAGTCAGTGATGACTGTCTCTGAACCAAAGGGGAAGTCTGGAGGTTTTGGAGGTGAAGTCACTGAGGAAAGGTCACACAAGCTAATAATGGAGAAAATTCTGTGAAAATATTTGAAAATAGGAAGTAAAACCTTTGAAAATACAATTGTGTGCACAAACGCACAGTAGTGCATAGCCATATGTGGTCATCATTCTTAAAAGACTTATCTTATGGGGTTTTACTAATTTGTTTTGGCTTTCTCATTTTACTTCCTCTAGGTAAATCCTTTGCTTGTTGTGCCTCTCTAATTTTAGACAATAATCTGCCCTCACTATGAGCAGAGCTGCAACTATGCAGTGAGCTAAACACATTTCCAATAAAGGCTGAGGACAGGAATTGGCCTTTTTTCCAGTTTTTACTGGAAGAAAATTTCTTAAAAACTAAAAACAGTGACAACAAGCTCAATGACAATGATTACAAATCAGAAAAATATGTGATATATATAAGAGTTAGAACAAAAGCATTATTACAAGACTACCAATCTACAGCCACACGCAGCCTTTCTGTTGTGGGGCTGCTGCTACCAGACATACCTTTCTACAGTGAGTTTTGAAGAGAAGAAGAAGAAGAAGAGCTATAACTAGAAAGCACTGTGATTTTTCCTCCTCGTTCAGAGATCAAGAGAGAGAATGCTGGAGGGAAAAAGAGAGAAAGAAAAAGAGAGTACACACTAAAAAGTACTTTAATACTACACATATAGTCACTGAAACTGAAGAGAGGGGTATCATGTTGCTGATATGACTGTCAACAGATCATTTTTCACAGTTTTTTTTTTTTTTTTGTTGAGAAAATTCGCCACACACATGCACTGCTCAAGCAGCCATACTACACCTGAGTGGGGCTTTAAGATAACATCTTATTGTCTTAACATATCTTGAGGCGTTATAACCTACATGATATTCTTTGGGGCCATTTATTCAAGGCCAGTGCTGTATTATAGGTCAGCTGATTGCATTTTCCAAATGATGGCTGACTCAAATCCAGCATATTCCCCTTCGTAACATCCAGAAGAAGGTTAACTGAGCAATGTAACCCTTCCTTCAAATTTATATAATACAAGGTTGTCACCATATGCATACATGCCTCATATACCTTAAGATGTTTCCACAGTAAATTGTTTGAAGATGGCAACCAGTCAAGACCGGTCTGTAGGATTTAGTGCCGTCTAGCAGTGAGGTTGTAGATTGCAGCCACTCGCTTTACCTTCCTCTGTAGGAGAAACTGCAGCTGCCGCGAAACTCGTGAAAAACGCAAAAAGGCCGTATCTAGAGCCAGTGGTTGGTTTGTCTGTTCCGGGCAAATGATCACGCCTACTGAATCGTAGGCTACGATTCAAGTCAGCATACAATAAAACGTCATCAGTGTGCATCATCTATCTGCGCCGCTGCAGTAGTAAACAATGAAGCTGAGCAAGAATCGAGGTCTGACTATAGTGATATTTATGTGTATGGAAAGAAGCCAAAAGAAGAGGTGAGGAAAGTGAATGTGGAATATTGTTCATAAAGTAACATCTAAGCCGGACTGGGAGTCAAACCAGGGGTTTACTACACAAGTAGTATCCGGTCAGGTAAAGGGCCAGGCCCACTAGTGAAGAGTGATGCAGCTGTATTTGTGTGTTACAGTCATTCTGTCTTACTAAAAGTGCGTCCACAGGGTTTGATGTTTGTGTGTTGTGCTAAGTATGTCAAAACAGCACACATAAATGTACGTTTGTGCATTCCTCTTAGGCTGGGTGTCTGACGTAGCAGCAGTCACATGGGAGAAGTTTATCCTAAATTTCTTACACTGTCAGAATTTTGTCCCAGGCAATCTTTGGTCACAAGACCATGACAACAGTTGTCTCACAATGTGACGCTGGACCACTGTTTTGGAACCATTACCAAAGATATTGCCAGGTATCTTTCATGCTGGCCATCTTTCGCCCAAAACACACACTGTATACGCAGCTTTAATCTCACACACAAGTCCTTCTTAATGGCCTCTTTGAAAAATCAGGAGCTTGTAAATAACTTTTTATTTTCCCATGAACAAATTCTGACATCATATTCGAGTTGCTTTCAGGACATCTGTTTGGTGTTTCATCCACAGCAGTAAGAACATAAGAATGTGTCTAATTAATGTTTATTTCAGAGTTGTTTAGCTTTTTCTAGCCTACTATGTTTTCCCTCTTTCAGTAGAGAATTTTCCGTTCATAATTGCATAGAGATCTTACATTTGTCATTATCAAAGGTATTTAGCCAGTGACTCAGACTTCAAAATGTCATTATTTGGCAGAAGTATTATTCGAATAAAACCTCCTGCACTGACATTTTAGACTCACTCGGTGCTCTTTTCCAACTGTCTGCATTACCGGAAAGAGGTGGAGACAAACCAGAATGGCTGCATTTCCCACCAATAGTTTTACAAAAAGTTTAGGCTTCCCCAAAGTTCAGTTAAATTGTGAATAATTGCAGCTCAGTTGTGGAATAATATGCAGTAATTCATGCATTCATAATTCTTTCCATTTCCCATGTTTAATCTGCTTTTCCTATCTCATTACATCCATTCTGAGCCAATAAATGTCTTATGTAACCATAAATTAAAGGAGGAACAGTAAATATACTATGAAATGGAAAGCTGCCCAACATCTAGTGTGTGTATGTGCATATGCAGGAGTGTGTTTGAGTTCCTTATTGACTTAAATAACACAGACCCAGACGGTGAGTCCCTGAGGACCAGACCAATGAAAACAGCACCTCTCTTTTGTGGTCCCGTCCAACACGACCCTCTTCCCTGTGCAAACGCAGCCGGTCTGAATGCACGTCACAAGCACACACACACCCACTCGCTTCATCTCCTCAGGCACTCTGCTCAAGTGGAAACTCTGTGGACAGTGACATCATCATTCCGAGACCACTGAGTAAGATTGCAGAGAAGCGGAGTGGAAATGTAGTCCCGGGCAACGAGTAACATCACAACACCACGGCACAGTGTTACTGTCATTACTGTACCACAACCACAGAAGGAGAGGCTCCGGGGGCACAACAATCGAGTAAACCCACACAAGGACACACACACACGCACAAATGAGCAAAACATCTCCCTGGCGAGACAACAAAAGGGCTGTTCACCCCAAATTCAAAGATGCATATTTTTCCTCTGTCCTTAAGTGCTATTATCCATCTAGACTGTTTTGTTGTGAGTTTTTTTGCCACTCTGAGGTCCACAAGCCAAGTGCCATCTAGTTCCATTATACTGGAGAGAAGGCAGACACCTCTACAGTCGATATATGTAATACTCGTCAACTTAAACCAAAACAATCTAGATGGATAAATCAACACATCCTGATACCTAAATGACGAAGAGGTCAGAGGTCTGCAACCTGCAGCTTCGAAGCCACATGCGGTTATTTTGCTCTCCAGTAGCTCCCTGTGGCTGTGACAAAAAATTAAATGCAAATAAATAAGTTTTTTTTTTTACATTTGAATTTTCACTTAATGTTGAAGGCCTAAATTGATCCTCGCATTTTCTAATAGTAAAAATGTATAACCTATACTAAAATATGCACCTTTTCCTCTACATTTTGTCAGTGACTAGTCTTAAGTCTCCCTCAACTAGCTATGGATGCCAAATCCAACAACATAAAAGTGTCTGAGGAAAATAGAAAATAGTTGTGGCTACAATCCTTCTGACTTTTTGGGTTTTAAGCAGGAGGTGTCAGAAAAGTTACCACAGGGATAACTGGCTTGTGGCGGCCAAGCGTAAACATATATTACCGGTGGAGAGTACCGGCAGCGACAGGCTTGGCGGACCTGAAACACATTATGTTAGGTCACGTGGCATAATGCACGTGGTTTATGTTCTAAAATTGTCACAGTTTGGCTAGTTTTAGGCTATCGGGCCTATCAGTAAATGGACATATCTGTCAGAATAAGCTGCTTGCACTACCTACCAACAGGCATGCATCTGGTGTGCAGAGACGGGATAAAAAGCTCGACAGGCCAGAGGAAAAATATGCATTTTTGATATGGGGTGAACTGTCCCTTTAAGTCTTCCCTGTTTTCCGAAAAATCTTGTTTCATGATAAAAACATTAAGGAGTGAATCATCACTTAAATTACATGTCCTGAATGTCCCGGATGGCCTTTGTGTACTTGTTCACCATCATCTCCTTCCCTTCCATCATTTATCTATCCAATATCTCAAGAGGCACCTTTAAACAAACACTCTAAGGGGGGTGAGCTATTCCCTGATATGTTTATCTGTGCTTTGGAAGATAAGTGGTTCTGGCGAATTCTTGAGCTTATTTGCTCTCGACTCTCTCCTGTGGATTGGAAGCATATGGCTGCATTGCATAACATAGACCAAGAGGGCAAACAGCATGGAGAGAAACGACTTCACATAATTATAAGAAATGATAGGTCGGTAGACTCCCTGTGTGGCTACAGCTTTGAATTTTGGCCAGTGGGCTTTTCTGCAGAACCCGAGCTCCTTTGCACATGCCTGAAAACAAATGGAGTCTTAGTCAGTGTTTCCTTTTGCCAGGAATCAGCAGTTTACCGCAGTTTGACAGCGCAAAGGACAAAGAGTTCTCCATCCATGCTGCTGCATTAAGACTAACATCTGTACAGCATGTTTCAGTTGAGATCACTTTAAATTACGTCATCAATCCTTAAAGGTAAGCGAGTCTGCGAACAACAGCATGCACATACAGCCTGGAGAAAAACAAGAAGGATCTAACATGTTTTTTAATAGCAACATAAAAATCAATGAGTTCACAAAAGGTGTACATTCAGTGTTCAAATGTTCAATAGTTTCTGGAATCTTAATCTCTCTTTTTCTTTTACCAAGACTCAAGGAGAACCTGCATTTATAATGGCTTTTTGAGAATTTCATTATACAAAACATTTTGTTTTTCCAAAACTTGTAGAGCTGAAATGGCGCCTTGCAATTAGTTCTCTGTTTTGCTGAATATTAAGTGTGTAGGCCTACCAGAAGACTGATAAATGGACTCAAATACTGTGAAGTCACCGCTTCAACCAATAGCAAAGATGTGTGTGTGCCATTCACATTGTCAGACAATGGTTACTCCACTTCATTCATGCATGTGTGACTGTGCCCCAACTCTATACCCAACAGAGAAACTGCAAAGCTTCTCTCATGGTTACTAAATCTCATTGAGAAACAAATGCATACATATTTGTTGCATTTGTGTTAAACCTACAAACGCTGAATGCTGCTTCAATGAGTTTTATTATGTCTAACTCAAGTTTAAGGTTTACCCCCATCCGTAACCATGACAAGTACATACCTAAACCCAGTTTATATGACCATGATTCTAGTGTAAACAAAAGGATATCTCCACCATCAAAAGTTAAAACACAGGACAAGTACCTGCTATCAGTTCCAAATTGATTAAGATGTCAGACAACAACAAAATCTGCCAATAATTTTGAGCTTGTCAAATCATTGTTGACCTTTGAAACACCAGTGGACAAAACATTCCCAACTTAAGATGTGAAGACTACAAGGACTGTGTTATAAGGTAAAAAATTCCAGAACAAGCAAGTTATGCCAGTAGTCGCACTAAATGACTTTCAAAGTCATCAGTCATCAGAACACTGTAAAACTTCCTGTCTTGTAAGTTGTTGGAGTTTCCACACTATGTGACAGATCAGCAACAGGGGGTCACACAAGATCTTTCACCAGGATGACTCCACGACAAGTCTGCAAACTACGTGACACGGTAAAAGACGCAATTCCATGCATAGGACAGAACCTTTTGCTTCTCAAATGGATGTCCGCACAAAAAGAGTGGCCCACATCGTGGACCGCACTTTTCTTGCAGCCGTGTTGTCTCCATGATGTCTTCTATCTTTATCATTCTCAGCTCGTTCCCTCCTCCAGCCTGTGTCTGCTTTCATTGGTTGTGTAGTGGCTGCATGTCTCCCTGACCAGTCCCAAACACGACCAGATATTTATCCTGCTTGGTATCTTTCAGGTGTCTGTGAGGCATCACTGAGCTCAAACCAGCGAACTCCAAAAACCTTTAATGAGTAGAGAATCAGCAGTGCAATGTTGTAGTAGGAGCTCAGCAAGCAGACTGTCAGCTGAGACAAATGAAGTGTCTAAGTTGACTATTTGCTGATGTTTCTATTTGAATTATCATTTTTTTAATTTAACTGTGTATGTATGCCTCAAATTTATTTGGCAAAAGAAGTATGGATTGGATCTATTTCCAGTTAAAAATAATGCAACTGCAGAGCAAACAAATCGTGGACACCAATAACACATGCTGGCCTCAATTTTTTGGTTGAAGCATGAGAACAAAAGAACACTTTGCACATCTATTTGATGAGATAGGTGTGGAGGAGGGGGACAAGTGGACCAGAAAGTTGGAAAAGAACTCCTACACACTGTCTAACTTGCAATAATAACATTTATTTCGGTAGTACACCTTCATGAGGCAAACAGTTTGTCAACGAAAAACCATCTTAAATAGGGAATATTTGATGTAATCTGCTATTTATATACTTTTTGACAGTGCACCTTAGTACCTTAGTATTTATCCCTCTAATGTAAATATTTTGGGACACATTTACATATGTAATGCTTTAATTTTCCGGGGCTGTTTTGGGTATTGCTGTGTGTTTGATAGTTAAATGTTATTTATGTCTTTTTATTGGACGTGGGGAATGTTACTGGCTGCAGACAAACAACCACTCCCCATTTAAGATGGCTTCTCCTTGACACAAACTGTTTGCCTGGTGAAAGTCTAGTACCAAAACATTAAATCAATTAAAATGTGACAGACAGTTTTTTTAGTCTAGAGAACAGAATACATATGAATCATTTCTGTGGGTGGAGGTCAGATTAGGTCACTCTGTCTCATAAGGCCACAAGGAACACGTACACACACACACACACACACACACACACACACACACACGCACACACTCTCTCACACACACACACACACACACACACACACACACACACACACACACACACACACACACCGCGCTGCACTGCGGCATTTAAACTCACCCGTCGAGGAAATGGCCCATTGTTAGGCTGTTTAGCTAAATACATAACTTTTCAGCTCCTGCAAGTGTTTTGCATCTATATGCATACTTTTCAAATTATTTTTTGTTTTTCAATGATGTGTTTTTAACCTTTTGATACAACCACACCCTCTATTTCCTTCCCATTTTGTTCCTCAGTTGCTGCCCAACTTAGCTTATAAAATACTCTGCCAGGTAACAGAGCTCCAGTACATCCACTTGCTTTCATTCAGACTTTTTAAGAAACAGTCATATCAAGAGTATTCCTGGGGTGGAAACGAGCAGCATGACTACTTTGCTATCTCTGCCAATCATTTTTTTCTTTCATTCATTCGGGTTTTGTTGTACGTGGCTGGCTCGCTCTGCAGACGATTACTGATTATTCAAACTATGATCTAAGTCCTCTGTCTGGTTCTGAGTTTTATTTAGAGTTAAATACAAATACAGTCCACATTCCACATATGCCAGATGTCGTGCCCTTCTAACAGTAGCAGGCACCATTTTTCACATGTTGTTTATGTTACTGTTTGCCAGAAAACACTGCAGGTATGAGCCGCCCTGCAGTCCTGAGCTGAACTAAGCAGAGAGTGCAGATCTGTTTATGTCTTGGCTGGACAGATGTGTCGGGAGAGTGAAGATCTTTGCAGGTTAAGGGCACTCTGACTGATGGGGCAATGTACACAAGAAGGGAGTCAGACTCTGAGCTGATATAACACAGCTGTCTGGCAGACTGCATTACACTAAAATGCCCAAATGGTCCACATTAACTATGCTTGCAGACACATTTAATGGGCAGTGAGGAAAGGTGGAATACAGTTGGGATGCAGTAAGTGCTCCACGGAGACTGTAGGAAGGCAGATCTCGGTTGAGGAATGAGTGTTTATCACCCTAAAGAGATGCTCCTCCAGATGTGCACAGAACACCGTTAACACATGTAAAAATTCACATACATGTGCAATGATGAACAAGCAGAAACACTCACACTTTCTCACATACGCAATCCAGTATGCACCTCTGCAATAAGACAGCTCTTAAATCAATCTCACCTAAAATTTATTAGCTGTTCTGGAGCTTTTGAACACAGTCAAATGATATTCTTTACTAGACAGATTTTGATATTTGTTGTGTAAATGCAGAGGTTCAAATTCCCATTTTTTTTCTGAGTATTTTAACATTGCAATATGTAAGAATTGGCCACTTGCCAAATTCGTACTCCAAACAAATAGGAGATAGCATTTCATCAGAGTAAACACTAACTTCTGCAGTAGCTGCTGCAGCTGCCATCAACAGTCTTATTAGCTGACTCTGCATTCGTTTTCACGTCACAAGCACGGGAGCATCGGACTGTAGGGAGAAGGAAGGTTTTGAGGCCTGGGGTGGGGACCCAGCAGGCAATGCTGGAAGGGAGCGGTGCCGAACCGGAACCAGGCGAAAGGGCAACAAAACCAGGCTCAGCAGACCAGACTCCTGGTGCACGCCACAGCCTCCTGTCAGTTTGATGACAGGAAATACAGTGCCATGGTGGTTTTCAGCAGCTCTGACCAGGACTCCAGGTACAATGAAGAGTGGAGACACGCAAGCTGTGAAGCAGGAGAGGCGCAGGAGGGAGGTCAAACACCAGTCATCGCCCACCTGCGGAGGCCTGAGCAGGGGTTACAGTCACGTCAGCCCTGGGGGGCCAGGAGATAAACCCAGCAAAAAAAACACACCTCTGTGTTATTTACTTAAGGGCAGACTAAATAAGCATGCTAACCTCCACGGATAATTGTAGCAAATTTAGTAATGTTTTAACTACAATTCCTACACATTGCACTTTTAAAAATGTTGATGTTAAATAGGTACAATATTAACCATGTTCACCATCTTAGTTTGCTTATTGCCACAAACTCAAAAAGTACATCTGGGGCTGATGGGAATGTCATTAGTTTTGCAGGTATTTGCATAAAAAACAAAGTATTGGACACAATGATTTTATACTTTATACCTTTATACCCCATCCACATGGAGATGCTACATTTTCCCTTTAATGTCTGTACAAAATTTCATGTTATCAAGATATCTCAGTCCAAACCAAAGCAGTGGAATGGCCAACAAACCAACATCCCAAGAGCCACGGCCCCCAGCATGACTAAAACACAGTCTGCTGGTGAGGATCTTCTGATATGATCGCCGGCTCCAAAATAGCAAATAAATGGACCGTTTTTGGTCAACAACTGCTTCCACAGTCAAGAATAACTGTGAAACAAACAAAGACAGAAGGTTCTCAGACAGTTCATTTACTGTATCTCTTTGCCTCATTACACTCTGACTCAGCAATGAAGAATTCTCAGCGTTTCACATGAACAAAAATATGCTTATCTGCATCTTTTGTACTGCGATTGTTCGCGTTTTGTAACTCTCTTAACTGCTCATCTGTGAGAGTAGGCACTTAAAAGGGCTCAACTCTGTCATCCTCTGGCGCCCGTCCACTGAGGCGGGGCAGAGTGTGTTGCGTACTTGGCCATGGCTTCATGGGAGTGATCCGTCCTCCTAAGACCACACCAAACAGCACCAGCGTTTATTAAAGCCCCTGCCTTGTTTACAGCATCCCCCTTTAACTCATCTGCTTGGAAGTGGTTCACCATGAGAGGAGAGCGGGGAGGAAAACATTCATCTGCAAATGAGAGCGATGAAGGAGCATCACATGATGAAGCTGGTTCTCCTTCAGGCCTCCATCCAATTAGTAGGAGAAGAGACTGGCAGATTTGCACAGGTGGAAGAAAGATGTCTGCTCAAGACTGAGCATTAGTGAGTCTCCAGTCAAACCCCAAAGGATCATCTGGCTATTTACAGTAATATACACTCACAGCCAAACCCCAAGAATCATCTGCGGAGAATAAAGCATAGTTGAGGCTTATCTTACCCTGTTTTCAGAGAGAGACAAAAAAGCAGGATCGGACTTGTGTGCTACAGTGAAGTTTTTCCTGAGTGGAAGCCGATTATTACGGCTCCAGAAAGATAACATTGTGTTGTTGTTGCTGTCTCGCATTGGTTTCTACGCAGGACGGCAGCACGCTGGTTTCATTCGAGTCTGTAATCTCAGTGAGACATCGCCTGGCATTTTAAACAGGATAGACCTTGTCTGAAAACGTCTCAGTGATTTCAGCGGGCTAGAATGAAAATACTGTACGATGATTCAGCACTTTAAACACACAATGGAGGTGAAACTAGTAGGCTTATACAAACAGACAAGCTTTACATGACTTTGCCTTTCAGAGCTTCCTGTTTTTTGGAGATTACTGTATATTTTTGAGATGCCTTTTCTTCTACCTTCACTGCAAGGACTTGTACAGTAAGCACAACATCTATAGCTTCACATACATTTCACACATCAACTCTATTGGCTTCACACATTGATGGAAAGTATCAAGTGTGGTTGTTTATTGCGCCCCTCCATTCAAAAATGTGTTTTACTTGTTCCTACTTCACTTGGATGTTTGAGCTTCACTATGCAGAAAGATGTATGTGCAGAGTTTAACACAAGAGAGCTGTTTTCACATTCATCAGCGAAAGAGGTAAAGTTTCTCCCTGCCAGCCTCAAACCTTAAAGGTCCAGTATAAATAAGATTTAAGGGGATCTATGGGCAGAATATGGCAGACATGGAATATTCACAAGTATGTTTTCATTGGTGTAATCCAGTCCCTCCAGGAATGTGCAGGCCTTTGGGGGTATTGTTGCAGCCCAAAATGCCTGATTTTATGGCAGCTTTTTTAAAAGTGTGATATGTTGAGATGTTTCAGGCATTTTTGCAATGAAAAGTTAAAATTAAAAGAAAAAAAAAAAGTTCAAGACTGTAAAAATTCTAACATATGCTTTATTTGTAAATGAAGACATGCACTGCGGACTTGTGCGGACATGCACACTTCTACAAAGAAATAAAATCCTTTTGGAGCTCAGAATCAGTCAAAACAGCAGAGTGCACAGAGCATTGATAAATATCAACAACAATTACAAAATAAAAGTACAAAATAATTAAATGTTGCAACTGCAATATTCCAGCTTCCTGGAGGGACTGATTAATCACCTGAAAATAAGAATCACTGTGTTTTTGTTACCTTAGAATGAGCCGTTTATATCTACAGACGGAGCAGGTCGTCGTCCATGGAGGTTGACATGTTCCGCCACCATGTTTCTACAGAAGCCCAGAACGGGCAAACCAAACACTGGCTTGAGAGGGGAGAGTGAGATGATGTGTTTGCAAGCTCACTGCTAGATGCCACTAAAATCCTACACGTGTTCTTAAAGTTTAAGGTGCCTAGATACAGGCGTGATTTTGTAACATCACTGCTGGTTTCAAAGCCAGTCGTGATCCAGAATGCAACTGGCACAAACACTGAGACGCCACCTTTCATTGGAGGAGGAGACATCTCGTCTCCAGTCGTTTAAAGCTGCTACAAGTGATTCTGAAGAAAGATAACTGATTTCTCAGTGAGGGAGAAAGAGAAGGAGTGGATGTAATTTGAAAAAAATTCAACCCGATAACTGGACTTTTTTTCCATCTTAAAAACACCATGTACTTGTACTTGTTTCTCTTCACTCCAGAGGGAAATAGCTTTTACTGCATTCTGCTAAATGAATATTTGTATAATTGATATTTAAAGGTGGGGTAGGCTGTTTATTTTGGCCTCACTGGGCAAAAGTTCCATAATAACCTTTCAGCATATTCCAATTCAAGCGGTCTGAGAGAAAACTAGACTTCTAATCCTCCTCTTGATGCAGATGCTTTAGAAATTCTAGTCCATGATAGGAGACTTTGGCCAATCACAGGTCAGTAAAATTGTTGAGTCTCACTCCTCAGACACACGTATTTGATGATACTGTAAAATTTTGAATATGTGACATGTACCTCCAATTGAGTACTATCACGCTGTGCCATTGACAATTCAAAATGTAAATGCATGTATGTAAAGCAGTAGTTGTCAAAGTTGTTGGGCTTGATCATAAAGCCATTTACAGAAACATGGAGGCCGCCCCTTTGTGCACTTAATTTTGAACTGTTCTGCAAATTTCCAAAAAAAAATAAATTGGTTCAGAATCCAAAAAGTTGGTAACCAAGTGGAACCAAATAATAGCAGGTTTTTCTTGGATGTGGGTGCATGGTGAATCTGTTGATGATGATCCATGGTTATGATGGTTCCGCTCAAAACGGCTGGTTCACTAGATAGAACCAAGGTTCCAAGTATCTTGAATGGCACCAGTTCAAGAGCCAGGGCTAATGTGCAGGAAACTGACTTAGTGAGAGTCATTATTAATCATTAGTATGAGCCTTACACTTATCTTTTTACACGTTTACAAGTTTTTTTCCCTGTATTTTCTTAAAAAGTCTTTTGAGAGCATCTTAATAGCCCATATGAAAAATAAATCCTAAAAACATTTTATTGATTTCAAAGTCAGCACTTTATTAAATGTTGATAAATCTATATAACCCAGTCAGCGCTAATATTAATCTAATATGCAGTGGTGGACTAAAAAAATACTTTTGTTCAAGTACTTTTACCCTGAGTATTTTCTTTTCATGCCACTTTCTACTTCTACTCCACTCCACCTCAGAGAGAAATATTGAACTTTTTCTCAACTTTTAGGTTATGAATTTACCGTATGGTCTATGGTGGAGCCCACTTTGTCATTCCCAAATGGCCTTCAGAGAGGTGTTTCATTTCACTCCTAAATTTTCACATTTTTTTCGGAGCGTGCTCTGAGAGAAAGCCAATTCGATCCTGCGTGGGTTGTGAAGATTCCAGTCAGGAACAAAAATGATGTAACCTCAAAACTGATTTAATGGCAAGGGGCCACATAACTCTCTGTCCAGTTAGTGTATACTGGACAGGGTGGACAAAGACCATATGCTTCATGTTGCTGAGTTACTGCAACACGAGCTGCATCTCTGGCTGAGATCCTGTGAACCCATTATGGAGACTTTCTCCCTTCAAACTGTAATAAACTACGAGGGATACTGGCTGTTCGGCCCCGCTCTCACTATGAGAACATGACTCCTCTCACAAGAAAACACTCAGCTGGATAAGCCTGTTGTTGATTGTCTTTATTCAGGTGGTTTGTAAACTTTACTGTTTGCACAGCATCTTCTCTTCAGACCAAACCCCAGATGTAAATATTATATATTTTATGTGTCAGGTTAATGTCTTTTCCATCCTACTCATTTCTCCTTTCTAAAAACTTTCTTAAGAAGCTGCAGTCTATGCAATTCAGCAGAAATATGTAGGAATGAAGTTTCTTCATGTCATTACTCAGTACAGTACATTACAGACGTAAGCCTACACTGAAAAAAGGAATTCACTCTTGCTGATCAGCTTTTTTTTCCCTCAAACAGGGCAAAAAATTTAACATCACTCATCTTCCTCTTCCTTGTAACTGACTACAAGCTAATGTTTGCAACAAATAAAGGGGAAGGAATCTTTTTTTATAAGCAGACAAAAACCAAAAATCAAAAATAAACAGTGACATGGAGCAGTAAGAGTTCACAGTGGATGCAGAATAGAGGATATTAAGTGTGCTGTCTCATATTTTAGCTATGGAATCATAGTAGATTCCCCCTTAAGTATTGCCTCGCCTTTTATCACACACCACAAAACAGTCAAATCTGTTTGACTCTGGAACAATAACTGAGCTGAAATGTTGTACAGAATCAGAAGTGACATCACCTTGATCACAAACAACCAAGCCCGTCTGAGGGTTTAACAAGTGACAATGACTCGACATATACCATCTGGATCACAACTTCTTGTTTTCATCCATTAAAGTTGCACCTCTGACGCCACCCAGTGGTTAGGACGGGTGTTACACTGAGTCACAGGGAGACTCAGCTGCTGCAGCTTCCTGTTCCACCTTTAAACTCAGCATCCAACATATTTTAATTCTGTCAGAAGTAAAACTAGGGTCGATCTATATGCAATAAATAAATAATTATGTTGCTTCTATTAAAATATTGTGATAGTGATGAGTCATGATTGTAGTGGAAATGGTCATTTTTTCCATTAAATTTTCACTGGGAAAAAAATAAATAAATAATTTTTCCTGGGGTCTGTACCAAACAATCATGCTCCCTGATGTCTGGAGAAATGTCACTGGTAAGCAGCTCCTGCAATTTGGATATTGCACTTGGCCATACTGTGATTTAATAATAATATTAGGATTAATTGTTCAGGCCTGAGAAAAAGCAATAAAATAAGGCCGTTTCGCCCTTGTTAAGAATTGTCCAGATACACACAAAAATACTACATGAAAAAAACTAGATAAAATTATGTAATAAATCTGATTATGTTCATGATGCATTTGTCTAAACAGTGGTTTTCAAATTTTTTCCAATCACACCAAAGAGCAAGCCAAAATCTCAAGACACACCTGTATTCATGTCAGTGCAAAATATCCTCCATAACCACAACCAAAGGAGGACTAGCCAATCAGAGACAGAGTTGCTAGAGTGCAGGTGAGAAAAAAAGGTGTCAGTTTTTCCCACCATCCAACAACTGTGCAAAAAGCAAATAGTTGGTATAAAAATGCAGAAATACAATACTTTGATTCAAACAGAAACAAAGTTATGCGCGCTTGTAGAATTATGCAATTTGCTGTTTGGATTGTAAAATAAAGTACCACCCATGTTGTCCAACTCAAACCAGACGCAAGACTTCATTTCATACATACATTTATTTTATATAAAAGAAAACAAGGGTCGCAATATTAACAGTTATACACACAGGGCCGTCACTGGAACACTACGGTATCCAACATGGCAGCTAAGCACTGAACAATGTTGGATGTCATTAAAACGTCTACGTGCTCCTCCAAGTGCCTCTTGGGATCCTGCAAGAAGGAAAGAAGATTAGAAAAGAAAAACATCAATAATGACATTCTTTAAATAAATACAGTTTCCGTTTTGGCGAGTCTCTGGTGTCAATTACAAAGTAAACTGATCCCTGCTTGTATAAATTTCTCTTCACTAATATGTCTGCACAATCTGTCTCTAACCCAATGCAAATTCACTTCAATGAAAGCAGCTACAAGGAGCTTTCATATTGTGTTGATTCTGGAGGCCCCTGTGGACAAAAGCAGTAGCCTATCCACTGCCATAACCACAAAATATAACATCAAAAATGAAATCTAATCTGAAGAAACCTATAGAAAAATGTCAATATTATTAACTGGCTAACTACTCACTATAACTTTGCTTGGGAATACATAAACTGAGGCTCTTCTGGTCTGCATTCCATAAATAATTTCATCCAATTTCAAAGAACCCGACGGGTGGCAGGTATTAAAACCTCTGGAAACAAATCCACAATCGTCTTCTAACCCTTAATTCAGCCTCTCATAAACATAACAGTTAGCACAGAAGAAGCATTAGAAATCAGATTTAATCCAAATTTGAAACATTATCATTGAGGTTTTTGTAAACTTTCCTGTATTGAGTTTGAATTGGGCAGGTTTGTGCTTGGAGATTTAGTCTGAAAATTAAAGAAATAATTCAACAAGCCAATCATAAATCCTCCGTGAATTGCCATGTGGGTGCAACCAAACTTATCTGGTCTCGATTCTGCTGCTGTTCTCTGAGTCTGAGCCAACTGAAACAGGGAGCTAAAGCCATTATATCACTCCTTTAATACAAACGGTGATTTGACCTGGCTCAAATCAATATCCGTTTAAGTGTATGCAGTATTTAGAACATCTTCCCTGCTTTACTTTGCTATTAGATGGTCTTTACTGATGGCGAACCAAAGCTATCTGTGCTCTCTTCACAGCCACAAAACTCCATTGAAAAACATTTTCATTTGAGGACATGGGAGTCACTGGTTTACCGCTGCCTCAATCCAGAGTTACTTCAGACCTGAACAAACGTGTTAAAACACCAAAGTCTCACAATAACACAAACAAACTAACATATCAAGGTAGCAGTAATCTTACAACTCCCCTGTCCTTCACGGTCAATGGAGTGTGGACAAGCACAGATGGCAGCTTCAGTTCCTCATTGTAAAAGACAACAAAGAAAAGTGGCAAACATGTTCTAAATATAGTGTACACTTAAATACATAAGGCTTCTTTTAGTCTTTTATTTAGGTGACTAAACTGGACCTGTCAATCAGACGTGACCTGCCATACCCACACGGTCCTGAGAAATGGCAAAATGAGCCATTTTCTGAAATAGGTTTTTGTAATAATTATGAACTTTGATTTTCACTTACAATTCTAATCAACACCAAGCACAAACAAGGACCTTGATGTAGCACCTTGTCATGTGGGAAAAAAATATATATAATGTTGCATGCATCATATCTGAAGTTTGAAATTTAACTGTTACCTGTTTTCCAACATTCTTGATTGCAAGCTGCTCCGGGGTCATTTTGTCCTCTTCTTCAACGGCCTGAGGTGGAAACACGACAATGTGTCTTAATACTGAGGGGGAGTACAAAACCGGACCACGCTCTGCATGCAAATGTTTATGCATGCAACCCTCTTTGCAGGTTTTGCCCTGCAGACATGCTGTATATCATTTTTAGGCCTTGCGAGACCATAAGAATCCTGTAAAGGGGAAATATAGCCAGCGCGTGTGCACAAGTTAAACATCGGCATTACTAAGACATGTCTCCACAAGCATCGAAAACTCAAGGGTGGATTCTTCACCAGCTGATCAGCAGAAAATTCTCTGATCCTCTGACGGATGCACCAGAGTTAACAGTTGAACTGAATAACAGAGCAGTGATTTTGTTTGTTACAACACTGCCCATAAATCTCTGGATTAACAGAGTTTTTAATGTCAATACTAAAAAATACCTAATACTTTATTATATGAAGATTACTAAAATATACATAAACATTCCTCAATCACAAAGCAGCACGGTGGCTCAGCGGTTAGCACTGTTTCCCCCGTGTTCATGTGATTTTCAAAACACACATGCATTAGGTCTGTTTCCCTGCCAGCACCTTGACCAACACACTGGTTTAGGACTGGAGTTGATCCCCAGGCGCTGCAAAAGGCTGCCCACTGCTCTTTAGGATGGATTAAATGCAGAGGCTGAATTTCATTGTGTGTGAGGTCTAAAAGGTGTACCTTGTTGTAGTTCTTAGCCAGCTCCAGCATTTCCTTGACGATGGTCTCATTGAGCTTGCAGTGCTCACTGTAGTCCTGCAGGGTCAGGCCCTCCATCCAGCTCTTCTTATGCAGATTCAACAGCATCTGAAAAATAATAAGTTATGTTTCTTATGTTCTACTAAAAAACATCCAAGTAAATAAATCATTCTATTAGAAGTATATTCTCAAACCTTTTGCTCCAGCTCATTTTTCCTGTAGTTGATGGTGATGGAGTAGTAGTGTCTGTTCAGTCCATGAATCAGAGCCTGACACACATACAAAAAAAAAAACAACTTAAATATTTGATGCAATAACATGCATTTTTAAGTGCTGAAAAAATATCCCAAATTAGGATTAATACTCCACTTTTTTGTTTTGATTCAATCCTGTTTGGACCTTCGGCAGTAACAGAGGATTAAGTCACATTAAAGTGGTGTAATATTAAGCCAACTGTGATTTCTCTAATTGTAACAAGATGATCTCTGATGTGATGTTTATCTGACCACTAATGACTAAGAAACTGAGACAAATAAGGTCATCAGCTGATTGTCTTTGCTACTCGTCATGGGGCACAAGTATTGTGCCTGTGTGGCTCAGAGGTGTGGAAAACAACACTTGAACATCTTCCCTTGGGCATTTTAGAAGAAATTCACATTGAGCAAAGATGATTTTGCCAAATCTAATGTGTTACCTGGATTGAGGGCTTGTTCAGATGACCCAGGTTGGATGTCGTCTGCCTTGGTTCATGACCCAACACCATCATGTTGGCGTTGATCAATCTGAAGGCATCAATAACAACCTGTAGAAGACAAGAACTGTTTACTGACTAGGAGGTCATTTCTAACTCACTTCACAATAGCATTTTTTTTGTAAGACAACTAAAATTAGAGCTACTGAGTTGCGAGGTTCCACTGCAGCAGTCACTTCTTTACCTTTCCTTTGACGCTCTGAATGGGATCAACCACCACTGCGACGGCGCGCTCTGACAGGGCCTCGAAGCTCTGCTGTGTGTTGATGTCCACACCAGACAACCAGCAGCCAAAACCAGGATGACTGTGGTACCATCCAACCACCATTTCTGGTCTGATAAAATAAGATGGGTGCAGGAAACAAACATGTTTAGAGGGTATCAAACACCCTTTAAATTTAGCCAAGAAATTTGCCTGTTTTGCCTTCAAAGCAAGATTTAATAAAACTAACTAGCCCAGAAATTACACACAAGTTCACATATAAAATACTCAATGTAAGGGTGCAAAACTAACTTTCTGACTACCTGCTAAATGGCTAATCAGTCTTTAAATTTTACTAACCAATCAGTAGGTTACCATTGTTTTTTTAGCTGTTGAATGAAGCAAATTTACCAGCCACTTGCATATTTACCAGCATTTGGATGGTGCTAATTTTGGTCTCTGGGTAGAGTAACTTTTTTGTAAGTTTGGTTCAAAGAATTTGTAATACATGTAGACAAACAAACAGTGAGTAATTTGTTAAATACTGTTTACTGTAAATATGTGTCAAGGTTTTACCTGCCAGTCTGCTTCAGCATGTCCAACATCTTGGCCTGGAACACAGGGTCTACTGCTTCAACACTCACACCCTGTTAGGTGAAAAACTGTCATTTAGTACTTAAGAGCCAAAGTAAAAATTGGCACCAAACAATTTCTTGTTTTTTCTTGTGTGACAATGTCAGCTTTATTTATTATGTAAAAAAGTTTCCAGATCAAGTATTTTCTATAGCAATGATGTATATTGTTATTATACAAAATACGTACTGTTCCTGACTGGGGCATGGCAAATACATCAATCACTCGCACTGTGTAGTCATCAACAAATTCTCCCAGCATCAGTCCCATGACCTCCATTGGTACACCAGCACGCCCGTGCTTCAACATCTAATGAAGAGGAAAAAACAGGAGGGAAAAGTCACAGGAGTGTTATTTTAAATACAAAAATGAATACAGCCACTTTGAAAGTGCAGGGGGTGATGTGATTACCTTGAGCAGGGCCAGAGAGGAGATGTACACCTGCTCAGCTGTGTCCACAGCAGGTGCATCTGTTGGAGGGCCCTGAGGAGTCAAAGCAAAGATTATTTTTCAATTCAGCCCCTTAAAATATAACAATTTCTCAGATTAATCATTACGATGAAACCATCATCTAGAATTTCAATGAATGCAATGTATAATGTATGGTCGTGATTTTTTAGCCCTTATTCCTGTGGTAATATGAGACTGCACTGGGACTCAAGCAAAGTTTCTGTGTTCTCACCCCTGAGCTTGAAGTTGAAATTCTAGTTTTTAGTAAGTAGCCTACATATTACTGATACAATAATGAATCACAACTGTGTTATGGGCAGTTTAGTCCAGCACAGTGTAGCCTACCAATTTTTAAACACTTACCAAGTAAGATTTTATAAGTATAAGCTTGCAACCATGTAAGTTTAAGTGTCATTTTTGTTCATATTCTTTATTTATGGACAATTCAGACTTTGTGTTACCTGGCCAAGCCCTGGCATTCCACCTCCAAGCCTCAGCAGCCGGTCCATATTGGGAACTGATAAACACACAATAGATACAATAAAGACATGAGCTTGCTTTCATACAATACAGCTGACCAGGAAATTGTAGAATTATCATATATCAGAGAGATTTGGAAAACAAATAATTACTGTTGTTGATTAATTTCTCAATTATCAATTGGTTGTTTGGTATATAAAATATATTTCCCAAAGCTTACAATTATGTCTGCAAATATTTCATTTTGTCCACAACACAAAGATCGTCAGTTCACTCCGTAATAGAGGACTACGGAAACCAGAAAATATTTACATATATATATATATATATATATAAAAAAGGTCAGCTTTGGGTTAAATGTCTTCCATTACATCAACTTTTATATTTTATGCTGACTAAGTGTGTGTTGACATTATGACATAAATTAACGTGAATTAATTGGGAATTGTTTTAATTTCGTGTCTTTTCTGGTCTGAAGCTATTGTACCTAACTTTATGACATAACGACTACAACGTTATTTGAATGCTAATGAAAAACTGAAAATAGCGACCAAATCGCTAGTTAGCTTCAGGTAGCTAGCTTTAGCTAACTTACCCGCAGTCACGTAAACACAGCACAAAAACGGGATAACCGGGAATTGCTCTTTAATTCAAATTAACAGCTGCTGTATTAACTGTAAAAAATATCTGCCACATTTACCATTTAGTAACATTAAATCGCTCGGTTCACGAATTAACAGTTAACGTACTGAAAGCGTTAGCGTATCGTTAGCTTACTCATGCTTGGCCTCTGTTAACTCGCACAAGAAAAGCAGAAAAATTATCAACACTGATTCAATCTCACCATATATTATTAAAACTGACGGTTGTGCTAAAGCTGTAAGCCTGCTTACCTGTTGTCAAATCTGTCGGATGTTCAGAAAAGTCTGCGTTTCTGTAGTCAGTCGAATCAAACCAACTGGCTACAATGAATCAGCCAGAATTGTCCTTTTTTCAGAAAAGCTACTTCCGTCGCACTGATGACGTTTTTGTTGTAGGCAGATTGGCAACTGCATAATCGAGACACAAGGGGGAGCCACAGTCATTACATTTCATACTACTGCTTCTGTAGCTTGGTGAATTTATTTATTTATTTTTCATTTTTATTTTTTATTTATGTATTATTTTCTATTTGAATAATATTTTAATTTTAGGTTCATTTTATTTTATTTTATTAGAGGTCATCTTCTGAATAAATCTGAACAAAAGGAGGGCATTAAAACTCTCTGAATTACTTGAATATTTAATGAACAAACTATTAGCTATTCAATTAACTTTTAATTTATTTTGATATTTTTTGCTTTTCTTTATATATGTAGGTATTTATTATTTATATTCATTTTTTCCTCCCCATTCTGCTATTTTTTTGTTTGTTTGTTTTTTGTTTTGTTGGTTTTTTTATGCTGCTTTGGAGAGTTATTGACAGATGTGTTTAAACTTACAGTCTTATTTATAATTATCGTTATTAATAATAATAATGAATATGTATTTATTCACCTGATAGAACATAGCACACATGCATGTAACTAATTACTGCCTAACACCTGCAATTATCATATATAATTCTATTGGGCTATGTCTTGTCTACTGTAAAATAATACCAAAAGCTTGCACAATTTCCAGATTCTATTTGAAATTCAAAATTATTATCTTCTATTTATGTAATTAATTATTATGTAACTGTTTCTGTGTTCTCTGAAACAGGACATATGCAACTTTGACAGCAGGATTAAAAAATATATTATATTTTATAAGAAGTTCAAATGCTTTTACATAATTTGAAATATGCTTTGTAAGTAAAACTGATAACAGATTCCAATTGTCAATGGATGGCATCAAATGGATTTTAAAGGAGATTGGTGGTAAAACTAAAAATCACATGTAATAGGGATAATTTATGTCTATATTTTCAGGTAATTGTACATTTTCAGATTGAACTGAAGGTAAAGCTGTTCCCTGACCTGGCTTTCAAGTACATACAGTGGTAAGTGTCATCTTTGTAAAGAGAGCACACTGAAATAAGACACAGCGTTTCCCTTTTAATACTAAAAGAGTGAAAGCAGCTGTGATGTTTGTGTGGTTTCTCATATTTCAGCATGCAAGCATTTCATTATTCCCAGAGGAGCCACAAACTCTGAGCCAAACCACACCATCACCAGGCCTGTGAAAAAGCTTCACTGTGCGCTTTCATGTATTCTGGCCAGACAGTTGCCAATCCAGCTGAGCGGCTCGTACAATATCACCCAAGAATGTTACCAGCCACACTGACCAGCCAGACAGGTCAGTTGGCAAGCTCAGGTCGTCCATAATTCTTCCTCAGCAGAAGAGGAAGGGGCAGATAGTCGTCCACATTCCTCAGTCCCTCCCTCTCCACACCCACAGGACCTCTTACAACCTCAACATGCATACACTTTGCAGTCTTAACCAGGATGTGCATCCTTATGATGGACTCGGCCAGTTTACTGCCTTTGAGAGTTAACCTACATAAAGTATATATTATTAATGTTGTCTTGACATCCAGTGGCTTCTGTGTTTGTCTCGTTTCTGTTGGATTATTGCTGATATAGTTTGAGTGCAGCCTCCTATAATGACACTTCAGCAGGTCCAGAGATGGGAACAAATACATCAAAAAGTAAAATACAAACTCATCAAATGTATTTAAATAGAATACATTCTATACAAACTCACATCATCACATTTTAGGAAGCCTCAGTGAGGGTCTGACCTGAACCCCTGAACACTGTGGTGCATGCTGGGTGGTTTCAGGTGGTCCTCACCAGAAAAACAGCAGTATAGGTCATCCATGAAAGCAGCTTAGATACATTTAATGTTAGGCGGCGGCCTTTAGTGGCCATATAATTATGACGGGGCAGAATAAAGAGTAAAAAGGCCCGCATACGAAGGGATGGGTCAAGGACAGGACTTTTACCAAGGACACTGGGGTTCATGTCTTTTGTAAAACCAAAAGTCAACATGGACTTATTTAAAGTTTTAAGCTAATTAAAGAAATTACAGTACCTATTGCAATAAATTAAAAATGACCATGATATGTCATCAGAGATTAAGGAAATGTGTTAAGTTGAAATACTCGCCACTCTTACAACAAAGCTACAGCTGCAGTGTTCCGGGCTGAAATATGTGTTTTTGAATGCCTGTTTCACATTTATAAAAGTTTAAATTAATGGCAAACGTTTGCCAAATGAGTGTCTGTTAATGAGACGTAACAAATCATTAATAATTAATAATCTTTTAGAAGGAGTAGGTTTTTGTAACGGTTAAATTGAGCAGTATGTCATCGTAGTCTCAAAGGCAGTGTGACAGGCAGTCACTGAAGTCCAACTCCAGAGTGTGTATTTTCAGAGCAGTGGACTTTTGTTTTCAGGATAATGGACTAACCTTTACATCAAGAGATGACTGACAGTTAAAAAGGGCTGATGAACTTACAATGTGGGGGAGGAGGCGAGGGGAAACAACTCGCTTCACCCACAGATTGTATATTAAATAGGATTTCAACCCATTTAATGTACCATTTAAGCCTCCAGCTTGCTATCTGAACTGCTATATTCATTTTTGCATGGGCAAAATGTTTCCTAAGTGCCATCACGAAACACAACATACTTATTTTAACCCAAACCATGATCTTTTCCTAAACCTAACCAAGTACTTTTGGTGCCTAAACCTGACCGCACTGTGTTCCATGTGTTTAATGTGGAACCTGTACTTAAGGTCCGATATGCCTGTTGCACAGGACGGGTCACATGATTCACTTGCATTTAGCCAAATGTGACGCAGCTGTGCCAAGTGGAATCAACCCATAGGACTGTGATTTTTTTTTTTCCCCTACAGTTTAAACCTGCGGATAAAAATGAAGCTTTTTTAAAATCAAATTACAGATTCACTATTCTGTTTCAAATACACAAATGCAAGCTATTAAAGTATTTTGTTGCAAATTGCATCCTATGTTTTTCTTTCCAGCAAACTATAGGAAACAAAATATTCGAAAATAATCAGACCTGTTATTTTATTGAGAAAAGACTTTGCTGTTGTTATACGAAAAGATTTTGTACCTTTGGGATCCAAGTGATCATCAAAGGATAAACTTTATGTTTAGTAACTCCTCATTCTTATTGCAGTTATGATATGGAGGGCGATGATATGTGTTTGTCCTCTTCCTTGGATTTTGTTGTTGTTGTTTTTCTGTATTTTTTGTCAGTTAATCTGTACAGTTGTCTGGGTCTGATATTTGTGTTACACAGAATTCTTTTTGAGGACAACATGAATATATGAATTTATGCACAAATGGAAACAATTACTAAATGAAAAGTAATTAAATCTGTATTTTAAATACATTTCATTGAAATACCGGCCGTCTCTGTATACGTCCATTATTAAAGGATCTGATAAACAATGACTTAATCAGAGTCAAAACAATACAGGAAACAAACTGTCATTATTTTCCCTTTAAGTGGGCCGAGTTTATTGTTTGCTGAATTGTTATTGCTGACTGGGTTATCTCATTGAATTCAGCTCTGCTTGTGATTGGCTGACAGCTTCCCAGTGGTTCAATTTGAAAACGATTCATTTTGTTGCTCCAAACAGAGAGAAATCATTACCGAAGCTTTTTGATGAATTACACAGACAAACAATGGATAGCTGGATGAATGAGATGAAGGCCACAGATCAATTGACTTATTGGATATTTGACACATTTGAAGGTTAAAAATACAATGCAAACTGATGTGGTATACATGTTTTTAATTTGTGAAATAGTTTAATTACAGTTAAATCCAATATTAAATCCCCTATCAGTAAAAGGGCAATTTATGGGGCATCAATGTATAGGGATTATCGATCAATAACTGGGTAATAAGAAGCACAGGAAAGCATCTATATAAAGTCTGTTGAAGCTGATCATTCAGATAGGAACGATTGGACTTTTCAAGGAGCATCAGAAGTAGCTTGTAACTTGACACCAGCATGAAACCTTAATCCTACCAGCAGAGGAAATAAGGGAGAGAAATTTGATGCTTTAAGAGCTTCCCTGCACCCTGATGGGATTTGGATTTAGCTTTGCTTTATAAATCTCCAGCAGGACCTGCAGCAGGATGACTGCCAGTGGCAAGCACTGCTTTGTGCCCTTAAGTGTTGGTATGTGAATATAAAATGAGTGTAATTAGATAAAAATGCTAAGGCAAATGTGTACCTAGACAGTTTAAGTACAACACCTCTGGGGTCACATATGAGCCTGTGTAGCTTAAGATTTAAATCCCTCTGCAGCATCTCTACTAATCTGTCTACTTTAACTGTATGAGTAAACATTAAACTTGTTTATAGTGGTTAAGATGCATACCGTACACTGTGATGCAAAGTATGTGGTTTGACACCGCGTGGGCATCTTTGTTGCATCATCCCCCTGCTCTCCTTTCATTTCCTGTCATCTCTATACGGTCCTCTTTTGAATAAAAATGTACAAAAGATACTTGAAAAAAAAATCACATTCACAAGTTGACTTTACACTTTTCTTTCTGAGAAATTGAAAACAAAGGACTGTACAACACCGTTTTGATGTCTGTTCCTCAGTGACGTTCGCATGAATAACGACTTGTGATGTTTGCAAAAAGATGTTGGTCAAATACTTTAGACACAAAAGGTAAAAAAAAAAAAAAAAAACAAGGACACATTTACTGATATGAAGCCATTTTACATTCTGGCTGCATAATGTTGACACTAGAATTATTCAAACTCAAGACTTCAGTGGGTTTTTTTTTATTATTATAAATGGAAATATTCCTCATGACCTTTGCATCATCATTTTACACATGTCCCAGAAAAATCAGGCAATATATTTCAAATAATTGGCAAAGTTGTGATCTCCACATGAATCTGAAATAAAGATCTATGACTCTGAAAGAAGTCTGACTGCAGAGCTTGTAGAGTGGCTCGCTGAGATTTGAACGGTAAAGGAAGAATATGCCAGACTGCCGTTTCTGAACACAGCTCATTGCATCGTTGTATTTCCAGGTCGTCAAATAAAAATGCTTTTGATCGGTAAAGCCTCCTGAAAACAGCAAAATAATGAGAAAGTAAGAAAATACAGGCTCTCTGCAGATACAGACACCACCACACACTTCTAGAGGGTCATGAATGATGACTGAGAGGGTTAATTTTAGATGAGTTTATGTATTGTTTTTTGTTGTTGTTGTTTTTAGAAAAATCCTCCAATGTATATCTTTAATGCACTGTATGATAATCTTTTTTAATGTATTGCATGATAATGTTGCATGATAATGCATGAATATGTTATCATGCCAAGTAAAATTTATTTACACAAAAAAAAAAAAAAAACAATTGCACAAACAAGGCACACAATCAGAGCCATGGCCAGTATCTCAGAAATACAGAGATCATCAGTCTACATCCCTCCAATGCACATTTTACATGTATTATTTTGTTGTTGTTGTTTCTGTTATATTAAAATATAAACATATCAAGTCTTATTTAATCTCAGTGGAATCTTCCCAGAAAAATCAGAAGATATGACCTCAGTTAAACAGTTCAACATATGATAAAAGTGGCTGATGCACAAGAATGAAAAACACTAATTTGTTCACATGGCAGGTGAAGAATAGAGCTGTTTTTAAAAGCCTTTTGATTGATTGTATTGAGGAAGGGGTGGCCCACCCTGCTGGTGTAATAATGAGGGAGGCTGGTCCATCTGAGTGCAACAACTGAAAGCTTTATTTAAGCCCGTGCCAGATGAACCTAAAGGGCCTTAGAGGTCAAACAGGAGATCAGAAACATAGGAAGAGGCCATCTTATCTTGCATCAACAGCAAGCCACAGAAGCTAGAAACCTATAGTTCCTCATTTTTGGTCATTAATTTGCTTAGTGCTGGTTTATATTTATATGCTATATGTGAAAAATGCTTAGTTTACACTTTTATAGACTGCATATCAGCAAATCAATCATATGAATGCACTCAAAAGTGGAAGATATTAATGGTTCTCTTGATTTATAAGTCGATATTTTGCTCCTATTTCGCCATCAAACCTGTATGTCACATGATGATGGAACCTATAGGGGAGTGGTTCTCAAATGGGGGGCCTTGAAGGGGTTCCAGGGGGTCCCCAGCAAAAAGGAGAACACTTTACTTTCATTGTAATTCCATCTATAAGCAACACAATGATATAATGCATGACTATTTGGTGATGGGTTTGATAAACCAGTGTTTCTTGTGTATTTATTTAGCAGTGGTGCAATTACCATGTTCACACGGTGGCTATTTTGACATCGTGTTCAGGGTGGGGCACTTAAATTCTGTTATCAAAAAGAACACTGTCGCCCTGCTGTGTTCATGGTCATAAGTTTACAAAATATGATAGTTGTCATGTCACTGACTCCTGATTGAACAGCAAGTGAAACGAAAACAGCTGGTCAAAATCTGGAGTGACATCGAGCCATATTTTCAGATAACACAGCATATTTGACAACAGCTAAGGTTAGCATTAACAACCTCGGAGCTAACAAATCAGTTTGATAGTATTACAAAATACAATATGAAAAGCATGAATGAATTCTGAAATATCAAGAGAAGAATTAATTTATACCTTTCATACTGCATTATGTCATACTACCAAACAGTAATGTTAGCCAAAAAGTGGTTGAATTAGCTGTTTTCTAGCTAATGAGTGATGAAAGATATTGTTTTCATTTCAAATATAACCCCATGTCCCCCTGGATCTTCACTGTGCATTGTCTTTTTCAGTTATTGTTTGGTTGGGTTACTTTTGCCTGCCTCTGTCGAGACGAAAGAAATTATGGCTCATACCACAACAACAGAAAATACTTTCACAAAGTAAGAGATATATGTTATTGTTCTCCTGTAAGTCTGGTAAAACTAACCAGATCAGGCTTATTTTTGACCGTTGACTCAGTGATGAGGTGGACTTCATTTAAGCTTCACCCTGACACCCATATTACAAGAGAAAAAGCCTGTGCTGCAACCGTCCCCCTCTATGCTATTGTCCCTGCTCTCCCGTAAATAATGATTCACCGAGACGTGAACAGCAAAAGACATGAGACAAAACTAGCATTATTGCACAAAGATCCTGTAGTAGTAATATTACAGAAGAAACACTGTACACTTTCTGTAATAAATCATCTGAAAGTGAAACTCTTATCAAATGGAGATCTTTTTACAGCAGCCAACTCTGCTGGGACGAAAGAAACAGCCGTGGGACAAAAAATACATCAACCACAAAACAAATAAGTATTGAATAGTTCTGACATATAACACTCATTAATAGTTCTGTTAGTCCTCCAAGCAAATGATCACGTTACTCCCTAATCAGTTTTCATGTTAAAGCTACTACAAGAAACATTTCTTTTTTTCTCTTTTTTAATTTTATGTTTAAATAGCCGGTTTTCTCTTTAATGATCTTGTTTGCATATGTGGGTCATACTGAGGCACTTGTAATAAATTGAGATTGTTTCATTATCAGTTAAAAACTCTTTGTAGTAGCTATAAATGTCCCTGTTGAATGAAATTGGTCCAATTCGTCAAATTCAACTTAGTGCAAAAATACCTCTTACGGACTATTCCTCACACAGAACAGCCTGATGAGGCCTGTCATACACATCTGGACTGATGAGACCACTGTTGGTCTTCCTCATGCTAACTCTGGGCATTTCCAGCAAATGTGATGAGAAAGAAATAAACATTACCGTTAAGAGAAAACACTTCCATTTTGTCTTTGTATTTTTCTATTATAGCTAGAGCTGCACAACTAATTACAGCTGCAACAAAATCACAATATGGCAAGGTGCAATATCCAAACCACAGAACCAGAACCAAATCGAATTTTTTTTGAAAAAGGAAAAAATTGTATGAGAAAACAACATTTATAATGAGATACTGTAGTGCTGCAGAGATGACCTGGCCTTAAAAAAAAATCTTGTTCTCCAGATGAAAGAAAACATGTTTGTTTGGTACAGACCTCAATAAATCACATCATCACCATTTTAGTTTTTTTTTCAGTGAACATGAAAATTAGAATTCAAAAGCGATCATTTCCACTGATCATATCGCATACTGCAATCACAATTACAGTTAAAATGATCACAATATGACTTTTTTACTAAATCGTGCAGCCCTAACTGTAACTCTGGCAAAACTAATCGGATCAGGCTGACTTATTTATTTATTTAGTTATTTAGTTATTTATTATTGTTGTTAAAAGAGAAAAGGTCAGTGTTGCAACCGCCCCCCTTATACTTTCATCCCTGTTCTCCCCTACACTTTGTGTAATAAAACATCTAACAGCAAAAATCTCACAAGACTGGGGCCTGATTTGTGTCAGTTTAAAAGTCCTTGATGTGAAAGCGTTTGAGAACCATTAGCATAGGATACAGGCTGTATTTTAGAAAACATTAGTCCAATATTAAAGACAGCAGAAAATGTTTTAATATATTTCAGATATTAATTCTGTGTTCTTGCTTGTGAATCCACTCTCTCCTGTGACCTCCAGCTCAGGCCAGCAGCTCACTGCTTATATTTCATTGCATCCTGATTCTCTGACATGTAGTGTGTTGGATGGGGGGAAGGGTAGGAAGAGGAAGAGGGTGTGTGTGTGTGTGTGTGTGTGTGTGGTTGGTGGAGGTGGGGGTGAAGAATGCTTGGTATGTGCGGACGACAACAACATGAAAGGCGACGAGTGTGCAGCCCAACCGATTGTGCGCCTGCAAATCAAACCCAAACGCGCTTTGTGTCCCATTATAAATTGCGCCGCAGACCTCGGGCGTCTCGACGTGCCTTTGTCGCAAAAAACAAACCGCCGGTGCGAGTTTTTGTGAGGCCACCGCGCAGCTCATTTGATGTCAAACACCCTGCAGAGGCGGAGATGGTTTGGTCTGTAGTAGGTGGGACTGCCGAGCGGTCTGCTGCAGGACGTCGTAGATCAATGAACCGGACCGGAGGGTTGGTCCATCCATCGCCTGGTGTGCTGTAGCGGTCTGACTGTATAGATGTGTCAGTGTACCTATGCAGGAGCGAGGGTTTATTACTCTTAATCAGTATGCGGATGTTTTAAACCGTCTGTCGGCTGTTTTATAGGCTCCTCACACCGCTTGGATTCCGTCTCTAGTGGCTCCATCGCTGCGATATTTTTATTTGTGGGGAAATAAAATACACCAGTAACCTCCAGGATGATCTTTGCAAACACAGGCAACCCGCTGAAGACAGCCAATCGTAAGCAGGTAAGGCCAAAAACACATTATTATTATTTCTGCCTACTTTTTTTTTTTTTTATGCTCACACCTGAGGCAGAATTTGAAGCCACAAATGACATTGGAAAGCCCTTTCCGTCTCTCGTGTGGAATATATGCGTTTATATCTCTTAATTTTAATGCAAAAAGAATTAGATTCTATTAAAAAATAGATCCTCTTACTCTCAGTCAGTATCAAACAGGAAGCTGATCCTCTGATAGGCTACATGGGGAGATAAAACCAGCTGCTGCTCTACTACCACCGAGACTTTAATTATTATGTCCATATAACCTTGTTTGCCCACTCTGGTCAATATGCATGGCGGTAATTGTAGTCCATTTTATAGATTAATGCATTCGGGGTGAATCCACACACACGCAGAAAGAGAGAGATGGAGGGAGTAGGAGTAATGTAATGTATGTCAGTGTGCTGAAGTGAACTGTGCTGCCTTCATCCTTCATTTTGACCTCTCAGGTGAACAAAAAGGTAATTGCAGGCCGAGCCCCCTTTTGCTTTCCCATCACACTTTCTGATTTAGATGGAAGATGGGAAGAGAAGGTGAGGCAGCTGTTGTTATAACCTCTGACGATGATGATGGTGATGGAGATGGTGATGATGATGATGATGATGATGATGATGATGATGATGAAGGGAATGTGAGAGGATGAAGTTGGATTGGGGGTTCAGATTGGAGCCTGCAGCCTTATTAGGGCTGGGCTATATGGCTTATAAATAATGTCTCCATATTTTTAGACTATGCTGTGGTATGCACATGGTTTCTAAAATCAAATAATGCAAACATGATGATCTTATAGAATATTGTGCATTGCTGTAGATTAAACCATCTAACAGATAGGGCTGAGCAATATGGACAAAATCACATATCACAGTATTTTATTATTTTTTTTTTTTTTACCAAATACTAGGGCCCGAACAATACTGGTCAAAAATACATAAGCCAGTATTCTGACAGATACAATGTAGAGAATATGGAATTTTTTTTGCCTATAAAGCTAACAAATAAAAACAATCTGCATTATGTTCTGTTATTAAAAAAAATTAATATAGGCATATATCAAACAACATATGCTGATACTGATATACAGCAGTATAGCTGTGATAGGCCAATAACAGGCCAATAATATTGGTTGACAGGCTCAATACCAAGTACCTTAATATTAGGACAATATTGTAGGAATGACTATGGGTGCTTTTGTGAAATATTGTAACAGTGAGATTTTTATTTTAATTTAATGATGATAATACAGGGTTTCCCCCAGCAAATTTGTTAGGCCCAGTGGCCAAGTGCCCTTTTTGGTGAGGGCCTGGCATGATAACATAATCACGACTGAAATTGCTGAATCGAGAATTTAGAAAAATCAAAACACAGTTTGAATAGGGCCCATTAGGGTTGGTCCGATGGATCACAATGCCTGACAGTCATCGGCTATTGAGCCCTCTGTGATTTAAAAGTGCCTTAGAACTGATTTACATGATGTTTTTTATGGAGTGTCAGCCAGAGAGTGCAAAAACAAAGGATTGGTTTATTATAATAGCACCTTACGCCTGATTTACTAAAGGAAAAACAGCAAGAAGTACTGTGCAATTTGTAATTAATATCCAACATATATCCAACCATTATGCCAATGTTTCTGGTGTTACGGTACTCAGTGGTGATTCCTCTGTTTGGATTGTGCCAGGAATCACACATATGATGTTTGTCAGTTCAAAAGATAATTTTACAAGTGAAGAAATTTGAAGTTTGTTTTAAAATTGTCAGACTGTGAAGACACATAATTAGAAATACTACACACCCAGTGTTGGCATAAGTGATACATGACGTTAGCTACTGAAGGTATGATGTCGCTGTGTGTTTTAGTACCAGGATGTAGTCACACGAGTAACAGGTTTTGCACGTTCTTTGGCTTCCTGCCTGGACCAGGAGTTGCTGGATAAAACACCTCAGGCAAGATTACGTTACAGGGGACAGCGATGTTGTTGTTGGTGACTTATATTGTGCAAGATGAGAGATGTAGTTCACTGAGCAATTTCACACGCAAAAAAAACTGCCTCTCTCCATTGACAACCACACCAAAGTAACAACCTTTCCAAAGTAAGGTGCCATGGAGACCACTGGAAGGGGAGGGGCTTCACCTCTCTACAGTGCATTCACATTTTATCCAACAGATGTCGCTGGTGAGCTTTCCAACTGAGCCGCCCCGCTGTTACTGTTGTTTTAAAACAATTTCAATAGTGGAATGTGTATAAGTAGTTAGTATTGAGTGCAAATAAAAAAATAACTAAACTTAGTCATCGTATCCACGTCACTGATGATTAATATTTTGTGAAAGCACCAATATTTATCCTTACAATATTGCTGTGATACTAATAAAAATCTATATCAAGGTATTTGGTCTAAAATATTACAATGATTTTGTCCTTATCACCCAGTCTCAGATCTTTTGAGATCATCTGAGAATTCATGGTATGTTATTTTTTGAAAAAAAAGGTGTATATGGAGATATACATTGAGTATTGTGTCGGGTTGTAATGATACCAAAATCTCGCAGTACGATAATGTTACAACAAAAAGTTCACGATATGATATTTATCACAATGCTAAAAAACAAATAAAAATTATGACTTGAAAAAAAATCCTTTATCAAGCAATAAATCTGATGTGTACGTCATTTTGGGCATATAAAATGTGTTTTTCCTGTAGACTTCTGCCTTCCTTCTTAAATAAAATAAAAATAATGAGCCATGACCTAAGCATGTGCAAAAAAACTGCATGAATTGTCTTTTGAATGTTTGAATTATGTATGTAGATTTGCAAATCGAATGCAATGCAGTAGTCATTTTATGAAATAAAATAAGTATAATAAAATAACATAATTAACCATTTAATATCACTGTATATATTGCCACAGTCTGGGACGACATTTAGACATTTTTTATTTCGATATTTGATGTATTGGTACATCCCTAATATTGTGGAATAGCCTAAAAGCATTGAGATATTATTTATATTGCCCAGCCCTACTGGTGAGTTCATAGAAGTACATCACTTTACAGTAATTTAAAACCAGAAAAAGACAACACATATGCCACATCACGATATAATGACATCCAAAATCCAAAAGACGATAGAGTCTCATGTCACAGTATCAGTAAGATATTGATAAATAGGCCAGCTCTAAGCCTTATAAGACCCCAAATGTCCCCCTTTCAGATTCAAACTGTGATATTTATTCATCAGAGGAACGGTGCTGAGTATTACTTTGAGGACAGGAATGTGAAAGCAACCACATATGAATCCCCCTTAGGGAAGCAGTGAATGAGTTCCTGGCGTGGGCGTAACACAGGTTGAGTCTGCTATAAGGTGTGATGATGATGATGCCTCTGTGAAATGTGCCCTCTAATGGAGTGGGCGTACAGTCTCGGAGGCCTGATGTGAACCCTTGATGGTCTCTAACTAAGTTAGCGCCGTAATTGCACACCAAAAAAAATGTAAAGCCTCTACTTGAAGACCTAACAGGCCTAACAGATGTTCTCCTGCCACAGCGATCAATTCCTCATCTGTAAGAGAAAAATAGCTGCTATGAACATTTAAGCGTCACATGACAGTGGAGGAATATTTCAGTGATTCTTGTTGGCATGGCTGTTGGAGTGGATTGTCCTTTGGTTATTATGGACAGATGGTGTGATTCTGCCATGCTTTTGTGTCTTTGATCTGATCTGGAGAGGGTTTGGGGTGGCTCGGAGCTATTTTAATGAATGAGTAAGGGGAAGGAAATGCTTTGCAGGCCAGCGCTACGTGGTTTGGCTCACAACTATGAAGAAAACTGTACGTTTCTGATAAACACTACGGCAGGATATGAGACCTGAACACAGATTTAATCACTTTGGTGATTCATAAAAGCCCACACACAAGAAGAGGTGCGTTTTAATGTATTCTGCGGTGCACTGGTGGACAGAATCACCCTTTTTACAACCAAAAGGAGCTCAAAGGTCAAACCTACCGGCCACTGAGACCCTGACAGTGGTGGAAGAAGTATTCAAATCCTTTACTTAAAGGTACAATGTGTGAGATTTGTTAGTTGCTGTTGTTGAGTCTCACTCCCAGGTTGTCAAATACCATAGATTTGGGTTGGTAATGTGTCCGGGACACAGCAAAATAATAAGAAAATATGGAGCAAAACTAAGCTGAATGAATATGATTTATGATGGGAAAATAAACAAACAAGAGTTGCTTGTTGATGCTTTCATGCTGACCTTTATTCCACTGTTTTTGTTTTTTTATTATTAGTTGCTTCCCATATCATTGCTAATGAATGCTAATGTGATTCTGGGGTGTGAATTTTTTTCAGCCTCTGAAGGGAGGCATGCTAGAAAAATTCTGACAACCAGAGAAAAACCTAAGCTGTGTTGACCTATATGTGGATCACTGATAATTAACATCTTAATAGGAGTACAGCAACTTTTAATGTACACGAAATAATAAGGGCAGATTGTGCGGTTGTGTTTATTTTCAGCGTTTTCGTTCCACACAGTTGAGACGTTCTTGTGATCTCTGTTGACCTGGGATTAAATTAGATCATCTGGCTCCCATAAAGTTACTAACAGTGGGTTTCCTGTGTGCAGTCCTACCCCATGACTCCGTCCAGTCCCAGCAGCAGCAGCAACAGCAGCAGCACAGGCCTGGAGCAGCTCAGCAAAACCAACCTGTACATCCGCGGGCTGCCCCCTGCTACTACAGACCTGGACCTGGTCAAACTCTGTCACCAGTGAGTACACACATATGTACAGTATGAACATAAGCAATAAATATGCACACCGGTATTTTGTCACTGATAGGCTTGTTTGCTTTAATAACCAATAGTAGTGGGCTTTAGATATCACATACCAACGTGATTTCAGTCTGATTTGATGAAGGTCTCTCCCTGACCATAGCAACAAATATATGGGTCAGTCTGCAGAAATGTCCACTTTAAGAATAGCAAGGTGTATATTTTATTTCTATTTCTAACAATTTAATTTAGACCACATTATTGCATAACTAACTAACCTTGTGAATGCACATGAATGACAGATTTTTTGTGCCTTTATTTAAAGACCACATGTAGTCTTTTAGTCACTGGTCTTTCATTACCCCTTTGGTAATATCAAAGGCTTTTATTGAATATTATTCACAGAAGAAGAATAATAATAAGGCAATCAGTCACCCTCTTCCCCTCTTCATGTTCATGATTGGGCCGTTCTATCAAATAAAGGCATAAAAAACAAAAAAAATCAAGCAAATCAGGAGATTATCTTTAATTTATTTTTAATCAGGTTCGGTAAACGTGTGATTGAAGAATATTTGTTCATTTGCACAACTGCGTACTTGTTATAAGAATGAATATATTTGAAAAAACAGTTATGAACAAGAAATGATTCGATCATTTAAACCTTAACCAGTGATAAACTGATTAATTGGGCAGATTATCTGGAATTTTGTGGCCTCGCCTGCTGCCTGCGCCCCCGAGGCCAATAAACAAAAAATGTCTGCAGACATACATGTGCAGGCAGCCTCATCAGTGAGGCTGCTGTGGAACAATGACTTTGTGAGTGACAACTTTGTGAGTTTTGGGATGGAGGTGAAAAAGTTAGTTTGCAGTCCTGCATTATAACTCGCATGGATCGTGATATAAATGTTTGCCTCAAGTTCCTCTGTCACCATCGTCTTTTCCAAATGTTAGCACATTTATCCCATCCTAAAACAGCAAATCTAATCTAAAATTGTACTAGCTAGCCTTAAACATTATAATGTATAGATTAATGCAGTCTAATGACATCCCTTCTACATACTGTGACCCACTCTCCCTTAAATACATTCTCCCTTAACTCACGTTCCGAAATTCACACTACAACCCAATGCATTGTTCTGTTTCATTAATTAATAAAAATCCCTGTAAAACAGCATGTAACTGACTAAAACATCTATCAGCTGTAATGTGCATTGAATGTAGGAAGTATACACGAGTTCTTTGTTTTAACCTCATTATCATTATCAGTATCAACCACTGAAAAACCCAAATCAGCGACCACTAATCTTAACTCTTGACAGGAGCAAAATTCAGTGAATGCCAAAGTGTTTTCATGTTAAATGTTATATTTTGAGATTTTGGGAAATACACTTATTCACTTTCTTGACAAGAGTTAAATAAGAGGATTGGTGCCACTCTCATGTCTGTACGATAGATATGCAGTTACAACCAGGAGATGGTTAACTTAACTTACACACACACACACACACACACACACACACACACACACACTCACACACACTTACACAATTTCGATCGTCCCAGCTAATCTTCAATCATCCATCCTTTATAAGCACACACACGCGCAAAACTCATGTTTTTCCTTGATGCTTTGATAATATTGTTTATGTGACATTTATGCCAATAAAGCTTGTTGAATCGAATTGAACTGACTGGAAACAGAGGGACACAGCTCGCATGGCTCAGCCCAAAGATAACAACATACACCAAAAAGAAGACAAAAGGGGACATTTCCCAAAATGTTGAGTTATTTGTTTACTGCCAATGCTAAAAATCTCATTATCCTGTGTTTCAATAGGGTTTTAGTGTCTCAGAAAAGTTTTTAAGTTGCTTCTGATAGGTTTCCTCCTTAATAAGAAGATACTTTTGGGAAGATGTATTAATAAAAGGAAATATTTTACATTTAAATGGCTGCTAACTGTTTCCCCCTGTTTCCAGTCTTTGTGCTAAGCTAAGCTAACCAGCTTCAGGCCATAGCTTCATATTTAGTATTTATAACATTTTTATTTATATATATTTTTAGATTTATTTATAAAAATGTTATTAATTCTCTTCTGACCCTTAGCAAGAAAAAAAACTGATTCCCCAAAATTTCAAGTTACTTGTTTATGAGCTTCAAAGGCTAAAAACAACCATTAACAATAGCCTATTTTGAGTTTCAACATAGTTGTAGTGCAGAAGTTTTAAATTTGGTTCTGATAAGTGGATAAGAAGAGACTTTTGGGAAAATGCACTACAGTTATAAATAAAAGTAAATATATTGCATTTAAATGGCTGTAGTTGAAGAATTTTAATTGAAGTTTGACAAAGAAATACTGTCTGCCGTTCTAGTGCAAAAACAAACACGCTGGTTTAACCATAGTGTACGCTGACGCATAAAATGCTCCAACCATGTTACCTCTATAAACAGACACGCACATGGAAAAGTCTTAGCTCAACTGTGGTATGTGAAGCGGACTGTAAAAATGATTGTTTTCTAAAAAGAACGAGTCATGTAAAGCAGCCCAGCGCACATGTTTGATACGTGATACTATAGGCTTCAGTCTGAGTGGTTAGTGCGGTGGATGTGCCATAATTAGTGGAGTTTTGTCTCCTCTCTTTCCCTCTGAATCACAAGCATATGGAGTGAGGCATTCACCCATGTAACCAGCAGCAGCAGCAGCTGTTTGTGTCCTGTTTGCTTGTGTTTTGTTCATGTTCCCAATGGTGTTTGCCAGCACAAAGCAGAAATGAAAGCGCTTTTCATAGCAACAAGGTCTGAATGGTGATGTAAGCTAGGCATTCAGTCTGTATGGTGTGTGTGCACGCTCAGATAGCAGCTCGCAGTTTGTGTCACAGTTCAACTTGAGTATAAAGTCAAAGATAAAGCAAAGCCCAAAATGTTGACATTGGATTAATAGTGTTTGGAAACGTAGGAGAGCGTAGTGATGTATGATAGAGTATGTGCCTCTGAAATCACCAGCTATCTCCGTCAATATGACCAGTTTTTAATATTTTCATGAATTGTTGTTATATAATTGTGTTGTATTTTATTTATGAGCTCACTAGATTTCAGGATGAATCAATGAACTCTGTGCAAATTCATCTAGAAATGGATACACAGAAATTTGACTGACATAATGAAAAGTCTTGCTTGATTGTTTGTTTACACATATAAAATTAAAGGGCTATTATTACACATAATCAAGCTAAAATGTCATCTTTTTTGTGTTGGTGGGTGCCTGATTTGAAATATTAATGGCTCAAAGTATAGTTTTATCTCATACCAGCTCGCACTGATCTCGCGAGGCAGCTGAATTCACAAGGTCACGCAAGAATCCATCTTGCCCGGTTTCAAGTTATCGGTTTAAGGTCAACATAGATACTGTGATGGCATCAGTTATATCAGAACTGGTGAGTAATTTCCTCATTGTAAGAAGAGCAAAGAAAGGCACTGAAGCCTTTTCTCAATGGAAAAAATGTTTTCGCTCTTCTCTTGACCGGCTTCAGCAGACAGATGGTTCATCCAATCACCTGCCAAGTGTTTTTTTTTTTAAAGTGCCTGCCCTTTCCCAAACAGCTTCTAGGGACAACTTCCCAGACAGTTCTGTGCATCAAACCATCTGGCGTGTCAGGTTAAGCTCCCGCTGCCAGTCAAAAAAACAAAACATAAAAAAACTGAAGACAACTTTAGGTAACTTTTGTAAAAACACATTTCATTTAAACTCAACAGACAGAAAAACCATCTTGCTCAGTCCTTCCACTATTATAACAATCCCCAGCTCTGGTTTAGTTGAAATAAACCCTTCAATCACTGCGTTAATGTGAAAACACTCTGGTTCTATGGCCTGGTTTACTCTCACATGTCCTCTGGCTCAGTGCACCGTCCTCCAGCCAACAGCAGCAGTCGTCACTCTGCAGACCCTGAAATTAGCAAAATAAAAAGACAAATATCGCCCCAAAAAAGGCAACCATTGTTGAACTCAGGTAGTTGTTTGCACATCTGCCCAGTTGCCCAACCCTATGGCAATTGTAGTGCGTACGGGTCGGGCAGTCTGGCCCTATTGATTCATGTTAACCTTTTCAATTAACACTCGCAGTCCGGGAGAGTCATGACTGCACATCTTCAGCCACTGTTACTAAAAACGAGCTAACAAAACTTGCTGGCTAGTGTCAACTAAGGAGTTATTTTGCCTCTGTCTAAGCTCCGCCCACAAAAACAGTGATAATGCTTACCAACAGAAAGGTGTCCATTTACGACAGATGGGTCTGTGTGTGTTGCGTGCAACAATGCATCCCATAAACACCCATGTTTTACACAAGTATAATGATTCAGTCACACTCATAAGACACACACACATTAAGATCACTCATTTATAATACATGCAAGTATACACAAATCCAAGGTAAATAGGAGACATTTTGATAAAATACTATCACCAGTTATTTGACATTCATCTACATGTTGATGTGTTCCTTGCAGGTATGGCAAGATTCAGTCAGCAAAGGCAATCCTGGACAAGACAACCAACAAATGTAAAGGTCAGTAAGGTTATTAACTTATCAGTCATCATTTATAAGGGCTGCATGATGAGACATTATAACTTAAATCCTCTTCCAGCACTGCAACATATCACTTGATAAATAGTTCAGTTGGAGCATTTCGTTTTCAGATTATGTTTGCAGAAGTATCACACCAGTTTTTTGCACGTTGTGTCATATGTCATGCATACTTATACCCAAGTGCAATCGGGGGATCTCCCCACCTAGTGCTTCAGTGTTGCACAGACTCTGTATGCATTATACAAGATTTGAGTCTGTATTTTTAACCAAGCGTAACCATGATGTTGAGCCAAAAAAAATAATAATAATCCACTGCTTTTCAGGTTGTACAGGGTAACACTGCAACAGAAACAGCCTAGTATTCAAAGGCAACATGAGAGGAAGCTCCACAACAATATGTTTTGTATTCATCTTTGTGAATAAATGTTTTTCAGTTTTAATACTGGCAATAGTCAGCATTAATCAAGGTGTCTCAAACCTTACGCGTATTTTGCAGCATGCTTACACTGTATAACTGTGTGCTTGTAAGATATGAAAACATATCATGCTGTTTTAGATTTTTGAATGAATTTCCATACCTTCCAGGCAGCTCCTGGTTTCATTCATTTCCAAAGTGTATGAAAATCAATTTGCAGTGACTTGAGACTTGCTTAGGTTGGGTAATCCATCACTGTGAACATGAACAGTGCATTTGTCTGCCTTTATTTTTGTCAAACTTGTTATGTTGTTCTATATGACATCGCAGCTGAAAGTGCAGATTGATTTGCACAGTCTGCCCTGCGTTATGATGCAATGATAAATTTGACCAAAACAAAAGCAGATTATGATGGATTACCTAACACAAGCAGGTTTAGAGTTTCAGCAAACAGATGGAAATGAATGGAAGCCAGTGAGTGACTGGGTGATGGTAGAACACATTAAAAATCCAAAACACCATGCATGGTATGCTTTGGAAAATGGGGGAGAGGCATGCTCACAGTATGTGTATTATGAATTTGGTTAGACATTGAGGCTGGCTTGGTCCTTAACGGAGCAGTGTGACATTTTGAGTTCAAGCCTACAGGAAATCACTGCACCCAGCGAAGAAATAGTCTCCTCGAAAACCACAAGTCATTTCTACACTTTGCATTTTAACAGGTTTAGATATAACATGTTAATTTGTGATAAGCAGAGTTTTGTAACATTTGGACAAAGCCAGGGTAGCTGATTCCCTTTTTTCAAGTCTTTATGCTAAGATAAGCCAGCAGCTACAGATATGAGAGTGGTTTCAAACTTCTCATCAAACTCTTGGGAAGAAAGTGAATCAGCAGATTTCCCAATGTGTTGAACCATTCCTGTAAATTTGACAGAACTGTTTTGTAGTTGTTTCGATTTGCATCAACATGCAACATGCGTCTGTCAAAACTGAAGTCACATTTTCAAAACTCTTCATGCAGTCATTGAGTCAGAGGTCCATATGGACCAAACTATGAATCATTTTTCATTGATTTTACATGAAATACATTCATGATTGACAACATTTTCCAAAAAACATGAACTGTTTTCTCAATCACTACACTACTACTACTACACTATTTATTTGCACCACATTTGTCATATTAACACACAGTTCGCAAAACTGTTAAAATCATACTCAAATCAAAACTATGGCAAATTTCGTGCATTATTTATTGTTGTTTTTGTAATCACTGCACAAATTTGTTTTTGTTACAACATTTTATTTTTCAGGAGTAAATTACAATATGCAACTATATTTAGGATACTGAAACAAATTTCTGCATTTCTCATTCATTCTTGTCACATATACTTTAGTATAGACAATAAAGGAAAAGGTGCTATTTTTATGCTATGATGAAATAGTGAGTTATGTGAAAAATCATTCAAACTTAAAAGATAAAACCTGTTCATTATGTAATGCTATTTGTTTTTTAAGTCAGTGTGTTATGTGTTCATTGATTTGTGTGAATTTTGAGTTGGGATCAACTGTTTGGTCAAGTAATGCATACTGTATGAAGATTTTTGCAAAACTAGCTTCAGTTTTCACCAATGCATGTTAGCAATTGAAAAAAATATATATATTTTAGACAACAAAATTGTGTATGGTGTGTAAGATATAATGTGTATAATGTAATATTTAAAATACTGTGTATAATATAAAATATATCTTACACAATAATAAATAAATGTTAAAATACTATGTGATCCATCCCTTCAATAATAGTGATAGTACAAAATGTACAATAGGGGATCTTTCTTAAAGTGAATGACTGATTCATGTAAATGCTGTTCTACTGACTACAGGTTACGGCTTTGTGGACTTTGACAGCCCCGCGGCTGCTTTAAAGGCAGTACATGCTCTGAAAACCAGCGGCATACAGGCCCAGATGGCCAAGGTGAGTTTGGTGCAGGCGTATGTGTGAGAGTGTGTGTGTGTGTGTGTGTGTGTGTGTGTGTATGTGTGCATATTTGACTTGCTTGTGAACATCTCTGTGGGCTGCGTGCATTTGTGCGGTGTGTGTTGGAGAATGACATTAGACTGGTCACATGACCTCAGCTGACAAGCTGTTCTTCCCGTGACCCCATTTACTTTCACTGTAGAAACCAGATGTCACTTCTCTTTCTGCCAAATAACCTGTCAGTCAGTGTGACACGTTAACACACAGGACCACCGGCCCACACACACACACACACACACACACACACACGAACACACCATCCTGCTGAGGTTAGACTGTGTAGATCATACAGATTGTTACCAGTGTTATTAGTATGTCACTGATTATCATTCATGCATACTGATGTAGGCATATCTGCACCAGAGCTCTATAGCAACAGCACTTCTGCAACGAGCCATTCTTCATCCTCTGTGACTAATTTAAAGTAAAACACGCCAGTTTTTCAGTTTCATAAATATGTTTAGATGACAAACAGAGTAGTTCTGCATCACATCTGTGATTTGTGTCGTAGTGGGCAGCAGAAATAGCCTGGATCATTACATTTCTGTCAGTCCTTTCTCTTTCTCAGCCCGGTCGTGTTGCTGTGCTTAAATTCGTGGGTGAGAGTTCATTGATGAAGGGGTTGTTCTCCTGAGACCTGCATGTAGCTGCTGTGTTTGGAACAAACACGGCAGAACACAGTTTGTGTGTTGTGGTAGCTAGGCTACGCTGCTCTCCTGCTGTTTCTAGGGAAGACTGGAGCAGCGCTGAGCTACTGCTGCACAGTGCTGATGAAGTGTGTTTCAGTGTGTGTGTGTGTGTGTGTGTGTGTGTGTGTGTGTGTGTGCATGGGTGTGTGTGTGTGCATGCGTGTGTGTGTGTGCGTGTGCAGAAGAGCTTATTAATGTTTGTTTAACCAAATGTCTTCTTCTGACCCTTAAACATACTTCAGCTGAGTCTTAAATCCTGATTCATGCACATCCGGACACGCTTCAGTAAAACTTTATTTAAAACTGGCTTTATAATATTTAATGGCATCTTTATGACAAATCCAAGTGGTACCACTTTGTTTGAGGTCAAGGAGATTATTCATGACGCTGTTATAAAAGAAAGGACAGTGTAATAAAACTTAATGACATCTTTATGACAAGTCCACATTTTATGACTGTATTTGAGGTCAAAGAAAATATTAATGACACACTGAGAACAGTCTCATGACAGCCAATGTCAAAACCAACCACATATAACATTATAATGTAAAATTCAAACAGTTCATGTAAGTTTAATAATGTGAAGTTTTCATGGTAAAGACATTGATAGGTTATATTGTCTTAGTTAAAGATACATTTAGTAAAAACGGGGATTATTAGAAGGAGTACAATTTAAAATACAATAAAATAAAGACCTATATACTATATGTGATGATGATCACATTACAACACCACTGTTAACACTGTCAACACCACTCTGGTTTCAGTGAAACCAGTTAATCTGACAGCCACAAATTCATTATCTCTTGAAAAAATGCTTTCACTAGAGGGACATCTTGTCTCAGGATTAATTTAAAGCGCTAACATTAGCTGCAAAGACCAAAGGCTAATATTAGTTTACCAGACGAAAGGCTGCAACTAATGATTTATATTCAAAAATTTTTGCTCATTGTTTTCCAAAGACAAAGATGTGGGTCCTCAAATGTCTCGTTTTGTCCACAACCCGAAAGTTTTCAGTTTACTGTCATAGAAGAGTAAAGAAAGTATTCACATTTGAGAAACCGAGTATTTGGACATATTGTCTTTAAAAATGACTCCAAACAATGAATCGATTATCAAAATAGTTGACAATTAGTTTAATAGTGGACAACTAATGAATTAATCAACTAATAGTTGCAGCTTTGTCCATTTTCTTTTAATATACAAAGTTAAGAGTGTTTTAAGATACTCTGAAACACCTTCAATATACTTCTTCTTTCCTATCTTTCATGTGAGCAGCAACAGGAGCAGGACCCCACAAATCTGTACATTTCCAACCTCCCGCTCTCCGTGGATGAGAAGGAGCTGGAGAACATGCTGCAGCCCTTCGGCCAGGTCGTCTCCACGCGGATCCTCCGAGACTACAGCGGCAACAGCCGAGGCGTGGGCTTTGCCAGGTCGGTCACCGGAGACTGACACAAAGGAGCGCTGCTCTTTTATTCTCAGCTGAGTTGTAGTTGTAGAATAAGCCTGCAGCTTTGATCACGAACCAGTGATAGTAAATGAGTAAAATTCATATCTTATTGACAAAATATATTGTGAAAATTTGAATCAAATTCGATAGAACATTCTGTAACACAATAAATCACCAGAGGTTGGGTTTTATTGCAGTTTAGTACAATAACACCTTGTTCACACGCGATTTTAAGCTTGACATTAAACTTATTGGGTGGAGTCGGCTGTGGTCTGTACAGGATGTCTGTATTCATACTGCTGTCATTAAACTAGATCTGTAATAGCAAACAGTATAAACATGATTAACAGAAACATGCATTACCTTCAAAATAATTCTCTATCTTCTAGCACGTAGGGAGCCGACAGTTCTCCCCATTTGCGTCACAACTCACAACACCACTTTGTGTGACAGAAAATTTGACTGTAGATCGTCTCTGTGTGAGTCATTGTTGTTTTTTTCTTCTCCCTCCTGCCAGGATGGACACGACAGAGCAGTGTAATGCCGTCATCTCCCACTTCAATGGGAAGTTTATAAAGATAGCTTCTGGAGCTCTGGGTAGGAAAGAATCATTTCACCTTTCTGTACACTTTCCTTCCAATGAAAACTGTGGAGGCGGCGATGATTGATTGTTGAGTGACTGTTAATATGTCGTCTTTTTTTTTTTTTTTTTTTAATGCTTTGCCCCCAGCTCCCTCTCAGCCGCTGCTGTGTAAGTTTGCAGACAGTCAAAGGAAGAAACACGCTCACAGTGGATTTGTTCCCAACGGACAGACAGGAGATCTCAGACTAGTATGTATCTGCCAACTGCCAACAGTCAACTTACATGCGACCTTTTGCCCCATCTGTAGTACTTGTTAATGTGATGAGAATGAATGTCATGCATGTAACTCCATATAGGTTGCTCAGACCTGGTATTAACATGTGTCTTGGGTAATCTGATCAAAAGTTGACAGCTCTAGGTTCATTGGTTCACACCTGGCATTATGGTGCATCACCCGACGAGGCAGTAAACATGCAAATAAACACTAGAAGCTATTTTGTCAGTTGAATTATCCATTTGGCTGTTCAGTGCATAGATTTGACTATTTGCTCTTTTTTTTTAAGCTCAGCACCACACAAAACTCTTCTACCAGCCTACATGAACGTCACGTTTTTCCTGCACTGTCAGCAGCCCGACAGGAGTGATTTGGGATTTTGGGATTTTATAACTAAACTATGAGCAGGATGCGCATTTTTACTCTTTCTGACTATGTGAAAATCTGATGCTTTCACATCACAGATGACTAATAAAGACATTAATGACAGAGTCAGAGAGAGTAAAAGCGAGCATCCCAGTGCACCACGGAGCATTTCTCCGTTCTGCTCTTCTCAACAACACAAAGTTTTTCTTTTACAAATAAAGTATCAACTTTAAGTGTTGCATTTAGTTTGTCGTAGCGGTTTCATTTTCTCACTCTGCATGCAAATACACATACTTGCAGTTTTTTTGTTTTTTAACCAGCGGCCCAACTGTAGTAGCCATCCCACTGGGACAAACGGGCGTAATGTTTTTAACACAAAGAAAGAAAAATGTATAACATTTGTCGAATTTACAAGAAGGCCCAAATAATTAAGAATTTGTCAGTGTTTCATAAAATATATAAAGTTTCTCATCACACAACAGTTCTCAAAGCTGCATGATTTTTTTAAGGGAGTCTGGGAATAATATGGTCACAAACATCCACTGCTTATCTTGGCTGGTAAGAGAGTTCAAACATGTTATTTACATTACAATTAATCAAATCACGTAACGTCAGTTGAGTAGGTTGTCCGTCAATGTATCCTCAATGCATCTTGGGTGCATTCACACCTTTACTTAGAGCTGTTCACTTGAGATCACATCATCCAAGACGCATGTTAACACCAGGAGTAAACAGGCTCATAGTTTACAACAGAATCCATAAATAACTAGCAAACACATTTACTATATGATACCAAAGAAATCAGTTTAAATACTATTCAAACAGTCCATCTTATCTTCTGTTCCAGACTTTTGAACTCATCATTTCAGTTTTTGATCATCTGTACAAAATAATATGTCATTTCTTTCTCTCTTTAATGATTATTTGTAAAGAACAAAAGAAATTAATAAGTAATATTTTAAACACTAAAATTATTCCTGTATAAACCCATAATAACTGATACTAACACAATAGTGTCATACAAATATGTAACTCCACATTATTGTCTTTTTCCTCACTTTAGGGTGCAATGACACTTACCTATGACCCCTCCTCAGCAGCTATACAGAATGGGTAAGTTACGCTCAGGTTATAGCAGGTCGTAGTCAGGTCGTAACTGTTGAGCTGTATTTTGAAAAGCTGTCTGTTCCCTATAGGTATTACCCATCTCCGTATCCAGTGGCCAACAGGATAATGACTGTGCAGCCTGCTATGTCTCCCTACATGTCTCCAGTCTCTGCTTACCAGGTACTGCAGAGCTGAATTTAAATCATCTCTCTTTCTCTCTGTGTTGCATTTGAGGTTATGTACATGTACATGTGGGTTAGGGTGTATTTTTGCATGTGTGTGGGTTGTACAGGTGCTATAGATGTAAGAATAGGTGCTAAAGCTACCCTGGGCCACCTTCATGTGGCAGTGGATGATTATTTGACTTTTTTTCTTTGACTGTTTGAAGAGCTCAGTAGACCAGAAATCATGTGATATTACAGCAAGTGTTGTGTTTCATAGAAGTGAAGTAGTTAAAAAAAAATCCTTTTTTCCAGCAGATTCTCTGAGTCACACTTACTCTGGATTGGGTTCTCGCTAACTGTTTTGTAATATTTCACTTGAAAGTTTTGATTCATTACTTTAAGTTGTCCAGAAACACTTCCCACCACTGATAGGATCTGTTGTCTGCAATCAATTTGCGCAAATCTAAAGGGTCTTTGCGTAACAGGGATGCAACGCACAAGAGAGGTTTTGAATGGAGCCCTCTGGCAGATGTTCTTCAGATGAACCCACAACATGTTTGGGTCTTTCAGGCCTGTGTGATACACATTCCCATCATATGGAAAGTTTACATTTGATGAAACCATTGACCCTTCCTATGTCACGCCCCTTTTTCTTCTGTGCGTCAATAACAGTTGAACAAACTTGGTTCCTTGGTCAACTTTCTCCTTTCCTTCTTTCTCCTTACATGGCCTTGTAAATACTCTGATTGTCTGATTGGTCAATTACAACATTCTAAAGTCTGTTTGTTGCTATGAAGAACAAACCGTTGCTATGGACGTAGTTCTAATCATAAAAGGAGCAATAAAATTATTCTTGAATCCATAAAATCATTTCAGGATTAATATTTTGTGTCATATTATTTAGTTTGTTGTAAGCAACCATGGTATAAGCAGGATAATGTACAGTGAACAGATCATAACTGAGAAATAACCCTCCTGGAGGATTCAACCTGCCCTGCTGAGGGACCTGTAGAGATCTTAAATTAGATAATGTTAGCAAAACGCTAGCTAACTAACATGATAATGGATAATTTAGCTATCTAGTTCACTGGTTTGTTTTTTGCTTAAATTGGCTATTAGATTTAACTAGCCAGCTAATGATTGATATAGATTAGCTAGCTAGTTAGCTACCCTATAAACACAAACCATTTGTAGTGTTTTTGCAGACCTGCGAAAGATCTCGCATTTAAACCCAAGCCGTGGTCTTTCCACAATCCTAACCAAGTGGTTTCTGTTATTAAGCCCACTCAGATTTTAACTACAGCATTATATAACATATTTAGTTTGTACAACATGTACTTTGAAGAAACAAGGCATACAAATCTTGTTCCAGAGTTCCAGAAATGTAGATTTCTCTTCTAGACACAACCACGTTCTTCTTGCCTGTTTCCTGTACTCAGATATACTATGTGCTATGCTCATCTATGTTGAAAAGAAAACCACTTGTTATCCAGCAAATTAGCAAGTGTTTTGCTAAAATTAGCAAACATAAGATGTGATTATATAATATATGTAGCTTTTACAGGCCCAACAGCAACAGCCTGCATAATGATCTTCAGTGTTTGTTTGTTTATTTTCAACATAGACAAGAATAAAACATAGCTAAGTGCAGGAAACAGGAAATAAGAAGGTTAACTGAGGTACCAAGCTTGCTGGTACAGGAGCAAAGAACAAAATGGGGCGGGACATAGGAAGGGTCAGTTGCCAAGTCGATCATCAGCCTGGCACTTTACAGGCTCTAGTACAAAGACAGCTGACTGTGTGAGCTTTCTTGCCTTTGAACAAAGTTTTTCGCACCAATCCATAACTACTATTGATGTGTAACAAAGGCTCAGCTTGTCAGTGAATTGGGGGAGGCAGTTCCTCTCTCATCTTCTCCTCTCTAAATGTCTTATTTATTGCCAATATGATCACTGAGTTCTATAGGTAAGATTATGGAGTAGGTGAAATTTTCTCAAGGATCCAGCTAAGTTAAGAAGAGACACGCCCCAACAACAGCCAGACAGTCTTTCGGTCACATCCAAGCTACACTCTCTTCCACTTGGGGAAAGTGATAGTTTTACCACACATTTGTCATGTTTATGGAAGAGTTCTGGTTCTGACTACCTCCAGTTGGTATCTCTTAACATTATGTTCCAGCTGCCAATGTCCGCAACACCTACATCCATCCCTAGTCCCTGCCCTTGGCCCACTGGACATTGCACCTGATACCTACCTTTTGCCTTAAGGGTGTAAGAGGCTACAAACACCTATTTGGTTTGAAGGCTGGCAGTCCAAGAGCCCTCTGATGGTTCTGCCAGCTAGGACAACCTTCTACCAGTCTCAAATACGTTCAGGAGAGATTGCTGATGGCATTGACCCAGGTGGTCAGTAAGGCGACATATTGCTGACCTAATCAGAGAGACATGTTCTCAGAACAGGAGGCAGAACCGTAAGATTCATGGCTGAGGTCATCTTAATGGCTGAGGTCATTGGGGGAGTTTAAAAGCTCTGTAGTCCCATGCCAACAGAGGGGGAGCCAGATTTGTCTTAAAAAGCTGAAGGCTTTGGATATTTTTGGGCTGTCATGGTTGACCAAGGTCCCTCAGCAGGAATAGTGGATTCAAGAACGGATGGATGTATATGGTCAGAGATGGTTCAGAAAGGAGACAGTCATTTCCTGTGTCTGTGTCACGTGGGTTTCACCGCCGCCCTGTCCATTTAGAGTTTAGAGTTGCTGAGACAGGGCCAGGTCTTGAACAAAGTTGATTTTCTCCTGATTTGTCGGTCTGAAAAAATGCCAATTTTAATGAATGTTCAGAAAATATTTGACATTGGGCAACACAGATATTTCTTTCAAAGATGTTCTATAACTATATTAAACACATTTAGCTAGCAGATAAAAATGAGGGCAAATTAAGATGCAAACATTTCCTTTGTACGAGTGTTGTATTGTTTTGACATGGACAAACTATTGTCCATCTGTAATGTGTTAGTGTTAAAATGCCCCAGCTTTGTAACAGGAACGAGTTATCTGTCTTTTTTATTTTCCAACAGATGTAGTCAGAATATTAATAAATTGTGTATTAATAATACCTGCTGTCACATGTCATACCAGCTGCATAGGTCTTACTGAGCCTGTGTATGAGCGAGAGTTGTGATGGTATAGATTTTTTCTGACCAAGATGACAAAGTAACATTCCTACGGGACTGCGGTTTAATAATTATGTTTTATTGGACTTTATTGAAGTATACTGTCATAAGCATAGCATAGCTCCTTAAAGGAATCAGGTAGTATGTAATGTGTGTGCAGTGTGTAAGTGAGGGAGCGTGAGCAGCAGACTTGTGCTGCTCATAAACTTAGCAATTGAATTGTCAGTCTGGCAGTAAATGTACAGTACATGTTACACTGTGTCACGCTGAAGCTTCTCATGACCGGACAAAATGTTTATCCATTTCTTATCCATTCTGTCTTGAAAACAATCATAGGCTGTGTTCCTGACTTGTGTGTGACAGCGCTGAATAAAAGTTTGAGGTGATGATGGTATTGAGCTCAACACTGCGGTAGACATCACATGACCACGGTATTGCAGTGAAGCCGTTATTGTCACAGCCTTAGCATGAGCCCCAATTGTGTCTGCTCGGGAGACAGGTGTATAGCAGCTTGTGCAGTATCATCTTTTGTTATAGAGCGTCTTTGATGCAGTATATGAATTGTTGCAGTCCAAATATATTATTTAGACAGATAATATCCTTGTTTCTATTTAAAAACAAAGGTTTTTGTTGCAATTGTAATTTGTAACATAAAAGTTTCAAGTAAGTCACGTCAATAACTCTTTTATCTCTATCTGTCCCTTGTTCTGCCTCCCCCTTCCTGTCTGACCCTCCATTAGGTACAGAGTCATTCTTGGGTGGCACATCAGCCGTATATCATGCAACACCCGGTAAGAGAACAACAGCGTTTTGCTTTTTTTTTTTTTTTTTTATTCATACAGTCACACACCAGCTCCTATTCTGTGTACAGGAAATGGGTGTGTGGCGCCACTGCAGCTAAAGCTCTGAGCTCACAGTAACTCACAAGTTTAATCGTCCTGTTCTGCTGACACAATCAAACCAACAAAACTTCCCCAAATGTTAGAAGCACAGAGCTAAGACGTGTTCTGGGACATAGAGGCTGTGTATTTACATAGTGTGTTGGAGTGTGTATGAAAGAGAAATGGAACAAGTAAAAAGACATTCGGCAGCCACTGCACCCCCCCACCCCCCCACCCCACCCTCCTCCTCCTCTCTCTGGATCCAGCAGGAAATGCCTGAAGCAGAGACAGTCTTGTGACTCTTTGACTCTTCCAACAGATGGTTTCCAGTGGAACAAGTGTCTCTGCTGATCTGCCCCCTCCCCCACTTTTTACTAGGAAATGGTCTATTCCCTGAAGGCGTCATGTTTAAAGGAATACACCCCATCTGAAAACAGACTAGAGCTGCCAGCGTCGCACCTTTGACATATTTTCACCATCAACATAACCCAGGAGCATAGAGTGTTTAATGTTTACATATTATAACACAGTTAATGCTGCTAATATACGATTTTACATTTTGTCAAACCTCAAAATATCATTTTCCCATGCTAATCTTTCCAGTCTGCCTTACATAGACAGTTTTTAAACAGTAACTCATGCTATATTTATACTCAACACTGCCCGTCACTGTTATTACGGTCTATGTTTTGTGTTTTAATCAGGTGTTTTATCAGAATTAGCTGATTTAATCAGTAAAATCATATGATATGTGGTAATAACACAGCTGCCTTGTATCACAGGCTGCTGTAATGTCTCCCTCTGTGGATCCCTCCATGTCACTGCACCCCTCAGCCATGATTACTCAGCAGATGGGTCAGCTGTCACTGGGAAACACTGGAGCGGTGAGTGGAATTGTGGGAAATCCTACGTCACACACAGCACTGATCACTATCAATCTGTAGTATGACAATGGTTATACACCAGAAAGAGGTTTAATTTGGGACATTTCGCATGGACATCACAGGGATTAGTGAGGCAAAATCTTTATTTTGCCAGGCACAACTTGTCCCAAATGTAGAGGGAAAGAGGGGCTGTTGATATGTAGTATTTTACAAACATATTGTGTGAAAAATAGCTTCACGTAAAGCAGAACTGGTAAGGAATGAAGAATAACCATTATTAAAAAATGGTAAATAGATAGAATAGATAGTTGTTGATGTTAGATTATCAAAAGTTTGTGTAATATAAAATAAGAATATTATATTTTTTTATATTTTGATGGGAGACAATAACGGTTTCAGTCTGATTACATGAGTTAACTCTTTATTGTAAGAAAGAAAGAAAGAAAAACATCTCAAACAAATTTCATTGCTGACCGTGAAATAACTGTTTACTAAATAAAGAAAAATGTAAAGTTAGAGGGTCATTATTGTGAAATTAGGGTTTGGTGATTCAGGGTCTTGAATCAAAACAATAATCATAATAATTACCTCCTTTAGGTTAGACTGAATATGACGTACCGTTCGTGTTTTATTGCTCATTATAAGTCTACAGTTTTTAGTTTAAAAAAAAAAAATTTGTGAAGAGTTCTTCTGAATGGATGATTATTAAAAAAAAAGTGTCAGATTTGACTCCTCAACTGCAGGACAAAAATTATAATTGGAGAGCACAAAGGAAAAAAGTCTGCGTCAACTTCAAATAAATATTTTAATTAAATATTTTTTATTCTCTTATAGGACGTTCTCTTTAAAGGCAGTGTTTCAGTCTTTCTCAGGAAGCCTGAACAGTGTGCAGACTTTTCTCCTTTGTTCCCTGCAGATTTTATTTTTAGAACCTGGGACAAAAGACAAAGTTTCTTGTTTGCAATATAATGTCTTGTATAAGAAGTTCCGTTCACGTCTGGAAAAATTTTTAACCACCGCAACACTATTTTTTTGCAGCGTCTTAATAAGTCGATGCCACGTGCACTGAGCACTTACCTGTGCAGTGCATGACATGATAAATAAACACAGCCACCTGTTAATGTCCCCATATGAGATCCAGGACTAAATGCTATGGTGACAGTCGATTTAAAACACATCCTGAAACTTCTCAAGGAATTTCTATCTCTATATGCATGGTGTAAACATGTTTTCTTCTATTTTTTTTATTATTGTTTCTCCTTTCTTATGTTTTTTTTTTCTCTTTGTGCTGGGAAGCACTTTGGATCAGTTGTCTTTTAAGTTGAGTAGCACAAGATGCATGTATAGCAAGGCAGGTTTGATAAAAGGTATTATACCATTGAATAATTTGGATTTAACTGAATTTTTGTTCTCATATTACAGTATATTTCAGCTAACCCTGGTGTTCAGGGAGCTTACATGCCTCAGTATCCTCCCCTGCAGCCAGCACCTGTAAGTGTATTGTGTCTTTGTCTCGTTCCATACATTCATCTTGTCCCAGGTGTCCATTAAACTGCAATATATCTTAAAACAATAACTGTTTTAGAGTACAGCAACAGCCTATTCATATGGCCTTGAGTTGTTTTTGAAGTGTTCATCCTTTAAAACTATCAATTATCTCAGTGCAAACACGGTGAAGACAGTTATTATCATGTTCTAAATGAGAGACGCTGTTTTTCCTTTTCAGGAAAACGGCACGCCGCAGCAAGTGGATTCTTCCAACAATTCGTCTCCTTACAGTCAACTCAGCAAGTAATCACAGGTACGCTTCAAGTTTCTCAATGGCAGCTGCCTGACATGAATGCCAGCAAGTCTTTTATTTCAGCAACTTTATTGCAACATAATAGAAATTATGGTGGCACTTTCTGATGAGACACCAAGGGTTTATATGTTGTAAGTAAGCGCTTTATTAGTGTTTAAAGAATCAATTACAAAGGTTTTATAGATAAGCTATAATCCATTAATATGAAGAAATGCAGTGCTGTTGTTTTGTAAGGAGTTATGATTTATAAAACCTTTGTACAGGGTGCTTTAGTAGAAAAATGTACCAAAAAGCAATGTGCAGTTTTGTCAACACTTGGTGTTCCTTTTTTCAGCCATTTCTTAGTCAGAGACGTCTATATTTATCCTTCTTCCTCCACTCAAGTTCCTCTAGTTTAATCGTACATAAGAGATAAAAGAAAGTATTTTAGTTAAAAAGACCGAAAGATGATTTTTAGTCCAAAATGGAGCCACAGATGGGCACTCCAAAATACAAAAATGATTTGAGCCTTTGTTACCACAAGATCTCCAGTAGTCAGCAATTCTTTTGGGCAGCGATACAGAAACAACAAATAACATTCTTCCAGCTACATTCTCTCCAAGATGGAGATCTTGTTGTTGTCCACTGTTGACTAAATATCTCCTCCCACTCCACTTGTGTGAATTATCAAGACTGATAAACCCCTGCAGCATTTCCTTGTTCAGAACATAAATGTAAAACTGTACATGCACCCGTCTGCACGATGAAGCTAAAACACCCAAATGAATTAAGCAAAACACACTGTGGAGTGGAGAGGGACTTCAGATGAGCACAGTGAGAATTTAAAGGGGTAGTTTGGATTATTTGAAGTGGTTGTATGAGGTTCATATCTGTAGTCAGTGTATTACCTACAGTAGGTGCTGGCTGGCACACCCCTCTTATGAGTAGCAGCAGGAGTCCTGTTGTAGGAAGCTAAGCAATGTGCTGCTGTGGACAAAATGTATTTTAGCCACCTATAAAAGGCCCACCTAAAAAATCTATTTGATAAAAACATTAATTTTACCTCACAGCACACATGAGTTGCTGGTTGACCGCAGCCTCGACCTGTTAGTTTGTTTGCATTATTGGGTGACTTTGGTGAATCCCAACTGAACCTTTAACACACCAAATTCTCATAATAACACAAACTAACTAACCAAGAGAGGCAGTGGTGGACTGAACAACTCCTGTGTTCTGTGAGGTAAAATTACTGTTTTTGCCCCAGTGGTGTCTGGTGGCTCTGGAGAGGACAATGTCGGCTTATATAATAGCAGTTTTCTGTCAGAAAAGGCGAAGTTAAGATGTGAAAGTCGTCTAAATATAGTGTACATTTAAACTTAAATAAATAATTTCCACGTGGTCCTTTTTTTAGGTATAAAATACATTTTACTGCTGAACCTGTCCACACCAGTTTACTGCTTAGTTTCCAATGCATGTACTCTTGCTGCTTCTATAAACTGGAGGTGTGCTGAACCCCATCTACTGTGTAATACAGTGATTATGGATAATTAACTCATACAACGCCTCCTCAAAAATCTGAACTATCCCTTTAACATCAACAATCCAGTAGTTATCAAGACCCTTAAACCTCACAAAGATCCTAATGTTGCTGTTCATCATCATCAGTCAATTCTTCTTGCTCCCCATGTCTTTATTTTCAGGCTACAGATTCCTGCTCTGTGAGCCAGAGGGCAGGTGGGAGGTTGCTGATGACATCACAGCGACAGCAGTCACCGCCTTCTCTGATTGGACCAGATACATGAACTTTTTTTGCACAGCCCCGATGTTTGTGGTGGAAAATGCGGACAGTGTAAATGGACTCAAAGCGGTTGGCTAACTACAGAAAAAAGAAAAACAAGATTTATTTTGATAAAGAAACCACACGCTCTTCTTTTTCTCTTTTTCAAGGATTCTCAAACAAATGCCAGAGGACCCCCCACCCACCCCAAACCACCCCACCCCCACTCCCATCCCAAATCCCCAATCCCCCCACCCATCGCCTAGTATGATGTGATATTAAAATGCATGAGATTGAGATATTTCCCCCTTCTTCAAGGTTTCTATGATTTTATAGTTCCTTTATTTGTGATATATGAAAAACCTTGCAAAAACCTTGTTTGCACTGAAGTTTAACATTTCAGAATAGCCTAATTTTGGTTTTTCAAAGTTGCCACAGAATCGCTTAAAATAATCAATTAATGTTCAGCTACACTTGACGGCTGACACAGGTGACCATTTCATTAGGAAATTAATGAATTTATTATTGGATAAAGGTGCCTTCCTTACGTCACATTGAACATTTTCCAACATTTCTCCATCAAACTTGATCAGGTGTCATATTTCTATATATCTGATTGATCAAATGTGTGTGTAGAATCATAAGATTTCCATTGAGTGTTTCGCTATCTAGTCTTCTGGTTAGCAATAAAGACAATGAGAGTCCCAAGGCAATACTGAGAAAAAAGGAACGGTGACAAACTCAGAGCAAGGTAATTCCTTATTTTCCCTCTTTGCTTTTTTTTTTCAAGACATGAGCTGAAAAAAAAGAGACATGCTTTTACGAAAATTACAAGTTCTACACCCAACGGACGTCTTTTAGGAGGGTTTTTTTTTTTTCTCTTGTGGTCAGTTTGACCAGTGATCTACCTCATGGTTCTGCTGGAAGTCTGCTGGTGTCGCGGGGTTTGCAGGTAAAGCCCCCTTTTCACCACCCGAGTGGACGAAGCAGAGCAAAAAGCCACGCTCAGGAGCTGGCTAAAATAGGACTTCTGCCGTTTGTCTCCCACAATGCAGCGTTTTTCTCTTCCTGATCTGCAAAGAAAACATTTTGTGCTTTGCTTCATCTTTATTTGTCCTTTGCTTCTGTTCTGGTGTTTTATTTTTCTCAACATGATGAGTGTTGTTCAGTTGTGAGGCTCCATTTTAGAGATTCAAAGCGAGACGACTGCTAGCTTCTCCTTGAAATAGTTGGTTTACAATGTGTTTGAAATAAATGAATGCAGGCTAAATGCATTTTTCTGCCTTTGCCATTGTAGACGGATCTTAGATAACTCACCACTTTCCCTTACCTTTTCTCTCTTTTTCCTTTAAAAAAGACTTAAAGTCACTATCTTGGGTAATAGGATTTAACCAGATTTTGTTAATTTGGTTATACAGCAGCGCAATAGTGTACATGCCAAACAATTTGGATGAGTGGAAAAGTAAGAAATCTTGCAAAATAAATGCAACAATCATGTATGAAATGCTTTGACAACAGCAGTATTTCATAAGAGTTGGATGGGAGGTGAAATCACATGACTGACTGTGTTTCGGAGGTTGGTTTGTTCGGAATAAGATTTGTAAATTATATGCATTCAGGGCCAAAAGTGGAAAAATAAGTGAGTTTTATTGTTTGCTTTGCTTTTTTTCTTTAAACTGATGATTTCTGATGTAAGAACTCTACACTACTTTCAAGAAAAATGGTCAAAGCTGTATGGTCGCGGTGCTTTTTTTCCCCCCGATCAATAGTACTGTAGCGGCAAATGCTCACCATCGGAAAGTACAAGCAGTAAGAACCAGGCTTTTACTGAGCACACTTTCCCATTCTGAACATTTGTTGCTGTAAAAAATGTAAAAATGAAAAAAAAAAAAAAGCAAAAAAATCTTGTACATGTTTATCCTCATTGCTTCCCCTGTCACCTTCAACTGATTCTCAATCAATCTTCTCCTTGCTCTCTCCTTTGAAAACATTGGAATAAAAACAGCGCTGAATAAAAGGCTCTTTCTCAGATACGACTCCTGTCTTTTTTTTTCTGCTATATTTTCCCGCTGTTGCACATGCATAATGTATTTCAAAGTTTAAGGGATAATTCTGGTCTTTATTTTTTCTATATTATCCAATGAAAATACCCAGTGGCGTATGGTAGTTATGATGGGTCCCAGTTCACACTATTATGACAGGCACTAGTGCACCCTAATTATTAGTTATGAAGCACATGCACACACCCTTAGGCCTATATTGTGTATTTTACCAACAATGTGTTAGATTTTACAGTCGAATGAGTTACATTGGCCAGCGGTTCCCAAACGGTGTGCTGACTTTGTGACAATCATACAGTATATCATTGCAATTATTTTTTAAATTTACTATATAAATACTTTGTATGCACTAATTTCCCAATATAGAAGCAAATTATGTGTCCTAAAAATTCATTTTAATAGGTTATTTGTATACAATAACATGCATAACAAAGAAATGGAAAGAATCACTCAGAGGTTGAGAAACAGAGAGGAGGAATTCATAAGAAACTGGAGTAAATGGGTCAAGGACACAAATGGAGTGGAATAGTAAAATTTAAATAAATAAATTATGATTGAGAGAGTACAGAAGCCCACCCCCCTGTTTTTTTCTTTCTCTGTGTTGATTTTATTTCTCTTGTTCTGTCTGCAAAAACAAAACCGTTTAATTGTGACAAAAATAACAAGTAAAAAAAGGATTTATTCACATACTCAAATATTTTTCATAGTCCATTTATAGCTTTTATAGGTTGTGTAGCCTACAATAAGCGTTTAATTCTACTGATTATACTGAATATTTTACATGCAAAAATGAAAACCATTACAGAGATGAGGTTACCTTTTTCAGGGCATTAATTTAGTGTGATCGCTTCCTTGAACACAGGTGTGTTTGCAAGGTAGCATTGTGAATGACAAAGAAGGGCCCGTTCTCTGTCCAATCAGTTGTCCACTTTCTCATTGACCCCATGGACTACAGTCTATATTTATGCCTCTGAAAATATCAATGATTCATTCGTCCGACTCATTCATCCGGTTTTTCATGCATCCTCAACAGCAACAGTTGTGACCAGAGGCATAATGTTTCACAGGTCGTCTTTCTGTACGTCTTGAGGGAATGTCCCCAAACTTGGTTGAGGCGTCCACTTGGACTCAAGGATGAACTGATTAGAGTTTGGTGGTGAAAAAGCAAAGGTCACCGTGACCTAACAAAAAACATTTTTGGCCATAACTCAAGAATTCATATGCTAATTATGACAAAATTGCACAAAAATGTTTAATAGGTTAAACAATGAGTTGACATTTTATATTCAAAGGTCAGCTTCACTGTGACATCATAACGTGCAGCTCTCTATCAGTCCTCTGTACTCCTCTGTAGAAATAGTATTGTAGTGAAGACAGCGTGTTCCTGACTGGACATTATTCACTGGAATCACTCATGTATTGTGAGAACTTCAATTTTGCCAAAAAAAACCCAAAACATAATACCTTTTGTTAAATTCCTTCAAAGTCTTCACAACATACATGAGTGTGGACAGAAATGGATGTAAACTGCAACTTGACTGGGTTTATTGTTTTTAGATACTCTCTTCCTGGTAAAAGCTTGTGACGTAAAAACTGCATCTTTAGTTTGTAATCCAGCCCAAATACAAAATATCAATCAAATATCAAAAGGAGAACAAAATAAACATACACACACAGATACCTGGCCTTAAAATCCTCAAATCCTCTGAACGTACAATAAATATCAACACATGAAATCTTGTGATAACTGGGCCGTGCTGATTATCTGGCAGCAGAGGGCGCTGTGAGCCAAAACTGACCATAATATTTGAAACCAGAGCAAATTTTCCAGCTTTTTGTGTGACTCTGTCTGATGTTACGTGTGCAGCTTTATGATCAACATGTGTGTGCTCAGGCCTCAGCCTTTTCCTGCACTATTTCAGGCACTCCTTTTGTATTTTCACTCTTATACCGGATCTTCCTTCTTAAGCTCTGTCTTAGCACAGCTGATCCCAGAGACATGAAGGCACCATGCCCTCATCTCTTACCAGTCAACGGGATCAAAACTGTCGGGATGCAAGATTAGCCATCGCACCCGCTGTCACCCCCCTCCCAAGACACCTCCCATCCAGGAATATACATACATGTCCGATGTAGCCCATGCACACACACACATGTCAGTCAAGTGTCTGTATTGTAAGGCCATCAACCCCTTTGAACATTAGATACATGCCAAGCAGAGTCTCCCTCTGTTTCCTCTCATCCGCCCTCTTTTAATTCTCCACAGCTGAGGGGACACATGGCACTGATCCCCTGAGGAAGCCCAAGGTCAGACTCGGGGCACAGACGTTCAGAGGGGAGGCCTGCTTCAGTATCCAGTATCATTCACTTAGTGTGACACTCGTCAGCAGTTCAACACATGGGATGCTGCCTAAAGATGCAGGCTGTTTCTGCTTGTTGCTCTCAACAATGATTATTTTCTCCAAAAAGTGTTTGGTTTATACTGTAATAAAGTGTCTTCAGGTGTCTTGTATTGTACAACCTACAGTCCAAAACTCTGAGATATTTAGTTTATAACAACACAAGATAAATCCTCATTATGAGACGTTTGCAACAGAGAAAAAAAAAATACAGAAATGATTAATAGATCATCAAAACAGTTAATCAAACAATCAGTTAACTATCTCATCTGTTAACAGGCCTGAGCTTGTTATCTCACTGCCTGACTATATATGAGTAATTATAAAATGCATAAAAAAAAAAAAAAACAATTAGATTTGTACTATTACTTTCTCAAAAACAGCACTGTGAAGGTGTCAGGACAATTCTGATGGCATTTCTCACTTTTTTCTGATTTCTTACAAATCAATCAACTGTATAAATGAGACTATGATCAGAATTCTAATTCATAATGGAAATAAACATTAGTTGCAGTGAGATACAGAATAGATGCACCTTGGTACAGGTGGTAAATGTCTGCTTACACATTAATGCATCAGTAATGATAATCCAATTATATAATAGTATAGCACTCACAGGGAATATTTTTCTACATTATAACATGTAAAAAAAAAACAAATCCTGATCTGAACTAAGCCTGATTAAAAATCATGTAAATCAAAATATTGTCTTTTGCTATTTAATAAGGTTACAAATAAAATTTTCAAGTGCAGGCTCGTCTTCTGACTTCACAGAGCTGCATAGGTTCTTGTTATAATAACCTTTGGTGCTCATGTGTAAATCACCATGAATCAGCATCAGCTCACACCAGGATACGTCTGAACATTAAGGTTGACACTGCAAGAGCCGTATGGTAAACCAAAGCATAGTATTGCTATCATATCAGGAGTATTAGGATATCAGGTTGAAATGCTGTTGCTTGACTTAACATCACTGAAATAGAAAGAGAGTTATTTGTGTTAAATTAATACTATTTTAAAGTATTTAGCCTCTTAAGCATCTAACCCACTAAACTAATTAAACAGAAATTACAGCCATTTTTTTATAAGAAAATCTTGAGTGATTTACAACTAAAAGCAAACTTAGATTAAATATCCTGCCAGTGTTGGCATTACTGAATAATTGACTTTTCAAAATGTAGTTGAATGCGACACTTCCTCACAAATATAGCAAAGGTAGAGCTACTGCTATTAAACAAAGCAATAAAGCCACTCAGTTTTAGAACAAGAACATTTATTGTTCCTGTTATTGTAACAAATGTACATACATAGTTCCTCATACTCAGTCACAACAACATAACAGCAATCAACACACAGTCAATAAACACACGTCAGGAATAAGCTGCCTCTAACATGTGCATCTTTTCATTCTGTGTACATTTGTGGTGCCCAGAGGATGAACTGTGACTACTTTGATATCCTGATTTTCCATGTAGCACGTTTGCATCTTTGAGTTAAATTTCTTTTGTCCAATATTTTGGTTTCTACCTGCAAACTAATGACATTCTCATCAGCATCAGCTGCTGTGTTAAAGCTGCTGCATTTAAGCGCTAATTGCCAAATGTTTGCATGTGTTTTGTTCATCTCTCTTTGCCCTATATTTGTTGTATTTGCACTATAATTGTTAATTACTATTCATATTATCATTACAATGTTTGTTCTTTATCTGTGCCTTGTATTTACCACCCCTCCCCCCCACTTACACACACAAGCACAAGCACAAGACAGGTACAACATTTATAACTGTCAGTTGTCTGTAAATGTAAAGCTAAGCCTGTTATCCTGAAAAGGAAAGCAAACTGCTCAGAAACTACACACCCTGGAGTTGGAGTTCAATGACAGCCCGTCTCACTGCCAGACTTCATTAACAAATTGCTCAGTTTCACTGTTACAGACTTCTACTCCCTCTAGAAGCTTAGTAAGAATTATCAGACACTTACTCATTCAACAAACATTTGGGCAAACTAAAACAGCCATTCCTGCCTGAAATGGACACTTCAAAGGACAGCATGCTGGCTGCAGCCATGCTGTCAGAGAAGCAAGTATTTAAACTTAAAAAAGCATGTTTACGTCAATTCTGCTGCTACCTTCCCCGGTCTCCCCTACATTTAACCAGAATTCACAGTTAAGTTGACGTTAACTTGACTTAACACTCCTCCAAACCACATGATGAACATGGTAAACATAATACCTGCTAAATATCACACTCATGCTAGCGTTATCAGCATGAGTGTGGTGCTGTGTAATCTAAATTCTTATATAGTGCAGTAGGCTTCTGCTCTATTATTTTGTTCCACTCACACATGGATGTGTACACCTGCATTCCAGCCATACCACTGCGAGAAGGAGGCTGTATTACAGCACCAGCACTCCTTCTCTCAGCTTCCTCCTCCTCCTCCCTGCAGGAAGTAATTGAACTTGAACAAACATGCACGCGCGCGCACACACACACACACACAATCCAAATTAATCACAGGGACCATTACTTTGAGTCAGGGGTGTTTGTGCTGCAGTTCACACCAGCTTCAGCCTCTAGAGTGCAACACTCGCACATCAGTCAGGTCGTCCCTTAATAAAGAAGCTGCTCTCACAGTCTGCAGTTGTTACTGTCACTCATTATCATCACGCACACACACACACACACACACGGGCAAGCTGGAGCCTGTACAAACACCCACACATGACCTCAGTATGCATGCACACACATTCACTCACCCACTTTCAGACGCACACACACTCACACACTCACACACACAAAAGCACACATGAGCCAAGGAGCATGGGCAGCAGGGTCACCCCAGCGCCATGCTTCATAAAGGGCGCCGTTACAATAGGTTTACTGTTACTGTGACGACTGCCGGGACACAATAAGACTGTGAGTGTGCTGCTGCTGCTGCTGCTGGCCTGATGCTTCTCCGTTCCTCTCCATTTTTCACTTGATGACAAGGACTGAGACGGGACAGCATGTTATCAGAGGACGCCCCTGAAGGTGAGTCGACTCATTGCAGGGTTAATGTGTGCCTCAATTTCTATGCATAAGCGCTGAGAGAGATATGTGGGAGAATAATTTATGGATTGCTGAATTTTGATGAGGTTCTCTTTAAAAAAAAAAAAATCATGCTTCAAACACTTAACTGTCAGATTCATTGAAAGGATTTCCCTGAAACCAAAGTGAAATGCAACAGCTTTTAAATTTAGAGCAACGTCAGGCTGAAATGTGAATATGGTGCAACTGTGACACCTTATTACACCTTTAAGCATCTAAACCAAGACATGACATCGCCTTAAAAAATGAGATGTTTCAGAAAAACGGTGTTTGATTGCATCAGACTGAGATATTCAGAAAATAATGACAAGCATGGAGAGATGAAGGCTGTGAAGCAGGAGAGGAGAGGAGCAGGTACACTTTTAGAAATAAAAGTGCTAAGTGGAACCATAAAGGGTTCCTCATCTTGTCGAGAACCTTTTTTGTTCCTGGTAAACCCCCTAGAACCCATCCTAAAGAGTTATACCCTACCATCTGTTAAAGGTTTTACCCAAAAACCCCTATGAGAGGTTCTACAGAGAACCTTTCTTTGGTGTAATGTTTAGGGTGCAAACAGGAAGGGTTAACCAGGGGAGTTCTACCAAAAACTTTTTTATATTTCAAGGGTTTGATTTAGAACACATTCAGAGGGTTCTCCAGAGAACCTTTTTACATTCCAAGGGGTTTATCTAAAACACACTCAGGGGGTTCTACTTAGAACCTTTTTATATTTCTGAGGGTTTTATCTCAAACACGCTAGAAAACTTCTTGTATAAAGGTTTCACTTGGAACCCCTTTAGTGTTCTACCTAGTGCCCAACATAAAGGATTACACCTAGAACGATCTGTGAAGGGTTTCACCCAGAACCTTCTAGGGGTGCTACGGAGAACCCTTCTATGGTGTAATGGTTGGTGTGCTAACAAGAACCCATCCAAGGGGTTCTACCGAGAGCCTTTTTTATTTCAAGGGTCTTATCATTCAGGGGAGCCTACCAATATTTTTTTTTAATTGAAGGTTTTATCTAGAACCCATCAAGGGGGTTCTACTGAGAAGATTTTTACATTGCAAGGGGTTCATCTAGAACACATGTGGCGTGTTCTACAGAAAACCTTTATATTCCAGGGGTTTTATTTAGAACCCAGCCAGTGGGTTCTACAGAGACCCCCTTCATATTTTGGTTCTATGGTGTGGAACCTTTGATGAACACTTGACAAAATTGTTTTGTAAGTATTTCAACAATCCTTGAAGAAATCTTTCTTCCCACAAAGGAAGAACGTTTGACATACCCTTTCTTCAAAAAAGGGTTATTTAGAAGCAAATGGTTCTGGGTAAAACCTCAGCCCTTCAAGAACCCTTTTGGAACCCTTTTGGAACCACTATTTCTAAAAGTGTAGATTGGAACTAAGCCAAAGGAGGTATAGAATGAAATGGCATTTTCACAGGGCGACACATCAAGAGGGCTACTGGGTATAAGGTGGATCAAAATACACAGAGAGCTGAGAGGAGAAGAAAGGAGGAGAAGAAGAAGGGAGGGATTAGGATAAGAGGAGAGGAGAAGGAGGAGAAGGAGGAGGAGGAGGAGGAGGAGGTGGGATTTGGTTTGGGGGTGACAGATGGGACTCACCCAGATCCAGAGGGGTGTGGTGGTGAACTGTGAGATTCCTGTGAGTTCGGACAAGCGGGGATATTTGCACTGCAGCTGTCAATGGTTCAACACCTACGCAGCTCCACCCTCCTCCCCCTCGAATCATACACTCACACACATTCACACACACTCACACACATGGTCATATTTCATATCTTGTGATAGGCCTGCATGGTTTGCCTTGAGTCAATCGTTAAGTAAAATTCCTTGTCAGTCTAAAGACAATGATTCATGTTCTCATGTCGTTAAAGATTAACATATGTTCTGTCATTGTGTCTGGGTAATAGAGGTATACAGGCTGTATTTGCTTATGGCGTGGCCTGTCTGTATTTTATCATTCCTCGTCGGCCATAGTTCAGCGATTAGGTGTAACTTACCTGTAATTCAAACCTATGACATGCAGTAATGTTGTCAGGGTAAAAACAATCTCTAAGTCCTGTGGGCACTATATCAATCCCACAAGTAAACAAATAAAGCTTATTTCTATAACACATTTTAACTATTCTTACCATTATTTACATATTATTTAGTGAATGTGGTTTAATGTTTGTTAATATCCATGTTTTGTGCCTGAAGACCCCCTTAAAAATCCTCTCATTAAACATTTGAAATTAAAGTAAAAATAAATCTTAAATCCAAACTCCCAAGGCGAGCCTTGACAATTTTGGAATTAATATTTAATGTATAGTAAAATCTCAATCTGGAAAGACACTAGCTGTTGAATAAAGGTAGTGGAGTAAAAACTACACTTCCCTCTGTGGCATTTAAACAGAAATATTCAGATGAAGTAGGCCTTTAAGTTGAGTAAATCCACCACTGCACTCTTAGTACAGCTGATTACTCAGTAGGTCTATTAATAATTTTATCGGTTGTGGATGGGAGTAAAGGCTAACAAACCTGATTCATCATCGACAATTAAAGGCGGGAAATAGATGCGTGAGCGGTCATCATGTCAGCATGCAGGTTTGATTTCTCCTCCCGCCCGCCCCGCTGTCCGTCTCACCTGAGCGGAAGTGAACATAAAAGGCAGCGCAGCGCAGGTAAAGGCAGCCTCACCTCCTCTTCCTCCTCCTCCTCCTCCACCTCCTCCTCCTCCTCTTATCCAGGTAGTGCACTGCGGCTCGGCAGCTCTGCCCCTGCAGTCAGCTCTCGGTTTGAGGACAGGAGGAGGCATGACGCTGGACATGTTTCACTGCTGTAAATATGAGACAACCTGAAATATTCCTCTCGTGTCTCTTCATAAGCAGTAACCTCACGGACTAATGGGGCTTCTACTGCTGAGCCTGGTTCTTCGCTACTGGATCAACACCGTGGAGGGTAAGAGGCGGCAGGACTGACGGCTGTTCACTTTAAAAATCAAGGGCAGCAACTCGTTTATAATGTGCAAACAAAGAGTCAAGAGCTGTGACATGCTGTGTTGTTGTTGTTGTTTTTTTTTTAAGACGTTTTATTGTCCAAAGCCTTTTATTACTTTTCATTCCACTTATTAGAATAGTTTAAAAAGTTGTAAATCAATTACATCTTAAATTATTTACATATATAGTCCATGCCATGCTATGCAAAAGTAGTATACCTGAGTGTAATGTAAATAATTCAAATAATACAAAAGGTATTAGAAGTATGTACCCTAGATGTCATTAAGTTCAACTTCAATAAGGACACAAGGACTTTATTTATTTATTTACAACAAGGTTGTAAAATGTTATCATGATGTAGTTCCCTCTTTCATTGATTTAATAACTAATTAATTATAATAATAACTAACTTAAACTAAAAATAGGTGCACGAATTCTGCAGTTCTTACAGTAGTATTTCATTGTTCTTATAAGAAGAAGTATTGTGAGTGTACTCTAAATTGTGCATTAGTGTACTATTAAGAAGTATACTCAATTGCAAATACTTTTAGTGGTAAGTTAGTTTACTTTTGATATGATGTGATTATTTACAACTCCTTTGTAATATTAGTATGATTTATTAAAGTGTACCTCAACTCACTTTATTAAAAGTGTATTTAAAGGCACAATGTGCAACAATTTCCTTATAAAAACGATGCGTAGACTCATATGAACATAATCCCTTAAAATCATCACTTGTGACCCACTTGAATTGTGTGTGGTGGTGTCAGTGTCCGCAGAGACTGTCTGCCTGTATTCCCTTATTTTTCTTCATTATTTTGCTGTACTCGAACAGCTCGGACAAATCCTACTGATTCTGCCTTTAAGTAGGCTTACAAAAAGCGCGTTTCAATATAAGTTTAGTGAACAGAACTTACCCTACAAAGGTAGTATAAGGGATCGGGTGCTGGAACATCAAAATATCAACATAAACCGCCGCACACTGAACTGACTTTACTGTGGATTTATTTGGAGTGAACAACACGTCAGTGCTATGCAATGCTATGTGTTTGATTAATGTAATATCATGTAAAATCGTCATGTTTTTTGGATGAATATTTATTTTGTGAAAGATGTTGAAGCACTGAAAAAAAGAAAAAAATGAAGTGACTGTGATAATTAGTCATGTGATCTGTGTATATTTATCACACCTTTTGCTGCTCATGGGATTCTGTAGCAAGTTAATTACAACTAAAATATTTTTAGTATCAATTGTTTTTCAAACCAGCAAACTTCAGGTTAAACTAATCATCAACACACTTGAAGTATATTGAAGATCAGTCTGACTCCAAGTACACTTAAGTGCTAGAATTTATAAAATATACTTATAATATTTAATTTTCACCAGGGCAAACACTTGACTCACTTTTTAAAATCCAGTTCTCTTTCCTAGAGAGACCTTTAGTTGTTGCAGGAAACTCGTGTCCATGTTGGCATGCTGACTCTCACTGTGTTCATACTGCAGGATCATGTTCAGCTGGCAGCGCTGTGACTTGCGATGAGTGTCTGCAGCTCAGTTCTCACTGTGCCTGGTGCACGCAAGAGGTGAGCAGACAGCGTTTGCATATATAAAAACCACAGCATGTTTGGAGAGGGCCGTAATGCATTCAACAATGTGGGATTTTTGTGCACAGATGAGCAAAAATGACAGTTTGTTTGGATGTTTGCCCCCGGTTATGATAATAAAACTGAGTATTTATGACATACTGTAAAACAATCCCAACATGTGACTTTCAGAATTTCACAGACTGGTTTTCAGTCAGCGAACGATGTGACACACTGGATATCTTACTAGAAAAGGGATGTGCCAGGAGCCAGCTGGAGTTCCCTGTTTCTGAAGGCCAAATCCTGCAGGATCGTCCACTCGGGAAGAAGACTGGCAACGTTAACAGCACTCAGATCTCGCCACAGAAAATGGCACTCAAGCTACGACCTGGTAAGCAACCTGGCACGTGACATTTTAATTTGATGTTTTGCCTCCAGAGGTGGCTTCTTCTTTTTCAGATGGAAATAAGCAGAGGTGGCAAAAGTACAGACATTTTTTACTCCAGTAGAAATACAGAAACTTATGTAAAAAAGTACAGGCTCTGAAATGTACTTAAAATACTAAGTCCCTTAAAAATTATTGAGACAAATGGCTGCAAAGCCCAAGTGGTTTTATGCAAGTGGCCACAGGCGCCTGAAAACTCTACTTTAATACAGTAACAAAGTATTTGTACTTCATTACTTCCCACCTCTGGAAATAAGGTTTTGGTTTCATTTTTGCACAGGCAGTCAGGTGACTTTCCAGGTTAAGATTCAACACACAGAGGACTATCCTGTGGACATCTACTACCTGATGGACCTGTCGGCGTCCATGATCGACGATCTGGAGATGATCAAAGACCTGGGCTCCACTCTGTCCAAAGAGATGGCAAACCTCACCAGTAAATTCAGAATGGGCTTCGGCTCTTTTGTGGAGAAACCCATCCTGCCTTTTATCAAGATCACAGAGGAGGAGCTTGCCAACCCCTGCAGGTAAATATGAAAACAAAACTTCAACAACACCTTCTTTTCTGAGGTTGCAGATTTTCTTCTATCTCGTTTGGTATCTCAGAGAATCTTTGTTTTTGACTCCTGCAGCAGTGTGGCTGCGACCTGCCAGCCAACGTTTGGATATAAACACATGTTGTCTCTGACGAGCAGCACTGACAAGTTCAACGAGATAATCGCGAAGCAGCGTGTTTCTGCAAATATTGACGTGCCAGAGTGTGGTTTCGACGCCGTCATGCAGGCTGCTGTTTGTGGGGTAAAGTCTGTTTCTAAAATCTCTAGAAGATATGAACTTAGATGTTAGTTTGTGATTCTAAAACTTCTCAACTTCATTATTATTTTTTTAATTTACTCAGTTGAGTTATCCCCTGATGATGTAAGAGGCAGAATGAGAAAAATAACGTGTCTCCCGATAGGACAAGATAGGCTGGAGGAATGACTCGATGCGTTTGCTGGTGTTTGTCAGTGATGCTGACTCACACTTTGGGATGGACAGTAAAATGGCCGGCATCGTGATTCCCAACGATGGACAGTGTCACCTGGACATCAACAATGAATACTCCATGTCCACAGTGCAGGTACGTCCCTTTTTAGCATTGCATTATGCTGCCACACTTGTAATGTTTTTTGTTAATTTAAAGTATCATGCGCTGTCAGGAGGTAGGGGCACACTGAGACAGACAGATTTTCCTCTGTCTTTTTTTTGTTTTACACAAAGTATTGGTAACTTTCCTAAATATTAATATTAATAATGACATAACTAATATGGCCCTATTTAGACGATCCATAGCACATGGTCTAAGGCGCACGGTGCAAGGGCATTCTGGGTGTGTCCTGCACCCCTTTGCTATTTAAACGGTCGATAACCTGGATACTAAATTAGGTGCAAGGTGAAAACATACCAATCAGAGTGTCGTCTCCATTTCCCTTTAAGAGCCAGGTGCTCCTGCCTCTGGCTCATTGATATTTAGGTGACAGATTTGGCAGGTTGGAGAAGTGAATGCTGAAAGAGATGCTGAAATGACCCAGTAGTGTATTGATAAAGGCCGTGTAGTTAAACCCACTGGTCAGGCGGTTAGGCTCATAAAAATTATCACCATAATTAATAGTGGATGGGCTGCAGGTGGGCAAAGTAGACTGAAGTGTCTCCTTAGAAAGAGAGAGAGACGCCCAGTGTGTGCGATCTCATGCTCAGAAGCACATTACCCTGTTAATTACTGAAAGCTACCTCTGTTATCATGAGAGTACATCATGAAAGAAAACAATAATACATCAATTCAGAATCATAAATCATTTAAAAGATGCTTTAATGATTAACGGGGAGTAAATATCAGCTGCAAATATGGCTAATATTTAAGCAGCAAAACTAAAAACTCTTGCTATAAACAGACCACTACTAATCAAAATGTTCATTTTTAAGACCCACAGATTAACTGCAGTGCCATAAAAGCAGATTGTGCGCGTATTGTGAACCCAAATACATAGGCTCATCTTACTGTCTGAATAATGCATCCTTTAAATAACAGGAAACTACTGCATCGGACCAGGTTTTTGTTGGTCACTGTCTGCTACCTCAAGATAGCATTGTGCCAGCAGTGCGCCTGAACACACCTCATTTTAAGACCAACACACCCATGGGCTCACAGATGGGTGTAAGCACATATGGCAGGTACACAACGCGGCCGCTAGGCAAGAAAGTGACAACCGAGTCGGTCAGAAAATAGCAACGACAGCTGCATTTCGCTGTGTGCCACTTTGCGCCTGGCAGAAGATAGAACCCATAATGTTGTATAGAAGAAATTATTTACCATTTTGCTATGTATTTCTTACAGTAGTTTATTCCCATGGACCCCACTTGGTATGTTGAATATGTTGGTACAATGAGGGTTAAGAAAAATTCTATTCACCATTTCTTTTCCAGGAGTATCCAACTCTTGGTCAGCTGATTGATAAGGTGGTGGAGAACAACATCTTACTGATCTTTGCTGTGACAGAACAACAGAAGCGTATCTATAAGGTAACAGCCTCTTTCCAAAAACACATTAATTTCCTTGTCAGCAGAGATCTGAAAAAATGGAAGTGTTTGCGTGAGGTGAGCACAATGTTTACTGAGGTCTGCATATTTATTCATGGAGCTGCATTCTCACTGAACCTGTTCGAACTAGCCCTCTTTTCTTCCCCACTCCTTTTTGCGTACTTTTCTTTGCTTGCAGGACTATGAGCCAAAGTCTGTCCACATTTGTAACTGTGACTTTGCTGTCTGTCTGTTTTTTTTTTTTTTATCTCACAGAACTATGCAAATCTCATACCTGGCGCCACCGTTGGAGTCCTGGCGACAGATTCGCGGAACATCTTGGAACTGATTGTGACAGCATACAAGGTAAATAAACAGTCTTGATGATCTGGATGTGCAGGTAGGCTCTGTGACAGAGAACACCTGCCATTATAAAAGCAACGACACAGTGTGATTTTTTTAAATGGGGTTATTTGACATGAAAATGAGTTTTAACCAAAACACATGGAACATAAAGATTCAAGATTCAGGATTTTGTCATTTTCTTGTGTATTTGCGTGCATACAAAAATGAAATACTGGTTCTCTGAGCCCATAGCAGTGTTAACACAAGAGATAAAAAGATAAACAAAAGTCCCTTAAAAACAACAACAAACAGAACAATACAAATCAATCATAGAGATTAGCAGCACAGCTCAATAGTTTCAAAGAAGTGCCTGTTTCAGTTGAAAAATGACATGTTTCCAGTTAAGAAGTGCATGTTTCAGATTAAAAAGTCTATCATCTTAGGTGCACAACAGCATTACAACAATGAATTAACCCATTGCATCTTTTCATCTTTTCTATCAAAACTGATAGTATCTCTGCCTTTTGTGCTTCTCCTCTTTCATTCTTTCTTCTATTACGTTTTCCCTCCACCTCCCGGTGGTTTGCATCAGCATGTTTGACAGCAAGTCTCTGCTTGTCTCAGCTGTTTGATCTCCTCTCCCCCTTCTGACTCTGACTTGCTCTTTCTTCCCCACTCTCTCTCTCTCTCTCTCTCTCTACCTGTGTCTTTCTCTGTCTGTCTACCTCTTTGCACACTCTGTCCCTCTGTAAATCTCCCCTGGCGGCGGCGAGTGGTGGCGAGTCCTCTAATTACTTCATCAGTTATGTTGCTGACAACCACTTTTAGTCTCTGCCACGTTAACCACACTGAAGAGATGAGTACTTACAATCAAACTGATTGTAGATAGCTGTGGTTCTTAAAGGGATAGCTCTGATTTTTTTGATGTATGGTTTTGTGAGGTACTTATCGATAGATGGTGGTAGACACACTTCCAGTTTTGAGCAGCAGAAGGTGGCTGTGGACAGGGTCAGCAGTAAAACGTATTTTTTCAGTTTAACTGTACAGTATATTTAGGATATTTGAACTGCTTTATCTTGCTGTCAGACAGCCTTTTCTCACAGGAAACTGCTGTTATACAAGCCAAATATCACAATCTTCAAACCAACCAAAGTCCATAGATGAAATCAGTGATTTTACCTTGCAGAGCACAGGAGTTGCTGGTCCACTGCTGCCTCAGTCTGTTAGTTTGTTTGTTTTATTGTGTAACTTCCACAACCGAAACCGAATCTTTTAAAACACTGAGGTCACACCATAACAGAAACAAACCAACAAATTGAGGCAGTGAAAGCTCTGCAACTCCCATGTTTTGTGAGATAAAATTACTGATTTTGCCTATGGAGTTTGGTTGGTTTGGAAAGAGCAATATTTGGCTCATATAACAGCGGTTTCCCATCAGAAAAGGTTTTCTGATGGCAAGGGAAAGCAGTGAAAATATTCTAAATCTAGTGTATTTATTTATTATAGGTGGACTGTTTTTGTTAGGTATTGTAGCTGTCCACAGCAGTACATTGCTTCACGTCAGTGCTTGTGGTCTTCTCTGCTTCCTCAAACAGGGGGTGTGCTGCCCAGCATCTGCTGCTACACTGACTTTTAACAAGTACCTCATATAACACCACATTAAATAATCTGAACTATCCCTTTAAGATAAACAAACAGAGGCATATTTAGTGACAGAGGATGGATGATTAGTTTTTAAACTTATCTGCAATTTTAAATGAATGTCTGTTGCTCAGTGAATAGATATTTCAGCAATCAGAATTTAAATACCCTGCAACAGATTTATTGATCAACAGTTAAGTCTTTTGAATCTGTTTTACTTTAATCCATCTTCAAATTGGGTGTATCCCATAAATATCCCCCTGTTTTCTCCTCCTTAGCAACACCGAAGATGCAGTACAATTACAGGCCTGCAGGAAACGCACAATTAACCCTGTTATAGCACCCAGACAGTCCGTCACAGAGTTCATTAGTCAGTCAAACACAGTGTTTCCTCCGGCTGAGGTTAGCTGTCACTCTGTCCTCAGGTGCTTTTGAACAGCCCAGCACACCTGGGATGATGACTCACCCAAAAAGGGAGAACTAGATTGGAGGTTTCAGACAGTCTCAGCACGCCACAGGTCAGAACAGGGTGAAAGTGTAATCCCACTTAAAGCCCTGGAAATCCCAAGTCATGATCATAGAAGTCAGTGCTTTCATTTAGTAGTTGGTAAAAAAACCTTTTGTTCAGCACCAGGTCCGTGCGTTTCCAAACAAAATGCTGATATGTTAATATGCTGTTTTCCAGGAACTCCGCTCAGAAATGGAACTGGAGGTCCTCGGAGACACGGAAGAGCTCCAGATGTCCTTTACAGCCATTTGCCCGAATGGGACCGTCCTCCCTGATCAAAAACGCTGCTCCAACATCAAACCTGGAGAGACAGTCAGTTGTTTTGCTTTAAATTGCTCTTTCTCTGTATCTGCAGTGATGGAAAGAGTGCTGAAAATATTATTCAACCATAAGTAAAACTACTGGTGTAAAAAGTGAAAGTGCAAAGTATTCTTCTGAAAAACTACTCACATTATTAATTACTTTTTAACTGTTGGTTTTTAATGCATTATCAAGAGCAGACATTCAATCGAAAGGGGTTTCCATTTCTATAAATCTTCAGTTTAAATTACTCCCAACTCCAGAGCTGTTTTGCTCAGTGGGCACAGTCAGCTCTCCAAACCTGTGCCTGCCATTTTTGTCCATAACTCTTGGTTTTTATTGGCCTCTTAAGCCTTACTGGCCACAAAAATGAAGATGAAAGGGCTGGATATTAACTCAAATTGTAGATCTACTCAGTAGCAAAGTATATTTAACAGTGAAATCAGCAAAGTGAATTATATAGTGTTGTGCATAATTAAGTAAGAGTAAAATTAGACTTGGAAAAAGTACGCAAGGGCCCAGAAAATGATAACAGTAATGTGAGTAGTTCCACCCTTCTGTATTTACATTCTGTATTCAAAATTAATAAAAGTTAAGAGAGCAGAAAGAAGGGGACAGTAAAAGTAAATCTAGCAACTCAGTTGTCTGAAAAAAGATTTATGCTATCAAACTATTTTGATTATTGATGAATTTAATTGAATTGAATATTAAATATCTTCGGGTCTTTGACTGACAAAACAAGACATTTCAAGACATCAACTTGGATTTTGAGAAACTGGGATGGACATTTTTCACTATTTTCTGAAATTTTATAGGTGTTGCAGCTCTGGATTAAACATGACAATTAACTTGAATCTTTCTTGTTATTTGATAACAAATAAATAAATAAGAATTTTTGTGTAACGTATTGTAAAGTGTTACAGGTAATTTATACTGGGGTTGTTTTGTGATGTTGTACTTTGTCTTGTGTTACACTGCACAGGGTGATACCTTGTTTTCAGTTTCTCGTGTGAAAGTGTTCAAACTGCTGGTTCCCAAGAGTTGATAAATGTTGACTGCTGCAAAGTTGTATGAGACTCAGCCTTCAGCTGCTTTCTCAGCAGATAACGGCAGAAACATCCACTAGCAAGGAAAGATAGACACAGCTATGCAAGAACAACTGCGAATCAATCAAAACTGTTAGTATCTGAAGGTGACAGTATGGGATGATTTGTCTCACTGTGTCCTGTAACAAATCGAAACAGAGAAATTGATGCATTAAAATTATATCTCACATCTCAAACCGAATGTTCTGAATTTTACTACAGGTCATACATACTTTTTCACATTTTTAAAATCCACAAAATAATTCCCTAAAACAGCTGGGCTTTGTAGTTTTTTTAGCATATTATTCAGAGAGGTATGCACTGCCTTTTTTGGGGGCTATTTTCAAAGGCAGATTTATTCGCATTTGACACTCATATTTACTACAGCAGGACAGTGTTTGTGGGGTTGATTAAAAATAAATGACAGTGTCCATGTTCTTCATAATGAAGGATAGTGTCATTTGGTGCATTTTGGTGTTTTGATGTGTTTTTAATAGATTTTGGAAAATGATGGAGCTCTACAGCACAGTAGAATAATCTGTATCAGTTTTAATCTTTTCATTGGTGGTCTTCTTTTCTCCTCAGGTCGTGTTCAACGTGTCTGTGGCGCTCCCAGGATGCATGTCAGGGGTCCGGCACTTCTCCCTCAAACCAGTTGGCTTGCAGGACACTTTGGAGGTGGAACTGGAGTCTCTTTGCTCGTGCGACTGCCGGCAGCCTCCTGAAGCAAACAGCAGCCGGTGCACCGAGGGCCAGGGGGCTTTCCAGTGTGGCGTGTGCGTGTGCCAGCCAGGGTTCCTGGGAGCAGAGTGCGAGTGCAATGAGGAAAGCGCTTTGTTGAGCAACTGCCTGGCGAACAATGAGTCGGAGATATGCAGCGGTCAGGGGCAGTGTTACTGCGGACAGTGTGTGTGTCATGCATCCAGCTTTGGACACATCTACGGACCGTACTGCGAGTGTGACAATTACTCCTGTGTTCATTTCCGTGGGGAGCTCTGCGGAGGTGAGAGATGACACATGAATGTCATGAATTATTCATGTGTTTTTGGGTTGAGCTTCAGTCACTTTCTCAACCAAAGCCTAGGAAGCAAAACATGAACTGTATAGGGAAGAACTGAACAATGGTTCATCACTTTGCTGGAAGCTGACAAGCAAGATTACCCATCAGTCATTGCACGTACAACAAACAATGAAGCTCAGAGAGAAGTTTTTTTAACCTCATATTTTTATATGTTCTATTTATTTTTAATTTAAAATTATTAACGTAATTAATACACTTCAATTTTATATTTAGTAAAATATAATAATTTTTAATTCATTAAATATTTACTTCAATACAGATACAGACACAGATCATTTTGTTAGTTGAACAGATACAGATAATGACGTCTCTGTGCATCTCTATTTATGCATCTAGGCCACGGGGTGTGTGACTGCGGGGAGTGTCAGTGTGAGAGCGGATGGACGGGCGAGTACTGTAACTGCAGCACCAGCACTGAGGCGTGCGTGTCGGAGGATGGCACTCTCTGCAGCGGCCGGGGGAGGTGTGAATGTGGCCGGTGTGTCTGCTCCGTACCTGGAGCCTCTGGGGACAAGTGTGAGAAGTGCGCAACATGTGGAGACGCCTGCAGCTCTGCGAGGTGAGAGCACATTCACGCCACCAGCTCTTGAATGAGGATGCAAGGTAGAGGTTTTTGTCGACTGTAATTGCTGTTTCTTTACCTCAAAGATATAAGATGTTGTCTCCATACGCCACATGATCCGTCTGTTCTTTTGAGTACAGGCGTATCAGGTTCTGCTCCCCTTGTTCACATGTGTCTACACCTTCCATGTGACATCAAAAGACAACTAATGTCCCCAACACAGCACTAAGAGATTTCCTTTCTCCATTGTAAAGCAGCTGTCAGGACTAGTGCCACATGATCCCACTGTTACAGGGGAGACGGGTGATAGAGAGTGAGTGAAGCCTTGGGAAAACTGTGATAAGTGACCAACACTGTGATTCTGTGTTCTTTGTGCTCACTGTGTCAGTGACTGAAGCCTCATTAAACTCTAGCTTCCCAAGAGGTACTATATCACCTCTCAGGAAAACCTGACCTTTTTGTTTTTCCACTTGTTTCTACACCAGAACCTGTGTAGAGTGCCATCTGGAAGATAAGGATGATGTGGAGTCATGTGATCAAATGTGCAGCGTCCCTAAAATTTTCATCAACACAACAGCAGGTAAAGGACCCCCCAATCTACTTTCTCTTAGACTTCCAACCTATATTATTTTGGTGTGAGTTGCAGGGGTATCTGTACCTTTGTCCAGAGAGGAGAGGCTGGAAATCCACTCAAATTAGATGGGATGTATGCATACAGAATTTTCCCCTGTAAGTGATTTTTTTTTATTTAATGTTAAAAAAGTTTAATTTTCTAACAATGTAGTTTGTGATCTGTAATAAGACCAAGATAGTTGGTCACCACCCCAGTCTTTTTTCTTGTAGTCCAGGACAGAGAGGTTAGTGGAGTTCTTTTTTATAGAACAAACGTTTCATCAGATAATCTCGAAAATAAGATGCAGATCAATCAGTAATTAAAATAATGGTTAGTTGCAGCCCTAATGCCAGTGATTGTGTTTGGTTTGGCCCATTAACTACAAGTAAGGCTGGTAGCAGTACTCAGTACCTTCAAGTTATCAGCTGAAATAAAACACTACCAAGCGGTATCAAAAATTCCCCAGTCAAACAATACCTGCATTCAATCCTTTTTGTACCTGTATGGAAGTAAAAAAAAAAAAAAGGTATCTAATGGAGTACTCTATTGGTACTGGTATAACTTTAAAGGTACTGGTGTCCTCATTTTTTAAACGATATCCAGTTGTTACCATATTTTTTCAGATTGATTTTTCTTGCCACGTATTCATGCCAGTACAGTGTGAAACTCGACTGGCCGATACTTGAAACTTGCCTCAGATTGTTCATGTATCAGAGGGAATATTTTGTTCCCTGCATGCAACATCTAATGTGGTGCTGGGCGGGTACTGTTTTGTAAATGCTGGTGGGAACCTTCCAAATCTGAAACGTGAGAAGTGGCGTCCATGTTTGCTTATTGCTTGCTGTCTAGGTTTGTTTTGTTTGATAACGTATGGTAGCTGAGGAATGCCTGGCTTTTTGGCAGCCAAACCTGGATATCAGGGTTTCTTGGAAGAGATGAACAAGGAAGAGTTTTCAAAACAGTCCCTGACATGATATAACATAGATAGCAACCAAGGTCACTACTGTAAATTTTCTCTCTGAAGGAACACCGAACAGGATCTCTGACTGGTTTCAAGTTCACAGAAGTTGATATTCATATCACACTGGCATGAAATCAATGGACACCTTGAAGGAAATAATGTAACACGTATGATATGATTTAAAAAATGGTCAGGTTTTTAACACCTTCCACCCCACCCCTCCCTACCATAGGCCTATTTTTTTAATTCATAGGGCGTGTGTCAAGTTTCTCTAGTCAGAGATCTGGAATAATTGTGTTTTGGTTCGGTGCGTATTCAAAGTTTTAAAGTTAAGAGTGTATAAGGGCTTAGAACATTATGTTGGAAACATATGATGGCAACTCCCATACTATCATGTCTCAAAAGTTAATGCAGCAATTGTTGGGTTGACACCATTCATTACACAGCTTTGGTGCAAATTTAACCATTTTTGTCTGCTTGAGAATTGATAAAAATGTTCAAAAATCCTTCTATGATATCATATTAAGACCCATTGAGGAACTCCATAGAAAGATTAATGCTGTGATTTGGCATCAGAAACTTTTAACATTTGCAGATTTCTGCAGGAATTGCATTTTTTGGCCATTTAAGTATTACATTGGAATTTTACTGGCATATAACCGGGCTTGCTTGGAAACCTCTTTATTGTTAATATACCCAGGAAAACCATACATGCCTTGAATGCCATGCCAGATTGCCATGAGAGATTATCTTGTATTTCTGTGTGTATTTCTCTCCTCCTGCCTGTCTGTCTGCGTGTGTGTGCCTGTTCAGTGCAGCTCTGTGTCTGAGCTGTAAAAAGTGTCCGCTCGTCTCCTTCTCTTTCTCTGCTTAAAACAGCTGACTAGTTTGACCTTTCTTCTCGACCAAATGCTGCATTCCTGTTGTATTCTACAAGTTGATTCAAATTCAATCAACACGAGCTGAAACTAAAACCAGCTGGAAAGAAAAGATGTGCTACATTTACAACAGGACAAAACACGACATGCCGCCACGGCATACAGCACAATAATTGTTTTGTTTCGATTATCTTGTTGTAATGATTGTGGGAAGCCAAAATCGGAATTGAAATTGAAATTCGATTAATTGCCCAGCCCTACCCAGTATGTGGGAATATTCATATAGAATTGGTGAAAATAACACACTTACACTGCATGCAAAAACTAGGTGTTTTTTTCCCAAAACTGCATGGATTAGCATAAAGTGGGCATATCTGAAAAGGGCAACTTCCTGGGTTTCCATAGAAGCCATTTTCATTCAAATATCTTGAGTTGTGAGGTCTAAGGATTGCTTTGAAAATGGCCATGCCAGCTTTTCCCTGGAGCGTTATCTAGTCTCCTTCCTGACAAAGGCTGGCTACCTTTAAAACACAGACAGTAGAAAAAGAGCTTAATTTTAATTTACAGTCAGTCCATAAACACCGGCCTTTGGATGACCTCTTACCTGTGCTGTGCATGCTTGTCGTCGCTGCAGTTTGTCCTCTCTGCCCAGTGTTTTTGATAGTGGTATCAACACGGGGCCATGCTAAGTTTCCCCATGGGTCAGAGACTTGGAGGAATGCTGACCTGCAGCGACTCGGGTGTCTCTCTGAAGCCAGCCCCCTCCCGTCGTCTTTAACACAACACCATCCATGTCCATTCAGGCATTGCTGGACAATGGGGAACATATTATTTACCTTGTCGTACAGGCAGAGCTATTGTGGCTCATGTGAATAGCCGAAGGACCTCGTCTTCCTTTATAGAAGAGATTATTTTAAACCCACTACACTTGTGCAAGCTGAGAGGTATATCTGATTATCACGGAGGATTTTCAGGCTTCAGATGCAAAATACAATGGCGCGGTCCACACACACACACATGCACGCACACCAGATTGTAGTGTTTGATATGGAAATCACACTGACAGCTTAACAGAGGAGAGTATATCCTTTTACATTCACAGCACAATGTTGAAAGGGAAGACAATGGACTCCTTATGGATATGCATGTTCTCATTTCCTCTCAGATTATGACACGAGTCCTTCTATGAAGTGCACGCTGATGACAGAGAATGAGTGCTGGATCTCATTCAGCGTGGTAGGAGGTGACACGGGGACCACTGCCTACAATCTCGAGATTTACGGTGAGTTTAACAACATGAAGTTCACATCAAACAAAGGGAAGTTCTGGTTTGAGTCTCATCTTGTCCTATGTCCTGTCCCAGGTTGTCCAGAGCCTCCCAACATCCCCATGATTATTCTTGGGGTCTCCCTGTCCATTGTGTGCATCGGCCTGATCCTGCTGGTTGTGTGGAAGGTGCTAGTGTCGGTCCACGACCGTAAAGAGGTGGCCAAGTTTGAGGCTGAGAGATCAAAGGCAAAATGGCAGTCGGTAAGACGAACTCACGTAAAAGATAAGGCTGGTGATATTCTATATTTTGCTCATGAAAACACCAAAACTGACAATGAATTTATTCTATTAACAAGTATTGTCTGTGTGGTGAGCCAAAGCCTGATATAACTTACTATGCTGTGCCACAGACCTCCATTGTTGTCCAAAATCATTTGAAAAATAATAACAACAAAATAAACTGAAGAGAGGGCAAAACAGGAGAAAACAATTTGTCTAGATGAGGGTTTAACAACCTGACGGTCTGGCCTTCAGAAAACTGACAACTACACTCCGACATCCTATTGTCAATAAAATATTGGTAGTCCAACATGAAAAACAAGTAATGATTTTTCCCCCTCTTATTATTATCCTTTATAATACTTCAATTTGAGTGATAGTCATGGGCAGCAGTTTCTCTGAAGAGGGATGAGGTGGGATGTCATCCAGCTTATTAGCAAACTGACCAAAATGCATCCCCCTTGTTAACCTGCCATCCAGCCATCTCTATCCCCCAGTGGCAGAGAGGAGCAGAAGGGTTGTTCAGCTGAATCTGTGAGTCTAGTCTGCTTGAATCATTGATCCTTTATGTGACTGACGTTTGTGCCAGTTAGAATCTATGACCCCGACCATGGCTCTGCAATATCAGTAGCTTAACTGTGCTGTGTATTGATAAATCTGTGGCGCTGTCCGTGGTACTGAAGTAGATGACGGATAAATAATGGCCAAAACAGTCGTTCATGGCTCAGTGCATTAGTGGCTGGTGAACAAAATGAACCAAGTGCCTGCTAATCATAAGTAACACTTCATTTGAGTGGGGTGTCCATTAGACTGGTGAGGCCGAGCAAAAGGGTTATTGGAAATTAAATATGAATTGTTTAAAGAATAATGTCAGAACTGGCGACTTGTCCAGGGTGAACCCCGCCTCTCACCCAGTGTCAGCTGGGATAGGCTCCAGCCCCCTGCGACCCTTCAGGAATAAGTGGTTACAGAAAATGAATGAATGAATGAATAATGACACAGTTGTTGAAATGAAGAAGGAAATCAAAATGATAAAGAATTTAAATATTTTAACCAAATATGATACTAGAAAGCATAAAGATTTTTTTAATATATATGTAAAATTTTAAATCAAGGATGAAATGAAAAATAGAGTCCTTATGTTGAAGTATATGGATCTACAAATAAGAGCATGTCATGATACCTGTCATGAATGTGAAGGAGTCTTTATGAATGTGTATGACTGTTGTCATAACTAAGACAAAAATGTCTTTGTCATGACTACTTGATATTATCAAAGTTAAAGAAACTGATTAGCTTTATGTTTTAACATTTCTTTGACACTGGCCGTCATAAGGCATTATAAGTTTGTCCTCAAGTAGAGTGGTACATTTTAGATTTGTCCTAAAGATGTCATTAAGTGCCATCACAGCGTCAAATGCTTTTGTAGCTGTGTCATGAATAATTTCTTGACTTCACGTAAAGTGTAGGTATCATTTGAACTTGTCATGAAGATGTTATTAAATGTTATAAGGTCAGTTTGACAACAGAGCACAGAATCAAGGTGATTTAGTTCACAGAGTTGCCTGATGGACAGATAACGCGTAACTAGTTTCCTTGTTGCCAAAGTAGGCCAACCGCTGTCTGCTGTAATCTGTAGCTGACGTTAGCTAGTTAGCTCGGTTAGCCATGGAGCTAGCCACCTAATTAGCTGACTCAAAGCCAGCAAGAAAACCACATCTGTACTGTATTCCTTGTCGTGAAACTGGCCAACATCTGTCTCAGAGACTGTGTTCAGTCATTATGATGAACATTGGCTCTGTGGTTTCTTTTGAGTTGATTCCACTTCCACCGTCCTGCTGCAGTAAATAGTCACAAGTTCACCAAAGCTACGGCTGAAAAAGTAGCAGTCTGAGTAATTTTGACAAAAACTAGAAAGCCCACTGACTTAGCAAATTAGTAGCCTTGTTACAAAATAAAAGTATGTATTTGTGACCTGTTTTAAATGTCTTTAGTTGGACAAGGTGGTATTTAGGAAAGGACTAACACATTGTTGGTCTTTTCATACTAATTATAATAGCAGATATAGAATATCCTCACCATAATGTACTAAAATCTGTTGTTCCATTTTGTTAATCCAAAGTGATTATGAAAAATGATTACTGCATGTTTTTTTTGTGTGTCTTTCTTCAGGGGACCAACCCTCTGTTCAGAAGCTCAACGTCTACATTCAAAAATGTAACTTATAAGAACACACAGAGAGAAAAGATGATTACACTGGATCACTACTGACGATAAACTAGAAACAATGCAACATCTGAGTGCACTTAAGTGTGCGTGTGTTTGTGTGTGCGAGTGTGTATTTGTGTGTGTGTGTGAGAGAGAAAAACATGGAGTGGGAAACATTTTGTACTAGAGTTTGTTTTTGTATGAATCTCTGTGTCGAATCAGAGAGGTTGTAACACAGTAGACGACACTGTGAACGGAGGAACACTACATGATGAACTTGCTGCTGTAAAAGTGCACTGCCAATGTACTGTCCAACACTGCACTTTCCTGCTGCATGACCCGACAAACTGAAACACACATCTGTCTACTGTAACATGCGGCTTGGAGAGGAGGAGTCTACACTACAAGTGGTCTACTACTGATAAATGTTTTATTCTAATGAATGTAAATATGCAGGTGGATGATTATGATGTTTTTTAAAATATTGTGTTTGTCTTTTATTGTAAAGTAAGGCTGAGCCTTCGATGTTGTTTTTTAGTGGCATGGCACATAAATAAAAATGAGTTTTGACTTATTGTAAAATTGTACTTTTAGCATTTAATATTATTTGTATGTTACAACACACAGTACCAGTCAAAAGTTTGGACGTACTTTACATTAAATGTTTTTTTACATTCGTTTTTACAAGAAATAGTTCAGATCATACCAAGTTTTCAACGCTGTCATCCAAGCAACAGATGGATGCTTTAAATAATCTAAAATATTAACAAGGAAAAAACTTTTGCACGCTTGCAGGTTGACAGATGCATAGAAATCCATGGGTCCACAACATAAAACAAACAAAAAAAAACTTTTGCACACTGTCCTCTGCACTTGCAATCAAAGATAAGATAAATAAGTGTTTTTTTATTTTTGATTCTTAAAAAGCAAAAACATATTTTTCCTTGTTTCACATTTTTGCTACCTGATTCCATATTTCATAATGTCGATGTCACCAGTATCAATCTACAATGTTGAAAAATAACAAAAATAAAGAAAAAAACAGAAGAATCAGAAGATGTGTTCAAACTTTTGACTGTTACTCTGGTTCTCAAATCCCCTGACAGACGTTGACTGAACTGATTAGATTTGGTGCTCTGAAACCCAATTTAAAGTTAATTTTGTTTACGGTGGGACACTCAAAGAGAGAGGCATCCCTTTATTGTGATAAAGTGATGGAAAAGTAAAGTAAAGTGTTTTTAATACTTTGAGGTTCTTGTATTTTACTTGTGTTTCCAGTTTCTCCTGCTCCACTTAAAGGTGCAACGTGTAAGATTTACTGGGAGTTTATTGGCAGAATATGGCAGTATGATATTCTAAAGTATACTTTCATTAGTGTATAATCACTTGAGAATATGATTCATTGTGTTTTTGTTACCATGGATGTATAAAGGGGAACTAGATACATTGTTGGAGGCGGCTCATTGACAGCTGCTCAGTGAAATCAACATGAAATCAACTTCTGTACCGGAGCTTCCATGGAGCAAGCACACTTAGAGACTAACTTTGGCCAGATGCCTGACTTCTGGTTAGATCCTATCTAGGGCAATTCTACATTGTAAAAATACTCCATTACAAGTAAAAGTCCTGCAGTGAAAATGTTACATAAGTCAAAACATGTATCATGAGCGAAATCTGAGCTCTTCAATCAAAAGTAAAAGAAAAAATGACTCTTTGGTTGTTGTATAATCAGTTGTGGAATGTAACTAAATATACTTACTTACTAAGTATTGTAGTTAAAAGATGGATGCTGATGTAAGCAGATGAACTACTATCTTTGGACTCTAAAGGAAAGAAGTAGTTCCAAAATTAAACTGCTGTTGCCTGTTGAGTTTTTCAAATGTTTCTTTGAAACCGTGGGGGGATGTCGAGCACTGCAGAGTGCCATCTAGTTCTATTACATTTGAGAGTGGGCAGACATCTCTATGGCTGGTATCTTCAAAACTCAGCAACTCACTCCAAACCAAGATGAATAAATAGCACTACTGTTCAAGCCAGAGGAAGAACATGTATCTTTTATTTTGGGATGAACTGTTCCGTCAAAGGCACAAAATGCAATGTGTATTTTGTATATGTGTATATATATGCATGTACATAAGTATGTATGTATGTATGTATGTATGCATATATGTATATGCATGTAGTATGTGTATGTATGTATGCATATATGCATATATGTGTGTATATATATGTATTTTGTATATACATATGCATGTGTATATATCTGTGTACATATGTATGTATGTGTGTGTGTATATGTGTATTTTGTATATGTGTATATATATGCATGTACACAAGTATGTATGTATGTATGTATGAGTATATGCTTCCATGCGCGAATGTTATACGTACATTCTGTATGTATGTACATATTTATGTTTGTATGTATGTGTGTGTTGTATGTAGCCTATGTGTGTATGTATGTATGTATACAATATGTATGCATAAGTATAATTTACTTTTCCTTACATTTAATATCAGATAAACTTTTTCTCAAGTACAACTTTTGAATACTTTTTACAACAATGAAAGGAATTAGTACTTATGGCTGAAAAAAAAAAAGTAAACTATTGTAATCTAAGTACATTATTAATCTCTCTGTGTATCTCTCAGTGTGTTTGTTTATTTACTGAAAGCCTTTAGTCCGGTCTAAATCAGGGTTTTCTGGCTGTTACCCAGTGAAAACAGTCCGGTGCAGCAGGAATGCTGCAGCAGGCTGCAGCCCGGTGAGCAGCGGCAGCTCCTCCGTCAGACGTGACGTCGCTGGTCCCCCGCTAGAGAAGAAAAACTTCACTCGGACAAACTTTTCTATGAGAGACAGAAAAAAAAAAAAAACCCAACGAGACCGAAATACTCCCTGTGACCCGGAGCCTCGGAATGTGCGGACATTTGCGCTTCAACAGAGCATCTCGCCGTCGAAATGTTAAAACAGTCGTCTCGTTTCATCGACTCCGTGGCTGTTGTGGCGACTATTTGTGCAACTGTGTTGTTGGCGAAAAGCTGTCTGTGTGTCACGGAGGAGGACGATGAGGTTCTGGAGAAAAAGCAGCTCATGGAGTTTTACAGTAAGTTGAATCATCCGCCTGCAGCTGCTGCTCCTTTTTAAGGTTGATGAACTGCGGAATGAGTCCATGTTGACGAGGAAGGATTTTGTCTCTAACATGGTAGATAATTATGTAACTGAATAGTAGAAAGAGCAGAATAATCGTCACAGCATGTTCCTGTGTGATGTGATTAAGTTAAACTCATTTTAGTTCATGGGTCACATAGAACCTAATTTGATCTCCAGTGGGCCGGACCAGTAAAACCATTGCATAATATTTTATAAATAACAGCAAACACTAGGGCTGCAGCTAATGATCTTCATGATCACATTCAATGATCATCTCCATTATCAATTAATATGTCGACCAGTTTCTTGATTAACCAATTAGTTATTTAGTCTATAAGAAGATGGTGATCAGTGATTCCCACAGCCCAATGTGTCGTCTTCAAAATGTCTTGTTTTGTAGACAACCCAAAAACATATTCACTTTACTGTCATGAAGGACTGTTTGATGTAAACCCAGAATCTGTCTCAGGGATACACTCCTTCCTCCTGACTACCACTGATTCTATTAAGCATACATTCATAAAGTGCTATTTCCACTATTGCATTAACCCGTTTCTGCAGTTCTGGAGCCTTTGTTTACTTCCAGTGTCTTAACATAACCCAATAGACTGTTATTATACCCTCGATAATAACAACAGAAAATGCACACTTGGATATGTTTGGTGTCTGGTACTGGTTTTACAGCAAACACAACTTTGGACTTAAAGAAGACAGAAAGTGTTCACATTTGAGAAGCTAAAATCACAAAATTGGGACTTTTTTAAGGCAAAAGCCTTAAAAAAAAAGACTCAAAATGATTAATCAATTATCAAAATAGTTTGAGATTAAATTAATAGTTGACAACTAATCAAATAATCAACTAATTGTTGCAGCTCCAAACAGTTACTCAATTTTCCCCCTTTTTTGGTGTAAAAAAGTAAAACATCCCCAAAACAATCCAGTGGGCCAGATTGGACCATTTTGTCTGGCCTTTAATCTGTTGATTGTTTTCTTGATTAATTGATTAATAGTTGTTTGGTCCATAAATTGTCAGAAAACTGTCAAAAATGTTGATCAAGAAAAGGTCCTCAAATGTCTTGTTTTGTTTACAACCAGAAAATGTTCAGTTTACTGTCATAGCAGTTTCAACAACACACAGAACATCAGAAATAGCAATGCATTTTTTTTTAAAAAGTGGAATTAATAACAATTCTCTGGATGCCCCACAGTTAAACTATTCCCCAGTTTCCTGGGGGACCCACCTAAACTTCTCTTCAAGTCCCCCAATGGCCTCTGGACCCCAGTTTGAGCCCCGCTGCAGCTGCAGTTTGGCTCATGTTACCTGCAGTGATTTTTATTATCTGCTGAAAAGGACCACTCAGAAGCTAAGCTTTTCTTCTCTGTGTACGTTAACTTTGAGAAAGAGAAACATGTGCTGCCCATGTTGTTTTGTCCCCCAAGGTAGATAAATTCATTACTGAAAAGAAACACAAAGTCTGAGTGAGGAAAAATGCGGCGCAGACCGAACAGCCACCTGGCTAACATGGGATAACATTTGCAATATGGCTGAAATATTTTGTCAAATGAGTGGAGCGGATGAGTGACATATTATGGATCAAACAACTAATCAGTTAATTGAGAAAATGATGACAGATTACTCAGTGACAAAAATAATCAAATAATACAAAAAAGGCTGATATTTTCTGGTACCAGCTGTTGATATCTGTCCAATATGACTGTAAATACTTTTGGTTTGATACCAAATCCATTTTAACAAAAAGAAAATCACATTCCGCATTATGGTGCAATTACTCACTTTAAAGGAAGAAGCTGTTTAAAGACCTGGAGGTAAAAAAACAAAACAAAATAATGATCCCCATCTCTTGCAGTAACAGTGTTCTCTATTAGATAGCCAATCACCAGCATTATTAGGTCACTGATGTTGGTATCAGTTGGTGCCATAAAAGTATTGACATTCGATGTCCGGACCTTATCATGATTTTCATTTTGTCCATATCAGATCAAATCTAAACACCTTCTTTCTCCTCTCAAATGCACACTTAAATGTTCTGTCTGTATATCAGTGTTATGGTATCGTCCATGCTGGTATGAAGACGAGGCAGCTTTACTTATATAGCACATCTAATTCCCAAAGTGCTTCATAGAAAACAGGCAAAAGTACAAAAATCAGAAGATGAAAACACTTAAAGGAAGCAAAAGCACATAAAATAAAAATAGCAAACCCTATTTATTTATTTGTGTTCATTTCATTCTCTAAATCCAGAGAAAGGATATCCGGACACTGAGGATACACTCCCACATACAACAATTTTGGTCACATAGACCGTCATGCTCAGCCTAAATATGCAACACCAACGCCTTTTTAAAACAATCTTTCCCACCATGTAATTTCAGCACACACAATTTAGATCTAATAACATACACTCTGTTTTTCCTCTCCAGTATGCAGTGCTGACATGAAGGAAGAGATCATTTCTGCAGCTGTTTACATCCCTGCCACTTGTATACGTTCAGTGTACATCCTCTGTTTTGTTAAGTATCCAGCTACTCAGAAACCAAAAGGTTCCCTCGGGACTCCATCCAGCTTCAATATGGCTCCTTTTTGATGGAGAAAAACTGACACTACACAAATTCAGTAGAGCTGTGTGTTGCCAAGAATCTGGCAGTATTGCGATACTGAAAGCATGGTGACAAAAACACAAATCCCAATTCCAAAAAAGTTTGGAACATTTCAAAATGTAAATAAAAATAGAATGCAATTATTTGCAAAGCCTTTTGGACTTATAATCAGTTGAATACAATCTCAAAAGAGTTGGGACGTCAGCAGGAAAAGACTGGGAAAGTTGTGGAATGCTGAAAAAACACCTGTTTGGAACATTCGGTAACAGGTGACAGTATCATGATTGGGTACTTTTTCTTCATACATCCCCCCTCCTTTCATTTCCTCCACTTCTGCTCATCTCATCTTCTTCCTTGTCTCTTCTCATCAGTTTTGTTTTTTTTTTTTCCAGGAAAGGGTCTGTTCATCCTAGAGAGCGAGCCGTTGAAACGCTGCATCACAGTGGACCGCTCTAACCTGGTGTTGGAGGACTGCGAGCGGCCCACGCGCCACATGCTGTGGAAGTGGGTCTCCCGACATCGCCTCTTCAATCTGGGCACCAGCACGTGCCTGGGCCTCAACATCTCGGACACGACGCAGCCTCTCGGCACGTTCGAGTGCGACATGGCCCTCCCCGTGCTGTGGTGGCGCTGCAGTGGAAACACGCTGTACGGGGCGTCCCAGTGGAAGGTGGCTGTGGCCGGACGGTTGGTGGTGGTGAAGAAAAACTCTTATCATATATGGAAAAGGTACAACACCAGAGAGGGGCCCTGCTCGTATCCATATGAAGGTAAACACCTAAAATATCTTGCACTTTGGTAATATTTGACACACTTCAGCAACACAGCATTCATCTTAGCTACTCTCCGCACAGGATATTTGTCATTTGTCACACTGGATATGTTTTATTTGCAGATATTCACACCTTATTGGGAAATGCGCACGGCATGCCTTGCGCTTTGCCCTTCAGATACAACAACAAATGGTACTTTGAGTGCACGACTGAGGGGCGTGAGGATCATCTTCTATGGTGTGCTACTAACACTCGCTATGATGAGGCTGAGCGATGGGGTTTCTGTCCGGTACAAGGTAAAGACACACAGTGACAGAAGCACCAGTGTAAGAACAGATATAAGGATACCAGCAGTGTTGTGCAAGTTCACACTTGAAAAGAAAATTAACTAGTTAACTAGTTAATATAATGTGGATCTGTCTGTTTCTCACTGTAACACAGACTCCAGTCTGCAGTGTAGTCCATGCACAACATGCTGCTTGATCAACCAAAGTTTTTATTATGTTGATGTTTCGTTCCATATTTGCACACACCCTCTCTCTGTGCTGCAATCAACTGACGGCATGAACTGTGTTACCTGTCTCAGGAGTTAGCCACACTCACATTTACATTCATTAAACTGATCTGTTCAGTTTAGAAAAGCCAAAAGATATGAGCACGGTCAGTGGACACAGCTCTTTTAGGGCGTTCATGCACAATACTGCATACCAGTGAGTTTAAAAAAAACCCAAAAAGATCAGAATTCAGTCGGTAAAGAGTCCATTTTGTTTTTCCCACAACCCTAAGCCAGGTCAGTCCAATCCAGTTCACAATCAAAACTGAAATACTGAAAACTCAATATGTCTGCTCTGGCCCACAAAACCAAACCAAATCAGGAAATAAAGATTAGAATAACACTGTCTGTGTATGCATTCAGTGACAATATATACACCAGGTACTCATCATACCGTTGATCAGTCAGTCAGTAACTTAGTCAGACAGGTTTGCAACATCTGTGATTGGGAAATACACAATCTATTGAATTATTTCTTCTCCTGGCACAGACTTTCTGCTTACCACGTGCTGGCTACAATAACTTTGCAATACGATTTGGTGCCGAGGTTCATCTGGTGTTTCTCTCCTCCACTGACAATATGAAGTTTGGTGTACTGCTTTCAGGGCTAATAAATTATGTGGTATCAGATTGTATCGGTATCGGAAACAACCCTAATCATAATGCCACCATACACAAAGCGATCTCCAGAGTGAAGTGATTTTACACAAAAGACCCCTGATACAATGCAAAAACATCTTATTTTTCAGTGACAGTCAGATGCCTTGTCAGTATAGTTGCACTATTCTCACATTAACTTCACATGTTGTCAAAAGTAACAGTACTTTGAAACTTTTCTGCCAGTTTCCTTCTGCCTTTTTAATTTAAGTGTTTGTTTTTTTTTCATAGATACCAGTTGTGAACATTTCTGGGAGTCAAACCAGGAGCTGCAGGCATGTTACCAGTTCAACCTCTACACCATCCTCACGTGGAGTCAGGCGCTGTCGACCTGCCAGGCTCAGGGTGGAAACCTGCTGAGCATCACCAGCCTGGCAGAGCACAGGTACATCAGAGGTAGGCATCTGTTTGAAAACACATATAGGGATCAGAAAGCTGCTCGATAATACATCCACCGTGGACTGTACATGTTTTACTTCCACAAACACACCACTAGAACTACACTATAATAGTACTGGAATCTGTATTGTATTTTTCTAGCAGGATTATACTGTTTCTGTATTTATACTGCTATAGATGAGGTTTTGGCCTTTCCATCTCTTCTATTCAATTATTGTTCCATCACTCTGTGTTTATGTTATCACTATCAGCTGTTCTGGTTATTTTTAAACCCCACAAGTGAGACCAACCGATGGTTTACCAATACCCTTGTTGACAACTCATACAACATGCCGTACTTGCATTTGTTGCTTGTGGCAGATCGACTTGCAAGCGTTGGAGCGATGGTTTGGATCGGGCTGAACCACCTGAAGGATGGGTGGGGGTGGCAGTGGTCTGATGGAGCGCCTCTGTCATTGGTCAATTTCACCACAGGTACTGACTATTTGTTTACTCCAGAACCAAGTGAAAGGACAGTTTCTGTTTCATGAGGTTTGAACACAGATATATTCCATATCTTGTACATATATTTATGGAGTTTGTATTTGTATGTGTACATATTTTGGCAATAAAGCTGATTCTGATTCAGAAGTGTACATAAAGTGTACATAAAAGTGGCTCTTCAGTTGTATCAACAGCCTGACAGACTTGTTCAGAGTTCTCTATAAAAAATAATATTATTTCTAGGGATGTCCCAATCCGATCACGTGATCGGAAATCGGGGCCGATCGTGTGATTTTCAAATGATCAGAATCGGGTGGAAATTACCAGATTTAACCTTACAAAACAACAAGCATGGCCATGTTCACGTTTTAAATTCATCCTGAGGTACAAAGAGATTGTCAAATGGAATGACAATGGCTTAGTTTTAATTTTAATAAGTTCCACAACATCAATATTCATTGTTGCACAGACAGAAACAACACCATAAACGTCATAATTTACAGCAGGCGGGGAATTCAGACAACATAATAGTAGTGAGCTGGTAGTTAGTAGGCAACGCAGGGCAAACGTGTCACCTTGGGACAGCGAAAATGTCTGCAGTTTGGAGGTATTTTAAACTGGACAGTGAAGGCAGTGCAACAGCCACTTGTAATGTGTGCAAATTGGGCATTTTGTATGGTGGAAATGTGGATGTGTTCTCTTTTTTTCTTCTTATTATTAATGCATTGCTGAAGTATCGGATCGGGACTCGGTATTGGCAGATACTCAAAATCAAATGACTCGGACTCGGACTCGGGGGCAAAAAAATGTGATGGGGAAATCCCTAATTATTTCTCAGTAAAAATGAAGCAAAACAAACAACAAACAAAAAAGAACATTTAACACAAACTGTCTATTGTATATACTGAAGATGCACAAACGAGCATGAAGAGAAGAGAGAGACAGAAAACAGCAAAACAGACCTTGAATAAACAGATGTGTGCAACCAACAGAAACAGTAAAGATTAAATCAGAAATTTCTTAAGACTGTGACCTAAAAGCTTGCAAAGAGGATAACAATGACACATACTGTACAATGCATTGCAGTCAATCTTAGCTGGAAAGTCACCTTATGTAACATAATGAGCAACGTGATCTCAATCCCTTCAACATACTGTTTATCCAGTGTATGTGCTGGCATTTGTATTTGTTAAGCAAAAAATGTTGTAGTTCAGACACTGAAAAGATATCAGAACAAGAATTCTAACATGCCGATGTTTTGCATAATTCAATATGAGAGATTTACATTGTAGTATCTCCATCTGATTATTTTTAAGTTTGTTATCCTATTGAGAAGAGGTTTATACTGAATTAACACAGGAGTAAATTCTTTGCAGATGTTTTTTTATGAAATGAAGGTGTAGAAGATTATTTTATAAAAGTTTTGAAAGAAAGAAAAATACATAAAAAGGGGATTGTACAGTTGATTAATTGAACAAAAATATGCAACATTTTCATAGTTCATATAACCTGAAACATTATATCTGTGCTAATAATTATGTTTTGTTACTTTCATTAAATGTAGATGCTCAGTTTGCGGCAAAAGTAATGCACTTTTCTACATACAGAGATTTAATAACATCAGGTGAAAAAAATATGTAAAGAACAAATAATAAACAAATACCAACACTAATTCCTTTTGGGATTGTGGGATCCTAAGTGATGAAGAAGTGAAGTGAAAACACAAAGCTTTATAGTAAAAGATAAACTTCTCTGATCGCTCTGTGTCTCCGTCAGCTCTGTCCGCCAGCCCACTGCAGGACAACAGTCAGTGTGGAGTTTACAACTCAGCGTACGAGGGTCACTGGCAGAGTCTCTCCTGTGAGTCAGCTCTGCCGTACATCTGTAAGAAGACGCCTAACGACACCCGCAGAGCTGAGCCGATGGGTGAGAGCGTGTGCACACATGAACACATGACACGGCAGACTGCCTCCCTGCACCTTCAGAGGTGTCCTGGCCCGTGGCGGACGGGGGAAGAATTATGAGTCAGAGCAAAATGTGCGAGGAGCTTTTTTAGCTCTTGTAGCTGTTGGCCGCCACAGCTGCTCTGCACCTGGGGAGAGAACTTTTGACCTTCCTCTCTGTTGCGCTGCCGGCGGCCAGACCAAAACAATGTCTCCTGTGAATGTGTGTTGTTAAAACGTGTCTGTGTTCTCATTTCTCCTGCACCTCTCCCGACTCTTCTTCCTCTTACAGAGAACTGGCAGTATATCCATACGGAGTGTGCTGAAGGCTGGTGGCCTCATAATGGTTTCTGCTACAGGCTGCTGTCAGAAACAGAAGCAGGGACCTGGGAGGAGTCTGCCCGGGCCTGTGGCTCTCAGGGGGCAAACCTCATCAGCCTCCACTCCCTGTCAGAGGTGGAGATGCTGCTCAACCTGCCGGCTAACTGTAAGGAGCATCATAAAACACAGATACATGAAGTTCTGTTTGCCAACCTTCCAGATTTTTCCATTTCCTTCCGGGGTTACAATTCTCCCATATTTCTCCTGATTTTCACTCTTTTTTTTTTCCCTTTTTGTTATCTGTGTCAGGCACTGCACACTGGTATAAGCCCTACTAAAGTCTGCATTTCCACGCGGACAACAATACAATTGTGTGCTGACCTCCTTAATGTATCTGTGCTTGCACCTCATCCTCATCAGTGAGTTGGAATGAGAGGGAGAAACGGAGAGGAAGAAACACTCAGATGTCCTGGAAAGAATTCACGTTTCTTATGAAAAGTTTTAAAAGGAAAGGGGCACATTTTTCCAAGAGCAGCCTAGCTAACATACCTTTAGAAGTGTCCCTTTTAAGTCAACTGCAGTCATCTGTTTGTGTGCTTATTATTTTATTATTTTTATGCTTTAAACGTCGCCAGAATGCAGGAAACAAAGGCTATGAAACTCAGATTTTTGGGGAGAGAACCGGCAAGCTTGGCAAATGTGTTATTGCCACACTGGTGGTATACTATGTGGAAACTAAAGACTGTTTTGTTTGTGTGAATGCTTTGGTGTGTGCAGTTTCTGGGCAGAGCGCGGAGGTGTGGATCGGTCTTTGGAAAAATGCATCGTCGACGACTGTAGAGTGGTCTGACGGCTCACCAGTAACTCTCACTCTGTGGCACCAGTATCACCCTCCTCACAACCTGATGGATGCAACACTCTGCGCCAAAGCAGACAGGAAGGTGGGAGACCCTGCGTTGGTGCTTCTTTTATGTAAAAACTCTCTTGAAGCTCAATTATAATAAGTGAGTTTGGCTCTCCAAGTGAGCAAATTAAAATTGATTGATTATTCCTTGATCTGCCTATGATTTTCTTGATTAATTAATTAATTGTTTGGTCTATATGCCCATCAGAATTTTCTAGAGTCTAAGGTTTTGTTTAGATGACACATTCGAAATATGACAATAGACACCTCAATAGAAGCTTTAAATGTAAAAACATTTGGTACGACTCTAGTTGCCGATGCATATTCTGTCAGTCTACTTATTAGTTCATTAATAGTATCAGATCTAATCACTTTATAATCTTAGTGTGCATAGATTGTGTGTTTTCCTTGTTAAAATAAAATATGAACCTCTTTCGCAGGAAGGTAACTGGCTTTTAACATCATGTGATGAGCGACTACCTGCTGTGTGTAGAAGACAAAGCCAGAGTCCAGTTCATGACCGTGGAACCTGGGATGAGGGTTGTCCTGAGGTAGGAACATGAACGCACAAGTACACACACACACACACACACACACACACACACATACACACATACACACACACACACACACACACACACACAAACACACACACACACATCTATGTCAACATGTATCCAGCGGCTGAAATGTCTTGTACCTCTTTTCCACACATGTGAGTCTGTTTGACTCAGCACATCAGCCCAGCGCAGCAAGGATTTGCATCTCCATTATAACAGGGCTACCCGCTCAAAGGTGTGTCTTTTAACTGAACACTTAATTTCCTCCCCCATTATTTCCCCCAGCAAAATCAGGAAATGTTATGTTTTCATCAGCAGTAACTTATTCCTATCTGGCTGAAAATGAGCACGAAACAGTAAAATCAAGCAGATATCTGAAAGTACAAACGTTGACGAATGAGAGAAACTAAACTTCAAACTACAGAGATTCGGTTAGGAGCCACAAAAGTACTGACAGCTGAACACACAAAGACTTTTACATCTTTCTCTCTGCTCTCCTGCAACATGCGCTTGTTTAGGGGGTGGAGGGGGGTCGTCACAGTTTAGTCGTGGTGAACAAGACATCACCACAAGGCGGTCCATCTTTGGTGTGACTCCACCCAGCTCGGTGATAAATAAGAAGTAACTGAAATGCAAATCAGCGCAGCATGGTTTGACTTAGCATGGTAAAAATGATCAATCGAAAAGCCCCATTTGAGCAAGACAAGGAAGCCTTGTCATGCAATGGCACTGTTTTGAACAGTAGCTTTGTCCTAGCCTCGTTAACCTCACACTACGTAACACTTAATCTTCTTAATTTACCTTGTATGAGCACCTACAATGTGGCACAAGTCTGGTTTAAACAAGACCAGGTCGAAACTTGCTGTGTGGCTGGACGATGTATGGTTAGCATGCTCCTGAATACTGAATTCAGGACTTTCCATGTCTCAGACATAATTCAAGACTGTCTACACCTATTCAATGTGAATGAGCAAAAGCCAAAGGGGAAACTCCAACATGACTGCCCAATTGTGTAACTTCATCACTCAGTCAGGGACAGACCTCCATGTTTGTAGGGCCCAGCCCGCTTTGCTGCAGTCCAGCTAAAAAGCAAAGGTAACACCTACAGTCACAATATGTTTACAATAACTTTTACGTAGAAAACCCTTGCATCATGTAGTTGTCCATATAATTTAGCAGCAATATGTTGAATGTTTTCTTTTTCCATGATGTTATTTCAAAATCTATGCATCTCTTTCATCTGAAATGCATGTTTTGTGCTTTCACTAACATTAGGTTAGAGACCTGATTTACCTGTTGGGGCACAGACTAAATGACAGCTTGAGTTTACTCAAAACTAGCAGTTAGTCCCTCCAGCAGTGAGATATCACTGTTGGGTGTGATCAAAGGTGCCGGCAAAGCAACAAAGCACATAAAATAAGCACAGCAGAAATGTCACATAGTTTGGCCCATTGTGTGTAACTATATATCTTCAATCATTACAGGTTTGGCGGAAAATGTCAACAATAATAAACAAATTTCAAAATAACTGCCAGTTAATTACCTGGAAGTGACTGTTGTTAGTGCAGTGTCATAGTGATTCAGTCTATTTTCATGTATTTTCCTTTGTATAGTGCTGCCTTTGCAATAAAAGTGCTGATGTGATTTGTGTCTTAAAATAGAAAACAGTATTACTCAAGAACAGTGAGCTTGGTAAAATTACTCAGTTTAAGAAAAATGGATATTTTCTATTTCCGACAGAAAGTGAAGTGACTTATTTTTAACTCTGTCAGGCAGAGTGTGAGCTGTGCAGACAGTGTTACAATAGCTCCATACAGATCGGGACGTGCACCAGGCGGAGCCACACGCCTGCTGCTGCAGTTCAACTTCTGAGGAAGTTTCCCCTTCAGAAGCACAATGAGCTGATTCACTCCTCTGCTGACGTATTGTCTGGCCTTCATGTTGCTCCTTGACTCTGTTTACAAGAATATCAGGCTCCTGAGTCATCGGGCTGCTTTATACCCCGCATCGTGAGGCCAAAACGCACCCTGCAGGCACAATATCGGTGGACACGTTTGAGCATTGTCTGAACAGTGCTGCTGGGGTTTTAGCAAACAAATCTATATTTTCCACTTTAGCCTCTTTGTTGTCTGTGTTGTACAGGCAGGTAGTGCAAGTAAAGTGAAATGTTCAGTGCAATTCTTTTTTTGATAAAACTGCAGACACTCTAGTTTTGCCTTCATGTAAATATTAGTTTAGGCCTCTGGATCCCGAGCATAGGAAGGACAGGGGGTAGATGGGATACAGGGGTAAAGAGGGGGGTGGGCAAATTGACTCCACTTGTCAAAACACCCCCAGCACACAACTTAACTCACAGACATGCATATAATTGCACACATATGCACACCGATACATAGAGTAACCTTCACTCCAGATTAGATTTGAAAGTAGAGGTGTTAAAATATAATTTATCAATTAACTGCCATCTAGAATTTAACTGATTAGAGATTGATTTCTATTTTCTATTTAGTGTTTCACATAACTACTATACAGCTAGAATCATTTAAATCATTAATCAATTATTGATTGTTAACATTTTCAACTATCAGTTAAGGAAAATGCACAAGATTTGCAAACCCATTTGAAAGTTTTCAGTTGTGGTGCCAATATGATACTTTATTTTTCGGCACTGATGCCAAAAGGAAGCTTAAGCTTGAGAAATATAAATGTGCTTTTACCAGCGGTGGTGTCGCTACTGTATATGGGTGGTAGTGTTGGTTGAGCAGTTTGTCTGTCTGCCGATGAAGCCACTAACTTTTTCTTTTAATATATAATGTCTTTAATCAACAGGACAGGTAAAGATATAACAGGCAAGGGGGAGGGAAAGAGATGGTGGTCAACAGGTAGTGAAGGGTCACAGGTGGGAGTCGAACCCACAGCCACAGAGGACTCATGGGGCACGCCCTCCCAACTGAGTCACTCGGTCACCCCAACCACTGACTTTGTTGATCCTCTGGTGCCAACATGTGGTTGACTTTTTTGGTTTTGACTGAAATATCCCGTACAACTATTGGATGGATTCCTATGAACTTTTCTGTAGAGGATACACTGTAATGACTTTAGTGACTTTTTTTTTCTTTTGTCATCATCGGGTCAAAATTTGATTTTATTCACCACTTTGGTTTCTGACAAAATACCAGCAAAATACTTGCAAACCTAATGACATTCCCATCATTGTATTTAATGCTGACTAGCAAATGCACCTGCTAACAGACTGAACTAAGATGGTGAACTGGATTAAACCTGATCTACTTGATCAATATCAGCATGTTAACATTGTCACTATAAGCATATTAGCATGCTGATGTTAGCATTTTGCCCAAAGCACAGCAGCCTCACAGAGCTGCTAGCATAGACATAGAGTCTTAGTCTTGTGTCATTTAAAATAGAAAATATGTATATTTAAAATAAAATATGTTGTATGTTTCCACAGTAAAATGTCTGAAAACACTTGACATATGTTAAGTTGTTTCCAACAATAGTCAAACACAGAAATCTGCAATTTATTCAAGGTAATGTTGTGTTTCCTGCAAGCTTTTGCTAGCTAACTACCCACTAATTGTTACAACTTCCAGGAAAATCATCAAAGAATAAGGGAGGAAGTTGTTCAACATGATTAAAAGTAACATGAATAAAACTTTAATATTATGTCGGCCCTGAACATGATTTATGCCTGAGTCATGTCAGATTTTCATCAGATATGGTGGTTGTTTAAAAGTTGAGATCACAACTTCCACACTACTTTGTCTGAGCCACATCTTTTGATATTGTCTTAATGTGAGAGAGACCCCTAGCGGCAAAACTTAAATATTCTGCACTTAACAAAAGAAGCCAAACTTGTTGCTTTATAAGCTGCTTTGTCTCAATAAAAACTGGCAAAAGTTGGACTTTAGTCAGGATCTCTCAGATGAAAGAATACTGTAAAGATCTCAAAGATGACAGGACATTCAATTTTCAATAATTTGCAGCTTTAAATACTTGGTGAAAAAAGTTTTGATTTGATATCCAGTCCTACTCCAAAAAGGTATTCTTATAATAATATACATGTGTACTTTCCTTTAATTCTCATCTCTCCCTCTGTAATGCAGACTGAAAGTTAGTCCAGTACAATTTTTCAGTACTGTTTCCATGACATTCTTATCGTATGTGTGTTTTGGTATTTCATGTCCTCTGCGTAGATGCTGTATGTGATGATGTTTTTGTGTTTTGTAAGAAAGAACAGTTTTAAACAGACCATAGATGGAGCTTGATCAGTGGATTTGTTGTTGATGTTGTAGGGCTGGAAGCGACATGGACACTCCTGCTACATGGTGACAAGCCATGAACAGTACTTTAGTGACGCAGTGATGGGATATTACTGCAAAGCTCCCCTTCTTACAGTGGAAAACAGGTGATTCATTAAGATAATGATGTGTTGAAATTTTTTTTTTTTTTTTTTAAAGTTTGGGGTTTCGCCTCACCTCTTCTGTCCTCTTCCTCATGCTGGCAGGTTTGAGCAGGCGTTCATCAACAGTTTACTGAGTGAGAGCGGGGCCAACAGTAGCATGTATTACTGGATCGGCATCACGGACATGGAGAACGTGGGAGAGTACAGCTGGATGTCTCACAATGGCTCCCATCTGCCTCTTACCTTCACAAACTGGAACAAACACCAGCCAGGTAGCCAGCTGTTGGATAGTTTTTGTTTGCCAATTGTGTTTAGTTGGGGACTCGGTTTAATCTGAATCTCCTGTATGTTTTTCTCTCTTCATTTTCTCCTTTCCTTAGTCAGTTCTGGTGGCTGTGTTGCCATGTCGGGAGGCCCTGCTCTGGGTCACTGGGAGGTGAAAGACTGTAAGTCCCACAAGGCCTTGTCTGTGTGCAAGCAAAGCATCAATAGTTACCACGATGTCCCGCCACCAGAGCATCACATTGATGCCTACGCCCCCTGTCCTCCTGGGTGGGAATCACAATCGGGACTCCTCCACTGTTTTAAGGTGTCCTGCCTCATGTTTCTGATTCTTTTTTTTTCAGTTTCATCTTTTTTCCTTACCTTTCTTATTTATTCTCATTTAGGTGCGTCAGTTTTTACGAGGTGAAAAGTTTCATTGGTCGAACATAAGCTGTGTGGTCATAACTAGTCCACAATTAATATTAGAGTGCTTTCTTTTCCTTTTTTGCATGTCTGTTCATTATGTTACCTGGTATTTCTGCGCAGTTGCAGATAAAGATTAGGCAACATCATTTCTAAAAGCAGTCTATATTTGAAGGGGCAGTAAAGAGAGTTAATTTAATAGGAGCATTTTGACTCATTTAATCTGATGAAACAGTTAATTCAAAGTGAGAATTTTTTTCATGTTTTTTCTTTTTTTTGGACTTTTTTAGGGTGATAAGTTTCAACAGGCGTTAAAAGCTTAATTTTAAAACTTCAATAGACGCTCAGGATGTAAAGAAAGCACATTTTATACATTTTATACAGCCCTAAAAATGTTTTGTTTTATCCAACCGGCAGTCCAAACCTCAAATATCTCAATTTGCTAGCAGTTTTATTGTCTGGTACATTTCAACACTAAGGTAATTCAAAGTGTGTCAGGTTAAACAGAAAAGAGACGTTAAGACAAAATGTAGAAGAAAATCAAGGCAATATAAAAATACATTGAAATGCAATTAAAAGAGTCAAACAGAAAGCAGAAATAACATAAACCAGGAGAGTGAAAGTCACAGTGTAGTGCAGTCTCATATATTTTATAACAATTAATCTGTTATCAAAGCTGCTGTTGCTTTATTCTCTGTTGATTGACTAATTACTTAATCAACTTATCAGCTTATTCAGCTCTATAGACAGGGCTCAGGGTGGATTTGTAAGGAGGCAGCACTAATGTCAAAGCTACCGTGGTGCCCTACAAAGAACAGCCTCAAAAACAATGATTTTAATCGTTTTTTTATGGTAGCCATGTTGATACTGATACTGATTAAGGTTCCATTCCATTGTTGTTGTCACTTTCATGACTTACAATTACAGAACAAATTAAATTATTGGGGAAAAAAACACAGTATATATAAAAATATACAGGAAACTGTTTCTATGCGTGTGATGTGTCTCTGCGGCCTCACTGACGGTGTCTGTTGTCTAGTGAACCTGTAACCGTCTGTAGCTGACAGTAAGTTTTGCTCTTGTAGGTGTTCCACGACGAGAAAGTCCTGATGAAGCGTTCCTGGGTGGAGGCAGACTTCTTCTGCCAGGCCCTCGGGGCTCAGCTGGCCAGTTTCCACCACTATGAGGAGCAGGTGTTTGTTAAGCAGCTCCTCAGTACCATGTTTGAAGGGTTGGTACAGCCCTCTGGGCCTCGTCAGTGCAGGAATGTTATGAGAATTGATAAATGCATTAGTCAGAGCTTTATGTTTGGAGGATTTATGTGATCAAGCAGCCAGTACACAATTTAATTAGTGGCTTTTGAAGGTAAAATATGGTTTGGGATTGTTTTATAATCAGATGATTCCTCAATTATTTAGCTTGTAGCAATAAACACAGATAAGATGTAAAAAAAATATATAAAGAAAGATAAAAATCAAGCAATGCAAGTTAAGAAGCGTAAATAGGAAATAGAAAATAGACATTAAAATATAGAAAAATGTTATGAAAATATGTACAGTATGTTATTTAACTTTTTTTTGTGCAGGAATGTGCCAAATATTATTCAGGAAATATGCAGGAGTTCACAGATAATGATCATAAGATAATGATTTGGTGAGGCCGGACCCCTCAGGCAGATAATTTCAGGGCTCTGGTGCCCCAATAGCAAAGGCATGAACCCCTCTAGTCTGAAATCTAGATACAGAAACAACCAGCCGGTTCTTGTCTGAGGACAACAGAAAAGCAACTGTGATGTATAATCTGGAGCCTTAAAAGTAATCAATATAATTTTAACATCATGAGGAGATGAAGGCACATATTTCTGCAGCTTTACTGTTTTTCAGGTGATAAAAACAGGACTGGACAAGCTTGCTCATATGATATTCAAAAGGTTTTTTCCACATACGTAGTGTTGTTAGCAAAGGCGCCAAGATATGGCTTGATCTGCACTTCTGGCTTTCTGAATCGCATTTTTGTTTTCAGGATTTAATTGGAGAAAGACATCTGATCTGTCACATCTGCTTGGCATCTAACCATACAGGACAGATCAGAGGGGTTATTGGGATTTACTGGGAGATATATCACAGTCAGAGAGTTTTATGTGTACACATGCGAGGGATTTGACTTTAGTTTTCTTTGCTCTTAATGCTGTACACAGTTCTGAGAGCAGTTTTCAGGAAGAAAGACATAGACATTTAAAAATTGTGAAAATGCTGAGCAAAATAGACAAACATAAACAAGAAAAAGAAAAGCAAGAAGTCCAGAGGTCCTACAACTGAAACCTGGGGCACTCAACATTTTTTTTTTTTTTTGCATCAGTGTGATTAAATACTTTGATTTATCAGGTATTCAGTTAAAATATACATTTTCTCCTGGTTATTATTTATAAAAAGACCTTAAAAAATTATCACAATAAAATGTTTTATTTCAGTCATTAATTTCTGAATGACTCAGTTTTAATAAAGACCAGAAGAAAGAAGGTTGAATTTAACAACTTTATTTTAAATTTAACCACTTAATAGACATAATAGATCATAATTGTTTTAAACAAATTTAATCTCACATCACATCAGACTATACATATGTTATAATATGTTTATTCACTCCTATGCAGTTAAAAATATTTCTTCCACTGTGTGCTAGTGAGTTAAGAGTTCAGATGTTAAAAGGTTAAAAAAAAATGCTCAGCTGGACTTCTGTTGCAGTGTGTTTCTTTGTTTTGCTCCTCTTTTTTTTAGAACAGAGGGTCGCTGGTTCTGGGTGGGTTTAAACAAGAGAGACCCTGATTATCCCGGAACCTGGGAGTGGACTGACGGTTCTATTGTAAGTACACAGATATTCTTGAGTATCCTTGGTGATAATCAGAGGATGTATCTGTTGTGGTTTTGATCTTGTGTGTGTGTGTGTGTGTGTGTGTGTGTGTGTGTTTCTGTGCAGGTGTTGATGTCCTTCATAGAGGATAAGAACGAGGAGGATGACAGGAGGGACTGTGCTGTGTACAGCGACCTGACCAACGCCCTCATGCCGCAGCCCTGTGACACCAAGCACGAGTGGATCTGCAAACTGTCCAGAGGTAAAAGCACCCACACACAGTTACTGTTCACATAGACATACAGCACATACACACAGTACTGCATTATTTAACAAACTCTGATTTATGTTGCAGGTGACAAACTGAAGAAACCCTATTGGTACACTGAGCGTAAGTAGAATTTTTACTGGAGAAATTGTTAAAGTCCCGATGAAACAGCAGGGGGTGTTGGTAGTTTCATCTCTGCAGCACCACAGTACTTCATTACAAGAATAAGAAGATAAGAAGATTATAATAATAAGTGTGTAAAAATATGTGCCTGATAGATACAATATGTGCCTAACAGCAATATATAAATATAAAAACAGCAACATGTATAGAAAAAATAGAAGACAAAATAGAAAATAACAAAATAAGAAATGTAAGAATCATGTACAAAAGATGTGCATCATGCTACAGTATATAAAGGAGTAAATAACAATGCTGTCTTTATTGCACAGCTAAGTTATTGCACAAAATTATTGTAATGTCAGTCAGTAGTGCACAGTTGAAATCTTCCATGTTTCCATATTTCTGTTTCCACTATATGTTATGTTTGGATTGGCGTTATTAGTTGTGAAACAGCATCAGTCAGTCAGCAGCTGGAACTTTGTATTCATTCATCACACCCGCTGATATATTTAAAACCGTGTTCCTTGAAAATGTGTGTGGTTGCTGACGCAGAGAGCGAGCCGTGGGTGTTCTACCGAGGAGCCGAGTACCTGCTGGCGAAGCAGCCGTTTGACTGGCACGCCGTCTCTCTGGCCTGTCAGATGATGGGAGCCTACCTGCTGTCCATCCACTCCAGAGAGGAGCTGCACTTCATCAAGGAGCGTCTGCGGCGGGTCTGTTACGACCACTGCTCAATATCGCCAGACTATGGATGTAACAGTTTGAAATAACAAGTACAATAACTTTGTCAGAAAATATCATTGTTTCATGGTATCATCGTATATGGTAGCACACAATTATTATTATTGTTATTGACAGTTACATTGACCCTTAATAATGACCCTTATTACTGTCAATTTTCGCACCACTGCAGCTGACAGCATTACTATAACAATATTCATTTTTCCAGTATTTTTTATTTTTTTTGCTAATTTATTTACCACTGATAAACAAATTTTTTATCGTCATACCTATTTGCAACCAAAAAATCCAACAATACATACCCTAAAGAATTTGGCAGATTTAAAAATTGTAATTTTGAAAGCAAATATTGAATGCAAATAATTTCAGAAATCTCATTTAGGTTGCAACGCCTCTTTTTAAAACTTCTTTCTTAGTAAAACATGCTATAGAAAATGCATTTTAGTCATTTTAAGAACTGTTTTATTGAACAAAATAAATACAGCCTATTCCAAATTAAATATAACATTTTTAGTTGATTTTAAAACACAGAAATAATAACTCATTTGCAGTTTGCTCCACATTAGTACAGAATATCTCTGCAGAGATACAACAAGTGACTGATATCTTTCCCACCTCTTTATTCCTCATACCATGATTTTTAGAGATAATGCATCTGACGGTGCAGTGGAAAAACTCTCACCATGTATTTTCATTGACCAAAATTATGCCAGAATCTTTGGACATGAAGACTTTTCATTGTTTTTAGTGGGCAGGGGCAGTTTCACACAGGAGTTCACAGTCAAAGTAATGTACTCAATCACAAGACTCTTCTGCTCTGAATGAATGTACTAAGCCCATTCTTCTAACTGTTCATGCACACAGTGACACGTGCATGAACAAGTGTGAACATAAACGACACACTCGTCCCCTCATACAAAACTCAAGTGTTTACAGACACACGCCGACAAGCTAAACTGTCCCTCATATGTGGACACTTTAATGCTCGAGTGCCCCGACACACAGGGAGCAAGAAAAAAAAGCTGTTTTTTTTGGCAACGGTCTTTTGGACTTCGCTAAAAGGAGTCTCTTGTGGTGTTGAGGCTTGTGAGGGGATAAAGAGAACAAAACAAGGCGATGAAAGAGCCGAAGCATGGGCCAAGGAGAGGGGCCAGGCTCTGAAAAGCCGATCTTCCAGCCCAGTGAGGACTGGAGTGCAAAGGAGGAGGGTAAAAGTGAATGTAAGTTCTTGTTTTCATCTCTGTTCTTTTCACTGTGTCCCCGCAGCTCTCCCTGGGCCCGACCGACTGGTGGATCGGCCTGTCCATCGGGCAGCCCGGAGAGGAGGTCAGGTGTGTGTCCTCTTGAGTTTGTTAAACGTTTCCTGCTGCTGCCACTGATTCGATTGGAGCAGTCGACCCTTTGAACTTTAGTAAAGAAATGTTGACGTAGTTACAACCCAAAATTTAACCACTAGGAGGTTGGCCCGTTACAAGGTTTAATAACCAAGAGTTTGACCCTTTAAAATAGAGTAAAACCCCCCTCAAAATACGGTTTTGTCCCAGTTCTCAAGAATGAGTGATTTATTTGCGATGAAGTCACAGATATCCTGCAACACATACACCAGAACATTATTCCCAGACTGCATCTCTCAAGTATGAAAATATTATGTTTGTGATCAGACAGCCTTCAGGGCTTCTAAAATGCAGTTGAAAGGTTAATTCAAATTGTGCTCAGTAGTCAATTATGATTTAAAAAGTAACTAGTAGATTACAGAGTGTAATGCATACTTAAGTGTAAGTTAAAGCACAGACTAAATCTACTCATGAAATTACAAGTACCCAAAAAACTACTTAATTGCAGTAATTTGAATAGTTGTTATCAGTTACTCCCACCCCTGATTAAAACTAGTGTGATAAGTGCAGTTTCTCAAAAAAGTTACTTGAGTACATTGTAACTGTAATTGTAACTTATTACTACCCACTTCCGAGTGAGTGAGACGTGTCAAAATTAGCAAGAAAAAGAAGAAGAGGTGATCTCATGTTGCAAGTCACAGCTTGCAAATTTGGTATTATTCCTCAGGTCTGTAGTGAAAAGCAGAGTGAAGCCAACTGAAGTTTGGCAGTGAAGTAAATTGTTCTAGGCGCAAATCATTTAAACAAACTGGAACTGAACACATATAATAAGAAACAAAGCCCAGATACAAAGGAAAAAGAGCCTGCAGGTGTTGCCAAATAACAAAAAAAGAAATGTAACAAAAGAAGTGTGCTAACTCATGTTTTTTTTATAATCTACCAGACTGCCTAAGAAAAACAAAAAATTAAAATATAGCCTGAACTGATGGAGTTGCTTTTCTGCTTACCTACCCAAACAAAACACAATAGACACCAGTGTGCCACTGCAAACAGCCTTTATGTGAAGATGAGTTGGATTAATTCTGGCTGAGGCTCAGAGCAGTTTACAGCAAGCAGATCCACAGATAACAAGTTACAGTAAGTTAAACAAAAGCAGAGACAGGTGCAAGATGAGGACACCAAATAACAGCCACACAGAGGGATATTTTGTTCAGAGACACTTGCGACAAAAAATTCGGCTGTTTCTTGCAAATGGTTATTCAGTTAGATTTGGTGAAAAACACGGTGCTGTTTGAGGGAGCTCCAAAAGAATCAGAACATTTTTTGCAATTGTGCATTTTAATTTGCTGTTTTTTCTTTAGCACACTTAAAAATTAATATAACTAGCCATGCTGTGTGGCCCATCCACTAACTGAGAACAACTGCATTAGAGCTTAGCAAGACAACAATAAGTGTTCCACCTCCACTTTATATGCAAATTTACAATGTGTGCATAAAAAAATCAGTGGAGAAATGACAGAAATCTGAAAGACTGCTTGGCCGAGGTGGAAAAGTTGTTGTATCAACAAAAGCAAAATGTGAGTAATGAGCACAGACTTGGTGATTTAATCATCATGGACATGAAGCGTTTATCTTGAATGTCCACTCAAAGTTCTGTTCCCCAGGACAGAGGAGACGTGATGGTGCAGACACAAAACATCAGAAACAGCCTTGCAGTTACAGAGAGCGTCAGTCTGCAACATATGAACTACTGGCTGAAAACCCTTACCTTGTCATTACCCTTTTTAAGTAATATGCATACTAGAAAATTTCCACAATGATGTGCATTAACATGTTGGGAGAATGCAGTAAGTTCTGCCCATTCCTCTGTTGTGGGAGATTCAGGAAGAAGCCAGTGCTTAGTGAGGGTTTTCTTACCAGCAGATATCAGTACACCAAGTAAATATTCTTTGAAATACTTTCCTAAAATATAGCCTGGAACTTTTTATGTGCATGCAGTTTAGCTCCAGACTGCTCATATATTTGCGTAAACAGTAGTTGATGAAAATATGCATTTTCTTTTCCCAATATTCTGGAATTTCTACTGAAACTTTAAGCTAAATTTGGATGGAAATTCAACAAATATATAAACTTTATCAGAGGAATTTAGGATGTGAAGTTAAGGAATAGTGGGAGCTGACAGCTTATCAATCAGTTTTAGAAAGTGATTGGGTGTTACTAGTCCACTGTGGAGTAAGATAATGATACGTGACTTTGGTGACTTCAGTGCTCTACCTGAACTAACACAACGCTTAAATTTGAGTAGAATGTAATTAGCATGACAGGGTTGACCTTGTGATCCATGGATTGGGTCCTCCTCCAATCAGACCAGGTCCTGGGATCAGTTGGATCCTCACAACATTAGTTGCGTGCAAGAAAATCCACAGACAGGTGCATTAAGACATCTGCTAGGTTTGTTCATTAAATGTATTACGTGCTTGTTTGCAGGTGGAGCGACAAGTCAGAGGTAGATTTTCAGAACTGGGCAGAGGGGGGTTCCAGAGGTGGCCCAAAGAAAAACGGGAACGTGTGTGTCACAATGTCGTCTCAATCAGGTAAACGGATGCAGAAGCACACACTGATGCATACACACTTGCACGTAGCAGAATATGTTGAGGTTTTTGCTGGTGTGTGTTGCAGGGAAGTGGTCGACCAGTAAGTGCAGCGATTTCCACGGCTACGTTTGCAAGAGAAAGACTGTGTCTGTGGTGGAGACTCCCAGGGAGCCGCACTACATCGGAGGATGTCCGGAGAAGTGGCTCTACTTTGGACACAAGGTTCACACACACACATACACACACACGCTCTTGAATCATTGATTCATGTTCCCTAATAAAACCTAAAGTAACTAAACACAGACTGTAGAGGAATATATTATCCGTGAGAGTAACCATGACTTTCTGATTGGTTATTTTGACATTTGAAAACAGCAAGGGTGGAGCTGAGCAGCAACCATAATGGATGTATTAATTGTTTGGAAAACTTATCAATCTTACCTTAATTCAGTTTTAGTAATATTGGTGGAAAAAAATGAAATAACTTTGCATTTTGAAATAAAAGTATGAGGCTTTCTCCTTCACTTCAGTAACAAAAGGTTTTTGTGGCCTCTTGCAGTTTGAATCATATGAAAGCCATTTCTGTACTTGCTTGTCAGCCATAGCATTTGCTCCTTTAAAATAAACAATAGAGATTCAATAATGAACATCTTTTGAGATCTGCATGCTGAAACAACATGATGAGCCTCCACATTTTAACAATAGTTAAGTTTAGTTTAGTTGTATTTGTTTCGCACGCACAAATAAATGAAAAAAAAAACACATGAATTAAATAAAAACGTATGTACTATGTAGGTGTGGTTGAAACCTGTGATGACTTATATGAAAACAACACACATGACATACAAAAGTCAAAATACTGACAATTGCATATAAAATGTCTAGTATTATAGTTAAAGAATACATTAGTTATTAGTGTGTTAATCAACATCTATACCTCTAATAAATAATAAATTATCCCTTACTTATAAGCCATATAATAAAGTTTTATATTCTGCTTATGAGTGTAAAATAGGGGTTTAAAGAAAAGTGTTACTGTTTTATATGATTGTCCACTTATTTTGTTGTAATGCTATAAACTGGTTCAAAGCGGTTCATTTCACCCCCATGGGTTTGTTCTCAACAAATCAGTTGAAATACTTCAGCTGCCTCTGGGGTTGAAGCAGGATGTTTGTGTTTATATTCACTGTTCTTCAGTGAGTTGTATTGAAAACTTCAGACTAACCCCCCCCACTGATGAAACTGAGTCAACCTCAGTAAAGAGCAAAACTAGCTGATCCTCCCCCAAATCATCTATTAGATCTAAAAATTCTTTTTAAATAAATTGCTGAATTGTTAAAAAAATGTAGATGGTTGCTAACATAAATACAATACTGGGTGATGAAAGAAGCCTTTTGAAACGTTTTTTTTCCTTTGGGAACATGTGAAATATTAACATATATCAAATTATATTAATATAATGTTTGAGTAGCTTGACAAGATGGACATTCATTCATGACTCGTACCAGATGGGGCCTGTTGTGTTGGAATAGATGGCGTCTATAATAAGACTTTAATTTCTCTGCATATTAAACAGAATTGAAAGCCTTGTAGCAATGTTTGTCCTTTCTCTCCTTGAACATAAAGTATAGAACAAAGAGTAATTATCTGAGGACTTTCTTGCATTTTTCGCAGTGTTGACAGGAAATGAGGTGAGCGAGTAAGATTTTAAAGTTTTACGTACCATATCAAGCTAAACTTGGCATATGAACAGTGAAGAAATTAGTGTGCCTTGTGTAACGTTACCTAATCTCTTTCAGATTTAAGATTTAATCACAAAAAGCAGAGCTCTGATGAAAATGGGCTTCCAAACTCTTGCTGTTTTTCTTGTTTCACCAGTAAAATGAAATTACATCCTTCTCTGTTTATCAAAGATGACTACACGCTTGGGATTTTTTTTTTCCACTTGAATTCACTTGAATTCTGACCTCTCCAAACAAGAGTCCTGGTGGTGATTGGGGAATAATAATTTGCATTTCACAGTGTGATATTCATGTTTTGTGTGTTGGCAGTGTCTCCTGCTTCACCTCCCTGGCAGTCCAAAGGAGGGAAAGAGCTGGAAAGATGCCCAGTCCATCTGCTCCTCGTTCGAAGGCTCGCTGGTCCTCATAGAGGACGAGATAGAACAAGGTAGAGGCAAAGTGGCTGATCTCATAAACAAACATCATCAGACAAGAGCAATTTGGTTTTGTGCTTCTCTCGAGCTCTGCTGGGAGGCATGTCAGAAAGAAATGCTGCTCATTTTTTCCGCGTTTTATTTATTTTCCTGTTGTTGTGCCGTCACTTCTGCAGCCTTCATCACCATGCTGCTCCAGGGAAGCTCTGTTGGCGTTTGGATTGGTCTGCATGATGAGGACGCAATCGGAGGGCCCAGCGGGAAGCACATCACCTACACTAACTGGTCTCCAATAGAACCAAAGAGCTACCTCACTGTAAGCTCCTGAGAACACCGCAGGTTTACCTTTACTGCTAAATGTTAGAAACGTTTGTTGTCAGTTTTTATTGTAACTGCGGCTGAAAGAGTCCCAGCTTTTGCAGATATGTTCTCCTTCTTTGACTAAAGTCTGTGTCTGTTCTGCGTGTTTTTAAACTGCTGTTGAACATGGCGCCGGGAACCGAAACAAGTACACTCACCACATCGCCAAGTCTCTTTGTTTAACTGTGTCTACACCAGATGGAAGTTTAGTTTCCATGAATCACATAAAGGTGCAATATGTTAGAATATTAGTTGAAAACGTTCAAAAATCACTAAAATTATCAACAAAATGTAAGGAAACTGTCAAATAAATAAACAAAAATGTCAATAATGGAAATATTCTTACCCATATTGTCCTTATTAAACAGAAAAATACAACCTTACACCTTCATAATTTAAGTTTCTCTCTTTTTTTCCTGAACTAAGACTAGCTTAATTACCTTGTTAACACATCATGAAACAACCTTAATTCAAACTCAACCGTAATAAAATAAAACTCACCAAAACCGTCTTGGTTAGTCTTTCCACTGCTCCAACAATCACAAACTCTGGTTTCGTCCCTTAAGTTACCAAGTTAGAAGTGAAAATATTATACCTCTCTGATGTCTGACCTCCCTTTCACTCGTGTCCTACTTGATGCCTCTCCTGAATCCATCGTGTCCTCATCGTCCCCGGACTGGTCCCAGTCCAGTCGTGTTCACTGGGAGGCTGCTGAACCTGGTTCTGTTGTTTGCTTGCTCAGCTCCAGTTCTGGTGCCAGTTCCTGCACCGCTCCCTGCCAGCATTCCCCACTGGGTCCCCCTCCACCGCAGGCCTGAAAACCTCCTCCTCCTCCTTGGCCGTCCAAAACTCCTGTGCCAGAGGTGTAATCACCAACACTCCCCAGTTCTCAGAGCTCCCAGTTCTGAGGCAGGCTGCTTGGCTGAGTTGACTTCCCTCCTTATGATTGTGTGTACAGGAGTTTGTACCTTTGACATTGTCTGTGCAGAAAACAATCAGAACATTTACTTCTTGAAACCTGGATGCCCCACAATAACAATTTAAAAAACTGGCTTGCGATAAAAAAAAAAACATAAATCACATAAAATTATTCAGTTGCAGGTGTTGGTATATTAATTCTAAAGATGTGTGTGAACACTTTCATGCTTTTGTGACTGGATTTGTGTGTGTTGATGCGTACTTTCTGAACCCTTCAGGAGGACGAGTGGCTCACTGGGTTCGCCGATGAGCCGCTGTGCACGGTTCTGTCCAACAACCACAACTTCCACCTGACAGGGAAGTGGTACGATGAGAAGTGCAGCGAGAGTGGGTATGGCTTTGTTTGTCAAAAACCTCAAGGTAAGAGTCCTTCAGTCTCTTTATCTTTAGTTTTATTCTGTCACCGTCTGTTTTTTCAGTTCGCCTGTCTTTCTCTCCTGTTGTCAGACCGCTCTGCAGTAGTTTTCTGATGCCAAATGGTCTCTAATAATCAATTCTCTCTGCAAGTCAAAAAAGTCTTTGTCAAGTTGAAGTGGAATCTTGAGTGCTGACAGGTGTTTCCTTTCCTGACAGTCACAAAATATGTTCCTGGCCTACAAATAAACAAACACATTAGCAAAATAGAAAACACAATGGGCTTCATGCAAGAACATTCTTGTATTCACATCTTAACTCTCTCTTACTTTTTAATTGTACGTTGGACTTTTAGAAGTGTGGCACATCAAACTCAGCAAATGCTTATAACTTCATGTAACTCTAGAAATGATCTAAGTTTAAGTGCACGTCGGTGAGATCTTGTTAGTTGCACTAACAAAGATTTATTTAGTCAAAGAGTTTCTTAATCTGAGTTTAGCAAAGCAGGGTTTACAATGAGTGCATCCAGTAAGCAGAGCTCAGTTGAACTAAAAAATGAATTTGCATTTCCATTTCACCAAAATAATGTCTGCTTACCCAAATTGAAATAAAAAAAATAATAAATTTGAGTGTTGTTGGGAAAAGTTAGTTAGCCTCGTTAGCCTAATTATGATGGCTCGGCAGTGAAACCTCCAGTTGATTCTCCTTTGAGAAGAAGCTGTTGGCCCAATCAACAGAGCAATATGGCCAAATAATAGAAGAGTCAAAAACTGTCAGTGCAAGTGCAAAGTTTGACCCACAGAGTCACAGGGGGCAGATCTGGGGGAAATCTGTCCCAGTGCCTAGAACTGATAGCTCTGATTGTTAACCTGACATGAATAGTTTGACATTTTGGGGATTGTAGATTTATTCATCATTTTACAAACCAGGGTTGTATAAGAAAATTAAGTTGTTCTTCCCTTTTTTGCTACTTACAAAAATGTTGTATACAAAAATTCTATATAGTAGATTGGTTGAATAAATGTTAAGTCATAGAACTAAAAATAAAACAAACTATTTTGCATGAAACTGTGCTGAAGCAACAAAAATGAACCTATCAGCACCTCTATAGCTCACAAACAATCACATTATATCTTCTTATTTGATCCATATGAAACCAAATTGTATAAATGAGAAATTATGTGTGGGACTACTTTTTGGGGGTGTTCTGGATAGTCTCTGGTGGTTGCCTGGCAACCTAATACCATCAAGACTCATGGTTTCTGAGATGTATCTTTTTTCTAACTCATGGGAAGAAAGCGAATAAGCCCAAAACGTCAAATTATTCCTTTAATTCATGACGACCATTCATTAAAAGCTCATGTCCCTGAAGTAATTACTCTGGCCCCAGAGTATCTTACCTTCTTCTACTCTTTTGCCCTTCTCTTCTTTTTTTCAGATACCTCCAAACCCCCCACCCACTCCTTTCACCTCCCTGACAAAATTGAGTACAGGAGCCGCAGCTACAAGGTTGTGTCTGGCAACATGAGCTGGTACGACGCGATGCATATGTGCATAGAGAATGATTCTGACCTAGTGAGCGTTACAGATGCCTACCACCAGGCTTTCCTTACTGTCCTTGTCAATAGATTGGCAGTCCCCCACTGGATTGGACTGTATAGTCAAGACGTATGTATCCCCTCTCATGCAATATGTACTGTATATACCTCTGCACTGTGTCTGTCTACTGTGTGTTTGTGTTGGAGAGGTGGCATTGTGTGTGTTTCGCTGCTTTTATACAGTTCACTTCTTTACATCTATACAAATATAGATTGATGGTTGATGTCTGTATGAAGCTACAGCAGGTCAGCTGGTTGGCTAGAGTAGCTTTAAGATTGGAAATAGGGAAACAGCCTGGCTCTGTCCAAAAGCTAACTATCCAAACTACCCTAAAATGTTTTATAAATCCTTACAAAAACAGGAGAGTTGCTTGCCAGGCTATTTCTTAGCCAGGAGCAGAATCGTTCTGAGTCTCATGGCCACGGTGCTGACAAGACTTCAGGAAGTCAGATGAAACATGTTAGAAGTGGTGGGAGGCAGATTTCTTTTTCCCTATAAACCGAGCCAAGCTAGCTGCCAAGCTGGCTGATGTGATTGTAATTGTCACTTTTTAGTTGATACCATGAGTGAGGGGCCTAGTACATTTCACCACTGCAACTGCAGTGTTTTTTAGAGTAGAAATGTGTTGGGGTCATTATGCCCAAAGATTATGATAGTAAATGCTTGACTGTAACATCAGCATGTGAACGTAAGCATGAGTCAGAAAGATGTAGAAATCGATACGCAGGGACGTTGAGGGGATGCCACAATTCAACTCAAAGACACTGATGGCCTTGTCATGTAACATACTTATGAAGGGTACGACTAACTGTTAAAAAGGAATAAAAAGAGGTTCCCAAAAAAAAAAAAAAAGAAACCGATAAGCGGAATAGAAAATTCAGTTTCTTAATGATTCTCTAAGAATCGTTATTTCAGAAGTGACCTATATTTGTTAGAAAGGTTATTTATTAGCATCAACCCTGATAACAAGTCATGTACAAATGAATTCAAAATATAACGTACCCTGTCCTTAGTAGCATCCATGTTTTTTCAACTTAAAAGCACATGAACACACCAAAGTCAGAGCAGCAAACGCACTATAAGCCGACCATGTACTGGCTGCAGCTTCATATTTAACGAAGAGACATGAAAGTGGTATGCTCATCTTTCTCAGCTCTCGTCTAGAAAGCGAATGAGTGCATTTCCCAAAACTATTCTTTTAATATTGGTCAATAAGCATGAATTGCAATAGTTTTCTCTTTTTTTCTTCACTAACAGCATTGTTTGCCAATGTAAGCATGTCAGTTCTGGAGAAAGTTAGGTGACCATTGGGCCTAAGTGTCGGTATTCAAAAACTTGGCAATGAGAACTCAGCAATCAACTATCAGCAATTAAAGTCCCCCATCACAGGCTAGATTTTCTAAAGCCTGGAAACAGAGCCAAGACTCCTCATGGCTGCACCCTACACAAGCTTTAAAGGTAGAATATGCAGGATCTGACATCATGTAAACACGCCAGAGAGATAGCTGATTGTTGAGTCTCATTTCCAGGTCATCAAACACCAACGCTTTGGGTTGGTAAATCATCCTGAACACAGCAAAATAATGACAAAATAAAGAAATTCAGGCAGAGGGGAGGGTCTCTGCAGATACAGACACCACAATACACTTCTAGTGCATCATATGTGATGATTGAAAGGGTGTATTGTTTATCAGGAAAATGACCAACTTGCAATATTTAATTGCTCTGAAATGGAAAATTTCTTTGAGTAATAGGTGCACGCAGAAAGCTTATAGTTAGAGCAAAATAGCTTGCAATTAAATCTTTAAAAAAAGGAAATTATGTTACCCACAGGTAATACAAAGTAAAATATTCCAAAAAAAGGTCCAGAAAGATTATTTAAATAGACACCTAGTGTGTTGAATTGAATTTGTTCCGCATAGATGCCAGGTGATGGCCTGTTACTCACATGCCTCACATGGGTTTTTCTCCTGGCCTTTTGCCCGTTTAGAGGTATTCTATGTGCATGTTCTTTCCCAGCAGACAGTCATTTGGCTTCAAGTATTGTTGAGTCCCTGTGGAGGAATGTCTTAGTCATGGAGAGAAATACACACAGGAAGTGACTGAACTGAATCTCTGTCTGCCTGATCTTGTTCAGTTTCTGTCTCGTGAACCACCCAAACCAGAATCTGGTCTTTTGATTTTTATTACACTCATTAATACAGTATTAACAAATACCTGCAGTGTTTTTGTCATTGTTTGGTAACTATTATGACTTCTTCTGATCATGTTGCTTCATGGATCACTGGGTGTGCGTCACCTCTGGTGAATCAGTAACTGAAAAACCCCTCAGAAATATGCACCTACTTAAATAAAGGGCATGTAGGTTCGTTAAAAACAGCATTTTAATTTCGGTTTTGCGTTTCGTAATGCTTCTAAACTGAAAACAATCCTAGGTTAAAATATTTTAGTGAGCATGATTAGGAACCAATAAAAAATAAATAAATACATAAATAAGTTAATTGTTTTTTTTTTTTATAGAGAATCAACAAAAGATTATAGGTCAGCAAATTTGTTTTTGTTTGTTTCAAAATTGTAAAAGTTTGAGCCAGCTGCCTTGAAATTATGAGTTTTCTCAAACTTTGTTTTTATTGTTTGCAAAGTACACAATATTACATAGCACCAGCCTGCAGGTGTTATACAAACATGAGAATCTGATAAAGAAGAAAGAAATTAAATTATTGAGCGTATGTGCAAAAGTTGTAACAAAGCAAAGAACAATACAATCAGAGAGGTCCATGTGAATGGCAACATCGATTTTAAGAAGCCTTTCAAAATTGTTTTGTTATCTATTTGAATAATATGACCTTTTACAAACATCTTTAGATTACAGGATTGCAGCGGTTTACCAATATCACATTATACTGTGTTATGAAAATTGATATTTTTACTTATTTATGTACCCTGGACAGTGCAAATTAATCGACACTGCGATTTACACATAAAAATAAATTTGTAGGTTTAGCTAAGAAGCTAACTGTCAATTTCAGTTTTCAGGGTATCATGTATGTACCATGTATATTTGCTTATCTGTGGTATTGAATTCTACCACACAGTGTTATTTAAAAAAGTTGACAGTTTCATGTCTGTCAGGACATAATATTTTAAATGTTTTAAATTATAATAAAGCATTTCTGTTTTCATTCAAGGGTCTTTGTAACTAATGATACTATAAAACCATGATATTTTACAAGATGCTATCATACTGTGAAACTCTCATATTGTTGCACGTTGGTGCATTGTGCTTCTTTACAGAGTGGCATCAATTATCAGTGGTCAGATGGCAGTGACACAGTGTACACACACTGGGACGCAACCGATGACGATGAAGACATTGCGACGGGAGAGTGTGTCTACATGGATGTGAGCGGAGGCTGGCGGAGAGCTGACTGTGAAACTCTGCTGCCAGGAGCCTTCTGTCATGTTCCCACACCAAGTCAGTGAAACTTCAAAATCTGAGCGCTGGACGCTGCATCTCTTCAGCTGTTTCTGCTACTCTAACAATTTCCTGCCTTTTTTCTGCCCTCTCTCACAGGCAATAAACCATTTGTCTCATACGAGGTGGCGTGTCCCTCCACGTGGGTGAAATTTGGACAAGGCTGTTACAACTTTGAGCCTGTGGTGGAGAAACTGACGTTCGATGAGTCAAGAGAGCACTGCAGGCAGAAAGGTAGGCATTCATAAGGTGTAATTTTGGTCATTTGTTACCTGAATAACCATTATCTCTCTAAGCTCTGTGTTGCATTTGGTATCATGATTGAAAATTAGAAAAATAAATGAAAGAATTGGCTGCTCCATCACTCTAATCTGCAGCATGGATTGCATACTCCCCCTACTGGTCAAATGGAGGAGCTGCTCTGATTCGAAATGATTAGAAGAGATTTGGTAGATAAAAACAGTAAACTCCTGCTTAATCCAAAACATATATATATGTATTTGTTTTTAAACAGGAAAATTCACCACTTTGGGAAATATCCTTATTTGCTTTCTTGCAGAGAATTATATAAAAGGATCAGTAACACTCATGTCTACACAGCAAATATGAAGCCACAGCCAGCAGTTTGCTTTGCTTAGCAAAAAGACTGAATGCAGGGTGAAAACTGCTGTCCTGGCACTGCTAATGTTCACTAATTAACATTAATAGCTTCTTTATTTAATCATCACAAAGAAATGAGGAACCAAGTGTCTGAATGTTGCCTGGCAACCTTGTGGTGTCAGCGGTTAGCTGGTTCCAGTCTCAATGCTAAGCTAAGCTAACACTGTGCAGGCTGCAGCTACATGCTTACTATAAAAGCACAAGGGTGGTATCAAAAAGATTGTGAATACAGATTTCTGCACAAAATACTTAACTATTTAAACTGCACAGAAGTTGTGGGTTTGTGATGTTGTTGTCACTTTCCAGTCAACACCTCAGACATCCTAACCATTGAGAGTGAAGAAGAGAATCGCTTTGTTCTGGAGCAGCTGTGGTCACTGGGGTTTCTCCACCACACTGTGTGGTTGGGGTTGTACTTCAACATTGACAGTAAGAATCTCTCACTCTGTCACACTCATCAGATGAACACGATTACCTACAATTCCATTTCATTAAATGATTTCTGCTTTTAGCTGATTCCATGGCCTGGGTGGATGGTTCACCTATGGATTATACAAACTGGCCCAGCAAAGCGCCAGACTCCAAGCTGCTGACTGCAGACACCTGTGTCACCACCAGGGTGGTTGACGGCGTGTGGCACCTGTCAGGCTGCACCGAGCGGCTCGGCTTTGTCTGCAAAACCATCTCAAGTAAGTTGAATCAAAGGCCGTAGTGTGGAACACAGGGACCTTCTGAAAGAATAGTGGGTCCCCTGTGTTGAACTAATACAACATATTTGAATATTTGTCAACCTTCTCTAACTGCAGGTGTTTTACCTAAATCACAGTGCCACAAGGTTGAAATTAAAGGACCAGTGATTTGGATTTAGTGGCATCTAGCTATGAGCTTGCAGATTGCAAACACCTGACCTCACCCTCCTCTTCTAAGCATTCAGGAGAAATTAAGAAAAATTAGAGCCAGTGTTTGGTTTGTCCATCCTGGGCTGCTGTAAAACCATGTCGGTGAAACATGGTGGCCTCCATAGAGGTGATTGTATGCTAATCAAAGCATACAAATGAATGTTATATTCAATTTCAACCATTTTCTGCTAATAAATCCCTACAAATCTTACACAGTGGGCCTTTAAAAAAGGAAAAAATATATATATATATAACAAAGAATTAACAGTATGCTCTGTGTGGATAAAATTGTGTCAAGCGTAAACAAAATCAGGTATGAGCCACAAGCAAAAGCTTTTTTTTTTTTTACTTTAATGTGGGGCATGACTCTCTGTAGAGACTAATGCACAATTGCATGGAGCTATTTAAGTGAATTGTCAGTATTTAAGTTCACAAATTTAGTTTCTCTCTTGTGTTACTGTTTTTATGTTCTGGCATATTAGGGACTTTTATTGTGATGACTTTATTGGAGATAACATGTTTTTATGTGTTCTGACAGCATTTCATGATGAAATATCAAATGCTGTTGGGCAAGTGTTTTTTTCAAATAAACTAGATAAATAAAATATATAAAATTTACAGTCTCTTTGAACTGAGACCCCTTCAAAATCATTATTATTGGTTCAGACTCTGACTTGGCAGTCAAAGGTCTGCAAGTAAACTTTGTCTTTTTTGTTTGACACATATTTTCATCTTAAGTCGCTGTCACTTGATTTTTGTTACCGCTAATAAATATGTTTAAAAAAGTCAAATGTAATTTGCAGTCAGATTCCATGACTTTGTCATCTTTTAAGGAAATTCACATCTGGTGAATGATGATTGAGTGGATTATGCTAACATATGATAGTGATCATTTCTGGGCTCCTTTTTACACTCCTGTTTTTTAAGATAAATATCATGGTCCGCATTGGCTCACGTTTTATATTTTTGCTCCACTGGATTCAAATTGAGGGCTGGCCTTTTATTTATCCATTGCCATGGTGAATCACAGTATTGGAGCTCCGTTGATGATGGTTTGGAGTGAACATACTCAGAGTTGACTCAATAAATTTTGATCAGCAGTTCTGGAACCGAAAACTCTTTGTCAGTGTGGTGTTAGACTCAGAGTTTGTTAATTCTGCTTTCTTAAAAAGGCCCCTGTTGTTATGGAGATGCAAATCCCTGCTGTGCCGGGCCGACGTGCCAAGTCAAACCAAGTCAACTCAGGCCAGCACATGTGTACAGAAAAGGGGTGATGGTGGAGCTTAAGAGCCAGATAAGGGTGAAAGAGTGATAGTTGTCAAGTTTCAGCAATACAACTGCAAATAAAGGTGATGCCATGTTTGCATGTTGTCAGATCTTGTAGGTTTAAAAATCAAAATTCTCTCAATCTCCAAAATAGGCCTGGGAAAAACTTCAGCAACACGCCTACATTTGAGATGTGTTTATTTATTCAGAGTATAAGTGCTATCTGCTTAGTTACTGTTCAATAATGTTTTGATATTTAGTCAAACTAAGATCTGCAGTAGGCTGTAGTTGTATAGTACGCCGACACAGGAGGACAAAATGACTGAAAATGTTAATTAAAGGTGCTGTAAGCGAAATTCACTGCCACCAGCTGTAGACCACCAGCATCTCAGACTGAGACAAATACAGATTTTCTTCCACATTATGTGGTCTGAATACCCTGGACATCATGTTGAACTTATGTATGTGTTCCTTTACAGATGTAGTGACAGAGGTGGAAGTGGAACCGATAAAAGGTAAAGTGCACTTTAATGGGACATTTTTACACTTCAGACACCTCTTTCCTGTCCTGTAGGTGCTATAAGCATGAGCTCATCATTTCACACGTTGACATGACAGCTTCCCAAAAGTATGTCTAGATGGTAACCCCACACAAGAAAAAAAAATGTGAATTATTATTATTTTTTTTAACCCAAACCATGATCTTTCCCTAATCCTAACTAAAAGTATTTTTGTCCCTGAATCTAAACTGATCTTAACCACACTGTGGTCACATCACAACAGATAATTATTTTATACAATGTACTATCAACGAACGATTTCTGGCCAAAAAAGAAAAAAAAATCTGTCAGAAGCTGGGACTATTAATGGAACAGGTCATCCTCAAATCAAAAAATAAATATTTTTCCCCTGGCCTGGAGTGCTGTTTATTCATTTAGTTTTTATTTTGGTGTCAGTTACACAGTTTTGGAGAAAACGGCTTGTGGTGCTTGAAGCGCCAGAAAAAATACTTGGAAAATTGAACACCAGTGTTTCTACTTTATTTTCTACTGGAAAGAAAGTAGTTCTTATATGAAACTGCTCACAACAAGGTCTGTGGATTATCTTGAGTTAGCAGGTTATGATTTCTGGAAAGAGATGCTGGTTTTGAATGTTTCAAATGTATTTTTGGCGCTTTGAGCACCACAAGCCGAGCACCATTTAGTGCCATTATTTTGGGGAGAAAGCAGACGTGTCTACGGTCAGCGTTTCCAAAACTCTGCAACTCACACCAAAAAATTCTAGATGGATAAAAAGCACCACAGGACATGGGAAAATTTCTTGGTTTGGAGGTGAACTGTCCCTTTAAATTCTCTACTTTCTGTTATTCTGAGAATTTGGAAAAATTTAGGGGAAAATGCGCCAAACCGTAGACAAAGGCTATGATGTACATTTCAGTTGTTTGGCAGGACTTCAAAAGTGAAGCCAGAACATCTTGATCACCCCCTGGTGGCTGGCTACAGTATAGGTCATAAACCCCGCCCACTCCATGTTAGCACATGGGATATAGACCAAACTAAAAAATCAAAGTATGTGTCAAACAATGGTTTCTGTCATTTCAGGTAGTTCTTATCATGCTGATGTTTGTTCAAGTATTCATTTTTCTAATAAGTTTGATTCTAATTAGTTATTGCAGTATGTGATCAAATGTGTGTTTCAGGTTTACATCATGGTATCATCGCCGCTGCAGTGCTGGTGGCGGTACTGATCTTTGCCCTGCTGGCAGGAGTCATGTGGTTTGCATACAGGAGGAACTCACGTTTTCGGGGGCTTCCCACGCTCACCAGCGCTTATTACAGACAAACCAGCTCACAGGCTACAGAGTCGGACGGAAATGTGCTGATCGCAGACCTGGAGGCTCACTCAGGAGAATAGCACTCAGTGACTCCTTTTCTGTTTTTCTCCCCCACGTTCTCTGTCTTGTCTGTCCCTCACCATTTCGCCATCAGGTACAAATGCCACATGACACTGTACAGCTGTGACGCTGACTTCTCAGGACAGTGGTGAGATGAAGACGGCAAACATGTCGAATTTTAATTTGAGAACGTGTTTTGAAGGATCCCTCTACAGTTTTCCTTTATTCAAATCATTTCAGTGAAGATGTGTGGAAAGGTGTTGACACTGAAGAGTCCACAATGGAATTTCTAGACAGAGTTCACATAAATGAGAATGTTGAAGAAGGGATGCTAGATAAATAAATAAACTTTATAAACATATTAAAGGAGGTACTGAACACTATGGCTGGGTTGCACCAACAAGGATTAATTTTTAAACCCATTTGAATCATAATTTGATTTAACTAAACTTTAATAAATTTTCAAACAGATTAAAGCTAAACCTCTTTAACCCTCAGTTTAGTTTTTGCCGTAAACATAGATTAAAATTAATTCCGTTGTAGCAAAACTTCAGACTCCAATTTAAAATATGATCCAGTATGAACTTTTAACGTACACTTGAGGAGGTTTAACTTTTAAAATAGCCGCCTGTCAGTTAAAACAGTCTAACAGTTGCCGTACTGTGCTGTTGTCCATTCTTTAATTGTTTATGATCTGGCCGATATTGCTCCATTAATTCAGCTTTTTCAAAGGAGGAGAAATTAGAGCTTCTCTTCTTAGCCATTATGAGTTGCCTAACTAGGCTAACTGACTTTTCAGTGCAATGTTTTGTTAACTTTTTAGCTAGCAAGAAACCAACTTAACATTTTTTTTACTTCTTAGCTAGCAAACAATGCAACATTATGTTAACTTTTAGCTAGCTAGCAAGCAATATGTATTTACCTACATATCAAACAATGCAATTAACCCTTCTTAGCTAGCTAGCAAATCATGTAACATTTTGTCAACTTTTTAGCCAGCAAGCAAAACAATATGACTTTTTCTAAACTTTTTAGCTAGACAGCAAACAATTTAACTTTTTTTTTTTTTTTTTTAACTTCTTAGATAGCTAGCAAAAATGCAATGTTTTGTTTTGGAATTTTTGTTTTGTGAAGGAATACAGAGCAGCTGAATGGTAAGGATTTTCCCACGATTTAGTATTCAAATTTATTTTTTATTTATTTCATTGTTTTCATGTGGATAGGCAAGCATTTCCTTGTTTAAACCCTACTTCAATTTCGGTTTACATCACAAAACTTGGATTTACTGAACCGAGATTAGTTTTTAATGTTGTAACAGAGCTGTGGTTTATTTTAAATCTGGATCAATTCATTTCAAACCTAATTTTGCTAAACTCTGATTAGAACTAATTGTTCATCTTTGTTGGTTCAACCCTGTCTTAAAGTTTGTCATGATCCTGCAGTATGAGGATTGATAATTGGTAAACAATAAAAAAAAATAATTTGTATAAAAAAGGTTTCATTCATTAAGATTTGAACAGGTGAAGAAATATCTTGGGCCTGCCTACTTTTAAGGTTAAAAAATTACATTTATTGTGATAAATAAGATGCAGATTGATGACAACATAGAAAGTACAGAGATATTTGTGATGTAATTTTGTATATTTCATTCAGAATTCAGGAGCTGTTGGAGCTGCACATGTGGTACAGCAATTTTGTCAGTATTACTTATGTTGTTTTTTTAAGTATACATGCTGTATATTGATATGAAAGGTTTTTTGAATGTTTAAAACTAACAGAAAACGTGTAACTGGATGACTGGATATGTCCTCTTGTTCACTTTTGTTGGCTGATGCAAAGCAAATTATTAGATGTATTTTGCACATTTTTCTTTGTGTTTTAATAAATTGAAGTAAGGCCTAACAAAATCAGATTTTACACTGACCCTTGCTGTGTGATTAACCGGACTCAAAGAAACAGAGGAGTTCCCCTTTTCAGTCCATGAATGACTTCACTTTTTTGCAGAATATTGCAGGAGGTCGTGACCATAATTCGACATTTCCTCCTGGAACATCCTCATTACAAAATAACTGAAACCAAAGGATTCATAGAAATACCATCTAACCTTGCAAAATAGAGACCCACATTTACCACAAAACCACAAAGAACTGTAAAGGGACCACATAAAAGGTATAACAGCCACAAAGAAACACAAAGCTACAGAGAGATGCAAAATGACCATAAAGAGATACAAAATGACTACAAATAGTCACTATTACGTGTTTTTTTCATGCCTTTTACATGTCTGTGCTCAGGGGCCCATTAAGATATAATCCGTCTATGGTGTCCTGTAGTTTCACCATCAATACAAATGTCATATTAAACACCAAAGAATGCCTCGCTTTGTTATAAGAAAAGTCTTATAAAGTAACATTCAGAAATGTACAGTGTGTGAAAAATAACCAGATATGGTTGAAAATAGACTGGTCTTTGGTTTTTATGGTCAGTTTTTAGTGGCTCCTTTAAAAATATATAATAGTAGTTGAGAGATGCAGGAGATAATATTACTGACATAGACTAATCCAAGTAGGTCACAGTTTAAGATCATTTATCTTTCTTTCTTGAATATTATCCTTGGTATTATCTTAGGACCACAAATATTGTCTCTGCTTGTGAAAAAAATATTATGATCACCTTGTGTTTAACTGATCCAAATAAAATACTCCAAGCTTTTAGATTGACTAAATAAATATATCAGCACTTGGCAGCAGCTAACAAAGGGAAATGAGACAGCAAAGTGCAGCAATTGACAGTTTCTTATAGTATCTGACAGCAGGATGTAAAGTCATTAATAAATAATAACAGGTAGCTGCTACTTTCACAAATAAAACAAACATAATTTGCAACAAATAAATAATTAATGTCGTGCAGTTAGCTGTAATAGAAACAGTGAATGAAAAATACACATATATACCTGTGTTTTTAGTTGACGGAAACAACCGCGTGGGCGTGAGGTGTGTGATTTGGACAAAATTTCCGGGCTTTCGGGAACGTGAAAGGAGGGCACCGACGCAAAGAGCCAGTAAATACACAAGAGAAACAGGAAGACGAGCGGTCAGCCTTCAAAATAAAAGTTTCACATGAAAGTTACTATTTGGACCAGTGAGTCCATAATGCCACATCAGGAGTTAGCTAACTTTAAAGGAGATTGCTACAATAAATGGCAGTTTCACAGAAGGAGAAGTTCATTTGGCTAATAACAACAGAAAATAGTTGGAAGACAATGTCCACCATGTTTTTAATGTTATTTGCTTACACTAGTTATAAGCTATTGAGTCAAAGTTAACTGACTGAAGATTATTTGATTTAAGTTTGTAATTTGTTTCTTCTAATTTACTTGACCAACTCAGTCTTAATGGCAATGTTTTTGACATGCATTGTAACTCACATTTTTTCCCCTCAACATCTGCTTTTGTTTTAATTTGATTTTTCATCTTATATTCAATTGACTCCCACATGTGTCCCATTTTTTTTTAGATAATAATTTACTCAGTAGGTGATAAGGTTGAGTCGGAATCATTTTTTAAAATTATTTTCGACACATGCCATAATTTGTTTGATTTAGAGAGCCAGTTTAACTTCATTTTATTAAGTCATAAGTTTGATTTAATATTAAGATGTGTTTGTTTTTTTTTGTTTTTTTTTGTATTTGTTATTTATTTTTTGTTTGATTTTACTTAGGTCATGAATTTGATTTAACTCATTACTTATTAGGTTATAATCTTAACCCAGTAGGTCACAATTTTAACCATTTTATATTATTTATTTATTTATTTATTGTTTGCTTGGTTGGTTTTACTTAGTGGGTCGTGAATTTGATTTGTCTAATTTCTATGACTAGTAGGCCATAAACTACTTTTATTTATTTATTTATTTGCTTGTTTGTTTTGTTTGGTCTTACCTAGGTCATAATTTGACTTTGAAGGCCATAATTTTAACCTTCCTTTTATTTTATTTTAATTCAGTTCAAGTTTATTTTTAGTGTACTTTAGTTTGTTTTATTTCAGTTACGTATTTTCCCAGTTTACCGGTCGGCTTTATTTTGTGGATTAGACCGGAAGTCTCCTCCGCTGTGGCTCGCGGTAGTCTGTGTCGCAGGAGCGGGACTGTAGTGTGGAGCACAGCTGACAGTTGAGAGAACTGGGTTAGCTGTTAGGTTGGTTATCTGTCCACTTTCGCTTTGGAGTCCAGTGATCGATCGGCCTACATTCACCGCTGAAACACTCCGGGAGGACCGATTATTTGATTCTTTATGAATCCAACAAAAACAGTCTGCCGTCAGTGACCATGCTGAACATTTCCCAGGCGACACTTTGCCTTTGTTTGTTGACTGTGTTGACTGTTTTCTTGGGGACCTGCTCATTAGCGGCGGCTAACGTCAAAGCTTTCGGTAAGTTATCTGCGTCAAGCTCCCGGACACTTCGCTTTCATTTCTGTGTCACTTTTTATACTTTAAGGCACGAGTGAGCCGTTTGTGCTGTTCACTTTCGACTCAGTTGGGTAGTAACTTCGTCCACGGAGGCGCGACGTGAATCTGAGGACAATAGCTGCAAACCTGCTGGACCACAACAAGTTGAAACCAGCTTTTAGTGTAACCGTTTAGTTTAATTAGTTGCTTTCCTACACAATTCCCATCCCCCCCCAGGGACTGGGAGTGTGATGCCACACCATATTCTGACAGGTCAAACTTGCACACTCATGCCTCCCTCCTTCCTCCTCTCCCACACACACACACTACATCTGTACGCGGCTCTTATGTATGTCAGACACTGTTTATTATCAGTAGTAGTACATTAACGCAAGCCTTAATGTATGCAATAACAGTGAAGCTGTAATATGATATTACTTTCTTTCGTAAAAAGCTTGTGTGCGTAGGAAGGTGGTGGACGTATGCCAGCTGATTTTATCTGCTTCATATGTTGCTGCAGTCACCAAGTTCAATAAAATTAACTAAAACTAAACTAAAAACGAAGTGTTGAAAAGCATCTCAGTTAACTGAAAGAGTCTGAGCAATAGATTTTAGAAAAAGAAAACTAACTGAAACTATATTAGGCACTTACAAAACTAAAAAAAAAAAAAAAAAAAAAATGCAGGTAATGTCTTCAGTTTTAGTCTAAGACGTTGTGGTCAAATTTGTCAACATACCAAGTATGAGCAGGCATTGGTGCACGTTTGTGTCTACACATACACTTAACTGTGAATCCGTTTGCTTCATAGTGTTGCAGTTTGTATTGTGAAACCTATTCTGAATTTCTCAAAAGACAAATACTCCCCATATTCTATTAATAAAACCCTTAAACTAAACGAAACTAGAACTGAGCATTTTGAAACAATAAAAACTAAACTAAATGTGCCAACCAGCTGTAGAAACTGGAACTAAACTGAATGGAAAGCAGAAGTTAAAAACGAAATTAAAATAAAAATTAAGGAAATAAAAAAAATATATATATATATATTAACTTTGGCAGTCACTCATAACAATTTATCCATGTCATTATACTGTATGTACTTACTTACTGTCCACTTCTCTTTATTTAGGTAACTGTGGATTTCACATATATTTATCATAAAACTTAGATCTCAACATGAAGATCTAAATGCTGTTTCAAAGCTGTATCAGTGCTTGGTTTATATTTTTATTCACTGGCCTAAACATAGTTAAATTTAAAACTGAGACTGGATATTTGGGGTCAGTGCTGATAACAATATTAGGGAGTAAAACATTCAGATATTAATATAGCGACTGATACTGCGGTGATCCCTGAAAGGTACTTATCAAATACTTGTGACAAAGATATGTAATGGAGGCCGGATATTTTACAGTTTAAAAATAAACTAATTGCCCATAATGATATCATGTCACTGAAACAGTAATTTTTTTTTACTGGATTCTTTAATTATTATAAATAACTGTAAAAAAAAGTTGTTGTTTTTTTTTGTTGTTGCATATATACTGTATTTAGTTATTTTATTTTACTGTTTACGTATTGGTCATTGGACTTGAAGCCATTTCACTGTGGTTAATTTCTTGCTTAGCAATCACAAGTATTTTAAAGAGAGATTCGTCCTGTGTCATAGCTTTATCTGGGATTTTGCCCAGGTATGACAAATGCAAAAAGCAACAAAATTCTGTTTCTTTTTGGCTATCTTTTGCCAATGTGAAAGAATTGAAAGACGCCCGGAAAATATGATAATGGTCAGGCATGTTTTTAATTTATTTTATTTTTCTCAGCACTAGTTTGCTTCCCAAGGGTTTTTTTTTTGTGGTAAGAATGTGGACTTCCTGCATTGTTGTTAAAACCTCCCAAAATTCCCCTGAAAGATCAGAGGAAGTGATCCTCATGTTCTAGATTGTTACTGTCACTTCTAAGTAATTTGAGCCACATTGTATTATCATGGGGTTTTTATTTGTGATTTTGCACGTATGCTTTAAAAAGAAAATAAGAACTAATTTTTTTTTTAACTCTGTCTGTCCATCACCACAGACGAGGATGCATTCACCATCCAGCACTCGAGCACAGGGAAGTGTCTGGCTGTGGGGTCTTCAACAGACTTCAGCCTTGCCTCCTGTGACTCAAACAACAAGTCCCAGCTGTGGAAGTGGGGTTTGGGTCACCGCCTCTTCCACGTGGGTATGTCCCTCTGCTTGGCATTAGATGTCCCCTCCAAGACATTGTCCCTGGTTGACTGCGGCTTGAGCAATCCGCTGGCTTGGCGTTGCCTGGATGGAGTCATTTACACCGTTTACCAGATGGGCCTGGCAGCCAGTGACGGCAAAGTTGCCGCCAAACGGGACACGACTGATACTTGGCTGAGAGGAGGAACCCAGGAAAACATCTGCCAGAAGCCGTACCATGGTGAGGGTGGTTTAATTTAGTTTATACACTGTTAGAAGAAAGGGTTCCAAAGGGTTCTTCCTGAAAGGCTGAGCTTCTACCAGAACAAGTTGCTTCTGAAGAACCGTTTTTTGAAGCAACAGTTTGTCAAGGTTTCTTTGTAAGACTTAAGGCTTCAATTAAGAACCTTTTCAATTAAGGGTTCATCAAGGGTTGTTTTTGTACCATATTACAAAGGGTTCTCAGTAGAGCCCCCTAGATGGGTTCTAGATAAAACCCTTGGAATTTAAAAAGGTTCTCTGTAGGACCACCTCATTGTTTTGTAGATAAAACCATTGGAATATAAAAAGGTTCTTGGTAGATCCCCTTGAATGTGTTGTAGATAAAACCCTGGAATATAAAAAAAAAGTTTGCGATAGAACCCTGCAGGTGGGTTCTAATTGGCACCCTTATAAGGTGGGAAGGTTCTGGATATAACCTCCAGAGAGGGGTCTGGGTGGAATCATTACACAATAGAAGGGTTCTCTGTAGAACCTCTCATTGGGGGTTCTGGGTGAAAGCTTTCATAGATGGTTTTAGGTAGAACATCCTGAAAGGGTTCCAAGTGGAACCTTTACAAAAATTCGATCTGGAACCAAAAAGGGTTTTCCTTTGGGGACAAGATAAAGAACCCTTTATGGTTCTAGTCTGCACCTTTATCTCTCGGAGTGTATGAGAGAGGAAATGCTTCGTACTGCAGATCTTCAAACAGTCCATTATGGAGCTCTGAGGAGGACTGAATGATGCTTGAAGTTAAATTCAGTTAAATTGAATCCACTTCCCTGAATATGACTCATTCCATCCTCGTATGTACAGGTTCCACCTTTTCCTCTTGCTCTGTGTCACTTGACCGAACAGGTTCTTGTACATTTTAAAGCCAGCCTGACTTCTGAGTGGGTTATCTTCATTCCGATCAAATGTTACTCCTTTATGCTTGCAACATGGTGTGTCAAATTCCTTCCTTTGACAACTGCAAGACCAAATACTACAAAAGCACCTCGGAGTCAAAGCTGCCTCTCTGAGTTTAGGGGAAATTCCTTTGGGTGTACTTTATGATACTTCTGTGGTCCCCTGCAGCAGGTCTGTGTGGTGCAGAGCCATAGAAAAGCTTTCAGTTTTGTTTGATAGATACTGCTCATCACACGACTCTCATGCCATCTTTTAAGAAATGTTAGGAATTTAAAATACAAGTATGTTTTCTGTATATTACTCTCAAAAATACCCATAAGAGTACACAGGGAAATTGTGACTCTTGAATACTTTTAAGTAAATAAACTACATATTTTCCAGTAACTGTCGTAATATGTACCGACTCTGATAGAACTGCTGATTTCTTGTTGATTATGGTTTGTACGAATTATTTGACACAAAGCAGCTCCCTTCCTCAGACATCTCTCCACTGATGCATGTCTATAGGTCCTGTTAGTGTGTGTGTGTGTGTGTGTGTGTGTGTGTGTGTGTGTGTGTGTGTGTGTGTGTGTGTATTCCAGGCCAGCATGTGTAACATAACAAAAGTGAAAACTTTAATTTCCTCAGGAGGGATTAGTAAAGTATACCCTCTTCCTTCCTAACCATGATTGGTTTTGGAAAAAAAACTTTATGTTTGTGGTTTTGTTGTCCAGAAATAAACAAATATCTCTCCAACTATGGCTAAGTTTAGATGCACAAAATATTCTAACTAAGCTGTTTACTTGGTTAATGAAAATAAACAGTCCACTTACATTAAAGTTTGCATGCATACTCCGCTGAATGAACACAACCTCCCTTTTTCATTCCTTCAACCACCTTCTTGAAAAGGTCGCTGTTGTGATATTTGCACATATCCAAAAACCTGTTGATATCCAAGTCTTTCATTGTGTTTAAAAACAGGCATGTTTCTCTTTCTAATTCAGAAATGTGGGCTTTCCATTTGAGCACGCATCTCTACCCCAGCCTTTACAAACTGGTGGCCAGTTGGTTTGTTTATAAAACACAGAGTTGACTGCCTCAAGAGGCTGTGTGTGGCAAACTGCAGTAAAACCCCCAACTGACAAGCATATTCTGAACATGCTGTTTACACGACCCGTATCAAATTCGGAAAATTGTTGTATTTGGAATAATAGAGGAAAATTAGCGTGCATGTAAACATAGATTTCCCACGAGCGTCACTTAATTCTGGTCTCATTTTAGCGATATTAATGCTTTTGTTTGTGCATCCTGAGAAGAAGTGGTTTGGTGTACGCAACAAGACACCAAGTTTCACATTTAACAAATTACTGTCCTGGCATGTTTTTGGTTGACACAAACATAAGAGGCTTGTAGCAGGTCGTTGATTTTCTGTTCTTCTCTCCCTGCAGTTGTCCACACCACTGGTGGGAACTCTCCCGGCCTTCCCTGTGAGTTCCCCTTCAAATACAATGACGTCTGGCATCATGGATGCCTCCCAGATGGAAATTTGCCTAGACTGACCTGGTGCGCCACCTCATCGGACTTTGACAATGACAGAAAGAAGGGATACTGTCTAATACCTGGCATGTAGAACTTTTATATCTTAACATCTTTGGCCATTTCACGTTGACTCTGGAGACATTCAGCGTCCCTTTTTGACAATATTGGTATTGTTGTAAGATAATTTATTATGGTATTAATTACATAAAATGTAGAAGCTGATATGTGCAAAGCTATTTTCTCCTTGTAAACTTTTTTATGATAATTTACATCCAACATTAACAAACTGAAATGACACACACAGATACTTACACTCACGCTGTCTCTTTGACTTTGCAGAGGAGGGTTGCGAGATTCTGTTTGAAGGGCCAGAGGAGGAATCCTGCTATGAGTTTGTTCCTGATGCCACGGTGACCTGGCAGCAAGCTTTGGATTCATGTCGCAGTCAGGGAGCAGAACTGCTGAGTGTGTCTGAGCCCAATGATCTCCACTCCAAAACATGTGAGACTGATTTATTTATTTCTTCTTCTACATCTGTTTTTGTTTCTTCTCTACCCATAAACTGACAAAAAGCAAAAACAAGAAGCCATTAACTTAGGCCTAGGTGATCAGACAATAGCAGTATGTATCAGGAATAGACACTTCATCAATAGCAATAAGAAAATTTTTCAATAAAATGTTTATTTAAACACAATCCGCCATGAAAACATGTAACAAACACACCCTGGCTCATAAATGGCCTATCATACCCCTTGATAAGGAAACATTTTATTGTGATAAATTTTTCTGCTTGGACGTGTTGCATTCAGCATCCATGCAGTCAAATGCTCTGATATGAGAGGAATGCTTCTTTAAGCCAGGGTTCAACATCAATGTTTTTTTTCTCCTGTGTGGTCGGGCAGGAGGGACAGAATTCAGCTTAACCCCAAGTCAGTTTTTACTTGCCCCCATTCAAGTAGTTTCACTTTTAGCGATTATAAAATAACAACGAAGACTAAAGTTAACTGTCATGTTTAATCTAGTGCTGCAATGACTACATTCTATAGTTGAACTCTTCTTTTTAGTTTAAACTGCTTGACTGGTTTGGCAAGTGAATTGCCAGATCTACTTACCCAACATGACATTTTACTTATCCTGTGCACATTAATAACACGTATAACGCTAAAACCTGCAATAATAATGAAGCTGGCAGGGCTGCAAAACTACTGTACAACACTTATGGTGATTTTAAAAGAGAAATAATGACAAAAAATGAATCCTAATCTGAATATATCAAATGACCTGGTTCTCCCAAAACATACTGCTTGAGAACTTTGAGGGAAATTGTTTCATTTTGAGGGCGACCTCTGCACCCTCTGTTTGGATAACAAGCTATTAAAAAGCTGGTCGCCGTCCACTTAAATTGTTTGAGAGATTCTACAAGATTGTTTTCCTGTGAAACTCCAGCAATGTTTTGTGGACTGAAAAGTTAAACCTGACCTTCAGTCGGCATGAAGGTGAGTAGATAAAGACTGCATTTTCATTTTTGGGCGAACTATCCCTCTTAAATTTAATTGAAACAATTCTACCAGCACATTAGTTATGTGAAACATTAATGTATGAAGCACAAAGTGTTGAAACAAACAGATTAATAACACGATAAGCCTTTGCTCAAACAGTTGTTCTTGTCCGCCTGTCTTTATGCAACAGTCTGCTAAACAAAAAAATGTCAAATGGGTCGCTGTTACAGTCATTTCTATGCTAGCAAGACAGAACAAACCAAACTATGACTACGTCTATGTCGAGTCCAACTTCTAAATGACTTTGTTCATTGTTTTACTTCTTCAGTTCTCATTGGCTTGGTACTTGTTTTTCCCTCTTAATGTTCTTTCTGTGAAAGTAAAAGAAAAGATAAAGGGTGGAGCTAGAATGGCTAAGAATAAGAAGGGGATTTATTGGTATGAGTGGAAAGATGACATACAGTCTTATAAATTCTTCTGCAAATCATCCGTCTGTGGTTTCCATTGTAATTATCATACATTTGTCACACAAGGTGGCATTTGACTTCTTAGAACTGCTGAAATTAAGTTTGGATATTGAAACAGAGTCCTTCTTTTCTGCTTCTTCCTCTTTTTGTTCTTTGTTTCTTCTTTTTTAAAACCTTGTTTATCATGCTGTGGGTTTTCCAGTCTCGTGTCTAGGATACATTATTACAGAGAGAAGAAGAGAAGAGAGAATTTTGGCTCATTCAAGGCAATGTCGCTTTATGTATGGAGCACATTTCAAACACAGGCAATTTGAAGTGCTTTACATAGGCAAAGAAACTCATAAGAATGATATTTAAACCAATAAACATTAAAAAACAGAATAGAAAATATAATAAAATTAGACTAAAAAAGTAAAATAAATAAACAGTAAAATAATATACATGAAATGAAATAAAACAAAAATAGAGTAGACCAGAATTACAGTTGGAGTGCACATAGGAAGCTCTAGAAATATTTTAACAGTAAACAAAAGAGTCTTGTTGGCTCAAGGACGCATTCCAAACCTTAACTTAACTTTTAGTCCTTCTCTGGGTTTGTGGGTCACAAACACTTCCTTAGAAATATTAAGAACACAGCAGGAGCCCTGTCTTTTTTTTTTTTTTTAAATTGTGGAATTTGCATGATTATCATCTAACCTGATATGTCTTGAGGATGTTACACAAGCTAGCAATCCAAAGTATCTCATGTTCTTAAGTAAATACTGTTTCAGAGCACAGCTGCTGCGGCTGTACTCTTGTATCTGGGACACTGTAGACACTAACTTGTTTTAGGAAGTTGAAAACCACATCACAGCAGTAGTGGAGGACAAACTGTTCAGATCCTTTCCTTAAAAACAGTAAAAGTCCCGGCTAATCTCAGCTTGGTAAAATGGGGGGATGTTAAGTGGGGATGCAACTAGCATTTTTCTTTTTTTTTTAATCTGTTGATCATTTTCTTGATTGCGCGTTTAGTTGTTTGGTTCATTTAATGTTCAGAAAATGGTGAACAATTTTCATCACTTTTCCAATCCTCAAATGTTTTGTTTTGGCCAAAATTGTCCACAGCATCAGTGTTTCACGACTTGAGAATGAGACTCAAAAATCATCTGTCCTTCTTCAGAATCACATATTTCTACTTTAAGTTATTTCTGCTTCACAGTGCAGCTGTTGCAACTGTAAGTGCATCTTTGTGTCTGTGACACTGTGGCCACTAATGTGTTTTGGGAAGTTGAAAACCACATCACTCCCGTTAGTGGAGCAGCAGCATTTTCCTTTAACAGGCTGACCAGCCCTTATGAGCCAACGGCTGTCAGTGAGATTTAGAGCCGACACTTCTTGATGGATTTTTAATTCATCACTTGTGATTCTTGACAGTTTTATGCCCCAGTTTCCGCTTGACTGTTGAAAGTTTCTCCCACTCTCCACCACTCGCTCCTTCTTAGTTACTTTATTGTGCACCTTTGTGTTTGAGGGTTTTTTTTCTTGTTCTTTTGTAGAATTATACCATAACATCATAAATAATGAAAGTATATAATGTTTTGGTGTAAATCATTATCAGGCTGCAGCCTCCTGCACATACACATTCACACACAAACACATGGAGCAAAGTCAGTGAGCAACAGAGCAGAGAGTTTGCTGTGGCTGACAATAAAGTGAAATGTAAATGCTATAAAACTTGGTGACTAAAAACCCAATACTTAATCAATACAACCGTTCAAGAAGCGTAAGTCATGAAAAAGAGTAAGTGCAGTTGGCACAGAATCCAAAATAAGAGTAGCTTAAGCCTGTTTCAGGCAATTTGAATATGCATATTATAATAAAAGTTTTTTTTTACTACATTCATGTACTTTGTAATTAATTGTTTTCTAGGGCTTAAAATCAGCACTAATTTTCCATTTGTAAGATTTTTTCTGGTATGGCTGTTAAGTTGTCATCAAATTTTATTCTAAGTGGTATTAAAAAGGCCTAAAAAAGTCAAAGAACCATGGAGGTACCCTGTATGTTGTTCTCACACCTACAAATTAATTACCTACCTATTATCATCTTCTCATTTTCTTTTTGAAAACGTGTGCATTACTTTGTCCTCTGTCGTGTGTGTGATGTTGCATGGTGCAGTTCTGGACGGCCTGGAGCGAATGCCTGAGAGGATTTGGATCGGCCTTCACCAGTTAGACACCTCTCAGGGCTGGCAGTGGTCAGATGGCTCCCCTGTCAACTTCCTGCGCTGGGAAACAGGTGATGATGATTTTATCTTTCTAATCTTTGCCCCATTTCTGAGAGCATCTTTAAATGACAAGTAAACACAAAAAAGAGATCTGATTTTTAAAAGATGTACAGTGCTTAACTAATTTATTAGACCACCACCCAATGTAAGGTTTATGCCACAGCTGCCCTAAATTAACAGCATTGGTAATTACCAAAGTCATTTTTTATGTTTCTGTAACGGTTAATACACCAGTATGTAGAAGCTCTTTAACCAAAATGATATTTTTAATGCTAAAATATAATTTTTATTGTTATCCATGAATTTTCAAATTCACTGTTTTACAAAGAAACAAAAAATTGTAAAGCGCATTATTTCTTGATTAAGATGTCAAATTATAGTTATTTACTTGCATTCCTGAACAGAACAATTAGTTTTAGCGGTTGAATGTTATGCTTGATTAATTTCCGACTTCTCAGAGAAGCCCAGTGAGCCGGCTCAAATTTGGGTATAAAAAGGTGAATTCAGTTTGAGGTGTCTCATTCCTGTTCAAAATGGTAAAATGTCGAGATCACTGAAAATGAAAGAGTCCGCATTAAAGCACTTCATGATGCTGGATGGTCTCTGAGACGAATAGTGAAAGACATAAAGTTTTCACTTCTCACAGTACGCTTTGGAGTCAATTGCCGAGACTGGTACTTAGAAAATGCGCCAAGAAAGAGGCAGGAAACGAAAGTTAACTGAAGCAGGTGTCAGACACCTCAAGATTTTAAGTACTAGAGACAGAAGGAAGATCACTGCTGGTCTTCAGGCAGAGATAAATGCTTCTAGATCAGAGTCTGAGAAAGTCTCCAGAATGACCATAAGCAGACGACTGACGGAACAAGGCTTAAAGGGAAGACTGGCTGCTAAGACGCCATTATTGAACATCCAGAAACGCCTCAGATTTGCCAGGGAGCACAAACACTGGACTGTTGATGACTGGAAGAAGGTAGTCTGGACGGACGAGTCCAAGTTTGAACTCTTCGGTCAGCATTGTCGTGTTTATGTCCGCAAAAAAGCTGGCGAACGTTTTGATGCCAGATGCATTGCACCCACAGTGAAACACGGTGGAAATTCCATTATGGCATGGGTTTCCATTTGTGGAAACAGCGTGGGCAAATTAGTTAAAATCGAAGGTATCATGAACAAGAACGTCTACCACAACAGCATCATGGAATCCCTTCTGGACTGAATCTGATTGGTTCATTTACCAACAAGACAACGACCTCAAGCATACGTCAAAGCTGTGCAGAGACTATTTGACCAAGAAAAAGGAATCTGGAATACTGGAACTGATGGACTGGCCAAATCAAAGTCCGGATTTGAATCCTATTGAACAAATTTGGGATTTAGTTGGTTCAAAGATTGATCGCACAAAAGTTTCACCTAAAGCACATCTGTGGGAACAGCTAGAAACTATTTGGAACTCAATAACAAAAGAGACCGCCGAAAAGTACATAACGATGCCAGCAAGAATGCAAGCTGTTATCAAGGCCAAAGGAGGGCATACAAAATATTACATTTTTTGGTTATTATGTGTGAAAAAGGACTATTTAGTTGTTTCAGTTTTTGCCAAATAAATAACAATAACATTTTTAGTTTTGAACAAGTTTTTGAAAGATTTCTGAAATAGTTATGTTTTCTCATTTGTTAAGCACTGTATATGCTGTAGATTTTGCAGCTTTGTAGGAACAACTTTACCACAGTAAACCAGTTTCCGTTGCCGTAGCACCTACTCCTGCTCACAGCACACCAAAACCTGCTTCCTGTTGTCGTCTGCTGCTGTCACTGCCCATCTATACGCTGAGACTTGGTGTCAGTCAGAGAAACAATGAGGCCAGTGTTTAAAAGAAGCTCATTGTGCCTGGTTTTTGGACACAGCGTGGCATTGGGATTGTTAGTGTTGCTGAATAACCCATTAATAGCACTGAATGGAAGGCTTTATAAAACCTTCTAGCTATTGTGAGATGTTTGCTGTGTTTTTTTCTGCTGGTGTTATTCTTAAGTGGCAGTGTTAATGTTAAGGATACTGCAGCCATCTGGCCTTCTACTGATATGAGCTCTTTGTGGTTGCCATGATTTAAAACATGTCAGTGTTGCCGTTGGCTGCACTGTGTTGAACCGTTACTGCAACATGAAAAGCCTCTTTCATTTCACCTCTCTGTGGGAAATACAGCTGATAACCTGAAACCCAGAAAGAAATCCAGAGGTAAATGCCACTCCTCTACTCTGCTGTCACAGCCACTATGTGATTTTATATTTATTTATTTACTTATTGTGTGTGGGAATGTGTTTTGACAGGAATGCCACCCACCTCCACGATTATTGAGTCAGACTGTGGTGTACTGAACTCCAAACAAAACTATGAAGTTGAATCATGCAACAAACGGCTGCCATACATCTGCAAGAAGAGCGTCAACGCCTCTCACTCAGCTACAACAGGTAGGTTAGCTGCTTCCCTTGCTTTCTGCTCTCATTCTTCTTATGAATCATATTTAAAGAAGACTAATTGACAGTGAATGTTTAGTCAGTTTAGTCGGCTATTTTTTATTCTTGTAATTCACTTTTTATTGGTTTACAATAAAGATAACTTCACACAGAGTGTAAATAAAGCAACAGTAAAACAAAACTAACAATCAAACTAATAAAACAGAAGAAAGAAGGCAAATAAAACACACAGGGTAAAAACTAGCATTACACATTATATTGCTCACTCACTATGTATATATAATTGTATATATATGGCTTACTGGGCCAACATCATCATCATGTACTTATCATTTATGTCATAATGTAAGTCATATACCAGGCAAAAAATCACCAGACTAACATAGACAGATGTGATAGGCCAATATCGGCCGTTAATTTATCAGTTCTGATATTTATCGTGCATCCCTATTTAGTTTAGCATGTTAACATTTCTTAGTAATAAACAAATTACAGTTGTAGCTAATGGGAATGTAATTAAGTAGGTGTTTAGTTATATACCAAAGTAGCCTGGGAACCAGGTGACTATAAACGCTCGAGGTTAATTTTTCCTGGCACATACGTCCGGCCACCCTTCCCATTCAGAGAGATTTCCACCCATCCTTGATCACAGCCATTTATTTATTATGGGATTGGTTTGATATGATGACAGACATGACTCTAGCATGACTCACCAGGCTCACAAAATTCTGTTGAACTGTCAAACTAGGCTGTGCTGATCACATATGAATCAACCTGCTACTGTATTTCCTGTTTGTCAACTCAGATGTTTTCAAGAATACATTTTGGTGTATTTTTTAGCTATAATTTGAGAAAGTTTGCAGCTAGGCTGGCTTTTTTTCCCCCCTTACTAAAGACCACCCCAACTTGGACGTGCCACTCAGCACTACATCACCGGTTGTAGGGCTCTCCAAGTGAGAGAGGCATTTTGGTCTGCACCCATTAATAACACCCCTTTGAAACCAAAAATGAACTGAGATACCTCAGACTGATGTGAGTTACTCTGGCAATGCCAAGCTAATATCACAGTATTTGACATAGGGATAGTTCACCCAGTTTCACAGGAAAACACAAAACGCCTCCACACTGCTAGTTTGTCATAATCCAGGCCCTGACATGCACACTGTCGCACCACACACACCCAGTTCTGACAGTACGCGCACTTGTGAACGTGGCTCCAAGCTAAGGATCTACAGTGAAGATTTAGGATGAAAATATGGTGTAATTGATGTTAAGCTGGAATGTCGGGGCTTCAGGAGACATCTTTCTTTCTTTTCTTTTTTTCTTTTTGGTGGGGGTGGGTGGCGGGGGGGTTGTTTTTGTTTTTTTCTGTTTGAAAACAGGTCACCATTCACTTAAATTGTTTGCAATGTTTTGTGGTCTCAAAAACTAAACCCAACCTTCAGTCTGCATGAGGGCGAGTGGATAATGACTGACTTTACATTTTTTGGTGAACTATCCTTTTAAAATATCTGCACTACATTTCATGGCCATCAATTTTACTTAAAGCCAGAAGTTTGAACAACACGATGGTGGCACTAGAGGAAGTTGTTGAGAAATTCCCCTCTGGACCAAAGTGGTGGACTGACAAACCAACATTGCCATCCACAGAGCCACACTGTTGCGTGGCTATAAACAAGTCAGCTTTGTGTGAGTGTTTGACCCAAATCAGGTATGCATTGGTTTGATAGTTAACTCCTAATAGTGGGCCAAAAATGTACATAAATGCATTCAGAAATGCTGTAGTTTTGCTACTTCTTCTTTTTGGTTTTTGACAGTGGTTGTCATCCAGCATATTAGGTGCTTTTCTTCATATGTACTAATGAGAGCAATTGTCTGCTCTGGAAGTAAGATCCCTCCTCTTCTCTTCTGTTTCTCTTTTTTCCCCTGTTGAAGAGACCATAAAGCTATTTGAGCCAAATCTATTTGAGCCAAATCAGTGATTCTGGGATATATAGATGAAACTTATTTGACTCCTTGGTGGTCTTTGTCTGTCTATTTCCCTCTCCACAGAGTCTTCTTTATATAAAGAAACAGTGTGTGCACAAGGTTGGGTCCCATGGAACGGCTGGTGTTACAAGTTAGTGAAGGACAAACCCCGAAACTTTACAGAGGCCCAGCTGCACTGTAACAACACAGAGGGAGGAGGAGGAGGCTCTCTGGCCAACTTTCACTCCATCGACAGCATAGAGATGGTCAGCACTAATTTCCACGCAGGTAAACCTCTCATTTTCAAGTTCGTTGTATTATTTTACTTGGCAGTGAGTCTTGAAGTAGTCGTCTTTCTTTGATCAAGCGAAATGCGTATCTGCTAATGCATCACTTCAGTAGGTGGATTTTATAAAATAACTTGATTTTCACTCTTCTGCCTTATGGGAATGAGGATTATATTGAGCAGGTTCTCTCACCAGTTGTCTGTTCTGAGTGTTCGATTTTCGATTTCCATAAAGTGATGTTCTCACATGTGTTGTGGTCCATCAGATGGCCAGGTTTTGGATGTGTGGATTGGTCTGGTCGGTATCGGCTTGAACCCCACAGTCTTCAAGTGGTTTGACCAGGAACCCGTCACCTTCACCTACTGGGACGTAAACCAACCAGTCCAGCCCACTCAGATTTCCAGCTGTGTCTTCTACTCTAAAGAGGTGTGTGAGTGTGTGTGTTGATGTGAGTGAGTGGGTGAGAGTGCATGCATTTTTGTGTAAACCCTCCTGTTGTATCCAGTCTTTCTGTGTTGGGCCTGTGTGGGGACTATGTGTACTGCCAAGGCTCTGTTTTGTCTGCTGCACGAGTTTGTTTGTATGAGGCCTGCAGAATCAAACCTGCATCTGTTCTCGGCAGCGTCATGGTTGGCGGGTTGGGAACTGCGCACAGAGTCTGCCTTTTATGTGTCAGAAGAAAGGAGAGGTCAACGCATCAGCGGTACAGCCCGGATGTCGCTATGAAGATGTGAGTATTGTTTAAATGGTTTTCTAAGGGAAGCTGTATCTGGCCTTACATTTTAAAGTGTAACTTTGTAACTCCACTCACTGCATAATTTTGAAAAACTGCTAAAAAGAGGGCAAGAGATTGAGGAAGGGGGGCGGGATAGGAGAGCACAGAACAACCACTGTAGAGGGCCACACTGAACACTGCTCAGTGTAGCAGTAACAGCCAGCCCAGTGAGCACCAACCAGGAATTCAATGCTGATTTCTACTTGAAAACTAGTTTATATTCAGTCTGAAATGCAGTTACAACTTCAACATGTCGTGAACCACAAATTTGTTTAAGAATGCTCATAATTTGTTCAGCTGGAGGTTGAAAGAGATATTGATAAGACTGTAGGCATTTCTCCAAAGTCTTATTCCACTGATAGGTAAAATCTGGTCCACACGAAGACGTCATTTCAGAGCATTTAATTTTTCATGTAAAATGTCATAAATATCAACTATACAGGCAGTGTGCTGCCAACAAGAAGCTTCCAGGACATCATAATGGGTGAGGTTCTTAATGTAAAATAAAGAAATTACGCTTCCTGCTGTAGCCTAATGCACATGGAAAAATACTTTGGCATTTTGGTTACAACTTGGCTACAACTGGGAAGTACTATAAAGTGTGAGGACAGGAAGTGGTGGTGGTTGAGTGTTTTAGTCACAGGACTTATACCCTGGTGAACCTGGGTTTGAGATCTACCTGTGCCAAATAATTTTTCTGGCTTCCAAGTGAGAAATTTCTTCGTATTTTCCAGAGTAACTTTCTTGAGTAGGCTTTTCATTTGCACAGTATGAAGAGAATGAAATGAAATGGTCTAAATGTGAACCTTCAATCAACACCTTCAAATAGTTGGTGATAAAACTTTGCAGCGGTGCAGATTGGTAATGACATGAGGTGCAGATTTCTATAAATTTCTTAGGAAATATCAGTATTAACACCAGCACTGATATATTGTGACTTTACAGTGATAACATCTAGGTTCCAGCTCAAAAAACACAGTACCTCTTAAAATTGTGTTGGCAACTGACAGTATGAGCTCATTGTCATGTAATTTAAGTCCAGACTCAGTTGATGTTTTTGTTTTTTTTATACATTCATGTATCTATGTTGGCAAGTGATATCTGTCCCCCACACACGGAAATCTTGTGCATGACCTGCATGCATACGTCAGCAATAATCATGTTATGAAAAAAGAACAGAGCAGTCATGCAAGCATGTATTTTATTTGATTATTTGCTATCAAGGTCAGATGACATTTGGCAAGGTTTGATAAATGGACTTAAGTCAGATCTGTAACTGTATTAACAGTTACTTTCAGAACAGAAGAGATATAAGAATGCAAATGCTTGTGCTCTAAATGTAGCTTAAATTTTACTGCTCTCAATCGCACAGGGTTGGAGGAGACACGGCAACTCCTGCTACCAAGTGAACACCACACAAGTGTCCTTCAAAGATCGCTGTGACATCACTATAAGAAATAGGTAGGTGTCTGTTCAGCTGGTGACTGTGCTGCTTGTTTATCAGTTGTCGCCCACATATTTCACACCATTTCAATAGAAGACTGCTATTTCTGACTGTAAGGTAGATTTTATAATTAATTTATCACAGATGCTTATTAAACGTGATTTTAACTGTTCCGTCCAGGTTTGAGCAGGCCTTTATCAGCCGTCTACTTGGAGAGCAGATCAACAAGGGGCCTCAGAATTTTTGGATCGGGCTGCAGGACATTAAGAACACAGGGGAGTACCAGTGGATGAGCCAGGATGGGTCCCCGGGTGTGGTTACATACACCAACTGGGGCTGGTTTGAACCAGGTTAGTTAAAACAAAACCACACTGTGTTTTCTGCAGCTGCACTCAGTGCCTAATGTAGGAATACCACAAGGCTGGAGGGCTAACCATGTTGCAACAGACAGTTTATAGTGTGTTGTGTTTGATTAGTTGAGTATGTTGGTTTCTTCTAGTGTGGAGGTTAAGATTTACTGATTTAATAATACATAAGGCAAGAAGCTACACAAGGCTGTGTTTTACAGTGATTTTAAAACAGGGGTGTTACAAGGCATGATATGGCATAAACTATGTTCTTGCATTGCTTATTGTTTTATAAAATATTTACTAAACATACCCGACAAGGTTCATGAAATAAACACAGCACCAAAAAATTTCTTTTCATATTCATTAAGCTAAAAAATAGAAATAAACGCAGACCCTGTCAAACTCTGTGATTATATACTGTACATTAAAATATATATGACTTGAATGGTCTAAGAATAACTTTCTTGGCAGGTTGCTACTATAGATTTAACATTTTTCATATTTCAGATCGGACTGGAGGTTGTGCTGTAATTTCCACGGCTAAACCTCTGGGTAAGTGGCAGGTGAAGAACTGCACCACTAATAAGGCTGGCACCATCTGTAGAAAAGACCTCAGTCCACCTCCACCCCCAGAACCAGAACCAGAACTGAATCCCAACGCAACCTGTCCTGATGGGTGGGTGTCCAGAGCAGACATCAGATACTGCTACAAGGTGCGTGTGTGACTGTGTCACTGAATGCTGGTCATGTTCATGTTGACGTTTTCCACCAGTCGGAGCCATAGTTGTTGACAAAGATGATAATAATTGTAGTTGGACTGCTTCAATATTACACAGTACTATTGCATGCATTGCATTGCATTGTAGAAAGTAAAGAAAAAAAAAGTTCTATAAGGCATTGGTTGGGGCTGAAAACTACAAGGTTAAAAATAAAAGTTTGTGGATTTAGAAGTGACTTTACCAGACATCTATGGTGCAGTCCTCATCTCTGCATGATTGCTCAAGGCTACATTAGCTGCTGCTAGCATAACACTCCCAAAACGATGATCTATCTTATACCTTACTGTTGTACAGATTGTCACTTCCTCTTCTAAAATCACATGATCTGATGGCAGTTGAACTGACGTTCTTAGCTGTTGTAAATTCTTGTCTTGTCAGGTGTTTCACGAGGAGAGGCTGAGCAGGAAGCGTTCCTGGGAGGAAGCTGAGAGGTTCTGTCAGGCTCTGGGAGCCACCCTGCCCAGCTTCACAAGCAGCACTGAGATGAGGGCCCTGCACATCATCATGAGAGAAACCATCAGGTATACACACATGTACACAAGCACCGTAAAAAGCACTCCTTCTTTGAAGCAAGACTAGAATTGTTGTTTATTGTGTAGTATTCTGACATGAGCAAGTCTTTATACAGCCTTCCCTGTCAGACTGACACTGACACAGTCAATAAACAGAGAGATGAAAGCTTAACATGTAGGTTTCTTTTTTCTAGTCAAATACCTCAGAATTCAACCTCCTCTCATTTTTTCACATAAACATTCAGCACTTCACTCACACGTTAAAATAAACAGACCATCTTTCTCACTCGTATTTCACACTTGTTGAGTTTAAACTGTTGTATCTAAGAGTAAGATGCCAACACCCCTTTTAAAAGTGCTTTAGAGTGTTTTTTTTAAATTATCTGTAGGTTAAATGACACCGGTTTGCTGGTGTTCTTTTTGCAGTGATAATCGGTACTTCTGGGTCGGCCTGAACAGAAGAAACCCAGCCGATCGCTCCTGGCAGTGGAGCAATGGCGAGCCTGTGAGTATAACACTGACCATAAACTCCTCTTAACACGCTGTGGGAAGACATACAGTATGCAGTGAGTGTGAAACCTGTTTATTCAATGTGTCCACAACAGGTGTCTATGGATATTTTACACACTGATTTCTACGAGGATGATGAATACGGTCGGGACTGCACTGCATTCAAGGTGGGTTGGGTGGATTTATACTAACAAATGGAGACTTAAAGGGAGAAATGAACACTTGCTGTCATACCCAGTTATGTTTTTTTTCCATTCATAGGCTCATGTCTTTCTCTTACTTTATCTACATGCATGTTTTTCAATATTAGTTTTAAATTTACTGTAGTGACATCTTGTTATCCATACAAAATACAGCTTGACCTGTGAATCAAGGCCGTTTGCTTAGCTGTTTGTGGGAGTCATGAGACACTGAAATCTGCTCCCATTGACTCAGTGATTTCACGTCTGATAAGCTGTGTTAACAGCTTAACATAACATAACATCCAAATGGTTATGATGATAATTTGTCTTTATTTATTTGACTCCTGTGTTCCAGACAGAAGGGAGTGCCAGCTGATTCACTCTTGCTCTCCATTTAAGAAATACTTTTTTTTTCTTGCAGTTCAGGCTCTGACCTTTACTCTCATATTAAGTTTATCTCAGTTAGAGATTATGTTGTCAGACACAGAAACATTTTCTTCCTAAACTATCACTGAAGTAGAGGGAGCAATATCATCTGCAATGTCACAGTTATGAAAGTGCTTTTCTTTATGATAATATTTGTGCAAACAATCTGTGTCCTCATTAGACAACGAAGAGCACCTTGAAACACCTGTTCGTGTTTTTGCTCCACGACTTACCCCCGACTCCTTTCTATGCCACACCATTTCACTGTGATGCCAAGCTCGAGTGGGTCTGCCAAATACCCCGTGGTAAGACCTCACATATCAACATTACTGTTGTCATGTTTGTGTCCACAAAGCAAACATCAAGACTGCTTCAGGCCACACAGTTGATAATTTATTTGTTGAGTTCTATAAACATAATTCTGCTGGAATGCAACATGATATTGTTATTTGCGTGCTTTTGTCAATATTCTGCTCCTAACTCATTCTCTTCTGGTGTTCCATCAGGGAAGACACCAAAGAACCCAGACTGGTACAATCCAGGTAATGACCACAATTTTTCTGAATCTGTTGAAAGTCGAATTATCTTTCGAGTCTGTAATTTGGATCTGTCAGTGACCAGAATTTCCTTGATTAAACATTGTTCTGTAATATGTCTGTTGTCACTGTCTAACATGCGTGTTATGATTTTGGATGTGTGTGCTTTGTATTTCAGTTGGGCACCACGAGACGTCGATCTTCGTAGATGGAGCAGAGTTTTGGTTTGTTGATGAGCCTAAGCTAACTTTTGAGGAGGCCCATCTCTTTTGCAGCGCAAATGACAGCAAACTGGCTGTACCACTTACCTCAACTGCTGTCCTGAAGATTCAAGAAAAATTAAAGGCTGTAAGTGACTGGAGTCAGTCCTTTTGTTATTTTGTGTTCCACTACTGCGCACAACTCGCAGACAGGTCACCAGAGGCAATACAACAAAGTTCATGTGTTATCAGGAGCTGAGCATGGACAAGTATACAAAGGCAACATCAATAGGGCATCATGTAAGGATTACCGCAAATCCATATCGGTCTTGGTTAATCCAGTACTCTACCCTGCTTTATAGCACTCCTATTACTCCATATGTAAAATAGTTTTAATTATGCACTTGATGGCTACATAAGTGACATTCTCTTGAAGGCTGAGACAAAATTGGACTAGCTGGGGCATGCTAATGTGTGCAGCTTTGGTTAGAGCAACCAAATTCGATGTTTTTCCATTGCCGACATGGTCAGTTAATTCAACTGTGTATGCATTAAGGTCAAATTAACTGGGATACTTAAAAGCTCACAAAATGCCTGTGCAGTTAATAGAAGAAAGGGTTTAAAAAAAACTAAAAAAAATAAATAAATTGGAATTTCCTGTCCTTTTCTCCCTTTTGGCAGTTTACTCTGTTTACATTTTGTCTCTCCACGGGCATCCATAGCTGGTTTGTGGAGCCTAATGACCCAGGAAATTCTTTCCACAATCTTCTGGTCATGGACAGCGGACAGTTTTTCTTGAGAATACAGCTAAAAGCAGTCAAACAAAGTTAAACAAAGTAAAAAATAAATAAATAAATACATTACACATGCCTCCAATCCAACCACTAAAAAAATTAAAAACATCATTCTTATAAAAGCTTAGTGGCACAGTTCACAGTTCATTAAAGCTCTCTACCCAGATTTATTTTTCTAACAATGTGAAATACAGGCCTGCTGCACAAATTTGATCCATTCTGGTGTTTTTCTGTCTCTTGTGAGTCCTCAAACCTTATGGACGTGCAAGACTAAATCACAGGAGAGCTATCAACTAAGTATATTCTGTAAAGTGCTTTTAAAACACAAGAGGTAATACAGTTTTGTAGAGGATTATTTTATTATGGGGTATTAACGTTTGCATGTTTTGAACAGGTATCAGCTTCTTCCAAGCAAAACTGGTGGATTGATTTGAGCGAGCCTGGACTGATCTTCCCAGCAATGTAAGCCACTACAGTCACACCCACAGTCTGTTCATGTTGTATATCAAGCCCACATTTATGATGCTTTTACCTTTGTGGTAAAATATGATGTTGAGGTTGACTGGAATAATGTTTGCTCTAGGTACTCACAGATGCAGTTCTATCATTCAGCTTTCCTGGGCAAATGCACCTCCATCAGTTCTGATAACTTCTTTCCAGGTGAGTGAACATTGTAGTGTTTTTATACAGCTGAGTATGATTATGGATATTCTTTAATTTACCATATTGTTTGGACAGAAAACAACTTCTAACTCAGTGAAACTTAACAGATAAAGAAATCCATCCCTGTGAATAAGAATATGACAGTTAAATTTGTTTTTTATCATTCCTATAGTTTGAAATAAGTCTCTTTTACGTTTCAGTCTTGCACAGATTTGGGAATCCAGGATATGCCTTTAATATACAATGTCTCATTTATTTGTTTTCTTGACCAAAATGAAACTTCAAGTGGACAGGACAGTACCACATAAAAAAGACCATTTCTGGGCATATCCATCAGTGTATCAAGCACAGCAAACACAATAAAGCAAAAACAAGAGGAAACAGACGCAGTAAGCTGAAAAATTAAGTAAAAGATGTAACAAGATGAAAAAGACACAACAAGAAGAAGAACACAAGTAAAATACAAGACAAATAGGAACATAAAAGACGTAATGACGAAAACAACATAAAAGATGTAACAAAACAAAAAAGATGTGAACAAGATGCAGCAAGATGAAAAACTGTAAAGATGAAAAAGATAAGACATATTTTTGTTGGAACAACTTGAAAAAGTATATTTTGCATAGTAGGTGACCTAGCACAACCACTTATAAAACTAGCCTTTTTTCTTGGAGTAACTTGTAATACTCTGGCTACTTATTTGGAAAGTAACAACAAGACAAAATAGCAAATATATATTTATAGTTTTGGGAAAATTGTCCAGGGCAGAATTAATCTGACTTTAACCCTTTAAGAGAGAAAAAAAAAGCTATGAAGCACTCAACTTTAATAGGCATTCTTACAGTCTCTTTTACTAATACACACTTTTACTAACCTATGTTAACTTACAGAGTTTTGGCGCAGCTGCCGGCAGAGTTTGCCCTTTGTGTGTGAGAAACTGAACGTCACGTCTGTGGAGGTAAACCCTCTGGAGCCTCACCCCGGAGGACTGCCCTGTGAGAAAGGCTCTCTGTCCTTCAGAAATAAGGTCTGATTCCTCAACACATTTAATATTGCATTAACAGTTTAGAAATTACAAAACTCTTTAAAACAGTTTCATTCCTGTTCTTATTGTCTTACCATCATATAAGATATAATTGCCATTAAAACAAAGACAGATTAGAGCTAAGATAAGAGGATGATAAGATTTTGATACTTTAAAGTAAAAGTCTCCTGGAAACTCTTTCATGCAGCTCTGTCAATACATTTTGGTGCATTAGAAGACAGTTAAATGTTTTTTCTAAACCCAGAGGAACTTAAGAGCTGTGGCTTTTTTTCTAAAATCATCGCTACACCAAAATGTATTTACTGCCTGAGTAACTGTGAGATCATGTTCAATAAAAGAGAAAAATGGTCTCTGATGCCACATTTACAGAAAATAATCTGATTATTATTTGTTCAAATCACTTGGTTTACACAAACCTCCTTCAATGACAGCCTTCATTATTTGGTTTAACAGTTACTCTGTATTACTATTGTTGTGCATTGAATATACTATGAAGTATCCACTATATATGTCACTCAGTCAGGGGTCGTCAGTTTCCTCAGTGATAGAAAAGGGGTCCCAAAAGGAAAAAAGTTGGGAACCACCAGCCTATAGCACAATAACGTAAGGTTAACTTTTTTCCTCAAATGATTGGTATCCTGTCTGTTTTTCCAGTGCTACACAGTGATGACGAGCATGAAGCCTGTGTCATTCAAGTATGCCAGTGACGATTGCCACTCGGTGAGGGGAACCCTGGTCTCTATATCAGATCAGGTGGAGCAAGGTGAGGACTGCTGTTCTAGTTCTGTTTGGTGGTTACCATGCCTGTCACTGACTCAGATGATGCTGAGTAACCTGTTTTCTTATGTTATGTATATAAAGAGTCAAATACGAAATATTAGTTCCTCACAGACAAAATGTGTGTGTTTTAGACTTCATCACCACTCTTTTGCCGGGCATGAGAAACATGAACAAGGTATGGATTGGTCTGAAAATCACACGTAATGATCCTGCATGGGTGGACCAGTCCCTGGTTGACTACCTCAATTTTAACTCCCTGCTGCTGGGCATGCACAGGGCCATAAAAGTCAATGTAAGTCATCTTCACTTCTGTATGAAAACCTCTTCATCTTACACATCAAAGTCTGCTTACAGGTCAATAAAGCCTTTTGTGGCAACAGAGGCAGCTGCACATAAGCTGGCTAACATTGCCTCAAGTGAAAAAAATGAGTGTTTTGCATTAATGCATATGCATATTAATTATTAACGACTAATGTCTTAATATGAAGTTAGCATTAAGGAAAATGCACAAAATTTGCAACCCTAACGTGGAGTAAAAAAAGACTGTGCTTAGCATGCATTATCTTTATCCAGTCTGCATTAAACCCATAAACTGTAGATTAATAATAAAATAAAACATACTCTTTATTGTTACTGTTGGCCAGCAGTATTTTATATTAAAGGAAATTTCAAACAGAAAAAAGCTTAACCCCCTTTCAATTTACAATGTAATGTTTGATTGTAATTTTTTGTTCTTCTCTGATAGGCGCTGGATCCAGAAAGTATGGATCTGTGTGTGTTTATGATCAATAACCCCAACTCTGCCATGCTGGGTACCTGGGACTATTCCTCCTGCACGGACTATCAGCATCTGTCCATCTGCCAGCACTATGCAGGTAAATCACCACTTCCAACACTTCATACTACTTTATCATCCAGGTTTTTCCACAAATAGTCATGTGATCAAATCTCTTAATCTGGCGTGCTCAGGTTCCTCTTATTAAGTATAAACTCTGATGCATGATATGTTAACCCCCGGAGAACACGTTCGAAAGAGCAGTAAATGATGAATGGAACTTTGATGCATGGCGTTCTTCTCTCTCCCCTATTTTCCTTCATCTTAGCACTGCAGGAGAATTCTATTCATCATTTTATGTGATAAATGATGTTATTATTAATGTTTCTTTATTAACTGGCCTGACTTCCTGTCATTTCGCAAAAGTTGCCCCCAGGTAAAGCAAGTTGAGTATCGCTGACTTAATCATTTCTTTAATAACAGTAGATAGAATAAAAGTAGCTTTCTTTCAAAATGTTCAGATTTCAACATACTATTTGAAAAATAGGCCTTTCTTCTATTGAAATGTCCCAATGGATTTCATTATTTATGTCATAAATTCTTGAAATTTATTGTGTTGTTTCAATATTCTGTGTATTTTCTCCCAGATTTTTCCCGGGAAGTGTTGACAGTGTACTTCAAACCATTTATAATCTTGTAAATTTTACTGACTATATGCATTTTCTTTTTTATCATTGTTATTATTCTTGTTTGAGTCAAATACTTCTTGCATCATGGCTTGTAGTTTCTCCATTTCTTGAGCGTGAATGTTAGCTGCGTTCAGCAGACCACAGCTTTCTGACGCATGCTTAAATAAGTTTTTGTTTTAGTATATTTTAACAAGAACATAGATAAAACATGAGAAGATTTAAAATGAGCCATTTGCTACTACTCTCTCATCCGCCATCAAGCCCCCACAAATAAATGCTTGAAGAAAAAAAAGAAAAAAATCTTGTTTTTGCAACTTCTTTAAACACAAAGCTTTACTCATTTCAGATAAAACTGAGGAGCCCCATGTGTCCACGGAGCCCTTCACCGTCAATAACCACACCTTCCTCCTGCTTACCAAAAACCTCACCTGGTTTGAGGCCTTGGAGCAGTGCAGAAATAACAACATGGACCTGGCAAGTGTGGCCGACACCTTCCTGCAGGCCACCCTCACTGTGCACGTGAGCCGTGCTCGGACACCCATGTGGATCGGACTCTTTAGTGAAGACGTAAGTGTACCAGATAAGGGCCGCCTTTATTTTAATCTGGTTAGATTCTCTTGAAAAAATGTTTCTTTTGTCTTTCGTTTGGTGTTCAGGAAGGGATCCACTACCGCTGGACCGACCACAGTCACACTGTGTTCAGTCGCTGGTCCTCTGACGCCACCAGTGGCTCGTGTGTCTACCTGGACACTGATGGCTTCTGGAAGGCCACCGAGTGTGAGGAAGAGCTGGAAGGCGCCATCTGCCACAAACCACACAGTAAGTAGAGCTTGTCAATACAGATAAACCGAAATGCCTGTTGTACCTCTAACAGCTAATTCCTGCTAGTAGTGCGACAGAACGTGATGGGTAGAACATTTTTTCTAGATAAGGAGATTTGGGGAACCTTCTCTTAGGAATAAACAGATTTAAATGATTAATGATCAATCGATTGATCACCATTAAGAATTTAGTAGATTAAAAATGTATTTATTGATAATGAATAGGTCTAAAAATGGCATTTCACATGATCTTGACATGCCCCCTGCTTGTTGAATTAGAAAACAGTCAATCAGTTGTTAACATTTTCAACTACTGGATGAGGAAAATCACAAAACTGAGTGAAATGCTGCCCTGTGTTTAAATTTAAAACCCTGCTGTTACATCATCTGTGGTAACAGGATGTGGAGTCTGTTGCAGAGGAAATTTAAAAACCTGGTTGAGAGTGAAGAGAACTTGAAAATGAAGCCATTGTTTCCCTGTTTGGTTTGGCTGTCAAAACAAATCAGAGGCAAGTGTTCTGTGAGTTATTCCAGAAAGACAGATTATTGAGTTGTAAGTCAACAAAGTCACTCATGTATCAAGTCTGATACAAATGACTTAATAGGATCAAGTGTCTGATCAGTTTTCCTTTAGAAACCTGGAACTTTTCTGTTGGCCTAGCAGAGCCCTGCTGGCTGTTTGGGGGCCTTAAGCATAACTGCTTTGTCATGCCCCTCCCCAGTCATAAATCTACTAAATATTCTGTTTTGGTAAGGCGCCTATTAAAACTTTGAAAGTTTAGAGTGCATAAGGACAAAGAACATTCTAATGATACCATTATTTTACACAGATTTAAACATTTTTGACACCAAGAATCGATAAAAATTGTCAAAAATCCCTTCAGAATACCACATTAAGACACCAAGACCTTGAAGAACACCATAGATAAATTCATTATGTGATTTGGTGTCAAAAATATTTGACATTTGAAGATTTCTGTAAGAACTGCATTTTTTGGTAATTGGATGGCAAGCACTTCTGTCCTGGAAATTGTTCAGAAACACCTTATTGTCAAAATAACTAGGAAAGCCATTCATTTTCATAATAATAATAATAACAATAATTCTTCTTCCTCTCCATCTTTATTTAGTCATGTGGTTTGAAAACTTCACAGGGTTCCTCTCCTCTAAAATCTCTTCCCTTTCTGTTGACATGTAGCGGTCTGCTTGCTAATACTAATATTTTGGAACTACCTAAAAAAAAATGCATATTTATGTATTACAGACGAGACCATCATCACACCAGAGGATGTTGCAGTGAAGTGCCCCCATAAGATTAACGGTCCAAACTGGATCCCATTCAAGAACAACTGCTACTCCTTCCAGCTGGTCGCCTCCAGATGGGAGCACTTTGACCAAGGAGTGATTCCAGATACTTGCAGAAAACTACGTAAGAATTTTACAACATTGGCCACATTTTGTAATGTGGAGGTTTTCCTATGAGTCAAGTCAGTTTTATTTATATAGCCTAATATGGTAAATCAGAATTTGCCTCAAGGGGCTTTACAATCTGTACAGGATACGACACTCTAGACCCTCAATTCAAATAGGGAAAAACACTTTTAACAGGGAAAAGACGGACATATATGTCATAGATGTGGTGTGTATAGAATAGATCAACAAAAACTCACAGTGATGATAAAAATGCAGATGTCTATAGCAGATGGTGATGATGATGCCTTTATGTTTCAGATAAAGATGCAAACATCCTCACCATCCGAAATGAAGAGGAGAATGAGTTCATTACGCAGCAGCTCCTGCCATTTCAAAACTTGGTCCAATTTGTGTGGCTGGGGCTCTTCAAAGACGAAAACGGTTTGTATTTTTTTATTCGTATTCAGTTGTCTATTTAGGGGATTAATCTGTGGTTACTACATGTTGGTATTTTAAGGCACATGTATTTCTTTTTCCTTTTTTTTTGTTGTTTTTCAAGCTGCAGTAGGTGTTACGTCATAAGGGTGCAGCACTGTTTTGTCTTCTAATACAGATCCTGTATCCTAAACTCAGGATATTCGCAAATATTGATCCGATACAAATTCCTGTGTTACAGAAAGTCTCAGAGGAGTGTGGTTCATAAACTATGGCAGTACACTATGTTACCATATATATGGTACAGTACAGACAGAAAAGTACTGTTTGCCCGATGAAGGTCTGAAAACTGAAACATGACATAGCTGGAGCTACTGTCTCTTTTGTCCACAGCTAATCTCATGTATTAATGGAATACCACTGAAAAGTTTAGTTTCATCTTAAACTGGAGCATGTGCAGATTAATATGATATGTGATCATCCATTAAATTTAGGCACCATACACGATAAATGAATGAATAAATCATGTTTTTTGTTAGTAAACAGATAAGACATGCAGACTTCATTATAAAACCAACTTCAACTCACTTAATTCTGTTTGTTATAAACATGAGAAATTGACCATGATACTGGTTACTTTCTTGTTATCAGTTATTTTTATTTTAGGGGAAGTACAACAACCAACAATGCAACAGGAAATGTAATATTAATGTGTATCTACCCCACTATGACCACGAGAGATCAAGACCTCCCATGAGTGTCATTGACCATGATACTGATTATCTGTTGTTATTAAATTCAGTTACTGAGGACGATCTTATCAGCTCTGTGCACAATCATTAACCCTATTAATAGCCAAAGGTTCCACTGGGAAATCCAGGTCACATAGTTTCTGAATGAATAATAATGTTCAAATGGAAAAGTTTGGACTTCATCCTGTTTATTGTTTCCCCATTAATACAGTTAGGTGAACCAGGACGCTTGGTTACAATACCATACCACTACTGTATGCATCTTAACGAGACTATACTATACTAAAACTTTGCACTTTCTCCACTGGTCACACCTGGCTGTTGGCAGTTGTAATGACATTGCAGCAGGTTCTTCACCATCTGTTGCCTGGGGGAGATCTGCTCATTACTAAATGCACTCTTCCAGTTTTTTAATTAAATGTTTTTATGTTTATATGTTACTTAACGCAGTGTTTTTAGGCTTGTGCAATAGCATGTACAGTGTGTCAACACTGATACCGGTCCTTAGTGTGTGTGCTTATTCATAATCATTTTGTTCTGCTGTAGATAACCAGATGAAGTGGTATGATGGCACAAATGTCCAATTTTCTAACTGGGCAAGAGGCAGACCAGATGTGGACAAACCATTCATGGCTGGTCTCACCATTTCAAGCACCTGGATTCTCATCACAAACCCGAGATTATTCTCACAGTTCAAACAAAGGACAATCGTGACCTGCAAATTGGACAACGGTTGGTGTATCACACTTTACATCATAATCCATATTTATCTGTCGACCTGTATTGTTAATGATGGTGAAAATGTTTTCTCAAAATTCTTCTTCGTTCTTAATTCTTCCCTCTCAAGAACCAAGACAGCAGTACAACCAGTCATCCAAAGATTTCCAAAAGTATGGAAATCTAACTTATGAGGTTGTGACCAGACAGTTGAGCTGGTACCAGGCTCTGGAAGAGTGTGACCAGCGTGGAGGCCACCTGGCGAGCATCCACGACCCCGAGCACAGCGCACATGTGAATCTCATTGCCAAGACAGACGGCTTCCGGCTCTGGATCGGCCTGTCGAATCAGGACGTAAGAATTTTGCTTCAGAAAATCTGTGCATTCTGAGAGGATAATGTAGATTATTTGATGTGGGGTTGTAAGAGGCAGTTAACGATAGTCAATGTATTACCTGACACACCCCTAGTTCGGAGAAGCAGAAAAGGGCATTGGAATGGAAGCTAAGCAAAATACTGCTGTGGTCAGGGTCAGCAACAAAAATGTATTTCAGCCACTAAAAAAAGGTATACCTGAAAAAAAAAACAGTGTCAGTTTAAGTGAACACTAGAATATTGTCTCTATTTTGTCTTCAGACAACCTTTTTAGACAGGAACGCTGTTATATAAGCCAAACTCTCTCTCCAAACCAACCAAACTCCATGGATGAAAACAGTAATTTTACCTTGCTGAATATAGGAGTTGCTGGTAAACCAATGACTCAGTCTGTTTGTTTGTGTGTGTTATTGTGTAACTTCTGTGAATCTGAACTCTCCTTTTAAAACACAGAATTCACAAATAACAAAAAACAGAAACAAACCAACATATTTAGGCAGCAGTAGACCAGCGACTCCTGTGTAACGTGAGGTAAACTTACTGATTCCACCTATGGAGTTTGGTTGGTATTTGGCTTATATAATGGTGGTCTGCAGTCAGAAAAGCAAAGTAAATCGCTGAAAATATTCTAAACATAGCATTCATTTAAGCTGATACTGATTTTTTTTTTTTTGGTGGACCTTTTTTAAGTGGCTAAAATATTTTTCATACTGACCCTGTCCACAGCAGTACATTGCTTAGCTTATGTGCTACTACCACTCTCTGCTTCTCCAAACTGGGGACGTACCAGCTGTCATCTACTGTAGTTAATACACTGACTTAATAAGTGCCTCATACAGCCCCACATTAAATAATCCAAACTATTCCTTAAAGTATAATTGAGTTTATGAAACAATGAGTACATCATTAAGTACATTTCATTTGTATTTCTTTTACATGGCAGTACCTCAGAATTTTTTGCATATTTCACTTCTTCTGAAAACCAAATGGGCTAACATGACTCCATGTCTCCCCGTCTCTCTGTGCAGGTTAGTGGTAAAGCCTTCGAGTGGTCCGATGGAACAAGTTTTGACTACAAAGCCCTCTCTAACTCACAGGAGAGCTCCAGCTCAAACAAACAAGAGCCCAGCTGTGTTTTTGTAACCCCTGCTGGGGCCTGGGTGCAGACCAGCTGCAATGAGTTGCTAGACGGAGCCATCTGTTACACCACCACCATCACCACTGCTTCCCAGAGTAAGACACTGATGTGTTTTTTATATATAGAACAATACTAATCCTTTTTCATAATACAGCAAAAGGTAAGTGATTGATACAGGGGAGAAAACTGAAGCACCACTGAATCCTTTGTTCTGTTACAGCAAAGCTCTACCATTTTGTAATTATGATGCACGTACCTGTGAACTAAAGGGATAGTTTGGATTATTTGAATGGGGTTGTATGAGGTACTTAGGTGATAGACGGAGGCCGACAAACCCTCAGTTTGGGGAGGCGCTCCGGTGTATGAACCTAAGCATTGTTCTGCTGTGGACAGAGTTGGCAGCAAAACTAATTTTAGCCTCTTAAAAAATCAGGAATATTTTCACCATTTAACCTTGCAGGCAGACAGCCTTTGCCGGTGGTTAACTGTGTTAATATGAGCCAAATATTGCTCTCTTCAAACCAACCAGAGGCCATCAGCAAAATCGGCCATTTTATCTCACAGAACATGGGAGTTGCTGGTCTACAGCTGCCTCAATTGGCTAAACTGTTTGGTTTTTTGAGACTTTTAAAAGGTTAGTTTGGATTCACCAAAGTCAAAAGACCAAAACACAAACAAACAAACAAATTGTGGCAGTGGTAGACCAACAACTCACATGTTCTCCCAGGTAAAATGACTGTTTCTGCCTATGGTTGGTTTGGAGAGAGCGATATATGGCTTATATAACAACGGTTTCAGGTCAGAAAAGGAGGTCTGATGGCAACTTAAGTAGTAAAATTAACTTTTTGGTAGCTCTTTATTATAAGCAGTGGGCATAAGACTGTCATTGCATTGTCATAACAGTGTCATGACTCTATGAACTTTTATGACAATCGTTTACTGTCATTTAGTCATGTTATGTCATTTCTAGTGCAACGTTGACAGTTTGAGATGTCAGTAACTTGACATTAACCAAGACAGCATAACCTGTCAATGTCTTTGTTATGATAACTTGATATTAATCAAATCAATAATGTCTTTGGTATGATAACTTGACAATAACCAAGACTACATAACCTATCACGCTGGAGTGACTATGTCGCTCGGCTGGCCTGGGAACGCCTTGGGATCCTCCCGGAGAACCTGGAGGAAGTGTCCAGGGAGAGGGAAGTCTGGGCGTCTGAGCGGAAGATAATGGATGGATGGATGGATACATAACCTATAAATGTCTTTGTCATGACAACCTGACATTATCAGACTGAAAGAAACTGTTGAGCTTTATGTTTTCATTACATTAAACTGCCATATTTGATTGGTTTTGACATTGGCTCTCATGAGACCATTGTAAGTGCATCATTAATGTTTTCCTTGATCTTAACTAAAATGGTACATTTTGGATTTGTCATAAAAAATGTCATTAAGTTTTATTACACTGTCAAATGCTTTTGTAACAGTGTCATGAATGATTTCCGTGACCTCAAGTAAAGTGGTACCATTTGGACTTCGATCATAAAAATGTCATTAAATGTTAAAAGGCCAGTTTGAGACCAGAGTCTGTTGTGGTTATGACAGTGTAATGACAGTCTCATGCACACTCCTTCAAATAAAGTGTTACCAATATTTGGTTAAAATACATTTTGCAGCTGCCCTTGTCCACAGCAGTATATTTCTTAGCTTTTTGTGCTGGTACTCCTCTCTACTTCTCCAAACTGACCAGCGATAACTACCTCACATAACCGCTCTTCAAATAATCCGAACTATCCCTTTAATTTGTGTTGGACTGGCTCTGACTGTCGTCCATCTTGTTTCTGTGTTGTCGTGAATCAGGAGCCAGACTGCAGGCTGCCCCGGAGGCCAATCACTGCCCTCAGAGCGACAGTGTGTCCCAGTGGGTGCAGCACAAGGATCACTGCTACGCCTTCAACATGAGCTTCTACAACTACAGCGTGTACAGCATGGAGAAGGCCAAGAGCATCTGTCAGAGCATGGGTGAGTCGTCGTTTGCTGTGTGGAGGGTTATAATTAGTATTCATCTGAAGCTACTGTAGTCCACCATTTGTTTTTGGTTTTTTTTTTTCTCATCCTCTACCGACAGATGCTCAACTGCTGACGATAAAAACCACAGAGGAGAACGAGTTTGTGTCCAAGTACATGAATGCTGACCCTCTGATCACCGGTCGAGTGTGGCTCGACGTGGTCCTCGATTCTCAAGGTAAACACCATCATTTAAGACAGAAGCAAGATATTAAATTATTGTTGGGGATTTAGTTAATGTTACACTTCCAATCTGCAGTTATTAAAGAGGTACTGCACACTTATAAATACACCAGTGCTGGTGTTCATTTTGACATTCCGTAATAAATTTAGCAAAATCGGCATTTCATGAGTTGAAAATGGCTCAAAATGTCACCTCGCCTCCCGCCTCAGCCCCACTGCCCACCGTTTGGCATTTTTCAAAATTATGGAGTGGGTGGAGTTTGGCTCAGACCTTACATATTTATGATTATATTCATACATATCATTCTCGACTAGCTAGTGAATACAGTGGAGCATTTAGCAGCTAAAAAGCCGCATATTTCCCTCAACAGCTGGTCCAGAGAACAAAAACAGATCTAAGAGGAGAGAGAATATTGGACTCATGAGAGTAGGCAACTATTTGCAAACATATCACCATGTTTGTCAGTGTTGTGTTATTTTTTCTTTTATTCTTATTTTATTAATTCTTTGTTATTCATTTGTGTCAGATATTAACCCTCAGCATCCTACAAAAAAACACATTTGTGACATTTGTGTTGTGAGACAGTGATCTCATTATCTCTTCGTTCTTCCTCTCAGGCAAGCCTGTCTCCTGGCCGGATGGCTCGACTCTGGCTTACTCTAACTGGCAGTCTAGAGCCTTGCCTATTGGGAAGAAGTCTGAGCCCCAGTGTGCCGTCATGATGGTGGGAAATAACGGTACCTGGTGGTTTGTCAACTGCAAGGCGAGCTACAGCCGTGTTGTCTGCAAAACTACAGCAAGTGAGTATCACAGCTGCATTAAAGAGACATTTTGGGAAGTTAACATCTTCACTTTGTTGCCGAGTGTTAGATGAGAAGATAAATACCAGTCTCATACCTCCGCTGTAAATACGTATGTATCTGAGGGGTGTACTACTCAGCGAGATTAGTGGGTAGATTGTCAGCTGAGCGAAGACATTATGTGCAAAAAAAACTGTCACCAAATGTCTAATGTCACCAAACAAAGCTGTGTAATGTAATTACAGCAGCGCAAACTGTATGCGTTACCATGGGAACCTCAGGTAATGATGCAAAATATATATAAAATATTTTTCCTCCATTTGCTCCAGGTCATATTAATACTTTAAATTTTACACAGCTGATCATCCGCACAGTAAAATAATAATGAAGCAGCTACAGACACTTTGAATGTGTTTATGCTTGATTCAGTTTGACCTGCTGATGTCACATCAGAATCACATGGCATTAATATATTAGTATAGTAATATTTGTTTCTATAACTGTATTCTAATGACTTGTGTGGAAAGAAATCACATGACACACCAAACATCCCATTTTATGTGTATGTGCACAGAACACTGAGTGAACAAAGAAAGTTGATAACCACCATCACGATAACCCCTTTCTCTGACTGGGGTATTTGGTTTTGTAGAGCCAGCTCATGCAAAGAAAGCCTGGCTGTGTTGAGCTTCCTTCATAGTACTGCCCTCTGGAGGCAGCAGCTGGTTAGCTTAGCTTAGCGCAAGCAGTGGAAACGGGGGGGGAAACAGCTAGCCTGCTTCTGTCCAAAGGTAAAAAGTTAACAGGCTCCAGCTTTTTGCTAGAAACTTGAGATGTTTTATCCCAGCAAATGTTGTGTTTAAATTACCTTTAAATGTCTTACACAGAATCTGCAGTCTGATAAAAGCTGTATGAACTCAAACCTGATGACATCTTGTTCAGTGGAAACACAAAACCCTTTAAAAAATTGACTGACTAACTTCTTTGCTCCTCAGAGTCTGGAGGCTCCCCAGTGGCACTCGGTCTGCTCATCGTGGTCCTCCTCTCTCTCATGTTAGCCATCGGCTTCATCGTCTATAAGAAGAAAAAACATTACTTCTCTTCCACTGTCCGCTACGAGAGGACATTAGATGACGTGGATGCCACCAGTATTATAACAGATGCTGACTGAGCTTGCTTAAGTAATCAGCCTCAGGGAGTGGGGGATGTGCCTGCCTCGTGTGCATTTTAGCGCGTTTCAGCCTGAGCGGATGCAGCCTTCCCCTTTTTTAAATTATTTATTTATCCCGCTCAAGCCTTCAAACTTTCTACAATTATGTGTAAAACTGTAAATACTGTTGGAGAATTGTGAATATTTGCCAAAACTCTTAATTTGGGTTGTTTTAGATTGTGTGTGTGACAAGTCCAGTGTTACACCTGATGTAAATACTCGGGCTGAAGCTTTCTGGTAAATGTTGATGGGATGGTATAGCTCTGTTTTTTTGTTTGTTTGTTTGTTTGTATTTTGACTGTAAAAGGATTTTGAGGTGATTTACAGAAATATGCAACCTGGCAAACACTCCCCTTTAGCCTTATAAACAGGGTTAAATTGCACTGATTGTATGAGTAACTCCAAACTATCAAACAAAACGTGCATTTATTGATTTATACTGTCTTACTCAAACTATTACAGTTTTATCTTTCAAACTTAGAAGGTTTGATTTCCACATGGTTACAATTAATTAATACATCAGTAGGCTCTTAAAAGGCCAGTTCACCTCAAAATACAGTAAAACTTGTTTTTCTTTGACTTGGAGCGTTTTATGTCTAGAAAGATTCTCCAGTCTTTACAGTACTTCACAGAGGTCACTGTGAATCATTTTAAAACTGTTTTGTACCAAAGTACACTCCATAACTGTCCACAAGCCAAAGGAAGAAACTTCTATTTTATGAGAAACTTTTCTGTTGAGTTCTTCAGCTCCATTTGTTGGCCTGAGCTACAGCTTCAACAAATCACATTAAAGGGTAAAGTTAGTATTTTTCAAACCTGGATCCTATGTTCTCATGTTTCTGTGTCTTAGTGACTAGTAGGGACAACAGTTTTTGAAATTGGAAGCAAAACTAAGTTACAATATAATCCCTGTGAGTAACTGCACATGTTTAAGTACGATGACAGATCCTGATTGTTACTTTAAGTGTCTTACAACATGGAAAGGATCTCCACAGAGATATACCATATGTTTGGTTAGCTGCGCAAGAGCAATAAAATAGTTGTCTCTGGTTAAACAAGACTCCCTTTGCAAAAGTGTGATTTTAACATCGTAATCTTCATTCAGAGACATTCAAACTTGGAGCCGACAGCAGAACTGCTGACGTTTGTGTTCTTTATGCAGTATTTTTACTACGAGCTGAGAGAAATATAAAACAGGTCAGTTTTAGCCCCACCTCCTATGTTACTTCCTATTTTATACTGTTTATAAGTTTCATTGTTAGAAGGTAGGACAGTTAGGACACAGTAAAACTTTAGTTACACCATCACTGAGACTCTTTGCTGATTTGCTTCGATCTACTGGCACAATCGGCACGTGTCATTTACTCAGCAACATAAATAAATAAATGACATAAATTTATTGAGAGGGGGACAACTTCAAGTTTTTCAGAAGTTGGGGTGAACTTGTCTCTGCACGGATCTGAGCCCAAAATGACAGAAACAAAATCTTTCTACTGTTCATCAGCTCTGCTTTGGTTCTAGTAAACCCTCTATTCACAGCAAGACCAGGTTGTAAAATACTGAAATTACCCTTTAAAACTATCTAGATTGACAGACTGCCCTCTAATCAAGAAAATAAATTTGTGTTTTTAGTTGGACTGTGCCTTTAAACAAGTAGAAACACTTGCCATTGATGAAAATCTCACTGACTGTGCCTTTAACATCATCACTTCAGAAGAAATGGGAGTTTTTAAGCCACTGGATTGGGTAATTTACTGTTTACTGATTCGGTTGACTTATTAATACCTAACAATACATTTTAGTTGTCAACATAAAACTGATGAAAGAGAAAAATCTGAAATTTTCTTCCTGCTGATTAGTTTAAAAGTGTAGGACACTGTCTCAGACACCTGTTTGTATCATTTGTCTGTTCATGTACATCAAACTTTCCTATGCACTCAACTACTGAGCAAGAACGCACTTTAATAATGTCGTGGAGCTACAGTTCCTATGTTTAAGCACAAAGAGAGTTTGGAGAGTTCTTAAAGACGTTCAAATTGCACTGCCGTTTGCTGTGAATGCTTTGTATATATATGATGATGTTTGTTTTATAACTGAGAATGAACCAAAGATGCTCTGAGTCGTCATTTGAATGTCAAAAAGCCTGAGCTTTCCTTTCAGTTTGTGGAACGATCTCAGTACGGCTTGTTAACCCAGTCATATCAAGTTGTAAACCAAATCTTAAGGGGCTTTTTTTTTCTGTTTTAACTTTCCCACCACTCCTTAAGAGATCTGTCAGCTGAAATCAGGTACAGTATCCTTCCAATAAAATTTCCTCTTCAAAGATTTGTCCTTTTGTTCTTATTTACTGTAATGATGAAAAGTTATGATTGTAGACTATATCCTTTATTTGCACAAGACTTTTTTTTATTTGGCAGCCAAATTAATATGAAATGGAAGTGTAAACACAGGTGTTACCAATGATAATGATTAAGGCCAACATGCACAACAGCAACAGCTTGATTCTGTTTGACCTGAATGTAACAGAACCTTAAATAATATCATTGGTAACACCTGTGTTTACTATTACACAAGGCTGCTGTGAAAAAGGTCTGTTAGTCAGGCTCAAGTTAGAAATGAGGTTGAGACTTGTTTCACCAGTTTTGTGAAAAAAAAAGTCAACCTAAAACAGAAAATACAAGACTGATCCATAGAGTTAATATTTCGTTATTCACAACTAACTGGTTTAGTATTGAAGGGAAAATGTGGCATGTTTCATGTGTATTTCCAGTCAATGTTGGGCAAGAAAGCGGAATCCTCCTGCTCCAGAGTTACGCTGGCAGGGTTTCAACAGGTCTCAACAAGTTAAGGCTACTTTGAATGCAATTTAAGACCCTTTTCAAGTCCATACTGGCAAGAAAAGTACAAGGATATGAAGGAAAATCCATCATCAGTCCATGTTGGTTTTGTTATTACATTATGTTCAAGAGAATTTCCTCCCTAAAAAAAATGAAAGAAAAATGACATGAAATAAATTCTTATTAAATACTAGTGTACATCATGTTTTGTTTGTATATAACTCATTTTACCTTTTAACTAAAGTTCTTCTACTTTCTTTCTTTAATACAACAAAAATAAAGCCAGCCATGACCTAAGCATTTGCAAAAAATTGGCGTGAATTGTCTAATTGTCATCACAAGTTATTGTAACATCTCTACCTTGTAAGCTATACTGTGCCTGAAACAACAGGAGTAAATCCATGTATAATAGTAAATAAGACTTAACAGTAAAGACAGTTTGCATTCGATCTTTATTCCCAAAATTGAAAGCATGAAACTAGATTTGTACATACATAAAGCATTTCAAACACTGAAACAAAGAAAATTTGTTGATGGGTTAAGTTCTTCTTTAAACTCATATTCTCAGTGGGAAAAGTCAGAGAAAACAGATAATAAAAGGAATAATCACCACTTTTTATAGTCTCCCCCAAAAGCCTCTTTGCCATCAAAACTTAAGTACTTGTCACTGTGTCCTGCTCTTTCACTTTCTGCCATTTCATTTAAACATTAAAGCACTTGTGGTATAACAGTTAAAAAGACTTGCATTTTTATTTTATTATAATTGAATAAAGTGCACTCTTATAGAAACAGAAATATGGTGGTGTCAACCAAAAGATTTAACGCACTAGTTCATTTTCAAGTTTGCATATCTGCAAAAGCCGAGACACGTTCTGAGCATTCGGCTTCTCTCACTGCCGTTGCGTTTCAGATGATTATGACGATGTCGAAGCATGTGTGAAAACTGGGTGAGCTACCATATGGCGTGGAGTAGCCCTGCAATCTCAGATCCTCTGACCCACTTTGTTTTTTTTTACCCTCATTCCACCACTATGACAGGATTAGTACTCCTCCTCAAGATCGTCATCCAGGTCAGAAAACTCAATAGATGGTCTATTGTCTCGGATCTCCTCGTCACTTTCACCCTGGGGATCTGCAATCCAGAGACATCAAGTCAAATTGTTTGGCCGCATAATAAATGTAACAATGAAAATCACACTTGAGATGAGATTCTGTGATGTGGAGAAAATCTGATAGCTTTAAACATGAGGACGCACTTTCAACAGACACGTAAGCATGGGAGAGAAGGATTGAGCAACATACTTTCAAGATTGTCCATGTGTTCATGAAGAATTCTCACCAGGTTGAATAACTGGTGAGAAAAGGAAGAAGTTTCTCTTTTCAAGATTTCTATTCTACCACAATTCAACATCGAAACATTTTCAAACTATTAATCAGAACTGACTTGAGTGTTTGTGGTTCAATGTGTGCAAACGAGTGTACACAGACCAGAAATAAAATACAAATCGCTCTTTCAGCCAATGTGAGGAAGTCTATTCTAGTGCAGATATGATCAATCATAGTACTGAATTAGCACTGAATGGGTAAATCTAGTTAGCGTGTCTGTGAATGTGTGCATGCGTGTGTTCTCACCCCAGCAGCATCGACTGCTCCAAGGACATCAGAGAACCTCTGCTCACAGAAATGAAGCAGCACCACCAGATACAGACCACTGCTGATGAACTCATCATACTCTGACTGTGAAGCAAGAAGAAAACCTGTCAGCTGTTTTTAACCAGAACACCCACATCAGATGGTTTACGAGATAAAGAATATCCCAAAATAAAATGTCTTAGTAAAACCAGAGGCCACAAATGGCCTCCAGAACACTTTCAGTGCTGCTTGTTAAAAGATATTTCCTCATTAATGTTTTGATTAAGATGGTGCAGAGTGCTAGCCTTCCTGGCATTGTCAATTAGTCTGGCTTCTCTCAGTTCATTTTTGAATTCCAAGGATCACAGATCATCTCAAAGGACAGACCTACAACCTCTTTTCTATTTTTGATTAGTTGTGTTACTTACAAAATAACCATGAATTTAAAAATGCGGTGCTGTAAATGTTGAAATTCAATTCTCTGACTAAAAGAAGTAAGATGGTGACTCACTTGCACGTGTGTCCTGTATAACTCCTGAATGTCAAAGTTGTCTATGTTCAAACGCAGTTTCTCTTTGCAGAGTTCACATGTTGTGATGGCCTCAAGGTTTGTGCCTAAAGGAAAAAAAAAAGAAAACAAAACACATTGATTCGTTTGACATGACGTTGTTTCTGTCGGTTTGTTGTTGTCGGCTGCATTTGAAGGTTTGTATTTACCCGAGCCAATTTTGGAGCGAAGCCACCTCTTGATGCATTCCTGGTGGACGTACTGCAGACTGCCTGTACAGCGGCAAGGCTGAATCAGGGGATTGGATGCTGACTCCTCCCCCATCTGGCAGATTCGGCACAGGTCACCTTCTTCCTCGTCAGAATCCTCCAATAGCAGCCTATAGCCCAAAAAGAGGATATTTAGCTCCACTGATTGTAGAGTACCATACCTAGTTATTGCACAAAAAGGTACAGTCTGATAAAAATTGTTGCTTGAGATAATCAGAAGTTCTATTTTGCCTATGGATAATAAAAACAATATATAACCCTTGTAATATCTTGTTTTCTGTTAAATGTTAAATACACACAATGAAAGTAATCAAAGTGTCCGAGAATGAGATTTTGTTGAGACACATCTAACGCTGTATTATCGCTGCATGGTATAGCCCAGCCTGACTTGACTGGCTTGTTTCTTGTTATTTATTTATTTATTTTTCCTGGTTTTCCATTGTGCCTCGTATGTTTTGTGGTATCACGTCAGTTGAGGTTCCAAGAGAGCTGAGCTGTTACTAAACAGTAAAGTGAAAACACTAAGCACTGTCTGGTCAGAGAGAACCATCACTTGCCACATCCTGCACAGGCCACTTGTAAAAAATGGCAGGCCACAAATCCATACCGTGGTCATTTTATGAAGTGCAGACATTCCTTTGTTTGGTTTCTGATGAAAGGATCTCAAAAGAGTCAAAACAATGTCTCGGAAAGTTGGAGAAACATTTGGTACATGACCTGTAGAGTTGCTGTCTATATTTTTTCCCACTTACAACTTAAAAGTTCATGAACACACTGAACGACTTCCCAACTCAGGGAAATGGAACCATCCCAGAAGCATGTGAATGCACTATAAGCACATTATTTAATACACACCAGTGTTCTAAGAGGATAAGAAGTAATAAATGCATATTATGTGGAAGATCAAAATCAGTTACCTCTCTTTGATCTTGCGCAGCTTCTCTTGATCCCTGCTGGAGATGGTCTTCTCCCTCTGGCCGTCCAGCGTGTTCTCAGCAGCACTCAGTGGACGCATTGACACCGAAATGTTTTCATATACTCCGACTCTGCGGCGTGGTGAAAACTGAACTGCGCCATCTTCAAGTTCAGGTAACGTTTCATCCTCGACTTCGCAGGGACGACCTGCACCAAAAGCCTCTAAACCAACTGCTCCCTCTTCTTTCTCCTCTTCCTCTTCATCATCATCGTCGTCGTCCTCCTCCTCCTCCTCCTCCTCATCATCATCATCATCCTGTGATGCTTTATGCTCCAGGTGATCCCACCTCCTCATTAGATGCTGCGGGCGGCTGTAGCCATCTTCTAAGCCTGCAGCTGAGTGTGCGCTCTCGTCCCTAGTGTGTCTTCTGAGGCGAGACAGGAGGGGAGGGCAGCGCCCGCGGAGGGAGGAGGAGAGCCAGGAGGAGCTGCTGCCTCCTCCGCCGCTGCTGCTTGTGGTATTGCTACTGCCGACGCCAGGCTCTCTCCACAGTGACATCCTGGGCCGCGGCGGGCCACTACGATAGCTGTCTCTGTTGTTCTCCTGGATAGGGGCGAGGTCTGCTCTACGATTCCTAAGGCCACCCAACGTTGCCTCTGACCCTCCAGCAGAATCGGGCTCCAAGTTAGACACCCTGGCTCCCTCGTCACTGTCCACAGACTCTCCACCAGTCGACGGACTGTCATCATCAAGGGAGCGAACACTGGAAGATCCGCTGGAGGAGTCCTGGCTGGAGCGCCGTGAAAAGAGACGAGACAAGAGGCGACGAGTGGAGCGACGGCCCTCTGGCTCTGCACCTTCGGGGGCCGGCCGAGGAGGGAGCGTGGCCTCTGGTCTGGCCAGGGGAGTGGTGTACCAGGGGGTGCGGGAGGAGTAAGAGGAGGAGATATTTGAGGAGGATTCATGGTTTCCTGTTTGTTCCTGAGATGAGTGGAGCGTGGAGGAGTAACGGGCGGCAGGTCTGTCACTGAAGTCACGCACCAGAGGAGAAGGCCGGTGGGAGGTGGAAGAGGAGAGGTGGCGATTTAGGGAACTTTCTCTAGCAGCAGAGGAGTAAGAGGAGGAGGAAGAGGGAGTGTAAGATGTCTCTTTAGGCCGAGCTCCCTGTGCATATGTGGAGGTAACCCTGTCTGTCTGATCTGAAAGAAGAGGAGAAAAGAGTAGTTTGCATGAGATTAGCTTCCATATAACACATTTGTATTCTGGTGTGTGTTTATGTCACAAAATTTGCCTACACAATGAGGAAGTCAATCCAGGAGTCCTGATCCTTCTGTCTCCCAGACCTGGGAGACTGGACTCATTCTTTGTCTCCTGCTCTCTCCTGGACAGCAGTGGATTGGAGGAGGAAGATGACGACGAAGACCGTGAGAGTAAACGGCACGAACTCCATGATGAATCACATGTGTCATTTTGTTTTTCAGCTGTACCTGTTAAAAAACAAAGAGCATACAAGCTGTTCTGTGGTTTGCTGGGTTAATTTCTAAATCAGTTTAATATAGTTGAGAATGATCAATTTCAATTTGACCTGACATCTCAATTCAGTTCTTAGCTAATTTACTGTTACTATGAAAAGCAACACTTCTGAAAAAAGACCAACTATATATTTTTGGCATTTTACCGCTTATTTGATGCTGCAAAGTCTACCTGATTATCCATATTTGATTTAGGACTTTTACTTGCTAAAAAAAATTCTTAATTTTTTTAATGGTGCCATGTGATTTGATTTTGAGTAACTAGCTAATGCTATACTAAGTTCCCAAAAAACTTGTCAAGGATTTTATAGAGTTAATAATGAATTTATAAATAGCTGGAGCAGGATGATGCTGCAGTACAACTGACAACAAACCTGCACACCCAACACCTACACTCAAAGTTATGACATTTATTAGTGTGTGTGTGTTATCAGTGTGTGACATTTATAAGCGTCATGGCTTCAAAAGCTGCCAATTAATTCCACATCAGACTGACTGAGGCTGCATTATTGCAAGCACAAGCTGTCAACATGGTTTATTATAGTTTTTGGGTTTCCCAAAATGCAACACTCATCACTATATTTTGATTAGTAGTGCAGTAATGGTGACATTTTACTAATGTAACCTAATTTAACCACTCATGTTACCACAGATGTGCCACTGTCAGCCCAGTCTCACTACTGTTACCACCTGCATTGAAGCCAAATCAGACCAGCCGACACACTACATATCTGGTATGTTTTGTGTATTAACTGTCAATGAACATAGACACTGAATTTCTGGTATTTCATATCATCTGTGTTAGCTTCTACAACTAATGAGCAAATAACACCGTAAAAAGATCAACCATCTGATTTTGGAGATGCCTCGGCATTTTACTGCAAGTGAGCGAAGTAAAATGAGGAAATACAATGGGCAGCTCAAGCCAGGTGGTGGGGGTGCGCTCTAGACAAACTACGCTGTGTGGATTAACATGTCAGATCGTCATGTCCTCTCCACATCAGAACAACAAGACACAAGTCTGGCTTTACGTACCTCTGCCACTGCTAAGCCCATTACTGGAATAGGTGGGTCCTGTAACTGAAGCGCTGGGTGTTCTTGAGTACAGTCCTCTGTTGCTGTATGACAGTTTGGCCCTTTTAGAATCGCCATCATCAGTGGCGTTCAGCAGAACTGAGCGCATCCCCAACCTCCCCTCAGAATCACCCTGGGAACAAAGGCAGACATTAAAAATTACATTTATATTACAATGATACTGTGTAGAAATATTTCTCTAATCTCTATTCTAAAATGTTTAAATGTTAAAAGAAGTGCATTTAATCAGGCTTGATTCTGCCTGCTGTAAACAAATGACATAGTACATCTCCAGTACCAGTTTGCTCCTGCTGTTGAGAGAGGATTCAGCCCATGGGCGGTCGTAAGATCTGCTGCTAGAGGACGTGAGAGAAGAAGGCAACTTCCAGCTGTCAGAGGTGCTGTACTCTCTGGACGACCTCAGGAGACGAGAATTCTTCAAAAGCAGAGAAAGTAAAACATGTAGCATTAGTTAGCACTCATGCATATGCACATACAAAAACTATCTTCCTGTCGTCTGGTAGTGGCGCTATGGAGCAAAGTTTTGATGAGTACTTCATTTTGTTTGCATCTCGTGCACAAGCATGTGGTGCAATACAAATTCCAGCAGTTTCATGCTTGTTTTGGTGGCTGTAATGTGCCAAAAAACTTGGAAATACACAGCAAGGAGCAGAGATGACGACTGGGAGCTGACATTAACATTTAAAATACTGACTTTGGAAATGGTGGTGTCTGAGGTTGGTGTATTCTGCAAGACAGTGGATGTAAACATTGTTTGTTTACAGGAAACTCCATAGCATACCTTTGATGGCCTGTAACTGTAGAAAACTAACTTCATTTTCTTGTAAACATTCCCATTTTGAGTTGATAGTAAGTGTTCATGTGACTCACAGTGATGAAACAACAACAGAGATTTGTCTTTAAACTCACATCTTAAATTGGGGCTCATCCTGGCACACACATACTAAATTAAATCATGGAAGGTGAGGGGTTTGTTGGGTCTTTGCACCTAGTTTGGGACTCTTCTGGAAAGAAGAGGAACAACTAGACAGGGCCCCAACCAACAGTAACACTATCTTCTGAGACGGGCCTTGACGAGAAGCAGGACTAAAATACACACATCGTGTGCCAAGGAATCTAGGCTGGCCTAAAAAAAGACTTCCAACGTGTCTGCTGATGCACCACTGATAAATGTCGTTAGCTACTGTACTGCGCTCCTGGGGGAAGCTGGAAGAAAAGAGCTTACTTGAATGCCCTCTCGCTGGGATACACTAAGAAGGCAGATGAGAAAAGCCCCAAGTGGAATAGCAACACAGATACAGTTGGATCATGTGGGCCACACAAGTGCAGTTGCTGTTATTGTTGCCCTGGACTGTTTTATCCAACTTAAACCAATACTATTCCAGCTGACACTGTCACCCTACATGAACTTTGTCTATGAAGCTGAATTATATGAAGCTGCTGTTCATCTAGGACAGCTAAGAAACAAACACCTAAAAAACTAACAAGCATGTTAAGTGAAGCATCATATACAAGATGATGGGAGTGTAACAGTACATGTCCTGAACTGTTTGTGTGGGGCATATGGATTTGTATTCAACTTCCTTGGTTTGGCACACCCTGTGACCCAACCTGTAAATTTATCTGTTTATATCTACTACTCACACACGTGGAACAGAAATTCTAGAGCGTGAATTTTACCACAAACTTTTTGATGGCACACCAGTTGCTGTGTATCAGCTGTAGCATGCTAGTCAGCTAAGCATACTTATTCAAACTCATGTAGTCTCGTTCCCCCAAGTTAGTTACAGTGATAAAAGACAACGATTTGTGTTGAACTATGTGCCAACACGGAAGTCGGGTTTGTCTGTGAAGACATTTATTCATTTAACATTACGACTGTAACAACTGAATGCGTCCGTTACTGGAATGGAGGGAAATTACAGGAGTGTTTATCCCTGTGGCCATGACACAGTTTAAAGAACACAGGATTTAAGCATATGGTCAAAGTGCTTGAGCTCTACTACAATGTGCCATTTGTTCAGTGACAGGTCAGAGTCTTAATGTGGAGCATTACTGACGTTTGTTATTCACTTTTTTCTTATTGACAATATATCAGTATTCAAGATCCTTAACAGTTACAGTATGAATTATGGACTGTGAACCACTGTTGAATATTTACGCATTTCTTTTCAAAATAAATGACAAAAATGTTCTTTCTGCTGTACAGAAAACAACCACACACGGCCATAAAACTGAGGTACATACTGAATTGTGAATTTGTATACCATTACACCCCGACAGGATAACAAGACTGACACAGCAAACCAGAGACTTGTGTAGACCATTTGACTTGTATATGTTTAGCGAAATTTACAGGGGGCTGTGTGCACTGTGTATAAAATAGCCTTTAGAGATTTCTGTGCAAGAAGCCTGAAGGTTGTGCCGTCAGCCTACCTGTTGGTCCAGGTCAGCTTTGTAAGCCGATGATGCCCTTGGGAAGCGATCATTATTCAACACCGTCTCTCTACTATATAATCTACTGGAGCCCAGTGATGAGGAGGAGACTGATGGACTTGATGTGTAGGACGACCTTGCGCTGGGCAGACAAAAAGGAAGTCTGCGAGACCTGGAGTCCATCACGAATTGCCTGTTGTGATAAGAGGATGAGAAATCCAAAGATATTATTGCACGACAGATGAGATGTGCTGACAGGAAACAGGAAGAACAATCATTCTCCACCGACTGAAAAGAGAAAGCATAAAGTTCACACCTTGCAGTATAGACCTTTCTCTCGATCTGGTGAGTAACAAGGCATGCTGCGGTGGCGCGTGAGCATGTCTGATTTGTTGATGGAGCGCACGTGACAGTGTGTCTGTAAACATAAAAACTTTCCACCATGCTGCTTCGTAAACTTGGTATCAAAGTCACAGTGCCTATCTTAGGGACTATGAACTCTGTCACACGAATATGACACTTCAGCAGTCAGTAGCACTCTGAGCTACATGTGTAAGCAAACAGGGTGCTCTACAACAGTTGTGAGATGCTTCTGAGATCATTTATTAGTAAGATGCATTACTGAATCCAACTCACTGCGCAAAGTCAAGAAAACTGTGATGTTCCCCCAAGTGCTACTGATGTTTAATATGAAAGCCAACCTGAAAGGCAGAGTTTGAGAGTTTCTGACATAATGAGGTACAGTATGAGTTACACCCTGGTAGTGATACGAATCCATGGACATTAGCTATAGCACCTGTGGTCAAAGATAGCTGAGCAAGTCAGCAGCCTGTCAGACTGGAATGAACAGCAGTAACAGAGGCCAAGACAGGATAAGTGAAACATTTTAAACCACAAAACAGCACTTAAAGCTTAACCCACCTGCTACAACATAAAAGATATTAAGCGAAACACAAAAGCTTTATTAATAAACAATAAACAAAACAGTTAAATGGAAGTTGTTTAAGAAGTAAATCTTTAAGGACAACAAAATCTAAAAGAAAAAGCTTTAAAATTTAGCACAGCATGGTTACAAACTGTTGAGGTTGACTACTAGTTGACATAAGTGATGCTATACAAGCTGCAGCTGCATCTAAAACTGATGAAGTCTAAAACACAAACATCCTCCCTCTCTAAAATTTACAAGGTTCAGTTTCTGTTGCAGCTGTTTCAGATAAGGGTTGGTTCAACTTGTGGTCATTTTGAAGGCTGTGGTTCGCGGTGCTGTTTACTTGTGTTGCTTTAAACAGAAAGGTGTTTATGCTTCGTCCAACCCAGTTAGGTTAATCAGGGCAATTAAATGCAACAATACCAGAAACCACAGCCTTCATGATCGCCATAAAGTTGAATCAACAACCTCTATGAAATAGAATCAAATGAAAATGAACATTAGTACATTAATGCGGGACTTAAACTCGACTATTTTGATGATGTTCAAAAACATCTAATATTTACAGGTTTAAACTTCTCAAATGTAAGGCTTTGCAGGTTTTCTTTGACGTTTAAGACAGTAAAATTAGGAGTCTTGGACTATTGGTTGGACAAAAGCAACAATCTGAAGAGTCACTTTGGACTCTGGGAAGCATTTTTCACAATTTTTTTGAAATTTTACAGACAATACAATTAATGTCTTCTGTGAGACAATTTATGGTGCAACACAGAACACAAACACGATTCTATACAAATGCAGAATATCAGAAAATAGAATATTATTTTAGTCCCTAATATCAGGGACTATCAGCCTCAAAAATATAGAATCAATCAGTCTCTACAAGAGCACAAAGCACATCAGACCATAGACTATTACAGTCTAAGATCATCTATAGCAGCATTCATATCATCACTGTCCAGGCAGGCCTTAAAGTGCATGTCAGCACATTCCCTACGGATCCACGTAGAGAGCCATTTGTTTATTAGATTGCAATAGTTTTAGCTATGTTTAAATTAATATAGCTATCTAAAACAATGCCATCTGACCACAAGACCTGTAACTAACCTGAGCAAATGTGCATGCATCAACATCACCATCTACTAATAGCCATAACGGACACAAGTCATAAGTTCGCACTTTATGTGTAAAAAGTCTAAGTCAAGTCATACAGTTAAGTTACTGACCTTAACTACATGAGCCAGCATCATCTGGTCTCCTCCACTTGACGCCTTTGAATACTTTGCTGATTGATAATTTACGAGCTGTCTCCTCGTTACTAAATCCCGAGTAAGGTTAAACGCGAATTGGCTAACTAAGTTATTATCGTTAGTTTGCACGTTAGATAACGTTTAGCTAAAAGGTAAGAATTAGCATCAACACCAGCCTACTGATATTACCGTTAACGTTTCCTGTTTGAAATCTGACGTTACTGTTGTTGTTTTTTTTTTGTCAAATAAATTCGATGACATTTCACATGTCACAAGTGCAGTTATCCAACGAGAGTCGCTAATAAAAACAACACGACGTTTTACTGCAATGTTGTCGTTACATATTAACTATTAGATATGGTAACGGAATAGTTCAACTGTTGTTTTCCGACCACTGGGCAGAGCTATTTGCGACAGCGGATCGTGTATAGATGGGAACCCGAAACCCACGAAAGATATCGCGAGGATGGATTTTTTTTTTTTTTTTTTTTTCTTAACCCAAGCCATGATCTTTATCTAACCTAACACCTATCCCTAACGAAACATTTTCTGTCTCTACACTTGCCCAGATTTAAATCACAGTATTGTAGTTTAAAATGTCATTAGTTTGGACAACGTGTATAATAAACAAACAACACGTTTAAATCTCGCGAGATCTTCACGAATCTAAGGTTATCTTCTCGACACTACCGCTGATAACTCCGTTAGCTGAAACCTAGCTGGTTAGCTTGACATTTGTACGCTGGCGTTTAGAAGTCATGAAACGTTACGTTAACTAATCGGCGGTGCTAAATTAAACGTTGCCTTGTGTTCATTTGAGTCGACAAGTTTCAGTAGCAAATGACAAAACTGCTAAATTGAAAACACAACGCACTGTCAGCACACATCCTCACCTTTGATTTGCCTTGCTTTAGCACAACAGGAGCGATGGCGTCTGACTGTGTTGACTGCTGTTGACACGGAGGATCAGGTGATTTACAATGAGACGGAGGGAGTGGTTTAGATTGAATATTGCTTTCAGGTGGTTCATTATCTTGATGCACATGGGCCATCCACGTTTTTGTCTGTAGATTTTCAGCTATTATATTGATGCACCCTGAGAAGAACGGACACATTTATGGCACTGATAAAAAATTACACCAACCAACTCTGACGCCTCAGAAATCTCCACGATAAGTCAAATAGCGACCTCATGTGGCTCAGATAAGGAAGTCAAATCATATTTTCATGTCTTTGGGATTAATTCAAATGTACTGTATGTTGTCATGCCAATAGGCCTTTTTCACAGCAGCCATTTTGACATGAATTAGCAGGTTAGACACAGGTACTGCCAATGATACTAACTGAAAAATAGCAATACCACAGTGTTAAATAATCTGTGCAAGTAAAATTCCTGCTTTCAGAATCTTACTTGAGTAAAAGTACATAATTATTAGCATCAAAATATACTTAGAGTACTAAAGGTAAAAACACTAATTATGCAAAATGGCCCATTCAAATAATAACATATATATATCACTGAATTATGATTAGTGATGCATTCATGTGTAAGCCTCACTAAAGCTGTAGGTGGTAGAGGTGGGGCTAATTTTGATTAGTTTATACAAAGCTGGGCTTTGCTGGAAAGTAACCAAGTACATTTACTGAAATAGGAAGTTCTGCAGTTCTGAGGTACCTGAGGTATATTTATTTTACAGTTTTAGTTTCAGATGGAAGCAGTGGTTTCCAACCTTTTTTGGCTTTGAACATCCTACAAAAAGCAGTGTGTAGTCAGAGTCAAGTTTCAGATGTCTAAAAGTTGTTAACAGCTCCACAATTGTGATTTTCTTTTTTCCTCTAAAAGTTTCACAGGGTTTCATTTCAATAAATGGTCAAATGATCCCACCAAAAATGAAAGATTAGAGAAAATTTCTCAACATTGCAACAGAATTGTTTGTTTGTTTGTTTGTTTTTTTATTTTTTCCTCTCCCATTAATCCTGCCGTGACCCCTCAGATTTATTTAGTGGCCCTGTGGAGGGGCCTGACCCCTGGTTTGGGGACTAAATTCAATTAACTGTATATAAAAATAGCTCAAACTAGCTCCCCCTCCAGCCGCTACAATAGAAAGCTTTGAGTTATTTATACGTTTAAGTATAAATAATCTAATTGTGTCATACATAATAATATATTAGTGATCAAATTGCTACTTTTACTTTCATACTTTAACTACATCAATCTGCTAATTGCTTAAGTACAGGATTTGAATACTTCTTCCACCACTGATGCTGGATTGCTTTATCCACAATAATACATGATTTTAGCTGATTTATACAATGTACATTCTAAAAATATGCCATATTCATATGATGGTTTAAACTTCCTTTGTTACTTCTGTTTTCACAGCAAAGTTTCAGTACTCAAACACTTGAACAGAGGCAGCAGGTACTTCATGAAGATCTCTGTCCACAATCCTGACACCGTCTCACCACTTAATGGCTTCAGGTGAGTTGAAGTCTTTGTGCACTCCTGAGCAAACACACACTGTAAAATAAATCATGCCTGAATTTAGTGGAATCAACTAATTTCTTCTTATTAACTTAACAGGAAATATACAGCTTTTATTTATTCAAGTAATTTAAACTTAATATTTCTAGTATTTATTTTCAGAACACTTCAGAGTTCATAAACATGAGTTCTTCTAACTTGAAGTCTTTCATATTGAAATTATAAGGTTGATGAATGTTGAGCACAGCATTTAATCAACTAATTAAATTACATTTCTAATTAGCAGTCTTCCCAGCATGCATCGTTTGAGAAATAAATCACTCCTGAGACCATTCTTTTTTTTATAGTTTGAAGAAAACATTTATGTTGAAAACTTATGGTTGCTTGTTTTTACAATAATGAAAACAGTGCAAAGCGTGATGAAGTGTAGGACTGAACCCCTCACACCTAAAATTTACTTGGACCACTTTCACATACTCTCTCTGCACCAAAGTTGGAGAAAAACAATGAAGCAGGAGCAGCTGTAAGTTCCAATTACTGTGAAATAAAGAACTGACTTTTCAAACTGAGAAAATGTAAAAGGAAATCAAATTTGTTTGTAAAGTTTCAGAGGTGGTTCAACTTAATATATTCAGCTTATTGAACATGTTTTCTCAAGTACAACTGAATTAATAAGTTTATTTGACAAAAAAAGTTTATTTGTTGTAAATCATTACAAAATTACCTTAGCTTGTCTTTTCAGATTCAGTCAACTGAAAAGTTTAAGTGGCCTGACTTAGTTAAATTGAAACAATTTTTTGCAGTGTACATTACTGGCTTTTAAACTACTAGAAGCAAAACATGTACAAGGAACTGCAGAGTCTATGAAGAGTTATCGAATCTGTGGGTGAGGCATTTAAAAAGACTCAACATGCCAGCATTATTAAGAGCATGGGAGGTGCCAGAGGATTCCCTGTGGACAGTCCTGTATGTGCCATGGCTTTGTAGTCATTATCACTGCTCATTTTTGTCAGTGAGTTTGGGATATTGGCAAAGGCTGCGTCTGAAGCCGTCCAAAACATCAATCAGAATCCAGCTGGATATAAAAGACACAAGTTGGAGTTTAAAGTCTGGAATATAACTAATAGATAAAAACAGATATAGTACAAGTAAATAGCACAAGGACAGAACATTGTGTAGCTGGAGAGCTCCTGCATTTTAACAGACTATAACTGACATTGTGTAGGCAGGATGAGGGGAGGGGAGGCCCAAAAAATCCTGAACACAGACATCATAAAACACAGACTCCACAATTCAGTACTACATAAGAAAACTCCCTTCTTAATTTACAAAATCTTTAATAGAATACATAGATATCATGATGAAGCCAATGGCTGCTTGAATCAGTCCTTCTGTTATCCATGGGACGTTTTCGTCTTTCTGTGACTCAATCTGTACTGAGTGTTTTGTTATATCAGGTCATTTGGTTGTGCGATTAGTTTTTCATCCTCTGCTCTTCTCTGGACTGTTACAATGCGTAACCTTCGTCTGCACTTTCTCAGTGCAGTCGGCTTAATTTGCTCCCTGACGGAGAACGTTTGATATTCTACTGTGCTGCAGGACTGGGGCACATATGAGGTTCCATGATGTGTCATTACACCTGGCGGTGTCGCATAAATTCATACTGCACTGCAACAGTCTGCACATATGTACTGTATAAAACCATGTGAATCATTTAGCTGAAGATTAGCTGGAATTGCTAAGCTAGGCAGTTTTTACAAATACTCATGCTTTATTTGAAGGCCTGTTGGGGCTACAATGAATGCACCAAAAATATAAATGAAGTTTTTTATTGTGTTTTATTGGTCCACGACGTGAAAACAGTAACCAGCAACTGCAACTTTTCAGTAGCTTGACCAGCACTGGTTATTATTAGGCCTTATATGTGTTAAGGATAATATACAGTGAGCAAGCTAATATTGGTGATGAATGAAGCTGAAGGGCACCATGTTATCCACAGCTACTTACTTTACAGAAATCAATAATTTGACACAAATCTTAATTTAAAAATTTAGGTTTTGCTCCTCCAGAGTCTACAATCAGGACTATGTCCACAGCACCGTTCTATTCTTGATATTAACGGTCTGTGGATGTAGAAACAGTCTGCTGCACATAAATGACAGACCTTAGAGAGCTGTAATTGACCAATCAGAATCAAACAAAACCATGTAATAATAACATAATAATGATGAATGCAAGTTCTGTTAGTTTAAGGTCTGTTACTTCTGAATAGCAGACTGTTGTTATTAATAACCATGCTGTGGATGCAGTTCTGATCATAGAGTCTGGAAGAGTTATAAAATTATATCAAGTTATTGTTTGAACTCAAGACCCTTCAGCTTCACGTCAACGTCCTGCACCACCCTGTCAGGATTTATGTCACAATAATGACCTGCTCACTGTGCATTATCTTTTCCACATATATAGCCAGTTCATCGCAGCGCTCACACAAGGAGACAAACAAACATTCATGCTCATTCACAGTTTAGTCACCAATTAAATGATAAATGGATCTGCATTTGTATAGCACCTTTCTAGTCCTCCAGCTACTCAAAGCACTGTTACTCTACATGTCATATTCACCCATTAACACACACATTCACACACTAATTGCAGAGGCTGCCGTGCAAGGTGCCTCTGCATGTCTTTGAGGTGTGGGAGGAAGCTGGAGCACCCAGATAGAAGCCACGCACACACAGGGAGAACATGCATCCTCCACACAGAAAGTCCTGGCAAAGCCTGAATCTTCTTGTTGTGAGGTGAGAGTGCTAACTGCTGCACACCTGTGCTGCCCTGTATATGTATATATAGCGGATACAATTGACCTTTTGTAACCCCAAACATGGTATTATTTTTAACCGACCCTACCTTACCTATTCTTAACCTAGTTTTTGTGCCTTTAAACGTAGCCTAACTGTAACTTTTCACACCAATAAGCATGTGCCTGTGGGGCAGTAACGAACTGTCAGTATGTTATGAGCTGGGAAGAGAATGGGATGTATTAATGTGACGGACTTGAACTGGCCATCCTGTGGTCCCTGGACCAAATCCCTATGGACTAAACCACTGCTGCCCTGGCTGTTGAAATGGAACTTTGGGGAGTTTGTTACAACACATGAAAAACACCAAAAACTGACCACAAAATTCAAAATGGCTGACTTTGTGTTGGGTTTAGGCGATGGGTCCAAGAGACTTTTTTGTGCGTCTGGTCATGATACATGTGTGGACTGATTTTCGTGCATGTTAGTGAAATGTGCCATGAGGGCTCCTGTTTAGAGGTTGTGGCCAGGCCAAGAGTTTTTGAGTACATTTAAGGCCCCAAAAGGCGACTTACTTTTGCCAGAATAATAATAATTCCTTCAGTTCCATCAGGGTCCTCGCACCATTCGGTGCTCGGGCCCTAAATAACAATCCAAGCAAATCCAATTAGGTCCTTGCACCATGCGGTGCTCAGGCCCTAATTATGATTCCCAAGCAATTATTAAGACATGTGAATTGATTGCATCCATGTCTTCTTGTCTTCTAATGCATTTGTCTGGTTAGCTTTCTTTTGCTCTTCTTCTGCAGTTCTGTGATTCTTTGGCTCTTTGGTTTTTCTTCTGTGGTTCTTTGGCATTTGGATCTCTGCAATCTTGTGTTTCTAAATCTTTTCTTTATTGATTTTTTAAGCTTTTGAACAATACATTTACAGACAACATGGCACATTATCCATGGTATTAAAAACATCCTGGGCATATGTGAGTAGAGAAACAAAACAAAACAAAAAGAGACAAAAAACAAAACAAAATCAACTCAAACGGATCAAAAATAAGAAAATACATTCAAATATTTTACAAATAACTAATATACCTAAATATATATATATTTAAAGGTAAATTAAATACAGAGCTGCAACAATTAATAGAGAATCAATTATTAAATATATCACCAGGCATATTGATTTTTAAGGAAAAGAAAATGTCCATATTGTTTGATTTCAACCTCTTATGATGATGACAGATGAGGTTGATAAACCTCAAACTAGTCAGGTTCTCAATGTGATGAGCAGCAAAGACATGGATGAGAAAAAAATAAATGAAATCTGGGACTTCTGTAACATGTTACTGTGAATATAGTAAATAAAATGAGAATAGAGAGGATGTAGCCAATTATACAATTAATTAAATAAAAATTAGCCATCATGATGTGACAAGACAACAAAAAATGTGTTTGAAGTTCTTATAATTAAATCTGACATGACCACATTGAGACATGCAGTAAAATGTGTAATAAAACATCTAGATCATAGCCGTTTGAAATTGAATGTATTGGCTTGAAAGTTGATGTGTGTGTGTGTTTCTTATTAGATTCAAGTTTCAATTATCTGTCTTTCACGTACAGATATCTCACACACACACCACTCACTGGATTTTGACAAAACTGGGGCATGTAGTGCATCTTACGTGCATCATGGCGTTCTGACATTTTCAAAATTACTGCCTCAAGGGAGAAACTGTAAATACAAGTCAAAATTAATAAGCAAAAACTTTGCTTACAGCTACTTACATGCTTTTCAGCACTGCTGAGCAAGTGCCAAATACTTAACAAATGTTTCTTTTTACATAAGAGTCATGAACACTGAAAACGCATCTGATAGTTTAGCAGCTCGTCCTGAAGAAAAAAGGATTTGTATCAGAGAGATAATATCATCCACAGAACACACTGTTAACTGTCTCCCTGCGAAGTGTTTTAATGAAAACTGTTTGCAGTGAAGTCTGTGGATTATCCAGAGTTACTTTATTTCAGGAAAAATATTTTTCACCGCTTTGAGCAGCACAAATGAATTTTCATCCATTTATGGGGTGGAAACAGAAATCTCAGAGATGGATATCTCTCATCCTCTGTAAATAAACTCTAAACTGTCTGCATTCTCTTGTACTACTGTGAGGATTAGTAATAAAAAAAATCTGTTTTTTGGCATTTTGAGTAAACTTACCCTTTACTAGTATAGGCAGCAAGAACAGCAAACTATATTAATAATCTCACTTACCAGTTGAACAGCTATGGTTACTGTAAATAGGTTTATATTTCAATAACTGATAGCGCATATTAGGTGACAGTCTTACTGGCTGTATGTGACTGTTGTTTTTGAAATATTTAAAGGGACAGTTCACCCCAAAATCCACATTTTTCCTCATCTAGATTGTTCTGGTGTGAGTTGCTGAGTTTTTGGAGATATCGGCCATATCACCACACAGAAGGAAGCGTGCATCATGTCATGGATGAGAGGGGCCATGCACGAGATCAGTGGATGCAGACTGTCCTCTGCAGGTTTATATGGTTGGCAGGTGTAGTTCGGTACAGAGAAAACAGGCTCACAACAAGGTCTGTGGATTATCTTGAACGAGTGGGTCATGATTTCTGGAAAGAGGCGCTGCTGTTGAGTTTTCCAAATTATTCGTTTTTTTTTCTGAGCTTTGAGCACCACAAGCCGAGTGCAATCTGCTTTCATTACACTGGAGAGAAGGCAGACATCGCTCCGGCTGATATCTCCAGAAATCAGCAGCTTGACCAAAGCAATCTAGATGGATAAATAACACTACAGGCCAGGAGAAAAAATGTCATTTTGATTTCTGTCCCTTTAATGACTAATGTGCATATTAGGAGATAGTCTTAATCATAGGGCTACGTGTGATTATTGTTATTATTATTGCTATTGTTTTTGTAATATTTAAGTAAATGTTTTTTAAAAAATGCTGACATATCTTGATTGATGAAAAAAAATAAGGACAGCAGGTAATAGCTCTGAAACCGTTTGAAGATACCCCTATCCTATAACGCCACGGTGCAGACAAGAAATGAATACAATAATGCAAGTACATTCACACTTGTTGGTTGCAGCCTCAAACTGTAGTGACTGCAAATGAAAACCATTAAAAACATGAATACAATTAGATAAAATAATAATTGCCTGCAAATAAAATGTAAACTTAACTAATGTAAAAGTACAATAAAATAAAATAATAATTAAGACTGGGCACAGTTTTCAGTTTAATTTTAAAAGGTGGTAGCGTTGCAGGACACCTAACATGATAAGGTCAGATGATCCAGCAGCTTGGAGCAGAACAACCAAAAGCAGTTTCACCTGTTTTTGCGGAGACCCAGCCAAAAATCAGACCAACCTGTTCCAGATGACCTGCTGAATCTGGCTAGTTCATGCTGTCGGAGCACTGGATACTGTAGAGCCTTAAAAATGAGCATCAAATATTTTTATTCAATTCAATTATTTACTGTAAACCAATGCAACAAACTCAGCACAGGCACTAAAGGCCATCTGTTCTAAAAGGGGCATTTAGTGTGTTTATCTAAATGTATGGACTTAATGATGAGCACAAAACATTCGATCTAATGGCTACTGGTTTAAGATCTTTACAAACTGCAGGTGGATCAATGAGGAACCACTGACCTCTAATTGTCATTTGTAGTACTTGTTCATGCCGTTGCAGTTGGTTATCCCACTCTTCTTGAAAATAATCAGAATCTGGGTCATTGGCAACAAAGGTAGCCTGCACACACACACACACGCCCACCCATCCACACACACACACACACACACACACACACACACACACACACACACACACACACACACACAGTGTATATACAGTGTAATGTCCAGGGCTGACGTCATTATGAAAACCAGAGAACATGTATTAGCCACTAGAGGGCGCTGTAGTTCACACTTTTCCCCTCCACATCCTTGGAAGAAGCAATTGAGCTGCTCTATTATTTGCATGCCAGAACTTAGTGTTTGTTTAGTCAGCGAGGCAATTAAAGCCAATTTCAACAGGTTTAATTAGATTGATTTGAATAATTGCTTTGAAAGGCATTGTAGATCCCGTCATCACAGTAAATCCTGGATTAGCAGCATTCATTTAATTTGCATACTTTAACTCACATCTAATTTAGTAAAACCTCAGGAAGCATTGATCAAAGATAAGTCTAAATACATATCTTCTTTTTGTTTTCTTTTCATGTTGCAGATTTTACTGCTTTTTTCTTTTTTGTTTGTTTGTTTTCACTGAATCAAAAATTCATTTACCACCCAAAACTGTAACACTGTGAATTAATGTAAAGAGTGCAGGGGGTCCGGAAAGGTCAGTCTGAAGCGGAGAGGGAGCACTGTTGCACAGCAGATGCATAATAATGTGAAGGTCAACAAGATACTCATCATGCTTGGTAAAAAATGTAGCACTTAAAAGGCCCAGGGATCCATTATTAGTCGCATGTACACAACGGTGAACAGTGATCAAACGAAGTGTAAATCCACTCAAGGCCGGCAGAACAAGAGGTGAAGGAGAAACAGAGAGTGAAAGGGATAAATATAGGAGGGTGGTGCTGCAGATTAATTGCTGACAAAAAGGACGCCTGACCTAGACAAATGAGGAAGTGCAAGGTCTGGTGAGTTGGGGAGGAGGATGCTCAGCCCAATTGCGGGTCTGTAGGCCAATGCCACTCGCCACCGCTCCCCCCCGTCTTCCTCCTTCTTCCTCCTTAGACACATGATTCTGCTACGTGTAGAGAGACTACAAGCTCTCCTCCCCCAGTGCTGCTGATAGGATGATAATGGAGCATTCCTCCGAGCTGTTTCTCATTCATGCTGGCTGTGACAAGGGAGGAACATGTTTTTTTTTTTTTCCACTGAGGGCAGCTTAAGATCATGGGCATGTAACCTGAGATTTGCGCACAATGCCCTCCTCTTACTTGAATCCTCTTATTTATGTGGTGTGGATATGAGACGCATACCTACCTGTCTGTCTGAGCTGCTGTTCTTTTTTTTTTCCAGCTGTAGGGGAGAGCGGGGCATCTTGTCACACTTTTCTTGTCATTAATTTCTTGAACACAAATGTACTTCGTATAATATTTTGATTGGCTACTTGTCACTTTAATATAGAGTTATAAATGCTTAAGAGAAAATATGTAATATATTAAATCATAAAAATAGGAAGCAGGCACACACCTAGGGAAGTGTATGGTCATGTGGTCCTGTGCAGAAATTTTTTTTAAAAAACCTCCAGCATGTACAAAATAGAGCCACAAGACTAGCTTTTCACTGCTCTTACAGAACTAATGTCGCAAAGATGCACTGCAGTCCGTCATCTGTCATATTTGCCACAAATGCAATAGTAGATGGTGAACTTTTTCAAAATGCAAATAAAAATGGACTATTTGATTATATCAATGAACGCTCCGCTGTTGGGATGTTGCAGCTTTAGCAGCTAGCTAAGTAGAGCTACAGGTGGATAGCACATGTGATGATTTGCCCCAAAAGCACTGATTTGTGCCAGAGTCACGTGTGACATAGACCCCTAAGTCCCGCCCTAAATGCTAGCTAACTATCTGGCTAATGATTAATGTAGATTAACTACCTAGTTAGCTAGCATTTTGCTAACATTAGATGTGACTTTATATTTTGCTTTTATTGGTCCCCAGCAACATCTTTTAACCATCTTCAAAATGTGGTGTTCTTTTCAACAAGCCTAGCACATAGCATACCCATGTACAGAAAACAGGAAAAGAGAAAGATGGCCGAGGTCCCATACTTACTCAACTATCACTGGAGGACAGAGTGAAAAGGGGTGGGACTTTGGAAGGCCAGCTATATCACAAGCTAGCTGCAGCGCAGAACTTTGGTTTAGGTATAAAAATACACCTTTTCTCTCCTCTGTTCTCCACAAAAATAATATAATTGAATATACATACTTTCAGTTTAGTAGTTTACTTTTATGTTTGTAAAATATGAAAATTGTTCTCACCTCAGATTACAGATTACATGCTGTTGTTTTATTTTTTTATGATCACACCCTCTGGTGGAGATTTAACCAGCGTGACAAGATCCCCCACTCTCCCCTACAGGATGGCATGGTCCTGATGTGCAAAATAAAACAGCATAATTAGTGCAAATTGGTGGTCTTTCCTCTCAGGTTGGGACTGTTTATCCAAATCAAATGTCTTAAAAATTACAAAATACAACTATCACAGCAGCTATAAGGACATATAGATTTGGATGTTTACACTCACACTGATGAAATTGACTTTAACTCAAGCCCTAAGACACAGAATAACTGCAAGAATGTCTGGATTTGTCCAGCACTGTGTAATCACAAAGGAATGTCCTGAGACATTTCTGCTTTTCCTCTACAAGACCCCTCTTTTCCCACGGCTCGTCCAGGTCTTGAGAATCTGTTTCCTCTCTCCCTCCCTCTGTCTCCCTTCCTCCCTCTCCCTCTGTTTCTCTGTTTGTGGAGACACATGAATACCACAAAAGGCTGGTTTATAGGAGAACTACAATGCAAGCTCAGTGTCTTAAAGGGCGCAAAGAGAGCAAGAGTCCATGCCTTCTGAGAAACCTCTAGGAAGGAACGTCCAGACGAAGGTTGTGAGTTATTTCCAGCGTAAATCAAACAGAACAGTCATGGAAACAAACACGCAACACAGCAGAGTTGAGTGAACCTACTAAGCGCATAGTGTAAGTTGTCTTCCCTGGGGAATTCCCTATGTTGTGTTGTTTTTTTAACATTTAGAAATTGTGTCAAACAACAGACCACAGGCTAAATATGGCCAGAGATTTGGGCTGTATGGAGTTAAGTTGTATGGTTAAAGTATACACATTCTGTGCTCAAGTAGGTCTAAAACAAGAAGCACTGATTCAACGTCTTTACTCAAGTAAAGGTGGAAAAGTACAATGTACTCAAGGTGAAAAAGTAAAAAGTCGCCCACTGTAGAACATTTCTACCAGCAGTTTCTTCTTCTTACTTTTCCATAGTTTTAGTGTTTTGTTTTGTTTTTTTCTGTTTTTTGTCTTTTTCATATTGTTGGTTTTTCATCTTGTTCTTTTATATCTAATTTTTTTTGTCCTGTTGTATCTTTTTTGCCTTGTTATATATTTTGTGTCATATTTCATCCTGTTACGTCATGTTACATTTTTTACATTGATTTTGTCGTTAAATTTTTTTGTCTTATGTTTTTTTCCGTTGTGTGTCTTGTTTCATCTTTTTTGTTGTGTTACGTCTTTTTTGTTGTTTTCATCTTGATAAGTCTTTTCCATCTTGTTAAGTCTGTTGTGCTTGATATGCATTGGTGGTAACCCCAAAATAGTCTCTTTTTTTGTTTTATTGTCCCATCCATTTAAGGTTAAAATCAGTCTTGATGTTGGGAAGGTGGTGCTCAGTGAGGTAAAATAATACATAATCAATAATTCTTCTTAAATTTATCAATTATTATCTAAGGTAACAAGCTTGTTTTTAAAATGTAAAGAGTAGAAAGTACAAATTGTGTTAAAATGTAGGGAATAAAAATAAAGAGTTAAAAATAAATACTTAAGTCAAGTACAGATACCTGAAAAATCTACTTAAGTACAGGAACAAAGTATTTGTACTTGTTGTTACTTCCCACCTCTGGAATTTGTGCTGTAAGGAGTTAAGTTCCATGTTAACAGTGCAATATCTTTGTTGGTGATGATCTCATACACAGAATATGTGTCAGTAACGTGTTTTTAAAAAGTCTTTGTCCTCTTGATGATGAAAGTGTGTATCAGCCTGCTTCAAACACACTTCTGGGGATCTAAACTCATCAGTAACAATGGTGAAAAAGCAAGGCCACATGTGTTAACACTTTGGGTCACATGTTTGAGGGGCACCATCGAAAATGCTTGTGAGTTATTTGCGGACATTCTTCCCTCACCAAAGGTTCGCTCTGTTGCAATCTGCGAATACAAATTCATACATGTTTTATTTTTATTCACATGTGTTGCTCACAGAATGAAAAAAAAAACTGTGAGGAGACTGAGCCCATTTTTCAATTAGTGACTTTTAGCAGAGCAGTGTTTTACCCCACACGACCACTAAAAGGCTTTTCCAAGGATTCAAAGAACATTTGTTGGTCTTAATGTTCCCCAGACACAAAGTGACATCTGCCTCCCTCCCTGCATGCCTGCTGCTCTTTGTTCAGAAGAGCACTGAGGGGAGAGCACATTGAAGGCAAAGATGATGTCACCATTGTGATCATTACTGTGCTGTGTGGTGCCCTATTTTTGACCAGGCGTCACTGAGGGCAGGCCAGAATGTCTGCCTGCACACTGCCAGGAGGAACAGTGGCCTGCCAGTATTAATTAACACGGGGCTTGTTTTCATCAGTCCTAAAACCGTCTTCAGATCACCCCCGCAGGCAGGCCCACCTAAGTCTGCGTTCAGATGCTCCACAACAAACAGATCATTTGAGCAATTTGATGGTGTTTTTTAACCACATTTTTTTGTTTTCGTTTTGTTTTATTCAATATTTTTTAGTAGATCTGTCTTTTGGCCAAACGTGGACCTAAACAGAATTTGTATTTAAGATATTTTTATTTATATGCTCTGTACATACAACATCTATTGCGTCCTCTGTTGCTCTTCCTATAGTTTCCTCTGTTTTCTCTGTTAAAAAGGTTTTTAGGGGGAGTTTTTCTTTACCTTAATCGAGGTTCTAAGGTCAGAGGGAGTTTTATACTTTACAGATTGTAAAGCCCCATAAATTGTGATGTGATGACTTTGGGCTATACAAAGAAATTTTGATTTGACTACTCAGTATGATGCTTGCTTATGCAAATGTTAATAAATGTTAGCTAGAGCTAGGGTCAACAAATCGATAAACTGTTTACAAGGTAGCTAAAAATTAATAAAACACTATGTTGTTTCTAACCATCTAAAAAGTAACCAAAAGTAGAACAAACTGTAACAAGTTAACTAAAAGATACATTGTTTGCTCGCTAGCTAAAAAGTTAACAAAATGTAACATTTTCTCTTTCTCAGTTCATGTACTTTTGTACTGACACTTCCTGTTTTCAGTTGCCATCTTGTCTATGTAGCAGAGGAGGCAGGGTTACCAAACTCACCCAGGTGGCTGAGGAAGCAGCCATGTTGACCACAGAATTAAACAAATATAAGTAATGCATATATTTTTCATCAATAAGTACGACTATGCTGTTGTCAGCTTGAGGCCACCAATTAATTCATTTGGTTAAGTTTGTAAAGATTTGGTACCACGGCTCAAATATAAATCAGTATACTGGTGTGTGATTGTCCATAGAGATTATGGTGCATTTTTAACCTCCAGAGAAACAGAGGGCAAACAAAAGCAAATACATTTAAAATGCTGTTCATGTTGAATGAAGTGAAATTGAACACAAATGAATAAACATGCTGGTAGATGTTTTTGCAGGTGGCAGTTCTGTTCCGCCAGGCTTCAGTTCACCCATGAAGGACAAGAAGCTGTGATTGGCATTTCCAGAAAGGACACAACGTCTGTCCTTGACTTAAAACAGCACTACCCTGTCGATATTCGTGCACTTCGCAAATAAGTACATAAGTGTGTAAGGTGTGCTAATGGAAGTAACTGAATTGCTAGCTAGCTAAAAAGTTACGTTGTTTTCTAGTTAGCTATAAAGATAACAATACATAACATTGTTTTCTAGCTTGTTTAAAAGTAAACAAAATGTCAAATTTATTAACAAATCATTACATTGATTTCTAGCTAGCTAAAAAGTTAACAAATTGAAGCATTGTTAGCTAGCTGCCAAAAAGGTTAAGCCTAGGTTTAGCCTAGTTTACCCACTAATGATGGAATTTTAAAAGTTAAACCTTCTCAAGATTAAGTTTAAAGTTAGTACTGGATTAGATTTAATCTCTGTTGAGGGTTAAAAACAGATTTGAGTTTAAATTTAATTTGAATTGAATCTTTATTCGTTTTAATTATAAACATTAATCTTTGTTGGCACAGCACAGCCTTAATGCTTTATTTGTTGTTATTCAGTAACTTCACTGTTGCTGCCCAGCTGTATTAACACTCCAGTTAAATGTGAACATGTCTGTTGAATAATTTATTTAGCCAATAAAAGTAATTAATAGAGACTGTTAATTATTTGATAAATACAAATACACACAGTTGCACTGATGGAAATACACACATTTACAATTCTTAAAATGAATAACACTTAGCTTCAGGGTACACATGTGTATTTAGTTTACATTCTCTTAATTATAATCCTAAAGGCTAAAGTGGCATATAAAGAGTTATATCGTTGTAAATTACATCATTATTACACACCAAACATGCTTTTAATTTTAGAGAGATTGTGCTCTCTTTGGCACCACAGTGCTTTTAGGGTTCATTTAACAGCCATTTTTCATAATGAAACTTTCAAACATGCAGGTGTGGCAGGCTGACTGACAGATGTTATCTTCAGTATTACAGATCTTTGTCACTCTCGGCACTCTGACAACATATTGTACATTTGTCTCATAGTTTTCCCCAACAGTCTCCAATAAACCTGTCTTTCATAATGAACTCGCACACCAGTTAGTAGGTGAGTAAACATGCACTTTGTTATTGTGACCAGTAACATCAATAAATTCTCGAAATTCCTCCTCGTTTAGTGTTGATGTTTTGAGTTTCAAGATATCAGCAGTGAGCTGGAGGAAAGCTGGGGATTTGAATGTGCTGTTGGGCGCCATAAGGAGTTGTATATCTTTAAACATGAAGTTTTTCCCTTTTTTTGGATGAAGCACTATGAAACATTCAGCAATCGGGCTCGGAGGCAAATGTTAGCTTGTGATGCAGATAAACCAATCTGTTATTACTCTGAGGGATAAAAGATTGTTTTACAGGGAAATTGCCAAAAATCCCAAAGTATCTTTAAACATTCTGTCTTAAAATGTATTCAAAATGTGTGAAGAGCTCAAAACAGTCTGTTCAGTTTGATAAAAAAAAAAAAGTCATGAATGTTTCTCATTTTGCTACTTAATTTGCTTTTAAAGGCATATTACGCACGACAAGAAATCAACGTATAGACTCATATCAAAATAATCTCTTTAAATCATCACTTATGTGCCACGATAACAACCCTGCAACCCTGCCCTCTGTCTGTATTTTCTTATTCTCTCATTATGTTGCCATGTTTGCAACACTTTACCAACTCACAACATTGTTATTTGATGACTTGGTAATTTGACAAAACAGTCAACTGCCTCTTAGGTGCATTTACAAACTTTTTAGTTATAGGTGGCAAATAATATAGCAAGCAAAGTAACATTTACTTATTCCTTCATTCATCCATTAATCTATTAATTAATCTATCTATTCATATATTTTAATTTGGGTAAGCAAGACTCTCCATGTTGTTTAAACTCAGTATTGAAATCAGTATCTGATGACCTAAGAGAGACTCAACAATCAAATATCCAAGCAAGCAATGTAATGTTTCATCAACTTTTTAGCTAGCTAGTAAAAAGTGTAACATTTTGTTAACGTCATGTAACTTTCTGTTAGCTTTTTAGCTAACTTGCAAACAAATATACTTACTATGTCCAGACAGCATTCTTATTTATTTATTTATTAAAATTTGAATAAGCAAGAATCTGCATATTGATCAAACTCTATTTAACTTCAGTTTACATAAATAAACATGGATTTACTGAACTGAGTTTTATTTTTAATTATGCAAAAGAGCTCTGCTTACTTTTACATCTGGATTTAAAATCTGTAACTATGTGGTGGTGTGTGTGTCTGGATCCATGCACTCTGTCTGGACTCTCTAATTTTCTCATTATTTTGCTGTGTTTGGGATGCTTTATCAGTCCAAAGCATCTATATTTGATGAACTAGGAATGAGATTCCACAATCCACTATCTATCTGCTGTGTTTACAAACAGAAACTGACAATCCTGCATATTGTGCCTTTAAATATCATGGACATTATTTAAGATTTAATTTTTTCGCTCCTGTGTATCATGTAGAAAAGTTCACACATCAAACAGTCTCTTTGTTGTACAGTAAAGTTTAATAGAAACATTTATCCTTACAGGAACTCAGATTTCTTCAAAGACAAAAAAAACCAAAAACCTCAGCCTACCATCCCCAAAATTTTGTCTGCTGATTAAAGAGTGCAGGTGCTGGCCACCATTATGTATGTGGACATTATGTCTGCAGGAAGGTCTTTTTTCATACATTTTATAATAGCTCTTAGGGTTTATATGCAGTTCAAACACACCTCTAGGATGAATATGAAAGCTTGTTCAATAGATGGATTTTTGAAGACCTTGACGCACTGAAAATAGCTCATATGGTATGCGAAGACATTTTTCTTCCGCATTTAAATGAGACTTTAGGTCTATAATTAGACCGTAGGTAGCATTTTGATACGACGTATTAGCATCAAAATTACTTTGGATTTAGATTTTTATGCTTTCTGTTTTATTTCTATGTAGAAAACCTAACAAAAAGCTATGAGAATCAACACAGAGCACAAACCAAAGCCTAATTCACGCAAATATGATGTCAGAGGTTTTTATTTATGGCATCCACATCAAGTGCACACAGGTACTTTGTGTTAAGTAAGACACGCTTCACATGTGGTCATGTGTGGGCGTTGAAACCACTCATATTTCAAGCAGCTTGTACAATACATATGAAACACATGTCACGTCAATCTAATAATAATTTCAGTTTTGCTGAACATACATATATATATACATGGCCACGCAGGTATTTTGTTTATATATATATATAAGTCAGTACATAGTAATCAGTCCAATATCATGACAGTGCTTAGAATATATTTGAACAGAGACAGCTGAATGTAATGAATGTAATGAATGTTGAATGTGTACTTGTTTCCCTTCTTCTATCTGTTTACCAAACGCAAGCTTTCAGACAAACAATTTAATTTAATTACCCTTTTTTATGCTGTCAAAACACTAATCCTTACATGCAAACACTAACTGTACTCTTATTTCCTTGAAATATTTTCTATTTCACTTAATGAAGTTTCAATATAACATGTCCTCAAAAATTTTATTTTTATTTTTACACTAGTTGATTTCAACAGAAAAGGAACTGATCCATTTCATAATTTAAAACAAATCTTAAAAAAAAAAAAGCCTGTCTGCAGTTTCAACATGACTCGTGCAATTCTGAATTTCCAGTCAGTGGTTTTCAAACTGGGGTCTGTGAACCAACAAGAGTCCTTGTGTGGCTTTTTGGTTGTACTTCACTTTATAGTACACATATAAGAGGTAACAAGCTGTGCTAAAATTAGAAAATGTTTTTTTTTTTACAAATAATATGCTCTTTATTCAAAAGTATTAGACCCTTTATTAGATCCTTATTAGACTTTATTAGAAGGTAATCTGGGACACATTACAACATAACTGAATTCTAAACTAAAGCGTGTTGTTTTCCACTGTCACCCACAGAATATTCCTCTATCTCTATTTTATTTTACAGTACAGGTGGGTCTAACAGTGAGTAACAATACACTTTAGTTTAGAGTACAACACTCAGAGGGATTACAAAATGTACATCTATGGTCTTCAGTTCTTTATATTTGCCTGACGTTGTTGTTGCATAACGACGGCCCTTCAATAAAACTGCCAAATTCTCGCACGTATGACTTTGATGTGTCCTAAAAAAAAAAGTTGGTGTTCACACTAAACGCTGGCCATGTAACACAAAGCATAGCTAATTTGAGATTAGTTACGAATTCCACTTTCAGTACACTCGCAGTGTAAATACCAGTATTCCTTTTCCATGCTTTGATCCAAATTTTCAGGGAACTGTCTGCCAAATCAAACTTGTCAAAGTCACTGCTGTAAAAAGAACAAGAAAGCCTTCCGCCTGCAGAAACTCAACACTGTTAAATCTCTAATGATGATTTTGCCAACAGTGATGTCTGTCAATATGAGTCGAGAGCCTCCTGTGGATTAGCATTTGAGTGGAATCCCATAAAAGGTAGCTTACCTTTGCATTACAAATCACTAGTGGGTGACTTAATAGAAGTAGGTCTAGTCTCCATGGAATTACAATAATGTTTCTTATTTTCCAGGTAATGACCATGCATTATTCAAGTAATGTGAGAGTATTCATGTATAATTGACCATGAAAACTTTGTTGTAAGAAAATAAAAAATAAAACAAACAGAGTTGTTTCACCTGCACTTTGGTAATGAGTGATATCATGCTCTCTATGTGGGTCAGAGAAGAAAGAGGAAAACAGCAAAACCTCAGTAATGGTAATAGAAAAGGAGCATTGGTAGCAAGTTTACTCCACTGTCAGAGATATATGCTACCCACAGTGGACAGTAATCAAAGCTAGTTATATGTAAACTATGATAAAGTTATGCAATGAAGCTTGAAATTCATGTGTGAAAGCTGTTTCCCTTGAAAAATCCCCTCAGCTTCATCTTGTTTCAAAATGCAGAATAAGACAACCCAGCCTTCAGATTCTCACGAACGAAATAATCGATTGTTTGATGATCAGATAATCATTTAAGTCACTGAACAAGCAAAAAGGCCAAATATTCTCAGTTCAAGGTTGTACTGTTAATGAATGCAACTTTATTCATATTGCGATTTTCAAAATAAATGTATAAATAAAACAGAAATTAAATGTTTTTGTCTGAAATGTTAAGAACTTCTGTTTCCTCTGCAAGATGCAAAATCGTAACTAGAGCCTGACCAATATTATCATCCCACTATTCACCTATTACGGCTATATCAGGCTATTATCGTATTGGCATATATGTTGTCTGATTGGTCAGTTACAGTCTGTTATTTCTGTAGGGCAGACCGTTGCTATAGATGCAGTTCTGATCACAGACTTTAAAGGAACAATAAAATCATTTTTAAATCCATAAAATTGTTTTTAGATTATTAATTTGTGTCAAATTGTTGAATTTATTTATTTATTTTGGTAAGTAACGAGTGGGGGTCACATTAGGGTCAGAGTTTATTTTGCAATAATGACCTGCACACTGTACATTATCCCTTACTTAACAGAACATAATGCTGATTTATTTATTTATTTATTTATTGTTTAGCTTTATCGGTAAAATTCTGTATATATTTCTAATTTTTTTCTAACGTAGGTTTAATATATAAATGCAGTATATTTTTTATCTATTCCTTTTTTTAAAAAAAAAATCATAGTTTGTCATTTGTAATTAAAAAAGAGTTATAAAGTAATTTTTGACAGTAAAGTTTATTGTTAAACTGTAAAATATTATGCTATTACATATCTTTGTTACAAGTGTTAACCACATTTGAGGGATCCTTGCAAAAAAATGTGTCTGTGTTTATATTCTATATTCTGTATATTATATTGTGTATGATGAATATCAACCAACACTAACAACACTGGTATTGGTGTCTGTCCAAAAATCCAGTTTTTGTCAGGCCCTGATACATGCAGGCCTAATCTGACGTATTTTTTAGTAAAATCCACCTTCTAAGGCAAAAATTCTAAGTGTAATCAACATCAGTGTTGAAAAAAATGCATTATGTGGGTCAGAGAGGAAAGAGAAAAACAGCAAACCCTCAACAATGATAACAGAAAAAAAGCAAGGGTCACTTATCTATCAAAGTATAGCCCACTGTCAGACAGAAATCATCGCCTGTTATATGTAAACTATGATAAAGTAATGCACTGAGGCTTGAAATTCAAGTGTGAAAGTCATTTCCCTTGAAAAATCCCCTCAGCTTCATCTGTCTCAAAATGCAGAATAAGAAAAATGGCAGAGTCAAAGAATGTAAGTAATGGCAGTGTGCGTGCATGTGTTTCCCTTTTTCTTTCCTTTTTGTAAGTTCTGGCCCCTATGAGTAAGGGAAATTTCATGCCACTTTATTTTAAATTGATTAAATTATAAGTAAGTAACTGTTGTTAACTGTATTTAACAGCAGGGTTTCCTCCAGGGTGGTATTCATATGGACTTGCAGGAAAATACTAGGTTGATTGCCTTAGCTAAACCCCTGCACTTAGGCGCAGATTTAGCAAATGGAAAATCTGCTGACATTTTCTGTTCCCTGTGTGTGTGTACACAGTGACGTGGGTAAAAAAGATGTGTTTTTATTTGATTCAAGGTCATTTGGCGTTGCTCAGGTTGGGGTGACATTTTGCTTGTGATCTAATTCTTCATGGAGAGATGCATCACTGTAGGGCTGGGACTTGTTTCTCTACTTTCCTGGCACAAATGACTCCTCATTCCCAGAAAAGGAACATACTAATGCTCTTTCTCTCTCTCTCTTTCTGAGTGTGTGTGTGTGTGTGTGTGTTTCTGTCTCTCTCTCTCTCTCTCTCTATCGGTCACACACTGACAACATGTGCACGCAGACTGCTGCATCTCCTCATTGAATGACAGTGTGAATGTACCTCATCAACGAATGAGTCACTCTACTACTCTGCTATTATGATGATTTCTCCCTTCTGTGCATTACATCATGCAACAGAGGGTTCTGCTCAGTTACATTCACCACAATAAACACTCTCTCCGAGTGCGCTCATTTAGACTGTGCAGGAGTTTATTAGTCAACCTTGCATGGAAAGCATTATTTGGTCAATCTTCCAAATCACTTTTTATCTAGTTAATTTTGTGCCCACTTACCGAAAAGTACAAGCTGTCAGTGAATCATAAGGCTGACATTAGGATGGCTAAAAATGTCACAAAAACAATAACCGTAACATCCCTGAACCTGCTTCCTGGAGATGTCTCTAGAACTGTGCTCTAAGCTAAAGTGTACTTTTTCCACACTGTCACCCACAGACAAAATTTTCCTCTACCAAAATAATTTTGGCCTTTACGTAGTAGATGTGGTTCACATATTGTTTTTAAACAGGAAAGTGACAGATATGTGATTTGACTTTAGTTTGCAGTACAGGTCTGTTGGAATTTCTACCCAATTACCTTCTAAGAGGGTCTGATAAAGCTCTACTAGTGAGGAACAAAAGACTTTAGTTAACAGTACAGTTCTAGGTCTACTAGGGGTCTAATGGTGGGAAATAATAGACTAGAATAGTTTACAGCACAGTTTTGTTGTAATGTGTCCCTAATTACTTCTAATAAAGTCTAATAAGATACTGATTAATGGTTTGTTAAAGTCTTATAAGGAACATATTAGTTTCTCGTTTACGTCTAGTTTTCTCTGGGGTTAAATGTCAAGGATTAATACATATTTCACTGTCACGTAAATTCACATATACCATTAAGTGTGTTTTGGCTTTCAGAATATCTTCGAGTGAGTCTACACACTCGAAGACATTATTGCAAATCTTTTTCAGCAGTAGGATACCAATCAATAACAGCGTTCATCTGGCATAATTGCTGAATTTCATGTCAGCAAGAGAATATGAGTGCTACTTGAGGCACACCAATATTCTACATATAGCAGCCGCAAATTGGTCCCTTGTGCTTTAATCACACAGGCAGTTCAAATCATTGACTTTGCAAATCATTACATCTCACAAGGCATTGTGTTCAAGACTACTGATGTATTGAAAGGATGCTACAAAGAAGAGAAACTACATGCATGGGGAAGAATAATTACAGTCCGGTTGCAGGGCTCTTACATTAATCCAAAACAAAAGATTAAATTAAACTCAACTATCGTAGTGGTGTAAGATGTCGGAGGCAGAGACGAACAATAGAGCTCGACTCATTCTAAACAGCAGCAGAACATTGTCTTAATTTAATTTATTGGGTGTTTATTTAATAGTTATTATGTAGGACACAACAATAAGTGAGGACTAATTCAATTGCATAAAAAGACATCCTTAGGCCACTTTTCTTGTGCGTGAACACTATTTTAGTCTCCATTTATGGTGTTCAAATTAAACATCTCAGAGTTGCTGGAAGCTTCTTGTGTTAATGGAATCCCACATAGCGGATTGTGTGGGGAGGAGAGCAGATGAATCTGTATTCCCTGAATGTGTCTGGGCGAAAATCAATAAATGCAAGCACAGCTCCTCGCTTCTGACGGCTGTCCCTGTCTTTGCATGGTGGACTAATAGAAAAATAATAATTAAATCCAAATCACCAGATTAATTTGTTTTCCATCAGTCTCAGGAGAGATCTTCTTTTTTTCCTGTTTCTTTAGTGGCTCATTATACTTTCTAATCAAGACAAAAAAAAGTCCCTCTTTTAGACAGACATGCTGTCTCCCTTCCCCCTTCCCTTCCCTGTGGTGTGCTTTCTCGCATTGCAGTCATTGTGCTGGCACTTATTATGTTACAAATGACCGAGGTACGGCAGGCATTCTCAGTGTGCATGCAAAGAGGGCCCACCCTTCTATGCTGCTAGTGCCTTCTCCTAATGACGATGCTCAGAGTGCCCCCCGACGCCGCCCCATGCAGCCCCTCTACCCCCCCATTCCCGCCCCCATGTGCTCTCTTTAATGAAGATTCTCCAATGCAATTAAAAATCCTTGCTTCTCGCTGCTACTGTATGACAAACAGAGCCACTGTCATTCCTCATGGCCTGTCATTCCTGCTACAAGAGGCGGAGGAGATGGAGAAATACACCAGGGTGCCAGTGGCTAGAGAGACAGATAGAGAGGATTTGTGTGTGTGTGTGTGTGTGTGTGTGTGTGTGTGTGTGTGTGTGTGTGTGTAGGTGTGTCTGTGTGCATGTGTTTGAAGAAGAGCAAAACCCCCCATCTCAACAGGTAATGGAAAGGGGCAGAGAAGAAAATCAATGACCAAAGAACATGGAGAGCGAGCTTATAAAATGGCTTTAACTGCACGCCACAAGCTGAATAAGGGGTTCTGTGTCCACGCTCCAAAACTCGGGTGATCATGAATGTTTTATCAGACCTCCACCCCATCCCAGCAGCACCTTTTCCTTTTTTTTCCCCCCTTTCATTTTATGCATGAAAATGACTGATTTCTGAGTAACATCTTTGCAACTCTTGCAATAACATAAAAAAAACATTCACTTTCGGATGACATAACAGCAGAGACGGAGAGAAAACAGGATACGTTTATGGTCATTTACAATGTTTATGAAGCATTAATATGAATGTGCCTGTAAACCAACACTCCATCAAGCTGCTAACAATGAGTTCATTGTTTCTGTGTGATTTATGAGGTGTCTATAAACTAACAGTGAACAGTTTGTTAATCCAGTATAATACCTGTTAAAATGGATACAACCATGCAGGGCTGATGGTGTGACATGCACACCAGTTGGCTCTGGCTCTACCACTGTGACCCATCCTCATCCTCATCAGGGTGGGGCAACACTATAAGAACAGTTGCCCACTCCATCTGCAAAAAAAAAAAAAAAACTCCCCCACCACCACCCCCCTTGTTGTTTTCCAGTTGAATGAAATAATCTTCCCCCGTCTGGAAAGCCAGTCTGGGTCAGAGGGCCTGCGTTCAGCCTGTTGCTTATTGTGTGTTCAGAAGAGGAGGTAAAGCATACAATTAGGCACAGATGGCTGTCTTTGCCAGGCAATGTATTGATCCTATCCCGAGGAAGATCTGTCCCATTTCTGTTTTTGTTTGGCAAACGCCTTCTAATTTAGAGCCTGTGTGAAACCGATTTGTATTTGTTTGATCATGTATCATCTTCTGAGGGATCATCGTTTGGTCAGTTAATGGTGAGACACACAAGGAATTTTAGTCACTCAGTGTTGAGAAATTAATATTACTTGATAGATAGATAGATAGATAGATAGATAGATAGATAGATAGATAGATATTAAATCATTAAATGTATATTATTGTGTGGATGATAATCTTAAATTGATTTAACTTCATTTTGATTCCACCTTGGTCTAGTATCACAGAGCCTTCAGTTTCTCTCACAAATAATCAAATAATCGATTCGATGATTGACAGAAAATTAATCAAAAACTATTTTGATGATTGTTTAAGTCATTTAACAAGCAAAAAAAGAGCCAAACATTCTCAGTTCCAGGTTATTTTAACTTTATTCGTGTAGCACCTTTCAAAAATAAATCAATAAAAGAAACAAAAATCAAGTGTTCTTTCCTCCAGTTAAATCCACCTTTGAAAGCAAATTGTCAACTATTTTGACAATGCTCAATTATTTAATTCACTTAAAAAGCAAAATTGCCAAACATACTCAGTTCAAGGTTGCAAAATCAAGTGTTTATCTGAAATATGACAACTTTTCTATCCTCTCCAAGCTGCAAAATCTTTGCATGCAGGTATGATTTGATGTATTTGTTGTTAAATCCACCTTTTAAAGCAAATTGTGTACTGTTTTGCAGATTGTCTAATAATTTAAATCATAAAATTAACAAGAAAAAATACTAAATATTTGCATCTCCAGCTGGTGCTAGCGACCACAACTTTACAACTTTGACACATTTCAAAATAAATGCATAAAGAAAACAAACCTCATGTGAGGACTATACTTTTTTTTTTCCTCTGCAAGCTGCAAAATTTTTACATTTAGAACTAATTTGATTTATTTTCAGTGAAATACACCTTTTAAAGCAAATCACCAACTATTTTGATGATTGTTTAATTGTTTAGGTAATTTAATAAGGGGGAAAAAATGCCAATTCTAGGTTGTATCAATCATGAACGCAACTTTATTCCTTTCAAAATAAATCCATAAAGAAAACAAAAGTCAGCTGTTTTTGTCTCAAATATGAAGATGTTTGTACAACTTTTCTTTCCTCTGCATGCTCCAGAATCTTTCCATGCAGCTATAACTTAATGTATTTTTCGTTAAAAACAAATTTTAAAGCAAATCATCTACTACTTTTCCTATTGTTTAGTCATTTAATTCATTTATCTAAAATGCCAAACATTCTCAGTCGTTGCACTAATGATGAATGTAACTTTAAAAATCAAGTGCTCTTTGCTCTGCAAGCTGCAAAGTCTTTGCATGAAGGTCTAATTTGACATATTTTTAGTTAAATTCACCTTTTCAAGCAACTCTATCAACTAATTTTTTGATGATTATTTAACTGTTTAAGTCATTTAACAAGAAAAAATGCCAAATATTCTCAGTACCAGGTTGATTCAACTTTACTACAGCTGCAAAGATTTATCCATTATGAATCTACAATCAATCTATCAATTATGAATCTATCATTAAATTAATCAGTTTGGGTATTTTTTTTTAAAGAAAAAAGTGAATATCTGTGTTTTTTTTACTCCTTTATGACAGTAAACTGAATATCTTTAGGTTGTGGGCAAACTTTAAAGGACATCATCTTGGGCTTCTGGAAACAGTAATCAACATTTTTTCAATATTTTCAGCAACTAATTGATTAATTGAGGAAACAACTGACAGAATATTCAAAAATGAAAAAAAATAATTGCAGCCTTAAACTTTACTTTCCAAGCAAATGTCAAAATAAATCCATAAACAAAACAAAAATGTTTTTTTTTTTGGGATGTTTTTGTCTGAAATATGAAAAGGATTGTTCAACTTTTCTTTCCTCTGCATGCTGCAAAATCTTTGCACATAGGTGCAGTTTGATATATTTTTAGTTAAATCCACCTTTTAAAGCCAAAAATCAAACTACCAGCAACATGATAATTATTCACAAAACTGATCAAAGTTGTATAAAAGTTGTTACTTTTATACGAGAAAACCTGAATTAATATATAATTTTTAAACGCAGCCTTGTTTGTTTATTTATTATGTTATTTGTTTACACTAGTGGCCGATAATCGCCATAGGTCTGCGCGGTTTAACAACATCAATAAATAAAGTTACCGCTACATCTCCTGCCAGAGCTGTGCAGCTTAATGACAATGTCGCATTTAAAGTAATAACGGTCAATAACTATATCCTCGCTTTACTACGGCCGCTGCACAAATAATAAGTTTTCTTTGTGTGGCAGTAGTGAGCTGACGTCAGGTTGGTTCCTTGAAGTGGAGCTGAATAAACCTTGAGAAGAGTCTCCTTCAATCTGCTGTTAGTAACTAACACACACACTCACACACCGAGACTCAATTACTGCCCAATTCCCTTCTTTATCATTCGTCCCCGACCTCTTTCATAACCAAAACCGACCAAGGAAAAAAAGAGGCGAGAAGAAGACCAAGCCGAAGTGTTAGTTGAACTAAAAACCCACGCTGGAAATAAGTAAAGTGTCGAAACTAAAAAAAGGTAAGTGTTTTATTTCACTGACGCTGTTTTCCTTCCCCACATCACAGAACAAGCGATGAGCTGCGTAGAGCTGGCTCCGTTTCGAGTTTCTTAGCTTTTTTCCCAGCTTGTGTAAACTGCTTTATAGATAGTTTCTTGTTTTCTGTTTCGCTGTATTTCATTCAGTCTGTGTATTCCGCGACGGCACGTTTGATGATATCCGTAAAGTTTTTTTTCTCTTTAATATAAAAACGAAGTGTTTTTTTTTTTTCGCTCTTCTGTTCTGAGTGGTGACCTGATAGTGGGAATCGTCTTTGTGTCCCTCTCTCCTTTTCTCTCTTCGCACCGTTCACTCGGGCTATTTGATAACTTGCCTTATCGGGGAGAAATTAAACTTTCTAACGGTTTGTGGTGTTGTTTGTGCTGCTTTTATCAACCGTTTGTCGGTTTTTGGGTGCGTATTTTTGCGTGCTGGATGTTGTAACCGTCAACGTTTAAAGAAAAGGGGGGTAACTAACTGTCGGACAGCCGTTGGTCCTCGCTGCCCGTCCGTTAAAAAAAAAACCCATCCAGTTTAACAGTCCCTCGACGCGAAAATAAAACAATTAGCGACAAATACATAAATATCCCCTTCGGTTCGGATTAACTTTGACGTATTATATTCATTTCTTTTTTCCCCACACAGCGGCTCAGAGTTTGAGCTTTTCGTGTTGTAGTCGTATTGCTGGGCAGCCTGGCTGCTGCCGGGGAGCTGCTATCGCGGTCGCTTCCTCAAACCGAGAGGCATGCAGGCAAGCTAGCAGCCGCTTGGCCGAGTTGTTGAAATTTATCCCTTTGTGTATATTACAATATCCTCCATTTTTTCTGCCCCTTCCAAAACAACAAGCCACTCGCCATCTTGGTTATTTTAAATTCGTCCCCCCCCCCCCCAACCACCACCACCACCACCGCCAAAGCACCCCTACCTTTACCCCCCTCTCTTCTCTCTCACTCACACAAACACGCAGGCTACTTTAAAAGGAAATGGATCCACGTTTTTTTTTCGCAAGTTTTACCAAAGTTTTAGACTTGTTAGAGAAAAACGAGACCGAGTGTCGCGTCCTGTCTGTGGTTTTAGAAAGAACACGAAGGTGGTTCATAGATTGTCAACGATGATTTGAGCTAATATTATCTCATGAGATGTTTGTGGGCGACATGTTTGCTTGAAAAAGCAAATATAAAGTGACGTAGTGTAACATGTCAGGATGGTGTTTTATGGAGAGGCAGGTGGACATGGTGGTGATTTGGTGCAAGCACAGTTAAATAAAAGTATATGGGCTATTTTTAACCTAGTGTGTTGTTAAATGTGATTTCTAAGTTTAGTCAGTGATGCTTTATGTTTATCTTTGCTACTGAGCATGAATGAATGAAGGAAGGGAGGAAGGAGGAGGGGAGGAAGGAAGGAAAGGGGATATTAATTACCAATAGGGATGGATGTCCTTAGGATTTTATCAATAGGCAGCCGATATTGATACTGCCAGTGCTTATTAGGGCTGCAACAAATGATTATTTTTATTATCGATAAATCTGTCTATCATTTTCCTGATTAATCATTTAGTTGTTTGGGCCATAATGGTGAAAAATGTCTTATTTTGTCCACAACTCAAATATAGTCAGTTCACTGTCATAGATTACTGAAGAACCCAGGAACATCTTCACATCACATCTTAGAAGCTTAAATTAGAGAATTTGGGACATTTTTTCTTTAAAAAATGACTCAAAGTGATTAATTGATTATCAAAATAGCTGCAGATTTATTTAATAGTTGACAGATAATTGATTAACTGACGAATTATTGCAGCTGTACTGCTGATGCTGATACTTAGCGATATTATTATTGATATTACCATAATTTGGTGCAAAAAATAAATACATGGCATGAACAGATGTGAAAAGATGAGGGAAATAAGTTAAATTGTTTCCAGAGTTGTTAGATTTAGCTGCATTTTCATTAAATTTAATAAAGTGAGCCCACTCCTTTGGATGTTTTGCCCTGTGCACTGTTAAAGTAATGTAGTATAAATGCCAATAACAGTAACGTTTGTCCAGGAGCCCATCGATATATTAGTACTGACCAGCCAGGAACTGGTAACGGTTCTCGATACCTATCTCCAGTTACCAAGAAACCTATTCAGGGAATAACAGTCAAAATGAAATGTAACTGGATGTCACTGCCAAATAACAGTGATTAGACATCCCGTGAATTACAAAGGTGTTTGAGGTAATTACGTGATTAAAAAGGTATTTGTTGGCAAATGAGTGTAAACTGTTGTTTACACAAAGTTGAATTGACGTATGATTGATAGATTTGCCGTCTTGACACGAGTAAGACGTGCACACTCACATGCGTCTCTCATCATCATTACACACACACACACACACACACACATGCAGTTTGAATCACCCCTGACTGAGCTGTAATTCTGGTTTGCAACAGTTTAAACAGGACGATCTTCACAGAAAGCAACGATGACCTTATCCATCTTACAAAAGGTGTTATTTTAGCTCAGAGTTAAAACTTGGGTCTCTGACTTTCTTCCCCATGTCCTGTGAGCAGTTTAAGCAAGAGGAGGGGAAAAGAAAACAAACCGAACAAATGCTTTGAAATGGAAAATCTGATCATTTCACCTCCCACCTCTTTTGTTTGCCCGTTTATTGCTGCAAAGCTGGAGTGCAGAGGAGCAGATGTTTAGCCAAACATGAAGGCGCGGTGCCTCTGTCCTTATGGGGATGGCTCTCCCTCCTCTCACTGCTGATGCATCGACATGACAGCTGCTTGATTTCATGGAGCTGCTAAGAAGCCATTAGTGGTATCAGTGAATTGAGACGGAACAGTGTCTTTCGGTTTTCTACCACCATTACAACTGTCTATTGTTAGCGTCATTTTGTGCAGATTTGTTTGAATATATGTGTGTGTGTGTGTGTTGGTGTGTGTGTGTGCAAGTGCTGCAGCTGAACATACAAACCAACAAGAAGTACTAATATATTTGTGCAGTGTGTTTTCCCATAATTTGAGAGAGGGAGAGAGCAAGAGCAAAAGTGAAAAAAGGGGAACAAATCTGTCAGAGTTTGTTTGCCATGTTGGTTTGAAATGAAAGCACACTGTGCTACCTCAAGCACACTCAAATCAGAGATGTCTCTCCTTGCCAGGCCAAGAAAAAAAAATCAACTCTCGGCTGGAGTTTTATTCTCTCTCTCTCTCTTGTCTCTCTGCTTCTCTTTCTCTCTCTCAAATTGGAACTGTTGTTTTTGAAGAGATAAAGGAGGACTTCCGCTTGACTTGAACATTCAGGAATTAAGGATAGACATAGTTAAGCCCTATTTGCATGTCTACCAAAGTCACAGCAAACGGTTGCTATTGACTAAGCTGATTAGGTGAAATTAGGTTCACGAGCTCTGTGTCTGGGGGTGCTGAATCTGACAGAACTTGGACAGCTTTTGAGAAGACAATCCCATGTGCACACATGGCTGTATTCTCTATAATCCTTTACTATTGAATATGGGGCTATCTTTCTTTTAGAGGAAACCCATAGTGTGTCTTCTTCTGAAAATGAAGTGAGGTGGGATTTATTAGGTGTGCATGATATATCGATCAAGTCGTCAGCGTGAGGTGATGCTTGCTTAAAAATATGTCACAGAATCACCTCATAATGGGAGTGATATCAGAGTGATGTCCAGTGTGTCAGGCATGCGGATGATTCATCTGTTAATAAGTGTGTACTTAACACACCATTTCTTTTAAATGTGACAACCACTAGCCTGTTTTGAATGGACAATGCTAGTAAGATACTTTTCTCATGTGTCTAGAAACTTTTGTGATGACTGAGTTGATTTCAGCCCCACATTTTGATCAGACTGTATTTACAGTCTTCATACGTGGCTACTGGTGTGACAGTAGGTATATAAGGGTTCACCTGCTGTAGTGAAAAAAAATACAAGAATGAGAAGTAAATGGCATAACAAAATATACCATTCCCTTGACTGATTGCAGAAGCCTACACACCATATAGTGTTATGTCTTAAATCAGGACATGAATGAATCAAGCAGTATTTGGATTAAATGCTAGATTAAAATGTTTAAAAGTGTTGGATCTGTGTTGTATATTTTGTTGTCAAAACCCAGGGAAATCCGTAATTTATTCAAGTTAAGAGTGCGTTTCCTTCTAGATGCTAGTTGCTATAATATCCAGGAAAACAGGATGCGTCAGCGAGAAGGGAAGGGAGTTGGCAAACGTGAGGCAATGTGAAATAAACCTTGTCCGTGAAGATGATTTATGTCAGATAGATTTAATCAGAAATGGTGGTTGGTTGTTGTGCATCCCTACCAGTTGTCTGTCACTAATTAAAGGATCAGTGTGTAGGATTTAATGGGACCTAGCAGTGAGCTTGCATATTGCAAACACGCTATTCAGTAGGCCTGGGTGACATTTACAAAATCAAATATCACAATATTATTGATCAAATATCTTGATAATGATGTTGCAACAGTATTGTAGGATGACTATTGGTGTTTCACAAAATATTAGCGCAGTGAGATTTTTAATAAATCATCAGTGACATGGATACAATGACGTAAGTGGATAAAGATATAATAGAATAGTTACAGCAGTCTGGCAAGTTCAGAAAATACAATCACTTTACTGTAATGCAGCCTTTCAAGCCAGGAAAAGACAGCACTTCTGCCATATCACAATATAATGATATTAAATCTAAAACAATATCGATGGTGACTGCAAAACACAAAATACCATATCTAGAGCCAGTGTTTGGTCATGTAGAAACATGGCGGTACAACATGGCGGCCTCCACTGAAGAGAACCCGTTCTAAGGTAACAAATAAACAAGAATTCTTATTTACAGGAGATTATACACTAATGAAAACATACTGATGAATATTATATTCAGTTTCAGCCATATTCTTCCAATAAATCCCTGTAAATCTTACACATTGGACCTTTAAGCCCATCACTGCTTTCATGTTACCGTCTGCTGTAATCTGTAAAATACAGTATGTACTGTATTTTCAATATGACAACTTGTATTATAATGTGAATGATGCATACTGTAGGCATGATAGCAGAAGGCTAAATTAATGACAGAAAAAAATAAACAAATCAGATACTTTAATGGTCTATAGAAAGTGCTTAAGAGTCAGCCTGTTAATAACTCCTTATCCAAACATTTAATGCCATTGTTGTCAGTATGTTAAATTTAGATGGAGATGAATTAGCCTCACAAACAATCTATTGATAATAATGGCCATCTGGGAGCTCTGTCAAATCTCTGCATGTTAGCGCTGACACAGAGCTGTGAAATTTAGAGAGGAAGTAGAGGTCTGCTCTGTGTTAACCAAATGATTCAAGAACTAATGTTAGACAGAGTCCTGATCATATTTCCTCATCCCTCCCTATCCATCTCCCATTTTATGTATGAATGTGCATGCAGAAAACAATAATGACAAATGAAATAATGCACCAAAGAAACTTGGGACTTTTAACAGACGTTGTTGAAGTAGATATTAATCCTATAAGGGCTAATGGCCCTTCGAGAAGAAGCCATGTTTTAGCGAAAGCCCTAAAAGCTTCTAGGCATTAGATTGATAATGCGTCTTATTGTTACAGATCAGATCGGTGCTGCAGGGTGTCTGTCTATGTCTACTGTTTTGTGCTTTGTGTTGCAGGTCCTTGCAGGCTGCTTGCTTATTGATACATGTTTACACAGCCTCACAGGTTAATGTCCTCTCAGCTGGAAAGTTGGTTAGCTCTCAGATGATCTACCTAACCTTATGTTACCTTGCTATTTTGGTAACACTGCATGTTCACTGGATGTCCTGTACACAAATAATTGTCTAAAGTGCATGCACGATGACAGGCGGCCACTTAAAAGTGAGCCCTGTCAAATATTCTGGCTATTTTTGACCATAAATGCATGCCTGTTGTCTGTCTAATGAGAAATACATCTATATTTTGAAAACTTAGCTAATGAGAAAGGGCACATATGCCTCCTGTTGTAGAAACAAACGAACAATCTCTCAACCGTTAATTAAGACTAAACAACTCAACACCCGGTTTAGTTTTCTCTACATTTCTGTGTGGATTACATATGGTGGATTAATTACCACACAATAAGCAGTGTAAAGTGCAAGTGGGTCACCCCGTGTTGACTTTCAGGAGACAGAAGACAGAGCAGCCAAATTTGGGAGGGAAAGGCGATAAGCTGCTTCTTTGCTGTTCGTCCCCTGGGCCTCTATTTATCATTCAATGTGAGAATTTCCTTGATGAAAGTCAAGGTTGTTTGTGCATGCTCTGTCTCGTTGGGATGCCTGTTTTTCCACCAGCAAGGTGAAAAGGTTGATTTTCCCCTCCAAAGAGATGCCTTGTTTGGAAAGTCCAGGCTAGTTTCTTTTAATGAAGTCTCAAAAGGTCCTGATGATTTTTCCACTTCAGGGCTGTTTTTGTTTTGTACATTAGTGAGGAGGCGAAAATACAGATGTACTTCTTGTTTTGTGGAACCATAGAGCGGCATGCATAAAAGTCCTCATAATTCGCTGTTTGTTTCCATCACATATTCATGTGCTAAAGACACAGCAAAGAAGGTTATCACTTTATGCGAGCTGAAAGCATCCATTTAATGTGGTCTTTATAAAACATTAGAGTGGCAAGAAACAAAAAAATGAATGCATTTCTTGTCTTGAAAAGAAATTACATCAGTGTTATTTGGCTTCGTGAAATGGAGACATTCAGGGTCTTCTAACATTAGCTGAACTAGAACAACATAAACATGATGTTAGGGGATTTTGTTTTCCTAAGAAAACCAAACAAGATGTTTGCTGTCATTTTTCTTCCCTACCTGTCCGTCTTGTCTAAGTGCCCATCATTTTGTTTCAGCAGGAACTTGATTATGGAAATGGCAATGAGGTCTGGAAAACCTGCTATTTAGTTTGATGTTTACCGCACCTTGACATTCTCAATCTGTAGCAGGGGGCCTGTATTTACACTTTCCTCCAGAATTCACCCATGCTGGCTGCGCTCAGATGGGAAAACGAATACTGGGAATGGAAAAGAAATAGGAAGAGGGTTTCGGATGTGGGAATGGGAATGATATTGGTTTCTCTATTGGTGTGCCTCCTGGGTCAGTGGGGTTCTTGATGATACTATAGAATAGCTTGTAGCAGGCAGGGGAGCTGTGAGCCTTGGTGGGTGTTAAAATGCACAAACACACACACACACACACACACACACACATAAACATCCACACACACACTTGCTGTCAGAACACAGGCATTTACGCATAAGGACAGGACACACACACGCACAGTCACTCACACACACACTTACACACACACACACACACACACACACACACACACACACACACACACACACACACACACACAAATGCATGAGATTGCGCCTCGACAGCCCCCATTTATTGATCTTCTTCAGCATTTAAAATCTGGTCACTGCTGCCACAAAGGCTTTTTATTTTAGCTGTGCTGGCAAAGCTTGCTCCAAGCTAAGCCAGAATTTTAAATATTTAACTCCTACGGAACGCCACGAGAAATGACAAGGATAGAGAAAAACAAACAGGGAAGCAGTTTTGAGCTGTGCAATAGCTATATGTGTATTTGTTCAGAGCCATGTTTTATGTAAAGCACGCTGGTACAATCAACTCTCAATGTGTCGACTGTGTAAGCGCTACAGTTTGGAGAAGAAATCTGCATATACAGCACCCTTTTCCTTCATGAAGTTTGTATCTGGGCATTCTTTAGTTCCCTTCAGAAAAAGTTACAGAAAAGAAACAAGCACTCACTCTGAATTTAACTTAAAGGGCCAGTTCACCCAAAAATCATAAATACCCTGGAATGATATGCTATTTATCCATCTTGATGTTTTTTGGTGTGAGTTGCAAAGTTTTTAAGCTATCAGCCATAGAGATGCCTGTCTTGTCTCCACTATAATGGGACTAAATGACACTCAGCTTGTGAGGCTCAAAGCACAGGAAACAAAAGCATTTTAAAAATTCCAAACAATGTGTTTTACCAAAAACCATGGCCGGTTACACAAGATAATCCACCTGACCTTGTTGTGAGCAGTTTCATATAGGAACTCCCTTCTTACTTGTAGAAATGAAGTAGATTCTGATGAAGTTGTCTGAAGTAGTTCCTTATGATTTCTGGAAAGAGATACTTTGAGTTAAAATTTTTTTTTTTTTTTTTTTTGGTGCTTTGAGCACCACAAGTTGAATGCCAGTTAGTCTCATTATACTGGAGAGAAGGTAGACATCTCTATAGCCAATATCTCCAAAACTCTGCAACTCACACTTAAGAAAATCTAGATGGATAAATAGCTTGACAGGCCAGGGGAAAAACATGTATTTTTTATTTTGGGGTGAACTGTCCCTTTAACTCAGTGTTGACCTACATGGCCTCTCCTTGTTAGCAGCGCAGGCTGAAATGCTAGCAGTCATTGGATTAGTCACTACTAAACCTGGGACAAGCTGCTGTTTTTAGCATTTTAAGGTTAAAAATGGATACTCGTGTAGAGAGGTGACTCGATAGTGTCTAATCCACAGAAGCCGTATAGCACGTAGTCATACAGTCATTACCATTTCTCTCTCTAAGTGTTTCTCTTTCTCGCCTCTCTCAGTGGACACAAAACAAGGTATTAAAAAATGAATTTCCCCTTTTTCTTCTTGGGAAATTGTGTTCAGTTAGTCCCAGGTGGTGTAGAGGAAACGATCTGACAAGCTGTGTTCACACCACATTTCGAAATAATTTGTCTTGAAAAGGTCAAAGCACATTTAAGTGATTTCAAAACGATTCCACATCGTAGTGAAAATGTATGTAACATTAACATCACTTATTAGGCAGCCAAGCCACATGGTTTCCTCATCCAGTCAAACCTGCTGCTGCTGTTGTTGTTTTTCTCTTGTCCAGCTACGAAAGCCTAGCCCCCGCTCAGTCTGTCTGTGGCATTGTCCCGCTTTTCCCCTCTCTCCGTCTGTCTCTCTTTCTATGTCTGTCTATCTCTCTCCTCTCCCGCTTGTGCTCTCTCTTTCTGAACGATGACACTGAGAGACAGCTGTAACGTGAGACGCCTCTCGATCCTGGCAGGGGCTTCGAAAGCCGAGGCAGAAGGGAGGGAGAGGGCCTTTATCTGAGACTGGGGGCGCTGACCTCCCTCGTTCCCCTTCTCTTTTTCCTCCTCCTTTCTCTCCCTGTCTCTGCGCGCATATATCCTCCCCCCACCACCAACAGAAGCCAAGACGGCACTTTTAAAAAAGTCTGCAGAAACCTGATGAATGAAATAGTGTGGGTTATTGCATGTCCACATCTTTTGTCTGAGTTAGATGGATGCAACTTATGCTATATTGTCCATAGTGAGTGATATCTGAGTGACATATGTTCAAGATCTGTTTAAGGACACTTTGGGTATGTGTGCGCCTGTGCGTGTGTGCTTGGATGTAGATGGAAACATCCACACACACACACCATGGACTCTAGGCTATGACTGCTAAATCCTCTGTGAGAGCTCCCGTGTGTAATCCAAACATTTAGAGCTAATTTAAGCATGCAGGCAGGAGCAGCATCCTTTAGGAAACAACAGCTCTGTCTCTGCTCTCTCCATCCTCCACCGTGTGTGTGTGTGCACTACATATGTGTTTGTGTGTGCATGTCTCGTTGTCGCTGGAGGGAAATGAAAGCACTCAATCACTCACCTGTCAGAGTACTTCAAATTCTGTCCATAACACACACACACGCGGACATGGACACATATGTGCATACACACTTACCCCTGAGGGTTTGACAGGACTGGCCCTTTATTGACTCCCTTGATCAAGGAGACAGCAGATCCATTTAATAGAAGCTCCACGCACACACACACAGGCATTGAAATCAAAGTGGATTCACATCTGCTCTCCACACAGCTCCACTGTAGCCTTTTCCTCTTATACAACAGAGCCGGTAGTCATTTAAAACTGGAGCTATACTGGGTGTTGAATTAAATTTTGAAAGCCAATACTAATAGACCTCATAATGTGGTTCATCGCGGTATATGGCAACAGTTTACTTGTCATAGTTGCAATGCGATTATACCAAAACAGCTCTGATTCGCCTTTTCATCACCAACATCTTGTGCTATTGTATGGAAGGTTGTTGTAATTATTCTCGTCCAATAATGGCCACGCATCATAGACATCCTTTTAAGATTTATCTTCCCTTCTTTTTATCAGCAGACAGCGTGAAAACTACAAGAAAATAAAAGAAGTTTCAAATTTACACACCTCATTCTCTCAAGCCAGTATCCATAGAGTGCTGCAGGGATGACAAGTTTTTGTGGCCCCAACCCCAAAGTTAGCTTCACTCTGATTTCTTCCCCCAAAAGCCAATGGGATTTTTCCAATGGATTTTGGATCAATGCAGAAAATTAGCTCTAAAATAATTTTATGGTATTGAAAAGTTTTTCCAGCAAGATAATCTTTACAAATGAGTAGATTTTTGAAGTGTAAATGCAATTACCATAAGTAAAAGGCTGTTAGGCGAATGAGAATGAACTACACCACAGTCGCACGACTTAACATCACTCCAAATAAGTGACTAGTTGCAAAAAAACATGTTTTTTCATCATAAAACAAAACCTGAAAATCTCTTAAGCTTGCATTAATTACAGACCTTTTTTCAGACTACTAACCAAAACCCACTCAAAAACCCAGTGACTTCAAGATGAGGGAACTGGTAGTGCTAATATTGTTAACTCATCTGCAAGTTTTAGGACTCATTCCTGCAGCACTCTATTAATAAACAAGCCCAAATATGTCAGCACAGCACAGTAACAAAAATGTATCACATTGTCCATGTAAAGGCACATCTACAAACATTATACACAATCAGATAAAAGAAAGTACAATGTAAATCAACCTGTCATCAGCATCCCTGTTTCAGCTGAGAGGTGTGTGTGTGTGTGTGTGTGTGTGTGTGTGCAACATTAGATAAATAAATAAACAAAAATTAAGTCACAAATGTCAAGAACAGAAATATTCTCACAACTGTTTTCCTTATTATAAAGAAAAATACAACTGAACACATCATGAATTCAAGTGTCTTCCTTTTACTCATCTAATACAAGCTTTAATTGTCTTGTTAACACAGTAAAACACACTTAGTTCACCTTTCCACTGTTCCAGCAATCACCAGCTCCCGTATAGTCGAGCTAGATCTTTAACTCACTATGTTAGATATAAAAATATTCTGACTCTACAGGCTGTTTTCCTCTCACTTGTCCTCCAACTAAGTGGGTATGTACTGTTCTGCTTAGTGAGGGGGTGCCACGGAGCAGCGTCTGGAACAACCGTTGATGGACTCACTTGCTGATAGTTGATATAGTCATCCATTGCCCCAATCATATCTTTGCAGAATATAGTTATTGTTTTTTTCTTGGCAGCCATGTTGGCTCTCTACCTTGCAACCACGTTGGTTCTGGCCTATAATAACACTGCGTGTTCACTGGGTATTTTTAAACATACAAAATGTAAGTTCTGCCAGTAGGGATCTCTCTCACATTAAAACAATGACAAAAGAAATAGTTTGATGAAATCTGAAATTGCATGGGATCATGAGAGTTCTTTTCTTCATTGTTAAACAACCACCAGTGCAGTAGAAAATCTGTCTGACATGACTCAGGCAGTAATCGTGCTCTGTGATGAGGTAATGTATTAAGTTTTGTTGATGTTTATGAGTCATGTCTGTTGACTTCCTTCCTCACTCTCTGTTGTATCGGAGATGGGTTTTTTGGAAGCTGTAGCATCCAGCGACTAGCTAACATATTATTACCTTGAATAAATGATGGATTTCTATGGGTGTTGTATAAAACATTTGGAATACTATGAGATCACAACTCCAAAATATATCTTGCTTTTTTATTATTATTGCTTTAATCAGTCTTAATGACTATGAACTCAAACACTGATGAATTTATGATAGAAAAACAATAAATATGTCTCCCAGACAGTTACAGTAATCATGTTGTGGTCTGAGCCCTGCCTGGGCTATAGGCATGTTCTGTTGGCCTTGGCCCCTGTGCTCCCCAGTTGGCCGTGTTTTGTGCTGAGTGTTTTGGAAGGCCAGTTAGCCAAGAGGGTGCTGGGAGGAGATGTGACAGCTGTGTTGGTCATGGCTACTCTGACCTTCACACGTCATCTTGATGGATCATCAAGGCTGTAACGATACACCAAACCTGTTGTGTGTAGGGCTGTGCTAGCCCGATTATCCACTGGTGATGATCTGGTCACATACTGTACTGATATCATTGTTCCAACTGTGGACAGTCACCAGCCAGCCAGTGGGGCCAATGGCTGGCTGCCTATGCGAATGAGATTTATCTTGTAAAAGAAAAACAAGAAAAGGAAGTGGATTGACTAATGCAGCAACGGGCTCTCTGCCATTTTGAGAAGAGTTATCATGGCAACATGTATACAAAAAGAACACAATCCAGCCTGGTATTCCACATATATATATATATACACACACACACACACATATATTCTACCTCCCACAAATGGATAACACTAATGTTCGGAGCTTTTTTGCCATGTCTCAAAGCGCTTCACTTTGTGTGTGTGCAGTGGAACCCGTTCCCTTGAGATGGCACTTGCTCCATCAAGTCAAGGAAGAAACCATTTAGTGGAATGACAAACACACACATATATTCACACACGTACACAGCAGCACCGCGAGGCTGGGAGGATTTGAATTGCACTTAGACAAATGTTTCTCACACAAGTTCTTTATTCCTCCGCCCGCGCCGCTCCGCTCCTTACTTTGCCCTGAACATACACTTACTCACATACAAAGGTACTTGCACAGAGATTCCATTTTGTCAGCTTTCAGCCCCAGATCATGTAACAATAAAAGATGCTGCCCTGCAGTTAAACACTGCCAGTAAATCACAGAGCAAAGAAAGCTGGGAGAAGCACTTATTTTTAAGCAGCATGAGAGACCACACTGGGGGGGGAAGGGGTTGAGACAGATAGGGTAAGACACAGGGAGAGGAAGAGAGAGCTTCTTTGTGCACTGTGTGCTGGCATTGTGTGTGATGAAGAGATGAATCACTGCTATTTAGGGATTGGTTTCCTGCAACTGATTGTGTGACGACTCGGTGGCGGACAGACTGTCAAGACTTGCCTGTTTTGTTCTGGGGGCTTCAGGAAAATGTCTGCGGCCAAGTCTCACTAGCTCACTCCCACAGGGCTCGGTGTGCCAGAGATCAACAGAGACAACAGAGACAAACACCTCACCAGTGTCGCTCCTCTAACAAGGCATCAAATATTAAAAAGCGAGGGATTTTAGGCCAATCTCAATATGTGTATTTTCAGAGTACACTTGTTTTCCATGCTCAAATACCAACAGAGGTTTTTTTTTATAAAGAAGGCTCACATTAAACGTGGTGTGACCTCTCTTTGTCTTTCTTTCTTTCTTTACCCTATTTTGTGGGCCTTTTTTTAGTACTAGTCAGGGCTCAACAGTGAGGATCGCATGCTTGCCCAGAGCAAGTACAATGTTGTACAAACCAGGCAAGTGGTAAAAAAAAATGCAGTTTTGATAATCGATTAATCACTGAAGCAATTTTCATGCAGAAATGGCAGAAAATGCTGTTTTCAGCCCACAGAATTGGAGATTTCCTGCTTGTCTCTGTTTATTAGTATTGTAATCTCAATATATTTGGGCTTTGGACTGATTTAATGAGACATTTAAATCACCTTTAAAGACTTTCTTTCTTTCGTTCTGTCTGTCTGTAGCATGATACAAAAGTCCAAACGTTGTATTTAACCCTGTGCGGATGCCTGTATGACTCCTAAAGTCAACATCTGTGTGGCTGAGGTAAGGGAGGGGGAAGATTAGGGAAGCCAAACAAGACAATTCAGAGAGAGACATCATAAGAGTTACGCTGCACACTGTCCATGTGCAAGCATGCCTGGAGTGTAAATACAGGTAATTATAACTTTGCAGATAGTTCCTGTTTTTCCGTTTCGATTCTCTTTCTTTCTTTTTTGCCTTTAAAGTTAATTAGATAGAAATTACTTAGTAATGAAAGCAATGATTATGATTATAAAATGATATTTTGATTGTTACTGGTTCACTGGCACAACTTAGGGCAGTAATTTGTTGCATCACTTTGTTATGAGCTATAACAAATAGCTTTGTGCTACTTTCAGAATAACATTTATTCTCTCTCATTAAGGTTATGCTTTGGTAAATCTTGTGTGATAAAATAATAAAATCCCAGTAATTATTCACTTTTACTTGATGATAAATATTCTTTTGGCATTTTATATTTATAAGTTTGTTTTCATTAGTGTAAAATCACCTGAAAAAGGAATCATTGGGGTTACACCTTAGAAATGATATATGTTTCCACAGTAGCCCAGAATGGACAAACCAAAAACAGGCTTTAGTAAAGGCCTTTTCTGTTTTTCGTAAGTTTTGTGGCTACTGCAGCAGGGTGGCTACAGGTGCTTCAAAAAGTCTTAAAATGTCTTAAATTCACATTTACTAATGAAAGCCCCTAAAAGTATTAAATAGTTAAATAGTTCATTTTAAGAAGATCTTAAATATGTAATGAATAACATCATTAAGGACAAACATATTAAACTAATAAACATATTTGGAATGTTATTCTCATTTTCCCTCATTTATAATTTTGAACTGACAAGTTATGTATTTACTCAGAAGAGTATGCCTATATTTTTACATTGAATGTTAAATTTTATTACAGAATTGTCAATAAATTTAATGAAGTGGTGGCATGAAAAAGTTGTAACATGTCTTACATATAACTTGCTAATACAGATAGACAAGTTTTCCTTGGAAGGGTAAGGTGAGGTGAGGTGTCGCAATCTGCAAGCTCACCGCTAGATCCCACTTAATCCTACATACCAGTCCTTTAAGCTGATAAAGTTTTAGTTGACAAATTGATTATATATCATTTCATCTGCACCTGTTGTGATAATGGATTCATCATTTCAGTTATTTTTCAAGCAAAACATTCTCTTGCTCCAGCCTCTCAGTTATGAGGATTTTCTGCCTCTTTTGTCTTATTTGATAGTGAACTAATTATCTTCAGGTTTTTTTTATTATCAGTCAGACAAAACAAGCTATCTGATGATGTAATCTTGAGCTTTTTAAAGCGTTTAATGAAGTTTTTTTTAACTTCTTTTTCCCAAATGTTTAACTGAGTAATAAAGGAAATTATTTGCAGATTGATCGATAAAGAAACTAATTGTTAGTTGTATTCATATACTTAGAGGATTTATGAGGACATTGCAGCTGAAGACAGCAGTGAGACTTAGGAGAAAAGTAATATTTTTGTGATATTTTATCCATCTGCCATTGATGTAAAACTAGGAAGATCTTACAGTAAAATGAGGTTAATAGACTAACAGCCTGATTCTCAGTCAGGCAAATGATGGCAGACAGCACTGGCTTTCTTATCCAGTGTAATTCACCTGCCTCGTGGCTGGCAAATCATTTTCTGTGCTGAGGCCCTATGAGCAGAGATCCTTTAATCATCCACTAATAGGCCTTTATGAAAAAGCTGAAGATGAATTCAGCCTACCTGGCTCTCTGTTATCATTATCACTGCGATGAGTTATCAAAGTATTTGTGTGTCTGTAGTCTGTGTGTGTGTGTGTGTGTATGAGTGTGTGTTTGTCTGTCTGTCTGTCTGTGTAAGAGTGTAGATAATGAAGGGAACCATTTCAGTTCGATGAGAGCTGTTATTATCAACACCGCCAGTCTAGGTGATTTCTGTTCAGTGATAGATTGAGCTGTAATGACAGATGTGCATTGCATTATGGGCCACAGACTTTGACACGACTGGAGGGGATCTCTCGAAAGACAAAATCACTTAGGCTCATGAGCTGCAGTATTTTCTTATTCTGCCATGGCAGTCATTCCAACAAGTGACATCCATGGAAGTGACTAAAAAAGGAGTATAAATGCTCTTTTAAACTGTGTGCAACATTTGGTCACTAAACTAAGAAGAAGGAATATAAAATTGTCATAGTTGATCACATCACATGCTGATGAAGCGTCCACCAGACTTGATTCTGTTGCTGTTGACCAGATGGATGTGTTTACTGTCAACAAAACCTTGTTAGATAGCTACCCACACACGCTATAACACTGTTTGGGTGTTGGTGTGTCTGTGTCTCTGGAAATGTCTGTAAAAGCTGTGTCTCTGTGTCTGTGTGCATGTGTATGAAGAGGTTTAAAGTTTGAATGAAGGTTGCTTCAATACTTTCTCAATACTACATGTTTAAAACAGTGTAATATCTGTATTGAAAGTACCAAAGAATTAAGTGCTCATTCAAGACCTCAGTTCAGTTTAGAGCTGCAAATAATGATTAATTTCTCTCTCAATTAATCTGTCGATTCTTGTCTTGATTAATTGATTAGTTGTTTGGTCTATAAAAAGTCAGAAAATGGTGAAAATGTTGATGAGTGTTTCACAAAGCCAAATATGTCATCCTCAAATGTCTTATTTAGTCCATAAGTCAAAGATATTCAGTTTACTGTCATACAGGAGTAAAGAAACCAGAAATATTCACATTTGGGAAGCTGGAATCAGACAACTTTGACTTCTTAAAAAAAAAAAACAATGAACCAATTAATCAATTATCGAAGTAGTTGGAGATTAATTTAATAGTTGACAACTAATCAGTTAATTAGCTCTATTTCAGTTCAGTCTTGTCCTCCGTGAAACCTGGCTTGCATCATAGTAAAACCAAACTGTATTCAGGGACTTTTTATCTAACAGCACTGTTTGGAGGTTGTTCATTTAAAAAAAAAGAAAAAGATTGTCCTATTTTGTATGCCTTGGAGATATTGAGTATGTTTTTTAATACAAATCTCTGACTCAACAGTCAAGATTCTCCAGGTTCCTGTGGTAGGTAAAATGCCATGTCGGGCTCCTAACTCACTTGCCTGACCAGGCAGTTTTGATAATTGATTAATCATTAAAATAATTGTCATGCAAAAATGACACAAAATAATGTTTTCAGCCTCTGAAATATGGAGATTCCCAGCTTTTCTCTATTTATTATAATATTCAACTGCATATCTTTAGATTTTAGACTGACTTAACAAGACATTAAAAGACATCTCCCTGGTTTTTGAGAAACTGGGATGGACATTTTTCACATTTTATAGACCGTGCAGCCCTAGAATAAACATGACTTTAGTCTTGTTGTTATTTGATAACTAACTGTTAATTTATAGATAAAAGAATTTGTACATGCATAAGTAAAATTTGACTTTAGGCAAGTAAATTTCTGTCCCACTTGTCTGATCGGACCATGTTGAACCCTGCTAGTATTGTATAGAAGTTTAAATTCTGGTGTGACAACTCTAGCATGCACTTTTTTTGATACCAGCTGAAAACTCTTCTACAGAGTCAAGAGTTCAAGAATAAATGTATATTAGAATGAATAAAAGATGTTAAATCCGTGTGTATTTGCTCTCTGAAGTATGATATATTGTATGTTAGCAGGGTGTCGTCTGTTTAGGTGAGCTCCTTAGATTAGACTCAGGCTGTAAGAGCACAGGAGAGCCTTAGAGACAATGCATGAGAGATGGGCGTGAGAACGCTGGTAAGGCTTGGTTCTCTGCAAGAACTGTCTTGTGTTTGGGGAAAATATCCACACACTCAAAGCTCCAGTGTCTAGATCCATTTCTAACAAACAGGTTTTGCAAGAAAGGGCTCGGGGAGAAAGAGACTTTTTGTGTGTGCGTGTGTGAATATCTTTCTGTGTGTGTGTGCAGCCACAGCTGTGTTTCAGACGTCACTGTGTTTTCTGTTTGATGTGTCTGAAAAAGCCCCAAATACTGAGCTGTGTTACTGTAACTTTGATATCCAGGTAGTTTTAGGGGCTTCATCCCCTTCAGGCTTCCAGTATGATCACAATACTGCGTATAATCTTAACAGTTTTATTATCATATAAATCAAAAACATTTTATTCCTCTGACTCAGGTTGTATTTTTAACCTGCACCACAGTGATCTTTTGTTTCTGCTTTTTCTCCAGGTGTTACAGCAGTTATGTCAAAGAGCTGAAGACATCTCTAACAGTGAGTACACACAGCATACGTCTCCTCTTTTTCACACTGTGCTCCTGCTATATGTTTGCGTGCTTCAAAACAGTTGATGCGCAAGTTTTTAAAATACATATTGTCACCCACTTCTGCTTTTTTTTTTTAATGGCACGCCAGAACAAACTTGCAGACTCCTCCAGTTTCAGGCCTAATTTGATTTTCATTCATTCAGTGAAAGAGGATGTTTTTTTTCTTCCCCAATTAAATTTAACAAGAGCCCCTTGAAAAGCAGTTGTTATGATTACATTACAAATTCGGGGTTCATTCAGTGAATCAAGCAATTAATTAGATTTCTCCCATTCTAATCAGAATATTTGTCTGAAATGTACGCGCCTAATAAACATCCTTTGAGTTCGCTATCTGTTCGGAGCCAACGCCGAATGTAAATGGTTGTTAACTGTGCCCTGCAGTGCTTCTAGGTTAGAATCTTGGATTGGGTTTAGTTGTTTATGTGTATGTGCAGCTTTAATCCCCCCCTCCCCTCCCTTCGTCCCTTCCTTTCTTTCTATCTTTCATTTTCTCTGTTTTCTCACTCTGTCTCTGTGTGAGAGCTTGCTGTACTCTGGGGCGCGGCTGCGTCCTCAAGGCTTCACTTCACACACACCAAGGTGGCAGTTTGTTGTTCCACACACAGACAATGACTTGCACTTTTCTCTCCTGCCTGACTTGATGGCCTTGTGCCTGTGTGTGTGTCACTAGATGAAATGGGATCTTTTATAAGAACGTTTTTTACTGAATGCAGAGTGCAAGGGAAATACCTGTTTCGCCTGCCTCTTTAGCCTTGTGTGTTACCAGATCTGATTCCATCAGCTCTAAACCGTCACTGCTTCATCTTCTCTGCCTGTGAATGATACATTATATCCCCCCGCAGCTTGGTGCGAGCTGGTTGTATCATTTATGATAAGTATTGATGAGTCCTCTCTTGGGGAATCAATTTCTAGCCTTGTAGCTCAACCCCCACACCACTGGCTGTTCCTGACTGGTGTCTTCTTGGCTGCTTGACTTTTTCCTGCAGCCCCATAGAGAGCACGCACAGCAGAGCACAGGGAAAGATGGAGCTCATCCAAACAGCTATGGTGTAATTAGCTGACATTTGTTGCTTGGAAGACAAGAGAAGGAAAAAGGAAAGAGCTGCTCAACTCAAACACCCAAAGGAATATGCAAATGTTGAGAGAAAATGAAAGAAAGACAGAGAAATGTGTCTAATGGCACGTAGATATAATTATATTACATTCACGTATTTGTGTGTGTGTGTGTGTGTGTGTGTGTGTAATTGTGTGTGCTATGAACCCATTGAACTTTATGGGAGTATTTTTGTCAGTGTTTTGCCACTAGAGCACGAACCATTGGTCTCCGGAAAGGACTAATAAATATATTAGGATGAGAATGACTAATACCTTCGTCTGCTGTTTAGCGTTCCTGTTTTGCAGAGCATGTATTAAGGTATTCAACCACAACAGATAGGCATTACACAACCAGGCTACACAGTACCCACATGAAGCAGCCAGCCATCCACAACCGGGCAGATTCTCCGGTTCCAGGAAGGTTGTGCGTGTGCGTGCGTTCGCATGTGTGTGTGTTTAAGGGAGAGTGCCGTAATGCATGTTGGACTATCTGTACTTAAGCCAAGGTGCTGTGCGAAGGAGCAGCAATGCTTACGCAGCCCCATCTGCTTGATCCAAGCTTGAAATGCAATGCCTTTTAATGACAAAATACTGAGTGGCTGGGAGGTGTGCAGAAAAGAGTGTGTGTGTGTGTGTGTGTGAGTGAGGGTGTGTGTGTGTGTGTTGTATGAGTGTGAAATAGAGAGGAATAAAGGGAGAGGGAGAAGGAGAGAGAAAAACATCTCGAAGGTCAGGAGCAGCGGGCGGCCGTAGGGGAGAGACACGTGAGACAGAGATAGTCTTGCGTCAGCCCCACAGCAGTCCGCTCTTTATGTGCGTGCCTGTGTGTGTGTGTGTGTACGTGTGTGTCCTGTGGGGCCAGCATTTCCATCCGCATCCCACCGTGTGTTACAACGGAGAAGCATGCCAGTGTTTCTATTCTGAGTGTCTCGTTCTGCAAGGATAGATAGATAGATAGATAGATAGATAGATAGATAGATAGATAGATAGATAGATAGATAGATAGATAGAAGAACCCTATTTGTATAAAACAAGTTCTTCAAAGTTTGTTAAAACATGGGTATTAAAAGATGTAAACACTGGTAATTCTAACATACATTGTCAGAATGTTTTGTCATGACTTTTTTGCCTCATCTCAATAAAATATGTTTTTTCGTAGAACCCTCGGAACACAAAAGGGTTATAGGTGAAACCCTTATGATGTGTATTTTTATGTTCCCCTATGTCAGTTCTGCATGCAACCCTTAGGATATAAAAGGGTTCTTGTTATAATGCTCAGGGATTCTGGTTCTAGATGAAAACTTTGGAATATAAACAGGTTCTGGGTAAAACATCCGTAGAGGGCTCTAGATGAAACTCTTGGAAAATAAAAGGGTTCTTGTTAGAAAGCTCTGGTTGGGCTCCAGTTGAAAACTTTAAATCATAAAAGGGTTCTGGGTAGAACCTTGGGATATCAGAGAGAGGATTATGGGTAGAATCATTATGCCATAGAAGGGTTCTCTGCAGAACCTGTCACTGGGGATTCCGAGTGGAACCTTTCAGAGATAGTTCTAGGTATAAACCTTTATCTTGGGCTTTAGGTAGAACTCCCTGAAACTGTTCCAGGTGGAACCTTTATAAAAGGTTCTCTCCTGAACTAAAATGTGTTTTCTTTTGGGGGCAGGCCAAAGAACCCTATATGGTTCTAGTTAGTACTTTTATTTCTAAGAGTGTAAGTAGATAGATCAACAGACAGACAGACAGACAGACAGACAGACAGACAGACAGACAGACAGATAGATAGACAGACAGATAGATAGATAGATAGATAGATAGATAGATAGATAGATAGATAGATAGATAGATAGATAGATAGACAGATGTGTGAATACATGTTGTACATTACAGATGACTTAGAAGCAGTCAGTCACTGAGCTCCAGATAATTTTTTACTTGGCTCTTGTGACAGTGGAAGGGGAAATTACACCTTCTAGCCTGAGGGGAAAGAATTTGTGTGTCTCGTTGCCTGTCACAAAAACCTGAATAGGGTTTCATCAATCCTAGCAACTACTATCAATTTTCAGCTCTTATTCATGAGCCCTCTTTGTTTCTCGCAGTGTCTTTTTTCCCAGTGCCCTTTAAACTGGTGCTCTGTTAGATTGGGGAAGTGTTAGAGATAACGCCTAAACATTTAGTACTTTGTACTTGCCTCGGAGCTAAGATTGTTAAAAAGCTGCTGAGAGATTGTCCTCGGGATAGGGAGCAGTGCAGATTCAACAGACAGAATTAGTTTGGGGCTTACCCATCCATGTCTCTTTCTCTGTCTCTTTCACTCTCACTCCCGCTCTTTCTCCTCACGGTCACACAGAAGAAAACACTGACCGTTCCTCTTCTGCCTGCCTTGGCCCGCGTGGTCTCAACAGGGTTCAGTCCTCTAAGCCAGACTTTTGATTCACCCCCATTGCCAAACAGCCCCTGCTCTCCTTGTCCCTATGAAGGGGCTTCAGCGTGGGGCGAGGCTGCTCTTTTACAGACCCTTGTGCCATGAATCACTGCTCGCACCCGGGGAGCCTCAGTCCACTCGGGGGCTGCCTGCCTGGACGATAATGTGCGTGGTCATGAGGGGGCCATTTTGAATGGAGGGCCAGACAAAACAGGAGCTAAAGAACCCAAGCTGTGAGCTTTCCCAGAGTGAGGGCAACAATGGGAGCGGCCTGTGTGCGTGTGTATGTGTGAGTGTGAGTTAATGTGTTTGTTGTAGTAGAGAGAGATGTTGGACACACAATGCTGAGTTTTGGGTGTCATAATGTAACGTAATTGCATGCCAGTAATTTATGAAACATTAGGAGTAGACCCCATACATCACAAACCTTTTAGCCCCCCACACAAACGGGATTGCAATTTGAGCTGCTTGGATTCAGCACTAATGCCTGTTTCGCTGTTAGGTTTGAAAACAAGATGACCAAGTCTTTGCCATCACTTGCACTTACCTACCAACCAACCAATCACATCATGCTCACACTGATGGAAATATTTCATCTACGATATAATTTTTTATTGCTATGACCAGAGCTTGAAATTAACTTTTCTCCACAGTGTCCAGAATCTGTCCCAAAGTCTGTTTTCAGTTGTCCTAGACTTAACAACCAATAGCTACATTTACATGGAAACCAATAATAAAAAAAATCATAATAATACTGCAATTAGAATATATTCTGCATATTATTTAAGCACATGTCCGTCCCATGAACTAGTTTTTGGGGGATGCTGGGTTGCAGAAACATTGCAGTAGCAAATCAGTACTGGTTGGCAGCGGATACAATTTTTCTGAAACCTTTAAAGATTTAAAGATTTTATTATTATTTTGAAGACACAGTGTGGGCCCATCTTGAAAATTACTGGGCTTAACCACTTCTTCTGTTATATTTCTGGCAGGTTAGACACTTTACAGCAGGCAGAACCAGTTTGCACATGTCAAAATGTGCATGTGCAAACTGCAGTGCAAATGCAAGCTTGTTTATAATTGGTTTGCACAGGGTTTCTGTGGGTCTTTCGAAAGTCTAAAATCCAATAATCTGATATTTAGACCTAAAAATGTCTTAAATATGACTCTGACAAGTCTTAAAAATTGGGTGGATCAGAAATTTTTTTACGGCTCATGCTTTAAACAAGTCCAGCAACTCTGTTAAGTGACCTCTGGTCAGCAGTTTAGTCTGTGTCAACATAAATTAATTTACTTTGAAAGTAAATCTGGGTCTCAGATTTTCTTTCATATCCTTTGTACTTTTTTGTCTGTATGAATGTTAAATAGGTCTTAAATTGCATTCACAATGATCTTAAAAACGTGTTAAAAAATCTTAAATATAAAGTTGTTGAAACCTTCAGAAACCCTGTATGCAGCAATGGAAAATTACAGACACAAATAAACACTGTAAACACTTTATTTTAATCAAAATGACGGTGTGTATTATGTGTGAGGTAGTGTAGTTGTTTGTGTTGGGTGCCACCTTGCATTTTAACAATTAAAATGATGTATATTCCATGACACATAAATGTAATAATTTAATTTGTAATAAGTTTCTCAAGAGAAATGGCACCTAGGACACAAAGATATGCCACCATATCTTTGTGTCCTAGGTGCCATTTTTATTTTCCCTGGAACAATGGGACATCCTTAATTTTTGAGTGCTGGTCAGACCATCCAAAATTGACAAAGTCTTGCGTGACATTTTGCTAAAATAAAGTTAGCGACATAACATAAGTTTGTAACTCTGAATCTGTCACATGGTTTATTGGGTTTAAAGGTTTAAAACCTGCTCGTATGCAATTACATTTTACATTTTATGTTTGTTGATTGTTCATTGCTGGTTTTACTGTTGTGTTAACTGAATAGACTTATAGGCCTATATAGTTAGCTTTGTTTTTTTAAAGCCTGACTAAAATTGTTAATATGGCTATTAGTATGTGGTTATTATTTGTATCATTACTATTAGAAAGCAGTCATTGTTTGCTGTACTTAGTTTGTACATGCATGTAAGTGCTGCAGTGTTACTCTTTTATGAAGATAATTAAGCAGACCACACACAGACACTCTCTTTCTCTCTCTCTCTTTCATACACACACACACACACACATACACACACATACACACATACACACACATACACACACACAGACCACTTTCACCCGACGCCAGCTGTTGCCCTATGAGAGCCTCCAGGTTTATTGGGTCTATCTGCTGCGTTTATGGCCAGACCACATCTCTTCAACTGTCTTTATCCCTTCGTCTCTGTCTCCATCATGGCCTCTTGTCTCTTGACATCCTCCACAGCTTCCTGTCCTCTAACCCCCTTCCCCAGCTCTTATTTCCTCCCTGCTTCAAACACCCACACACCAAACACATAGTCCACTATGGGCCTGTTTTTTTTTCTGACTACAACTTGTGCCTGTGGCTGCAAATAGTTTGTCCCTACCGGGCCCGTGTGTCTCCGGGCCTGTCGTCCAGGCCAGGTTGTAACCTGGATACAGCTGTAGTCCAGAGGAGCCATTAGCAGTGCCAGGAGGCCCACAGCTCCCAGTGAGGGCTCATTACTGTATTTGTGCAGTCACACTTCTCCTATGAAACACAGCAGTGTGCCTGGTGAAACTAGCCAGGACATTGAGCCTCGGGGAAACCATTACAGCTTCATTTGGAGTTCTGAGAGAATGAGAGAAAGAGACACAGAGAGACAGAGCAAGGTTTCATTGAAAGAGGAGGACGAATACTAAGAATTATATTAATCATTAAACACCTCCAGCTTTCCCTGTACTTAACTGTGAGAGTGTGAGTGTCTGTGTTTATTGGATTTTATTTGCTCTTTGTTCAGTGTGTGTGTGTGTGTGTGTGTGTGTGTGTGTGAGCGAGTGTTTGTGTGCTCTCTGAGGCCCAGTTCAGCTGTCTGGTCTGGTGTGCAGATGGCCGAGTTGGGGCCTGCTGAATGAGGTACCCCCTTTTCTTTCCCTCGTTCTCTTTATCTGTCCTCATTTCCTTTCCTCTCCTCCTCTCCTTTCCTCTCCAGCTTTTTCTGCTGGGTTTCATTTACCAGTTACATCCCTGGCTGCCTCCTCTCTTTCATCACCGCATCTGCTGAGGGCCATCTTGGGCAGAGGAGAGTTTTCCACCGCTCTATTTTCCCCCTCTCCCTCCTTCTTTATGCGCCTCTCAGGGCTCGGTGCGGCAGCTATACGCGGTGGCTTTGGAATGAAATGTCTCTTAACCGAGCCATGTGCCCCGGAGCTACGGTAATTGCAGGTGAAATTCAGCTTCCTCTTTAAAATGCCATCTCTCATTTCCAGTTACCGGCCCCCTCCGTATCTCTCTGTCTCTCTTTCTCCTGCCTCCCTCCCCTCCCCTCCTGCCTCTCCTCCTCTCTCCCCCTCTGGCTGTCTTTCAGAGGCGTGTGAATCCCTCAGCCCCTGTCGCGTCTCTCTGCCCCAACAGACACTCCCACAATGCACAGCGCTGATGGTTGCACAGTGATATCAGCCATGCAGAGGAGAGGGAGGGCCGCTGATGTTTGTGCGTGTACACAAGTGTGTGGTGTGTGTATGTGTGTGTGTGTGTGTGACGGAAAGAGAAAGTGCAAAGATAGTATGACAGTAACTGAAAGTGTGTGTTTGTTTGCGAGTGGGAGACAATGAGCATATACGTCTAGAGGAGAGGAAGTGTGTTAGAGTGTGTGTGTGTGTTTGAGTGTGTGTGTTGTGTGTACAGCGTCAGCAAGGCGTGAGCCGCGTAGAGGTGACATCAAGGTGAACACGGCGTGCGGAATGCTCTGCCGACTCGGGAGGCAGCAAATGGCTCTGTGGCAGATGGAGTCTTTGTCAGGGAAGAAAAATGGCAGCTCAAGAGCGTCAGAGAGACCCCCCCTCACCCCACACCCCCTCACCCCCACTCACACACTTATACACACACTCACACACTTCTACACACACCACTTTCTGTCTCTCACACTGTCTCTACCTCTGTCTTTTTTTTTTCTCTCGCACAGTTGGTCACACACATGCATACATGCAGCAATACATGCATGTACCCACACATACCCAAATACACACAAAGACAAATGCACACACACATATTGACACACATACATACCCCCCACCACCCCACCCCCCCTCCTTAGCGAGCTGGGCTGGCGGGCGGTGACCTTCCCCTGCTCAGAGGGTTCCCTGGCTGTTTGATCAATTATCCCTCTCCCATTGTTTACCAGGAAGCAGGAGTATAGAGAGGAGAGGAGAGAGAAGGCTCAAAATGGCCACTGTCAGGTGGAGGGATCCATTTCCCTGCCAGCGTGGGGGTGGGGGTTAGAGGGAGAGACAGAGAGAGACGGAAGGGAGAGAAAGAGAGACCAGAGCTGTGAAGCATGCTTAGAGGGAAGGGAGGAGCGTCGTTGCCTGCCTGGCAGCTGGGGATGATATGACATTATACTGAAGGTATAGCTCTGACAGTGGTTAGCATTTGAGATGCTGCTGAGTGTCATCTGTTAGACCCCCAAACTTTGCACAATCAGGGATTAGTTGTCAATATCTAAATCCCAAAAGAGCACAAATTTTCTGGTGTTATGCATGAATCAATCCTGAAATGTATTGTCATGTCCGTGCGATGCTGCAAACACACACGCATGTATGCATAATGCCACAGTACTGCAGGTACACTTCCTATTTTTAGCGTGGAGCGGTGAGGGGGGGTACATACTCTAAAGGTCAGGTGGCAGCGAGAAAAAAACGAGTGGGAACAAATGATGCACTAAGCGAATGACACTCTGAGGTCCTGCTTTAATATGTATGTATCGCAGGTTGATGGCTGATTTCATTAGCGCCTCTCATTGTTATGCATAGATTGTCCTCCTGCAGCAAAATGAATATTGTATTCACACGCGCGTGCACACACACACACACACTCAGCCTCATACACACACAACAAACCAGCGTTTTCCAGGGAATACTGTATGTTTGGATCTTGCAGAGGGCTCGAAGAAAAGGTTGATGTTTCCACAGGCTGTTATCTGTGTCGGCTATAATTAAAACAATTTACAGTGCTGTCATTTTAACGCAGGGTTTTTTGACGCTGCTGTGAACAATTCCTGTCAGGTAGTCGGTGTGATTATTTAGGAGTCCTTGTTGATATTAAGAGTAAATTATTTCCAAAGCAGCAAAGAAAGGCTATCTTTGTTTAAATGACTGGAGCAGAATAAGTCATGTCGTGTCTGAGGGTTCAGATTACGTCACTTCAGTTTACCTAAATCTTTGTGTGTGTGTGTTTGTGTGTGTGTGTGTGAGAGAGAGGGAGAGAGAAGAGAGAGAGGGACAGGAGATTATGCTGAGTGTATTGCCATTAGCAACTATATGCTCATCATAGCACACAAATAATACATATTAAGGATGTCACAATTCTCCAAATCCACATTTCAGTCTGACTTTTGATTTTAAGGTCACAATTCAATATGATTTTCGATTGAAACTTTTTTTTTCCAAGTAATGATGGCTCTGCCATTGGTAGAGTATCAAGTATTTATTTATATAAAGATCAACAGATCATTGGTTTTATGCCCTGAAAACTGTCATTTACATTTTCAAATCCTTCTTTCAAATTACTGGTGCTGGCATGTTGCCGCAGTCACAGAAAACTGCTTTGGGCTATAAGGGGTAGTGAAGAGGACTTTCAGATCAGGGACTCAGGCTGAGATCTGAATGCACTAAACCCCAAAATCCAGTTTGTTTGATTTGTGTGAAAACTGTGTACTGTACCCACTTGAAAAGTTGGTCTCGAGAAGTGTTCATATGTACTTTAGTATGGTTCACAGCAGGTGTGAAAGCGTACCAAAACAAGGAAGTGGCTGTTATATGGATTTTTCTGATTTCAGCTGACTTTGCTACACCATAGCAACACCATAAACAAATGTTGTGTAGATTATGATGCAAGTGCTCTTAGAAACATAACTACCATCATCACTAATGTCAAAGCTGAACAGCAGGGGAGTGGAGCAGGGGTGCATGGTACAGAGCAATCGTACCTAATGTGAAAACCCTTTTAGTTACTTTAGTCATCCGTAATATTGCTAGAAAAGCATATAATAATAGTTACTGAAAGGCTGGATATTGTGTTTCAAAAAATCCCCGTTCGTGGTTAGTTAAACAATTTGATGTATCCTTGATCATCATATATATCAGAGAAAAGCACAGAAGCAGGCTACCTGTAAGCTATGTTTAGTCATCTTTGCTGAGTCAGACAGTGATGTGCTGATTGGCATTTCCATCATTTCTTATAACAAGCTGAGCTGAGCCACATCTCACCTGAGATGGACGATCTCCTAAGTAGGGCCAAAGTGTGTCTGATGTTGTGTGGGTTGACTGCAGCCAACTCAGATTAGTCTTTTTGTAGCTTCTTAATGAATCTCTGTGGTTTGAAATTTAGTTTCTCTCCTGCATCACTGTTATACTTGTCGGTATCTGTGTTATTGCTTTATTTTACTGTTTCATGCTTCAGTTCAGCTGCACAGGGGTCATGTTAAGATAGTGCTGATGAAAACCCAACATTTCCTGGATTTGCTGCTTCATAATAAAAGCTTTTAATTAACAAAACAACCGAGAATTTTATTGGGAAGAATTTATGGCAAATGGAGTGTTTATTCACTGTTTTACAGCAGCTTGACTTGAGCTAAGGTCATCTTCAGTTAAAAAACACACCTTCAAGTGGGTAGTCCTGCTGTACAGGAGGTGCAATTCCCTGCCAGGGTATTTAAATTGTTTTTTTTTCTTCAGGCACATGCTGGACATGTGCAAGAGGGTGGGAATAGAGAGAGAGGGAAAAAAACACCGTAAGGATCTCTGATCCTGCTTTTGATTTCGATAAATTTGGCTCATTTCAATCGATTTTTCGATTTAGAATTGAAATTGTGACACCTCTAGAGAATACACATGGTGAGTGTGTGAAAATACCCGACCGCCTCTTTCTAATCCTGCAAGATGACTGTGTTTCAGCAGGAATTCCAGTCCTTAGTGGGACATGAGCAAATGTTCTGTGAGATATTAATAGCTATTGTGGGCGGAAAAAGGAAAAAAAAAGCTTCTGCATTTTTCCATATGTTTTGTAAGGAAACAGTCCAGATGGATTATCTCTTGGTCTGGAGCTTTCTCTTGCCTCAACCAGCTCAAATCCAAGTGGCGTTGAACTTGCCAGACTCACACACACACACACACACACACACACACACACACACACACACACACACACACACACACACACACACACTCAAACACACACACAGCACACACAGCAATGTGCTCACACTCCTCCCGTCTGAAGTACAACAGGCTATTACTGATTAACATGTCTAAACTCAGCCAGTTCAAAAAGCCACTCTAATTCCTTTTCCATCTTGCTCTCGTATGAATCATGGATGACGTGACGGTCTTTCTTCCTAACATACCTCACGTTCCTCGCAGTCACAGAGATATGTTTGTCGCCTTTCTATTTGTTGCCTGAGAAACCATGTTGGCTTGTCTTCTCACATTTCACACTTGGTTTCATCCCCTTAACCCCTAATGCTCAGCCTGGATGGGCTGCCTGACCTCTTGAGTCATGGATGTTAGACTCATTGGCATCACAAGGGCCAGCATTGGGCTTTATTTTGCTCTGTGATTGTAAGCACAGGCAAGAGCAAACTTTTTTTGGATCAAAGATATAAAAATAAATAAATCCACTCTTTGTCAACACATTTGTCATGTTTCTGTCGCAGATTTTAATTTTGTTCTATTTTGTTGCTGCTTTTTTTGATCCATTCTTTGGACTTGTACTTCTTTACCAACACAATTTTATAGTCCTTGTGAACTTCATGGTGTCTCATGTTTGAAGATTTATGAAGTAGTAAGACCTAGACATTCACACTTGGCCTTGTGCCTTTAATGCATGAAAACAAAACAAAAACACCCACACTCGCTCCTTTTCTGAGTTGGCACACACAAGTACACACAGATACTCATAGAAACATTATGTGGTGTGACAGGACGTCACATATTCAGAGTTTCACAGCAGGCTGGCATTCCAGGACAGCAGAGAAGAGATAATGTCAGTGCCCTGCTGGTTAACTCACTGTTTTATCCTGTTTCTGGGCCACAAAGCGTGAAGGGTGTCTGTTTAAGACACACACACACACATGCATACCTTAGACACTCACACACAGACCACGTTGCCTCTCCCAGCCTGTTAGACGACAACGGCTGAAAAAATATACAAGTGACAAAAGATGCCCATAGACATGGCTGCCAGCATAGACAAAAGCTATGCTCTTTTGTGAAGATGTATCTAAGTTTTCTGTTTTATGACACATGGTTTGTGGAACCAGGAAGTGTGCCACACTGACTGACAGGATGTAGGATGATGTCGCGTTGGTGTATGAATTTAGAGGTCACAGTCCCCTAAAATAGCTTTTTTGAGTGTATTATTGTGCAACACATCTACTTAAAGAGCAGGCTTTGTGAGCGCGTTGATCTTCCATAACCCAGCGTGGCTATATTTAAATGAAGAAATCAAATTCACCTAGTCAGCAGCGGAAAAAAGAGCTTCCTCTCCAAACCGCCCACACTGCTTTCAGCCTTGTTGTGACTTGTTTGTCTGTCGTTGGAGGATTTTGGCTTCTTCCAGAACAATTGCACTTAAAAACCCTCAGCTCCAGAGAGGAGTTGGTAAAAAAAAAAAAACATCAACACAAATATGCGAGTGGAGCCTGTGAGACGGAAACTGGAAAACACTCCCTCCTCTCCCACTGCCACACTGTAGCCTCTCTCTGTATGTGTGTCAGGTGCATGCATGCTATTGTTACTTTCATCACTGGTGTGTGTTGTCATGTGCAGCTGTTTGCTCTCCAGTTAGTGTTCTGTGTAGCGAGTTAGTGGAGTTACAGCAGTGTGGAGCTTCTCTTCAGTCTGAGCTTCTCTCTGATTTATTCTTAACATCTGTCTTTGGCAGGTGTGTGGAACCACAAGGTCCTCTCTCTGAGCCTGTGATGTAGCTATCATTGCGGCGGGCAGTGTGTGTGTGTGTGTGTGTGTGTGTGTGTGTGTGTGTGTGTGTGTGTGTGTGTGTGTGTGTGTGTTTGTGTGTGCGTGCATTTGTGCAAAACAAGAGAGAGGGCCTTCCTTTCTCCACCCCCTCTCCTTGGGATGAGTCATATTTGAGCCCTGTGTAATCCAAGCCCGTGTTTCATGTGTGTGAACAGACAGACCCTGAGCAGTGGTCTTGGTCCTGACTCCCTCTGGGGCAGTGAGTGGGTGAGACACGGCTATCAACAACAGGCCCAGGCAGCTTCGGTTTCAGCCTCGCCACATGAGGAATCCACTCATCTTGACATATGCACAGATGCACCCACCAAACACAAGCATGCATTTCACATAGAGCGCTCATTCTTGAAAATTGGAACTGTTTTTGGGGGGCTTTGATGTTCTCTCTTCAATTATGCTTGGAAAATATATTTTAAAACATAAAACTCTTAAAGGAGTTTGCTGATGCTTGCCCTCTTTTCTTGGTCGCACTGCCTTTATCAGCGATTGACTCGTCCTCAACATCATCCATTAATGACCACGGTGACTTTGGCAATTGTCCGTGAAATTTCACATAAGCCCATGTAAAACTGACAAAAATGCAGAGTGCACCTGTACACTGCAGCCAGCCACTGTCCAATAAGTCTTGGTGGGCATAAAGTAGTTGAATGCCTTGACTAATTAATCTGAAGAGGTAGAAAAAACACTGCTGCCACCAGTCTGTAACCCTCTGTTCTTGGTAATAAGCGGACTACAACTTTTGTTTGTGTGCTCTTCTTTATTCTCCCATTATTCTTCACCAAAATGGCCTGACGGCACAGTACACTCAACTTCACTCTTTGGGGTTCACAGCAGGGTCAACATTACCGTTGCATGTGGCACCATACTCATACCTGTCCCCCCTAAATAATGGCAGGTAGGAACTAATTAGCTCTTAGGCAAGAGGGAAATGAAAAAAAAATACTACACATGTAAATGTGTGATTAAAATACTGTAAATTATAATGAAATAATTATATGTCCATTATAACATTGTGGAATGATTCCTGAAATATATCATGTACACAGTAAACTACAGATTACTAAGGAACACAAAATTAACAATTAACTTGCTACAAATAACCCAAAAACTATGGTTACACTAGCAGCAGGAAACAGCAACAACGATTTGTTACATTTAGAAAGTGAGCATCTGATGAAAATAAAACATGTTTATAAAGTTATTAAGAACTTTAATGGCATTATTAAGTATTTATATTGGTACTCAGTATCAGCAAGTACCCAAATGTAAGTACTTATACTTGTAATTGCTCTGAAGAAAATGGTATCGGTGCATCCCCAGTAGGTATTGTTACTTTTAGTTTGTGAAGGCTTTGAAGGTGTAAAAAAATTAAAAAATAAAGTAAGCCAAAACATTTTGTAAATATATTAAATCCTTCAGGAATAAATTTTCACAAGAAAATTTGAATTATATTCTTTGTAGAAATAATTTTTTAATAATTTTTTTTTTGGAAGAACATAATTTGTCCCAATTCTCAAGAATGAGTGAAAGCCAAAGCTATTCTTCTTTTCCCTGCTCAGCTCCTCCTTAAATAATATCAGGTAACAAAAGGGGCCTGATGTCAAGCATTGTGATTGGTTCATCTATGAGGAAGTGTTAGGATCCAGAGGATGGGCCAGTGGATATAGTTTCACATGAAAAGATAGAGTGACAGAACGGTGACGCTCAGTCTAACACAGGTAACTCTGTGTGTCGGTGTGTGTGTGTGTTTCTGGTCACGTGTGTATCCACCTGTGGGAGTGTGATTGCACTGCAGTAATGTCAAGGCTGTGTTTGACATAGTCAACAATGGAAGCTCAAATATTTTGACTTTTTATATGAAATCATGCAGGGGAAGTGTGGTGACACAGGAAATAGGGCCATGTCACAGAGAAAAAAAGGAGTTCTATTCTGTGGATATTCTGCACAGCTTTTCAAAGCACCCCATCGCTGGTGTGACAAACTCTTTTAAAGGCACAGCTGGACTTTTAAAAGGTTCTTCTACATTTGCCCCCAGGGGGTAGAAAAAGTGTCCTGGAGTGAGCAGCAGAAAGGTGATACTGGCAGAATGGTCGAGTGAAGCTGTTTCCCATTAGAGAACTCATTTATTATCTTTTTATTCTGTATATAAGGGCAAAAGTGTCAAACTTTATCACATATTGAACAATAGGGAATAAAAAGCTTTTCTCACCCAGGTAAAATATTTAGTTGGAATTAAAGTTTCTCTTGGCGGTTAAAGAGAAATCCAGGCAGATGTAATATTCTGTGTGTGTTGCTCAATATATCCTGACCTGATTTTGTCATTTGACAATGATGAAAAGGTAGGCAGGCGCACAGAAACAAGAACACAAGGATTGGCCAGTGACATTTTCACTTTGCAAACGTTATTCATTGAATCTTTTGGGACCAGCTTTTTTCAGAACAGCTTCGAATCAGATGTCACAATAACAGGGCAGAAATAAAGAAAGGAAAGAACAAACCGTGTGAAAGAAACATTATGCATGCCTCGAGGCAAACTGTGGTGACCACCATGTTGTACAGCTCTGGTCTTAATCTCAGCTCACTGAATTGTGGGTTTCCTTGACTTGACTCTTTCTCTCACACGCAGATTTCCTGTGTTTGTGTCATACAGTGAAGTTTCTTGCTATTTTTGTGGCACTTTTGGAATCTTCAAATTTAACAGTGTAGTTGGCAAAGATCAAAATGTTTTGATTTGGTTCACTTGAAACACATTTATCCTTTCAGTTTCCACCATGCTGTGGGCTGTGTGTATGTGTACGGCACAAAAAAAAAAATGGATGCACATGAATACCTACACTGTTAAACATTTAACTATACTGAATTTGGAAAGACAAGTTGAGGCAATTTTACTTATGATATATATAAAAAATAGTTTAGTAAACTAGAGTTACTAAAGTTGTACTTAAGAAAGCAGTGCATGTTGGGAAGTCTGCTAGTATGCTGATCATGTTTCTTTAGAAACTAAATTTAAGTTCATTGAACTCTGTGCAGTGCATTCATTCAACTTATCATTTAAGTTCATGTGTATACGTTCTGAGGTGTTATAAAAATAAATACTTGAACTTTTAAGTTGAATTAACTTGAACAGATAAAAAATTTGTATATTTGCATTAAGTTAATGAGAAATGATTACTTGATTCCAATCGATTCCTGTATGCTTTTTTACAGTGTTCCTGTCTGGCACCATCAAAAAGCTACTTCAACAAATATTTTAACAAGTGCATGGATCAGTGGAGCTCAAAGTTAAACTGATTAACAGTGGCCTGTTTATCATTTCTGAATCATGCTGAATTGGCATCTTGCTTTTAATTTGTTACCTTAAATTTGGAACCAAGTGAAAGTGGCTTTGCTCTAGTTATATGCTTGCCATCTGTGAGTATTTTTGCAAGTTATGTAACAATAGCAACAAACTTCCACTGTCATAAACACAGAAAACACTAATCTTTCAGCAAGAGATTTTATTTATGCAATTACAGCCATATGTCCTGATGGCCTTGTGGTCCAAGATACATACCAGTCATCCACAACGTCTCTGGTTGCTGTATGCCACCCCCTTCAAAAATGTTGTGTGTCATTAGATTTGTAGTATTTTATAATCAGACAAAAAGCACCGTTTATCCTTTGATTATAGACCACTTTAATTATTTGGGTCAGCAAACATTGCAAGGCTTTGTGTCACTGAAGTAAGTGAACATCTCAGTGCTCAACAAGAAAATGAAGAGTCGAATTGAGAAATCATTTGGATACAAAGCAAAGGCATATAAGCTGCTGTGTGTCTGTGGGATACGTTTATAAATGGTCTAGTAAATAATAAACAGATACAGTGACTCTTTACTGCTGGTTCTAGTTTAAATGGCTTTAGATCACCGATTATGTTATCATCAGACCTTCACCCATACTTTTATGATGTGACATGTGGTTGTTATGCCATGCACATTTTCCTTTTTCATCATCATAGTTGATACAATCCCAACCTGTTTCTGTACTGTCTCATTCACAAATTGAACAAGACTTTCTCTGAACTGGAATACCTTTGAGAACCTCAGTAACATCGAATAGGGGTAACTTATGTCATATTTAATGAACTGTTATTTGAAGACAGAAACATGCTTTTATTATGGACGTATGTATCATCTCACCATCATCCTACCAACATATTTAACCTACAAGAACTACCAACTGGGGTCGAGGGGGATTCGAAGAATAAATTACTGTAAGAGACAATTATCATAGAAATTTTTTATTTGTTGTTAGTTATGTAATCAGTGCCACCTGAAGAAAAAAAAGCAGATAATTATTATTGTAGGAAAGTTTTTTACAGGTTTGTGTAAAATGATCTTAGACAGAGCACATGAGGAAACCTGTCTGCTGCATCTGTGTCTGTCTCCTTCAAAATGACTGACAGAGAGCCCCTACCCCCTGATCGTATGTGGTACTTTAATAGGATCCATGGCAAACATGAATTAATATTTTTGTGTGTTATATATGTTATCATCATTACATATTGTTTTTAAAATGGTCTCATCTATTAGTAATGAACTATAAACATACAATAAACTTTGTTTATACAGCACTATTTAAAACAAAGTTCCAAGTACTTTACGAGACAAATAAAAAAGATAGAGAGTAATAAAAAATAATTTAAAAAAAACTATATAAACTGTGTACAGCATAAAACAAAAGTAGTTATATGAATAGTACAGTAAACAGTATAAAATGATTGAAAAGACAATCAATGAAAGAGAGAATGCACTTGTGTAAAAAAAAGTTTAACAAATAACTTAACAGATAAAATCAAACCAAAACCCCTGTAAAAGTGCACAAATGTGTTTTAAAAGAGATTCAAAGGAAGATAAGGAACTTGCCAGTCTAATATCCCCAGAGAGGTTTTTCCAAAGAGTGGGCGACCTAACAGAAAAAAGCTGATAAACCTTGGTCCTCAGTCTGGATTAAAATTGCATCGGCTGAATTGGTTGCTTTTGACTGATATGTATTTGTCTTTTTAAAATGCACTATTTAAAACAGAAACAGAAAACAATTATGTGAATTAGGAACAAACTGATGGGTGATAGAGTTAAGTGCCTGTGGGATATGACAAAAAGTATATCTCCAGGGTCTGAGGGTATCGTAGTTGGTAAGATTAAGGTTAAAGGATGATAGAATTGCCCATACTAAAAGATAAAAGTGGCACGTAATTGGGTGTTACCTTACTGTAAAAATCAGAGTTTTCAGGCTTTATCTTCAGGTCCTAACTTCACTGTCTCACACAAACAACAGTTAAACTAATCAAGCCATTGGTCAGGCCCTGAAGCTGCTTTGGTCAATTTGGAAATGTGCAGCTCAATATGGACTTAATGAAAACCTTACAGTCACTTACCCAACAAATCAACATGCAGATGCTCGCCAGGACTGCTGTGGAGCCTGAAAACAGGACAAGTCAGTTTAATATTATGCAGTTGTTTTGTCAAAGAAGGAACAAGGAGTGTCGTCACACATCGCATGAGCTCACAGTCGGGGAGTACCACAGACGTGTATTGGCAAGCTTTTAAAAAAAGTGATGAGATTTGCTCTCGACTCTGTCTTCCTCCCCTACTTTGTGTCTGGAGCGGTGGAGTGGGAGTGAATGCCAGGCTTTATTTGTCTGGAATTATCTGCTCAGTTCATCAGTAAAGGTTGAACAGATTTACTAACTGTCACAGATAGTTTACAGAGACTAAGCTGAGATATTTCACTCTAAAACCTACGCAAATATTACTATTTTCCCTCTTCTCCGTTTTGGCTGCATTTTGTCATTCTTGTGTAATATGGATGTAAATTAGTGCCTGATATTGCGGCTTATGTGTTTGTGTGTGTTTACGTGTCTGTGTGTGTGCGTGGGCATGCGCATGCATGTGTATGTGTGTTTTTTGTAACAGTACAAAGATGTCCCAAGGGTTTTTTCCCCTTTTCTCATTACAAATGCTAATGTCACATTAATGAAATCGGCTTAGTTTAAGGTTTGTAGCGTAGCCTACACTGAGAGATTTGGCCTCGACACTTCCCACATATTTCAAGTTGAATCACATTTTTTCCTGTGGGCATACTATTCTGAGTTACTCTAAAATGTACCGGCCCTGAGTGAAACTTTGGGGGAAAAGTTTAGAGCACGCTTGCCAAGCTTTGTCATCGTTGTAAATTGTCGGGCCACAGGCTGTGGGCTGCCCAGCTTCCTGAAGACGGCTGTTAGCTTAGCTACAGCACTAATGGCTTCAATGAGGGGCTGGCTAATCTAAACATTGTGTTAATGTGCTAGCAGCGGTTTGTAGAGTCACTAGCTGTTAATCATTGCTCAACAGAGAGCTTGTCAGGCACAACAACATGCCAGAGAGTTAATCATGGTTATAGATCCCTGTTTTCCCTGTTTTATGCAGAGGACATATTTAACAGCTGGGTTTCTAATCATCAGGCCTTTCCAGTAAGCATGTGCAGTAATATCAGCAACTATTATTCCAAGGGGCAAATAAAGATGTGAGAAACCAGTAGATTTCAAATTTGTCTGACCATCTCATGTAAAAGTAGAGGGGCACTTACTCGCTGATTCATACAGGGTTCCCACAGGTGCTGGAAATCCTTGGAACGGATTGAATGCATTTTCGAGGTTTGAAAAGTGCTTGTAGTTTGGATAATTTGGATGTTTATAGCACAATAACATCTGATTTACAGCTGTTTTTTTCAATTGATAACAGGTATCAGTAAATACTAAAACTTCATACAGTCTGCATTACCATCTCAGCCAAACTGTTAATCTTACTTCCAAAGTTCACCCAAACCACCAAAACCCTCGTGACCATAAAACTGGCAACAATCCCTACTCAGAAAGTATACATCATCATTCATAACACACTGACCTAAAACACTACAGGCAGCATTACATAAATGATGAACTTTTATCTTTGAGGTTTGAATAATTTATCACATAAATCAGTATTCCATTATAGACTAAGAATAACCTTTATCAACTGTGCTAAAGCGTAACAAGAATGAATCTCAAATGCAGTAATTTCCGTCAGTATAATTTGTTTTTTCTGTATCTTTGCAAATACTAATTTGCTTGTGAGAAATAGGAAGTTCAAACGAACAACAAATCCCTGAAAAAATACATTACTTAAACAGTCTACCTGGGTTTTCATCTGAAGTTGCAATCAGCTTGGAATGATTTTTAGGCCTATGTTATTTCACTGTTAATATTCAGCTAAGATATTCTATATATTTCAATATAGCTGCATTACAAAACTTGTAATTTAAAGATGACCTCCAGTTATTTGTATTTCCTCCTGACACTTATGTCATTTGTACCTTTTACCCATAAATCCTGGGTGTGATGGACATTTTCAAATCTTTCCCTGGTGTTTTACTTCTTGCCTCAGTTTATCATTTTTTCCAAATACTGAAAGATATTTAAAGCTTAAACATAGACTAAGAGGAAGAGATTGTTCTTTGTAATTAAAAGCCAATTTTGTAAAAATTGATTAGATTATGCTAATCAGGGGAGATTATATCTTAAAAGCAGTGTGAGGAAGGGAGATAGAGGGAGTGTGAAGAGTGGAAAGGAGTGACAGTCCAGCCGCCATTACAAGCTGCTGATTTCTGCAGAGTGCTTCATAAAATGTCAGAGCGCTTCTCCCTGAGCAAGACACTGAAAAATGGCAGCGCTGTGATGTGCTGGCACCTCACCTGCTGCACTGTGTGTGTGTGTGTGTGTGTGTGAGAGAGAGAGGGTGTGTGTGTGAGTGTGTGTGTAAGAGGGAGAGAGCGCGAGAGGAAGAGAGAGTGTGTGCATTTGTGCAAGTGTGTGCTTGCCCCTATGTGTGTGTACATGCCTGTATGTGTGTTTTTACATCTGTGTGTGTGTGTGTGTGTGTGTGTGTGTGTGTGTGTGTGTGTGTGTGTGTGTGTGTGCGTGTGTGTGCGTGTGTGTGTGTGTGTGTCCATGCTGGCCTCCCTCCCATGTTGCAGTGAAGCAGAACAGAGTGGCTGACTGCCCGCTGCTTTGCCTCCCTCTCTGTCAATACAACACCATTCTCTTCCAGCCAGTCATTTTCACATGTTTAACATTAAGTAAAGCATCCGTTAGAACAGAGGAATACAAGTGATTGACATATTGAGTTTAATACTGCTGGATTTTCTCTCATCAGGGCTTTAATGTAGCCAGATCATTGTTCTGAAAACTGGTCAACAGCTTTTAAAACCACTTGTTTTCAGTATTCGAAAACACATGTAACACTGTGGATTGTGTAAACATCTAACATGTTTTCCTGTTTACTGGCTGAGGTTAAGCGCATGTTTACCTTCATTTGCCATTTAGCATTTGTCTGTTTGTGTTGGAACAGAAAGCCAGGGTCTTATAATGAAGTCATTATGGTGCAGGTGTTATTAATGTTGATTTCAACAAAAGACCAGAAAAGGGTAAAAAGCAGAGTGAGAGGAGGAGAGACTGGGTGGGAGAAAGGTGTTAAGGTGGAGGGTTGCAGAAGAGATAATAAACACAGCATCAAGACACAGATGTGAGCAGCCTTTTCATTAAGCAACATTAACAGCGAAGTGTATAGCCAGTTGGAGTAACTCAAGAAAGCTGAAAAGCATAATTCTGCTTGTGAAAGACCAAAAATGACACGCATAGTATTTTATCTCAGTATTTTATCTCTGTCTCAAAAGATCATGTTTTGATGAGTTGTTTTATAAAGATTAATCAAGGTCTTTTGAAATGTTACCATTAATATTAGGGCTGCAACTAACGATTAATCTGAAAGTTATTTTCTGATTCATTGATTAATCATTTGGTCTATAAAATGTTAGAAAATTATGCCTATAATTGTCTGACTAACATCTCAACTCAAAAGATGTTCAGTCTACTATCACATTAAACAAAAACATGGATGTTGAAAACTGACTTAAAGGATTATTATTATCATCGATTATTAAAATATCTTTATATAAGATTGTTAATGAAAACTGTAATTTGATTGCATTGATTGCGATTACATCTTTTACATCTTTTTTATTTTGTAATTTAACTCTGCTATATGTAACTAGTTTCCCCAACATTGTACCATATGTATGTAAACAAACATGTAGGAATAGTGTGACCTCATAAGGATGCCTCATTGACATTAAAAATGGCACCTAAGACACAAAGAAGAGGAGAGGAAGAAATTGCCAAATAAGCATTACTCGGATAAACTGACCACATATTGGGAATCTAAATGGAGGTTGGAAAAAATCAAAAAACTTAATGTAAATGGCTGCTAACTCGTTCAGTCATTCATTTGGCATCATGTGTAATTGGTCACAACAATTGAACACTGTAACAATGTCAATATGAAGTGTTATTCCAGGTTGCTTTTCATATCTGTGCCAGAAAAGATGTGCCAGTGAGTCAACCGAGCTGCACCATGTTGTTCATTGTCAATACACGTGTTCTCTTCCATGTCCTCTAATGTGCAGTGTATGAAAGTGTCTAAATAATAATTGGACTGTTGAAATTTATGTGACTGTGTATGGCCTGTTGTGATCATCTGAAGGAAAGTTTTAATGAGCAGCAATTTTAGAATTTGAAAAAAAAAAACAAACTTAAATTTGGGACAGTGTTTCTAAAGTCTGGGACAGTTGAAAGCAGAATTAGAGACAGTTGCACTGAGGGAAAAAAACATCCAGGCTCTTGTTACTGGTATTTCTGCCATCACACCACTTATCAGAATTGTGTCACATTTGCAGAGTGATATCAGTTATCTCCTGCATGTTAAGTTTCAGTTGAACAGAACGGACTCTAAATGGTTTCTTCCCATGGAAATGGACAGAAGGGCCTCCAACGATTGCTCGAGCGCGGCTTGCCGCTCTCTGGCTATTCCATTGTTCTGTCACTGTCAGTTTGTTTTGCCATTTGACATGCATGTCATTTGCATTATGCATATCTGGAGTACTGCGCTCATTCTCCTTCCCTTCCCCCTCTCCCTGTCTCTCTCCTTTCCTTGATATTCCCTGATAACTATGCTATTTCCTGTTTTTCAGTTTTATGTATTTTTGTATTTCCGGCATTTATTTAAATATGTGCAGATCACAGAATGAGGGATAACATATTCAGATTTAAACAGGAAATCATACTGAACAGTGATAATCCATGGTTTATAGCAGACATTTTGTGAAATGTTATATACATTGAAACATGATGAGCTCAGAAATACACTAGAATAAAATTAGGATGGTACATCATTTAAAATATTCCTTTCTATAACAAAGTTCCACAGCTTTTGCTGTTCAATTGTAGTAATTTCAGGAAGCAGGAAAAGCAGGAAGCTTGTTATTAAGTCAGGCCATTTTTCATAAAACTAACCAAAACATTAACATAGTGAACTTTCAAGATTGTTTGAATGTTTCCTCTCATATCTTAAGATGTTTTGTATTTCTGGTCACAGTAACTTAATTTGAGAGAGATTTCACAGCATAAAATTGATATGCAGGTATCTACTGACTGAAAAGGAGGAAAGACGACTTGTTATGTCCAAAACAAAATGTTCAAAGCTGTAACACATTCAGTGGTTGTTGTTTTCAGGCATCAGTTTGCCGTAGCTCGCCTGTCCTGTGTCAGTCTTACTACAAAATTAGGAGTGTCAAACTCATTTCAATTCATGGGCCATTTGATCTCAAGTGGGGTCGGACCAGTAAAGCCATTGCATAATAACCTATAAATAACAACACCTTAGAATTTTCCCCCTTTTTTTACGAAAAGAAGTACAAGTAAATTCTGAAAACATTCACTGTTGATGAACCATTCATTTACAGAACAGATGATGAACAGCTTGAGATGTCTTACAAAAAATAACTACAGTTTCAACAGTGTCTGCATTACATTATACAGATCACAGTGGATCTACAAATACGTTGGAAATAAACAACAATATAGTATTTAATTTTTTATGATTACAGCAACTTGTCGAGATCTAGAAATTCTTTTTATTTTCTGTACATTTGCACTCCTTTGTAGTAATGCTGCATTACCACAACACCAGCTTAAGTGGTAAGGTAAAGGTGAAGTAAAGTAAAATAAATGAGGAAGAATATTAAATTATCTCCTATCTTACAAAACATTTAAAAATCAAAGGTTTCAGCAGTGTTTTAAGATCTGATACAGATCATTTTATACAGAAGCTGCTGATTGATAATATTTTCACCATGTTCAATATCTTTAAATATGACCACAATATGTATTTGTTGCTTTTACAGAGATCTGTGTGTGGAGTTCTTTACTCTTGTGTAGGTTGATTTTGACTTGTGTTGTGCTTACTTGCTCTTGCTCTGTTATGATTGTTTATGTTTGTTGATTTGATTGAGTTGTGTTTGTGAAAAGTTGAGGCACAATGCAGAACACTTAAACATTTTGGGTTGTTTATCAGTGAAATAGAAAAAAAGGGACTATGACTTGATATGTATTCACTTCTTCCTGCTTCTGTTTGAGTATGAATTATTTCTGCTGAATGGTTACTGTTAAGTTAGTTTACTACTTTCCTGTTTCCTCTTTTCTATTTTATTTTATTTTTTAACATGCGAAAATCAAATCTAATCTAGTGTGCTGGATTGGATGCTTTGGCAGGCCAGTTCTGGTCTGCAGGCCATAGGTTTGACATCCCTGCTATAAACGCTTTTTTTTCCTCAAAACTCAAATCATAAAAGTACTAGATATTATATTAGATATATAGTTTAACATTTTATTGTACTGTAGTGCCATCCTAACTTACCTGGGCAATGTCCCTGGAAGTTTAGACAATTAAAAATGCATTTTTAGTTGATTTAGTTCTGCAGAATTTTGCAAACATCTGCAAATGTCTCATTAAATACTGGAGAATTTTAGCTGCTGTATTTAATATGTGGAATGTATTTTGTGAAGTGAGTTGTGCACCTAGTATCTAAGCTCAGTGTTTAAGGCCTCGGGGTATGTCTTTTTTGCAAATCATCAGTTTTGCTCTTTGCATTGAGTTACATGCAGTGGCGCTCTGTTGTGAAAATTGGAGTTGAGCAAATGCAAAATACAACGGTCTGTAATCTAAATGGTAAATAACCTCAATAGGCTTTGGTTTACCACTCACCTTGCCTCAAATGCATGTGGTGAGTGAGTGTGTGTGTGTGTGTGTGTGTGTATATTCTCTGAAGCATTGAGATGATGTTATTCCTTGCTTCCAAACTGCTCCAAAGTCATTATGGACTCTTGTAGACACATGCAGCCAGTGGCGAGCAGATCTGGTTCAGTCTGCAGAAAAAGCGTAATGAGCAGTGAGACTGGCAGATGAGTGTGAGTGGCTAGCAGAGGGAGAAGGGCAGATTCATCAGGGATGATTGCCTGATGCACACTTCTGCTTTTTTGATGTGAAGACCCTGCTAGGTTACCATGGGGAGAATAATTAGCTCTGGCTGGATGCAGATGCGAATGAGCATAAGAGATGGGAATTTTCTTATTGAGCTTACTTTATGATACTCAGGATGGCGCATATGGGTGTGCTTGTGTGCACACAGATACACACACACACACACACACACACACACACACACACACACACACACACACACACACACACACACAGATAAACTCTTTTCCCAAACACACGCACACAGACACACACTCTCTACCGGCTCATTCTCTTCTATTTATGGCCAGGAAATGGGAGTAGTGCTATGTCTGGTTGAGCTGAGTAACACTATTCTGTCACACATAGGTTTGACATCAAACACAAGTGACAAGCCTATCCTATTCCTCTCCACCGAGTCATCACCATGTCCCAAAATCACATTATTGTCACTGGGAACCCAGCAGAGACGGATGGTGAGTAGGGGTGTTGATTCCAGCCTTTGGCATCTACAGTATGCTTGAAAAGGCAAATAAAGCCATTTGGCAAGAGCTGATTTCTTGTCATTTCAAAAATATACAGAATGCGTGTGGCATGCCGTTTGGTTTTATATTTTATCTAAAGCCTCTTACAGCGACATGGATATGCACGTGTCTTTTTTTTTTTTAAACCACAGAGCCCAGTGAATACTGAAGCTGGAAACTCTTCAATGCTAACGCCACGCTCTACCATTCGCGACACACAGGACCATATCATTACCTTTTTGCCCTGGCAGGCAGTAAGCAGCTCTAGCGTGGTAAGCTCCAGTGTTACATGGAGGCAGGCAGGCAGGCAGGCAGGCAGGCAGGCAGGCAGGCAGTGGTGTGGCTGTAATAAGACCTGTGGCCAGCACCACTGCCAAGGCTAGCTGAGGCGGGGTGAGAGATGGTGCCCATCCCCTACATGCCCTGCTCTGCCATCTGTCACTGGGCAAGAGCAGAGCCGAGGGAGGGGTCTGAGTCACTCGAGTTGTTGTCACCTAGACAGGCCACACTGGGGCATGCTGTCTCTTTGTACTCCTTTCAGGCCTTGGTTCAATCCATCCATCAGTTTTTGGAGCACTCACGCAGTTTTGTGAATATCCCATTAAATATCACAATTCAGAGATTCAGTACAGATTTTTTATCTCATGAATTGGATTATTGGATAACTTTTTTCTTTTTCAAGAAAATTAACAACCTGTAAGCAGTGCTGGTACAGAAAAAGTCACTGAGTCACTGTCTGGTTTTGTTGCTGTAAGAAATGAGTCCTAAAACCCGGATCTTGACAGCATATTAGCACTTTCAGTTCCCTTGTCTTGAAGTCAGTGGGTTTTTTGATTTTTTTTTTTTTGTGTGTGTGTGTGTTATTTGCCTGAAATAGCATATTTTTTCAACACAACCTAAAGAGATTTTCACATTTTGTTCTGTGACATAAAATATGTTAGTTAATACTGCACTCGTGAATTTTCAAGCTATTACATGTCTTCAAAAAAGGCGGTTGCTAACAAGTGGCTAAATGTGACTACAGTGGTTGTTGCAGCCATTAACTTCATCACACCAAACACTATTTACTTTGATGTTGGAGTCATGCAACCATAGTGTAGTTCATTTATAGCATAGTTTTCACTTCTGGTGATTGCGTTTATGCTTTAAGAGTAATAAACATGACATTCATTCATGAAGATTATCTTGCTGAACAAAAGTTGTAAGTATCATACACTGTTGTTTGTCACCGAGTTTTTTCTGCATTAATCCAAAATTAGCTTCCAAGTTGTTCAGAAATTTCATCCCTACAGCCCTCTATAAACACTGAGCTAAACTGAGGTCTTGAATAAGCTTTAGTACTTTGTACTTCAGTACTTGATAACTTTAGTAGTTTTTATACTAAAGTAGCTGATATTGTATCACCTTAAACACATGATGTTGAAAGTATCAATACTTTGATACTTCTGACAACCTTATTAAAGGCAAACTATGCATTCCTCAAAAAAACAATGCGCAGACAAAAAAAATCTCTCATCACCCTCAGCCGACCAGAAGTGTGTGGTGGTGCCTGCATCCTCAAAGACCCTGTCCTCTGCCCCAAAACCCTCTTATTCTCTCATTATTTTTGCTGTACTCATGACCAAACCAACCAAAATCATCTGTATTTCATGTCATGGGAAGGAGACTCAACAATCAAGAATATTTCTTGTGTGTTTTGAAACAGAAGTTGACAAATCCTGCATATTTTACCTTTTTGTGTCATGAAGTGATGTAACACAAGCAGCATTGGCCATTACACCACCACCAAAATAGAGCTGGAACAATCAGCTGATTAGTAGAGTCAGTTAAACATACCAAACATTCCCTAGTTTTTCTGTTCTTCTAATAAACTGAACACTTTGGGCATTGGACAAAAGAAGCTATGGCATCATTTTGGGCTTAAAAATTTGTGATTGTGTCATTTTTTTTAGTCATTTTTAGGTGATCAATCAGCTGCCACAGAATAATTCACATCATTTTTATTCTGACCTTTTAGAGCAGTGGTGTAGCATGATATCACACAGTACATGCTGTCTCTTTAAATGTTCTCTAAGTTGATGTTTGACTCTGAACAAAGGTTGTCACTTAATTTTTGCCAAGACGCCTGGTTATGTCATTTCCTGGCTGACGGTGTGTGTGTGTGCGTGCGGATAGGGGAGGGGAGGGATGAAGAGCAAGAGGAAAAGGGGTCAAGCGAAGCTTGTGCGTGCACTCTGCTATAAGCAAGATGATCTTGCTCAGTTAGTGTTCATTGCCAACAAGCATGCAAAGTACAAACATCCACATCCATATGCACATGTCGTGCCTACAAAAACACACATCCACACGAACATATACAAGCTCAAAAAGAGATGGGGAAGTTCAAACAATGTGCCGAAGCAATGGCAATACAAGGTCAGAAATGAAAGATGTTGATGTCACTTTCATAAACTGCCACAGAAAGTACCTTTCACTTCGTCTGTATGTGTGTGGTTGTGTGTGGTTGTGTGTGGTTGTGTGTTTGTGTGTGTGTGTGTGTGTGTGTGTGTGTGTGTGTGTGTGTGTGTGTGCGTGCCTATCAGTAATGAGTGATTCTTGGGAACTGACTGACAATTTGCCACCTGGTAACTGCCAGAGAAAATTGTGGATATGAGACAAGTATTATCAATTTTCAAAAGAACTTATTCACTGGAAATGATAATATTAAAGTCAGTAAGGTTGTCAGAGTATCAGTACTTTTTCAATACTACATGCTTAAAAACAATACAGTGCTAACATCTGACAGTCAGGGTCAGGGAGTAACTTAATACAAGTTTTCAAAATAGAAATTAAATTTAAAGTTGTTAAGTATTTAAAGTGCAACAGTTGTGTGTGCGCAGTACACCACATACAAGGAGATGCATAACCAGGACACAGTCAGGAATGTGTTTTTAGCATGTAAATATAATGAAAATTTACTCACACACATGGTGAAGAAGGTGGCAACATTACGGTGCAGTGCAGGTTCTTTTTGGTCATGCTAGTGTGCTCTGTCATGCTAATGAGGGTCTAATGTTAAAGACAGAGGGTGTTGAATGTTGTACAGATTGTAAAGCCTCCTGAGGCACATCGTGACATTGTTATTTTGGGGTATATAAATGAAATTTGGATCAACTTGCTTGTTAGTTTGCTTAACTAGCTGGCCAGCCAGCTTAGCTGCACAGCAGATATGTATTACTAATTAGCCACAAATACAATCTGTTTATTCAAGACATGATTCGTGTATTTTTTTTTTTTTTAACGTGTGTGGCGTGCATAAGCAGCTCTACTGTTTGTGGCCAGTATTATTCAATGGTGCTGATCAAAGCTGCAATGATAAGTCAGTTACTAGGAGTCATATTTTAAGAAAAAGTGTCCAAGTTGTCTGATTTTAGCCTCTCAAATGTGAGTGTTCACTGTGACAGTAAAATTAATATTTATGGATTGTTGACAACATTTTTCACAATGTTCTGACATTTTATGGACAAGACAACTACTAGATTAATCGGGAAAATTATCAACAGATTAATAGATAATGAAAATAATTGGTAGTTGCAGCTCTACCACTGAGTAAATCTCCAGTGAGGTCATTTCCAAAAGCAAGTGTTAACTAAAATGAGAATGGCCCAGACAAATGAGCTGAGCAAGACAAAAAGTAATCCAAAGAATTTAAAATGTATTGCTTAACTTGCACAATCTAATGGAATACATTATAAGTTACATTTTAGGGCTTGTATGTAATCTATAGTGGAATATATTTTAAAAGTAACCCTCCAGAAACTGTTGGAAGAATCAAAAGTACAAAAGCTATATATATATAAAAAAAAAAAAATTTAAGTGCTCATTCAAGACCTTTGTTCAGTTCATTCTTTATTGTCCTGCCTAAAATTTGGCTTGCAGCAAAACCAGACAGTGTTCAGCGACTTTTCTGTGTCTGCAGGTTGTTAATTTAACTGCATTTAATATCATATTTCATGTGCAGGGGACATTTTTTCTTTTTGTCATGGCATTGAAACAGGTATGGAATATTGTTCATTTAATCTTATATCAAAGTTTAAAACTCTATACCTCTACAAGTGAGTGTGTTTGTTTGTTTTGAGCTATACAGAAAAAAAAGGCATGACTCTTGTATACTGATTAAGCTGGAAGTGCGAATGGTGAGTTACTCATTGCGATCCTCTTCTTCACCAGCAACCTTCATCATGACACACTTGCCGTGTTGACATTTTGTCTCGTTAGCTGCTCGGAGCAGGACACTAAATAGAGGTCTGCTTTTGACACGGTTGCAGATCACAATAAAAGGCGGGGAGTGAGGAGATCCAGAGGAGAGAGTGAATGTTGCGGAAGCAGCGATGATGATACAGTCTTTGTCGGCTGCGTTAAGAAGAAGAAAGAAAGAGAGCTGGGAGCCACCGTGTGTCTTTGAATGGGGTCAGGGCATCATGGGGAATAATGCATTTCCCTTCTCTTGCGCCAGGCGCTCCTTCCATTACGGCTGGAGAAGAGACATTGTGTCCACACTCTGATTACCACTGATCCATGCTGATGACTCTGTTGGCGGATTATCTCAGTTAGTATCAGCCATCTGTTACTGTGTGTACGTGTGTGTGTACGTGTGTGTGTGTGTGTGTGTGTGTGTGTGTGTGTGTGTGTGTGTGTGTGTGTGTGTGCGTTTTGTGTGTGTGTGTGTGTGTGTGTGTGTGTGTGTGTGTGTGTGTTGAAGGGGCGAGGAGGAAAGGGGCAGGAGTGAGACACACAGGGGGTTGAATAGTTTAAGGCACGCAAACACATGCACACACACACTCTGGGAAGTAAGGGTTCCAAAAGGGTTCTTCATGAAGGGCTGAGGTTCTATCCAGAACCACAGAACCCTTTTTTTTTAAGAAAGTTTGTCAAGGGCTCTTTGTAAGACTAAATGTTCCACTAAGGACCCTTTTTCATCCAAAGAACCCTTTTTGGGAAGAAAGAGTTCTTCAAGGATTTCAGCAAACCCCCGAAGAGCTCTTTTGTCAAGGATTAATATAAAATTCTTCTCAATCGGGCACCCTAGGTGGGTTCTAGATAAAACCCTTGGAATATAAAAAGGTACTTAGCAACCTGAATGGGTTCTTGTTAGCACCCTTATATGGTGAAAAGGTTTGGGATAGATCCCGCAGAGGGAGTTCTGGTGGGATCGTACCATAGCGGGGTTCTATGTAGAACCTTTCATAGGAGGTTCTGGGTGAAACCTTTCACAGATGGTTCAAGGTATAACCCTTTATATTGGCTTCTACATATATCAAGAACCAGCTGAAGAACCCTATATGGATCTAGTTAACACTTTTATTTTTAAGAGTGTACACTTCAATAGACGCATGTGTTGGCAGTCTTTTGTAAAAACTGCTGCACATGTAACCGAGCATTGTTACACACACGCAACACAGACATACAACACCAGAAAACAAATGCATGATGTAAGGCCACATACCAAGCAGCACAGGCCATTACACCATGCACTCCATCTCTCCTTTATACCATTCTGCTCTCCTTTCAGATGATACTGACATGTGAAGGCTCCTATACGAAGGCCACATGCAATCATAAAACCGCAGAGCTGTTTATAGCTACACTATCTCCTGAAGGGCTGTTGCATCCAGCCACTATTAGCTGCACGCGCTGACAGCTGGGTGCTGTGGTGTATTTGTGGACGTGACTCTGAATCCGGCGCTGGAACACATCTTATAAATCATAGTTCAGCCATTAGCATAAATTCTCCCTCTCCTTGCATCTGCGGGACCTGCTGTTTCTGGTTGCACCGCTCCGTGTTTGATTGGTCGGTGTTGTTCAAGTCAAATTGATTTAGCCGTTCACGGAGATTATAACGCTCGCCTTATACCGCCACTGTGGTGTGCCGTTAATTACCTATAAAATCAAGCTAATTCTGATGCTAAATCCATTTTAATTTCTCATAATTAAGTCAGGATTGGATCCTTAAATACCTCGGCGCTCCATTATTGTTGCAATCATTGTTGTGGCTGTGCATTTGGTGGTACATTGCTGAGCTCAATCTTATTATTGTTATTAGATTTAATTGCACTAAGTGATCAGTTTGTAGTTGTCGGAGGAAGATGGACTTGCCTCTCAGTCGTTTTTTTTCCCCCCACTGCTGTCCTTTCTCTCTCCATCTCTCATCCCAGAAAGAGGCCCTTTGAGAGATTGTGAGAGATGAGAGGAGATGAGGGGGAGGGTAGCTCTGCTTTACACCTCTGCAAAGGAGGGATTGCTTTTTTTGTTGTTTGTTAGGGGGGAAATCAATTCTGTTCACATCATCACGTTTTGACAAGGCGAGACATTAAGTGCAGATATTGAGAAACGACAGGAATGGTTTACAGCCTGTCCTTCATCTTTTCCACTTTTTTTCCTTTTTCTTCTGTCTTTTTTCCCCACACAACAAAATCAGAGTGCATTGTCTTGCTTATCCTTTTTTTCTTCTCCGTCTTTCTCTGTTTTTTTCCTCCCTTCCTCTCTGAAAAGGTAGGGGAATGATCCGCTTCACTTACCAGCTGACACCACATAAGCTTGCTCGTCCTCTGAGACACGAGCCTTTTGTTTTCATGTGCATTATGATAATTACGAAGGGCCACAGCTCCTCTCCATTTTCATCACACTTCTAATGATACTTACATTTTGTGTCAGGAGAAAAAAATCACTCTTTTTTTGTTTTCTTATCTTGTGAAAGAATCTTTTTTTTCCATGGTTTTTTTTCCACCCTAACCTGACATTTAAAGGGTGACAGCCGAAGAAGTGAAGGAGCACAGAGTGTGACAGCCATTCATGCAACAAAATGTGGCAGGGAGGTAACAGTTTTTGGTTAAGATTGCAATAAAATCTTCACTCAGGCAGAAATGTGTTATAGCTAATATATAACATTCATTTATCATCCAATCGGGTTGATAATTTGGCTCTTTAACCCGCATCCTGTCACCTTGCATGAGAGGCCACTGGAAGGACCTTTGACCTTGCTCATAATTACACAACCACCATCTTTCCACTGCAGCAAGCGATGGCAGTCATGGCTGCCCAAGTCCGATGGCACACCAGCCTCCTCCCCGTGGACTGCAGCAGGTTTTCTTGTCATCCTCGCCTCTCCCTCCTCTCTCCCACTCTCCCTCTCTCTTGTCAGTGTTGCTCCTGGCGAAAGGCTGATACTTGATATTCAGAGGATAGCAGCTTTTGTCTCAGAGATTTAATCAGTGGCTCTGCTCCCACTGCAGAGGAGAGAAGGGAGGGAGGGGAGGGAGGGTGGCGGAGGGGTGGCGGGAGAGAGGGAAAGGAAAAAGAGAGAGATGGAGGCAGAGACTGTTTATGTGTAATGACACAATAACAAAGCCTGCCTGTAAAACACAATCTGCAAACTGTGCTTTTGAAGGGGATTTTCAGTCCGGGATTAGTGTCAGGCAGAGGGATATGGAAAAGGAGAAGAGAGAAAAAGAGTCAGGTTGATGTGATAGACAGGGGAGGTGATTTTCTGTGTGTGTTTGTGTGTCTGTAGTGGGGGTTGGATTGTGTGTGTACAAATTCATGTGTTTTGAAACTGTTTTGTATTTATTTAGCTGCAGAAGTTAGCAGCTGTGTGGGCACAGCGACACTGTGTTCTCAGTTGTAAGCAAAAGGGGATTAAAGTTGAACAGTGTAGTAAAATATTTGGCTGTAGAATGACCAAATGTTTCTTGTGAGGGTTTATGTTGTTGGTTGGTTGGTAATGGCTTGGCATGACGGCTCTGTAAGATTGATAATGGAAAGATACCGTGTTGGTTAATGCACCCATCATCTAAAAGCCTCTCCATTTAGTTCCAGTTCTAACTGAAAGGACTCAGGGAGCAATGTTGTCTTTAAAAGGCTTCAAAGAGCTCTTAAATTTAAATGACTGAATGTGTTTTTTCTATCAAGGGGGTGTAAAGGGATCCTGGTTTTCAAACATAGACATGCATGTGTGTGAGTTTGTTTCGTGATTCTTCCTTGAAAGATTATGAATCAGTACAAGTCAATATTTGGAAATTTACCCCCCCCCCCCCCAAGAAAAATGCATGTAACTGCCTGTAACAATTTGTAAGACTGGGCCACAGAGGTTGCACAGTCATTAAAGTACACACATTATTTTCTCAAGTAGAAGTACAGATATTTGTGTAAACAGTGACTCTAGTAAAAGTACTGGTTTAACTTCTTACTCAAGTAAAAGTGAGAAAGTATTGTAATGAAATGAAAAAGAAGCCCTCTGAAGAACATTTAACCAAACCTTACCTTTTCTCCATTTATATCCTCTTCATCTCGTTATATCTGTTGTGAGTAATTTGCAGTGATCGATACACTGAGGAATTGTCTTTTCTATGTTTTATTGTCCCATCCATTTAGGTTGAAATTGGTCTTGTGATGTTGGGAAGGTGGCGCACATTGACGCACAATAAAAACAATCAATAATTCACCTCATAAACATTAAAGCTAAAGTAATGAGCCTGTTTTGAAAATGCAAAGAGTAGAAAGTACAGGTATTTGTGGTGAGTAAAAGTGAAATGTGGTTGTTAAAAAAATACTAAAGTTAAGGACAGATACTGGAAAACTCTCCTCAAGTACAGTAATGAAGTATTTTGTACGTTCCTGAACCTGAAACAATTGAAACAAAATTAGTGAAACAAGATGGACATGTGTCATGTTTACATTCTGAACTAAGCTACTTCTTGAGTTTTGGTGAGGACACCTGAAGGGGGACATAATCTGACCGGCATCCCCTTGCTTAAAAGGTGTATGGAAGCAGAAGAAGGGAAATGCTGTGTAGAAATTATGCCTCGCTAAACTAAATATAGATCATTACAAATATGCTGTGCTTTAAAAGTAGCAAGTAGTCACACAGTGAGGAGAATAAATCATGTATAGAAATGAATACATTTTTGATGCATCAAGATACACTGATTATGGTTTTATGATTGCAGCGTAGCCCTCTAAATCGGACTTAAATCGGATTGTGAGATGCCAAGAGAATCCCACCCCTAAGTTTGCTTGTGCAAATGGGTACCCCTGTGTATCTGAGGGAGAGAGAATCACAAAACAGCAAAAAAGGTTATTTGTCCATTTTGATTTTAAGCGAGGAAGAAGGAGGAAGAAGAGTGACTTCTTCATTAAGATGACTGTCCTTTGAGGCTGTCAAAAGTGTCAATACTTTTTAAAATATTTTATAATTTTATATTTTTTTATTTTACCTCAGTTCTGCCTGAAATTTGGCATGCAGAAAAAACTGTTAAGTGTTTTTTTTTTCTGTACTAGCACTCTGTGCAGGTTCCTAATTTTATAAAAAAGAAAAAAAAAATCTGCTTTGTGTGCCCAGGACTTTTTTTTTCTTTTTATGGTATTGAAAGAGGTATCGAGTATCACTTTTTCATACAAGTAGTGTATCCAAGTTTCAAAGTCTGGCATTGTGACAATTGTTCTCTGTGTGTCTGAAGAACAGAGAATGACAGAAAAGTGAAGAATCTGTTATTTTTCTATTTTGTTTTGCTAACTCTGTCAGTACAAACATCACATTTCAACCTCAGCAGACTGAGTTCTTGGTAAAAATTGACTGTGCTATTGCAGAGCACACTCTCAGCACGGGTGTGTTTTTTTTTGCACCCAGAACTAAAAACTTGCTTCGTTGTCCAGTATCAGAGTCCTTAAAGATGTCATCCTCCCTCCTCCTACCCCATATAGAATCAATGGAGGCCGGGAGCCAGTGAGCATGGCTAAATAGAAATATTGTTCAGGGGAAGTGAGATGTGAAAGGAAAAGTGTCAGGAGATGTGTGTGCGTGCATGCGCTCGCAGGAACACACTGTGTAGGTGTGACAGTATGCATTTGTGTGTATGTGTTTAAGCGTGTGTGTACGGGTGGGTGTGCTTTGCTATTGTAACCCTGCTGATTGGATTGTGTTTGACAGATATGGAGTCTGGAGAGCGGCTGGCCTCCCCTGCGCCCACCCTGTCTGCTGCTCGCACCTCCTCCCCTGCGGCCTCTTCCTCCTCCTCCTCCTCCTCCTCCTCCTCCTCCTCTTCCTCTTCATCATCCCCTGCTCCCCACTCTAAGAGCAGCCTGGCCCCGAGCCCCTCAGCACTGGGATCCACCCTCAGCACCTCTGGTAAGAAACACTTTTTTCTCCTCTGTCTGTCGATCTTCTGTGTACAGAAGAAAAAAATACCGGCACACGTTGCAAGCAGTTCCCATGTAACCACAAAAAAGCGTCAAATATGGTCACCTTCATGTCTCGATAGCATTCACAATCCTCCTCATTTCTTTACCATGAAAAATGAGTTTCCTCCAGTATTAATTATACAGTTATTTTGCAGCCTGTGTGAATACACCTCTCTCCCAGCTACAAAGATTTTTTTTTATTCCTGACAGCTTGGGTTGCAATTGAAAAGCTGCTGCATTAATGAATCCCAAACAATTAGGGGGCTCTTTTGTGTGAGAAACACACACATGCTTCGCCATGTCTCCTGACAACCTTCAGCTCTCTGGCTCCAGCTGCCTCAGAGTCAGGCTCAGCACGACACTGTGCATGCATGTGTGTGTGTGCGTGTGTGTGTGTCTGTGAGAGAGAGAGAGCCTCTGCCTGCATGATTTAACATTTGTCAGCCACTCAGTGTCTAGTCAGCCCTGTCCGGCATCCAGCCTCCTTTCTATGTATTGGTCAAAGCCATTAGGCAAAGAGGAGTGTGCGTGTGTATATTTGGTGTGAGTGTGTGTATGTTTGTGTGTTTCTCAAATATCCCTTGTGAGAGCGAGTGAATCATTTGCTCATACGCTCTTTCTCCTCATTTCTTAATGTCTTGCTGTTTTTTCACACTACACACAGACACACACATAAACATAAGATTGCACAGAGCAGGGAATAGCATACCCAGCTTTCTCTCCATGATTGTTGTCTTTTCTGTCTGTTACGAGAAGAGGAAGAGAGCAAAATAAAGCCCCTTGTTTTGTCCTCCATCTCCTCAGTGTTGCCCCACAGAAGGAGCCATTAGGAGCATCTCCTCCTTATGCATTATACATCCCTCTTATCCCTCTGTGCCATTACGTGTGCTCAGATTTTCTAGATAAGCGATTTTGGACTGAGCGTCAAATGAAATGCTGAGAGGCAGGCTGTTAGCTCTGAACTTCTGCTGCGCTTTGTGGGAATCAAGCAAGCCAATTCTTTTTCATTTCATACAGTGTCTTCTCCTTCACTGTGTGAACTGTAAGTCAAACATATAGACACATGCACAAATAAGCAGTGCTGGAGAGACGACTGAAAATCTGTGCGCAAGTACAAGGACTGTTAGGATACTGAAGTAAGAGTGCTGGTGTTCAAAAATACTTGGGTAAAAGTACAAAGTATTTTTCTCAAAATATACTCAGTACTCTGCCTGTGAATATTCTCATTCATCCAGGTCATAGTTATCTTAAGGGATTAAATCGATCGCAACTGGACTGGTAAAATTGTCTTAGAAGACGTTTCGCCTCTCATCCGAGCAGGCTTCATCAGTTCATGCTCAAAAAAATACTCAGTAAAAATACTCAGTACTCAGATTAATAACTTTTTAACTGTTGACAGTTAATGTCCCCAGTTTGGAGAAGGAGAGAGGGCCACTACCAGAGATGCTAAGCAACGCCATCAGGTAGCATTTCTGACAGGAAACCATCATTATATAAGCCAAATATGACACTCTTCAAACAAACCATATGCAAAATCAGTAATTTTACCTTACAGAACATGAGAGTTACCGGTCTGTTGCCTTGATCTGTAAGTTTGTTTGTGATATTGTGTGAATCCAAACTATCCTTTTAAAACACTGAAGTCACACAATAACACAAACAAACTAACAGATCGAGGCAGTGGTAGACCAGCAACTCCTGTGTTCTGGGAGTTAAAGTTACTGATTTGTGGAGTCTGGTTGGTTCGGCGATAGCAACATTTGGTTTATACAACAGCGGTTTCCCATCAGAAAGGACTGTCTGATAAAACAAAGCTACACGCAATAAATAACAAGAAAAAGAAGACCTTCAGTGAGTTGAAATATGTTATAAAGGGCTGCTATTCCCAAAGAGTTTCTCGGTTACCCAACAGTACATACCTAATTTTTTCTAGTTAAAAAAAACAAAAAAAAAAACATGACATCATGGAGTCATTGAAATATACATGAAGCATGATCAGATTTCCACAGGAATAGAAGGTAGCATTGTGCTCACAAAGATGTTAAAGGGACAGTTCACCCCAAAATCAAAAATATATATATGTTTTCTTCTTACTTATAGTGCTATTTCATCCATCTAGATTGTTTTGGTGAGAGTTGCTTGGTTTGGAGATGTTGATCGTAGAGATGTCTGCCCTGATGGCAATCAGCTTGTGGTGCTATAAACACCAAAAATATACATTTGAAAAATTCAACAGCAACATCTCTTTCCAGAAATCATGACTCGGTTACTGCAGATGATACACAGACCTTATTGTGTGCATTTTCATTTAGGAACTATTTTCTTTCTACAGTAGAATCTACTGGAACTATTTTCCTGCATTAAATTGCTCACAACAAAGTTTGTGGATTATTTTGATTAACTGAGTCATGATTTCTGGAAAGATACACTGGTGTTGCATTTTTTAAATGTATTTTTGGCACTTTCAGCCCCACAAGCTGAGTGCCATTTAAGTCCATTTTATTCAAGAGAAGGCAAACATCTCTATGGCTTATCACAGCAAAACTCACACCAAAAAAATCTAGATGGATAAACAGCACTACAGGTAAGAGGCAAAACATGTATTTCTGATTCAGGGGTGAACTGTCCCTTTTCTCATTTTTACCAGCACATCACCATCTTTTACTCCAGCGGAAATCTGATCGTGCCCCATTTATCTCTCAGTGGCTCCAGTATGTCATGTTATTTTTTAGAAAAAAAAAAATGAAGAAAAGATGAGCTGATGGGTAACTTTCAGAAATACTCTGGCAAATGGCAGCCCTTTATAACATATTTCAACTCACTGAATGTCTTCCACCCGTATTTTTTTATTTTGGGATGAAGTGTCCCTTTAAGCGCAAGTAAAATTACAGTCTTGAAATAATACTCAATGGAGTACAAAAATGTACTAAAAAAATGACTTAATTACAGTCATTTTAGTAGTTGCAATTTGTTACTTCCACTCATGCATATGAACCACAAGTCATCTCCATCACTTTCCTACATTCAAGTATCATAATTAAAAGGAAAAACGTTCTCAGCTAGAACAACAAGAACATGTCAAGTGTATTGTGTAAAGCAGGTAACATCAGTAATTACATATTGCAGAGATATAGTATCATCACAGACTGTGCGGGCATTGATTCAAGGTCCTTTGCCAATGTGCCAGTAACACTTAAGAGAAAAAAAAATCTGAAGAACTTAAAAATGAGCACGGACTCTGTTTATGTGCGTGTGTGTGTGCGCGCGCATGTCATTGATGAGGATATCACTTGGAGAATAAAAGCTGATCGGCGCTTGTAGCACTCTCTTCTTCGGGGATCAACTCACGGATGCAATTAACTTAAATCTGTCTGTGGAAATTTGATTGACTGCAACAAACAACAAATTAATCCCCCTTCGGCAGCATCCAAACATGAAAAAAGCAGGCGGTGCAGTTTGTCAGAGTGGAGGAAGGATTGAAACAGAATGAGAAAGAGGGCGCGGGAGAGACAGAGTGAGGAAGAGAGAGTAGGTAATCCTAGGTATGTCTTTCCTGTGCTTCTGTCTCGCTTCAAATTTTTAGATTTAATTATTCGCCTTCTGGAAGCCTGCATTAATATTGAAAAGGCATTTGCAGATGCCTAGAAAGGAAAGGGGTGTGTATGTGAAGCGAGGGGGAGAGGTGGGCACCCCAGGCATAAGTGAATGCTGTGGCTGGCCTTTCTGGGGGTTGCATTGCAGTCGTTTATCTTCGTATCCACTAGCTGACGCTGGCAAGGCGGGCTCTACATATTCAGCATATTCTAATGACATTCAAAAGGCAGATTTTGCTGTCTTGTGGTGGTGAGGGGCCTTGAAGGCAACACAAAGGCTATACTCTCACACTGCTGGCATGCTGGCGAGGCTTTGTTTCTCGTCACATAACCACAAATAATTTGATTTTCCCTTAAAAATACTCTGTGAGATGCATCTGTACACTGTATAAAGTGTATTTCATTAATACTTGAAATAATGGAAAGCTTTCTGGTTTAGTGATGCCAGTCTACTTGATTGTAACAACTTGAATTTTCACCCCGTTCTCTTAGCCTGGTATTCTTATTTCAGTGAAAGCGCAACAGTTAGGTTTTTCTTGGTATTGTGCATCTGACCTCATGAGGTCCACGTCTTCCCGATTCTTCCTGCTGCAGTTGAGGGAGAAAGATTGCTGAATTGATATTTTTATACATATGATTAAGTAGTGGTTAGTCCATTAGCTCATTGCTAGCTCATAATTGGAATTCACATTGAACAGAACAGAAATTAGCATCATCATTGTCGTAGTATTATCTTAGCAGATATCCGATCCATTTTACTCCATATACCTTACATGAATGGATTTATTTCCTCCCTGCTCTGTGGAAACAAACTGGTTTCAACACTCCACAGCAGCTACATCTTACTTTCATTAATATTTTCACTAACTTGAGCAGGAACAGCTGAAGTTTACTTCAAAAAATATTTTATATGAAGTATAGCAATGATGCTGCTGAAATGAAACTCAAAGGCTGATTGACATGCAATGTTAATTATTTTAATAAATTTGATAGAATGTGCTCATGATATACAGCCTTTACATGTGTATGATTCAGCTTTTTCCCATGGTCTAGTGTTAAGAAAAGCAAACAAAAATTGCATATTTCCTACTTGAGAATTGCAGTACAGATCAACTTGGCATGTAAGTATCATGATAGTATCGAATCGTGAGATAAGTGTATTGTCCCAGCCCTACTATTTTTTTCTTGGTAAATCAGAAAGAAGATAAGTCTACTGCAAAATTGTATTTTTGATCAAATAATGTACTATGTTTGATATACGGTTAACCTGAATTGGTTAACGTTAGCAATTATATTAATTACATTTCACAAACTGAAATGACACACTGTACAATGAAAATTACTTTTCCCCAAAACATAAGTTGTTAAGGAGCAATATTTGCCTTTAGAGAAAATAATTGAATCAGAAAATTGGAAACTACTGCAAGTTCCTTCACATTTTGTTGATTTTGGAGGCCCATGTGGACAAAAGCAGTATTTTTTTTTTATCTGAATAAATAATTAGCAAAATAAAAATCTCCACCTGCTTCCTTTGAACTAGCTAATGTACTCACTGAACTTTGCTAGGAAAAATGTGAAAACAGGTTTGTTTCATCTGATGTCGAGGAGAATTTGACCAGGTGGCAGGCATCAAGAATAACTACGTAGAAAGAGATGATCGTCTTGCGGATTGTGTCGTCATGTAGGCTGTATAGAGGCATCAGTAATAAAGTGAGACTGTTTCATAACCAGTTAAAAATGTATTGTGGCGTCTTTAATTCATCTGTGTGTTACCAGTTGAAGTATTTTCTTGAGTTGTTCCAATAATGCTCTTTTTTCAGTGTAGTTGGATGTTCATTTACAGTCTGCCTCGGTGTTTTGGTATAGAGCTCACATAACTGGCCTCACTGTGTCTCCCTCTGGATAATTAGATCCCAGACTGCATTAGTTCAGAAAACACTGTGCTCCAGTGTCACTCTGTTTTACATTTCTGTGGTGTGTGCAAGTGTATAGTAGTTTGACATTTTCATCTGCACTGTGTACAACACTTTCCTTTTCTTCAGTCATCACTTTTTTTGCATGTGTATTACCTGGCTTATGCGGAGGCATCAAGCAGGCTTGCTCTCCTTTTTCTGGAATAGAAATTGAATTTGCATGAAATATGCTCACACCAAATTGCATCTGACTCTGGGAGGAGGTAATACGTGGCAGTCGCCCCTGCCAGAAATGATTGTGCTCAGGAAAACGCTAGACGATGATGATGTTGATGAAGTATTCTTCTGTGCTGAAATTGAATGCCAAAAGGATAGAAGGAGGTTAGCTTTTTACGCCTTACACGCACACTTCTTTTTCTCACTGACAATATCCAGTCTTTGTTACACTGCGGCATATTCTGACACTCTAAACTGAAGAAATATCAATACACAAATAGTTGTATGCTGAAATTGGATTATGACAAAAAGCTCTGTAATTTAAATGTGTTTCACTGTATAGAAACAAGCATCACGCTGAAGCAATAGTCAGTCTGTCATGCTCAGAAACAGTAAGGCTGCCTTTTAAAATTAGGTGCACTCACTGAGAGCTAAATCTGAAGCTAATTCTTACACAAATAGGAGTCAGCCGTTCTGTATTTAATTCTTCTATAGTCAGGTGGATAAGAAACGACACCTTCAAAAGCTGTTTAAGTCTAGTTTTTACACCCTGTCAGTCCGTACATGAAAAGAGCTCAGTGAGGTAATTTGAGAACAATGTTCTCGGTCGACACAAATAAACATATACATAACTAACAGTAGGGCAACGAGTTGTGCTAAAGGTGCAATAAACAACTGTCATGCCAGCTATACACTAATGTCAAAATTTCACTTTACGGAAGAAAAGATTTGTTAAATATGTACAAATAATAAAATCAAGTTAGAGCTGAGTATTTTTAGACACAAGAGTTCAAAGCAAAATTCACCTCCTGTATTGAATTCATCTTCTAATCCTGTGATATAAGGCAGTTTATTCAATACGTGAAACTGAAACAGTAGCTTGAAACAACAAAATGCCATTAAAGGGATAGTTCAGATTTTTTGATATAGAGTAAGCAGTGTACTAATGGACAGGGTCAATGCAATTTAGCAGTTTAAAAAATTAATATCAGTTTAAACCACTGTTATATGAGCCAAATATCACTCATTTCAAACCAACCAGACTCCACAGGCAAAATCAGTAATTTTACTTGTGCTTGATCAAATGACTGATTTTGACTATGGAGTTAGAGATGGTTGGTTTGGAGAGCTCGATATTTGGCTCATATAATGTTGGTTTCCTTTTGAAAAAGGCTATCTGATGTAAAGCTGTGAAAATATTCTAAATATAGTGTACCCTTAAAATGATATTAACCTTTTATAGGTGGACCTTTTTTAAGGAGTCAAAATACCCTTTGTTGTTGACCCTGTCCTCAGCAGTCCATTGCTTAGCTTCCGTGCTGGTACGCCTCTCTCCTTCCCCAAAGAGGGAGTGTATCAGTTGACATCTGCCGTGGTTAATACACTGACAATTGAAAAGTACCTCATGCAACCACACTTCAAATAATCCAAATCCCTTTAAATACCAAGAACTATCAACAAGAAAATGTGTGGTTTTAACAATAAACTCAAACACTCCCTCTTAATGAATCAGCATTGGAAAGGCTGAAATGTCAAAAATTGCTTGCTTTAACAAGCCACATTTTTGTATGGAACAGAAGAGATTGTGTGTCATCAAAATTGAATCAGTCAAAAGTTAAGAGCGTATCTTCACTTGTTGCTTTGTATCACTGTCCAGTGTGTTGTTAGACACAAACTAACATTTGTTATGGGATACATTTGGAAACATTTTTAACACGTCCTCTTCGGTTTGGATCTGTCTCAGGCCGTCTGTTTGGAGCAGCGGGAGAGCAGCCCTTCATTGGCTCCACATTGTCAAGTGCCTTCCCTCTGGTCAACCACCCAGCCTTCGGAGCCATCTACACTGCCGGAGCAGGCAGGCCTGAGTTTGGAGGCCTGGGTTCCCTGGGCATGTCAGCTGCTCTGGCAGCACACCCCCAGCTAGGAGCCCTCTCTGGTACGATGAGGACTTTTGAGTTGTGAGCAGGATTTGGCATCTGGGGAAAGCATCTTTGATCGTCTTCTGTTCTATTCTCTCCTCTCCTCTCCTCTCCTCTCCTCTCCTCTCCTCTCCTCTCCTCTCCTCTCCTCTCCTCTCCAACAGAGTGGTGGCGAGCTGCTGAAGCCCATGGACGGGGAGCTGCTGCCTTTCTCCCCTCTTTCATCGGTTTCCCTCCATTCTTCACCCCTCACATTCAGCCCAACCACAGCGCCAGTCCTGTTCAGATCAGGATGCCTGGCAAGAATAGCCATGCCCCACCTAAAGGTACAGCACTCATCCAGAAGACCCACTCATTGATCCTCACAGTTACATTGACTACATGGGAACAGTGTGAATTCTGTCAGCAAATTTTGATTCAGTTTTAATCATTGTCTTTTGACTAAAATGCCATTTAGTTTCAGTCATATTTTAGTCATGAATGAAGTAGATTTAGTCAACCGAAACAGGTTTAGTTAAGTGTAATGCATTATTGAAATGTTTCTCTATTTTCAAACTCATTCTCCTGGAGGGAACATCTACATTAAGTATACTACATTTCTGAACTTTTCTCCCATCATATGTCTGACACAGTGGTGGGGTCCATCCATAAGTACGGAAGCTGAGAATGGCCATATTTGCAAATCTCAAGATGATAAGTTAATTATTCAGTTAGATAACAAAATAAATTAACTCATCATCACAAGAAAATGAGCTCTGTTATCTCAAGATAACTAAATAACAGTTTTTCACAAGAAAACAAAATTTGTTATCTCAAGATATAAAATAATTAGCCTGTTATCATGAAAAAACGAGATTTGTTATGTTGACATAATGAAATAATTAACCTGTTATCATGAGAAAACAAGATTGATTGTCTCAAGATAATAAAATAATAAAAACATTTAAAAAATATATTGCAAGTTCAGCCATTCTGGGCTTCTGTACATCGGTAACACACTGACAGAATGTATGACTACTTTTTGTAGTTAAAAATCTAAAAGCGAAAATCTTATCAGATGTGGAATCCTGGAACAAAATCTTGATGGAGGTCAGTGGTCTATGTGTCAGTTTAGGAGTGTTTGACATGAAAAAGTCTGAGAACCACTGGTCTTTTTGCTCCTTGCTGCTCCTTTCTCACATCATCACAATCATCAAGTATACTACATTTCTTTGAACAGGCGTTCTTCTTTTTGTTACACGTTTGTTTCAATGCGATGACAGTGAAACTTTACACTTTCTGTCTTCTGCCTGTCAATTGATCTTTCAGTTAACAATCTAAGAGTAGCAACTCTGGGTCAGTCACTTCTCTAAACAGCACAGCATTGAATAATGTGCCAGTACATTTCACCAAAGTTTTTGTTTTTGTTTTTTTGTCATTAATTACTTTTTATTTAGTTATCATCTCATTTTCATGAATAAAAAAGGACACATAACTTTGACGAATACTTGTTGTCAACAAAAATAAATGAAAGTAGAAGGTTATAAAGAAACATTTCAATTTGTTTTAAAACAGACTTGATCATATCCATATTTCTCAAAATTCCCCTATCTTATGTGTTACGTAGGTATTTAGGTTTGTGAATTAATTAATTCCTTTTTTAAGAGATAATAGCACTTTGCACTGAAAATAAACAACCAAAATACTATCTTTCTTCTCTCACGATCTCAATCGCCTTCTTCTTCCACAACCTCAATCCACTTTGTCCTATGATGAGATTTTTTTCTTTTCAAGACAGATTTAATGACTTTCAGTCCTCACTTAGTGATTCTGTCAACCTCCCTCTCCCCCTCTTTCCCTCATGTTCCCTCTCGTAATCTCTGTTTCTTGCACTCTTTTAATTTCACAGTATCTTTTAATTTATCTTTTATTATGTAAACCACTCATGTTGGGCTTGTGCCTCGCGCAGCCAGCATGTTTGATGAGATACATGTATAAATCAATATTTTTATTAGCCTTATTTCATTCTGCATTTAGTTCCAGATATTTCATTATCACGCGGAGCAAAGTTCTCAGAAAAGATGAAACTGATTAGTATTACAGCAGATCTGCTTTGTGTTTTTAGGGGTGAATGGTGCAGTGAATGGCAGCGGGGTCTGTCCTCCCACCACACAATCAGGGAGCTTTTCTGCGAGTCCGGCTCCTGTCCAGACATCGACTAAGCTAACCAAAAATTCAGACCCCTCCAACAGTCACCGTAGCAGCCCTCAGAACAATCCAGCAGAGTTGGTGGAAAAGCCGATCCAGAAAACTAAAGAGAAGGTCAGTCCTGACATTTTCGTGCCTTCTCTGAAAAGAAGTGACGTGTGAAATGCACATGTCACTTCATTATGCATTATGAAGCTGATTCTTGCAGTTTTTTCTCTCAACTCAGAAACCACGAAAGAAGCCAGCAGACACTTCTGCGGCGAGCAACAGTGAATCAGGCACATCCTCAGACAGCTCGAGTGACGGGTCCCTCAGCAGTGATCTGGAAGACCTAGCAGAAGATGATGAGGACGACGACGATGATGATGAGGATGACGAGGAAGACGACAAACAGAGTGAATTATCAGACTCTGAGAAACGGACAAAGAAGAAAACAAAGGTAAAGAAGAAATGAAACTGAGGCTACATGCACACTAACTTGTTTTTGTTTTCAAATGTGTAAGTTTTGCTACGTTCTCACCTAGCGTGATTGTGTTTTAGTCTGGATGAGCGGAAACTGAGACTTTTGAAAACAATGATGAAGGCACCCACGTTTGCTCCCTAATTGGGTCTTATCAGTCACAACATATCCTTCCCTGATTTGTTACGCCCCATCATGTGACCCTTTTCCAGAAGAAAACAAACAACAGCAGTCTTGACTAGCAGTGGTTAATTCAAAGTGGATTATAGGCATGGCTGACCTTGCTGTCTATGTGTGACTTTTGCTCCGAATTACATTGTACATTTCTATTGTTGTTTTTCAATACATAAGAATAACAACAATAACTTAGACAGTAACAGAGACAATAACTTTGGAAAGAAAATAAGAAAAAAGAAAGAAAAACACTGTACAGACAACAAGTAAGTTGAGTCAAGCATGTAGACAAAACAAAAGATTTAAAAACAATGAATATTATATGACAAAGAGCAAGAATACATTATAATACAAACAAACAAGATACCATCTGTAAAATAAGTACAATTTGGCCCACTACTTACACTTTATTAATTCAGACACCCAAACCTATTATGAATAAAAGAAACAAGAGGCCTCCATTTTGCCATTAACACATTTGTTTTTAAATTATGATTAGCAATTATTGATTTCATTGATTTAATCTAGATGTTTGAGGTTGAACTGTGCCAAAATGCTTGTGTGGATGGACTGTTTACAAAAGAAAATCTATTAGGACGAGGACATAGCCTGAAATAATTACATACAGAGACAAAGGCAAAGTCAGAATGCACACCTTTATTCAAGGGTTCCAATTTTGTGCATTTTTCTTAACTGATCCTTGAACATGCCAACAATTGATAATTGATTAGTCATTATTTATTTAAAAGATAGAAAACACACAGCTTTTTTTCAGTTTAAGTTTAATTTTAGCAACTGTAGTGGCACATTATTCATGTGAAACATTGATTCATGATGCACAAAGAATTTAAATGAACAGAATAATAAAACAAGGCTCTCGCTCAAAACAGCTGCTCTTGTCCTGATTCAACAAATGGCTCTGCTGTATGGGGTGTGATTACTGCCATTTCTAGACTAAAGAGGGAGAGCAAGCCAAACTAGATCTGCAACCATTAATCGCTTAATTGATTATGAATCAATTATTAAATTAACCGCTAATTATTTTGATAATTAATTAATTGATTTGAGTTTTCTCTGATTTCAGCTTCTTAAATGTGAATATTTTCCGGTCAATCAATATATGATTTATCATTAACATCCATAATTCATTTACTAAAATGGTGCCCAAAAATGTGAAATGAAATCAAATGAATGATTATACCATGAGACTTTTCTTTTTTGTAACAGTTCTCTATTTTGTTTCCTCCACAGGTTTTGATACCTGGCACTGGAACTGCAAAGACTGACAGACCGGTCTCTGGGGAGCCCCAGGACAAGAAGGTCCCCTCCAACCCCCCAACCCTTGTGCCCTTACCCTGCTCTGTCTCCCCTCCTGCCTTGTCCCAAACCTCGCCGCTGGCCCTGCACAGCTCCAGGTCCAGGGTAGAGGGGCCACAGCAACACTTCAGTGTGATCCAGTCCACTGGCCTCGCTGCCAACTCAAAGCCCCTGGCACTCCTCACTCAGCCCCGCAGGGAGTCTTCACCGTCTTCCTCCCCCATCGCCCTCACCACATCTCCAAAGGCGCTTTCCAACACCACGTCTCCCAAACCTCCCAAACTGCTGCCCTCCTCCTCTCCCCAGCACCTGCCCCTCTCCCTCTGCTCCTCCCCGAAGCCTCTCTCTGTCCCCTCTCCGCCCCGCTCAACTCTCCCACCGTCTACCTCCCCAAAACCTTTTGGTCTGACCTCATCTGTAACAAGCTCCCAGAAGTCCTCGCTGAAACCACCTCGGCACACTGTGTCTGGCTCGGCCAAATCCAACAAGAGGAAACTGCTGGAAGCTTCGCTCGCACAGATCAATGAGTTCAGACTCAAACAGGTAAGATAACCCACACAGCTGAATATTAGATAACAGTTGAAGAAGTTTTCTACTTGGGATGAAGCAATACCAAAAACTCAAGGTACAATAATATTTATCATGATATTAAAAAACAAAGACGTGCGCATGATGTTTATAGCATTTTTTGTTCATAAAAAATTCTTTTTTCTCCTTTTAACTAGAGATGTTCTGACACCATTTTTTCCTTCCCAATGCTATTTTCAATACCCCTGAACTTTGTGTATTGACTGATACTGAGTTCCAATCTAATACCAGTACATTAAAATACATATTATTATTTAACAGCTATATACTCCTAGCCCTGTGTTAATATGATATGATTGCTATTGTTGTTGTTTGGTCTGGGTTAGTTTAAACCCTTTCTAAGGCCTAAGGATTGCTCACTTGTCCAAGGCAAGTAAAATGCTATGTGGGGCTAGTATGTCTAGTTACTCACTTGCCCAACCAGGCAAGTGGTAAAAAAGAATCACTAAGAATCACTATTAGGCACTATCTAAGGCATTTTCCAGTACTGGTATTAGTATAGAAAAAAAACCTTACTTTTAACTTAAAGTGCTTCTGCTTTCCCTCTTTACTGAAATAAAATAAAAGTAGCTAGCCAAAAAAATGGTATGAATTTTCTTTGGAAATGAATGTTTTTAATATTTTTATGCATGTATAATTACCAAACAAAAAACAATGCAGCAGTCAGTGCCAGTCCTTTTGTAAGATAAAATTAAATAATAAAATAATTGTCCATGTAATATCACTGTAGATATCGTCACAGTATTACGGTATTAAGGCATTTCTTTATTGTGATATCGTGATATGTAATAATTTGTTACATTCCTAATGTCCACACAGATGACACACAGTACTTAACATATACATAATATGCTGTGAGACAAGCTAAATTTAGCCGCACAGTCAGCTTTAGTCAACAAAGTTGTTCCCAACAAATTGACAGTAATGAATTTATCCACTGGAGCTGAGTGTGCAGTTAAATTTGCAGCTCCTCTCTTCTTTTTCTTCATCATTACCACCATAACCAGCACCTCATTTAATCTGGTGGCCATTTACCACATTTATTTAACACGAAATCCGAGCAGCTCGCTCTCAGACAGCTACAGAACTGTTACTGATGAGGCTGCACACTCAATTTAAAAGTGAAATCATACGATTTGCTACCGCAGTTTCTCACTCACAAGAGGCTGCTATTTTGTATCAGAGAGAGAAACATGTTCCAAAGGGTCTGTTTAAAATTATAACATGGCCTTAAGCAAACTCTACTGTAGTTGGACATCAGAGAGAGTATTTGTTTTGTATAGTTGATTTAGGAGGCAGCACTTGTTTGAGTAAACTTTCAGGGCACTGGGATTGGACATGAAAAAGCAATTAGACATCTAAGACATTTAGATTATTACCAAGACATGTTTCTATTTCTATATTTGGTGTGACAGTCTTGAGTTTCTGTGCTGAGTAATCTTTGGAGAGGAAACAGTTTAGAATAAGTGAATGTTATGTCATTTTGTCCTCTAGTTAATGACTATTTTTTTTACAGATAGGTAATTAGTAATGTGTAATGAACACTAGGGATGTTCAAAACAAGCACTTTGCAACTACTTGTCACTGATCTCCTCCAACCTTGTACAACTAAAAGGTAGTGTAGTATCTTCAAATTTTAATTTAGCACTTAGTTTTTTTTTTCCAGATTGTGCACTGTGCAGGCTTATTAGATGAAAAGTCTTATTATTTTTGCTCAAGTTAGCACTCTCTAACATCTTGCACACATTGTCTCTGCTGAAAGCTGCAGTAGGCCAAATATGTTATATCAAGTTCAAACTTCCTTTCATAAATATCTCATTAAGCTCTGTGTTTTTGTCTTTTTGTCTTGTCTTTTTTTTTTGCGGACTCCCTCAAACTCAACTCCCATAGAGATTATGTGAAAACATCTTTATTTTCTGTCATTTTACAATCTGGAAAAATTGAGTTCACGGTAATAGATTAGTAAAGTGACATTTAAATTTTTTTAATGTACTTTTATACATTTTATGTATTTAGATTTATAGATTGTTCAACCAATGTAGCATCTGGCATAAAAGTAATTGATAACCATTTTATTTTAACATTTTGAGCACTGCATACGTTTCACATTTCATGTGAAGAACTTTTACTTAAGTAAAACATCTAAATACTTCTTTCATCACTGATTTTAAGTATTAACAGTTTTTAACTGATTTACTGCTGCTCTAGTGCTGATTAGCCTGTAGATAAAATGGTTGAAGCTTTTACTTTCATTGCCATTCTGAAGCACACTTTGCGTCTACACACATGCTGCTGTATTATTTATGTTTTTCAATCGGTTGAGATGAAATGGTATAAAAATTGACATTTTTCTTTTGCTTTTACTGCACAAATCCCCTTTCCTCAGATGAAATATGAATGATAGCACAATAATCAATAAGCTAAACCTTTTGAGATCAGCTTATTCTGTGAAAATCATTTCCCCTTTCCTGTTTTACCAGTATAGAGAAGTTTACAACGAGCTAAATTCCCCCTGTGGTTTCAGCACTGTTACTGTATTTCATGGTCTGTGAAATTGATTTGTTTCACTTCATATCACATCCAGTTGAAAGTGCAACGTTAAAGTCTAACCTGCCTTTGCTTAAACACAGATTGAACCAAACTTGTCATCAGTGCAGAAAAAGGCAAACATGCTCCAGCTGCATGATGATAATGATGATGGAGCTTTTCAAATGTGCAGACAAGTAATTACAATTTTACAGAGATACTCGGTGCTTCTTTTTGTGAACTTGGCCGAGCACAATGCCTTTGGTTATTGCATTTATGTTCTTTTTGTTTCTCAAAAAGGGGCTTAGACACAGTTAACTGTACCAGTGTTCAGCATTGTAGTTTTGTCACCTGCTCAAACAATCAACAGTGATGCGAACTGACAGCTAGAGCAACTCCACTTTGTCCCATTTCTTTTCTAATTTTTTTTCCAAACCTTTCTTTGTTCCTCCCTTTCTGCTGTTCCTTCTCTCTCCCTCCCTCCACCATGACTCCCTGCCTCTCCTTGTTGTCTCCCTCTCTGCTCCTCCTTCACTCCCAGACTCTCATGTCCCAAGGGCAGACGTTCCCAGCTGAGCTGAAGAAGCAGCAGCAGGGGCCAAACAAGTCTCCCAAGAGGACGTCTCTGTCTTCTTCGCCATTGCCACCCGCTCCGCCTCCTCCGCCCCAGAACAATCACTCCAACCTCTTTCTCTCGAGTGCCCTGCTGGGGCTCCCTGAACCCCACCACCCCAATGGAGTCATCCAAAGCACCACTCAGGACGCACCTTTGGCCCTCATCACCAAACCTCGCAAAGACTCTGCCTCTCAAGGCAAGTCCCCTCAGTGCGACTCCGACGCCGGGTCGATGCCTGTCAATCTGAGCACAGGGGCGAGCAGGACCCAAGCAACCGCCCAGGCTGGGCCTCCGTCACAGCCCCCCACTACCTCACCCCATGCCGCAGGCCATGGATCCAGAAAGAACAAGACCCCCAAGGGTAAGGGACAGACCCCAGGGCTGGGACAGGGACAGGGACAAGCGGACCCTTTAGCTGCCTGGAAGGGCTTCTCCCAGAACCACCTGGTACAGTCTCTGGTAGATTTGTTTCGTGGAGGAGAGTCTGGGATCGGGATTCCTGGAGTTAGTATCCCTGGAGTTGGAGTTCCTGGAGTGGGGATCCCTGGGACGTGTAACCCCACAGCTGGTCTCCCGGCTAACAAGGAATCTGACGACTCGGGAGATGATGATGATGATGAGGATGACGACCTTGAGGAGGAGGAGGATGAAGAGGACTCAGATGATAGTCTGTCAGGTTTGTAGCCTCTGTGTACCTTGATTATCTTTCACAGTTTAATAATGAACTGATCATAGAATATTGAAGTTGTTCATTTATTCTTGAGTTAATAGACATCTCCTATCAATATATTTCTAAACTAATAATTTTATATTACACAAGTTAATGATAAAATAACATGAATAATTGCATTGCTAATAATTAGTTAGCATAATTAATTATCACTTCATTGTTTGTTAGTAGTGAAATAACTATTAATTAAAGTTTAATTTAACACGCAATATGAAAGTTCTGCCTCTAGGGGCCTCTCTTATGTTAAAACAGTAACAAAAGATGCAGTTTGATGTGTTTTCTCAAGAGACCCAGCAATAAAGCGTAAATTATGTATTTCTCTGCATTTGTTGGAAACATTTGAAATGATCTAAGTACAAAACTGGACAAAATATATAACATATGTCTAACATTTTTTCATACATTTTAATTCAGAGATGTTACATAATATACCTTTAACTGTTAATTTACCATGCATTAATTATGGGTATTATAAAGTGCTACCTGTATGAACATCAAGACTGCAACAGTTATTTTATTTACTTATTGCTCTTTTGATTATTTTATTGATTATCCAATTAACAATCCAGTCTAAAAAATGTCAATTGCTTGATATGCATAACAGTCCAAAACCTACAAATATAAAGAAAAGCAGCATATTCTGAACAGCTGAGAGGCTGAAACTACACAATGTTCTGTGTTTTTGCCTGAAAAATAACTAGTTGAGGGTTACCTTTTTTTAAGATGAACTAATCAATTAATTGGCCAATTGTTTCAGCTCAAATTAACATTTGGTTCTGGCGGATCAGTCATTTAGGAAATCCATTTGAAACCCTAGAAACACAGCCATACAAATCATTAATTTAATTGCATTTTGTTTTGGTGAATTGATACCTCATTAATTTTAAACTATCAACTCCTTACCCACTTTGTGTCCTGGGCTCTCATTTCAGAGTCTGACAGCAACTCAGACAGCGACATCTCTGGGAAGAAAGTGAAGGAGTCAAAGCTGCTGCCGTCTGGATCATCGAAGAAGGAGACAACTCCTCGCAGGCTAACCAAAGGCCCAGAACTACTGAACACCTCAACCAATCACACCGCCACCAGCTGCTCCCCTCTCAACCTGCAGGTCATCAAGTCTCCCACCATTGTCACCAGCTCCAGTGCCTTGGCCTATCACAGCTCTCCAGGCTCTTCCTCTTATAGCCTGGCCTCTCCATTAGGTAATGTAGTTGAAAAAATGTGCGTGCAGAAAGTGTAGGTGCCGCTTTTTAATAAGACTGCCCTTAAAATGATTTATAAATGGTTGATTATTAGGTTATTAATTAATTAAACACAATTATAAACAGCTGTCATACATCATTGTGGGCTCACTTTTTAGGAAGATCCCGTTACTGCTTCTTGCTAATGAGTTACTTCCATTCACGACTGCTAAAATGGAGCCGTCTTATAAAGTAGAAAATGATGCATGCTGAAAATGGCAAGATAAACAATGTGGCCAAAGCCTTAGTGTATGAATCTGCCTATGTTGACCTTTTTATCTAATGTGTTGTGAAAGCTTATTAATTTGTGTCTATAGTCTAATTAATAACGTCATTATAAACCATTTCTAAGTGTTGCAGGGCTGAGGGTTTTAATAGGAGCTCATATTACAAAAAAAAGTTGTGGAAAATAAATGTTTGATTGTGATGTGCAGCAAAAGAGAGGTGAGATGTGAGAAGTTACGGAAAGTTTTTTTTTTTAAAATATGTTAAACAGAACATTTTGTTAATTATGACCTTTGCTGCTAATCCTATAGGTGTACATTGTTCATTTCATCATACAGGCAAGTGTTGTACCACTAGGGATGGGTGATCTGGCCAAAATTGCAAAGACCATTCACAATCTAAATTGCAATCTTTTTTCTCAGATTTGAAATGCTCTATAGACTTTAGCCAGGCTTGAAAAAGCCCATGACTTCCCCCATTTGCACCATTAAAACACAATATTGTAATAAAAACACAGGTTTCAAAATGGTAATTAAAACCTGGGCTTAATTTGAAACTGTAAACACAAGCCAAAAGGTAAAATAATCAGAACATATCACTTTATCCAACGATTACTCCTGTTCCCCCAAAACTTGAAAACCTCTCCAATTCAATTTCTAACCAGCCCTTGTTGGCCACTAACCACATGTCGATTCACCACCTGTTAGAGCCCTTTCAGCCAGGTTTCAGAACTGGTCACAGTATAGACACAGCACTTTTACTGGGTAACCAGTGACTTCTAGATGTTGGCTCATTCTGGAGCCATCAGACTTCTGATCCTTCTGACCTAAGTGCAGTTTTGGATTTTGAGTCAGCCCCTTTTTCCAAATTTTTGGGACGTTTACAGCTTTCCTGTCAGTCCTACTCAACGCCAGTAACACAAGAAGTCCCACAAAGCTGCGTTTTTGGCCCACTGCCATTTCACATTTACATCTTGCCTGTTGGTCATCTTTAGGGAATATGAACCAGAATTTCACTGCTATGCAGATAATACACACATTTATACATCAGCCAAGCCTGATATGACTGACTCCTCCCTGATCCTCTCTGCAAAAGTTGATTTTTTTTAAACTCAACTGTTGTAAAACAGAGACTATTCTGGTTGGTGCTGTCTCAGCTAACTAAATCAGTATCTCCATGGTCTCTCATCTGAAACTTTGGTGTCTTGTTTTGTTTTTAATTCTTCCACCTCTGCAATATAGCAAAAAATAGGACAATTTTTTCCACCACCTGCTGCTGAAATATTAGTATATGCATTCATTATATCACTCTATTGGCTTGTTTAGATTGCACAGTGCATTGATCCACTAGTTATGTGAAGTTTGAAGAGACAAGACATAAATACTGCCTGAGAAGTAGCTTGTGGAAGCCTCGGATCACGATCTTCATATAAAATCGTCTGATTGCCCACCCCTAAGCACCACAAAAAAGACATAACAGTGTTTTGTTTTCCAAAAGCAAGAACAACCCATCATCCTCAGATGACTGTGAAGAGGGGTTGTTAGTTTTAGGGAGGCAGGAAGGAGGCGGTTGGTTGTCATGGCCTAACTGGAGCTCTGAGGTCCTGTAGGTACATGCCTAAGAGCCCTGACAAGTTGTTTGGCACAGCAACGAGGTTAATTTCCGCCCTCTTTTCAATGCGGAGAGATTACTCAGATCAGAGAAAATAGGACATATGTGCCGCTTGCCAGGAATGTTCCAAGCAGACATTCCAGTGTTTCCTCTATGTAAGTCATTTTCTCCTTCTGCTATTTTTAAAAGGGCACTCTTATGTGATTGCAATACAGCAGCCCAGAAACCTGTGTAGAGATTTAACTTCTGTGGTCACATGTTGCTGGTAAATGCAGTTTTGAGAAGTGCACATGTTTATTTCTGGTTATCTGCCAGGTACAATTACTGGTGAGTTCAGCAGCTTTGAGTGCTGCTACTGTATGTGTGAGGTTTCCAGTCATAACTTGTGCTGTCAAATTGATGGTTGACCTCTGTCTTTTCACAGGCTTAGGGAAGAGGAAGAGGGTGATGGATGAGAAGGAGTTGATGATACCTCTGGAGTTGGGGTATGTACAAGACCGGCTGAGAGAAAGAAAGCTCTTGTAAAGCAGCAGTGTTGAAATGTAACTAAATATATTTACTCGAGTACTGTATTTAATTAGAATTTTGAGTTTTTTATTCCCAATTTCTACTAGAAACTTTTTAATTCCTTCTTAAAAAACAAAAATATATGGATTTTTATTAAGTGCGATGTTTTGTTAGAAATGAATTTACCTCTTGATTGACAGAAAATTCGTTGGCAACTATTTCGATAATGTATAAATATTTTATGGTACTGTCTTAACATTTGAACCACTTTAAGCTATTTGTAATAATTGATTTGGAAAGTTTGTTGTTGTTGTAATTGTGATGGCATTTCTCACTATTTTAAGAATTTTTACAAACCAAAAAAATCAATCAATTAATGGAAAAAATAACCATTAGTTGTAGCTCTATACATTTAAAATTCGCCCCACCTTAATCAACAGCAAAACAACAATGATGTAATGTAGAATAGTATAAGAGATATAGGGGACGTTTTTCTGCATAGAGTACTTTTACTTTTGATAAGTTAAGTACATTTTCCTGATTATACTTATATTAACAGTTTAAATGCTGGACTTTGACTTGTAAGTGAACATTTCACATGATCTGAATACTAATCTTTGAAATTCATGGTCACAAATGTCTAATATGCACTCTCTTTCTGAACAACCATGCTATTTTTTCGTTCTTTAAAAACCCAGGTGGCGGAGAGAAACAAGAATGAAATCGGTGGCGGGGCGGCCGCAGGGCGAGGTGGCCTACTACGCCCCTTGTGGCAAGAAACTAAGGCAGTACCCAGATGTGATGAAGGTACCGCGGCCTCACAGCGCTGCAAATTTAATTTTTATCCATGATACAGAAGCAAATGTTTTGAGGCATCCAGATGAGCAGTTGAGTTTGTAACAGGGATTTACAGTAGGAATCATTGTGGGTGGGATGATTTATGATTTATTATGGAAGGTTATTTTTGCTAATAATTGCAACACTGCTCACCCACGTTTCTCAAACAAAAGCTTCTGTATCAGGGTTTGTTGTATATTATCTGTGTTATCGCTCCAGCTGCAATCCACCCCCACCCCCACCCTGCTTTCTGTGACCCTAATAGTGAGAGATGATATTCTTAGATTCACTTCTTGTGTCACTTTTCTCACCTCTCCTCCCCCCTAAAGAATGATGAATGGTTAGTGTTGGGATGCACAGCTTCGGCCCCTATTTGTACAGAATATTATGGTCTATAATCTTCTTTGTTTGCCTCATCAAAAGCTCAAGTACGCCAATCGTGAGAACTGCCTTTGAGTGTACAGTAGTGGTGCAAAGAGAAAAATGTGCACTCATTCACTCACTGCTAGTCAGTCAGAAGGCAGTAAAAAGCTGAGCATGGCCACAGATAAATAAGAAAGGGCTTGAATTGTGCACCCCAAGGTCAGAACCGTTTTTCTCCCCTGAGAGCTTTTGCTCTTTTTTTGTCCCCTGGCTTTTATAATGATTAGTAGCACTGCACAGATGCTCACTGTAACCTAACTCCCTCCAATCTAGTCCCCTCCCAGTTGCTTTTCAATGTCGCTAATTTTCGCAATTTTTTTTTCCTGCCTAAACCAACGCCATTATTATTTTCTCTTCTGTAGTATCTATCCAGAAATGGAATAAGTGGCATCACGCGTGATAATTTTAGCTTCAGTGCAAAGATAAGGGTTGGTGACTTCTATGAAGCCAGAGAAGGACCCCAGGTGACTGCCTTTCATCTCTCTCTCTCTCTCTCTCCCTGATCCCTGTTCATCTTTTCATCTAGCGGCAGGCAAAGCTTCATGCAGCAGTCACTGTCAGGGCATGGATAGGAATCAACCAAAAGCCTCAGTAGTTCTAGTTCATAGATCTCTCACTGTGCATGGATAAATGTAATAATCAGCTGACATTACTTCCACAGGTGACCAGTGATATATGTCATGTTATGTGTCTGATACACAGAGATAAATAAGAAAATAGATGTATATATATTATTAGCAGAATAGAAGAAATACTCATATGCAGTGCTGAGGGGCCAGTGAAAAAATAGATGATGATTTAACACATTGTTTAGTCAGATTTTTTCAGTGTATTACAGAAAATACAATGATCATAATCATACTTTAACTCCTGTTGTAGATTAGTCTATTAAATGATGAGATTGTTCCTTTGTCACATTTAATGATCTTTGTCAGCATGTTTTTCACAGTTTCATCTCTTCCCAATCTCTCCATCTTTACTCTTCTTCTCTCTGTAGGGTTTACAATGGAGCTTGTTGAAGGAAGAGGAGGTCATTCCTCGTATTTTGGCGATGGAAGGTCGCAGGGGTCGTCCCCCCAATGCAGACCGTCAGTCAGCAGGCGATGGCGCCAAAGGTAACCGGCGGAGGAAGGGACGGCCCCCGAATGTTGGCGACCCGCTGGTACCTGAGGGCCCCAGTCCCAGCGAGGTCAAACTACTGCGCAAACTAGAGGCTCAAGGTTAGCAGAGGAAATGAGCCCTGAAATATGTTTGTCCTAACTGTGTGTGCCATTAATCAAGCAGCCATTATTCATGTAGCAAAGGACAATGAAGGGGTTACAGCTGGAAATGTTATTTTAGTATATGGAGAAATAATTTTTTGTCTGTAACAGATAATTTTCTAGATCAATCAGGATTGTTAGGGCTGTCATTATATCAGATTTTCACTACACCAAGGGTCTGTCAGGCCTTTCAGGCCATGGACCCAGTAGCTGATACAGAGACCTAGCAGGGACCCCTTGCTGCCTATATTGCATTGAATTTTGGGGTCTTTTTCTCTCTCAACCTGACCCACTTTCATTGGCGGTTTTTGAGGTGGAGGGTATGTCTGCTTGTGAAGTTACGAAACGATCCATTGTGGCACACAAGAGTGTCTGTACATTTAGGGTAACGATACAACTAATTACTCGGCCAATATTTGTCAATTATACGTAGCTTGTGACTCATGTGACTGCATGAGGATTCATGGGTAGCCCGCTCAATATTGTGCAAATCATATGTTAGGGGTTATTTTTTATGGATAGTCTGATTTATCATTGCTCATAATACTCATGCTAATGTGTCATTTCAGACGTTTTTTAATTTTCTGGCTGAAAAAACGTGTCAAACAATAATGCAGTGGACTTCCTAGTCTACCCCTAACTGTTATCTTGCCTTTTTTGATATAACTTTGTTTTTATTTGCCTTTTAAAACAGCCATTTATAATAAAAAGTCAGTTAATACCCTTGCAGAAATATTTTAATCAGAAATATCTCTGTTCTTTTGGTGTTCATGGCATATTGCATCATATATGTTAGTCTTTATTCGGAAACAGGAGGAGGATCTGTCCCTAATTTTGTCTAAATTTAACACAACCTAAAGAATAATCTCAGAACAATCTCTGTGAAATGTGCAAGGTCAGTCTCCTGAAATTTCTCACTGATTATTGCCTTTATGCAGAGATAGCCCGACAGGCTGCCCAGATGAAACTGATGAGAAAACTGGAAAAGCAGGCGCTGGCACGCGCAGCCAAAGAGGCTCGGAAACAGCAAGGTAAACTCAAGTTTGTTTTCATCTGTGTTGTTAACAAGAGCTCAGGGACGTAAGGATGGTAGCAGTGGTTTTTCGGCTGGTCACTTCAAACCTCTTTGATCTAAATGGGTAAAGTAGGGCCTCTGGGGACACTCATGCTGCTTATATAGCCTTTGTTTGTATGTATATACATATTTATTTTCATCACTTTAAAGCACAAGCTTTAATCTTCTTTCCGCTCTAATCTTTATTGCTGTCGTGCTGCTGGCTCCAAACACTATGCTTATACAATACATTTTTTACTATACCCAACGTCAAAGATAAACAATCAAATCAAAATCCCAAGACTGCGTGCTTAGCCCTTACTTAAACTCAGAACAACAACCAGACATGATATATATATACAGAAATGTATAATGTACCAATAAGTTTAAACTGGAGAAGACCATTTTGATCTGTGCTGCCATTATTACAACATCACTTATATATATTTTAATTCAACTTTGCAGCTGTTAAAATTCCCTTTATATGGAAATGAGCTAAGATCCATTGCATGAATTTGGTGACAATGGTGACCCAGAAACTAAATCTAAGCTGTCTTGCCTGTCTAAAATCCAACAGTCCCTGGTCAACTCACAATTCAATGCCTCCGTGGATGTTAATAATTCAGGTCAAGAGGAGGGTTTAGACCTGGTTATAGTATAATACCTGCTACCTGCAGTCTAAAGCTTATATTGATGATCACAGCATTTATTTTAGTAGGGTGTGTATTTTTAAGGGCTAACCTGGATACCAATTATTAGTATTTAAGAATATTGATAACCAATATTTGAAACCGCTATGTATTTGCAGTAAAAATTTAAATCTTGGTGTCAAAATTTAGGATAACAGAAACTTAGTTGCAATACCTTTAAGCATATGTTAAAACTGAGATAGAACTTGTCAACATTATCTTAAAACAAAAAGTGCAGCGTGCTGCCAGCACCATTTTTAAATTTAAAGCTACTACAAGGAACTGTCATATTCTGTTGCTTTTGAAAGCCCCTGTGGACAAAAACAGTAGTGTTTCCTCTGCCATGCCCACAAAATATAACACCAAAAATAAAATAACTAAAAATCTTCTCCTTCTTCATTTTAGTTGCCTAACGTACCACTCACTGTAGCCTTGCCTGGGAAAATGTAAACACAGGCTTGTTTCATAGAGAATCTGAACCGGCGGCAGTCATTAAGAATAACTGTATAGAAATAGCCAGTCTTCTCAAAGATGGTCTCTTTTACTCATGTAGGTCATATAGAGGCATCATTATTAAATTGGCACTGTTTTGCAACCATTATGAAACTCCTTGCAGTATGTTAAAATTAAAATTTTATCAGTCCCTCCAGGATTTCATGGTGTTTTGTTGCAGCATAAAATGCCTGATTTCATGGCACCTTTCAAAAAAATTGTGATGTGTGATGCATTGTTTTTAGGCATTTTTTTGTGATTAAATTTAATCAGCAAATGGAAATTTCATTTTAAAAAAGTTGGATTTTTTTGATAATTCAGTAAAAATCAAGGCAACTTACAGGGAAAATAAAACCACAAAATATTGAATAATAATTGTAATAAAACATTTGTTCATTGAGACGTATGTGCACGATGTTTGCACAGAGTCTCCTATGGTTGGTGAAACTCACAGGAAGCTACAATTATTAAATTTGCTTAAAAGCTCCACAAAGTTTCATGAAGCAAAAACAAACAAAAAAATGTAAAACTGAAATTTGTTTTGAAATGCCTTTAAGGTTATGTCTAAAGTAGTGCATTTTTAAATGAATAAATCTTACTGACAGTTAAAAAAAACACAGGTCCTGATAATTGTTAAAATGCTACATAGCATAACTGATCCCTGTTTTTTAGATAAGTTGCTTTCTGTCTATTTTATTTCTATGCACCTTGCTAATTAAAGATCTAAAGGGACTTAAGTTAATAAGCGACTTCACTTAGAATTTTACCTTCTAATATTTTTTAATGATGTAGATCATTATTTGAATGAGTATGTTTGTGTGTTTTATTATTGTTTTGTGTGACTGACTCATCTTAGTTGTGATCTAGTTCTCAGAATTTCTTGCCCTCCCATGCAAAATACGCCTTGATCTCTGTGAGACCTTCTGCATCAATAAATCTTAACATCTGCAAGTCTCCTATATATGAATACGGTTGGGAGATCTGTAGTTCTTTTTTGTAGACACTAATGTAACACTGACTTGACTCTTGTAGCTATCATGGCAGCGGAGGAGAGAAGGAAGCAGAAGGAGCAGATCAAGATTCTCAAGCAGCAGGTGGGTCGGCTCTTTACATGTGTGCTGACAAATCTTTTCCCTCCGTTGCTCCTTATCTAAGTGTCCTGACACACGTAGTCCCCCTGTTCACTGCAGGAAATGCTGAATGGTTATTTTGTGATGCTTTAAAGCTTTTGCTTTTTCAATTACCATCATTACTTCTGCTACTAAACTTATTGCTCTGTCTTTCTGCCCACCCCAACTGGAATAGAGTGGCTGGAAAGTGATTTTATCTCCGGATGTTTTCCGATGTCTAAAATATTAAGAGATTATGTTTTTTTTTGTTTTTTTTTAACAGGAAAAGATCAAGCGTATTCAGCAGATTCGGATGGAGAAGGAACTCAGGGCGCAGCAAATTTTGGAGGTACAGAATCTGATCCAACAGCACCTCTGATTAAGCAGAACATTCCTGGATAGCTCAAGCCCCTCAGTCTATAGTGTTTTAATCTTCCTAAAGCTCATTACTGAACAGCAGCATGCATTGGAGGGAGTTGCGTCTTCTTAGGCATAATTCCACATGGAACTAATGCTAAATTGGTCTTGGTTGACGGCTGTTGAATATTAAAATGGCTGTTGCTGCCTCTTCAGACCTTATTTAAATTGGACAGAAAAGTCTTTTTTTTCATCAGACAACAGTAACAGTTTAGCATAAGTGGGTCGAGGGAAAAAAAGGTGCTGTTTTCCACACACGCAAACACAAATGCAAAGATGCATGAGCACACACACACACACACATATGCAGGCGCACACAATTATACTGTAGGAGCTTCAAAGTGTTTTAGCAGGACTAAATCAATTTTGAGTTGACACGGTTGACAAGCCACTCTTAACGGGAGGCTTCAACATATTCACAATTAGGTGTTAAAGAGATACATTATTCATTCGCTGTGTTTTACAAATTTCACTGGCATTCACAAGCATAAAATCTTTGCTCAAACCAGAAAACTGCAAACAATCAGTTAAAGTGCAGCAGAGCCCTCACCCAAGACTGATTGATATATGTCTGTCTGTGTGATTCTTGACCTTAATCTTTATTCATAGGCCAAGCGCAAAAAGAAGCAAGAAGCCGCCAATGCCAAAATATTGGAGGCTGAAAAACGCATAAAGGTATGTTTATGATTTTAAATAAAACCCTTGAAACAGATATAAAATTACAGTTGCTATAAATATTCATACATTCGTCTCTTTTTAATCAAAAGTCACATGGATCAGATTATTTCATATGTACCATGATGTCGGGCTTGTTCCACTTAAGAAGTGGCTGGCAATAAAATTAGAGCGGCCCTGTGAAACAGGCTGAAATTCCATCAGTCTGTAGTGATTTTCGTGATATTGGCACAATGGAAGCATATTGATTTTTCCCTCATCTTCTCTTTCGTGCCTTCAAGGAGAAAGAATTGAGGAGACAGCAGGCGGAGATTCTCAAACACCAGGTAGGCATTTGCTACAACTTGCTCAGCCTCTTGAACGTAATAGTTACTGCTGAATAAAACCATTTACCTCAAACTTCAACTTGAATAGGAATGTGCAGGAGTGTGTGTGAGTGTGAGTGTATGTGTGTCTATGTGCATTGAAGTATAGGCATGTGTGAGCAAATATAGATATATATATACTCAGCTCAACAAAAATTTAAATGCAACACTTTTGTTTTTGCTCCAATTTTTCATGAGTAGAAGTAGATCTCAGACTTCTTCTGTGTACACAAAAGGTTTGTCTGAAATTAAAAAAAAAAATGGACAGGCTTGCTTTGGAGTGGTCACAATAAAAGGTCACTCTAAAATGTGCAGTTTTATCTTGGAAAAAAAACATTAATTAGGCACTGAATTATTACTGTTTCACATAGGGCTAGAGATCAAATTGTTTTCCCCAGGAGGACAAAGTCTTGACCAACCTTACTATGCCTCTGATTGGATGTCCCTCCTTATGCCTAAATCTTAACAACCCAACCAGAGTAGAGAGAGTAGGGCCGGTCATGACCTTGTGCACCTCAGGAGGCAGGGGATTTATTTGCAGTTATTTTTACTGATGTTGCAATTGCAAAATGATTTGTAATATTAGAGGTAATGATAACTAATTTCATTTTCATTGAAAAACATATTAAAGGAGAAATATGTAATATATTTCCTGTAATAAATCATAAAATGGCCATATGTCATCAGAGAATAAAGAAACATGCCAAGTTGAAACTTCTTTCAGCAATTACTTCTTTGACAACCATGCTACTACACCAGTGGTGTTATCCTCCTCCTCCTCATTAATAATCATTCAGAAGGAGTAGATGTTTGTAATGGTTAAATTGAATAAAATGTTAATGGAGTCTGGCAGGTCTCAAAGTCCAGAGTGTGTATTTTCAGAGCTGTGCTGATCAACTTACAGTGGAGGACTTGTTGCTGCTTCTTATTGTCAAATTACAATGCTCGTCTCGTGCTCCTTCAGTGTTCCTGCAGCCTGCCTGAGCTTCCTCATGTCCAGGGAGGAGGGGGCAGGAAGAAAAAACTCCCTTCAACTATAGATCATATATCAAATAGATATGGCACCAACTCGCTTTTTGGCCTGGAAAGATGTTTTCTTAGGTCTTTATAATATGATGTGTTGGCCAGTGTATCTCTGCAGCATACAATATTTAATATACACATTCTGCCTTTAACAAATATTGCACCTCCTGCAATTTGAAACTTGCAGTACGCCATATTGCGATTTCAATAAAATTTCAATTACTCATTCAGCTCTATTCAGTGCCTCATAAATGTCTTTTTCAAGATAAAACAATCTTTCTGGTGTGTTTAAGAACAGCTCGGAAAAATCCCACTGATTGTGAAAAAAGTGTGTGCACAGAATAAGTCTGAGATATTTAACCTCCACTCAAAAAAAGTGTTGCATTTATTTTTCTTTGAGTATAAATGTGGTTAATTACCAAACATCTATTTAAATGAACGTCTTCAGTATTTCTCTTTATTAAAGCCATTCTTATTGGTATTATTGGATATTACTTCTGTTCCATAATATTTTGCCAACTCTCTCTGCCAGGAGTTGGAGAGGCATAGACTAGATATGGTATGGGTATGTTTATTTTTGTACATCTAACACCTGCATCGTGTAACTGGTTGTGTTATGGTTGTCATAGCAATGCATTAAGTGTAGCACTGGCTGCTGTCATACTACATTCTTCTGCATGGCTTTCCAGCAAAACCAACAAAAGAGAAAAAAGAGTCAGTATGCTGCCTCCATCTGCTCGTCCTGAGGGACAACTGACCCTGTCACGGTGGCCAGGCAGCTTCTGCCCCCCCCCTCCCCCCATCCCCCCCCCCCACCCCTTTCTATTCAGAATGCATTGCAAAGACTGCTAGCCAATCCACACTCACTGTCTGAAAGTGCACTCGAGGAGTTTCCATCCATCACATACATTGTCTAACTGTTGTATTGGAGTAGCCTGTGTTACCCATGAGTGCTTGACGATTTCGGCCCAGACATTGAGCTTGTGTCTGTTCGTCCGTGCATCTGTTCTTGCAGTCCACAGAGTGCTGGACTTTAACCTGCCCCATCCCAGCCTCTCTGTCATTCACTGTTCCTGTACTCTGCACAAAGAATGAAAAAAGCTACTGAGAATCATTTTGTCTTCATGGCGGAGGCATACTTCAAAGCAGTTTGGTGAGGGTTACAGCACGAACGTTGCTTGAAAATAGACTGGACAGACTGTAGAACAACAATATAATCAATTCCACCATGGGGACAAACATGGTTCTGTGTAGCATTTTATTTTTGGCCTGGCTGTCTTGCTTGTAGCCCTTCTCACTCATACACATTGACTATGTTAATATGCATACAACATTCCTGTTTTTGTCTTTAGTCTTAAAAGGACAGTATTCTCATAAAGCTGTTTACATGGCTAATGATAATGAATATTCCTCTAATATTCTTCAATATATGCAGCTCTGCATACTCCACTTATGGATGCTTTTTTGCATCAAAATGATGCGAACATAGCCTCCGTCTTTCTTTCGTTAAATTGCTCTTGAAATTTTCTTGAAAAGGTCATTGTTGTGATATTTGTCCATAGCCAAAAACCTGTTGATATCTTCATATTTGGTAATGTTTCGAAGTTAAAAAAAAAAAAAAGCTGAGAAAACATATGATTTCAAGGCAACAGCTTTCAATAGATTTTTGAGTTTTCAGACTGAAACTCATTAAGTTTTGAAATATTATTTATCTTATTATATTTTGAAAGTTAAATGGTTGCAATTGAAAATATTAAATTATTAATTGTCATTCACTTTCATTTAAGTGATTTTACTCAACAGTTTTTAGAAACATTTTTAGGGGGTTCTAAAACTCAAAGATTCAAGTTTACCTAAAGAAGAAAAGTTAATTATCTCAACATAACGTTATTAGTTGGTAGAACTTTTTTAAAACTTAAGAGTTTGAGTTGGGCTCAAAACTAAGAAATCTATTGCATAAGTTGCCTTGAAATTTTGAGTTTTCTAAACTTTTTTTTGTTTTTACAGCGCTTGCCTAAGATAATTCTTACAGTAAAATTTAGACAAATTAGGGACAGATTCTCAGAATCAATTATAATTCACAAAAACTAGCATGTAGTGTACAATTTGTGTATCATTAAAATTATTAATCTTTATTCACTTTAATTTCAATGAGCTGACTCAACTTGTTTTTCGGCGTGAGGTCTAAAACTCAAAGATTCAAGTTTATCTAAAGAAGAAAAGTACATTAACTACAACAAAACATTTTTAGTTGGTAAAACTTTTTTCAAGTTTTAGTTGTGCTCAGAACTCAAAAATGAAGAAATGTGGTCTTTTTTTGCGGCATGTCTACCCAAGCCTTGCAGACTGTTAGCTTGCCTGTTTATGATCAGCACAGAGCTGACCGTGAACAGGCAAGAGGCCACATGTCACAAACTGCAGTAAAAACCCCAACTGAGACGTGTATGAACGTTCTGTGTACATGTACAAAAAGTGCTCCTAAAACCAGAATAATACCAGCGTATCCCACATGTCTTAATCAGAATATGCTCCGTTCAGAATAAGATCTAATTCAGAATATCCAGCTAGAATGTGCTGTTTGCATGACCTGAATCAAATTCAGAATTTTTTGATACTCTGAATAATCGTGGAGAATCGGTGTGCATGTAAACACAGTCAGCTGCGGCTGAATCCACAGGTCTGCCTATCTGTTTCACAGACTGCACCTTCACACAATGAAGGGGGGCAAATTGAGAAACATGAAATAATCCTGGTATTTATGGTTATCACATTGCAATTGTATTGCTTTTGATTTATTGTAGTTTGTTATCATAGTAGGCCTCAACATATTCAATGTTTTTGATGAATTGGAAAGCTAGCAAAAAAGCTGAATGCCACAGGCTTTATGTCCTTTTTGAAGTTGTCCTTTTTGAAGTTTTTCCATTTGTAGATAAATCAAACCAAGAAGGACACAGAAATATTGTAGCAGAGTGCTTGGCATCTAGCCTGAGAAAACAATCCTCACACAAACAGCACATTTTTAGTCACTATGTGCTGGAAATGTCCTTGGCAAGCCCTAATAGTGGCAATTGTGTCTTTCTGGTGGATCACAGAGGGAATGACAGCCTGATACGGTGGAGCGGGAAACCTAAAGAGATCAAATGAAATGATAGTCAGTCACCGGTGATTCCTGTGCCCTTTCGCAGTAGACTGTGTATCATGCACCAAAGAACAACATAGATGTCTCATCCTCAACAGTCACACACTGTGCTAATACTTAAGCTGCCAAAACCACTGAGGAGGAACTGCTCTGTTTGAAGCTATCCTTTACAGTACCACCCATTCGCATTTGTCGTCCCCTCACCAAATATTATGAGAATGATGTGTCAAATAAACATTAGCATTGACTCGTGTAATAGAATTTATGATTTTGATTGTAAGAAGTCTTCTGGCAACCAGCATTTTGTTGCTTTTGTTGTGTCAGCTTTAGTCTAGAGGCGCCGTCACCGATTCCAGCTGCTTCTCTTTTTTGAGCCTGTCATCACATCTACTTTGTATCGCATCTATGTGTTGCTTTTTGGTTGTCATCGTACTACTGTACTCTTCACTTATGCTTCCACCATACATGTGAAAGTGTATACATGTGAAGCATCGTTTGTGTTTGTTCAAGTACTGTATGGTGCCTCTATTGAATTTAGTGCATCACGATTTTTTACATTAATACATACTAAATTTAGTCGACCTTGAGTGCCGTATGCACAATGTACGCTTGTTAATGTGCCTCTGTTTTTTGCCACTCTAGGAGAGGGAGAGGAGGAGGCAACATGTAATGCTGATGAAGGCTGTTGAGGCTCGCAAGAAAGCAGAGGTAGTCCATATGCACACAAATAAACGCAGAAACACACACACACACACGTACAGTCCACTCCATAAAAAGGGCCTAAGTCATTATTCCCTGGATGGATTCCTGCATTCTCTCCTTTCTGTGCGCTCTTTCCCTCCATTCATTTTTTTTCTACACACTTACCAAGTCAAAGGATTCTGGCCCTCAAGCACTTTTCCTTTGAATGCACAGCAGCATTAGGCTGAATTCTAATACTGCTCAGCAAAGTCAAGTAAACCTTCTTGTCTGTTTTCACACACACACACACACACACACACACGCACACAGATACACACACACTTTGCTTCCCTAATGCTCCCCTGAATTTTGGACTCTCTAGGAGCGCGAGCGCTTGCGGCAGGAGAAAAGGGATGAGAAGCGCCTGAACAAAGAGCGTAAACTGGAGCAACGCAGGCTGGAGCTGGAGATAGCGAGGGAGCTGAAGAAGCCAAATGAAGACATGTGTCTGTCTGATCATAAGGTAGTTGAGATTGTAGCCCATCCGGTCACTGCTGTGAATGTTGTTAAGATTATCACAAAAAAAAAAAAAAGTATGTTTCGGCCCATACACACTGTGATCAGCTGAAACTAACGATTATTTTCACTGGCAATTAATCTCCTGATTATTATCTCAATTTACTGATAATTCTTTGGTCTATAAAATGTAAAAGTCATGAAAATCTTGATCGTTGTTTCTGAAATCTCAAAGATGTAGAAATATTCATGTTTAAGAAGCTGGAATTAAGAGGATTTTGGCTTTTTTCCCCTTAAAAAATGACTCAAACTGAATAATTGGTAATGGTAACTGAATAATTAAAACAGCTGACGACTGATTTAATAACAACTTATCTATTAATCGTTACAGCTCTGGTGAATTGTCACTTTTTCTCATTTGAGTGCTGCTAAATATATAGATTGCAGAGTGGTATTATTATTATTGTTATTATCGTTATTATCATTATTATTAATCCTAAATTGAGTGTTTTCCTGAGGGTCAGTACATGCAATGAGACCTCATGGTGTTGAGCGCTTTTATATATGGAGGTTTGTGCCCCCAAGTGGTTAAAGGAAGGTACTGCATAATGTAAAACATAAACAGTCATTACTTTGAATTGGAAAGCACCATCTTGGTAACAGTCAGCAGATGTGCAGTATGGCAGCTTTTCTCCCATTTCCCACATTTGTTTCAATCATGACTGTCTGTTGTTGAAAGTGGAATTAATGTATTTCTCTCTTTATTGATATCGACTTTTTTTATTGTTAAACATGAGTAACAAACAACATACATGTAAACGTCACATAACAACTGGTCTTAGTAGATTAAAATGGGGAAGAAATTGGTTTTAATGTATTTCTCTCACAGTAACACATATTACAACAACAAAAACAGCGAACAGTCCCAACTTTACCCACTTTTCGTTTCTCCAGCCTCTGCCTGAGTTCTCCCGGATTCCTGGACTCATCCTCCCGGGACGTGCCGTGTCTGACTGCCTGATGCTGATGCAGTTCCTGCGAGGCTTCGGGAAAGTGTTGGGGCTTGATTTGAATACGGACGTGCCCACGCTGGGTATGCTACAAGAGGGCTTGCTCAATGTGGGGGACAGCATGGGACACGTCCAAGACCTTCTGGTCAAGCTGCTGTCTCTGGCAGTCTGTGATCCCGGTTTGCCACCTGGACAAAAGGTGAGTGAGTTCATTGAGTCATTGTGTATAATTCTGAACCAGTGGAACCAGCTTGAGAATTACACCTTCGTAGGAAATATAGCAGTTAGTACAGTATCTGCATGTTTTAGTCAGAAGTGACTTTATTGCATTATAATGCATAAAGTATATAGTATTGTTATATTATTTTTTACATGCGAGTGGATGATAAACTATTGTAAACCTAACATATATTGAATTTATTTTTTGTATTGCAAAATTTCCGACTTTGTAATCACAGAGTATTTAAGTTTTTTCTCGCAAACATTTTTTTTTTTTTTACCTACACTGTGAATAAATGCACATCCATATTGCATTTCTAAAAATGTTAAAATGATAAATAAAAAGCTTAATTCAACTTAAATTTGTCAAGGAAGAAGTCATCAGCTCAACTCCCTTGTCCCTTCCTTCTCTGTCAGACAAAAACCATGCTTGGGGACCACCTTACCAACGTTGGCATCAACAGGGATAATGTGTCTGAGGTGCTACAGATGTACATGGGAGCTCATTGTGCCAACACAGACCTGGCCCCTCTGGCCCTCAGTCTGAAGACCAAGGCTTTCCAAGCCCACACGCCTGCCCAGAAGGCCTCAATTCTGGGCTTCCTCGCTAACGAGCTAGCCTGCAGCAAATCTGTTATCAGGTAGGAGAAGCAGCACTGTAGAGTCCTTTATTAATCAGTCAGTGACATATTGTTTTGTATCTATAAAGTGGTCTAAAATACTTCCTTTACCTCTAGATTCACATTATTGAAAACACAAAATTAGATATCCCACACTTAATTCACTAACCACACACTGAAAAACTGCATATTCATTTGTCGTGCACTGCATGTACTTTCATATTGCTTTTAGCTTAACACCCAAGTTATTAATTAGCCAATAATGGTATGTTTTATTGATGCAGGGGAAAATGCGTAATAAAGCTGCAGTAGGGAGCAGTAATTTGCAGCAGTTCTTTTGATTGTAAGCAAATTATGCAAGTATTAATTTGTGCTCCGGGATACCAGCTTATTAAACTTTTTACTTTGGCTGTAGATAGTTGCCAGCCTGTTTAAGCTTGTATCTTTTAATCAATATATTTGTATTCTTTTCTGTAACTGGTGGGATTGTGTTTCCTCTCGCAGTGAGATTGACAAGAGCCTGGATCAGATGGCAAACATGAGGAAGGACAAGATCATCATGGAAGGAAAACTGAAGAAGTAAGTTTTCTTTAACCCCAAAAATAATGCTTTAATTATCTGTACACTATTATGCTGAGCCTTTGTGTTTTTGTGCAGACTGAGGACCATTTATGCCAAACGCACTGGGAGGAGGGAGGCCAGTATGGGTGCGGAAGAGAACCAGTCCGTTTGCACTCCGTCATCTGCCACCAAACGCAAGAGGAAACTGGGCGGTGACAGTGACGATGACGAAGACGACGATGATGACAGTGATGACCAGGCAGAGGATGAGGAGGATGAGGAGGAGGAAGAAATGAAGAAGGTTAAAAAAGTAGAGACATATGATGAGGTAAAAAAAAAAAAAAGACTCATCAGTTGAATTTATTGAAACTGATCTTGAAAAGACTTTTAATGTATTTTATTTTGTCCTGTCAGGATGAAGTCGATCAAGCCACCAGCATCGAGGAGCTGGAGAAGCAGATCGAGAAATTAGCCAAGGTACGTTCTTCTTTATAATGTACAAGTGCTGTGACAAAGTTAATACCCATTAACATAAATTTATAAAGCATCAGAAAATGAATGCATGGTTGGTTGACACTGATAATGTGTGATTAAAAACGGGACACAGCGAGATAAAAAAAAAGTCTCCAGGGGAAGCAACTATGACGAGATAAACCACAGAAACGTGGGGTATTATTGCTGTTTGGTTATGCAGGATGAAGTTGTGTTTCATTTTTTACATACATTTTTCATGCAATGCATAAGACAAACACCTCTTACACTATAGATAATAGATTTGGTTTTGGAAATCCTATATTAATGATGATATTTTTGTTAAATAGCGACGACGTCTAAATGCTTAAATATACACTCTGTTTTTAAAACAATTATGTGTTTTATAACATGTATGCTGACATAGGGCTGTTTGCTAATGAAGGCATTAATTAGCTTAATAAATTACCTCATTAACATAGCATGTAATGCTTAATATATCACGGTGATTACAAAAGGACATGAGGTAGCGTGCATGTCTTTTGTTTTCCTGAAGGTCTATAGTTCAAAGTAACGTATAGAAATCACTGAGTGTGTTTTTGTACCGTTGCAGCAACATCATCAGACCAGAAGAAAGCTGTTTGAAATATCCCATTCTCTGCGCTCCATGATGTACGGCCAGGACCGCTACCGCCGCCGGTACTGGGTGCTTCCACATTGTGGAGGGGTCTTCATTGAAGCCATGGAGAGCGGAGAAGGTAGTTAAAGGACAACACACAGACACACACACACACACACACACATACACACACACACACATACAAGGCTGATAAATGTATGGATCAAAAAGCTTGAGACAGAATCATTTCTATACAAGTGATTTCCTCTCAATTAAAAAAGAAGTTTCCTAAAAGCTTACGATAAACTGCCAAAAATGAGCCAACAAGATGCAGCAGTGCAATACATTACTGCATTATAGTGTGTTTGAATTATATGCAGTACTACCATTTAATTTGCAGAGCGATTTTAAAAGTGTATTGTACTGTACTGTATTTTGAAACAGGCAATAACAATTGGTAAATACTGAATCTGTACTTTTCGTTTCTTTATATTCATGTAATTAATACACAAATGTCAATTAGATGGTAATCGCAGATGTGCAAAGAGAAATAAAGAGAAAAAAAATGGTTACAATATTTATCCACTTGTAGTGATCAGTTTCACCCAGAAAGATGCTGTATTATAATGTATTAAGACACTTAAATGTGCTCATCTGATTGCATAGAACATTTTACACACAAAAAATCTAGAAAATACAAATCTTAGTGACAGATTTGATGTTGCAGGAAGAGGAAGGAAGACATTTTGCCTCTGTTGTCTGTTTAGCTGCATGTTCAGCTGTTTTTGGAAGTGTGAGATATGCTGATGATGTTTTATTTTATCTTCATTTTCTAAGACTAAGTGGAGATTGCATCTGTAAACTATAATAATCTATCACAACTCTACTTATCTTCCAAAAGCAAGTGTAGAATAATGCTTCTGAGTTTTCACCTACGTTAACCATACACTCTCTCATTTCCCTGCAGCTCCAGAGGAGCTGGAGGAGGAGCGACAGAGGAGGAGGAGAGCAGCTGAGGAGGTCAAGGTCAAAGAGGAACCTCAGGAGATAGAGGTGCAGAAGGAGAAGTCCACCACCAACACGGATGTACAGAGCCCTCGAACACAAGGCCTGGAGCAACAGAATGAGGAGGAGAAGGAGCATGAGGGGAACAAAAACTCCCCCACCCTCTTCTACCAGCAGCAAGGCTGTGTGTCAAAAATGTGCACATTCCGGGACGTCAACAAGGACGTTGGCAAAGAAACTGTGAATGCAGAGGACAAGGAGAGTCCCCATGTGAGACAAAACGGCAGCCCAGTGGGCCCTCCTATAACCACAGCCACAGTAACATCCTCCTCCCCCACTTGCAATACCTCTGAGCCGGCAGTAGCAACAACCCCCTCCATGGTGACCACTAATGACACTACAAACATCCCTCCCCCAACCTCAACTTCTTTATCTGTCCCATGCCTGCCAGCCCCACGTGAAAGCCCAGGGAACACTCCTCCGACCTCCTCCCCTGCTCCATCTCCACAACTCGCATTCCAAGCCAACGACCAGCTTCTCAGAGTCCTGACAGAGAGGAGCGGACACTGGTTCAGCCTGCTCCCTCGTAACCCCTGTGACCTCGCCTCCCTCACCACAACTCCTCCAGGAGCGCCCCGAGTGTCTCCCCAGGCATCCTCCACTCCAGCCAGGCCCAGATCCCCACCTCAGTCCCCCGCCTTGCCTCTCACCCCTTCCGCTGCCTCAGCCTCAGCCAGCCCGCACCACCCAGCCGGCCTCCTCAACTACCCGCTGTCAGCCCTGCAGGTGAGGCTGCTGGTTAGACACAAACACAGATTGCTGTGTTCTGTATAGCTGTTTTTACAAAGCAAACAAAATACCAGCACTCAGCGATAAATCGATATCTTGTTTTTTGTGGGCAAAAAAAGGAAGAACGTTTCAGCTCTAAGCTGTCATCAGTGTAATACAGACCAGCAGGACTAGGAACTTATAAACAGATGAGGTTCAAACGCCAACATGTGTGAATGAAGTGCTCAAAAACAGCCTCTCTAATAAAGGAGATGTGACCACAGAAAAGCCTGAAAAAATGACCAGTATCACAAGCTGAAAGGTTAGAATAAATATATTCACATAAATGTGCAAGACTGAGGATAGCAAGAAATTATATATAAAGAGCTATATGATCCAGATCAGTAAATTAATGAATGAAGATACACATAAAGTAACAATTATCACAAAACATCCTGCAGAAAAATCTTGTACATGTATATACATTCTCATTGTATATGTCCCCAAATGAGGAATAATAATAAATAAGTAAATCCAACCTAAGTCATTTCAGGCCCGTCTTAATTTTAAGTGTTACATTCAAGGTTTTTTAGGAAATTGTACATGACCAAATTTATGAACACATATGTAACCATAATTGACTTTATGAATTACAATATGGTTTTAGGAAATCTTGTTCCACACACACTTGTTTTTTATATATATATATCTTACACTTTTCATAAGGAGGGAAATAGATGTTGGCAATATGTGTGATCTAGTCCCTCTGGACTTGGAGACTCTTTTCACTAAGTTAAAGGCCCTCGGTACAGATGGCACAGCACCAAGCCTGATGGCTTCTTTTTTGTCAGGAAGGGGCCACCAGCAGGGGCGTTTTCAGACTTGTTTGACAGACTTCATGACAGACTTCATGCTACATGAAGCATGTTGTTTCTCAAACCTACTTCGATTATTTACATTACAGTATCTTACAGTTTCTTTTTCCTGTGTTTAAAGTCTGTATTTCAAAGTTAAATGGTCCTACTGTTATATATAAATATACAATCATAATATAAAGCTTCAGGCTGTGAAACTGAGACTCAGACTGTAAATCCATCCTCCACACCCCATCATCATCAGATAATGTGTTTGCACTTGGGCTGGCTAGATTTCAGGGGTGGCCAATGCCTTACTGTGCCCCTCTTCTAGAAATGCCCCTGACCTGCAGGTTGGTGGGCAGTTGTCACAGGTCATGCCGATCACCTGAGGAATGCCCCAGCCAGTGTACTGGGTCCTCTGCTCTTTTTGCTCTATATAAAGGACATGGAAGCAGCATGTGCTCTTACTTTATTCTTAAATGCAGATGACTCAGCCAGTTATGCATAAAGAAAAAAGAAAACAGGAAATGCTGGTTTAGGAGCCAGGGAGATTAAAGACAAGCTTCAACTACAGCTCAGCAAGAAAGTGTTTATCTTGTTTGGTTAAAAGCCAAGGGTGAGCATGGAATCAACTTAAGATATTAAGAATGAAGGAGGATCTATTACATCAAAGTCCTCTATCAGTTATCTGGGTGTCATCCTTGATGGGAACTTAGGGGGACTTTCCATGGTCTTAAAGTTTTTGGGCAAAAAATAATATGAGCACAAGATAAATTAAATAATCCAACAATCATTAGGACAGATAGTATGTGCAATTTGTCGATGAGGGCTTTTGATCCTTACCTCCTGATACCTTAATCAGGAGTTGTTCATGCTGCTTTGTTTCATCATATCTTACACTTATGTTTTTCCACAATGTAGCAGATCAACTCAATTGGCTCACCTCTGCTTCCACCTCCCTCACCCTTTTGTTTTTCCTCTTTTTCTCCCCAGGTGAAGTCAGGAGGCTCATTGCTAGGAGTTTCTTTCGGAAGCTGGCCCAGTGGCATGATGAGTCCCAGCCTGCCTCTGTGCAACAGCCCCAGCCCCATGCCAGGCCACTCTCTGGAGGGCAACACAGCCGCAAGTGTCTCCAGTAAGAGTGAATCACCTTTACCTCGCATTGAGAAAACCTCATCCATGCCCTCTCCTGCACTGGAGATGCCCAAATCCCTGGACCACCCGACACCTCGGCCTATTCCAGAGGGTGAGTGATGAAAAAAACCATTGAGAGAAATTAAAGTAGAAGCCGTAATCAACCCTCCATTTTTTTAATTGAAAAGAATTCACCTGCCTGAAAAGATTTTCACTTGCTTGAATAAGCCAATATAATTGGATTAGGGAGCGTTCTGCTCTGCTGTACGCAATTTCATTTGGGTATAACCTAGCTGAATGGAGCACCTTTTTACAGTGATGTATGTTCAGTGTCTCCCAGCTTACATGCCTGTTTGTGCTCATTGCCTCAGAGATGCTGACAGGGTGGTGGCGAGTGTCTGACATTGAGGAACTGAGGGCTTTAGTCAACGCTCTGCACAGCCGAGGCATCAGAGAGAAGGGCCTCCAGAGGCAGATGCAGAAATACATGGAGATAATCCCCCAGGTCTGCACCAAACACAGAGATGGTGAGTGTCAAAACTCTTCTTCTGAGCACAGAATCACTGTGCACGGCTCAGATTTGTGAACAAGCATGAGAGCATGTAGAATGTGGTTTATTTTTTTAGTAGTACATGCTTAGAAGTAAAGGTTTCAGCAGGATTCTTCCTGAAGAGCTGAAGTTCTACCTAGAACCGTTTACTTCTGAAGAACCTTTTTTTTTGAAGAAAAGGGTTCATCAAGGGATCTTTGTACCATAATAAAAAAAAAAGATCTTGGGAGAAGCGTCTAATGACTTTCTGTGCCTGCTTGGTGCTTTCGTTTGTGTATTTGTGGCTGACTGATATCTGTCATGTCGTTCATCTAGTGGCCATGATAGAGCTGCATGAGCTGGAGGAGAGTCAGGTCAGTGTGGAGTCGGTGCGGGGTTGGTGTGTTGAGGAACAGGCGATGGAGATGGACATTGCTGTGCTGCAGCAGGTGGAGGAACTGGAGAGGAAGGTTACTGCAGCCAGCCTGCAGGTCAAGGTAAAATACTAACACAAGAACTCAAATATCTCTCTTGACATTTTGTTAGTGGTGTAAAAAATGTGCTTAAAGGGATATATCGGATTATTTGATGTAGGGTTGTTGGTGTTGTGTTTTAAAAGGATAGGAAGGATTCACCAAAGTGAAATAATAACACAAACAAACTAATCAATTGAGGCAGCGGTAGACCAGCAGTTCTTGTGTTCTGCAAGTTAAATTGAGTGACTTTGCCTATGGAGTTTGATTGGTTTGAAAGGAGTGATCAAACTGAGGGCGTACCAACCACCGGCTACTATAGTTAATACACTGATTACTGATAAGTACCTCATACATTCCCACTTAAAATAACCTGAATAATCCCTTTAAACATGTGGAATAGTATAATCCGAGATCAAAAGGCTGAACAGTTGATTTCCTCTTTGCAGGGATGGACGTTTCCAGACCCTCAGTCCGAGCGAGAGGACCTGGTGTATTACGAGCACAAGCCTCCCACCAAACTGACGCCAGCGCCAGGAGAGAAGGACTCCAAGGACTCCAAGGACTCCAAAGACTCCAAGGATTCCAAGGAGCACGCGGAGGAGCGGGGGGAGAAGGGCGGGGTGATGCGTCACCCGGACAACCCGCTGGACATAGCAGTGACACGTCTGGCCGATCTGGAGCGCAACATCGAGAGAAGGTACCTGAGGAGCCCCTTAGGTACCACCATTCAGATCAGGCTGGATAATGTGGGTACGGTCACTGTCCCTGCCCCCGCCCCATCCACTAGTGCTGACAGGGAAGGGTAGGTCATTTCTCCAAACAAAGCTCCCCCCACTCTCCCACTGAGACCCTTTCCTCTCTCTCTGTGTTTTATGTTTCCCATACTACTCAAAAAGTGAGGGTCTTTGCTGCTTTCACAGCAGGTTTTTGTGGTGGCTTGTTGCATTTTTTGTTCGTTTCTTTGGTCTTGTGCAGTTTTTTTGGGGGTGGGGTGTGGTGGGGACTCCACTCAGCTTCATGTTCTCTTTAGGCATTGTTTACAGTTTTTTTTTCTGCAGTCATCTGCATGGTGTTGTGCATCAGTAACCTTGGTTTTTTGGGCATAATCATGGCTCCCACTATACAGCATACACTTACACAGGTTTTACTCCTTCACTCTTTCTGCATGAACGTCCCCTTAACATAACAAAAATCGATGTGAACTTCTTCCCGGTGCCCTTACACCCCTAAAATCCTCATGCCTGTCTCTGCACAGCTGGAGCTCTTTACGGACAGCTGTCTTGTTGGCGGCTGGTTTAACTGTTACAGTTTACTGCTTTCTCATATGAATTAATACATATTCACATAAATGTGCACATTTTTCTCATCGCCTTCTCGTCATTCCTCATTATCTTTTTCCAGTGGTGAGGAGGAGGTGGCACACGGTATGAAGGTGTGGAGGAAGGCCCTGACTGAAGTGCGCAGTGCTGCCCAGTTGGCCATGTGTATCCAGCAGCTGCAGAAATCTATTGCCTGGGAGAGGTCCATCATGAAAGTGGTGAGCAGTGGCAGATAAAATAGAATCACTGCATATTTAATTAAAAACAAACTCTATTCAAGGAGCTGTGCGCTCGATTTTAATGGATGCTCTTGTTTTTTTTTGTTTTTAGTACTGTCAGATGTGCAGGAAGGGAGATAACGAGGACCTCCTCCTGCTGTGTGACGGCTGTGACAAAGGCTGCCACACTTACTGTCACAAACCCAAGATCACTAGTATCCCAGAGGGGGACTGGTACTGCCCAGCCTGCATATCCAAGGTATCAGAGCCTTTTTATAATGCATTATTATCTCTCTACAGTGGATCACTCGGAGAGAGAATCCTACTTTGTATTTGTGCTTGTATTCCATTTGATTCACACTTTCTAATGTAATTTCAGAGCCAGAATCAGAAGTACTTTACTGATCCTCAGGGGGAAAATCGGGTCACAACAGTTACTCTCATTCATATCAGCGTGTAAAAATATTTATATTATACTACAACATGTAACAAAAATAATAAAACAAAAATAAATGATGTGTAAATAAAACAAATAAGAAGTATGTAAAGATATGTACATTATATTACAATATATAAAAAAAAATATAAAACAATAATAGTATAACTAAAATATAAAACAAATGGGAAGTATGTGAAAATGTTTGCATTATACTACAATATATAACAAAAATATAACAATAATAAAAAATATAATAACAAAACAAGATGTATGTAAAAATTTATAGATTTCAGTGCAAGATATAACAAAAATAATATAAAAGAATAAATTATATAATAAATAAGAAGTATGTAAAAAAATGTGCGTTATGATACAATATATGTAACAAAAATATAAAATAAATGCAAAGTAAAAATGTGCATTATACCATAATATATATATTCTAAAAATTAATAGAAGAAAAATATAAAACAATTCTGAATGATGTAAAAATATTTTTTTTCTACAATATACTACAAAGAAAATAATGTAACAATAATATATGATGTATAAGAAGTATGCAAAACATTTGCCTTATTCTACAATATATAACAGCAACATATATATTGAAAATAGAAAATAAAGAAATAGAAAAATAACAAAATGTGAATGGATATAAATGTAAGGATTATGTTTAAATATGTGCATCATACTAATTACAAATACAAATAATTATAGTAATAATGCTGTATGTGTTACACAATGGAGTTATTGCACAGAATTATTGTAATGTTATGTCAGTAGTCACACAGATGAAAATATAAATTAGAAATAGATTATGGGTTAGAGAGTTTGATGCATCCATTTAGAAGTCTCAGAAAATATCCATATGACAGCCAAAACATATACTTCATGTCTGTGATTTCTCTATCATCTAAGTACTAAAAATCAACCACTTTCATGCTCAAATAATTAGTTTCTAAGTATTTTGGAGTTTTTTATGCCCTTATTTTTTAGTGGCCAGTAGATAGATGAGAGGAAGTGGGGGAGAGAGAAATGACATACAACAAAGGTCCAACAGCAAGGATTATACATTTTCCCCTTAAGTTTTATTACGTTTCCTCTCAGCTTTTATCGTCTGCAGCCTGGACTTGGCCTTTATCCCATTAAGTGACAATAAAACTCTCCATTCATATTCATACTAATAAAATTCTGAGAAGCTAGAAGCTGTTTCAGCCTGTACAGAATGTTTTTATGTAGATGTGGTCAGGGAAGAAACTAAATAATATTGCTGATGTAAGATATGACAAATTGAACCAATAGTTTAGAAAAGGCCACTATTTGTATGATAAATCTGTGTAAGTGGACACATCTGTATTAGTTCTGATTGTAGCAGACCTCAGATAATGTATTTTTTTACTCTGTGCAGGCAAGTGGTCCGTCTCCCAAAAGCAAAAAACCTCCAAGCAAACAAGTAGCATCCAGCGGAGGAGGAGGAGGTGGTGGTAAGAAAGGTGGAGAGGCGAAGAAGAACGGGAAGCAGGCGGGTAACGGAAACGGGGATGTGTCTGAGGACGACCCAGCCAGTGCCAGCAGCACACCCAAGAAGGGAGCAAAAGACGCCAGCAGGAAGAGGAAAACGGAGGAGAGCTCACCTGCTCTGCCAGCAGCCAATCAGGAGAGCCCTGGGTGTGTGAAGCGAGCCAAGACGGCTCGAGACAACAACAGGGACCTGGGATTATGCAGGTATGTAACTCCAGCGTGCTCACACTTGTCTCCCTGTTGAATCCTTCATTTATTTATCACCTTCCTCTAAACAGTAGCTGCCATCTACTGTAGGACTGTATGAAAACGTTTTTCACTTTATCTGTGTAATCATTCCTTTGTGGTTCAACCCAGGAATTTAAAGTCCTCTTGTAATGTTTAACAAATCAAATTTTGCCTTTTCTACCAACACTAAAAAGTTATTTACACCTCATGAGTGGTAATTTTATTCAGTTATAAAGTCTTATTTGCATGAGACTTGTATTACCAGGAAACCTCATGTGGTTTAGAAATGACCCCACATGTCTGTGTTTCTGTGTCTGTGGCACATTCACACAGCATGAGTCAAGTCTGTATTTTATCCAAATTTACTGACATTATCTCCCGGATATGATGTCAAGGCTGTGTGTAATATCAACGTTTCAGAAGCGGGGCATCCGCTTCCTCAGCAGCCACATTAACAACATAGTTAAGAGTTGTTTTTCCCACTTTCTGCATGTGTTACAAGCATAAATACACATTTACAGCCAACCTTCTCTGTCTTCATCTCTCATTTTAAACATCAAATTAGCCGATCTCACAGCACAGCTGTTCAACATATTACGACCCATAATAAAAATTTCATACTTGTTCCCTGACAACAGAAAACAGATGTTAAAAAAAATATGGCCACAAACCACCGAGATGTCAATTCGTGCAAGACTAATATTACCACAGGACCTCTGTGTTTGGTGAAAAATGGTTGGCAATTTGTGGTCGAATTTTTACTTTACAATTTATAGTGAGCTTGTTGTTAAACAGTTGTCTATTTACAAATCTAATAGCAACATTATCATTCATATGGTGTTCATCTGATGAATATAAATCCTATATTCATGTTCTTTTAGCCCTATCTTTTTGTCTCAACCATATCCACTCAGGTAGTCATTTGCTTTTTCTGTCTGCACTGCTGAGCAGGTAGTGTACAGTGGTTTTTTAGAACTTTTTCGTCTGCCGTGGCCCAAAATGTGAACCAACACAGTACAAATTCAGGCTGTAATACTAAAACAATGAGCTGAAAGAGGCTATTAATTTCTGTAGAGTCTGTTGATAATTCTTTGCTGGATTGTTGCTATGAGCAACATGTATTTGATGCATTATTAATTTAATAAATACTGATAATAGCCACAGGTTGTTTTAGATGTGCTTTGTTGTCCATCAATTTGATGGACAGGGGTCACAACAATTCCATCATGATCTATTTTCAGAAGTCATTTTAATTTTATTTTTTTAGCAGTAATGAGATGCCTATCATTTAACTTTCAAAAGCAGTTCAGTCGCACTAAGATTTAATTTATAGAACAAACTTGGAGATTATGGATTTTAAGGGCATGGACAGACACCAACCGTATGGTCACTTTTCATGTCAGCAGTGGAGGTCTGCTGACAACACAAAGTGCTTTAGTTTGCTAACAAACATAGTTTTAGTCATTTGCTTGTCCTTAATCCTCCACTTGTATCAATCACTCGTTTTTCACCTTGTCAACCTTACCTGACCTCACCTTATCAACCACATCATAATTACATCATAATTATTTCAGCCTTGCCAACTTGGCAACTTTATCGCTAGACCCTCTTAACACCTTTATTTCTAAAAAACGACTAGTAACAAATTTTGCAGATTCATTCCCCTGCTCTTCAGCCAGCAGCTCTGCGTCTTCCTCTCCTCTTGGGTTGTGTGCAGGCAATCAGGTGTGGCGTGTGGGGCAGGCAGCTTCTGTCTTTTCCCTCAGGATCTGTGTAAATGTAAAAAGTTTGCTTGATCTTTCTTCTCCCTCCCTTCATTGATTTTTTAAAAACTTTTTTTCTTGAAATATGAGTCCTCCCTGTAGTGGGTTTAACTGCCTAAATATTTCTCAAATTTTTATATGGCTTAAGATGCCTTCCTCACTGCACCCTACGCAACCGCTTGTCAAAGCAGATCGCCCTCAGCATTTTAATCTGTCAAAATGATGGATGGCTTCCAGTCCATCATTGTTAAAAAGTCAGTCAATGACAGAAAATATTCAATTAACCCGACTTCTGATTCTAGCATTTAAAGGAAGAAGAAATCCTGGTAAAAGGGAGCCTCTCAGTGTGAGATCCAAGGTTTTTTCCCCTAACAAATAAAATTCTTGCTCTGTGTCTAACCATGTGTGTGTGTTTGTATGTGCGACAGGGTACTCCTTGCTGAGTTGGAGCGGCATCAGGATGCATGGCCTTTTCTCACACCCGTCAACCTGAAATCAGTCCCTGGCTACAAGAAGGTCATCAAGAAGCCGATGGACTTCTCAACCATACGTGAGAAGCTTGTGAGCAGCCAGTAAGTCCCCATCACTTCTGTTTGTTCTTTTTCTACACAAAGCCTTCAGGGCCTTTGTGCAGAATTTAAAGTCAGAGTGGTGTTTTTCAGAAAATAAGTTTTAGTTACACTGCGGTACAGGCAGAGCTGTAGCCAGGATTTTAGAAATACTGAGGTCATGAGTTTTAGTTATAGAACTATAGTATAAATCAATGCAATTTAATAATAATCCTATAGGAAAGAATTTCGGTGCCATCAAATAGATTAAAAAAATGTACCATAGTGCACAGTTTGTAATTGTTTTTTTGTTTTGTTTTTTTGTTTTTTTTCAATCTTGGTCGTGGGGTAGCCAAGCATGAAAACTGGTGGTTTCAACACCCAACTAAAATGGCGTGTTCAATACAAAGGAAGAAAGGGGTGCTGGAAATTTTTGTCAAGAATTCAAACTAATTTCTTTGCAAAATAATTTTACTAACCATGTTTCACAGATTCAAAGAAACTGCATAAAATTGTTGAAAAGATACATACAAACCTGATATATCTTTAAATTAAATATATGTCAATACATTATGTCCTTTAAAATCAATAAAATTATGTTATGTATGTGTTATTTTAATTTGTAATACAATAAAAAAGCTGTATTTCTCATTATTGGTCAGTGAATTACAGTGATAAATGAAGTATTACTGAAACATTTTGGTAATAATCGGTGGACACAACTATCTATCTGTGCCTCATCTCTCAAAGATTCTGAAACATGACGACGCAGCATTAGAGAGCAAAAAAGGGACATCTTGTTGTTCTATAAACTGTAGCAGCACAGGGACTCACAAGAAACTTCTCTTACATGCAAACATTTTTATTTTGGACATTAGCAATGAAATTTAGCGATTAGTTTTTGTTTTTATTTAAAAAGACCTAGAAAAATTACCAAGGACATGACCACAGTGTCCTCAGTGCTAGCTATAGGTCTGAGTATATGATGTATGTTGTATTTTCTCACCATGCTTTCTTTTTATTTCAGGTATCAAAACCTGGAGACTTTCATCATTGATGTCAACTTGGTCTTTGATAACTGTGAAAAATTCAATGAAGACAATTCAGACATTGGTCGAGCTGGTCATAACATGAGAAAGTTCTTTGAGAAGCGCTGGACGGAGCTTCTGAAACAAACAAACTAAAAAAAAAACAAAAAAACGTCTGTTCAGATTCTCCCTCATAAACCCATTCAACTTTTCATATCGGAGCACCAGGTTTTACTTTTCTCTTTGTTTTCTGATGGAGAATGTGGCTTTGCAGGATGGAAGAAGAAGAAGAAGAAGAAGAAGAAAAAGAAGAAGTCAAATCCTTAATAAGGAACCTGTGGTGTGCTTAAGAGAGATGTCACCTTGAAAAAAAAAAAGAAGTCGTTACATGAGGTGCGCTGGATTTTATTACAACAGGGATAAAAGCCCCAAAGAGTCCCAGAGAAATGGGGTGTCGTAGTGCAATACCATTCCCTGTCTCAGAACACTGCACTGAATTAATCCTCAACTGTCACTGATGTGTCTGCGCTAGAATACTTTCCACTACCTGTAAATAGTCTTTTGTTATTTAATCGTATTATAGTGAATGTATTTAATTTTGTAATAATTATTTATGAATCAAGGTCCACTTCATTTTCTATGAAAAGGAAGAATCAGCTGAACTGCTTTGAATTAAAAAAAAAAGGAATGTGTCTTTGTGTTATAATTTTTCTCCCAAATATCAAACAAAGCCAAGAAAAAAAAAACTGTTTACACTGTTCAGTGCTTTGGGGCATCAGAGGACTGTATTCATTTGTTCAAACTGTAAAACTGCATTTATTTACAGGAACAGCAGAGGAACAGTTAAGACAACGGTGATTCATGTGTATATACTGTTTATTAATGTCAATATTATGTCTTGTTTGGAACGATGTGTAAAAATTGTTTAAGAATATTAAGATATTGTTTATGCCTTAGAATGATTGTAGCATTCTATTTTAGTGAACGTGATGAAAACATTATCATAAATATTGTTTGTACAGTATATACATATCCTCTGCAAACACTGTGGTATCCTTAATCTTGGTAGTGCCTACCCTTCCAACAGGGGCATGTAGGGGATGTTCTTGTTTTTAGTTTTCATTCTTATGACGACATTATTTTTTTATATGATTTCAATCCAACAAAGGCCTCCAAAGTTGGACAGTGACACAGAAATCATTCCTCACCGTAAAAGAAAGAAGAAAAAAAAAAAGGATCAACAAAGCATTCAGTTATGCTTCCATGATGCATTTCCTCGTAATCTGCCACAATACAGAGGACCTAAGGCCATTTGTAACCACTGTGTTGAACCTTGCTGTGTGTTGTGGCCTGATGGAGGCAGCTAGATTTTTTTGTACCCAAGTCAAGAGTACTTGAAGTTACTTTATTTAAGATATTGTGGAATAAAAGTATCATTCTTTTGTAGGAGCTTTATTTTTCACTAGTGTGTGGCACGGACCTATTAAAAGGATGTTTTTCAACGTAAATGACTCAAACTTGTTTTCATCTGTCCTACAGAGCTGCTTCTGACGAAAGGTGTTGTGGATTAATCCTGTTTATTCTGTGAAATGTGAGTTAAACTTCAGGATGTGGACAATTGCAAAAGGACATGTTTTTTTCCAAGTTTAATAGTCCTAAGTTCATAGAAAGTTTATCCAGTACCTTACTATCAAATAACTCAGTCCAGCCATGTTAACAAATGGTAAAACTGATCTTAAACAATGTGCGATAGTCGCTCACTTTTAAATACTATTTAAAGCAGGTGCTGGGTAGTGGCAGCTATAAGGTATTTATGATGGGCTGCAGTGCAGACTATTTTATAACTCAGTTCTCACCAAATAATTTGATTGGACAGGAGGACTAGGACGGTTAACTGTATGTAGCGCTCCACTTTACAGGTGTGCTAATAACCATCACATTAATGACTAGCAGGCCAAGACCACAGACAGAACGAAAATGATGTGTCTCGTAAAGGAAGGAGTCAGGGGTTATTGCTGTGAGATCACTGTACACAGAGTGAGCTTTTGACTTCTTAATCCTGGAAAACACCTGCACTTGTGTGGATATGTGTTGCAGCTATAAAATGATTTGCACAAATGTGTTCTATGGTTTGATAACATGACAAATGAATAATAAGATCGTTCCCTGAACAGTGTTCACAATCAACAGGTGGATTTATTGCTAGTTTAGCTTCTCAAGTCAGCAACAATTACTGTTGTGAAATCCTGTGGTTGGTACATTTGCTCTCAGACCACAAACAAACTGCACCAAGGTCTGTTTGGAAGCGGACCGTTACCACCTTTTCTTGCAGTCTCAGTCTTGTTGTTTGGTTCACACCAGGGTGAGTCTCAAAAATTAAACATGGACTTTCAGTTTCTGAAGAAGTGTTGAAGAACTGAATACAGCCTGGAGGCAGTTTTATGGATCCATCAGGACAACTAAGCTGGGGGGCTCTACTGTGGTAACATTTAGGCGTACACAAAGAAACTAGCAAGCTTATGTTAATGTGCAGAAAATTGTTTGTGTTGCTTGGCAACTGTCCAGTCCAGAGCTATTTGTGTTGGCAGAGCCAAAAATTATTAAATGAACAAAGAAATTATAATCTGTTGTCAATTATTAGTAATACTAATAAATTGTGCTTATACAACTGCTGTTTAAAAGCAATATCACACTCATATTCTGTTGTGCTGAATAACAACACAGCTGTGATTCGGGCATCAGCACTTGGCCTGTGGTTTTGTGTCAAAGATAATTACAGCTGTGCAGATATTCAGTACAACAGGACTCCGTCATGTGTGTTATTGCTTTAATGATGGGCAATAGTGCACACGATGAAGCACACATCCATACATGGTGCTATCACCACTGATGGCAGTGTTGATGCTGACACCAGCTGAACTGCTGCACTGCTGCAAGAGGGTAGTTGTCTGTGTGATCAGGTGATTTTGCACCTAAACTAAACCAGTGATTATGTATTGTGTTGTCAAATGAGCAAATAGATCAAATACCCAATCTGAATCACTCACAAAGGTCTGTTCTCTGCCTAATGATGTCGATGATAATGTTGTGGGATGGCCAACTCTCTTTACTGTTGCAGGTTGTAGTATATAGTGGATGCAAACCTCAAAGAACACAGAAACAAAAAAAACAAACAGCTATGCTAACATTGGATTGTACTGAGGAAGAGTGCTTGAATAAATGTACTTTCTAGATTAGATCTAGACTAGATCCGTACTTTATAAACACCACTAGAGTTCCCAGCATGCAGTACACTAAATTGAGATGGAAGACCAATCTGCGTCTGTGAATTCACCTGGAGGTTACCAATCAGCAAGTCAAGAACAATCATGCAAATAAATACTAGATGTGCAGAGTGATGAATTATGGTTCAACACGATGAACCACAGAAAGTGTAATTTCAAAATATAGTACAGTTTCCCCACTGTTCGTACACTTAAAGTCTGTGAAATGTGACACGCTTTAATGACTTCCGAGCCCTTTAAGTCTTCAGAGACACACTATTTACACAGGGGGGTGACGTAATCCCGCTTTACGTCAGGGTCAGCTGGTAGATGAGGAAGTAAACAACATTCTGCGGAACCACGGGAGACACGACGGAGACACGTACAAAACGGTGCTGTATTTAACATTAAAGTAAGATGTAAATGTGTTTAATGTCTGTGTTTGCTTGTTTCGGGTTGTTGTTTTTTCACAGTTTTCTCCGCGCTGTTGAATAATAGATGACGTGATGTAGTAAAATGAAATGTAGCTGTTAGCACCGTTAGCTTCAGCCTTAGCTACCGTTACCTCCAGACAGACTGGACCCCTGTGGCTTTACTGCTGTTTGTCTGCTGTTAGTGAGGTGATGTGACAAACTGATGTTTTAACTCCAGATAAAGAAGGGAAATTTTCTTTGTTTCATGGTCTGTTGCTGAACTTTAATGAACCAATTGTAAACTTTGAAGTGCCGTGCTAACAGCTGGTTAGACAAACTCTAAAAAATTAGTTAACTTACTTTTCTGTTATTATATATAACTTGTTATGTATGTATATTTATGTGTATATATGTATATATATTCTATTATTTGCCAAATGTTAGTGATGTAAGAAGTACACAGATCATTTATTTAAGTAAAAGCAATAGCACAATGTAAAATACTATGAGCAGAAGTACAAAAGTATTAGCATCAAAATGTACTTAAAAACTAAAGGTAAAAGTACTCATTGTTCACAATAACAGTCAGACAGATATATTGATTGGGCAATGTTATCAGCCCGATATTGGCCCAGCACAGCATTGGTATGGGCATATATGTTGTCTGATATTTTATTTGACACAACACAATAGAGATTTATTCTTTTAAAGTTTTTACTTTTACAGGTAGAATTTTATGTGCATTTGATCATTTTTCTTAATTCACCTTCTTCTATTTGTGTTTTATTAAATTAATAGTTATTTAAATCATTAAAAGTACCAGTATAAGTTTGCTGTTACACTACCCTGATGTTATTTAGTCAGGCAGCAAGGAAAAGGACCTAAATGCAGACAGGAACAGTTACTGTGAGTGATTTAATGGTAAAGTGATGATACATAAGCTAAGTTACAGGCAAAGGTAAAACAAGTCCAGACAGAGACAGAAGGGAATTCAGAGGGATGGAGCAGATAAAAGGTGTAGGCAGGCAGGCACAGATTAGGGTTTGTGTTCAGGTTCTGGCCTGGAGCAGGTGGAAATGGACTGGGGGTAACAGTGAACAGGTGAATGTACAAAGCAGGTGACTGGTGTCAGTGGAAAGTCTGAGGGCATCTGGTGGATGGATGGAGAATGGCAGGTCTGGCAAGAGTTCATAAAAAAATAGAAAACTGTGAAAATCCACAAATTCTAACATTTGAGAAACCGGAACTTGCAAATGTTTTGCTTAATAAACTTAAATGAAATGTGTTACTGTATCACGATTAAAATGAATAATTTCTGTTTATATAATGTTTTTATTTTTGCCTCTCTGTGATCTTTAGGACCGACTGTCCAAATGACGTCTCTGATTTGCACATTGCAAGACCATCGAGACGATGTCAACTGGTGTGCCTTCACTGGCAAACTGTTAGCCACATGTTCTGGAGACAAAACTATCAGGATTTACAACACCAGGGACTTCTCAGAGCTGCCCTTCTCCCCGCTGTCAGGACATGGCTACAGCGTCCACTGCTGCTGCTTCAGCCCGTGCGGACAGTTCCTCGCCTCATGTTCCACTGATGCCACTACGCTGATCTGGTCCATGGACACGGGGGAGATCGAGGCCATCCTGGAGCATCCTGGTCGCAGTCCTGTGAGGATCTGCGCACTCTCTCCCGACTCTGCACACCTGGTCTCTGGAGCGTCTGATGGCACTTTGGCTCTGTGGGATTTTCCCTCCAGACAGCTGCGCAGGTAAAGATGACATTTTACAGTCTTAGAGAGGATTCAGGAAAAAAATTGTGACCATCAATTATGAGGGCATAAGTTTGGTTTTAAGAGTTTTTAGAATTATAGTTCTTTTTTTTCTTTTCTTTTTTTTTTTCTTTTTTCGTTGGATTAAACATCCACTTAGCCATCAAACGTTTTCTCGTTTCTGAAACATTTTTTAAACATTACAGATGTTATGAGAAATTCAAAGATACAATAAGAGAAATATACAATAAAATTCCTAATTTCATGATGCTGTATGTACGTCACCAGACCTGTAAATGTATACATGGAGGTATGTTTGGATAAAAACAGAGTGCAATGATTTGCAAGTAATTTTTTGACTTTCATTTGATTTAATACAGATATTTAATGCTCCAAATTCTAAACTACATTATTTTTTGTAAGTATACACTCATTCTGAATTTGGTGTCTGTAACACATTTTTAAAAAAGTTGGGACAGCGGCAACGGAATACTTTGAAGTTGTGGAACGCACAAAAAACACCTGTTTGGAACATTCAACAGGTAAACAGGTTTACTGGTAACAGATGACACTGTCATGATTGGATATTAAAGTGGCATTCTAGGAAGACTCAGTGGTTCACAACCGAGGATGACGCGGGTTCACCACTTTGCAAAAAACTGCGTGGGCAAATAGTCAAGCAGTTAAAAACATTTCTCAACACAGAACTGCAAGGAATTTATGGATTTCACCATCTACAATCAATAATATAATTGAAAGATTCAGAGAAACCAGAGAAATTGCCACACCCACAGAGCAAGGCCAAAAGCCAACACTGAATGCTCATGACCTTTGACCCCTCAGGCAGCACTGCATTAAAAACTATATAATACATAATAATTGTATGAAGGGTATTACGTGGGCTCAGGAACACAGTGCATCACTGCATCTATAAATGCAAGTTAAGACTCTGCCATATCAACAACATCCAGAAACACTGCTGGCTTCTCTACAGCGAAGCCCATCTGAGATCGACTGATGCAAACTGGAAAAGTGTGCTGTGGAATCAGGAATCATGAACATCATGTCCACCAGATTGTTACCAGCGCTAACTTCAAAAGCCAGCATCTGTGATGGGGGTGTGTTAAGTGTCCATGGCATCATGGCTGACTGTCACATCTGTGAAGACCCCATTAATGCTGAAAGGCTTTGGAGCAACACATGATGCCATCCAGATTCTTTTCAGGGACATGAGATGCAGATGTCCCTGCTCATTTCAGTAATACCAAGACATATACTGCATGTGTTATGACAGCGTGGTTTTGCACTTAAACAGTTTGGGTACTAGACTGACCTGCCTGCAGTCCAGACCTGTCTCTCATTGAAAATGTGTGGTGCATTTTGAAGCACATTTTGAGACCCCAGACTGTTGAGCAAGTGAAGTCATATATCAACCATTAATGAGAGAGAATTTCACTTTCTAAACTTCAGCAACTCGTGTCCTCAGTTCCCAAACATTTACTGAGTGTTGTTACAAGAAAAGGTGATGTAACGCGGTGGTAAACGTGGCCCTGTCCCAACTTTTTTGAAACTTGTTGCAGATATCAAATTCAGAATGAGTGTCTATTTACAAAAAACAATCAAGTTAATCATTTTCAACATTAAATACTGTACTGTATTCAGTTGAATACAGGTTGAAATGTTTTTGCAAGTCATTGAGGATGACTGTTGAAGAATATTCTCAAATTTGTCTCTTTTTTTTATCACTGTACCAGCATCTATCCTGTACCACACCTTGTGCAATACATTTTTGATGTTTTGACATTTTATAGACTGAATGATTGGCAGATTAATTGGAAAAATATAGAGCAGATTAAGTGAAAATTAAATTAATTTGGTAATTGCAGGCCCACTAATTATACAGGCGCACAGTACAGTACAAGTCTTTGATATCTTGACAAAGGGACATGATTTACACGATCCTGACAGCATCCAGTTCCATGAATTATTATAAGATGGCAATAACGATGAATTACACTGAAGAAGACGTGTCGGTTGTTTTTAAGGACTGGAGCCGTGAACGACACAACGCTGGTCGCCTGCTCCTTCAGCCCCTGCAGTCAGGTGTTCATGACCGGTTCCACCTATGGAGACCTGCGTTTGTGGGACCTGGACTTGAACCAGCTCCATGCAGAGAAGAACGCCCACGACCTCGGGGTCACCTGCTGCACCTTCGCTCCCAACATCCTCAGCGGTGAGAAGAAAGGCTTAGTGAGGTGTTTCTGGCAGCACGTAACTTGTATTTGTAGCAAGAATCCCTCAAATATGACTTAAAAGGTTTGACAGTTACATGTACAGAGGCAGGATATTTTACAGCTGAACTGTGAAACTTATTAAATAGCAACAGCTTATTATAAGATACATTATTTAAAAAAAAATCACTAAGACATTACTCCAATATGACAGTTTAATACGGTTACACAGATGTTTTGAGCCAAAAAACACTGTCATATTTACTGTTAGGTATTAGGGTATTAGGGCCATGTATAAGGGAAAAAACTGGAGTTTTTTTTTTTTAAAGAGAAAATGAGATGAAATATTGAGAATTAAGTCAAAATGTTAAGATTTAAGTTGAAATGGTTTTCTGCTTTTATTCATTGCCATACATTGTATTTCCAGTTTATTTGTGACATTTTTACTTTATTCTCAAAATGCAGAATAAAGAATTGATGACTCATTTTTTCTTATGCCGACACTAATACTGAACATTTGACTTTATTCTCTGTATTTCTACTATATTCTTAACATCTCAACTGTATTCTCGACATTTCAACTTTATTATTGAAATGCAATATACAAAGGCCATTAAGGTGGCCCTGGTACTCTGTCATACCATGCCGTTCCAGTCTTTGTACTGTACTACTACTTACTGTAATATTGACATCCACCTGATGACCCCTGACTAAGTGACATTTTATGGAGATTTCATATCATATTCAAATGCAATAATAATAACAGCCTAGAACAACTGATAAACTGTACAATTAATCCAAATACTGAGAATAATAACTGCAGAAAGTTTGTGTAAAACAAGTGATATGTGGATATTGCATCAGAAATGAGTTTTCTTGGTTTTTAGCAGTCACACATACTCAACCCATTAATGTCCACAGTGGAATTTTAATAATAATGTTATATTGACATCCACCGCTCTCTAAGGCTCGTCAGAATCACATAAGATAAGTGGAGCAAAGCTGAGCTGGATGACATTTGTCTGCTGTACATCAGATCGTTGTTATGCCTCTGTGCTGGCACATTACGTTTTTCAGGTTTTCTGTCAGTCCATTCCATTCTTGTGAAAGCAATATCTCAGGAACACATTGTGAGAAAACCGTCCCCTTGGACTCACAAATATTGAATAGTATAAAATGATGAGGTGATTATGACATTTTACACTCAAAAAGTCAAAGGTCAACATCACCATATTTCACATTTGGTTGGATACTGAAGTGGTGACACTACTCTTGGGTGCTCACCTTGAAATTGCGGTGACTGTGGAGATCTTCTGTGCGTATCTATGCATCTACATTTTAGAATTTGCAGCTTCTTTGCAGCAACATCCATATTTGAAGCCCTGTAATCCACTGCAGTCTCATTGGTTTTGCTGATATTGAGCCTCAGGTGATTGTTGTTGCACCGTGTTTGTTGAAGCTCTCTATCAGTCCTTTGTACTCCTCTGTAAAAATAGTCTCTAAGTGAATACAGCATGTTTCTCACTAAAAATTATTCACTGGAAGCAAGTCAATATAGTGATAACTTCCATGTCACCAAAATACACTTAATACCTTCTAATAAATTAATTCAAAGTCTTCTCTTTATGTATTATATGAGTCTGGACATACATTGATGTGAAATGCGTCTTGACTGGTTATTCTAATTTTAGTTTGTTTCTTCGTTTTTATCTTTTAGGTGGTGAGGTCGTGCAGTTTCATCTGGCGTCTTGTGGGCAGGACAGTCACCTGAAGATATGGGCCGTTAACAAGTTCAACTCTGGAGGTGGAGTGACATATCTTTACATGATGTTCTCTCTCGCTCTCCTTATCTCTGAGTCAGAATTGAGGTTTATTGCCAAGTAGGCTTTCAAATACAAGGAATTTTCTTTGGTTTATTGCTGCATAATAATTAACAGAGTATGACAAAAATATGGATAAAGATAAAAGCAAGTGCTGCAAGTCAAGAAGCATAAATGGAAAACAGAAAATTGATAATAACATAAAAAAAATACAAAAACAATAAAAGACAAAATATGCAGTATGACCGTTATTTAAATGAAATAGCTGTACAGTTTGTACAGGAATGATCATGATCCCCTCCGTCATTATTACAGCCTCATATACATATCAGCTGATGTTGTAAACCTGAGTTATCCGTGTCCGCTGCTCCTGTGCTGTAGACATTGTATATTCAGTCGATAAGATGCAGTTAAATTGACGCCATACAAGGCAGAATTTGACTATTATGTTGTTATATGTGAGATGTTGTTATAGTCTGAACTGTGGATAATTTGAGGCACAGCTCTGCGTTGAAGAAACTCCACTCTGCACATACAGTCGTTGTCTAGAGGCTGAATATTGATGTGTACAGTTTCAGTATCAACTAACTTCAGTCTGATTACAGCCCTCAGAGGTACAACCCTTCATTTAATTTGTAATCTATCAATGCATATACAACACGCCTATTCAGCTGGCTGCATATGGGCCGAATCCAGCTCGTTTAACAACCTCAATCCTGCCCTGAGTCACTTTTTTTTTTTTAAATTAAGTTTTAACTCAGACTGTTTAAGCATAGAGATTTCAAGAGAATCAAACTGAATGATTAATATGTAAAATGCAACATCGTGTTTGTTAAAACAACAAGCTATTTATGATGTCTTTTTTCAAATTTGGCCCTCATGAACTGAATTTGCCTGATACAAAGTATATCACATCACTGGTGTCGCCAAATGAAAGTAAAGTTCGTTTTAAACAAATCCAGAATAGCCGTGAGCCCAAACATTTTCTCCTAAGCTATTTTATTGCTTGTATTTGTGCACAGACTTAGCATAAATTTTAAATTTATTATTGTTTTTTAACTTTTTTTGCATTCGACAGCTCCCCTTGATTTTTCTTTCTGTTATTATTAACCCACTATTACTGACTCATCCTTTGGGTTTTTAATGAAGGTACTAAAAGCACAATCCAATTATCAGGAAAAAAAGAAAGACATTTTAAAAACCTGTCTGTTTGACATCAGTCAGAAGGAATTATTTTCAGAGCACCTTTCAAAACATAGTTATAAAGTGCTTCACAACTGCAAAATAAAACCAGAATCAAATGACATGACAGACAGTATAATAAAAGCATTGTAACAAGAACATACAAGTTAGAATAAGCTTAAGTAAGCAATATGTGTGTGTAAATAAATATACAGTTGTTTGTCTGTCTGGTAGGCTATAAGATGCAGCTCCTGCACAAGTTAACTGGCCAGTCGGCTCCAGTCCTTTCCTGTGCCTTCTCCCCAGATGGGCAGCTGCTGGTATCTGGGTAGGTTAAGGAAATATGTTGCCAAGCTTCAATGTTTTAGCCTCTTAATACACATCATATATATACTTTACATTTCTGACAACCATCTTCCAAAGCTTGTATCAAGTTTTTAGATGAGGTTCTCTGTTAGTGCAGTATGAAAAGTTGTATGCACATTCTTAATTTTTGTCTAAATCCTATTAATAATGCGTGGTAATATTATTTTGAAGAGGGAGGATCATTGTAGAAAAAATGTACCACTCCCTGAGCTGTCTGTGCAGCTGGTTAGGAAGTATAGCAAAGGTGTTTGCACCGACAGCAAGGAAGAACTTTAAAAACAGTCTCACATTAATAACAAAACTCTGACTAAAAGCAGACAAAATGTTCACTGTAATGTAAGTATCAATTGTTTCAAGCACGTTTAATTTAATCTTCAACCAATGGCTGTCTGTAATATAAGAAAACCATCTTACACGGCACACTTTAACTGCCAGCAGGCATGTAAATTATAAACAAATTATATTCGATGTGCTAAAACATCACCTGTATGTCCCTTTAAAAGACACATTTCAGAGACCTTTAAAAGAGTTGAAAGTCATATGCTAAATCTATATTTAACATTTGTCTCTTGATCTTAAATAGATGAGTGTCCATGTCTTGATCTATTCAGGATCAAGAGATTGATGTAAAATATAGATTGTTTGCCAGGAGTTTAAAGTAGGCCACCATTGAGACATCTGTAAGAGTGCAGTACTGCAGTGGAACCACTGGAGGGAGACATGGATCGCTTAATTCCTGAATGAGCGACTGTGGATCTGAACGTGCTGCATCAAATACAGTGGTCTGTTACTGTGAAATGTTCCTTACACAGTTTTATCTTTTTATTTCCCTCAGCTCTGTGGACAAAACTGTTACTGTGTATGATGCTGTAAGTACCTCAGTCTTATTTTTATTGATTTTTGTCGCAGTAAATCAAAGTATTTATATTATAACCTTCATATTTTGAATGTGCTACACTTTGTCTGTTTGCAGAAAAATGCGATTTTGCTTTACACACTGAATCAGCATGAGAGGTAAACATTCACCTATGTGTGTGGTTTTTGTGTGTGTGTGTGTGTGTGTGTGTACTGGATTTTCTTACTGAATGGAAGCATGCAATTTTAAAAGTTCAAAAGTAAATATTTTTGTATCATCTGGCAAGACAGAATGTCTTTTTTATAGTTAGTTATATGATGATAGAATTTAAGCAGCTGCTGTTAGCACCTGGTGCCTGCGATGTAAATATCCACATTGGCTGCAAAGACAAAAACCGTGATCTTTCCCACAACCTAACCAAGTAGCTTTGTAGACTAAACCTAAACAAACTGACTGAAAACTGATAATAATAATAATCATCATAATAATAATAATAATAATAATGGAAGAAGAAAACAATGAGTCAGCTAAGTCTAAAAATTAAAAGTCAACACTGACTTTTAGTCCCACATGGGCTCAAGACTTAAACCAGGTCTCGATTCCTGTGTTTAAGTCACTCATCCAGCTGGGTGTAAATAGCTGAATAGCTGCCATGTGTTTATTCTCACTCGGCTGCAAATAGACACTCTGATAATGGTAATGTCTTTTAGCAAAAATTAGTTCATTGAGTTATTGTGGTTTTCATTTCCAGAAGAACAAGAAATATACACAAGTTCAGTCCGTCTTTGATTAAAATAAAATGGGTAAAATTCACCATTAGATGATTGCACAAGTGTATACTGGTAGTACTCTTGAAGTATTTGTCTTAATTCTACAGATAACTGGACAAATATGATTAGATGTGAATTTGATACCACAAATTGTTCAGTTAAATAAAACATGAGCAACATGAGCAAAACATGAGATGTCATTTACAACAGTTAGGGTTCGTGCGGGTGCTGGAAATCCTTGACACACTTGAATTTTAATGAAGAATTTTTTTAAAAGATTTGAAACCTGCTTGAAATTGCAATTACTTTCATAATAAATCACTCCCTGACTGAATAGTTCCCTTTTTAGTTAAAGAAATAAAATAAGTTGGTCAGTCAGGATGTATAGGATGTCAAGTCTACTGACAGACAGGCCACACATTTTGAAATGTGAAACTTCGCTGTGTTGTCTCCCTGCTGGAGAATACTATCATGAAGCATAATTCTGGTTGTTTATGACACAGTAACATCCAATACAATGTGATATATATGTCTATAAATATGTAATTTACCACAGCTGTAATGTGCTGCTTGAAAAATGCTTGAGAAGTGCTTGAATTTGACATTGAAAAAGGTGTAGGAACCGTGAACAAGATGTCACTTGTTGTGAAGGCAGAGACACCGCAGACTGTACCTTTAACAGATTGTAACCCAGTGTGGTCACAAAACATGTGTTAACATTTTTAGAAAAAGGCAGGACTGCTACCACTGTGTATCTCTCTCCTCCAACGCATACAGGCACATATAAACCACAGCTGAATGATCGCACTTACAGGCTATTTAAGTCCATCAAGCCACCTGTGATTGAAAGGCAGAAAGCTCACTTCCTTTCCGTCGGGCAAATGAAAGTCATTGAGGAAAATCACCAAGTGAAGTGGAAGAAGATGCGGCAAGTTGAAAAAGTGGATAAATGGCGAGAAAGTGAATCAAAACACTTGACAGAATACCTCCAGGAAACTCATTTGAGTTCAGACAAACTGATAAAATAACAGAGTATCTCGAGGTCTCAGTTTCTGCCTTTCACTGAACTCCTATTGGAGGTTTCTAGAGACATCAGTTGAAGCCAGCTTGCTTTTTTTGTGGATCAACATTTCTGAGCAATCCAGCTTAGGTTTTAGAGAGATTGTCCTCATTAACGTTGCCTTGACTTCCTTGAATCCACAGAGAGTGTGATTTCAATCCTTATTTAGATCTTAGTGCAGCCTTTGGTAAGCAATCAGTGAATTGGCCTGCTGATGGAGAACATTTCCATCACTGCTACTATACTATTTAGGTCTGGTATTGTGCCCACCTTTTAACCCTGTGAGGGCAGAAGTGCAGCGTCAGACAGAGCTCTTACTGCTTCAGTTTCATCTTTTAATCTTCCATTATTTTTTGAGGTTTGCATATCATTCTGTAACTTCCAGTAGTGTTCCTTACGCGTCCAAATCTCCCCAAAATTAGTATATATGTTTTAGCATCGAAATGTTATTTCTCGAGCCTTTCTACAAATGCTTTCCCATGTGACCTGATGTAGGTTTCTGCATAATGACGTTCCTATGTATAAACCCCCTAGCTTGAGGGAGGGGAGGGCGTCAGTGCTCTAACCTACGTCAATGCTTTTTGGTAATGTCTGAGTGGGAGTTTCCATTTGAAAAACCCAGAAAGGAAGGCAGATGGAGTTGCCCTTTAGTTTCCCCTTCAGTCTCCCTTCAATTCTCTTGCTTTGCCTTTTTAAGTGATATATTAAAGGTCCAGTGTGTAAGATTTATGAGTATCTATTGGCAGAAAAGGAATATAATATCCATTTATCTCTACAGAGGGTGGGGGTCCTCTTCCATGGACAAACCAGACACTGGCTCTAGATAGGACCTTTCTTGACTTTTCAGGATATTTGTGGCCATTGTATGTTCTCCTACATGCTTGGAGGGATTGTGTCTAGAAGGGAACTCCTGATTTGGAATATTTGTGAAACTCTGGCGAGATTTTTACATGCCGTTTCTTCATTGTGTCTTAATGCACTTCACCATTTTTTTTTTCTGTTTTACGAGCAGCCTCGCCTGTAAAGTGACCTTTAGGAATTACCTGTGAATGTGTGTGCCCTGATTTTTGTTATATATTATTTTTTTGTTTTGTAGCCATATAACCTGCAATTGGTTATGTTTGTTTTTATGTACCATCTAAGAAGATGTAAAGTGTTTACAGTTGCTATGTAAAGCAATGATAAAAATGGGACCTGTAACGTAATTCAGACAGACAATAAAATTAGAGTGGTAGCTGTCCTCGTACGACTGCAGATACCCCTCAAACTCAACAATACAAGAATATTTAGAAGTGTCTCCAGGAGCTCAGAGACTAAATCCTACGAACTGGTCCTTTAAAGCTAAACTAAATGCCTTTGATTGATGAATATCTCTCTCTTTTTTTAGTTTTTATGTTATTATGCAGAGAAAGTTTCACCTCATTGCCAACAGAAGCAGCATCCAGGTGTTTTCTGTCTTCTGCTGCAGGTATGTGACAGCGTGTGCGTTCTCTCCGACTTCACCGCTAATTGCTACAGGATCTATGGACAAGACTGTGAACATCTGGAGGCTGGAGGATGGATGCAGTGGTTGTGGTGGGAAAAACACATACACATACATCATTCCAATACAGTAACATCTATATTTTGATGATTAATTACATTTGTTTTGTCTTCTTATCTATTTTTATGTCTGCCTCCATTACTCCACCTTGTGTCCGATGGAAAGGTGGCAAGTCGTTGCCTGGTGAGTTTTCTTTTTATCTTGTCTTTTTTGACACTTGACATTTAACCAGAAGAGAAAGAGCTGCTTTTATAACACCAAATGCACAGTAAATAACAGTAAACAGGCATTCACAGACCAGATTTTATTGCTCCTGTCTTTTAATCTCTGGGCGGCTTTCTGTTTTCCAGCTCTGAAAATGAGCAGGAAAAAGACAGATATATATTAAAGACATATATTTTCTAGTAAATGTGGCTACTCTAAGGAAGACTATCAGTCATAGTGGGCAGAATCTTGAGTCGCACATCAAGACGAGTTTCATTTATTTCAGCCATGTGTTGAGATGTCATGGGTTAAACTACTTTTATTCTTGTGCTGAAGGAGACAGGTGTTGTGTGCAAGAGCGCTCTCTTTTCCTGGATCACTCTTCAGTCTCAAGTGTTGCACGTTTGCTCAAAGATTGCATTGCATTGCTCGTGTTTACAGTGACTTATTTCTTTTTTTTTTTTTTTCCTTATTCTTTTCCCTTTTTTGTGTTCCAGAGAAGTCTGCTCTGACATCAAGTGATGGTAGGAAGGAAGAAAATATGCCTTACTTTAGTAGTGTCAGACTGTGCAGGCCAGGAAAAAAACTACCAGGAAAAATCAGTAAACGAGACACCAATCCTCATGAAACGTGCACAAAAAATAAAATAATCTATTATTGCCAGAAATCGCCAAGTCCAAGTTTGGTCTAGTTGCCGACTTATACAATTGGGTGGCTTGTGGGCCAAATCGGGCCATTTAATGACCTCAATCCGGCTCGTTCATTGTTTATAGATATGAAAAAAAGTATATCATTCTGATTTTATTTAAATAATCTGCTAACATTCAAAGTTTATGGGTGTTACGTTGTTTATTAGAAGATCACCATTTTATTAGTATGCTAATTACTCCCACAACGTGATGTAAAATATATAATATAATCTGGCCTGCTTCATACCAGTTTAAAGTACTCTTCAACTGAATACAACTGAAATTTAGACAAAAAAATCAGTTTAATAAAAGGTTTATATGTGTGTGTTTCTGAAAGATTGCATGTCACAATGAACTGATATTGAATAGGCCTGATCTAGCATTTCTGCTTGTAATCTACGATCTCCTTTTCACCTTTTAGTTTCATCTTGTGCCAATGAAAACATCAATGAAACCTCCAGACGTTTATTTGTGTTATCATACGAGCCGTGCTGGCCACTGCCCCCTGATCAATAATTAGTCTGCAGGATTCCAGGATAGTCTTGCATGGAGAATATCTGGCAATTTCCCAAAAGGTGCTGCAGCTGTCAGGGCCTGACTGTCCTGCTTTGATTCACCCTCACAGGCAAGACATCAGCAGGCAGATCGAAGCTGTTGGTCAGCGATTGGTCAGAGGATGACGTGTCAGCGTGGCTCATGGAGGAAGGCCTCGAGGGGTTGGTGGCCAAATTTGAGGCCAACAACATAGACGGGACGGAGCTGCTCGGTCTCACCAAGGAGATGCTGGTGTCAGAGCTGCACATAGGTGAGGAAGACAAGCAGCGAGTGCAATGCACAGTTCTCTCACAGTCCTGATGCTTGTCCAAAATCTAAGAATATAAACCCAGTCTTATGGGTATTACACGGCTGGTCTCTTGTGAGTATTAACACGGACGTGAAGGATTTTTGTACCTATTTACAAGGATAAAAGGCGACACGTTAAATTAAAGTAAGGGTGAAGGAAGGAATGAATGAATGTTGATGGGGGTTTTACTCAGCAAGATTACATAATATTAGGCTGCACTGCAAAAGTACTCAGCTTTGGGGCTTCAGCAGTTCTGACTTTAATCTGGAGCACTTCATCAGTTACATAACCCAATCCCCAAAACAGTATTTTCCATAAGGTATAAAGTGGATTTACACCTAATATCATTAGGCCTTCTTGGCTGTTTCCAAGTCAGTTTGGGTTTTTTTGGGGGGGGGGGGAATTTGGCTTATCAGACTTTATATTCATGGCTTTTTTTTTCTGCAACCACTAAAGTAGGAGTGTTGTGTTGTCAATGTCTAACAGCCAGGCCAGTATTCGTCATGTAGTTGTCAGCAAATGTTTGTTGTATTGCTGTGCCGTCATTTCCATCCCACAGTCGCTGTCAATCACTCCTCAGTTTACACAGCTCCAGCGCTGTGACAGCTTGTGTTCACATTGTTCTGTTTTTAGTAACGTAGCACCACTTTTTTTAAGCAGAAACTAACTTAGAGAACAGTACAGAGTAGCAGTAACATGTTTAATCCACTGCAATGAAAGACAGAGAAAGAGGCATATTATTCCAAAGGTGGGAGTGAAATCAATAAAGCGTGTTTTCTTTCTAAAGAGGCAGAATAACAAAACGAAACCCAGTGTACCAGTAAGATGATTGAGGACTCTACAGAGTGTGTTTGTTTAGCTGTAGCAAGCTCTTTATTTTATGAGATCATTCATTTTGTTAATCTTGAATAACTTGAATAAATGCCTCTAATTTCTCCCACAGTCATGTTCTACTAAACAATGTAATTAACACAACAGTAATCAAATTAAAATGCCCCCGAGTGCCTGATTAGTATTCAGCTTTGAATTGGACAGACAGTCACCAGACATGATGATCCCATCATGTTCACTCTCGCCCACGTTCACATTCGCCACCTAAGAGTGAAAAGTGCTAAATGCAGGAATAACAAAAAGCTCAAAACCTTGATATTGATTTTGTTGTAGGGCTGTGACTAGCAGTTATTTTCATGATTGATCAATCTGCTTATCATTTTCTCAATCAATCATTTAGTTGTTTGTTCCATAAAATGTCACAAAATAATGAAAAATCTCAAGGTGACATCCTCGGATGTCTAATTTTGTCCACAACCCAAATATATTCCGTTTACTGTCACAGGAGACTGAAGAAACCAGAAAATATTCACATTTGAAAAGTTCAAATCAAAGAATTTGGATATTTTTCTCAAAAAAACAAAATACTCCAAATGATTAATTGACAAGCAAAATAGTAGGCAACTAATTGATTAATGGACTGCTTTATATTATTGTATATGTAAGTGTTGGCATCAGTTCAGCTTGTTCCACTTGACGCTCCAGCAGAATCTGTTTTAGTGAGAGTGCACAAAGTCTCGATTGGTCTGTTTTCTCTTCCTTATGCTCTTGCTTGTGTGTGTATGTGTGTATAGAGTCAGTTGGTCTCCGCAGTAAACTCCTGAGGAAGGTGGAGGAGCTGAAGAGCGATGCAGTGTGTTCGGGCATTCCAGATGAGTTCCTCTGTCCAATCACCAGAGAGCTGATGAGGGAGCCAGTCATCGCTGCCGGTAAGTGAAGATCAGACCTTGTCCACTTAACGCAGTTTCCATATAATGACACAACACAAAAGTTAGAGGCTGCTCGTGTTTCTTCAGTTTTGGAGGGGGAGTTCAGATTCTTTGAAGTGTATGAGCTAATTATCCATAGTCAGTCTATTACTTACAGTAGACGGCAGTTGGCACGACCCCAGTTTGGAGAAGGAGAGAGGAAACTGGTGTAGGAAGCTAAGGATTGTGCTGCTTTGAACAGAGTCGGCAGCAAAACATATTATAGCCACCTTAAATAAGGCCCACCTAAAAAAAATCATTATTAGTGTTAAGTGCATGGTATATGTAGAATATTTTCACAGCTTTACGTTGCCATCAGACAGCCTTTTCCAAGGGAAGCTGCCATCATATAAGCCAGATATCACTCTCTCCAAAGCAACCAAACTCCTTTGGCAAAGTCAGTCATTTTATCTTGCAGAACACAACAGTTACTCATCTACTGCTGACTTGATCCATTGCTTTGTCTGTTATTGTGTGAGTTTGGTAATTTTAATATAATTAAATAATATTAATATAATAGGAATGACACAAATAAACTAAGTGATCGAGGCAGCAGTAGACCAGCCACTCCTGTGTTCTGCACGGTAAAATGACTGATTTTGCCAAAGGAGTTTGGTTGCTTTGGAGAGAGCGATATTTGACTCATAAAATGGTGGTTTCCTGTTGGGGAAAAAAGAGCAAGGTGAAGCAGTGAAAATGTTCAAAGTATAGCTTATACTTAAACTGATACAGATTTTTCTAGGTGGCTAAAATATGTCTTGCTGCTGACCCTGTTCACAACAGTATATTGTTTAGCTTCCTACATTGTGCTCCACTCTTCTTCAACAAACTGTGAGCGTGCCGACTGCCATCTACTGTAGGTAACACACTGACTCATACAAACCCACAAAAAATCCCAACTATCCCTTTAATGGATTGGCTAGCAGTGTAATTTGAGTATACTTTTCCCAACAGATGGATACTCATATGAAAGAGAGGCCATTGAGAGCTGGATCAACACCAAGAACCGCTCCAGCCCCATGACCAACCTCCCCTTACTGACCACACTGCTCACCCCAAACCACACCCTGAAGATGGCTATCGGCCGCTGGAAGACCAGCCGCTAGCATCTGAAAGACTTCAGTGTCCTAAATGTTTCTCCTACAGTAGAAACCAGAATACACTGCTTTCAGGGACGCCACCGCATGTCAGGTACAGGTGTGTCTGGGTTTTCTTGCATTTGAGGCATTGCCACACTGTGGGTGTTATCATTTGTAAAGCTGTAATTTTTGACTGCTGGGGAGCAGAAAGGCAAAACCATAGCAACGGTAAATGTACTTTCAGCTTATTAGGTTTTATTGGCCAAAATCAGTTGCTTGCTGACACATCAAGTAGATACAGTACAGAGCATTATGCATATCCCAGAGGAGTGCTCACTTTGGCCACCTGAGGAATGTAAGTTTAAAGTGGCTATAACCAATATTGTTATATTAACAAAGCTTTATAGCGGGTTCCAGGGCATTTTAGTCAGCCAGCCTGCGACTTTACTGTTTTGTTTCACCCTCACTGCTCTTGTAGTGCCACTTTCAGTGGAAAAGCTCTAAAAACCCACTGTACACTACCTGCTCAGCACCAAATGGAAAACAGATACAGGTAACGAACATAGTGGAGCATTTAGCGTCTAAGGAGCTAGATATATATCTTGGAAGGTGGTAGAGACCAAAAACAGAGCTAAAAGTGAATGAATATTGAACTTAATTTACCAGGTGGACAGAAACACAACTCTGTAATTGCTGGGTGTGTAACTAAGCAACTGCTTCAGAAGAAGTTTGCTTTATCAGCTTAAAAGGTGCCGATATGTCAATGTTGTTTTCACAGCTGGTTTCTGCTGCCCCCAAGTGGCCAAAAAAAAAAAAAAATTATCACAGGTTGAACATTCACTTGCCTTCCATTGTGGGTTCCATACTGGGGGGGTGGCCTTCCCTGGTGGGAAATAGCACCACTGTGGGGGGGAGGGGCATGGATGACCAAGGGGAAAATATGTAGTGAATATAAGTTAAATGAATATGATTTATGAAGGGATTTATGAATTGAAAAAAAAAACTGATGCTACCATACTGACCTCTATTACACTAATATTCAACATGGATACATTTTTATTAGTTGCTTCCTTTTATGAACTTTTTTCAGGTTCTAAGGGGGGCATGCCAGAAAAAGTTTGAGAACCAGGCTTGGTCTGTTTACTCCTCAGAAACATAGCTTGGTCTCTCTGCCTTGCTAAATGACTTTCCTCACCAGTCACCGATTTTCTTTAGCTTCAGGTCATTGAGCACAAAGCAGGTAGCGCACAAGTGGTTTCTTTTGGCTTATAATGACCATGTTTTCTGGTTTGTTCAGGTGAAAAAGATTTCCATACAGCAAGTGCTGTACGGAAAATATACATGTCCACAACACTGTAGACTCCTAATTTAAAAGTATAAAAATGCACATGAACAACATTTGGATTAGTTAATCTTCATCAGGTTCAATATTACAGGTGATCTAGCTACCCTTACCTTACACAGGTAGCCAACTTTTTTTTGTTACTCTTAAAATTAGTTGACTTGATAATATTCATAAAAAATGCTTTTGAATGAAAGTGCTTTGTGACTTAAAAAAAACCCAAAAACGTAGAAAGGCCATTAGTGTTGTGCGCATTATTTATTACATTTTACTTTTAATTTACTGAATAATCAAAAAACAGGGTCTGAAAGCTACGTAGAGCTCCAGACTGGGGTGTTGATTCACAGCTGGATCAGTAGTACCAATGACCCATAGAAATACAGCTTAATGGAGCCTTAATTAAAAATATGTAATGTTGATTATTTTGCTGAAACAACTGCCTACTGAAAACACTATTTGCACTATCTGCTGGTAAGCATTTACATAAAATACATACACATATGTATTTTACAGATTGTCTGAACATTGTGGGGCTTTTCTTATTACAAACCCTGTGGGAATAGTGCTTGGCCAAAGTAGTTCAGGGTTTATGTCCCTGAATAAGCTAACAACCAGCTTTTAATGACATTAATGAAGACACATCTGCAACATTCACAAACTGCAATGTCCACATTGTCATACAAGTAGTTTATGTTGATGGCTTGTTTAGTTTAATTAACTTGTTCTGTGAAAGGACAAAAACGTTTATCATCCATACACACTCTGAAAGTTAACCAACATCTTATGGATTATACTGTGAAAGAAGTAGATGTAGAAATGTATTCCTTCATTAATATTTTATTATACCACAATAATACTGTGGTAACATTCTGTAATCCATAGTATGACTCTGAAAAGGGGTATATGACAACTATGGACATACAGCAACGTAAGAAGTCTCTTAAGGTTTGTTATCTTCGAGTGTTACTTGTGTAAATGCTCTTTGTCTCTCTCTCTGTTTCCAAATAAACCAATAAACACTTCATATGAATATGTTCTCTGCTATGCAAAAATAAATAACATATACTGTGAATATTGAAGCAGTCAATTCATTATTAGATTATGACAAGAATTTTCCAACAATGTCATATACAGTGCCTTTTTTTTATCAAATGTACCAAGAAAAAGAATCTCAAGTACACAAAGTAATTTCTTTTTAAGCCTGTAATGCCGACGGATAACCACTTACAGGTAAATATATAATCTGCAAATATAGTGTACACCGTACAAATATAAATGTTTTTTAAAAGACACTTGACAATAGAAATGGTCATATCCTGCAACTAATAGCATGAGGGGTTTTTTATATTCGTGCACAAAGCTTTCTCTGACTTCTATATTTGATAGAATAAATTAAAAGTTTAGACAATAAACTACTTATTTTTTTAAATCCCTACTTAAGGTATGTCTGGTCTTCTTGAATACACTAGTGTAGCTTGTAGACATGTAAGCAAAAGCGTTGTAGCCTGAGTTGAACACTGGTTCTAGATTGTAAATGCAGTGCAGCAGCATAAATCTACAAAACAGGCTCAGGGAAGGGAGCCATTGTCAAACCAAGTCTCCCTTGCTACCTTACGTGTGATGTAGTTTGTTGAAAACAGCCTGTATCTGTGCTTCGATAAACTCTACTCAGACGTTGGACTCTATAAATGAGCGTTTGGGTTTGATTGGAGCCATGTGCAGAGCCGGGTTGTCTCTCGTAAGGCTCGCTTGTCTGTGCCTCCCGTCGGGGAAGCGTAGCTGGGAGGGCGCGTTGCCTCTGGCCTCTCGCTGGTGGAGCCGCTCTCCGAAGTCCCGGCCCTGCTGCTGGCTGCCGGCCTGACTTGTAGAGAGCTGCTCCTGGAATGAAGCACGTTTGAAATCACTGTTGAACCCTTGAAACTCCATCACCGACATGCTGAAACTCTCCACCCCTCCTGGTGACGACTGCCCCTGTCGGCTCAGGCCAGACGTTTGCTGGCCTTGGACTCGCACTGATTTGTCCATTACTCCCATGAAGGGCCGCGGCTTCAGCTCAGGTTTTGTCTTGAAGCTGCCGCTGCTCTTAATGGGGCACGGGGGTTCCTGCACCTGCTGCCTGCCGCCGTCTGATAGGTTCCCACTTGAGGCCTGACTGGAGCTGGAGCCCCTCGAGCCTGCTGTTCCTCCTCCACCACCCTCCCTCCTGACCTCCATACCAGAGCCCAGAGCGAGAGCCAGGCCGTCCAGAGCCACAGAGTGGGTGGAGAGTCTGTCAGAGCCCCTGGAGAAGCTGGAGGAGCGGGGCTGGTACATGTGGAGAGGTCCAGGTGGGGAGGAGCTGTTGGGGGACATGGGGTGGTAGTGTTCGGTGGGGCTGTGTCCAGAGTGTTCGTTGCCTGATCCAGGGCTTATATCAATGCCCAGCACAGGTGCGGGCCTCAGGGAGGTGGAGATATGTCTTCCTGGGAGAGGGCTGGAAGGCCCACACAGAGAGAGAGGCCTGCCACCAACCCTGCCTCCTGACTGGAGGGAGTGGCAGTGGTGATGAGTCCTGCTGCTCTGGCTCTGCCTGTTGATCGCAGGGACAGGTTCAGGCAGGTCCACAAACAGTTGGTTCTGCACATATTCCTCTTGAGGGAAAGACGGCGACTGATCTGCTAAACCAAAGGCCGCACCTCCAGGGAGAGTCCTGTTGGGAGCGTACGGATTCAGAGGCCAAAACTCTGGACTTTTGCCACACTGCAGGCTCACCTCCTCGCCTTCCTCCTTCTCCTCCTCCTTCTCTGCATCAGTCTGCTCTGCTGGGACTTGCCTCTCCAGACTTCCCTGTGAATAGACGTCTGTCTCCTCCTCTGTGGCCTGATGGTGGTGGGTGTGAGGGTCCCTGTTGTAACCTTGTGTTGTGCTGTTGCTGGATGTCTTCTGATGATGTTTGCATTCCTCCTCTACCCGCACCAGCAGGCGCCGAATCTCCCGGTTGGATGGGGAGAGTCGTGCTGCTTCGTGGAGGTCTGCCAGCGCTGCAGCAAACTGCCTGGGGAGTACAGAGAAAATGAACAAAGGAACTTTAAAAAATACCTAATTTACACCGCCGCAGAGATGTACCATCCCAGTGAATTGCTGATTCTCGCAAAAATAACTTTCCATTTAGCAAAATGATTCTGCTTCGAAATCATATACTTCATTTAATGTGGTTGTACCTGCTGCTCCTCTTGGCACGTGCTCTGGCATAATACGCTTCATAAGATCTGGGCTTCAGCTCCAGGGCTTTTGTTGCAAACTCCTCAGCTATGCCGAAATCCTGTGTTTTCAGATAGGAAAGTGCATTTAGTTTTCGAATATTTTAAGGACCGGTGTGTAGGATTTAGTGTTATCTAGTGTTGAGCTTGTCGATTGCAAACACCTCATCTCACCCTCCCCTTCCAAGCAAATAGGAGAACCAAGGGTGGCCGCATAAATGGTTAAAATCACAAAAGGTCCTATCTAGAGCCAGTGTTTGGTTTATTGGTTTTGGGCTAGAAACATGGCGGTGCAACATGGCGGACTCCATGAAAGAGGAGCATAGATGAATAATATCGAACCTTGACACAGAGTTGCCACTCAGCCTTGCTTCCAGTTTTACCCAGTGGCCACATGGTATTGTTTCAAAAAAATATAGGGGTGGGAATCTCTTGGCATATCAGGATTTGATTCTTTTCCAATTTTTTTATTTCTTTACATGATTTATTTTTTCTCGCTGTGTGTCTTCTTGCTACTTTTAAGACATAACAAAGCATCTGTGATTATCCATAATTAGTTTAGTTTGACACAACTTGTATACAGTGTGGCTTCTGTCAAGGTCCCTTTTCACTTGGACTTCACAGAACCCAAAATGCTTCCATACTTCAGCTTTCAAGCCATGGTGTGTCTGTCACATTGTATAACCTGCAGTTGCTTAGGCTCAGTCATCCTCATCAAAACTCAAGAAGTAGCCTAGCTTGGAACGTAAACACGACACGTTTTTGCTGTTTCATTATGTCTCACCATCCAGTTGTTTCAGCTGTAATGAATTGGCGAATGCACCAGGAGAGCAGTTCTCATTGGTCTTTCATTTGCTTCAGCATCTCCTCGAGGCTTTGTTTGAGGCTTTAATCTGCTGCCATCGCATCTTGCACTTTGTGCCTTGTTTTTTGCCTTTGTTTTTTTTCTTTAATAACTCTTACATAATCGCTTCTGAGCGCAGGCTCATTCCATTTCAATAACTCTTCTCAATTCAAGGCATTTTTCTATGTTCTGATTATAGTTTTAATGCTTTTTAGGGGTTTATAGAGATACTCTCACACACCTTTTTTGTATTTGGTATCCTGTTCTTAATACTGCACCCTCTGTAGATATAAACAGCTCATTCTAAGCAACCGAAAATATAATTATTCTTATTTTCAGGTGACTGTACACTAATTTAAACATACAGATGAATATTATAGTCCATATTCTGCCAATAGATGCCTGTAAATCTTCCACACCGGACCTTTTAAAATATTAGATGCAGCACATTAACAAACAAACTGACTAGACTGGAAAATGTTTGCTTTGCAGAAATAATCTGAGCCAAATCCAATAGAAATAGCATTTGTGTTTGCACCTTCATTGTATGGATCTGAAGATCGAAGCGTGTTTAATGAAACAGAACTCACACTGCGATCATTTTTATTGACCAGGAAGATAGAGGGAGAGAGACAGACAGGGAGCAGCTTGTTTTTCTGCCAGTTTTTTTTTACTGCTCTCATCATCACTCTCAGGTGAATATTTAATGACACCAACACATTGTGATTCTGTCCTTGAGAGTGAGGTCAAAATGGCAGCCTTGAATGTGAGATTGTGAACGTTGCTGCTGAATGTTTAATGATGGTATCATGTAGTCTCTCTGCTGGCCCTCACTGCCTGCATTCTGATATAATATGTGGATTTAGGCAGCCCACTCGCACGTCCACTGTAAATAACCCCCTGTAGAGACACAGAGAAGGAGAGTGTGCTTGGTCTGCCAGAGAGACACTGACCTTATCACATCACATTATCTGCTCCATTATTCATCGGCCACAGTGACCCTAAGGATGGCATTTTTACACAGTCTGTTAGGACGTCTGTCATCACCAGGGTGGGTTCCAAAGCTGGCTGCAGGCCACACACATCTATCTCTACACTAACAGCACACACTTATTCATTTTGTCACCACCTGCTTCCAGGTCTTACACGTACATTTTGTTTACCAGCGAGACACGAAATTAGATCTGAAAAGCTGAGATATTTTTACAGTGAGATATATGGCTGCTGACACTATCTTTTTATATTGATACAGATAAATTATATATCTTAAGGAACCATCTACCTTGCCTCTCCAGTTCTCCTGCCATCCCCATAGTCTCTAATAAACCTGCCAGTGTTAAATACTGCATGAGCAGTTTGATACAGCTGTGGGCCTTACATTGGTTTTCCTGCGGCAGCGGGAAAGGTTTAGGTAGAGGGAGACCCGTAGGTCTTTGAGCCCCTTCAGCTCCTCTCCTTGCCCCTCACGAGGAAGCTTCCTCAGGGCGTACTGGTAACGCTGGCCCGCCTCCTTCATGCGTCCCTTCTGAGAAACACAAAGGAAGAAGGAGAGAAAAGAACAGAGGAAAAAGAGAAAGGAAAACAACACTTTATAATATCATCAGTAAATGGTAACTTGATAGTTAATTAAACTTAGTAGTTGTTTTACTGTTAATATTCAAATAATGTTTTATATACATAAGTTGCAACTTTATAATGGTCGTCCAAATAATGTTTACAGATGTACAAAACAGTATTTATTAACCATTTACAAAGTGTTATAAAAATCAGTGGCAGCTTTATAAGAACCATCCAGATAATGTTTTCAGACAACACATTCTCACTCCCAACTCGTCAATTACGGCAGCTCAATCAGTGGCCCTATACACGGCAGATGATTTGTTAATTTTTTTTATCAGGGGGGATGGACCTGGTTCATTTTATTCATCCGTGACTAATGAACGGCTCTTTTGGTCCATGTAGCTAAATAGTTTAGAAAATATTATAGATCCAAGACAAAACTGACAGAAAAATAGAAAATACGTAAAAGCAAAAGCACAATTACAAGTCACTTCAGCGCCACGGACAGCACCATGGATTTATCAATGCATAGCACAGTTAGATATTTCAGGGCCATGGTCGGATCAGTGAGTCAGACAGACCAAACCAACAGATTCAACTAAACAACCCCTCTCTGTACTGTTAATACTATTTTCATCATCAGTGAATTGATTTTAAGTATTTTTATTTTTGTTTTAGGAAAAAAGTCAAAACATTCCCTGATTCCAGCTTCTTAATTATGAATATTTATTTGTTTCTTTACTCCTCTATGACATTAAACTGAATATCTTTGTGTTGTAAGTAAATCAAGACATTTGACAACATCATCTTAGGCTTTGGGAAACACTGATTGTAATTTTTAGTTGATTAATTGAGGAAAAAAAATCATTAGTTGTAGCCTTAATCAATTCACCATTTATCAATTATGGTTATTATAAAGTTTTATCAATTTTTTTGACAAGTAATCCACAAAAACACCTTGTTCAGAGTCTATGAAAACACCTTCACAACACATCTTTAACATTCACTGTAACACACCTTGTAAAGTATGTTGCCTTCCTCCATCAGCTTCTGCAGCAGGATGAGGAGAATGTCTGGTTTGGAGGAAGCCATGGCCCACGTAGCATGACCTGATGGAGGGGTACAAATATTTATCTTTCTGTTATCTGTCTCGCCTTGTCTCTTCTACTCTGTGCCTTACATAAATCATGTACCTGATCGATCATGTGGAGCCGTTCTGTAGCCTTTCAGATGATGGAGAGATAGAGAAAGAAGAGAAGATGGAGTTAGAGACGTGGATGTAAAACTGCAGCTCCTGCAGAACAGAGAGTAACATTATACTGAACAGATGCAAAATAGGCAGCAATAGAGTAAGAAATGCAGAGCGTGCAGGTGCAAAAGTAATGCACAGAACACAGATCTATCCAAGTGAGCCGAGTCTTCTTCGATTGGTTGAAGTCAGATGCAAATATGAATGCAGAAGTGAGTTCAGCCAGAAAGGTTCAACATTTATGCTTATTGTAAAGGCTGCCCTGCAGTTTGTGGAGCTGTTTAACTGTGTCATATAACATTAAATGGCGTTTGGAACATTTTGTGTTGAGTGTAAAATTCCTGGAAGTGGAATTTACTGCAGAGCTGTTATGGTAAACGTGGTGTTTATACCCGTCTTGGATCCTTTCTTAAGCAGCGAGGCCACCAAGGCCGGGTTCTGGCAACCAGTCGTCCGGTCTGAACCTCTGGTGCTGTTGGTGTCGGATCTCTCCACCATTGCACCATGATCCACCAGACAATGCACCTGAATAATAGCAACATTTGTAGTTAAATTTAAGAGCTGAGCAATGAAAAAGTTGTTTGATATTTCAATCATTTGGTTGATTAGACACTGTATGTTTCACTACATTAAGAACACAGCTGTCTGCTCCTTTATAACCTACAGTTTTTGATCATCAAGTAGTTTTGATTACTGTCCTGCTGCTAACTAGATTACACAAATGAGAGGCAAAATGCTCAGATTCAAGGATTTTTTTTACTCCCCATGAACTGTGATTGCAAATTGACGTCCTGTGTTGTAGTTGCAAATGATTATTATAATTATTTTACTAATTATGATTTACTTCATTTGCCTAAAATAGCTTTAAGTGTTGTTGTGAGTGAGATAATTATATAATTGTACTATGTTAATCATCTTTTAACAATTATTAACAACAATATTTTGCTACTTCTCCACCAAGTTCTATAAATATATATGTATAAAGTATTGTCTTGCGATCCATTTTCTAATTCTGATTGTGGTCGTCAAACCTTTGATGCCCGAGGTAAACTAAAGGATAAACCAAAATCTCAAGGCACACCGGAACTCAATGCAAAATAGCCTATAACCAAATTCACCAATGGAGGCAGCAATTAACCACCACCTCACCTGTAAGAAAACATGAATCCTTTTTGTAAAAAATATTTAGATCACACTGGATGGATCACTAGATTATTCTTCTAACGAGCCTCTCAGGGCTTCCTTAAAAAAAAAATGCACCTTGCTCAAAGGTAGAAAAGAAAATTCATCTTTTTGGGAAGGAAAATCTACAAGTAAATGAAAACAATTAAGTGTTTTTTCCATGATCAACATGTCATCTAGACAACAGCATGACACCCACTGTATCTGCGTCCCCGTTAAGGGCGGCTAGGTCGAGAGGAGTCCGTCCCTGTCTGTCTGGTTGGTTCAGGTCTGCGGCGGACTCCACCAGAAGCAGCACTGCCCCTTTCTGGCCCTTCAGACAGGCCCAGCTCAGTGCAGTCAGCCCCTCCTGATCAGCAGAGGACAGAGAGGCACCTGGAGCCACAAACAATACAGATATTGTTCTGCAGTCCAAATACAGTCAGCAAACATGTTAAGATATTAGTGGGGAAGGTGGGGACTCTGACCCTTCGACAGCAGGAGTTCAGCAGTGCTCACATGGCCCTCAGAAGCAGCCAGCATCAGCGCTGTGCGGCCCAGCTTGTCGCTGACGTTGATATCTGCACCTTGCTTCAAGAGCAACTCTGCAACCTGAGAAAGGGAAGAAAATTATTCCAAGAAAAGGTTAAATGAAGAAAACCCTATACCAATGACCAGACTCCCCACCTGTGTGTGTCCATGTTTGGTGGCACTCAGCAGGGGGACCATGCCCCTGCGGTTTGGTATCTCCAGGCCCGGCCCCCGCTCCAGGAGAAACGCAACCATCTCCAGCCTCCCTCTCCCCGACGCCGCGCTCAGCACTGACAGAGGGTCGGCACAGAGATGAAACGACGAGGCGGAGACGGAGAATATGCAATTGACACATTTTAGAGAGAGAAGAAGAAGCAGGAGTGAGAAATAGAAAAACAAGGCTGGATTCTAACAGCTGTCGTAGCTCTTCATATTATATCCTAGCTTCATTTGTTGGACTATATTATTTTACCATTATTTTCTCTAACAATACAAATCTAGATGTCTGACAATTGATCAAAGACACCTGCACTTTCTTATTCCCCCTCTTCAACAACAAGAGGAAAGAAAATCCAATTACTTCCCATCATTATTCTTCACATTAGATAAGTTCCACCCTCCTTAACCAGCCAGGGCTACTCTGACAAACGATGGATATTGGACCTTGTTTTAGTATGAGAGTCCTTCAGCTAATTGAGCATCTGGGGACAGAGGCAAAGTATTGATGTCATTCTCTAACGTCCTCTTAGTACTCTTGATTAATGACATCATGTTTCATGTGGCCACACGCTTCAGTGAACAAATCGACTGCATAATGCTGCGAAGTTATCGTCATATATGAGACAAAGAAAAAACAAAACACCTGGCTGGTAGGCCTTTTGTTTAAGGTGTCTTTGTGCAGCTGCACAAAATAGTAATAGGGTCAATGAAGCTGTGTCCTTAAAGGGACATTTCACCCCCAAATCAAAAATACTTATTTTTCCTCTTACCTGAAGTGCTATTTATTCATCTAGATTGTGTTGGTGTAAGTTGCTGAGTTTTGGAGAAACCCGTATCTTTTCATTCAGCTTGTGGTGCGCAAAATGCCAAAAACATTCATTATAAAACTCTCAACAGCAAAGTCTCTTTCCAGAAGGACTTGGTAAAATAGCATTTTGACCCTAAACATACATACTTAGACCAGAATTTGAATGTACAGATTTAAATACATAGGGAACAATGCCGGGAAGTTACAGAATAATAAAAAAACCTAAAAAACAAAATAACAGACCCGCCCTTTGATGGCAGAGTTGAGGGTAGCCATATATCACTGTCTCAAGAACAGCCACACCCCCTATTTGGGTTGAGAATTAGCACTGAAAAAGCAGCCAGTCAGTATGTTTGTCTGTGTCAAACATTTCATCACAGGTTAGTTCATGATGTTCTTCAGTAAATGACGTGTGCCAACTGTGTCTGTAGACTGAAGTGAATCAAAGAAGAATCTTAGTAATGGTGGAATCAAAGTTTGTATGGTGAAAAAAATTACCTTACCGTAAAACTCCTGCTTGAGGAATTTGGTTCAACAGTAGCAAATCACCAGCAAAATAAAGTATATTAATGATATAAAAAGTGACAGATGTCTGAAATGCATTACCCGAAGATTCAATAAGGTAGTTGTATGCATCAGGTTTGTACACTTTAATGGAGCCAGATTGATAGGACCTCTAATTCTTCAATTTTTTTCTATGTAACGAGGCAGATCATTGATCGACAAATCGATAGAATAATTGCTCACCTGACAGGCCACAGGATTTTAAACAGCGAATACAGTTTACTTATTTTATGTGCTTAAACTGGCAAAGACCTTGGAATTTGTATTGACCATCGATCAAGTTAGGGTGGTTGTTCTCATCCAAAAAAGGAGTGGTTGCATTATGCATGAGCAAAGTACCCAGATGAGTTGCTCTCTTTGATCCTCCTCTACTGAGATGTAACACCAGCAACACTGAGCTAGCCAGTGCTGGTATATAGTTGGTAGGTGTTGTTCAGGAGAAGGAAAACAGTTCTCACATAAAACTGCTCACAACAAGATTGTGGCACCAAAAATCAAGTGCCATCTAATTCCATTATATTGGAGAGAAGGCCAGTTTCTCCAAAATCCAGCAACTGACACCAAAACAGTCTAGATCGACAAACTGCACCTCAGGTAAGAAGAAAAATATGTACTTTTGATTTTGGAGTGAACTTTCCCTTTAAATTCACAAACTCAACCAGTGAGTTAATGTTCTTATGAAAAAAAGAGTATTTTAAAAGCTGTGATACACAGTATGCACTACTGACTTGGGTAATTTAAAAGTACAAATCCCTTGTTAAGTAACCAGACTTCAGCTTGTATCCCTGACTGATCATTTTATCTGTGCAAATGGACTGTAATCCAATCATACTAACACTAAACAAACACATGAAACACGAAAAGCCCTTGTACTGTACATGCAAAGGTGAATGTTTCAGAGGCTGTTTCGTGCTCTCACTTTTTCTATCTCAGCACTGGAGGGGACTGTGTAATAGAATTAGGCTCTAATGGCGCTGCAGGCAGAGATACAGACCTCATCTGACATGCTCTCAGGAAATGGACCTAACAGAATTCTACAAGCTGCACTATCGCATCTGTGATAGAGGTAAAAGTATTACAATTGAATAACAGCTGCTTTTTAGATGCCACAAATGTGACTGGGAGAGATATTTGGTGTGATAAAAAATGTGATGCTTCATTTCTGGCAGAAACAAATAAACTATTTACAATCAAATCTACTACTTGATATCAACCAGAGCATCCAAAAATCATAATACTGAAGACAGTAAATGAGCTCCTGCAGCTCCATTCAAAGGTAACTTAGCTGTTTAATATTTATTCATTGCACGGAGCTGGAGTGTGCCTAAAATGCAACCCCAAAGCCCTTGAGCATGACTCTAGACCCACACTGATGGACAGAAAGAGGTGAGAAAGCTAAATTTATCCGACTGATAGGAGAAATGTACCCGTTTCTCCCCAGAGAGAGTCGTGAGCGTCCATCTGCACTGCCAGCTGTTCATCTTTCAAGTCCAGCAAGCTCTTCACCACCTGCAGGAAAACACAATTTTACAGTCCTCTGTAATGCCGGCATGCTGTGCAGAAAGAAAACTAAAGCGCTCATAGACCTTGACCACAGCAAAACAGCAAACCGTGTCTAATAAATCCTCTCTATCGAGCAAGGGCACAACGCTCAAAGTAAAAAAAAATCAAATTAAAAATGTTTTTGTCATTAGGACCTTGAGCTGACGCGTACCTGCATATGTCCCACACTGGCTGCAGCTGTAATTGCCTGCTGTGCAGCCTGTGCTTTCCCAGTCACACTCTCATTGCCGTGATGCTGCTGCTGTGGGTCAGTGGGGATCTCTGCTCCCCAGTCCTGGCCCAGCAAGATGTTGATGATTTCTACATGGCCCTTCAGCCCGGCATGGACCAGCGCACACTGGCCATTCTTATCAGCGTGTCCCACCTGGCACAGAGGGGCACACAGAAGGACTTACAACACTGGTGCTGGCCGGTGCCTGGAATACGCTGGCCTAGATCAGGCCTGTTTATGTCATCTGTCTCCCCAGAATAGATCCTGAAACTGTGGTGGATGTAAAACCAGGATATCACTGGTGTAGCGGTACTGAGAGACACAGAGTGTTCTGTTACAGATTTAAAGGGATAGTTCAACTTTTTGGAAGTGGGGTTGTATGAAATTCTCATAGTCAGTGTATTAGCTGCAGTGGATGCTGGTTGGGATGCCCCCAGTTTGGAGAAGCAGAGAGATGTACCAGTACAGAATCTAAGCAATGGACTGCTGTAGACAGGGTCAGTAGCATTGTATATTTTAGCCATGTATTTTTAAGTGTATGCTTCATTTAGAATATTTTCAACACCTTACTTTGCCATCAGACGGTCTTTTCCAATGGTCAGATATCGCTTTCTCTCACACTCAACCAGACTCCGTTATTTTAGATCGCAAAATACTAAAATCACACATATAATACAAACAAAAACTGACTGAGGCAACGGAGGACAAACACTTCCTGTGTTCTGTGAGGTAAACTGACTGATTTCACTCATGGAGTCTGGTTGGTTTGGAGAGAGCGGTATTTGGCTCATATAATGGTAGTTTCCCATCAGAAAAGACTGTCTAACGGCAAGGAAAAGTGGTGGAAATATTGTAAACCTAGTGTACACTCAAACTGATCTTGATTTTTTACATGGCTTAAGTATGTTTTGACCCTTTCCACAGCTGTAAATTGTTTACCTTCCTATACCAGTACTCCTGCTGCTTCTCCAAACTTCAACCATCTACTGTTCGTACGTACACTGACAACTCATGACTACCTCATACAACCTCACTTTAAATAATTCAAACTATGCCTTCAAACGATCTGATTTATCCACAGTAATTGTCTGGTCTCGTCATCCAAACCCAAATTTTTCTCTCCTCCTCTTTGCACAGAAATGACACTGACCTTGGCCCCTTTCTTGCACAGCAGGCTGACGATGTCTGTGTGTCCTGCAGCGGCGGCCAGACAGAGCGGCGTCATACCGCTGTCAGTCGTCCCTTCTACAGGAGCGCCCATTTCAAGCAGCAGAGCGACCATCTCCACATGCCCCAGATGGGCGTGGACGGCCAGAATGGGGGCGTGTCCCACCACCTCTGTACACCAGGTCACACTAGCGCCACCTAGCATCAACAGACGACTTACCTACAGGATGAAAAAGATGAAAAGTCGATCTCTTTTTAGAAGATATGTATATATTCTGGATGTTATAAGATCAAATAAACCAGGGATCCCTAATGTATGTCCCTTGGAATAATTTAATGTAGCCTATTTTTTGCAATTCTATTTAATTATATGAAAGAATAACACAAGAAAAAATTAGCAGAAAGATATTAGATATGGCAACATGTTTAATCTAAAACAACATGCCAATAAAGCTTAAATCGATTTGATATTAGAAATGCATCAAAAATATTTGCACCATGTCAACACAGAATATAACAAATACACACATCAACAGAGTGTGTTTCAAACTTAGTTTATACATATTATCAAATGCAGGTTCTGACTATTTTATATAATATACAAGAAATTATTGCTGTGCGACTATTATTAGATATTTTATACAACTATTATTATAAGTAAATATCTATTATATCATATGTGATATATATTTTTGACATTTTTATTTTTGATATTACATTATATTATATGCATGTATATAAAATATTATATTTCATATATTACACTATTATCATTATTATTATACCCATTATGTTGTATTAGTATTATATATACCTTTAATTATCATTATCGCCTTGCTCTTTGCACACCAGAATTTCTGAACTGTATTGAGAGGATTATTGATCTTTCAGTGCTCGTCCCTCATCAGCATCTCACTGTATATTTATGTCACTATATTTTATTATATGTCTATAAAATATATATAAAATAGAAAAGGTATAAAATAGGCTAAATAAAAAGCATTACAAGAACAATAACAGACTTAGCCTGGGACTTATATATAATAGAGTGTGTCAATTTCCATCATTAACAGGAGGCAAACTTGACTAGTGGGAGGAATATTTATAAATATATTCATTAAGAGTTATACATTGTTAAATCTGAATGTAATGTATGAACTAGTTTACATTTAAAAATTAAAATATCTGTTGAACTATGAAACCTTTTGGAAAAAAAATAAATAAATAAACTTTTATATCACGATAACTTGAATGAATCTGAAAACTTTTCCCAGATGCCTTGGCAGAGTGCTTGGGACCCCTATTTGAGAACCACTGATGAAGAGCACGTGCATGTCACCTTGATGTTAGGAGTATATAGGTTCCTCAAGGAGGCCAGCGCAGCGGAGAGACTGTCTGTGCTGCAGTTCACCCACATGGCCTGCAGAACGCTGGAGGACACACCTGTCTTCTTACTCAGACCCTGCGAGTGTGTGAGAGAGACAGAGGGATAAAGAGAGAGATTAAACTTGTTGAGATGAGAGCTGTGATGCAGAATTTGAATTGTGTCTCAGGAGTAATGCAGTATGTACAAAGTGCGAGCCATGCATGTACAATATTCACTGTACCGTGGGCGTTTATCTATATGGTTAGTGCTAATGTGTGTGGGTGATGATGGGACAGGGGTTAACGCTTATTTGCGTGTGGCTTAGTGTGTTTCTATGCAGTGCACGATCTTGTTTGCATGAAGCCTTTGGGAATCGAGAAGCACCAGACGGGTTTAGGTACAATCCGTTCTAGTCATAAGCCTACATAACAAGTTATATACACAGTATCACAGTTTCTGTTACCTTGAATATGTGAGCCTTGAGGATGTGGTGTCCTAGTTCCATAGTCTGCTGCCGATTCAGTTTCCCCTCCTGTCTGGAGAACATGAAGGCCAGGAGAGCGTGGCCACTCCTGCAGACACGTGTATAGTGCTTATTAATCAGAAATGTTCCACTCTGCTAAGAAAGACTGATTTTGACAAGAATTTACAAACGTTTACACACACTTTATTCACGACTGACTTATAGTACGTGCATCTTAAAGGACCAGTGTGTAGGATTTACTGGCTTCTAGCAGTGAGTTTGCAGATTGCAAAACCCTTGTGTCATCCTGCCTTTTCAAGTGTGTAGGAGAAGCTACAGCGGCTGTGAACTCAAGCAAAATGTGGGTTGTGTCAAGATGAGAACCCTAAACCCTAAAAACTCTTGATCTGCACGCACTGTTCTTTAACTGTGCACATTGTACAAACTAATTAAGTTTTATAATGTGAGAACACTGTGGTTACGATCCCAGGATCCTAAGTTCCCAGAATCTGATGTTCCCAGGGTCCTATGTTCTTTGCCTAACCCTAACACTAACCCAAAAGGACCCTGGGAACGTAGGACCCTAGGAGAGCACATATGTAAAACTGGAGAACATAACATCCTTTGTCCTGTTCCCATTATGTGCTATATATATTTGGGGAAAATAGGATCCTGGGGACATAGGACCCTAGGAACATAAGGCCCTGGGAACATAGGGCCTTGGGGAACCTGGGACCCTGGAGCATAGACCCGTGTGAACATTGGACCCTGTGAACATTGGATCTTGGGAACACACAACCCAGGGAACATAGGGCCCTGGGATCATAGGACTCAGCGGACATAGGTCCCTGGGAAGATGGCAGACTCTGTGAAAGAGGACCTGTGCCCTCTGTAGATGTAAATGGCTCATTGTAAAATAACAACAACACAATTATGAATATTAATGTTATATTAAATGTCTTTCCCTCTAAATCTTACACACTGGACATTTAAGATTCTTCTGCCGTTTGACCTTTGACTTTTAGTCTCACCTTGGATCACAGAGAAAGTCTGTGCTCTCTCCATCTGCTCTCCAAACCAGCCACTCTCTGAAGGAGGGATGACGGAGCATCCGCGTGCCATCCCTGCGTCTCACCTTCAAACACAAATGACACAGGAAATCGCTTAAAATGTAAAGGTACAATTACTTGGCATGATAGATGGGTTGTCTCCTTTTGTCCACCCAGATACTCTAAGCCCTTTAGATAAAGACAACCTTTAAATAAGTAGGTGTCAGTGCAAATTATAGCAAAACAAACACAACATTCAAGCCATTGGAATCATTATGTACCCTACCAAGCAGTCATATCGTGAATCTTACCATGAATCCAGCCAGGCTGTCTAATCTCTGCTGGAAGTCCTTCCACTCCAGCTCCCCCCTCACACTGCCTGCATTCAGCGCCCTGAACATTTGTTCATCAGTCAGCGGGTGCAGAGACGCCAGTGCCACATTTAGCACCGGAAGTATCCGTTCAAAGACCTCTTTATCCGGAAAGCTCACACGGCACATCAGCAGGTACACCTAACAGATATTTAGCACATGTTGATGATGTTGTTGTTGTTGTCGTCAGACTAGAAGGGATTTTCAGTTTTCCTAAACTGATTACAGCTTAGTATAGTAAGAACACATGCAACATTATACCAACCTAACAAACAACTCCTACACATTGATCTAATTAGTCAGTCAATTTGTGATTGTGCGTCTAAGTTGGCATGTCAGTGGTGTACAGTATGCTTTGGGGTGTGCATCATTTCTGTGTATGCTGGCAGCATTGAGCCGGATTGTGCCAGTCGAGTGCAAGAAATGCTGTAGTAGTTTGACATACATTAACTTATAATAGTAGTACATCTTGTGGACAAAACAAAAAACATTTCCACATAAAGGGTGAAGCTAAATGTGCAGTATACAACAAAATCATTAGATTAAGCATTTCAGAAATTTCATTAGATTTCTGGCAAACTCGAATCATTTGGAGTTAATCTAGTTTAAAGAACCAGAGTGTACCATTTAGTTGCATCTGGCAGTGAGCTTGCAGATTGGAACCGACTGACTTCACCCTCCCCTTCCAAGCTGGAGAAATTACGGTGGCTATAAAACTCATGAAAGTGCGAGAGGCTCCATCTAGAGTAAGTGTTTGGTTTGTTTATTCTGCGCTACTGTAGAAACATGGCCGTGCAACAAGGCAGACTATCGATTTCCATGCACGTAGGTGTGAGACCAAATATACAAATTATAGCAAAACTTAAATAGAGTAATATGTTCTGTATGTCTTCATACTTCATGTGTTAAATAAAATGATCTCACATTGTATTCGTGTACTCAGAGCACAGGCTAAGATAGTCGCAGAGCAAACCAAAGCCTGCACTGCTACATCATGTAAAACCACACCCATCCAGGTGAAATACTACGTTTTTCAGAGTCCTGTTTTATTACACCTGGATTTGTGGGCCTGGGCATCTCTACAGCACTACAGTACTTCATTAAAATGTTGTTTTGTCATCCATTTTTCCTTGTAATTTATTGTAAAACTGTAGCTTCTGTGATTTGGAATTTCCACTTGGCCATATGGAAAATTTTTAAATAATTAAATGTGCAGCCCTGGTTCATTAAAAGGTAACAAAAACACTATTATTCTTACTTTCGGATGGTAATTATACACTAGTGAAAACATACTTATGAATACATGATTGCCCCTAAATCTTCCTCTGGACCTTTAAATAGGGATTTCTACTAAATGATCTATACTGTTTTTCTACACAACCTCTCCTGGGCCTATACATTTTTAGCTCACCTTTTTATGCATGCTTTTCCACATCCATTATCCGATCATTAAATCATCCCTTTACTAGTCCTCTGTGTGTATAATAAACACTTGCTCATCTGTTGTCCTATTTTACACTGGCGATTATGTAACATTAAAATGCATCTGTCATTTACTTTAGTCACTGAGGACTATTTTTGGCACTTTGTTTAAAGTCTTTGATGCTGTCATTTTTATCTTTTATTTATCTGAGTAGCGTGTGTGTGTGTGTGTGTGTGTGTGTGTGTGTGTGTGTGTGTGTGTGTGTGTGTGTGTGTGAGTACACTTTCTCTTTTTTGTGAAAAACATGCCTGAACAATGGCTGTCCCATGTGTACCTCGTGTGAGGATGTTATGGGCATTGATTGAATTCAGCCTCAGGCAAGATGCCATTTCACAGTAGACAGCTCACCAGGGTGACTGACAAGTGTTAAGTGTTAGACTGTGAACCTGACCAGATGAGGATGACGAGAGCAGGTCCAAAAATACACTTAAGGTAAAATGTGTTGGGTTTTTTTTTAGCACTGTAGTTGACGTAGTAGGTGAACTGATGACTTAATGAAAGGTTGTGGTTTGTAACCTTTTTTTGTCATAATTGTACACACTACCAGGTGTAACAATTTCAATATTTTATTAAGTTTTAGCTCTTCCTTTCAACCATTTATCCATCACCCTAGTTAACCATTTCCACTGTTAAATCCATTATTGCATAAGCTGACTATTTTAACTACTTATGGGAACTATTTCAATCATTTTTCCATTAATTTTAGCTACTTACTTCCACTGTTCATTGTTTTTATTCAACTGTTTATCCATTATTTTTAGCTAACTCTTTAAACGCCTTTGCTTGCTTGCTACATTGGTTTTCCTAGTTTTCCTGAATGCTCAATTGCAACATGTTGTGTTCACTTCAGGTATCCTGGGGCATGTTCAATCTGAAAACAGTGTGCACCATCTTGCTACGGTTTCGAGATTGTTTCCTCGAAACAGTGTTCAACCGGAGGCATTTTGGTCTGCACTACAACACTTGTACATCAAAAATAAAGAAGCGATGCCAGATGAGTGTTCAGGTGTAACAACTGACTCAATATGTGTATTTATATAGTTTTTAATCAAATCAAAATTTCTATCTTTTACAATTAGCTGATCTTAGTAGCCTTACTTATCCCTGGTAACTGCACAAATACCCCTTACTTTTTGTGAATCAATGCTCTACATGTCTGACCTCTGACAGGGAGACGGGCACCACCAGGTAGTTTCCTCCTTTCAGAGCCAGGTGGCCCTTGTGGAACAGATCCAAGGTTAGCTGAAGGTACAGGATGGAGCCGTGGCTCCGCGTTGACAGGTGGCTGCTGAACTTGCTGAGGAGCAGCTGATCGGGGGCCGAGCCTGTCGGCGTGGTGACGTTAGCGGCGACCTGGGTGCTGCTGTTGACCCGGTGATGGATGTAATCGCTCAGGTCAGCTCCCAGGTCGCTGCTGTCTGGCAGGATGTCCAGAGAGATGCCAGAGAAGGGAAGGAGGGTGGTGATTTCCTGCAGGAGAAGAAGACAGACAGAGGTGGTAGGTAACTACTACAAATACTTCACTATTGTACTTAAGTAGAGTTTTCAGATATCTTTACTTTAGTATTTATTTTTCTGACAACTTTTTACTCTTACTCCCTACATTTAAAATATCTGTTCTTGTACTCCTTACATTTTCAAAACAGACTTGTTATTGTAGTTTCAATGCATTTGAGGGAAATTATTGATTATTTTTATTTTGCATCAATGCAAGATGTAACAAGACCTAACAAGATGAAAACAGTTACAACATGTAACAGGAAGAAATCAACATAAAATACATAACAAAATCAGCATTATGTAAAGGACGTAACAAGATTAAAATGCTGAAACCAACTTAAAATATGCAATAACAAAAAAAGACATAATGAGACAAAACTGCCATAACAAGACAAAAACAACGTAAAGTATGTGACAAGATGAAAAAGTGTAACAATCCAAAAATGACATAACTGGATGAAACAGATGTAAAAAAAAAAAAAAATGTAACAAAGCAAAATAAAACACACAACAAGACAAAAAAGACAACACAACAATGTAACATGACAGATGAGACAGAGGGAGACTTGACCGCAGAGAAAAGGTGAGCTTCAGTTAGCTTTGCACAGAAACAGTCAGCAGAAATGCCCTTCAGAGGGAGACTTTTTATTTGTATGCTTTGTGTGCATTTCAGAGCCTATACTTTTTCACTTTCACTTGAGAAAAGAAGTTGAATCAGTACTACAAGTGTCTGTACGTCTACTTGAGAATGTGTGTACTCTTGCCTCTGAAGACAGATAAATGGGTGATGGATGGGTGCTTACAACCACACAGGGGCACAAACACCTCACTGTTAAAAGAATAGTAGGCAGCATGTCTTTGATGAATTAGCTAAGGACAAATTAAAAGCACTAAAATCAGGACCCGTTCCTCAGATGCTGTTGCCTCTGACTCACGCAGAGCCATGGGATACAGTACAGTAAATAGTGTGACAATGACTCAAGCTCCAACATTGCTCACAGGCATCTCTCAGAGTCACATTTCATCTCCTCTCTTGCCATCCTCAACTGCTCAACACCGGCCAAAACCAGCTAAAACCCTGTTATTGCAGCTCAGTTCCTCATTAACGACGACTGACATTTTAGTTCAACGACAACTAATTGACTTGTGGTCGTGGACCGTGCTCCACTTAACCCTTTCTCAACAGCGTGTGAAATATTCAGGTTGTTATACAAGAGTAAGCTTTTAAATGTCTAGTGAAAGGGGAGAGGGTGAATGATGATCCAATCAGGAAGTGGGGGTACTGGGAGGGGGCTAGAATAGCTGCACTCTTTGTCTTTAAATTTTGGTATTTAATGCTTGCTGACTTCAAATGAATCATGAAGAAAATGACCCGAAATGTGTTTTGTGTATTCCCAAACACTAATCAAATTATGTAACCGGCTGGCTGGCTGTCAAGCTCCAGACTCCCAGCAGACTCCCAGTAGTATTACCATCCATTCAAGGCGTAATCCATGCAGCATTTGGAGGCTTGGCTTTGGCATTGGACAGATGCGTCCGCTGTTTGGTGGGATTAACAACCGGATTGAAAAAATACATCAGACCAGAGAGAGCAGCGCTGCCAAAAGCCACAGTGTCTATACCATGGCAGTAAAAAGCACAACTCTGAACTACACTGTGAGCGCAGGGAGCTGAGACGAAAGAAGCAGGTACTGCGAAAACATCTGTGGTTTGAGTAACATGAGGCAAAGTGAAACTTCAAGAGTTCACCCACAAAACAAAATCCTATTTTCTCACTTCACTTTCCGCTAGTGCACTTTAAGAAAAATGGTTCTAACCATAAAGGGTTCTTTGGGTTGGCCCCATATGAGAACCCTTTTTTGTTTCTGGTAGAGCATTTTATAAAAGTCACACTTGGAAGCCTTTCAGAGAGCTTTACCTAGAACCCAAGATACCCAACCCAACATGAAGGGTTATACCTAGAACCATCTGTGAAAGGTTTTACCCAGACCCCCCTACGAGAGGTTTACGGGGAACCTTTCTATGGTGTAATGGCTCCACCCAGAACCCTTTCTGGGTGCTCTATAGAGGTTTTCCACTTTGTAAGGGTTTCATCTAGAACCCATCCACAGGATTCTACAGAGAACCCTTTTATAGTCCAATGTTTTTTTCTAGAATCCACCCAGGTGGTTCTACTGAGAACCTTTTCACATTTGAACATTTTTTTTATTGAGGAATCCAGAGAACCCTTTTATATTCAAATGGTTTCATCTAGAACCAACCAGGTTTTCTACCAAGAACCCTTTTATATTCTAATAGGTTTTTTTTCCTAGCACTCACCCAGGGGCTTCTACCAAGGGCCTTTTTATATTCCAATGCCTTTATCTAGAACCAACCCATGGGGTTCTACTAAGGAACTTTTCATATTTCAGGGGTTTTGTCAAAAACCCACCCATGGGGTTCTACCAAGAATTACAACAGTTTTATCTAGAACCCACCCAGGAAGTTTATTTGAGAATCTTTTTATATTCCTAGGGTTATGTGTAGAACTCACCCATGGGGTTCTCCCAAGAACCGTTTTACAATAATGGTACAAAGAACCCTCAACAAAAAATTCTTTAACAGTTTCAACAATCCTTGAAGAACTCTTTCTTCCAAAAAGAGTCCTCTGGATTCAAAGGGTTCTTAATGGAACCCTTATTCTTACAAAAAGAACCCGATGAACCCTTTCTTCAGAAGCAATTGGTTCTGGGGAGATCCGCAGACCTTCAGAAAGAACCCATTTAGAACCCTTAGTGCTAACAGTGTGGTATCCAGCCACAGATCCTTCTATATGCCCAGGTTTTGAGATTTCTGCCTACATCCCAAAAAGTGTCCTGCGCTCCCCTGGCATTAAAGGCTCTGCTAGGTGCTGAAAGGGCAATAAGAAGAGGTGCCAAAAAAGAACTTGACACACACACACACACACACACACACACACACACACACACTCCAGTCTACAGCCGATCCAACAGAGATGAATGGAATTTCATTTGTGATATTTAAAAATCACATTTAAATAATTCAAAAGCGATCCAGTTCAAAGCTGCCTTCCGTCATCCCTATTCTAAATCCAGGTTGCACAAGATTTACCCCTCTGTCTCACCACTGGCAACAGATGTCAAGTGATGGAGGACACATTGTCTCACACTGTCTGTCCTTCACTCATTGGATTTTGGCCCAAAATATTCAATTGGTACTCAAAGGCCATCCAAAAGGAAGCTGGACTTGCCTTCTCCGGCTGCTCACAATCCACTCTGTGCTTTCCTAAAGCCACCCAACAGTCCCTGATGCTGAAGGCTGATTATCGCCAAAAGAATCATTTTGAAGAAATGGAAATCTCCCTCTCCCCCTTCCTTCCAGAAATGGTTGACTGACATTATTTCAGTCATGCAGATAGAGAACCAACTCAATTATATTTTCAGCTATTTTCTTGCTTACCTATATGAGTCTGGGGGCGATGGAAAAAACACAATATAAACACAAATTAAAGACAGTAATAATTAAAAAGCAAAATATTTATAAAGAAAAAAAGAGTCCCTGTTATTTCATTAATCTGTTTGGAAAGCAGTTCCAATTAAAATTGTTCACAGTGAGATCTGTGGATTATTAGGCGTCACAGGGACTCCTGTTTATGGAGAATAATGCTACCTTGACATTTTGTCTGGGAATACATATCCACACATCCAACAGTTATATACAGTGTTACACATTTATTCCATGGGTCAAAAATGATTTTACTGTTCCTCCAGAGTCTATGATCAGAACGGCGTCCATAGCAACGATCTGTTCTTCAGAACAACAGTCTGTTATACGTAGCAACAGTCTGCTATAAGGAAACAGCAGACCTCAGAATGCTGTGATTGACCAATCAGAATCAATATTCAAGAAAGCCATGTAATAAATATAGATCAGCCACACACGCAATCACACGTATGGACAGTCTGAGAGCCAGCAATTAACCAGAGCTGCATGTTTTTATGTATTATTTCAATGATGTGAGGACCACAAATAAAATTCCAGCCACCTCAGTTGTATTGGAGTGGCTAGATACTACTAGAGATAAGTGAAAAAATGTAATTTGGGTGAACCAACCATTGAGACAGGTTACCATGGTTATGGTCTCTATAATGCTGAAATGTTAATAATCTCACTCACCACCAGGCCTGTCCGGACCGTGACCACCAACTTCAGCCAGATTGGAAACTTGGAGATTATTTTGGTAATGAAAGTGGCAATCGTGTCCCCGTAGTCTGGTTTATGGAATTCTGCCTCATTAAGACTGTCAACCAATATGATGTAGTCTTCTTCAGGTAGCCTGCGCTCTGAAGACACAGAGAGAAAAACGAGGTTGAAGCCCATGAGATAAGACCAGACATACTGTATTACATTAGCCTCGCAAAGACCACATAATAAGGAAACAAAGACAGATGGTATGATAGTTGTATCCAAAGCCTTTCATGGCTCCATCTTTGTTTTTCAGCACAGGATATGTTGAGAAAAGCACCAACTGTTGATATTGATTATATTCTGCTGAAAAGGGCCGGAGGCCATTGTTGTTTATTAGCTCGTAACAGGACATATCCATCACGTTTCACATCATCTAAGCTGTCAGTGCATCCCTGCAAGCTTGTGAGTACTCATACACTCAAGCACAAGGGCTCTCCATTTTTTTCTAACCTGCTTAATAGTGATGGAGTAGACAAAACACTCCTCTGCTCAGACCATGGAGGGCCTGGTCATAATAACACATCAATCTAGCTGACTGCCTGAATCATGAGAAACTGAGCGGGCTAATGTGTCCGTAACATTCACGGTCTCTCCGGAGTGTTTTGTGACCTTGAAATCCTGTGGGATGCTGATGATTCACCAGGGCAAAAAATAACACTCATCCTTTCCTCATGTAAATGACCTAACATCTGTTTCTCACTCCACAGTGATTCAAATCATTGACCTTAACTAGGGAAAATAATCTATGGACCCATCATGGAGTCATTAATGAGCTATTTCACACAGGATATGGCAGCAGGCTTCCTAATTGGAGGGCGAGGGAAGCAGACATTTTTCCACCTTAAAACTGATACTATTTTAAAATTTAAAATGTCTTTAAAGTTGAATATCACATTTGTCTTAAAGCGAATGTGACTGTGTGTGTGTGCGTGTGTGTGTGTGTGTGTAGACTTCATTACCCTTGCGCAGGCCGGCTAAGGGCTCGAGGACACCCTTTCGGAAGGCAGCGATGGGGTCTTGGACACAGGATCGCAGGCTGAGTGTGTTTTGGAGGTGAGGCTCTTGTACCAGCAGCTCCCTGTAGGGGGCAAGCTGCGGTGCTCTGGCCAACAGGGCGGCGACACTGTGCACAAACTCTGGCACCAGGCAGGTATATGTGTTGTCAGCCTGACAGAAATGGTAGGCCACCACCTGACAGGAGAAAAGAAGTGAAAAACTGAAAATACACAAAAATATACATATTTGGCTCTAAATGTTGTGTAACTGTTAAAGGACCGGTTTGTAGGACTCAACTTTTGCTGAATGACAGGAGGCCAGAGGCCAGTAAAAAAAAGAAAAAAAAAGTGTGCTACCACTTTCCTGTAAAAAAAAAAAAGGGTCAATCAATTAATTTTTGTTGTAAATTAGAAAATGGTTCAAGGGCCACTGGGCACCCCATATGGGGACAGATTTGGCTCATGGGCCACAAACTGAATATCCCTGGTGTAGAAGAACCTATGGTGGCCGCGAAACTTGTGAAAATCGTAAAAGGCTGTATCTAGAGTCATTGTTCAGGTTTTTTGTTGGTTTCTCCAAAAACCGCCTGGTTCGCAGACCACTGCACATGTGGATTAGTGTTTCTCTGCATCAGTGTTTCTCAACCCTGGTCCTCAAGTACCCCTGCCTTGCATGTTTTAGATGCTTCCCTGTTCCAACACACCTGAATCAAATGATCAGTTTGTTGTCAGGCCTCTGCAGAGGCTTGATGACAAGGGGGCAGGGATACTTGAGGACCAGGGTTGAGAAACACTGCTCTATGCGACCCCACCCACACAGTCAACAGATTTTAGATTGAGATGAGGTCATGCACATAAAAATAGCTTTTCTAGGTCCATGGAATTTGTTGCAAATGTAAAACCTTTTGTAGTTTAAAAAAATAAAAGGCCAGTATATAGGATTGAGTGGATTGCAGATTGCAAACACTTCTTTTCTTGCTCCCCTTCCAAGCATGTAAGAGCACCTATGGTGGCTGTGAAACTCACACAAAATGCAATTTGCCACATCCAGTATGACTGATTTGTCTGTTCTGGGCATGTAGAAACATGGCTGTGCAACATGGTGGCATCCATGGAAGACCACCTCTGGTCTCTGTACAGTTCATTCCAAGGTAACAAAAACGCAATGCCTTTTATTTCCAGGTGATAACACACTAATGGCAAAATACTAAATATTACAGGAATTACAGTGGGAAAAGTCAGAATTGCTTAATTTTTCTTTAAAAACTGGAGGTGGTGTGTCTAATGGAAGGAACCTCACATGAATGTTTAGTTGGTTTGGAAATTTCTATGAAAAAACGTGAGAAAGCTATCGAGAGAAAAGAACTGAAAAGCTCTCTCAGCCTTTTTGCATACACTTTTGAGACTTCCACCTGCCAGTTTCCGCCTACTTAAGCCAGGCTTCAATATCCTCTCATGAGGTAAAAACACAACTAGTCTGGTATACAACTACTGAAAATTTGAGGATAAACCTTGCAAGATGTCTGAATATTAAACTCATCTACACCTCTGCCTAAAAATACAAACACTTTTGAAAAAAAAAGTGAAAGCCAAGACTTACTATTGTTTTTATTGGAAATGAGTATCTGTTCACTTTCACAGTCAAGCAGGGTTACAACAGAATGGACCCAAATGCAGACATACAACAATCCAAGGCGAAATCCAAAGTTTAATATGAATGCAGAGGAAAAACTTACAAAACCAGCAACAAGGCAAACCAAGTCCAAAGTGTGCAAAGTCCAACAAGTAGTCCAAAAAAGAAAACACTGGAGCCTTGACCACACAATGAAGAAACTACCAACAAAGCAGGGACAGACACAGGATTAATTACACTAGGGAGCGGGTGAATAACAAGACACAGGTTAGTGCAATCAAGAACAGGTGAAAAGAATCAGTGATCAAAAAGAGTGGGAAAACAGACAAAGGCAGGAAGTAAAAACAACAGACACACAAGGGAAGACATACCAAAATAAAATAGGAAGTGAAGTCAAGACACACGAGGATGGACCAGAACTACAAAATAAAAACAGGAAATGACCAGATAAACCCCAAGACTGTGATAGTTTACTATAGACCAGTGTTATATACTGCATATTGTGTTGACAGTTGCAAGAAAAATAATTACTATTTATTGGATGAAACCAAACCAAACTACAACTGTTCAATGGTTACAAAATCAGACATGTTTACATGATGGAGCACATAACTGCTCAACTACAACTGGGACGGCGATGGACATGAAGCTGCTTTGTCTACAGCAGTTCCTGTTCACACTGAACAGACATCAACCACCTAGATTACTTTGATACTGAGGACAAAGCCTGAACCTGATGAATACAAGCCTTTTTTTCTATGATTTCAAACATAATTTGGGGAAGTTTATCCTCGATAGACATCTTGCCGTCACTCTAAAGAGTCAGCTGATTGCAGTTTCACTTTGACTAAGTTATGACCAGTGCTGGAATGTGACTAATGTACACTCAGGTAATTAAAGGGAAAATGTTCTAGTCTTCTCTTCTGGGTAGCCAGGAGGCGTGCTAAATTAGTATTTTTGGTGTCTAATACTATGTTTTGGCCAACGAACATGAATGTGGCCACCAGAAGCTTGAATGCAGTGTATCCTGGTAGTCACTACTTGCACATTTCCTGAGTAGAAGAAGAAGTTTTCTTGGTCAATATAACACTGAGGAATTTGTTGCTTAAATTGACTTCATTTACCATCAACACTGATTAGGCATGAACATGAAAAGTGTAGAATTTTCTCTTTAAGTACACATTTCAGGTACTTGTGCTTTATTTGAATATTTTCTTTACATGCCACTTTATTTTTCTACACCACTACATCTCTGAGGAAGATACTGTACTTTTAACTTCACTAAAATTACCTGACAGCTTTAGTTTAGTTGAGCTTTAGTTGACTGATTAATACTTTGACTTAAGAAAAGGATGTGAGTGCTTCTTCCGACACTGATTATGACTCTTAGACGAGGTGCTGTGGTGTTTGGTAAATTTTGTGAATTGGGTGAATTGTCAGTAAGGGAGAAGAGGGGGGAACAAATATCCCTGCAAAAATTTAGATGACATTTTTACAGCATCTGTTCAGAGCTTTTTATCTGCTCATATCCCTAGAAAAAAAAGACATAAAAGGAGAAAACCAATATCTAAGACTAATATCACAGAATATAAAAACAATCACAGGTACAATAAAATAGCACCAAGATATAAGATATAAACACAGAAATTTGCAGAGATCATGTGAGTCACAACAGAAGCTCTGCTCATAAAACTCAAAAATGAAAGCTTCATTCAACATATTACTGCAGAGTTACTCCAAAACACGCTCGGTAAACACAAATTGTTTTTTTCAAACAGCATAAAATACAACAACACCGAGTTGAATTGGACCTGCCTTACTGGAAGAAAATTTGCACAAAAATATACATTCCCAATAGCATTCACTTGCTCACTCTTTGTAGGGTGCAGAAAGGTCCCATCCTACACCATGAGATGTCCACATATTTAACGTTATCAATGGTTTTACTTTTGAGCGAACATCCTCGCCATCACAAGTACTCTGAGTAGTTCCCATGGAAACTCTTATTGAGGCCAAGTTAGTAAATTTAGAAGCTTCCATGTCATCTATGTGATGCAATCAGCAGCATGTTCTACATGTGCCCAAAAAGAGAGAGGAACAGTCTGACATTAAAAACCTGTGTCACCAATGTGCAGCCCCACGGCTCTTTAAAAACATGAACAACGATGATGTGTGTTTATCGCTTTCAATTGATCCCTCTTCAGTCTTTTGTGAAGGCTTCTAACAGTCATTGCTCCCTACAGTCCCGTTTATGATGCTCCATTATATTACGCTACTCACAAATCTGGTGAGAGAAGTGCAGGAAAAAAAAAATCCAGTGCTATTAAAGCAGCCATAAAAAGAAGCTAAATCCAGGGGCATTTCTATAATGTAAACATAATTTCTTTCTTTAGTCTGTTATAACTGCAGGTGAGTCAACAGCCTGCTCAGCAGCAAGAAAAATAAAAAAATACGAAAAGAAGTGCATTTTGTGTGAGTAGCCTTTATGAGGACCAAACCAAGTTTTTTTTATTTATTTTTTTTATTTTAGCACCTGACAGTGGACATTTTGGTCAGTACTAACTTCTACAAAAAAGCTGTTAATAAGGTTTGTTTTCGAGCTTAACATTTAAATTGGTTTCAGGGGTAAGGCATGGAATTCTGATGGTTAAAGGACATTTTGGTAAATATGGTTATCTGCATTCTTGTGGAGTTTTAGATGAGACGTTTAACAACACTCTGTTCATTAAAGGACCAGTGTGTATGATTTAGTGGCATCCAGCGGTGAGGTTGTAGATTGCAACCAACTGAATACGGCTTATCTCACCCTTCCCTTCCTAGCCTGTAGGTGGCTGTGAAACTCCCCATAAACAGGAAAGGTCCTCTCTAGAGCCAGTGTTTGGGCTACTGTAGAAAAAACATGGCAGGGTCCGTGGAAGATATCAATGGCTCTATTTAGGGTAACGAAAATATTATTCTTATTTTCAGGCGATCATAAACTAATGAAAACATAGTCATGAATATTATAATATTCCATTTCTGCCATATTCTGACAATAGATCCCCCTGAATCTTACACACTGGGACTTTACATATAAAGCTACTGCAAGCACCCATTTGGCTTAGCTTAGCATAAATACTGGAAACAGAGGGAAACAGCTTCTCTCACTCTGTCCAGGGGTAATTAGCACCTCTAAAGCTCATTTACATGTTGTATCTTTCTTGTGTTAAAACAATTTTTGTTATGTGCCAAAGTTACTCTTCTCTGCTGGTTGCCTGGCAACTGCTCATAGCCGAGAATAACCACCTGTAAAACAAAGAAACGTCTTTTTTACACGGATTAAAGAAAGAAGCTATAAAGTAATAACTAGTGAGCTGTAGACGGGCTGGTTGGTATTGTTGAGAGTAACCATTCACACGAAAGCTAGTTACATGTAGTGAAATTACAAAATAATAATAATAAAAAAAACAAAATAATGTAATTGTAATCCGTTAACTATTGCAGAGAAAAAAAGGGTTATTAAATTACAGTTACTAATAAAAATGTTGGTGATTACAAAGGTGTTCTGTCCGAATATTCTTTTCAGGTAATTTAATGTAACCGCAATAAGTTTCATACAATAAAATTTCAGGTTTACTCTGCCTGGTTTGAATTTATTGTTTTAGGACTTTTTTCAAGCTTTATTGTCCAGTTTAAAACATTTGTTAGAAAAGTAATTTAAAAAGTAATCAAATAAAATAGCTCCATTACACATTACATTTTTAACTAGTAATCTGTAACATATTACATTTCATAAGTAACTGTTCCAACACTGCTGGTAGATAAAGTTTGAGAGCTAGGCTGTGTGATTTGTCCTATTTCCAGTATTTATTCTAAGTTAAGTACCTCCTGGCTTTAGTTTCATATTTAGCGTCCAGATATGAGAGCGGTATTGATCTTCTCCTCTAACTCTCTGCAAGAAAGCAAATAAGTGCATTTCCCAAAATGTCAAAACCATTGCTTTAAGGTTGGGGCCTAGAGAGGGAATTTTGTACTTACGGATCCTCACAAGTTTAGCAATACAAACGAATGTGTGTGTGTTTTGAGGTACCTTGGCAGCGAGGCATCTGACAGCCTCCTTCCTCTGTGTTGTAGTATCACTTGTTCCTGCAGCAGCACTCTGGTTGGGCTGGGAGTCAGCTGGCTGTTTGGAGGCTGCTTTTCCCTGCCTATCCCCACCTGAATGGAGCACAAAGCAACAACAACAAACGCAAAGCTGCCATTTACACTCGTTAGATGAAGTCTCTGGTGTACGCATGGGAATGTCAGGAGTGAAGTCTATGAAGAAACACAATTAATCTGCTGCGATTAATTAGTGCATCTGTAAGCAAGACTGTGCAAAACCACATTAGATGGCAGCAAGAGTGTTTGTTTCAAAGACTGGATTCCTGCACACCTCATGCTCTACCGTGTGTTAAATCAAAATGACAACATACAGCACAGATATCAATCAATAATGCAATGATGCTGAAAAATAAATATCACAGTACTCTTTTTGCCAGCCCATATTTGCGTGATTGTCCACATGCAGCAGCTCACTTATTTAAGATCCTCAGCTAGTCAAGACACTTAGCATTCACAAAGCACTTCAAGGGATAGTTTACCCCAAAATTAAACCTTGGACATTATCTAGTTTCACAGGAGAGCAGTGCTGCAGATTCTGCCAAACAAATTAAGTGAATAGTGACCAGTTTTGAAACATAGAAAGTGCCACAAAATGCCTCCATACTGCTCGTTTGGTGTAATCCAAGTCTCCTAAAACCCTGACGTGCCAAGTTGACTTGAGACACGTCATTTAAACCAAGTTTTTAGCCTAAATCCTCACTGTAGGTCCATAGCTTGAGGCAACGTTCATGTGCACATCGTCTGAACTGTGTGTGTGCTGTGATGGTGTGCACATACAAATGGCTGTAGGAGACTCAGGTTACACCAGATGAGCAGTATGGGGGCATCTGATATTATTTTATTTATTTATTAATTTCTTTCCAGTTGTTTTTTTTTTCATTTGAAAACTGGTCACCATTTACTTCAATTGTTTGGGAGAGTCTGCAGGACTGTTTACTAGTGAAACTCCAGAAGTGTTTTGTGGACTAAAAAAGTAAACCTGACCTTCAAATCAGCATGAGGGTGAGCAGATAATGACTGAAATTTCATTTTTGGGTGAACTATCTTTTATTTCTCCATATAGGACCATCCTAATCCAGACATCTGAAGATTTTTAGAATTTTAGACATGTACAGGATAAACAAAAGATTTACAAGCTTTAGGATCCTAATCTGGAGTAAAGGAGTGAGAGAGGCTCAGTTGCACTTTGAAAACTTTCAGTCCAGATAAAGTTTCAGAGCAAGAGTGTCAATGTAACCATAGAAACGCACTCACTCACTCATACAACTGAATTCCCTCTCCTGCAGCATATATTTTAGGTTAAAGGGCCACGCTCACAAGATCTTTCGTGGGTCTTGGGTTCCCTTCAAGACACGACCGTCCTCCCGCCTACCAGCATAGTGCAAGAGAGGGAGAGAAAGAGACCCTGGCAACACTGACTTAGGCTATGTCTTGTATATAAATCCCAATAATTTTGAAATTCAATTAATTTAATTATGGGCTGCATTTAAACACTATGTCAATTTATAATTGCTTCGTCTTGAGAAAGGTCCTTGTGACTGAAACATCAGCACTTTTTCACTAAATCAATGCAGAGGTAATAAGTATGTGCAGGAACTGACTTTTTTTCCTTTGAAGTGAATTTTTGGGGGCTTTGATTCTCTGCACCACAAAAGAAACCAAGCAAGTGTGTGTGTGTTGCCTTCTACTCATCTTCTATGGTATTCTTTTTGAACACTGTTTAAGCTTTAGCCTTTTCTGTACTGCTTTGCCCTCAGCCTGTAATCTTAACAATATTTTTTTATTGCACTACAGGAGAAGGGTGAAAGAAGGTGATGCAAAACAAATCTATATTTGTGGCTGTTCTTATTGCTCCAGGTGTGTCACATTTTATTCGAAAATCGAAACTCAACAGCATGTCACAGCGTGCTACATGCATTTAATGTGCAAAATCTGGTTGTGGGAGATGTTTCTTTTTTTTCCAGACAAAAGAACACTTCCAGTGCCACTCATGATACGAAAAAAACAACAATCTCAGTCCCCTTACACAACTGCAATCAGCAGAGAAACCTCAGGGGAGAACTTGAAAGAAGAGTGCGTGACCCAGTTACCAACTCCTTCTCAAAAAGCGATATTTCTTCCAGTATCTTGCAAGAATCAAGCTTTACTGGAGCACATGCAGGAGAATGTGTGAATTCAACTTACATTAATGTTTTGAGATGCAAACACAAAAACAAATTACACTGCTGCTGTGAGTAAAAGATAGCAGTCTTACATTTAGGGGAGGAGCCGGGGCTGTGAGGGATGCTGGGACCTCCCTGCGGCGTGCGCATTCCATGACAGCTGAGCGTCACCAGCCGCCAGATGATAGCGGTCTTGCCGGAGCCTGCGTTACCCACGATGACAGCACCACGTCCCTCACAGCTGCTTGTTTTCCTCAGGACCTCCTCCAGACGTGTGAAGAGCCAATCGCGGCCGACGAAAGGTGCGTCCGCAGTGAGGCCGGGGACTTCGAACAGCAGCGGTTTTAGCATGATGTCAGACTGTTTGAATGGCACCAATCTCCCTGGACAGAGTGAGAGGAAAGAGTTAAGGGTATATGAGGATGGTTAATTACGTGTAATTTAAAGGGATACATCAGGTTGTTTAATGTTGGGGTCTATAAAATACTTATCAGTCAGTGTAGGAGCTATATAAGATGATGGCTGGCAGGCACACCCCCAGTTAGGAGAAGCTAATAGGGGTACCAGCATGGAAGCTAAGCAATGTACTGCTGTGGATGGCAAGTTAAAGCAGTGAAAATATTCTAAATATAGTGCACATTTTAAATGATTTAAACTTTTTTAGATGGACCTTTTTTAAGTGGTTAAACTGCCTTTTGTTGCTGACCTTGTCTGCACCCATCCAGCACCTGACATCATTTCAATGTTGTCTTTTGTGCTAAATATGTTTGGCTTGTTGTGGTCTTTATTTTGTCCAAAAATACACATTGCTTGGTTGCTCAGATTCTGTTCAAATTTATCCCACATTTGGACGTTTGTTTCTGATCTCATTTAGCCCTAAGACAGCCATGTGCATTGCCGCAAAATTTGTGTTGTGTTGTGTACATGACATCCAACAACTTAAAAAAAAAAATGCCTAAAGACTCAAATTCATAGGTTCCGCGCATGTGCTCCTCTGTGCTTCACACTTGGGGTGTGTCAACTGGCATCTACTGCAGGTAAAACACTGACTATGAATAAGTTCCTTTTCATCAAATAATCCGAACTATCCCTTTAAGCGGTGACATTGCGGAAGTGCATGCACATGCCACACAGGTCTGCAGATGTTTCTGCACCAAACTATATTTACACTGATTCCACCCCCCTGAGGATAAGCCACAAAATACCTTTGGAGTCATCATTTGTGCGTCCAGCTGTGTTGTGTTTACGGACGGAGCCCCTGTGTCCACCAGCAGCCCTTTGGTTATCCAGATAACTCAAATCCTCCAGGCGAGTAGAGCTGGTTGCTGTACAGAGAGAGCGGGTTGGGAACGGACTGAGGGTGTGAGAGAGATGCAGGAAATGTGCAAAGATACACATGCATACCACACAAGTGTCAAATTCATTGCTCGAGTCAATTATTGTATCCATGGAGACGCACGACATAAACAGTTGTTGCTCTCAAAGATAAATGCTCAGTGCCCTTGAGGAGAGAAGAAAAGAGGAGACAAAAAGAAAAGAAAACAACTCATCTCACGTCGTGTAATCTCGAGCTAACAAGAGTCTGAAATGACCAAATGTTTCATACTGTCTCACACATCAGGACACCAAATTGGTGATAATCACTGGAAACTCATGGCCGGCTGTAATGCAAAAATGTATCAGCTGTCAATAACAGGATTAGACACATTCTTCTAATGACTAAATGAGCCTCGTAAAAAGCCAACACAATAAATAAAATAAAAAACATGTCATGCAGAAGGGCAAGAAACAAAAAGAAAGAGTTGTTTACTCCTACGTTCTCCCATCCATCCACCCACTCAGATTACAGAGTTTACAGGTCAGCCTGGCTTACTTTCTGCAGATTTTAAGACATTTATCAGAGGCTATTGTGAAAAATAAAGAAATGGGCTTTATGTAATCAGCATCTTCTTAAATTTAGTCCTCTGCAAAAATTAATAATCTATTTCTGCTATTATTATTAAACACCAAAACACAGAGTGACAAAAATAGAAAGCTCTGTACACTGAAATGAAACGCAATACAAAAGTCTTGTAGTTGGTGGTGTTGAATCAACTCTATTGTCATTATTGGGTCTGTAGTGTCTGGTGGTTTTGAATTTGATTGTACTGTATTGTTAAGTGTTTCTAATGTTTTGTGGACAAAAAATGTTTTAATATCTTTTGGACAAATTAAGTTGTAGACAAGATATAACAAACATATTTCTAGATTTTGCAGTTCAGTCCTACATCACTATAACCACATGTCCAAAAACAGTCCAAATTCTTTTGATTGCAGGTCATATAAAGGAAAATACAAGTCATGTGGGTAAATGCATGTAAACATGGTTTACATACCTATTTTTTTTAGCATCTTCTCTGTTTTTTTGTTGTTGTTTTTTTAGACAAAGGTTGCAAAAGCTGTATGATGTGTGGTCTACACAGTTTGTGTGCACCTTTTAGAGTGACATGTGTTTAAGTGACCCCCCCCCCCCCCCCCCACACACACACACACACAATTTCACAGGTGAAAGTGCTCATAAGGATTTAGACTTTAATCCAAGATGGAACAACAAGGTGATTGTGACACATGACAGTGTTTATTTTGGCACATGAATCAACATAAAGACAGATTGTGCAGTCTGTCTGTGCACATTTCACTCTCTTGGCTCTACTTTCTTTTGATAAAACAAAAGGGCACAGAGATTGCATGATGGGAAAAAAACAAGAGGCAAGACAAGAATGATGCCTTTACATTTTTGTCATACTTTTTAACAAAGGTGATGGCCAATAATATGGAAAACACTGCCTATACAGTGCATGTCATATTCATATTAAGTCTATTGCTAAAAATCCTTCATGGGCCATTCGACAAAGGGCAGCAGGTCACTATTTGTCCATTTAACACATGTCATATGTAAAGAAGTCTCAGCAAAACTGAACATTTTAATTAGGGCTGAATTAGTTTCAGGGCTATTTAATTACATTGCATTACATCTTACTTTTATTCATTATTTTTGTTTTGTTGTTGTTGTTTTGCCAGCTTTTGCTTTTATTTAATTGTTGCCAGGATTTACCTAGGAGACAGAACACAGATGGATATAAAATACAACAAAAATGGATATAATTCAAAAACTAGACATGCCAGAATGCCCTGGAAAGTTAACTTTTTCTGTAGCTTGATTTATTATAAGCATCCCTCCTCAGATTGAGGCTGCTAGAGGAAAATGTCATTCTTGGTCAGCTGCTTATCTGTCGCTGCGGCAGTTGGCAAGTAAAAAGGTCAAAAACCTCTGTTCTGGTCTAGTCTTAGGCTTTTCTGAGTTCCCTTTTCTGTCTGTTAATGAAGGGGAATCTAATCCAAGTGGTTTATGAATCCAGGCATGGCAGAGAACCAGCTAACTAGATTAGAGTCACTGCAACCGGAAGTGTCTACGCTTATTGGGAACTCTTGGTTTATGATGATATTGGTTTGCTCCTGATTGTATTTATGGGTTGTGTGAACCACACTTTAGCAAATAGTATTGAAATATATATTATTGCTGCCAAATAAGAATCGAGACCCATGGGAAAATGAGTCTGACAGAAGAACTATTCTTATTTTATGAGTTTGCTTTCAATGGGAAGTTACAGACTGGTCTATTTCATTCATTCATTGCTGTAATATGAAAAAAATCCTCTGTAAAATCTGAAAATCTGGCATTACTGCTGCCTCTAATCCCTTCAGAGTGGGATATAAAAAAGGCCTGAGTCACGTTGCACTCATCTTTAAAATACTGTTGATAGAGACCAGTCAAACAGGCTGAAGACAAGAACGTGTGCATCCTCTGGACATATGATGAGCTCATATAAATAATCATGTACCATACATGATAAATGCATTGGACATTGGTAATCTCAGAGGGAGCTGCATGACATCCCTGAGCTGTTACGGGCTTAAAGCTTTAAAGCAGCAATTACGGTCACAGCCTGAAGATACTGGCCAGCAACGTCCTTAAGCATCCTTCGTCATGACAAATCACCAAATCGGTCTACGCTCAGACGTGAGCCACACAACATGAAGTGTGTTTGCGCTCCTTTAACCAATGTTTCATGTTTATTACATGTGCAATTCTGGCCCGTCACCCCTTTTTCTTTATCTAAAACAACAGAGACAGATGCATTGAACCTCCTTGTACAACATACATGGTACATCGAGTGTCACCACCCTTTCAGCACTAGATCAGATCATATTCTGATACATCTAGCCTCCCTGCATGTGTCCATCATCCTGCAGCATCAGCGTGAGAGCGTGGGCGAAAGCTACTGAGGCCATATTATAATTTAGAGGGCTGTTAAGAGCACATGGAACCTGCTCTATAGAGTACCCAGTGGACAATGAAAGGCCCCTTGATGCAAAACAAATCAATCACAGTGTGAAGACAGCAATTATGATAAAAGAAAATAGATTGGGGACGAGCGTATAATAAACCTTGGAACACTACGAACATAAGACCCCTTTCAACAGGTGGAGGAGGGTTTTTAAGGCAGGTGGACGTGGAGGAAATTACCGTAATTGTCAAGCAAGAGCTGAAGTGAAAAATCGAGGATTGAAAGAACATCCACAGTGAGAGGATGAAGAACAGTCTGCAGCAGAACAGTGTGAAGGAGGTGTGGAGTGGGATGAGAAAGACTGCTGACTAAAGACAGCCAGGCCAAATGGCTGAGTGGACCGAGGATACAGTGAATGAGTTAAAACATGTTTTCAGTCGGTTGGACACCGTCAGGGACACCAGGACAGCTCATTCCTCCACCCCTGACAGCCCGACCTGATGGGACACTGCTCACCACCACGTATCCTACACTCACTGCCTACCTTTATGTTCAGTGTATTTGATTATCCTACAACCATTGTTGATCCTTCATCACTCTAAAGGGCAACTCCACAACACTGGGCCAAGCCTCCAGCATCCCTAACAGCATCCACTTCAGGAGCGAACCACCTAACGCTGATTCTACAGAACCAATTCAACCTCCAAGGTATAGTTAAACATTTTTGGGGAAATACCCTTTTCTTATTAGCTTCATGGTGGAGAGTTAGGTGAGAAGATAGATGCCACTCTTATATCTGTTAAACATGAGTCTTCAGCCAGCGCCCAGTTAACAGAGCTTAGCACAAAGACTGGAAACAGTGGGAGACAGTTAGCCTGGTTCTCTCCATAGATATAAAAGCTACCTACCTGGCCAATGTCAATTTTTACTTGCCCCCTTACAAACTGTTTTATTTACAAGTGATTTTCAAATAACGACAAAGGTTAAAGTCAAATTTAATCTAGTGCTGCAACATCTGTCAGAAAACAGTGAAAAATGTCCAAAGTGTTGTAATGTCTTGTTTTGTCAGTCCAAAAGATATCAAGTTTAAGATGATAATAATAAACAATAATAAAGAGAGAAAAGCAGGAAACCTCCACATCTGAGAGGCTGACAACAGCATTTTCTGTCATTTTTGCATTAAGTAACTTGATCAGTTATCAGAACAGTAGCCCAGTCGGACAAGTGAGCTCCAAGAATTACAAGCCCAACAGTGCATTTTACTTTCCCCAGACATGTTGAGCCCTGGATGACCTCTAAAGCTCATTTATATACAAGTTATATATTTTTGTTTAATCTGTGCAAAAACCAAAGTGTAGAAGTTAATAATACACTATTTTACTTGGGGTTATATGTCACTATTTCTTGTCTGGGACCAGCATACAACCTACTGTAACACTCGGGTTTTATAAGGATTAAAGCTACAGTTGGTAACTTACATAAAAATAAAATTTGTCACATTTGTCACATTTGCTGAAAATTTCACTATATCGTTGCAGTAGTATGAGAGAGAAAAATGTGAAAAAATCAAGTTCCTCTGGTTCATCATAATGCTCCTAGTGGCATTTGTAAGAATCCATCAAGCCTGAACAAAAACAGCCAATCAGAGAAGCATCCAAGGTCGCTGTTTTGGGGTGTATTGATTGTTGAGTCTCATTCTGAGGTCATCAAAAACTGGCGTTTCAGTTTGCAAGCTGGCTCTGATTGTTGCAGTGGATTCTTCGATTCCATGGATTCCATATGAGAAGCCAAAGAAACCTGATTTTTTTCACATATCTGACTCATGTACTACTCTCAGAATATAGTGACAGTTTCAGCAAATATATCAAGAATGTTTTTTTTTTTAAACTTACTAACTATAGCCTTAAACAAACAAGATAGAAACAGTTGTTAATGAGCCTTAGCGGTTGCATGGGATGGTGTATTTTGCATGCCGCTTTTAAGGATATTTTGTGTGGCATGTCTACACATTTTAAGCTTTTCATGTGTCACTTAGTGCTCTTTAGTCCTGTGCATTTTATTTTGGACATGGAAACAAAAGTCAGATGACCTTTACCATCATAATCAGGTGATCATCTTTGTCATTTTTGTCATGGTCAACATTGCGAAACTACTTGGTTAGGTCTAGGAAAAGATTATAAAATAAAATAAGTATGTTAATTAAGTAAATAAATAAAGGACATTATGAAACTTAATTAATTGTAGAGATACGAAATACGGTCTCCCGATTGAAAGCATTTGTTTTACCCGACTATCCACCCCAACCCTCCTGCTCATGCAGACTTTGTCTTTGTCACCTGACTTTTTTTTTTTTTTTTTGTCACGACATTCACTCATAAAACGACATCACTGCATAAGTCAGGACAGACTGCATGACATGAACTGACACAGCAAAAGCAAAAATAAGGCAAAATGACTCAAGAGTGGCATGTTATTCATACAGCATTTGGTAAAACCAGGCTGGCTTTACACATGCTGGTAGGCAGCTTCTTGGACAGTGCCAGGCTAGTTGTTTCCGCCTGTGTCCAGTTGTTTGGGTAAGCTAAGCTAACTGCCTGCTGACTGTAACTTTACATTTCATGGACAGATAAGAGTCTCAATGCTGCCATCTAATTCTAATCCAGAATGCAAACAAGCATGTTTCTCAAACTGTATAACTGATCCATTAAAGGACCAATATGTAGCAACTATGCATCCAAAAATGAGTACAGCAGTCAGATGGTGAGTTGGAGGCATATAAAAAGTATGGGTTGAAATCCTATTTAATATATGATCTATGGTTGATGAGTTGTTGCAGGAGTACTGCATGAGCCCAAATCTTAAATTGACAATGACAAGTGAGGATGAGTCCTATTTAGTCAGTTGATCAGCTATTTATAATTGTATATTGTATATCAATGTAAAACTAAACCCTTTATCCTGAAAAAGCCCATTGTTCTGCAAATACACACTCTGGAGTTTAAATTCAGTGACTGCCTGTTTTACTGCCTGTCAGACTCAATTAACATATTTCTCAGTTTAACTGTTATAAACATCTATGTAAAAGATTATTGATGACTTGTTACAACTCATACACAGACACTAACTCGTTCAGCAAACATTCAGCATTAATTTTAACTCTAATTAGCATGAAATGGGCAAAGAAAAACACAAGTTACCAGACCAAGGACCAGAACAGAAATTTCAAAGGAGGATACCATGGCAGTAGCGTTGACCATGACATATCATTGTCATTTTATGATGTATTACAGCACATAAATCACAGATTTCTCCTTTACCTAGAATATGAAGCTGGTCCCTCCACTGTGGAAAATTCTTGTATTGTCTCATTATTAAAAACTAGATGCTCCAGTGCCTTTATAGGTCAGTGGCACTGACCGCTCTCATAATAAATACCTTTAACAGGCTGCCAATGCAGCTTCTTGGACCTCTAGTGAAAGACTCCTTCAACTCGCGAATTTAAACACACTGAAAGCATGGACACTAACAAACACTGGAAAAGAGAAGGAAAGATCTGCACACCAAAAAACTCCTGTTTAAGGTATTTACTTGCCTTATTTGCGTGAGGTTTCGAGCTCCAGGCTCTTCCTCAGACTGCAGAGCCTAGAGCTCAAAACGTCACACAAATAACACAAATAAATACCTTAAATGGGAGCTTTTTGGTGCACGGATCGCTCCTACTCTGTTCAGGTATTTTTATGATCCAGCACCCATCCCGTTGTGCTCACGGAGATGCATGTGTTTTTCATTTTTTTTCACAAACAAACACTAAACATCATATCTGTAGTTGATGCAGCTACTACGCATCATCAGCCTCTGACTTGTTCACAAAGAAAGCGGCACTCCTTCTGCTGACAGCCATCAGATTGCACAATGCTTCCTGCCAAAATGGCCCCAGTCTCAGCCCACTAGGGGGGTGATGAAGCAGGTAACGTGGACTACCTTTTGTATTCCAGTGCTTGCGACAATCAGCATTTATCTCAGGAAACTTTGAGAACATTGTGCTACTTCCATGTTAATGAGAACGCACAGTGCACATGGTCACATAGGATGATGGGGCCTCCATCTATTCTAGATTTTAAATTATGCATCGACTAATTGCAAGATTAAACCTGAACAGCTGTGTTTCTACACATATTAATATATATGGAATATGCTCAGATTGTAATCAACATATTCTGTGTTCATTCGTTTTCTCTGCTGATGTTAATGTTTCTGTTTTACATATACAATGTATTGTACAGGCTACATTTTCATTACACATAATACATTATACATTTTCTGAGATAGTATTTGCGTTAAAATTTAAAGTACTATAAAACCTCTATTTATTTTAGTATTAAATGCGGTGTGTTTTTCTTTGTAGTCGTCTGAAAATATTGCTGAGAGAACAACAAAATTTTCCATCATGGAATAATTAAAGTTTAATTTTACCTCTTGTCTCCTGTCTATCATAATTTATAGGTACACCGTTACTTTATGGTCTAATCTTTCATGAATATGGTGTAAGATTCTAGTGGCTACAGTACTATGTGGCTCGCTTCATCTTTATTCTGAATTTCATCAAGAGTGCCTAAATGAAAGCACCAGCTGACAGAAGAAACTGGCAGGCGTTACTGTGAATCCACTCCTTGGGGAATCTCTTCTTTTGCTCCCACCACAAATGAACTGACATCTAAGGGAAGAAAAAGAGCCGAGTGCACCAGCAAAGATCGTGACTGGAGAGGGAGGGAGGGAGGGGGGTATTTTTATGACAACTGGAGGCCTCCCAGGACATTTAACTGGTACTGCTCACTGTGTGTATCCAGCCTCTGTGGTAAGTAGAGCACCAGCAGCACATGGTTCAACCAAGTTTAGTTCTGCATCGCAGAGATCTGGCAAAATTTATGCTCCTCTCTGGATCAGATGAATAGTTGGGAAATGGCAAGTCAACAACCAATCCAATCAGTTTGTCATTCAGTCAATATTTATCAGTCCATTAATTCATCATGTGGGTCACAGCTGCCACATTCAAACTCTCATTAACCTTCTTCATCTACAAAATAATGCAAGCTTTAGCAACTCTCTCATTAGCTCACAAATGAACACATTATGCTCATTTGTTTAATCTGTACAAAAAACGGAAGTGTGCAAACAGCACCTTGTGGTTTTACGGGGGTTTGTGTGTGGGACTATTTCTTGGCCAGCACCAACCAACAATCTCCGGGGCTGAAAAGTGACACCAAAAACTGCAGTTCCTAAAATGGCCACTTGAAGCCGGCTTCAAAAGTGAGTCAATCCCCATAGACTTCCATATTAAAATGCCCAACTTTAGCAGAACTCAACATGTTTACAGCTTGGTACAGAAATCGGTTCTGGTCTCTGTAGCTAATTTCCCTGTTAATGACAGCTGTACAGGGGGTGAATTTTTATAGCCAACCTCAGCTGTGCCCATTTTCCACTATTTTTGGATTAGCCAGGCATTAATGAAGCCAAGCTCTGCCAAAATGGTGATGACCAGAGACACAATATTGTGAACTTCACAGCCGTTCTTCAGAAACCTTTGGGTGATGTTACAGACACTCCATCAACTAGTATGGCCTGGAACAGTAACTTCTCAGAAATATAATATGCTAATAAGTGAGCTTAGAGGTGCTGGTAGGCTGATTTTGTTCCCTTTGGACCAGTTGTGTCTAGAAGGGAGCCCCAGACCCGTGAAAGATTTCACGAGAGTAACCATTTTAACTGAAACCATGATCTTTGCCAAACCATAACCAGGTTTTTTCTGTCCCTAAACCTATCCAGATCTCAACCCCTGTGTTGTCACATTAAAAACATGAGTTTCTATATGAAATAATGAGTACAAATCTTTCGAGTTTTGCAATTCAAGAGTTCCCTTCCAGACACAACCTTGGACCAAACCGCATTATCCCCTGTTTCCAGTCTTTATGCTACTAGCTTCATATTGAATTGACATGTATTTGGGTGGTATTGATCTTCTCATTAAATTCTATATGCTAGACTTGTCTATGTCAAAAAAAAATTTGAAGATGGTGAAGATGGTGCTAGGAGACCTGTGAAAGCAACACATCTTAAGTTAGCAAAATGCTAGTTAACTGGTAGAGCATGACACCGGAGTGGATATTCACTCCCATCCCATCCTGTTCCCACCAATCCACAGTCAAGTGCCGGCAAAAGCTGATGTTCCCGCTCCTGCCTGCACCTGTTTCCTGTCCCGTCCCGTTCCCATTATCAATAGTGAAATTGACTACCATTAGCTAGCGTTTTGCTAACATTAGCTAACTTACTAACTAACTTTTACAGGTTGTTGTTGATTTCTTTTCAACGTAGACCAACCTAACACACAGCCAAGCATATGTGAGTACAGGAAACGGAAAAGGAGAAAGCTGACAGAGGTTCCAAAGGGGGCAGGACTTAGGCCGGGTCAACTGCAGAGTAACAGGTAAACAAAGGCAAAAAGGCAACTGTACCTGCCACAGAATTTGGACGAGGCATCACCAGAGAGGATGTGCTGTGTAAGTGGTGCTGTGGGAGGGGTCTTTTCGGAGCTGGTGGAGTCCTGGGCTCCATGATGTCAGTCCTAGGTAAGGCCTCATCTGGCTGGGCTGTTAGATTGTCCCTGGTCGGCCCAGGATGGCGGTCCTCGCTTGCATGGCCCATTACAGCACCACTGCCCCCCAGGCCTTCATCCTTAGTCAGAACCTCACTGGAGGCGCTGCGCTCCTCATTTTCGGAGGAACTAGTGATGGTTGCTGAGGAGCATCAAGAAAATATGGGTTGGGTGAGGCAGCCAAGAACACAACATATGGCGTGGAATTGCTTACTTGCATTTTCTTATCAGTTAAAATTGACTAAAGACCCAAATCTAAGCAACGGATTTGACTTCAACTAATCAAGTTTACTCAATCAACAAGAAAACACACCTAACTATTTAACTCATCAATCAATGAGTTTTACTGTACTTGATGAGCCCTTTGCACTTTTTTATTTTAACTATAAATACAAACTCTATTTAGGGAGAAAAAAGTGTCCTATTTTAGGAGAATCAGACCCATAAGCAACAAAGACAGCAGTGTCCCAGTTTTGACAGGAGGGAGCTGAAGCCTTGAGGCTGAAGTGGCACAGGCAATGAAGAGAAACTAGCTGTGGGGTAGGGGTACACATTTGACTTCAAGTGATGTTGCATCTAGTTTCCAATCGAGGAAGGTGTGGCATTTTAGTGACATCAGACAGATTTGGGATTTCTGATAAAGTAAGTGGTTCCACATTGCGTTAAATTAGGCCGTGGATGGTTTTTTTTTAGCTCTTTTTTTCCTCTAGTGATGCATGACTCTGCTTTTGAATGGTCATACTCAGGGTTGGGGGGATTAAAGACATATTCTGATACAGTTGCTAATTATGTGTCAAAAAATGTAGTCAGTACCATAAGAATAACGTAATGTAACTTGATTACTTTCTGTTGACTACATTCAGTCATCAGTACCAAATATGGTCATATGATTAGCCTAATATATATTTATATATGTTCTAAGTTTGATGTAGGTTCATAAATTGTTTGTTTAGCTATTTTCTCATTTGTTGTGTGCAAATGCATGGTTATTATGTGCACTTAATGTAGGCCAAACTTAAAGTAAACTGCCATAAACTTATTCCAGTCTCTGTTGCCTGGTCTGTGTTGCTAACGTTAATGGTTGGTCTGTGTAGCTATCACTGGACATGCTTCACCTAGTGTGAAAACCAATCAGAACTCGTCATTTGAAAAGCTGGTCAAGATTAACCAACAGATACACAGCAGCAACTCTCACCTATGATTCCACTGTCCTTGCTCTCCAGGGTGGAGGTCGGACTTTGAGAAGGAGGCACAGGACTGCTCCCGGTGATGGGCCCAGGAGCAGGACAAGGGGCGGGGCTGGGTACAGGGCTGGAGAGGGTGCCACTGGGGCTGGTGCTGGAGCTGCAGTGCGGTGAAGGTAATGGTAAAGGCTGGGACACAGACTGTCCTCCAGCACTGGTGTTCAAGGTGGACGAGGGGCTCTCTGAACAGGGGGAGGCAGTGCTGCAGGTCAGAGTGGAGCTGGGACTCCCCCCCTGGGCGGAGGTATCACACTGGAAAAGGGAGAGCAGAAAGATGGTAATACATGACCAAGAAGAATTAGGATCAAGTCATTGCTCTCCAAGACACAAGTAAGTCTCAAGTCTTTGCACTCAAGTCCCAAGTTGAAAAATTTGAGTTTCAAGTCCTAAAAAAGTCATAATGTGCTATTCACCAAATGAAATGCCATTTTAAGAGCACAAAGCAGCAGAGCCTTGACTTTCCATTCTTTGTGCAACTTCAAATGTTAAATGAAGTTGTAAGATTTTAAATCATTTAAAAAAAAAATCATGTTTACAAACACAGTATGTCTCTGCAACACTGTGATCGTGATGTATCAACATGACAGTTACAATGTTACCATTAGTTACATTGCTGCTACATTGTTGAAATGTTACAACATAACAGGTATTCTATGGTATTTTTGCAACATCCCTTCAACGTCCTCTGCAAGACGTTCCCTGCACTTTGTATAATGACTGCTGCACAGTGGTGGGCCACAGGGACTGTTAAAAAAAAGTGCTGGCAACAACATTCTAGAACAACTCACTTGGTATGTTGCAAAAGTTACATTGCAACTAAGTTCCTTGAGTAAGTTACTTTGTGATAGTAGGGAAAAGACAATCAAGTGTGTGACTATACTCACTCAAGTGGCCTGTAACATGCTTTTTTTTAATGCCCTATCTTCTGTTGTCCTTGTTTTAAGCACTTATTACATTCTGTGGGGAATGTAGAAAGTATGTTCTAGTCAAAAGGCTCAAGTCCAATTGAAGTCACAAGTCACTGGTGTTAAAGTCCAAGTCAAATTGCAAGTATTTTAATTTTGTTGAGTCTAAAGTAATTTGTGGGTCTGATTTGAGTCTCAGTTATGTGACTCGAGTCCACACCTCTGTCGTCAAGAGGGTTAACGTGACCTGAAGTTGAAGGCAAACTGCAGGATTTCCCCAAAAGCAATCCATAGACTCATACAAAAATAATCTCTCAGCCATCACCCACAACCCACAGCATCTGCATCCACAGAGCAGCCTGCCCTCCGCCTGTACCTTCTTATTTTCTCATTATTTTGCTTCGCTTGGAATGCTTTACCAACTCAAAATGTTGATATTTGCCATCTGGGAATGAGACTAGATAATCAACTATCTTTCTTTACTTTTTTAAAATTTCATTTGGCCCTTTCATGGTCTTACTGGCAGGGCTGCAGGTGGGAGTTGAACCCATGGCCACTGCAGAGGACCCACAGCCCCAACACATGGGCAAATGCTCCACCAACCAAGCCACCCGGCTGCTAATCAACTATCTTTCTTGTGTGCTTACAAACAGCAACTGATAAATCCTGCTTATTCTACCTTAAAGACGTCTAAACACGCTCAACTTGATCAACGCTGCACAAAGAGGAACAGGAGAGAAAGAAAAGAAACATACCTAAGCGTTTCTATCTTCAAAGTGTAGTAAATGAACAGTGTCAGTTGTCACCCTTTGTAACAGTACTCCACGCTGCTATGCTATGACAGTATTTGCCTTCATGCACACTGTTTTGTGTGTTTGTGATTGAGCATGCTTGTGTGCACACAGATGGGAAATGAAATGATAATTCCAGTTATTTTCATCCTGGCTGTCATTTTCCCAGTTTTATATAATAACGGCTGGCTGTGTTCAAAACTAAATCACTCGCTATAGACACTTAGTGCAAAAGTCACTGTGCACACATTCTTCCGTTCCACACAGGGATGATTTCACAAAGACGGAAATGAATTGTGAACATTTTTCACAGATGCCAGGATGCATTTTAAGACTTGAAAATCCAATGAACACAGCATCGGATTGCCTGAATGAGGGTACTAGTTCAAATTAAACATCTAATACCACAATATATGCAAGTCTCAGGGCTTGGGGAATCTGACATTGGATGACAGTACCATTACAGTGTGTGCCACTGTGTTAAAAGGACCTGCTTCCGTGGCTTTTTCGAGTTGAACTGTGTGTGTTTTGGGTAGCAATGTGGAGCAACTGCATGCAAAAGCAAAATACAAAGTAATTTTGAATACAGTAAATCACCATGGTGGAAAAAGCCTCAAAAAATAAGAATCAGGTTGAAAGAAGCTGAGATGGTTTTTCAAAAAGTTGTCACAGTTCCAGCTCAGCAATATCACACCTACTGATGAAGAGCCTTGACCTAAGTCCACTTTTCGAGAGAAGAGAAATGGCCTATACATTATACAAGGAACGTCTGCACAATGTATTGCAGACTACTATAGCAGCCCTCAATAAATCATCTTTTTATGAGGCTTAATGTCTTAAATTTTGTTTGTTGTTGTGTAGACTGGTATTAATTACACAGTCACAGAGTGACCTAGGTTAGTTGGAAAAGATATTTATTAGCATTACCTCTAATAACTAGTCAGGTAAAGCAATATTTTAGTAGTTTAAGGGAATATAATGGTGCAGCATCCATGCTTTTTCCACATTATGACTTAAAAGTTCATGAACACACCAAAGTCGGAAGAATGACTTCCTTTTTTCCCATATATATTACATATATTTTAAAGGACCAGTGTGTAGGATTTAGTGGCATCTAGTGGTGAGGTTGTAGATTGCAACCAACTGAATACTGCTCCCTTTCAAGTGTGAGGGACAAACTACTGTGTCTGCAAGACTTGTGAAAAGCATAAATGGCTTTCTCTAGAGCCAGTGTTTGGTTTGTACATTCTGGGCTGCTGTAGAAACATGGCGGTGCAACATGGCATGGAAGAGGACCCACGCCCTCTGTAGCATCATTCAGGTGAACACAGTGATTCTTATTTTCAGACAATTATATATTAATGAAAACATACTTCTGAATTTTATATTAAATTTTTGTCATATTCTGCAAATAGGTCAATGTAAATCTTACACACTGGATTTTTAAGTAGCTTGAATGTGACACATCTAAGGCTGTAATGTACTACAGTTTGTGCCGCTAATTTCCTCAGTCTTGCTCATTTTCATCAGAAACAATGCCTTCAGGAAAAATCACACCACAATTCATGGGAAAAGTGAACAACACAAATGTCACAGTCAAGGAAGAATGTGCTGTGTTAAATCATTGATTCTGTATTGTTTTACACAACTTTGGCCCACAACTGGTGGGCCAGTGCTTAAAAATATTAGTGTTTTTTGCAAAAATGGGTATCTCTCAGGGGAATATCAATCAAACTGGTGCTGGTTTATTCATCTTAAGAATGGTGTTGATCTGTTTTTACAAATTAATTCCTAATACATTTTAATGTATGGAATTTACCTATGTCTCTTAAAGTGGATTTGTTCACTGGCCTTTCAAAATATTTTGAATCACTGTTGACATTTGCATTTATTCAATGTGTAAGATTTACGGGCATTTGCTTGTCGAATATAGCAGAAATGGAATACAATATTTATAAGTATGTTTTCGTTACAGCGTAATCACCTAAAAATAAGAATCGTTGTGTTTAGAATGAGCCGTTGATATCCACAGAGGGTGTGGGTCCTTTTCCACGGAGTCTGCCATGTTGCACCGTCATGTTTCTGTAGTAGTCCAGAACAGCCAAACCAAACACAGCCCTTCATGTTTTGCACGAGTTTCGCAGCCTCCATAGTTTCTCCTACACGCTTGGAAGTCAAGAGGGAGACGACATGTTTGCAATCTGCAAGCTCACCACTATATTGCAATAAATCCTACACAATGGTCCTTTAATGTAGGTGGCCTTTTACCAACGAGGGCAGCGATAAAAGAGATGAGAAGCGTTTATAAGAGCTCAAACTCTTTTCACAACATCAAGACATCTGTGTTAATAAATGCACATGTTTTCTAAGAAAAAATGTAGTATTTCTTTTATATTCCTTATCCTTGCGGTTTGTTCACGTGCATTTCAGGTCTCCTCATTACTGATGCAACATTTCTGCAACACAGAGACTGTAGGGAGACAAGGCAGCAGAGTTGAAACAGCTCACTGTTATTCCCTTTATACCAGTGCCTCATCTATCTTAGCCAGGACAACCCACATTCCTCATATGAGCCTCGCTATCTCTGTGAAACTGACTGAATCTGGAGCTCAGGTGGTGGAATGAGGCTGAGAAAATGGGCCAAGGCTGAGCAATACAAAGGCATAGAGATGCAGGGACATAAGCACACTCAATAACCCTCACACAGAAGGGTTAAACTAATAGGGCACTGAGAAACGGAGCCCTGCGGAGGCATAGCAACACAATTATTAATGTTTCAAAATATATATCGATCCATTTTTCCAAGGGGCATTTGGGTGCTCAAATCTCACACAGTATTTAACACAATGTTCCCACAATGAGGAAGTTCTGCAGTTAGTCTCTATCACATCAAAAGAACCGCAAAAGACATAATTTAATTGTGTCTTGAAGTAGCGCAGGATCATGGGAGTTGTTTTTGTCACTGTTAAACAACCACAATTCACCATATTCACAAGACGACCACTTTCGTCTGACGTCACACTCAGGGTGAGAAGCTCAAATGTCACACTGCTTCATAGTTACAAGTCACACAAACTTTAAAAAATCTGACAAATTATCATTTCACTGCTTCCCGATTGACCATCAACTGAATGGACAGTCAGAGTCCAGAGAGACATTAGCATTCAGCCACTTCCTAGCTAACAAAACTACCATCATAATTGCCACACGAAACACTTACTGCAAAAGTGCTTAACATACTTTTGTGTTGGGTGTAATCCACATTACACAGAAATATGTGTTCCAGTGAGCAAAATGTCACATAATGTGAGTGACTCAGGCTAACCAGAAGATTTCTAAGGCCAGATCAAGACAGTTAATGTTAGCCTACGTTACAAGCCTCATTACATCCAATGAGTTTTACGTCCAGGCTTAAATAAATGTGTCTCTATAATGTGTGCATTGATATTTCAGAACTCATTTACGCCTTGCTACCTATGGCGCCATATAACACTATCAAATGGTCATGTTAGCTTGGGAGTAGATGAATGGTAGCTAATGGGTTATCAAATATGTGTTTTTACATTGAAATATGCCCCAATGTCCTCTAGATTTTCACTGTTTATTGTCTTTTAAGTTGCTGATCAATCTGGAAGCGACAAAATCATAACCATTGTTAGATTTCATGCGTTAATAGAACATTTATGGCTTCTGTGTGTATCTGCTGAATTGTAGATGAAATCTAACTCTAAAATTTAATGCAGAAAATGTTACATATTATAGCTTTAAAGGCGAAATGTGTGTCAAAATACCATTGTCATGTTGCAGAGATGTCTTTCCCTATAAATCATTTATACAGACTTAAACATCTTTGTTTGGTACAGATCCTCACAAAAGCCACATAATTATTTTAAAGGGATAGTTTGGGTTATCTGATGTAAGGTTGTGTGACGTACTTATCAATGGTCAGTAGATGGCATTTGGATTGCAAAGAAGAGAACAAGAAAGAAGAGAAGTGAAGAGGGGCACCAGTAACAACAGGTATTTTAACCACTTAAAAGTCCAAAAAAAAGTCCACTTAAAAGAAACAAAGGTTAAGTTTATGCTATATTTAGAATATTTTCACTGTGGGAAATGGGAAACATTATACAAGCCAAATACCCCTCTCTCCAAGTCAACCAAACTCCATTGGCAAAATCTATAATTTTACCTCACAGAACACAGACATTGCTGCTTTCCCTTCCTCAATCTGTTCATTTGTTTGTGGTATTATCTGACTTTCATGAAACTGAACTAACCCTTTAAACACACCAAAGTCACACAATAACACAAATAAACAGATCAAGACAGCAGTAGACTCCCACGTTCTGCAAGGTAAAATTACTTATCTGTCTATGGAGTTTGCTTGGTTTGGATAGAGCAATATTTGGCTCATATGATGGCGGTTTCTGATCAGAAAAGGCTGACTGATGGCAAAATAAAGCTATGAAAATATTCTAAGATGGCATACACTTAACCTCATATATATATTGTTTTTGGTGGAGCTTTTCTAAGTGGCTAAAATACCTGTTGTTGCTGACACCATCCAGAGCAATTAATTTCTTAGCTTCACTGTCAGTAGTCCACTCTGCCTCTCCAAACTGGGGCTGTGCCAACTGGCATCTACTAATGTAAAAATTATAATTCCCTCTGATATCACAATCATATCACAATTGCAGTGTCATTTAAAATGATGCCAATTCCCCAAATCCCTACTTTGCATGCAACTTAATTTTCAATCAACTAATCTTTAGTAAGAAATAATTAAACGTGTAAAGCAGAAACTAAGATCCTGATGGTATTATGAGGGCTAAAAACAGAAGGTCGTTTCACAAACCATCCATCGCCTTTTTATATGACATGACAGCAAAGGGCCACTGAATCAATATGCTGCCCTACCTTCTTTTCCCTCCTGTCCTCCATAGGAGAGCTAGCAGTGCCGGATGGTACTTCTCCCAATAAGAAGCATAGTCTGGTCATCAGTTCCTGGGTAGAAAGGGAGGAGCCCAGCTGGGGCTCCACGTGGAGATCTGGAAGACACACACATTCAGGTCACACCGATTAACAAGCATATAGAAACATGCCAAGGCCCCGATGAAATCGCTATCTAAATCGACGCTTTCGTTTCAGCTCAGCTCGCTCTCGCAAGGTTCCCACCCAGCAGCATCGCCAGTGGACTGAGAGAAATGCATGCATCCACAGGTCAGCACAGCCCCAGCTGCCCTGATTATGAATGCACAGACAGTGGCTTTCCAGTCCCTGGTTGAGGCAGCAAGAGGTTGTGTGAGGTTGTGAGTTTGCCTGTGCACACGCCTGCCAGGTGCTCTCGGTTAAGAGACGGGTTGTGAATTTCAATGAGCTCAGTGTCGACTCGGGAGCCGAGAGAAGGAGTGCCTTGGCTCTGCCTTCATCGTTGCTCCAGGAGAGATTGGCTGACACAGGCCATGTGCTGCATTCATTTATCACTGTTTAAGGCTCCCCTGATGCTTTGACCTCCAACCCCCGGCTCCTCTCAGGTCCACGCTCACCTCTGCGGAGTCAGGCTTTAGCAGCAGCTGAGCAATACATTCCTCCATTCTCACGCTTCACCTATGTGCTGCTATCAGCTGAGTAACATGCATATTGAGTAGGCATACTAACAGCATGACAGGACATCACGGATTACAAGAACAGCTCACTCCTCCTCACAAACATCTTTGCGTTCATTTTCGCACTCCCTCCACTGCTTCTTTCTCATTCTGTCTTGCTGCCTCACGCTCTCCTTTTTAAAGGTACTGCATCACATCCCTCTTACATTCAACCCAATTGTGCTCAGCCTAGCCCTTGAGAGGATCAAGGTCAATTTTGAGAGCCAAGCCTGGTAACTTTTGTTCCACACGGCGCCCCGGTGATAGCCTTTGTCGATACTCTTTTCACTTCACAGCTTGAAAAGCTGCTGAAGACTCGGGGAGGAAGAAGGGTGAATGTGTGTTTGAGAGAGGGGGAAGAGAGAAAACTTTGCATCTAGTCAGCAGTGCACTGAGATCCAATCTGGAGTAACATGAGGACAAACTGAATGTCCAGTACTATTCATCAAACCACCTAGCAGTTGCCATTGGAAACGGGAAGCTGAGAGGTGCCTGGCAACCAGGATGGAAGATGCCTCATAAAATCTGTTTAGCCTAAGGGTAGCCCTGTGGTCAGAAATACAAAGAAAGCTGGCTGAGATGAGAGTATTTGCACTGTTATTGCTCTAATCTAACCTTAACTGCACGGGCTGCATGCAGATAAGTCAGAGCAAAGACTCCGGAGAAACTGTGATAAAACAAACCTACTCTCAGTAATGCACAGAGGATTACACAGGCATCACTGTCTCTACATACAAACTTACTGCAAAGCCTTTAGAAAACAACCACACACTCACTTTCCCTCATATATCTCATCATTCATTCTCCCCTCAACCTCCACCCCATTCATTCTCATTCAGCCACCCTGATCAATACCTGGAAAAACAGACATGATGCTGAACACACGCCCACACGCTCCCGTTCTCACCTCTGTGGTCTGTCTTGCCACGGCACGAGGCAGAGACAGGAGGTTCTCTCCCGCTGGAAGAGCCATCCACACACTCCAGCTTCCTTACCCGTCCTTCGGCCACAGCAGAGAGGGAGAAAGGAGAGGGAGGGAGAGCAGGCAGGGTGGGAGGGAGGGATAGAGGGTGGAGATAAGGAGGGATATGAAAGAAAGTGAGAGAGAGAGAGAGAGAGAGAGAGAGAGAGAGAGGGAGGGAGAGATTAAGCCTCCCCAGATGAGATCTGTGGTGCAGAATTTGAATTGTGTCCCAGGAGTATAAAGCAGTATGTATAGAGTGCGAGGCATGCATGCAAACAGTACAATATCCACTGTACCGTGGGTGTTTATCTATAATATATTAACATTGCTAATGTGTGTGCATGTGTGTGTGTTTGTGTGTGTATATGAGATGGCAGGGACAGCGGTGCACTCATATTGATGTGTGTGTGGGTGTGTCTCAATTTATGCAACAACATCTGAGGGTTCTTGGAAGCACAGATTCTTTAGGACTGGAGATGAGCATGTTTGTGTACACTGACTAAAATGCACAGAATTTTCACATTCAAGGTTATTCAGTGTTTGAATCACGCATGTGGACCCACTCAGAGACACTCTGAGCAGTTTAACATAGAGCTCGACGTGTGATTTTGTATGACTGCTAAAAATACGAAGATGACATGACAGGATATATTTTTACTTGCTGTAATTTTCCCTGTCATGTTCGTTCTGTGTACTGGGTGAAAAACAAGGCAGTGCTGCATGCAATGAAATGTAAGAGCACCTTTTTTCTGAATGGCAGTACTTGCTGCAGGACACTGCCACCTAGTGCTGTTTTTTTTTAAGTGAGGCCCCCACCAGGTAAACATGTATACATTACATTGTATACAATAGTATACATTATTACAAATGTCACAAAACTTTAAGAAGTATTTGTTTTAGGTGAAAACATTTTAAAACAAATTCATATTTCCTTCAACATTCACATAGTTTGTTTGTTTATTAGTTACAGTGCTCACGGTTGTAGCAAAAATGTGTTAGATTGATTAAATAATTCAGTATTCAAGAAGCAGTATGCACATTGAAGAAAATGTTAAATTTGACCCCTTTATGATGTAGAAGATGCTTATTATAATTATTAAAGTCATCCTCCGCTCAAAGTTTTGTTTTGTTTACAGTCATATTACTTGGAATTTAAAGGTCCAGTGTGTGAGATTTAGGGTGATTACTTGGCAGAATATGGCAGATATGTGCAAAGTTTGACACTAGAGTGCTGTTTTTTCACATCTGACTTCAACACATGTAATGTTAAAGGTAAGTCAATTTTATTTATCACACAGATAATCTTATAAGTGCGATGTAAATAATGATGTGATATATTCTCTGCTTTAAACCCATCCTCAGCATTAGGAGCAGTGGGCAGCCACTGTGTACTGCCCAGGGACTAACTCCAGCACTTTGGTCAAGGGCAATGACAGGAGAAATTAACCTAATATACATGTTTTTTCTATGTGTGTGTGTGTGTGTGTGTGTGTGTGTGTGTGTGTGTGTGTGTGTGTGTGTGTGTGTGTGTGTGTGTGTGTGTGTGTGTGTGTGTGTTTATGGAGGGGGAAACTGGAGCAGCCTGAGGAGGCCAATGCAAATGTGGAGAGAACATGCAAACTCCACACATAAACGCCATACCGGAACTGGGACTGGGACCCAAGACCTTGTTTTGAGGTTGTGTGGACTTACTTATAACTAGTCTGGAGACAAGTCATGGTCCAGAATACAACTTTCAGACGTGTGATGTGAACACATGAAACATCCAGTGCACATACACTGAGAATGGACTATTTTGGTGGAGTAGGAGATCTAAGGAGTCCAGCAGTAAAACTTTTGAAATTAATAATATTTGCATATTCATAGACTGTGGATTGTTAAAAGTGTGGTGGCAGTGCCTGGATGCATAAAGCTTCCTAGTATCCCCGTGCCCATTTTGCCATGTATCACCACCCTAGCCATTAGCTATTACTTTGTTGGCCAAAACATAGAATTGGGAAACAAAAATACTCATCTAGGACACCCTCTGTCTATCCAGAGGCAGAGAGAAATCCAAACTGAAATAACCTGTAGTTCTTCCTTTACACCAGTTACATCACTGTGACAACACTGGAGTAAAAACAACAGATTTTGTAGCAATTAAACTTTCCCGGTCAATATACACAATAAGGAATTTATTGCTTAAATTGACCATACATCCCATCAACACTGATTGGACTTCCACATAAAAATGGTGCCTTTTCAATTTAATGAGGGAGAGGCATTAGATGTGATGTTTGACTATAGGTAATCAATTTTTTTATGATCCCTTTTTTGTCATTCTGAGTTTATTCAACAGTTGACTGCAGAGAATCAGCAATCTGTGACTATTTGTGTAGGTAAAAGCATCATGGCACACTTGCATGGATACATCTAAAACCTCGAGCATGACAGCATTTGGTTTGAGAAACCTGGCACAAATGGTGTAAAAAAAAAAAAAGAAAAAAAGAAAAAAAGCTAGAAAGTCGACCTTGAGTTATTTTATATTATTAGCAGTTATCTTTGATGACGACTTTATCCAGATTAATACAATGTTTCAGAATCGTTCCTCCTAACTGGGGTTTCTTCCCTTAAGATATTTTGTTTAATCATTTACTCTGACAATCTGTCACATGGTTTTGGGCCCAGGGGGTACAGTCTGTATGCTCTTGTATTTGCTGTCACATGTATGGAACAGCTGAACGCACAGAAGCTCTCAGCTAATCAAGGCAAACCCATGAAAGCATTCTGCTATTTTTGCAGCCATATTCCCTGATGCATGACTGCTTCTTATCACTCTCAGCTGTTCATAATGAGACCGTGATTTCTTTTTATCAGTACTTCACTTGAACCCACCTGTGAACCTGATGCACGACTGGGAGGGGACTATGTCGGCCTGGCGGGGGAGAAGTGGGGAGGATGGCAAAGAGATGGACATGCCCTTAGTCAGTCTCATCAGCTTTAGTGGGCTGTTGGTGTAGCCACTGTCATGGCCCTGGAAGTGTTTGGCGCGGCCGCCGCTTCCCCTCTGCAAGGTGCTGTGAGTGTACACCTCACCACCTGCGGCACATGAAAAGATGGGAGTGTGTTCAGGTTAAAGAAACATGATTTAAAAAGCTTCAGCAGAGATAAAAAAGACTGAGTTGTTCAACAGAGCTGCAGCTCCACAGCAGACGTACCATATCACAGGGAGAGCTGTATAAAATATGTCTCACATAAGGCTGCGACAGAGTGAACATATCTTGTCTTGGAGGCATATTGCTGAATGAGGTAATGGAAAGTTGTCGATGCCAGAACATCTATTTAAAGGAATGGGATCACACTCAATAAAGAGGCTGCACTTATTATATTTCAATTCAATATTTGAACCATTTTCACGTTCACTCTCAGTGCAGCCATGGTTACACTTTATTTTACAGTATACTATACTAGCCTGGATCCAGACCTTCGAATTCGCCCACTGAGTTGGCAGAATATGGAAATCAAAGTGTAACTAGTTGACAATTCAGTCTGATATCATACTAAGACTATACAGTACATTAGACAAAAACTAGAAATGATATGTTCTTTATTAGACAGTGTTAAACCCTTCATCAAACCCTTATTATACTTTAATGGTGTGTAATTAGGGACACATTGTACTGTAAACTAGAGTGTATTAAATCACATTATATTCCTACAGTATTATAATAAGTCACCCATGGATAAAATATTCCTGTACCTCTGTAATTTTAATATTGTTTTTTTTAAACGGGGAAGTAGCAGCTATGTGGTTTCACTTAAGTTTATGGTGCAGTTCTGTTGTAACCCAAATCACTCTCTACGAAAGTCAAATTACTTTATAACAGTTGGAAAAAATACACTTTACAGTTCCTTTGTAATGTGTCCCTAATTACACTGTAAGAAAGTCTAATAAGGGTCTAACAGTGGGAAATAACACACTTAAGTTTACAGTGCAGTTCTCTTGTGATGTGTCCCAAATTACCCTCTAATAAAGTCTAATAAGAGTCTACTACTGTCTGATAAAGAACACATTATTTCTAGTTTTGGTGTAATTTAATACAAAGTACATCTTGTTTCATCTTATTAGCGTACTGAAAAATAAAGTGTCACTGCAACCATGTCTTTAAACAAACGTTATGCATCAGAACTCACAAAGCCACGTTACTGCAGAGACCTTATTGCCACTTATATTGGTTGGAGCTGATTGCAGTAGTTTTCCCTGTGGTATGATTCAGTCGTTCACTTTCTTCTACCTCAAATGAGTCTGTTTTTGCAAGAACTCAGAGGTCCATGATCTAATATTGCAAATCCACATGATATACTACTGAATAATTCCCCAAAGCATAGAGGAATCATTGCCTTGAAACCTTTCATGATAAGCATTTGAGGAGAAGTGATACTTCCCTGCAAATGATCAGAGCCGTCCCGATGTACTGTAAACATACTATATCACTTTAATGAGACTGACACACTTCTCCATCTTTCCTCTCTGTTCTTGCTTCCCAGAGCAGCAAATTATTAAATATTAATGAGCAACATGGTTGCTCTAATACTGAGCTCTACTTATGTTCATCTATCTCCACTGCGTAGTCTGAAATCTCCTCTGTACTGCTGCAGCAAGTTGACAAGTTTGCCCCTGTGAAAAATACACACATCTTAAGCTTCATTTCAACAGCAAAACGCTCCAGTTGTTCAGCAAACACTTCAGTTCACTTCTCACAGACAATACTACAAAATGTGCATTTTGTTCAGAGCAAACACATTTCTAATAAATGTGCAGATTCATCTCAGTCAGTCGAAGCCCACTCATAGCCTAAATTCATGTGAAATTCAGTATGTTTTTTAGTAGGTCAGGGTGTTTGCCTAACCCACTCTAACTTCTCCTGACACACTTTAAATGCAAGCAGCGGGACACTGTGTGAAGGACAGAACACACTGATGAATTAGGCTAATTGAAATGGCTCTACTTAAATCACCCCAGAGAAGAGAACCTGAATATTGCCATCAAATAATGCAAGACCTAATGTGTGCACAAAACATAATTTATACATAATTGTAACAAGGAACCAAAAAAAGCATAATCCATATGCTAAAAAACTGCCATAAAATGTCATTAAAGCAAACTAAAGATAAAATATTGGTTTATCAGGAAGCTGATGCATTCCACATTTTGTTGCACAGGTAGTTTTCTTCTCACCTGGAAGCCTCTGGTTCTTCTTGTCTCCTCGTTTCCCTCCTCCCTCTCTCCTGTTTCCAAACACTGCTCTGAACATAGCTGGGCTGTTGCTTCACTATCTGCCGCCTGTGGAAGACCATAAGCAAAATGTTAATTTGAATTAGGAGCACATTATTTCAGGCACCATTACCCCCACTGTTAGTTCTTAATTCAGCTGCTGGAGAACCAGAGTTAATTACCATTTTTTTTTAGACTATAATAACTATTTATGGTAATGAGTCATTTCTTTACATTAAACATTAATACAAATAAGGGTAATCACACATAAAAACATGATGTTATCTTAAAATGAAACCTGAAGTTACCTGTTCTTAAGTGTTCTTTGATGCCTGCATGTCTGCACATAAATCCACAGGAGTCTGATGGAAGGAGACCATTTAAACTCGAGGAGTCCAATTAAGAAGTGCTGCAGCTCCTCAGTCACTCGCAGTGTTGGAGGAAGAGTCGGGGGCGCGCGTCGTGCACATGCGTGTTTGTCTGCCTTATGTTCCACATCTGATGATGTGCCCTTCATGATTTAATATTTAATCAACCCGTTCATTTCTTTTGACCTATAGTAGCCTTTTTAAATGACAACATTAACATACTTGCCATGGAAAAGCTAACTTACATTATCAAAGGAAAGCTTGGAGTTTTTGAAATAAAATGTTGGTAATGATCAATACAACCAAAGACTGGGTACGGGCAGGGCGGGGCAACTGAAATAAGAATTTTGTTTGTTTGTTTTTTGTAAATTGTGATTATTGTAACATCTGTAGGCATCTGCTGCTGACCATTTTATTAATATGTAATGTTTGTTTTAGAAAGTGTTGAAAAAACAAATACCGACATACTTGCCTAAAATACTTACAATAAATTAGCATAGAAATGATATATTTCACAGTTTAAATACTGTTTTTAACATGTAGCAACGTAACAAATCTGTTCAAGGGTTAAATACTATTTATTTGCAAATGTAAAGTAACCCGTTTACATTCATCACTCCAGATTGTTTTTTCAGCAGGCCCACTCTGCACCATCGCAGCTTATTACTGTATTGTTGTTTGAAGTTTACAAAAACTAGTTGAGTATGAGTTGACCTGTATGTTATTGTACATTGCTGTTTTTTCATCTATTGTATGCTACACCTTAAATCGTGTTTCTGTTTACATATATTTGTTTTGCTTTGTTATTCGTGATTTTAGTTGTATGTCTCTGTCTATCCTGTAAATTGTTCTCGCAAAGTTGTGTGTAAGTATACTGAGAACAACGAAATCCCGTGTAGGCTACACAAAAGGTGGCTCTCATTTATTATTGTTAGTGCAAATAAACCATATAGACCTACTATTACATTTTTTGCATCTACGCTTGACAAAAATATACGCTGAATCCAAACATTAACACTGTTTTCCATGGGGAACAGGTTACCTGCGCGACTTGTACCGAGACATTTCCAGCTGCGACCACCAGAGGGCGACAGCGCGGCCCTTTTCTCTTTGTCCTCGAGGGGGCGGTAATGAGTCATAACCTATTTAATCTGGAGACAGAAGTCTTAGCAGTCTTTTCACCGGCGGTACTCTCACTGGAAGGGGATACGGAGTCATCTGTAGCACATAATGCAGAACAACCTCAGCGGCTCAATCATCTCAACCGTCATGCTCAATTGTAAGTATTTTCGCTACGTCTGACACTGTTAAGAGAAACAAAAGTAACCGTTAACGGAGCGTTTTTAAGTTTTAAATGTAAAGCCTCAATCTATAGACACGTGTAAATGGGCTGGTGCCATTTTGTGTCACCGTCTGAATGTGTCTCGTACACCTTACTAGCGTTGGAACATTAGCCCGCCTTAACAGTACGCGTTATGTTAGCGAAGTAGATAATCATACACGACGCCATCTGAGAAATTGATGTTAACCTGATATCTTAACACTAGCTGTTTGAAATGGTTTGTTTGATTTCACTCGGTTGCCAGTGACTCGTGTCTAGAAGGGAACCTCAGACCCGCAGAAGATCTCGCGAGAGTGATCGGTTTGACTCATGAACAATGGTCTTTTCCTAACCATAACCGGAAGTTGTTTTTTTGTCACGAAACCCAGTTCGATACTGACTAGAGCGATATCTCGATATAAAACATGAGGTATTTGAACAGCCTTAACTATTAAAAAAAAATCTACATACAAATATCGCGAGAGTCCACCAAGTCTAGGACTCCCTTTTAATTCAATCAAGTTGCACAGTTGGTCATACCATTTCAATGAGAAACTTGGGCTTGACATTAGCTTTTTTTTGCGTTAACGTACATTTGAGGTTTAACAAGGCTGACACATTGTTTCTCAAATCATCCTTAACGTTAGTAGCCTATACTGTATACTAACTACTATACTATGTCAATGAATTCAGCAATTTATTCACCAATGTGATAACTAATTAAAAAAATGTAAATAACTTGTAACTCAATTTATGCCATAGTCTTAGATTCTCAGTTGCATAAATGAGGTACTCCAGTGATGCATAGAAAATCTTTTTCTACGGATAAAAGAAAACATGTTTATTTGGTACAGACCTCAATAAATGCCATATCATTATGATTTGATGGGGGGGGGGGTATCAGTTAACATGAATAATGTACTGCAAAACTGATTATTTCCACTAATTGTATCACAGTGTTAGTCAAAATAGTTGCAATATGACTTTCATACCAAATCATCTACCCCTACACAAATATCTGCTTTATTTAGGCAGAACTGGCAAATAACCCCCCTTCTGCACTTCTTTTCCTAGCAGATCATCTGCCATGTGGTGGACACCTGTATGAGCCAGATGGAGGATGATGGCTGTGTTTGAGCTTCCACAGAAAGCCCCAATGATGACAGTGTCATTGCCAACACCAGTCTGCCATGGCAGTGTAATTAGTTGAGAAAATGGCTCTGAGAAACAAGAGGACAGCTACCATCTGCATCAAGTCATGTGGAAAAAGTGAGTAAAATGTGTTTAATTTGTGGTGACACATGTTTAAGTCCAACCAATTGACTGATCAAGCCTTTTAGCCTGGTCACAAGCTGCATCTTTGACAGCCTGGGCTCTCTGCTGTGAGATATCCTGGGTTTTACTATTTCAGATGCAATATTAAAATGTCCCTGCGCTTTCTGCCCGCCTCTTTTCCATGGCGTCTCGGATTGAATAGGGGAGAATAAGCCCAAAATAGCAATCTGAACTGCTTCATATTGCATCACTTGCTTCTAGACATGAGACATTTTTATCTGTATCAACTACACCAGACACAAGCCTGAATGTATTTTTCTCCTTCTTCCAGTCTCAAAATCCAACCTTGGGGAAATGAAACTGTAGAGAAGATATTCCAGCAGCAGTAACGGACCCTGTTTGAGCAGTGTTGGTCAGACTTTGCAGGTAAGCATGACATGTTGTCTACAGTTGGGGTTGACTTGAGATTGCATCCACTGATAGACCTGAAGCAGGCTGCATTGGCTTTTGGGTTTGCATAGAGATGCTAGACTGAGCTTTCCTCGCGCTTTCTGTCTGCTAAATTCTATAGCAGCACAGATTGAATTGAGGAATACATGTTAACCTGGCTGGATGTTTTTGCTTGATCCACTAAATTTAGAAGTTGCTTCCTGCGCACTGCTCTTGCATTCAAGACAGCAGAAATTTAGAGTATTAGTACATCAAACTAATGTTCCAGTCTGAAGAGGTTTAGTCAAAACATTGTCAAATATTTGTGTCAATTTTTAGCTGGCAGTTTATAAAGATATTTTACAACTTAACTGTTTCTGGACTGTTTGTGACATGCACATGCTGTGTTGCCTTGTTCTTAATGTGTTTTTTTTCATTGACTTGCAGGTAATAAGCAAAACTACAAACGTCTGAGATTGGACCAGTGGAATACTGTTTCTGTTCTCCTGTTGCCAAACAAACTTGTCTTGTTTGTATTTAGTTTGCTGTATCTGACAGGTTTCACCTGCCAGCAGCATTTGTCTTGCACATAGTACATCCAAGTTGTATGAATTGTCATTCTGTGGACACAGTTTGTAAAGCTGACATGATTTTGTCCAAGAAGCATTTGTGAATTTTGAATTTGTTTCATAATGTTGAACCCTGTAATTAAAACGTGTTACAATAAGCAGCTCAAGGAAACTTGGTGCCTATTTTCAGCTACTTTTGCCATCAGAATACACTCTGTCACACGATACTTGAAACCATAACACTGTGCAGATCAATAATTTGTTTAAAGCAGTGGTAAATACGCATATTCATGCAATGTGGTACAGTTGGCTGAAAAGTAAGACAACTGCGACTTCAAATTTCTGTCTTTTCTCTACTAGAAAAAATTAAATGGAATGCTACTCAGTGTTGCTGCTCAAAATACACCAAAATTCATAAGACGACTAAAGGTCTATAATAAACAATACAACAGAATTAAATAGCAATAGCATTGTAGTTCTAGAAGTTTTTCAATGCAACATTAAAATAACTTAAGTGTAGCCTAGAACACAGAATCATTGCATTGTACTACACAATCATAAAATATGTCCCCTTTCTCACTTTGGTTTTATTCTTCTGTGTTCTTTATGCAAGGAGATTGAACTGCTGAGGGTTCAGTTGTTGCTAGTGAAATTATTTTTTTTACAGGCAGGAAATTTCAACCTCTGATGCTGTCTCAATCAGCATAATTGGAGGAAGTAACACATTTAACAAAGCAGTATGGACTCAAACCGCAGATTTTAAAGCATGGCTGGTTATAACTACTTTTCTGTGATTTTCTTTGCTGTTGTTGTTTCGTCATGCTACTCTAGTACAAAGTAAAAGTTTCAATTTTTTCCCATTGTAACACCTTTATTTAATTTGACAATTAAAAATTACAGTGAAGATGAGTGAACGCGGAGACAACCGAAACAAATTTAGAAATGATGATAAAAATGGTGGCGCACTTAAAATTTTATCAACACAAGTTCGGGCTGAATTTTCCCCAAGTCATGGCTCAGAAACCTGTTCAGTTTTTAAAAACGGCACCACCTCTGTCATTTCAAAAAAGTCAAGATTATAAAATGTCTACAAAAAGAAAACTTGTTCAACACATACCACTTAGGAGGTGTGAACCGTTAACCATGTCACATCCCTACCTAAGGATATGCTTCAAAACATTAAAATAACTCATTGCTAAGAAGCAGAGTGCTACACTTGGTGCCTCTGATGGATAGAACAACTAATTCAAACGCAGGTGGGTTTTTCCTTAAGGGTGTGCTGGAGTTCTTTCAGAAACGACATCAAAAAGAGATGGTGCACACTTGAGCATAAAACCTCATTATTTCCCAATGCCACTTCTTGTCCTACAAAATAACAAGATACAACAACCTCTCCCTGTAAAAGTCGACCTTTCCTGGACCTCATGATCCAGTGTGTCTTGAGACCTGATGACGGGAAATCAGGCGAGAGCTCTGAGGTCCAACCAAGGCCTGGTCAGGGAGGGATCACCTGAGCAATGAAAAGGTGGTGTTATCGGCCTTGGGAGGGTCAGAAACTATTCGTCAGTCTTTTCCTCGCCTTGGTAATGTCGGTATTCTGGCCTGAGCTCCCAGGTATTCTTGTGTGTTCCCTTCACATTGTAGATGCCGATGTCACGCAATATTTCCTTCAAGTAAATCTGGAAGAAAACAAATATGAGAAAAGATTAATATAATGGTCTTGTTCTGTGTGACTCAAAACTAGCATAACTGCATATAATAAACAATTTATCACAAAAAAGCTGCAGCACATAGAGGCCATTAGCACTGTTTGAAATCAGTCCATTTTAACCAAAGCCCTCATGTTGCCCTCTGGTCTTACCACAGGCTGTTTGGTGATGTCCACCAGGTCTTTGATGTTGTAGTACTGGTGCTTCTCAAAAGCAGAAAACAACATGTCCAACACCTGCTGTTTGTCGGCTCTTGCTCTTTTGCCCTCCTCCTTCTTCTTCCTCTCATACTCAAGCTGCAGAAAAAAAGTAAACGGACACAGGTCAGGTGTCACACATAGGCCTACGCATCACAGAGCTACACTGGTGGCTTTGCAGGTAACAACTCTTTCATTAGAATTAATGACAATCATTTTCTAATGAATAAAACAAAGTTAAGTCCCTTAAGTTTGCAATCATTTTCATTTTGTAGAAATGTAAATATGAAAACACTAGACATTTGCTTGAAATAGGTAATCATCCCTTGGACAAAAATATGATTAGTAGTAACATGAAGTATACATGATTTGTAATAAGAAGTTATAAACATACAACAGAATTTCCATGAGCTTTTGGATTTATGATAAATACACATCAATAAACTGTTTTATGTGCAGGCTACACTGACAAAATAATGAAACAAGACAATCCTGTACATGATGTACTTCTTACATTGTATGTATGGTTGGCCACAGGTTTGTAGTTGTTGGTGACAGGACTCTGCAACTGCTGTGACAGCCTGACTGGCTTGGAAGACTCTTCAATTTGTATCCTGTTAGACAAGGACAGTTACTTTACTTGCAAATTACAATACATGACACACACATGTATGTATGCATGCATGCATGCATGTATATATATATATATAATATAGACTCAACATTATCTACTTTCATGCATCTAACATTGCAAATGGACAGTTTTGAAAAAATACTCACCTCTTCAGCCTCATATAGTTTTCACTAACAGCAGGTCTGCACTCTGCTCTCTGCACTACGACTCCCTCCAAGGCTATTTTATCTAGAAAAGAAAAGAGGAGTTAATTACAAACTCAATTCAAATCCACATGTCCCAGTTCATTTTTAGTGCATGGTTACTTCTTTGGAAAAGGAAGAGGAGAATGGTTGCACGTGTGTGTAAAAAAGAAGGGATGACAGAAGACACTATTAGTGAGCAACTGGGTAATGTGTGTAGAGAAAAACAGTACACCGATGGAACAGTTTTCTTTTGCTAGTTACATGAATCTAGTTCAGTCCAGGCTCCCTCCTAAAGTTAAAAGAAAGATGTTAAAGCAACCAAGGGTTTCTGAAACTCCATAATAGAGTGCGCTATAAACATTATTCTTTCCACAGTTGATTCTTATTGAGTCAGTGAATTTCTACCAAAGTCTCCCAATTACAGAACAATTGTCCTTTTCTCTATAAATGCTATAAATCTAGCAAATAACTATTTTACTATTTCATGAAGCCTTTTAACACCTTGGCTAGGGGACTACAGACAGTAAATTTGTCTTTTGGCTAATTCTGGCATTGTTCTTGTGTATTTATCATATGTACTTATTAATTTGCACTGTCCCACTCTACATAAACTAAATTACATAATATTTCAAAATTTGTTTCTGCAATTTCTTTCATACTGCTTCTGTATATGCATCATGTGAAGCTGTTTATTTGTTATTGTGCATTTGCGGAAATAAACGATTTTATTAGATTCAATTGAAAAGAAAACCATGTGAATGATGATTCTACACATATTGGGCTTAAATACACTTAGTAGATAAAAGACAAAAAAGAATCAAATCAGTCAAATTCCCCAGTTCATTACCACATCATTTAAAGTGTCATTCGATCACATAATCTTAGTTTAGATCTACTTTACAGTACATTAGCAAGTTTCCTTCAAAACTTAAAGTGAATGAGCTAACATTTAGAACAGTCAGATATTAATTCTCTTTGCCAACATTTCAACTGCACTGGCTTTACAATCATCACCACGAGCAGGTAACACTCTGCTCAAGCGCAGTGTCGACCTGTCAGACCATGGTCTGACTCTTATTTTCATCCTCCAGCCAAGATGGTGCAAACTAAGTGTAGAATCTCCATATGAATGATACACAGAGGCCCATGTACTGCGTCAGTGCACAAGTCGGCGCCACATGAGGAGAATGTGTTTACCTTTTTGATACCAATACATGCATCTTCCAAAGCATGTATGCGGGTTACTATTATGACACTACAAACACCATTTATTTTTTAGTAATAAAAATAACAGACACGTCAGTGTGTCCGAATTCCTAGTGGTGCAACTTGGTCACTCACTGGTGAAACGGAGGACTCACCTGGACCCGACCCTGCCCCCGAACCTGAGCTGCTGCCATCAGATCTCTCTTCTGACTGGCCTACAGGAAGGGAGGGAGGGATGGTGAACATGAAAATACAGGGGATGGAAGACGGAGGGAGGAGGGGATCGAACAATAAGAACCACACCCAGGGTTTAGTCGCACACGATAAATGTTTGACCACACAGAGCTTCTCTGCACAATTACACACGCGTGCGTTTGAGCAAAGCAAGCATGTCCTTACAACAAGCGAGCACAGATACCCCCTGTCCCACCACAAATAGATTTCCATAACAGGGCTGCACAAACACTGAACTTATTATTTGAAATAATAATAAGCATCTGCTTAAAAATAAAGCAGATGCCTTCTTGACCAGGGGCCTGTACTAAGAATATGACACAGTTTCAGTCATATGACAGTGGTTCACAGCACAGCACATCACCGTGGTAACTTGTGCTGAACGCAGCTTAAGTCTGTGCTTAAGTGGAAAGAGTCTGGCTTAACTTCAACTTCCACTTGAGGCTTAAGCCGTTCCACTGCTACTGTGAGCATGCACAGAGAACAGAAGCAGCCCAGAATAGCAGATTATCGAAAAGAGGATAAGATGTAACAAAATGAAGAGAATACAAGAGCAGTTTTCCTCTCAGCTGCAGAACAAATCCATCAGATCAAACTATATAAAGAATATAAAGGGTTCATCATGAAAAAAGGCCAACACTGCTGCAATTAACAAAGTGAAGGCGATATCTTGGTAAAAAAACGCAGACAAGGTAAATCTGAAAATAGTGTGACCCTGAGGTGTGTCACACTGCCCTCACTTGGTAAAGCATCCACCTCATGTACTGAGGCCTGAACAGTAGCATGGGTTCCATTCCAACTTGAGGCCAGCTTACATGATATCCTTCAGAGACTGATTAAAGCATTAAAGCCTTGTACTTGTAGTAAGGTAAAATATGAAAATAAGCCTTTGGCAGTTTCAATTGTGCTGCTGTTTTAAACCTGGATTATGTGTTTAGCTGGTTTGTTTTTTTTGTCTAATATTACAGTTTGCTCTTCATTTGGAAAATATGCCACTCTGCTGCTAGTGGACTTGTGTATGCTGGATTGGTCATATCCTGCAAAGACCACCCCTTTTATGTGCTTATAACTAGACTGGGAAACCCTGGATTGATGTACTGAGTTGATAACCACAATCATGCAACTGAATAGCCTGATTGCTTTTCTTGGTTTGGTGAATCCAGTTAACAAAAAGATACCCTGGGTATATTGAACTTGCTTAGTAGTACAAGGCCCAGGTCCCCAAACCCAAGAGGTTTCATATGAAGTTGTACTACTTAAATGTCTATGGTTAAAAAGAAAAATCAACTGTGCAGCCCTAACACACACACTCACTCATACACAAATTGGTATCCCAAAGTAAGCACAGTAGCACAAGCTCACCAGCACCCAGAGCAACAAAACACCTACATTACATTCAGAGGGCAGACGGGGTTGGTGAAATTCAAACCAAACCAGAAGAAACACATGCACAAATTAAATCAACGCCAAATTCAGCAATGATTTGTGTTGATATTAATCTACTCTATGTTACATGGGGCATTAGTGCCGAATCAGATGCCCAATTTGCTGAGGTGATTGGCAAGGGACTGAAAAGGTCAAACCACAAACAAATGATTGACAGAGGATAAAAACACTGAAAATAAAATTCCCTCATACACAGAGAAAGAAATAGACCAGACAAATTTCCAACAGACCACAGCTCTCCTCAATTTGCCATTGAGTATTCACTTATTCACTGTGAACTGTACATTTCTTATGTACTGTGTTAGGGCAACCTCACAACACACAGAGACAAGCAGGGCAGGCAAGAAGAAGACAGCAAGCTGTACAAAGAGCAGCAGGACGGGCGCCTCCACCACTCGACCACACAGAACTTACCTCGGGGCTTTCGCACAGATATTTCACATCACAGACAAAGTTTGTGGATTGTTATGAGCATTTCATCTTGCAGCCGTGGCAGACACTTAGCAGATGAGAAGAGAAACTCACCTGAGGAAGTCTCTGTAAAAACCGCCAGCGTCTGACCTCCCACCGACTGCATGGTGAATGGGTGCTCCCGAGGTGCAGACACCGTCTTATCTTCTATACCCTCAATCACAGTCAGCTCTTCGTTCAAAGTGAAAGACACCTGTAGAGAGCACATTTAATCTTTTCAGCCCCTTTCCCAACTTTTTAATCTTACAGTTATTATCCTGTACTGAGTACAGCAGTTTAACAGGACATGCAAATAGTATATATTCACTTATTCTACTTATGAAGGTGGCAAAAATCTGTACAGTACAAATCACCAAACAGGCGAATGCATTTTTTTATTTTAAGAATTGAGAATATGACTATATATTAAGGTGAAATACTCTCAAAACTAAGTTTTGTTATATATCATATTCAAAATAATTAATTCTCAAAGACTGCCAAGAGTTTAGAAATAGCAGAATTTCATTGGACAAGTAAAATGACTTGCTACATGTATGCAATAATATCACATGTCATAACTCATCATTAAAAAACATAACACTTACCTCTGCTTTTCCTTGCGTTCCTTTCCTTAGAGATAAAAATGAGCAAAAGTAGGATTAACTGATTGGCAAGGATAATAAAACACTAGTTCAGCACAATAATTTTACCCTTTAAAGGCAAAAAAAAAAAAAAAATCAATTTTCAGTCTACCACTTCCTGCACAGATTACACCACTTGCATTTATGACAGACATAGACATAAATAGACAGATAATCTATAAATGTTTGTCTTCTTATCTATAGGGTATGCTAAACCCTTTCTATGATTTCATTTTGTTACTTGTGTTTATTTTGATATACATTTCTCTTTTTTTATGTTTACATATATTATTAGTCTGCATTTACTGTTCCCGTGCAATAGGTGAACAACCTGCTGCTGCAACACAAGAATTCCCCAATTTGAAACCAATAAAGTCCATCCATTCATATAAACAGCTTAAACTAGCTGGCCTCTGCCATTTTATTGATGCTCAGTTGTTTCACATACTTGCAGATTCGGAGTTTCCCGACCTCGCCTCTGCCAGTGGCTTTTGCCCATTGCTGAGAGAGGTATTTGGGCACCTGCGTAAAAACACATGGGTATATTTTTATAAGGGCTGTATTCACAAAAGTGGTGTCGTGATATACCGGAACAATAACCAAAATCTCTCTTGAAAAAAGCCCTGAAATATTGATATCATGTTAATAATACTCATGATAATATTGTGTAAATAATCCTACACGTGTTAAACATACTGTAACCCTAAGTGCCTAAGTGATGGTATGTAGAGCTATATATTTGTGTTATGTGTCTGAGGATACACTAATTCACCTTACTCCAAGTGTTGGCACTATAACATGACATTAACTTCAAAAGAATTTAAGGACATCACCACCATTAGGTAAAAAAAAATTACTTTAGCAGCTGCTTTGGCTGTGCAAACAGTTACTAGCTAGCTAGTTCTATACAGACAATTGCCAAACATATTTCCATACAAAGTGCATCTTTCTCTCGACATCGCTTTCACTATCACTCTGACTACGCTTTCTTTATTCTGTTTCTGTTGCCAAACGATGGTCTCTAACTGGCTGTATCAAACAGTTATGGCGCGTTGTACATCAAAACAGACGTTATGAGTAGTAGTTGTAGCAAGCTAATAGTTAGCCTACATTAGCTACAACGCACGGTTTCTCTCATTGTAGCGGTACATGCTAAGCTACATTACTATTAGTTGTGTTTAAATTATGAAGTGCTCCTGTAGTTCATGAACTAGCGTTAGTAAAAGGGTTATATACGCACCTTTACAAGCCACACACCCGTGTTCTGTTTGGCACCAGTTAAATCCACTTCTCCTTTCTCTGACATGTTTTGAAGTGATGCTTCTGTTAGCTTATCAGTGCAATACAACCGCCACACGCACGCGCAAAAGAAACTCAAATGTACGGCGACTCTGAAGGTCCATACCCGTCCGTACAGTCGCTGCTGACGAATGATAATTAATAATTAATAAAATTTGAACAATATGCGCATAAAAAATACGAATTCATGGATACGACAATAACACATTTAGGCTAAAAAAAAATGTTTAATCAACTTTAAAAAAAAAGAGAGGAAAAATGAGATTATTGGATACATGAGATGCAAAACTTCATGGTAACGCAACATAACAATGTATTTCACAGCAATCTGTGAAAAAGACTTTACATAAAATCAAATACATCAACCACTTTTAAAAAGACCTACATTATAAGCAGGGCTGAGCACTGAGGGACAAAGTTTTTTTTATTGATCTGGTTGGCCAAACAACAATCAGGTTCTTTAAAAAAAAAAAAAAAAAGCATTGTTTCCAAAGTTTTCATATATTATACATCAGTGTTGTAGCTTCATGAATAAGAATAACAATTTGAACTTTGACAGGCTTGTTAAATATTATTAAAAACTAGCATTTTGATACCATTTGGTTATTGTTTATCATAATTGTGTAGTGGGATTGTTTTATATTATGAATTGTAATGCCAATTATATCTAAAATAACAATGCTTAGCGATTGCTGTTTTCTTGGTGTAAATGCTTAATTATTTTAATATACCAGAAGAAAATTACTTCCAATGTGACCCCCAACAGCATGAATATCAACTTAAATTTATCAAATGGTTTTATGAATCTTAAAAGATAACTTAATAAACTGTATATCAATGTAGGCAAAATATTTCATTTATTTGAATATTTCTGTATCATCAGCCTTAATACAGTGTCTCTAAAAAAATACATGCTCCACCGACTGCTCCTTTGTTCAAAACATTTGCACCCAGTCAATGACATGAACTCCCTTAAATAGGCATGTTTTCCATGTCCAGTTTAGTTTACCTCATAGACCAACATAAAATTCAATGTGTGACACATCCGTAGAAACATAGTCCATATTTTACAAACCCTGAATGGAAACGTCCCCAGCTGTAAAAGGAAATTTGCACGTTCTAACACACTTTTACAGGAACATTCGGTCCTTGCTGTGGGAGAACCGTGTGTTCAGTTCCTGAGATTTCTTCAGCAGCCGCTGCTTCTGCGCGTCATCGAAGCGATTCACCTGCAGGTCTGCATCCCGATCAAATGGTCTCCTCTCCACTGGTTTGTCAGCCTTCTCCTTTGCTTTTTCCTTCATCGTCTTTGTGTGCAAACTCATCAAAGACTCAGCACGTTTAGAGTCCTGATAACAGGGAGTGGGTGAGACATTTTAGTCCTGAGTTTAATCTGAACACTTGTGAAATGTGCATTATATCTGAAATTGATTAGATATTTTGACTTTTAGGGGAAAAAAAGAATCACAAGGTAAAATCACTTACATTATACTTTGACACTTTCTCTGCCATTTCCAAGTCCTTCCGGGAGAGTTTTGGACCATCGTCTTTCTCTGCCTCACCCTTCTTCTTTCCCTCTAGGCGTTCCTATTGGGCGAGAATACACCCATGGAATACATATAATACATAATAAATATATATAGGTTACAACATTTTGATAAGAATTAACAACAATAACTGTAAAGAGAATTTATCTTTCAGTAATCACCTTCATCTTGCGCTCTCTGTCTGCTGGTGTATCCGTCCAAACTGAGCGGTCCCGATTCTCTGGGCCCGACCTCTTCTTGAAAGTTCGAGCCCCCAAGCCAATGTGCTGCAGTTCAGGTGGGAGCTCTGTCATCCATGTTTCCCTGGTCAGCACCTCAGGAGTGTCCTGATTACACAGAAAAACAGACGAGAATAAAGCCAGACAGCAGGGGAGGAAAACATACCATGTTTTTAAATAAAAAGGCAACAGCACCAGAAATTTCATGGAAATGCCATCCAGTTATTGATAATAAGGGTGTTCCACAAGGATCAGTGTTGGGACCCCTGCTCTTTCTAGTTTACATGGACAATATTTGTGACAAACTCAAATTCTGCAAGTATCATCTGTATGCAGATGGTCATATGCTCCCGCCCTCGCAACCAAGCACTGGTACATTTTAACCTATAAGATCATCTCTGTTGAGAGGTAAACATTTGACTAATGTGTTTGTAAAATAAAGACTATGCAGACAAAACTTGTGGGAAAATGAGGACTCACGTCTCCTGTCAGCTTCTCTTTCATTCTTTGGGCTCTACGTTCAAAGTCCTGAGCCACAGAGTTTTCAACGGGCCCTTTTGGCGGCATGGGTCCGATCACATCCTCGTCCTCACTGCTGGATGACTCAGCTCGCTGGTATCCTGGAGGTAGGGCAGGACCTGGGAGACCCTCTCCATCTTCACCATCATTATCATCATCATCATCATCATAAGCTGCTCTGCGAAACCCAGGAGGCAAAGCTGGTCCCAGCACAGGTGGCCTGAGGAAACACTATGAAGTTACAGCCTCCATAATTAACTGTTTTACCTACTTGTTTACACTTATTAAAGTGAACTGGAATTAATATGCTCACCTTTCTGGTGAACTCTGTTGTTTCTTAAATCCCGGAGGCAGAGCTGGTCCAAAGAAACCATCATCATCATCATCATCATCATCATCATCATCTTTTTCCTTTGTCCTGTTTAAAAAGATACCTGTTACTGTTTGTTTGTTTGTTGAGATATTTTTTCTGTAACTTTTAGTCCATTAATGAACCTACTTTTCTGCAGCTGTGTGTCCTGTCTTTGCTCTTTTGACCGCCAACCCCTGATCACTCTCATCCGAGGAGCTCGACGGTTCTGCCCGTTTATAACCGGGAGGGAGAGCAGGGCCAGAGACTGACACAAGAAGAAAAACTATTAACTACCGAGGAATAAATAACCTTATACGAATATTACTGATTTATATTGTGTTTGACTGAAAGTAAAGGTGGTTGATTGTCTTATACTTACACCCTTCTTCATTATCAGAGTCTTCATCACTCTCCTTCTTCCTGAACATCGGGGGTAAGGCAGGTCCGATTAGTTTATCAGACGACATATTTGACACTGATGACTTCAGTCACGTAGTTTCAGCAATTTATATCAAAATAACAAAAAGCTGTCCCATGAACAAGAGGGAGCTCGATGGACGAATTTGACCTTTCCCCCCCGGATGTAAACAGTGAAGTGTCCGTGTCTTCTGTCAAGCTAGCTAGAGTTAGCCGCACGACAAAAGGAAGTAAGCTGTAGTGCTACAAGAATAAAAGCACAAGAAATGCTATTTGTTGTATTTGATAATATTATAACTTACCATGAGACGGTTGCCAGTTTCTGTTCGACAAGCAGCCATGTAGTGAATTTCTGGTGTCCATTACAGGTTAATATGTGGGACAAGTTAGTGTGTTTGACAATGTCATGTTTATCAAATTTCAGAATTAGCCTTTATTTGTAATACATCTTTGTTCTGTCAAATAAATAACCGAATAAAGAACACTCTAGTTTTTGCTTATAAAACAGAGCAAATGCATTTTCATACAAGTGCACAAGTTGTTTTTTTTTTTGCCAACATATTCTGTGAAAAACATTAAAAAAACGAATTTTTACAAACTTCATCTCAGACGGTCCCAATATGTAGTCACAGGAGTGTCATAAAAGGATATATATTTATTCATAATTATAATATTTCCACATTTATTATTTGTTCATTTTTTTATCATTATAACTTCACATTTTTATTTACTTATTCATCATTTTGTTTATTTTTTAGATTTCCTTTTTAATTTGTGTTTACTCTCTAAATGTATACAGTTATTTTCTTATTCTTGTCCAGCTTTATTCTTATTTTTTTATGACCATCTTATGGCTCCAGACCCCTCAAATACATGTTTTTTCCAATGATAGTGCGCCTAAAATTTATCTTCCTGAAGCGAGATTTTATTTTGAAGGCTGAGGCCGGAAGTTTTGTTCCTATGTTCTTTTATCGTACTCGACACCGACACTCACTGTGTCGTAGCAACTTTCGCATCACAGTCAAACTACACACGCTCTCTGTTTGGGAGATTTCAGGAGGACACCAGGCAGAAGAAGACATACCCGATGTGTTTGGAAAGATAATACCTGTTGAAGAAACTGTGAAATGGGTAAACGGGATAAAGGAGATCGGGGTGAGTTGCTAATGTTACGGTTTAACTTAGCTACCGTTAGCTATGAGCTAACTGAGACAAACTGACACATTTCCCTGCTGTGTGCTACTAACCACACTGGAGTATTTCACTTGACTTTAGTTTGTTTACTCTATGTCTTAGTTACAGTAGTGAAAGGGTAGTTTATGGAGGAATGACAGATCTTGGCTGTTTCCTCTTACTAAAAACTTATCATGTACTTCTTTTGATAATATATTATGACGTGTTTAGCCATTCATTGTGTCTCTTGTACTGTCATTGCATTCAGATGAATGATAAAATGCCATATACATTCTCGCAAAAAGGCAAAAAAAAAAAAAAAAAAAAAACATCTAATGTATTTGTTTGAAAAAGAGTCAATATAAACTGTAATATTGTCTGCAGAGTGTTAAATTCCTAAAACAAGATCATTTACAATGTTATATTTCTGGCAGTTATTTGTCCACCTGTATTACTGAGAATGTTTTGTAACTCATACTATTTTTCTACAGACAAGAAGTCCAAAAAGCGTTTCTATGAAGAAGATGAAGATGATGACGAAGTGGGGGGCAGCGAGTCTCAGGAGGCCATACCTGCTGCTGCGGGGAAACAGGTGGATGAGTCCAGTACAAAACTGGACGAGTATGGAGCCAAAGACTACCGTGTTCAGATGCTGCTGAAGAATGATCACGCTTCACGACCCCTCTGGGTGGTAAGACATGTTTAGATAGTTGCTTTCCTCACTCAAGACACTTTACACATTTAAGAGTTCTGATGCTCTTCCTGATTTTACACGATATTACAAGATATGTCTCTTAATATTTCTTTCTCATCTTCCTGCAGGCTCCAGATGGACACATCTTTCTGGAAGCCTTCTCACCAGTATATAAGTACGCCCAGGATTTCTTGGTGGCCATTGCAGAGCCAGTGTGCAGGCCCAACCACATCCATGAGTACAAGCTGACAGCCTATTCCCTGTATGCGGCCGTCAGTGTGGGGCTGCAGACCTCTGATATAGTGGAGTACCTGCAGAAACTCAGCAAGACATCTGTTCCTGAAGGAATCGTGCAGTTCATTAAGGTCTGAATGAGAGAGTAACTGGTGGATTGGGGGAAGAGACTGGAAGATCAATGTCATGTGTAAAATCTGTTTTTTTTAATCACTGCATTTAATCTGCGTCCCTCTCTCAGCTCTGCACAGTCAGCTATGGCAAAGTAAAGCTGGTGCTCAAGCACAACAGGTAAAGTCATTTCAACAACCATCAGTTCCGTCTTGGCATCATTAATCATACCTTCAGCACTCTTCTTAAACTATGCTGCCTATTTTCCCTCAGGTATTTTGTTGAGAGCGCCTTCCCTGATGTGATCCAGCGCCTTCTGCAGGACAGCGTGATCCGTGAATGTCGTCTCCGTACTGCAGACGGAGCGGACACGGAGCTTATTACTGAAGTCATCCATAGCAAGTCAGCAGTATGTGATCCAACATAATTCTTTACTTACACAAACCTATAAAATCATGTGTTGTTTTTAATTTTAGAAAATCAATTAATTTGAGCACATTTTAAAGACCTAAATATTTGTATTTCCTGCTCAATGATGTGTCAAGGCACAGGTGCAAAAGACTTAAACCTTTCAACCAGATCATTAAGATAATTATGACGTTATGTTACTCCCAACGCCACTATAATTCTTCTTTGAGTGAGAGGCATTATTGGAGAGACCCCTAAACATTCAGAAGTGTCTGTTACACGTCTGGCAACACCTGATATTGCAGTTAAAATCACACTGAAGTGTGATGTAGAGTTGCACCATAGTGTATTGCAATGTGCTGTACTTCACAGGTTGGGGAGATCGTGCAGCTACAGCTAGATGGCAGCACAAGCAGGATTTTCAACCTGTGTGTAGTCAGATGTCTTGTTATGCAGGAGCAGAACAGTCATATAAGCCCTTTAAATAAATGACACTTCCATCTACCTGAAAAGCAGTAACAAGTCAAATTTTGGAAATAACTTTAATGAGGCCCAGCAGGAGTTGTAAATTTTTTTAGTCATACAATTATAAATGTCCCTTTGTATCTCCTTCTGACAGATCTCTAAGTCCATTCAGGAAAAGGGAGGCACCTCCACCTCACAGCAGCCCGGCGATGGACAAACGTCCACCCAGCAGGTCCCCGAGGACATCTTCAGCTACTATGAGCAGATGGATAAAGAAGAAGAGGAGGAGGAGGAGACTCAGACAGTGTCCTTTGAGATTCGTCAGGTACATACATGATTTATTTCTGTTTTGTTTTTGCTTTTTCACTTCTACTTAGTTCACAATACTGCTGACCATTTTAAAGCACACAGCATTAAACAGACTTCAGTTTAGCAGGTCATTACAGCAATCATTTGTTTTTAATTGATTATTATTGATTAATCTGTTTGTTGGTAACATCCTCAACTTGTTGTTTTAACTTTGTAACAGCCTAAAGCATGACGGATATTTAATTTAAGGATATTAAACAAAGAAAAGAAGCAAATCCTCACATTAGAGAGGAAAAATGGCAGTAAATGTCCTGCAGTTTTGCTTGATAAATGGCTTACATCAGAGCTTTTCAAAGTGGGAGGTACCGGGGGGCTCCAAACAGTTTCAGGGAATGCTCAGTGAATGGAAATGAATATTACATTATTTATCAAAAGGAAATCTCACAGAATAGCTTGACTGTGTATGATTTGGTTAAAAAGACACAGAGAATTTGCTGTCTTTTCCAGAGTCAGAAGCTAATTAATGCCTTTTTTATGTATTTGGTGTAGTCTGAAGTTGAGTGTCTCTAAACTGTTGTATCCTTCTCTGATGTGGTGTAGGAGATGATCGAAGAGCTGCAGAAGCGCTGTATTCAGCTGGAGTACCCCCTCCTGGCAGAGTACGACTTTCGCAACGATACAGTGAACCCAGACATCAACATAGACCTGAAGCCCACCGCTGTGCTGCGGCCCTACCAGGAAAAGAGTCTGCGCAAGATGTTTGGAAATGGACGTGCTCGCTCCGGGGTCATCGTGCTGCCCTGCGGTGAGACAGCTGGTTTGGAACATGGAAGGATAAAACAGAAAGTAGACCACCAACGCTTTTCATCCTAATAAAAACACAAGCTTAAGATGACAAAGTGGTAGAATCTAAATATGAAAGGATGAATGATATCAAATCTTAAACAGACATTGTGTATATTAGATTTTTTTTTATCTTTAAAAATATTACTTGCTTCTAGTAATTCTTTTATAGCATAAATCTTATGTGTTTTAATTATTTCATCTCCCCTTTGGCCTCCAGGAGCGGGAAAATCTCTGGTGGGTGTGACAGCAGCTTGCACAGTGCGTAAACGCTGCCTGGTGTTGGGTAACTCCTCAGTGTCAGTGGAGCAGTGGAAGGCTCAGTTCAAAATGTGGTCCACCATCGACGACTCCCAGATCTGCCGCTTCACCTCCGACGCCAAGGACAAGCCCATCGGCTGCTCGGTGGCAATCAGCACCTACTCTATGCTTGGACACACCACCAAGCGCTCCTGGGAGGCTGAGAGGGTGATGGAGTGGATGCGGAGCCAGGAGTGGGGACTCATTATCCTGGATGAGGTGCACACAATCCCTGGTGAGCTGTTATAGTACACTGAATGACTGTTTTGAAGTAATGCATTAGCATACAATTGGATTTACACATAGGCACATATTTTGGGCAATATCAAAGTGATAGTTCAGATTATTTGAGATGGGGTTTTAAAATGTTCTTCTCAGTAGTCAGTGTATCGCCTTCAGTAGATGATGGTTGATGCACCCCTAGTTTGGACAAGCAGCGAGCAGCACCAGCCTTGTAATGTGCTGCTGTAAACAGGGTCAGCAAGAAGAGGATTTTAGCTTAAAAAAGGTCCACAAAAAAACTATCATTTTAAGTGTTAGCATTTTTCACTGGTTTACTTTGCCCTCAGACAGCCTTTTCTTTTTGGAAACCACCATTATATCAGCCAAATTATGGCTCTCTTCAAATCAACCAAACTCCATAAGCAAAATCGATGATTTTATCTTGCACAGGAGTTTCTTACCAACTGCTGCCACAATCTGTCCGTTTGTTTGTGCTATTCTGTGAGTTCTGTGTTTTAAAAGGATAGTTCGGATTCACAGAGGTCACACAATAACAAAAACATCTAACAGATCAAGGCAGTGGAAGACCAGAAACTCTGGTGTTCTGCAAGATAAAATGATTGATTTCACCTATGGAGTTTGGAGAGAGCAGTATTTGGCTTTTATAACGGTAGTTTGCTGTCAGAAAAAGCTGACTGACAGCAAAATAAAGCTGTGAAAATATTATAATACACTTAAGCATACACTTAAACTATTGATGATTTTCTATTTTTTGATGGACCTTTTTTTTAAGTGGCTGAAATACATTTAGTTGTTGAGCCCATTCGCAGGAATTCATTGCCCAGCTCCCATGGTAATACTCCTCTTTGCTTCTCCTAACTAGGGGCACACCAACCACCATCTACTGTAACGTATACATTGCATACATTAACTATTAATAAGTACTGCATATAACCCCAGATCAAATAATCCAAACTATCCCTTTAATCTACATGCTAACATAATAATTCTGTGTTTTCTCTGTAGCCAAGATGTTTCGTCGTGTTCTGACCATTGTCCAGGCACACTGCAAACTGGGGCTCACTGCCACACTGGTCAGGGAGGATGACAAGATTGTGGACCTCAACTTCCTGATCGGGCCGAAGCTGTTTGAGGCCAACTGGATGGAACTGCAGAACAACGGCTACATCGCCAAAGTCCAGTGTGCAGAGGTGAGTCTCTCAGTATTCTACCAGAAAATAAGATAAAGGGACATAAACACCATATATCATGAATTAGACAGCTTTGATTGTGTGTCCCTCTGTCTATGTAGACTAAGTTCGTGTGAGATGTTGAACTGTCTTATGTCACTGAAGTCAGGCAGCAGCTTGCAGAGTTGTGTAAAGCCACGTGCAAAGAGTTAATCATTTGGACATGTTGGACCCTCACATGTAGCCTCAACTCAATGCACAAGTGATTTCTTTGTGAACAAAGAGTGTAGCACTGTGGTTGTATAAGACTTAATATCATATGATTGTAATATTATGTCAAGGTTTTTTTATTGCAGCTGCAGACAAGCCTCCATTATTGACCTCATACCTCATAGAGATCTGAAAGGTGACCTTTATTTGTCAAAGGTCAATTTAACATGTTAATGAGCTTGCTTTGATTATTTTAGGTTATCTTTTTAATCATTTTAAACATTTATGCAATTTAATGCAGCCCTCTGAACTGTACTACACAGAGCACAAATCAAACTTAATATATTGTTAAAATCTACTGGGATATGTACTTATGAATAATCTAATATTTTTATAGATCAACTTGAGTATAGTGTTTTATTCTTGTCACATTGTATTAATGGTTAAAGATTGTAAGGACAACTTCCCCTCTTGTTTCTTATTTCCATTGTTTTAATGTTGCCACATTACCAAGTGAGCATTTTCCACATTGATGAAGCTAATTGAATATTTTACCCATGTCTGTGTTTCAGGTGTGGTGCCCGATGTCTCCAGAGTTTTACAGAGAGTATGTGGCCATTAAGACGAAGAAACGCATCCTGCTTTACACGATGAACCCTAATAAGTTCCGTGCTTGCCAGTTTCTCATTCGCTTCCACGAACGGCGTAACGACAAGATTATTGTCTTTGCTGACAACGTGTTTGCCTTGAAGGAATACGCCATTCGCCTCAACAAGTAAGTTATTTATTTTTTTAAAAGAGCAGTGCCTTGAATGTTTGAGCAAATTGCCTGTTCAGATAAGATTTTATTATGTTTTTAATTCTACTCTCTCATTATCCTCTCAAGGCCTTACATCTACGGTCCAACCTCTCAGGGGGAACGTATGCAAATTTTACAGAACTTCAAACACAACCCCAAGATCAACACTATTTTCATCTCCAAGGTAAATCAATCAATCTATAATGGATTTCCTGCATGTTATATGTTAGAGGTGTAACAATTCACTCATGCATCCAATGCATCAGCCTTAGTGTGTAAGATGAGTGCACCGATTCAGACGGCCTGTATCAGCTGAATTTGAATCGGGGAAAAAACTCGATGCAGCACTAGCATGTCAATACATCTCATTGGGATGTGCTTTTGTTTCATTTTTGGCATAAAGGAATTGCCACTGTGACTTTCCTCTGTTTTATCTCCCCCTGCCTCTGTCTGCACCGCTCTCGCTGGATGCCTGCTGCCTAACTCACACAAAACAAGCCCCCCAACCCCCGTCTCTCCTCTTCATTTCCTCAAAACAGACAGTAAAAAAATTGACATCACACCGTGTCATACCGCCTTTCGTAACAGGCAACTGTGTTGGGTTTCATAAGAAAGAAGAGAAACACTGCTGCAAATCATTTATCCAAAACATGTCAGACAGCAGAGTACAGAGCCACATGTCGCCCGACCCGCAGAGATGTCATGACACTGGGAGACCAGTTAGCACGTATCATCACTGTTCCTGTATGCGGTCAAATTCGATCAGAACAACTGCACTCTTCATAAGAAACAAAGTAGCATATCATCATGAATTTTAAACAGTTTTAAAGTTTGGTCACATTGTTCAGATTCTCATTTAGGCTACGGTATGATACAAATGAGCCACTGTAATGTCCCCCTCTCTGTCTCGTCTGTACTCATTCAGGCAACATGCGCCCCCTTGTGGCCAGTAGGGGGCACATCAGTTTTTCTGGACAACTAACTAACCATATTAAAATCAAAGCTTTACCAGAATAAGGTTCTGTGCAATAATCTCGTCTGCACATAGTGTGCATGTAAATATATTGTACTGGTTGACAGTATGCCATGGTGTTTTTTTCATTCTGTGTTCATATTGACATTTTATTTTTTCTTCGTCTTCAGTTTGCACCTTGTCAGGGATTCGGATCTTTGTGTCAGAGAACAGTAAAGGCATGCTGAAACAGTGATATGGTAGTAATATTTCATGTCTGGGAATTTGCGCCACATCCCTTCTGCTAAACAGGTCGGAGACACCTCATTTGACTTGCCAGAAGCCAATGTCCTGATACAGATCTCCTCCCATGGTGGATCACGCAGACAGGAAGCCCAGAGGCTTGGAAGAGTTTTAAGAGCCAAGAAAGGTCTGTCTGTCTGCTAAAAAAACACTTTGCTTATGTGTGACACACGCTGATGTAACTGTCTTGCCTACCTCCATTCATGAATAAAAACAGTTACCCTCACTCCACCTGTGTGCTTGTTTAGGAATGGTAGCAGAGGAGTACAATGCATACTTCTATTCACTGGTGTCCCAGGACACCCAGGAGATGGCTTACTCCACCAAAAGGCAGAGGTTCCTGGTGGACCAGGGATACAGCTTTAAGGTTTGTTCACTCCTGCAGCATCTTATCTTCTCTACACCATTTCCCTTTATTTGTGAAAAGTGTTAGGTTTGTTTCTGGATGCCCTGGCCCTAGTTAGACCCTGATATTATGTACTCAAAAGTGTTTGGTTTCATTAGATCCAGTCTGGCTGGCGTTGTGTGATGTGAAGCGGTCCAAGACGCACCAACATTGGAATCTGAGAGTTATTCTGGCAACAGCTGAAGTTTGCTTTACAAGGAGAAAACAAAGAAAAAGCCAGAAAAGAAACTGGTCTCATAAATGCATCTTCCAGTCACAGTACTCCATCTGGTCTTTTGTAGATACTTTTTCTGTGACAAATCCTTCAGAACAAACAGAAAAAGAATCAGGTGTAACATAAATGAAGACCGAGGATCAAGCACATAAAATGTTCCTATTTTCAAATGCCATCTCTAAGTTGTCATGTTCCTTTTCCATAGGTGATCACAAAGTTGGCGGGTATGGAAGAAGAGGACTTGATGTTCTCCTCCAGAGATGATCAACAGCAGTTGCTTCAGAAGGTCCTCGCTGCTTCAGACATGGATGCTGAGGAGGAAGTGGTGGCAGGGGAGATAGGCGCACGGCCACAGGTGAGGATTTAAGCCAAACTTGGCGCATATATACATAATTGCCTTTGCATGTTAACAATTGTTCTATTGCATATTTAAATATTCTCGCATTTTGTCTCTCTCCTTACCAGTTCCAAAGGCGAGCAGGCACCATGAGCTCCATGTCAGGTGCAGACGACACCGTCTACATGGAATATCAGAGTCGAGGCAGCAAACAAGCCGCAGCAAACAAGGGCGTTCATCCATTGTTCAAGCGCTTCAGAAAGTAGATGCACTGACTCGAACCCTGAAAACGTACTTTGCAGCAACAGGACAAAGTTGGTGCACAAAACTGTATACTGAAGCTGAGGGCCGGGCTACCAGCAGCAGGTTCAGCTATTCTAGCTGTTGTGGAGAGCAGAGCAGTGACTGACTCTAATGATGATATACTGTACATGGCTTCCTCTTGGTAGCTGCACCTGAAGATGTTTTAAATGACCCCTTCATCTAGTTAATAATACAGTGAATGAGGCCTGCAGGACTCGACTGACCTATGTGATAAATTTGAATGTTTCAGCTCCAGCTTCCTCAAACACCTACATGTACAACATTTGCAGATGAAATGCAAACTCTATCAGTTCATTTCAGCCACGAACGTCTGTATCTGGAGGTGCTGGACCATGACAGATTTGTAATTTAAGTAGCTGAAGATCAGCTCTCAGTCATTTGGCTGGACAAGAACAACATGTCTTATGTACTGTTAATGGTTACTTCACTGACACCTGTACGTGAGGAGGAAAATCAAGGATGTATATTTGATTTTTGTAAATGTAAAACATGGCAGATTAAACCCACATAATGAGTGGACATTAATCTGTTCATGATAGCCTCACTGACCACAGTTTTCAGTTGTGTTTTTCATTCTCGATTTACCTTCTTTAAAATGTTACTAAATTTGTTTAGTAAAAGAAATGTTTTTGAAATGTCCTTTTCCTGATTCCAGCTCTGATTCTCAAAGAATGGAAAAAATATTTTGTTTTGGGTTTTTTTTGCAAGCCATAAGGGAAAAGCTGTTTACATCAGTATCTCGGGCTGGGCAATATGTTGATATTATCTCAATATGGTGATATGAGACTAAATAGCGTTTTAGATTTTGGATATCGTTATATCATAATATGGCATAGGTGTTGCCCAGACTGTTCTAACTGTTGCATTATTTTCCTTAACCCACTTAGTTGGTATATTCTCATTACTGGTGACTGTCTTTACAATATTTTGACAATTTCAAGGAATTTAGTTAAACATATGGTCACATTTGATTTTGTCTGTATCTTTCTACCCTACTATTGTGTAGTTTTAATTTCCAGCAATGCATCATAAGATGATCATGTATTTGCATTATTAGAGAAGATTTTATTTTACAAAATAGCCTAAAAATATTGAAATATTACTTTTAACCCATATTGCCCTGCCCTATCAGTAACTGCAGGAGGCTGAAATGAACATTAGGCTCCTAGGAAATTAATAATGATTTAGTACAGTGGTAGATAACACACAACAATATGGCGAATTTGATCATGACAGCATTGAAATTATGTTTTCAAATACCTTTATTGTCATTGTACATGTACAATGAAATTTAGTGTGCCTTGCCAAGCTATAGGAGGCACTGACTATAAATATAAAACATAAACATGAACATTCTTGCAATATGAAAGCATTTGGTGCAGAACTACAGTAAAACTACACAAGATGCATAAATACTTGTTCCTGTCAGCAATTAATAAAGACTATAGTCACTATTGGCTAAAGTCACATTTTGTTTCCCAGTAAACCAGTTTATTTTGGTTTGGCCAAATAAAGAACGCGTAGCTGCAAGGTTCGTCCCTCTTGAAGACTGAAAGGAGGGAAACTTTGAGCTTTATTTGGACTTGGCACAAGTAGAAGCCAGGGCTAGAGAAGGATGAGGGGTTGGGGGTCTACTTCCTCCACTTGACTTGAAGATATTCCAAAAAAACGACATGCAGAGCTTGGTGCCTTGTGTGAGCTGCCAAAGTGGTGAGTGTGGGAAAATACCCACCTCTGCCCAGCCACCCTTCACCAGACCACAGGGCACTATTCCCTCTGAGTGGCCCCATCTGTGGCCTGGACGGTTTAATCCCTGTTTTGTGTCCGCTAGAGATTTGAGGCTTATTGCCTCGGAAGGACCCAAAAGTAGTGAAGATAATTTGAATTCACATGTCTGCTGAGATCAGAAGAGCAAGAGAGAGTATATCTTATCACACTGGAGAAGGGAAAAAAATATACACATCAGGATATGAAGTGTGCTGATTCATATCTTTATGATTGATGGATGGTTTGTGAGTTCAGTAACTGTAACCTCTCTACAAATACACCCAAAAATGGCTGCTTTAGCTTAGTGTTTTAATTTCTGGGAGAGATGGAAAAGAAAATCATAAATTTGAAAGAGTAATGAGTTTGAGGTTTGAACCTCCACTTCAAGATATGTTAAGGACAAGAAGATCAACACCAACACTGCAGGTTTTAGTATGTTTTCTTCAAACTATAAAAAGATGTATCGCAGGAAAGTTGAACGGAACTGCCCTTCATTTATGTGTTTTAGAGACACACAGCACGTTCTCTACACGTTTTCTTCAGACAATAAGAGAAAAGGGTCTCAGAAACACTCAAATAATTCATGCACAGAAGTTTGCTAAAATGTTGATCCTGTTTCTTTAGTAACATAATTTAATGAGCTGAGTCATCATAATTTAAAGCCAAAAGACCTCACGTTAAGAGGACTCAAGTCTATAATTCTGATTTCTGGCTCTGAAAACAGAGAGAAATTTTATGTTTGATTAACTCAGATAAATACAACTTGTATAAATCATCAACGTAAAGCATTGGACACTGAGCTGTGTGTTGTTCAGTGTGCAGTGGATTATGTTGATGATTTTATCTGAGGCCGACCAGCACCTGATCCTTGAGACTGGCTCTGCAGAGGGAGTTCTGTTCAAATACAACTTGTATATTTACATTAAGTTAAAGGAAAAAATGAAGATTAGTTGATTCAAATATATTTCTGTATTTATTTATTTATTTTTACAGCAAAAAGTTTAGTATGTTCTGAGTACTCTCTGAAACGGAGGCATAAATTATGAGCAAATATTTCGCATTTGCTGAGCTGCCATCTTGCCCGAGCATACCATTTATCTTTTTGGAAAGGTTTAATTACCTCTCAAGATCAAGAGAAATATAAATCTCGTGTCTCTGTGAGCTCCAGACTTGGATAACTTTACTTTGTCTCCACAGTCTGTCAGTACTTCTTAATATATAACTGCTGAACGTTAACAAACCAGAGCTCTTACATGTGTAGGTGTAAACAGCTGATAATTTGTGCACATGGTTACATGAGACAAAATGTGGGAGTGGTTTTCCTTTGTTTTATGGCTAATGTAAACATGGAATGTGGCTTCATGTAACATTAATCATTCAGTGCCTGTGTGCGTGTGTTTGCAGGCTGATTGATTGGTGTGATGTAACTGTGTTTTGGCACATTGTAATGCGCTCTTTGTCAATCCCAGCAGCATTTTTGGGGGAAACGCCCACAGCCGAATACAGAGTTATCCCTCCCTTCCTTTGAAGCGAACATCCAATCCTCTTCCACTTCTGAGGTTGTACAAGCAAACTATTTAAAAGCGTTCCACAATACAATCCCATCTAACATTACATTACCACACACTGCGCTCTGCACATGCCAGGAACGTGCATTTGCAGATGTGAACTCTGCGCCTCGTTTAGACTTTGCAGAAGACTCACATATCGTTTTTGCTCAAGTTAACGCCGAAAAGTATCCAAACAATGGCTAAGCTGAGTAACTTTACGACAGCGTGCTGGAGGAATCTTCAGGGCGACCGGCTAAACAAGCAGCTGTTCTTCATTTTTCGCGCTTTACACAAGTCGGCAGCCAGCGAGGCTTTCGGGATCTCCGCTGCTGGAGAGGAAGCTATGCCCGAAAGACTGATCACACCGGCGGATGTCGGCGAGAAACCCAGGATCAAGAGCCTGAGCGAGATGCCTGGACCCAGCACCCTATCCAACCTGGTCGAGTTCTTCTGGAGAGACGGCTTTAGCAGAATTCATGAAATTCAGGTAATTATGTAATTATTTACTTGGCCGATGGAATCATCTCTTGGTGTTTCCCACTAATGGCAGTCAGCCCATATCTTGTCAGCGTCAGCCAAATTTGCCACCTATGCGTAAAATGGCACAGGCTGTTGCGTAAAGGCGCACCAGGGGTTTGGCTGCTGGTCAGCTTTCCACTCCAAGATGTGAGTTTTGTAATCGTCCTCACGTGAGTTACAGGGCACTCTAAAATTATTTTTTTCTGTGACTGAAAACTCAGCAGATAATCTTGTTACAGAATTCTTTGTAGAAATTTTTAAATGTTTGAATTTAAGACACTGGATGTGCAAAATTAATCATTTACTTTTTGGTTATACAATATATATCTCCAGAGACACATTTTTTTCTAAAATAACATACCATGAATTCTCAAATAGTGCAAAACATATTATGATCTTATAGAATATGATGCATTGAGGTAGATTAAACTACCCCACAGTATACAAAGTATCTCAGGCTGTGTGATATGGACATGGATGCTTTCATCCAATGAGGATTTTGATAAATAGTCATCAGTAATGTGGAAGTAATGACTAAGTGGGCAAATGCAAATGATAGAACAGCTAGAACAGTCTGTCTGAGAAGATGTCTAATTTCATATTGATATATTATCAATATATTGCCCAGCCCTAAAACTACAAGACAAAATAAGTCCCTGTGTGTATTTTTTTTTTACATTAGAACGAGTAGCCTAATTGTGAATGATCTTGTGTTCATTCATCTTCATGATCATTTAAGAAAAGTTTTACTTAATTGTCTCTATTAAAATCTCTTCAACACTCTTTGTTACTTCCAGCTCTTCAAGTGAATATTCTTGTTTACAAACTACATACGGTCATTTAAAAATAGAAAATGCATAGTCATGTTACCATAGGATTTTTTTTATACTTCCTTTAGAGATAGTTAATTAATTTGATCTACAAATTAGTCACAAGTCATAAGATTGGATAGTTGCTTATTAATAAATTTTATATATCTAAAGAAATTCCACTTAAATCATCATTAAATGAGAAAAGTCATAACTGAGGATCAGAGCAAAAATAGATTATGGCACATAAGCAGTCTTCTTCAACAGTACTTTAATAGTACTTTTAGTAGTAGTGGTTAATTTGATTGACAGCAAGAACTGCAGCCGGCATTCAAATATACATATCCTCTTTTAGTGATAAATAAAGCTAGCCTATTTCTGAGTGGCGGGTAATTGAAGATTTAAATGATGCCATTGTTACAGACTGGTTCTTCTGAAGATGTGACACGACTGGCATGGCTGGTATACAACACCATTCTGCTGAAATGTATGCCATTACAATTATTTGATCTGCATCAATAAGATAAAATCCAAAATGTGTTTTTATTAGAATATTTTTGTACATTTCTAAGTTAAATCATAGATTTAAACTAATGGCCAGTATGAACTGCATTACATTACAGGTCTAACAAGAAATAAGTATAATAATTTATGGGTGTCATTACTGCTTTGTAGATGGACCACAGGAAGAAGTTTGGCAAAATTTTCAAATCCCGTTTTGGGCCCCAGCTGGTGGTCTCGGTGGCGGGCCGTGACCTGGTGGCTGAGGTGCTGCGGGCCGAGGGCGTGGCCCCTCAGAGAGCAAACATGGAGTCCTGGAAGGAGTACAGAGACATGAGAGGTCGTTCCACTGGCCTCATCTCAGCGTGAGTCCACTTCAACCTTTGACTTTTGAGACTGGACAAGGAACTCCTGAAATAATTGACTTTGATGTTGACAGGATAATCACTTCAGTTTTCACATGTAGATGGGCAGAAAACAAAACTTAGTGTCAAGGCTACATCTAGTTTGCATTCTCTTTACTTCTCAGTAGCCTGCTTCTGTCTATAAAATCTGAAATACTGTACCTGCCCCATTTGACATCAATACTAGCCATTTGTCAACAGCTTCACTGCTATCATTCTTCATAAAAACAAGGCTGTTTCCTTTATATGTCTGTGAATGTCTTATATTAAGATGAGACAATACAAGGGAATGCCAAAAATTCACCTTGTCTCCTGTTTTCCAGTGAGGGAGAAGATTGGCTGAAGATGAGGAGCGTGCTCAGACAGCTCATCATGCGTCCACGTGACGTGGCAGTCTTCTCTGATGACGTGAACAAAGTGGTAGACGACCTGATCAAGAGAGTTTGTATCCTGCGCACCCAGGGGTCTGACAGAGCGACTGTCTTCAATGTGAATGACCTCTTCTTCAAATATGCCATGGAAGGTTGGTGAAGATCCTACAGAAGTTGTTTGTGAAGGAGTTGAAAGTTGGGCAGGTTGGAGCTTTCTTTCTCTCTCAACTCAACTGGTTGAGGCAGATGTTCATGTACCCAGTCCAGAGTCCAGTTCTGCTCAAGGTTTCTGCCTGTTTAAAGGGAGTTTTTCCTTGCCACCATTGCCAAGTACTTGTTAGGACACCTTTTTGTGGAACCTTGATCAGCTTTCTCCTTTCCTTTTTCCTGTGTGCAACATTTTCTCCCCAGGATGGTGGCATGACCCGCCCTACTTGGCCTCATTAGTTTACCCTGATATTCTTACCCTAAATCTACCCAGTCTCACTCCATATTCCAAAACCTATCCAACCTAAAAGACCCATACTACACAAGGGCCACAAGTACTAGAAAATCAGAGTCAGGATGATGACTTTTCTCTCCTGAGAAAGAAAGTGATAGGCTTGTCTATGTCGAAAAGAAAACCAAACTTTGAAGATGGTTAAAAGATGTTGTTGGGGGACCTGTGAAAGCAATACGCAGTCACATCTTAAGTTAGCTAATGTCAGCAACATGTTAGCTAAATAACTAGCTAATATACATCAGTCATTAGCTAGCTAGTTACATCTGGTAGCTAATATTAACCAAATGCATGCTAACTAGCTACCCAGCAAATCAACATAAATTATTAGCTAGCATTTTGCTAAAATTATTTTGAGAGTTGACTGAGGTTCCACTGTGTACCAAGCTTGCTCAACTGAACACAAAGCAAAAAGGGGCGGGACTTAGGAAAAGTCAATTGTTGGGTGTGCAAATAGCATTATAAAGAGTACAGTCTAGACCTGCAGAGAGAAAATAGAGCGGAAAAAGAACAATATGTAAACTATATTTTTTAATCCTCTTAAATTTATATTTGCCACAAGGTGCTCTTGTCAAGTCCTGACAATCCATCAACAGCAACTGAAGTTGCCACTGTGCTAAAATGTACAAACCATTGATGCACAGCTTTGTTACGTTCTAGTGCAACAAGAAACAAGTGGTAGGTAATGAATCTTTATCTCAGCTTTTCAACTGTACAGAAAATGTTGTTGAAACTCTGTCTTCTTCCTTGCCTTTGTCTTTACAGGTGTGGCAGCAATTTTATATGAGTGCCGACTAGGCTGTTTGGAAAATGAGGTTCCCCAGGAAACCCAAGACTACATCAATGCACTGCACCTCATGTTCAGCTCCTTCAAGACAACCATGTATGCCGGGGCAATCCCCAAGTGGCTCCGACCAGTCATCCCCAAACCATGGGAGGAGTTCTGTCTGTCCTGGGATGGTCTCTTCAGATTCAGTAAGTGGTTTAAAGCCTGTAGTTTTTGACCATGGGGGGACACATAAATACTTTTTGGTATACTTGTATGTTCTAATGAACTGTCTGCCTGCAGTAACTAGGGTACTTTTATATAAAATCGCTATTCTAGCAATGAAGTACTGCTCTTTCAAAAAATTGGTGGACTAGAAAAAGAAAGATTCAAATTTATTTTGTATTTTAGAAGCATTTTTGTATATTTGGTTCAGTTCATTTGGCCAAATGAAATGACTGGATGGCTTACCTGCCTATCTACCTGTGTGCACTCTGCCATTGCCTTCATTGCACATGACCAGAGTCTGCCACAAAGCTATGCAGATGTACTATTAAAGCTCTAAGGAGTTAGTTGCAGAGGAGAGAAAATGCAGATTAAACCCAAAATACTCCCTGGACAAAGGCAGTTTCTTTTTTAGTAGTTAGTCCTGAGATCTGGAGTCCTTCAGATGCCATGTTTCTCTACTCATCTGCTCTACCTTGTCCACCAGAAGAGAGACTGACCTCTGGTGGCATGAACTGTGCACTACAATACAGCATATCCAGATCAGTTTAATAGACATTTTTTTGGTATTGAAAATAATGTGTATGGATGTCTTAGTACCCCAGTTTACTGTGATACTGGCCCAACTTAGCGGGTGTTTTGGGGGGAGTGTCTTTGAAGGGAGGCCTGAAGGGAAGAAGGGGGATTTTTTTGGTTGGATACTTAAAAAATCTAGCTTACTCTTGCTGGTTTCTCCGGTGTCACCAACTCCATCTTTAAAAATGGAAATTAAAGCAGAGGAGGCAGAGTTCTCCTGAGTTATTGTCCCTAGTGAGGCTCAAGCTCCAAAACACCGGATGCTATGGAGGCCTTATGATGTATTTGTAGTCTCCAAGCACAAGTCGAGACAACCAGAAAGCTTCTGGAGTTATTGTTTTCACAGACTTAGGAGTAATGTAATGCTGTCCTTTTTTTAAGTGACCACAGGGGTTTTTAATGAAATTGTGACATAAAAAGTTTTGATTTGTTTTTGTTTTTTTGCATTATCCAAAAAAGTAAAGTACCATGTTACAGGTTTTCTGGAATTGCTGGATGTCAAATCGAAGCCTTCAAAGTTGTACACTTGTTAGACAGCTCTTTCTCTGTGGTGCTTTTTAAAGTACAAAATAGTAAAGCATAGGTCTGGTGAACTATTTGCAAACTTCTTTTTTTGTATAAATGGCCTGGCATCAGTAGAAAGGAATGTTGATTTGCATATAAATCTCTGCTGCTGTACCAAGGGGCTGTGGGAGTATGGGGTCCCTCTGTTACATAACCAGTTCTTTCTTTCCTTTCCTTCACTACCCTCCTTCACCTCCCCTTCCCTCCTCACCTCCCCTCATCTTAAACACCACCCCCCCTTCCATTCATCCCACCTTTTCTGTGTCTGTCTCATCTCAGGCTGTATTCACATTGATAAGAGGCTCACGGAGATCAAGTCCCAGCTGGAACGAGGAGAGGAAGTGAAAGGAGGCGTGCTCACACACATGCTCATTACCAAGGAGATGAGCATAGAAGAGATCTACGCCAACGTAACAGAGATGCTACTGGCCGGGGTCGACACGGTGTGTGTGTGTGTGTGTGTGTGTCTCAGGGAGAGATCTGAGTAGCGTAGGGGTGCAGTGAGTGTGGCTTTAGCAGGAGGTGGAGGGAGTTGCATGTGTGTGTCAGTGTCTGTGTGTGTTTGAATCAGTGTTGAGTTTCAAGGGTTGGGTTTCTGGCGCCACATCCGTGCCTGTGTAGCTGTGCCAGCGTCAGGTCAGAGCAGTGAATCGGGGGGTTACACAGTGTCCCACTGACAAACTTGTTCTCACTCAGATTTAGTTTCTTGTCATTTGTCTCTGTCTGTTAGATCTACACAGGGGGGCTTTTGTCTTTTTCCCCCTCTGCTAGACATCTGTGTTGTGTCTTCATGTGTTTCCACATTAGAACTTAATTAGATGGCCCTTGCAAATAACTAAGACGGTTGGTTTAATGTCACCGAAGTATCGTTTTTGGGGGGAATTTTATACCTTGTAATTGGCAGATTAAATAATCCGAAAAAAGGAAACACTGGAAGAGGGTGATTGCATGAAATACCACAAAGATCATGGGTCAGATTTGGATGTTACTTTTACATGGCTGACGCCTCAGCCCGCTGAGTCATTAGACACCCCTACATGACACAATTCAAGCAGAAAAAGAAAGATGTTCAGAAAAAACAGGGATGGGAGTAATGTGTTAGATGTAATCAGGATTTCTTAATCAGATTGTATGATTGAGTAACTATAATCATCCCCGATTGCTTTTGAAAAAATGTGTAATTAGAGTGCAGTTAGATTTTCTGAATATGTTGAATATTTTCATTAGAGTCTGACTGATGCAGGATTTTTGAGACAGATACAATACAATTTTAGAGGGGGAAAAAATAACAGATTACCAATATTGTGAGCTGGAATAAAAATAGACCTTTCTATCTGGATTATGCACCAATTTTACACTGATATGACAATGTAACTATACTCAGAAGGTTGTTCTCTTAAACAAATTAATTTATTATGGAATATTTTTAAACATTTTAAATATTTTATTTAACATGTTAAATAATTAAACACATCCCATGTCAACCAATTCTAGAAATGAACACCAAGAAAATAAAGAATAAATAAAAATAAAATAAAAAGTTAAATAAATATTAGTATTGTTTGGTATCAGTCAACTCAAGGTGAAGGATCAAGGTTAACTTTATAGTTCCCTCAGGGACACTTATTGTGCAGCAAGGGTTCTTGTGTAACAAAAGTTCTCCAGTTTAATAGTAAAAATAACAATAGTGATGATTATAATAATTATTAATGTTTTAACTTCATTTGAATAAAACAGCAACAACAAAAACATGTGCAAAAGAAATAGCATCCCACATGTAGTAGACATGTAGTTTGTGCCAGTGCTGTTTTTGTGAGGGTAATTTGATTCGACCAGCTGTAAATGCTGAGTATGCAAGTCTTATACTAAAAAATCTGACCCAATTCTTTTTATCTTTTTTTTAAATTAAACTCATTAATATTAGATAAGGTACAGTACCCCTTAAGAATTATTTTCCAAGTGTTTCATACTTGTCTGGTACATGCATGTGCATGTATTTGCATCTGTGTGCGCACTGTGTGCACATGTGCACAGCTACTGCCTAATTTGTTTGGGGTGCTGTCAGATTAATGAGAATTATGGCTGTAGAGTGTTTTGTTCTGGGCTGGGGGCCACAGGATAAAAGGGTGTGTGTGTTTTTGTTGAACTTGTTGCAACGGCCACGTCTTAGCAGGGGGTGGACTTAGCTGAGCCATTACCTGACCTTGTGGTGCATTTGCCTTTACTCAGCACACACAAGAGCTGTCAAGACACGTTAGCCACAGCCAGAGTTATAGCACAGACCGGGCAGAGGTGAGACGAGGGGGAGAATAAAGGGGGCTGGGCCTGAGGAAGAGGGACGCTGTCATGAAATGGCAAAAGATCAGGGAACTGGCGTCACAAAGGGGGAGGAAAGAAGAAGTGGGTGAACGATGGATGTTAGAAAATGAAGAGAAGATGTGGGGGGGGGGGGGGTTGGGGGGGGGGGGGGGGGGGCGTAGAGGGGAGAGGCCTGAGCCTTTAAGAGCAGTGTTTGGATGAGGTTTTGTCATATGATTCCTCGCTGGCTTTGTCTGAGGTGTTGCCAGCATCTGTCCCAGCTGGGGTTGATTAGGTGCGGGAAGAGGGTGAATCTGAGGAAGAAGTAAGGGAAGAAGGAGGTGGGAGATGGTAACAGGGGCGGGGTGACAGGGCTTATACAAGGATAGAGACTCTTTCACTCATTAGTTAGTCCACTCAGAGATACTGACCTTAGACTGATTGTATGTTCAGTGTGAGGTTAGCAAAAACATGGCAGCCCCTCTTCCACTGATGCATTTCATAACATGTGTGGGTATCAAAATGAGAAGGCAGGACGGAAAGATGGAGAGGATGCCAGGGAAAGAAGTAAAGTCTGGGTTTGGATAGCACGGCAGTACAGCCAGTTACAGACAAGATATGATGTGAATACAGGAAAAACAAAACCTATTTTCATATCATTTGCTCATCTGCCCACGTCATTGCAATGAAAATGTCAATGACGTGCAAGAAAAAGGAAGAGTTGGGGCGACTGAGAGCAGGGGATGACTGAGATGAGTACATGGGGTGGTTGCAATAAAGGAAAGAGGAAATGAAAATGATCAGGGTGTGTCACAAGATGTGTGGGCAGAGGGAGATCACTGAGGAGGAAGAGACTGAGCACTAATACATCTGAAATTTTAAAACTAGAGGGAGGGAGAACCAACTTCAAATTCCATTTCATTTGTCTGATTTACTAAATTATAAATTGTGTATCCTCATTAAATTTGGGGTAAACTGCAAACTGCAATGCTACTCAGTGTGGGGCACAATTGCGTGAATTTAAAAGGAATAGTTTGGATTTTTTGAAGTGGGGTTGTATGATGTACTTATCCATTGTTTTTGTATTACCTATGTTGGATGGTGGTGAACACTCCCCAACTTTGGAGAGGCAGCAGGAGTACTAGTGTAGGAAACTAAGCAATGTACAACATACAGCCCCTGCTGCGAACAGGGCCAACAGCAAAACATATTTCATCCATCTAAAAAAAGACCCACCTAAGAAAATCAATATCAGTTTAAGGTGTACACCATATTTAGAATATTTTCACTGCTTGACATTGCCATCAGACAGCCTTTTCCAACAGGAAACTGCCGGTCTACTCCATTGGCAAAACAGTAATTTTACCTCATAGAACACTGGAGTTCCTGGTCTGTCGCTGCGTCAATCGGTTGGTTTGTTGGTTTTCAAGGCTTACTTTGGATTCACTGAAGTCACAGCCCTGCAAACATGAGACATGTGCCAGACATGCTGATCATGTCCATACTGCACTGTTCCAGCACCATATGTGTATGTCTGCGTGACGTGCGAATCAGGTTCATTATCTGGACGTCTGACAAAGACCCTCCTGGGCATTGACAGTGGACATTGGTCTGTAGACATGCAAGACTGCCAAGACAGTCATGAATGATAGATAGAGAAAGTGCATGTGCAAAAGTTTTATGTGCGGAAGACAAGACATCATAAAAACTGTAACTCTCACTCTTCAGGGGATGTCTTTTCATTGTATGACAAGATGTTCAAAAGACATCTTTTGGAAGTATCTTTGCTCAGTGGGACAGTAACACAAACAAACTAACTGATCGAGGCAGCTGTTCTTGTTCTGCAAGGTACAATTCTATTTTTGCCAAAGGAGTTGCTTTGGAAAAAGTGGTATTTGGCTTATATAATGGCAATTTCCAGTCAGAAAAAGCTGACAGCGAAATGAAACAACAGAAGTATTGAATATAGAGTACACTTGTAATGTCCACAGCCAGACCTTGCTTAGCTTACAGTATTAGTACCCCTGCTGCTTCTCCAAACTGGGAGCATGTAGCACCATCTGCTGTAGGTAATGCATTGACTATTTATAAGCAGTCCCCACTTCAGAAAATCCGAACTGTCCCTTTAATCAAGTTATGGTTGGATGAGAATGGATGAAAGGATTGAGTGAAGTAAGATGCGGTAGAGGGCTGAGAGTGCAGCTGGTGGTGGTGTGGCCTCGAGTGCCTGCTCAGCACGTGGAATTAGCCCCCTCTCCCTCAAAGCCCCTCACTGTTTCCCAACACTTGCGCAACATCACAGACACACTTATATCAGTGAGCATTGCAGTCAAACCTGTTGCAAAACATCAAGAAAAAAAAGGCAACATCTCCACAGAGATTTTATGTAAGAGTTATTTTTAAAATGTACCCATTTCTCTTCTCCTAGACATCCTTCACCCTTTCATGGGCCTCCTACCTGTTAGCGCGGCACCCTCATATACAGCAGCAAATCTTTACAGAGGTGACGAGAACTCTGGGACCTGGAACAGTTGCCACAGCTGACGATATCCCTCGTCTGCCTCTCATCAGAGGGCTGGTCAAAGAGACACTCAGGTGCAGACTGCATAGATATTTACACTCTCCCAGCTTTTTCTTGTCTAGCTGTTGATAATTTTTGGTTTGCTGTTACTTGCAATGTGAGAAACAGCTCTGCAATATTTTAATATACTTTTAAAAGTAGGGGTCATCTTTGAGTATCCTTAATTTGTTCATTATCTTTCTCAGTGTGTGGCTGTCACTTGTCCAATTATCTTAGAATTAAACTTTGTTAGAAGATTAACGTATAGTGCTGTTGAATAACAGTCTTTGTGCGCCCCTCCCTGGGAGCAGGCTTTTTCCAGTTCTCCCAGGCAACGGACGGATTACCCAGGATGACTTGGTAGTGGGCGGATACTTCATCCCCAAAGGGGTAAGACTGATGGAGACATAATAGATGCGAGTGTGCATGTGCTGAAGAAAAAGCATAAGCCAAAAACATTACAGTGAAACCAGATGTAACATGATCCTGCATTACTCATCTCTCTGTTGTACAGATGCATGTACAATAGCCCAGCTGTTTTCATTACACAACTGACATTCTTTTGTTTTCTCACACTGTTAGACTCAGTTGGCCCTGTGTCACTACTCCACATCTCTGGATGAGGAGAACTTCCCTGATGCCTCAGACTTCCGGCCGGACCGCTGGATAAGGAAAGATTCCACAGATCGCGTCGACAACTTTGGCTCCATTCCATTTGGCTACGGCATCAGGAGCTGCATCGGCAGGAGGATAGCAGAGTTAGAGATGCATCTAGTTCTCACAAGGGTATGGGATTAATCCACAGTTAGAGGCTGTCTTCAAACTTACTGATATACATTCAGCAGTCACTTTATTAGGTACACCTGTACAATTAATGCAATTCTGCACAACGGAACTGCTGTAAATTTTACTTACTCAAAGTTTATTCAGTGTTTGGTGATGTGTGAATTTAATTATATGTAAAGTGGGCATTGAGTGTAAATATATCCACTTTCATGAATGAATGAAGTTTTTTTTATTGTTGTGGCATGCATACAACTTAGCTCTGTCTGTCTTTTTTCCTCCTTGTGCAGCTCATTCAGAGGTTCCACATCGATGTGTCTCCTTTAACTGATGATGTCAAAGCCAAAACCCACGGTCTGCTTTGCCCTGCTGCCCCCATCCACCTGCAGTTCATCGACAGGGAAATCTAGACACAGACTCCTCTCCATAAGGTCTACTGTACTGTATGTTTTTAAAGCGCTGGTTCATTATTAGTTTTTTTTTGTTTTTTGTTTTTAAATACACTGCTTTTAGTACACCTTCCACTGTTAGACTGTAGATAGTGAGCAGAGACTGAGGTTTTACTCAGGCAAGAAATGTCTCATCTTCTCCCGTTGGTTAGTGATGAGGACACAAAAATAGTACTGGACTGAGGATGTAAAGATAAAAGCTGTTCTTTTATGTATATTGATTGTACTTTGTGAAAACCACTGCAGTTTGGACTGTTACTCCTTCCATTCATTCTATTCAAAATAGTGAGTGGGAAATATGAACATAATCTATGTACTCAAACTATATTATTTTATATTCATGTGCATGCATGTATGCATGTATAATGTGTGCACACACTTTAATACATAATCACACTGTTTCCTCCCTACGTTTGAGAGAGAAATTCACTGAGAATGTTGAAGGGCAACCATGAATGTACTGGGAAAAAAAAAGTTCTAAGAGGTACAGTATGTATATAATGAGCTTTATTTTAAGATTGCATCACAAAACAAAATTTTGTTGCAGGTCGCTCTTTTTTTCTGCCACCACAATGTTTTTATTCACACCGAGGAAGAACATTTACATCACTGAAGTGGCATTACATGATTTTAATCCATGTACTGTATATCCATGAAACATTAATTAGAAAAAAAACTGTGTATAATATTGTCAAATTTAAATGTATAATTTTAAGAAGAGGGCTTTCAGCTTTTTTTTTAAATAAAGTAATTTGATCATCCTGTGGAACTTAACACCAAGAAGTTAATCTAAAAGTAGAATATTTGTTCAAGTAATGGAATGTATATCTATTTTTACACACAATATGTTTGGATCCAAAAAATGTGTTAAGTATTTTTGGTTTATATGCTGTTTGTGTGAAATATTTTTACCGGAACATAAGTTACATTGTGATTTTGTTGAGAAAGATCATGTATGTTACAGAAAAGTTCTTGCAAGGGGAAGAGACAAGTTGTTGGATGTCAGTGGATGGATTGTATTATTATGAAAGATCACACTGGTTTGCATGGAGGAAAAAGGAAACATTTTATATCTTTGTATTTATCTGCTCTTTTGTCTTTCTGTACCTTTTTACTGTAGTTCCAGTGAAACTGGAAAACAATAAAATGATCAAATTATTATTTTAAACATTGTTTGTGTGCTGTCCTTTGTCAAGGCCTTTAAGTCCTTCATGCTCATAAGACATTTACAGGTGCTGCAAACAAAGGAATGGAAGAAAACAAGGGATAACTAAATAAGCTAAATACTTTGAATAGTTTTTGAGAGTTAAGTTCCTGGGTGCATTAGGTACATGTAAATTCATACTGATTTTGCCAATAAATGAATTATTTCAGTGACTCAAAATATTGTGCAACCAAGAATTGTTCAAAACCACAGCTTTTTCATTTCACTTCCTTGTGAAGATCCCATGGTGTCCAACGATACCACATAATATCATGTCTCTGATTTAAATAGTTCACTCAGTAGCTTGATAGAAAAAGAAACTGTACTGTCAAACTAATGGTTGTTATTTTTTAATCCAACTTTAGTTGCTGGGATGTTAATAGTTTGCATCTTTAAGCTAAATTGATCTTAACCGATGAACATAGAATGGGACAAAGATAAGGGTATCCCAGTCATAAAATGCTTTTTGGAAACAGTCCCTGGAATATTTGTTAAAATATGATTTTGAATCACAACTCAGTCACTGATTTTAAAAAAAGATATAATTACCTTTAATTAAAAGTTTGTACATTTTGCCTTATTATTGGTGCATGTTTATCCTTTTTCTTTCATTTTTATGTGAATGGTCTTTAGATTTAGTTTCAATGAAAATATAGCACTGTCCATAGTCCATTTTAGTTTATATTAGCAAGGTTGTTATAGTTGACTAAAACTACACTAAAAGCTAAAACTAGGTGTGACACAATAGAAAAAACTCCCACACATTTTACTTAACTGAAATATAAAAACTAGACTTTAGGAGAAAAACTAATTGAAACTATATTTTACACTTAATAAACAAAATAAAGACAGTAAAGTTTAGTCTCTGTCAATGTGGTCAAATTTGTCAACACAACAAGCATGAGGAGACATTGGTGAATATGTGTACTGAGACTGGGATGTCTAAATGTGAGAAAAAAAAAACTGTAATAACTTCGCGTCATTGTTGTGTATTTAGTAAACTTCTGATTATAAATGAGAATAATATCTGGCCTTGGTTGTTGTCGAGCTACTATAAAGAAACTTGTGAGCCTATTTTAAGTCTGTGGTACAGCAGTACAGACTATACCGTATGAGTACAGACTGTACATCACCCTCTCGCGATATTTTGCCAACGAGAGCACAAGCGGAAGTAAATAGTCGCCATGGCATGGTTAGCTAGTAAGAGGGGATAAAATAGCAAGTGAAGCGTGGATGCTCCTCAAAGTTTAACGGATAAAAATAATCTGCAGCCTTCAGGTCTCGTTGGTTAAACGTTAAGAGGTAAAAGACTCGCTCCGAGTGCATTTCCACAGTAAACACATTTCGAGAGCAGAGGAATCGTGCAGCACGTTTGGGGCCTGGAAAGACGTATGCTAACGTGGCTAACCTGGCCACCGTTAACGCGGCTGTTTCGCTAACGTTGCTAGCCAAAGACCACAAGTGGCTGGTTTCATCTGCTAATCTCGGCTGTCCTTTTACGAACAGACCAATAACGTCGCCCCAGCTAGCGTAAACTCTGGCCGTGGTGGAGGAGAAGTTCGGCTGGATCTAAAATGATCATTGAAAACCTTGATGCCTTGAAAACATGGCTGTCTGACACCCTCGAGCCTATGTAAGTATCGTTAGCTGTTAGCGACACAACTAAAGCTAATGTTAGTCAAGCAAACACACAGTTCACCCAGTGCACGGGTGACAGCAATTATCTGACACTCTTTATCCGTGACTGAGGAATTTTTTTTTTTACGTTTGTCTTTTTTTCCCTTAATATTTCCAGCTGTGATGCAGACCCTTCTGCCCTCGCCAAGTATGTTGTTGCTTTGGTGAAGAAAGACAAAAGTGAGAAGGAACTTAAAGCACTGTGTATAGACCAGTTGGATGTATTTCTTCAGAAAGGTAATTAATCCACCTCTTGCATGAAATCTTTATTTTTCAAGTCTTGTTTCTTATATCTTGTCATCCTGCATGTGTTGTTATTCATCTGTGTATTGATATATAATCTTAGTTTTACACCATTACCTTTTTTCAGAGACCCAGCCATTTGTGGATAAGCTTTTTGAAGCCATTAACAACAAAAGCTACCTCCCGCAGCCAGAGCAACCAGCCCCTGTGGTCAAAGCTGAGAAAGAAGAGACAAAAAAAGATGAGGTAATCTTCTTTAAAGGTCAAGAATATCTAGCATGCAAAGGTGGCAAAAGTATACACATTCATTATTCAAGTAGAAGTACAGATATTTGTGTTACGAAAGCCTGGTAGTAATAGATAAGCTGATTCAACTAATTCGTTCAAGAAAAAGGTAAAAAGGGCAAGTTCTGAAATGTATAAATATAAAAAAGTGTGTTGTTTTTATCTTATGTCTGTCGTGCGGGATGTGCACTCATGGATACACCAAGGAATCATCTATGTTATTGTCCCATCCATTTCAGTTGAAGTTGGTCTTTGTGTTGGGAAAACGGTGTGCAATAATGCACAGTAAAAAATAATCAAGAATTCTTTGCAAATGCATCAAAATGACTGTAATGAGGAGTGGAAAGTCAGATATTTCTGTTAAAATGCAGAAGGTAAAAGTCAGAAAAATGGATACTCAAGTGAAGTACAGATACCTGAAAACTCTACTTAAGAACTCTGACAGAGTATTTGCATTTCTTTACTTCTCACTTCTGTTCACAGGATAACTATTTAAATAATGTTGTAGTTCCATCACGTGCACCAAACGGTACCTAACAAAATGGAAGACCTGCCATTTCAGAGGTCATCTTAGATAAACCGTATTTATTTGAATTTACTTTTTTCTTTGTTCAGCCAAATCGTGAAGAAGAACGGGAGAAGAAGTTTTCTCGCCGAGTGAATCACAGCCCTCCGCAATCAAGCTCTCGCTACAGCAGAGATGGCAGGTGTGTGAAACTTCCTGTTTCCACTTTCTCTTTCATTTTGTCTGTACAGCAGTGTCACTAATTATCATGTCCTCGTTTGCCCCCATTTTTAGGAGAGGGGATGATCGTAAGAGGGACGACCGTACTAGGAAGAGGGACTATGACCGCAACCCACCAAGGAGGGACTCATACCGAGAGCGCTACAATCGCAGGAGAGGCCGCAGTCGGAGTTACAGTCGTAGCCGCAGCCGGAGTTGGAGCAAGGATCGCATCCGAGACCGCGATAGAGAGAGGGATCGGGATAGAGACAGGGACAGAGACAGGGATCGAGATCGCAGCAGGAGCCGGTCACACAGCAGGAGTCGGTCTAGAAGCAGGAGCAGAGGTAAGAACCTTACTGACAGATCTAAAATTATCTAAGACGGTCTGCATAGGCAGGATTACTTAATGCAAGTTTATCATTGTTTTTCTGTTGAGAGAACAGTGATGCCAAAACTTGGGTTTTGAAACATATTTACACCTGGAAATGTGCTCAAAGTTCACTTTGTTTGAACTATGGCCCTGTTTTGTGTGTCCAGACAGATTACAGCTGACCAGAAGACCCTTTTTGTTTAGCCAGAAATTGCAGATTTATTGCTCTCCTCAAAGCTACCAGACTCTGTTCACAGAAACAGCATTTTTCTGATCATAAAACACACATTCAGACTTGGCAGAAACAAAATAAAACTCACTAAAATCATCCTGGTTCGTGTTAACATTTTTCCAACAATCACCAGCTCTGGTTTGGTCAAATAGTTACTGCACATTATGAGCATTGAGCTGACACAGCCCAACAGTAGGGGTGCCAGAATTTATAAAATAAATATTAACTCCTCAAATGTGACACAGCGTAGTTTACTGGCTATTATGTCTCACTTTATACCATATATGCAATCTGCTAAAGAACAATTTAAAAATGTAAATGGCCGTTTTCATGGCATAGAACCAATGATCTGTTGATTTTTACAACTCAAGACTTCATAGTTTTAAAACGGCTTACCAGTGCTAAAGAAAAGTAGAAAATTCTTAGAATAAAAAGTGAGATTGGATTGTGTATTTGGAGAATTGTGACACTTGCAGCTGATTGTGATAGCACCTCAGACAGCTGATCATAAGTACACAACGCAGACAAACAAAGAATGGATGAATGTGTAATGTCCTGCCACAGGTACATGCCATAATGACAATTACTTTACTTTTATTAATTGTCGTTCTTGTCTGTTTGCAGAACGAGACTCTGGGAAATTGAAGTACGATCACGATCACAGGTCAGAGAGTGGCGATGGCTACACCCCAGCAGCCCTTGTCTCCACTGCCGCCACGACACACTTCCCCGTGCCAACGCTGAGCAGCACTATTACAGTCATCGCCCCCACACATCACCACAGTAACAACACCACTGAGAGCTGGTCAGACTTCCGCTCTGAGCACCCTGTGGATCATGGGCCTTTTATTAGGGGACCACCCCCTCAGCAGAGGAAGAGATGTCGGGATTATGATGGTAAGGAAAGCTGATTATTTTTTTCTTAGACTGGTAGATTTTTATTGTTGTATTTTTGTATATGTGATGTTCTCCACGTGTCTGCTGTCTTTTCCAGAAAAAGGCTTCTGCATGAGCGGGGACATGTGTCCTTTCGACCATGGAAGTGACCCAGTTGTAGTTGAGGATGTCAATTTGCCCAATATGCTGCCCTTCCAACCTCCACCGATCCCAGGCGTGGACCCACCGCCACCCCCAGGCCTCCCACCACCACCTCCTCTCATGAACCCCCCACCCGTGAACCTTCGGCCCCCTGTGCCCCCACCAGGCACCCTCCCACCCAGCCTTCCACCTGTTGCAGGTAAGAATTCAGAAATTTCTCTGAAATTCAAATGTATTTTTTGACAGTTATCTGAAATTTAAGTGCATTTTTTTCTTACACGTGGATTTGGGCTTAATAAAACGTTAAGTATATCTACTTTTTTTATTTGCAGCTGTTTTCATTGGGGGTTTCAGAGTTAATCATCCAGTGAATATGGGGAAAAGTTCAGCTAGTGCAAAAAAATAAAAAAAATAAATGAGATCAGACATGAAAACAAAACATTTTTTTAAAGGCATGTTTTTTACAGGTGAGTTATACAACAATGAGTTTATAAGAGGAATATTGCAAATTGGTTTTAAAATATTGCAACTATTTCAAATATAGATGACAGGAAATTGTTAAAAGACAAGATTAATTAGGAAAAAGAAAATGTTAACAAAGTGGTGGTGTTGTGTAAAATGGATGTTGAATAGGTCAGCTGTGCTGCTGTAACTTGTGTTTAACCTAAGCTAGTTTGTGGGAAGAGTTTGCACACTGAGGCGATCCTGTTGCATGTCTTCACATCCTCTCAATGAGATTATGAGTATATAAGCTTTTAAAACAAAGAAGAAGTTGCAGTGCCTGACAGTAAAAGCATTTTGCACAAAAATACCAAACAGGCTGAAAAGAACCAAGCAAGAAGGTAGAACTTACAAGACAGAAATGACTTCAACAAAAGAGCAGCCAGCTAAGAAGAACATGCAAAATGTGAGTCTTGAGGTTTTCTTTTTCACAGATTCAGCTCCAGTATAAGATTCTGTATTTTGTTTTCTTTTGTCTGACACAGGTCCTCCTCCTCCGCTTCCTCTGCTGCAACCGTCAGGCATGGATGCTCCTCCCAATTCCATCACCAGCTCTGTTCCCACCATTGTCACCTCGGGGATGCGCTCCTCAATTCCCCAGGCCTCAGTGCCACTCTTCACCTCCGGTAATGGCTTTGTGTTTCTTAATGTTACAGTTTTAATTTTGTCTTTATAAATCAATGTAACTGTACCTTGCTGTGCTGTTTTATGAGTTAAGGTATCCTCTCTCTCCTGACCAGACAATTATGAGACAGATGTGTACAATCCTGAGGCTCCCAGCATCACTAATACTTCTAGACCGATCTACCGCCACCGGGTCAATGCCCAGAGACCCAACCTGATTGGCCTCACAATGGGGGAGGTGGACCAGCCACAGAGAGGTATTGTTCACATCAACTGAACAATCTGAGCTCTGAATAGATTGTCTTAAAATAGGCACATACTGTCCATCCTGCCATTAACATGCTTTGGTACTCTGGCCAATGTGATGGCTGGTTGCTGCTTTAGAAACAAGGAGAATACCAGTGGTTTAGTACAACATGCTACTTGTTTAAATATTTTTTTCTGAGCTGTTTGCTGTAGTCTCTGAACTGACCTGTCAGTGTTTGTCCCTCACCAGACAAGGTTCCCAACAACAGCATGAGGATTGTTATGGAGTCTGATTCGAGGAAGAGATCAGCTGTTTCCCATGATGGAGGCCTCCCCTCCAAGAAGCCTTGGTTGGACAAGTAAGAAATCCTTTTCCTGTAATGTAAAAATAAGTAATATGCTGTCTTTAAACTCATGGATTAAGCAGATTTGACAGAAGTATTTTTAATACCATCCCCACTGAATTGTGGAATGATTTCTCTTCTCTTCTCAGGCCCAACTTCAACAAACCCAACCACCAGGGCTACCACAAAAGAGCCCCATTCTCTCCTAACACCAAGCTGCTGGTTCGGCAAATTCCCCCCGAGCTCAACAACATCAGCAAACTCAATGAACATTTCAGCAAGTTTGGCACCATCGTCAACCTACAGGTCAGTCCCCATGTTGTGCTGTAAGATATAAAAGTTTGACGGGTACTAGGGCTTATACCATCTGACAAGCCATTAACTTAAAGTCAAAAGTTGAGGAATGTTTAAATTGAGAGTTGTCACAATACCAGAATTTTAATCTTTGATACAACACTAGAATTAAAAAAAGCAATACTCAATACCTCTTTCAGTACCACAGCAAAAAAAAAAAACTTATCTGCTCAGATTGAATGCTTAATGTTTTTAAAAATGATCATTTGACCATAACTCAGCTCAGGTTATGTGAATTATTCATATTAAAGTTCTGTTCAGATGACTGAGCTGGATAAATAGGAGAGGATATAAACAAAACCTTCAAAAAGTGTTGTGTTTATATGTGAATCAAAAGTAGAATCAACTTCTATTAAATAAATATTTTCAAGTATATAATTTATTTATCCCACTATCAACTGCAGGATTTACAGCATATGCACCACTGTCTCATTGTACAATTTTTATTTCATTTTCCAGGTTGCCTACCACAATGACCCAGAAGGTGCACTCATCCAGTTTGCCTCTCCGGACGAGGCCAAGCGGGCTATGCAAAGCACTGAGGCTGTTCTCAACAACCGCTTCATCAGGGTGCACTGGTTTCGTGATGATGGGGGTGATGCACAGAGCCAGGGCCAGGCTCACTCACAGCAGCAGCCTCAGACACAGCCAGCTATGGTAGAAACAAAAAATTAAAACTGTCTTTCATAACATGTGGTTCTCAATTTGTTTTAACCCAAACAATTATTAGTATTCACTTGAGTCAAATTTCCCAGTAATGGTAAATATCTTGAAATAAGATGTGCCTTACAATGAACAAGTCAATTTGTTGTGATTCTTGAAACTTGTTTATTTGTATTTGAGAATTTTTTTGTCTTGTTAAAAGAAAACAAATGAGAGACTAAATTGGTTTTGAAAACTGTCCTTTTTTAAACTTTTTTTTTTGCAAAGAGCCTTGCATTTCTGGCAACATTTTGTTATTTGTGGTGTTGTACTCAAGCGAATGGATAACTAGCCAAATGTGAATAACATCATGCGTGTTTGATCTTGCACCATCAGACCAGTTTACTAACATTCCTGTTTTAACAGTGTTAATTGTTTTTTCTGATGCAGAATTAAACACATCTACTAGTTGGAGAGTCGTTTTAAAAGGTTTACATACAATTTAAGCTGTATGGTTGAGATAGTATCATGGTTTTAAGTCACAGATTAGATAATTTTTTGGATAAAGGAAAAAGGGCTAGGTTTAGGGTTAAAGTAAGTAGTAAGCCTACTTTGCGTCTGATGTCTGTCTCTTGTCTGAAGTCGTCGTAGGCTATTTTAATAATTGTCGTCTGACAGTTGCTAATATGTTGACATACACTAATGCATTAACCCTGACATGATGGGATTGTTATCTTCTGTCGTTCAGCAGCCGTCAGCCACGTCTCTGAAGCAGTCTGTCAAAGATCGTCTCGGACCCCTGCTCACTGCGAACTCTGAGCCCTCCCAAGACTCAAGTGTAGCCTCTCAGGTATGTGTGTGATGGTGCAGAGGGTGTGCTTTTTCGCATATACTTGACCAAATCTGCAGAAGGTGTGTATAAACATTACGTATTTTTCCCCCATTGGTACAGAATCCTTCCAAAGTGTCAGTGAAGGACCGTTTGGGTTTCTCTGCCAAACCAGCAGCTCCTGTTGAAAAAGTAAGGGTCCACTCTCTGTTCAGAATTACTGATTTACTTTTGGATTTTCTCCTTCTCTTTAAAATAATGTACATTTTTATTACCTTATTCCCCTTTTCAGGTGTTTTCGACATCAATGGGCCTCACAAAGACTGTGTATAATCCTGCTGCCCTGAAAGCAGCTCAGAAAACCTCAGAGGAAGCCCTGAAGAAGAAGCAGGTGATGGAGGGAATGGTAGAAAAACGGGACTGGATACATGGATAGCAAGTAAATTGGATTCCAATGTTAAGAACAGAAGGCATGGTATAATAATTTCCCATAATTCCTTTCACAGGAAGCTCTAAAGCTACAGCAGGATGTAAGGAAGAAGAAGCAGGAAATACTGGAGAAGCACATTGAGACTCAGAAGGTAAGATAATCTGGAAAAGGTTTGTAGCAGCAGTAGTAGTAGGTGTTACTGATGTTACACAGTGTTCAGACATACACCATTACTTACCCATCATCCTGCCATTATCAGTACTTAAACAGTGTACGTGGTTTTATAAACTGAAGGTGTCAGCTATAAATAGCAGCAGCTGGTCTGTGGACATCAGCTACAGTTGTTGGGATAAGCGTAGGGGATGTTTGATAGACCTGGCAACTCGAAACTTAATAATGAACCCACCTTCTAACCATTTATTTTGTGTGTGTGTGTGTGTGTGTGTGTGTGTGTGTGTGTGTGAGAGAGCTGTAAAAGAGTTCTGATTCACTGTGTGAACAGCATGTGGTCAGTGTTTTGTGTAAATGTACCAACAGTATTTGAAAGCTTTGTGTTAGATCTGTGACTCATTTACTGTGTAATCTTAGTCAGAGGTTGGAGATCATGTATCAACATGCTTTATTATTTCTACATTTTGAGGATGACAGGAAATAAAGCAGTTTAATGTTTTAAGTAAAATGATCCAGGTTGTCATCACAGTTGTAATCTTTCCGTCTCCCGTCCTGTGTGACTTGTGGCTGACAGTGTTTTTTGTAATTATTCAAGTACTCTATTGTAAGTGGCACAAACAGTAGCTAAACTTGTGATTCTTTGTGTGTGTGTTTTTTCCTGCTCTGCAGCTTCTGATATCCAAACTTGAGAAGAACAAAGCAATGAAGGCAGAGGACAAATCCAAGATCATGGAAACTTTAGGCATGTTAACCAAGAGCATCACCAAACTGCAAGAGGAGATAAAGGGAATCTCAAGCAGCAACAACCCACTCCGCACAGCCAAGAGCAAGGCCCAGGTAGAGCTTTGACATGATGTAACACACAGACACTAGGGCTGCATAATTGTGGTCAAAATAATAATGGTTATGATTGATTGATTATTTTAAACATTGAGATCACGATTATTAATTGCTACTTTCCTAATAATGTACAAATCTGTGCATCACAATAACACTGGTCCTTATTCACAGTGCATGTGCTTGTTAAAGCAAAATAGAAATAAAATTGTACTGAAAGGACAGGGATGCAGTGAGGTAACATTATTAACGTTACTCTTCTTTGCGTTTGTCTTACTGCAGTTTGTTGAGTTTTTTTCCCATGTGTTTGAACAAGTTTGTTGTGTTGCTTTGCGACTCAGACACATCTCATGCACTCTTGACATATGATCACATCACTTGCACCAAATCCAACATATTTCTAAAAGGGTGATGATCTCTTCTGAGAGACTAACCATCTACTCCAGACATTTGATTTTTGTTTTGCCCACCTGCTGTTTTATATTACTCTCCTACTATGGGTGCCACCTGCAACATCCAATAAATTTTGCACTGTTATGTGTGGTTAGTTAAGGAAATGCATGATTTAGTGTTTTCTGTGAGTGAAGCATTTTGAATGCCAATATCACAGTTGATCATGTTTAGTTAAATTTGGGAGGCTAATCAAGATTAATGTTTGATCAATTGTGCAGCCGTAACAGACACCCACACGTCCTCTCACAATCAGTTATACACAGTATATGCTTCTTTGCTTTCCCTTGTACTTTTAGTTAGTGGCAGGTAACCAGTGATTGGTTTATAGCTCTAGATTTGTATTTAACTTGCTTTCATTCTACTTTTTTTTTTCTTTTTTTTCATCTAATTGTACTAAGTCAGATGCAGCTGATCTGTCTGTTGTTCAGTCGATCCAGTTGCCTTTGGCTTCTTATTTCCAACTTGTAATCTTAAGCGTCTTTACTGATGTGAGTTAATAACTTGTTCAGGCACAGAAGGAGCTGCTGGATGCTGAGCTGGACCTGTACAAGAAGACTCAGGCTGGAGAGGACACTGCCATGCTGAAGATCAAGTACACCCAGCTGCAGATTGAGGTAATGACTTGATCTTGAAAGAGAATACTGTCTTTTAAAATCAAGTTCTAAAATGCTCCCTGCCACTTGAGGGCTCTTGTGCTCTTGTAACTTAAAATGCTCTGTTGGAGTTTTATCTCTTCAACTCTAATTATGTGTTTTGGTGTATCAGCCAAATTTTTGTTTCCCCACTTGACTTCTTTCCACCCCTGTATTTGTTTTTACCCAGGCAGCTAAAAGGGGAATCCTGTCACCAGGGCGAGGCAGGGGCGTCCACCCTCGGGGCCGTGGTGCTCTCAGGGCACGGGGAAGGGGCGCCAGAGGACGGGGGAGAGGCGTGCCGCTGCACGCAGTCGTGGACCATCGACCACGAGCGCTGGAGATTTCTGGATTCGCTGAGACGGACCGTGTAGACCTGCTGCCACACTTTGCTGTAAGTCAGCCACAAACGAAATGACAGAGAAAAGTGGATTTGCTATCCAAAACTGAACCGATGTGACCTTTTGATGGAGGCTGTAGGTGGGAGATCAGACGACTCTGTGTTAAAGGGCACTGCTAGCTTGACTGTCGAGGGGGTGGAAAGTCTCATTGCTCACCGGTCAGTCAGGACATGATAAATAAAACTTACAGCTGTTCTCACATCTTACTTTGGATGAAGGCTGTGTATGGTGAGGTTTTATAGAAACAAAAAAAAATACAACATCTAAACATCAACAGCCTGAATATTATACGCATATACATTTTTTACTACACATGTACAATATAATTGGATTAAAACCCCAAAGTGATAACAAAACCAAGGATTTGATTAAAAACAATAAACATTCTAGAACTAACTTCATAATTAAGAAATAACCTATAATTAAACTCCTCTAATATTAATTTTCTATTACACACAGTAAAACAGTACCATGTCCATTGAGTTATTACTGTTGTTCACTGTAGCAAAAAGAATCAATGGTGTCCTCTGGTGGTTACAACTGCAAAATGCGACTGACCACCAGTGGTGCCACAACACATAGTTGCAGTTCAGTTTGTCTAAATACAAATTAAACAGTGATAAAGTGACACACGTACTGCTCCTTCACCTCAAGAAAAAAATACTATAACCATCAACAGTAACACTTAAAATGTAATTTATGTGTGCTTTTGCATAATGTGTACCAGTTCATCTTAGTCCATCCAGAATTCTGAGTATGTTTGAGTATAAGTACTATAAATACAGCTGAGTTTAACAGCTATGATACTGACAACAATCACGTCATGTCACATTAAACTTAATAAGGATGAGGTCAGGCAGCTACAGTACTAAAAGCAACGTGTCAAAAAACAGAACCTCAAAAAAGATATCCCCTAAAATTTGTGCAGTAATTGTTAATTAGGTGCTTGCAGTGACAGAAGTTGCATAACATACGAGAATTCAGGAATTGCACAGGAGTGAGCTGTTAATTGACCAACATTTTGTTTGTTCACGATTTTGAAGCAATTTGGAGAGATTGAAGATTGTCAGATTGATGAAAACAACCTGTCTGCAGTCATCACGTACAAGTCTCGAGCAGAGGCAGAACAGGTGAGTCAACCACCAGCCACACACACACACACACACACACACACACAGAAATGTTGTTTCTCTCTAGACTCAAACAGTAAAACCTATTTAGAAGTTTTTGGACTCATGTGCATATACAGTATGCTGTCTATAGTTCAGGAATTTTACCCAAAAGTGTGAGTTAACCTCATACAAATTGCAACACAAGGAAATTCAATGGATTTTGTGTCCTCAATGTGTTTGGAATGAGAGAAAAAATGTCTTAAAGTTTGTTTTAAGATCTAACACGACCATACCATGATAATAAAGGCATTTTAATTGTTATAAAAGAATTTTTCAATACTTTCCCCTTCTTGGATTTCTTAAGACTCCAGAAATGTTATAAGTGACTTATTTATGAGCCTGGAACAGTTGAAAGAGTTTCTGTCGCAGCTTGTGTACAGTCGTGTCATATATTTGCTGTACAAATATATGTGTTCGGTATTTTGACTTCTAACTCTGCATTTTCCCCTCTGCTCTCTGTGTTCTGTCCACCTGTAGGCGGCACTCCATGGAGTGAGGTTCAACAACCAGACTTTACGCCTGGCCTGGCATAAGGCTGCCATGACTCTCAGTACTGCAGATACTGATGAGGCGGAGCCAGAGGAGGATGAGGTTTGTAGACGTTCTGTGCTTTTTCTTAACAGATTGTATGGATGACTGGCACTTTGTGTAGCCAGTGACAGAACGAAAAACATGTAAATAATAATTTTCTGTGGCTATCTTGTTTTCATATTTGAATTTTGAAATAGGTAGTCCCATTGGGCTTTCCACCTAAAAAAATGTATTTAGTATGTTGAAACTTCTTTTAGTCAAATGGTTCAAGAACAGTTTTCAGTCTACTCTGGATATGTCTTGGATAGGTGTTTTTGGCATTCTTTTAAAGGAGTGGAAAGAGGTTTAGGTAGGTACGGTAGGGTTGTTCTTATTTTTTTATTTTTTTTTCAGCACTATCATTGATCCTTGAATAAAGATCCACTGGGAAATGCTTACTTTAGAAATCACATCAGAAAGGCTTACAAATTTCTTCTTTCCTGTTGTGTTATGTTTAGAGAACACAAGAGGGAGCTATTACACATTACAGGAAGGACTACCTTTATGTGGCTTTTGCATGATCACTTTCATTAAATATTTTGTCTGTGTGCAGCATTATACTCTCATGCTGAAGATTTAGTTCCCCTTGAGACCTTTTATGGTGCAAGTTGAGTTCCGATGATGCTCAAAATAGAAGTTCTCTCCACTTTTGTTCACTTTTTAATCATCTACAGAGTCACTAATCTCAGTGTTTTGTTTTCTTCTCTCTCAGTACCCGGATGAGTCCCTGAGTGACGATGCGTTGCTGCAGGACGACGACGAGGAAGAAGATGACAACGAGCCTCGCTCTTGGCGCAGATGAAGATCAGTCTGCCGCTCTTCCCAGGTTGCACTGCTGCGGAGGACAACCAACAATCCAGCAACTTTATAAGATTTCAATGCCTGTTTATAAATCAACAAGGCACATTTCACTTTGGCTAGACTTTTTTTCCCTCACAAATGTGTAACTGGCAGAAGAACCATGTGCAAGTTTGATTCATTGTTTTAACAATTTAACAATGGTGAATTTTTTTAATGCTCTTAATGTAGAAATAGTTCTGTATTTTTTTTTTATTTTTATTTTTGGTTCACGAATAGTTTGTCTGGACATGTGACAGATGATCACTTGTTGAACTGTCAGTTTAAGAAAACAAAACCTGTGTTGTAATTTAACTGAATGACAGACTGTAGCTTTTGCAGAATAGTATTAGTTTGACTGGTTTAAATGCTCATGTGTAAATATTTTATGTCTGAGTTTAAATGATTTGTATGAAAGCTTGGCTTCTCAGTTCTTGGCTTTACTTTGGATTGTACAAAAAATAAAGAATTGAAATGGTCTGAAAACATCCTGCCAAAAACCAAAAAAAAGACAAAAAAAAGAAAAAAAATGAAAAGAAAATGTTGTGGCAGTGAAAAAAAATCACTCCTAAAAGAGCTGAAAGAAAAGACCATTTCAAAAAACAAAAAACCTTCCTCTTCCCCTAAAGAGCAAAGTTCCTAAAAAAAAAGTTCCTACCTTTTTTTTTTTTTTGGTGGATCGGTAAGGTAACCTAATGTATAACTCTGATATCCATGCTGAGGTAAGACTGTGATATTATTTACATATTTTTTGCTGAATATTAAAATGAGGTCTAATTATTGCATAGCTTAACCATAATCTTTATTTATGTAACTTGACTGTAATATATTTGATAAATGTACTAATACAGCAATAACTAAGACCACTTGTGTTCTTTTTGTTACAGGAGCCGTCTGTCCAGAGTGTCCCATCATCAACTCATTTCTCCAAGAGGCTTCAACATTTCATAATTACAATATAATCATGTATTCACTGTAACTATTTATGTGGTGCCAAACTAAATGCTGCTGTATTAAAAGATATTTTTAATCATCTTTTTGCTGTGTGAAAGTTGTCCAACACAAGTTATTCAGCCGTCTTGTACTTGTGGGTTAATGAAATGCAACAATAACTTGTTATTTAAGATAATGAACATCTTTTTCTACATTTAGACAGAATGTCTAAAGGTTTCTGTCTTGGTGATTTAAGCTTGGTGACAAATCAGGTAAGATGGATCCTTGTCGATCCTTCTGACCCCCAAATATTTTTTTCTGAAATGTGTTTCTCTCTAAACATGAAGCACTGGAGACTGAATAAGCACAAATCAAAGCTGAGATCTATTTTAACTAATTCTTGTGAGTTAAACAGTTACAAACTCAGCTGGTCGTTGTCATCGGGACCATGTAGGAGGGGTTTGATCAGATTTGTTTGACAGCAACCAGGCAGCATAAGCCAGCAACCCCAAACCAGTGGCCAAAATCCTGATTGGTGCAGGGATATACAGTAACTTGACATCACTGTTTCTGAACCCCACCAACTTGAATCCAGTGACAAAAACAGACATCATGAAAATCAACTTATGAGAAGCAAACAAACATGTTTAAACTTAGGCAGAAAATTATTAATTGATTAACAAGACGTTTTCAGGGCCTTTAAAACTTTCTACTGGAGTTATTATAATTACAAGTCAATATAGGACCATCACAATATTGGGTAAATTTTACCCAGTACCAGTGGGTAGAAAACCACCCAACAGAAGAGTTGTTTTGATCTGTTGATCCAACAGTTGGTTAATATCACTAACACTGGGTCAAAACATCCTGTCTGTACTGGACTGATGCTATATCGATCCCACTGGGTCAATTTTTAACCCAGCATTTAGTAATTACGACTAGGGAAGTGAGTTTTCTGAGTTATTTGCTTATCTGACTTGGCACTGTCTATAGAAAGGTCTCTGAAAACAAAATATATGGGTGCCTCACATCAGACAAAGACCACTGTTTGATGTGATTCAACCCAAATTTAATGAGAATGTTTTATTCTCAATAAATAGTGTTTTAATCTTCACTGAGCCAATCATACAGACATCTTTACGAGGTGAATGATCGTTATATCTCCAATGTAAAAGACTTGTCTCTTAATTCTGAGCTGTCACTGCCTACCAGTATAACGTGGGTTTTAAGAATCAGCATGTAGGATTTAGAGACATCTAGTGGTGAGGTTGCAGATTGCAACCAACTGAATGCTGCTTGCCTCAGTCTCCCCTTCCAAGCATGTAGGAAAACCTACGTTAGCTGTTCTGTTCTGCTGCAGAAACATGGTGGCCTCTGTAGATATAAACAACTCATTCAAGGTAATTAAAACACAAGTCTAGTTTTCAGGTGATAATACACTAATAATAATTTTTTTAAAAAGTGAATATTACATTCGGTTTCTGCCATATTCTTCCAATAGATCTCCCTTATACACACTGGACCTTTAACATACACCTTGGTCACTCTTTGCTTTCTGGTGTTTAGGTAAAGGGGGTTTTGATTTCTGTAAGGGGTTGGTATACACCTGCAGAGAGGCTCTCCTCAGTTCAGCTCCCACAATCCCTCAGTCTCGAATAAGAGAGGACAAATAACCCAATCAGTGTCTACCAGTTCAGTGTTCCTGGCCCACCTCTGGTGCCTGTCAGGCTTGCAGAGATAATTGTGAGGAATCAGATTTGCTCTTGTAGAATATCTGCTGTTTATCATTTAAGCCCTTTTCCCCTGCGCCACTGCCACCAAAAATACCCTCATCCCTCCGTCTCTCAGTGTGGGAGTGTTAAATGCCCCCTCCTGCCACCTCATTTACCTCCTGTGGTGCCCCCAAACTCACACAACTCACACCGGCATCGTTTGTGATCAAACAAGCTGTTGCAGTTTTACCTGCACAGTTTTATTTGTCATGTTGCTGGTTTGATTGACACAAATACCCACGTTTCCTGACAATTGTTTAGCGGCATTTTGTGCAACGACTACACAAATAAAAGTCTAACAGAAAATTTAAGACTGGGCAGCACGTTGTCTTCAGTGGCGATGTGACCAGCATGCAGGACTGTCTGAGAGCTCTGCCTGCCCCCCTTTGTGTCTCAGTGGGCAGAGGATGTTTATATGCTCTGTGTGAGCTCAGAAAATATGGGCTAACAAGTTTAAAACATCTGTGTCATCCATTATATAAATCCTTACTTTCTGATTTGTGTCAAGGAGACAAATGGCATGAAATTTAGGAATGAGCCGTAATAATGTTGACTTTCTTTCCCCTCTCTTTTGTGTATAAACTAGGCAGATGTATGGAAGCCCATTTGCACCAATGTGATCATGAATGAAGATCCTGTAAGCCACTACAATGAGAAACTTTCTCAAAAGAATGAATTAGTATCTCAAAATATTTAATCCAGTGTTTCCCAATCCCGGTCCTCAGGGCCCACTGTCTTGGGGAACACTGATTTGATCAAAATAATTTACTATAAATAATGGCTTAGGAATTTACTAATTTGACTTAGTATCCTGTAATCCATTATAATGAGAAACTTAAGAATGAGTTAGTATCTCAGAATAATGAGAAATTAACTCATTACTTTAAGAAACTAACTAATTTTAAGAAACTAACTCCTTATTTTGAAAAATCTACTTATCATTTTAAGAAACTAACTCATTATTTTGAGATAGACACATTATTTGATTATTATTATCATTATAATGGCCTACAGGAACTTTCTTTCATCACATTGGCAGAAATGGGCTTCTATACAATTGAAATTGAAATTAGTCCAATCAGTTTTCCTCTGGAAACACACACACACACACACACACACACACACACAAAACGTGTGTGTTCAGCTTCTCACTTTAGTTTACTTTGAGACTTGCTGTCTGTCTGAAAATGATCGTAGTTTCTTTCAGACGCCCTTGGGGCCTCAAGAAGTCGGTCATATGGATATGCAACAACTAGGAAAATGCATATCATTACACACTTCTAATGTATTCATTCAGATTCATTTGAATATTAACCCCACATTTTCACAACACAAAAACATCGCTGCATGCCAATTAATACCAATTACCACTTAACCAATTTTGTAGAATAATGTGTACAAAATCCATCTTAATGGATGGATAATGTGCAACAACACAGTGTTTTGGTCACTTGCTGTACGTCACTTTACTATTTAAGGTGAAGATATATATAAGGAAGGTGTTTGTGATCTCACATCAGCAGTGACCCCTCCCTGCACGCTGCTCCTCGCTCTCACATGCCTTGCCCCCATCGCTACAATGCCAGTTCCCCGTAAAGCCATTAATATTTTATGTGATCATGGGCCTCCATAAGCAAATTTCAGTCCCCAGCAAGTTGAGCCAAAGCATGATTAATTTAGTATTTATACCCCGACAACCCTTTAAACAACACAGGGCCCCCGGCCACAAAGCAAGGCACAGTTTGAAACAAAACTAGCAGCCTCTACATCATAATCAGCATAGTCATTCAGGATCATTTGAGTTTGGGGACGCATTTTTTTCTGTAACACCAGCTGCAGTTTTGGTGTGGAGTCGGTGCCTAGGTGAGGATGGTTGTAAAGCTTTACCAGTAAAATTTAGTGTTGCATAAAAGAAATCTTTGTTATCACTCAGCCACCAGACAAAAACACTCTTGTTTCTTCTAAAAAGCCACTCCGTCATCCTCAGTTTGTCAGGAAATACTGCTGTGTTAGATATAACAAAGCCCTTTAACCTTGTCTACCGACCACAGATCCCAGCTAACCCTGCTCGCAGGGAAATTCCATCAATAAATCAAGACATGGACACCCTGAACCTGTAGATCACAATAAATCTCTTTCAGTCATGATGCTGCAACCAGCGAGCTGCAGATAATCTGTTTACGACTGAAAACATGGCAACGCTCGGAGCCAATTCTTCTAGAATTTGTACTTTTTGTCTTCAGTCTCACTGGAATATACTTAGTTCTTTTACTTTATTCTTTTCTTCTTCTTTTATTTTTTGGAGGGGATTTTACTCTCCTTATCTCTGACTCTCTTGCAATATGCACGCTGCTGTATGTAAGTTGGCTGTTTCCAGACAGGCCCCAAGGAAATTGAGAAATAGTTCAGTTTCACAACCACTGACCAATTTATATCTAAATTTATGACCTAAAATAAATAATGACAACAACAATATACGCAAAATATACTTTGAAGGCATATTATGCTGGATTTCACCCAAAATGCAACACATAGTGTCCCTCTCAATCATCACTCACAACCCACCAGAAGTGCAGAGGCCTTATTTTCTCATTATCTTATTGTGCTCAGGACACGCTACCAATCCAAAATGTTGGTGTTTGACCTCTTGGGAATGACAACTAACTATTTTCTGGTGCATTTACAAACAGCTACTACAAAGTGTCAGGAAGTCTCTCTGGCAGAAAGCTCTGAAGGCTAACCAACTCCTGTGTGTGGCACTTAAGGTGCGGTTAGGTTATGATGCTTTGCCGACAATTTGAGGGTCCAGAGGAGTTAAGAGGTTTAGTCACAAGGTCTTTTCATACTTTAATACTATTTTTCATTGGATAAATATTTGTAGAACCCACAGATCTAAAAATCTGAAACTGAAAAGTAACCAAAACAGTTATATTAATGCAGTGGCACAAAATTTTAACTGCTCAAATAAATTAGTACTTCAAATTTATACTTAAAGTTGCTATAATTTGTTATTTTTTTAAAATAACAATGTGACGATGTGAAAGGTGAATTATCACCTGAATCTGCAGCTCCTGCTTACTGTTTAGCTGTGCAGACTGAAACTTCACTGTTTTGGTTCACTGTCACCACTCTCAGTGTTGTTTTCAGGCAGACCTTACCTGTGAAAAAAACTCTAGAACCCACTGTACACTACCTGCTCAACACTAAACAGCAGGCAAACAAAGTTAGCATCTAGCTGATGAACATAATGGAGCACAGAGCAGCTAAAGAGACAGATATTTCCCTCAGAAGTTGGTGGAAAACAAAAGCAGTGCTAAAATACAGTGAGTATTGGACTTTATCAGTCCAATCAATCTACATCTTCCGTGACTCCCTCTTATATATATTGCACTGAATATTTTTAGGTTTTCTCTCATTTGCACTTACTTGCTTTACCTGGAGGATATATCAGAGTCTCTTCCTCGTGCTCACTGCTATGGATAAGATTGCACAAGGATTTATGGGCAGCTGTTTGTCAGTGTTGTGTAAATTATTATTTTTGTTGTTGTTTTTAAACAAATATGCCAGTTTATCATTGCTAATAGTATGGTAGAATTATATTAATGTGTCATTTCAGACGTATTTCAATTTTGTTGCAAAAAAACTTATCAAATTATCAATAATTTGGAGCCGCCCATGCAGTAAATCTAAGGGCCGTGAACCCCCCGTTGAAGACCCATGCTCTAAATGAATGATACTGTTGCTCCATAACTGCTGGATGTGTGAATAAACAACTGTTTGCTGACAAATTTACCATATCAACTGCAAAGGTGACAGTATGTCAATGTTGTGTTCAGAGCTTGTTTCCCTACCCCAAGTGTGAAAATAAGTTATTGCAGGTTTACTGCTGACTAAACTGGCATTTTTATCAGCATACTAGGAAAAGCGCAGGTGTGTGCTACCAAGTGCCCCAGTAACCTGAAAGTAAAGCAGCGACACGTAGTTCAACCATCATTAATTTTATCATTTGCTCCTACTGTAACATTTCAGTGAAGAAGCCTTATCAATCAAAACAAGAGCTGAAAGTAATACTCTGTTTGTGGTATGAAGTACACGGTATAAAGACAAATCTGCTGACCAGAGATGCAGCAGCCTTCCTTTGACTTATGTTTGAAGTATCTTCTTTCACATATACATATATATTTCCATGACTTACAGCTCAAGTGGAAACAAGTCATGTGACTGGACAGTGCGAGTGGCTCTCTGATACCTTATCTACAGTCTCGTCTTTCCTTTTAGATCGAGTGTGCGTTATTGCTGTTCGTCATTCAGAATTGAATTAGCCTATACACTAACATGATCACTGTACAGTTCAACTTCATTAAAGATAATCTCTGTGCAGACACGGCTGGACGCAGCAGGCCCCTCCCTCCTGTCATTGATTGGTGGAGTGATTTGCAGCATGTAATCCAATGCTCTGTGACAAGCTGTAACTGAGGTTAAAGATGGCAATTTAATTATGTGTCAGAGGTCACATTAAAGGCTGACCCTTGACCCGTTACCACAAGACTCTGCTGATTAGGGACAACACTGTGTTATTCTTTGAGATGAACAAAAACTGAACACACAAATATGAGTGCAGGATAACAGGTAACTGACACAGGATCAGTTGTTTCTGAAATCAGAAGTCAAGCATCCTAACTAGCTTTTCATTTATTTATATCACCACATCTGTATACATACATATATATATATATATACAGATGTTCTGCCTTCTTACCCTTTCCTAGTCACTTAAATGAAAATAACTAACTAACTAAATAAATAAATAAGCATGCACACCGAAGAATCCACTCAAACCTCTCTCCTTTCTAAATTTCTTCTTTTTCCTCAACATTCACAGCATGCTGAGGGTATTTGAGCACTGCAGACCTCCAGCTGCTTTGTTTTCAATATAACCTAAATGATTCCTTGCATACATCTCTTTCTGTTTTTGGATAAAAGTAATGTGTCTCTGACTTGTTTATGATGCCATGAATGAGTACAAAGTTGTTCTGTTGTGTCATTAGGCCCACGGGTACAAGCACCGACTAACATTTCTATAGCCGGCCACATATGCAAATGATAGGGCAATTGTAGATATACAAATATGTACCCATGGTCCACGCGCCCTAATGGCCTCCCTCCCTCTGGCTAGCTCAATGGCTCATTTAGATATCTGCTCGGTTTATTATGTGAATAAGTCACGCCTGGCTTGTTACGACCCTCTAGGTTCCTGTTTCTGCTGTGTAGCTGAGATGTGTGGTGCTCAATTAGGCTGCCTGGCTAGCAGAGTTAACCCTTTGCGCCAGATAAGCGTTTTTTTTTCTCAGCCAGATGGGGCTGGTACAGTATGGGGGGTTCCAGGCAGGGATCAAAAGATCAATCCTAATACAGTGCTACCAGGCTGACCTCTCAGATGTAATAAAGGTGCCATCTCTCACCCTTGGGGCCTATTCGGGGCCTCCCACCACATGAACAAACCTGGTATCTTTAAATTAGCTGACTTGCTTGCCCTGCAGGTAATTGCATTAGTTTATCAATGTTCACCACAATTTATTACATACTCCAGCGCCAGTAGGATCCTGGTGTTAATGTCCTCTGTGAGGAGACAGGGAAGCAGGGTCTTTGTGTTGGAGTGTATGTGTGTATGTGTGTATGTGTGTGTTTATGTGTTTCTCTTTGCAAATAAAGAAAAGTAAACACAATGACACCAAGAAGTGAAATTACAGTTTTATTGTCAGAGGTATATTTTATCCATACAGGTCTAGTCTTAATGAAGGCTGTGGTCTTTTATGTGCATATCTGGACCAAATTATAACCTCACATTTCACTATACATGAGTGTAGATCAAATATTGCAGTATTCATATCATTTAGGTCAGTGGTTCCCAACCTTTTTTCTTAAGGGACCCCTTTTCTATCATTGAGTAAAATGATAATCCCTGACTAATCAGTGACATATTTTAGATATTTCATATTATATTTAATGCATTAACAGTACAGAACTGTACAACTTACCCAAATAGATAATGCAGGAGTGTAGCACAAAATTCTAGGCCCAGTACATAAGCAGTTTCTGTTGCTGTCTTGATCCATGTCACTCATGAGTCTTTTGAAAAATATTCGTTATGTTATACAATGCAAATATGCTCCAAGCTAGACTCCTGGCACACTGCCTTCAATCTAAGTAAAACAATTGAATGAATTGCTGAGATCATTGACATAAATAAAGATGGACGCTGTGCCCCAACTGAAGCCAAAATATCCCAGACACAAGTGCTGCCATTTTGCACTGGTGTCATTTGGAGACAATGTCTGCACAGAGTTGGAGCCATGCTTTTGAGTTCCCGCCCACACAGCTGCTCCACTTGACTGTGATCAGAGCTCAGCTGTCAATCATGATGTAAAACCTGCTTATATTACATGAAAACTAATTAAAACCAAACTTATCAGAAAAATCAACACTTGAACAAACATCAGCATGAAGACTTAGATAAAATGACAACACATCTTTGGGAAAAATTTATTGGACGAGTTCTTTGATGTTTTAGTTTGGTCCATGTCCTATCTAACGAAATGGATGAGGCGGGGTTCATGACCTATAAAGCATCAGCCACCAGGTCACCAGATCAAGATACTTTAGTGTCACTTTTGGTGAGTTCTTACATCATCCAGTTCCATATGTGCTGCTAAGATATATGCCTACTGTATATTTATAAAAGATTTCTCACATCCCTCAAAATCAAGAAGGCCTTGCGATCTCCCAGTGAAGCTTTGGCGACCCCTGGTTGAGCTCCTCACCCCCAGGTTGGGAACCAGTGTTTTAGGTGACCTCACTCCCTTTGAGGTGTCAGATTAACTCTTCCTACTCTCTGTATGTCCTGCTCTCTGTCAGTGATAATTATAGTTCTAGCACATGTTTTAAAACTTTATATGACAGCAGACTTATAAGCCTTAATAGGTGCTTAAATCAGATTGTTTCATTACACTAAAAACAATATTACTGTCTGTACTTTTCAATGGAGTTCTGTGGCCAGAGGCTGCTGTGTGCCGCCCTCACATCTGTATGCATTATGGATCTGTCTGAGGTAATAAACAGACCCTGCTCTTATTCCTGCTTCCTGCTATCATTATTCCTTGCCCCTCAGATGGATTATAGCCCACTGTGCAACATGTAGATGAGTGGCGCTCCTCTGATTGCCTTATGGCCATCAGGCTTTGCATATTTACTGCCCATGAATCACAGCGCGCAGAAAACCCACAGCAACATATTCCGATCCTCCTCCCTCCTCTGTGTTTCACCCTCTTCTTCTGTTTTACACTTTCTCTGTCACTCGGCCTCTTATTCTCACTTCTTCTTTTCCTTCAGCTGTCTTTCTCTCACTGCGTCCCCCGTCTTCTTTCACGTCTTTCCCCGTGCCTTGATCCCGCTCTATGCATTCCCAGCTGCTTAATTAAAGCATGTATTATTAATACTGCTATATCTTTGTCCATCCTTCTTCCCTGTTCATATGACTGCTACATTAAATGTAAATTGTTTCGCTGTAATTCCCTTTTAATGTCCCTGTTATAATCAGTGTTTCTGGTGTGTGGAGGCAAGGGAGGAGAGAAAAAAAGGGAGAGCCGGCGACTGAGATCATAGGCTTTTACTGTAACTTACTGTTTGATGTGTGGCTTGCATACTACAGGCCCTGTAATTAGGTCTGTTTTACAAGTCAAATGTATACGGCGCCAATCTGCAAAATATGAGGTTAATAAAGGAAAGTTGTCAGATGTGGTGGGGTATGGTGTGCTAGCTGTCTCTGCTAAGCCCCGGGGGAAAGAGGAGCAACACACTTCACTGCTTACAGCATTTAAAATAACAAAAATAACAGCTACCCATCGTCCTGTGAAAACTGAACATAATCCTGACTTAAAGACCTGCATGATTTGTAACAAACTCTGAACTCTGAACATTTGTCTTGTCTTTTTTTTAAAGGGTAAGTTCACAAAATTGCAAAACAAACCCCCATTGTAACCCAGAATGGCATCTATCCATTCCAATAGTTTTGGCTATATTTGCACAGGTTTTGAGATATCTAGATTTCTGCTACAGAAGGCCTTCAGTGGCGGTGACATTTCATTTAGGGTCTTCACAGCATTAAAACATTACATTTTAAAAAATATAATTTAACATCTACGCTTAACAGAAATATAAACACTACCCTTTTGTTTTTGCTCACGTCATCATTAGTTGAAGTAAAAAAAAAAGATCTATGACTTCTATGCACAAAAGATTTATTTCTACTCTGCCTCTGGTTAGTATATCCTGATAATCTTACCCTAACCAAACACTTCTCATGCCTCAACCAATCCAAAGGCAATAAGTCCTGGCCAGTCAGAGGCAGAGTAGTGTGTGTCATTCCCCCCTGGGAAAAAAATAGTATATGCAACCCTTTGTGAAATACTGATAGTTCAGTGCTTAATAAATGTCTTTTTTCAAGATAAAACTGCACATTTTAGAGTGGCCTTTAATTGTGACCAGTCCAAAGCACACCTGTGTAATAATCATGCTGTTTAATCAGTATCTCTATATGCCAAAAAAAAAAAAAAAAAAAGTATCTGGATACTCTAAAGACCTTGCTGCAAACATTTTTTATCCATGGTAGTTGCATGGCTTTATGTGTGGCATTGCTGGCCTGTTGGTTGGGTCACCAAAGGATCACCAAAGCCACTAGGGCTTTTCATCTTTTGTGTTTTGAATAAAATGCCTCAACAACAACTGGATTGCCATGAAATTTGGTACCCACATTCATGGTCCCATCAGACTGATAATAAATCTACTGTCCTAAAAGTTTCATTAGCCACCGTCTTCAAATCAAAATACAAATATGTCTAAAACTTAGGTTTAGGACTTAATACCTGCAAAGGTAATGACATTCCCATCAGATTGACTTTATGTTGAATGCTGATTAGCAAGGAATGCATGCTAACATGCTAAATGAAGATGGTGAACACAGTTAACATATCAAGATACTGTTGGTGAGGCCCCAATATGCAGGAATATTCAAATATACAATGCTAACATTTATCCTGCATGAAAAAACTGTATGGTTTTTGCCCATGACTGCATGGGATTAGCACAAAGTGTGCATGTCTGTAGAGGCTCTTGGGTACCCATAGAACCCATTCTCATTCACATATCTTGAAGTGAGAGGTCAAGGGACCCACTGGCAATGCCATTTTTCCCCTTGCCAAAATGTAGCCTTACCTTGGAGCATTATTTAGCCTCTTTATAGGTAAAACCATAGGTCACCTAGATAGATGGCAGAGAAAATCAAAGTCATAGATATGGCTCTAAGGAACAATTTACACCCAGATTAGATGCAGATACACCCATAGGAACAATGTGGCACAAACTAAGTGGTGAATATGGAAACAAATTGAGTGTTGAGAGGGTAGTAGTAAGCCAAACACAAGACAGTAGAATATCCTCTGAAAAGTGTTTTTATTGGGAAGACTAATCCCAAAAACAAGGCACCAAATATGCTGGATAGATGTAAACTGACCCTCCAATATTAACACCATTTTCCCAGACCATATCACTCTAAAACATTGAAATTTTGATTTTTCCCTTCAAAAAAGGATGTTCCATTAAAACCCTGAAGTTATACTTTTAATATATGATGCAGGAGAGTATTAGGTCTGATAAAAACTATGAAATGTTACTATTGCAGTTTCTTCTAGGTTGAACCCTTTTTTGAGTTACATTGACTGAACTAACATTATTGTTTATCATCAGCATGTTAGCTCAAAGGATCAGTACAGGCTCACAGACCAACGACCAATGCTGTAGACTTTTATTCTTGTGCTCTGTGAGCACCACAAATTAAATTACATTCACTTCCATTACATTGGTCTGGTCGCAGAAGTCTCAGACATATCTCAAAATCTGGGCAACCAAAACCAAAAGTACTTGAATGGCTAAAGTCAGTGGAAGTGGATGCTTTTTACTAAATTGGGTGAACTGATCCATTCGAAATGTGACCAAACCTTATGGAGAATTTTGGGAATTAAGCATTGAGTAATATGTATTATTAGTTCATGAGACATCTGTCCCCTGCCAAAGGCACTTTCCTCTACCCTCCTCTAACCATCATGTCTAATGAAATGGTGTTGATGCTTTACCATTTATCAGCCACAGAGCGCTTGGTCCACCATTATTGATTTGAGAAGGCCAATTGGTTGGGAGGGTGCTGTAAACTGGACGATTTAAAACCTGCATCCTTCATTGTCACATGATGGGAGCAGAATGAGATCGTAAGAGGCCGAATGACTGTAGTGGCAATAAATAAAAAGAACGAAATATAACGTGGCAGACAGACAGCGACTGTCGATAGGATCGGCGTCTCTGATGTCCTCAAAGCGATTATCGGGGCAGGGATGATTAGCTGTGGTGTGAGGTGCTGTAAAAGTGCGGTGCAGGGGACATTTCCTCCTTGTATCTGGGCGCTGTCTTTGGCGAGACAGATGTTGTGCATGAGTAATGACACAACTGTCATGTCACACGAAGGCCGGCCTGCTCCGTGTAGCGAGTAGGTAACAGGGAAGGAGTGTGAGGGCCCGGTAATATCGTAAAACAGTGTTTAAATATTTTAATTTCATTTGTCAGAGGGGCCCCTCCCTTGCACTCCATTACCCTGCCAACCATCCTTCATCAGCTGAATGAGTGCATTATTCATTAGCACTAATTATTTTCACATAACGTCTGCCCCGATATATTTAACCTCCACATTACACCCGGGATAATGGCCTTGTAAAATTGAATTGCGAGAAAGAAGTGGAGTTGGAAAGCTCATTTAAAGAACATAAGAGGCAGGAAAAAAGAGTGAGGGAGGTGCTTTTTGAAGCAGCTGGAGTGGGGGGGTTGACAGGAAGAGTGTTAAGCACTTTGGGACATGGAGCCCCAGAAGTGACGGGACATTTGTTCCTGTCTCATTTGCATGCTAAGAGAAGAGCCCGGTGGTTCTCTGTCGGTTTGAAGAGATACCTAAATGCCCTGTGGGTTGAAGGTGCCCTCCAGCCACCGAGTTAAGATTAGCTCTCCCTGACCCGACACATGACCTCAAAGCATTAATATAAAAACACATGACCCGCACTCTTAGAAATAAAGGGTTCCAAAAAGGTTCTTCCTAAAGGACTGAGGTCCTACCCAGAACCATTTGCTTCTGATGAAGCCTTTGTTTTGAAAGAAAGAGTTCTTCAAGGATTTTTGAAATCTTTTAAGAACTTTTATTGCAAGGATTTGTCAAGGGTTTTTTGTATCATAATATCAAAGGTGAAACTCTTTGTGTACAAGTCACCAAAAAGGGTTCTCTTATAAGGACAAGAACAAAGAACCCTTTATGGTTCTAGTTAGCACCTTTATTTCTAAAAGTGTAAGGTAGCAGAAACAGAAAGCAGACAGGTGAGTCTTTGTTTTTTGTCTTTGTCTCTTTCCAACTCCATCTCTGCTGTCTCTGTCTTTACCTCATCTCCACCTCTGTCTTCATCACTACATCCTACACTTCTTTCTTTCTTTCTTGTTCTTCTACTTACCTGTAGAAGCCCCACTGATGATTGAAACAGGGTTGAATCACCCACTCAGGCCTCATATACCCCACTGAGAAGTCCAGACGTTTTCCATGAGGACAAACTTCAAAACAAACTGAGGACCAAAGGAAGGCTTTATTCCAGCTTTGCTTATTCATGAGACTGACATTCACCAGCATGCAAAATTTAAACCTAAACAGGGCTTGCTGCTCCACTTGCTTTATCTCTGCTCTCTTCTGGGCAAGACTTGTGACCCCATGCCAATAGCTGAGCAAAACTCTCACCCACGCACAAATAAACAGAGTACACACACACACACACACACACACACACACACACACACACACACACACACACACACACACAGATATGCATGCTGGAGTAAACACTTACACACACACTCACATGCAGTAGCTTTAGTACACAAGTTGAAAAAACTGTTAAGGTTATGCTGTGAAAAATCTCAGCTGTTCAGTGAGCTCTGATGAATCAATTAACTGCAGTGACTGAGTAAAATATATTTGTTAATGTTTTACTTTAAGTAACCTCTCCTAGGGTGGATGGATGGGTCAAAGAAACACAAGACTTTCACACAGGAGAACGGGCTTTGTGTCTTGCATGAAACCAAAAGTCAAAGTTGAGTTGATTTTAAAATTTAAGTCGCTGAAGTTATGTTAGATAATTACATCACATGACTTACATAAGTCTTGTGACATAATATAAGATACTTATTTTAACAGAAAACACAATCTTTTTCTAAATCTAATCAAGTACTCTAACCAAACTGTGTGTTTGACGTCACATTACTTACATAATGTAGTTAAGGTCAGGTACGTCTGACGCTGCAGGTACAGTTGTCATATATGTTGCTGTGGGAGCTCATGGTGACCAACCTATTCTTTTGTTTAGGAATGAGGGTGTGTTGTACAAAACCCAAAGATGCTAACGATAATTTATTGTAAGAAGCAACAAATCGTTGTGTTTGAAAAGCTGGAACTATCAAATGTTTGGTATTTAGCCTAAAAAATGACTTAAACACACAATATGTTAATTCTGCTGCTGAGGGTCTGTCTCACTTTAAGACAAAAGAGGTAGTTTGAAGACACTGTGAAGTACTGTGGGATCATGGGAATTGTTTTCTTTATTGTTAAACAACTACCATAGCTGACGAAAATCTATCTGACATAACTAAAAATCACGTTCACAGATGAGGTAATGTACTAAAGTTTTATTTATGTTACGTTTCGTCACGTTTGCCGACATCCCTCCTCAGTCTCTGAAGTATCATAACAACTTGTGGCTTGTAGGAAACGAACAGTTACCTTGAAGAAATCACAGATTTCGTCTCTAGTATTTTTAGACATTTTAATATGGAAATGTTACATATAACGACTTTAAATGATTGATAAATTCTGAAAACACTGAATATTAATTACTTTTGTGCTGATTAACTCCATTAATTAACTATTCTTCACCCCTATTTCTACATTTCATATTGCATATTGCAGATAGTAGCATAGCAAAGCCTCTAGTTTTCCCTGTGACATTAAACAAACATTTTTTTTTGCTTTCGTTGTGCTTTCTTTCTCTGATTTCCTGAGTAATGTTGCAAACAGTGACCACGCTCCTCTCCAGGCTATGTGAGTGTGGATGTGAGTGTACTGCTTTGTATGCTTGATGCCTGGTAATTGCAGTTCATTTCAACTGGGAAAAAATATTATTCTCACGCCTTTCTGTGTTACGCCCAGAAGGCAGCGCTCTCTATGTGCAAAGTATCTGTCTCTCTGACATTTAGATTTGCCTTTTAAAGATGACATTTGTCAAAACTGGCATTTCTTCATATGTTTTCTAGAGGCGACAAAATTATTCTTTTACATCCCAGTCAGAGTGTTCATATAAGTGTGTAATTTATCCAGCCTTAAGTTGTTTTGTTTCCTTGGTAATGTTGATATTATTTTATGATGCAGTAAAATTGTTATCTCTGTCTGATACTGATATCAGTGTCTGATAGTTGCACCTGTCTGAACATTGTCTTTACTTAAACCATGCTTGTTCTAATAAATGCTTCAATTTTGCATTTAAAATCTAAATCACAGGTGAGTCTGAGCATGAGTTACCATCTCCTGGCTGCGTCTGCGGTGTCTCAGGCTGAGAGAGTGCACGTCTCATCTGCAAAAAAAAAAAAAAAAGTGCACATTTGTCACAGTTGTCATATGAGGGTGATTTATATGTGGCACAAATAACCCATACGGCAACAGCTTGAAAGGTTTGGATGGCAGTTGATAGTTTTTGGGTGTCTGACGGAGGATTAATGGTGTTCTGAATGCACAGTTATTGAGTAGACATGCTCATCTTTGAATGACTGGAGATTTCCAATTACTGCACTCCGGTGCCTCGCAATGAACCTTTATCCATTCTGCAAATGAGCATGCTATCCCTAAATAATTTCCTCAACAAAGATGGTGCTGCACATTATGAAATATTCACAACTCAATTTTCCTGCTCTATCAGACTTTGGAAAGATCCATAATTACATGATAATCCACAGTGTAATTCATTTTGGGGACTTTGGGAATCTGAGTTCTCTTCTCAGTAAAATGTTAAATATGTTGGTGAAATGGGATAAAGCTGCTTTGTGGGTATTTGGGATTGTTTTTAGGGGATTATGTGTGACAATCTTGTTTTACTATTATTTTTTTTACAAAGCTGAAATCTTCAGGGTCATTGAAAAAGTCAGCACTAATGAGATACTGCAGCCAGGCAGCTGATACAGCCGTACTTTCAGACAGACTTAGAGACAATTATACAGTAAATAAATGAACAGAGAGACACGGTGCAGAACAGTCTACACTCTTTGAAATAAAGGTACTAACTAGAACCATAAAGGGTTCTTAGTCATCTCCCCATAGGAAAAAACTGTTTGGTTATTGGTAGAACCTTTTTTAAAGATTCCACTCCCTTTCAGAGAGTTCTGCCAAGAATCCAACATAAAGGGCAATAACTAGAACCATATGCTAACCGCTTTACCCAGGACCCCTGTGACAGGTTCTACAGAGAACCCTTTTATGATGTAATGGTTGCATCCGGGTCCTGTCTTAGGCCTTTCCCAGCAACACTGAACCAGCCTGGTTCAGGTTCACGCACCTACTTTTGAACCATTCACAGCATTTTCAACCGGTTCCATTCAAGATCCTTGGAACCTTGATGCTATCAAATGGCCCAGCGCACATTTCCACCAGTGTTGAGTGGAATCATTGTAATCAAGGGTTTCATCAACAGGGGGCTCTGCACAATGCACAGCGACCTCTAGAATATGGTATAATGGTTCAAAATTAGGTACTTCAACTGGAACAGGGATGGTTCTATATTGGCGGGAAAGGCCTACCAGAGGGTTCTATGGAGGATCCTCTTATAATCCAAGGGTTTTATCTTGAACCCACCCAGAATTAGTGATGGGTCTCATTGATATTTTATTGATACTACTACTCTTATTGATATTGCTGATTGTTCCGGTACTCTTTTTGGTATTTTTCAGTACTAACTCTCTTCCAAATGGAAGCCTTAGTCTTACAAAGAACCTCGACAAACCATTTCCGAAGCAAATAATTCTGGGTAGAACCCTTTTGGAAGCCTTATTCCTAAGAGTGTAGCTACATAAAGTTTCCTCATAAGTGGCTGTAATATTGTGAGAATGGCAGCTTTATATTAACTAACAGCACCCTATCACATTGTAATTTCAGATATGGTATAATAATATAAAGTAATAGACCAGTATTAGAAACCAGTAGGAGTGGAATGATGTTGGATTATGGCTCGCTGGCCAGAAATGTGGGGTTAAAGTTCAGTTAATGTGCAGCACACATCTACGCTCAGAAGAGGCATGTGTCAGCTATATTGGCATTTTAAAGGTAAACAGAGAGGGTCTGTTAGGCTCGAGACAGAAGGCCATTTGGCCAACATGGTCGTTGCCCATCTGTGTGAGCATACAGTGGTCCACAAATGAGGATAAGTATATTATCTGCACATGAATTTACATTGAATTGTGAGCCATAAAGAGTGTGCTTCACATTTCCAGTGTAGCTGCTGCCACACACTTGTACAAGTTTATAATGTATAATACAATTTAGACAGCACTATCTCACCATAAGATATTTAAGAAAGTGGGCCATAAAAAAATCCCTTAGCCACTGGCTTTAAAGCCAATAAAGTTAAATGGAGCCGCTGACATTTTTAGTATTGCATTATTGTAAGTCAGCCCTCCAATTGCACGTGAGTGTGCAGTCGATGAGGTGGAGAGTGTCAAAACAGCTGTCAGTCACCGCGACAGAACGCTCGGCGAGATGACGTTAATGACGCTCTTGTTAAAATGCAAAGCCCAAGTGATAACACTGCCGAGCTTAAAGGCCAGAGCTGTCACAGCAGCAGAGGAGGAGAACACGAAGCAGAGCGGAGCAGTGTGGTGGAGAGGAGTGTGGGAGGCTGCTGGAGTTCATAGATACAGAACACGACACCGACTGTACAGGTGACACCAATTTTACAGGTGAGCCATGTTGTATCTACCTACAACTTGAAAAAGAACTCATTCCTCCTGAAAGTTTTCATGTTTTTTTGCTTTTCAACATTAAAAATGTCAAAGTGGAAACAGATGTCTACAAACGTTTTTAAATAAATACAAATATAAAATAAAAACATTTTGCATGCATACATTTTCCCCTTTAGTTTTGGAAGTCACATCATTAGTTAAGTAAGGGTCACCTGTGTGTGGGCAACGGGTTTCAATAGATCTTTTTCACCAGTCATATTAATATGAAACAGAAGGTTAAGATACAGGTATTACCAATGATACTAATGAAGGTCATGTTGTAATTAGTGTGCCAGAGCTTTTTCAGTGAGCCAACATGGACAATAGCAGCACCCTGACTGTGCTTGACCTGAATGGAACATTCATTATTATCAGTGGTAACACCTGTGTTTATCCTACTATTTCATGTCAAAATGTCGGCTGTGAAAAAGCTCTAAGAAAAACGAACACTGCACATCACTGAACATCCCTTGAGGCATAGTTAAGTCAAAGATTAAGTTTTTGGGTTCAGAGCCAATTTATTTTTGGTCGAAAAGCTCCAGATGGGTCCAAATTAGGTGTGCTAACTGCAATGCAACCTGTTAAAAGTTGGTGGAAAAGGGGGTACAAGAGACCTACTTTATGCAGCTTTATAGGAAAGTGGCAAAGACTATAGCCAGCCAGAAGGCACATGGGAGACTCTGAAGTTAAGGTGAAGAAAGTTCAAAGTCGGATAAGACAAAAATGTAGCTTTTAACCATCAGACTAAATGCCATGTTACACTGCACATCATCATGAATATACTGCACCACCCCCACATTTAGCATGGTGGTGGCCACCTTGGAAAGTCAAATATTCAATCTCTTTTAACTCAATGTTTTTGTCTTTACCAGCTTCTGAGGAAAATATCTGTCTCTTTAGCTGTTAAACGCTCCCATATCCTACCAGTAGGTGTCCAGATGTGCAAAGCTCATTCAAACCTATCTACACAGACTCAAGACTGTAACTGCTGCTAAAGGTGCATCTGCTAAATACTAGAGAACCACACATAAGTCTCAAGTCTCATTGGACTTGGAGGAAGGTATCATGTATTTTCAAGTCAAAAGGCTCAAGTCCAAGTGAATTCAAGAGTCAGTTGGTGTTAAAACTCCAAGTCGAGTTCAAGTCTTTTTGTCAAACTGAATCTGAAGTAATCACATTTGTTATTTCAGTGTTCTTCAAGTTCACTCCATTGTTAAATACTGACTAAATACTTCTGCAAACTAGTATTTTGTATTTTACATTTGCCGTTAATGTAGATCAATCTGTTTCTACACTGGCGCAAAAGAATCTTTTTGTTGATCAGTGTAAAATAACACATTAAATGTACTTCTTTTCTATGCTGTAAAACATCTAATTATGATCAGACGTGGTAAAATATATGAGAATACGAGGCTGTGGGAGGATGAGGCCAGCGTTCAGAATACTGCACACCTCAGTCTGTTGTTAGCAACATTTGTCATTTCCCTCTGAAAAAAGACATTTTTGTCAGCGTAATCAAACCCTGATGTCTCTCATTTTCTCAACACCATTTTGTGATGAATTCCCATCTGCAAAGTATTTCCGAATACTTTGCCCAAGGAGGTGTAATTTAAATAATATCAGTCACCGTGCTGCTGCCAGAATAAGAATTATGTCCACGCTAATATCTCATCTGACACGCAGCAGAGGAGAGACTTTCCTCCTGAATAACAAGAATGCAATAATTCACCCGACGTTATTATCAACCTAATTACAATGGGAAATATAGTCGAGACCCTTTTCCTGCTTGAATTCAGAACAAATTAGCAAAATGATCAGTTATGTTAATCTTGTTCAGGATGGTTGACTATCATTCATTTAAAGACCGCAACAGAGATGTTTAATGGGCTTGAATTACCAGAGAAATTGGGTAAAATGAGGCCACAAACTAAAACACATACTCAACTCAATTCCTTCTCCCTGGTCTCATTTAAAGGTCACATGAACCGTATAAATATTAAACATTCATATCAAATTTACCATAGTATGCAAACTAACCACACACCAAGAGTCATCCCATTTTCCAGACATATTTTCATAATTATATCACTATAACAAATTTAATGAGAGCAATCAGCACTGAACATTTTTGCCTCCGAGGAAGCAGAGGTCCCAGTCAGTCACAGTGGTACTTCTTGGTCATTCTCTATTAATTTGCAGAGTGTGTTCTCCAAGTGTCAGGGTCTTGGCACGTCGTTCCCCGATGACTCCTACCTCCTAGCCCGCTGCACAAGGGGGGCCCTAATTAGACTCTCATGTGTATTTAATGGACTCGCTGCCTTTGGTCCTGTGAGGGAGTGCCTGATGCTACAACCTCTGTACGATGGTCCCTCCACACATGGGAGTCACTTTAGAGAGGAATTCAGTGTGTAATGTGTGTGTGTGTGTGTGTGTGTGTGTGTGTGTGTGTGTGTGTGTGTGTGTGTGTGTGTGTGTGTGTGTGTTTGACAGGGCCCAAACCTGAAGCCAAACTGCAGCAGTCCAGTGTTTTGTGTCATTTTTCCTGCTTTGTCCACTCTTGGGATCCACGAGTGAGTCTGTAAAGCACACACAAGGAAACAAAAACACAATTTTCATTATTATCTTTTACACATTTTTTTGATGTGTGTGAATTTGTTTTGTAGGCATTACCTCTTATGTATAAAACGGTGCAGTTGGGGTCTTTGACACAAGTAATGCATCATTTTCTGTCACAGACTTCTGAAACATGTTATGAGTTTAAATTAATGCAGTGATTCTCAAAAAAGGTTAAAAAAACAACAACAACAACAAAAGAAAGTCTTGACACATAAACCTGGGGCTTCCAGGACTGCAAACAGAACATTGTTGAATTATGAAAACAATGTATCTTCTCACTTTTCCCTCAAAATATTTAGCTATGTTTATTGTTTGATTTTGTATGTCCTGAGATGTCCATCTCTACGTGTACAATTTGGATGAATGAACAGCAGAATTAGTGTCCTGTTAACTGGATTTTTAATAGAGACTATGTCTTCAGGACACAGTGAGGTCTGTGGATCATCCAGTCAGTGGGAACACTGATTCTGCAAAGAGATGTTGCTGTTGAATGTTTTGAATTTTATAAAAGTATTATTTTGGTATTTTTTTTGCCTTTTTTGGACAGCTGTTAGTACAGACAGAAAGGAAACAATGGGCAGAAGGATTAGGTAAAAAAAGTCTTGACTAGAACTGAATTGGAGATGTGACAGTTATATGTGTCTTAAATACTCTGCCATCAGGATACCTCTTAAATATAATCGTTTAATGCTTTTAGCACCACAAATTAAATGTATTCATTCCGTTGTGTTGAGAAAAAGCAGAAATATCAAAGACATACATCTCAGAAAACCTGGACAAATAAAACCAAAACCATCTGCAAGGCTAAATACCTCTGAGTGAGACGGTAAGTGAGAAAATGTTTGGTGAACTGACTCTCTAAATGAAAAGCACAGATAAATCTGCTCATAAATCACAGAAACACTCTAAAACACGGTCACAGTTTTGATTCTGCACATGGCCGAGTGGCTGCTTAACTCTTGTCCATTTGAATGGTTCCACTTTCAGATGCGGCCTCTTCTAATGAGGACAGACATCTGGACCAATCTCACAATACGGGGCTGTGATGAATGTGACCCCTGTGGTAAGCCCTTGCCCCCAACCCCACCAGGACACATAAAGCAGGAGCACAGCCCCTGTTAAAGGGCTGCACAGGAACATAAATCGGTCCTGGCGCTTCTTAACTGTCCAATTTGCATGGCCCCTACACAAAGAGGCTAACGATGTTTTACAAGACAAACATGCACAAAGATGTCCACAAAAACATTCATGCAGGTAGATGAAAAGGATATACATGTTTGTGTTTTTGTGTACAGTATAAAGTATGCTTTTGTGTAATTTTTTTTATCTGTCTGACGCAACTGTTTTGATGTGACAAAATCTTGAAACTACAAACACAAATTCTGGAAAAAAAATACAAAAAGACAAAATCTTTGAGAGAAGAGCAAAAAAAAAAAAATGTTTAAAAGTGAGTGAAAAAGAAAACACAAAGACAGGATATAGAGAAGGAGTGAGACTGCCGATGGGAAAAGGCAAGATGAAGAGGGTTGGTGAGATGGGAGTCTGGGTAGTTTTATCTGGTGGGCAGGGAGACGGTGGCGGGAGGATCTGTCTCTGTTAGAGAGAACACGGCCCTGTTATTAAAGCCATTCATCACTGGCTGAATATTCTCCCTTTAATAGGCTCTGTCGTTAATTACCCAGCTTTGTCAAGATAAGGAGTCAGGGGCTCTCTGTTTTCTCGGCCGGTACACAGACAGGCTCACAAGTACACACACACACGCACACACGCACATACTTGAACACATCAGCAGGTGATGGGACACATTTTCACAGACGCAGACGCACGAGAAGGCATACACATGTCAAAAGAAACATTTTTTACCTTTCGCTTTCTGCTTCTCTTAAAAAAATTAAGTGTTCAAATGCAACAACAGTAACACATGTACAATGTAATGCAATCCAACACAACCGCCCAAGAAATATTACCCCTGTGAAGCTTATCATGTTCAATTCTTGCAAACGACTGTCAGAGAGGTGTTGATTCAACTCAGAGTTGTACTGGATTGCATCAAATTGCACAACTTCCTAACTATCCTCTCTCCTCCTAGATTTTTTTTCTAGAATGGGTCTGAAACAATTAGTCAATCGATTGATTATTTGATAGACAGGAAATTAAAAAACTGCAGTCTTGATATTCAATTAATTTCTTTTTCTGCAAAAAAGCCAAAACATCATTGGCATTGGTGTCTTTAAAAGTGAGTAATAATTATCCCTGTCACAACAGCAGTGCTGGAGACACATGGTTGCCAATCACCCTCATATCTTTTGGAAAAATTGTCTGAACATTCAAATATTTTGGGCTAAAATGAGATCCAAGTAAGATTTTGGGATATGAAATTCAAGGACAATGAGAGAAACTCCCGCACACTGTCTTTTTCTGCTGAAGCAGCTGTGGGAGTTTCTCTCATTGTCCTTGAGTTGCATCTTCCTCTGAGGCACCTGTCACACATTCAGGTGTGCAGAGATCCTTTTCTACATCTTTGGGCGTTATGAAATCCCTAATGATGTTATGGTCCAACTATTTAGGTGTAATAAGAGAAAATGTGATTAAAAATACTGCTCTTTGTGTAAAATAATATTTATTGCTAGTAAAAATGCAATCATAAATAGCTGGTACAAACCTGAGTCTCAAGCAGCGGATGAACATAATCAAGCAAATCTTTGTCATGGAAAGGACGACTTTCCTTCTTCAGAAAACAGTAGAAATAGACATCCTATATTACAGCAGACTGACTCCACTTTCCTGTGACTTTCCTTTGGACAATGCAGGACATATGACATGATATATTATGATTACCTATCTGGCATGCCTCCACTCTGTGTTCTATATATTGTATAAAGTTCTTTAAATAAAAAGTATTTTAAAAAGTGAGTAAATCTGGTTTTCTTTTTTCTTCTACAGCAGAACATACCTAAGCACACTGACTCAAGTATTGTACTGGAGTAGGTCTCTACTTCACTACAGTTCAGAGGAAAACATTGTGCTATATTTATTTGACAGCTTTAGTTGCTAGTTACTTTTCAGATTAAGATTTTTAAAAAGCAAATGTATCATCAGTTTATAAAATATGGAGCATTTTTTTAGATTAAACTACAAAACAGTATAAAACAGTTAAAATTTGTTCAACTACAACAGTTAAATGCTACTCACACATTAGTGGATTAGTAATAATAATCCAGTATACTGTGATATTATACAATAATAGCATATAACATTCACAGGGCCCATGTTTCTGTATTATGAGTACTTTTACTTGTAATGGAGTATTTGTATATCTAAGGATTCAGTAAGGTAGACTTCAGTAGTAATATGTTTGAAGATGTCTCTTTGGCCTCTGGGAACTTGAGAAAATGATCGACAGCTTCATCAACGAAAATAACTGTTCCAGCTGTTGCAGCCATGCAATTAAGCAAGAAACATATCAGCAGATTAATCAATAATGAAAATAATCATCCTAGTGTATAGTCCTGTGGTGGTAAAGGACCCCAATGAAGTCTGACCACCCCTGCTTTATTTAAGTGTGTCCACTCATATCAACACAATTCATACGAGCACTTAAAAGGTGTCATTATCAAGTTAGTCCACTCATTTATGTCTTTCACTTCATTTATGTTGAGCTCACTGTGTTAGCTGCTCTGTACAGAAGGCTTTAGGACCACAACATCCTCCTCCTCCTCTGTATCCCTAATCAGACTCTTTTGTGCTCCTTTTATAATTAGCCACTTAACTACCCGGCAGAATGGAACTGTGGCTGTGAAGCATTTACAAGGCTACTCGACAGGACACGCCAGCACCTTTTGTTTAGCAATTAGTTTGTCTGTGAAAGGGATAAGACAAATAGGCAGGGAGAGCATCTGGTGGCCTCGTAGCTCTTACTGCCTGAGACAGAGAGAAAGAAGAAGAGGGGCAGAGACGAAGAAAGAAAGAGGTTCAGAGCCTATCAGCAACAATAAGGATCGTACCACAAGGATTTGCTACAAGGGCTGTAAAGTTTACAGTCTGAGGAAACTGATCTGGAAATGAATAAAGCAGCTCTGACAAATATGATGATAAGAGACTCAGAGAGGGCTGTGTAATAGGGACCTATTTTTCGCACGCTACTGATTAAGAACTGGCTAAGTGTCTGAGGAGATTCCCCTGTGCACAATGCAGCACAGGCAGAGTTTAGTATGCGTCCCAGTAGGGTTTCCTTTAGTACCCAGTCATTTACATTGTAGTTATCCGAAGATGGAAGAAATGCAAGGCAGCGTGACAACCGCTCCATTGATCCCTTTGGCCTGATTAGCTCACCAGTGTACCGTCAAAGCAAACTAATCAGATACATTGATCATGGAATACTTTTTAACGCTTCCCCAGGCAATAATAGGATTTTTCTCAAGTCAAATTACTAGTTAGTTATCTGTTGAGATGTGACGCCAGACATTTGGGATTTTAACATTTCCTGTGAGATGTCAGCGAGAGTCAATGGCTCGATTTCAAGCTCTATAACTGTTGAGCAGCAATACCGGAATGACGATAAAATGCCATTTAATCTGCTGAAGCGTTGTCATAATTTCTTTAAACCTGGTTTTGTCAGACTTATAGTGATGATAAGAATAATAATAAGGTTACTCACTTCTTCTGTTATGCCGGCTCCATGACACTCTCTGCTCCTTTCACTTTTTGTCCAGAAGAGGTTGCTGTGTTCCCTGCATACAACAGGAGGAGGATGGTCATGACAGATCCCAAACACTTCCTTCTAAGAGACAGAGAGGGAATGACAAGGAGACAGTGGGTGTACAATCACTGGAACAGAAGATCTGTTGAATGTAGGGTAACACTTTATAGTAAGGGTACATGAATTAACATGAATTCATGCATGTAGTACTTTATGAACTATCAGGAATGCACAATAATTAATGGTAAAGAACAATACATCAATTATTGCAACAGCTAAGGTATTTCAATCATCACAATTTCTGAGTTGTTAATTATTATTATTTCTTCTTTATATGTAAGTCTGCAGTTAAAGGGACAGGACAAAAAAACTGAGCAGTCACAGCAGTGCTCATGAATCCTGTGTTTTAATGTAAACATGATTAACTAAGCATTACTTCTTCATGACTTTATCATGTTTGTGGCCCTTCAAATTAGGTGGTGATCTGATCCATCTTTAATAGAGATACACAGAAAGGTTATAATTTTTTTCAGTGTGTGTCCTACCAACAATTAAACACATACACACAAATATTCTGTTTTGCACTGGAAATAGAAACTAGACAATAAATATAAACAAGTATATATGCAAATATACTTCAGTTGAAAGGAATAATCTTATTTAACATATGATAAATGGTGGCATAATAGTGAAATCACATTTATTAACTTTTTGTTTCTTATGAATACATAATAGAAACAAATTTTCTTCCACTACCTTAAATTCCTCCAGGATTTAGCTAGCTTGTTTTGGCATTGTTGTGGCCTAAAATGCTACATTTCATGGCAGCTTTTCTGGAAATTGTGATGCATGTTGTAATGTTTTATGCATTTTTTTTTTTGCAAAGAAATTGTGGGAGCAAGTGAAAATTGCAAACAATAAAACAGCATTTTTATTTTAAATTTACAGGGGCCACAAACACGATGAAGTAATAGTCATGATTGTAACGCTAGAAATTCAATTGAATGTACACTGCTGTGACTTGTCAGTTTTTTGACCTGCCCCTTTAACTGCAGAACTGTTATGAAGACATAGGCATCAGAAATACTCAGAAATCATAATAACTTTACTTGTTGCATTAATTAATATGTTGTTTTTGTGTTAAGTTGTGCATGAAAGACTGTTCATTCTTGTACGTTCCTGATAGTTTATGAGGTACCACATGAATGAATTCATGTGTTTTTTTGCAGTCAGGTATGATAATTCATGTACCATTATTATGAAGTCTTAATACGATTATGAGAACAAGTTCAAATCAAGATGTGCTGTATATATATAGATCATATTTACCATCATTTCTGTTTATGTGGTGTCTGGGCAGCACATTTTCTCCCTAAATATCGGATCCAAATGAGAGAAATATTTTTGTTGTCAGCCTGCAGCCCCTCAACACTGAACATCTACTAATTGATTATTGATGTCATTTTCATCATTGACAGTAGGGGGCAGGATCCATACATTGATGAAACTTCCATCATGTGCAGGCCCAGTAATTGTACTGTGATGCCTATTAACACACAGTTAACACAATTACACAGCTCAGGAGAATAATATTTTGCTTGCTGTCTCTCATGTTTATTTGCCAGTTCTGTCTATTTAGTTTCAAACAACTACTTTTGAAGGGGATTTAAATGAAAAAAAAAGAGCTTGGCTTCCATCTTCAGAGTTAAATATTCCTCATCCCATTTACACCAATATCTAAACAAGCCTCACGACAGAGCCTGAACAGCTGTGAGAGGTACGAGTCTCTCTCTGATACCTGTGTTCCCGTGATGCCGGTGATCAAACGCCGTGATAGCATAACATCCCTTCCTGTCTGTCACACCCTCAGGCTAAAACATCAGCAGAGCGCCTTGCAGCTGGCAAATGTTCTCATGACAAAGTTAAAATGTCTCGATTAATATCTGACTACTCTGCTTTTTTTTTGTCACTTATCCATGTCTCTGCTCTCCGTCTTGTGATTTCTGCTGGATTCATCCACCTTGCTTCTGTTTCTGTACCAGCAGGGAAACATCTGATTCAGAGGAACTGAAGAATGCGTCTCTGGTTGTTTGAAGAGTGGGCTTTGTACTTATGATGCTTTGATGACTGTTTCTGTCCAGATTCAAAGGCGTTTGTGCCTGTAAAATCATGTCAAAAAGATATCTGAATGTTATAATACTAGGACAAAATGTAAACGCAGTAGATGCTAAATGTCATTACACTGTGACCACCAACTGATAAATTGCAGCAATAAGGTGAAACCATTGCCATCATTTCTTAATTTCACTGATAAAATATCTCCAAATGCATTCTATACCTGTGGGTCCCAATGTTTTTGACTTGTCTCTCCTTAAAACAAAGCAACATCTGCTGGGGATGTAACAACATATCGATTATCACAATATGATAAAAAAAAAAAAAAAGTCATGATACCATGATGGACTGTTTCATTTTATTTTATAAATGACTGACTGTTGCATTCATTTTGTTTTGCAGCTGTACTTACATAACTCACAAATTCATTGCCAAAGACAATTCATGCCATTTTTTTTTTACATGCTTAGGTCATGCCTGCTACTAAAATTTGTTTGAGTCACCTTTCTGTTTTTTGATTGTGATAAATATCGTATCTTTGAACATTCATTTTTAACAAAATAAATCTTTATAACAAATCAGTAAATTAATATAGAATTTCACAAGAAAATAGGCAGCATTTTAGAAAGATCTGGAAAATAAAGATCATTTTGTGTAGCAGAACAACACGATCTCATGGGATGCATAAAAGCACAGCACTTTTAAGGACATTTCACATGTAATGAGCTTTTCTCATGTCATTAAATACTGTTTAGTCTGGTGCATTTTATGAGTTTTGGACAGTCAGGTGACCTCTCATTGGTTGGATTTAGGCAACAAAACTTCTTGGTTAGGTTTAGGAAAGATATTAGGTATCAAGTAAGACACGTAAATTTACCTACTAAAGCTAAAATAAGTCATCGTTAACTTCTGATTTTACACAAAACGTGAACTGCACTCAAGGGTACAAGTCTTGTTTTTGTTTGGCCCAACTATCCACCTCGACCTTCTCAGTACAGGGACTTTGTTGCTCTTCATATTATGTCATCTGACATTTTTTTCTCCATGACATTCAAGCCTACATAAGTACAGACAAAATGCTGTGAAATCAGGGCTGGGCAATATTCAATACTCATATGCCATTGGTGAAACCCGGATGAGCAGAATAAACTTTTGACTCTGTGCTATCCCAGTCATCATCTCAGGACTCCTCAGATTTGTTTTGTGGCCCCTCTGGAGGGTCCTGACCCACAGGTTGGGAACCAGTGCCCTAGACGGTCCACCCATGCCAGGAAGTGAGAGTCCCATCAGTGCTGTTTCTCCTTCCTTTGCATTAGTTAATGTCTCATCTATCCATCAACTTTTAACCAGGCTTCATGCATGATGGTGTGTGACTTAAAAGCCTGGCTAGTCAGACCTAATTAGCCAACGCCTAATCAGACAAGGTCCCTGTACAAGGACACAAAGTGGATTGTGGGGAGCAGTAAAGGCGTTGTCTGTGGTTGACTCAGCAAGAGGGACACAAAGACTTACAGGCAGATGACGACCCCATCTGTGCTGCAAAATGTTTGATGGTCTGATTCCATTTAACTAAAAATAAGACTTAAAGGAACAATATGTAACAATGGCACATCCAGAAATGAGTGTCACAGTCCAAATAGTGAGTTGGAACCATATACAGTATATTAAATAAGTTGAAATCCCATTTAATATGAGATCTTTGGTTGAAGTGAGTTGTTTCCCCCTGCCCCTTCCTCCCCAGACTCGAGGAAGCTCAGGAATACTGCAGGAGCGCAAGACGGCCGCCACATCGTAATTTGACAATAGCAAGTGATGACGAGTCTCAGTTGTGTGTCGATGTAAACAAATTTAACTCATTGCATTAAATTGTTGTCAGAGAAGCTAGTATTTCAACTTGGCATATTTCCTTAATCTCTGATTACGTATGCTCATTTTATGTTTCATTAAATATATTACAGATTTCTCCTTTAAAGTAAATACATATGATAAACTTCCCTATTCTTCAAACAATCTCCTCTCTCCAAATTTCTGTGTTCCTCTTGTGTCTCTGTTTCCACATCTGTTAAATAACCCCCCTGTTAATCATTTCTGTAGTGTTGCCTTTTTACTGGACCTCAGAGACACAAACCCTGGTGTACCTGTTTGGAGTTTGATTAACACTGCATTTTAGCACACACACTATTCAAACCCAGCGGAGGGAGCTTAAAAAGCTAATGTAGCCTGTGGTACAGGACAGATGGAGAAGTGATAAATGGGGAAGAGGGATGCGAGTCAATTCTTGTTGGCTTCATTGTGTCAAAACTGGCCTGACATGGAAATGCTGAATTGGAGAGGGGATTATTGAGGGTGGTGTAATCTAAGAGGAGAGGAGAGCACTTCAGAGGACAGGACACCAGATAGGAGAGGACTAGACAGGAGGAGGCAGAACAGCAGTACAACAGCCATGTCTCCTCACTCTGTCAGTCCCTGTGCACTAAAATATTGAAAAGCTTTTGTTTTGCCTAGTTAAACATGCACTGATGTGACACAAACTGTGAACAATGCCATTTCACACACACGGGAATCCTCTCTGTTTATAATTCATGATCAAGTGACGACGGCAGCAGCCATGCCCCACAGTTTGCTCTCAACATAATCCAGCTGGTACATACATACTTTAAAAAAATCATTTAGCTCAGTAAAGATATAACAGTGTAAAAATGAATGTACATGTCAATCTTAATGATTTCAAAGTGTATTTTCAGGAACAAATAAGCAAAAACGACCCGTTTTAATGGGCTGAGGTTGTTTATCTCCATCGGTGAGGCGAGTGAAAGAAGAGTTTGTTGTCCTGTCTGTGTCTCTGTAACATCATATGTGTAAATAGAGAATTGAATAAACTAGAAAAGTTGAAAAAGGTGACTTTAAAGCCCATTATAACTTTTTTCCCCAACAGTGGCACATTTTCTTGCTGAAAAGGGACAGTGCTGGGGTAATATGAAACTTAGTTAGATGCAAGTACAGATGTTTTTTGAGCATATAGGTCAGTCTGCAGTTCTCACTGGACCAGACGCCGGTCGCAGAGAGGCTTAAAGCAAAATCCTGAAAGGTTATCTGAGGAAAAGGGGAAGAAGAAGTTCTAAGAAGATATTACAAAGGCTCCAAAGCGCAATTATCTATTTCTTACCTCACATCAGTTTCATCTGTTACGAGACTCTCCTTTCTTTCCTGCAGCCCATTGTCCAGAAAACAGCTCTGTTAAGAAAAATTACTTAGGGTGACTTTATTTATGTTGGCTTCAACAGGTACCTGGCTGGAATTTAACTGAGTTAGTCACTGCCTCAAAGTTAAAAAAACAATTGAGTTTAAATGTTTAGTTTGTTAACTTATTTTAATGAGACACTATATAATTGTCTCTATATATTGCTCTCTATAAATAGAGACAACATACAGTACCGTCTATAAGAAAAGTATATATAATAGTATTAAATAATTAGTATTATATTATAGTAGAGCTGCAACTATTATTCCAATAATTGATTAGCTGTCAACTATTAAATTGCTGGTCAACTATTCGTCAAATATTTTGATAACTGATTCATTGTTTTGTGCCATTTTTTAAGACAAAAAAAGTCAAAATTCTCTAATTTCAGCTTCTCACATCTGAATATTTTCTGGTTTATTTACTCCTGTGTGACAGTAAACTGAATATCTATCTATGCCATTTGAGAACATCACCTTGGACTTTGGGAAACACTTATTAGCACCATTTTCTGACATTTTATGGGCCGAACAACTAATCGATTAATCGAAGAAATATTTGCCAAATTAATCGACAAGGAAACAATCATTAGTTGCAGGCCCATATTATAGATTTACATATATAATAACAGTAAAAGTATAATTATTTACTGTTTTAAATGTCTGTCACTAAAAGTAGAGGCTTGTTCACTGTATCAATTCTTTATTTTATCTTTTAGATTTATGAATGCATATATGTGTTTTGACATTCACTGACATTTTACATTAACTAGGTAACCTCGTAATTGTATGTAAGAGTTTGATCAAAGCTTGGATTAACTGAATAATTTCTCCCAAAGAAAAAGTTTCTAATGAAAACACTTAACCTTATTTGGTAAATCTGGCAGCCTGATGACAACACAGAGGCACCTGTGTTGTTTCCATGTTCTCAAAAACACACTGCAGAAGAACACGTGTGCATTTCTGAGATTCAGTATATCACTGACTGATACAATAAATACAATATCCATACAGTCAGAGTCACAGCTCACCTGTGACATAAATAATGTCACACCTCATGGGAAGGCTGACTCAGGTCCAGGCCGGGGCTAAATCCAGTCTCTTGGCTACCTGAACCCTTAAGACACAGAGATAGGGATTCAGCAAAGGCACACTGATCATCCCACAGCATAAAAGACTATTCAGAAGGACCTACACACACACGCGCGCGCACACACACACACACACACACACACACACACACACACACACACACACACAATCTCATACATAGACTTCTGGTATGTCGTGACCATGAATTATACATCTCTCTAGAGGATTTGGTCTTTTTGCTTTCCTCTTCTTATCCTCTTTTATTTTTCCATTTTATTTTTTCTCTTTGTAAAAATCGACAACTATATGACGATTAAGCTAATACAAGAAAAGCAGTGTTTTTACCATCAAAACACTCGATCAGTCAGCAGAAAAGGTTTTAAATGATCTGCATCAGAGACATATGAGCAGAAATAACAGTGGATGTTGGATGAATGCAATTTTAGCCTGTCATGGATACCTCTGTGCTCATATCTACAATATCTTTTTCTTTTTTTTCCCTGTCTGCATGTGTAAATGAAACCAAAACCTATTTTTTAAGGAACCTCACTGTTGATAATGTCTTATTTTAGAGCATTACTCTTAAAACCCCATACATATAAAATGTTCGTGGTAAAAAAGTCACTCATGATGAATAAATTATTTCATCATCACTGTGGGGAACCTGATTTCTACTGACATTCAACGAACATGTTCTCAGAAGATGTGGAGGTACGGGTCAGCAAATTAAACTGTAGCAGTGTGTGTGTGTGTTGGTGTGTGTTGTGAGAGACTGCAAGTGTCTCAGATAAAACAAACCCCACATACAACAGCCCAGGGACACTGCAACCATAATTGTGCAGGTGGCATTTTAGAAATACTCACACAACGGGGGTCAATTTCTCTTCAGGTCACTGAGAATGACATCATCAAACTACTATTAACTCTGCAAACAATCCTAGTCCGGCCGCGTCTGTATTGACAACGGATTCCTTCAAAACAAACAGCAGGCTGCGGGCTTTGCCCTCAATCTAAAACCATAACCTCAGAGTGAACAATAGAGAAATGTCCATCTAGGCAGGAACACTGAGGAGAGGAGAACTAAAAATGACATGGCAAACAAATCATGGCAAACAACTGCTTCTCCCTCATCTCCAGCGTTCCTGTTCTTTCTGGCAGGTAGGCACTCTTATTCTATACCTGTCTACCAGTATTAACGCACATGGCACCATACAAACTATATATGTACCTACATTAGTAGGACAAAGCATGCAGACAGACCAGACTTCCTGTACCTCATCTGATTAACCCCTTAACTGGATGTTTCCACGCACAGAACGAGTTTTGTGAATATGACATATACAGCGTGCCCTTGTTTTAAGATGTGAGCTCCACAGCGGTCCGGTGAGCCCACGAGGGCAAGGTGTGTATTGACATACAAACACGAGGAAAGCGTCCCGATGCAGTCCACTGTTTTTCTGTAATAATAGCTAGCAGCCCTGCCGTTAAATAATTAATGAAGTCTATCCAATACAAAGTGTATGGCACGCAGACTGCACTCCACTGCCTTTCCATCTCATTCTCTATCTCCCCTGGTAGACACAATGCGCATGACTGGGCTTACCTTTTGTTTGTTTGTAGTATCACCACTAGGACTATTATTACGTATTCAGAGTACAGTAATAATAATGATAATTATAATAATATAACCTTCCATAGCGGATGAAACAAAGTGCTACACAAGACAATAATATCAGTAATACCACCAAGATACCGACGATGCTACCATCCGACTACTGTTTGCCTTACTTTGCAAATTAACTTACTTCCTACTTTAAGGGCAATGTCATTTAATGTAAATGGTTTAATCAGATAAAAGTCAGGTTGTAATCACAGACAGTAGAATTAATGTACGGAGCTACCAAGACTTCAACCAGTCAATTTGGCATGGAATTTGGCACAGCAAGAGCATGGATCTGGTGGGTGATGTACCGCCACTTGGGTGCTTGGTTATGGCTCATTCAGCAGGAAACAACGGTGGCCTGCTAGGCTGCAGAGTTTCTCATATTACAGCTACTGTAAGCTCTTCATGAAAATGTTTCTGAAAACATTTTTGTCAACATGTTCCTCCTCCTCCTCCTCCTCCTCCTCATGTGTTTCTGAGAACTTGTCAATCAAACAGTAGCCCATGCTAAAGCCTGCAGTGCTTTATCATCTATTTTAATCTAAATGGGACAATTATTTGCAAAATGGAAATCACGCCTGTAGAAGAAGACTTGAGACCATAAACTCAAAAGGAAATTATTTACTGCAACTGTAGGTAGGGTTTTCCTCACAAGACTCCATGCAATCGGACTTCTTTCTGCAGCATATGGTGTTGCAGCATAATGTTTGCCATTAGAAAGAAGATGGGCTTTAAGGCACTTCCTCATTGGCTTCACGTTTCAGACCCAGAAGCTTAAAAAAATAAGAAAAATAAGAAGCATTGTGTTTTCGTTACCTTAGAATGAGCTGTTTATATCTATAGAGGACGCAGAACCTCCTCCATGGAGGCCACCATACCGCACTGCCATGTTTCCACAGTAGTCAAGAATGGACAGTTTCACAGCCTCCTACAAACACAGAAGGGGAGAGTGAGACAAGATGTTTACAATTGGTGCCCAACAGATTTTTGGAAGTGATGCTGATATCCATATTAGGCAGTAAAAAAATCTGATGTTGATATATATATGTGTTTATAAAATTTAAAATGACACCAGGGTACTCAAACAGCTAAAACAGTAAACTTTCACTAGTATTTTTAATAATTCTAAATAACTATGAATAAAAATACATAGAGAACAACTTGAATTAAGAAAAAAGGATCAAATTACACAAAAACAAACATAAAAAGAACAATTTACATTATGATGTGTAAAAATATCAGCCAATATTGGGCAGATAATATCATCTGACCAATATATTTTCCTGGCTCCAATTGCAATCTACAAGCTCACTACTGGATGCTGCTAAATCCTACACACTGCTACTTAAAAATATTGTTGCAACAATTAATTACAACAACATAAACAGGCTTAGACAACTGTCACATGCAACAAAAGTATAAAGAGTGTTATCATAATAATATGAATTATACTCTAATCAATATTAATAATACTAATTTGTGTTGAACAGTTCTGTAAAGGTAATAATTTTGAAATATAGAACATGTGATTTAGGTTAATACACAGATTTTGGATCAGAAGTATTAATGCATTTAAATATAGATATTATTGACAGACCCATCTAATACAGAAAAATGTATTCTGTGATTTAACCTTTGTTGGGGCCAAAGTGTTAATGAAAAAGGTTCAAACTGATCTTAATGAGTGAACCAAATCTAAACGATTCATTGCCTCGTCTTGCCCTCTCATTGAGCACATGATGTTTTTCTCTGCTGCTTTTACAGGAAACAATCTTATTTGGCATTACGGTGCAATAAAAGCACAGAAGCATATTGGAGGTTATGGTAGGAGCAGTCACATGATCAATACCCTCCTGACCCTCCTCTCCTTGCCCCTTCCACCACTTTTCTTCCTTTCTCCCCTCACCACCTTTCCTCCCAATCAATTAACTTCCCCAAGTAAACAGATCTGTCCCCACGCTTGCTGCTCCCTGCTGTAACCAGATATTCCTCCTCCTCCTCCTTCTCCTCCTCCTTCTTGTCCCAGCCAAGTCAGGGAGAGAAACCAAATCCCTGGTAGAACGTTACTGTTAGCTTTCTTCCAGCGTGTGTTGAGGTAAGACAGCTAAATAAAGATCAATGACATCATCTGCATATTCTTCATCTTCATCACTGACATCATGACCTCTGAACGGGTCACAGATCAAACATCCAGCAGTCTTTGTAGAAATTACTCTTCTGACCCTTCATAAACACTTAAATGACACTACTATATCACTATTATGAAATCAATATCTCTAATTAGTCAACTTTTCTAAGTAAAGAAGTCAGTTTGGAATTTAGCTTGATGACAATGAATCTTTCTGTGCTTTCTTTGAATTTTTAAATGTTTTCTCACATTTCCTGGACACACAGATGAATATTTATCCGAACTTATCTTAAAGTGCACAAGGTAATCCATACACCTAGGGTTACACATGTTGATCTACAGCCATTCAATACCTTTTGACAGTTTTACTGAACCAGTTTTTGATTGTGAGTAGATTTTTCGTTGCATATTTTGTTCATAGTACAGCACAATAAAAATGCAATTTCAGTTTATATACAGAAGCTTTAACTTCCACGCACACATCAGTGGTAGGAGTATTTCCATTGTATTCTAATCCACTACATTTATTAGGTGTACTTTATACAAAAGGTGATCAAATTAGAAAATGCATTTCAGTTACAGATTAAACAACAATGGTGTGCTATATATAAATGGTACATAAAGTAGCTAAAACCATCTCCTTACTTGTTCAGTAGTACAGTCATTTTACTTTTGACACTTTACTGTATATATCCATCAGCTGTAATTCTTTATGTCTTACTATTAGCATTACTTGTACTGACATCTGGTGCCACAAACTTGCAGATGCTGTCTTAACTCTTTGGAAACCATTGTAATTAGAGCTAGGACCTGATTTAGAAAAAAGCCATTACAGAAAAACAGTTTCTAAGTCAGTGTTCCTTTGTTTAGATTAGATCCTCTGTACTTTTGTTAAAAGGACCAGTGTGTAGGATTTAGTGGCATCTAGTTGTGAGCTTGTAGATTGCAAGCATGTCATCTCACTCCCCCTTCCAAGTCTGTAGGAAAACCTATGTTGGCTGTGAATCTCTTGGAAGAGGACCTGCACCCTCTGTGGATATAAATGGCCCACTCTAAGGTAACATAAACACAATGATTCTTATTTTCAGGTAATTAAACACTAATGAAAACACACTACGAATATCTATTCAATTTGTGCCATAATCTGCCAATAGAGTCTTCTAAATCTTACACACTGCACCTTTACGTGCAATTGTAAATGCAGGACTTTTACTATAATGGAGTATTTTTACACTGTGTTATTGCTACTTTTTCTTACATAAGGGATCTGGATACAGCTTCCACATCTGCACATCTGCTATTTATGAAAGGACAGACATATTCATCATCACAACACAGATTCACAGACTGGACTTGTACTCTTTTATTTAGACCTCCATCTGGAAAGCCAGTCTGCCCAGCCAGGCTGCCCAGACACTGCTGCAAATATGTCCTGTTTGTTTATTAATGAAACGTGTCCTTACTCTGCTCTTAGAATTAGTTTAGACCTGAACTGATACCAACTATATTTTCACTAGATTTATTAAATGCATAGTTTTTTTAAACTGCTGAATATGTAAAATGTTTAGAGTGAAGGCTGTGCTAAAATTTCACAAAAACACACTGCACAGTGTTTTGCAAAAGAAAACACTCCAAATGAACCTGCCTTCCCATTATCTTGCCCACTCAATAAACTAGGTGACTACAACAGATATTCCCATGAGTCCTTGAACATAAAATTGTTCATTCTTGCAACACCCCAGCCACTGAGAGTGGAGATGCAGGCAGGACCAATCTATATCTCCTGTGACCCTCAGCAACATGTCGTTATGCTTGCTAATCAGATTTAGAGACAACAAGTGAAAGGATGGCCTCGCTGGGCCGTTTGCTTTCACAAATGGATCTGCTTAATATGGGAGATTAATAGACTACTATCTAATCTTCTCTGTGATTGAAGCTATGATCTGGTTACAGAGAAACATGATGGATGTTGAGGCGGCAGCACGTGAGAGTCATGTTAACCCTTTCAAGACAAGATGCAAGGTTGCTTTGCAAGTTATTGACTGTTAAAAGACAATACGGAGCAGCAATCACAATAATGAAGATGTCTGCAGGGCTGTTGGATTATTAGTAGTGGTATGCAAAATGACTTCTTTCAGCTCCCAGCTGTGTCAAATTAGAATCTGAATTAATTCTCAGAGGTTGTAGGAAAATAATTACGCTTCTCTTGAGTATTTTATGTGTGCTGTTTGTCCCAGTATGATGTTTAATATGCACGTTTGTATAACTTGTTCTCTGCAGCACCAGATCAATGTATGATCTAGGCAAAGGCATAATATGCCCCCCCTCAAAAAGAAAACAAAAAACAATGTACATACTCACACAATCCACTAGAAATGTGTGGTTGTGTCTGTAGCAGCAGAGACCCTGCCCTCTGTCGGCACGTTCCTATTTTTTGCTTAGCTCAAGACGCTTCTGGGCTTGATGGTAGTGATGTGAGCCCCCAAGCCAATATAGTGCACAGATTTTGAGATTGGATCTCTATAAAAATGAGATATTAGATCAACCTGTGTTGTTCTTCTGCACCAAAGCACCTCAAAATATGCAATCAAGTGCTACCTGCACAAAACAGATTATAATTATAACAGACAGTGTCAGTGGCGAGATGAGGGTGTGTAATTATGTATACTGGATCTAAAGAGCAATATTTTCTCTGGTTGTAATGGGATTCTCTCCTTCAATTGTCTCAGGTCTTTTGATGTTGAACAGGTTTGAAAAATTAACCATGATGCAGACAGAGGAAAACAATTCTGCTTAATATAAAATGCCCCCCCTTCTATATCCTAGTGTTTATACATTTCTGATCATACTTTTATAACATGTGCATGATGATTATTGGACGGCATTTTTTGGAACAATTTCTATTTTAATCTTCTGTGTGTCTCACACAGACTCAAGGTCAATACATAACAGGGTCTGTACACACTGTGACTGAGATGTCCCTGGGAGGAAGACAACATCCATGAGTACCTGAATGATCGATATAGATACAGATACAATAAAGACAGACGATATATTTATACAGTTTGTTGAAACAAAAACAATACCAGCTGTTGACTGGAAATCATACAGTATATCTGGACAGGCCAGTCATTCAGGATTATGGGAAGTGTAACATCAAACATTGATTGAAGAAATTAAAGTATTACATCATGAGATCAACTCATGTGTAAACAAATGAATTTACTCTTTATCTATCAAATTCAATCTTGAGGGCTACATTAACGAAAGTATTGGTCAAATTGGTCAAAAAATCTGAAGAACCCCTTTTGAAAAGAGTTCTTCAAGGACTGCTAAAGTCCTTGAAGAATTCCGTGAAGGATTTGTCAAGACCATAATATAAAATTATTCTCTGTAGATCCTCCCAGGTGGATTGTAAATAAAACTAGATATAAATAAAGAATGGCTTTGGTGGCCAGGTAGCTCAGTTGAGAGAGCGTTCGCCCCCATGCATTGAGGCTCAGAGTTCTCTGGGGTGGGTTTGATTCCCACCTGCAGTCATTTGCTGCATGCCTCCCCCTCGACTCTCTCTCCTCCTGTGTCTTCTCTTCAGCTGTCCCGTCTAATAAAGGCATGAGATGGTTCTGGGTGGAACCATTACATCATAGAAGGGTTCTTTGTAGAATTTGTTTAGGGGGTTCTTGGTGAAACCTTTCACAGATGGATCTAGGTAAAACTATTTATGTTGGGTTCTAAGTTAAAAGCTTCTACCAGGAACTTAAAAGGGCTATGGGAACAAGTCTAAGAACCTGTTCTGGTTCAAGTTAGAACCTGTATTTCTAAGAGTGCACCGTGACATCCAGGTCTTCAAAACCTTATATGGTGAAAATTGACCAACTGAAAAATCTATTAAAAAATGTCTTGTGTTTTCAGCTGCATTTCATGACCCACATTTTTATTTTTGGTTAAATTGTTATTTCCAAGTTCAATAGTGAAGCTTCAGGCTCAATGTGTGGTTCACTTTTAGGGAAAAAGAGCTGCCAATGGCTCTCAGTCAGAGTTGTTCTTATTTCTGCAGTATTTTCTGTAGCTCTAAAAAAAAAAAAAAAAAAAAAAGATCTTGGGTGGTGTAGCAACATCATTGTAAGAGGCTGTGTAAATCACAGAGAAAAGCTGTCGTCCCCAATAGGGCCTTGTTAGTCGCTACAGAACCATAATGACTGATGCCTCACAGGCAAACTAATTATCAGGTACTTAACAGTCCGAACCTACACTACATCTGCCATAGGCCGAAGAGGAGGGATGTGAGGCACACGACTGCCTCCTTCATCTCTTCCTCTCTTTCTCTTTCTACTTCTGTCGATCTCTTCTCCTTTCACTCTTTATATCTGTCTCTCTCTCTCTTTGCATCTCCTTTTCTTTTCGCTCTCCCTGTATCTGCTCTTCTGTTTTTTCTTCCCCTTCTCGCTGTTCTCTCAGGGAACCAGCTGGGAAACTGGCCTTGGGATACAAGCTAGAAGCATACAACCATATGCTAGATATTTTCATGGAAGGTGTGTGTGTGTGTATGTGTGTAGAAAGAAAACGGGAGGGGTCTGACTTCTTGCTGAAATGTACTACAGTGTAATAGCTAAGTAGGACATTTATCTGGCAGTGGTTTGTCTTCCCCTGTTGTGCTTGTGTGTGAGTTCCTGAGTTCCCTCTCTATCCCACAGCTAAATGCCTTCAACATAGAGAATTTCTGTTGCTTTCAAACACATACACATACACACACACATATTGCAAACTGTACAGGCAGACTGCTGAGAGGGAGCTGCTAGAGACACTGACACAGCTTGCTCATTAGACAGTTTCTTCTTGGATTGAGGCCAAATATCTGCAGGTCATAAACTCACTGATGTAACAGGCAATGTAACTCACTGATCTAGGGAAGTGTTCAAAAGCTACACATCTCTTTTTAGGACTGCCTTTTATCATCATTTACTGTACTCATGATGCATTTTGCGCATGAATATAAACAGACACAACATACAGCAAAGCTGGTGTAAAGCTGCCACAGTGAAGAAATCATCATCACAGACAACTTTCATCTCACCACAGCAGGCCTGTCATTACAGTGGCCGCATGTCAGCAACTGCTTTTACACTTAAATAGTTTGGGTTTCCTCATTCTTTCCTTAATTTGAAATGTCAAACTCCCCTGTACTATGATCCTTGTCACTGCTGGACGGTGCAAACGGATACAAGTCTCCTCCGATATGCATCCCCTACTTGCAGGTTGCCTCAACCCACCAGTAGGAGTTGTCAATGCAGCTGCAAGGTCGTGATCCCTCACCGAGTTCCCACCAGCCAAACCTGCCAATTGTGTTATTGTGACTGCGAGAAACAAACAGTGTTTGGAGCTTGGTCTATGCTGTGGAGGTGACCCACTAGCAATTGAAGTTGAATGGCCCTGTCTGACATGCTTGGAAGGGGAGGGTGACATGAGGTGTCTGCAATCTGCAAGCTCACTGATAGATGCCACAAAAATCCTGCACCCTGATCCTTTAAAGGAATAGTTTGGCATTTTGGGAAATACACTTATTTGCTTTCTTGCCAAGAGATATAAGAGAAGATCAATACCACTATCATGTCTGTCAGACAGATATCAAGCTAGTGCCAGTTAGCTGAGCACTGCTCCCAGTATATAGTCCACATAAACCCCCTCATAAAACATTTTTACAGTTTATGTATTAAACAAATCAGCTATAACATGTTAATTAGTGAGCTTTAGATGCGCTGTTGACTTTTTACCTTAAAATAGAGCCGGGCTGTGTCTCTATTTCCATCTGCTAGCTTTAGTTTAAAAGTCATTTGAAATATAAGAAAATGGTATTAATCTTCTTCTCAAACACTTAGCAAAACACGATTTGTTTTTTTTTTTCAAAATTCTCATACTATTCCTTTAAATAACTGAACAATTTCACCAATTTAAAGCATTTGCAATATCATATCAATATCTATTTTGGAGTTCCATATACAGGCACTAGATATTTACCGTTGATAACTCTTCGGAAAAACTGAATCATTTTTGTGACATTTTAGGACACGCCATGTAGCCTCCTCCTCCCTCCACTCCACCCCATTCACATGCACAGGTTTTTAGCCCCTCAGGGTAAGAGTAAAGAGGCCGGCTCCATCTCTCATTAACCTACTGGTTGAATAAATCAAAGTGCAGGGCAGAGAGGAGAACCTCGGCCTCGCTCGGCCATTCAGATAAGAAGAACACCCTACACCGGCTCATAGCCTACAGCTCAGTGATATATGGATCTGCAGAGGCTAATAGCAAAGTATTGACAGGGAAATGGTGTGCTTATCCTGGTCCTGCATGCTGGGGAGAGGTCCCCAAAGCAGATGGGACACACTTTAGGGAGAGGGAAAGAGGAGGAGGAGGGTGAGGGGATGAGGTAGAACTGTACTGGGACAAATTAGAGTCTTTATTGCTTTATTTCAGCTAATTTGTCTCTGAGTTTGAGTCTACAAACACACAACAATGAATCTCAGTTTACTCTACATTCAAAGAATTGTATTACTGTCTAGATATAAATGCTTACTTTTTATTTGTTCTGACTTCTCAGCCAGCAACCACCGAATGTCTATCTCACTTTAGTTCAAAAACTCTTTGATAACCCTGTATATGTTTCATAAATATGTTTCACATTTTATATTAATATATTATTTTGAGAGTTGTAGAGCTGTGGAGGTCCCTCATAGTGTAGATTCATTGAATATATTATGCCCAAGAAAGCATATTGGACAATATTTAGTGGTTTGTCAATGAACTAGTAGAGGTCACTCAGTAGAGAGCAGATCTCAGCCAGGCAACAGATAGTGAAGCACCTACTGCAATGCCACTACAACTACCAGATGCAACCAACAGGAGGATTGCAAAGTTTTCAATAATACAATTTTTGTATAGTACAGTCTCAGTTTTGGTTAAAATACATAGAATAGTGTAACAGTAGATGGTAATGGTAAACTCAGCATTATTTATTTAGAACATTTTGTTATTTATTTAGAACATTTCAAACTACAATGTGGCTTTTCCACAAATATACATTTTTGGAGAAACTCACAAAAGAAAAACATCTTATTAATCTATGTTGCCTGCATGTCCCAGTGGAAGAAGTTTCTATTCAGAAGGTTAATGTTTTAGCATGTGGAGCTGATCATATCACCCCCAGTGACTGAATTTAATTCCAAAGAGTAGCCACTATCATATTCAATGTTTTCACATTTATAACAAAACAAATTTCATAAAAATCAGGTCAGAACTAACTGAGTTACAGCTGATTTATATCTACATTTATCATTTGTTGTTTGCATGATCAATAAATATCCTATAACTCAAATTTTGATTTATTCATAGGATATGAAGTTCGGAAATTAATGTCACAAATTGTGTTTGTGTGTAAATGCACCAAGCATCCTCTCTCCATCCTCTCTCCTAATTTTCTACTTATTTCCCATGCCAATCCATGGAAGTACTGTATATTCTTCATGCCTGCACACACAGCTACAAAAAAACAAAACACACAGGCTTCAGTGAGCAATACTCCTCTCTGACAAGCAGCAATAGATCAAGATGTAGGCTGCCCTCCCATTGGTGGTCTTTAATGCTGGAGTCAGTAGGTTATCGCTGTGGGGCCTGCACCTTGCTCTAAGTGCCAGCTTTATCAAGCACCAACCAATTCTTGCTCTGACGTGGCTGTGGATGCAGTAGAAGGGTCCTAATGGCAACACTTCATCAACCTCAGAGAAGATGTACAGAGAAACTGAAACCTCTGATGTCAGATAAAGATGTTGATACTGTTCAGTAACTGGACCACCAGGGATAATTTGGTTAAAGCCTGCAGTGCACCGTTGCTGGAGTAGTTAAGACCCTGCAACTGCTGGCTGATATTCTTATTAGAGACTGATTCAACAGTGCTGAGGCTGTCTGAAGCACATATACAGGATTTACTGTATGAGCCGAAAGGGCTGCTGTAATCCAAACATGGACACTGCATGTTTGAGATGATGTAGGAATTCAACAGCAGTGTTATAGGAGAGGCAGGTGAATGATCCTGGTTTGGTGTCTGTCATCTGAAGACATCACAATACCGCTTTACGGCCACCAGGGGACAGACAGGACAACCCTGACTGAATGAATGAATAAGGAATGTGAGTTACATACTGTCAGAGCCCCAATACACAAAAGCAGCCAAATACCTCACACCAGGCCTATTGAGTTTGTGGTCCGTGAGCCGAATTACCCCTTAATGACCTAATTTCATCTCTTTGATCTTTTATGAATATGAAAAAAGGTATATCATTGTGATTTTATTGAAACAGCCTTATTTACTGGTGTTTACAGTGTTTATTAGAAAATCATCATTTTATCAGTAGGCTAATTTGTTGGTTATGTCTGATGTTAACAGGGGCGTCACATGAATGAAAAAGATGGTTGATGCAACATTGTGTATAAAAAAAATGACTTCTAATCTAGGAGTTCAAATGTGCATTATTTATTCCTGTACTTATAATAATGTTTCTTATTCCAAATACAAATATCAGTAGCTATTCTACAAGTAAAAGTAAAAAGTACAGAAACAGTCATTCAGTGGATAAAAACACACATAATAACACTGGTACTTTTTTCACAAGTTGTAGAAAAACCAGTCACACTGGTTACTTACTATACTATGAAATCTTGTCTACACTCTGAATCAGCATTTTTGTGGTGGTTATATTCATGAGAGGATCCAAAAAATGCACTCAAAAACTTATGTTATTGTCAACTCTGGAATATAATGAGCCCGCATCTGCATGAATGAGCACCGAGGGCAAAAATAATGCACCATCCTACTCTGCCAAATGCCTTTGTTCCTCCTAAGGACACCACATATGACCATCTTTACATCTGGACGCCAAGCACTGTAGCGGGGCCTGTCTATGACCGTGATTACCCACTTGACATCTTTATAGCTGCGTGGCAGACTTCCTCTCCGGCAGAGCTGCAGAGAGAGATGCAGAATGCCAAAGTGGCCCCACAGTGCTGGTGTGGGACATCAGAGTTTTGTGTTGAAATAATTAGCCTGTTTAGCTGCCATCTGGGCTCTGGTTGCTGGCGTGTGGCACGAGCCAGGTGCTTCATGGGTAATACCACAGAGAGACATACAGCAGATGCTCATGGGTAGAGATGGCCACCGCTGGCACAGATCTGGAATCAGCTAGCATCTACACAGATCTGAAGTAAAAACACAGGAGGAAACGTAGACAGGACTGGTTTGAGGACAGTTTCTTGAAGTATGTCCATTTAAAGGGTTTTAAGCAATTATAATAATTAGTCAAGACAAGGACAGTGAAGTCTCCATGAAACGAAAAGTAAAATTTATAAGGTTCTGCATGTGCAATCTGCATTCTGCATGGTTTTGAGATACATTTTTTGCATTCAAAATAGCAAAAATTATATGTGGAACAAGTCTTTTTCATATATGGATATGGCAGTCATCCTACATGTATCAAAATCCTGTCAAATTTGTAAATTGTTTTTTTATTCTTTTTATTTTTGGAACATATCAAATGCAGGTAGGACTAAACTAAACTAAGAACTCACTCTGATTGTTCAGAAATGTTGATTCTGATGCACCAAAATATACCTTATTTGGGGGGAAAAGGGAAAAATGAATGGATGAATGAAATTAGTATTTAAGTTGTAATTAAGGCTTAATATTTATCAAATTTAAGACATTTTAGGACTTTTTGGAATCTACAATGCTTCTGTAACATGTTGTCATGTCTCATAAGGTTTAATAAACTTTTTTTTGCCTAAACTGTTAACTCAACAGTACAAAGCAGTATAAAGTATAAAAATGAAGCATAGCAGTACAAATGCCAGCCAAGTTCAGTCTTTTGTAAACTGTTGATGAGGAGTTAATTTTCATTGTTAGTACCACCAATCGCATATATAAAGATGGAGAGCTTGGCTCCACTTCTTCCCATTGTACAAAACTGATACAAAATATCCACGATACAAGTACTGCTGTCTTGGCTAGGGACGTCATTTGGAGCCAGAGTCTGCACTGTGGTGATCGGGACTGGAGCCATGCTTTCGAGATCCCATGCATACAGCAGTGCTCAGCCTTCAGTCATGACGTGAAGCCCCCTTTTTATATCAACAAGTAACTAATTAAAACCAAAATCATCTGAAAAATGAACACTTGAGCAAACAGTTTGTTTGGCTCATATTCCACCTATTAATATTGGGGAGGCAGGATTTATGACTTATACTGCAACCAGCCACCAGGGGGCTATTGAGATGGTTTAGCTTCACTTTTAGGGAGCTCTCATGTTGTCCATTTCTGTATATGTCAATGGCTACCACACTAGCCAGCTAATGCTAGTTTCCTTATTCTAGTCTGGACCCGCCTGGCATTTGGACTGTTGTCCTTTCACAAGACCATCAATCAAATCCTCAATCTTAAAGTTTCTTATGAACATTGTGACATTTTCTCATCTCCGCTGAGTTCTCCTCTTAAATTCAGTCTTCTCTGCTCCATCCCTCCCACTGTCACTGTACAGTGCAGCAACATGACAAAGAAGACGAGCCTGATTGATCCTCTTGTGTGCCTTTCATGTGCTGATTGGCTCACAAGCAGAACCTTATAGAACAAGTTAGAGTTAGACTTTGCAGATAAAACCTTTTTGTTTCAAAATGAAAAGTCTAAAAATGCATAAATCTTAAAAATCACCCCACATAATTTAAATAAGTTGGAACAGAATAAGTATAAGTGAATAACTCATTTTTCCAAAAACATCAGATAGAACCTTATACTTCCAAGGTGATCTTCTATTAAGAATAACTCAGCAACTTTCCAGTCTAACCCAGCAAAAATCTATGAAACAGCATTCTGCTCAGAACTGAATCTGCGATAACCCCACTCTGTACGACATATAAAACACAAGCTAAACAAACCAAACAATCAACACTCTTATCTATGAAAACCAGGTTCCATTTAATGACTGCCCTGCCCCTACACAGCTCAAAATCTGAAGAGGTCTAAACATCTTTTTGAGCAGTTCAGTAGGCCAGTAACTTGATAAGGCCCCTGGATTTACTCGATGAGGTAGAAAGTTCCTGAGCAAGCAGCAGGCATGTGGTTGTTGTTCCCAGAGGGCTGGGAAACCGTATCTGCCCTGGAGGAGCATCCTCTTTGGTAAGCACTTCTTATCCAGGCCATCACTGCAGGCCGATAGCGGCAGGGTAATATCCAGTAACTGCAGCTTTATGTGCGATCCAATACTCGGATCAATCCGTAGGACAGGAGGATTGCCATTAACCCCTGAGATCTCTCTCTTCACTCTCTTTCCCTCTTGTTTTCTCTGTCTTCTAGTGAATCTTTCCTTCTTTTGATACTGCAGCAGGAATCATAAAATCATTTCCACAAGGGAAAAATTGCTCTGTAGCAGGAGGGCAGAGCACCACACTGCTTTGAATTTCACACAAAATTCATTTTCAATAAAGGTAATAAGCAAGGATTTGTGTTTTCTTGCATCTCACAATAAATTCTTAATCACTTAAATGTTTTTAAAAATAACATGAAGCTTGACAAGGTGAAAAAAACAAAACACACAAAAAAACGAGCAAATAAACTATAGTATGTCCATGTGTGTAGGTGTCTGTTTGTATTGGGAGATGTAATAATGCATAGGTTTGTATTTCTGCAGCCACAGTGTGATTAAGCGTGTGTGTGCAGGCAGGAGTGTGTGTACGTGTAGAGAAAGCTAGAAAGACAACTATAAAGAGAGATGGTGTGAAGAAGAAAAGAGAGACAGTGGGTTTGAGACTTTGTTTGAAACTCCCAATACTTTGGGGAGTATTGCCCCATATATTGTCCCATGTGACTGAGCAGAAGAAAGATAGACTGAACCAAAAGATGTGTAGCTCTCACGGAGCATTCCTCTTGCTCTCTTGCTGAATATAAATGGATAAATAATAGTCACTGAAATTAGTTTAACATGCTCTGCTGCTCTCATATAAAAATGACGTTACGTGCGACAAAATGGGCGTTATACATATTGCTCAGAAGTGACACGTTCAGAACAAGAGCACAAACATCTTAAGATATGAATATGAATAACTACATAAGAATGTTATTTTAATATGTATAATTTAAAGGTATGTATTGAATTGCAATTTTAATTTTGTCTCATCACTCCAAAATTATTCAGACAAATCTAAAAGAAGAAGAGACTCAAGTTTGCGTGATACAGGTGGGATGAATCCACTTATTATCTGCCATTAATTCCACAACATAAATAGTCAGCTCATTAACTAACTAACTGATTAACTAGAATCAGTTTATCATATCCAGTGGGAAAACTAAATTAAATATATCAAACAAATTGAGTATATCAGAAAAGGAAAGTCTTTTTTCTAACCAAAATATTGTATGGAGCAGTCTGCTAGTAGTTTGATTGAGTTTTTTTGTCAAGCATTATGATTTATGTCACACTGGTATTAGTACAGCTCAAATTAATCATTATTATTTTTTCCAATTAATAAAAATTAAGTTGACTGTGACTAAAAATAGTATTTTTATGTTGATTTTTATGTAAATTTTTCTTGCAAAACATCCAAAAATATTAAAATTTTCTAAGTCTGTTGCAAATGTAACATTATTCACCACAGACAAGCAGTTTAAGCCTAATTAGAAGTCTGAGAAGTTTCACTTACCTCTAGTGTCTCTTTTTTTAGGAGGGTCAAGACCCCAGAGCTCGAACGCAGGTGTAGAACAGGAAGGTCGTGCACATCCTCTCTCTTTTCCACGCAAACGTCAGAGGCCACGAGGCAGCTAACGGTACTTGGCTGCATCTCAGTAACAAGCGTGATGGGTGCAGTCCGGGAGCTGTCCGGGCGGGCTGGCTGGGCAGCCGGTGTGTCGGAAAGGTTGGTCAATCAGCCCCGGCAGTGGAGACAAGGGGACAGGCACACAGGGAGAAGGGCTGAGCCGGAGTGGGGCTCTGCTGGAAGGCTTTTTCGCCTCTCCTTCCCTGAATGAAAGCAATCCCTAAGAGTGAATGGGTAATGAGAGACCGGCTCCTGAGATTTTAGCTTTCTTAATCATGTTCATAATTAATTCAAGAACATTGATAATTTCATTACATTCTTTTTGTCTTATCAATAAATGATGTGCCTGCACTTTTGGTCTTGTGTATACGGGAGAGAGGGGAGGAAGAGGAGAGGGAGGGAGAGGGACAAGAGAAGTAATACTGCACTAAAAGCACAGGAGATGGAAAATGATACAAACAGGGAAGTGGTAATTATAATCTTTGACCAAGCCACTGGCAGCACAATATGAAGTCAAGTGGCTACAAATAATTAATAAGGCCTCCTAGTGTGTGTGTGTGTGCGTGTGTGTGTGTGGTGAGGGTGAAGAGTCGGGGGGAGGGTGGCAAATGTCACTGTTGAACATTATTTCACCAGCCATCTTTTATCAGTTGTTTTTACAAAATAAAAGCCCAATACAATTATTAAACATCATTGTGTTTTCACCAACATGATGTTATACTGTTACAAATACTCTCACCTTTAATCCTCACCTTTAAACAGAGGCTGTGCCGGTTCTAGAATGTCCTTCACATCCAATAAGGGTTCGGGTTTCAGGGACATTACTGCACCGAAGCAGTTTTTAAAAGACCACTCTCCTCCTCCCTCCACTCTCTCCTCTCCACGTGCCCTCTGTCAGGTCAAGAAAAGAAAAAAGGATAAGAACCATTTTCCGTCTCGCTGCCATGGCATATATGGTTTCCAGTTATTTGGCAGCAGGAATAATGAGATAATATGCATTTTTAATAGTTCATCAGCAGAATATTCAATAACCCTTCACCTCTGTGCATGCTGTTATAGATTCTGTGCTTTATCAATCGAACTTTCTGTTCAAAACTGCAGCTGAAAATAGAATGAGAAGGAGGGCACAGCGAGGAGAAAAAGGGATGTAATGGATATATCTGTTTCCTAAAAATACTGTGCGGATGATGGAGGCTCTGATTCACGGCCTGCTCCAAAACAAGACAAGTAGATGAATGGCTTTGAGCAGCCTAATCCGACAATGAGTGATTGACCGCTCTGTCAAAGGTCTAATCTGCTACCAGAATAGCGGAGCAGGGTGTTTATTCGGATCACATATCTTGATACAGGGAGACTGGGGACGGGTGCAGCACTGTTTGCATTTCTCTCAATTACTGAGAGACTATTTGGATTAGACCAACCAAGTCTTTATATATGAAACTTACATCTGTCTGCTAAGGATCCATACCATGTAAAGATGATCACATATGACATATTGTTCACAATATCTATTTGAACGGGAGAAGGCAGATGTTGCAATTTGACCCCAACCATGGGGACACTTGCAACATGATCAGGGGATGGATGCAACATATTAAAAATACTTTAATTTTTACTAATTAACTTTTGTGTTTTGTGTCAATAAGCATAGTACTTTGAAAATATGCATTGTTTACAATATTATACTCGTGGTATTATCTATTTATAGAATAGTATTATAGTATTATTTATTTATTTAGTAATATTTATGAAATGACAGCTACAGAGTTTTGTTTGTTTATGTGTAGAACACAGGCCTATCTCGAATTACTGTGCACATGCTAGAGATGCTGTTCATTCTCTCTGTATTTCAGTGTGAGACAGGAAGAATGTAACTAAATTATTTGTGATGCAACAAACCTTTATTAAAGAAGTAATATGTGAGGCTAAAACTAAGTACTGCAGTCCACATAGTGAGTTGGAGCCACAGACAGTATATTTAATAGATTGAAATCTAATTTAATGTACAATCTATAGTTTAAAGATTGTTGCTTCCCTCTGCCCCCTCCTCCACAGACTACAGGAAGCTCAGGTAAGCTGCAGGAAAACTAGAGGAGCACAATACTGTAATTTGACAAAAACAAACAACTATTCTGAAAACAAAAGCCCACTGCTCTGAAAATACACTCTCTGGAGATGGAGTTCAGTGGCTGTCTCCACTACCATTGCTGTTTTTGCAGTCAAATTTTACAGTAGCCCATTGCGACTGTCATCTCAAAAAGTTTAAGTCTATATATTGCAATGCTTTATGGGTATATATTAATTACAGTAGCTGACAGCAATTTTCCACAGTTACAAATTGTAAAATTACAGGGACGATGTCCTCTAACTGTAGATGATGCCTGTTACAGTTAAATATTATTGAATTCAGATTGACGGTTACAATGAGGAGCTTCACAGGAGGTGGAGCGATTTAACTGTAAATCAAAAGTGAAGTACTATGAATATAGTGTTGCACTGCCACTTGGCATGGTGAGTTAAACTATTTCAAATTTCCCTGTGTTAACTCAGTGTAGTAGACTTCATATGTAATGCCTTCGTGTTGAAAATTCAGAGAGACGGCCGACCACCTCAGTGAGCACTGATGTGAAGCAACAGAGTCTCTGCTGAGAACAATGTTGTTTTATTTGTGTAAGTGACTGTCGTTTTTCATTATTGTGGCAAGCGTTAAGTCATGTTTTCAACTCATCCGGCAAACATTCAACATTAATTTGAACTCTAATTAATGTGAAACAGGCAAACAAAAACACTTATTCTGGGTCAGAATGTAAATTTCAAAGGAGAACACTGTAGCTGTAGCCTTGTTGTCAGAGTAGTATTTCAACTTAGCATGTTTCCTTAATTTCTGATGACATATCATGGTCATGTATGACTTATTACAGTAAATATATTACAGATTTATCCTTTAAACATATATTATTGTACAGAACTACAACTGATTTTTGTCACAATCTAACTATTCTTATACTTCTACCATACTTCTTATGGTGCATGTTGAAAAAAAAGCCACTCAAATGTGTCTTTGGGTGAGCTATCCGTTTGGGTACACCAAAATGACTGGTTTATGTTGAAAAATACTGTTGTGTGATCTGTTCTGTTCCGTTGTTCAGGTCAGGACATTGTGAGAAAAATACAGCTGATTAAAAAAAAACTTTCATACCTCTAAAACAAGTGTTTCCCAATAAATATAGCAGATGCTGATTGTGTCTTCTGTCTTCATGGTGGGGGGAGGGTCTAGCTGAGCATGTGTAGTACGAGTGTCAACTCTAGCAAACTTCTCATTGTAGGAATAGGACTTGTTGCAACTGTCCCCCATTCCAACTGTCCCCACTCTACCCTATAATCATTAATCTATTGGTATTTAAAACAGCATTGAGACATTGTGTTGTGGGTGTTTCTCACTGAACATTACAGCGTTTTATCAATTACCATAAAGACTTCATAGATATATCACCTGAATTTTATTTGTGTTTAAAAATAATTGGTTGGAGAGTTTTTGCATGAAATCAGGGTCATTTGACCATTAAGAGCACCACAGTTGCACTATTGCAAGGCCATTTGATTTTGGTCACTTTGTAATGGATTTCCAGCTCGTGACACACTACAATATAGATTGGTAAAGCTATATGAGACATTAGAGATTCAAGTACTTTATGTCCTATTTATTCCTTATGTGCCACAGGCCTCCCGTCTTGAGATATGACCAGCTCAACACAAGAAACCTTTAATAAAATAAAAAAGTAAAGAGGGGAAAATAGAGATTTACAGCTGGCCATTTTGACAGTGGACTTGATATAAGGTGTTCATAACAAGTTTTGCATTTTATTCCTGGTCCCCTCACACACATTTTAATCATATTTTATGTGATCTATGTATGCAGCACTCATCCTCTCTCTGTCACCCAACCTCTCCAATGTGTCCCTCTTAAACAGATTGCTACAATACTTGTAATGATGGTCCTTCCCAGCTGTGCTGCAGGAGAGGGGAAGGGAGCAGCAGGCTATAGTATTACCATAATACCCGCTCCCTCCCTCCACTGTCCCAAGGGCCCATGTGGGGCTGCATGGGGATGTGGGGTAACTCTGCTGTGGAGGGGACTCAACTGGCTGCCGGTCCTGCAGGCTGTGTGGCTGTGTGTGTGTGTGGCTGTGTGTGTGTGTGTGTGTGTGTGTGTGTGTCTGTGACAGGGCTGAACCTGCCTGTGGGCAATGTAATAAAAGCGCCACACACTGCTGGTAGTGATGGTGGCACTGCTGCTGTAGCTGCAGAGGAGGGGATAAATATAAACCAGGCCCGCATCAAGGAGACGGCCCTCCAGTCACAGCCTGACTTACATCCTAATAATTAGGCCCCTTTCCAATAAAACAAGGATTTGTAGCCGTGCATCTATTTTACTTGTGTTTGCTACTGCAGTGGGAGGGATGCATGATCTGCTGCAGTCTCTGGGTGAAGCTCAGGCTTTGAGAGGGTTTAATTTCAGCAGGGTTGGAAAGTGATCAGAAACATTTGCCCAATTTACTTCCTGACTTTCAAACCTCAGATGATTTTTTTTTATCAGCATCTTATGATATTTACACACACATATACACACACATGCACACACATACACATTTAAATATTTCTTTTCAAATATTACATAATTTCTCCATAAATGCTGTTACCATAAAATTAAAATTACTGAGGAGTACCTTCTAGCTCATATATCCATACATTCTGCCATTCTAGGGCTGCATGATATGATTATTTTGACAGATATTGCAATAAGATTCACAATTAGTGGCAATTACGCATAACAAATTTTGAAATTTTTGCAAAAACAAAACAAACAAAAAAAACCCCATTAAAACCACATTGTGACATTTGTGGTCTGTGTATTGCAATTATTTTGACAGATATTGCATTTGCAGTATGATTGACGATTAGTGAGAATGATCATTTCCTGTACCAAACGAACATCTTTTCTTACATCTGGAGAACAAGATTTGTAGGCCAGCCCAGGGCATCTCTGCAGCACTACAGTACTTCATTATATACTTATACCTTTTTTTGTTTGTTTTTTAAAAGACATTTTTCTTTTATTGTTGCATCTTCTGTGCAATTTCAATAATATTTCAATTAACTGTGCAGCCCTTGCCTGTTACGCATTTTTTTCTTTATCAAAAAATTGCTGCTTCTGCCATTTGATTTTGCACTTGGCCATATGCTGATTGCAATGATATTTCAATTAATTGTGTAGCCCTATGCCATCTTCTTGAATTTGCACACAAACACAGACACAAAGACACACAGACACACACACACACACACACACACACACACACACACACACACACACACACACACACACACACTCTCTACTGTCTCTGATAGTAACTAATCAATAGGTGAGGCCTGCAGGTTGCTGTTGTGTGTTATCTTAAAACTCCTAATGCGCACTGGCTAATCTTTTGACTCTTACACTCCGTCCCAAACACGACCTCTTTCTCTGTTTGTTTTCTTAAGTCTCATTTCAAATACAATACTGAATATTTTTTTTTTATACTATTTGTTATAAAAAAAAAAAAATAGGTGATTATGTCCAAATATTTTACATTGTGTGTTTCAAATGTCACATTCTCTAAGATTGTTGTTGACTTTATAAGTTATATGCTCTAATTTCAAGGGACTAGGGATGCAATGATTACAAGTCTCACAATAAAAAACTCATGGTAAATACTTTCCAGCATCAACCAAAATAAGCAACAGTCTCTACGATGTAGGCACTGCAGCAACATGGGTTTGTTTTGTGTCAGTGAAAACACTGAGATCACAAAGAACATGATGCCACTTCAAATCATTGAGAGATTTTCATTAGGAACCTTGGGGAAATGATTTCAGTGTGTATCAGGACTTCTTGAACAGCTCATTTTAATAGAACCCGACCAATAATCAGTTGACCGATACTGTCAGCCCAACATTGGCCTTTCACAGTTATCCTGGTCTTTATTGGTATTAGCATACATGTTGTTCAATATGCGCTTATATGAAAACTTTTTTCTTTAAACATAACATAATAAAGATTTTTTTATTTGTTAGCTCTATAGGTAGCATTCTGTGTATATCAGTTTCCTTAATTCAGGTTAAAAGTACATGTATTTTGCTTTATTTATGTGTTTGTTTTCATTTATGGTTATTTATAATGAATTAAAATCCAGATGAAAGTCTACTGTTTCAGTGCCCTGATGTCATAATGTTTATTGTTAAACTATAAAATATCCTGCATCCATTACATATCTTTGTCAAAAGTGTGGGATCATTTTGAGTAGATCATTGTAAAAAATGTGTGTTTAGGTATATATTCTGTATAAGGAATACTGGTGTGGAATTTCTTCCTACCTAATATCGGTATAATTTTGGTCACTAATCGTGATATGAAATTTAATACCCTTTCACACAGCTGCAATGATTTGTCAATTAATCAATTATTAATCGACTATTAAATTAATCGCCAACTATTTTTATGATCAATTTTTTAAACTAAATTGATTTTTAAAGGAGAAAATGTCAAAATGATCAGATTTCAGCATCTCAAATGTGAGTATTTTCTGGTTTCTTTACTCTTCTATGATAGCAAAGTGAATATCTTTGGATTATGAACAAAAGAACTAATCGATTAATTGAGAAAATGATCAACAGATTAAGCATCAATAAAAATGAAAATAATTGTTAGTTGCAGCCCTAGCTTCATCTCTAAGAGGAACTTGGTAGGTATGACTCTAAAAAAATTATGTTACATTTTCTTCTGTTTCATTAAGCAATACTTCAAACAGATTTCCCACATTTTGTCTCACCTCTGGCTACCTGTCACATGGATGTGTGAGGATTTCCACAAAGCACACAGGGGAAGAGAAAAGTCGAGATAGAGAGATGCAGACAGTGACAGAGAGAGAGAGGAGCTGGGAGCTGGTTGGGGTGGCAGTCCAGGCAGGGGGTATCAGGCTAATTAAAGCAAGCATTTGTCAGAGATTAAGCCTTAAACAGAAAAGGTCATCTGAGCACCAGAGCGCACTGTTTCGCTGCTGTGCTCTTAGGGCAGTCTAAACCTTTCCAAGCTAAATGGTAAAGATGCTATTTGACAGAGATGGGGGAGGGGGATCCAGATCCCGACCTGTGGTAAGAGTGACACCCGGGTCATTGCTTCTTCACTGTCCATTACACACGCTGGTCAAATCTGGCAATCGGTGTCATTTAGGGATGAAAAATAAGTGCTCCAACAAGATCAATAGATGCAGCCGTCTGTACCAGCTGTGATTAATTGACTGTCACCAATTAATGACCGGCCTGTTGCAAAGCAATGCAATCTTAGAGGGACAATGGGACTTGTCGGAAAATGGGTATTTTCTTTCATTTTCTCTGTCTATTATTGGTTATTCTAGAGTAAGTTTCCCAGTAAGAAATTCATGAACCACTTCAGTTTCAATTTGCAGGTTTACTATGGCACACTAGAAAGTCTCCCTGACAGCATCCTGCACGTCAGGTGCTCTTTGAAGTCATTTGTGATATTGAGACGAATATGGGCTTGAATGAAAGCTCGTACTGCAAACACATCCACAGTTTTTTTTTTAGTTCAATCGGAAACGGTTACTAAAAATATTTGAATATTTCCTTGTTTGTATACACTTGCTTTTTGCATGTATAAGACTGTATACATTTAAATAAATTATCATTATAAAGTGATAATAAAAAGTAACATCAAATAATATTATGCAAATGGTTACTGTTTATCATTTTAATCTGTCCAAATGTTCTCTTAAGACCAATGATGCTATGAAAAATGAGTGAGAACAAGTTGTGGCCTGTGATCCATTTAATATTCTGTTGAAAACAACCAAACAAGTACTGGTGATGTTTTTAAACTGGGATCAGTGTACAAGCTTTTTTTTTTTGCAGTCAGTCAATTGTAATCACATTAGATCCTGAGAAGATGTCCTGGTTTGCGATACAATGAAGCCCAGGACATGTTGGTTTAGATATGAGTAATGGCTCTGCAGGGCTAAACTGTGGTAGATGTATAATTTGAAATATTTGTGGTGGAAATTATGCTAATATTAGATCACTCACTATCATTATAAATTGGATCGTGTACCTGAGATGAAAGCTTGCAAAATATTACGTTGCAATCTTCATTATGGGCAGGCTTTAAATTAATGAATGTGCTGTTGTTGGCATCTAAGTAAGGGATTGTCATTTTGCAGTTTTTTCTACTTGATACTACAACAAAAAAATATGGCCCTTATGTTTTGTTGCGATTTATCATTTTAAGAAAACAACAAGCTAAAGCTAAACATCATTATGATTACTTTGTTAGCTGTTATTGGGAGCACATTGACCCATGGCAACCTAGTTTTCTAAGTGCCACTAAGTCCCTGTTAGCTTCAAGTTTTGCCAGAACTTCGCTGTGTAAATAATATGAAGGAGTTTACTTGGAATACAGCTATATCTGTTTGCAAGATAATTTTAACCCAAATAGAAAGTATCTGTATGCTGCTGTATATCTACAAGTGTAGCATTTATTTATTTATTTTTACCACATGGAAACTCTTTCAGGGCTTTTTTCCCCAGTTTCATTTTTAACATTTATTTTCCAGGATAATCTGTGACATGCAAATCTCGCCACAATTTCAGCATCCCTCTGTATGACTGGTTTCTTTATAGGTTTTTATGGGGAATAGAGCTGTCTTTCAAACCCGAGTTTACTTTTCTCGTAGTGTTGTAGTTTGTGTCCTCCATGACCATGAGTCTCTGCGTGCTGGAAAATGAATATGATGTACAAGCAATGTTCACTAACATAAGAGTTGTGAATTGTGGGTTAAATTTTAAATCAGAAACAGCAGTAGATAATAAATTCAATTTTCACTCAACGTGACAAAGCTGTGGTGCGGACTATAACCTGCAAAAGCCAAACCAAATTTCAACTTTTTATCTATTCTGCTATACAGTCATAATATATTACTTAGATTATTTATTCTTTGTTTTACTGAACTGACTCACCAAGCAGCTCTCAGCTAGTGTGGGGATCAAACTGACTAATTTTAGAATGTTTTTTAAATTACATTCACAACACACATTTCTTAAATGTCCAGTGTGTAAGATTTATGGGGGTCTATTGGTAGGATGACAGAACTGGATTTTAACATTCATGAGTATGTTTTCAATAGTGTATAATCATAATCACAATCAATGTTTTTGTTACCTGAGAATGAACCATGTATATTTACAGAGCGTGCAGGTCCTCTTCCACAGAGGCTGTCAGGTTGCACCGCCGTTTTTTACAGTAGCCCTGAACGGACAAACAAAACACTGACTCTCAATAAGGCCTTTCACAGCCACTGTAGTTTCTCTTACACACTTGGAAGGGGAGAGTGAGGTGACATATTTGCAATTTGGAACCTCACAGCTAGATGCCACTAAACCCTAAACACTTGTCCATTAAGTTAGTTAATAGTTGTCTTTATTGTTTTGTTATTTCTCCTCAGACAAAACCCTAATGCACAAGACATTAAATGTTAACTAATTAAACTTTCCTTTTATTTGCAGCTCCACTTATAAGCTATATATTTAATATTAATAGGACTAAATCAAATGACTATACCTACTATAATAGCTATTAATGGGGTTGCTCAGAGTTATGAACCCACAGAGAGTTATAACACAACTTTTAACCAATTGTTTTGGTTATTCAACCAGTAAATTTACTGTATGGTTCAGTTTCAACACTCTTATCAACCCAGCAGCAGCAGCGGCTTTAATATTGTATGCTAATCAGCACTTAACACCAAACAAAGTTACTGACTAGCTAGACCAGGCAGAGACAACTGGGAAAAAAATGCATGTTTAAGATTTCGGTCTCAGGAGTTGGTTGAGACCAAAACAGAGTAAAAGGGAGTGAAAACTGGAGAAGATTCATAAGCTGGCCACACATACAACCCCAGTAAAAAGCTAATATTGCTCCATGTAAGCTGGATAAATTGGCTATATTTTGCAAAAATATTAGCTAAAACAGCATTATAAGGTAATAATTTAGAAGATATGCCGTTTTAGCCTCTAAAAATCATACAAGTATTTTTACAATTTGTTTTCCTAATTCCCTCATCTGTGCAAAATGATTACTCAGCCTTTTTCATAGTGAACAGTTTGAATTTACAAACACAGGTGTAACCCTTCAGTGGTGGAAGAAGCATTCAGATATTTTACTTATTGCTAATTTTCAATAGAGCTTTATAGGGCGGTGACTAATAATTAGTTTAATAATAATAATAATTAGTCGATTAATTGGGCAATTATTTTCTCGATTGATCAATTAATAGTTGTTTGCCAATAAACTGTCAGAAAATGCTAAAAAATGTTGATCAGTGTTTCTCAAAGCCCTAGATGAATCTTTTCAGATGTCTTGATTTGCCATTAACAACCCAGAAACAGTCAGTTTACTGTCATAGAGCAGTAAACACACTTAAGAGGCTGGATTTTTTTTCTTAAAATTACTCAAACCAGTTTATGGTTATTCAAATATTTGGCAATTAATTTAATAATCAATTAAATCGGTAAATTGATTAATCATTGCAGCTGTAGACCCTTTTTACAGCAGCCATTAAAACATGAAATGGTAAGGAAAACACAGGTGTTACCAGTCAAACTAAGGTTGGTTTCATCCAGGTGAAACAGAGTCAGGGTGCTGCTATGGTGCAGGACCTTAATTAGTATCATCGGTTACACCTGTGTTTACCCTACTATTTCATATTAATATGGCAGCCTCGAAAAGGTCTTTTAAGTCAAAGTACAGACATGTTACCATTTATAAAAAACACCTAAAGTACCAAATGTAAAAGTTCTCACTATGTAGCATTGTCAGCTTCAGAATATTATACCAATGGATTTATGTAACCTCAGCTTATTTTTATTATTGTCGTCGTAGCTGGCAAAAGTTGGGCTAATTTTAATATATCTATATCAATATATCATAATTTAATGGTTAGCTCTAGGCTAATTATATATTTTGTGTAAATTTGCATCTGCAAAGTAGCTAGGCTAATCAGTACAGCTTTTGCTTAAATGCAAAGGAGTAAAAAGTATATTTGCCTCCCACTGCAGTTGAATATAGGTATAAAGTACCGTAAAATGGCACTAAATACCTCAAAATTGTACACTATTTGAGTAAATGTACTTACTTCCTTAAATTACACCACTTGCGTTTGTTATGGTTGAGAGTAAACTGTCAGTCGGTTCGCTTACGTTTTCAACGTTCAAGAAAGTGCAGCCTTTTGGCCCTTTTGGTCTTTTTGGGTTTCCGTAGTTGTGAGACTGGGCGCGCGACGGAGGAGCGGGTCCTGGTGGGAAATTTGTTTCTCCTCGGGGGGAAGTGTGTTTGTGTGTATGCGTGCTGCTGTGTAGTCCTTCAAAGCATGGCTCTCAACTTTCAGACGTCCACTCTTTCTCTGACTCTGCCGATTTCCTGCCAGATATGTCTCGGAAAGGTAAAACTGCAGTTCCGTTTTCAAACCGTGAACGTCCGTTAAACCAAGACGGTGTGTTTACATGGGACAAACTGCTGCCTAGTAACCTGAACGTTGTTGTGTTGCTAGCTTAACGCCACACGCAGTTGACGTTAGCTAACTATTGTTATTTACTGGTATAATGTTTCCTGGCGTTAAAGTACGTTATTGCCAATGTTAGCTAATAATGTGCCCGTGTTCCTGTCCGTGCAGGTCAGGCAGCCGGTTATATGTGCCAACCACCACGTGTTCTGTTCGTCCTGCATGGAGATGTGGTTAAAGAAAGCCAGCCAGTGTCCCACTTGCAGAGTCCCCATCACAGCAGAGAATCCCTGCAGGGAAATCATCGGTGAGTAGCTCCTTCCCAGCAAGAAGGAAACAGACACAGAGAGAGGTGATGTGAGGCTTTATCTCTCTGCAGCACCTCACACTTGAGTCATCATGACATCATATTAAATATAAAGCACGTTGTTAAAGTTGCAATGTTTATCAGTACTGCAGTCACTCTTGTAAAAATACTCAGTTACTGGGTCATGAGTGAAATTGTTTGTTTGTTGATGATGCTTTCTACAAGCTCCAGGGAAAATTATAGACTCTCTCACTGCAGTGTAGTGAGCTTAAAATGCATGATCTGGCAGTAAAAGTGGTTTGCCTGTCCCACCAAACCAGACCGTACATGCATGGACAGCTAGGAATGACAGCCAGGCCCAACCAAGATTTAATTTTCCAGATTGTTGTTTGGACATCCCTTTGATAGGAGTATGGATATCTTTTTGTTTGTTTTTTTTCCACTTGATGCTATAATTATCTGCTTCTCATGGTCCATACAAATAAGATCATTTCACATAATTTTTTTTATTTTATTTTATAAAGAAGTTCATAACCTGTAGATCATGCACAACTGAGGGGAAGAAAGGCTAAGATGTAGTGCATAAAGATGGATGATTTAATATTCCATAGCTTTGTTCTAACCTTATCATATTGACATTATTAACATGAAAATAAAGAACAGTTATAACTCTAAAGTACATCAGAAAACTTTACAAACATACTCAAGCTTTAATAGAACATAAAGCCTATCAAACATTTTGCAGAAGAATTCAAGATAAATCAAATGCACTGATGTAATATGCCAAATTGGACATGTCAGCATATTATACACAAGTAACTGAACCCCCCCCCCCAAAAAAAGCCTTCTTATTGGCAGTATTTAATGGCTATAATTTCATTGTCAGAATAACACATATCAATATAGATTTCCCATTATTGACAGATAATTTATCAGTTCAATATTTATCATGCATTCCTAGATATAACATAAACTTCTTGCTTACAATTTGTTGTTAAAATTAAGGTTGCACAATTAAACACAATATTATTGAAACTGCAGTATCCAAATCTCAGAACCAAATTGCATTTTTTTGGAAAAGGAAAAATGAAGAAATTCTGAAATAAATCAGGTTTGTTTGGTACAAATATCACATCATTGTGATTTAAATATTTTTTTTAGTTAAAATTAAAATTGTAATGCAAAAATGATCATTCAGAATTTCAGTCAAAATCATCGCAATATGAGATTTTTACCACATTGTTCTCCTCTAATTATAATAAACCTCTATGTCCCACCACCATTCAAAAAGACAGAGGAGGAGGTAAGCAAGATTTTTATGGAAGTGATGTAGAATGCATGTTAGCTTACGTACATGCAGTCTTTTATGATGACCATGTTGATTATTTATATGAAATTCTTGATCACACAAATTCTGTGGTTTCCTTTCTTCCTTGTTTTTTTCTGGCCTGGTCGTTTTGGATCACACTGCAGAATATTCAAAGACAGTTAACACTGATATGCACTCATATAGCTCAGCCATTGCTAATGGGTTTTAGTTTTGAATTAGGGTTTTAGCCACTAAAATATTTTGTGCAGAAGTTAGGTGGCTGTTTTGAAAATCGAACAATGAAGCAGAAGTTTTATTACTGCAGTTGTGACCTCTGTGCAGCCTGAACTTAAACATACTGTCAAAGCTCGTATAAAGTACAGTTTGATCCCTGTTTGTGAATACAGCTTGAATTTAGATCAGCCAGACCCAGTGACTGCACACAGCAACTACTCAAAAGTTCTTGGATGTATTGGTACCTTGCTGGCAATGCGACATGAAAACAAGACCCATTTGCATCTGTTAGAACAGCACATAACTCAACATCTTGGATCAATATTTGTGTTTGTCCTTTCATCCAACTCTGGATTAGACAGCCAAGAAGCATATTTCCCAAAATTTGAAATTCTAAGTAATGGCTATAGGGACAGGGCTTACAGTTTTCACCTCAAAATCTACCACAATTCTCTCCAGATGGGTTTGAGAGTTTGACATAATTTAACACTCAGTATAAAAAGTAGCACCTCAACTTTTCACAGTTATGGTTTTTTACATGTTTTTGATTTGCAGCTCTATAATAATATAACTAAAGTCCTATTGAACCTTCATCAAAGCAAGTGACTTTTGAATATTACTTCAATGTGTTTTGTTATCACATCAGTTTATCTGTTACTGTATGGATGGTTTTACAGGAGGTACAAATGAAAGTGATCACAGTGACAGCCCTTCCATGAGAAAATGTCTCAGAAAAACCAGAGGGGAACTACTTTTACGGGAGTATGAGGTATGGGTTCATCAGTGCCATGTATTTTCATGTTTTATGTTAGCACAGCAATAAAAAGCAGGTTGTTGCTCTTGGACAGACTTATCAAGGTTTATCTCTGTAAATGTAAGCATAAGTTACCGGGTCAACACAGTTCAGTGGAGTTTGATTGCAGCCACCATCCACTGATACAGATTTTCTTGAATGATGAACTCAAAATATCTGGTAGTGCAGTTTATTGTTACTCCTTGGATTGTTTGCATTGTATTAGACACATTGTAAATTGTTAATATAATAATACCTCAACAGAATCTGTAAGATTCTGCAAAAGCCATTAACTATTATATTAGATTACATCATTGTCCAGTTTTCAGGTTGCTAAAAAATGTTTTAATAGTAGCTGCGCTAACTTTTCAACACTATAGTAGGCCTATAAGTACTATTGTGACACCGTAATGTGATTATTGATAAACCCTGCTGTCATTTTCATACTGTTTCTCTCTAACAGGAGGAAATTGAAGGGCTCATCAGGGAAAACGAGGAGCTGAAAACAAAAAATGAAAGTCTGGAGTCACAGCTGAAGACTGCTTTGGATCCCTGCAGCATTAATACAGTGCAGATGGATGAACAAAAAGTTGACCCCTATGTTCTGGAAGAATGGAAAAATAGGCTGCAAGCTGCCACAGATGTCTGTGATAAAGTAAAGCAGGACATGGACAGACTTAAGGAGGTATACAACCTTTAATATTTAAGAAAATCCCTGATTTTAATACCACAGTGTATTAATAGTCAAAGGAGAGATGTTACTTTTTGAGTGTCCTAGCAGTATGCAGGGTAAAAAGTATGCTTTTCATGATGATGTTTAGTTATCTGCTGGCTATAATGTAATGAAACTCCAAAAAAAAAAGAAGAAGAAATGTGATTGTCATGCAGTCATATTAACAAACAGGATAATCATTATGACAGTGTTGTTTGTTTGTAAGTAATTACTACCTTTCAGTAGAGCCACAGATTAAAAGATGAGCTTGCTTTATGCTTCTGTCTGGATATTATAAATACTGTGTTGTTATTTTGCTACCTTTGTGGAATAATGTGTAACATGACCTCAAATATGTGTCCTCAGGCAAATAAGGCGTTGCGATCTCAAAATGTCGACCTCGTACAAGAGAACATGAGATTGAAAGCGGAGGTGGCGAGCAGATCTCCTCAGAAGTAAGTGTCTTTCTTGTGTTAAATTGATGGCTATATAGATGTACTTTTTATTGTATTTTATTGACCTCAGATTGGGAAATTCTTGTGTTACAGCAGGAGGTTATCAAGGCATTACACAGAAACAGTCAATACATAAGAAAGAAATGTTTATCAATAGAAAAATAACACAAGTAATAAAAACGTATATATCTTTACAATAAGAATGCCCGTATAAATGATTTATAAATTGTTTATTATTAGGTTGTAAACACTTAATACATCATTAATAAACAATAATAAATTATAACAGTTTTCTTACATCCATGTGGGCTCACTATTTGGCAAGATCCAGTTACTGCTTAAGAATTAATCTGACAAATGAGTTACTAATATTTATAACTGGAAAGTGGAGCCTTATTTTCAAGTGTGAAACACATCATCATTTGTTGATGACTAAGACTGGGTGATCAGATTACCAACTGCGCCACACAGGGAATTCTATCCTGAAGAAGAACCCATCCATCTAGTAATTTCATATGTTCATCTGAAATGCCAAATTAACTTTTTCTCTATTAGGATATGCTGACTTAAATGCTAGTAACTTATTAACAAATATCTGATGAAGCTGACAGGTAACTGACATAAATGATGCTGATGGAGGAGACTAAGTGTGCAATGAGATCTGAGGCTTAACAGTACAGATACATGTGGGCTCACTATTTGCCCTTTTTATTTAATGTGTTGTAACAGCTTATTATAGATTTATTAAGTGTTTATAACCTTATAAATAACCTAATTATAAACCGTTTAAAAGAGTAGACTTGTTGATACCAAAAAGTTTGGTACAAAACAGTAGGAAAAAAGTCCTAGTATAACCTAGAAATAATAAAGCATGTCAATACAAATATCTATATAATACACAATATAAAAAATACACTATAATATACAGAATAATAACTAGAATATATAAAAATATTAAATACAGACAACACATAAATGGGTTTGATTCTTTCTTTGACACATATTTAGTCAGAAAGGGACAAAAAATGTAGAGGTATTTGACATGGGCTTCTAAGTCACTGTCATGTGAAACTGGACAGACAATGAACTGTTAGATATATTTGTAGTAGTACATTTTAGGCACTGAGAGCAATGAGGTAGTGCTGTTACAATTCAGTGTTTTTATCATAACAATTACTTAAGTTGGAGGAAGTGACTTGCTGCTAAAGTTAAAAGTAAAGTAAAATTGACCAAAAGACAAAATTGGGACATTTTATTTATCCCTATTCTTATTTTACTTGCTTTTCAAATGAGATGATAATGACTTTTCTGTCATACTTCAACAGCGTAAATAAACAAAGTGATCTGTCACCAGGTTTGGTCGTTACACCGTGGCAGCACTGGAAGCTAAAATCCAGCAGTACGAGCGTGATGTGGACCACCTGAAGAGGGCTTTGGAGCGCAGCGACCAGTACATTGAAGACCTGGAGTCTCGCGTCAGGAAGCCTGAGAAGAGACATCTCGAGGTGCAAGAGGTGTGTGGAAGTAGCAATGCTGAATCAGAAGCTCTCACACAGCAACAGAAAATCAACATGATGATGAGAAGCTTGAGTGACAATGAGAGGAGGTCAATCTGCAGCAATCCAGAGGCAGAACGTCAAACCTTTTCTAGAAATCCCAGTTTGATGTTCATGCCATCTGCAGATCACAAAGACCAGAAAAACAAGGACTTGGAAAGCACCTCCTCTGACTTTTTGCCCACCACGCCGTCCTCTGCCTTCAGGTCCCTGACTCTGAGAAGTCCTGGCATCCGTGAAAAGAAAGTTGCATTTAAACCTGGGTCTTATCTGAGGAGGCTTGATTTTGAAGAATTACCTAGTCCTGCAAAGAGTGGCAGCACCATGGAGAACCATTTCAGCAGCCTTGACAAATTTCCCCAAAATACTGACATGGAACCTTCAAAGTGTGTCTTCTGGGGTGGCTGGCAGAGATCTGAATCTAGTGACCAGTCATGTCCAGGTCCAACTAAAGAGAGCTCAGTTAAAGGTGCCACATCCACTAATCTTGATGAGCCTGATAGTTTCCAGATGTCCAGCGAGGCCTCCATGCACGCAGCTTACTTGGACAAAATCTCAGAGTTAGACTCCATGATGCTGGATGGAGAGAGTTCCAGTAGCCGGGGATCACAGCTCTCCCTGGCTTCCTCCCCTCCTACAGACTTGGACAACACTCTCGTCCCAGAACCGCAGACTTGCCCTGATGTCTTGTCGAGCCATGCCGGCAAACCTGCAATACAGTGTGACCAGAAGGACCGTACGGATGACAAAGAAGCTCCAAACAGCTGTGCAGACGAGAGTTTTGCTGCGCTGGGGTCAAGCAGGGAGAACGGTGTCGGCCGAGGACACAGGGGGCCCTCTCAGACTGATGAGCTGTCTTTTGATTTGCTGTTTGATTCACTGGAAGACAGTAAGGCTGCTCCCTCTGGCTCTCTCAGTCCAGCAAGCCAAGACAACGACCATGTAAACCCTTCCTCCTCCTCCTCCTCCTTCTCCTCTAGCTGCATGGGTAAACCTGTAAACACAACAAGAGACAGACACCCACTGAACATCAGCCAGCCAACAAAGAGGAAGTCTCACAGTCCCTTTAACACAAGCAGTCCCACCAAACTTTCAAAGCTCATGTGAAGGTTTTAAAAACAGAACCCGTGTGTTCTCACTGTACCAGGCACTGCAGTGTGTATTGGTCAGGCTTACTGGAGCAGTTCATCCCAGAATCAAAAATACACATTTTTTCCTCTGGCTTGTAGTGCTATTTGTCCATCTATATCATTTTGATGTGACCATAGAGATGTCTGCCTTCGCTTGAATATAATGGAACTAGATGACAATCAGCGGCACAACAGGAATGTCTCTTTCCTGAAATCCTTACCTGGTTACTCAAGATAATCCACAGACCTTTTGTGAGCAGTTTCTTTCTAGTAGAAAAAAAGTAGTTCCAGTAGGTTGTACTGCAGAAAAAAAGTAGATCTGGTAGGTTCTATTTTCTTTTCTAGAGCCACTTTCTTCCTGCAGTAGAATCTACTGGAACTACTTTCTTTGTATGAGAAAGAAAGTAGTTCCTACATTAAACTTCTCACAACAAGATCTGTACATTATCTTGAGTAACCAGGCCATGATTTCTGGAAAGAGACACTGCTGTTGAGTTTTTCAAATGCATTTTGAACACCACAAGAAGATTGCCAGACATCTCTACATCTGATATCTCCAAAACTAAACGACTCACACCAAAAAAATCTTAAGCATTAATAGCACTGAAGGGAAAATATCAAAATATGTATTTTTGATTTTGGGGTGAACCGTCCCTTTACAGCCACACATGGCAAGAAACATTAATTCTATGCTGCTTCAGAATAAATTTGTTAATGTGATGCTCGGTGTAACTTATTGTCATTTTGTTTGTTGTTATATTGTATGAATTAAGACAAAATATGACAGGTTTGTCACATGAGGGACATAGTAACAGTTAATGGGACAGTTCATAAAATCAATTGTCTTGGTGTTAGTTGCTGAATTTTGGAGATATTTGCCTTCTCTTAAATATAAAAGAACCAGATGGCACTCGGCTTGTGGTGCTCAAAAAGAGCACCACAAGCCAAAGTGCCAAAAAAAACAAAAACATAACAACAACAACAAAAAAAAAAACAAATGGAAAAACTCAACAGCAATGTCACTTTCCAGAAATCATGACCTGGCTACTCAAGATAATCCACAGACCTTGTTGTGAGCAGTTTCATGTAGGAACAAACTACATTTCCCAACTCTATAATTGTGCTTGCTAGTTCAGTGACTCTTACGGTACTGCTCAGCTGATGTGTAAAGATAAAATACATAAATGCTATATTGACCACTTTGGCTTATTGCTGTGATAAGTCAGTGTTGCTGCCATATTGGTTCACTCAAGACTTACCTTTGAACAAACGCATGTAAATTGAGCGCTGACATTTTTCTGGCTAAAAGCACTACCTTTTATGTTTCTCCACTGAAATTCAGTGACTCATGATATCTTCAAGGGTTTATGATCTACAGAGAGTAGGAAGTTTAACACAGTAACTTACTCTATGTAGATCATGAATTCTTGAATATAAGAATGACAAATTGGCCTTTTTTTTCTGTGTTCCAGTTACAGTTGAAAAGAAAAACAAAATTTTAAGACTGTTAAAAGGTGGTGCTGGGGACCTGTAAAAGTAGCTAACTACCTAGTTACAATCTAATCTACATCAGTCATTAGCTAGGCAGTTATCTACCATCTTGCTAACATTAGCTATCTGTTTAACTTGTGTTTTGCTAACATTAGCCAACGTCAGGTGTGACATATATTTGGCTTTTACAGGAAACTAATAAAATTAAAGGTTTGCTTAACTTCTATTAGATTACAGAGCAGAAAGGGGCAGGACTAAGGAACGGTCAATTAAAATCGGTTGACAAATTTAAATGTTTAGTACTTTTATACAGGAAAACCATAACTCCCCCGTTTATTTGTGTTTATGGGCCATTCTTAACCAAACCAAAATGGCAGCGACATTGACTTACAAGCCAAAGGCCAATGTGGCATCAACACATAATATGTCTATGAGCAAAGATGGATGCCATTAGTTTTTACGTCCCACTCAGTCATGAGCATGAGCCTCTCACTCATAAGTAGATGTACATTTTCTTGTAAACAGCGATGTGACAGGCAGGTGTAGTTCAATAGAATGAAAGTAGTTCCAACATGAAACTGCTTACAACAAGAGACACTGCTGATGAGTTTTTCAAATGGATTTTTTTTTTTAGTTTTCAGCACCATGAACGGAGTGCCATTTAGTTCCATTGTAATGGAGAGAAGGCAGACATCTGGATAAATATCACTGCAGGTAAGGGGAAAAAATATGCATTTTGGAATTTGGGTGAACTGTCCCTTTAAATGTTTTTAAGGCCAGTCTTTAGTCTGTCTGTGTTGTAATCAAACAAACACTTGTGTGCTGTTTATTATTAGACCATAGTGCATCACTCTTAGGGGTCGAGACATTTTTCAAACATGCTTTCAGCCTAATCGTATGTTTGTTATGTCAGAAAAGTTCTCATGGTGATCTTTTTATGATCACACGCAATACTGAAGACAGGGACACAACTATAATGAAAAACAATTGTACTTTCAATTAAATATTGCAATGTGAAAGTGTTAGGAAATAAAATAGTTAAGCAATATGAAACAATGTTATGTTTTGTGTTTTTCTGCATTTTCTGTTTTGTTGTGCACTGCCTAGATCACGTGATTCAGGTAAGTCTTTACATGGACTATCATTGGTCATAACAGGGGTTCCCAAACTATTCATGTCAAGGACCACCGAAATAGACGCACATTAGACCACAGACCCCCAATTTGAGAGGATAATGCCTTAAGGAATCCCCTTATTTTTAAGAGAGTGTTTTTTATGTTTAAAAGCAATAAAGTTAACAAAATTGGTCAAGTAAATAAAAAAATGTCTTTAGTGATTGTAGTTTTTTTTTTTTTTTTTAGTGATTATAGTCAATTGGTGATCAAAGCAGAATCACTATAAATTACACTCAGTCAAAACAGCCAACCCTTTTCCTTCCCTTATTCCAACTTCCAGAAAATGTGAAATATTCCTCTTTTTTGCAGAGGACCCCATACAACCCACGCAGGACCCATATTGGTCCCTGGACCCCAGTTTGAAAGTCATTCCGCTATAGTATTTTGTGGTGAATCTTTCATGTTATTTCCGGTGGAATTGGGGATTCATACTTAGTGGACAAGCCTTTTTTTTATTTTTACTTAATACTCAGTTTTGTGATACTTTTCCTGATAATTTGCATTACATGAAACTAACACTTATTAATTTGCTGCCATTAAAAGTCGACAAAGCATGGCCTGTTCCTGCCGATAATATAAAAGCATGTTGTAGCCTCTAACGACACACATTAGAGACCTCACACGCACAGTAATTCCATTGTAGCAGAAAGCGCCTTATTTATTATGCAAATTTAACGATATCATGTATATTTCACATACCTCTAATCGCTGCATGAAATTTTAATTGGGCAACCGTTGTGGTTTGAATAAATGAAGTGTTAATTCATTGGGATTAATTAATTTAGGTAAAGACTGTGTACAAGGTTACGCTGGTGTATTAAATCAATTTGTTTAGTGCTCATCTGGCGATGATGGGCTTTAATGATAAAGGCGGAGGTCTCATTACTTCTAAAGGGTTAAGATGAGAGACAGACAGGACAAAGCGTTTAATCTACACGTTTTAAAGTGTGGCACTGCTGTGAACCCTTGATAAAAAATCAATTAAATTAACTGATAATTAAATTGATCATCTACTATTTGATATTTTTTAAGAAAAAGGTCGAGATTCTTTGATTCACATTTAAATGTGACTATTTTCTGGTTTCTTTACTCCTTCATGACAGTAAACTGCACATCTGCACAGACATTTGAGGACGTCATCTCGGGCTTTGTGAATCAGTATCGACGTTTTCTGACAGTTTATAGAGCAAACCAAATAATCAATTAATCGTTTTGAGTAATTTTTAAGAAAACAATATCCAAATGATCTGCTTTCTGCTGATGATCGATATTTTCAACCATTTTCTCACACTTTATGGACCACACAACTATTTTATCGACCATGAAAAAAAAATTAATTGGCTGCAGTCCTATAAAAATGTAAAATATCCATTATGGTGCGTTTTTAAGGAAAACAAGTCAGAAATATCAGATTCCAGTCCTTAAATGTAAATTATTTTCTGGTTTCTTTAGTCATTTATGACAGAAAACTGAATATCTTTGGGCTGGGGGCAAAACGAGACATTTGAAGATGTTACTTTGGGCTTCGTGAAACACTGGTGGAGATTTTTCACCATTTTCTGAAATTTTATGGACCAAACAACTAATTGATTAATCGAGAAAATTAAAATAATCGCTAGCTGAAGCCCTGTATAAACGTAATGTTTATATAATGATTCCTCAGAATAACATTGCTTTCCTGTTATGCGTTGTTGTAAACTTAATTTTGGGAATACAAACATTTTTTGTACTTTCTGCCATATTACTCTACATTAAAACACGTTCCTGAAATAAGATGGATAAAGAGCAGTCTAAAGAGTATGTCTGCTAAAATAAACAGCGTTAAGTCCGTGCTTTACGGCCTCTAAGTGAAGAATAAGGCCTAAAGGCACTGGCACCGGCGCGGTTCCGTGGCTGGCTGGAGTGGAGCGAGCCCTTAAAAACGCAGCCGTCTAGTCTCCAGATGTTCCTGCCTGCCCTGTGAGCAGTTTTTATCTGTCAGCCTGCTCACTGTTCTGGCAGTTTATGTCTCGCGAGAGCAGCCGAGCACGGGCTTGACGAGATCTGAGGCGCTCAGGTGTAAGAGCCTCTCTCATCCCCAGCAGTGGGAAACAGTAGACAGATAAGTGCGTCTGAGAGACTGCAGGCATCTCTGTGATCTCCGGGCTCAAGGCTGCAACTCGGGCGCACTACACAGCGAACTGCACCGCATCATTACCGGATAGGCAAAAGGATCACTGTGCATCTATGACTATTTTCCAGCTCTTGTAGCTCGCTTCCCTTCCCCTCCTTCTTCTTCTTCTTCTCCTTCTTCCCGTGCACTTTAATTGGAGAAAGCTCGCCAAGATGATGTCCATGAACAGCAAACAGCCGCACTTCGCCATGCATCCCTCTTTACCCGAGCACAAGTACACCACCCTGCACTCTAGCTCGGAAGCTATAAGGAGAGCCTGTCTACAAACTCCACAGGTAAATTATGCCCCAAAAACTTCCAACTTTGTCCTTTTCTTTTCGTGCATAGGCTGCATGTCGCGCTGAACGCTGTCTGTCTGTGCGTAATAACGAGGGCTGCTCCAAGGCACTTTCAGCTAAGACGCGCACTTAATGTTTTTTTCATGTATTCCTCGGCAATCACTCGAAGACTCTTCTTTCTTTTTTGAAAGCATGCTCACGCAAAGGCTGCCTTTACTGTTTTTGTATTAATTTTTATGACTTGCTTCTGAAGGAATACTGTGTCGCCAGACGTCCCGTCTGACAGATACATTTATTTATGTTTTTCTGACGTTTTTTCTTTCTCTTTCTTCTCCGTTTTCTACATTTCATCCTCCCCACCCTCCCCATCTTTAATTTCCACCATTCCAGCTGCAGAGTAACATATTTGCCAGTCTGGATGAGACCCTCCTGGCCCGGGCTGAGGCTTTGGCGGCCGTGGACATCGCCGTGTCCCAGGGCAAGACGCACCCGTTCAAGCCCGACGCCACTTACCACACGATGAGCACCGTGCCATGCTCGTCCACATCCACCGTCCCGCTGGCCCACCATCATCACCACCATCACCACCACCACCACCAGAACCTGGAGCCTCCGGACATCATGGACCACATCACCTCGCCGTCCCTCACCCTCATGTCCAGCGCGCACGACGGGACCGGCGGAGGAGGCGGCGGGGGCGGCGGAGGTGGCGGCGGAGGGCTCATCTCCACCTCCTCCCACCCGCACTCGCACATGCACGGCTTGGGCCACCTCTCCCACCAGGCTGCCATGAGCATGAACTCGCCTCTCACCCACCACGGGCTCTTACCGGGCCACCACGGGGGGAGTCAAGGCGGGCCGGGGCTCACTAACACCGGGCTGCCCTCCATCAATGACTCGGACACGGACCCAAGGGAGCTGGAGGCTTTCGCGGAGCGCTTCAAGCAGCGGAGGATCAAGCTGGGGGTGACCCAGGCGGACGTGGGCGGCGCACTGGCTAATCTCAAAATCCCCGGCGTGGGTTCACTGAGCCAAAGTACAATTTGTCGATTCGAGTCGTTAACTCTGTCCCACAACAACATGATTGCGCTCAAGCCTATCCTCCAGGCCTGGCTGGAGGAGGCCGAGGGCGCCCAGAGGGAGAAAATGAGCAAACCTGACATTTTCAACGGAGGCGAGAAGAAGCGCAAGAGGACCTCGATAGCGGCCCCAGAAAAGAGGTCTTTGGAGGCGTACTTCGCCGTCCAGCCTCGACCGTCGTCCGAGAAAATAGCAGCTATCGCTGAAAAGTTGGACCTGAAAAAAAACGTGGTGAGAGTGTGGTTTTGTAACCAAAGACAGAAGCAGAAGCGGTTGAAATTTTCCGCAACTCACTGATGGCCGAGGAAAAAAAAAGAAACAAAAAAAAAAGTTGTGTGACTGAATTTGGGGACCAAGGGACACTAAAAAGACACCATTTTCAGTCTTTTTGTCTCCAGCGATTTTACACGTTGGTGCACAATGGGCTTTAGATACCCATTTTATGAGGCTTCATATATATTGTTTATTTTCACGTTATCGGTGAATGTGAAGTATGCAAATAACAGATTACACAAAATTTCGCTCAGTTGTTTCGAGGGAAAGGTTTAGCGACGTCGACATTGCCTTTTAAAAACATGTGGACAGAAAGAGGTAATTTGCTTGATACTACAGTATAGCGAGTTATTTTCTCCGAATAGGCCTATTATTTGAAGTATAGCCATTTACGAATTACCTCATTGATTGTTGAACTGTGTTTTTGGTTTGATTTTTTGTCGTTGTTGGTATAGAATAATTCATGAATCTGTTCATTTGTTCATCTGTTTATTTTTTCTTATTTGGAGGCTGCTATAAACTCAAATTTAGTTGCAAACTTTTATGGCTAACGGAAAAAGAAAATGTAGGCCTGCATGAAATCCTAATTCACGGGCAGTAATTTAGCCTCTATAGGCTGCCACATCTAGAGATATATTTATTTTGAATTTGCACAAAAGACCCTTTAGGTTTATAGATCGGTTAAATGGTTTTGTATATACAGACATCACTTTGTCACTTATTATCAGAGGTGAGCTCCTGTGTTTTTGGACATAAATTAAAGGGTCTATCGACACCATTTGGCATCACGAGGAAAAACTTTCAAGAGCCTTGTCTGCTTCATCAGGAGAAAAAAAAAACAGTTTTTTTCTTTCATATGTTTCAGTTTGCAGTGCAAACACTCTATGCATTGGAAAAAGAAATCACTGCGTACAGTAGAGCTGTCTGTCTACTGATAGACCTTATTTTGTGGATGGTGTAAGTCACTGTTAAAATGCCTGTTTTTTCACATTAAGATCACCACGTTGTTTGTCGTGTTAATTGTTACGGAAAACGTTGTGTAAGTAATATTTTACTTTGTGCACAAAGTATGTTTACAAAAACTGCGGCGACATGTGCATCATGGAAAAATGTCCCACTGTCTCCTCCTCCTCCTCCTTCCCTCCTCTTCTCACAACTTCTCCACTCTCCTCTGTTGTCCTCTTACTTTCATTGGTACTCTTCATCCTGTAAGCCAAAATCAACAGGGAGGTGTGTTCCAGCAATCTTCTAATAAATCCAAGAAAGAAAACCATGTTTTTCTGGTTGTGATTGGGCCTACAATGGATATAAATGGATATAATCATTAAGATTTTTATTGTGTAAATGGTTTAACGTGTTATTGTGGCCACATGTCAATATAAATAGAAACTTTAATTCATTTTAGATGTAACTTTTGGCAGTTCTTTAATTTGTCTTCTTCTTTCTTTCTTTCTTTCTTTCTTTCTTTTTTTTTTTTTTTTTTACCATAGAGATAAAATTGTAATTAATCGAAATAATGCTTTCATTTTCATTTCATTAATTTATTTATAAGAGCAACACACTTTAACTAACAATCTCAGTGGATCATATCGTAAATGTGCCAGTTTTAGCCAGCTGGCTAATTTTTAGCTGGAGTTTTCAATCCTGTAACATGATGTTTTCAAAAGTTTGTCTGATTTATGGTAAATTTCCCCCATTTGGGAGCATAAAGCTTTGATGCAAAACCATAATTGTCAGATTGTCAGATGAACAATAATGAATAAAAGAATAACAGGATTGTCAGATGATAAATACTACAGGCCTTTGTCACAATTTAAAACAGAAAAATTCTTAATTGTTTCTTGTTCTTTGACAGCTCATTTTTGTCCAAATTTATAGCCTAGACTAATGTAGAAAATGCTAAATTATTTCTAGAACAACACTACTACTAGTAGTCACAATAATAATAATAATAATAATAATAATAATAATAATAATAATAATAATAAAGTGCAAATTTAAGAAATGTAACATTTTTAAATAAAAAAAGTTAACTGATCCAATAACCATAATAATAATGATTTGATTAAAACAGGATATTGTTTTGTTGTGTTTTTAGTTGACAATATATATGTTTGCACACATATTGGGCTTGATTACAGTTGTTCTTGTTTGTTAAATGAAACATTGATTTGCATGTGTGGAATTCTTCACTAAGATAAAGTTGCCGCCTTTTTCTGTGTTGAAGCAGACCCAACAATCAACATTTAATGAAGTTTCACAGCAGCAGAGTCAGAATAACTCAGCAGCGACATTAAAGCGAGACACAGACAGAGAGAGGGAGAGGGAGGGAGAGAAAGGAGAGAGATGGAGAGAAAATTAAAGAACAGAAGAAGAAAAAGTTGATTTATTTAGGCTTTATTTTAAATGGCTACTGTGTGACCTCTACCCTCCTCCAAATATTCCTATTCACTCTCTACTTTTTTTTTTTTCTTTTTTTCCGAGCTTCACTTCCCGCTGCATTTATAAAAAACGAATTTTTAAATGCAGGTAATGCAATATTAATCGCGATTTGCTGATATAAAATGCAATATTTTCAGACAGCTGTCGGGGCTTTCAGAGGGAAGCATGCAGGCGGATGGAGGAAGCTGCTCCTTATTGCTTTTCTTTAGCTTTTTGGCTGCATGGACAGAAGAGTGAGCGACTCTTAAACGTGAGTAAAACATTTTAGTTAGATTTTTGTTAATCCTCAACAACTGTTATTCATTTGTTAGCCTATACAGTTTACGCTATACGTCTTTAACAAAGATCCACACGTAGCATCTTTTAGATCTCAATGTCAGTTTTTTAAAGGCTATGTTTTTTTATTTGTGTTTTTGTCACTCCACTTAAAACTTTATTATTTTAATTTTGTAAAAAAAAAAAACAATAATAACCAATGTTCATAACTGTAATATAAGGATTATTAGAAGGAAAGAGTAAAAATCGGGATTTAAAAAAAATAATAATTTAGCTTCAGAGATAAGAAAAAGACAGGGAAAAAAATCCCCAGATGTTTTATTTTTAAAAAATTATTATTTTTATTATTTTTAATTTTATTTTGTCGTGACACACACCGATCTGGAGAAAACGTCCTCTTAATTGGTGCAATTATAGTGTTTGTTTTCTTTTTCTTTCCTTTGGTCAACAGCAAAATCTAAATAAATTCGGACATTTCGACGTGTTAGACGAATTCACACAGCTTAGACAACATCTGTTCAGAATAGTGTTTATTCTTTAATGCAGCAGCCATGTATATGTTTATTTCTATCTATCTATCTATCTATCTATCTATCTATCTATCTATCTATCTATCTATCTATCTTTTATTTTTATCTTATGAGTTCAAAGTTTTTCCATCTAACACAACCTGCGGAGAGAAGCACACACCGCTGGCAGTGAACACACTCCTCCTCCTCCTCCTCTTCCTCCTCCTCCTCCTCCTCCTCGACGGCACCATGCGCGCCACATGGCAGTAATTTCAGCAGCAGCACCACGAACGAACGAACAGCTCCGCTGGCGGATTGAAGACTGATGCATTATTGAAAGCCTATATCAAACAGCTCTGGGCTGCTGTCTCTCTGCACAAGGGCTGTGGATGAAGTCGGACTGTCTGCCTGCACAATAGCCTCTAATATGTTAATGGCTGTAGGGGATGCCTGAGGTGCCGTCCCCAGCTGCCTCGCCTACCATATGTCAGCCCGTTACGACAGAGCCCGCTATTAATCAGGGGGATATTTCATCAGGAACTTCACCGATATCATAACCCTTAAAAAGCTCTATCAATAGTGAGCCGCCCGGTCGTATACAGGTAACGTTTTAGCCGGGGCCTGAGAGGGCCTCCCCTTATATTCATGTTCAGATAATTTAGTTCAGTTTCACACCCTCCCCACTTCCTCTTGTCCCTGTCCCATGATGCTCTGGGGGTCCCGTCTGAGCCTTGTAGCGATGAAAGCGACCTTAAATCCAAAATTGATCACATTAATTATTCATATTTTATATTTCGCTTTTTATTCAATATTCTTTTGTTTTTATTCTCACGTTACTGCAATGTTTGAGCAATCACTGGCACAAGGATTTCCTTTAGGATTAATACGTTTCCATCTTATCTTATCTTATCTATAATATAATAATATATCATATATGATAATATGAACATTTTTTTTCTTTTAAAAATGACTCAGAATTATTGTTTTCATTACTGATTAATCTGTCAATCATTTTCTCAATTAATTGATTAGTTGTTTGGTCCATAAAATGTCAGAAAATCATGAAAAGTGGCGATCGCTGTTTCCCAAAGCCCAAGATAACAACCTCAAATGTCTTGTTCTGTCCATAGCTGAAAGACATCCAGTTTGCTGTCACAAAGGACATAAGAAACCAGAAAATGTTCACATTTGAGAGGCTGATTAATCGATTACTTCTTTTATCCTTAAAATGTCAGAAAATGGTGAATAAATCCCCAAATAAATCCTCTGTATTTATTGTCACATGTGAGAAGCTGAAATTTGCACTTTTTTTTTTTTTTTTTAAAAGAGTACTAAAAACAATTAATTGATAACGTTTTTTTTTTTTTTTTGGTCCATAAAATGGCAAAAACTGTCTGTACTGTTTCCAAAACCCCAAGGTAAAGTCTTTAAATATCTTTTTCTTTCCACAACCCAAACATATTCAGTTTACTGTCAGAGAGGAATAAAGGAACCAGCAAAACCTGGTTTAAGAGAAGTTGGACATTTGTTTTCTTACAACATGTTTCAAAGTAATCAATTATCAAAACAGGTAGGCAACTAATTTGATAGTTGACAACTAATCGATTAATCAACTAATCTTACTAAATTTTAATGTATGTTATTGTCATTATTATTATTATTGTTATTATTATTATTATTATTATTATTATTATGTAACAATATTTGCTCTCTTCTCTCAGCATTAATCACCTCCTCTGTCTCCTCCTCCCTCCTCCTTCTTCTCCTTGCATAGGCCGCGATGGATTAATCATGGAGCGTACCAAACCAAAGGATCTCATAACTTAATTCCTTCAGGCTACTGGTCGGGGGAGTAATTAATCTATACCGTGGATGTAAATAAAAGGAAATTGGATTCCTGACAGACGAGATGAGAGAGTCTGTGACACCACGTCGCCAAATAATGATTTCACCACACGTTATGGTAACGCAGGCGCTCAGATTTACGAGCGCACGACTTTTTACTATATGGCTGTGAGCGGAGGGGAGTGGGCCTTTCCTAATCGCAGCTGTTAGGCGCCCAGGTTAAGATGGATTAGATCATTATAATTACAACTCCACGAGTTAAAAGTAAAAAGAAACGGAGAGAGCACACATATACTGTTGAATGCCCTTGTTTTTTGACATTGTTCCACTTCTGGAGTATCTTAAAACAAAAAAAGCAAAAAAAAAAAGAGCTCCCACCGAGGGCTCCGTTGATCTAACAAAGCGCAGGGAGGTTGGCCTTTGGACGGAAATGTCAAACCGGGGATGTGGATGGGTAGATCCCCCAGATCTGCACTCATTTCCCACTTATATTTGCTCAGTAATCCGCTGTGGCAGCCCTCCATCGCCCGGGACCCGGTTTGAGAGGCGGTGCTGTTGACACAGGGGTATATTTCAATCACAGAGGGTTCAGAGTCAGACGAACAACTTATTTGTCTAATAAATCCGTCATTTAGTAAGAAAAATATTTGATCTTGAGGGGCTGACCTCTTGTCATGTAGCTACTGACAGATAAAAAACGGGTGGGTATGCAGGTAGCCTGCATAGCAAAAAGCACAATTTAGATTCCTATTTATATGGAGCACACACACACACACACACACACACACACACACACAGAGCAAATAGATCAAAGTCTGCCAGCACACATCTGCTTATTGTAGCTTTTGTTAACAAAAAAAATAGAGATGGAAGATGCCAGAAAGTTTCTGTAGTCTAGAGGAGAAATGGAGGATGAAACAAGTCAGACGTGACTATTAAAATATTTCCATTAGATCTTCAAAAACATGGCTAGATACAACATTTTTCATGTCCGATACTGCAACCTCAAGTATCTGCCAATACCAGTCAGATACCATCTTTTTTCCCCTCTCTTAAACAACTACGATGTTAAGGGTTTAATTGTATGGATGTACTTCGCTTAACCATCCTAAAACATCACGCTCAGACTGTGAAACAAGAAACAAATGTTCATCTCCCATAAAGAAAGAAATACACAGCACATCACATGACTTATGATTTAAACATTTGTGATTGGTCAGCACCATTCAAACATTCAGAATGAAATTTAAATGAAGCTGTAACAATTAAGTGAGTAGTTGTCAAGTATTAAAATAATTCCTAACCATACTGATAATCAATTAATTCTCATTTTTTAAAATCAAAATTCACTGATTCCAGCTCTTTGAATATTTTGTTTGTTTGTTTTTTTAAACTTCTGACCGTGAACCAAAGTTGTGTTGCAAAACAAGACTTGAGAATATTTTCTTGGGCTTTGGGAAACATATTTCACCATTTTCTGACATTTTATATACCTAATAAATATTCCACCAATTGAGCAAATAATCAACAGATTAATCAACAATAAAAATAAGTGTTTACTGCAGTTGTAATCGGTAAATTGTGCTTGGATTTTTTGAGCTGTTCTTCCTTAAACCTAAAACTCCACACAGCTGACATGATGACAGCACTGCTGACAGCGTCACTCATGTTCTAGCAGCTGTTCGTGTGACACGTCCTGCCCATCTGTGTTACTCATGAAACATCTGTATTTTCTATGTGTCGCTCAAAGTTTAGTTATATGTCCAATGGATCATATCGATTCTGCTTTTCCCCCCAGTATCCAATCCAGTGAATCTGGCCAGTATCAGACCCAAACTGAGCATCAGTGTATTCAAAATGATGTTATGAGACAGTGAAGGCTAGAATTTCACTTCTATTACATTTGAATCATGTGGGAGTTTATAAGAGTAAGATAATTAAAACAGCGTAAACTCCTGCCCACCATTAAGAGTCATCACTTTGCTGTGATTTCACAAGTGTATCATCCTTTGTCTAGATAACGGTTTATTACACACACGCACACCCACACACACAAGATGGAGGAAGCTGAAATCAAAATGCAAAGCAGCTTGGACAGTGCCACACACTTTGAATCTGGAAACAAATAAAATGAGATGACCTGTTATAGCAGCTTTAATTATAGAGTTCAGTATCATCCAAATTAGTTGAACAGCTCTAGTCTGTTGAATGCCAAATTGAAGTTTTTGATACTTTATCAAATTTCATTAAAAAGTCCATTAACTGTAGCGTGCAACTGAAATCAAAACCATACTTTACTTCAACTGTCCAAGTTCCCCATCTGCTGCAATTTAAAATATCTATGCAATCCAGAATATAGCAAGAAATTTTAAATTCTTATATTGTCAGGGAATCTTTTTTACTGTTCCATGTTTACCAGAGAGTAATCGAAATTACACTGAAACAAATGAACACATCTGAGGCTTTCAAACAGCCTGAAAGAAAACACACTGCTTTATTTTGATCACCACGCATGACTTAAACACTTCTTCTCACTCTCACCGATCCTTATAGTTCATCAGTCACCATCCATGTGCCAACCACAGCTTCAACCAATGAGAACGTCTATCTAGCGAAATCACCCAGAAGATGTGATGTTTTATGATGATGGCAGACGTATATGTTTGATACGCCTGAACCTTTTTGCATCTGCATTCGTTCACTTTGTAGTACACACAAATGAAACACGCATCGGTCTGTAGTGTGAGTCTAAATCTGAATTCCTCAATCATCTAATTATATCAAGGAGCAGGCAATTCAATCTAAATCCGTCCTTGCAGTTGGTGTGGAAGCTATGGATTCAAAGACATCCTCAAAACAAAGCCGACTGTGACTGAACCCCTCGTTGAGTTGCCCAAACGTTTGACATCCATACAGATAAAGTGCAGCATTAAAACATCAAAACACTCATCAATGTCTGCGCTGGTTTGTCACAGGATGTTTCACCTCATTCAAATAAAAATAGGCTGCGTATCGCCACCTAAATGTCACTTTATGCTAAACCTGCCTTACTACCTAAATGTCATTTATTTCCCAAGTCCTGCCTCTTAAGAGCTGTCATGGCCCCGGGCAGAGTGCTCTTTGAACCCTTGTATTGAACCCATTTCCCTGTCGTCATTACCCAAACGTGCTGCAGACAGAAGGCGCGTGGCGACTGGAAACGCCACAGAAACACCAGTGTAAATTCAAGCACATGCAAGTGCAATTATGACGTTATGGGTCAAACATTTCTGTGGTACGTCAACAAATATACAGTGTGGCTGCAATTTCATGTGATCTTGAAAAACCTCTTTTGTCATTATTGATTGATGTGTGCATTACAGCCAGACTGATACTGGATTTTTGGAGCTTATGCAGAATATGAAACTAGTCACCATTTTAGATTATGGATATCATAATATTGTGATATGTCATAAGTATTTCCTTCTTCTGGTTTTAAAGGCTGCATCACAATAAAGTGATGCAAATTTTCTGCACTTACAGGACAGTTTAAGCTGTTCTCTTATTTACGTTTACTTGCTTAGTCATTACTGTATATCCACATTCCTGATGATTATTTATCGAAAAGCCCCAGTAGTCGACACTATTGGAATATCAGGGTATTTGGTCAAAAATATTGTGATATCTGATTTTGTCCATATCGCCAAGCCCTACTGTTAGGTAGCTTAGGCTACAGCAATGCATCACTTTTTATAAGATCATCAGGGGTTTGCATCATCTGAGAATTTACAGTATGTTAGATAAAATGTGTATATTGAGATATATATTGTATATCATTGGATAGCCTAAAAATATCAAGATATTATTTATGAGCCGTATTGTCCAGCCTGAACATAAACAACCACTTTTTGCAGTGATACCTCAAATGTGGTTATCAAACACTTGTGACAAAGATATGTAGTGGAGACAGGATATTTCACAGTTTAACAATAAACACTACTGTCCAAAATGACATCAGGTCAATGAAACAGTATCTGCATTCTGCAAAACAGTTACAGTCACCAGCCAACACGTGCAGATACTGATATAGCTATAAAAGGCTATATAGGGCCCTGGTATGCATATGTATTTATGTAATTATGCAGTGAGACTAAACAAAGTTGTAAAAACATATCAGCTGTCTTTTCCCACAGCTGTTTCCTTTTTTCTGAAGCAGAAACAAGTTGTTCTTTAGTTCTTTTTTATCCATATTGAACAACTGATGTTGGCTTCTTAGCTGTCATCATGTGATTTCGATACCAAAACAGCATTTTATAAATCGTCTGCAATGAGTTTCACAGATGGAATTAACTCTACTTGTTCAGCTTGTGTTCCACTAAGCTGTGAACCACTGAGAAAAAAAACACACGCCATACTAATGAAATACTGCAGATTACAGCAGGGGAAACTCCTTAGGTTTCAGTGCTGGTCTCTGCCACTGACCTTGGTGCTGAACATCACACTCCTTCACTGTACGGTCCTCCTGGTGCAACCCTGAAAGTTTCTCTTCCCAGCAAGGTTGTATTGACTTTGAGCTTCTTCTTTAGTTTAGTGCTACACAGTGTTAAAGTATTTCCCTGCCTTTTGGGTTAACTAAACTTTTTCAAATTTCTAGCTCGTTAAGATTCATTTATGTAAACAAATGCATAAAAAATCATACTTTTAGTAGGATCAACTAGTCTTTTCTCATTAACTTAACCTAACGTTTTATTTAGTTTAGTTAATTAAACTAAAAACTCTAGTATATCTTTTCACAACACCCCAGAACTTATAAACATGAGTCCTTCAATCTTTCTTTCTATAAGTCATTTACCCTGAAATGATTAGTTTAATGAATGTACAGCACATAGTTCAATTAGTTCATTAAATTAAGTTTCTTAAGAAACATGATCAACATATTAGCAAGCTTCCAGCATACATTGCTTACAAGTTAAAACTATTCTGAGACCTTTCCTTTTTACAGTGTGAAGAAAAGATGATGTGTCTCTATTACAAAGTAATTTGAACAGAAAAGCTTAAATTAATATGTACAGTTTCTTGAACATGGTTTCTCAAGTACAGCTGCATTATTATCACTCGCAAAATTACCTCAACTTGTCTTTTCAAATACAGTCAACTTAAATTTGAAGGCAGCACACACTAACTTTTTTTTTTTTTTAAAGTTAAACCAAATTGTTTATTTTTCCCATGTAAAAAAAGAAATGTTTTAACTTTATTTTGCTTTTGAATGCCAAATGTTCAGTCAACTTCCTATAAATCATAGGCCTTTATTTTCTGTTATTGCTTATTTTACTGAAGTAAATGATTTTTCCCACCATGGCCTTTCCATTTTCTAGCCGCACGTAAATAACATCTAGTTTTTTCGTTCAGGAGCTGTGGGGGCATTTCATGTGGCTGAGAGAGGCCAGTCCCCCATCGGTAGATATTGAATATCTTCCTCTGTACACATGGACTTCGATAATGAGGAGAGTGTCGGCCACCGTTTGCCCGCCGCCACGCCATCAAATATTCATCACTGTTGATTAAACAGCCGGCAGCTGCCGATCGGCCGGGTGTCAAATTTGTATCCAGCTATACCTCTGCACACACCCAGTCTGAATACAATGAAATGGGACTGAAATCATCCACGAGATTATGTAGAGGTGTAGAGGGAAAGATCACCAAGTGTGTGCATAAACATATGTGTGTGTGTGTAGGTGTGTGTGTGGTGGGTGGTGGGATATCACTTGCACTGTAAAAATCTGGTGGCTTAAGCAGGTATTAATGTTTTCATCCAGTAACCATCGGCCAGAAGAATGGCAGAAAGAAAACTGTGAAAGAGGAAGACAGAGAGAGAGAGAGAGAGAGAGAGAGAGAGAGAGAGGGAGTGTGTGTGAGAGAGAGAGAGAGAGACAGAGAGAAAGAGAGAGAGAGAGAGAGGTTACTGTGAGGCACGTTAAATATTTCATGAGTTGTTGGAGGAGAGAGGAAAGAGTGCCCAGGAAGGTTGGTTCAACTCATTTGCTGAACTCGGGCCGAGAAGCATGCAGGGGAACAAATGTTGATGCAGTCCCTCCCACCCACACACACACACACACACACACACACACACACACACACACACACACCGTTATTGGCTGAATAGTTATCCCTGAATGTCAGTGACAATTCAAATAGTAGTACAATAGCAGTAGTACTATAGTAGCACATGTATGTGTCATTTTTCAGTCTCTCTGGTCCCCCTCGGCTCCCCCTCCATCCCTCCATCCCTCCCTCCTTCTCTCCTCCCTCTGAAGATGTAAACTCCACTGGGCTGTGAAACTTCAAAGTCCCACGGCTCATTTAGCAAGACAACAAAAGTCTAATTGGATGATTGATGGCAATTTGATTTTTTGGCTCCCATGACAGGGGGAAAAAAAATCACAATTTTCATACTCCCTCCTGCTTTTAAACATACACACATATGCAGACGCACAGAAGCTTTGTATGGCAACTTAAAGGTCCAGTGTGTAAGATTTACAGTCTTTTTTTGTCAGAGTAAGGCTAAAGTGAAATATCACCAGAAAATAAGTTTTTGTTACGTTACAATCAGCTGTTTATATCAACAGTGGCCACTGTATGTTCTCCTACATGCTTGGAACGGTGACACGAGGTGTTTGCAATCTGCAAGCTCACCACTAGACTCCATTAAATCCTACACACTGGTGCGTTAATGTGCAAACATCAAGAGTCAGTGAAAGCTGATGCCATGTGACAATAATAATACTGTAAATAAACCCCAAGCAATTTAGGATTTTCATGGAACAAAGGTACAAAGAATAGAAGTTATGTTCATATTTCATAAAATAATGCCAACCTTACAGACAAATCATAAACCCTGAATCCTAATGAACTATAAACCCTAAGCTTCAACCTATTCTTAATGCAAACTCTAACAATTACCATAAGCTTTACCTACAGGCCCTAAAAGCTATGCTGTATAAAATTTATGGGAATTTGTGAGTCCTCTTGTTGCATCACCATGTTCTGACAGTAGCCCAGAATGGACAAACCAAACACAGGCTCTAGATACGACCTTTCACCTTTTGAATGTGTTTTTTCTGCTACCATAGGTTTTCCCTCCCCAAATACATTGTCTTGCAATCTACAAGCACTGAGAGACAGGGGCGCCGCCAGAAATCTTGGGCCCCCTGAAAGATTAGATAGATAATACTATTAAAATAATATTGATAGCCCTCAAAGGGCCCCCTGTCAGGCCCGGGCCCTTAGAATCATCCTAACTCTAACAATTAGTATACTATTTACCTATAAGCTCTAAAAATTAAATGTACTGACACTATTAACAAGGAAATGTTTGGCAGTTTACTTGAAAAATGACTGAAGCAATTAATCAATTACCAAAATAGTTGCCAATTTGTTGACCTACTAACTGGAAATGAACCAAAATGGACTAATTGTTTCAGCTCTAAATCTTAGAAACTCACCGTCTGCAATGGTGCAATAGCGCTTCCCAAAATGAGTCTGCATGAACTCAGGTAAAAAAAAAAAAAAAAAAAAGTCCTCACAATGATATAAGACCTTTTATTGTATGCATTTTACCAGAGTTTAAATACAAAACTAAAGTATAGATATGGGCTGTTCAGGGAATCATGGAGGATGTTTATGAGAACCATTTAAAATCAGACAGCATTCAACAGAGAGAGGAAACAAGTGTCTGAGAGGGAGAGGGAGACAAAAAGAGAGCTCAGCTTACTGCCCATTGATCGTCTCTCTGTGATCTTATTAGCCTCTTGTTACTCGGACTGGAATATCATCCTCTAGATCCCCTTACTGGAATATCCGACTCAGTTGACACAGTTGTGAGATCAGCACCTCGACCTGAGTGTCACCAATCAAGCGGGCAACACACAACAAAGATGATAAGTGCTGCACCGTTGGGTGGCGTTTATGTCTCTGCTGGAAGCCTTCTGTCCTTTTCTGAAGTCAGAGGTGGTCAGTAACTAAGTACAAATACTTTATTACTTTACTTAAGCAGAGTTTTCAGGTATCTGTACTTTACTAGTATTTATTTTCCTGGCAACTTTTTACTTTTAGTCCCTACATTAGAACACAAATATTTATACCTTTCATGCCTTACATTTTCAAAAAAGGATTGTTATTTTAGTTTTACTGCATTTAAGTAGAGTTATTGATTATTTTTATTTTGCATCATTGTGCACCGCCTTCCTTCAAAACTGAAACCTAAATGGACGGGGCAATAACACATCACTGCATATCAATAAGGACGTAACAAGATGAATAACTTAAAAAAAAACATAAAAAGACAAAAACTACATAATAACATGAAAAGGACATAAAAGATGTAACAAGACAAAAACAATGTATAAGATGTAACAAGACAAATATGCTGTAATGATGATGATATAAAAGATGTAACAAAACAAAAATAATATAAAAGACATGACAACCAAAAAACAGCATATAAAAGATGGAATGAGACAAAAATTACGTAAAAGATAGAACAAGAAGAAAACGATGCAAAAGATATAACAAGAGAAAAACAACATTACACAATGAAAATGATGTAGAAGATGTAATGAAACAAAGATAACATAAAAGATATTACAAGACAAAAACAACATAAGACAAAAACAGCATAACAGACGTAACAGGACAAAAATGGCGTAAAACAAACAAGCAAGATGTAAGCGATGTAACAAGTCGAAACAAGACAGAGAGAGACTCGACTGTGGAGAAAAGGTGAGGTTCAATTAACTTTGCAACAGTCAGTAGAAATATCCTTCAAAGGATGAGTAAATAGTAAAGAAGTTGACTCTACTTCTAATTTTACAAGAGTCTTTTTTAACACAAGTATGTGTACTTCTACTTTTTAAAGAATGTGCGTACTTCTGCCACCGCTGTCTAAAGCCGGGACGTACAGTAGTATAAAGTGAGATCATCTTTAGCAGAGTTTAACAGAATAAAAGCGAGGAGGTAAAAATGTGATGTTTTCCTCAAGGGCACTTCACCAAGATCCTGTGACTTCTCAGTCACCAGGACAGTTTCTACTACAGCCAATATACTACTGCTGCTGCTGCCTCACATCACTGTTACGCCACTCAAAAAACACTCAGTATTAATCACGATCACGCCCAAGAGACAGCCAACGAACGCCTGCAGGATTCCATGTAAGTTGCAGCCATTTCTGACACTTTTCATCAATACCACATGTTCTGACATTGATTGTTATGTCCTCGGTGTCCTGACTTCGCTGCTTGCAGGTCACTCGGTGTGAAATCAGCTCTCTGCTTTATTACTCGAGGGACTTCATCGGCCCTGCTGAAGACCGTTAGCTTTGACAGGTGGAGCCGGAGTCGACTTTGACAAAGCACTGATTAGCCTGTCACTCTGAATGCAGCAAAGCCACGAACTATGTAAAATTCATTCATTGACTCCCTGTGAGCCAGATAGGAAGCGTACTGAATACATCACCTTGTCGGGCTAGATAAATTGAAATGACACCGGTCACTATAATGCATCTGTGCAAGCACATGGTTTTGGTGTCATTTTGGTAATTACTTGCCAGTTTATTAATTAATAGGTTGTAATTAACTAGAAGGATTAACAACATGAATTGTCAGTTTACCCTCCAAAACTCCACCTTGGAAAGTGGTGCAAACTCACTCATACATTAAAGGTTATGTAGTGTTTTGGCAACATCTGGCATTATTTTGGGGCATCATGTTTGAACATCTCTTTTGTTATTCAAGTTAAGACTGTGCAAAGGTCTTTTGTACCCACTTCTATGTAATTTTAAATGAACGAGCCACGTTATCACATACCCAGAATGCTTTTTTCACACCTGATCAGAGACAACAGATGAAAGTAAGCACTATATTATAGCTCTTTCCCCCCTTTTAATCAATAAGCAGTGACCTGGTGAAATAAGCAATTAAAATAGAACAGTCATTATTAACTTCATATAGGGTAATTTACATGTCACATGTGGTCTAGAGCTGAAACTATTTTCATAGTTGATTAATAGACTTCCTATAATCCATTTTTCAAGCAAAAAATTGGAGGACTGAAGGATTTTCTGCTTTCCTGTGTGAATGTTTTTGCTGTCGGCCCATGGATGTATAATAAGACCTGGATACGGCACTGCTGCTCAGCCATGTTTCCAGTTTTGCCCAGTAGCCCACTTGTGGTATTGCAGCAAAAAAAAAAAAAAAAAAGAAAGAAAAAATAAAGAAAAAAAAAGAAAACAAAAGAAAAAGCATTTTTGTGTCACAAGACACCTGTACCAACTGCGAACAAAGTCAGTTATGACTCATTTCCATGGAGGTTTTATATTTGTGAAACTTTCCTCTACCACAGAAAAGCGATCACAATGTCACAATGTAAAGTATATGGACAATTTGCTGGTGAGCTGCATACCCAGGAAGTAAATCTGGAAGCTTGAAAACTTTTTTATAGGTGTATACATGCACCAGGAAAGCAATTCTTATTGGACCAAATAGGTGCCATCTTTGGGTCCAGAATCCAGATCTTATAATACATCCATGGCTTTGGACTGTTGATCAGGCAACACAAGACATTTAAAGGCGTCACTTGGGGCTGTGGGAAACTGTGGCCAGAATTTCTTTGCCTTTTTGGAGCAAACAACTAATCAATTGAGAAAATATCTCATAGGTAACTCTTAAAAATTATTTGAATAAAACAACCTGCAAAGGAAGAATCACACAATGGCTGAAGTGTATATGTACACAGTATACATCATAACTAGATGTATACAAACTGTGGATCTGGTAGGATCCTGTTTAGTGTCGGTTCTCATTCCCATCCCTAACTAACTGTGACAAGGAGTCAGAAGTACACAGCTTTGTCTAAGAGGGTTCACAAGCCAAAACAGGATGAAAATCATTGCATTAGAAATGAGAGACAAACCTATTGTTAATAAAAGGCCAGTTGGTGTAAATACACCGAATTAACTTTTTGCAATTTTAATTAGATGTAAATGAATGTTCAGAAATCCTCAGCACGCATCAAATGAAGCTCCCACTCATTCATTCAAGAGGAGAATAAATGAACGGCTCCTAAGAATAGCCAAGACTTCAACACATCCTTTACCTCAAACCTCAGTGGACCACACCACTGTTGATACCTCCTCTAATTACAGTGATTGACTGTTGTGCAATATTATCTGTCTGGGTCCCCCCACCCTCACATCCACACCCTGCAAGTCACCCTGTCCCACACAGTCAGGATCCAAATTTCACCCACTTATTGACCAATGTGACAAATGGTATGGCAGAGGGGGGGTCGGCAGTCTGGGGAGAGGGGAAGGTGAGGAGATAAAGTGTACCACTGAATAATTCAGAACGAAAACACAGAGGAAATCGATCATGAGGCCAAAATCTGATATTAACAGCAAATTACACCATAATGTTAGGTGGGAGGTGTGTGTGTGTGTGTGTGTGTAATTTAGTATCTGTCGTGTGGATCAAACTCACTCGGGGAACTCACTTGGCTTTTATTTTATGACTTTTAAAGCAAGCAGCTGCACTGAGGTGTAATGTTCTCAGTGTTAGTCAGACACTTAAGAGTTGCTAACTAATTAGCGCTACATTGGATTTTATAATTGGCTATCATGGGCCTTTATTGGTCAATTACCCATTCAAATCAAGTGACTCAGCCAAATGTAACAGTCTTATTATTACTCAATTAAAACAAATGCTCTCTGTGGTAGGGGGTTTGAGAGGGAGAGGGATGTGTGGAGGTGTAAGAGGGTGGGGTGGGGGGGGGGCTCCAGATTCCCAGTATATCATCAGGTAATTAATATTTTCATTAACTCGCTCTGTGTTGAGCTGCGACCTGCCTCTGATCATTTCATTTCCTCTCCATGGGTTCGATACTGTAGTGGCTCCATAATTAGTTTGATTTATATCTGGCCCCTGTAATGAAGGAGAGCGCTCATTCCTTCCTTCCCTTCGCGGAGCACTGCACCGCTGCTCCGCTCGCGCTCTTCTAATGTCCGATAAATACGCGGGGCTGTACTCCATGAAAGGAATGGGCCTCTGTGCATTGAGACATGAAACAGACACATGGTTTGTGAAAAATTCACACCACACCACGGCCTTTGTGGGATGGAGCAAGGGCTCATGTGTAACACGGCGAGGAAACATGGCTTATTAAAGATTGAAGCATACATACGTGATTCTTTTCTGTCTCAAGACTGCTATTCTTGATACCGGTGCCCAAAAACCTCAGGGATTAAGAGGAAGGTGGAGAAAGAAGCAGGAATCGAAGGTATCAAAGGCCTCAGGAGGATCTGCACTATGGTAATAGTTCATGATCAGTGCCAATAATAAGGTCTCCAGGTGATTTAAAACAAAAAAATCCAGATTTTGGCGAACGGTAACACAATTCCTACCATGAATTTTGGAGAAATATAGATCTCAGGTTGTTACATGCCGGTATGATAGGTGTACTAGATACAATCTACTGTATGGGCTACATGACTGCAGTGGCTTTACACTCAGCAGGGTAACACAGGAGTGCACATGAATGATTTCAGCATTAATAATGCTCCATTGATTATTGTTCTGCTGTTTAAAGGTGAATGGCAAAGCTTTCTGAGCAGCAGGGGAGGGAGAGGCCTGTGTGTCTCAGGGAAGGCCTGATTTACATTTTGGAAAGTGCACCTTACTCCCGGGGGGTTTGCCTATCGTTTTCAGTCAATACTGACTCTGAACTTTCTTTGTTGTGGAAGACTCTCCAGTCCTTTGCTGCATTATGGCTGCTTCACTGTTTTTTTGTTTTTTTTTACAGCTTGTGTGTTGTTGAAAACCCATGTCCAAATCCATATAGAAATATACTGTGTAAAGTGCATGATCTGTGATGGTAGAAAAATACACACAAAATATACCTGTATATATGGTCTTCCAGTGTTAATCAGAATACCCACATTGTTCTAAAGTTTTCCACATATTGCAATAAAACATGTCTGTCAGGTTGCTCCAGTTCGATAATGCACTAAGTTTCAAGGTTAGTTTTTCCCTCAGTAGGCTCAGTCCAATTTTTTGCTGATCACAGTATTCATGGGCATGATTGGACTGCAACAGATCTCTGGCCTATTTCAGAGGCAAGCTCCCTCCTCCAAAGACACAAGCAACAGCTCTTGCCAACAACTGCCCTCCAGCTAGCTCTGCATTAAGGTTATCTCAGTCTCAAGATTTCCAGAAAGGTAACCGTCAGCATAATATACACAGAAGTAAAAAAGAAGAAGCAACTTTCGCTTGATCCCCGATGATGTTTTCTTCTAGAGGCATGGCCTGTTACAGATGGGCTTTTTAAAATCAAAAATCCAGAAACAGATGTATATTAAGTTGGTGCCACTTAATAATATGATTCATACATGGTTTATATTTATATTGGTTATTAGTTAGTTGACACTTAGTGTAAGGAATAATTTACTGTGAGCAAATCATTATTACAAAATAAATGATGCAGAGGAGTTTATTTCACAATGACACACCTTCTGTACACTATCCCACTTATTACATGGCTACTAACTAAAAAAATTGACACAAAATATTAATTTAAAAATGATTATAGTAATTAAATAATAATAATAACATAACTTGCTTTTCATTTCTGTAAACTGTCAGTCACAAATTCATGATGATATCAAGTAATCAGGGATGAAACAAATTACAACATCTCACATCACTGTAATTGAGACTTATTTGGGGTAATCGTAGTTTACGATTATTTTTTTCAAGTCCGTAATGTCACTCCTACTTAAAGAGGCAATATGTAAGACTCCAATATTCAAAAAATGAGTCTGCAGTCCAAATAGCGAGATGGAGCTATAGATGAAGTATGAAACTGAACTCCCTCTGCACAGCTACTGTTACTGATCAGGTGCTGGTCAGCCGCAGGAACTCAGATGAAGTATCAAAATAAACTACTGCACACTGAGCCGACTTTACTGTGACTATTTTCTTCAGTATTGTACAATGGTGTTAGTTTAAACAATGTAAAATGGTGTAATTCTTCTAAATCTGTATTAACCTTGTTATGTTTTTTGGGAAAATAATTACTGTGTAAAATTACTGCCATGGATAAATATTATCTATTATTGACCCAATCTAAGAGGTCTCAATAAATAAATAAATAAATAAATAAATAAATAAATAAATAAATAAGCTATAGATATAAACTAGACTAACTAGCAAACATGAAACAGGCTTAATGACATAACTGGCCCTCTCATTAAGTCATTTAGTCTGTAACTTAATGTGCTATATTAAAAAAAAAATATATATTCCATACATTATTCATTTGTACTCATTCACTTGGCCACTGATATAGGCTTAGAGGTACCTTAAATGTTTTCCTTACTTTGGTTACTAAGATCTTCTGTGCAACCGTTTAATTAACTTTCCATCCTGGGCAATAAATTGATATTATATCTATCATGATAGATTTTGGACACTGTTATAAATGTGACATGGCATAAGTGTTGTCTTCTCCAGGTTTAAAGGCTGCATTACAGTAAAGTGATGTAATTGTCTGAGTTCAACAGAGTGTTATAGATGTTCTATGACTTGTCTTCACCCACCTCGTCATTGTATCCACATTACTGACGATTATTTATCAAAAAATCTCACTGGGTTATTATTTTCTGAAAGCATTAATAGTCATCCATATAATACTGTTGCAATATTGACGTTGAAGTATTTGGTCAAAAACATTGTGATGTTTGATTCTGTTTATATCTTCCAGTGATAACACAGCAAACTCATTTTATCACCTTAGCTGCTTCCACCACTTTCACTTTCATCAGTCACAATCTACCTGATCAATAATTACTGATATCAGCCGATATGAAACTTCACCATCAGGATAGGTTTTTCAGCTGTATCGCCCAGGCCTAGTGTATCTGGCCCCAGTAGTTTTACTTGTAGCTGAGTAATATTTCAGTACTGTAAACGTACTTCTACTTGAGTACAGCTTTCCAGTACTCTTTCCACCACTGCAATTATTACATACTCATAGTTTTGTATTAGCATCCTTTCTATAATAAAGTCAAAGGCTCTTATTCATGAATGAGTTTAATATCGCATACAGGATGAGACATAAATTTCACTTTATGTTGTTTTGATGCTCTCTGGGATCGATATGTACCACCAAACAATTGATAAATGGCAATGACAGGAAACACTACGTGCTCTCTTCCCAGGTTTCATAAGAGCCAAAGCTAAGCGGGTGGAAACATAAAGATAATCTTCAGTGCCACATAAAAAGGAGCCAAATTAGCTAGCTAGCCAGACTGTCCATCTCAGCATCTCTCAGGCACATTTAGCAGCATTGAATGCAGCTCTTTCTACCATTTCCCCTTACTCAATTATTGATGGTAATTATCATGGCGTGCTTAGTCTGCACCATAACAATATATTCTTAACAAGAAGCAAGTCAGTGGGCATTCTCTCAAATTATCTTTTATTTCTAATGGGACACTCTGGCTTTTTTCCCCCTCTTGACTGAAAACTCTGATTGTGGTGATTCTTCTTCATGTGATAATTTGTAGCTACAAAGTCAGAAAGGAAAGATTTGCTTATAACACTATTATAACACCAGAATAGATGTTTATACTATTATATTCTATATTATTATAGTTTTTATAAGGCTGATCACAGAGTAGTATGCTTATTAACTGGTTGCGATTGCGAATATCAAATAATCAACTTTATCTGTAGTAAATACATTGTATAAAGATTTCCACCCTGGTGGACAATAAATATATAACACTCACTGTTGAGAATTGGGTCGTATTTTGAGGGAATTTTCAGTTTTACTCTTAAATTATGCTTGGCAAGTATATTTTAAAAGATCAAATGCTGCTATTAAACCTTGTAACGCGCCAGCCTCCTAGTGATGGTTGAGACACATCTGATGGCAATATTGTTTAATGAATATGTTGAAAAATAGAAAGCTTACTAGTGTTTGAGCACTATTCCCACCTTAATAAACCAGGAAGTAAGACAGGGATCCTTAGGCTATAGCTAAATCTTTTTTTTGTGCCTGATTAAATCATGTTTTTGTAAAAATCTGACAATAACACACACAAAAAAAACAAAACAGTGGTAGACTAGTGGTAGACTGCTGTGTTCTGTGATGTAAAATCACTGATTTTGCCCATGGTGTTTAAAATACCTTTTGTTGCTGACCCTATCCACAGCATCTCATTGCTTAGCTTCTGTGCTGGTATTCACTGGGGGCATGCCGACTGACATCTATTGTAGGTACTACACTGACTATTAATAAGATCCTCAAACAACCCCTCTTCTTTTTTATGGGTTCGTATTTTAGCAGTTCTTTAAAGCATGGTGACCTGCTGAACTGATTCATGTAAAATAATATGGGGAAAAAATATCTCCACCACCACTCCACCTGTATACCAAAAGGCCATTGTTATGTTGAATATTATTGCCTTTCAGAATGAGACAAGAAAGTCAGCCAAAAACTGCCAAAGTGCAAAATATGCCACCTGACAAGCAGCGTGTCCCATGTATGTAAAATCACACTCTTCCACGCGTGTAAACAGACAAAAGTGACAAAAACTAAACAGCTTCCTCCCTCCTGATTATGATCTCGGCCTTTTCTGTCCTCTATTTCCCCTTCTATTCCAGTGGAAGGCCCTAGCTTTCCGTCTTCCAGCGCCGCAGGGCATGGAGCTAGCCGGCGGTGAGTTTCCATCAATTAGTGCACCCCTGCGGCCTCGTGGCAGAACCCACCTTTGACTGCAGAGAGATATTGATTAGTTCAGCTGCACTGTCAGGTCTGGAGTGAGCAGGGCCGGGTGATCCAAGGCCTTCACCGGAGACAAGATCATGTCGAGTTTCTGACACATGTAAGCGCACACGTATACACACAGGCACATGCATGCAGGCGAGCATGTACACACACATACACACACACACACAAACACGCACACTCACACTTGTACACACATACAAATGCAATGAAATGTGCTCTCTCAGATGACTGCAAGGTGAGAGAGAGGGAAGATAAGAGGAGAAGTCCACCAGAGTGGCTTGTCAGGTGGGTGATGGCTGAGAACTGACAAGTGCTTGTTAGTTTTTTTCTCATCCTGGTAGAGTTCCTATGAAAACAATGAGCTGGAGAGCCTCTAGACACACAGAAAGACGGAATATCACAAGTAAAATCTATATATATTGAAAAAAGCAAGTGGATATGAGGCCATCATACCAAAAAAAACAAAAAAACAAACAGAAACAATACTGCATATATTTTATCTGAACTATGACTGCTGCTTGAAAACACAAAAGCCTAGACACTGCATGACAGCAAATTAAAAACATATGTCTCTAATGCAATGTTGCACCTGGATAAAGGAAGAGTAGTTTCATTTTTGTCGTCACTGTGGCGGCAATATACAGATAAAAGCAGCACATAAAGCCAGAAGATAAACTTGTTGTCATTAATGCTAGAGAAAATAAATCGGGATTTGTCTCATTATATGTATTTCAGGCTGATTCTTGTGTACTTGTTATTCGGATACTGACAGATACTGTGTATTCTTAGAGGAGTGTTCACAATGATGCAATCAATTGCAACTCCACAGGTGCTCACCTGTAGAGAAAAACACTCCATATATCTTACTTATTGGTAAAAGTCCTTCAGAACACCTCTACTGAAATAGTTTCAAAGCCGTGCAAAACTTCGTAGGTTTGTTGTTAAAATATATTTTATATGTATTTGATGAAACACGTGATTCGCAGTCGAAAGTATGTGGGTGAGTGTGTAACGCCACAATGATGCCAAACCTCACAAATCGTACAAACAGAACTGAGACTACAAAACAACATGTTGCAACTCAAATAGTCAAGAGGCAAGAGAGCAAGAAGGTACAACAGACGTGCAATAGGAACCTAAAGCAAAAAACTGTATTGTCTCCATGTTCTCATTGGTTACATTTACATGCACACTAATTTTCAACTGTTATTCAGAATATGGGAATATTATATATTGTGTGTGAATACTGTGTGCATGTAAAGGCAGTTATTGTTCTATATTGTACAGAGCCGTACTCACTCTAAACTGATAGAAATGTTCCAGCTATGACCTAACAGACTAAATATGGATCAGATACAAATAAATAGAAATAAACAGAACAAGGAAGGAAACTCCACTTGCAACACAGCATGGATAGGCATAATACTGTCTACAAGAAAAAGTAATCAGAAAAAAGTCAAAACTCAGCCTTCATTAATGTGGCTACATGATTAAAACCAAGGGCACCTTGTACTGACCACATGAACTTCATGATCATGTCCATGGAGAGAACACTTACATGAGACAACCACATCCATCTGGTCTGAGAAGAGGAGGGAAGCTTCTTCTATTAACTCACAAGGCACCTCTCATTCAGAAATTGTCAACACTATCTGTCAACAGACGTTTCATAAGAAGCAGTGATTAATGAGAGTCATAACTGTGTCAATCAGAAATTCAAATAAGGAGCTGAACCAAAATCACTGGGGTGTGTTTCATAAAAATAATTTAACAATGTTGAATTGATTGAACATGTTTAATCATAGAACATAAAGTGCATGAAGAATTTAAAATGGTGCACCATTTTACTCTTAATATATTAATAGCGCAGTTATTTCCATAAAATCCAACAAATTGCACAGTAGAAATGATGGCAAACAAAATAACAGTGCGTCCTGCCATGTTATTTTTTAACCAGAGTTCCTAAATGAACTGAGTCAAGGTGTCGGCTTTTTTCAGCTCAAATATAATGTAAATCTAGTGGGGGAAGAAATACTCAGATCTTTTACTTAAGTAAAAATAGCAAAACCATAGTGTAGAAATACATTATTATAAGTACTGGATTATATTTGAGTGATGCATCCATTTGTTTATCTGTTTAATGCTGCAGCTGGTAAAGGTGGAGTTACTTTATTTACTACTTTGCAGATTCATCTGTACTAATATATAGTATGTTATTAGTTGCTTAGTATTTTGTTGTATTAATCTGAATCTGCAAAGTAACTAACTAAAACTATCAAATATAGTGGAGTAAAAAGTATAATATTTGCCTCCAAAAGTAGTTGAGTAGAAGTATAAAGTACCACACAATGGAAATACTCCATACACGTACCTCAAAATTTAAGTGCAGTACTTAAGATAAATTTAAAACACCTTCCTCATCAAAAGTTTCAGACTTCCCTCCCTGCTGCAAAGAGAAAATAAAATGCCTAATCCTCCTCCTTTACTGACCTGCTCTCCCCACCTAATAATCTGGCACAGTCCTTAAAGCTCCTCTGAAGTCTCTTATCCCAGTAAGTTGGCTTCAATAAAAACAAAGCTCATGGTATTGCTGAATCATTTTAAGACCTTTGCTAAGAAACTATCTCAGTCATTAAAACATCCTCTGTCTGCAAAATATCAGTATTGATTAGTGAATGTCTAGTAAATAATTTATTTGTGTAATTAAAATTGTGTTTAGATATTAAACTTTTAAAAATAACTCTTACTCAAGGTCTGATGCATACTATGAGTCTTACACAAGATGTTTACAAAGTGTGAATTAGCCCAGGACCGAATGATGTGCTGCATCTGCAGTTTGTGTGTCTGAGAACTTAATCAGTGCAAAAACTAAAGGGGACGTGGCCTTCAGCCGTGGCCTGCCTGCTGCGTGCCCCGTACCACTCCCCTCTGTTTAAAACGAAGGGGGCGAGCACACGACTTCCTGTCTCCTCTCTACTTTATCCAAGCAGAACAAAGTTAGTGACGGAGAACTGAACCCCCCTGCAGCTCCCTGCTCTCTGTCGGTTAAATAATCCATTTCACCTTCTTTTCATCCTCCTCGCTCCGCTCACACGAGCTGTCATCCCATTATGCTGAGGTGCTGAGTGCTGGAGCTCTGCGTACAGAGGTTACAGGGGTTTATCTGAGGAGACTTCTGGTGCTTCATGTTGTTTAGTATTGCACGACAGATATTAAAAAAGAACACAGAGCTTGTTGTCAACTGTCTAATGGACACTTATCATGCTCAAGGAAATCTCTTTCCTCTTAAAAATGATTTATTTAGGGCTGAAACTAATAATTATTTTCATTGTTGATTAATCTCTCAATTATTTTCTCAATATATTGATTAGTTGGTTGTTCTATAAAATGTCAGAAAATGGTGAAAAATGACAATCAGTGATTCCCAAATCCCATGGTGTCGTCCTCAAATGTCTTGTTTAGTCCACAACCCAAAGATATTCATTCAAAAGAGTGAAGAAACAAGAAAATATTCACGTTTAAGAAGCTGGAATCAGACAATTTTGACTTTTGTTTCATAAAAAATTATCTAGAGCAATCATCAAAATAGTTGGTAAATATAATAGTTTATAACAAATTGATTAATTGTTGCATTTCTAGATTGATGTAATGGGCTGCGATATAACGCCAGTTCATTATCATGACATGAGGTTGTGCTACTGTCATCGATTTGGGAGAAGTTTCAAACTGTGCTTTACTGTAGGCCTGCAACCAACGATTATTTTCATCATTACTCATTAATCTATCAGCCATTTTCATGATTAACTGACTAGTTCTTAATTAAACCGTGTCAACTTGATGGACATCTTAGATTTTAATTGTTGTCCGCAAAATGTGAGAAATAGTGAAAGCTTTCCCAAACCCAGGCTGACATCTTCAAATAGGTTGTTTTGTCCAATCAACAGTCCAAAACTCCCACATGATCAATTTTACAACCACATAAGACAAAGCAAAGGAGCAAATCCTCACAACTAAGAGGCTAGAATGAATGTTTGGACATTTTGCTTTAAAACGTCTTTTAAATAATTAATTGACATGATTATCAAAAAACATTGCTGATTAATTTTCAGTCAACTAAGCTAGGGTTTCCCAAAGTAAGGTGCATCAGCTGCATGTAGGGGCTGTGCAAGATGAAAAATGCAATGCTGCTGTAATGGTGATATTGTAGTTTTCTAATTATGATTGCAATGTTACTGTGCCTTCCTACATGCCTGTTTTAAATCAGTTGCCATTTGTTCTTTAATACAGGCAGATCATATGTAAATTTACTGGAATTTAATTCAGATCACAGTTCACAGTTTCCTTAGCAGCATCTGAATGTGCCGCCTTCATGGTGATGTCTTCAAATAGGCTTTTGCGCTTTTTTTCTGAAGGTGTGGGAAACTGGGGTGCATCACCTTGATAGGGGTGTAGAAGGCCGGGGTGCATGGCCTAAAAAGTTTGTGAACCACTGAACCAAGCGATTACATCTGGTTCTTGCTCTATGTGTGTGTCCCCATAAATATAAACACTAAATAAATAAATAAACAAAAACAAATAAAGCAGAAGTCTCCTCAAACACCGAAAATTCCATGTTATTTATTGCAGGGCTGTTGGATTGGACTGAATAAAGGTGTTCCTGTTATTCCTGTCCTTCATTAAAATAGTGTCATTTACTTTTTCTCTGTGATTTAGATAAAAACCAGCCAAATGTTTCATTCTAAAAAGATATATATTTTCCCCGTGTCTTTGTCACTTTTAGAGTTTTCATATTCTGCCCTTCCCCTGTCAGACAATGACATTATCATGCATGCAAGTCAACACCGGGGGGATCATCTGGGCTGCCCGCCTGTGATTTGCAGCATCCGGACGGTGTCATTTCCCTGCCAAAAATGTATACCCCTGCTCAAATTGATTGTGTCGCTTCATTGCCTCCAAGGCCAACAGGTCAAAGGAATGGTCATAATTGAGAGGAGAATTAGCAAAACCTTAAATATATGGCAGGTGATATATCATTACCCATAGACTTGACCCTGCCTGACCCCTCCCTACTCCCATGTGGGCCCCTGCTCAGGCTGGCGTGTGGTAGACGGAGGGGCCCGCCGCCTCTCAAACAGCTAAATCAACAGCGTCTCGCCAGAGCTCATGTCAGATCGTTTTGCCTGAATGGTTTCATGAAAAACTAATCATCTGTTCATCATGGAGATCAAACATACTCGGGGTGCAATGATTAGGAAAAGCAATCTGATAAACCTTGAAGAGTCACTAGTCCAGATATAATAATTTTGAGATTAAAAATGCCCCCTCCCGTCCTCCATCTCCTTATCATTCTCATCCTCAGCCCTCATGTCAGCTCTTATACCCTCCTCAAAGTTCAAGCACTGAAGCAAAATTGTTATCTTGTTTGTAATTGCTGCTCAATTGGCTTCTGCACCGCCACAGTCTATATCCATTTCCCAGAGGAAAGAACACACTTCCTTTACTCAAGTAAAACTACAGATACTTGCGTACAAAAAGATAAAAAAAATAAAAATAAAAATAGAAGTACTGATTCAACTTGTTTACTCTGAAAAAGCCCTCTGAGGGACGTTACTACTGGCTGTTTCTGTACAAAACTAACTGAATCGCACCTTTTCTCTGCAGCTGAGTCTCCCTCTCTTGTCTGTTTCATCTTGTTATGTCTTTTACGTTATTTTATTTATATATGTTATATTATTTTTATTATGATCTTATGTCTTTTATGTTGTTTTGTTTTATTACGTCTTGTTATGACGTTTTTGTCTTTATATATATATATATGTTTTATTAAATTATATTTTATTAAGTTTTCATCTTCTTGTGTCTTTTACATTGTTTTCTTCATTATGTCATTTTCATGTCATGTCTTATGTTGTTTCATTTATGACATCTTGTTATGTCATTCTTATCTCATTTTCATCTTTTATAACACTGTTGTGTTTTGTCTTCTTAAGTCATTTTTGTCCTGTTACATCTTTCACGCCAGTTTCATCTTGTTATGTCTTTTATAGCATTTTTGTCTTGTTACGTGTTGTTACATCGTTTTTGTTTTGTTAAATCATTATTATCTTGTTATGTAATTTTTGAATTGTTACGTTGTTTTTGTCCTGTTACATCTTTTACAGTGTTTTCACCTTGTTTTTTTCCAGCTTGTCTTTATGTCACTTGTTTTCAATTTTCGATTTTCAAGTAATTTTCATCTTGTCATGTCTTGTTACGTTTTTTCTGCCTTGTTAGGTACTGTTACATTATTTTTGTTTTTGTTACATCGACCTCATCATATTATGTCTCATTATGCTGTTTTGGTCTTGTTACATTTTGTGTGTTTTGTTCATTTTAAATCTTTTAGGTCATATTTGTCTTGTTATGTTGTTTTCATCAATGTTTTCATCTGGTTTTGTCTTGACATCTTTTATGCCGTTTTTGTCTTGTTACGTCTTTTTGTTTCTTCTTGTTACACTTTGTTATGTCATTTTCATCTCGTTATGCCTTGCACTGATGGATACATCAAGGAATCGTCTTTTCTGTGTTATTGTCCCATGTGCTCTTGCAAAATAAAATAATTCCCCCTAGATGCATTAAAACTAAAGTAAGGAGCCTCTTTAGACAATGTAAGGGGCAGAAAGTACACATACCTGTTAAAAAATGCAGGGAGTAAAAGTAAAAAGTTGTCAGAAAAATACTCAAGTAAAGTACAGATAGCTGAAAAGTTTACTTAAGTACAGTAATGACGTATTTGCACTTAGTTACTTCCTACCACTATTCTTTCCTGAGCAAGAGAGATAACCCAGCCTTATCAAGACTAATTTCTATTCTTCATTCTGTTGAAAGGACACGACTCGAAAGACTGGATTTTCCAATTATTCTTATTCAATTTCAGCGCACTTATTATGTCATTTCATACCCAGCCTACATGTGATTTACCTGATGCCTTTTAAAAGATGTCATAAATGATATAGAACAAAGCAAGCGCTGTTTCCCGAGGACGACTATTTAAATTTCTAATATCTATATGCTGTCTTTAATCTTGTATAGTACCATTTTCCCGTTTCACATGAAGAATGCATCCAGTAATTAGAACAGACCTTGTCGACAGGCAGGGCCACTCAGTTATCTATTTCCACTTTTGAAGCAAACATGTGAAGTAAGACAAGAGGTCAAACCAATCTCCCTGCTTCTCTAATAGCCTGCTCCGACAAAAAAATAATTGGGATGAGAAAGTTTTACAAAGTGACTGGAGAAAAGTGGAGTTGTTCCAAGGAAACCATTTAAAGTTGGCCAGTGTCAAGGTTCCCCAGCGATCAGAGGAGAAAAAGATGATTTTTCATGTACAGAGACTCTCTCAAGCTTAAACCAATTACCTGCAGATGCCCCTGTGTTACTTAAGCAAATAAAGTGAAAATAAATAGTGGCTATGTAATGTTGGATACACCCGCTGAACATAATAACATTTTGTCGTTTCCACAAAGTGGACTGGAATGAAATTAGAGGTCCCTGTAGTCTGTAATGAAATGTGGTGCCTCCCGACTCTAATGCATTTTGTCATCATGAGGACATATTAATGCTCTTCTCTAACTTTCTCTTGATTGATGCTGGCTTCGAGAAGAAAGACAAGCAAAAACATTAACATCGAGGGAATCTTGCTGGATGCTGCTGTACAATTCACTTTAAGACATGAAATATGATATGAACAGTTAAAATGAAATTTGTAACATTCATATATAAACTTGATGTTTTCATATTACACATGATCTACAGCTAAATTGACTTTGAATTCAATATTACATACTGAACTGCATTATTTTTAACTTTATGTACACTCGTCAAATTGTTCGCTACATTTCTGATGGCAGTAACTGAAGGATTCATGACTTTCACTTGTCATGAGGTTGTGAGAAAGTGAGTAATTTTCAGAGGTTTAATATTTAAGAGAAAGTTTGGATTATTTGAAGTGGGATTGTATGAGGTTCTTATCCATAGACGGTGTCTTACATGCAGTAGACGCTGGTCTGCACGCCTCCAGTTAAGGCAAAGTACTGGTGAAGGAAGCTAAGTAATGTACAGCTGTGGACAGGGTCAGCAACAAAATGTATTTTAGCCACTTAAAAAAGGCGTACCTAAAATCTTCAATATCAGTTTAAGTGTACGCTATATTTAGAATATTTTCAATGCTTTGCCTTGCTGTTACACAGCATTTTCCAATAGTTAAATCACTAGTTATATCGCTATCTCCCTGCCACAAGACTCCAAAAACTGTCTTTGTGAAATTTGAACATTTCTGACTTTCCCTGCTCCACCTTTTCACTTTTTCAGTCTTTTATCTACATATTTCATCTGCTGTTCTTTCTTGATTTCATTTGATTATTTCCCGCTTGACATCTGACATGGATGGACAGATCCATTTGAAGGGGCGGGGGGAGGTGAGGTACCACTTCCTGCACCTGCCGTACAAAGTAGGTAGAATCCTGACAATTTTGGGACTGTGTAACCCTGATTAAATGGGCTGTTCCAACATCAAGTGGGCCACTGAAACCAGCAACTCTTGTGTTCTGTGTGGTAAAATTTGCCAAAGGAGTCTGGTTGCCTTTTGAAGAGAGCAATATTTGGTTTATAAAATGGCAGTTTCCTGTTAGAAAAGGCTGCAACCCCACTTCAAAAATTCCAAAATATACTTTTAAAAGTTAAACTGACCTACAATTTATTAATGTGTGAGACTAAGAAAATGAATTTGCCATGGAGAAAGCTGTATAGAGCCATGTCTCAATGGAGAAGCCTGCAATACATCGGTCCATAATCAGTGTCCAGTATGGATTTCATTCATTTTCATTTACTGTTGATAATCTTGATAATGTAACTCTTTTACTATCTGTAGTTTAAGTATAAACATTTGTTGATCACACTATATTGTTTATTGTATATAGACGCATAGTAAAAACTAATGGGGTACCAAATAAACATATATTGTGCAGAATGCGCTCACTTTTTCTCTATTTGATGATGAAACATGTTTTGAGCTTTGGGTGAGATATTCTATACAATACAAAAAGAACATTCATTATTTGCTGACAACATCAATGACATAACCTGTAGTAAATTAACAAGTCTTTTGTCAGTTTTTGTCACAGTTATAATTTACCGGAGAGCAATATGGCCTGTATCTTCTGTACACAGAGCTGAGCGAGACTCACTCTGCACTAGAGATGCTGTTCAAATGGTCCACTGGACATCCCACTGGGATCAGGAGAGATGAAATACAGTGGGGCCACAATGGAGTCCACAACTACAAATCCCCAAGGCTGCAGTATCACTCGCACCTCTATTGCATTACCACTCATTACAAAAACCCCACCTCAGGGCAAAACTAGCACATAAACACTGTAAACTTTGTCTGTGGCTACATTATCTTGTAGAATATCTTGAATTTACTCGTCCTTCGGTGCTAATAGGTTCATTTATATAAAAAAATAAAGCAGAGTGTGTCTAATTTTTCTGTCAGCCTCCAAAACTGCATTAGGAGGAGAAAGGGAGGTCATTATCGGGTGACAGGGAGGTGTTGGTTAATCTGTGAATAATGTCAGGGGTGAGGGTGGAGTAATGTGTGAGGGAGGGTTTTCTTTTAGTGGAGGGGGTGCATAGATTGTGTCGTCTGGCAGCTCATCTATATTTTATGCTGCCACTCAGACAAATGAAACCGGAGCCACCCGGAACAAGGGGGGACCCTCTGACACTTCAAAGGGAAGTCCTATGGGTGGGTTCTTATTGAAGCTAGGCCTGTACCAACCCTAACCCACATACATAACCCCCCCCCAACCCATGCTGAGAAGCTGCCGGGGCCTCATTAACCCTTAAACAGGCTTGTGAGGGGTGCGACGTACGGGAGACTAATTACCCCACCAACACACTGGAAAGAAACGCTCCTGTACAGACACACAAACACACACCGCACACACAGTGCCAGTAGTAGTGATGATAACAGTGATAGCGGTGGTGGTAGAAGCTCCACAGTGTAATTGAAAACCCAGATCCACCCTCCTTTTTTTTTGTTATGATTAGCAGTTTCAGAGCCTTGTTCCCCCTCCACCCCTCCGTGCCCCATCCTTGCTGTCATACAATAGCAGTATTTCATGATTAGCGCAATCTGACAGTCGTAATGAGGAGAAAGGAAAGATGAAAGGGGAGGAAAGAGAAGGGACACAGAATGAGAGAAAAAGAGGCAGATATCAAAGAAGGGTCTAATTGAGGTAACACAGCCAGCCAAATCCACAGCATCCCATTTGCATAAAACAGTGCAGCTTCATTTGGCCATCTCTAACGACGCTAATGTCTTAACAAATTAATTTTGCTAATTAGGCACGCCCAGTGGAGCTCACCAGCAGATTAAGCAGATTAAACAAACAGATGCTGATTACCCCTGGGCGGGCCGAGAGGTGCATTTCTCTGGTTATGCTGCTCGCCGTGTTGTCTTGTGACACGCTCAGTATTATAGGTGTGTACACTGTGACACGTATGGTACAACAGCACTGTTAAAGTTCAGACCAAACACTTTGTGTGAACTGTCAGGTGCTGCACACCTGTCGAAACCTACCTGATTCACAGTCATAGGGCTTATGTTCACAATGGTAAAAAAAAAAATGCTAAGATTCCTCCTGTAGGGAGATTATTTTACATATAAATATTTGATATGAAGGCAAAAGTTCTCAGTGGAGAGAGAGTGTGAGAGCATGGGAGAGGAATTTTGAATGCAATACTGGTGCAGTCATCTCTGCTCTCTTATTAACTGAGTATTATTGGACAGCAAACTAAAACACAGGTCCTCTGTTGAGCTGAGAAAGGCAGCGAGGAATGAAAAACACCCCAAACCTTTAGACAAGTCCTTGTTTGCTGTTCTCTTTGAAACTCCATCAATTTATTTCTGCAGAGACAGACCAAAGTCTGTGATGTTCAATGCATTTTCCTTTTTTCTTCGATGTCCTGTGTTTCCCAGAATGCCACGCATTCAACTGCCAGATAAAGGGTGTGAACTTGTTGCACGAACATGTGTAGAAAATGCTAACACCATGGAGCTGTGTTGTATCCTGATACAACACAGGGGAGTAGAATGAAAATTAGAGTTGTAGTTCCCTCATAATACACAGAAAATACACCATATATACAGATGATTAATTAAATTCAGATGGTAATAGGGTGACATATAAAATCATATGAATACATATATACATAAACTTGTATACACCCACGAAATAATTCTGTAGTGCATTTTTTTAAATTTTGTCAGTTAAACAGTGGAAACAATGCTGCCTTCAAATAGAACTTGTTAACTCAAAATTATGGCATAGGAAGTCGTGTACGCAATGTCATGAACCCGGAGCTTTCAAGAAACTTCCAGTTCACAATGCTGTGAACAAAACTACTGGTGTTAAAAATGCTTAAGTAACAGTACAAAGTATTCTTCTCAAAAACTATTTAAGAGTATTAGTTACTTTTTTACTGCTCATGATCAATACATTATCAATAGCAAGCATTCAGTCCAAAGAGATTTATATTTCTCCTAATATTCAGTCTAAATTACACCCTAATTCTGTGAGTTCTGCAGCTTGTTTATTTTATTTTTTTTCAACCAATATGGCGTCATTGGCCATTTGGCCTTATTGGCTCAAAAAATGCAGATGAAAGGTTTGGATATTAATTCAGATTGCAGGCCAACTCAGTAGTGAATTATGATTTTAAAAGTAGTGAAATACTGTAGATTACATAGTGTAATGCAGACTTAATGCTTTGGTAGGTTGTTTATTTTCAGTGTCTTTGGGTAAAAGATGAGATGAGCTGGTGAATGCCCTAAGCTCCTAAATGTTGCAAAGAGGTTTAAGTCATGTGTCATATTGTAGTTTAAGTTGTCTGAGAGTAAACCAGACGGTGGCTGGTTTTCAGGCTTTAGAAAATCTAACCCATGAAAACTGACTGGCCAATCACAGGTCAATAAGATAGTTCATTGTTGAGTCTCATTCTCAAAATATCAGTACTTCATGATCTGCAAATGTGGTTCAACAATCAACCATCTTTGAGCCACCACTGCAAAGGGTCAGTAATTTGATGTCCAGGGAATGAATAAGCGTAAATTTACAAACTTGATAAAGTACCCAAATTATGACTTAATTGCAGTAATTTGAGTAGTTGTAATTTGTTACTCCATCCCTGCATAAAAAAACAAATGGCAGCCATCCACGATGACAGGTTGGGTTGTGATCCACCTTTAAGATGCTAAATTAAATTAATTCAAAGAAAAATCAGGCTAGTGCAGTCTGTGTGTCATAAACCATTGTAGAAGTGAATATGAACAGTGGTAGATAGACAGAGGAACCAGATATTCATGTCCTCCTGAACTCCAGAGGTCTTATATTTTGGACTTTTATATAATTTAATGCACAAAGCCATAACCTGCACATGTAACTGAAGACTATGCTCAGGGCCCAAACCTGAAACTCCGAGGTTAAGTGGCAGCGAGAGAGAGAGGGTCTCACTCCGATCCACTGTGTTATTAATTCTCAACCGTCTCACTGTGATAAACACGTTCAGCGAGGAAAAACTCTGAGTGTGTTTGCCCTTTTGCCTCTAACTGCCAAAACAACACACTTCACTTCCACCAGCAAAATTCTGCTCAGTGGCAGCCTGAGAGCATTGAAGACTTGAAGTGCAGCCCTGAGTTGCAAAAACCCCAAAAACATCTCCATCACACATCAAAACTTCTATATATATATTTTTTTTTTAGAATTTGAGCAAAACATGTTGAGCATGAAGCCCTCTGAGGAGTGATTGTTATCGCTGCTGCCATCGAGCCGTCACTCTCTCCTTTAAGTTTTAATCCTCACCCTCATCACGGTTTCCTGCCCCAGTATCCCTCCTCCATGCAGTCCCCTGGTGGTGTGTTGTGTGACAGCTGCTGCCCTCTTTGGCGGTGGTGAAATGAATAGATTATGAGCAGTAATTAGGTATACAGCAGAATCAATGTGCTCTGGGGCAAGGCCTGGGGGTGGGGGTTGGAGGTAGGGGGTACAGAGTGGAGGGGTGTGTGTGTGTGTGAGAGGGAGAGGAGCAGCAGGGGAGTCAGGAAGAAGCCATAGGGGGGTAGGGAGAGGTGGGGTGGGGTTTACAAACCAAAATAGAGAATCATGGTGTGACTAAGGTTTACTGCTTGCTGCAGGCTTGTAAAAAGATAATTCTGGTTTATAGCATTGTGGGTCTTATTTTCATAGTTCTGGCCATTTGCAGATCTTGGTATATGGTGAAAAAGCTGAGCCAAACTAAACCCAGTGAATAATATGATCACACGGGTTACAAACAAACCTCTAGATTAATTAAAGTTATCGACAGAAACAACGGTGAACAGTAAAATTATCTTCCAAAATGGTAAACATCCATGGGAAGCTCCTGATGGGCGATGCACAAGGCAAAGGTCAAGTGACTGAAAGAGAAAGCTGAGGGTTATTTGTTTTTTGTTTTTTTTTTGCTAATTTACTGGTCAGCCTCTGAGGAACAAGCAAGAGTCACTGATCTGGGACAGACTTTAAGTCAGCAGCAGTACACACCCACTGTGCAGAAGAACAGGTGGGAGGAAAACAAACCTGTGTGAATATATCAGCGATCGCTGATCAATCTTTACTGGGCTGATGGTGGACAGCTGCAAAACTAACTAATATATTGCCCAACCCTACTAGCTTGTCTCCTTGCAGCACAAGAAGGTAAACAGTAGATACATATATAACAATCATCCTTTGAAAATTTGTAAAACATTTCATCTACAGTACAGGGAAAAACACTGTGAAGCTGTTAATTATCCTGCTGTGTTATTTATTCTTCCTGCTTTGTATAGTTTATTTGAACAATACTAAAATTTTCAATTTTAAAAATGTGAAAGAAGCAAGTCTTGTTGTAAGTAATGCATTATTAAGATTGAGAATAATCATAGGCAATTTCCAGGTTTATCAGATTTTGAAAACTATGACTTGTACAAAGACTTGTACAACTCTTCAACTCTTGTTTAAGGTCAGTACAATGTCTGCTGGAGAAAGATCATCTACCTCACTGTTATAAATCAATTACTGTGGGTTCCAATGCCACAAACTTGATTTAAAGTGATCAGTTCCCACCGGAGCAGCAACAAACCAACAATCAGTGTGGTTCAATAGGTAAATATCTCACACAGCCAATAGTGGTAATTAGCATTACAGCAGTAGTGCCAGCTGAGCTACACCTGTTGGTCATGTGACATGCTCAGTCACATATATTTTTAACAAAATGTTGGGTGTTCTCAGTTTTACCTCCAAATTAAGTGACCAGTGTGCAGGATTTAGTAGAATCTACTGGTGAGCTTGCAGACTGCAAACACCTCATTGCATCCTCTCCTTTCATGCATGTAGCAGAACCTACAGTGACCATGAAACCTGCAAAAACATGAAAGGCTGTATCTAAAGCCAGTGTCTGGTTTGTACATTCTGGGCTACTGAAACATGGTGGTTCAACAGAACAGCGTCCGTGCAAGAGGACCTTCACTCTGTTGATATAAAGGGCTCATTCTAAGGTAACGAAAACACAAAGACTCCTCCAAACATTCAATGACTGCCATAATCTGCCAAAACAATACCTTTAAATCTTACACACTGGACCTTTAATAATGTGTAAACTGTTTGTTTGATTGATTATCTGACAGGTTGTTATTTTGTCTCACAGGACTTTACTGTGGCAATGTCAACAATTACTTAAGTGAGTACAGTAACAAACACAAATGATGACCAAAAATAAGATAAAAAAAAAAAAAAAAAAATCTGAAACTGCTCTGAAGGAAAATGTGATTAGATTTCATAATACAGAGTATAAAAATCTGAGGGTTGTAATATATATATAAAAAAAAATCCTTCCTGAGCTGGTTTTATTTGATGTGTGCCTTATATTAGAGGAGGATAGTGGACATCATTAATGAAATAAAAACTCTGAAGCAGAGGAAGACGTTTTTAAAGGAACAACAAATGAAAAGGATGATGATGAGGGAGGGGAGCGGGGTGTGTTGGGTAAAGGAGGAGGCTGGGAGAAGAGAGAGGTGGTGGTGGTGGTGGTGTAGGGTGGTGTTATACCCATCTCCAGCCCCGGATATGCCCTCCAGTAATGCATCTCACTCCTTTTTTAGTGGCAGAGTGCTGGATGACCTGCCTGTGATCTCCTCCATAATTAACATATGCTTGTTAGTCAAGGTTGGTTGGAGGCTCTGCGACCCACACACACACACACACACACACACACACACACACACACACACACACGAACACACACACACACAAAATGAAGACCTGCTCCTCACACTGGTACTTAGAGAGGAATGAGGCAGACACTGTGAGTTATATAATACTAAGCAAAAGAAGTCAACCATACAGGCTCGGTTTTACATGGGAATCACTGTGTGTCTCTCACTTTGAGCACATTACCATACGTGTTAATTTCCACAATCTCTTTCGTTTAGTTCAAATAACACTTATCAGCGTCAATGCCTTGGTTATATCTGATCAAATTTGCTCAGAAAATGACTCCAGACCACTTTAATAGGGTCATGAATATGAAGTGCTGAATGCACCCGTGTCGTATTTGTCCAATCTCTCCCAGCCTCATTTGGACATAATGAAGACACGGTCCTACTTCTGATTATTCCCTCCATTTCCCAGGGCTCTTGACCTCTCTGTGAAAAGATAAATAGAATCTCCTTAACCTATCAGGATAATAGATGAGAATCAGCGAGCTAAGTTATGCCAATTTACTCTCCTGCAGACAATCCAAAAATGTGACGAGGTGTTTGATCACGATAACTACATTATCAAGAGGCTTTTCTTTCGAACCTCAGCTGACTTCAAATAATACACCTTCGTTACGATGAAAGCACAGATAAAGAAGGCGGTGTTGTCATGCACTCTTAGAAATAAAGGTTCCAAAAGGGTTCTAGGTAGAAGCCCCTGGATGGGGTCTACATAAAATCCTTGGTATATAAAAACATTCTGGGTAGAACACCCTGGGTTGGTTCTAGATAAAACCCTTGGAATATAAAAAGGTTCTTGCCAGAAACCCCTAGATGGGTTTTAGATAAAAGTTGTAGAATATAAAAGGGACCCTGGTAGAACTCCCTGTGTGGGTTCTAGGTGAAACTCTTGGAATATGAAAAGGTTCTTGGCAGAAAACTGGTTGAGTTCTTCTTAGTACCCTTAGAAGGTGGACAGGGGATTCTGGGTGGAACCATTAAAGCATAGAAGGGTTCTCTGTAGAACCTCTCACAGGGGGTTTTGGGTGAAACCTTTCACAGATTGATCTAAGTATAACCCTTTTTACTGGGTTCTAGCTAGAACTCTTTGAAAAGGTGCCAACTTTTATAAAAAAGTTCCACTGTTTACCTTCTATAAAGGTGCCACCCTTTCAGAGAGTGCTAGAACCCAACATAAAAAAGTTCCTACCAGGAACCAAAAGGGGTCCTCCTATAGGGTATGGGGTATCCTGTATGGTTCTAGTTAACAACTTAATTTCTAAGATTGTGGGTCAGAAGGAGAAAAATAAGGAGACAGAAAAATGAGAAAACAAATGAAAAGCGTGAACATTCATGTGTGGGGCTGCAGCCACAAGCACATCTGTACTGTATGCATGTTTGTGTGTGTGTGTGTGTGTGTGTGTGTATGAGAGGGGGGTGTATGCTGTCTGGTTATGTAGAGGTGTCTAGTGAGAGTGTGTGCCTCACTGTGTGTGTGTGTGTGTGTTTGCTCTCACAGCATCTCAATGACATCAAAGCGCTGTGCAAACTGAGCCCCTGGCAGCTCTTTAGAATCCCATCTCCCCTCTCTGTTTAAAGCGGGCAAGAGAGAAAAGACCCGAACTAATAAAAGAGGTGTTATTCAAAAGAGGAATAGACTGCTCAAATGTGTGTCATGTTTGTGTGTGCGCGTGTGTCTGAGATCCGGAGAGAGGAGGAAGAAGTATGAGGAAGAAAGAGAGGAAAATGGGTGAAAGATAATAGAGAGAGATGGTAAGAGTGGAGGTGATAGAGAGGAAAAAAAAGAGGGCATAGGGAGCAAAGCAGAAAAAAAAGGAAGGAAGTGAGTGTTTCCCCAAAGCCTAGCTCTTTTCACAGAGCTCTTCATCGCTCATTTCTCCTTGTGATGCTGACACAAAAGGTGAAGCGATTGTTTGTATAATCAAACAAAGCACAGGCCAGAAATCTCACACTTTATCTGCTTTGTTCCATGCCAAAGGTGGTTCTGAGTGCTGTCGGTGACGGTTTAATGCTTAAACAGAGCAGGAAAGAAGAAAAGAAAGAAAAGAAAATGGTTCTTATTAGAGGCCGACTCATACTGGATTTTCAGGGCCAGTTCCGCTACCCATACTAGGGGATTAAAAAAAATTCCAATGTCAATATATCAACCTCTTCTTTATTTATTCATAGAAAATGTAGGCTTGCCTCATAATAGTCACTTAAACTGTTGAAGAGTCTTTGTCAACCACATTTTCATTTTTCCATTGCAGTTGTAGATGCTGCTTGCCGTTACAGCCGGGATTGTTTGAAACCTGGACATATTCTCTTGAATACTGGAGCCACCAGCCTGCAGCTGCCATTAGCTAGTTAGCTTGTAAGCTCAGACAGTGATTGTATTAGGCTGGGTCACAGGCTCAGAGACCACCAGAAGCCAGTTTGACGACCAGGAATACAGTATCATGGTGATTTACAGTGCCTCGGGCCAGGACTCAGACTCCGGGGATGAAGAAGACATGGCAGGTTCAGACAGGGACAGGAGGCATGAAGCGGTTGAGGAGTGAGTTTGTAGTGAGTTAATTGTATAAGTATACATCTTCCATTGTGTTGATAAGTCCATGAGTGATTGTTTCTTTGAAGCTGGATGTTTTTTGATACCGTGTTTTGAACAGTGACACTTGTGTGAGGTTATACTGTGTTGAAATAAATTAACAAACTCAAACTCGAACTTTGAAATAAACAAAAAAAAAAGAAAGAAAAAAATTGGTCTAAAAAATTTTATTGAGATAATTTACTTTTCCTCTTTAGATAAACTTGAATCTTTAACTTTTAGAAACCCCTAAAAATATGTTAAAAAGTGGAACTGTGAGCCAACTATTAACTATTATTCACTTTCACTTCAATGAGTTTGTTCAACAGTTTTTCAAATATAGCAGTTTTTGTTTGTAAAACTTAGACACTGAAGTCTTTTTTTTTTTGAGAAGAAAAGTAAATTATCTCAACAAAAGATTTCAGGTCAGCAAAACTTTGTTTTAGTTTATTCCAAAACTTTTCACAACAAAATAAGAGTTTCAGTTTTATGACTTGTTTTTTTCATCACTGCAATAAGGTGTTTGCATTTAACAGGCAGCTTGTTGCACGTCCCACTAAAATATATGAAATAAAAATAATTAAATGAATATCATAACTGTGCAATGAGTAGTTGACTAATGGGATTAACTAACGACTACTAGTTGCCTGGAGGAAACCCTTATGAAATGGAAAATGACATCAGAGCAATAAAACAATAAATGGTCACTTGTATTTTTTAATAATTATAAGTGACTTAAAAAAACAGATATAACATACAAAAACTGATGCCTATAAGTACAAATAGATAAATAAGTAAATGAAAACAAAATCAGACAACATATAAGCTGATAGGCTTCCAATATACCAATATATCAGTGCCTGGATAATATTGGGCTGAAAATATCTGTAATAAATATCTGTCTGGCTCTAGTTCTTATCATGAACGATCTGGATCTGAGACAGTCAAACAATAACTTGCATGAAAAAGTCACTCCGTTCAGTTAATTTTCATCATAGTCTTTTGTTGTTGTTGTTATTTTCAGGATTAAACATACAATATGTAAGTTCTACCACTTGGGGTCCCTCTCACAGAAAAAAAACATAACAAAGCACGTAGTTTGATGACGTCTGACTTATTGTGGGATCATGGGAGTTGTTTTCTTCACACAGCTGATGAAAATCTGACATGAAATCACGCTCATGTACGATGCAATACTAAAGTTTTATTCACGCAATGTTTAGCCATGTTTGTCAAGTTATAGCAACTAGCTAGCAATGGCTAGCAGGAATACCATTATGGATTAAATCAATTATGGATTTCGCTGCGTTTGACCATTGTTGGGATAATGTAAGTACATGATGAAATATAAAATGTTTTTAGACATTTTAATGCAAAAATGCGACATGTTATAGCTTTAAAACCCAGTATATCTGAGGGAAATCAAGTGCACTCATCCTCCTCTGAGTGCAGTAGCCATTATCACCAGTTATACTTCATTGTTTGTGTCTTCATCATGTGATATTTTCTCTCTTTTCCTTTTAATGGCTGCCAATCCTTTGCATAATCTGACAAGAGTTTCCTGAAAAAATGAGCCTAACATGTTTCAAATGCTGCTTTTTTTTTTCTTTTTTTTTTTAAACAGCTCCCTGACTTGAGAGGCAGTGAGCGAGAAATTGTAAGCATGAGACGGAGGAGGAAGGATTGCAGAGAGGGGAGAAAAGCCCAGTTCAATTGACGTTGTAAAATAAAATACTTTGTAAAAGGGAAATAAATGCTGCAGTGAGTGGAAGATTCATGTGCTCAAATAAACTGGGGCTTTTGAATTTTTAATTGGAGCGGCCCTAATTATGGCCATCAGACAGTACTTCTAAACACACTCACTGCACTTTCTCCCCATTGCTCTTTTCCCCCAGCCTCTCCAGTTTGGCTGTGGACGGGGCCTCAGTCCGGGTGTATTTTTCCATGCCATTAATATTTGATGAAAATGGGCCAGGCTGCATCAGCTGCTCATCGCCACTAAGAACATGGCCTCCATTATGAGCCCTGTGCTTCCTCTCAGCCGTGTACATTAGCAAGATGACAGAACGCAACACAACGCACGGATGGATGGGAGGTGTGAATGCACGTGCGGGTTAAAGTATCGGGCCTGCGCGTGTGAACGTGTGTGTGTGTGCGAGTGCTGGCTCGTCAACCATCCCTGTCGATTGATGCTATTAGATGTTGAGAAACAGTTGGGTGTGAGCTATAATTGAGCTGACACTAATAATGAAAGCAGATACTGTCTGGAAGCCCTTGGCAATATGCTAAAGATATTGATGCCCCTAATAATTCAGGGGCTCGACAGAGTGGAGGAGAAATCTTTTTTTTCTCTTTCAGATCTTGCCCAGGAAGCAGGGAAATAAGATTTAAAATGGCTCTAAAACGCAGAGAAGCTCCATCTTTTAAAGCTTTTTCTGGTCTGGTATTCAGTCATTATGAATCACTGACAAACGCACAGGGAAGTTCAGACAGTATGGATTACAGCATGATGGAGCTTGTAGGAAATTGCTTCTTGTTTTATTGAGGTGATATTGCATTGTAGTTAGCTATAAGAACAACATGCTGATAATATTTGATTTGATGGGGCAGATAGCAAGGCTGGGACTGTAAACTTTTCCCCTGATTCAATATATATTGTTATTCTACAATTATTGTGATTTGTTAATATGATTTATTGTGATTTTTATTTGCTTATTTAACACTAAACTATGGGAAAAAGTTGAATCATGCACTTCTACAGACTGTATATATGAGGCATATTTCCAAAAACAATGCAGCAATGTGAAATCAGCAGCACAGTTGTTTTATGTCAAACACGCGAGGTAAAATGTGTGTTTGTTAAGATAAAATTACCATGATTGTGATGCTAATTTCCCTTAGCGCATTAATGTTAATTTCCATTAAGTGTTAGCATCGAGCTAACAGAATCTCCATTAAAAAATCGATTTGGTAATTGTATAAAAAAAGAATCATGATTTTTTTCTCCCACCCCTAGCAGGTAGCATGCATCAGAGCCACACAGATATATCAGTTGACTGGTATTACAGGTCCAGTTGGCCTACATTGGTCTATATGGTATTGGTGTATATGTTGTCTTAAAAAAAATCATAATCCAGATTGTTATTATTTCTTAGTTTTATAGGCAGCATTTTATATATATTTGATATTTTTTCTTCATTTACATATATACATATATTTTGCCCAGATTGAGTTTCATTTATAGTTTTTATTTTAGTCAAGAACGTTTATTGTTAAACTGTAAAATATCCTGTCTCTATTACATATTATATTCTTTTTGTATTATTATTATTATATTAATATATTATAATCTGTGTAAAGAATATCGGCCAATATATTGATATTGAAAAAATCTGTTATGGCATTCAAAAATCTATTTTTGATTGAACTCTAAAGCAGACTGTTTTTTTTTTAATTTATTTATTTATTGAGTTTTATAGGCAGCATTTTATGTACATTTGTACTCTTTTCTTAATTCAAGTTTAATATATGTATATTTTGTTCTACCTGTGCTTTTAAAAAAAGATTATGAGGATTAAAAATACAAATGAAAGTTTACTCTTTCAGCGCCCTCATATCATTTTGTATTAGAATATTGGCTGATATATCAATTCTTTTTTTCAATCCCTTTACACATCCCTTTTCACACACACACACACACACACACACACACACACACACACACACACACGTTTTGTTTCCATGTATCATTCACTGGGGAGTGTAGGAGGCCGATGTTCAGGATTGTAAGTTTGTGTTGAGCCTTCGTCAAGGACCTCCATAATGACCAACTCAACCTTGTGACTCCAGCCTGAGAGCCGGGTCCCTGGGGGTGATATGTGTGTGTGTGTGTGTGTGTGTGTGTGTGTGTGTGTAGACAGGGGTGAGGGGTTAACCCCATAATCTGAAGATAAGGTAAAGGGTCCAGTGGATAAGAGGAACAGAGTTAGAAAAGACAGATTCATAGGTTTAATGTGTCTTTCATGTAGCTCTCATATGGATGCATTAATATTATAATACGTCTGTCACTGTCAAATCTACAAAAATAATGAACAGGAAACATGTGGCTATTTGGTGGCCACACACAGTTGAAATAATCTACACGCTATGTACACCCGACTGAAACAAATTTTTACATTTTCCATGTCAGTAGCTCACAAAATCCACAGCTTGCATTTTCCCTCTTACAGCTTTCCTCATTAATCAGCTGAATTATTCACAGGGCCAGAATCAGTCACAGTCATGCACTTTTGGTCAAAACCATAAATGCTGCTAAAACATGAAATGACTGATTGGCAAGTTCCATTTGACGGGGCTAAAAAGGGCAACTTTGAGCTGAAGCTCGGCCGTGATGCCAGATGGAAAGAGACTGGGGTAAGTAGAGTAGAAAGCACCTGTCATCTCCAGCTCTCAGGCTGCTTGATTAACATCAAATTTTAATTTTTCTCTCAGAGTCGTGCTCTGAAAGGTTGTTATGCTCCTGCTGCACAAGCTCTCGTCTCCCTGAGTTTGTAGGTTATAGGGCTAATGCAAGCCAGAGAAAGCAATACGATATGACATGTGTGTGTGCATGTGTAAAACAGAGAAACAGCGAGAGAGAGGATGCAAAAATAAATTCTACATTCAAACTTCACACTATACTTATATATTCTTGATGACTACACATGCTATTTAAATGAATTGTGCTTCTGTGAATACCATATCCATCTGTTACATACTAATAGACCCAACTTCATTAAAATAAATTCCCATCCTGCACTGATTTACTGTCTATTGAGTTAAACTGTATCTCAACATGTAAAAATAAAAACCCTATCTGGGGAAATATAGAACACAATTACATCAAAGGCTTCCCCCAAAAGCACAACATGAAGCTACACGAACGCAGGACCCCAAACAACTCTAAACGGTCACAGTCCCAACATGGTGGCTGTAATATTTCTTAATTGGATGATGGAAATCACACGGGCCTTTTGTTTAGCTCTGTGCACCAGCAACACGCCACGCTACTCCTTCCTCTCTCTGACTCGCGCTCCCCATTTCTCATTTGCATATTCATTGAGATATCAATTATTTATTCCTCACCACAATGACTTGCTGCATTACTATGTGCCGCCATACAGTATAACATACCAGTGTATGCATTTTACTGAATAATACATAGAACATGTGGAATAAATCAATATGTAATAATAGCAAATAACAACATCAGGATATTATAAAAAATACAGACATATACAGAAATATAAAAATATATATATAAAGAAAGAAGGATACATTTATTTGCATGTATTATTTAGGTTTTGTTCCTTTTATATATTATAATTTACTTCATATATATGTTGATCAACAAATATATCGCATTGTTCAGTAATTTAAAAATACAAATATACAAATATATATCCTTGGCTCTTAAACCAAAATATAAAATATAAGGGATATTAAAGATAAAACATTAATCGATTAATCACTGTCAAGAATTTAACAGATTAAAAATGTATTAATCGATAATTAATTGATAGTCTAGAGATGGCAGTAATTGCGCCTCATTTGACATGGTTTTGTCTGATGGAGGCATTTGTTGAATAAGGAAACAATAAGAAAATGAAAATGAGGAAAATAAAATGAGAAAAAACATGAGTTTTGTATCTTATTAATTAGTAATGATTAATCAATTAATTGCTTGCTAGTATTTTCAGCTACGGCACAAAATTTGCACCCCTATTAAAATATATTTATATTAATTGCTCATTGAAATGTAGTACCTGCCTACGTTAAAGACCTTTGTATAAAAGAAGTTAAACCGAGATGGAGAACGAGAGGAAATTTAAACACTAATATCAAATTTTACAGGTGATCTTTTCCGATCACTATTACCAGATTGTAACAAAACTCACATACATGCAGACACACACATACATGCACTCACACACACACGTTTGCAACTGAATTGCACTCCCCTCGCATGTAATATATGCATGTTTATATAAGGAGGCATTAGAGCGCATGCAAAGGTAAGAATAGGACACAATATTTGAAAACCTCCCATACAATAACCCCATTACCCCCCTGAGACACATTCACATTTACACGCTGTTGCCCCTGTGAGCTGTTTCCTCTTCTCGTTGTATTATTATCATTATTATTATTATTATTATTGTAGGGAAACAATGAGATGAGTAATCAAAATATAATTTCAGCGGCATGGAGCAACTCTCACCACTAACAGCTGCACCTCAACCAACTATGACCTGAGGAAAAAAAAAAAATCATGGCCTCACCAGCCAATACTCTTTCTCCTTCAAGCCAGCTCAAGCACACACACACAGTCTCTCACGAATACACACATACACACACACACAAACACACACACACACACACACACAGCAACACACAGCATCGCCCGTTGCCGTAGCACAGAATAGATGACCGCACTTACTTTAAATGTCCCGTGAAGGAAAAGTTTTCAGATTTTTTTTCTCTTTCTCCTCCGCCTCCCTCAGACCTGCTCCGCTCTTAGTGCCTCAGTGAAGAGGAGAGAGTGTAACCGCCATAGGCGCCAAGCTGTTAGCCTCTCTTATCTGATATCTATAGCTTAAAAAAGCAAGGTGGCTCCCTATCTTTTTATACATTTTCTCCCTGTATGGTCTTCTCCACCTTGCACGGATGCAGACTGTGCTCTCTGCATCTGGTTGCACAAGCACAATCAATATGGAAGGGGAGAGCTATTTTATGATTGGAGAAGTTGTTGTGTTTTTGGTGGTGAAATTCATTATTTAGTATCTGAACCTTCAGCAATTCAGTATCATTTATTCATAAAGTCCCTTTTTGCCAGGAGGAAATGGATACAGCTGCAGCAACCGAGAGAGAGGGAGAGGGAGGGAGAGGAGGAGAGATAGAGAAGTAAAGAAAGAGAACGAAAGGGGGAGAGATGAAGAGAAAGAGAACATGTGGGGAGCGCGAGCGTGCAGGGGAGGTGGATGGATTGATGATATTGATCAGGCACCTCTTGAAATAAAGGCATTGGGGCTTTATTTTTTCAAGCTCGCCATGATTGACAGATAAAGAGAGGAGATGGCTGGGAGGAGGAGCGGGGCCTTGAACATCACATGCCGGCACTGAGCGATTAAAGGGAGCTCTTCTGACAAGCACAGCGAGGCAGGCTCAAGCACACTACAGAGGCAGAGGGATGGATTTGTGAGGAATCACTCGAAATGATGTTTGTTTACTTTGCAAAAAAAACACAGGAGAAGGAAAGCAGAGAGGGGGAGAGTTGTTAAGTGTGTGCGTGAAACAGCTTGCTTTGTAAATTTGTTCCTCAGAAGCTACAGCAGCTATGGACGGTACAAATGCTGACTAATGTCGAAGCTGCTGCACCGTTCTTTGAAATAGAAAACAGCTGCAATAAAGGCGTAGTTTAAAAAAAAATGGCACTGCATTGAAAGTGAAAGTCTGATTCTACAGCTTGTAGTATATTACAGAAATGAGAAGAGATGTATGAAATCATTTACCACGCAATGTTTTCCCATGCCTTTTTTCTCTGACAAAGAAATCTTTCTGCACTCACAGAAAAGGAGTAAAGGGGTGTTTTTTTTCATTGTCTGTTTTGTATTCTGTTCAAAATAAAAGCAATTTGAAAATCGTTCCAGGTCTTGAATTATTTAGATTCGACTTAGTGCAACGCTAGCGCCAGAAATTGCTGAGATCCATCTCAGTCAGGCGGTAAAGAATGAGGTGCACCTGTAGCTGCCGTGGCCTTTGGCTTCAGAGCCGCCATTGGCTGCCACAACTTCCTGTTTTCTGTGTGAGGGTGTTATATGTTCGTGTTTGTGTGTCTGCATTGCTTGATTGCCTCATCAGAATTAAATGAATTGGCCTCGAGTAATTAAATCACATTAATTGTTTAAATTTAACTCAAATTAATATTTTCTTTAATTGAAGGCCAAACTTTGCATCTTATGGCTGACTCATTTATTGTTACTGATAAAAAATACATTTCTTTTATTTATATAGGACAAAACAAGGGAAATTAATAGCTTTCATTTCTAAAAATAATAATAATAACCTATAATGAAACTGGGGCTGTAACTAAAGATTTTTTTCATGATCATTTAGCCAATGAAATATATATGTTAAAAAAATGTGAATAATGGTCAATACAATTTCCCAGAGCCCCTAGCGATGTCTTCAAATTGTGTCTTTTGATCAACCAACTGTCCAAAACCCAAGGACTCCTCATTTACTCTCATAAATATATGTTGTTTTATATTATATTGTTTTAGGTTTGTCTTATGTCTGCAACTGTGTTATCTGTGCAGCTGCCTGTCTTGGCTAGGACACTGTTAAAAAAGATTTTTTTAATTTCAAAAAGTCTTTTTTTATCCTTGAAAAATAACTGAAATAGTCGATTAATCAACTATTTATTGTTGCACCTCTACATGAAACTGTAATTTTTCACTTTGGGTGGCTAGAGATAACATTCTTATCACTACAGTAGATTGTGTAATTCAGTTTCATTATGATTTTAATATCTGTCTTTGTTTGAAAATTAGTTGCCAACTATTTTGCTAATCAATTAATCATTTAAGTAATTTTTCAAACAAATAATTGCTTAGTTTTGGACTATTGGTTGGACAAAAGAGGCAATCTGAAGATGTCACTCAGAGCTCTGGAAAACTGTGATGATCATTTTTTGCAACTTTTTTTTTTGACAATCATAGACTAAAAGGTTAACTGATTAATCATGAAAATAATCATTACTGAAAATCATTGCTAGTTGCAGCCCTACTGTCAGTGTGTAGAATTGGATACTTTTAAAAAACATTTTTATTTCATTCATTCATTGACATAAATCCAGTTCATATCAGTCCAGGTGCCTGCCCTGTCCTGTCCTACTATTGTTGCTCCGTTGTGACTTATAAAGGACAAAGTGGTGAGATGAGGGCTGCAGGCCACAGATGAAATGTTGAAACCTTTAGCAGGAGGCATGCACTTTCTGTTCAGATTACAATATGTTTGAAATGCTCAAGTGTATTTATTCTAAATGACCAACATTCAAAATGAAAGTAAATTAAGTTTAGTTTAGTTTAGTTCAACAAAACTTAAACTCCTCTTTGTAAAAGAAGTACTATGTTTTTATGACAAAGAAAAAAAAATAATTGAATTGTCAAAGAATTACATATAGCTTTATAACTACTGTATACCATTTCCAACAAAATTTCTAATAGAGTCTGGTCAGTCTGCAAATGTGTGAAATGCTGCCACATTTGTGAGAAAATCACTTTGTGAGAATATCTACAGGGTGCTGTAAAAAGCCCCCCCAAAATTTATAGAATTTATATAGTGTAAGCCATAGTCTAAATGCTGGGAAGTCTGTTCGACTCTGAGACGTTTGTATGGCTTTTATTTTCCTATGAAATGATTGGCAATTTCGAGCTCTGTGAATTACCCACCGCTCTTGGTGCTGGTAATATTTTAAGAGAAGATGTGAGTGAGACTGAGCTATATCCACATATTCAGCCATGAGAAAAAAAAACATCTTGTGAATAAAAGGTAAATAAAAACACAATCAAATGAAAACTGGCAAACAGAAAGAGGAAGGTGTCATTACAAACACAACAGTATGTTAACAAAATGTAGGACAACAACAGTCCCACTGCCTTTGTGTACAAGGAATTACATTAAGTAAAATCTCATATTTAGGAGGATCTAGGTAACGTTCTCCTGTGTTCTGCTTATCTCACATTTGTCTGTCAGTTATATATGACCACAAAAAATCTAAGGTAGGATTGAAGCAGAAACTGGGTTTTCTTTTCACTCTCATGCCTCAGTGTTTTATTTTGTCTTTGTCCTTGTCCTAATGGCATTGCAACTTGTACCTGACAGGTGAACAGATTATTCAGTTTAATGGACACACCCTTGTGAATTTAAACAGACTTTTTCAAAAGTCAAGAATGGTTTCGGGCAGGTGTTTGTTCCTGACAGGTTTGTCACAGCATAAATCATTTTGGGATCTTCTTTTTTCTCTTCTTTCTTTTTTACTAACTTTTGGTCAGAGGGGAACCCGGTGGATCATTTGGATTTCAATGATACTTATTCAGATTCTTTGAGAGGCCTTGTCAAAACAGGTCACATGTTTATTTAACTTTAATTGGAAACTTTTTTGATAATCATCATTTTTCATGCAAAAACAATTCAAATGTGAAGATTCCCTGCTTTTCCTTTTAATGACTTTAATGATTTGGATTTATTTTCTAATAATTTAGGGGTTTGTGTGATTGGTGAGACAAACAAGCATTGTGAAGGTATCATCTTAAACTCTGGGTAATTGTGACAGCATTTCTCACTATTTTAATAATTTTTACAAAGCAAACAATCGATCGATTAATAGACAAAATTAACAAAGAACCGGCAGATTAATTCGTAATGAAAATAATCATTAGTTGCAGTGTTAGCATGAAGGATCTGCCTGGGACATCAACCATGGCGGGACGCTGTAGGATTCTGGCTCATGAGGTCCACATGTACTGCAGGTAATGCTGAGAGATATCCCTCCTTTCCCATCATGCATTGCTGAGTGTTTGTTAAGTTTGCTACTTTATGTTCCAAAACACAAATATTACTTTTTCACCCCATTTACAGCTGGTATTAAAATGCAATCTGTATCCAGAAAAGTAAAAACTTATGTAATGTGATCTGCCAGACCACATCTGGAGGTAGTCTAACTTGCATTGTCTTTGGATCTGGTAAGTGTGAACACAATCCTTTCAACAATCTGGATAACTTATCAGGATACAGATCACATTCACAGGGAGTTTGTGCCTGTGATGTGTTTATTTAGATCATGAAGGTTTATGCTGGTGTCATTTTTGTGCTCATTTTGAAACTTTATAGTATTAACCATAAGATTATTCAGGCCCACTGGAGTTTGCAGCGTGGGAGTGGGGCCTACATCCTCAGTCTTAAAAGGAAGGGAACTGGTTAATAGTGTTATCTCTGTGTTAAAGATAATGCAGATAATACAATGCAGAGACATAAACCGGCAGCATTTGGATCAACATATGCAAGTTAGCACAGGTGAAATTTGTATAAAAATCAATAAGCAGAACCGAAATTTGCATTTCTCAATTTTTTTTATTTATTTTTTGGAATTTTGGAACTGGTTCTAATTTGGAACCACTTCTCGAAGTCCAACAGTGAATAGTTCAATGACAGAGATAAGACCAATCCGATCCAGTATTGGCACCGGGGCCCGATATTAACATTAGGCTTTCATCGAGTATTGGACTTGAGACATCAATCTGCAATCATGTGTTTTCAGTTTATAAACGCCTCCCTGAATGTCAGAAGCCAGAATCCTACAGCGCCCCACAATGACTGAGGGACACCATAACACATGTTACATTGCACAAACTACACAAGCTTTCCAGGCTGACGTTCAGTTTCAGCCTCATATAATCTTACTACTACTACTACTACTACTACTACTACTACTAATAATAATAATAATAATAATAATAATAAATAATAAGTAATTATACTCATAAAAAAGAGTGCTGGTATCAGTATAGTATCAGTATCCACGGATAACCAAATTCAGATATCAGAATGAGATTGGAACTGAAAAAAATCAGTACATCTTTATTCAACAAAAATAAAATTTGCATTCAAATTCCCATTGCATCCGACTTGTTTAACACTTAATGGGACTTTCATTTAGAGTTACTATATAAGTAATGCATTAAAGTGTATTTTACTGATATAAATGTTTTAAAGCTGCATATTAAACAGAATTGCCTTTTCCTTTTTCCTCTTGACATCTTAAAAGGTTATCATTGGCAGAGTGAGGTTGACTTGATAGATGGTTTTTGTTGAACAAGAGCAAACTATATATTGATATCGATCAAGGCCCCGAATACAGTAGATTAATAGAGCAGTCATGTGATTATTTTTTTCAGTCTGTCTGCATGTTAATGCTCAGGGGAGTCTGCTGTCTTCTCTCTGATGTCATGGATGCAGGGCAGGAGTAAGTTTAGACAATGCTAAAGATTTCCACCATCTGTTACCTCATATGGCTGAAATGATTTATTATATCTCACGCAATGTAAGAGCACTCTGAGTGTCATATAATTAAATTAAGAATTTAAGTTGCTAGAAATCTGAACACTATTTCTCTTGCTGTAAACTTTGCAAAGAATAGTTCCACCCTGCAAACTTCACAGTGTCCAGAGGATACTGTTGCAACATGCAGCTGATCACTCTGAGGGAAAGAGAAGACAACAAAATACAGGTAGGAAAAAAAAATCCTTTCAAGTCTTTCTTGATCCGGAGACACTTGCAATGGGGCTACTTTCAGCTGTGGATTGACTGGCAACTCCGGAGCCACTCATGTCAGCTGTCGATCAAACTGTCAAAGCACAAAAAGGCTGGTTCCAGAGCCTCCGTGAGCGCGCGCGGCGGTTAGCAGCACAGGACTACCAGAGGCCAAGCACATTAAAGCACCCGCCTCTCCTTCATTACCAGAGGGACACAGTAGCTCTGCCTGCCAAAACCCCTGTGAATTCACACTCCATTCTAAATTACATGTACCTGCAGCCCAATGTGATACAATTAGGAGTTGATTATGTGTAAATCAAATGATGACAGCCTGACCGCGTGGCTGTCTGGCATGTTGTCATTCCCTGGTAGCCAATCCACTGCCTCGGGAGATGGTAATTGATTCCCAGGCCCCCCTGTGGGAATGCTGCTCCCCTCATCTTGCATGGCACAGTTGCACGAGTGTCCCCAACATGAGAAATTTCATCGAGTGCATGAATCCATGTCATTATTTCTCTACGAACTTTGACCAACAACACTTTGGAGTTTGAAATGGAAGGACTTCATCTCTTGTTGCACAGTGAGAGTGGAACATGAAAAAAGCATATAACATATAAATCTGGACATAAATGTGTGTGTGCATATTTTTTGGTACATTAACTGATACCGAAAAATGTTTTCATGCGTTATAAGTTTCAGCCTGTTTGTGTGTGTTTGTGGCTTGTGCCAAATCATTGACTTTCTTTCTGAAGCCTCTTTGAAAAATTTATGAGATGTTGAACCATTGTGTTTGTGTGTGCACATCCTGATGCGTGTGTGTGTGTGTGTGTGTGTGTGTGTGTGCACGTACTTCAAAGCCTAAGTGTGCATGTTAACCTTTACTTTTTTTTGCTTTCTACTTGAAGCCCCAACACTCACTATAATGTGACTTGTAGCTTATTATTTGCTCATGATAACTGTTATCAAGCTGCCTTTTTGTACACCCACAACATCAAATATTCTCCTATGAAGCAAAGAAAAAAATAGATGTACAATATTTGTTCTAGACGTCCATTAACTTTTGTTCTCCAAAAACCTGAAAGCTAATTGGCTTGGATGATTTCTTCTTCTTCTTATCATTATTATTATTATTCTTGCTGTTGATGTTGTTGTTGTTATTATTATTATTATCATTAATTTGGGGACCTATATAACCTATAATGTATGCTGAAGAAAAAAGAGCCATATAATTTGTCCATCTGCTAGTGATGTGTTCATGTACTTTAAAGCATAGGTGTGAATGTTAACGTTTACTTTTTTTGCTCTCTACTTGAAGCCCAACACTCTCTGTAATGTGACTTGTAACTTATTATTTGCTTGTGATAACTTCTATCAAGCTGCCTATTTTGTAGACCTTCAACCTCAAAAAAAAAAAAAAAACAAAAAGAAAAAAAAACTGATGTAGCATTATGTTGACATGAAATAACAGAAATAATTTGGGTTATCTGAAACGAGTGCTTTAAGTCCATATCAGCTGCAAACCACAGATGGAAAGAAGAAGTTTGGGAAAGTTTCGACACAATTTGTTGAGAGCCAGACAGATATGTTGTCGAGGCGACTTTAGATATTTAAGAAAACAGAATGTTCAAAAATGATCAAAAATACATACATTTCTGCCTGTAAATCTAACAAATAATGATATTGGGATGATTATATTGATATATCGGTCAGGCTCTAGTTTAGTGACCTGATGTCATTTTGGACAATAATAGTCATTGTTAAACTGTAAAATATCCTGTCTCCATCACATGTCTTTGTCACAAGTGTTTGATAAGCACATATGAGAGATCACTGCAATATAGTCTGTTTTCTTTTCACTCTCTCATATTGTTATTGGCATCAGCCAAAAATCCAGGATCAGTTGGGATGTAGTTTAAAACTTCCAGTACTATTTAACATTACACACTAAATTTAAATCAATTTTGAGAAGGGGGTCTCTAACAACAAAAATTGGAATTGTAAACAACTTTTTACCCTGTTGCTCATCTACATTTCCATGCCCAATATATAATGTATAACCTATGCTTAAGAAAAAAAACAACAATTCATTCAAACATCTGCTACTGAAAAATTAAGGCAAAAAAAAAAAATCAATTTAAACAGAGACAAGGAAAGAATAAGCGAAGGATTAGACACACTGTGACCTGTGAGTGCGTCTTGTGAGAGCACTCCAGTCACCAGCGTGAGAGCCACGAGTGCGCTTCATTGAGGATTAGGTCTTTCAGAATCACTTGTCCACAGATCTCTGCCAGTATTCCCAGTGAGACTGATTATCCGGGCCTGTCACAGACACAGAGGATAATTACAGGGTCTCCCTTAGGTCACTGCTCTCTTCATGCCCCGCGAATGGAAATACACTGCTGAGCGAGATGCCAAAGATGAGTGGGAGAGGGAACACAGGTTACTCTCTAATACACTCACAAACACACAAAAACTACAGGCAAACAATTTTTCTGACTCTGTGTCTCTTGTTGCTGCTGTTTTGTTTTTTTTGTTTTGTCTGTCTCCATTTTTTCCTACTACTATTCTCACATTTCTCTTCTTCTCTCCTTATCTGCTATATCAGGTCCTCCTCTCTGTTTCAGACATGCTCTCAGTCTCTGTTAAGCTGTCTCCTTTCTCTATTTCTCTCTTTCAGGTGCTCCCTTCTCCACATTTCTCTTTTTTCAGCCTCCACTTTTGTTTCATATCTCCTGTGTCAGCTCTCCCTCTCCCCCTAGTGGCCTATTCATAAACTACATAGGGGAAACTCAGGACACCAACGCAGCATAAACTCATCTCCCATGCAGTCCACAGAAGTAATTGCCATTCCTGTTGGTGGGCGACTGAGACGTACAAAAGATAGGGGAGTAAGAAAAAAAAAAAAAAAAAGAGCAAGGGATAGAAAGTCCACAAGGACAAAGTGACACTGGAAGAAATCCTAGACCTCCACTTGTCCCAGGGCCCCTACAGGAACATAACACCAAAGCCCCTTTTCCTTCCAAAATAAAACTGCCTGCAGACTCAATCCTCTTAGAGGACTCGCCACAATAACACCACATGTGTGTGTGTGCGTGTTGAAAAGAAGGAATAAACAAATAAACTTTTCAACCTTTCCTTGCTAGGTTATGTTGATTGTTTGTAGAGAAACAAAGCAAGACCAGATTTTTTTTTTAATGACTGTGTTCTTGAAACTTTTTACGGTTTTCATCGTTAGTTCAGTTTCAACCGTCTGACAAAGCTACTGTTGCTGGTGGCCAAAAGGGAACATTACAGCTGAAACTTTGATTACAAATACTGACTAAATATTAGAGCTGCTACAAATAATCAATTAATCAATTAATGCCACGGTTGGTGGGGATAATACATATATAATAATACATTTAATGATAAACAAACTGCCAGAGGAGTGGTGACTGAGATTGCAACATGAACGGGAATAAATCACAAAATAATAGATTTGTGGATATTTCTAACTTTCCCCTTGATGGTCTGGATAACGCACTAGATTTATCGCTAGTCACTTAATTCATATATTAAATATTTTTGCAGTAAGACCTGTGGCTATGGGTTTTGCATCCCTGATATTGGTAGGTGCATGTACCCATCACCCCTGCCCATTTCTACACCCTTGGATTAAAAGATTAGTTGTCAACAATCAAATTAATTGCCAACGATTTTGATCAATTATGGTTTGAATAATATCTTTAGAAGAAAAACGCAAAATTCTGTGATTCCAGTTTCTTAAATGTGTACAATTTCTGGTTTCTTTACTCTGTGACAGTACACTGAATATCTTTGGGTCATCATCTTGAGTATTAGTGAAACACTGATCGATATGTTTCACCATTTTCTGACATTTCGTAGACCAAACAACTAAACAATTAATCAAAAAAAATGATCGACAGACTAATTGACAATGGAAGTGATCGTTTGTCGCAGCTCTACTCATAATTTCCAGACAACTTGCTTCACTAGATTTTTGAGTTGTGAGCCAAACTCTTGGCTTGCGTTTTGAAATAAACTAAAACAAGTTTTGCCAACTTATAATATTTTGTGGAGAAAATTTACTTCTCCTCTTTAGATAAACTCCAATCTGAAATTAATTGGTTGCAAATGGAAATATTAAATCATTCACCATTATTCATTTTCACTCTGATGAATTGAATTTTCCCCTCTAAAATTCAACAGTTCAAGTTTCTTTTTTAAGCATCATTTTAAACATCTCAACAAAAAAAATGATGGGTTAGGAAACTCTTTTTTTTAAAGTTTATTTTAAAACTTTATTTCAATTTTCAAACTTTGATTCAAAACTTAAAAAGTTAGTGAAGACAACAGCCTTGAAATTATGGGTTTTCTCTCTTAGTCTGCAACAATATTCATAATCAATTACTGTTAAAGTCATTTATTATGCATTAAAGGTCGAATATTCATTCACTGTTAGTTGGGCAAAACAATCTGAAGAAACTGAGATGTGCATGACATTTTATAAACAAAACACAGTGATTAATTGGAAAATTAACAAGCAGATTAAAGTACAATGAAAATGATCATTAGTTGCAGTCCTATATGTCAAGATTTAGTCTGTAAAAACAGATTATTCAGATTTATGGACACACATGTGAATTTCAGCAGTCAGAAGTCAAGAATGGATCTGCGCAGGTGTTGACTCCTGACAGGTTTGTCACAGCATAAACCATTTTGCAGCCTACTTTTCCTCCTTTTTTGTGCTAAATTGCAGTTTCAAATCTAAAAATAGAACTATTATTTGAGTTTAAACTTTCCAAGCTACTGTTGCTGGAGGCCAAAAGACACTGTATCATTCATTTCATTCAGTGAACGCATGGAAAGAAATGAAAGCAATGACATCACTGTTGTTTTGTTCAGCATTGCACTGATAGTGGCTCTCATACATAAATGATAAGGCGCAGACTAAGCCAGGTTGGGTCATGGGGTGTACTTGTTCATAGGATAGGCTTGACCCAATACGTCTAGCCGTCGTCTGAGAGAAATCTAGGAAAACTAGCAGCTAACAGAGACAAGAGAAAACATGTGGGAGAAAGACAGAAAGAGAGGGATAGAAGACGGTGCATAAAACTAAGACAAAAGAAAAAAGGAAAGACGGTGCATAACAGCTGTGTCATTTACTTAAAAACAAAATGCAGCTTCTGTTCCATTTTGTCCTCTGTGATCAGCTTCAGAGACATTAGCAGCATTTAGGATCACTTCAGAGCCAACCTCGTGCACCGTCCAGGACCCCACCCTCCCTTCACCCTCTCACTCTGTGTGTGGCTGCTTAATTATTGATGCTTATGTATTGCTGATTTTGGTCTTTGTGTTGTCCCCAGTGAACGCTCTCGTAAGGCGGATGGAGGTATTTATCTAACTCAGAAAGTAGGGCTCTATTCCTCATCCTGTCCACACACCGCCAGGCCATCCCAATGGATATGACCTCAGCAGTGCCGCACCGAGAGGACGTTCTCACACACACACACACAGGAGTGTGTGTGTTTTCATTTACCGCTGAAATTATATACAGGACGTCGCTGAGGGCTACGCTTCAGTCTGCAGTTATTCATGAGCCAGCACTATGAGAAAATGGTCTTAAAGTGGGCCATAATGTTGGAAATCCACGACAAAAACATACACCGCTGCTCTTAAAGGGCCAGTGTGCAGGATTTAGTGGCATCTAGTGGTGAAGTTGTGGATTGCAAACACCTTGTCTTATGTTCCCCTTCCAAATGTGTAGGAAAACTTATGGTAGCTGCAAAGATTATGCAAATAAAAAGGCTGTATCTTGAGCCAGTGTTTGGTTTGTACTGGGCTACTGTGGAAAAATGGTGGTGCAACATATTGGCCTCTGTGGAGGAGGACCTGTGCCCTCTGTAGTGTTCATTCTAAGGTAACGAAAACACAATAATTATCATTTTTAGGTGATTATACACTAATTGAAACACACTATGACTGCATGATATAGTAAACAGAAAACAATACTGTGATTATTTTGGCAGATATTGCACTCACGATATGATTCACAATTACTGGGAATGATAATTTTTGCATCACAATTTTCATTTTTGCTAAAAAAAATCATGACGATGTGACATTTGTTGGGGTCTGTACCAAACAATCATGTTTTCTGACACCTGGAGAACAAAATTTGTAGGGCCAGTGCATCTTTGCAGCACTACAGTACCTCATTATAGTGATGTTTAATCACACATTTTCCCCTGTAAATCGTTCACACTGGAGGTTTAACCTATAATCTGCACAGATAATAAAGACTGAAATATCAAATGAGGATATCAGCGATCGAGGACATTTTTAAATATTTGGTGTGTGTTATAAAACCATGTTTGAAAAGTGATTTGAAATTCATTCACTCCTTTCATTTCCGGTATATATAGCATTGTTTGTTAGACTGTATTATATCATGTTGTCCACACTACAAGTACAATGTGGGTATATACTGTAGAGGCTGGACTGTGTTCTGAGGAAGCGCAATGGTGCTCTCTTGTGGAGAACAGACAACATTGCTGTTTTTTGTCATTTCAGCAGCTGTGTCACAAATCCACACTACAGTACAAACTAACTCTATACTGCAGCAGTACATGCAAAAATCAACCTTGCGTTTATTCACTCTGCATTGAGTATACTTTATACTTTACTTTTTGGTCATTACTCTAGTGTGAAGACATACACGAAACCTCCACGCTTGTAAGAGAGTGTTTTCACAATACTTTTATTTAAGTAAAGGATCTGAATACTTCCTCTGGTACTACTTACATATGTTACACTAACAGAAGTTATATATGTGCTGATAAATGTCAACTGTACTGCAGTTTTGGAATGTCACTGCCAACTAAACTTACACAAAATAGATTTTTTTAAAAATGCCTTTCCAAGAATATAATTTTGCTCTGGGATGTTCACAAAGCTATTTTACCACCACACCCACAATATGTGTAAACTCCAATTCTTTTGTGCATTGCATTGTGGGAGAATATCAGCAACCATCAAGAAGTTGAATTCGTCTGTATAATGACTGCTTTGTGTGTTTTTATTTTATTTTACTTTATTTTAATGTCCCCACTTTTACTGTTTCAACTCGGGTGTCTTATTACTTTTTATGGGTCAGCTGTTGGTCTTAATTATTATTTCATTTAACTTTATTATTTTTTATTGCTTTAATTATGATGTTTTATATGAACTTTTGCTGGTTGTTTGCTGATCCTGATTATTTTACTTTTTTATGGCTTAGCTCACATGTATTATTTATGTATGTTTTAATTATGTTTACTTATGTCTACTGTTTTATCCTTACACTATCTATGCAGTCTTTGTGGCTGCTCTGGCTCTTTGCAAGAACATGGTGTCTTCACATGGAATGAAATGTGCCATATAAATAAAGTTTTGCTTGCTTTTCTAGTGTGAATACACTAAACTCTCAAGATTTAGACTCTAATGTGGATTTAGGACACTGCTGGTGTGTATTTAAATTGTAAAAATTAATAACATAGTAGTGAAAAAATATTGTGTCACCTATGTGGAATTCAATCTCTCATTTCAGTGTGTACTGAATTAATATTTTTGTCTATTGAATCACATACCGACATGCTTTGTGAATCAATATTCTTTAGTCGCCAATGGTCTGAGTAGATCTTCTTTGAGTAAAAATACTCTCTGGCCATTTTATCCCACAGTCTTCCATTCTCAAACACAAAGTAAGACCTATAGGTCTCCTGCTGCCAGTCTCCGAGCTGTTCAATAGATCTTATCAAACAGATCTGGTTACACAAGCTGTAGCTCTAAGAAGGTGGAGGACCTCCAAAAACAATATTTGCAGTATTGACATCTTTAATGTGTGGCAAAGGTCTAATCCCGGAGGCCACCGCACTAATGGGGAAATATTGAGTGTTGCCAGAACAGAGGTTTTCTTCTAATCTGTCCATTATGTGCTTTGGACAACCACTTTCACCAGAGATGAATGTACGGAGACGGATGGGAGATAATGTGATCAATTTTGATACAATAAAAGGGGTGATAACTCAAAGTCGGTCACACTCTCCGATGATTAGCTCGTGCCTGTCTGAAGGAATACTATTAAACTAAGATCTCTGAGCCATTTCCTCTCTCAGTCTCTCTTCCTATGGTTTGCTGAGTAATCCAATCAATGCAACCCTCTTCGTCTTTCCCTATTTCATCCCTGACTTATTGCAACCCCTACAAATCTTTTGTGTCGCTCAGATTTCAAACATTTTTTTTCTCTTGAACCTTACCGGCAATCAACCGTTCTCCGCATTCCTCCAGCCACCATGCAGTCCACTAGGTCTCCACCTTTTCACATCAGGACACCTGAAAGAAAGCAAGAGCAGTCATTAGGATGTAGGACAGCAACCGCTAACCTTCATTATTTGAGTTTGGTAGACATAGCTTCGCACGTTTGACTAACTAAGGGAACTGGCAGGATGTGAGAGACAGTGAGGGAATTGGGGAGCTGAAATTGGGTGATTGAAGAAGACGCATCCAGTTCTCTGATGCATAACTAAGACAACACTGTGGGTCTGTGGTTTAGCGACACACAATGCTCCTCTGCAGCCCTGGGTTCTATCAGAGCACCCTATCTCTCCTCCACATCCAGCCACGCTGGGTCCACACATCAGCCCAGCCAGCCAGTGGATGGCACTGTAGCTGGTGATAACACACTGCATTGTTTCTGAGTTTGGAACATGTTTGGCTTCAGTCTTATGCCGCAACTCCAACTAAAGCTGCTGTTGGGCGGGAAGAGGTATGTGGAGTTATGGGGAAATGTAACAACTGTGGAGCTAAAAACAAGATTTGTCATTTAGATGTATCTTTTATTATTTTATTCCAAAAATATCTTGTATCCTGAATTGTAGGGCTGATTATTTTCATTGTCCTTTAAAGGTATAGTTCAAAATATTTAAAACAGGGCTGCATGAGGTAGGTCAGTCATACTGGACTAGCAACCAATGTACTGCAGTGGACAGGGTCAACAGCAGTTTTAGTCTGTCATATATTTTGCTTGCTTTACTTTGCTATCAGATAGCCTTTTTAAACAGGAAACCACTATTACACAAGCCAAATATCGCTATCTCCAAACAACCAACCTCCATTGGCAACATCAGTAATTTTACCTTGCAGAACAAGTGAGTTGCTGGTCTGCTGCTACCGCAATCTGTCGGTTTGTCTTATTGTGTGAATTCAGTGTTTTAAAAGGTTAGTTCAGATTCACCATAATACAAAAAACTGACCAATCAATGCAGCAGTGAACCAGCAACTCCTGTGTTCTGCGAGGAAAAAATGACTGTTTTTGCTAAATGAGTATGGTTGAGCAAGAGAACAAGATTTGGCTTATATAACAGCAGTTTCTTGTTGGAAAAGTCTGTGTGATGGTGTTGTTTCTCAACATTGCTAGACCTTTTTCACCTTAACGGAGCAAATCATATAAAGTAGAACTTCAGACACCACAATGGCAAGGTAAGTCATTGAAAATATTCTAAATATAACATACATTTAAGAAGATACAGATTTTTTTGGGTGGGCCTTTCTTCAGGTGGCTAAAATATATTTTGTTGCTGACTCTGTCCACATCAGCACATTGCATAGCTTCCATACAGGCACTTCTCTCTGCTTCTCCAAACTGGGGGCATGTCGACCAGCATCTACTGTCGGTAATACACTGACTATTGATGAGTATCTCTGACAGTCCAGTTTCAACTAATCTGAAAAACCCCTTCATTCTATGGATTATTTTTTTGATTAATCAGTTTGTTTATAAAATATCTTAATATTCACTCACGGCCATCTCAAGTTCTTCAGACTGCTTTTTGTCCAACCAACAGTCCAGAACCCAAAGATATTCAATAGTTAATAATTTAAAAAATACAAAAAAGTAAATCTGTACATTGGAGAAGTTGTAACAAGTTAATATTCGGTTTTAAATGCTTAATAATTAATTGATCATGGAAATTGTTTCAGATCAATACTTGTAGCTGCTCAAAATTGATTTTCAGCCCCAAACGTATATTTGCTGAGAGAGCAGAAATTTTGTCTGTATTCACTGAAAAACATGTTTCTAAAAAGCATGAAGTTCTCTCATTGACTGAAACCAGCAGCTGTGATCATTATGAATTCAGTCGGTTACAGTAAATGTTTGCCCAAAATCAACCGCCCACTGTAATGGAGAGCAAAGGTTCTGTTTGCTTACATGGATGAATGACGTTTAACTGAGTAATGTGCACAGCGTACTGTTTACCAAACCAATAACTGCAGGGATGAACTGACTGTATTCTTTACTGAGCACTGATTGACTATTTCACACGTTCATGTTTTACTGTTTGGTTGATTGAGGTAGAAATGACTTCTTTGTAATGAGACTGATCACTGTGTCTAAGTTCATACATTTACGGTTTATGCAAATGTTTATTCTTTGTATTCTATGTAATTTTTCTGTAAATATTCTACCACATGGTCTCTGGTCCACCCACATCATATTTTCTAACTAAGCACCTGTAGCAGGAAGGTATAAACGGCAGCTAGTGCATCTCTACGTGTCATGTAAGGAAACTAACAACTGTCACGACTGTGGATTGCAGTTTAAACCAGTCTTAAGCCTCTTTGTTGTAAACTTGCGGTTGCTGCCAGTAAAACTCACACCCATTAAAACTAAAATTACTGCCTCGTGGTTGTATGCCTTTGCTAACCAAGTTGCAGTTTACATCCATGGCTGCCAGACTCTTAATACATGTAGTGAAGACTTTGAAGGAATTTAATACAAGGTGTTAAGCATATTTTTTGGCAAAATGGAAGTTGTCACCAAATTGGCAGGCATGATTCCAGTGAATATTTTCCATTGAGAAATATGCTGTCTTCACTGCGAGATTATTTCTGCAGAGGAGTGCAGAGGACTGACAGAGAGCTGAATATTATAATGTCACACTGAAGGTGACCTTTGACCTTTTGGATATGAAATGTCATATATGTGTGTGAAATTTTGTCATAATTTTCATATGAATTCTTGAGTTATGGCCAAAACATGTTTTGTGAGGTCATAGTGAGTACAGCTTTTAACCACCACAATCTAATCAGTTCATCCTTGAGTCCAAGTGGACATTTGAGCCAAATTTCAACGAATTCTGTGATGGCGTTGTTCAGATAACAGCCATGGCTGTTGCTGGTGCAGAGGCATAAGAAGCGTCTCCAGTATTTGTGCAAAATTATCCACTCCTTTGTTGTCCACCTAAATACTCAGAATGCGCATTGTAGTTTCCCCTGAAATGTGGCCATTATATGAAGATGAGAAATGCATCACATGAATAAAGTTAATAAACTTTTAGCAAGAGACAAACTTTGGTCTCTGACTCAAACGGCTCCTGAGGGCATAAGAGAAGGAAAGAATTCAAAATGAGAGCAGCATTTTCAGCTACTCTGTTTTCTTGTCCTTCATTGTTACCCACTGTCATATTGTTCTGCATTTTCTCCCCACTGAGACGCATGCTGAGACCTTTCTACCCCTGCCTGTGACCTTTACAAATTTTGCCCTTTGCTGCTGCTTTGTGTAATCTGACCTTATTAAACTTTATTTTATACCATGTGTTCACAAGTGAGAGTCAAGTCCTCATGTGAACACCATGTCAGTGGCATTCTTCAAATGGAAACAAGCACAGGCATGGAGGACACTCATTAAAGTGAAATTCAAGTCAAGTTAAAAGCATAAACAGAACGGGGCACAATACAAACAGAAACAGCAAAAAAGAGAGATACAAAACAGAGGGAGAAGGTGAGATAGAGGGAGACAGAGAACAAGGGAGCAAAACAGAGATGCAGGCTTTTGACAAAATTCTAGTACACAATGACTCATTACTCTACATCTGTGTGTCTGGCAGGATGGCACATCTTTACGCCACAGCAGCTGCCCAGTGCAGTCTAGCCAACCTTTGATATGCTTTACCGCCCTGCAGGGTGGAGACACCATGCATAATCTCTGTCTCACTCTGTTTGTCTCTCAGTCTCTCTCTCTGCAGGGTTTTCTCCTCCATTCCCCCACACATCATAAAGAACATAAAAACTGAGGTTTGTAATTAGGAGTGTGTGGAGGGCAAAGTGAATAGTCATCATGGGAAATGTATGCATATGTTTTTAAGCCATGCCAGCCAGCGGCATGGCTCGAGGTACGGCACTGTTGGTCAGCACTCTGGTCCACCCTGAAATATCTTGGCGATTATTGGATCGATTTCCATTAAATTTTGTACGGACCCTAGAGGATGAATCCTAATAACTGTGGTGATCCCCTGACTTCACCTCCAGCTCCACCATGAAGTTGACAATTTTGCTTCAGAGTTAAATGTCTCAACAACTATCAAATGAATTGCAATGAAATTTGCTAAACATGTTTGTGTTCCCCATAGCATAAACCATAATATCTTTGGTGATCCTCTGACTTTTCATTTAAGGGGTTTGTGAAACTGATTTTACGGTCATAGTTAATGGGCCAGATACAACCCAATTTGATCTCAAAATAACAACACCTCCAAATTTTCCCTATCTTTTAGTGTAAAGCAACATAAATATCTGAAAATGTTCACAGTTAATGAACCATACGAGTGCAATTTCAACAATATGTCTCAGTTTTTCCACATTAAGTCAGTTTCCTGTCATTAAGAAAGAAGAAATAGGAACTGCTCTGTGTTTCTTGGAAAACCTGGCATTCTGTTAGGGCTAAGTGAAATAACCCAGTACCAAGTAGTATCAAAACATCTCCAGTCAAATGATACCTGCTTTCAATCCATTTAGTACACAGATCTAAAAAAAAAAAAAATCATATGGTTTTGCTTGCAGCTTATCGCTGCAGGCAGTCTTCATTTTCCACTGATGACTCCTGTATGAACAGTAGTCTGTGACTTACAGTGTTGTGTCACGTAGCCTGTAGGTAAACACATGGGATCCATAACTGTGTATCCGGCATGGAGCCTGCGACTCTTATTATCAGCACGTCAGTGGCGGACAAATCAGGAATAGCGGTGCATTTTACTGAAAAGTTTGAATTAATGATTTCTCTGCATTTTTCACACTTTGCAAAGTCTTTGAGCGGGTCAGACTGGACACTCATGCAGACCAGTTGTGCCGTATGTTTGACCCCAATAATTTAAAGCCATCATCAGGTTAAGTAACTGCGACGCTAATAATATTCCTATCAGCTTCAGCTGCAATTTGTGTTGAGCGCTAATTAGCAAATTTTAGCAGGCTAACATGCTAAGCTAAGATGATGAACTTGGTAAACATTGTCTGCTAAATATCAGCATGTCTGCATCATCACTGTGAACATATTAGCATGCTGAAATGAACATCTACGAGTGCAGGCTAACAGAGCGTAGAAGTGGATACTAGTAGTAGACTACTAGAATATTACAACTCGAGAGACTAAATGTCCACACACAACTATTACAAAGCTACTAATCAGAAAAAAAAAGATAGACCGCTCATCGGGAATAGCATTGTATCATGACAGTCTGTACTTTGTCAACTGTGTGAGATTTTGTCATGACATTTAAATCATGGTAACCATCTTTGTTCTTCGTGTTTTCAGTCATTATGTGCAGTTTTTCAGTGTGATGACGTACCTTTAGCTTGGGAACCAGACAAATCTACCAAGCTCTTGTTTTCATTTGCTCTGGCACATTTGCAAATTAATTTTGCGATAAGAGATTTTTTTCCAGCCTGATACTGATTCTGATACCTAGCATCTTATCCCCAGTAACAATCCAATACCAGCGCATTTAATAAAAAACATAATTACTTTTGACAGCTGTGGACAACTTATCCTGTATGGATGTGATAGAATTTCTATTATTGTTGTAAACTCTTTGTAAAACATACATACGCATACAGAGAATGAATGCCACAGAACATGACCTCACCATCCTGGGAAATAAAAAGGTGTACGGGACACTGCTGGGGAGTAGCAGGGTCCTATTTGTTGGCTAATAAATTCTGTGGTATCAGACCAATACCAGTATTTTAGGCAGCATCAGATTGGTTATCAGCATCCGACCAATCCTACTGACGATGCCAGACTAGAAGTACCTTGATTTGTGAGGAATTTGCTGGATTAACCAAAAATAAGCATTGCTGTCATTGCTGGTTATTTAGCCATACACGTTTTCTGAACTGTTTTTTTTTTTCCAAAAACTGTACTATATGGTGATATACTGCTTATTGTAATTTAATTTTCATTGCTGTGAGCTACAATAACCTTTCTGCTCCAGGAAATATCATCCAAGCAAGCTCACACAAATACTCTTGGACTTAGAAAAGTATAAGACGATTCTTTGAAAAGAATGACAAGATATTCACACTTGTTCATCAGTAATTCTTTTTTTTTCATTTTTTTTAAAGGTCTCGCTGAAAAAGATATATTTAAACTTCACATTAAAGAAACCATTAGATATCCCTCTTCCCCTTTACACAGGCTCAAACCCCCACTAGGCTTTCAAGAAGGATCAAGGCAGAATTAACCAACTTCCTTCCTCATTACTTTAAGTAAAAATAGACCTGCCAGAGTTGGATTGGTAATGACAACAGGGTGGTTAACAGTTTTTTCCCCCCTTTATCCAATCATGGCCCTGATGTCCTAGAGGACGGCTGACATAAAGATGGATGAATCTTTTGAGGGTTTGATGGCTAATTCTATCAAGGATGTAGTCACCGTCTTCAAAATGCAATTAAGAATTCCAGCTAAAATTACTTACTGTGCCTTTAAAACTGTTCTGGTTTCTTAGTGATCTTACTCTGGTCTGCAGCACCATTTCAGTAATTTTAGAACAACCTTGCTTATTATTCAGACCTCAACTTTCGCCTTGAATTTTTTTTTCAAAGCATTTTGGCAATTTACTCCAACTATATGTCATGACTAGGCCATGAAAATGTTATTAAATACTAACATTTTGATACATACAGATTCCCAAAATGCCCAACTGATCTCAATCTCTCAGATTTAACAAACAGGTTGTATTGTTAATACGAGGGTAACTTTGGTATTTTTGAATCTGGGCCCTATTTTGCCATGTTTTTGTGTCCAAGTGACTGATGGAGACAACAATTTTTGAAATTGGTCCAGTACTGAGGGAGAGCACAGCAGCTGTCAGAAGTGAAACTGAGCTACAAAGCAATCCCTCCAGGCAACTGTCCACCATCACATTAAGTCTACTAAAAGTGCTTGATTTTTGCCACTGACAGGCTCAAATTGTTACTATACATGTCTAACATTATGGAATTGTCTACGATTAGTCGACTACACGATTAAATGTCCCCACCCTCGCTAGTCAGCACTAGAAATACGAGTCGTTGAATATATCAATATTTCATTCATGCACGTTGCCAGTTATCTGTTGCCTCTAAGATTTTATGCAGCCGCCTGCCACTAGTCAGGGCTGCGTCACTGTCAGATGGCAGCCCATCTCGCCCAGCGCGTATGAACCGATCGCCTAGGCAACCCTGGATGTTTATATCAGCAAAGTCGGACAGATGACAGCTCATGAAACCAGCACAGTTTGGCAGTGATTTAATCTAGAAAATGAAAATAATGTTGAATTTAGAGTGTGACAGAGTCAACTGGAGAAACGTGCCCACACTAAGCACAGACACGGACATAAACCTGCAAGCGGAGTAGCTGCTGCTCCTGCTAGCACTGCTAACGTTAGCCACACTGTGTGGCAGGCTGGAAGCTAACATCAGCTCTGGGTCCTTTATCTGCAGACACAGTCATCCTGAAAGACTGAAGCATTTATAGTGAGTTGCTGTCATGTTTTGTACATTCATGTGTAAGGTTTGTACTGCACAGCGCAAAGTAGCGTGCAGTTCAGCAGCATTTAAAGTACAATTGGCGATTAATGGCTTCAAATGACTCTTAATAAACACAGTATTTTTTTGGACTGTTTAACATCAGAAATTAATAAATTCTGCTAAATTTTAACTGCTTTCTGAGCATTTTCTGAGTGTTAGATTGGTCGACTAGTCTAAATTAAACTTGGCTTTTAATCAACAGGTAAATTAGTCGGCAGGAACATCCCTAATTCCAAATTGACAGAAACAAACAAACAAACAAACAAACAAAAAAAACTCCCCAAAAATGTCTTGGCTCGTCATTCCACTGCTGCAACAATCATAAACTGGTTGTCTGGACAAAATAAACCCTATATTGACCATGTTAGGTGTGAAAATATTCTCGCTCTACACACCGTTTGTTCCAACTAGTTCATGATGTTCATCCACCCTCTCGTTCCTTTCACATCTGTTTTCACATCTGACCGGGTGAATTAAGGGTTTATTTTGACCAAACCAGATAGTGATTGGTGAAACGGTAGAAAAACGAGCCAAAATGTTTTTGGTGAGTTTTATTGTGTTTCTGAATGAAGATGACAACGACAATGTTAAAATCTATGTTTTGTAAAGGAAGTCTGGTTAGTGTTGAGAGCAATAAAAGTGCTGTTTCTGGTTAAACAAAACATATCTTACACTTTAAAAAAACTGTATCTCTCTTGGGATCATTTCTGCAATGTTGTCAGACATTTAGAATAACAATCTGAGCCTGTCAGTGGCAAAAACAAGCACCGTAAGTGAAGAGATTATGTTGTACTGTAGCTTAGTTTAGCTTCTGCCAGCTGCAGCACTCACCCTCAATGCTGGACATCTTTGAAAAATTGTTGTCTCCATTAGTCACTTCGACACAGGTTGAAAAATACTGAAGTTACACTTAAAGAGAGGCCTTTGATGTTATAGTTCACAGCAACTAAAAGCACTGGAGAGTTTCTGAGAAATACCATTTTATATAATAATATGTGTCAAATTTCCTGCTCATGTAGTTACGTCTTAGTTTAAACGTTCGCTTAAATGCATATCAGGTGTATTTCAGATTGACAAGATTATTGTCTCCAATCTAAAATCACTCTCCTGTAAAATTGATGGATTTGCAATGAACCTCAGTTTACCGCAGTGAGCCACATTTAGAGTTGTGAGCCTGGTGGCCATGTGGGATTCAGGCTGGGGGTTATATTCAGCTCAGCTCAAACTGCCAGACTTTGGTATGATTAATAATGTAAACTTCATCCATCTGAGACAGGAATTACAATTTAGAGCCAACAGAAAAATAAATTAAAATACACATTTAACGGACGACTCTTGACTCAGGTCAGGATCCCATCTTTAGATTTAACAAAGACATTCAACAGCCTTTTCCATTTCCACTAATAGTACAGTGCTGACAAACAGGACTTGCACACTTGAAGTTCCTAATAGGAGCAGCACAGATGAATTATGTGTATTTAAAAAATCTCTCAAGTGCTACTTAGTTCATTTCCCCATCTGCCATTCCAAGAAACAAAGATCTGACCTGAAGGCAAACAGTGTAAAATGTAGTGTAAGTGGCTGGCAGAGGCTGCCACAAGTCTTCGCAAAATCACTATGGTCCCAAAATGAATGTGGTAATATTTAATTGCTGTTGAAAGAGTTCATATATCACCTTTCAGGCATGCACTGCTGATTAGAAGAGTTTTAATTGAGACAGACACGTCCCTTATCCCTCTGTAATAAAAGGAAAAATATGATTTAAAAGACTATTAGAAATAGGAGAGAAAAAAATATAATGGAGGGTTTTTGAAATATACTAAAAAATGGTTGAAAGGGTCTATTATCCCTGTGTGAGATGAAACTTTTCTAAACCCCGTGGAGAGTTTGGAATCTGGCAGAACAGAACAGAGCAGATTTAGACACCTGAATACAATACAAATAGGTGAGGACATGCCTATATAAACATATGATGCTGTTTATGTTAAGAAAACAGCTGTGATGAACAATGAGGTGGGTGTATGATTAAAACAATGTATGATTACATCTTTTGAGTTTTTCATACTGCTCTTTATATTAGAGTTTTAGAGAGAAATGTTACTAAAATCATGACTACTTGGTTAAAATTGGGAATACAAATACAATGGTAATGTGCTGTGTTTTTGTGTGAAACACCACAAAAAGAAAATAGAGATTTAAGAAAAAAAAAAGGACGAAATTCAGATGAACACATCTGCAAAAAAAGCCACATGTTATGAATGAACAACAAGTCTCACAGTATGTAGGAGCAGTGGTGGCCATACAGGTCTGAGCTTGTGAACAGAAGGTCACCAGCTCGATAAACTCTAAAACTCCCTCATTACCACCCCCGAGGTGCCCTTGAGCAAGGCCCCTAACCCTGACCAGTTCCAGTGGAGCTGCTCAGTGGCCAGCAGACCAGACTGTGGTTGTACTGGGCAGCTTCAAGGTGAGAGTGTGTAAGTGTGTGATCAAAGCGTCCCTGAAAAAGAGAACATTTCTCTTAGGGAAACTCCCCTGCATTAATAAAGGTGAAAACTATACACTCATTAAAAACTTAAAGGGGGGATTTATTGGTAGAACAATGGAATATAATATTCATCAGTATGTTTTCATTAGTGTATAATCACCTGTTTTTGTTACCTTAGAATATATCTTCAGAGGTTGCGGGTTCTCTTCGACAGAATGTTAAACTGCCATGTTTTTACAGTAGTTCAGAATGGACAAGCGCAGCGCCGGCTCTAGATACAGCCTTTTGCTTTTTTTGCAGCCATTTTAATTTTTCCTACACACTTGGGACAGGAGGGAGAGGCGAGGTGTTTGCAGTCTCAAAGCACACCATTAGATGCCACTAACATCCTGCGTACTGGTCCTTTAAATCCTTATTCCTTTCCACACATGCTGATAGAATTTACTCTACAGCAGTGGCTTTCAAACTGTTGGTGCCCTTGGCACACCAGAGGGCAAGCCAAAATCTGAAGGCACTCCTGTATTCATATCCATGCAAAATAGCCTCTATAACCGACATAACCAATGAAGGAGACGAGTAGCCTACTAGCCAGGAGATAATGTCTTTCATAAGGCTTCATGTTGGGGTCTTACATCACCCTGTGTGGGTTTATTTCACCATATTGACAGCTCACGTAGATTATCACGCTTATTATATGGTTTGAATAATTTGACACAAAATATTGATTTAAAAATGATTTTTTTGTTCCTCCAGAGTCTGTGATCAGAATTACATCCATAGAAACAGTCTGATCTTCATAGCAACAATCTATTATACATATATGCAATGGTCTGCCGTAAAGAAATAACAGACTGTAGAGCGCTGTAATTGAGTATTGAGTATTAAGTATTTAATAAATCCATGTAATGAACTCTAATATTTATCTGGCAACTTTACAAACACTGAGAATCAGGCTTTACTAATAATAATGTAAAATAATAATGTATGGTTGCCAGAAAATCCCATGGCACATCTGGACCTGCTTCACGGTAAACGTTTAGGAGCCACTGCTCTACAGGTTGTGTTGTTTAGATGTGAGTACTGCAGCAAACTGTCATGTTCACAAAACCTCTAGGTTATGAGTATCATAAATATAAAAAGTTGCCATTATGCAAAATGTACTTAATGTACTTTAATGACTAATGTCATGTATGCTATCTTGTATGCAAAAATATGTCCAGAAGAAAAAAGAATGCAGCAGTAAACAATTATAAATACGATGATTAGTCCAGAGCCTGTTGTTGCAGAGAACAATCCAGGATACTTGGTATTCTCAGGTCAATACAGACGGCCTGCTTCAACACCTTCCCAGTTTGCAGAGACTAAAGAGCCATTTAGAAATGAAGGAGTCAGTCAGTGGGTGGAACAAATGAGCACAGAGAGACCTTCATGCCGCACCTTGGGGCGTTGAAGCAGATGCCGAATATCACCAAAGAGGGGGTGGGAAATGATACTGAGTTTGGAATTTGGTTTGCTGTTTGTCTCAGTCTCTGAGGTTCAGACAACAGAAACTTTTTTTTCTCAAGTTTGGTTGAGATCCTGACTACATTTTTCACGATGCTGTTTCCCCCCTTGCCCATCACTACAAAGAACAGTGTGCTTCTCACCGTTGATTGAAGTGATGGTTTTAAAGAACAGTATCCTGCCACCTCTTGTACAATATGTTTTATTAGTCCTGTCCAGCCTGTTGTTGATATGCACCCCCAGGTACTTGTAGACTGGCACTGTGTCCACCTCCTCACCCTGTATTTTGACATGTGTCACAGACTTCCTGCTCAGTAATAAGCAGTAAAGCTACAGCAAGTGACATCCTTCATTCCATGAGGACAAATTCTCTCTTGATGAGGAGCCACTTCAAAGGTGACAAGTGCCCGAGAGACTGAGTTGTCACTGGATTGTTTGAGGAACATAAGAGTGACAGCCCATATGTGGCGGCTGTTTCAGTTGCCATCGCAGCCCAAATGAACACTCGCAGCGCACACACTTGGCTGTGGATTTCTAAATTGTTTTTCACCACCACATAGCAAAACACCAAATATAATAATAGCCTGTGGAACACCGGTGCAACATCATCCAGGCAGAGTACCAGACATTTGTAGAATTCAGAGCAAGCTGCATTAAAATTACTGCGGTGGTTGGTAAAAGCTTGGCTGAGTATGTAATGTTCCTTTTAATATTAATATTACCCCTATATTTGATATCATAAAATATACAAAACAATCATTAAAAGCAACTCTGAATTGTCCATTTATATATATTTTACACCGGCAGCACAAAATAAGATGAAACAAAATGAAACCTTTGAAGCTACACTTGGTAAGGTTGCAGAGGAAGAGTAAGTGAGATTTGGAAAGTATCCAGCCAAGTACCCCTCCCCCATGACACACAAACACATTTTCTGATTACCGTTGGAGGACGAGTCGCTAACTATCCAACTTCCTCATTCACATGAAAAAACATCTTACATGACTTTGGGGTTTACCGTTACTTTAACTCTAACTTGTACTAAGGATGTTGATGTCTCTGAGGTGGTCGGTAAAGCGTATTCTACTTTGGTGCACTTTGGTAAAAGCAGTTGGAAAAGACTTCACACCTGTTTGGATTAACTGAAACAAACTCGGGTGTGACTGCTCAAATTGTGTGGTTTGTTTGGACAGTTACAGCCACCAGTTGAACTCTGGTGGGGATTTCTGTTGCACCGATGATGCAGGATGACTCTCGGGGGTTAAGTTAAAGCAGTGTGTTGTAGGATTCGACAGGATGCAACAGTGATCTGAACTGTGAAGCAGTCCTCATTTTGCTTTCCAGCTTTCCAACATGGGAGTTACTGGTCCACTACGCCTCGATCGGCTGGTTTGTGTTATTGTGTGGCTTCTGTGTTTTAAAGGGTTGGTTCAGACTGACTGAAATCACACAACAACACAAACAAACTTCAAAGCAGCAGTAGACCAGCAACTCCTCTGTTTGTATAATGTTGGTTTCCCATTGGAAAGTGCTGTCTGATGGCACTGTAAAGCTGTGAAAATACATAGCACATGCTAGGGCTGGGCCATATTTCGATAAATATCAATACAGTAATGTGATAGTAGATATTGTCTTGGTTTTTGGATATTGTTATATCATGGAATAGCACAAATGTTGTCTTTTTCTGGTTTTAAAGGCTGCATTACGGTAAAGTGATGTAATTTTCTGAACTTCCCAGACTATTCTAGCTGTTATTACTTATTAGTTGCCTTTGACCACTTAATCATTATGTCCTCATTGTTGATTATTATTTTACAAAAATTAATATTTTGTAAAAGCACCGATAATCATCCCTATATCATTGTTGCAGTATCAATAAATATTGTTATCAAGGTATTTTGTCAAAAATATTGTCACACAATAGCCTAAAAATATCTCAATATTATGTTTATGCGAAATTGCACACGTAAACTGATGTTTTTAAGTGGCTATATTATACTTTGATGCTGACCCTGTCCACAGCAGTTCATTGCTTAGGTTCATTGTGGGTAATCCTGCCTGGTTCTCCAAATTGGGGGTGTGTTAACTGCCATCTACTGCTGAGAATACACTGACTATTGACATGTACCTCATAAAACTGCACTTCAAATAATCCGAACAATGCACTCAGACCTGGAATAATTGAACTTTATGTTTGTGAACTTTAAGGTAATGCAACAAGCTATAAAGACAAAACTGACATATTAACATTTTATAAAGTTGATATAATTGACTATTTAAACAGACACAGAACAACATTATCATTCATGTGGAGATGTGCTTCAGACGACTGATCTAATATTCATTCTGCTTTAAGCTATGTTTTGGTCTCCACCAACTCCTGAGGGAAATATCTGACCGTTCAGCTGCAAAATGTTCCACTCTGTTCACCAGCGAGTCGCAAACTTTGTCTGCCATTTGGTACAAGAAATGTACAATGGAGTTCTCTTTCCACTGAAACACACAAACCACAAACCACAAACCAAGTTAGAAGATAACCACATTTAACATGCTGCTAGTTAACAAAAACAACATAACTGATAACAGCCTTGTTGAGTTAAATTTCTTTTAATGGGGATTTTTTTTAGATGATATATTATAAATACTAAAATTTGTTTAGCTAATTCTGTCCCTTCATTTTTAAGAATTGAATTTATAATCAAGAATTCCATCAAGAAAGTGCTCTAACATAGAAATATTTTATGGTAAAGTAATATAAAATTAATAAAGTTGTGTGTAAAAAGTCAAAATGCAAATATTGTTAACATGCATATTGTATACATTAATATTCATTGCAGGAGCAGAATCAGTCAGTCAGGATTAAGTATGCATTTCCATAGTTTCTATTGATTCCCTCGGCTGTTTATTGGTGTCAGGATTGATTTTAGAATGTTGTTAAATCAAATTCCTCTGTAGAACACTGTACATCACAGGCACAAGAGTCGCTCTGAATTGCATTTAGAAGTGGCATCTTAAAACAGCAGGCATTGTGGTGAGCTATGGAGTAACACAAAAAGACAACTTGTTAAGTACACCAGTACACGAACAACAGGGAGCATTGATCGCTTGTGTAATGAGCGATGACCAACGAGAGTTCATGAATAAAACACAGTGGTGTGTGTGGAAGTTATAACAAAATATCAAACGGTGCAGTACACGCATACAGATTGTGTTTCCATATTGCAGAGCTGACATGAATGTTGGCCGGTTCATTAATTATCTGTGTTCATAATAGAAACATACTAAAAATAAACGGGAGTCTTGTAGAAGAATAATTAATTTTACATACTGGGATCAAAATGACAGCAACTGCAACAACAGCTGTGTTTTGAATAAAAATATATAAAAGACAAAGTTTTTTTTTAACATGATGAATTCTCTTTTATCTTCTATCTCTTTTGTTTTGCCTCTTTGCCATATTATGCAGATACATCGTATAGCATAATCCTATGCATTTCAAGGCTGGATGCAATGATATGATGGGAACTGACACCAAACTAACTAGAAGAGTGCACCTAGAATACAGATCCTTGCCAGGCAACAGATGGTGAAGTACCTAATGCAATGTCACTACAACTACCAGATGCAACCAGCGGAGATCTGCAAAGTTCCACCAACGTTAACATGACCCTCAAATACATTGTGCCGAGCTGAAACAAGATTTCTAACTGAGGCAGTTCTTGATCACTCGTGGCCGGTTAAGAAGAGTGAGAAGTCAGCTGTCAGTGGTTGTATGTTGTAATTGCTGCCTTGCAGTTGTGTCTCCACCAACCAGTCAAATTACTGTTTACATCCATGACTGTCCAGACTCATATAACATATGTACTGAAAACTTTTTAATTAATTAATATTAAACTTACCACTATAATGACCTGTAACTTTGAAGGAATTTAATAAAAGGTATTAAGTGTATCTTTTGCCAAAATGGAAGTAATCACTATACATGTCTGATTCCAGTGAATAATGTCAAGTGAAAAACATGCTGTCTTCACTTAGAGACTATTCTTACAGTGAGGTACAGAGGACTGATAGAGAGCTGATCATTATGATGTCACAGTGAAGCTGACCTTTGACCTTTTGGATATAAAATGTCATCAAGTCATCATTTCATCCTATTAGATATTTGTGTGTTGAGTTATGGCCAAAAATAGGTTTAATAACATCACAGTGACCTTTGACCACGAAAATCGCAACAGTTCACCCTTGAATCCAAGTGGACACTTGTACCAACTTTGAAAGAAATTCCCTCCAAGGTTTCTTGAGATGTTGCCTTCATGAAAATAGGATGCACATGAGGTCACAGTGAAATTTCAACACCAAAAAAGTCCAAGTGGTTATTTGTGTCAAGTTTGAAGAAATTCCCTCAAGGCATTTTTGAGAAATTGTGTTAAGAAGAATGGGACGACCTAAAAACATAATGCCTGTGGCCACGGCTGTCACAGGTGTGGAGACATGAAAAAGGTTTTTCAAAAATTGTGAATTACAGAGATCCCTTGACACACAGTCATGAACGTGCACAAAAATAATTAGGCTGATCAATCCAGTATAGTATACGAGATTAGCTGCAGACAAGCTGCAGGTCAGTTGATCACACACTCATGCATGCATGCACGCACACATGTGCACAAGGGATTGCATGATCCCCTTCATAATAATAATTAAATAAAATAATGATGAATCTTCTGTTATCTGGGGTATCTGTACTTCCGACCATAATTACTGTAACTTACCAAAACCTAGAAAAGTAATCACGTCATCATTTAAGTAAACAGTTGTTGCAAGTGATCTGAAAAACAACAAGCCTGAAACTGGAGCAAGAATACATTTTTAGGCCCATATCATTACTAGAACAGCACTTAAGTCATAGTAAAAATCTGGTAGCTCTGCAAAATCCCTGGCTCCTTTCTCCCATGCAAAGAGATGCAAATTAGCAGCTTGAGGCTTTGAATGCTGATGGCATCACAGGCTTGGGCCTCAGTTCTCTGGTTTGTAGATTTTGGAAACATCTGGACCAACAAACACAGAACGGACTGTAACAGGCACAGGGGATGAAAACCAATGATTTCTCTGCTGGCTCATTCAAAGTGTAAACATTTCGTTCTTGTCTATTAGTTTGCTCATTCAAGTTAACTCTTCTAATCTACACTGTAGTATTCATTTATATTTGTTTAGACTGGTGTCATTATGACATTGTCAAGCTGGAAATAAACAATTTCATGTGTGGCTAGTGTTGCTTTCTTGATCCATTTGGGATGCTTTATCATTAAGTGGCTGTATGCAGCATGTCACATGAGGGGCTGATGAGGTCGTAAGGGTAATTGATTTAAGGTTAATTCATTTAGTTTAGGTCGTTAATTCATTCACTTAATTCATGTGATTCCAATAGCTCTCACTTGACTACCATGGGACTCTAACCACCACCACACACTGGTGGAAGAAGAACTCACATCCTTTTCTTCACACAGACAGAAGAGAGAAATTTGTCATCATACTGTTTATATTGAAGTACACATACTAATAACACGTCCCATTGTATTAAACCGTTGGAAGCAATGTTACTAATTATTCAGTAGCACTGCTTTGTGGTAGCACTAGATTGACAGATGTTTTTTTTTTTTTTGCATTAATGCGCTGAGGTACCTTGATCACTCATACATTTAATTCCCTGCTTTTGCCAGTGAAACTGAGCCTCAGATCTGGTTTTATTTATATAGGCTTTTTTTCTACTCAGGTAAAAGATTTACAACATCGTGATGTGCAGTATATCAATACCATGATACATAATTAACGTGTGAGAGGATTTTATCCACCTCACCCTTAAGAAGCAGTTCAATGTTGCAGCTAATCAAGGTGAAGCTAATTGTAACTACTTTATATACTGTTGGGTAATGGTTGCCTGATACAGGTTTATCAATGGCTAATGCCAATATTCAGAGAGCATGGCAAGGCCAATATGAAAACAAAGAAAAGTCATGCATAATTCCATTATTTCATGCACATTACAATCTCATGTACATGGTTATTCTAGTCAATAGCTAGTTGCTTTAGACAAATGTTTTATTAATTAATGAAATAGAAAAACATGGCTGGTATTTAAGGGAGAGCATGATCCAGTAGAAACATCATTCATCAGCATTGCTCTATACATTATGAAATACAGTATATTTAAAACTAGCTAGTTACGGTTTTATATTAAATTTGCTGTCATTTAGAATGAGAGAAACATGTTAACATTGAGAAAAGATGATGGTTACTGAGGAAATCTAGACAAATGTTAACACCAGAGTGCATGAGAGTTAAAGTACAGGGCTCCATACTAACTTTTTCTCTTCCTCATAAACTCATATGGGGGAACGCTAACATTGTTCAGCAGCATCCACACTGACAAGGCTCCCTGCAGATGTGTCTGCAGATATTATTTATTTATCGGCCTCACGAATGCAGGCATTGATCGATGCCGATTACCTCTAAAACTGCCAGATGTTTGACCCATTTTTAATACATCATATCTTAAAAACTAATCATATGTTTTCAATGTCAAATCCTCATCTCCAAAGTAATTACAGTTGTTAAATTAATGCAGTGATGTACTAGTGTACAGTAACAGTAGCATGAAAATACTCAAGTACCTCAAGTTTGTACTTCAGTGTAGCATCAAAGGCCCTGATTAACTGACGTCCTTCTTTCCCATTGACACTCCAGTAATTCTGGCTCTTAGGTCGATTATAGAGGCTATTTTGCACAGATACAGGTGAGCCTTAAGATTTTGGCCTGCCCTTTGGTGTGCCGTGGGCACAAAAAGTTTAAAAACCACTGCCCTAGACTCCCCACCAGCAAATATAAGTTACTAATGAGACATCTTAGATGAGAAGTGAAATATCTTTAATTATACACCAGACCAGTGGATAGTTTATTTTCAGCTTGACAGTGTTCCAATCCATCATCATAAAATTACATGTTTGGACGAATACTAACAATGCATACAATATTTTGGATGAAATACAGACTCCTCTCCTGCTAAACGTACGACAAATTGCCTCTTAACTATGACATTTCAGTCTGTGCATTCCTCTACATTCATAATCCTTAAGCACATCTTAATGAGACATACTAATCATGTGGAATAGAGGTGAAGTTACAGGGGGAATACTAAACTCTTCTGCAAAGTTACCATCACCCTGGTTTTAAACCCAGTCACAGTGCAAACACGGCTCCTACACAGCCATAATCTACTTGTTGAAAATCTACAGCAACATCCTTTTTATTCAATAACTAAGATGATTGACATCCCCTTCCATAGCTACTGACAACATAAAAGCCAGCCTGCCAGTAAATCGGCCAACACTCCTAATTCCATGAAAAAACACAACAAACATCCCTCCACATTGCCCTTCTAAATGCCCGCCGTCCATCCCTCAGGATTTAAGCGGCCCTAATAACAAGCAAACCAAGGCCATGAGCCCCGCGATTATTCCATCCCTTAATTAGAATTCTCATTATTTACAGAGTGAAGGGAAAGACTCTGCAGTCACATTCACATCAAAGGCGTCATCCGAAGGCAAAGATGATAATTAGATAGTCTAATCTGTTCTCTGAAGTGTCTGTTCCAAATCAACATTTCTGGAGTGTTTGTTTTCCTTCCCCCTCTGCCTTTGCTTTGCTAAGAGACTGATCAATTAAAAAAGATTCACTGGTGACTCATTTCCATTCTGCCATATGCAGCTCTTTTGCTTTGCTCCATTATAGCTGACGAATGTGATTTCTATGTATTCCTCTCAAATGTGTTTTCAGAAAGAGAAGAGAGTTGTGAATAAATGAGCTTCAGTTGTGATTTTGTAAAAGAAAAAATGTGTGAAAAAAGTGGGTTTCAGGTACATATATGCATAAAAGTTGTCCTTAAATGTGCGTCTTTGCTGCATTGTATCTTCCCTCGCCGGTATCAACAGATGGCACTGTTTCCCTGCTCAGTGAAACGCCACCCTCTCTCTCTCTCTCTTCCTTTTTTTCTCCTCCGTGTCTCTGACTCTTTGTCTGTCTCATTCCCCTTTTCCCATTTACTTAAGCAGAATGAGGGCACCGGAGAATCATTAAGTGTAACCGCTACCTGAGATTAGTGAGAGGGGCTCAAATGAAGTGTCACTAATATGAGGATTACAACAGCAAAGCCACCTGAAGTCCTCCCGGATCTGCTTCTAAACATGAGACAGAGAATGTGGTGCTGGGAGACGTGGGGGAAAACGTTTACAACACTTTTATCTATAGAAGAGATAACACTTGCTTCCTGTTTGTTTCTATATATTCCTGTACTGTAACACCACCACCTAATGTGAAAATGCCTTATAATGAAATTAAAATCGAACAAAACCTGAAATTAACAACCTTCTATTATGTAATAAATTTCTGAGCAAATAACTCACTAACTTTCATCTAACTGAACAGGATATTTCAATTTGCTTTTTTATTTCAATATGATTTTGCTAAATTGACATTTCTCAGTAGATGCCGTTTGAGCTAAACAACAGGCTGCTGTGCAAAATGGTCAGTAACAAAAGGTATTTTGGCCACTTAAAGAAGCTCCACCTAAAAAAAATCAATATCAGTTTAAATGTACACTTTTTCATGACTTTACTTGACCATCAGACAGCTTTTTCCAATGGTATACTGTTGTTATATATGCCAAATATCACTCTCTTCAATCCAACCAAATTCCAAAGGCAAAATTAATAATTTTAGCTTGAACCTACAAATGTAGGTTTGCATTTAGCAGATGCTTTTACCAAAAGCAACGTACATCTAAGAGCTGATACAACACAAGCAAGGACCTAGTCAGGAAAGAACAACACGGGTAAGTGCCATGAAGCAAAGTTCAAGTCTCATAGGACGTAAGTGCCTACAGGTTTATACAGCTATTACTGTGGTGAAGTGTCCAGGTGTTTCACTGCTGCACATCAGTGCTCACAGGTGAGAAGCCAGCGAGGGATGATTTCCTGGGTTTGGTAATGTAGACTGTAACTGCATGCAGCTGTAGTCCCAGACTGTTACAGACTGTGGGTCGCTCTTGCTGTCCATTCATACATTTTCACAAAGAAATGTTTTGGTTTAAACCCACACCAAAGTACAAACTGTGCATCATCCCCTGCTCGCTTCCCTCAACAGCCAACGCTGCCAGTAATGCTCGATGGAAACCAGAGGCGCTGCTGATGGGAACTGAATCCAGGCCTCAGTTGGAACACCTGGGCATTATACCAGGCACAGACAGCAATAACTTTTATTTTGTTACATGTGAAAAAACATTCCTTTATGTACAACATTCTTAATACATAATGGGTTATTACATTATAATTTGTTTAATTCTGTACCTTAAATCTCCTGAAATATGTTATTATTAAAGGATAATTACTGTTTATTACAACTTGGGTATTCTCTTTCTAGTTTTGGCTATCATTCCAAGTACATTCTATTCCTCTGTACCTCTGAAAACAAATCTGACAAGGCAAGAATTACAAACATAGACAGGATCAGACAGGATTTAAACAAACCTCTCGGTTAACTTACTTGGAAGAGAAAACTAAGGCAAACAGTAAAAAAGCATTAACCCAACTGCCTGTTGTAAGAAGGCCTATCTTACACAATTTGCAGAGTTCCTTGTTCAACTGTGACCCACTGTAGTTTTCTTGTGCAATGAAGGATTATTAGTGACATTTTGGGTACGCTCACTTTCAGTTTTACCTTCAAATAAAGTGGTTTAGATTAATCTGTCTTAACAGTGGGCTTGTTTGCAACCTGTCCGCTTGTCTGACTGATCATTTCTTGCCCCATCAAGCTTGCTGTAGTGAAGTCACCATTTCCCCAGATCTCAACAATCATGTTGAATACACTGTCATCAAAAACTGATGGCAAAACTAAAATAATGTGTAATTAAGAATACATCTAACTGACTCCTCCTAAGTCTTGCCCCTTTTTGCTCCAAAAACGCTTGAGCAAGCTTTATATCTGGCTGAACCACGGTAAACTTTCCCCTTTCTTGTTTCCTGTACATATCTACACTATGTACTAAACTTAAGAGACAAATTTTGAAAATGGTTAAAAGATGTCATTGGGAAACCTGTTAAAGTGAATATATATTCACATCTTAAAGATACTTCTAGGAACATTCAGATTTTGTTGATTTTGGTGGTTCTGTGGACAAAAGCAGTTGTGTTTCCACTGTAAACCACAAAGTATAATGTCAAAACAAGATTATCTATATAAAAATCTCCTCCTGCTTCTTTTTTTTTTAGCTAGCTAATGTACCAGTCACTGTAACTTTGGTTGGGGAAATATAAACACTGACCCTATAGCAGGCAGTAAGAATAACTATTTAATAATATCTTCTCCTGGATGGACTCAGTTACTGATGTGGGTCGTATGGAGGCAAGGGAATTAAAATACAACTATCTCAGAACCAGTTAAAAACTCCATGTTGTAGCTTTAAGTTAGCTAATGTTAGCAAAACAGTGGCTACCTAACTAGCATGAGTCTCAGATGTAACTAGCTAGCTACTGATTGGTGAAGTTTGAAAGTCTTTTGGTACAAAGCAAAACATGAACTAGCTAGCTAATCACTGTATATGTTAGCTAGCTAGTTAGCTAGCATGTTTCTAACATTAGTATCAGAAGTAATTACCTTGCTATTGGTTGTGAAAGACTGAAAGTCTTTTGCTACAAAGCAAAATAGCAGCTAATTAACTAGGTAACAACTGATGTAGATTAGCGAGCTAGCTTTCCAAACCTAAGATGTGACTAGATATTTCACCTTTGCAGGTCTCCCAGCAACATTTTTTAACCTTCATAATGTATTTTTCTTTTCAGTACAGAGCTTAGCACAGAGCATATCTGAGTACAGGAAACAGGAAAGAAGAAAGATGACTGTGGTTACAAAAGGGTCAACTATTCTTTATAGAAATGAAATGCTTCTACGTATTGAATCGAGAGAACTACTCCAAATGCAACTTGCTTAACCTTTTCTGTTATCTTTATTTACTCTTCTATTCATTATTCAGGTCATCCTGCAGCTCTCTTACGTGATTAGTATGTGTTCATGGACATCACCCAGAAACCTCATTGAATCAGTCAGTGGCAGTACTTTGCTGAGTCCTGGGAAAATAAAATGCAGTGAAAAGAAACATGTGTTGGAACTAAAAACTGAGTTCTTATTCTTAAATCATGAGCTCTTGTCCTTGCTGTGCTTGGAGAGAGAATGCTTTAGTGAGATGATCAATAAGTGTAGGCTGCATCAGTTGGAGAGTACTAGAAAGAGAGAGACAGAGACTTGGAGATCTTCAAAAACTAACCGAAAACAATGTTTTATTTGCAAAGGATATTAAAAGAGAATTTTTGATGGCTGCACTCACACAACAGGCTACTGAGAGTCTGGATCCTCAGTTACCACAGTCCACATAACAAAGTATCGAGGGCTGCGAATTGCTTTCAAGTAAATAAAGCTTTTCAGGCCCGAGATTTCATCAAAACAGAGAAATATTTCTGAATAATGATGCTGACTGTGGTTTGGGAATTGTCTTGTTTTTATTTTTTAGATTATTTTTGCTGCATTTTGCCTTCATTAGATGGAACACAGAGGAGAGGGGACAGGACAGAGAAGGAAAATGCCATTTCAGTATAGCTAGATTTTAAACAAGGATGTTGTGGTTTTTTAGCAATCTAAGCTACTGGTGCATCTTCTGCTGAGGACACATCCTGCTGTGAGATTTATTTTGGATTTGTTGAGGTCAGGGTGAATTTCAGGTATATAGCTCACACTGTATACAACACACACATATAAAAAACATCTCATTAGCTCAACGTTGAGATTTATTTATGTTGCTGCACATTACTGTGAGAAATACTGCAGGATGGGCCATGAAGTCCTGCAAAGTTACCTCACAGTGAGAAAGCCCAGGTTGCAGGTATCTCAGCGGGGATCAAAGTCAACACGTATGCTGAGGTTTTCTGCACAGGTACCATCGCCCAAATAGAATTTAGGACTGCCTATACGCTTGCTTTTTCAATAGCATCTTTGCCATCTTTCCTTGGCTAGAAAGTGTTCAAAGTGCTCATTGATTGGTTCTATCAAAGGGAATTCCTCACATCAGGGAACATAAATAATGGAAAGGTGCGCTACGAATGGCTGGAAGGAATGTGAACTTTTCCCTGTGTCCAATTAATGTTTTAGCTGACTTCAGCTAGGGGCAGGTTCACACAATCAAGATAACAAGGTGTTCAAGTGAAAAAGGGACAGCTGCGTCGCACACTGGGAAGCAGTCACAGTAACAATAGGGAATAGTTCTATATGGATTCGGCGTATGACCACGGAGCTGAACAATCAATAAAATGATAGATTTCTATGAATGGGGATTTATTAGACTCTGTGCAGTAAATTCAATTCTCAATGGGGGTAGAACAGCAATAAGGTATAAAACTGAATTTTTCAGTCGGAGTTTTAATATATGAAATGTATCATCAGATTATCCTCAAAAATTAACAGAAAGTGACTACTGAGATTATCTTTTACTCTGGTCCACTGGAGAAAGTAGAACACCATATGTCAATACAACCACAGCTGTGAACATGAACAGCAATAAAGCAAATTTGCATAAAATACATCATTTACATAAGCCATTGTATGAGCTATTTACTTGAAGTCACATACTGTGCTATCTAACTCTAACCTACTTTTGTTCAAATACCCACGAGTTTGGTGTGTTTTGTTTATTCTAAATTGCAGGCACATTAGAAAGGCTATGACAACATAATACAGCAGTGCCATTATACAAACTCTAATTGGGCCATATAAGACTCTCAGCAGTTGGGCTACTTTAGAGATACATCTCATGCTCATAAAACAAGAATTACATACAAAGTAGGGAGAGTAAAAACAAAATAAAAACTGTTGATTTGAGCTCACATTCCCTCATATTTAAACTGTTAAATCCACATCCCTTGAGAGCACTCTTTTAACACTGGCCACTTGGCTCTTCTCAGTTGAGGGTTTAGTGCCTATTCTATTGGTGGCCCATAGGCCGAATCCATCCCTATAAAGGAACAGTACATCCAAATCAAAAATATCTGTTCCTCCTGGCCTGTAGTGCTATTTATCCGTTCAGTTTTTTTGTGCGTGAGCGTTATAGAGTTATACAGATATCAGCCTGCCTTCTCTCCAGTATAATGGGACTAAATGTCATTTGGCTTGTGGTGCTCAAAGCATCAAAAAATTACATTCGCAAAATTCAAAACCAGTGTGCCTTTCTAAAAAATCATGACTCGGTTACTCAAGACAATCCACAGACCCCATTGTGAGCAGTTTCATGCAGGAACTACTTTCTGTCTGCTCACAGCAAAGTCTGTGAATTGTCTTAAGTAACCCATTCATGAATTTTGGCAAGAGAAATTGCTGTTGAGTTTTTCAGATGCGTATTTTTGATGCTTTGAGCACCACAAGTCAGATGTTATTTAGTCCCATTATATTGGAGAGAAGGCAGACACCTCTACGGCTGGTATCTCCAAAACTCTAAAACTCGCACTAAATCAATCTAGATAGATACATAGCACTATAGGCCAGGGGAAAATACGTACTTTTGATTTTGACGTGAACTGTACCTTTAACAACCTCAATTCAGCCCTTTGATCATATGAAAAAAGAATAAACACATAATTCTTCAAATGAGACAGAGGCCAATTAGTCCATTCACTGGTTCTGTCTGTTGTTAAGCACATACAGGGATACTTTTCTGTTTTTAAGTTTTAACTCAGGCTGTTTAAATAGAAGGAATTTATGAGAGTCAAACTGAACGAAAATGATGTTAAATGCAATATTGAATTTATTGAAACAACAAGCTATTTCTGATCTAGGATTACAAAGGTGAATTGTTTTTCCTGTACTTTTGTACATAATGTTCCTTTTCCAATTGTGAAAACTAATAAAGTGGAGACATAATGAAAAGGTTTAAAAAACTTTACAGACATACAGGCATAGGAAATGTAAATGTCTGGCCCCTGGTAAAAAGTAATTAAATAGGCCTCGTCTTGTGGCATACTAAAACAGAAAATTCACATTCAATCAGCGTTGATGGTAAATGTAGACAAATGAGGCAGTATATTCCTCAGTGCTGCAAAATCTATTGTTCTTCCTGCACCCAGTGACGTCAGGAATAGGATAAGGTAAGAAAAATTTCCCACCAGTTAATACTTGTTAAACTTGTGACAACACCAGAATTGCCAATTACACCAGACAAGAAAAGGTATGAGTGACAATGCTTGTTAGAGCTCTTAATTTGACCTTTAACATGATATCTTTAGCTCTTTCCCCTACTGTGAACAAAACACGTGATCTATTATTAAGTTTCGAGTTGCAGGGCTGACTGCAACAACTGTGACTGACATCTACAGACGAACTGTAAAGTAATGCTAATGTTAGGTACATACTGGTTATAATGTTAGCTCTTTGTCAAGACTACCTTGATTTAGCTAAGTATGCATTTGTTTTGACAGATTAGCATCATCCAACGCCTTCATAGTAATGTATTGATCGCCGAATACTCACTTTTATGTCTGCGAGGACACCGCAGCTTTTTGGTGATGCTGAGGCTGTGTATTGTTGTCCTTCCAACAGATTTCAGTCTGCGTAACCTTATTCAGGTGCCAGTAACCAACATCTGTGTTTGGCCTACACCGTGCAGGGGGTTAGATTTAAGTTGGGTATTGGACTCTTCCTACCAGAGTGATTCACTGTCTTCTGCTACTCTCTGCTGCAACTCAGCTGCTGTGTGGAGCAGACACTTCCACTTCATATTTGTAGCTTCTGTCATCCGACTAAACATTAGAAGTGCCAGTACTTTTGTTACCTAACACTTCAGGCAACAAAGTATGCTGTAATAGCTATAGGTTAGGGTGGTGATAAACAGCAATGTGGGCATCATAAGCTTGTGTGCAATGCATCCTAGTACATGTAGGCACTGCAAGCATGGCTCCATAAGCAGGAGAACACAGCTTTCTCGGTCAACATAGCATGGCCCCAGGAATTCATTGCTTTAACTGACCACACTTACCATCAATACTGATCCAACATCCACATAAATAATGGAGAATTTTCCCTTTTAAAGATTCCTTACAGGTCAAGTCTTCCTCTTTATTTGTGGCACCACAATATGAAAATATATGAGATTTTTGCCATAGAATAGAATGGACTAACATGAGTTTCGATAAAATTACACTAAATAGTTCAAACATTAAACAAAAACAGTGTTATTATAACTGATAGAACTAAATAAAAAAATCCAACAGGTAAGAAACCATAGTTGTCATTATAAAGATGTAAAAAAAAAAAAAATTATATATATATATATGTTTTTGGTGTTCAGTGAAGTTCTAAACAATGATCTCTGTTTCTGGAGCGGAAAATGACTAGGAATATTATATATAGATACTGTAAGTCATATCCCATAAAAAATGCATGTGAGTGCAATGCGATTAAGGCAAGAGAGATGGACTCAATTAATTTCATGTTCAATTAAGTTTATTGCACTTTCTAATGGTTTGAGCACTGTCCTTCCTCTTTATCTGTTTCTTACTATACCACAAATCTACATTGACTTGATACAGACATATATGCTCTCATACACTTGGTACATATAAAATCTTCTCATCTTCACTTGCCTGTATAGGTACATTACAGCATCACGTCCAGTAAATTCGACAAATCCTTACTTATGCATGGAAATACCCATCTGGATTTTTATTTATTTATTTTTCAGCAACCACAAGCTTTTTAAATTAGGTCTCATGAGACACCAACGTTCCTTGGGTGGGGAAAGACATACATTCGCATTCAAATATACAGTATACCTGCAGATGGATTGCACATGTAAGATGATTAATCATTAATGATGCAATTTGAGCAAGTATTTCCCTCTACATTCCTCTGGATCTGTGTTTGGACAAACTCATAACCTCCGTGAATCAATATGTAATTGCTTATTGCTGCTTACAGGAAAAACAAACGGCACTCGGATGAATAGATGAAAGTTAATGTTGCCACTTTCTGCTCGAGTGTGATGATGTGTCTGTCACTTTTTCTCATATGCTGCACATGCAACCGCGGCACCCTTAGCTTGAGGATTAGAAGTTTGCAGAAGTAAACAAGTCAATGAGCTGAATTAACCAGCGCTCTGGAACACAACATCAAATTTCACATGCTTTAAACAAAAGCAAAACAAAAGAAAAAAAAAAGTTTGACTGGTTCCAGCAGAGGAAATTCTGCTTCCAGCACTGTCACCACATTTGCTAAACTTCCAAATTGTTGTCAAGGAAACCACATGACTTTAGCTTCTAATCCTCAAGCTAGTGTGCCCCAGTGGTTCAGACCATGTCACTGTAGCAGCACGCATGCACACAAGACAGAAGTGAAGCTAGGCTGCAACAAGAAGTAGCATCATCACTTAACTGTTGATGCTGGAATGCTGATTTATCACATGTATTCATCTCTGACAAGCAGGAATTGGTAGTAATTTATGAGGTATTACAGGAAGTAGCTAGAAGAGTGCACTCAGTAGAGTGAGAGTGAGATCTCTGCCAGGAAAGAATGTTTGGATGACCAAGAGTTTGATGAGTAAATGTAATTTAATTACAAATTTTTCTCATTAAGTGTAACAGATTACAACGACAGTCTTTTTGTAATTTAATTAAATGTACTAGTTACATGTAAATAATTTCTCTCCACTATGTACAGTTCTTCTCACTATTAGCATATGGATGTTTGAGTTATGGTTTTGTGAGGTCACAATGACATTCGATCACCAAAATCTAAAGAGTTCATCCTTGAGTCCAGGTGATCATGTGTGCCAAGTTTGAAGAAGTTCCCACAAGAGTGGGATGGACATGAAGCCACGGTGACCTTGATCTTTGACCATCAAAATCTAATCAGTTAATTCTTAAGTCCAGGTAGTGATTTTTGTCAAATATGATAAAAGAAAAGCATTTATGAGGTATTGTGTTCACAATAGTCTTGTCAAAAATATCAATATACTGATAAATATTGATAGTAAATATTTGAAATGCTTTCAATACTCATTTCTTGCAATACTGATACTCCAGGACCAGCAGCACTTTCTCGCTCTTTCCTCTCTTGGACGAGTTGACACACGGCACTGCAGTGCCCACATAGTCTCTCCTCCTCTCACTTACTCCCAGTAGCCTTGTTATATTTATCTTTTAATAAAATTAAAACATTTTATACGCCCTTAATTTTGAGTCAGTTTTTCCCTGATATCAAGATTTTTCCAAGTATTGTATCAAAACTCAAAACTCAAGTATCATTACCACACTAGTTCACAAGACTGAGATCGACTGAAAACATAATGCCACTGGCCACAGCTGTTGCCGGCGTGAAGCTGTTAAAAAAGGTTTTTGAAGGGTTTTCAAAAATTCTGAATGACAGACGTCCTTCAGCACACAGTCATGAATGTGCACAAAAAATTAGGCTGATGGGTCCAGTGATATTTGTGATTAGCTATGGACAAGCTGCAGGTCTGTTGGTCACACACACATGCACACACACGCACACCTGGTGAAGATTAAAAAAAAAAAAAAGGTGAATTTCACCTTTATTTTTTCCTGTTGCCACCAAATCTATGACTGCCATAAAACAGTAGAAAAAGTCAGGCTGCTGTCACTTCTTCAAGCATGTCTGAATAACAAGGTACAGATCAATGTTCTCATCAAATGTGTGCCACAACCTTATAAAAGTCTTACTGTTTCTCCCGCTTTCATCCCTCCACAGACCACACATATGGACATGCTGTCAAATAAACACAATTTGAGTGTTTGTAATATTTACTGCTGGAAACCTCAGTTTGACAATGCCTCTAGAAGCAGCTATTGTTATCCCTCTGACTGGATTTATAGTTGTGGTTGTGATGACAAAGTAATTCCTTGTCTTGAGATGATCTTACAGCTCTACAGCTATCATCCAAGGTTTGAAGGGGAGGCTTAAGTATTGTTGAAATGGTGCAACATCTGTGAAAATGAATCCTCTGTGAGTTGTGCTTCTCGATCTACAGTATCCATTCTCAATGACACAAAGAGATGCTTAGCTTAGAAGTCAATGTTTGACACATTTATCATGTGATAAAGTGAAACAAAGTGTGATCGCTGTAATCAGATTGTATCTCACTCACTTAGTGCACCTACATCCCATCATTTTCTTCAGATGTTCTTCTGCATTTTTATGGATATTGCCGGTGGATAGCCAGCCTAATGTGCACTGCCTCTAAAGCTGTGATACTTCACAATGCTACACTGAGAATTTATGTTTAAATGTTTTGCAGAAGTGTAACAAATCTTTGCTTTCCCATGTGTGACAGCTTAAGGGGCACAATCATTATCTAAGACATTGCCTTTAACTGACAAAGAATCTGTAGCTGCCCTGCGTATAATGGAAATCAGTTTTAGGAATGGGGATGATGGTGGGGTGCTGCCTGATGGAAAATAAATAAATAAATTCCAAGTTCATCATGCAAATTCATCCTCCCAACCGTGGCACATTCTTCAAACAGACACCTCCTCTGGAGAGAGGGAGACACAGTCTGATAAAGAGACAAATGAGCTAGTGATCTCCATACCAGCCTCTTTCCTCGTGTGCTCTGTTCTCTGTATGTGTGTGCGTGTGTGAGAGCGAGCGAGTGACAGAGGGGCGGTGTGGGGATGGCAGGGTGGGGGCTTCAGTGACCTTTGCAATGATGACAAGCATGTCCAGGAACAAGACTATGCATGTGGGCTTTATTTATCCTGAGTGATTACCGATCACGGCTGTATAGGAAGGCAGGGCTCATAAACAGTGGAGTTGTTCCTCTTCAAGACATTCTGCAGCTCCTATGTTACTGCAGCAGGAACCATAATTATATAATTACACAATGATTACACATAATCATATGATGGTATACTGCACAATAGAATAGATTCTGTTATTGTGCCTCTGCTATCTGAAATCTGACAGATCAACAACAAAAGGTGTCTATCTTGCACACAATTAGTTAACTAAACAATTAAATGTTGCTATTCTTGGTAACTGTCATCAGAGACACCATTTAGTTAAAGGAGAAAACTATACATAATATATACTGTATTAATTAGAGATGCACCGATTTCAATTTTCTTGGCCGATTCCGTTTTTTTTTTTTTGAAGGGTCTGACCTGCCGATTCCAATTTTGGCCGATTCCGAATTTCAGTCTTTCTAAGAACTGTAATTGACAACATTCACAAACAGTTTTGCAACTTTTTTTGTAAAAATTAAATTGGATGTTCATAATAAGACACTGACTATTAAATATTCATTAAATACTATTTAAATTTTTTCCAAAGTCCTCTAGGTTACAGCCAGGCCTTATTATAGTTTTATATTAAGATAATGAATCGGGTGAATGTGATCTTGCAAGATCATGGAATCTCACGGGATTTCGCAGGATGCAATTTCACGTGATCTCCTGTGGTAGCAGATGTAAACAAACCAGAGACAGACACGGTGCAACAGTTTGCCGCAGTAAAACTTCACGTCACGTGAAAACCGGCCCGATTCCGAGCATTGCCGATTAATCGGTGCAAGTCTAGTATTAATCATTAAATGTCATCAGAGATGGAAAGATGCAAAGTTGAACAAGAACAGCACTATAGCCACAGTGTCCCCTTATTCCTGGGCCGTAACTTATGTTATTATTTTCCCATTTCAGCTTAATTACAGCTCAAATTAATGCCAAATGTTTGCTGAGTGGACAGTCGTCTGTTTATGTTAAAAGATTTGTTAATGAAGTCTGTCAGGCAGTGAGACAGGCAGTCACTAAGGTCCAACTCCAGAGTGTGTATTTTCAGAGAAGTGGGCTTTTTTTCAGTATAATGGACTTACATCACTACTTGTTATTGTCAAATTACAATGTTGTGCTCTTGTCACACTCTAGCAGAGTCCCTGCAGCCTTCCTGAGCATCCTCGAGTCTATAGAGGAGGAGGTATTATATTAAATAGGATTTCAAATTATTGCATAGTTGATGGCTTCAACTCCCTGTTTGGACTGCAGTACTAATTTTTGGACATGCAGCTGTGACATATTGCTCCTTTAAACTAATTATTAGCCTAATATTTTATCAACATAGAATTTTATTAATCGCTGCCTCTGTTACGCAGCCGCCCACTCCTAGCTGGGCCGCAGCGGCCCCCCTCTCTGCGCTTATGGCCAAATGTTGTAATTCAGCATGGTGGAAAGCGGAAAGTAGGATAGATGACATCTCATAAAACTAGTGGCAGTATTTTGATCTAAATGAAAATAAGGTTGTATATAGGCTGTCAGAATTAACAATCACCTTTCTACCAGCGCAATGTCTAAACTCATATAACAGAGGCATTTATGTAGACAACCTGCAGGGAAGGAAGGCTGGTGGTGCTGGCACTGCTAACATTAGCCACAGCCTGAGATCCAATATGTCATTGTTTATCTGCAGACATTGTCATTTGGCTCAGAATGAAAAGATTAGGGCTGCAACTTATTTTCATTATCGATTAATCTACAGATTATTTTCATGATAAACTGATTAATCTTTTAGTCTACATAATGTCCAAAAATTGTGAAAAATGCTCATGACAATTTGTTTCTTTTGAACAGTCCTCAATCTAATTCATTCAATTCATTTATTGTTTGGTTTCATTCATTTACTGTCATAAATAACAAAGAAAAAGAGCAAATATATACATTTAAGAAGCTGTAAGCAGAAACTGTTTGTCAATCTGCTTTAAAAATGACACGATTAAATCAATTATCAAAATAGTTGGCAACTAATTTTCTTTTGATTGACCAATCAGTTAACTGACTGATCATCACAGCTCTATAAAACAAAACTCATTTAGTGAGTTGTTATGTTTTGTCAGATTATGTACAATCTTTGTAATGCACAGTGCAAAGTGCCACACATTTCACTGGTATTTAAAATATGATTTCTTTATTGAAGATTGTGATTAATGGTTGGTCAATGACTATAATTTTTTGGACAACGCTGTGCTCAAATTTCACTGCTTCACTGAGTGTTTCCTTAAATTCGCTGGGAATATTTCTACTATCTGCTGCAACAAATAACTACTTTCATGATCGATCAATATAGATTACTTTTTAGATTCATTGACTGATTGTTGTATGCCAATCACAATTTCTCATAGCTCAAGTTAAAATCTTGAAATTGTTTGTTTTGTATATTCAACAGTCAGAAAAAAAAATACCCAAAATATTCTGTGGACATTGATATGAAACAGAGAAAAGCAGCAAAACTGTAATCTGAAAGGCTGGTATTTTCTCTCATCAGGACTCTTTACAGTCTCTACAGTACAGCAGTAGTGCAACAAGCAATTGTGCATTTGTTTACTGAACAACAACCCTATGTCTAACATGTTTCCTCCTCTCCTCTCCTCTCCTCTCTTCTCTTCTCTTCTCTTCTCCTCTCAGCAGATAATGTATTCAGATATTCCAACAAGGTGATAACAAAATTGCCTGACATTTCCAGATTTATTGCTGTATTTTCTTATTATCGCCAAAGAAATATACAGAGATTCTGTCCCATAAATCATAGTGAGGGAGCAATGCAGACACTATTGTGTTTAGCCCATTGCTACCATTTTTTGGATTAGAAATAAATTGCTGGCTCATTTTCACAAATGGAAACGAAACACCACTGCTGGAGCCACAGCGTGACTTTCTCAAGAAAGTGTTTATCAATGGATGGATTTCCTGAGTGTTGCTGCTACATGAGGATCAATTCCGATTAACTCTTACTGGTTTTGACAATGTACTTAGATGCTTCTGCATTTTGTAATATTTGTTTCCTCTCTTCTCTCTCACAGCATGTGCCCGAGTGCCTCATGCTAGTGTTAGATTAGAATACACAAATGTCTCGACAGAAATATACACTTTAATGTAATATAAAAGAGGAGGATTTATGTATACGTGTCATGACAACCAATGACATACTTTGTGATTTATGAGCCAGCCTTGCAATACATATTTCCACAGCCATACAGTCAATGCTTTGTGAGAGACTCCCCTCTTTCTTCCCCTCCATACATAATAATACATTATGCACAACACCAAACATGAACAGAATTTCATATGAAAAGTTTTAAATAAATATTACTCACTATTTTATTTTACAAATGATACTTTTTCCGGTTTTGTAATGCAGCTGGGCGGACTGGGTCGCTGTGATACAGACTTATTCTGCACAGAGTGATGATGATAACATTGCTCAAGCACAGACTTTACACGCTATACACAAGGTGTCATTTTTGGTGTTAGAAAACAGATTTAGACTCGATTGGGCTGTGACCTTTCCCAGCACTGTTGAGGGCAAAGGATCCGACACAGACATTTTTTAATATTTATGGGCTTTTTGATGCCACACAAGGTCAAAGCAGATGTTCTTCCTACACTTCCTAGATAGTTCTACCCTTTGAATCTGAGAAGATGTTTTTCTGTTTAGAAATCACTTTTTCATGCTCAAAGTCAGCACATCACTGGGAAGGGTACTGAAAAGGGATTTTAGGCAGTTTACTTTCAACTCGAGGACAAGAATGTTGGCCCTAAGTTTAGGATCTGCCCGCCTGGTCGCTCTGTTATCCACAGCTCACATCTTATATTACCATTTCTGCAAGGTTAAAAGCTTTGTGCTCTGTCGACCGAGCAGCTGGCAATAGACTTATGAACAGATCAGTTCAACGCTGGTGAAAATTCTCTGTCTCCTTTGATTATTTAAATTTTAATTTACAATGCACAAGACACTGAGAATATACAGCTGTCAAATAAGTCTGCAACTATTTTTAATTTTCATTGTTAATTAGCCTAATCTATTGATAATTTTCTCGATTAGTCAGTCAACTGTTTTGTCTATTAAGTGTGAGAAAACTGTGAAAATTACGGTGACTCAAAGCGATAATATCTTTTTTGTCAGTCCAAACATTCAAGATATTCAGTTTAATATGATATAAAACAGAGAAATGAAGGACATCTTCATATTTAAGAGGCTGAAAATAGAATTCTCTGACATTTTTGCAAGTTACTTTAACAATCAATCTATTATCAAAATAGATTATATTTCTGTTGATCATTTAGGCAACAAATGCTCGTGTCAAAAACATGCCAATAGATTATTCCTCTAATTCAAGGGCACAGATCTCATTATAGTTTTCCTCTTCTATGCTTGGACCGTTTACTGTGAGCTGACATAATTGAAAAGAGACCAGTTTTAGCCCCACTTCCTACATTACATTATGTTGCTTACAAGGTTCATTATAACAAGGTAAGTCTGCTCAGTTAATGTTATTCACATTAAAATACTCGCTGCTCCCTGCGGGTCATTCAGGTGGAGAGAATGTTAAACCAAACTCCATTCTAAAATCAGGTGTTTTATGGCAGGGTCAATATTTTTTCACAAGAAAAACTTTAGCTACACCATCACTAAGACTCTTCTCATTCAGTTCGATCCACAGGCACAACTGGCACACATCATTTACTCAGTGACATCGTTGACTAACCTGTGATGAAGTGTTTAAACCAGACATACACGTATGCACTGGCCCGATACTTTACACCCCACGACATGAAATTGATGTATATGGTTCAGACCACTGACATGAACAAAACCTTCAAAAAGTGCTCTGTTTATGTGTGAATTATTTCAAAAGTGGAGTCAGCTTAACTAAAACTTTGGTGTTGGGGTGGACTCGTCCCTGGACTCGTCCCTTTTGTCCCCCATGGGTTTGCCCCTAAGCTCTAATTCATATTGAGTATAAAACTGATATTCCTTTGTTTTTCTCTTTACTGTGACGACTATAAAGCCTAATAGTCAATGTAAAGCTTTACAGCTGCACATCAGATTAAAGATATCCCATGTTTTCATCCCAGTTAAAGCACAGATGGTAAACAATCATTTACTCTGGAAATTTTACACTAAACCTATAATAGGCTACTGCAGATCCTCATCAACACAACTGTTATTATTGCAGTTGCTTCATTTTTTTTTTATTTCCAACCATCGTGACAAATCTCTGTGGAAGATGAGCCAAGAATGACATATGAAGAACAGATGACGGCACATGAGTGAATTAATTTTCACACAGCCAACATTAAGTATTTTAGAGATAAAATTTAAAAGCATTTAAAAAATCACACAAGAAACATAAACTGGGAAACGGAGTTGCTCACAATCTCACAGATGCATCCGTATTCAAAGGTAAAGTCTGTGCTGCCACTGCTCACAAAGCAGTAAAGCAGCAGAGGTCTGTATAGTAGCAGCTATAAAAATGAATTCGGTCTCATCATTTGGAAAAGCCACAGCAGGACCAGGACTTCAGAGCTTAGCGTGTAGACACAATAATATTACATATAAATAAACACCATAAACATATGCAGTATAATGTTACACATAAAATAAACATTTGCAGGTTGTCAGAAATAAGGCCTTCTTACACAGCCACAGTACCTATTGGGCCAAGATATTACCTGCAGGAGCACTTGAATGAGTCCCTTAGTAAACATAAACCAGTAAATTTCATTTTCCTTCATTTCCTCAGCTTTAGTTTTAAATGTATTCTGTCAAATAATGATATGGCTCAGGGAGTGTGGTAGATACCACCCTGCCATGTACTGAATAACATCATGGTGACAGACAAAGAGAATAGTTTAAAAAATATATTTAATCTCAGATCACTTATTTCAGATATTTGTCCACTTTCGTTTCATACCTTGTAGGATGATAACAGTTCTTATACGATGCTCTGCCTGAATGGGGAATTTTAAATGTATAGCGCTCTGCTTGGACAAGTGGGTCAGATATCTACTTTACCAACATTTTGTTATTAAATTGTAACAAATATCAAATAGCAACAAAGCGCAAAGTTAACTGTCTTGTTTAATCTAGGGCTGTATCATTTAGAAAGTGTCAGAAAATAGTGAAAATTATCCATTCCAGTTTTTCAAGGTTTTAAATGTTTCATTTTGTTAGTTTAAAGGCAAAGAAATTCAGTTTAATATGATAATAAACAAAGACAAGAGAGAGACCTCCATATTCTGAAAACTGCATTTTCTGATATTTCTGCATGAAAAATTACTTTAATGATTAACTGATTATCATAATAGTATAGTTTAATTCTTTTTTACCACTTGCCAAGTCAGGCAAGTGAGTTGCCAGATGCACTTGCCAGACATTGCATTTTATTTGCTCCTGGCAAGCAGGTAGTCCTGATTGTTGAGCTCTGACTAGTTGGGGGAGATTTAGTTGATTTAGGTGGTGCTGGTCTTTGTTAACTTTTTGTTAACTGTTAGTTCTTCCCATCTTGTCTTAATACATGTTATATTTTTGCTGTTATATTTATGTTTAAGTATGAGATATGGGCACAAACTGCAGAAAAGGTTAAGTGCAGTGTGATGTTTGCTGAAAGTGTCTCATATTAACTTTACTTGGTAGATGGTTAGCACTAACCTTTCTGCTACAAGTACCTCCCTCATTAAATGTAGTTCTTTAGCAGCTGACTAATACCCAACCTAGCAAATTAACACAACCATTCACCCACTTTAGTTTACAGCAGGCAATATCACCTGTCCATCTCCTTCCCACTCCACTCTGTCAGGCCTGATAATTGTCCATTTCCAATATGGCTGCAGTGTTGAACCCTGAAGTGCACACACTATGAATTTAACAATCTGGAATAACTGGGTTTGTCAGCAAGCCAAATTGATCTACTTCACTCTATTAATTCCTTGTTTTCTACACTGCAAAAAAACCCACAAAAACAAAAACACCAGTGGCCTGCTTTTTCACAAAAAGATAAAATAGAGTATTTGTTGAAATTCTCCCTTCCATTTGTAACAGCTAAGGGGATTTAGTGGGCCAGGGTCCATATCAGATTTTGAGAAAGTTTAGTGGCCACAGGTCGCTGCGTAATGGCAAGGTGCCATGGGAAAAAGTTTAAGATAAGATATGAATTCAGAACGGTTACAGATGTACTTGTTCCACTTTTAAAAGATAGACCCTACGACAGAAATGCCAGTAACTCCATCTTTCACCCCCATTTAGCTTGAAGATAGAGCAGTTTACCTATCACCAACTGCTGTTGGATACAGTGAACTATCTAATCTACTGACATTCTGTGACACGAGTAGTCACACAATGATGTGCACATAGTGAGTGAGAGAAACACATTTTCCCCTCTACAAAAGGATTAAGTAAGAGTATGAACAAGAACAGGTACCAGTCTACATATACATATACATCCACAGTGGCCACAGTAAGGGGCTGTGGGTGCTGTGAATGTTTCTCCCGATCTGTTTCATTCTTAAAGTAATACTTGGTCATTTCGGGAAACACCAATAATTTGCATGTTACTTTCGTTGCTTCTGGTTGGTTAGGCTGAGGCATGAAGATTGAGATTGGGTAAGGTACGGATAAGATTATTAGAGTACAAGCCAATCAAAGGCAGAGCAGGACGGGCCATGCGGCAAAATATTGTTTACTGTACAGACGTGTTAATGGTATCACCCCTCATTAAATCCTGGGCAAGAACGCCAATATTAGTATTTGCCAAAATGTCGGTTTCGTTAAGGCGACATTATTTACCCAAGACCAAAGCTTTTCTGTACCACTAACCAAAAAGGTTGAATATGCACACTAGTATCCTGGTTATGGCTGGGTTTTTGGAGCATCCTGGTTAAGCTTTGCAAGCAAACACCTTATGAGTAACCTGGATATACTACCTGCTGTTGGATGTAAACACTCTTTCTAGGTTTCTAAACCATCTCATAGTGGCTGAGATGATGAAAGATCAAGACAGACTGCTATGATCATGTATATAAGGGTATAAATAACCAGGTTTTTCATATTTCATGTAAACGCCATATCCTGATTATGATAAAAAAAAAACATGGAATATCTCAAAACCATGATACTAATGCCCATGTAAACACACCCACTGATCTACCATTACCAAGTTGCTATAGAAGCAAAAACTCTAATAATAACCTTTCAGTTGATGGACAAGTGAAAATAGTGAACCCATGTTACACTGTTGTTTCATTACCCAGCCCAGAGAGGTTGGCTAATGTGTGGAAAGGAACTATTTCAGACCTCCTGCTTACTTCTTTTCTTGAAGCATTTAACCCTGCAGTGATACTATTTAAAAGTTTTAAATCTGCACCTTTACGGCCATGAAAATAAAGAACAAACTTGAGAGAAGAAAGAAACGTCTGGACTATATTTACATTTGCAATTCAGGGTTAGAGGCCAACAAGCATGACCGAAACTCCAGAGAGCAACTCCAAACCTAGATGTGCGAGGACACATTCTTGTTTTAATGTTGGAAAATACAAAATTAATGAGAGTCAAGCTGTATGTATACTGTATCATATACTGTTCCTTATGAAGGTCAAGCATTTCTGTGAGAGCAGCATAGTCTAATTATTTTTGATTAATGCTTCCTTACTTTGCAGCACACAAAGAAACAACGCCTTTATTTAAATTGTTAGGATACTGAAATGTTATTACAAGCAGCACAGTGATGAAATTATTTGGAAATAAAAGTTACTAGGATCTTTACGCCCCACCAAAAAAGGAAAAAGATAACTCCTAGATTGAATACACTGACTATCACAAATTGGTTCCATGAATTGCAAATAGAGCATTTATGGTTGGATTCTTTTCTTTAAAATACAAATTGCTCGACCGGTATTCAGATGATGGTTTACGTAACACAAGCTGAGAGGTATTTGTTTACGTCTGAGGGAATTTTACAGTTTCCACTGCTTGTTTATGAGACATGACAGGCATTTGCAAGTCTTATTTTCTGGATTTATGTGTTATTGAAACAAAACTGGCCTCACCTGCCTCTCCTGGTGATATTCATGCCTTTGACTTTGCTTATTTGACCCTGTGGTTTAAAACAATGGAATGCTAAGGAAGTATCATTGCAGATCACGATTTACATCCTCAGTTCAGAGGCACTTATCGTAAATTCACCTTTCTTCCATCAGTCTCTGTCTGACTGTGTCTCTCTCTCTTCCTCTCAAGTTTGTCTGACAGTTTCTCTTCCTCCCCCTCTTGCTGTCTTTTTCCCCCCCAACACAGCAGAAACAGACCCAAGAACTACAGTCATGACAGATCTGTTTAATCAAAAACATTAAATCAAAAGCATTTGATATAAACACCTGGAGATTACAAATCATTGATGCTTTTGTTCCTGTCTGTCTCCCATTTCCAGGAGTGTTAAAAAAACTGTGTTCAAATGCAGTCATCAATAAACGATAAATAAAACACACAAGATAACAGATTACTGATACAGAAGAGTATTTATAGGAGAGTTTGTAATTATTATTTGTGACTCGGTGCGTTCATAATCTGGCACTCTGAGCACTCAAGTATGCCAAAGTGGACAGTGTAAATTCAGCCATGATCCCATTTGTTTACTCTGAAAATTGTCTAGAGTGATTATTCAATCAAGTCACTGTATAATTAAAAAAAAAAAAAAAAAAAATCAGTCCACTCAAACAACTTGGCCGCACTACTGAGAATCTGCCTCCTCGTTACTGGACTAGTTGAAATGCTGCAGCTGAATGAAGTTTTTGAGTCAAGTAATGGTGTACCTAATGTTGGGAAAATGATTGATTTTGGATCCTAGATATCCCAGAAGAGAAGCTTGTGAAAAGTAGAAGTCCACCATTCACACATCAGTAGCTGAGGCTGCTGGAGCTTTAAACAGAGAGGACAATTTATGTAGGTTTCAAGCACTGTGGAGTCATGGAGTCGGCTCTGTTGTTAACTCCCAGGGTGTGAGATATATTAAATCCCTTCCGTACGCATAAGTGCAGTTTTACATAACAGTAAAAAATAATAAGGTGTGTTTAAAAAGTATGAATCTGAAGCAATCTCTTTTGGCACCAGGTGTGACTAAATTCAAGGAGATAGCTAAAAAAAAGTCTACTTTAATTATGACAGCGCCATCCTGTTAGTGTTTAAAGGACTAGTGTGTAGGATTTAGCGGCAAGGTTTAGACTGCATGTGAATACCGCTTGCATCACACTACCATCCAAATGTGGAGAACCTACACAAAAGGCCCTGTCTAGAACCAGTGTTTGGTTTGTCTGTTCTACATGACGTGCAGGATTAGTGAATTAAACGATTACATGTTACTACCCTCCACAGATGGTACAAGAAATACTAGTAGGATAAACTATTTAATAATATTTTATTAATGCACAACAGTGCTTAACTGTTTTGGCAGGCAGCCCCATCTCTCCAACCCTCTCTCATCCCAACTCATCACATACCGACAATGTTTTACTGCCCCTTGGCATCTGATACTGAAGCCAGGGTTTCCCTCAACAAAGTTGTTAAGCCTGGAGGCAAGTATCTTTTGATGGGGGAAAGCTTGACAGGGTCCTGCGTGGGTCAGCGACAGACGGATGGCAGCATTAAGGTCAGGCCCTAGTGTCTGTGATAACAATATCATGGCTGCAATCATGGAACTGAGAAATTAAAAAAGTCACACAGATTTCACAGGGCTCTACATTAAGTCAGTGATAAAAGCTGATTTGATTTGAAAATATTACTCCATAATGTGTTTGAATAAGTAATTTATTCAACGCACATTTTAAAAAATCAGCAACTATAGAGTTTTACAAAGAATCTGACAATGTACAGTCTTGGAATGCTAAAATAGGCCCAGTGGGGCATCATCTTAGGCCTGGTGGGCCAGTGGGCTTGTACAGCACAAAGTGCCCTTTAGCATCTGTATCAGAAGTAGCCAGAAAGCCTTCTCAACACACGCTTAATGCTGTGAAATGGTTGCAGTTCTAGTAGGTTAAGGCACAAAAACTGTTCAGCTAGGTTTAGGCTATACAAGATCATGTTTGGGGTTGCAATAACTTTGTTACATTACATACGTCAGTAGTTGTCAATGAAGTGCCTCACAGTACAAAAGTCACGACACACGTAACGTTATGTAACTTACAATTTTTAATAATTTTTTGGCTTCACATGGGTCACAAACCCCAGTCTTCTGGGTGAAAGTCGTGAGTTTGTTTGAGCCATCCATCCACCCAAGTCTATCGCTTTCAGCCTCCAACATTTACTGTGTGTGAGATGTCATGGCGTGGTAACAAATCAGCTGGGAATGAGAGCAGGCCGGTCTCTCTTTGCAAATGGTCCGGATGTTGTGATCAACAAAGTGGGACAGCTGCAGTGTAAGAATAAACTGCCACACAACCACTCGATCGGAGCAATGTGTAACCACATTCAGCAAACTTGACATTGTTTACCCGCAGACATGTGGTTCGGCTCGGTCTGACAAGATAACACATTCAGTGAGTTGCTGTCATGTTTTGTGGGATAATGTGCAATGGTCGGTGCAATGCCTCACATTTCAGCAACACTTGAAACACAACTTGGTTACTGAGGGTCATTAAAGGCTCCAAATGGCTCTTAATACGCAAAACATTTTTGGACAATTAATAATTTTTGCTCAATTTAGTGTTTTCTGACTGTTTTTTATATTTAGACTAGTCGAAATTAAAATTTCTGTTTAATCGTCAGGGAAATTATTTGCCAGGAACATTCCCAGCAGAAACACTGCAGCCTGCCCTCTGTAGATATTAATGGCTCATTTTAAGGTTATTATACTCATTTTCAAGTGACTTTACACCAATGAAAACATACTTATGAATATTATATTACATTTCTCCCGTATTCTGCCTATGGATCCTTGTAGATCTTACACACTGTGACTTTAAAGCACACTTAGGACATTTTGGCTGTGAAAAACCTGCAGCTGGATCTTTGTATGTTTACAGTGGCAGTGAATAACATCAAGCTGCTGGAATTAATACACATTTGTGCAACTGCAAAAGTTCTGCTGATTTTGCTGTCAATGATGTAGTAATCACTGTCCTGATGAAAACCTAATATTCTCCTCTAAAAGCACCAGCTTGTACTGTTTTCACAAAACTTGACAACCTTGTGTGATAGTTAATGTATCTTTTTTATCCTTTGAAACCCATATTAAAGTCATGTGCATGATCAGTCTTATCAAATTCTGAAGCATTATGACTAATAGCTAGTTTGATCTAATAAGGAAGAAAAATGGAACCAAGAAAGCTAGTTATATTCATTAGTCCCTGGAACACGCTGTAATTGCTTTAGAGATACATTAGGGGCAGCGTTTTAGTTCCTAGTGATGAAGTCCGGAGCTGCATGAGACATAATCGAGTGGCTGAAATAGTGTTATTGTGTCCATGTTTCTAAAATAACTTAATTCACAACAACACATCCATTTCCATGATGTCAGATCACATTTAAATCAGTGCAAATGTAAATGTGACCTAATGCATACTTCTTTAAGGCCACTGGTAATTTTGACTGAGCTCCTAAGTACAGTTTATACACACGTTTGAGAGAGGATGACATACGTACGGCTTATGCGAGGCCGTGTTGACTGTGTACCTGAATGAGGTCTGTCTTGTCTCGTTATAAAAACTATTCATACTTGTTTGTTGTACTAAGTGTGATTCAGAGGGAGATATTTTACTAAACTAAACAGAAAAAAAGAAATATCTCATTGAGTATTCTCTACTGTAAATCTTTATTGGGTGCACATTAAAATACTTCCAACAAGCTGATTGTGACTATCCTCCCTTGTGTACAGAAAAAAATAAAATCTATAAAGCACTGGCAACATCTCAACCAAGCAGACCCGGAGTCTATTAAATGCAAAGCTCTATTAAGTAGTGCCATGAACCTTGATATAGACCCACTCGAAGAACTCGCTCTGTAGTCCACAACAATAATGGAAAGCGTGAATCGGCCCACATCAATACAGTAAATACCTCAACCACTGCAGTTACGAAATCAGATTTTAAATGAAAAGATGAATGCTTTGCACAGCAAAAAGACACACTCACAAAATGGCAAATAATCCAAATGCAAAATCCCAAAGGCGAGAGGAATTTAATATCACGACTCACTAAAAACACCCTAAAACTTATGAGGAGACATAAAGTGAAACATCTCCGATGCTTAGACAGATATGACGATGTGTCAAAATTGTGAACTGTCTGGATCAGAGACAGAATCATTATCATTTTTTGTTTGTTTGTTCTTGTTTGAATAGTAAAATGTGTGGCAATAAGGGACAAATGTTGCTCTGAATTTTCAAAATATATGCAATTAGTCCTCTCTGTGTCATGAAACCTCCTGTAATGCTTTGAAGAGAGAAATATTGTGCTGCTTGACAGCTTGTTTGCGAAAGCAGATGTCTTTTTTCCCTACTTAATTTTTTGTTGTGTCAATAGAGAACACGTTCATGCCACTGGTTTTTCAATTTGTTCAGCAGGATCTGTCTGTAGTGAAGACAGTAACTGAAAGGGCATTTGTTTTGCAATAAAGATTTAACACAGACTTGTAAACTGTACTGGAGTAATCAGGTCAAATTTCTTCTACTGGACAAACATGCCATACTTACATCTTTACTATCAACTAATTCATTCTTGCTGCTCGGGGTTTTGTTGCCTGTCCTGCAATACGACGGGAGGAAGACCTGAAAACTGTTTGCACATTTTTGGCTCAGGCCTGTTTTGGGGGCAAAGCAGGAGTTGTCATTCCAAACTAGGCTAACTGCTGAGTTTTGGTGAGGTTGGCTGAATGTGAGCAACTACAGACAAACACAATCCAACTGAATCCACTCCAAATAAATATACAATTTTTATTTATTCAAGTTAACAAAACTTTAAATTTCTATTTATTTATTTTTTCAGTCTATTTATTTTCAGAGTTTAACTTGAAGTCTTTACATTTTAAATGAAAGTACCGTACAGAGTTCACTGAACAGATTAAAACTCATTAAATCAACTTTCTAAAGAAACATAATCTGCATGTTAGAAGACTTTGCAGTTTGCATTGTGAGAGAGTTCAAACTCTCCTGAGAGCGTTCTGTTTTATAGTTTGAAGATGTACGATGTAAACTTGCTGTGTGTTTCTAGTAAATTTAAGGTAAATCAGGTTTGCTTTCACAAAAATGAAAACGTGAAAAATAATGAAGGTTAGTATTGAAGTTAATAAATTCACTGGGAGCAGTTTCAAATATTGCCTTTGTGTCAACAGGTGCAGCTGGAGCTGAAGTTCTTTGCGTGAAATGAAGAACTGACTTTTCAAAATGAGAAAATGTAAAAGGAAATCTTTTTTGTTATCTTTGTCAGTGTGATTATACAGCTGTTGGTTCAACTTAATATCGTAAGCTCATGTTTCCTCAAATACAGCTGAATAAATATCAAGTTTATTTGTTTTGAATCATTACAAAATTACCACAACTCGCCCTTTAAATTTAATGTTTTTTTAAAGTTAAAAACAAAATATAATTTTACAAAAACAGAGACCCTTGTAGCCTAAAGGTTGGCGTTCAGGGTTCTCAGTTTGAGTTCTAGTCCTCTCTCTCTTTCATTTCTTGTCCTCTCTACTGTCGACTCTCTGATAAAGACATAAAATTCCCACTAAGATGTTCCACAAACCCTAAACCTGCTCCATGCAGTGTCATTGTTATGGAGGGTCCAATTTAGAAAGTACATTAAAAAACTGAAGTCCGTGCAAGAAAATAAAAATGTTTTAAGACAACTCTTAAAAATATCAACATATTAAGCCAATCTGATGTTTTCGTTCTGTTATCGGCCCTTTTTAGATGAGACTGTGGGATAGTTAACAGATTTTGGCTGCATGATCTAAGGAGCCTAATGGCACTACAGGGTGTAAGTACAACTGTGCTGCAAGGTGCAAGGGCTTTAAAAATAAGTCATAAAACTTTGAATTTAATTCGATATCTAATAGGGAACCAGTGCAAGGAGGCAAGGATTGGGGTGTAATGTTCTGTTTTTTATGACTGGGCAATAATCTACCAGGAGCAAAAACTGCAGATAGAAAATATCTGTCTGACAAATTCCAGAATGTAATAAGATGCAGTAATCAAGTCTGGAGGATATTAGCACATGAACAATTACCCCAGGTCAGATGGGGGCAAGAAGTGCCCAATTTCAGATACAATTCCACACTACAAAAAAATGACCTTTAACAAGTGAATTAATCTGTGAGTTAAAAGAGGTTTAGAGCACTGTCGCGCACAAGTTCCTCACACAGGAGTGAAGACATGACCCACATTCTGCACTATGAAAAAATGAAAAACAAACAAACAAAAAACACTATAATGTATTATAACCTTAGTTAATATGTGGTAAACTTATTAGCATCATTAGCATTCATTTGGAGCCTAACCTACCTAGCCAAAACTTAACAGCCATAAAATGGATGCTAATAAAGTCACTGTAAATCAACTGTTATAACTGTCCAATAAGTCTGTATTTACTGTTTTTAGTCTCCATCAACACCTGAGGCAAACATCTGTCTCTTTAGCTGCTAATTTGTGTGTCTGTTTTCACCAGCTAGTTGCTAACTTTGTCTGTATTACATTTGGTTCTGGTCAGGTAGTGCACCTGTGCACCAGGTAATGAGTTTTTAGAGTTTTTTTTTTCTTTTTTTTGCTGAAACAGATGTCTGCTGTGATGAAACCGACGCTACCATTGTGGTGAGAGAGTCACTTAAAACAATAAAGTTTTGGTCTGTTAAACCAACACTTAACCCATTTCCCATACACCTACTCAAGTGACGCACTGTTAATAAAATATATTCATTGTTGTCATTTGTTTTGTGGTGAAGATTAAAGCTGCCTAGTCAACCAGTACTCATCAGTTCAAGCCAATAGTCAACTTGTCATTGCACATTTATGATTTTTTATTTGGTTATTTAAATATGTTTGGGGCACAAAGCGAGCCTCTTAAATGTCAGCGTCAATAGGGGTAATCATTCTGAAAGTGCCGGAACAACCAGTAGGAGACTTACATTTTGTGAATCTATTTTAACGCAGTATATTTCAACACAGTTGCCAATGGCAGCTACAGCACAGTTAGTAGCCGTGTGCTGGGAAAACAGTCCATGTTGCAACAATCCTCCAGGCCTAACAGCAAGGTGCAGCTCCTGAATGGAAGTTGAGGGTTTTTTTTTTTTTCCTGTGACTAACAAATAAATGAAAACAGTCTCAAATAAGACTCTTGGCACCACTAACAGTTTAGTCGACTATTAGGAGGAAGCTCTAGTGAAACAGACTCTGGTATTGTCAGTAATATTTCTGGGTGCTAGCATACAGCACCAGTATTGTTCTCTGTTCTACAGTTGCTGTGACAGCTCATCAGTTACCTACATTCCTAAAAAACTTTTGTCTGAGATGTAGCTTCAGTTTGTGCCAGAAAGAGCAATCTTATTGCCCACAAGCTCAGAGAGGCTGGATTGTAGGTCAGGGAAAATAATAAATGCACAATCGCAATCATCTGCTGCATGGAGAGGGTCATTAGTTTGATAGGTGCTGCTGTAACTTTCATGAGAATGACAATGACTTTTTCAAAAATGTTTGGTTTTATTTTAGTCTGAATGATTACTGATTTAAATTTCCTAAGATGTAGAATAAAAATAAAAACAGCTTGCTAAATTATTTGGAACAGTGGTGTTGAGTCTGGATTTGCTGTGAGTGCCAAAACTTTCAAAACTTTCTCCAAACTTGCAGAAATTTGTTGTGAATCCAATCTTCGTCAGATATTTCTTCGTCAGTTGGGAGGTGGGAAGAGGCTAAGGGGTCCTAATCAACATCTTATGGCTTACATGTGTCGTGCTGGTTCTACATTCTTCACTTAATGTACAGATCTGACAGGTGGTGAAATTGTTGCCATGGAGAAAGCAAGTGAAAAACCACACATTAACATCTGTAGAAATTTAATGTAGGAGCCTGTACACTCCTGTGATGAGCACATATGTAGCCTACATGTAATGTGCATGAGATGGAGCTCTCACCATTGGTGGGCACACATCAAGATAGAAAGAGAGGAAAGAGTGAAGGGAAGCAAAGATGTAGCATGCTGTGCTATTGTGCATTGCATTAATAGGCCCCTAATTTCTCTTTCTTTCAGCGTGGGTGGGCACTAAACTGCATTTTCCAAGTAAGCCATATGTGGTTGTTAGTCTTCAGGGAAGTGCATTAATAGAACCCCTGACCTGCATGGATTTCTATCTCTTAATGAAATATATTGTGCACACAGTAGGGGATGCACTCAGAGTGAAGTGCAACTTGCAGAGTAAAGTGTACCCTTTGGCCAGAGCTAAACTTTTTTTTTTTCATTTAATGCGCAGTCCTTCACCAGTGGCAATTCTGTGACAATAAAAAAAAATATGTACTTATTCAAAATGGTCTAGAAGCTTGTGAATAGTGTTTTTTTTTTCTTCCTCTGAATAGCAGGATTAAAAGCATGCTGTTAGAATATGGGCTGTGTAGTTACAAGCCAACTGTACTCTAGTTAAAAAATAAAGTTTGAGTGGCTTTTCTGAAAATTGAATCAAATAAACAGCAACATGACAAGAAAAATACGGATTGGTAATCCTCACATTGACCTGGAATGTCCACTGGGCAAAAGAGCTGGGCGATATGGACAAAATTACACATCACAATATTTTTGATTAAATACCTCAATATCAATATTCATCAATATACTGATAATACTGTAGGGATGACTGTTGGTGCTTTCACAAACTATTGACACAATGAGAGTTTTGATAAACAATCATCAGCAATGCGGATATAATGACTAATCTGTAAAAGGTAAATAATAGAACAGCTGGAACAGTCTGCTAAGTTCAGAAAATTGCATCATTTTACTGTAACGCAGCCTTTAAAACCAGGAGAAGACAACACTTGTGCCATATCACGACTATCTCACATATCATGATACCAGTATAATGTTGATATATTGTTTTCTGCATGTGATGTAGCCTCTCTCTTTTGTAAGCAGTAATATCCTCCTTCTATTAAAAAAAAAACAAACTCATTAATGCACTGGTTATTTGTTTTTGAATTTGTAGAAAAAAAATTGGATAATGTAGTCTTCCTTTCATGCAGCTCTTTCACCTATATTTGTACACTGTAAAATGTCCACTGTAAATATAAATTGGAAAAAAATACTTTATAAATATGTATGTTAGCATGATTGTCTTTATAAGGATATTATAGAATCATTATTAATTGATTTGATTAGGGCAGCCTTATTATTTTATCATTGTTTGTTTAAATTGTGTTTCATGAATTAGCCTAATGTTTTACCATAACTAAGGTGCTGCTAGAATTGTTAAAATAAAACTTAAGCAGAGAAAAATACATGCATTTTGTATCTCATTAGATATTACTGATTGATTGATTATTGATTGTTATATAACATTAAACATAACATAACATAACATTAAATTTCTTTTAACTATGTCAATTATTATTGATTATTTTATAAACACAGGGAAGATGAGCTCTATATTAGGCTGGTCTTTTACATCTCTGCTCCTATGATGCACAATCATTCTTAATCTTTACTCTAAAACATGTATGCCTAAACTTTTACAGCACATGCAGCCTTGTCTCATGGTACAGTAGGGGTATTTTAATGTAGTTGTTCTGCTATAGCACCATGCCTGCAGGAGAACATCATTCATGCTTGGGTTTAGCTGCTTAACTTAAAACTTAGTGGCTGTTGCCCACAACTTTTGGTATTAATCATACCCAGTCCTTTTCTTTTCCCTTTTCCTTCCACAATATTTTAGTTGCATTCTTCTCAACTGATAGTCCTACAAGCAGGTAAGTTTCCCTCATTCAGTAAGCACCTATTTAATTCTTGTCATATAGCTTACTTATGATTCTCTATCCTGATCTAGATGTAATCCAACTACATTCTTAAAGAGGCTCAAGAAATTGGACAATAAAACAAGGAAAAAAAGAAAAAAAAACACTCAGAATATACCTGTTTGTAAATCACTGTCCTCTGAGTGTTCAGTATCACTGAAATCTGTGTGGGCGCAGTAAAACCTGTGTCCACCGCTGTCACGCTGACAATGAGGCATCCCAGACTCCCCATTTATTGTCTTTCATCATGTCACACTACATGGGATAAAACACCCAGTTATTATCCCTGATGCTCATTTTTGCTCCCGACGCCCAACGTCCGTTAGATTACTACACTGATATTATGTAGGCTGGGGGCCACACCAGTGAAATGGGAAGGTCACCTTGACTGATGTTTGAACAAAATAATAAATAAATAAAAATGGGTGCTCCATGCTGTGTAAGATAATGGACTGCTACTGGGCTAATTTCACCCTTAAAAAATCCAGCGCTATGGAACAGCATGCTGCTCTATTCAGTCATTTATTTTGAAATCATGGTACATGAATATTACATTTTAGTCCTCATTTTAAATAGTCAGTGTGATATGCAAATTTCTACATGTCACTCTCCATGCCTTCAGGTGTTAACTACACAGGAGACAGAGTGGCTGGATGGACAGACAGATGGACGGATGGACGGGCGGGCGGGCAGGCAGGCAGGCAGGCAGGCAGACAGACAGACAGACAGACTTGCAGAACCCCCTGGATGGGTTCTAGATAAACGCTTGTAATTTGAAAAAAGGAGTTGCCATAGAGCACCCTGGGTAGGTTCTGGGTGGAACCAAGCAAACTGCAGAATCCTTTATAGTTATAGTTAGCACCTTTATTACTGTACACTCTTAGAAATAAGGGTTCCAAAAGCGAGGATTGAGGTTCTACTTGCTTCTCAGGAACCACTGTGAAGAAAGGTTTCATCAAGGGCTCCTTGGAGTTCTATTAAGAACCCTAATGCAAAGGTTATTTCTGCTCAGACACCAAGTCCATTGCTTCGCACTAGAAGATGGAAAAAATGGAAAAATTTTACCAGGGTATACTGTATTATGACAGCAAACTGAAGAACCGTTATGGTTCTAGCTAGCACCTTTATTTTTAAGAGTGTAGATAGATAGATAGATAGATAGATAGACAGATAGATAGATAGATAGATAGATAGATAGATAGATAGATAGATAGATAGATAGATAGATTCTTCTGTTCTTGAATGGATTGCATAAAACAGATCAAATGTTTGGAAAGAAATGGAATTCTTATGCACATTTAATTGCTTGCCAATATGAATGAAACACTGTCCCGGAGATTTAGTGCCTTCAAACTTGCAAGAATAAAGTGCACATCTCTCACAAAGCCAGCGAAGTAAAAAAGCTCCACAGAACCATAGCAATTATATGGCTTGGCAGTTTGACTAGGTATGCCCCTGTGAAATGGTGCTTTAAGATGATGCAATAAATGTCTTTTATTTCTTACACATGCCTACAGCCCCCATGGTAGTTGCAGAAACACAAAAGGACAGCTGCTCTCTCTATGTGTTGATCAATCATAATGAAGTATTGCAGCAGTCTCTCTTACCATGCAAAATGCCAGCCAGTGCAAACAGGGCACAGGCAGAGTCTGGAAACTCTTCCAACATTGGAAAATGAATTATTAAACAGCTAGACATGAGACTAAACAGTAGACATGCTGATCCTCAGGATTGGTATCAGGGGCCAATCTGGGCATATTTTAATGGGTCTGTATTGCCGATCCAAACATCCAAATCTTTCCTTTCTCTCCTGTGTTTTGACCACATCAGCTTGCCAGTGTGTCTTTCCTTTATGACTATGGATATAACAATATATCAATACATTATCAATATTGCAATAAAAAATGCCTTGATAGCGTATTGGACTGTGATGATATATATATATATATATATATATATATATATATATATATATATATATATATATATATATATATATGTATATATATATTAGGGGTGTAACGATTCACTCATGCGTCCGATGCGTCAGCCTTTAATGCGTAAGACATGAGTGCATCGGTTCAGACGGCCTGCATCGGTAAAAAGCTGAACATGAATCGGAAACAAATCGATGCAGCACTAGGGTACCGATACATCTCATTAGGATGCATATGTGTTTCATTTTTGGCATCAGGAAGCTGCCGCTGTTAGCTTTCCTCTGTTTGCTCCCTCCCACTGTCTCTGCCTGCACCGCCCTCGCTGGACGCCCGCTGCCACGCTCACAAAAACAAGTGCTCCCTCCTCCCTCTCATGTGTCTCCTCTTCATTTACTTAAAATAGACGTCGCTGAAAACAGCGACAGGAGTGACACTGTACCGCGTTGCACCACCAAACTTTCATAATGTGCAAGTGTAGAATAAGTTTTATAAGAAAGATGAGAAACGCTGCTGTAAATCATTTATGCAAAACGTGTCGGACAGCAGAGTACAGAGACACGGAGACACAGAGACGTCATGTCACTGTGAGAGCAGGTAACACTTCACTGTTCCTCCACACTAATCAACACCACAGCAGTCTTCATATGAAACAGAGCAGCAGATCATCTTACTGCAAAAAATACTAATATTTTAAAAGTTTAAACTTTAAAAAGTTTGTTCACAGATTCTCATTTAGGCTACAGGATCTCATTTACACATGAGATTCATAATAAGATGCTGTGTATTGGCAGGAATCTGGCGACACAATACATACCATACTCCTTCAGTTACAATTCAGTATATTGTGGTTCTGTATATTGCAATACTGTAAGCAAGATGATAAACTGCTATTTTTTAAATCTAATTTTAAGAAAAAGAACCAAATCCAGAAAATCAGCGTTAAAAGATTGCTTATTCAATGCGTTTTTGAGAATTGATACAATAGCGACGTTCAGACACTGAGGTCGGCAAAATGCACGGATTAATTTAGCTGCTAGTGTACAAAACATTCAGACAGCAGCTTCTGATTTAATTCAATATCACATCAACAATTTAAGATCATAAATTAATCGTTTTGAGACAGGACCACCAGTGTTTGGATCAAATAGCTCCTGACAAATAAAGTCAGGATCAGGGCCAAAAACACCTTGATCAGGACATCCCTTCTACACCGTGCAACAGAACCAGACACACTCAGATTAAAGCAGTTGGGGATTTAAACATTTTATCTTGTTTTAGCAATCATGGTGATTTATTGTAATGTAATCTTCTCCAACAGTGTAGTAAGTGATTCAACTTCAAATTAAATCAATCTTCATGATTAAAACTTTTTGTGTTGTATCATCTGATGCAGGCACTGAAAACATCTTCGGGGGATGATGCTTCTGTGAGCTCCTGACTCTGACATTGTTACAGGATGCTCAGATTTGATTGTGCCCTGAATCCTCATTAGATGTGGCGAATATATGAATGTGTAGTTGTATGTAGAGATCAGTTGCTAATTTTTATGTTACAGAGCTACTGTAGTTTACCAAGCAGGCTCAGCGCGTATCCTGACCACCCACACTGGAGGCTGACAGTTTGCAAAGGTAATAGTAACCATTACATCTTTAGATGGCCCCTTGTCTCTTGTGAATTGCTGCTGCTTTCAATTTCAATCAGATTTGGAGGAGACCGTGAATCACAATATTCTTCTAAAGGATCTGCAGTCGGAAATTCACAACTCAGATCATCATAACCGCATTGTCCTCTGATTCTAAAATACGACTGTCTCTGAAACATGTTATTCCATGTCATTGTTGCAATCTGTAATACAGTCTCCATGACACCTTTGTACAAACAACTTGGACTAATATTTCACAACACATAGTTGTGTCCAGATTTTATAGTCAGTTGCCAGTTTCTGAGATACACAATAAATCATACGTGCATGAAGGTTAAATGTTCCGTTTTGTTTACATTGTTAGGTGTTCATTTAATTTAATCATTATTTTGGAGGCTGCTGATTGTGGTGTGAAATTATTTATATCGACAGGTGTTTTTGAAATGTTTCACCTTCTAACATACCAGGATACAATGCACAGATCAGGAGCAGCATACTGAGCACACAAGAGCTGCAATGATTATGGCTAAAAAAGGAAAAACATAGACATAAAATGGTCAAATTAATTTTACTCAAGACAGGTCAAAATCAAATTTCTCACAGTCAGAATTTGTACAACATATAAACCACACCATTTACAAAAACGTAGAAGAGACAGAGCAAATAACTAATGTGTGTAACATAAAAATGTGTTATATGTTGTACAAATTGTGACTGGGAGTAATTTGATTTTGATCTGTCCTGAATAAAATTAATTTGACCATCTGATGTCTCTGTGTTACAGTTTGGCTCCCGTTCTTTTCAATTTTCTAATGTTAAATTCATTGTTTATGCATATAGGTGCTTCTAAGTGACATATGTTTACAGAAAAGGGCTCCAAAAATGAATAAAGACAAATGGGTATATTTAGAAAATTAGACACAAACATTCACAGGAAGTGCAGCTTGTGCTCTTCCTGTTTTAACATGTTCAGTAACAACAAACAACATCCAAATCACGACCGATTTGGTGAGTGACAAGACTCACATAGCCTATAGTTTTTGACACTGTTATTAAAAACTGACCAATGAGGCACTGGCGCGGACAGTTACGTGTTCTCTTCCTGTTTTCTACAGCTGCAGTCACTATGACAACCACCAATGCAATATGGCTGACTGACGCCAGTTAATAGGGTCACTAGCTAAACCGAGACACCGGCCACGTGACATCCAATTTCAGTGGCTGTTACACAAAACTCTTCATACAGCCAAAGTAAATACACTATTTTAGCTACTCATTGAAATCAAAATGACCACATCAACTCGACCACAGCAGCCATGTGTTAAAACTGGTCATTTAGCCGTCAGGAGAGCCACAGAGAGGACAGGAGTGTGTTTGCTACACCTACCGTGACTGACTTCATGATGGATTCAAGTGTCCAACAAGCACGATATAATTTCCACTGGACTTGAGATCTTCAACCACAGAGGACCCTGCTGATATTTTAGCTCTCTTCTGTCCTCTTTTTCCACCGGTGTGGGTCCATTTTCACGGGCCTCTGGTCACATCGCCCTCTTTTTCCGGCCAACGGTTTTGAGCAGGATCCTTCCCTCCACTGCCGTTAGTTAGCTAACTGCGCAGACAAAAACTTATTAGCTAATGTCATTAGCAACACGGGAAAACTTGCTAACTCCTCTCGGTTACTGCATTTAATGGAGTTGCTAACTTTTTCATCGACGTAAGCACGTCGTTTAAACCAGCCCAGTCCAGACCGTTCACAGTTTGTTGGTGACTTGGAATTAACGGACCAAGAGACTGAAACTTCACCTGCCTGCCTGTGATGGACTGGAAACGTCTTTCACCACAAGCTGAACCTCATTTTGACCGCATTGCAACCCCAAAGAAGGTGAGATAGAAACATCTCTGTGCATGTGTTTATAAATCATATTATATGACAAAGAAAATTGTTTTATTCTGTTTTTACTGAAATGACTGTCATAGAGTAAGGCTGGCTTGCTTCCTAAAGGAAAGAAAAAGGTTAACGTTACACTAATGGAGGATGCCTAACTGCAGGTTCTGTAGTGGTGGGCAGATAGGTACACATATTATCTATATTACCAATATAAAGTTTTGATTTGGGTATAGGATTGAACTAAACCATATTTGATAATTGATCAATTGTTTTCAGTCATTTTTAAGTTAAAAAAAAGCCCCGATTCTGTGATCTTAGCTTCACAAATGTTAATGTCTTTTGGTTTCTCATATCCTCTTTGACAGTAAACTGAATAGCTTTGGGTTGGACCAAACAACTAATCGATCAATTGGGAAAATAATTGAAAGATTAATTGATAATGAAAATAATAATTAATTGAGGCCAACCTCCCAAAACGATCCACAGGTTAGATGGCATTCTGGACACATGACTAGTCTTCTTAGTGCTGCAATATTTCCGTCTCTGTTACTGTTGTGTGCATGTGGGCAGTCATCATCCACATTAAGAACATTTATTAATTAGCATTAAAACATATGTATTTCAGATATAGATATAGATTTAAGATATAAAATCATAGGAAAATATAACATATATCGCTTCCTTACACGATAGTACATTAGCTGCTTTTTAATAATACAGTGTCAATATTAATGTTCCTGGCTTGGACTTGATATCATACAGAAAACAAATTTTCTGGCATCGCCCATCACTACTTGACTATATATTTTTTCCAACAAATTGCAGAGAACATCAAGTCTCTCTTGTAGTAGAATTAACATAATATCATTATTATGCCTCCTCTGAATCGTGATGGCCCCCTGGCAGATGCAGACGTAAAATACAACGCTTTTCCAAATGTACTGTACATATTCACTGGGCAGAATAAGAAAACTACTGCTGAAAGTTTTTTTTTTCCACCAGTGCCTGTTTCTCTAAGTTCTTCACAAATTTGTTGTAATGATTAGGAAGACCTCTATTAAGACTGGTAATTAAATTTTGTAGTGTTGAAAGGAATACGATTTGCCTGCTCCCTGCCTGAGCAATCATTGCAAACAGAAACTTTGCTTTCTGTTTTGCACACTTAAAAAAAAACACACCACAGACATAGTCATTTTTCTAGTCCATAATTAAAACAAAATCGTATTGCCCTGTCATATTGGCAGAGATGTTTATTTCAGGCTGATTACAATATTTAATTTTAAAGCCTTTACAAACTGATACAGGTGACACATCGATAGTACTGTGCATCCCTTACACTGATCAGTATTTAAGCCACTTGTGTATTGTGCACTTTTGTAAGATACTTTATAACACATATAACTGCAATATAGGGAAAATTTACTAACCTATCTGATGGTTAATTTTTAAAGAAAAATCATGGTAAGTTTGATTCATTCATTATAGTCCTCAAGCCTCAAATACAATGAGAAATCACTGAAAACTTTTCCTTTTTATTTTTAATGCAATAGACATCTCATCTGACAGGAGTTAGCAAGTGAATACATTTATTTCTCAGTAATCCAAGGTGGCACTTCAAATAATAAATCTGTATTTGGAAAGAAAAACTCAGCAAGATCATAAAATATCACGAATACTGCACAATGCCACTAAAAATACTTCTGGCAATTCTCACCTTGTAAATGTCAAGACCTATAAACCTTAAATTAATGCAAACACCTCCAGCTCACATAACTCAACATGGCTGGCACAGCGAGGCTGCTGTCGTAAGTGTGGATTAATGTTACAAAACTGTATCAAAAAATCGACTGTAGCAATGAAATTCAACTGCGTTTATCTTGTGGAGTGTTGTGCCTTTGACACAGTGCAGCACGACATCAGGTACAGGTTTCTGGTCATTAAGACTGTGTATTTCACTTCAAGAGTGACCGCCATTAAAAAAAACTGCATATGTATTAACTATTTCACAACAAAGAGCCAACAGGATACTAGCTGCTAATGTCAGGCCTCATTCAACATACTTTATTGATATGGTGGGTCAGTGCTACAGTATGTTACAGACAAACGACAACTGGCCTGAATCTGTCTTACAGTATAAATTTGTTTCGGCCTTGTCATCTTTTTTTTTTTTTTTTTTCTGGACTAAATCGTTATTTAAAAAAAAAAAGGTTGAGAAATTCAGGACATCCGTCATGACACCTGTCACACAGGACTTCATCACTTGTCACTTGACAGATATTGACATAAGTTTTTTTTTCATTTCCAATGAAGCAGCCTTTGCAGAATTGCATTATGCATCCAAAGTGGTTAGTTAGGTGTAGATTAAATTAATATCTTAACTTAATTGAGCAATTTAATTCATCATGGTTCTTGTTTAACATGCAGATTTAAATGAGGTGAGTGAATCTACCATTGCATAATATTTTGTTAACAAACTTTAATGTGAGTTATTGTGTATAGTACATTCATAATATGTAAAACAGTGTTCTTCAAATCTGCTCTAGATGATTGAACAGTATAATTTGCTTGCTGTGTATTATTGTCCAGTTTGGGGAAATCAACAATGTAGTTTCCAATGGAAAATAGGCATCGAAATTTATTATGATTTGCTTTCCCTTTTGTAAAGACATGGGTGAAAAAGCCCCATTTTTCCCCTTCAAATTGCGCTTCCCCTTTCTTTCCGCAGGGCTGTGGCCAACAGCTCATTGCTGAGTGTCCAGAGAAATGTCAGAATGCCGACAGGTTGTTATCATCAGTGCCCTTATCTTCCCCTTGCAGGTGCACCAGCACAACGAAAACAGTCTGCACATCCCACCAGTCGAGGTTTTTATGGCCTGCTGCAGCAGCCAGTGAACTCTATCAGGCGATCGACTTAAGACACACAAAAGAGCAACATTTAGCATATTTCCTGCTAAATTAAAACTAATAAAACTATTGTTTATAGGGCAGTGATATGTATTTCCTTGTTCTGGATCTACTCCAGGACACTGGATTTGAAATTAAACATTTAGTTCTAAATTCCCATAAGGATTATTTTGTTGGAATTTGGCCAGTTTTTCAGATATCTGTCAACAAAGAGTCAAAAGCCAGACTGGAGGCTGTATTTAAGCACTGTGGTGCTTTGAGCAAAATGCTAATGTCAGCATGCTAACAATGACAGTGCTAACAGGATGTTAGCAGATGTTTAGCAGTCATAATGTTTGTCATGTTTATTTGAGCATGTTAGCATGTTAATTAGAACTAAGCAGTACAGCTGAGGCTGATTGGGATGCCTTAATTTTTGTCAGAAAGTAAAGTTTTGGCCAAATTAAAAATTTGATCTCATGATGGCGCTAGATGAAAAGTTACTATGGCTGATTCTTTGAGAGGTGCATGAATATCTGAACCTGACGTTCTGGGATGATACATCCAAAAGTTGTTTAGATATTTCCCTTAAATCTACAACCATATTTGTCTATAAGAAGACATTTAGTGATTACCAAAGTAATAAAAAATGGGCACTACAGCTCAAATTGTGAGTTGGAGCCATAGATGGTATATTAAACAGATTGAATCCCTTTAGGTCTATGGTTGAAGTAAATTGTTTTCTCCCACCCGCTCCAGGCTCAGGCAGGTTGTTTGTAGTTTGCTGACACTGAACCTACATGAGCGAAAGACGAGTGCAACCTTATACGTTGACAATATCAAGCAGACCACAAGTTGATCAGCTGTTTATGACATTGAGTTGTCTGATAGTATAAAGCCAAGCCTGTTATCCTGAAAACAAAAGCCCACTGTTCTGAAAATGCACACTCTGGAGTAGGAGTTCAGTGACTGCCTGCCTGCCTGCCTTACTGTCTGCCATACTCCATTAACATATTGTTCAATTTAACTGTTATAAACATTTGCTCTTTTTTAAAATTAATGATTTCTTACGACTCAGAGTGGAAATAGGAGAACCAGTAGAAGCCAGTAGTTCAATTAAGCTTGTTTCCTTCATTTCTGATGACATTTCATGGTCAATCATTTTATGATTTAGTGCAGTAAATATATTACATATTTCTCCTTGAAGATACATCTTCTGGAAAACAGGATTGTCAACTTTTCATAGCAATGCAGTAGTTGCTGAGATATTTCAATTTGGTCTGAAATGGTGGTCAGATCTACCGAGTGCAATATCTCTTCCCAAAATCAGCACCTCTGTGATTCTGGTTAATCCACAGAACTCACTGTGGACAGTTTTCACAGGCTCTATTTCTTTGGCACAAAGTAGTCACTATAAAAACAGTACATCTAAAGAGATTCTGTTATTGATGAGTTCTTTAAAACAAAATTTTTCTATGCTTCATTTCAGAGATGAATGTCTATTCAATGGGGACACCGCACTATGAAATACCACCAAAGGTACTTGATAAAATGTATTTATTTATTTTTTATTTTTATTATTTTGATGAACTGACATTTTCACCTTTATTATTTGTAATATTTCCAAACATCAGTCTAATTTAGAAAAGCAAAAACAGCACACGAGTTTTGAAAAAGAGACTTAAAAGAAATGTAAAGAACTTCTAGCGCAGTACTGGGCTAAGGGACTCCACTTACATTTTAAGCATCCAAATCAAAGCATCATCATTTGTAAAAGAGATCAAGCAATGTTTCTGCATTAAAATTTAATTCAAACTTAATACAGGAAATGATAGGACCCTTTTTTCTTCTAAAGGTTTGTTTAATCTTCACACACATGCCAAAAAAATCTCTTTGATCCTCTTCTACCCTTTAATCAGGGTACATGCTCTCACGCCCCCCTCCCTTCTCTGTCTCTCATTCAGACTTGTTCCTCCTCAACCCGTCTGTCTCCTTGTACTGGTTTCATTTCTGTTGACAAAGCATTACAGAGCCCCCATGTCTTGTCTTGCCTAATTGGTCCACATGGACTAATTTAGCATCTAATTACCAGGCTAGTTTTCATGCTTCTGAATTTTCAGGGTCGTGTTTTGCCTTTAGATAACTTTCCTCCCTCTCAAGGCTATGTAGTTGTTCACATTTCAATGAACCATATGAATAATTGTCTATTGTAATAGGTATAAATAAAAGTTAAAATACAATAATGGCCATGACTTGGAAGCAAGACCTAAATACACCCACAAGTAGCAGGATGGAGGTTACAGGAGAACTGGGGCATTTAAAAAAAAAAAAAAAAATCTATAAACACGTGCGAGCATGTCAGCAGGGAAAGATTTATATTTTACTGACAAATTGTGGTATTTCAGGTCATCACTGCAAGTGTTCCATAGATTTTTCACTTCATCAGAAATACATTTTATATTAGTCCTGACTCTTTGTTTCATAAAGGGACAGGTCACCTAGAAATCAGAAATTAGAGATGGAACTAGTGATCCAATATCGGTATGAGGGCATGATATCGATGTCAGGCATTCAGCAGGTATCAGACTCATGACAATCAACCATGATCCACGTTCTGATCCTAATTCTAAAACATTACATATTTAGCATGTATTTTCTGCTTTGTTAACGTGACCCAAAGCAGTGCAAATTGAGAGCTGAATTGCACTTTCAACTGCTACTCTACACTTGTTTGTATCATGAGGGAAGCACATTGCAAATCAGCATTATCCGATAGAGCTGGAGTGAAGAAAAGTACTAGCCACCTCACTCATGGTGTAACAATAAACCAGGACAAAAGTGACACCATAAACCACCATGTTCTGAGCAAATGCTAACAAACAGTAATGTTTGAATGTTGGAGTATAAAATAGCAAATTTAAACTTTCAGCAATACATCATGGGAAATTATGCAAATGATAGCTGTCTACATGCCAGAATCCGATAGCACCCCATAACGGTTGAAGAACCCCATTACACAAGTTACAGTTTACTAATATTAGATATACTAATATTTTTCATCTCATCTGTAGTACTACTTGTCCGTCTAAATAGATTTGATGTGAGTTTATGAGTTTTGGAGATCTTAGAGATGTGTGCCTTCTCCCGAATAAAATGGAACAAGATGCACTTTGCGGAGGTCCAAAAAATATATGGAAAATGCAACAACAGTGTCTGTTTCCAGAAACCATGACCCAGTTACTCAAGATGATCAGCCAACTATTTTTTCTTCCTAACTACATTTGTCAATCATATCACCGTTAAGGGTTTCACAGGCTAGTTGACTGTCAAAACAACTTGTCGACACTGTGCACTGTTGTAGACTAATTATTCTTCTGTGGTTTTAGCAGAATGGAAAGCAGGCTGGTTGTATCTTCAGCTCGGACAAGCTTGCTGGTGGTTTAATCCAATCAGATTGCAGCTCATTTGTAAATGGCCTCTCCGAGCCGATCAAGCACTCTAAAAAATATGACATGTCTCCCACAACTAGTTGACCACTGTTTGGGAATGATTTCTAACATAAAATTAAGTAGTTGTGAATGTCCTAATCACCAAGCAGAAGGACACATGCATCTAGTGCACATTAATGGTGTCCTCCTTAGCTGAGCTGTAACCTCTGGTCCATGAGAAAATTCAAGCTTCATTCTGCACACTGAAACATTTGGCAGGTGTAGTTCAGTAGAAAGAAAGTAGCTCCTACATGAAACTGCCCACCGTAAGGTCTGTGGATTATCTTGACTAACTGAGCCATGTTTTCTGGAAAGAGACATTGCTGCGTATGTCAAATGTATTTTTGCCACTTTGAGCTCCACAAGAGTGCCATCTAGCTCCATTTCATTCAAGAGAAGGCGGACGCCACTATGGCTGTCTCCACAACTCACACCAAAACAATCTAGATGGATAAAATCCACTACAGATAAGAGGAAAATTAGATATTTTTGATTTGGTGATGAACTGTCCCTTTAAACATGCACACTTCCCCTCATGTCATATCGACTTTCTTACATGTTGAACAAATTTTGGATACTTTCAGTTAGTAATGTGTTTTTGACCTTAGACATGATTTGTGATGTTGTAACATTTACAAATCTCTGGATTTTTAAAACCTTTAATTTGAGCATATCAGTCAATAAAATGAAAATTACACAAGAACAAAATAATGAAATGACAGGCTTGAAAAGCATTTTGCATTGAATATAATTCAAGGACACATTTTCACTGAATTTATTAAGTAGACGATTTGTTAATTATGAGTTGTGTGTCCTTAGTCGAAAGCCATTAACAGACAACTTTTATTTACAGCACCTGCATGTACTTAGCCTGGGAACCAGACAAATAAGTCGGGCTCACTTTTGTAAATTAGTCTAGCATGTAATTTGGTGGGGAATTTTGTAGAATGAACTTCCTAAAGTATTTTGTGTTACAGTAGATACATGAACCCAAAAATATCTGTGAAATATCAGACCACACACCCTCATCAGTTTTGACCTGACACCAAATTTAGATTTATATACTGCCAGTCTGTCTCTTACAGTGTATTCAGGTGTCGTCTCTTACACAGTCGGTCAGTATATGAAATTACTTTTCCCCAAGGACAACCAAGAAGTGTATGTTTCACCTGAGAGCAAAGAGTTATGAAACTAATACATCAGCTGATGATGAGAAGGGAAATATAGGGAGGAAATTATTTGTGCCAGAGTGAGGACTTATTTTCTCTATCAGGCAAAACAAAAAGATTGTTTGTTTTTCTACACACGTCTGCATCTGAATCACACATTTCTTATGTATTGTATTATACTGTATTGTATATTGATTGATTTTTTTTTTTTTTTACAAATTAAACAGGAAGATATGGCATTTCCATGTGCCTTGTTTGGTTTAGCAAAAAGAGGCGCAACATGAATCTCAGGTTACTTTTTTTTATTATGCAACAGAGAATTTTAAGAAATCCAGATGGTTAGAAAAGTTTTTGAGTCTCAGAAGAACAGTTAGTGTTGTTAAACACCCCTTTGGAGTTCAGATTTATTTTTGTTGTTTTTGTTATTTCTCAGGATGTCTGATGCTTAGTTCTCTGACTTGAATGTGACGGCAGTACAAAGAGGAGTTAGTTTTAGACCAGTGGTTCAGTACAAGAAGAAGATCAGATTAATGCTCAAAATTTGAAAATGGACATACTTTTTAATAAAAAACACATGGAGTATTAATCTCTCATGTCTGTCATGATTATATGGACCTATATGGACTTATATTTCTCACTATAGTTGGCTATGGACTGTTATGTTATGCTCATCAAAGTTGTGTCATCTTGGAATTAAAATTTACTGCAGTGCTCACTTTTATTTTTGGCCTTTTAATGATGACCATATCATTATACAGCCCAGACCTGAAGAGGCTTATATTTTATGTGGGTTTTAAGATGTTCAGCACCATAGTTACTTCATAATTACCTTAATGACACCTACAGTCGATTTGTCTGAGAGACAAAGATTAAGAGTGCCGGGGAAGTGTGGGTGGCAGTGGTGTATAGTGGATATTTGGAAAGTGGAGGCATCTAAGACATTTTGAGATTTATCCACTCTGGGGAGCATTTTTTGAAAAGCATCAGCTATATGTGAAGGCAAACACTGGACTGGTGTGGGCATGGCCTGAGGCTGGAGTGTAGGCCTATATTGCTAACTACAGCTAGATCGAGAACAGCAATATACTGTTGTTATTGGCTCGTGTCCTCATTAACTGTGGTCGTGTTTTCCTGCTGAACAGAAGCCAAATGTCTCACCCGAAAATGATGCAATACTAGATCGTCTGTTTTGGCCATTAAAAAAGCAACATTACACAACACACATATATACATTTGAAATGTATTTTCACTTTGCAGTTTTTTTTTTCTGTATCACAAACAATATGATCGCTGAGTGAAAATCCTCTTAGCACCAGTTAACTCTATGATAGTGCCAGCCTTTGACCTGTGAACTGTGCATTTTGTGGAGCTCGCAGTTGTATGGGAGGCCCCATGAGAGGAAACATTTGAAAAGATGCATAAGTTCAGTGAGCTGGCAGCGGAGGCAAAAAGCAGTGGTGCATGTTTGAACTGTGAGTGTAAATGACCTTTAGAGTGGTCCAGCATACTTAAATAATTGGTTATTTTCTGTTTATTTAATTATTTATAAGTATTTACATAAGGCCGTGTTATTATTTGTCCTGTTAGTTATATTATAAAGGCAAACCTTTTATTCTAAAGGAGTAATGCCAGTGGCACAGTAAAGATGTGTCTTCCAAATAAAGCAAAATGTCTGTGTTCTGTTTATTTAGCACCTGGCTGATAAGGGCATACAGTTTGTCAGTTTGTTTACTGTGTGTAATATTTAGTAACATAATGGTGCTTTTTTGTATATGTTTTTCTGAATTTGACAATGAGTGGGTGTAAGCTAGAAAAACTGCTGTATTTGCCCAATGCACAACAATTCTGTCCTGCTTAACAAGCAGTTAACATTCCTTGGTTAAATTATGTAAGCTAGTCTGAAGAAATGCAGCATCATTAAAATGGGTTTTTGCAGTAACTGCAGTACACATGGTGAAACATGCAAGTCATGTTCGATTAAAGGGATAGTTCAGATTATTTGAAGTGAGTTTGTATGATGTACTTATCAGTAGTCAGTGTCTAACTTCTAAGATCTGCAGGACAAAACTACTTATTTTGCCAGTGGAGTTTGGTTGGTTTGGAGAGAGTGACATTTGGCTTTTTTTTTGTTTTGTTTTGAAGTAAAGTGGTAATTCAGTATTCTTAATACTAATAAACTACTTTACTTTAACTATTTTAGATGGGCTTTTTTAAGTGGCTAATTTTCTATTTATTTATTTATTTTTTTCAGCTGTTGATCCGGTCCACATTGCTTAACTTCTGTGCTGGTGTTCCTCTCTGCTTCTCCAAACTGGAGGTGTGTCGACCGCCATCTACTCGAGGTAAAACACAACATCAAAAGGTACCTTTTATAACAATAATCAAAATTATCTGAACTATCCATTTAAACCTGTATATATGATTTCCACTATTTTTTTCCTATATTCTTTGCTAATTGTAGCTAAAAGGGTAATACATATTTCATTTTACATTAAATATGCTTACCTAAAACATTGTATTGGAGATTGCCATTAAGATAAGCTAAAAGAGTTAAAAAGTATTATTCAATAAAGTAATGTTAATTTATTTTCAATCTAACATTAGGCCTAACATTAGGTTATTTAGATTTATGACTGAATATTATTGGACATTATTGGTGATACATTCCATGAGGCTATTAGTAATATTTTGTTTTTGCATTTCTTCTTAGCTCTTACACTTCACAGCATGTTTTTGGAGTTACAATACTGTTAATGATCAATAAAGCTTTTGTGAACCATCAGTTGAAGAGTTAGACCATCATGCTGGGGAAACCACAGTGAGTGTCGAAAGTCAGCTTTGAATTAAGGCTTCAGAAGCACTGCTTAAAGAGAGCAGAGTAGATTAGTGGCTTGAAATATTCAGTAGTTTTTCTTTAATGTTTGCCACATTTTTGTGTATTATGGACTTTATCTCTGATTGTTTTTTTTGCCATCAATCTACACTCACCACCAGAACAAAATAAACCTTGACCGCTGTTGCACACCTGCAGCATGTTTGTAGCCCTGTTTTCCATTTTTCCCTGCAAATCCTCTCAAGCTCTGCTGGATTGGATAGAGAGTGATCTATCTGCAGATATTAAATTCAGAGGCTTGTGCTGGAGCAGGGCTGTGTTGTCTTGCCTGTGGTCTTGAGATTGTTACACTGAAAGGTGTATTGTCTCAAGTCTGAGTCCTGTGGCGATGGTTTTCTTCTCTTAATTCAACTCTGTTCATTTTTTGATCCATGTCGACCAGTCTCCCTGATACAATTCTCACAGCATGGTCACCATGCTAGCCCTACTTTCTCTCCTGTGATGGTATCAGCTTGGTGATGAAGAATTTTCTCTGGAGGAACTTTTCCCCTGAGTTCTGTGATGGAGTTGTTGGTCAAATCGATTCATTTTCTGTCGCAGTGGACTAGCTGACTACCCCAAAGACATGCAGACACACAAACATTTAATCCTGTTTTTACCATTAGACATTAACTTTAGATTAGGGAGTAACCATGTTGCTTGACTGATGGGCTGCTTTATTCACAGCAGCCCCGCCTGATGTTCTCTACGGTAACCACGTCTGATTTTGTACAAAGTTGACTTTAATTATGGCACAAGGGATTGTTGCATCGCATCCTGTGTCCTGATAAATAGCTAGGGAGACTGCATTTGAACATGTATTGCCATGGTAACCATGCCGGTAGTATAGCATATAAAATGTTTTAATCCATGTGCTTGCTAGAGGATTTTTTAAATCTTAACTGATCTTAAAAACTTAACCCACAGACCAGACGGGTCAGTCAAGACACAGGACTCGAAGTTTATATGGTGTCGTCAGCTGGTTCCACTTGTTTGTGCTATGTTCTTCAACAGAAGACAAAAAAGAGGAGAAAAATGTGGTTGAAGTCATGGCTGAAGATAGAATCAGCATTGTTTTTACATTTTGCAGCACAAGCTTGAGATTTGTTGGAAATAAGTTTTTTAGTCTCAAACAAGGCCTGTGCCAACAGCCATGTTTCTGTTCTACTCTAGTCTTGCATAGCCAGACTTCTTTACACAGTGCTCAGCGCAGAAGACTGGCTCCACACATTATCAGTCTGCTATAGGGGAAAATTGCTCTGCATTGTTTGTATTTCTTTAAATCAGTTACAATCTTCTAGGGTGTTGCTAGGCTCAGGATACAGCGACAGTGCTGCTGCAAAATAGTGTTGAGGCGAGAACTTGTTTAGGCGGAGCATTTGCATGTCAGGAGGTGAGCCCTGACATTGACCGTATTATTGGGGAAAAAAAGGTAACCACATGTTAAAATTAATTCTGTTTGCAACTCAGGGGCTGATTTGCCATTTCAGCATGCAGGTTGCTATCTTGCAGGTTGTTGTTGTTGTTTTCTGGGGACTTTGAAAGTGTAGACTGCGGATGCCGCAATGCCGTCTGAGATCAACTTGTTCAGTGCCAGGCGTATACTTACAGAGTACATCCGTTGAGTTAGACTAGTTCTGCACAAATATGCAACATCCGGTTCGTGCCGCTTACTTGTTCTTGTTGGCTACTACAGGTATCTGCTCAATATTCCATCATTGTTCCTGTTGTAGGATTTTGAATCATAAATATCAAACATATTTGATATTGACAATTCCAAATTGGGGAGACTCCAATCCAGTCATAAACCACAAAAAGCCTTGAATACAACACCCCAAATCAGTTCAGTTATTCTGCCATCAGCAGCTTCTTTATTATTCTGAACTCATCAGTTAACAACAATGGAACGTCACTGTTGCCATATTGAAAACAAGTATTCAGTTGACACGTTTTCCTATATGTGGCTAATCAGACCATGTACAGTGTCTAAGATTGAAAAAAAATTGTAAGAGTAAGGTGTAAAATTACTTATGAGATCCCCTTCAGGAATGGTTTATGTCATAAAATTGCTGTGCTTTGTACAGTAATTTGTCTGATATATTCTTTCCACAAAAAAGTTCATTTACCTTGTGAAAAACTCTTAAAATCATATCCACTTCTCACACCATTCTCAATGTATGTGCACTGGAGGCCTCAAGTTCCCACATCAGCCCTTTGAGAGTGGCATATTGGACAAAGATTGACTTTCAGGGCCATTGGATGTCACACATCATGTCCTAAAGTCAGATTTAAGCTGAGCACAGAGAAACTTTTGTCTTCAGCATGTAAAAAGGTAAGGCAAATTAATTTGTATAGCACTGTTCAACAAGGGAGTTAATAGGACTTTCTGTAAGACAGAAGGCATTCAAAAATATATAAAAGAAACAGACATCAGTATAAAAAGAGAATATAAAGACACATTCGTGTAGACAGGATTTCAAAAGGATAAACAGAAGAAAAAATAAGCTAAGATAGAATAAGACAAATCAAACAGTAGTCAAATCAAACACAACCATCTGAGTCCTGAGAGTCTCCCAACCTGTTTATCCCTCTGTTGACTGTTGGCAGTGGTTCATTAATGTAGTTAAAAAAAAATAGAATACAATTTTTTTTCTGTTCATGGAAAACACATGAAAAATGAATACAACACAAAATGGCCTGGAAAATCCTGTGTTGTTATGGAAAGTTATTTCAAAATTCTCTATTTTCCTTTAGCTGAGAATTGACTATTGACCGACTAGGCAATCTATCTCAATGTTATGTGTATTATGAGAGTATTATGAGACTATTTTGAATAGGCTGCTCTCTGTTATGTTGTGGAAATGCTGCAAACACAGCCCCAAGTCACATCACATAGTAGCACATGCAGGCTGGAGGAAACAAAACTATGAATTTTGTAAATATTAGTCACTGCTGGCTGGTAAATCTGGTAGTTTTTATTAGATGTATAGATTAATGTTGCCTTTTTACCAATTTTATTAACATGGGGATCCAATAGAAACTTAATTAAATGCAATAACAATATTTACAAAAAAAAATATGGTAACATTAAAACTGAACATTAAAACAAGAAATAAAATAACAGTAGGAGGAGATATGATTACAGTGTTTACTTCTGTAATCAATTTGTCGTAATGTCAAAGCATGTATGAGATTATTTCATATTATTCATATTCATATTATTTCATTCTAGCCATAGACTGCATGACTTTTAAATCAGACTTCTATAGACAGAGAAACATATTTGTGTATGGTGCAGTCGCTGTCATATCAGCTAGATCATCACTGAAAATGTCCAGGAAAAGTCCTGGGAAATGATTCTAGACAAGAGTGGGGACCCTGGCTTCTGATTGCTCTCTGAAAGCATCATTGCCCCCGACGTAGAATAACTTGAAGTTGTCTTACCGCTTATGTGTCTGATAGCAGCGTCTCGCACAACCAGAGTTACAGCTTGAATCATCTCTTAAGATTGCTCCACGTGAAACTTCTTGCCTTACTCTGTCAGCTGGCACTCTTCATAATACCCACATGTCCAAACTTATAAGTAATCATCCCAACTTATGCCTCACTAAGACATTTATTAATGATTCGAATCTGTTTTCTATTTATAATGTTGGGGTTGACTGTGGTTTGTGTTTATGTCTGCATTTTTCTGTCCACCAAATCGAAGGGGTAGAAGTTGGCTGCACTAAATCTACTCAATTTTGCCCTCTGTGGGCGTCCACTCCTGCACTTAGGTTTTTATCTGTAGTTCAGTTTCATGACTTCACCGGTTTCATTTCTGTGACTCTTGGGAAAGTTATGGTGTCATTTAGAGATCGCCGTCCCTTTGAATCTTGTCAAGCTGAATTCTGATGAACTAGCTCACCGGCAGAAGACACTGGCAGACTGTCATGGAGTTCAGAAGACGTCTTGAGTGCGAATATCCAATCTTCTGTAACAGTTTATGACAGTCTGTGCACTTCATTGATTCTGATGAGCAGTGAGGCATAGTGAAGTCAGTCTGGGCACAATTCTGTCAGTACTGTAGTCCACTAAGTTACTGTTTGGGTCCGTTAAAGCTGGGGTATGGAGTTTATTCTTGGTATTATTGGGCAAAAGTTCCATAATAACCTTTAACTATTATGTAATTCAAGTGGTCTGAGAGAAAACTAGACTTCTGCTCCTGTCTTGGCTCCATTTTCAGGCTTTAGAAAATCGAATCTGTGACAGGAGACTTTGGCCAATCACAGGTTAACTAACAGCAAAAATGTTTGATGAACTGGGATTGTGACTCAACAATGAACCATCTTGAGTCACCAAAGTGTTTGACCAACTGGGAATGAGTGCACTCAGTAGAGTGCAGATCCCCGTCATTCAACAGACGGTGAAACACCTACTGCAATGTCATCACAACTGCCAGATACAACCACTGGAGATTTGCAAAGTTCCACCAATGTTAACATGACCTTTACATACGTCATCCCAAGCGGAAACAAGATTAAAGAAGAGTGAGTCAGCTGTCAGCAGCTGTATGAAACAGCACAGTCAAAAATAGAAATACTGCCTCACAGTTTCCACCAACCTGTGAAGTTGCAGTTTACATCCCTGTCTGTCCAGACTCATATAATGTATGTGGTGTGGACACTGAATAAATTTTATGTAGAACTCACTACTATATTTGCCTCTTACTTTGAAGGAATTTATCACCATATATGTATGATTCAAGTGAATAATTTCCAGTGAAAAAAATGCTGTCTTCACCAAGAGACTATTTTTACATCGGAGTATAGAGGACTGATAGAGAGCTGAACATTTTGATGTCACATTGGATATATGTCATTTCCGCATTTATCCTCTTAGATATTTGTGTGAACGTTTGTCAAAATTAATGTCTCAATTCTTGAGTTATGTCCAACAATTAGTTTAGTTAGGCCACTGTGACCTTGACTTTTGATCACCAAAATGTAATCAGTTCATTTCTGAGTCCAAGTGGACTTTTGTACCAAGTTTGAAGGCGTTCTTGAGATATCACATGCACAAGAATGGGTGAATGAATGAATGAATGAAAGACCTGAAAACATACTGACTGAGGGCTGTTGACAGCATTGAGCAATAAAAAAACAGTTTTTCAAGGTTTTCCAAAAATTCTGGACCACAGAGGTCCTTCGGCATGTGGTCATGAAAATAATCTCTCCAAAAATATGGCCGATTGGACCAGTAGATTTCAAGATTAGATTTAGACAAACTTCACGTCTTTTGATCACTCATGCACGCAATCGCCTGGCAGTGGTACCCATCTTTCTCCAAACAGCACCTTTAAAGTTGTGGGTCACAGACAGCACTTCAAAGTAATCCCAACCCAATGTTGTCATGAATTAACCTCCCAATGATTTAGTTGTCATAGGAAACCCTCTGAAATGTGTTGTAGCTTGAGATAAGTAATAAAAAGTAGTAGTAATAACATTTAAGCATAGAGGAAGCAAGAGGAACATCTGCACTGTAGCAAAGCAGGAAGCTAATATTGAACTGAAGCTTCAATAAAAAAGGACATTTATGAGTGGAAGGGGACTTTAAAACAGGAGCGTCTGTCATATTGGAAACTGTCATGTTACTGCATACTTCAGTGGATGTACCTGCACTGCACTCTAACTATATACTGATTTACTAGAAATGTCCACAACCACAAACATGAGAACAAGTTCACATATACACATGCACATGCTTGACAAAAACTCTTGGGCTCAAGATATTGTTGCATCCTCTCCCTGCCTGCCACAGAGTTAATAGCTCCACTGAAGGTCGTGGTGTTCCAGTGCCAGCAGGACTCTTACATCAGAAAATACTATTTATTACCTTTTCAGTCGGAGCCAACTTATTCTTTTATTTATGTAAGCATTGTTGTGTGAGCTGTGCAGATTGTGCAAAAGCTCTCAATTTATCTTTATTTTTTGCTTAATATTACACATGCCCCTAGTTCTGCTAAACTTAATAAACAACCCTTGTGTACAATGCTGTATTTTCACTTCTATTGAAACTGACAAAAAATAAAACTGCATTAACTTTATTGTCATAGTTTTGCTGCTGCTTTCAGGCACTGAACAGATCTCAAACCATTCTGAATAAACACATTTGAAAAGAGTAGTATCTCTCAAGCAATTATGATAAAGAATCTGATAAATTATTAATGACTAAGATGTGAGACCATGATTACCTTTATTCAGTTGCATGGATTAGAGTGGCTTTCAATTTCACTCTTTTGCTAAATGGGATATGGGAAGTCAATCCTCAGTAAAATGTTAATACAGTCTGAAGGTACACAATTATGTTTATTTTGGATAAACATGGGAACAATAGTGGTGGTGGGTACATGTGAAAGAGTAGGTTTCCTGCACACACTGTCTGGCATGCCTTCAGCCACTGTCTGCTGCTCAATATTAGTTTAACTGCTCCCCACATACAATTAATTAATTGGCATATTAAATGCACCCATGGGTGCGCTCAGCCAATATGAGAATGAGCTCAACTAGCTTTTCTTTTATGGATTTAGGATAAGAGGAGAAAGGATGTCAGTTTATCTGTGGCCTACCTTGAACATCACACACACACTCACATCCTAGAGTTAAATTCTATTATGGACATTAGTGGTATAGTGTATTTGTGCATTGATGCATTTGCGCTGAATGAAGTTGTGTTGTGACACTGGCATTATGCAGAGTTATCATGCTTTTAACAAACCAACTGGAGATAAAAAAGCACAAAAGAAAACATATTATTACATTTAATTTAAAAAACAAACATGCTGTACATACAGATGTAAAGGGATTGCCTAATGTCTTTGATAATGTGTAAAATGAAAAAAAGCATTAATCTCTGCAAAGCTGGCTGTGCGGCTGGGCAAACTCACAACCTTTAGGCTTTTTGACAGCGATTAAGCCTTAAGACGCAAGAATTTGAGTTGGCTAATCTTTATGAATCTATAAATATATGAACGTATCTGCATTTGAATATGCATGCATTTTTAAAAACTAATTAAAAGGCTAAATTGTTGTCAGATGATAGCTGATGTGTTCTGGACTGCTGACTGCTGACCAGAACACTTCCAATTCTAATGTCTTGTTGCTTGCCTGTACATTCTGAGTTCATATGCAGATATCTGTTTATAGAGACTGGTTACTGGGTTTCTAATTTCAAAGCCAACTGGTTTTTCTCCAACTGGTTTGCAAAATAACATGCAAGAAGTGTGATTAAAACAGCTGTACAGTAGTTTGACATTTTTGCAGTTTTTACAATCTTGCAAATACACCTAATAATCTGAACATTGTATCTGCCAAACTGAGCTTTAACAAAAGTTTGTTGTTAAAATGTAACCCAAACTGTAATCAGAATTGTTTAAGGATACCTAAACTTAACATTTAACTTTGTTAGTGTATCTGTCCATGTGGAACAGTTATCAAATATTATTTTTATCATTATTATATAGACACATATATTATATAATCCTCATTATTTATTAGCACAGCTTATAGTCCGTTTCAGACATGGTGCTACAGGTTACCTATTATAGCCACTGGTATACATATATTTAGAACATTACAATGCATGCATACAATGTCAGAGACAAGTAATTGATCTACACAAAGAAAAAACAATAAAATTGAATCAGTATATTTTAAAAGAACCATGTAATCTGTTAAATTAAATAATGGCAAGTTGTGTTTTGTATATATGTATGTTGGTGCAGCTTTACTGTAAGATGATCCATTATATTGTGTTTTTTCTCCCCTTTGTACCCGGACATGATCTCCAACATAGATGCAAACTTAAGACTGTTTTGTGTTTATTTAACAGAAAAAATGTTTTCAGTCCAGGAAGACCCTTGTTTTCTCTTCCATTTCCTATTTTCTCTCCTGTCGTTTCCAAGCACTCTCATCATTTAATTGTTTTGCCAGCATCCTCCCTGGTGTTGCCTAGCACTCTCTCACTCACTCACTCACTCACTCACACACACACACACACACACACACACACACACACACACACACACACACACACATCTGCGTTTACAGCTGCAGACACACACACAGTTTTAAATTTGTCTCATGCTTGTTCATATCTTGTTGTTTGGATTTTTGGACTCTGAAACTATTTTTGAGCCTGTTGTTAAAAGCTCTTTATGAATTTGAAATTTATTTGACTTGATGACAATGAATGATGTGATGTAGAAAATTAAAACACTTGAAGGTTCAACAGAATACTCTGAATCCTGTCACTGCTGTTTAGGTTGTCTCTCTAAGCCCAACTTCAAAACATCTGCTTGCTTGTTTTTTTATTCCACAGCAGCAAAGACAGTTATGATTGGCATCATAATTAGGCAGGAAAATATTAACTTGTCTGACATTAGCAACAAAGCCTAAAATGAGCCGATTAACTTCTTTAACACACACACACACACACACACACACACACACACACACACACACACACACACACACACATACAGCATAGAGAGGCACTATAGCTTCCATATTGAGACACAAAACAATGCTAAAAAACTGAAAAGCACAATATGCCCATGTGTGCATTGATTCATTTTTGACAAATGTATTTTTCAATAGTTTTTTCTAATAACATGTAGGCACAATATACATTTTAGTGCATGATTTCCAAACAAAGTTACTCAGTTAAGTTAAAGATATACTTTGGTGTGGGGTAAGATGAGGTACTTGATTGATAGTCAGTGTATTAGGTACAGTTGGTGGTGGTCAGCATGCCCACAGTTTGGAGAAGCAGGGACGAGTACCAGCACAAAAGCTGTAAACAATGTACAACTGTGGACCGGGTCAACAACAAAAGGTATTTTAGTCCACCTAAAAAAAAGAAACTGTTTAAATATGCGCTATATTAAGAATATTATAACTTGTTTGCCTTGCTCCATGATTTCATGAGAAATGTGATCTCAGTAGTATTGATGTAAACAGTGGAGATGGACATAGTGGAACAACTAGCTGTAGTAATGTTATTGCTTTGCAGTGAGAAAAAACAAAAGCAGAAGATAAACAAGTTTGGGTGAGAAAATGTTTGGGAAGATGCAGGAAACACTGGCTGTCTATTCTTCAGTGAGAATTGGAGGTGAGATTTTAACGGTCAGTTTCAGTCAACAGTAGTGTGCAAGCTAACAGCCACAAGGGCGAAAATGTTTATCGTTGCTTGGCAACACATCTTTTTCACTTGCGTACTGTCGTAATCATCCAGATTTTATAAATATCATAAATCATAAATATCAAACATGTTAAGTTTCCATTATTGCATTAAGATTAAGATGTCTGTAAATGCCTCACACTACAGGATCACATGGAGAGATAATCTGGTCAGACCAGCCTTGAATCATGAATGTCCCTGTGATTGTCAGGAGGGGTGAATCCAGCCCAGCATTTGCCCAATTATCTGCTAGTGTGGGGACAGCTTTAGCCAAATAATGCTCCCTCTAAACCAACCAGAATCCTTTGGTGAAATCAGTCATTTTTTCCTGGTGGTGCACAGGAGTTGCAATGTTACCACTGCCTCTATTGGTTAGTTTTTTTGTGTTGTTGTTGACTTTGGTGTTTTAAAGGGTTAGTTCAGATTCACCAAACTCACACAATAACACAAACAAGATAACAGATAGAAGCAGCAATAGACCAGCAGCTCTTGTGGTCTGTGAGGTAAAATTGCTGATTTTTCCCATGGGGTTTGGTTGGTTTGGAGCGAGGGGTATTTGGCTTATATAACAGTGGCTTCCTTTTGTAAAATGCTGTGTGACAGCAAAGTGAAGGGGTGAAAATATTCTGAACGTAGTGTACACATAAACTGATATATTTTTTTAATGGTGGACCTCTTTTAAGTGGCTAAAATGCCTTTTGTTGCAGTCCCTTTACACAGCAGTACATTCCTTAGCTTCCATGCTGCTGCCTTCTCTCTGCCTCTCCAAACTGGGATGTGCTGACCAGCATCTACTGTACCTAATACACTGACTTATCAATAAGGACCTCATACAAACCTACATCAAATAACTTGAACTATCCCTTTAAATGACAACCATTGGGAAAATTGATCACAAGAATAACTTTAATTATAATAGAAAAGTGTCATAACATTGACATCAAAGTTGTGGTTTAGTTTTTGTTGAGCCTTTTCCCCTCAAGTTAAATAATTTCATGAGTGAAGCAAGAGAGGTGACTAACTGCCTGCAGACATTGGAGCCATCAGGTGTCTGTCAGTGATTGAACTGCCGTTAAAGTCAGACAGCTCACTGACTGCTGTGTATTGAGTCTGAAATCTGACCTAATTTCAAAAAGGGTCTACAAAAGGGAAAGGCTCAGCTCAAATTTGCCAGGAGAGGGCACTTGAAGTGCATTCAGGTGCAAAATAAATGACAGTGAATGAGAGTTTTACACAATATAACATGACTAATACAAGTCAATCATAAGTGGGGGATGTAATTATTGTCACTGGGTGATGTTTGTATAGATGGCAAACACTTATCATTTGGACAGTGTAAATTGATTTGTAATTGAATTTAGAGTGCTTTTAATTTACCATCATGAGATAATACATAAAGCGTGTGTGCATGTGTGTGACAATATAATACCTTGCATTTGTAGCTAACAGGCACGGACACAGCTCTCAGCACTTTTCCGTATTTTCAAATTTAAGCGGATATTGATCAGTGCAGAATACCCTTTAGTCTACATTTAGTCTGTGAAGTTAGCAAAGAAAACAGCACACCAACCACACATATCAGTGATCACATGGGGCCATTTGTTGCTTTCAGGTGAAAAACTCTGTTTTCGTTACCTTAGAATGAGCGGGTCATTTTCCACGGAGGCTGCCATGTTGCACCACCATAGCTCAGGATGGACAAACGAAACACTGGCTCGTCTGTTTTTTGTGAGTTTGTAGCCACAGTAGGCTCTCCCTCACCAGGGATGGGCAATTATATTTAATAGGGGGCCACATGAGAAAATGATCAGGCCGCCGTGGGCCAGATACAAATCAGTAGAAGATTCTAATAATGGCTGAATCTTTAATAATGGAATTATTTTTGCTGGCAGGGTCCAAAACTTGAAGTGAACTTGAACAATATGCCATGCATGGATGTACTGCAGTGAGTGAATGAAGTTGGATCTGGTCCCTGGCCGCATTTTGCCCAGGTCTGCACTAAATCCTCCACACTGGTCCTTTAACCTTCCCCCATACTGTCATTGTTAAACATATGTAATCCCAAGGAATGTTCTCAATTTTATGATATTAATTTAATATGTAACGTAAAATAATACAAGTGTAGAGAGCATTGGTTACTTTACTTCCTTCTTTCGTATGTCTGAAAGTGGACCATCATCCAACTCTTTATGTAACTGATTTGTTTGAACTACAGTACCTAGTTACAATCTAATATAGCATATTATACATACACAGTCAGAATATAACGTGCATGTTGGAGCAGTTGGATTTTAAAATGATCTCCTTACATATTAACGATGTAGCTATTTGTACTAAGTCCAAATGTCAAATATGGTCTGAAAAACCTACACAGAAGTCTAGAAATTTGAGTCTGGAAAAATCTGGAATTTTAAAATGGAAAATGTGTCTGAAATCTGCCTGCAGCAGTCCCCCTTGTGTTGGTTTCTTTTTAATGCAAACCAATACTCAAATAATGCACAGTATAACTATGTAGTTTGATTATTAACCACAAAGGGAACTGAAAAACATCATGTTGATGTTTTGAATAATTTAATAATTAGTCAACAGAAAAAAGATAAAACCAGATCTTTATCCCACATTCTAATTAACTTAATATTAAATCAAAAACAAATCAAATCCAGAATGGAGCTGCTAAAAATGAATTTGACTGAGGGAAGATACTGTATAGCTATACATATTCATATACTGTATAGTGCAGAACCACAGTGCATTTGATAAAAATCTAATTACAGTTCCATAAGATTTACTCAAATATCCCTCTGCATAATGATGTAAGATTAGATCAGGCACTAAACAAACATATTCACAGCTTCCCAAGGGCACCACACAATCTGCTCCGGAGCTGTAATGATGAGGCGGAGGAAGACACAGAAAAACACAAGGCTGCAGTTTGCAATTCAAAATACTGATGAATTACAGGTCAACAACCTCTCAGCGCCTGTATGGGTGGACACACCGGAGGGTAGGACAGGAGAATGGGCAGGGGCAGTTGTGCCGTAGACCGTAATCTGTGCTTACCAGTGCAGCTCTCTGTGGCGGGGAGCAAATAAATCTGCCAAGCAGCAGCAGCAGATTCATAAAATCCCTCAGGTGGCTCTGTTCATTTATCTACATTTGCCAGGGCTTCCAGCTGCCAAAAGCAGGTGGCACACTTTGGCTTGGAAATTGACTGTTTTTAAGATGTAGAGCTCTTTAAAGGGGTGGGAGAGCAGACAGGGAGAGGCTGGTAGGGATTTTAAAGGGCGGCAGCGGGGTATAGGCGACAAGGTCGCAAGGTGAAGGGTATCGAGTGTGTGGAGGTTCCATATTGTAGCCGTGTAAGACCCTACATCAAAACTGTCTCATTGGGAGGATAAATTGAAATGAAAATGCCCTCATTTCTAATTTCCTCCCCTCAAATTCAATTTCTAGATTGGTGGCACACCCAGGGAGTAAAAGGCAGCCCCTGCGGGGCGGGGTGGGGGGGGCAAAAGAGGAGAGGCAGAAGGATTGCACACCACCAGATAAGAAATTATAGATGGAAATAATCTAGGGATCTATTTCCTCTCCTCCCTTCCCTGCATGGCCTGCTGCAAATATGATGTGGTGAAGAGGGAAATTAAAAGTCACTATGATGCACCTCATTGCAGCTAGCACTTGTTGGGGACCGAGGTGCTGCTTGGGATTGGACTCGGGGCCCCAAACAGCTGCTAGCTAGCACACACTGGCTGTTTGAATCATATTAATGCACTGCTAACCTGAAACGGCATCCAGACTTTACACTGCTCATTCCTGCACCCAACCACATAATTATATTTAGCTGGTTGACATGGTGAACTTTCATGTATTAAGGACTCTTCTGAGCAATTATCCATTATAGTTTCATTTATATATGTTATTTTAGTGCTGTCACCATATGATGTCACATAATAGTCAATTTGTACACCAAAGCTTGTATATTTTTTCGTCCAACAAAATGAGGAGTCTGCAGCCACGCTAACAGCTCTGTGAGGCTTTTAGCTAAATGCTAACATATGCATGCTAGCATGATCACAATTACAGCTGCAATGATTAGTTGTCAACTATTCATTTAGGCGGCAGTGCTGATGTTTGTTAACTAAATCCATTTCATCCTGTGGAGTTCATGAATATCTGAAACAAATATCACGGCAATCCCTCCATACTTGTTGAGACATTTTAGTAGTGAGAAAAAAATAGCGTTGTGATCTAGGTGAGTCTGCCTTAAACAGATCCAACATGCTCAACATGAAAAGACAGTGCTAACTCAATCTGCTACTACTGGCTTCATCAATCAAATACAGCAAACTCAAACAGGTCAAAACTCAAACTCAGAATTCCTATTGGGTTTAAAAATACAGCCACTGCCTGGAGAGGGCAGTTTTACTTATTATTGTAATAGCACTAGCTTGGTGAGTAGGAACAGCTAAGTGTAGCAATTTACTTCAATAAGTCACTTTTATATGCTCTCTGGGGTTTTGACAGTGGGAGGTGGGCCTCCCCAGGGGGCTCCAAACAGTTTCAGGAGGCTCAAATAAATGGAAGTGGAAAAAATATTGCGTTAGTTATTATTACATGAGTTATGAGGAGGAGATCACATAGAATGGCCTAACTGTATATATTAAAGAGATAGTTCAGAGATACAGTAGTTTTAGATTTAACACTTTCTCAGAGTCAGAAAATAATAAATGCCATTGGACAGACCTTTTTTTATGTATTTGGTCTAGTCTGAAGTTATGCCACCCAACAATATTATGCAATCTTGGCTCAGTTGTTGAGTGTCCATGGGATCAGATAACATAATACTGATCTCATAGACATCCATGAACAGAGTGAAATTAACCTAGTAAACTAAATGGGGGTGCCTTTTTCCAAACTTTGTCTGAGGGGAGGCTCACAGTCTCAGACCTTGAAAAACCCTGGCAGTGATGCTGCTGAAATAAAAACTCTGTTTGATATGCATTGGTTTTGGAAATGTGACGCATCGAATACAGTATCTACAAGTATATAATGCAGCTTTTCCCCGTGGTGTAGTGGTAAAAAAGCAAACAACACTGCAATAAATAAAAATATCAAAAATGCAAGACTTGAAAACATCACAGTCAGGATGGTATTGAATCAGGAGAGAAGCATACTGTCTCTAAATGTAGGGATATTTTAGTAAAATAATCACAAATGTCAAATTCATGGCACTAAAGACAAAGTCAGGGGATCAATGTAAGTCATGGGGATACGTTTTCTGGAAACCCTGAAGGTCTTTAAAGTGAAAATCGGGCCTGCTGGTGGGTCTAAACGGACAGTCGGGGGATAATCAACGTAGATAGGAATCATCCTCTGGTGATGGTAAACGTATGTACCGAACTTCATGGCAATCCATTTAATAGTTGAGCTGAGATACGTAGGTCTGGAGTAAAGCGGCGAATCAGCCGACCAGCCATGGTGCTAGTGTGGCTAATAAAAGTCATATCTTCATTGTATGGTTCATATAAATGATGTTACTTTTAAAAGGAGCACAGTGTCACACATCAGATTATGAGCTTTTTGAACTGATCATTTTACCATGATTCAGGATGATCCTGTTTATTTAGCAAGCTCCAGATTACATTTGATATACCAGTCACTTCTAGAGTGTAGTCAGAAGTCTCTGCAGTGACACAGTCTGTAATGCATAAACATCCCCATAGTCAAATTCTCTCTCAGTCTTTTTTGCATTTAATTGCATCTCCATTTGAATTCAACTGTGGCTCTACTTTGCTTTCAGTTGCTTTGAAATAGAATGGGGTACAAGGCGGAATGAAATGAGCATAAGCAAACATGGATATGAGTTTTCAAACAGCCCTGCTCGCCATTATTTTTTCTAAAGAGCTTAAAGATTGACATGAATAACTTTGATGTTTTTCTCTCCCTGCTCTCAGGAAAATGATGGAATACATACAGCACATAAGGGGAAACATCAATCAAAGCCATTCACCATATTCAACATACAGTATAGCATAAAATCATCAAGAAATTAGGCAAATTCATGATCCTCTATTCCAAATAAGAATGTATTCAATGGCCTATTTATTGAAGCGTGAAAATATGTCTTAGCTTGCCTTCTCTGTTAAGTGAAGTAGAGTATCGCCATCTGCCTAAAATGTCCCTAGATATCTGTGGTGCTTGATGGTTTCTCCCAACATTGAAGGCATTATGCAGGAAACCACTGTGATTACACATCATTAGAGGCGGTGGAATGCTGCTGACTATATTTTTTTTAAGAGCAGGTCAGGGGTAAGTAACAAGGAGAAAAGTGCAGGAGTGGCAGATTTCTTCCTATGCATGTGGTCAAGTCTTGCAGCATCACATCATGCCCACTTTGACACTACTGCATTTTTACAGAAAAATGCCTTCAAAGCAGTATCACTTCAGCAGAGGGAAGGTTTAGAGAAAGTTTTCAAAAACATTCTATGTAAGATATTATCCACTGTAAAACATTAAGGATAATTAAGAATGTCAGAATTATGTGATATACTGTATGTGAAGCACTTGTTTTTAAGGCACTTTAAACAATTAATTTACATAACAGTGTGTTGGCCTCCACTTAAAAATTCAGTGTGTTTTATTGGGCTTATTAGAAAAGCAGCATGAGCCTCTGCTCTGATTGGCTGGCTGTACGTGGGGGTCACTGCTTGTCTTTAGCCCCAATTAGTTGATTTCCATATGCAGACAGCAGTGCCACTGCTAATGATATGAAAGGCAAACTGACATTTGTAGGGGCCCAGAGCTGAAGGAGACCTAGAAGTCTGGTGTAAAATACTGAAATTTATCTCATTTTTAAATTGTTGTTCCAATTCAGGAAGTGTTAACCAGAATAAAAGACATATCAGGGTTTGTATCTTGCAATATTTTCAAGAGTTTTCTTGCAGAGATTTAGATGGGAAGATTGATGCCGCTTTCCCGTCTACACTGCATATGTGACGCTACAGCCAGCAGGCGCTTAGTTTAGCACAAAGACTGGAAACAGCAGGAGATACCGAGCCTCACTCTTCCCAAAAGTAACAACATCCACCAGCCAGCATTTCTAATTATTTAAGGAAGAATATGTTGCTGATTTTGGTTTCACACGGGACACAAACATTGGTCACATGGGTAAAAGGCTGGATGTGTTTGACCCATCCAACCACCCCGACCTCCTCCCTGCGCAGACTTGGCCTCTTTTACTACGTCACCTGACTTCCTCCTTTGCTCCAGTCAGAATTACTGCTGTCATTAGAGGTTGCAGTCCCGCAATAAACATAAATATGAGTCGTAATAAGCTCCTTGCACGGATGACTTATACTGTTGTTTTTCCGCTGAAGGCGGCCTGAAAAATTTGTTGTATATGAACATAATTCATAAGAATTATGGTTGCAAAACTGAGTTATTATCATTAACATTGGAGGTCTTGTGTATGCACTTGCACATTTGTTTCAAGCTATTTTAAGGATCATTTGGGACAGAGTTGATTAACATTGCAGTAAATTCCATTAAACTCCAGCTAAATATGATCCACTTGCTTAAGCTGACCACTCACTGGGAGAGAATCTGTAGCTGATTTGGTCTCCTTGGACATTTAGAGGGGCTTTCCCACATAACAGAAGCACATTCCTGATTTTTATTGAATTGAAAGGTTTGTAATAATTCAATCTAGACATGCCTGATCCAATTGGGGCCTATCAGACAACCTGACTTGTGCCAGACATGTACAATATAATCTTCCACGCAATCTCGCCTCTCCTTTTGTAGAAGGCTGCAGCCCGTTATGGCCAAAATCTTTCACCAAAACAACAGCTTCTTCCCATCTGTGGCTGGTCTCATCAATGAGGCTCAGGACCCCCAACAACACTGTGTGTCATACTGCCGCTTCATCCTATACATGCTACATTAATGTAAAGTGTACAGACCTGATTGCATTACATTAGTGCACATCTCTTGGACTCTATTTTGCACATTGCACTGTAAAAATCATAGAAATTTAGTGAAATCAACTAACCTTTTCTCATTAACTTGACTGAAATTTACAAGTTTTATTTATAGAAATTAATGAAACTTAAAATTTCTGATATATACTTTCAGAATCTAGAAACACGAGCTCTTCTATCTTGAAGTTTGTTTGGGTTTTTTTTGTTTGTTTTTTTTTACTTATAATGAGTTGAATGAATGTTTTGTGTAGAATTTATTCGGTTCATTAACTTAAGTTTCTAAAGAAACATGCCCTGCACTACTTCATTTTAACATGGCATTTTTAAATTTGACCCTCTTGCTCATACACTCGTCACACAGGATTGTGGGTCAGAAAAGCCAGAAAAGCACATTGGCTTGTATTCCGCAAAAGTTGACCAGATGCAGTTAGAAAACCTGGTATTTTTTACATTACTGCATTGGACATACTATGTATTGGAACACACTAAATCTTTTTCTGGCATACTAAATACTATAGTAGCATGGGTATTGAAGAGTATCAGCACATAAGCAGACTTCTCTACATGCCATGCATTGTTTGAGAGTTAAAACACTCCAAGACCCTTAGAGTCATTGTTGCTTGTTCTGTCAAATGCAGCTAAATTAATATCAAGTATATTCGACTAGAAAAGTTTTCAATATTTTGCACAAAGCTGCAACACACAGCTCTGTACAGCTCTTCCATTTAAATAACATACTGTCCTTTTGTATTTGTTGTTTTTACAACAGATATTTTTGCTTTTCTTTTTTTCATGTTATTGTCAATTTTCTGTGTATGCTTCTTTGTTGCTTTCACTTTTATTTAAATTATCTTGCACTATATTTATAGTTCCACAAGTATATCAGGCAAATTCCTTACATTAACACCTACTTGGCAATAAAACAGATTTTTGTGACCTTGTCACCATATTATCAGGTTTGTATAATTGATGTCACTGCCAGCAAGCTTTCCATTTCTTTACCTTAGTTATTACAGTTTTCTGTCAAGCACACACACACACACACATACACACACACACACACACACACACACACACACACACACACACACACACACACACACACACACACTTATTAGAACGAGCATAGCCTAGACTCTAATAAAGAGCCAACCACTTGTCATTCTCACTCAGTCCTGTAGTGTGTTGAGGTCACAGATTGAATCTGACAAACATCTTGAATAGAGTAATGAGAACTGAAACCTACTATATACTGAATCAGAACTTGTATGTTCACTCAGTTTACTGAGTGGTTAATTTGACTCTGAATTACTCCACCTAATTTACTAATTTACTTATGATCTTATACAACAAACAGTGCTTACTGATCACACTATTCAGTATAATATCTTTCTTTTTCAGATAACACACAACCTCTCAGCCATATAAACTGCATGTTGCATCCATTCCAGTTGTTCTGCAAAATGTACAAACCACACTCAGCTCCGTTTGCAATCACGGCTACCTCCAGATCTTTTTGTTTGTCTTTTTCTTCAGTAAATAACTGTGCACACACAGTGAGTGGCAGGTCAGTAGTCTTGCCGGATGATTCAAGTTTGAGTAAAATCTCAGGCTTGGAGTTCAGACTTTCATTATAGCACAGTGTATGATGCCAATCCTTTGTGGAAACATGTTACACGCTGGCTTCAACATCTAAAAAAGAGAAGCATGTATTATATCCAAGGTCTTACACAATAGCAAATTGAAAAATCTTCTATAAAGTGTTTCCAACTTCAAATAAACAGAATTTGATCCACTGCTTTTGTGTATGTAGGTTTTGTGTGTGCTGCTCTGTGGTGCGATGGATATGAGGAAAGTCTGATTGTTCTTTTTGGGGTTTGAAAGCCCTTTTGAGTTCGTATTTGCATAGCACCTCCTGTTGCTGTCCATGGCTCTGATCATGACATTCTGCCAGACACGAGGAGGACATGCTCTGGGCATCAAAGTCCCACCAAGACACTTAACCATGTGTTGCAATTTGGGAATAACAAATTATCTAGAAATTAAGCCGTGTCTATGTTAATGACCCTGTGGCTGCACGGCTGAAGAGAGAAATTAATTCACTCGAGTCTATTTTTAGACTCCTGTCTTCAGGTCCTTTGTCCATAAGACCTTTTTTTATGATAAGTTGAAATGATCAAAGTTTGATCCCTGAATTTCAGGAAAGAAAGTCTTCTTTTGGGTCCTTGAGTGTATGTCCCTTGTGTATGTCTTTGTTCACATTTTTGCTTTTAATTTGAAGATATTTATTATTATTCTTTGTCCTCTTATTACTATTATTACAGGGTGGCTGCAGGTCCTTAAAATGTCTTGAATTCACATTTACTAATAAATTGCCTTTTTAAACATGCCTTAATTTCTGTTTTGGAAGATCTTAAATATCTATTTATTCATTGAATGCTAAAATAGTGATCTGAAATGGTTTAAAATTCACTCCAAGTGCAAGAATTGAATTCATGTGGCTCTGTTATCCTGTTACAGGTTTTTTAGGTTTTTGCTAATGATTTAGACAAATGTTATTCAAAGGAGCAATATGTAGCAGTTGTACATCCAAAAATGAGTGCCACAGTCCAAATACTGAGTTGGAGCCATAGACAGTATATTAAATATGTTGAAATCCTGTTTAAAATACAATCTGTGAGTGAAGTGAGCTGTTTCCCCCTGCCCGCTCCTCCCCAGACTTTAGGAAGATGAGGCTGCAAGAGGAACACACGACTGTCACAATAATATAATGAGACAGTAATAAGCAACCATGAGTCCTGCACTGTATGTTCATCAGCTGTTTTTAACTGTCAGTTATAAACGTCTACTCCTTCTAAAAGGTTATTAATTATTTCTTACAACTCATAAACAAACACCAACTCATTCTGTGAACATTCTGCATTAAATTTTAGATCTAATAAATGTGAGATGGGCAAACAAAAACAGTTTTTCTAGCCCGTAATGGAATTTTCAAGGACACTGCAGCTGTAGCGTTGTTGTCAGAGTAGTGAGTGTGTCAACTTAGCACATTTCCTGAACTTCTGATGACATATCATGATCATTTTAGGATTTATTACATTAAATATACTACAGATTTCTCCTTTAAATCAACCAGTTATTGTCATTTTCCCTTATTTATAATCTTGAACTGAAAATATATGTATTTACTCAGAAGAGTAGGCCTTTTTTCACATTTGATGTTTAGTTTTGTTGCAAAAATAATGGCCTTAAATTTAATTAAACAGTAGCATTAAAAAGTCTTACATTTAACTTGCTGGTACATGTAGACACCCTGTATTACTATTCTTATTCTTATTTAGAGATTAAAGCTATATCCCAGTTTCCCCTGTTCCCAGCAGTGCCAGCGGTGTTGCGAAACAGCTACATGTGGCGTGTCAGAATTTCCGCAGGAAAGCGATTGAGCTAAATGACTGCCTGGATGTCCAATTATTTTTTGAACTTGGCAATCTTAGGGAGGAATTTGCAATATCATGCCTAGCTGTTACAATATCTTGAACTGAGTTATTTATGAAAATGTGCTCTGACCTGTAGATTATTGCGTGGCATCCTACGAGAAAATAAAATTGACAGCCATGGAAGTCATCTGTTGAACACTCAATCTGCATCTTTAAACATGCCTCCCAGGATATGAGTGGATGTAATTACAGAGTGTACAGTGCACGCTTTCCAGCTTGACTGGACTGCTTTTCCATTTATATAGATACTATTATCATTTTTATAGAAAAATGTGGGGAGAAAACATCTGTATTAAATATTCAAAGAAGAGCTCTGCTGCCATTTTCCACTCAAAATACTAAAGGTCTTATAAAATAGATATATGCATATTGTTTGTTGGCCACAAATCATTTAACCATGGTTACTAATTTTCCAATTAATTCTCCTCTGCATGCACAAATGTTCCAATCTGTCATCATCAATCATAATCAGTTTTATGGTGTCTCCCATTGACCCCGTCATCTGGTCTACCTGCTGCCGCCCTTTCATATTCTTTTCATCTCATTAATTTAACAAATTTCAATTGTGTACATTTTTGACAGGTTTCATTTTCTGTCTGAAATTTTAAATGGTTTTTATCAGTGTGGAATTAAGGACTGCCAGCTCATGCATATATGTAAGGCTGAGTAAACAATGCAAGGTTAATAACATTCACTCAGACATCCCCTCAGAGATGTGTGCGCACGCGTTCACGCACATCAGTATAGACGAGGATATTTAAAGAGGAATTAAGAAAAGAATAATGGAACGAAAGGGAAAGTGACATACAATTGCGTTCGACGGCGTTTTTGGCAAGGCAAACAAGTCAGAGTTGCAGAGGTTTTGAACTATGCAAAGATGGATTAATCACCTCAGTATGAGCAATACAATATGCCAGCAATCAATCAAGCCATGAAATTACCAACTGTGACAGCGATCTATTCTCCCGTTTAGCCCCCTTTTGTATATATTAATTCTTGCGGTCAAACCACCTCCACTTCAATCTGCTCCACCACAGGAATCCATTTGAGCATTAAAATGGCTTCTGGCAGATATCCTTTCACTGTAATGCCTTTTGAATACCCTCTGTTTATAACTTAACTTTACATTGAACAGACAGACAGGCCGTCACCGCTGAGTGCTCTGCAGACTCAAGAAACAGTAAACATTGTACAAAATGTCCTCCAAACTAAATGCACAAACACATTGTTTGTCGTTACCTTTCACAACAACCCACACGCTGCTTTTTGATCAGATGATCCTCTATTGGCAGGATGATATTATGTCTCTGTTTTGTTCCAAAGGTTAAAAAATGTTACAACTGACTATTTTTTTAAGGTTTGGTGAGATTTATTTGCACTAACTGCTTGGTTAAGGTTTGGGAGAGGCTGTAAATCACATTGGCACCAACACAAGAGCCCATACATTTTTGCAAAAATTTGTAATTGCCTATTAAGCTTTAAGATGTTGTTTTTATGGGCTGATCCCATTGGGATTGGTCCCATCACATGTTAAGTCTTAATTATGTTTAGACCAGGCAACAGTTTGATAAAGATTATTGGGAAAGGCTTTTGTCGTGGTCATATTCATTTGACAAAATTGCAGCTGTAGGGTTGAAGGATGAGTCAACAAAACAAAATGTTTTCCAATTTCCTACTGAAAATAATGTTTGTGAAATATGTGTCCCTAACCTTAAAGGTAAAGTTCAACCAAAAATGGAAATTCGGTCACTATCTACTCACCCTCATGCCAACTAAAGGTCAGGTTTAGTTCTTTAGTCCACAAAACACTGTTGGAGTTTCACAGGAAAACAACATAAATCAATTAATTAATTAATAAAATGCCTCCATGCTGCTTATTTGTCTGTCAGATCAGAATATGTTCCATGTGTTGTTCAAATGGGCATCGATAAGCAACATATCCTGTCATTTAAGTCGGAGGACTCGTTGACACGTTGTGTTCCCAGTGAATCAGACTTCAACTGAACTTAAGTCAGAGTTGTTTCATAAATTTGTTGACCGTACTGTCATACAAATACTTGCAAATCAACTTTGGCTTTAACACTAATGACTTGAGATGATCACATTCAGACATGAACATTGTGGTCATGGATTATAACATGCCAAACATTTGTCTTATGAATTACAAAATATAGGAATTATGTCACATTGACTTGCCCTTTCGGATTTGAATGTCCAGACATCACCAACCTGTCTTCATGGGTTGCTGTGGTAATAATGTAAACATCAGCAACTACATATGCTGGTGACATGGTTTTCCAACATAGAGGCATGAGAAATTACAGCTTTGCATGCACAGAAACCTTTTCCCAAAGTACCACCAGACAATTTATTCCAGCATCTGGACTGTTCTTTGTTGTCCTCCATACTGCTCTGCTAGTAGCAGCTGGATTCTGCTCGGCTGCTCTGATGCACTTTCATCACTCTGCATTTGACATTGTTGTCGGTCGTGTTGCGAAGGATGTAGAAGACATCGACTTTTGATTGCATTTCAAGACACCTCCAAATGTGACTTGGATCCAATTTGCAAAAATTGTATTTCATGTATTTTTTTTCTATCCACACTTGCTGCAATCAATCAGATATAACAAAAAATGTGTATGGGCTGTCTGTCTGAACAAGGGCTTGAAATTTTAAAATGGAATTAAATTTGGTAAAGAGATACAATAATGACTTTTTTAGGATTTAAAAAAAAAAACCCAAAGTTTAGAACTTTGACTTGGGACTTGTTGGCCTTGACTCACATTTTATAGTCGAGACTTAGATGTGACGCTCAAAACAGTCACTTTGTTATTGTACCCTTAATGACGATCAGAGGTTTGCTGTCTTTAATCACCAGGCCCACATGGAATCTGCACCGCAGAATTTCAGCGACATTTCCGCAGATTTTCAAAAGTTTTTCTGCAGAAAAAAACAGAATAACAACAATAGAAATGCTGCTTGTAAAACTCAGAATATTATCAAGCACACGACCATATATTTGTTAATGTATTTGTTTGTATATGTGTTGTGAGATGAAGGATGAGTGGTTAATGATTTGGCAGATTAATTTTTGCTGTCTCTGCTCCACAATGAAAGCATTTTGTCATCTACCCTACATTTAGTGTTTTGCCTGGATGACTTTTTCAACAAATGTGTACACTTTGTTTTGAACTGCTGGTGATGAAATAACAAATTTCAAATGTAAAATGTACAAAATATTTTTTTCAGCCCTGCTGGAGCTAATTTTCGGTTGTTTTAATGTATTGCATGTGCCTTCTTTTTGCTCAAAAAGAAGCTTTATCTGAAATGAATGTCCATCTCATTACATTCTGCAGACTTTCACCTTAGATCACTGCAGAAAACTGTTAAAATATATGCAGATTCTGTTTGGCCCTGTTGATCACAAAACATATGCTCGGTTATTGGAAAGGAAAATATTACTTATTAGTTATTAAGTGTTGTTTTCAATATAAACAGTTTTTTACAAGCATTGCAACCAGCCCAAGCTGACCAATTACTGTTATTATGTTGTTTCCCTTGTATCTCCAGAGCCCCTTATGTGTAGTTACATTTTTGAGGAGGTGTACATCAGCTGGAGCCTCAGCAACTCTGACGCACAAGTAAGAATAGGACTTTCTTGACAGTCAATGTCATGGGGATTTTTACACACTTGGAAATGATATAATCAAAAATAACCTTGGTCTTTATGTGTGTGTTTGACACAATCAGAATAGGATTGAGAATATACAGTACAGCAACATGGCTTAAAATGTTGTACTTTAAATAATGTATGATTCTTTTCTCCTGTATGTCTCAGATGGAAAATATCAAACAGAGAAATTCTGATGGACGCAAATAGCACATTTCTCTTATTCATAAGTAAACAAGTCGAATCCATTGATTTTCAAAGCAAGCTGCTTGATTATGTCTTCATTTTTTAAGCATGGTTGATTTTTAAATGAGGTGAGGGAATTTGAAATACAACAGGGAGTCTTAGGCTTGTCAAGGTTGCTTGCATGTACACATATATTTGCAGGCTGTGCTTAATGTGGCAAATGGCTTTTGATGCACATTTTGATTTACATAACTTCGGAGGAGGGATGCGGTAAAGGATTCCCTCAGCACCAAAGGACATGGAAGATATTGCGGTGTATTAATGACTGCCTCTTCTCCCCAGCGAAGAATCAAACAGAAATTTCAAGCAGGACACACAGAGAGTGAGACCGGGCAGGGAGATCTGACAGATTTCAGCATCACACACAGTCTGCCATATTCTATTACTGAATGTGGATATGTAATACCATGACCTTCTTTTCCTCAGCTCCGCTCTCCTGTTCTCCTTACCCACATTCCAAAACATCCACATATGCGCACACACACACACACACACACACATCCCAACTTGCTTTTATCAATAGAACATTTCTGTAGTATTTGAGAAACAGCTGCTGAAAAAAAGCCCGAACATGCATCAGTCTTTGACTCTTTCAGGGTTGGACTGGGATCGTTTCTGTCATCGCACGGTCATGTATGCAGACGCTCGCCTCAGAACCACTCAGAGGATCAATAAGGAATGTTTGCGTATTCACTCTCCCAGGCTCCAGCAGCACAAAGCCCCATCATTTACCCAGACTGCATTAGCGGCGAGATAAGGGGCTATGTGTTTTGTTGCTTAGCCATTTGAAACACAGGGGGAATGTATTTATATTGCCCCCATTAATATCAAATGTAACTAATGAGGTGTGATTATCCTGTGTGCTTATTGTAATAATGATGCAGATCACACAATAATAAAGAGCCAGCTCTCTCAGCAAGGAAGTCTTGGCTCGCTTTTCAGCCATGGTGACATTCTTAGCTTGAATCTATTTCAATACCTGTGAGCATTTGTTGCTTCCATACAGCAGTAAATCAACTGGAGCACAGAGGAAAATCTAACCACAAAATAGCTCCCACTGGAGCAAATCCAGCACGGTCTTTGCAGTGCTTTATGATAATGATGAGACTTATCTATCCACCTAACATAAACATGACACAATACTCCATTATCAGCCATAAGGATCAGGCAGCACAAATGCCTGCATGTGAGTGTAATTAATGTCTGATCATTTAGATGGCACCTCTTCACTTCTAAGTACATAACACATATGTTTTTTTTCTCTCTCTCTGCCTGTGCCACCACAGTTGGTGTGAATGGGTCACCATGTGTGATCTGACCTGGCGTTGCCGCCCTGCTCTTGTTTTAACATTGTCATCATCTAATTTTGCTTGGCTTTGGCGCAATAAAGTAAACGTGTTTTTCCTACAGTGCCAGTCAAAAGATTTGGCATATTTTCTCATTCAGTGTTTTTTCTTTAGTTTTATTAGTTTTCTGTTTTGTAGATTAATACTGGAGACATCAGAACTTTTAAATCTGGAATTATATGGAATTATTTAATGAGCAAAAAATTTGAAAACAAGGCAAAATTTATATTTTAGATTCTTAAAAGCCCAAAAGACTGCCTCACAGTCTTCTGCAAGTGTAATCAAACATTTAAAAATATTGTTGTTATTAAATCTTTATTTGCCAGTGCAGAAGACCGTGTGCAAGAGTCTTTTTGCTTTGCATTGTGGACCCATGGTCTTCTACACAGCTGTCAACCAACAAGTGTGCAAAGGTTTTTTGCTCTTTGATATTTTAGGTCCTTCAAAGTAGCCACCTTTTGCTTTGATGACAGCTTTGCACACTGTTGGTATAATGCAAACCGTTTCATATAAAAAGTAAAGAAAAAAACATTGACTTGGTAGTGTGTCCAGACTTTTGACTGTTACTGTATAATAATCATAGAACTACTGTAGGGTTACTGTTGAGTCACTGCACAATTATTATAACAATATGTTAAACCCAGAGGCCATTTTTTTCCGGTATATGATACTGCATTTTGTTGATAATACTTCTGTAATTTACTTAATTAGGAGTTTGAATGAAGAGTCTTACTTGTGTTGGTGTATTTCTACAGTGATGTATAGGTATAATTGCTTGAGCGCACATTGTGTAATTTCAGCAGCTAGGGGTCTCACTTTAAAACAGTCACAAAAGATGTACTTTGATAACCAAGTGAAGAAGCATGGGATTATGGGAGTTGTATTCACTGTTAAACAACCACGATTGCAGATGCAAATCTATCTGACGTGACGCTGGCAGAAATCATGTTCACAGTGTTAAAGTTTTATTCGTGTCATGTCATCCGGCCAGTGACTAAATTAAATGTGCGATTACTTTGAACAAATAACATATTTCTCTGAGGTTGATTCATTGTTGGAAACATTTGGAATACTGTAAGCACACAACTCAAATATATATTATAGGAATATATAACAGAGGTCTAATCGTTTTTGGAGATTTTAATGGGAAAATGTTATATGTTAAATATTATATGTTTAAGTCAGAGGTCTGCAGCCTTTATGATCAAAAGAGTCATTTTTGGCCAAAAAAAAAAAAGAAAATCTGTCTGGAGCTGAAACTATTAAATTTTCTCCTCTCCTGAGAGTCTTGTCTTTAAACTTTTTTTTTTAGCAGGCTGCTTTTTTCAATTATTATTTGGCAAACAGGCTACACATTTCTACAGGTGGAGAATATAATAATTTTAATAATAATTTTAGGTCTTTAACAAAACATAATGAAATGAAATAAAAAACAAGAACCATCATTAATTTCCATATCTTTTTTTTTTTTTTTTTTTTTGCCAAAGCCACAGGGAGCCACTGGAGATGGGCAAAAGGGCATGCGGCTCTGGAGCCACACGTTGCAGACCATCGGTTTAAGTTTAGATCTTCTTCCACCTTCTTCTGGTGGAGCTGGTTGAGGTCTGATCTATAAATACAGATCACAGGTTTTCACAGTGGGAGATGGGCCTCCCCAGGGGGGCTACAAACACTTTCAGGGGAGGCTCGGTGAATGTAAATTAAAAATATTGCATTAGTAATCGCATTAGTCATCAAAAAGAGATCACATAGAATGGCCTATGCGGTTAAATAGATAGTTCAGAGGTACAGTAATAGAATTTTACTATTTTTCCCTAGAAGCTAATAAATGCCTCAGGACAGACCCTAACCCAAACAGCAATATTAGGATATCTCAAATATTGAGTGTCTATGGGATCAAATAATATAATCATGACCCCACTGAGTTAAACCAAGTGGTAACACCTGTTTTTGTCTGAGGGGAGGCACACAGTTGCAAACTCTGAAAACCCCTGATATAGAGGATGAAAAGAAAAAAAAATGTATGAATTATTACTTTTTTTAATTACTTTAATCTAATGTTTGCTGAATTTGTATTAAAGAACTGACTCAGTCTTTTATTTAAATGAAACCCTATAGCATATAATGGAAATACTCAAGTATAGAACCTCAAAGTACCTTGAAACATTACTTAAGTACAGTACTTGACCAAATATATTTTCCATTATTCGTAATTTTCCACTAATGATTACAAACTGTAGTTATATTATTGCAAATGGCAGCTCTCTGCCACATAAACTCACAAGAGACAGCATAACCAGCAGTCTGTTGTAAATGTTCAAACATAAGTTGAGAACATATTTCATAAGACTATCTGCATCTAAAACAAAGTATTTCAAAGTATCAGCAGTTTGTTCAAATGCTTAAGACAACTTATCTTTATAATATTCTGACAAAAAACCATTAGTGGTTATGAACAACTGGAAGGATACTATATTGTACCACAAAGCCTCTTAGACAGTGAGTCAGGATGTATTGTGGGTATACTAAGTGACTTTTGAGGATTGAAACCTATCTCCTACCAGCAGCCACTGGTGCTTTTTTTTCTTTTACTGTAAGTCTGACCACAAGCTTTCTTTTACATTAACCAAGTAGATTACTGTTAACCCAAAACACGATCTTTCCCAACTCATAACAGAGTAGATTTAGTTGCCCAAGCTTAGATTATTATCCTGCATAATTTAAACAGCTTGAATGGTATTAATGACTATTGGAGAACAATATGAGGATTCTGGCCTAAAAGAGGTTTGTATTAAGAATTACTCCCTTGTGGGTCATCATATAATTTTTCTTCATAATTTGCCTCTTAACCCAGCGTTCTCTTGGGGGTTTTTCTAAGGCAGGTTTTGTCTTTTTTTTCACTGTACTCATCCAAACTCAGATTCCCCCACAGCCATTTTCTGTTCCTGTCTGCCACAGTCAGGTAGTTTGATGCTTTATTCAGCATTTTGGCCTGCCATTCCTTTTGCGACTGATGAGGCCTTGACACCGGTCACAGCTCTGTACCCAGCCTCTCTGCACTTCGCTGTCAATTTCAAGCATTTCGACCTTTTCAATTTTTTTTTTTTTTGTTTGCCTTCTCATCCCTGGCTTCTGTGGCAGCAGGGCTAATTTGATGCTGCTCCTTTTTTTCTCTGTTTGATTTTTACTAATAGTGAGATGTCTTCATGAACATTTTAAAGAGATTAACCATTAACAATGTTTTTCATTGTTTTTGCAGTGATAGTGCGAGACAGACTAAGTGCCGTGCAGTCACACTGGGTTGCCTCACATTTATCATCATCGTTTTTGTGACCTTAATAATATCAGTGTGATGGTGTGGTGTGTAATGTGCACAGTGATTAATAGTATGTGATTATCTGTTCAGTCAGCTTTCGTCACAGAAATGAAAAGATTTGTTGAGATAGTGGTTGAAATGTGACTCATTTGAGATAATTAAACAGGTAGAATTCTCGATTTGCAGGAAAAAAAACTGCTAAAAAATAAACCTAAAAGGAAAGATCTCTCTGAAATATTACTGTAAAGTGTTGTCACAGACATATTCTTGTATTCTATATATTCTTGTACAGTCAGTGTATTAATACAGATGGCGGTCAGCACGCCTCCAGTTTGAAAAAGGAGAGAGGGGCACCAGCTCAGCAGATAAGCTGTTGTGTCCTGTTGTGGACAGGGTCAGCAACAAAAGGTAATTTAGCCACTTTAAAAAGGTTCACCTAAAAATATCTATATCAGTTTAAGTGTATGCTCTATTTAGATTATTTTCACTACTTTTCGTTGCTATCACACAGCTTTTTCCAAAGGGTAACCGCCGCTCTATAAGCCATATATCACTCTCTCCAAACCAACCAAACTCCACGGGCGAAATCAATAATTTTACCTCACAAAACACAGAAGCTGTTGGTCTATCACTGCCTTGATCTGTGATACTGTGTTATTGTGTGACTTTGTTGTTTTAAAGGAATAGTTTGGATTCACCAAAGTCACACATTAACACAAAATAACTAACAAGTCAAGGCAGCAGTAGTCCAGCAACTCCTGTGTTCTGCGAGGTAAAATTACAGATTTTGCCAGTGGAGTCTGGTTGGTGTGGAGAGTGCGATGTAGTGGTGTGTAATGTGTATTGTGATTCATAGTATGTGATTATCTGTTCAGTAAATTTTTGTCACAGAAATGAAAATATTTGTTGAGAAAGTGGTTGAAATGTGATTCATTCTAGATAATGAAACATGTCTTGTTTAAGATTTACGGGGAAAAAAATCTAAAAATGGAATTAATAGAGATATTTCTGTAACATCAATGCACAGTGTACTTCAAGGATGTTTTCTTGTATTCCTCGCCACTATCCGGTTCTTGTTCAACCGCAGGTACTCCTTCAATGAGCAGCCATCAGTTGTCATGAATAGATACTGTAGGTAGACACAGCTGTAATGGGTCTCTCTACAGTCTAGATGAAAGCAGCAGGCTGAACACTTTGGAGCTCTTATAAGAAATGATTTTGAACCTGGTTAGTTCCTGGGCAGGACCACGTAAAGAGCCTGGAGGATTGCTGTAGTGGTCCTTGATTTTCTCCTCCACGTGTCATCTTTTATTTTCTTCTGGTCTTCACTGTAAAAAAAAAAACAAAAAAACTACAGCATTTTAGTGGCATTTCAGCATTTTTTTTGTTAGAAAAAGAAAAAAGGTTTCATATAGGCGTATATTGGCTAATACCAATATAAACTAATATAGCTGATGGGCCAATCTTGGGTTGATAATATCAGTTGGGCTCTAATTCAAGTAAATTAAACTTTATAATTTCTTCTGTTTATTTTCAGAACACCTCAGTAAGATGCATCCTTCTAACTTGAAGTCTTAACTTGAAACAGTGAGATGAATGAACATACTGCAAAGAGTTCAGTCAACTCATAAATTAAGTTCAGAAGAAAACATAATAGAAACTTAAAAACATTTAATTTCGGTTTTAAGTCAAACTCAGATTCTTATGTTTCGAAATAAACTAAAACAAATTGTACTGACCTAAAATCTTTTGTTTAGATAATTTTCTCTTTTTGGATAAGCATGAATCTTTGAGTCACAGAGGTCCAAAAAATTCTGAATTTCAAAAACTCTTCACATATTTGTTGCTTAAAATTAAATGGTAATGTAATTGAAAATATTAAATTAGTATCATAATGGTCTTCCACTTTAATTCATTTACTTAACAATTAAAAAACATGTTTCTAGAACTCAAAGACACTCATGATTTTGTGTTTTTGAAGCTATTTCCTGTTTTATTTTGTAGGAGCTTCACTTATGTGTCTCTGTTGTGCAGACTTGCTGTCTTTGTTCGTTTTTTCCCATCCCTCTGATTTCTGATTGTCACTCGTTGTCAGTTTCTCACCCGCTCATTTTCCCCATAGTCATCCCTGTGTATTTACATTCACCTGTTTCTATTCCCAGATTATCTGTTTTGTTTCCTCCTGTGTGCACGCTTAGCTTTCTAAAAAAAATTTTCCCTAATCCTGGCTCTTGTGTTTTTTGACTTTGCTTTCTACCCAAGTCATTACAGATTTTTTTTTAAAGAGGAAAAGTAAATCATCAACAAAAGATTATAGGCTGGGGAACTTGATATGTTTGATACGTATGATATGTTTGCTTGTTTTGACAACAGTGAATGCAAACTATGATGGAGGTTTGCATTGCACTTGGTCCCTGCCCCCTTAGACTTAAATGTAATAAATTCACAGGGAGCAGTTTAACATATTGCCTTTGTGCCTGTGCTGGAACAAGGTAGCTCCAAGAGGAGCAGCTGCAGCTGTGAGTTCTGAAAAGAAGAATCGACTTGAAATATAAAAGAAAACCAAAGCTGTTTGTAGTGTTTGTCAGTGTGACTGAACAGATGTTGCTTTAAACTTTATATCGTAAGCCTAGTGAACATGCTTGCTCAAGTACAACTGAATTAATGTTAGGTTTATTTGACTTGAAATGTCTGTTTTGAATCATTACAAAATTACCTCAACTTGTCTTTTGGAATTTATTCAACTTAAAAGTTTTTAAATATATGTGCTGTCCTTCCCCCACCTTACTGGCTTCACATTAGTGTTATATCTCCAGCTTTTCTTTGGCAGTGTCAATTATGTTGTCCGTGGTGCTTTGGCCATCTTTCCCTTTTCAGACACACATTGTCCTCCAGCACTGTTTGACATTCTCGTTGCACGCTGAAAAACCAGTAGGGGGATTTTGAAAGGATGTGAATTACTTCAATTGATGATGTATATAACAAGATCAACCACTTTCTCTCCTTATCTTGTCAATCAATAGAACTCTGCGGTGCTTTTCAGGGCCTCTTTCCTCAGGATGCCATTTCATTGACTTGTTTTTTCTCTGTGTACTTCTGTCAGCTAAATGGTATTGTGGCATGAGCAATTGCTCACAAGGAGGCTTAACGAACATCAGGCACAGAGTGCATGCTGGAAAAAATCGTTCTATTAATTAATGGTGTAATTAAGGTTTTGTCATTGACATGCCACTAGCTGACAGGGATGGATGGGGTACTTGGTCCTGCACCAGGCAGTCGCACATTCGATAATGAATGGCAGCTATTACCAGCACGTTTGGGTGGTGATGGGGCCACCTGCAAAGGCTCGGCTTCCCCACCTCTCCTTGCTCTCTTTCCTCCCCAAGCCCTTTATCTGTTCCCAACACTTTGGTTTCCCATTTCTGACCTTATCCTTCATTTAGCATCCTCCTAATTTAACACAGGCTTTCTTCCCGTTGTGCTCACACAGATTTACTAAACCCTGCTGCTCCTCTAACTGCCTAAAATTAATGTCAGGTAATTTAACCAGAGAAAATCCCCCTTTCCCCTAATATTTTTGTTGGCAATTATTTTCACCTTTCCACATCCTTTACTTAATTCAAGCTGGGGGAAAAATCTTCGTGTTGCGTTAATGCACAGTCCATCTGGGTTGTCGCTGTTCCTGAACGAGACAATTATGCCAGAGTTTAAAGGGAGAGTTTGGATTTTTTGTAGTTGGCTTGTATGTATTACCTCCAGTAGACAGCGGTCAGCCTGTCCATAACTTGGAGAATTAGAGAGGGACATTAGCACTAAAGCTAAGCAACATACTGATGATCACTTCAAGTGTGTGCTATATTTAGAATATTTTCAGCCCTTAACTTGCTTTCAATCAGCTTTTTCCAATGGGAAACCGCCATTTTGTCAGAGACATAGTTCTCCCTAAACATACCAATTGGTGAAATCAGTTATTTTATCTCACAGAACACAGGAGTTGCTGGTCTACCACTGCCTAAATCTGTTCACTTGTTTGTGCTGTTGTGTGACTTTAGTGTTTTAGAAGGACATTTAACTGCTTCATAATAAAAGCTTTTGAATAACAAAATAATAGGGCTTTAATTATGAGGAATTCATAGGAAATCAAGTGTTTGTTCACTGTTTTACAGCCGCTTGACTTGAGCTAAGCTCTCGTCAACAATATTTGACGGCAGTTTTCCATCAGAAAAGGCTATCAGATGGTAAAGTTAAGAGGGGAAAATAGCTTAAAATGATACTGTTTTTTTGGGTGGACCTTTTTTTAAGTTGCAAAAATACATACTGAATACATACAGCTGTTCATTGCTTACAGTCTGTGCTGGTACTCTTCTCTATTTCTCCAAACTGGGTCTGTGCCGACCACCATCTACTGCAGGTAATACACTGACTATGGATAAGAACCCCACTTCAAAAAATCAGTTCCATCCTTTTAACAGTAAAGTGTGCACAGAAAAATGCATGCATTTTTAGCTTGGTATAACTTCTAAACTCAAACCATTTGCGTCACTTCACCTCTGGCAGAAGCCACAGACGACTATGCGACCATTGATGGTAATTTCAACCATGAGGCATTTATGTAATAGAATTGCTGTAATTTAGTCACTGATTGGACGAAAAACACTTGCTTTGCAGAGCTACCACAGAGACCACAAGGAGCATTATTGCCAGGTATGAGGTTTGGCACTGTCGGTGTGCAGCCCTGAGACAAGTTATTTGCACCCTCTTTCAAAGTCTACATGAATAGCTTGTTTCAGATGGTGCTGAAGTGCATCAGGAATGTGTCTTCAATGAAATGACTTTTAAAGTAATGAAAAAGTGCTGCTGTTTTCCCCTATAAGCCGACTGAAAGCTTCTAATCAACATCAATGGTTCTGCCTTTAATTATTAAAACCAAGAGGATGGCATGTAATATTAAAACATCTTCAGGCACTCCACAGTTGTGGGTATAGGAGGATGATGATGGTGGTGATGATGATGATGGGAATGAGTCTAATTCTGAGATAAGGTGATATTTTCATTTCCTATCAGGGGTGAGACTGGGTGGGTTTGGAGCTACATGTTTGAGGCCAGTGTCAAAAATGGCAGATTTATGATAAATATTATTTTGCCAATGAAGTCCTAAAGAAGACACCATCTGAATGCAGAAATGTTTGTATTAGTCAGCACAGATGTACACAGTCACACTCCCAGTCACACATGTGAGATTACTTTTCACAGCAGCATGTTTGTGCAGTGTGAAAACCAGAGCACTTGCAGGAACCCTGCACAAACATGGGGGGGGGGGGGATGCAAATGCCGTGCAGTAAGAGCGAGGGCTGAAATTTAAACCTGCGCCGTGAGCGCAGGAGGTGGAGAATACTGATCCACCCTGTGCTGCTGAATATGGCATCACGTGAAAAAGAATTTTAAAAAAAAGTAAAGTAAATGAATGCAGCTTTGCCTTAAAAAATGTAGAAGTGTCTGGTACAGCACATCCTGATGAAGGCCGCCATGCTTCAATACCCGGCTGCAATAACCTTGCAAGATTCAATGGCCAATTCAATAAAAGTTTTAAAGGCTTTTCTCAAGTCGTCTTGGGTAGTTCTTTGAATATAATTGTAGAAGAAGTCAGTTCCATTATTGATCCACACGCAAACGCAAAAAGTTTTATGTCTCCTTGCATTGGAAACATGAAAAATGTCATGAATGCCTGGGCATGAACATAGTGTATAAAAACATTTTTTAAAAGAGTAGTTTGACATTTGTATACGTGTATGCTTGTTAGCTTTCTTGCTAAGAATTAAATAAAAATTGGATACCACTCTCACATCTGTATGATATGAAGCTATCAACTGGAAACAAGGGGCAACTGCTAGCGTGGTTCTGTCTGAAGGTAATAAATCCATCTACCAGCACCTCAGTAGCTCACATGGCAATTAACACGTTATGTCTTGTTTGTTCACAAGCAGTGAAGGGTTGAAATTAGAGCAATAACTTTTTGGAGTTCTCACTGGTTGTCTGGCAACTGCTTCAGGCCAAGGAATAGTCCACAGCATAGGCCGAACCTCCACAGAAAACATTTTTTCACTTAGGACAAATGGGATATAACGTTTTAATTTACTGCCTTTGGACAGACACAGGCTAGCTGTTTCCTTATTATTATTTATGCTACAATAATATATATTATATATCTATATTTCTCAACTGTCAAAACCTTCAAAAATGTTTGATGTTTCTGTCTGACCATTTACAAGACGTTTTTCAGACATCTTTTTCTGAGAACATTTCGAGACATTAATACTGGTTTGTGTGTGGATTTCAAATGAAACTTTCTACAATTATATTCAACCAATTCCAAACTGTCAAAGAAAACTTCAGAAAAGCCTTTAAAACTTTTATTGAATTGCCCATTGAATCTTGCAAGGTTATTTAAAGATGTTGAAGCATGGCAGCCTTCATCAGGATGTAATCGTGGCCAGCCCTGTCTCCTAGAAACGATGTTTATGTGCGACCTGTTTGAAACAGCAAATATGAAACATAATGCCTCCCAAATTATACAATCAACAGAATTTTGTCAACCCGGTAAGTCACAAAAATGTTTTCCACCAAAACAGGCAATATTGCAATACACTACCCAGTTGTATAGACCGCAGCTTTATTCGAAATTAACAGTGACTTGAGACATAAGATTTATTTATAAATATTTAACTGAAGTGATGATCTTTCCCTAAACCTAATAAAAGCTTTTTAATTGCCTAAATTTACACCAAGCAACTATATTTCAAAATCTCAACCAAAGTGCTTTTGTTGTGGACACGACCTCCACTGCAGTGGGCAGGAATTACATCGTCACCACAATACTGAACAATTACGAAAACAATTTAGTAATATGCAAACATCATTTCTAGGAGACAGGATTGAGCCTTCACAGGATTTTGTTCCTTTTGGACGGCTGGCTGTTTCCCTCTGTTTCTAGTCTTTATGCTAAGCTAAGCTAACTGGCTGCTGGAAGTAGATTTATATTTACCAAACAGATGTGAGACTGGTAACAGTCCTCTCATTAAATTCTCAGCAAAACCTACTAAGAACATTCCTAAAAATGTCAAACTATTCTTTTGTAAGTGAAGTGCACAAAGGGCTGTTTTTATCACCAGGTCATCAGGCTTCTCAACTCGCTGACAATGACTGACCTAAATACCTAAATACACACTGCAGATATCCAACCATGATTGCTGCTATTGTACCAGCACTATTACATATTCAACATGCAATACTTATTTATTAAATGTTTTTTTTTATCTATACGCAAACATACTGTCACTCTTACTCTTGTACACAGTCCTCATCTTACATATTTATAGTGTTGTGTTTATAGTATTTCTACCCACATGCAAAAGCACTGATACACCCTGTACACAACTGTCACTCCTACCCATTTACAAATCCTCATTTTAATATACGGTATAGTGTGAGTATTATAAGTATTATGTTAGTATCAGTATTAAATGGTCTTTTATTTATTCAGTTTTTATTTAAATCTCTTTCTTTTGATATTTTATCTCTATATAATGCTGCTGCGCTGACCATTTCTTCTTGTCCCGCACGTTTCATTGTACTGTCGATCCTTAACGTACATATGACCAATAAAACTGAACGTGAACTTGAATATTGTAGGGAAGCAGTGAATCAAGCTGATATAAACATTTAGATTCATTAATAAACATGTACTAAACAAATTCTGATTTCTACAAAGGTCTGTAGTATTTAATTTCCGTCATGTATGCAGTTGTTGACTTTCTTCTACATGAAGAGTTTCAGCTTGTGAGGACAAATAAACCCTCTCCAGTACCGCTGAATGGGTATTTCAGGATTTCAATATGCCAGTCTGAAATATCTCAGACAATTGTTTCCGCTTTCTTCTCCATCTCTTTTGGTCTTTGTGTGTATGAAGCTCCATTTCGCTCCTTTCATTATGTTCTCACTGTTGCCACATTATTTTAAAATTACCTGAAAACCTATTACGCGCCTTTATCATGAAATGTTGGAGCAATTTGCATCGATGCAGATATTGTGGGAAGACAGATAGTAAACTGCTTTTCCTCCAGAGGGAACAGACAGAGAGACACTTGTCCTATAGTAATTTAAGCTCTTATTGCCTGGCCTTGGCGAAGGTTTATCAGTCATAGAAATTAATCATTCCATCTCTGTGCCGTCAGCAGTGATTCACGGTTATTCAGCCATATAGATCAGATCAGTCACATGCATGGCACAGCACATTTTTTCCTCGTCAGTCAGGCAGCCTTTTGCATCAGATGCTGCCTGTTTGTCAACATATATCCTTATTTTCTACGATCGCGCAGTCAAGGTTACCCCCTGCTTGAGATTCTTGACAAGTTAACCTGCCGTGTGACCTTTTCCCTGCATCTTATTCTCCTCAAGTACCCAGTTCTCTCCAATGTAATATCAACTCACTGATACCAGCTGCACAAAGGAAATTAGTCATTTCAGGAAATCAATCTTCCTCATACAAATTCCTTTATCAAGTTGACCTGTTTCCAGATGAAATATTATAGAGAAGTGATGGGACTTTTGATTCCCTGCTCAAGGGCTTAGCTATTTCCCTTTTTGAAGGTTGAACAAATTTGCTTATTTGGTTGGTTAGTTTTTTTTTCCAGCATTCACACGACGCGCAGAATTTAATTTCACTGGAGATGTTGGATCTTGTGAAAAGCTTAAACATGCATTAAAATGAAGGAGGGATGTAAACCTCAGAAAAGTAATACCACAAGTTTATGAATTAGATTTGCAGTGAGTGGCTTTACCAAGCTAAGTAGAAATACACACAAAAAAAAGAAGGTACGGATCGTGTCAAAAATGAGTCAAACACAGGGCTAAAGCTGTTCAAATTTCAATTACCCCGTAGGAGGTATAAGAGGAGGAGAGGAAAGAAGGATGAAGCGGAATGAGAAAAGAGAAGGAAAAGGGGGGGTTGTCACCGAAATGCGAGAGAAGCTATATCAGTCTGATCAGTCATCCGTCCTCCTCCAATCTCCTGATAAAGCAGGTACTGCAGGAGGTGAAACGATGTGTATCAAAACCTCATGAAGATCGATGGCATCCTTCTGCCAGCTTTGAGAGAGACAAAAGAGAATGAGTGCAAGGAATAAAAAAGAAAAGAAGGCTATCTAAATTGGTCAACGCCAAAGTGACAACAGCGGGGAGACAAGAGGAGATTGCGGGCTATTAAAACGTACGAGGAGGAAGAAGACGGCTTTACTTCTCTTTTACTTCTCTCGCAGCCTGTTAGCACAATGTCAATGGAGACGTGGTAAATAAGTCCCAGAGAAATGATAGAGGGCTATAATCAGAATTCAGAGGGATATTGAGCCAGGTGTGTTTATGTACACAGCGCTTAGGCAAACAGCAGAGCGACAGGTGATATCAGCTTTAAGAGCTTAACAGGTCTACCGATGTAGAGGTCATGTCTTGGTTTCACAAACACACTTGGGCTACACAAGAACCATGCTTTCCATTTTCATCCCCCCCGTCTTTGCCATTATCACAGAATGTACTCGGGCATCATCCTTCCACAATAACATTAACATCAAGGGAAGATCTGCAGAGCTACAGTTTGAATTGTGAAGGCAAGCTTGACCACAATCTGCTAGAAATCTGCTCAGACATTTTAAGAACACCTCTAGTAAAATAAAAAAACTGCCTCTTTTAAAGCCAGCAGAGGATTAATTAAATTACAAAATGATATAATAAAAAAACAAGAGAGAAACACATGCAAATGATGTCCCTGGAAATCTTTTTAAACAGATGGAAATGAATTTATTTTTAGTGAGCAGCCACTCTTATCCGACGATATTGTAATCATGAGTAAGAACAAAGAAAACATGTTTATTCCAACATGTAAGATCGTGTGTATCACGCCACAAATAGATCAGAACTGGCTTTCATCATATGGTTATCATTGTCATCATGTTATTTCAAAGCATTTCAATATATACGAAGTGATTACGTCTTTGCTCTTGAGAGTGAACGAATCCTTAATGTTCCACAGGGGAAAAACAGGAACTTATAACATGTGCCGTCTAAACAAATGCTGTTTTGTCTCCATAGTACAGAGACTAATGCACTGCAAACTGAGGAAAATGAAAGCAAGCACAGAAAACACAAGAAAAAAAGTAAATATTTGTGAACCGATGACTTTGTAAGATGCAAAATACCTCTGAATGTCATTTTAAGCCTTTGTTCATATTCAAATGCATTCACATCTTTGAGTTGCAGATTAGCAGAGGATATTTCTTCACTGATGCAGTCGTGCCATAGGCCTTTTTCACTCAAGACATTTTGACATGTCACGGTACAGAAAGCACAGGTGTAAATAATTAAATGGATGATGGTTGAATTCCATTTAGCTTCTGGTAAGGCGCATCCTGGCTCACTGTCACACTGCCATGGCCTACTAGGACGGCATTAATGTTATTAGTAACACCTGGGATTTTACTGCAATGACAAGTCAAAATGTTTGCTCTGGAAACGTATTTTTTGTTTATGTATATGCTTCTCATTTTCACTGAATAAAGGGCTGCTAGTTTTCCTATGGATATTCAGGTTGGCTCAATAGTGCAGTGTGAAGTATTAGCACAATTATTTTGTTTGATTTTGCAAATTACTAATGATAAATTAAGTCATTTGAATCAGTGACATTAAGTGTAGCATAATATGCGGATCTTACCTCACTCCCCAACAGGCAGCTTTATGGCCTGAGCAAGCTAGTTCCTGGGTGCTAGTTATAGTTACACAACATTGCAAATGAATCCCTGCAGTTTGATAATTTTTTCTCATGTAACTATATTGTTAACTTCAGGGCATGTTTGGGAGGTAAATTGACGGAGCAGCAACACTCACGACGGTGATATTTGTCACAGAGCGACACCAACTAGCTGGCGTCTGCTGGCGTCTGACTTATGTCCTTATTTAGTTGTCTTCAAATGAGGCCTAGTGTTCACACGGTTTCTCTTGACTGTCCCTCAATATTACATTAGTCCAACATCGCCTCAGTGTTTGGTAGTAGCCACATTAGCCACTTAGCATGCTAATGCCAAGTTAAACAGGTTAAACTATGAAATAAACAGTAAAGAAACAAAAAGTAGCAAAACCCAAAAGCCCTCATATCGATTGCCACATTTTTTTTGAAGCACTGATATGCTAATTTAACACACATTGCAGTCGTGAAAGAAAAGAACAAAATAATAAACGTAGCAGTTGTTGGGGTTGTTTGCCATCCCCCTGCGGCTGGCTTGTCAATCGCACGGTATTCCAAAGCAGCCCATGTAACAGCTGAAAAAGCTGTAAATGGACAATCATGTTTACATAGTGGTAGAAGGTAAATAAGTACAAGTGTAGTACAAGTATTGTACTCCACTGCATAACACAGGAAAATATTGTCGCCTACTTTTTTCTTAAGTTATCTAACAGCTTTAGCTACTAGTTACATTTAAGTTAAATTTTACACACGAATATCTAATGAGCTCCTAAAATGTTATATTCTGCCAACTAGTAACTTGTATACAGTATGGTTTTTAGATTGAGCTCCACCTTGACAGACTGCAGCACTAATTGTATCAGTATGGGTGCTGTAAAAAACGTCTATGTCGTACTTGGTAGCGTGGCAACGACAGAGGCCATTCTGTTGCACTATGAGTAGGCTACTTTTACTTCTGATATTTTAAAGCTGCCGAAAGGAATTTTCATATTAGACTGATTTTGGAGGCCTCTGTGTGTCAAAAATAAAATAATCTGACTTCTGTCTTTCTAACTGGCTAACATACTATTCACTGCAACTTTGCCTGGGGAAATGTAAACACAGGCTTGTTTCATCTGAATTTAACAACAGTCTGGTGGCAGGCATAAAGAATAACTATACAGACATATCCAATCTACTTGTGAATTGTCTTGTTTGCTTATGTAAGCATTTGGATGCAGGATTTTTACTTGTAAAAGGGCATTTTTTGCTGTGTGATTATGCTACTTTAACTTAATAAACCCTTTGATGAACAACATGAGTCAAAAGATGTAGTAAAAGTGTATTATTTTAGTCGGACTTTTGCATGCATGGGTAATTTTTGAGCCAGTGTTTAAAGCAATTATTATTCAGGGAAGGAAGGAAGAAATGAAAGCGAAAACAAGTTATTTATTGAATATTTATTGAAGATGATATGATGAAATAAATTGATTTTAAAAGATATAGCAAAGGAACAGTAAGCCATGCATAAAATAAAAGGAAATGAGTCCAGGGTATTTTTGACCCATGTGTATTTGAAGGGGTTTGTATAGCTTGTGCATTAAAGGATTAAAAGATCTAAACACTTTATCAATAACCACTTTGTTTATGTAAAATAAAACCACACATTTTACCTTGTCCTCTGTGGTCACTTCAGAAAATGACATTTTTGCCGGTGTGTAACTGGTCAGATCAAAGTTAAAATGTTAATATCAGACCTTACAAACAATGCTTCCTTTCACGTTCCAGTTTCAACTCAGTGCAGACTAATCTGGGATGCTTGGCTGGAAATGACTAATACACTGGCAATATAAATAAACAAAGATTTATGTAACACTGTCTGTCCATTTCAAGCAAACCAATAAGTAAATGGAAAAAATAACTGGCAGAAATAACCGTAAAATGAGGTTATTATTAATTCCAAGGGAACATGCGATGTTTCGTCACAGTCGAGTTTCACTTTGTTTTCCGGTGAACATTAAAGGTGTTTCTTCTAATGTATTTGTTATTACTAGCAGTGACAATGAAGTAGCAGAGTCCCTGTTGGATTTACTGACGCTTACAATAAGACAGTTATTAGTTTTTTTGTTTAAAGAGGAATGAATCAGCGGTTCTTTTTGTGTGAGTGAGTAAAACAAGCCTTTACATTATATTTACAGGATGTTTCAGATAAGCTATATCATGAACACGGAACTTATTCAGATAAACCTCTAATAAAAGCGCACATTCCTCCAATCAGCATTTTTTATTAGACAAATATGGGTCACATCATCTATATAGGTTTTCATCATTTAGTTTGGCAGGTCTAGTACTCCCTTATAACAATAATCGAATATTAGACCACATTGGCTGGATTTGCACCAGCAAGGATTGATTTTTAAACCTGATTAAATCATGGTTGAACTTTAAATTATGTTGCACCAAGCTTTTAAGCTTAAAATTAAGAAAAGATTAAATTTAAACCTATTTAAACTTATGTTTAGTTTTTACTGTGAATCTAGCTTGAATTTAATTCTGTTGCACCAAAAGTTAAAATGTGATCCAGTATTAAACTTAAACTTACACTTGAGGAGGTTTGACTATTAATGGTTGCCTTTCAGAGATGATGCAAAATAATAAAGTTGTTGGCCTACAAGATTTTCTCAAAGGAGAAATAAGAGCTTCTCTGTTATCATAAGTAGGCTAACTAGGCTAACTAACCTTTCAGCTAGCTTGAAAATTATGTTGTAAATAATGTTTTTAACATTAGCGAGCAAACAATGTAACATATCGTTAACTTTTTAGGTAACATTAGAAAACAAACAATGTTATGCTTGCAAACAATGTAAAGTTTTAAGCTAACATTTGTGAGCAAGCAATGTTGCATTTTGTTAAGTTTTTAGCTAACATTATCTAGTAAACAGTGTAACCCTTTGTTAACTTTCTAGCTAACATGATCTAGTAAACAATATTTTGTTAACTTTTTAGCCAGCTAAAAATACAATGTCCCAGCAGATTTATTTATTTATTTAGTTAGTTAGTTAGTTAGTTAGTTAGTTAGTTAGTTAGTTAGTTCAAGCAAGCCTGTCCATATTGATTAAGCTCTATTTAATTTCGGTTTAAATCACTAAAATTTTAAACCTAGTTTTGCTAAAAAAAAAACTAAGTAATTAATCTTTTTTAGTGCAGCCCATTCATAGTATTTAATTTTTCCAGTTCAGTGCTGCGACATGTCATGCACCTGCTCCCCTACTGAGGCTGAGTGATGACCAGAGGAGGGAGGGGCTGCAGCTGGAGGGGAGGGGCTTGTAAACAGCTCATGAATCATGAACTGAACTGAGAACAAAGAGACTGCATTGCACAGTTGTGACAGAAATAAATGTCCAGATTTGCTGCTGTGAGTCTGTACAGTATGTACTTTAAACTTTGAGTTGCGTTCTGCGGTTGAAAGCAAACATTTTCTAAATGTGTGAAACACATTTAGCAAACTTGTGAAAATATTTGTGAACATAATGCATTAAAAGGAAGGAGGAACAGTTGTTAATTCTTTTGGTAAATTTTTGAAACACTTGCTGTCACTTTGGCAGCATCCTCCCACAGAATAAAGCTAGAAATTTTAATGTGTGTGTTTTAAGTACAAGGGACTTTTGTTGTCTGAGTGACGACTGGAGGGCCGCCAAATTGGGGCCTGCCCACTCTTCACGTAGCCAGGCACAAGTGATGTTCTTTTGCTCATTTCTCTCCGCCAATAATTGAGCTCCAGTATATCTGCTTTTATAGTTGCTGACTTTTTTTCATGGTGGATCCTGTGATCCAACAAACAGAATGTTAATTGTTGTCTCTCCGGCTCTGCAGGCATGACAGACTGCAGACAGTGAGAGTGGACACAGAGATGATGGTCAACCACTGCATGAGCTGCACATTAGAGGTTTATAAGGGTGATTTATCAGACGCCTCGTCCAATAATCTTTATGTGTGTGACACCAAGTCCTTCCCTGGTGATTTGGAGCGAACAAACAAAAGAACAAAAATCTGTGGAAACAATCACAGGTTATTGTATGGCTAAGCATCATCAAACAAAAACTAAACCAAGACAGTATTGCCACAATATATTACAACCCTGAATTCTTGATGGGGTAGCGCTCTGCAGTCACACAGGCTGCGGGTAAGAAGTGGGCTAGTTTCTCTTTGAATTATAATAAGACACTTAATTTCACTTTATCTGGTTTCTCAGCTGACTCTAAACTCTGTCTTTGCACATTAACCTGCTGCTGTTAACCTCTGTGTTTACTGGAAAAAAACAGTAGATAGGAGCTAAAAGTAATCTGAGCCAGAGGGGAATAAATAAACACTGGCAGATAAATGTATAATTAATGACATATATAATATAGTATAGAATAGTTTAGCCTGCTCACCCTGCTGCCGTCTGGCAAGCAGTACAGAAGTATTTGCTGCCGTATACTACCAGACTCACTTTTCCACATTTTCCAATCTATGTTTTTTTTTTTTGCTCAGAATTAAATGAGTCCTTGTTTCGGTTCCAGGCTTAAAACTCTTTGTATAAGGATTTTCTGAAACATCAATGGACTGAACTAGTACTGTAAAAAAAAAAAAAAAGAAAAAAGCTCCCAGTTATTAAGCTCCCATTGCCGCTTATTTTACAGCACATGTAATATTACATCACTGCAAAGCGTCGACCTCAGCACATAATGGTGTTTGTTTATGCAGGTTCACTCTAAATTCTAACATTCACCAATTCTTATGGTGTCATTTTAAAATTCTGCACACAAGTGTTGATTATTGCTTCACAGCATCCTGCCTACACGTGTGATGATTGCTGTCTACACGTCTGCGCCACAGATGCTTCCACTGACGTGTTATCACATCACACAGTATTTAGGTGGTGATGGCATGTTTCCCAGTTCTGACATGAAAGGAGCTCAGAACTGAATGACTCTTGATATATAGATGTTGTCCACAAATATGTAGTAATGATTTAATAGATGAGACTTTAATATATCATGGCCTCTCATGAATTATGGAGTAATTACATGCCCCCGGCTAAGTGACTGGAGTTGAGTGGTGAACTGGGGCAATATGCACTGTTTGCATTACTCTCATGTTGCACTGGAAGTTTTTCCCTGGTGGAAGAAGTACTCAGATGTTTTGCTTAAATAAAAGTAGCACTACTGCAGTGTAGAAATGCATGCATTTAACATTTTTGGCAAAGATTCAAAAGTATTACTATGACACATTATTTTCCTCCGACTATAGTGGAGTAGAAGTTTTAAGTATCAGGAAATGGAAATATTGAAAGTACAAATATTTAAAAATGTAAATGTAACTGTATTAAACATCTTATTTAAATAAAATCAAAGTACTGGCATCAAACTTTACTTAAAGCACCAAAAGTAATAGTACTCATCATGCAGAATGGCCTCTTTACTGGTAAAGGTGGGGCTAAATATAATGGCTTTATACATTGCTTGGTAGGGATAAATGAGGTCTTATCTTGTTTTAGCCGATAATATTACATTCAGTTTTTGATCATATTTTATAGTATAATCTGAATCTGCAAAGCAAAGTTATTAAATAACTGTAGGGGCTTAAAAGGAAAAGATTTGCATTCTGAATTCTAGTGGAGCATAAAGTACCAGAAAAAAACTCAAGTAAAATACAACCTTAGAAGTGTTCTTGAGTACAGTACTTAATTAAATGTACTTAGTTATTTTTCCACCGCTGTTATTATGTGATGTAAATTAGAATTAAAAAGAATCTTCCTGGGTGGTGAGTTTGCCTGGGCAGGTTGCCCAGGTAAGGCCTATGTACTGGAAGCACTGATCTGGCATACACAAGCTGTTTGGGCAGTTTCCAAGGCACCTCGCAAACTCGCTCTTCACGCCTTCCCTCTGCTGCTGTGAAAGCCACATCCAAAGTGTTCTCCAAACACAACCAGAGAGAGAGCTGGGGCTGTGATGTCAGTCATGTACAACCACAAAAACTGACCCTACTTATAGAATTAGTGTGTTAAGCCTCTTCTGATGCTGTATGAATATGTAAGATTAACAACAAAAGGCAGCATTCAAATTCCCATACAATTGTACTATATGTAATGGACAATGTCTCAGTGTCTTTACATGCCACTAATTTGTAACAGCAAACATGCATTGAAAGAAATGCATTTTCAAGCAACATAAGTAAAGGTTTTAATGAACATATCTGCAATCTTTCAAAACGTCCATACTGACTATGTCTTTTTCCTGTTTTGAGAACACAGAGCAAGGTACAATATATATTTTTTTATTATGTGATGACTCACCAAACATCTCTGGCTATATTGCTTTCATCATGGCAGTGTCTCAGGTTGTTTCCCATTTCTGGTTAACTAGTAGTTTAGAATGAAAGTATTTGCTAGAGAGGGTTGTAATATTAAATGTTTTATTTTTATGGCAATTCATATTTTTCATCAAAGCGTTTGTATCCACTGTATTTTGTTAAGAGTATCTATATATTTAAAGTGGAAACCTTTCAGCTTTCCTCCCAGCATTTCCAATTGGTATTATTGTTTCTGCCACTGTCACAAGACAACACCTCTAAACAACACTAGATTGTTTTCTGTTTCCTCAGAGCCTCTCTATGTGGAGAAATGACACAAGACTTTGGAAATAAGAGAGAAGAGAGAGGCATGTTCACTGGAAATGTACATTGGAAGCCACTGTAATGATGTCTATTGCATAGTAAAAGAGTAGTTTTACTTTTGTTGGTTTTGGGATGGAGGGCTGAGTAATGTATGGAGACATGATTTTCCCAGGACATATCTTGCCAGGTGGCAGACAGTGGCACAGTTAAAGCAAAGGCTTATGAGGAGCCAGTCTAAATTTGGATGGTGTTATTCTGTAGTCATTACACTGTGCAATCAACATTTACTTCATAATGATAAGTTAAAACAACAAATGTGTTTATTTGCACTTCAAAAAAGATGATTATAATGTTTTGTACACTTGTATCTATAGTTATCCATATGTCACATGATTGATCAGTGGACTATGAACTAGAAATAGCCTCAAACATCACACTGATGGAGGCGAATAAAACATAATGAACCGGAGAAGTGTTGTGTGACACACTGAACATATCTGCAAAATGTTCACTGATGATTTATTTTATTTGAGTTCTCTAATATCTGCTCCATTATTGCCAGGGTTTTATTTAGGCAACTACTTGATGAAGGTTAAGGAAAGATCATCATCTTGGTCATCCATGAAAATCTCACTCTCTTAAAGCACCAATATGTAGGATTTAGTTGCATCTAGCGGTGAGCTTGCAGTTCACTCTCCCCTTCCAGGTGTGTTGGAGAACCATTCGGTGGCCATGAAACTCAAAAAAATGTAAAAGGCCCTCTCTAGAGACAGCATTTGGTTTGTCTGTTCTGGGCTACTGTTGAAACGTGGCGGTGCAACATGGCGGCCTCTGAGGAAACGGCTAATTCTATGATGACAAAAACACAGTGATTTTTATTTTCCATTACTGCCACATTCTGCCAATGAATCCCCATAAACTTTACATGCTGACACTGTGTCCAAAATCACATCCTACACATATCCAAAATAAGTACTATCGTTCAAACATAATGTAAATAAACATTGCTATTTATCTTTTCAGATGCACTGCACAGTGCATATCACATGACCTCCTGAGAGCCTCCTTTCCTGTTGGAGATGCGCAGCCATGGTAACCCATGCCAACAATGAACTAATATAAAAATACTGTATAATATGCCAGGCAAAGTGAAACCTTACTTGCATTTAAATTGAAGCATTGTTGACATTATGCCAGAGCTGCCTTGGTTGCTGTCCACCATGTTGTTGTTATTGTTGGTGTTGCTACATTGCACTATTGGATATTTATGCCAGTGTACCATCAAATTCTTGCACATTATGACATTTACAAGGAAACAGCATGCACCACACATATTATTGGTTTCATACTTAGATTTTGGACATACTAAAAAAATGTGTTTAATTCAACCCAAATTAATGGTTATTGGTATGACAATTATTTGGTCCAACATAGAAAGAAAGTATTCTTAAAATAGTTCATTGAATTCCCTCTTAATCCGCTCACCACAAATAAAACCAAATCTAGCACTGTAAGGCTGGATATCACTGCAGACTTAAACCTGTTGTGTACCAGGGAGATGAGAGGGTGGTGGGGGTGGTGGGGCTATTTGTCTGCTCAATATTGCAGCAGACCAGTCAGCCACAGCACAGATCTGTGTGCAAACACTTCTGTAATAAGAAATTTGTATCTAAGTATACCTCTGCCTTCCCCAACAACAGTCTAATTTCATGGTGTGTCGTGTTTATTCTCGCAAGATGTTTGACCCCTTATGGAACAATTCAAATTTAATTTGTGGCAGAAGGATCCAAAACACCACAGACACAGAGTCACTGAGTTAAGCCTCCCATACATGGAAAATCACTGCGGGGGCACAGGGGTGTGATTTGTTGGAAAAGCAGTTTATTTATAAGGGGATTTGTGCTGATCTGCACATAAACACAAACAATGGCGAGGCTATTATCCTATCACAAACCGTAGTACAATAATATGTTTTTAATTACAGTATTTGGTCCCCCAGTTGTATACGCTGTTTAATGGGAATTCATAAGAACAACTTTTCAATAGTAGAACATGTGTTGTGTTTGATCATCTCATTTTCCATGCCTGCACGTTCCAGAATAAGGCATTAACACTAGCTTAAAGTTATAATACTTAACAGTTCAAACAGCAGGCACTGCCGAGTGTTTTCTCTAAAAGTTTCATAAATAGGATGAGTGATGTCTGAGATATAAAACTGTACACGGACCATGAACCAACAAACAATGCAATGACCCTTGGGCTTCTCGCTGTAATTCTGATAATACCAGGACTCAGTGGTGTTATCCATCATGGTGGGCTACAGTGGTGAAATGCTGCATTTTTCTGTATATTGTTAAAACCAACACAGTGTGCAAGAAAGGGAAATAAAGCAACAAAAATTATTCTTACAATTACACTTCATGTGACCAACGTAAATAAACCCAACCAAATTCTGTAACACAGTTGTAGCATCTCTGCAGGCTTAACCCTGATGTGAAAGAAGACGAGAGGGTAGAATCAGGGGGATGTTTAGCTCCCCATTATTGTCGGCAATCAGGGTTATCTCTCTGACCTCTTTATACCGCATAGCAACTGTCATTAGCATGTCCTAGGTGATTACATTGTGATTGGATAGTGCAAAAACACATAAAATCCAGAAGGAAATGCTTCCAGGAGGCATTAAAGAGCTGATTACCTAAGCAACCTCTGGAAGTTCATTATGATACAATCCAATACAGGAAACAACCTGAAAAATTACCATAGAGGTGAATCAACACTTGACCCGTGCACGCAAAAAGGAACATTGTCAGCTTCATGAAGGTATTATCATCGAGAGACTTTTCTAATGGACTGTGTTAAAGGTCCAGTGTGTAAGATTTAATGGGATTTATTGGAAGAATATGGTAGAAATGGGACATAATATTCATAAGAATGTTTTCATTAGTGTACAATCACCTTGAATAATAGTTGTTGCATTTTCATTTTCTTAGAGCGAGCTGTTTAACAGGGAGTGCAGGTCCTCTTCTATGGAGGCTGCCATGTTGCAGCCCACAACAGTAGCCCAGAAGGGACAAATCAAACATTGGCTCTAAATATGACCTTTCATGTTTTTCTCGAGTTTCACAGCCGCTGTACCTTAAGTGTTTGGAAGGAGCCAGTGAGGTGAGAGGTATTTGGTTGGTTGCAATCTACAGTCTCACCACTAGATGCCACTAAATCCTACACACTGGTCCTTTAAAATTGTTGCAAATGAATTTCCTTTCCATTGATGAATTGCTTAAGTGAGTAATAATTTCACGACAATATGGCTTGAATGACTTAATGCATGTCCTTACTGGGAAATAGGACTTTAGTGTATCCTGACATGTTGGTGTGTTGCTGTGTGTCCTTAAAGGACCAGTGTGCCATTTAGTGGCATCTAGTGGTGAGCTTGCAATTTGCATACACCTCACATCACCATTCCCTTCCAAGCATGTAGGAAAAACTATGTGGGCTGCAAAACTTGAAAGAAATGCTAAAGGCCATATTTAGAGCTGGGCTTTGGTTTGTCTGTTCTGGACTACTGTAGAATTCAGTTCAGTTCAATTCAGTTTAGCTTTATTTGTATAGCACCAAATCGTAACAGTCTCAGGGCATTTTTCATAAAGAGCAGATCTAGACTGTGCTCTTTATAAACCCAACTGTTCCCACCAAGAGCAAGCACTGAGCTGACTCTCGAGAGGAAAAAAAATCTTTGTATTTTAGAATGACAAGGGAATTGAAGAAACCTCATTGGCCTCTGGGATTTTATAATAATATAATAATTGAATTATAATTTCTCACTATTTTCTTCCATTTCATAGACTTAATAATTAGACTTAGTTGAGAAAATAATCATCAGTTGCAGCCCTACCAAATTGGCAAGCTCTAGCTAACGCTGACTGCTTCTCCTGCCTGTGTTGCACATTTGGTGTACACAGGCATCAAATGCACTTTATATTCTCCAGATCCTGTTTCTGCTCCATGTGTTCAGGAATATGTGGGATGAACCTTAGTAAACCACACCTATGAGAAGAATACACTGAGATGTAAGGCAGTGTTATGTGTCAAGTTAACTCTCACTCATGTAGTTCCTGCCTCTGGAACATTTCAGCACATTTAAAGAGATCTGCTGAACTCTTATTCTGCTTTTTCCAGATGAAAATGCCCTGTGCTCTCTTTACACTGTCACTACTATACTATGGGTTTTAAAACCTTGGAAATAAAGCATCTCTGGAACAACATTTTTCACGAGCCCCTCCTTGAGAATATCTTTGGCTGTCATATCTGCCTTCTGATCTGGAAGAGGAAATGGCTGAATATACTTGGGTAAATGGGAGTGACAAAAAATGTAAATTATATCCACCAATTATCCACTATTTTTACCAAGCACATTACAGCATTCATAGCCCACATATACTCGAGCTTCAGATGTGATGTGTAGAGCACAGGGCTCAGGGCTTCCTCTCACAATATCTCATAGTAGATAATCAGGAACCTTTTCAAGGAAAAAAACATACCTTCCCAGAGCAACTCTGAATTGAGGATACATGCATTATTTACAATAATTGACTATGTGATGAGTCACAATGCAGACAGCCAAACAGGCCACAGCAATCAGTTCCTTATCAAGTTGAGTGACTGGTTTTAACGGTTCTGTCAGGAACACTCGTGTCATATATTGCAGATCATTTGGCTGTGACAAAGTTGGCAGCGAAGACACAAACAGGAAGTGAGCCATATCAATGTTACAAGGCTCCAATCATGATCAGATTTGCTCAGTTGACAAGTAGACAGGTCCTCGTTGTACCTGTTTGCAGTGCCCTCTGTTTGATGGGCTTCTGCCTGGCCCCTGCAATCGCTGCTCACATCAATATCTCCCGTTTAATGTGTCTAACAGACTGGGTCAGTTGAAACAGACTTTGAGCGTCTGGATCTGGCTACAACTTTGACATTTGGCTCGGGGAGCGACTGCAAAAAAGGGTACAAAAAACAGGTTATATTGAAAGCCATAATGTCAAACCCACTGTCTAAACATGCCTTGGCTACAAGAACAAGTTTTTTTTTTTTTTTAGCTTCCCCAGTCATTTCTGTGTACTTCAATAGATTTGATTCTCCTCAAAACAGAGTGGACAAAGTCAAGTGTTTCCATGGGCTATAATACAACTGTTGTTTTTGAGGAGCAGCTGTGAAATGTGCTGCGGACCAGTTAGAAAATGATTACTTGCCTAATGTGACAGCATTATTTATAAGGGATATGTGTTGGTTAGTGCACGGCCTGGCAGAATGAAACATGTGCCCTAACTTAGTGTGGTTAAGTCCTTACACTCTGCAGAAATGTGGGCAAACTAGGACTGCTGCTAATTAAACCTACAGAACACAGTAATTACCAATACAATTATGTAAAGCATCTTTAAAGGAGTGGGATGGAAACAAACACCCTCCGAGACACATTTATTCTCTCTACAGTGCTACACACTACAACAGGGAGAAGAAAAAAGTGCACACCCACAAACTCCTTCCTCCATCTCTGCTCCGCTTCATCACTTTTAATTGACAGTGTATATTTTTCTGGTACCAGATTTCATTACAGAGTTTCTATCATAGCATTATTACACAGAGTGCAACTCTCATTTGTACTTAGCAAGAAAGACTCTCCTTTATCTCTGCGGGCCAACTGAAATGGGAACATATTAATTCCCTCTGCCACAAAGTGGCAGTATGCCTGTATATCAGGCATGCTATAAGTCAAAATTGTATAGCTGTGTTCTCCATTATGACGCAACAGTGTTCAGCTTTCGAAAGTTATCTAACTGTAAAAGCATTGCATTACATGAAATAGTGGCACTATGATGTCCAAAAATCCCATTTTGAACATTTCTTGCAAAAGTTGCTCCATATATTCATATTATCTACTGTCTCCTATTTTCCATACATATACTGTTTATACACACTACTTATTATTATTATCATTATTACATACTATGCATATATGCCTCTTATATATTTGTTTTATATCCTATATTATATCGTAAATATAATAATGTAAATATGTATACCAGACTCTCTATATATATTTGTAAGAAAGATATATCTTTGGTATAGTCTCAGTTTTTATTTTATTTTGTATATACATAGTTAATCCTTCATCTCTAACATGCAGTTATCCTGTGCAATATATTGCATATTTGCTGTGAATTCATCCATATACAAATATCCATATATCTGTATAAGCATAAAGTTGTATACAGTGTATATAGTTTGTGTGTATGTTTTTTTTAATTCATATTTAATATTATTTATTATTATTTTTGTATTTCAATTCATCATTCACTCTTTCCTACCTGTACTTTTGATCCTTAAGCTGCTGTTAAGAGTGAATTTCCCTGGTGTGGGATCTATTAAGTTTATCTTATCTCATCTTAGTTTTACTGTAATGTGGAGAATACATTGTATGTTTTCGCAGTGGGCATTTGACAAGTACAGTCATTCCTCAGCTTTGCCATTTGAAACAAACAAAACAAAAACGTTGAAAGAGAAAGAGAACAGAAATAGGTGCGTGTAGCCATAACTACTGTATATCAATTACTTACAGGCCAGTGGGAGGGGAGTGAGGTGTGTGGTTTGAAATCTTGCCAGATGTTACACATCATAAATGTTTATACCAATTTCAAAGTGGTGAAAGAATAATAATAGAGGAAATTACTTTTTCATGTCTTGCTGTCTTTTTTTAAATTAGTTAAAAATGAAAATAGAAAAGGTTTGTGTGACGTACTGGATGAGTGCAACAAGTTCAGTAATACAATTCATCTGACAATATACAGAAAAAAATCATACTGCACATATTGCATGTCAAAGACTTATTTATTCACTGCTCTATCTCTCCCCTTCTTCTTCTACCGGTGTGTAAGATTTACAGGATTTTTTTGGCAGCACATAGCGGAAATTGAATGTAATATTCATAAGTTTTTATTACTGTATAATCACATGAAAATAAGAGTAGTTATGTTTTCACTACCTTATAATAAGCTGTTTACAGAGGGCATGTGTCTTCCTCCATGGGTCTTGTCATGATGCAGTGCCATGTGTTCAGAACAGACAACAAGACAGACAACAAGACTGACTGTAGATAGGACCTTTCATTCGTTGATAGGATGGGAACCAGTGTTTTCAATCTGTAAATTCACTGCTGCCACTAAATCCTACGCACTGTTTTTTTAATCAGATGGCTATAGGAATCTATTATTTCAGTTAAACCAACCAAATGTTGGCACAGTCTCCATCAAACTTTAAATCTGTTCTCCTCTCTGCTGCTGTCAGCTGTCATTTCAGTGAAGAATGACCCTCCTCCACCTCATTCGCTCACAGGCTGAGCTCATCACAAGTCCACAAGAAACTTGAAGGGATAGTTCAGATTATTTGATGTGGGGTTACTCATCTATAGTCAGTGCATTACCTACAGCAGATGCCAGTCGGCATGTCCGCAGTTAGGAGAGACAAGGAGGAGTGCCAGCACGGAAGCAAAGAATTGTATTGCTGTCAATGGGGTCAAGCAACAAAAGGTATTTTAGTTTCTTTAAAAGGTCCAGCTACCAGTTTAAGTGTAAGCTATATTTAGAATATTTTCACCACTTTTCTCTGCTATCAGACAGCCTTTTCTGACAGGAAACCACTGTTATATCAGTCAGATATCGCTCTCTCCAAACCAACCAAAGTCCATAGGTGAAATCAGTCATTTTCTCTTGCATATTACGTGGTTTACCGCTGCTTCAATCTGTAAGTTAGTTTGTGTTGTTGTGTGACTTTGGTGAATCTTTTTAAAATATGAAAATCGGACAATAACACAGACTAATTAACAAGTCGAGGTAGTGGTAGACCAGCAACTGTTTTGTTTTGTATGGAGTTTGGTTTGAGTTAGGAGGGAGCAACATTTGGCTTATGTAACAGTGGTTTGTGGTCTGAAGAAGCTGCCTGATGTCAAAATAAAGAAATAAAAATATTCCAAATATAGCATACATTTAAACTGATATTGTTTTTTTTTTAGGTGGGCCTTTATACAAGTGGCTAAAATAGGCCTTCTTTGTGGGGTTTGCCGGACAGCATCTGCTATAGCTAATACACTGATTATGATAAGTATCTCCTACAGCCCTGCATCAAATAATCTGAACTGTCCCTTTAATAATACAATACCGGCCTCCTGGTTGAAACTGTAAAATACAGGATGCTGTGACATTATTATATATATATTTATAATATTTTAAGATGCTCTTATTTTGAAGTTGTCCTCCTTAACACTTCTCTTGATTTCTTCTTTTTGAGAACCACAATAAAAAAAAAACTAATCAATCACATTTCTCTTGTTCTGTAAAGCTACAGAACTATGCAATTAAAGCCAATATTGGACAGCCTGACAATTCTCTGTCTTTTGCTTGAATTGACTGAGCTATATTTTATTTTTATCACGATTGTTTACACTTGCATGCCTAGAAATAGACATACTTCATACAGAAGTGCGGGTTGGAAGAAAACACTGCTGCAGACTGGCAGAAAACCAGCAGACTAACATCCAGCTGAAGGAACAGGTCATGTAATTCACAGCTTATGAGTTTATTATGGATGTTTTATGGGAAGAACACAATTCATTAGCCGACAGTTGTGGTTGCATTTTGCTGATGTTGGTATGTGTAAAACCATAGATCGTAATAGACAATGTGATCCTCAATTAGTGAGAAGAGGAAACTCATTAGGAAACAATTACAGTCACACATTCCTGCGAGTCCCCACAGAGCAGTCTCACTGGCTGTCCCAGGCTACAGAATAAAAACCTGGAACGGAGTAAAGTGAAATTTTCATTCCCCCGCACCTGTGATTCCTCCTCCAGACGTCTCCGCCAGCTGCAGCCCCTTAAAGGCCGGAGGTAATAGTTAAATTTAAGTATCTATTATGGATAAAATAGCAAATGGTTTTCGGTGTAAAGGTACCTTGTTTAGCCTGTTGCCACCGTGACCTGGACATGGCTGAGAGGCAGAAAATGGATGGATGGATGGTTGGGATATTCTGTGCTCTTTTCGGGAGACAGAGAAGAGCCATGTTCAGCCCTAACAGGGTCAGTAGAACTGAAAATAGCATTCATGTTGTCGCTTGCCTCCAAATGTGCAGTTTTTCAATGTCAGCTGTTGAAGTTTATACACAATGAAGACGAGTAAAATCTACAGCGTGGGAGACCAGGGAGTGTTGTAAGACTGGGTTTGTTGTTAACACCGTCAGTTTGACCAGTTAGTCCAATTGCCTATACTTCTGCTGTGCACGGGATGCTTTAGCAACCCCAAATGTCAGTATTTAATGATTCTGACTAATTTACTGATTCTACCTTTAAATTGTTCACTTCATTCAAAACTGTTTATTCTTTATTCTTCAATACATCTCTTTCATAAATTGGATTGTGTGGATCATAAATCATTAAAATGCCTCTCATTGTTACATCTATCCACAGCTAGTGTTACAACTCACCCCAGTAGTGGGGTAGGTTGTAACAATGGAACTTTTTGTCCTTGACATTAACTCACATAATCTCATTGTGTAGACTTCATTTTTTTTTTATTTTTTGGAGTCGACAAATATGGATACCCTGTATCAACGTTTGAGAGATCTAGCATGAACAACCACTGAGTTGCTGATGTTAGTCTAGTCTCCCCTACTTTACTATATTTAGTACTCACCATTACACACAGATTAATCTATAGCTTGAGGATTTTTTTTAAAGCTATTATTCTATGTATCCTCTACATGTTACTACCATCCCCAGTCTCCCCTACACAAATATTATAAAAGATAATCCTGAAAAACTCCATACTAAGGTAGCATTTACTGTCATTAAAAAACTGAATTTTAGTGTGGGTCCTCACAGTTGACTACAGTTCATGTTTGACTGAGACCAAACCAACAACTCCCAGAGAAAAGAGTCAACAGGACATATACTATGAATTCATACTGTAAGAAAAGAGCATGAAGTAGACTTGAGGTGCCCTTTAAGTGGTCAGTCACGTGGCCTTGTTTGCTGTGTTCACTGTGCAAACATGATTATTGGCAGCCGCAGCATTCGACATCACACCTTACTGAAATGAATGACAACAACACATGACACTATTTTCTCAGCTGAATCTGTGCTTTTGGAAATGTAGCCATGAGGGAGAGTGACATTTTCTATTCTGTGTCTCATTTGCTAAACATAAATTGTATGTTGTCATCTGATAATACCTTATCACTCTGGGCAGTGATTTGAATGCTAAAAGCTTGTGTTGCCTTTAAAGCGATGTTGTGGAGTCACCCTGGCATTTCCTCAAGGAAAAAAAAACGCACGTAAAATGCAGACACAGGAAAAAAAAAAGTCATTTTCTGCAACTAAGACTGAATTATCCAAGGTGAATTCATTTGTGGTCGTGTAGATTTTTTAAAATCATGTTTGTCATACAGAACAGTGGTTCTCAAACTTTTTAAAATAAGGAACCCCCTTTGAAAAAGATTTCAGCCAACTGCCCCCTGACAAATGCAAAGCATTTCTGGTAGGGAAAAAAAGCCTATGGGTTTCACCAGCAAAGATTAACTTAGGTTTAAAATTTGTAAATTCAGATTTAAAATTAAGCAGCGCTCGTTTACACAATTAAAAAGAAATCTTTGTGAAGTAAATCCAAATTTAGTGACAAACTGAAATTGAATTGAGTGTAATCAATATGCGGATGCTTACTTACCCAAATTAAAATAAATAATTCTACATTTGAGAGCTGTAGGGACCTAGTAAGTATTAAAGAGGAGAGGAAACAGTAATAAACACATTGCATCGTTTTATAGTTATAGTTAGCTAGTTAGAGCTAGAGTTTTCTTAAAGAGAGGATTAAATGTAAACTTACTTCATTTTAAGCCAGTTTAACAACAAAATTTAAAGTTAAACCATGATTTAATTAGGTTTAAAACTTAATCCCCGTTGATGCAATCCGACCTATGAGAAGAGGTACAATACAGCGCTGTGCCATCAGTTTCTGGTTTATCAAATAGTTTTATTAAACATCTCTTGCTTTCTTTCTCCCTTCCTTCTCCATGTTTTCAGCTGTATTGCTGCCATGTTTCAAACACAAATCCATTTTCTTGTTTTTCGTCTGTGATTCAGTATGAAAGAAACTGACTTCCGGCTCACAGTGAACATGATTGTGTTTATTGTTTTCTTCTTCTGTGAGGCTTTATGGAGGGTGTCAGTCTACGGAAGTTAACAATTGCACTGAAAAAAGGAATATTGAATAATAATATGAGGTTTATTGACTTTAGATTTAGATTTTTTTTTTAAATTATTGTCCGCTGCAGTAGTCCAAAGTACCCCTAGGGTTAATTTTACCCCCCATCTGAGGAACACTGTTTGGAAAATTGGTTTCATACAAATTCAAATATCTCATCCAAAACATGGCTTATGTTTCCAGGACTACAAAAGAAAAAAAAAAAAAACAATAGAAAGGGATTGAAAAGATAAGATGGCAACAGCAAGTTTAACCTTGTTAAAGTAATGAGCGAGGCCATATGTTGAGGTACAGTTATGTGATAAAAGGCGTTGATTGAAGGCATTGTGGATTGAAATGTGCTCACCAAATTAGCACTAAATTAAGCTATATCTACCACATATTATTTTAACTCCAAGTTGAATATTTCTTGTGCTTTCAGAAAATACAGAATATCTTGTTGTAATTAGTACTTGAGGGATATTTTCTTGTTAGAAACTGGCAAAAATGTTCGCATGATATGAATGCAGTATTATGAACATGAAGAGACTGAGGGTCAGGGACATTGTTGAGGAGTCTCGTTCTCTTAATTAAGAGACACTTTCCTATTTTAATTTGTTTCTTTCTCTGTTTTCCCACCAGTGACCATACCCAACATCAATTTTATTTTTTTTTGTAATTACAGGACACATCTATGGCACCTCAGTCTGAGGGTATGAGTCACTGTGTTGTAGACCGATGATTAAAACTGTTAAGTGGGAGTATTTTACATAAAAGAGTAGCTGCAACAATGACTGCACACCTACAGAGTGATCTTAGTATTTTGACAGTGTAAAGCAGTGTAATTTAGCAGAGGGGTCTTTGTTTGCTGTCTCTCTGTATCTTTGTTGGATGCAGTAAAGTACATTTAGTAGTTCTTCACACTATTTTGGTGTTACCAAGACTGCACAAGGGGCTTGAGCTTTTTAATGTAACCTGTGGTCTCAGTATTTTTCTTCAGGACAGGTTTAAAGATTCTCTAACAAATACGGTTTTAATGATTTAACAATCATGTTTTAATGGAGTGTGTATTTTCACGCAGGTGAGAATAGGCACATGGCAGCTGTTCACACCCCACCCCCTTAGTCTAGCTGCAAATAGCGACAAATTTGCTGCAAGCAAGATGCTGCAGTGGGTGAATGGATTAAGTACTGGACTCTCCTGTGGTACAGTGTGGCTTGAGTCCTATCCTAGGACAGTAGGATTTTAGTGTAGTAGGAATTTGGTGTTTTTAGACTTAATTGTTTCATTATTTATAGATTTTTAAATGCCTATTTTCAGTTTTCAGTCACAGTTTGATTAGGCGAGTTTAGGGAATGAAACTACTTGATTAGATTTAAGAAAAGATCATGGTTTGTCTTTGCCATGCAGGTGTAAATAGCCATTGTGGCTATGAACACCTGGATGCTTCTCTGTGCCATGGAAGGCTATATACACCCAGGTGTAAATACCCTCATTGGCTATTCCATCCTGGGTGCAAATAGCCACATTGGCTATTGAAATAACATCTGCAGGCATTTTAGACTAAGTTGAATTATTATTTACAGTTTTAAATTGTTTTCAGTTGCAGTTTGTTTAGGTTTAAGAAACAAAACTACTTGCTTAGGTTTAGGAAAAGATTGTGGTTCATGTTTCCCATGAAAGTATAAATAGCCACATTGGCTATTTACACACTGGGTGAAAATAGTATTGTTGGCTGTGGACGTCTGCGTGCTAGTCTCTGCCATGTTAGGCTATATAGACTTGACTGTAAATAGCCACACTGGCTATTTACACCCCACGTGCAAATAGCATTGTTAGCTATGGACACCTGATTGCTTGTCTCTGCAATGTTAGTTTATATACACTTGGAATTGAAGATGCACAGATTAATAGTGAAAAAAAAAATCTTATTCCTCCAGCTACATTAGTCAAAGTGTACTATGTAGAAATTGTGATTATTAAATATGGTTAAGTACATCATTCCTTGGCTACTATGCCTCTGTTAAATACTGCATATAAATGCATTAAGGAACACAAGGAAAAACAAGTATAAATCACTGAAATAATGCATGTTCTAATTTGCATTTGGTGGCTCAATGGATGGTTTTATCATTGCTCAGGAATCTCACACTAGAACCCTGACTATGTGAATAATATCTAAGATGGATTTGAACAAATGTTCTGCAGGAGACTTGTCAACTAAACCGCCTTTTTTCTGAATCTCTGTTACATTTTCATGCAGCAGAGAATCAGTCAAGTAGTCCGCTAACTTGTGAGAATGACTAATTAGCCACATCCTCTTCATAAATGTGAAGCTGCTTGGCTAATGCATGACAAAAACTGCCATGTAGAAGCTTGACCTTTAGGATGACACATTAGAGCCTCAGTATATATGTTTGGATTTTCTTGCTGTCGTCCCTCTTGTCACGAGCTGTCTTCACTGCCAGAGTCATAATTACAAGTAGAAATAAATGATATAAATTTGCAAAAAGATGTGGTCACTTTATGCACTATATAGAATCATTATACGTCTCATACTTGACTGGAGCCTCTTTGAAGAATCTTACAGCTGGATAAGAGATGTGTGATAACACGCCTCTGAGGTAATGGTATCTAATTGCTTGTCACTTATTAAAAATAGTAATCTCATTGGCTGTTATAAACAAACTCTTCAAAGCTGTGACTGCTGGGTCTTGCAGTAATATATGTCAGCTGGTTACTATGTATACATTCGAAACGGAGGCAAGGAAGAAAGAAATACTGTAAAGAGAATAAGTGACACACTTGGAAATAAAATTGCTAACTAGAATCATACAGGGTTCTTTGGCTTGTGCCTATGGGAGAATCCTTTTGGTTCCTGGTATAACTTTTTGCAAAGGTTCCACCCAGAACCCTTTCAGACAGCTCTACCTATACCACAACATAAATGGTTATACCTAGAACCATCTGTGAAAGGTTTCACCCAGAACCTCCTATGAGAGGTTCTACAGAGAAACCTTCTGTGGTGTAATGATTACACCTAGAACTTTCTATGGGGGTTCTTTCCAGACCCGCTCCACCTTTTAAGGGAGCAAGAAACCACCCAGGGGGTTCTACCAAGAATCTTCTTAGATTTCATGGGTTTTATCTTGAACACACTCAGGGGGTTCTACTGGGAACCCTTTTGTAATCAAAGGGTTTGTATCTAAAACACTCCAAGGAAGTTCTACCAATAATCCTTTTGTATTCAAAGGGTATTAGCTAGAACACACTCAGTGGATTCTACCGGGAACCTTTTCATATTCCAAGCATTTTAGCTAGAACACACCAAGGGGGTTCCACTGAGAATCGTTTTAGATTCCAAGGGTTTTATCTTGAACACAGTTGGGGTTCTACCAAAAACTCTTTTGTATTCAAAGGGTTTTATCTCTTACACGGTCAGGAAGTTCTACCAGGAACCTTTTTATATTCTAAAGGTTTTAACTAGAGCCCACCTTTTTATGGTATGAAGAACAGTTGTGAAGGATTTCAACAGTCTTTGAAGAACTCATATTCCAAAAAAGGGTTCTCTTCTTAATGAAACCTGTAATCTTACAAAGAACCCTTGACAAACTGTTTCTTCAAAGAAGAGTTCTTCAGAAACAAATGGTTCTGGGTAAAACTTTAGCCCTCAGGGAAGAACCCTTTTGGAACCCTTATTTCTCAGAGTGTAGGCTGCAACAACTTTTTTTGTCATGATCCATTTATTTATTTAATTATCTGTCTCATTTGATGAACTACTATGAACTATAAATACTAAACACATAACATGTTGTACCAATAAAAATATTGAAACTGAAAAAAACTGAATTGCTTAAACGACTCAGGAGATCCTCAGACATACATGCGCTTTAAAAATTCTCTTGAGCTACTATACAGATGAACTTTAAGTACATGTACTCCCTGTCAAATATATACAACCCGGTTCGACAGGATCTGAAAAAGCGCTGGTGTTGGAGTGCATGTCAAGTATCTCATAACTTGCCATCCCTTGCACAAGGTCAAATCAGCCGGCGCGCTGAGCAGGAAAGGATCTTGCTCAACTTTCTTGCCTGGGTTCGCAGCCGTCTTTGACCAGGATCCATTTCAGCCACTGCAGGCAGGCTCCTGGCTCTCACATCAGTAAGGAAAGAGAATGGGGAGGGAATGTTTGACCTTTTTCGGTGCACGGTCTGGAAAGTGATATGTGATTCAAATGTGCCAGGGAGAAGAAGAAAAAATGAAGAGAGACGGAATGCAAAGGGAGAGAGCAAATTACAGTCAGAGCCGTGAAGGTATGAAGACAGAAGTAGTGTTTCTTATAAGGGATATCTTGCACTTTTAGCGTCTCAAAAACTCTAATCCACCCAGGATATCTTCGTCTGATCAAACAACGTGTCAATCACTGTTGAAAGGATTATTATGAATGGCATTATACTTCTCAAATGCCAACCGGCAAGGCAGTAAAAGAGGTGCTGGGTGCATGCAAAATGTCCTTTAAATGGTTTTGCAATAATTAGAAATGCTCAGGAGTGACCGTGGCTTGTCTATGCCATATGGTTAATCAAAAAGCTTACCTTCAGTAAGCATTTAGATTTAAACTTATAAGCCAACAGCTGTAAAGTTCTGTCCCTGAACATATCAAAGTACCTTGTTGCTACCTTGTTAAGTGATATAACATCCGCTCCTAAAGGGGATTCAAAGTTCTGATTTCACTGAAATCCCTTTCAAAAAATATGAAAAAAACATTTCCTATCCAAATTTTCACTCCCATGTATCTAATTTTTTTAAGTTGGAGATGCTGATTAGAAGCTCTGATTAGTATTCCGGGTCCACAGCATGTGTGATGCCAATTATCCACTGGGTCATTACCACTCTTGAGAGAAGTCGCGCTGCCAAAAAGGTTTTAAGGGAAAAGGGCCTAAATTTTCATCAGCAGTTGCAGTGGCTCTTTTGTGGTATTGACAAGTCACAAATGAAACCAATGTACTCAGAGGGATGAAAAAAGACTGAGCTGAGACAGAGAAATAGAAAATGGTTGCTTTCTATTTATACACTGGCAAAACATTATAAGTAGGTGATGAAAAAAGGACTCTCTAGCATCTTACACGTCTGACTCAAAATATAGCTTAAATAAACAACAGTTTCCACAGGAGAGTTTTGGTCATGAGTTAAAGAACTCAAAAGATTTTTTTTTTTAATGCACAAGTACAATTTTAAATGCTAATGCTCGCTTTAGCTGGCAGGTGGTACAGTATCACAAGCAGCAGCTCATGTGATAATAGCCACACTGATTTTTTTTCTGTGTGAGTCAGCTGATTCCAGGAACTGAGGTGGGAAATAAAGGGTAAAAAATAAGCATTAACTACAGTTGTTGTTTCTTATAAGGCGACACACAGCATATTCGTCAGTAGTCCTTTAGATGTTATAATGGATTTGGATAATTAGAGTCCTTCTGGCTGAATTACTTTGGATTTTTTTGAACATGCACACACAGTGGAAAGAGACAACACTGAAGTTCAAACTCTCACACTCTAAATGAGTGTTTCTCACACAGAGGAGTTTTTCCTCACTTGTACTAGTGAAGGCCATGACTGAGAATAATCGAAATTTAACTTTTTAAAATTGAATTTCGGGAACTTGTTGTACTTCTGTCCAAACTTCATCATAAAGGGCTAGTTCTGAGTTTTTGAACTGGAGTTGTATGAGACTCTTATTCATAGTCAGTGTATTACCCACAGTAGATGGCAGTCGGCATGCCAACAAACTGGAGAAGCTCTCGCTCTCTCCACAGCAACCAGACTTCACTGGGAAAAACAGTAATGTTACCTCACAGAACAGGGGGGTTGCTGGTCTACTGCTGCCTCTATTGGTTAGTTTGCTATTGCTGTTGCATGACTTTGGTGAATCTGAACTAACCTTTTAAAACGCCAAAGTCACACAATAACACAAACAGACTAACCAAACTAGGCAGTAAAATTACTGTTTTTGAATCTGGTGGAGGGACGAGAGCAATACAGCTTCAGTTTCTCATTGGAAATGGCTGTGTGATAGCAAGGTAAAGTGGGAAAAATATTCAAAATATAGTGTGCGCTTAAACTGATTGATTTTTTAATGTGACTAAAGTATTTTTTTTTCTGCAGACTCTGTCTATAGCAGTGCGCAAACTAGCCAACAGAGAAAGAATTTCAAACCAAATGGTATATGTCCTCAGAATTTGTTTTCTGTATTCTGGTGACTTAAAAAAAAAAAAACTGCAAAAAGGCACCTGCAGATGATAAATTTATTAGCTGGAAATTTATTGGTTGGAAAACACAATGAGATCACTGCATTTAGTCAAATTTCCAATTTCCCAATAACACAGAAAATGAAGTTTTTACCAATGTTTTTCTAAGTGTATGTTAGGCTGCTCTTAGAAAAAATGGGTCCATTTCATTTAAAGGTTTTGGTAAAAGGCAGGAATCTTTTCATACTGTCTAAAAATTGCTTCAGAGTGTTTCTTTCTCCATTTTTCCTCTCCAAGTCATTCACTGAAGGGGACGATGTGCGAGCAGCTCTCTTTCGCATCACATGCATGCCAGGAAACGACATTTGGTGTAGCAGTATTATTCTCTGTGTGGAAACGGTAACAAAAGATGTGAAAATTTGTCACAAACCATGTAAAATACAGGAAAATTTTGACCCCGGTAGGAAACCAGGAGAGGGTAATGAAAAACTCAAGCCTCCCGTGAAAACCAGCTATGATAGGTACCTCATAGAACGACACTTCAGAACCTCTGAACTATCCCTTTAAAGAACTCCATTACAGCTGTAAACAGTATTCTCAGTGAGAATATCCTCATAATTTAAACTCACTGGGGATGGTCATATTAAACCATCATGTTCCAGCAACAACAGCATTCTCTCTGTGATCTTCTTTTTCACACAATTTTACCCCAAATTCAAGCATGAGCAAGTAATTTCTTTAATGTATAATTAAAAATGTTCATATTTAAATGTTAAGTTCTGATAACTGTTTTATTAAGGGAATATAAACACAAGCAAACTGCGTCTTAAAGCTGTTCCACATTCAGCTTTCAGTTTACTGCGGCTTGGCTGAGTATCAACACCAAAGTTGCGACACCAACTGTTTAAATTTTCCAGCACCAACTCCTCAGACCTTGTTTAAGTTAGAAAATACATAAATTACCTGTTTGACCTTGTACTTTAATGGACAGGAAAGATAAACATATTTGTTCCTTGTATTATTCATGAAGCCAATTCAACAGCACGAACAAGTCAATAAGTCAGTGTGAGAATCAAACCAAGGTGAATAGTGTGATTGACTACGCCTGGTATATAGGGAATCATAGGGCCTTAGGTTTGGACCCTTCCCTTAGGCTCCTTCTCTTGGATGTGAGATTGTAGGAGGTACACCACAAGACCTAGAGCATATATTAGCATGCTACATTATTCATCACTTGTCAGTAACTTGACTGGCAGAAACATTAGCTGCAGCCAGCTCAAAACAGACTAAATAAGGAGATAACAAACCTGAGAGACAGGCTAAATTTGGAATTAGGAGCTGTGCAGTTGCTGCATTTGCTGATTTTAGTCCCTTGTGGTGTCTGAGTCAAGGTCATGTGATACATAATCACAGGAGAAACCAGTAATAATAAGAAAGACTCCTCGGTTCATGACGTTCAGCTTATCTTTAAGGTGACATAAATAAGATTTTACTGACCCATGACCATAATACATCTGTGGAGGGTTGATAGAGTTAGTGATCAATACCGGGGTCTTAACAATTGCTTCACAAGATGTGGAGATTTCTGGCTTTATTTCTGTCCAGTGCTCCCAATCACAGTGCAATCACCCCCACGCTAACGCACACAAACACCTGAGAGACCTGGCAATGTTGGAAAACTCTATTAAATGAGGAATATATAATACTCTTGCTGTAATAAACCATAAAATAACAGTGATATAACATCAAGATTAAGGAAGCACGCTAAGATGCTAAGTTGAAATGCTTCTCCGACAACAACGCTGCAGCTAGTGCAGTTAATTAAACTTAAAATTTCTGGTATTTATTTGCAAAACACTTAAGAAAAAACACAGAGTTCAATCAACTCATTAAATTATGTTTCAAAAGAAACATGATCAGCATATTAGCAGATTTCCCAGCATGCATTATTTGACTGCAAAAGGAAATCAAATTTGCTTGTAGTGTTCGTCAGTGTGACTAAAGAACTGTTGGTTCAACTTAATATCTTAAGCTCAAGTACAACTGAATTAATATCGAGTTTATTTATTTATTTGTTTTGAGTCATTATAAAATAACTCCAAGTTCAAATTCTGTCTACTCAAAATTTTAAGCCAGCCCGAATACTGTTTTTTTTTTTTTTAGTCTCCTTTAAAATTTCAATTCCAGTCCAGAACATTTGCTTTTGTTTGCCTCTTTCACATTTATTAGAATTACAATTCATGCAGAATGTTCACCCAACATTGTAATTAAAAAAAAAAAAAAAGAAAAAAGTTGAGAGAACTTATAATTTTAATACCCTTACTAGATTTCTGAGTTTTGAATCAAACTGAAACTCTTACATTATGATAAATTTAATGAGTTTTGCCAACCTGTAATCTTTTGTTGAGATAATTTACTTCTCTTCCTCAAATAAACTTCAATCTCTGAGTTTTAGAAACTGCTGAAAAGTTATATTTCAAAAATTCTTCACATTGAACTCTGAACCTCATTTATCATTATTTGAGTGCTTGAAAATTAAATGGCTACAACTGAAAATATTTAATATTAATCATTATTCTCTTTCATCTCAGTGAGTTTATTCAACAATTTTTGAAATACAATTTTGGGGAGGACTCAGATTCACATTTAGGCCCATCTAAAGAAAATAGTTAATTGTCTCAACAAATCTTTTTAAGCTCTTCAAGGCTCTATTAACCCAAACTCTATTAAAGTAAGTTTCCCTATTTTCTTAACCTTAGTTTGTGAGTTAGTGTCTGTTTATGAGTCATAAGAAATCATTAATAATCTTTTAGAAGGAGCTGATGTTCATAAAAATTGAACAACATGTTAATAGCCTTACTGCCTGAGTCACTAAACTCCAACTCCAGAGTGTGCATTTTCAGAATGCAGTATTTTGGATGATTAAATAGGGTTTTCAATCTATTTAATATAAAGTCCATGGTTCCAAGTTGCTTTTTCGACTGCAGAACTCATTTTTGAACACTCGGGTATGACATATTGCTCCTTTAAATCCAAACATAAATCCAACCCACACACATGCACTTCCAGCGAGCAAATAAGAGCAAGCGATGAGCTCCTAATGACTGCAGCTGACCAGCAGAGCAAGAAAGTGTTTCACCACTGTAGACAGTCATGTTGTCACTTTTTCCTCTACATCAGGGTGTCAGACTTTAAACTGAAGTGACAGATCACTCCTTTAGCTGATCTCTCCCTGGTGAAAGACATTGAAGGCTGGATCCAGAGGCAGAAAGGTCAGGCCACCAGGTTGGTTGCACTAATGGACTGCTGACCAGGCAATAAGCCAGCCTCTCAGGAGACATTTGCAGCCTAGTTCTCACCTCAACACTGTGGGTCCCATGTCCTTTACATCGCTCGCCATCACCAGTTGCCAGCGCCAGGGCTTTCTTCTCACTTTTGCTGTCTCTTCATTCACACTCTGCTGCTGACAGAGTCACTCATTGTGTCATTTATTTATCCTGTGGTCACTTGATGAAGAGCATGAGGCTAAGTTTTGCTTCAGAAATGTGTAGCTGGCTGTTTTTTTTCTGGAGCATCACATTTCAGGCATTTGTGTAGGAGCACCTCAAGATGGCAGTGTTCACCATGGCAGCCTTTGAGCTCAACAGCTTGCCTTTCTCAGCAGCACAGGCAAAAAGCCGTGGCTGAAATTGAGGGTTATCTACTGCATTGAAATTAAGTAATGATTGGATGGCAGTTGGTATTAAATGATGGCTGGGATCCTTTATGGCTGAGTCTTGATTTCCATTTGATTAAATCTGCTGTTTTCCAGTTACCTCGTGTCACTTTAAGCTTCAGCTCCACAGTTTAAGCCTCCTCTTGTTGCTTTGAAACAAGTTAAGATGATCTGCGGTTATTCCAAAGTCACATCACAGGATCCTCAGATCATCACCAGGCAGGAAACTTAAAAAAAAAGGAAACGGAATTCACCCCATTACGCATAAAGAGAGCTCGCACCACATGCTGCTGTGTATAGCTTTGATGACGGGGATAACTGTCAAGGTTATTTCTCTGGACAAATGCTGATGACTGGCTACAGGGTGCCAAGTGTGGCGTGAATATGCAGTCGTGCAAACATACTTAGACAACGGCTTCTCTGTCTGGAGTGTGATTATTAGTGACTCTCAGACACAAAGCTCGTATTGTCCATGCCTTTTCTAATGTGCTTCACTCTTTTTGGCTCTTTACGTCCACCCCAATTAGTGCAGCCTACCTGACAACAGCCTAACAGGTTGCGTTTGATGCGTCCCTTTAGAGCCAATGACTGCTATCTGCCTTTATATAATCACCCACAGTGGAAAAGCTACAGAGGACACATTCTTTTTTTTTTTTTTTCTTTTCTCTATATTATCATCAGCAGCTCTAGCAGCTTCATCATCATCATCACCGTCGTCATCATCATCCCCCCTCCAGCCCTTTTGGTTAAGCGCCTCTCTGCAGCCTGCAGCATCTTCACGGAGCATCTCTCCACCACCGCGGCGCGGACAACCCCTCCGGTTCCTCCGCCTGTTAAGTGACGTGACTCCGGGCCAATCCTGTTGCCGCTCCGGCTGCCGACGCCACTGAGAGAGAGGGGCGGTGTCCAATGACGAGGTCGGCTGGGTTGGAGGTGGGGGGTGGTGGAGAGGAGTCGCTGTGGTGTACTTCACCACCCCTCCTATGGGTTTACACAGAGTTAGTGCAAGATATTCTGCTCTGGGAGTGAGAGTGCAAGGATAAACGGCACATCCACGCTGCGCATCGGTGTCACACCGCACAGCCTGTATAATACTGAGGCTGGACATGAAGTGGGATCGACTCTGAGATTTTTTTTTCATGATCTTTTTCTTTTTTTTTTCTTTTAACCTTGTGTGTCTCTCCGCCGGCTGATTATTGATGCTGCTCCGTGAACTTGAATCATGACGGGACACGAGTGTCTCATCTTGCGTTCACCTCGTCGGCGCCTTCACCTTAACAGGTAGCCAGGAGGGGGGAGAAAAGAAGAAGAAGAAGAAGAAAAAAAAAGAGCAAACACCGGCTATTTTGGGACGTGTACACGGGAGATGAGATTTGATTTTGGGAGCCGTTTTAATGGAAGACACCACAAACCACTGACCACCTGGCTGTGTCTGCTGGAGAGCGCCGCTCATCACCGCAATCACCGCAGGTCGCACAATTAGATCCTGTCCATTCCTGAAGTTAAATGGGGGAAACGGAACTGCGACATATGCAGCCTCTAATTTACCCCAGTTTGTGCGACCAGCTGCTTTTACCCAAAACCTGTTCGAGAGTCTGATTACTCCTCCTGCGGGGCGATTATTATTTCTTTTTTTTTTTTTTTTCTCACTGAGGAGGATATCTTTACTCGAATAAGCTCGCAGGCACACTGGATGAGAAGACTATGAGCTGACACACTCCAGTTTTTCCTCCTGCTGCTGCTGTAACGGATTTGGGTATGTACAGATAAAGAATAAGGTCTCAGTTGCCCACTAAGAATAAGAAAAAAAAAATCTGACTCGGGCTTATTTTGTAGGCTTCATTCATGCGTATGGAGCCCACACAGAGCTCTTTAATTTTGGCAATTTAAGTGTAAAATTAATAAGGCTGTGTAATGTGTTGTGAAGTTTCGTGGCCGTGGGGGTTTGAGGCGCTGGAAAATTCTTAGTGACCATAAAAATGTGGAGGATTTAGCCAGAAAAACGGGAGCAACAGACATGAATGGCTGCCTAAATGGTTGCTGCAGTGTTTTTGTTGATTTTTTTTTTCTTCTTCTATGAATTGTTGATTAAGGGCCTTGGGCAGATTTAATAGTGAATCATTAAAAAAAAAAAAAATGAACAGCTGACTGTAATATATTTAATTCCTGTGCATGGTAAAGTTATTTCACTGAAGAGAAACTCTCATGTATTTGTAGGTTTGGAAGAAGATTCCTGCCATCACATGCAAGGGAGTTACTGCCTTGCATAGAGAGAAACCTTTGAGTTGTGAAGGCTGGAAACACATTCACACTGTCATGGATCTAAAAGACTATTACCTGTTGGGCGCCCTGCTTGCCTGCGTGTGGCTAGATCCTTCAATAGCCCAAGAGCTAATCTACCCCATCAGAGAGGAGTTGCAAGAAAATGTCCTCATTGGAAACATACCAAAGGACCTAAACATTTCCCACACAAACGCTGCCACTGGAGCAAGTGCTAATCTGGTGTACCGGCTCGTCTCCAAGGCGGGAGATAACCCGCTGGTGCGCGTTCTGAGCAGCACTGGCGAGATATTCACAACATCAAACCGAATCGACAGGGAGAAGTTGTGCCCCGGCCCCTCGTTTGAGGACAGCGAGTGCTCCTTTGAAATCGAAGTGGTCATCCTGCCTAATGATTATTTCAGGCTGATTAAGATCAAAATAATTGTCAAAGACACAAACGATAATGCCCCCATGTTCCCGTCCCCTGTGATCAACATCTCCATCCCAGAGAACACGCTCATTAACAGCCGCTTCGCCATCCCTTCCGCCACTGACCCGGACACGGGCCCCAACAGTGTCCACAAATACGAGCTGATCAACGGGCAGAGCGCCTTCGGCTTAGACATAGTTGAAACGCCTGAGGGGGAGAAGTGGCCCCAGCTCATTGTGCAGCAGAATCTGGACAGAGAGCAGAAGGATACATATGTGATGAAGATCAAAGTGGAGGATGGTGGCAGTCCGCAGAAATCCAGCACCGCCATCCTCCAAGTCACAGTCACAGATGTGAATGATAACAGACCGGTGTTTAAAGAGGGTCAGATAGAGGTGCACATACCTGAGAACTCGCCTATTGGCACGTCTGTGGTGCAGCTCCAGGCCACAGACGCAGACATAGGGGCAAATGCAGAGATTCGTTATGTGTTCGGGACTCAAGTGTCCCCTGCTACCAAAAGACTCTTTGCATTAAACACAACATCTGGCCTAATTACAGTGCAGAGGCCCTTGGACAGAGAGGAGACTGCTATTCACAAGCTCTCTGTTTTAGCCAGTGATGGCAGCTCCAGCCCTGCCAGAGCTACTGTTACCATAAATGTGACTGATGTTAATGACAATCCACCCAATATAGACCTGAGATACATAATCAGTCCCATTAATGGCACTGTTTTCCTCTCTGAGAAGGATCCCATCAATACCAAGATAGCTCTCATCACCGTGTCAGATAAAGACACTGACATCAATGGCAAGGTCATTTGTTTCATCGAGAAGGATGTGCCCTTCCATCTCAAAGCTGTGTATGACAACCAGTATCTGTTAGAGACGTCTGCACTGCTCGACTACGAAGGCACCAAGGAATACAACTTTAAAATAGTAGCCTCTGACTCTGGGAAACCAAGCTTGAATCAGACTGCCTTGGTGAGAGTGAGGCTGGAGGATGAGAATGACAACCCGCCTGTTTTTACTCAGCCAGTTATTGAGCTGGCTGTTATGGAGAACAACAAACGCGACCTGTTCCTCACTACCCTCAGCGCCACGGATGAGGACAGTGGCAAAAATGCAGAGATCGTCTATCAGCTGGGACCGAATGCATCGTTCTTTGATCTCGACCGCAAAACGGGGGTCCTGACCGCATCCAGAGTGTTTGACCGAGAGGATCAGGATCGGTTCCTCTTCACTGTAACAGCGAGAGATAATGGGACACCCCCTCTGCAGACGCAGGCAGCCGTCATTGTAACTGTGCTGGATGAAAATGATAACAACCCCAAGTTCACACACAACCACTTCCAGTTCTTTGTGTCTGAGAATCTTCCTAAATACAGCACTGTGGGGGTGATAACTGTGACAGATTCAGATGCTGGAGAAAACGCTGCTGTTTCTCTCTCCATACTGAATGACAATGAGAACTTTATCCTGGATCCTTACTCCGGGGTGATAAAATCTAATGTGTCATTTGATCGGGAGCAGCAGAGCTCCTACACTTTTGATGTCAGGGCTGTGGACAGTGGCAGGCCGCCTTGCTCCTCAGCTGCCAAGGTGACCATCAATGTCATCGATGTGAACGACAACACCCCCATCGTCATCTACCCCCCCTCTAACACGTCTTTCAAGCTCGTCCCTCTGTCCTCTATCCCAGGATCTGTGGTAGCTGAAGTGTTTGCTGTAGATGGTGATACGGGGATGAATGCAGAGCTGAAATACACAATAGTGAGTGGGAACAACAAAGGTCTGTTCAGGATTGACCCTGTCACGGGGAATATTACTCTGGAGGAAAAACCAGCAGTGACTGACATAGGCTTACACAGATTAGTGGTTAATATCAGTGACCTGGGTTATCCCAAATCTCTCCATACTCTGGTGCTGGTATTTCTTTACGTCAATGACACTGTGGGCAACTCGACACTCATTTATGACCTCATCCGACGCACCATGGAGACCCCGATTGACCGAAACATAGGTGAAAGTAGTGAAACTTATCAAAGCGGTGACTATTTAACCATAATGATAGCCTTCGTCACCGGCGCCTTAGTGGTGATTATCGTCATTTTTGTCACTGTGCTGCTGCGCTGCCGCCATGCTTCCAGGTTCAAAGCTGCGCAGAGGAAAAAACAGGGCGCCGAGTGGATGTCCCCCAACACGGAGAACAAGCAGAACAAGAAGAAAAAGCGCAAGAAAAGGAAATCTCCAAAAAGCTCCCTGCTCAACTTTGTCACCATCGAGGGGAACAAGCCTGACGACCCTGCCCACGAGCCGATCAACGGAACCATCAGCCTGCCCACCGAGCTGGACGAGCAAGGGATCGGACGCTTTGATTGGAATGCCACCCCTACCACGACCTTCAAACCCAGCAGCCCCGACCTGGCCCGGCACTACAAGTCCGCCTCACCGCAGTCGGCCTTCCACCTCAAGGCCGACACGCCGGTCTCGGTGAAGAAGCATCATGTGATTCAGGAGCTCCCATTGGATAACACATTTGTCGGGGGCTGTGACACGCTTTCCAAGAGGTCCTCCACGAGCTCCGACCACTTCAGTGCCTCAGAGTGCAGCTCCCAAGGAGGGTTCAAGACGAAGGGGCCCATGCACACCAGACAGCAGGTAAAAGAGCACTTTTACTGGTCTATAAGTACTGCCTATAACTGCCCTGTTCCACAGTGCTAAAGTGCCAGTCTAGATTAGAGACTCACTCTAAGTTACTGTGAAGCAACAGAAAAGAGTACAGGAGACACACTGCTTCAGCAAGTTCCACTGTTTCTCAAACTTAAAAAAAAGAAAAAAGTAACTTGAACAACTGCTAAGTAATGGAGTTGACTATGGACTCAACAATCACACTTTTGGGGGATAATTATAGACTGATGTTTTGTCATTAATATCTATTTAAGTCATATTTAACAAAATGCAAGTGGGTGAGTGATTGCCTTGCCTTATTTTGTCTATTCAGCACCCAGGTTAGATCACTGGTAAAATGTACCAACATAACATTAATTGTGACTCAATGTTCTCTGTGAAAGAAACATTTTTTTCTTGCCTATCTACTCCGATTACTGTTTTCACCTCTAGATAAATGCTGCACACATTCTCCAAAAAAAACCAACAAAAAAAAAACCCTTAGCTGACTTTTCACCTCTCTCCTCATAAAACTCTTGAGTGTATTCATGTTTTTTGTTTGTTTCTTTGTTTTTGGTGTGTATTGTAATATCACAGAAAGACCTTTTATCAACACCTGCAGCAGTAACAACAGTCAATAATTAGTCTGCTGCTGCGGTGGTATTGTGAATGTCACTGTAGGCTTTGCCACATCATCTAAGCTTGAATTAAATGCCTCCTCTCAAAGCACACGAGCGAACTGAGTGAAGCTTGTCTGGAACTTGATACACATCCAATTCAAAAAGGATTAGCCAATAATGAGCCTCAAATTTCAACGTAATCCATGCTGCTTTTTATCAAAGCCTTATTAATTTTTCTGCTAATAAAGCAGCACTACACAACACACAGTTCTAATCTAATGGAACACACGTGGACAAATACGGGGAGCAGCAGAGAAGAGGAGAGGAGTGCAGGGGGAGAAAAAGGAGGCAAAGTGAGAGTGTTGTCAGTGGGTCAGGCTTGATGGGTGGTGGTACTGAACCTTTAGGTGGCACTGTTGCGCTGCATGGCACAGCCTGGCATCAAGCCAACCTGCAGTGGACTTATAAATGCAAGGGAGGAGAAGAAAGGAGTGAAACCTGTGTTGGTGTTCTTAGTGAAATACTCTTGCCTAATGATGTAGAAGCTGCACGGGGAAGATTGATAATGGCAGTTAGAGATGTGAGTGATAAGATCTATCCGGAAGAGAGAGTGGAATTACAGGGGTGACACTGTGTGCGACTCCTGTCGATGCATACCTCCGGGTCACTGCATCTGGGGTTGCATTTAATGTGTTTCTCTGTGAGTGGTAGCAGTCAAAAGAGGCATTCAGTTTGGCGTCATTTGCCAGGCGCCATTTGTGTTGTGTGTGTGGGTGTGTGTGTGTGTGGTTAGTGATGTGTGAGAGAGGCAAGACAAGGCGATGAAATGGGTGATGGTGGTGGTGGGGGTGGGGGTGGGGGCGGGGGGTGGACTCAACCTTAGAGGAGGACACATGAGGTATGACACTATGCTGTAAGCACAACTTCATTGATTCGCTCAGTCATCCCACAGTTCCATACAAGATTTATTGGGATCAATAATTCTAACAAACGATTCAAAGATGCACACAAACACAGCCAGCGTGTTCCATATAGTGCCATCGATAATATAAATAAATAATGCACTGTTGCAGATACCTTTGCTCACACATGTTCCCTTGAAATGTTCTGTACAATCTAATCAATATTTTTTTTCTATGTTCTTGTGTATAGCGTAAATGTTATTCTTGTAGAAGCTGAGGGTTGAAACTGACCTCAAGTTGTGCCTCAGTCTACTTTCTTTTCACTTCTTAAAAGGATAGTTCAGATAATTTGAAGTGGGGTTTTATGAGGCCTTACTCAGTGTATTACCTGCGCTAGATGGTAGGTACCAGCAGTGAGACTATGGACTATTTTCACCACTTTACTTTGCCATCAGACATCCTTTGCTGAAGGGAACCAAAATATTGCGCTCTCCAAACCGACCAAACTCCATAGTCAAAATCACAAATTTTTCCTTTGTAGAACACAAGAGTTCCTGGTCTACCACTGCCTCAAACTTTTAGTTTGTTTGCGTTAATGTGTGACTTTTGGTGAATCCAAAGTAACTGTTTAAAACACAGAAGCCAGACCAGCAACTTTTGTGTCCTGCAAAGTAAAATTACTGATTGCGCCAGTGGAGTTTGGTTGAGCAAGATAAAGTGGTGACAGTATTCTAAATATAGCATACACTTAAACTGACATTTAGGTGGGCCTTTTGTAGGTGGCTAATACCCGCCCCCCCCCCCAAAAAAATCTCAAAATCGCTTCAATGACACAAACAGTTCAGCTGAGTCTTGCCTATCTAACCATCTTCATTCTACACTGTTGCTGGATTTTATAACTGGAACATGAAACTTAAGCACCACATCTTATAATCATGTCATAAAATTGACAAATTCATAATCAAACAAGTATTTATTAATTGCTTGATAAAACAATATTTTTCAGTTCTGACTTAACCTACTGCCATAAGAAATCCAGTGCGACAACCTTCCTTACTCTAATAAATATGTACTAATATATTTGACTACTCACAGGGGTGCACTTTCTTATCTCAAGCTCTTTATTATTAGAAGAGAAATCAATTTTCTACCTTTCTGTTATTAGCTAATATCTATCTTTTGAGATTTATAATAAAGACTCTTACAGCATATCTGATCGGTTCTCAGTCGTAATTACTTCAAAACATCTCAGTGATAAGGATCCCACTTCAGATCTGAGGTTAAATGGCACTTATTGATTGTGGTTTAAATGACTGGACTCCACTGACATGTCTGACTGGATAATGCAGGGTATGTTATCACTGACATCCATATTTTGATTGTTTTGCACAGAGCGACCATTTGTATTGACACGTGAAGGCCATCTCCATTTCGTGAGTAAATGCTCACCCAGTATGTCCCATTCTTTTTTTGAATCATGCCTGAGTATTAAATAAAAACAGAAAGATTAGGTATACTTAAAAAAAAAGAGTAAAAGCCAAAAAATACCAATTACCTTTGAGTGAATCTTTAAACAGAGACGATATCCAAAAGGTAATATCATCGGATTATCATATCATATTTCCTGCAGAGTAGGACTGCTTTGGAAAAAGATAAGAACTGCATTATTAAAAGATGTCTTATACATACATAGATAATAAAAATATATCAATATAATTCAAAGTTATTGCAAGTTATTTTTGCAGTTTTGAAATGTGGTTTTGATGCACTGCATTGAAAATGAGTTCAATAAGGTGCTGAATTTTTACACTAGATAATGCATCGCTAAGATATATGATAGGATGATTTACATTGTTGTCTTTTGAGTATCAGAGCATCATCAATCACCCGTTGTTGCCTGGAGTTGACGTGAAATGAGCAATTAAGTGAAAGAGGACGCTGAAGAGAAAGAAATGTTTAAGCTGAGGGGAGTGGCTTTTAAAATTGACCTTCTCTCAAAGAACTGAAAAGCCATTTTGTTACAGTTCTCAAGAGTCACTCCTATGCCACATCAGCACCGATCAATGAATACGCAATCTGGAAGGAAATTGATAAATAAGGAGGCAGAGAGCATGAAGGCTCCAGTGGTTATTCTTCTCAGAGACTTTAGAACATACAGCAGACATCCAGAGCAGTGTTATCACAGATGAATGCCTGGTGGAATCAGCTTTATAGAGACCCCAAACTTTGCTGATAGCGAAAGGAGAAATCCTTCCCTTTCCTTTCTTTTTTTTCCCACTTATTATTTACCCTCCAGGGACCTACATTAGTGTAAACAACACTGAGGAAAAAAGCATGAAAACACTGTCCTAGTTTCACAAGGCAACACAAGCATCTAAGAAACCCAAGTATAATCATCGCCGTCTTACTGTCTTCTTCCTTACGGTAGTCTTATGTTACGAGACATACATGTGGTTCACGAACATAACATGAGCCCGGCAGCTACGCGTTAACTATGATCTGCACATCAGATCCCCAGGCTCATGTTATGGACACAGTAACATGCTTATACTGGGGGTGCAGGGTTTGAAAGCAGCCCCAATGATAGTGTATGAAACATAAATTACAGTCTGCATTTTGAGCCCTCGCACATCACCATTAACCTTAAAGGAGAAATCTGTAATGTATTTATTTTAATTGATCATAGAATGACCATGATGCGCCATCAGAGATTAAAGAAACATGCTAATACTCGCTTCTCTGACAACAACGCCACATTCAAATTTATATTCTGGGCCAGAATAACTGTTGTAGTTTGCTTGTTTCGTGTTAATTAGAGTTCAAATTAATGCAGAATGTTTGCTGAATGAATAAGTGTCTGTTTATGAGTCAAAAGAAATCAATAATCTTATAGAAGGTATAGATTTTTATAACATTAAATTGAGCAATATGTTGGAGTCTAGCAGTAACGCAGGTAGGCGCTGAACTTAAACTTAAACAGAGAGTGTGTATTTTGTAGCAGTGGGCTTTTGTTTTCAGGATAACGGGCTTAGCTTTACATCGACAGACAATTTGCAGTTATAAACAGCTGATCAACTCACAGTGTAGGACTCGTCACTTGTTGTCGAGTTATAATGTTGCACTCGTCTTGCACTGTTCCTGCAGCCTGCCTGAGCTTCTTTGCATCTGGGAAGGAGGGGGCCGGGGGAAACAACTCGCTTCATCCATTGATCGTATATTAAATAGGGATTCAATCTATTTAATATACACTCTATGGCTCCAACTCATAATTTGGATTACAGTACTCATTTTTGGTTGCACAGTTGCTGCTTATTGCTTATTTAAATAAATCCATGGTGTAAAAATGAGGCCGTTATGGAGCATATGTAGTTCATGTGTATGTTCTTGCAGATATTCACGAGATGCGTCCTCTTTCCCTTCTTTTCTTGTGTTATATACAGTACATCACATGTGAGGATGCACAATTATGGGCCTTATATAGGCCTTTTCAGATGTGGAAGCATGTGGCCTGAAAACCTCATGTGCAAAAAGGCTTAATTGCTGTGGGTTATTAGTGTTTTTCTTGCATGGCAGTAAAGATGCAAGCATAGAAATGAAATGTGTACCTACAGTTCAGTTATCCCACACTGTTCTGATGTGTGTGTGTTTTTTCTGCAGCACAAATCCTGCCTTAGCTCTGGGGAAACAGTATAACGGCTCCCTTTTATGCAGCCTCACTATAGCAAGAGCACATATAGAACATCTGACAACATACGCATCTTTCTTAATCGAAATAATTCTGGAGAATTTTTATTTGTAATTTTTTGTCCAGTTTTTCTGCCCGCATGCACGTCACGTCTCATTTTCCTTTCTGTTGTGACCACTACGATAAAAGCAGACTTGTATTACAGTATCAGTCACAAGCAATGAGCAGTCCATTAAATATTACAGCAGATGTAGTGTTCAGTTTAAAGTGCAGGATGAGAGGAAGAGAGGCCCGTGAGGAGGAAGAGGGAATCTTTCACAGAGTATTCCCGGTGTTGTCAGTACATTTAATGAATGGACATTCTATGCAAACAGGAGTTTGTACAGACCATTGTAATTATGGAGCCTTGGGGGAGTCGTCCTTCTTGTGCAGGTTCATTTGCCACATTAATAAGGGGATTAGTAGTACGTACGGGGGCTGATGGCAGCAGGAGAAGTTTGAGAAGATTAATGAACTATGACAATGTTGCACCTGAGGGGAAAAGTCTGTTGCAATATCTTCTGGGTTGTGCTGACACAGAGTTTGGCGGTCTGAAAGAGGAAGATGGAGAGAGGCCAGTGATTGTTGCAGACTGTGATCATACATCCTTCTCCTCAGCTATCCTGTCACTTCTTCGGAAAGCCGTGTTTGTGATCTATTATACTGTACATGCCCATGATACTTTTGACTGAAGATGTTCCAACAGATTTCAGATTTGTTTTGAAAATGAGGACACAAACTTGTAATATGTCAGATTCTGACTGTGCATATGTCTGAATAAATGCTTAAACTGTATAAATAAGTATAGTTTTTTTTAATTAACCAAATCTTTAAGCAAGTCAAATTCCCTTTACAATTGACAGGGACAGTTTTAACCCATTTATGACTAACAATTATATTTAGTATGTTAAAGGTATAATATGCAACATTTTCTTTAAAAGCAGTGTATAGACTCAAATGAATATAATCCCTTTCAGTAATCACTTATGACCCACTAAAAGTGTGTTGTGGTGTCAGTATCTGCAGAGAACCTGCCCTCTGCCTGTATTTCCTTATTTTCTCAATATTTTGTTGTGCTTGGGACGCAGAGGTGGAAATAAAATTTTCTGTGGACACTGTCAAGACATGTGACTGTGACTAAAATGTTTGATTTCACATATTTACCATGCCTTAATCAGTAGACGAAGTTTATTTTAGAAACGCACAAAAATAGGTCCAACATTCACTTGACATGCTAAATGTCAGATTTACACTGGACCAAAGCCCATTTTATTACCAACTTGAAATTGTTTTGAATCTGCTGGTAGTAAGCATGTGATATAGTTCCTTGCAGTTTTTGAGATACAGCGATTTCTGTATCATACTATATTTAGTTATCAGTCTGATGTGCTTATTCATTTTGTCATTTTTCAGGATAAAATGAGTAAAGGTGCAAAGAAATACTTAGCCTCATACTTTGACTGATTTGAGAAGATTCATTAGATTTATGCTCAGTTCATATAGTGTGAAGGAAATTATAAAATTCCACTGAGACATTAATACATTTATGGGTTAATGATCAAGCAAACAGAAGAACAACCTGCACTGCATTTCTCTTATTGAGTCAAAGGTAGCAGTTCCTCAAAACAAATGTAGCTATCAGGAGATCGTAAGCCAATAAGTCTGCGAGTGAAGTTTCTATCAAAGCTTTAAATCATCAGCGGAGGATTTGCAGGGCTCTTTTTTTACGCCAGGCAACTTTGTATTTCTTTAAAAAACTTGTCATGTCCTCCATGTCGAGGTGGGTAAAAGGAAATGAAATGGATTGTGGGCTATACCAAGGTAGTGGGTGTGAGTACTACCAGAGTAGATTATTGCCCCAAGGGGGATCCAGTTTTGTCTGCACAAAACAACAAAATAAATCAAAGCTCCCTGTTGGTACACTGGCTGAGCTGTGGAGTTCATTTATATGTTTTTATTTTCCGCTGTTGAGAAAAATGAAGTGCTACTGATTTTTAATATATTTATATATTTATTTATTTATTTATCGCCTTTTGTTTTTGTTTTCTTTTTTCTTCTTTGTTGTCTATAACTGCCAGGGACAGAATTGCCAAAAAAAACCAAAACACATATGATGGCAAATTACCAGGAATTACATTTGATTTTGTTGATTTTCATTTGTGTTTAAACCACTTTCATACATATTTTTCTCATTCTCGCATTGTTTATTCTGTGAAACATTTACAATACAGTTTTGATAATGACAAATACTGTCATATATCAAAAGGTCTTATGTGTGTGTGTGTGTGTGCGCGCGTGCATATGTGATTTTGTTTTGTTTTGTCCATCACGTTTGGCTGGCAACCCATCCATCTCAGATTCATCATCCATTTCTGCAATTTCTCAAAGCAAATTGATTGATGATCAATCTTCAGGGGGTTTGCTTTGTGAAGTTTAATGTTTTGCATGCACAAAAAGCCAAACCCCATTGTGGCTTTTGTGGGACTGTCATTACTTAATTCATCTCCATGTTTCCACTAATCCACAAAACACATTTCCCATCTTTCTAAGGCAATCAATCAAGTTGACATACTAGCTTCATATTTTTTTTCCAACACTGCATGATGAGAAAAAGACAAACTGCAGCTTAAAAAACACTGACGCTACCGACACCTCGAGTGAGTTCTTGCAAATTTAACTTAAAGAGTAGAGGGTGGAAGAAAATGTTTCTTGACTTCTTGCTTGTCAAAAATATGATATAAAAAGATGAAGTTATGATGCTACTTCATTGTTTGAATGCCCCCCCTTCCCCTTCCTCCTCCTCCTCCTCACCCCGACGACCCATCTCTCCTCTCCACTCCTCACTTGGCCCCCCACTCCTTATCTTCCCTGTCTCCAGCCCACACCTTTCACCCATGTTTTATCGGGGTCAATGCCGTTACATGCAATGTTAAATCACCAAGGGTCTGTTCACCTTTGTGTTCTGATCATTTGTGACAGATGAGGGTGCTTTGTGTTCGGCACATAGCCCCCACTTTCTTCCCTTTATCATCAGAAAGAGAGATCGGGGGGGTGTATGTGTGCAAAGTGGTGCTGTATGTCCTGACATGACAAACCCAGAGGGAGACGCGTCCTTGTCACTGGGTTGTTGTGTCAAGTGACACACAGGCCGCTGCTCTGTCACTAGCGTGTGCCAGTGTCTAGACTAATAGTTGTGATAATGGCATCGCCAGCCAAAAAAAACCCCCCTCGAGCAAAGAGCCACACTTGACTTGAAATGTGACTGCCATTGACTGCTTTGCCACTGGGCCCCATAGCTCACAAAGACTCTGTAACCCTCATCAATGTAAATCTTTCTTGTATATATGAGATGTTTCATGTAAATTGAACTCCTGGTAATCTTGCCTAATGTGCTGTGGTAAACAATAATGGACTTGTTTTTTTTATTTTTTATTTTATTTTATTTATTTGCCCTGCTTTCTCTTTTTCCTTTTTTTTCCATTGCTGGGTATACATTAATTACATCTGAAATAAACTCTTGCCAGTTCTTCAGTACAACTGCAACTCCTATTCTGTTTCTAAAAGCTTTATTTCAACAGTGCTATTCTACCTTTATAATTTCATAATAAATGTTTCAAAGAGATCAGTTCTTTCTTGTTTTTAATTCGTCCAGTTTGTTCTCCTTTTGTGATGTTGTGATAAGACATTATGTGTAAACTGGGATATTTTTCAGTCAAGCTACCATGTGAGAGCCAGTTCTAATCAGCGTTTGCCTGTAAACAAGTGCTGTGACTGATTATAATGCCAACTCGTGTATTTTAAGAAGCAGACAGATTTTTCCGGTTCGACTGAATCTAATATTTGAAACGAGGCACATGAAGCCACTGACACACTGCTGAAATATGAAGTTCGGGCAGGAGGAACCATTACAACAACCAAAAACTCAGTGTCTAACTTTCAATAAACACATGAACATGTGATTATTTAAAGACAGATTGAAGGAATGAACGTATAACAATTTGTGAATAAGTGTTTTCACAAGTAATGCATTAGTTTTTAACTATTCCCAAAACTTACAGTGTTAATTAGATTCTACTCAGCAGACATGGTTGTGAGATAAATGAAGAAAACTGTCTAACATACTTTCAGAAGACTCTGAGTATGGAGGGTAAACAGAAAAATTCCTTCCCGGGTTCAGGTTATTTGAAGTGGGGTTGTATGATGTACGGTAAACACCAGCTGACATGCTCCCAGTTTGTAGAAACAACGAGATGTGCTGGTGTACGAAGCTAAGCAATGTACTGCTCAGGACAGGGGCAGTATACTTAAAATGTATTTTAACCAGTTAGAAACAGACCCGTCTAAAAAAAAATCATCATCAGTTTAAGTGTATGCTATATTTAGGGTATTTTCTTTGCTTTACCTTGCTGTCAGACGGGCTGTCAGAGCTGTCAAAGCCAACTATCGCTCTCTCCTCCAAAACCAGCCTCAATTGACAAAATTAGTCATTTTCCCTTGCACAACACAGGAGTTACTGGTCTACCACTGCCTCTATCTCTTAGTTTGTTTTGGTTATTGTGTGACTTTGGATCCAAACCAATCCTTTAAGACACTAAAGTCACGCAATAACAAACAAACTAACTGATAAAGGCGGCGAAGGACCATCAGCCACTGTGTTCAGAGATTTCACCAATGGATTGTGGTTGAGGAAGAGAGAGCAATATTTGGCTCACAAAACAGTGGTTTCCTATTGCAGAATGCTGTCTAATGCCAAAGTAAAGTGGTGAAAATATTCTAAATATAGTGTACACTTAAACTGATAATGACTTTTTTGGCTTGGCCTTTTTTAAAGTGGTTAAAATACTATATGTTGCTGACCCCGTCCACGGCAGTACATTGCTCAGCTTCTGAACAAGTCCTGTAAATCCTAAACTACTCCTTTCCTGGACATTTTTGTCGTCTCTTCTCTTGTGCATACTTAATCCAATTAAGATTTAATTCTGATTGGTGGAGCAGTGGCAGCAGGTGTAATTGAACAGCACTTAATTACATCGGGTGTGAATACATGTTGAGCTTTAACAGCTGATTAACAACGAAAACCTGCACTGTAAAGTTTAAATGTCAATCATGTATGTATGGTAAACAGTGAAATTAACAACAGGAATTTTCTAACCCACTTCATCATCATCTCCATCATCATCACCACCAGCACCATCGTCAGAGTGAACTGTAGATTGTGTGTATCAGTGAAATATTACAGAAAAGAAACACTTGTAACAATGTTTCTTTCTTTTTTCTCTTTTTTGCAAGAGCTGATTTTTTTTTTTTATAGTGACTCTTTCATGCGTTAATCTCCAGCTACCTTCCAGTTTAAGAAGTCTAGATGTGTCACCTCTTAACTGGTCTTTGCAGAGAGAGGGAGAGGAGGGGGGGAGTGTGGATTTCAAAGTGCCATGCCAACACATCTATGGAAAGTAGGCCTAACTCAGCTTAATCTGTCCACTCCGTTTTAAAGCCAGAAGCAGAGCTTAGTCTTCATATGAGTGAGGAAAAAAAGAGGATAAATAAATAAATATAGGATTTAAAGTTTGACCTCATCTACACGGTCACTTTCAAAAGGCTGTGTGCACTTACTGACTGGAATGTGAAACCTGACTTCTGACCTGAAGTATAATCATATTTCCTGTCCTTCCCCCCAAAAAAATAGGGAAAGAAGGCAATGTTGCCTCCTCTATCAGAATATGTTGTCAGTGTCTCCCAATCTCATGTGGCCAGATTTCCAAACGGTGTGGAATCCGTGTGGGACGGGAGGAGTGGAGATAACATGGATGTTTGAAAAAGCTTTGCTATCTTTGAATTTGGTGAATTTGCTGTGGCAGGTTTACTTTGTTCTGCTCCTGCACAGACTATATTTGCAGGCAGACAGTGTCAGAGATGGTCTCAGATGTGACCTCTATATGCATAGTCTGCTCAGTGAAAGAATATGAAGTGTCGGCCCTTTTTCTGTGCAAAGCATTTCTTCAATTAACATGCCAGGTGTAAAATGCAACATATAGGTTTTGCCAATGAGGAGGCAATTAGCAGCTTTAAAGGTTTAAACTGAAGCACTCCAGCAAACTGATGCATTAAATTCTTTATAGATGTTAGACAGAGAGTCTTTGTATGCACGGCAATATGCATACACAAGCTTATTTTGAACAGATTTATGAAGCCCTGTATTCACTTTGCTCTGTTGTACAACTTTGTCATCATGAAATTGAGTGCACATGACAGAGCATAACATCCACTCCGACAATTATCCACACAGGGATGATGTCACATGTCTTTTTAACCTTGTTTGGACAGAAACCAGGCTAATTCTGTCCTTGGTCTCCCACCAGCAACGTCCTCAAAGCAGCCCTTGTTTCATTACGCATAGCCATTAAGCAATGGTATGTAGTGTAAACCAATAAGTGTGATTGATTGATGACCTACAGGTGGTCAAACATGTGGTCCACTTGCGGCGCTTGAGAGAGTCCTCAGATTCTACGCTCAAGTAAAAATAGAAATACAACAAAGTACAAATGCTCTAGTAAAAGTCCTGCATTTAATAAAAGCACATTATTATCAACAAGTTCTACTAAGTTATCAAAAGTAGTAAAAATCATTGTGCAGAAAGTGACCTCAGAGATTGTTATATAAGTGCATTTTATTTTATTTGAGTATTATTATGGATGTATTCATGTGGAATTTACATTTTACTGTTGTGGGTAATAGAGATGAGGCTTATTAGAACTATTTAATATATTGTTGGGAGGTTTAATGAAGTAGCAAAGTACAAGTACCCAAATAGGGTAGTTATGTATATAATATAATATAATATAATATAATATAGATACATTTCACTAAATGTTTATGTCCTTTTTTTGAGAGTTGTAGGTACTCTCTCTGACAATGAATCCATATATAATGTCCTTAGTAGATATGTATATAAGTTGTAAAACTGTATTAACCAAAATCTTGTAAGTGTTGTATAAAAACATTACAAGACGTGGAAGATGGCATACATCAGAAACATAACATGAAACAAAACATATATATCATGGTATATACATGAAAATCATGTCTTTAACTAACTTTTAAAATGTCAAATATTTAAATATTTCATTAAAAATTACATACACTGGGCATCCTGGCAGCTCACTTGGTAGAAAGTGTACTTTTAAACAACATGTATAATGTTTACTTCATTTATACTAAATTCTTATAATTATCTTGCATGTAGAAAAGAGAAAACCTGTCCACTTTCATGAGTAAATAATAGTATGAGAAATCTTATAAGACATAAATATATTTTTTTTCCATATAGGTGTACTTGATGTGTACTTGATTCAACTTTTGTTCATGTGGAAGTAAATATACATGGAAGGATATGCAGTGTGCAGGCTACCACTATTTATTTGCACTAAAATAAAAGCTTTCACTGTACACATTTATGAATATTATAGAACTCTGCTTCGACACTGTAGAGACATCGAATGTGGTGAAAAGATAAAGGCTCCAAATGAAAAAGTCCCTCTGAGAGGTTCGTCCTCCCTTCTCCCTCCTTTGTAGCATCACAATCACACTCTTAGCAGTCATAAAAGTCTCTGTATACACAGTGGAGGACAGCACTTCTATATGTTTTTGAAGTGGTGCAGCTTTTTTGTACTCACAAAGGACTGAAGTCAAAAGGTTAAAGTTGAAATTGGTAGCAGCATTACAAAATAAAAAAATAATAAAAAGTGAAAATCATGAAAAAACCTTTGATTTAACAATATGAAAATACAGCAATGGTGAATAATTTGAGGTCAGGTGAGATAAATGCTGGAATAACCAGAACAACAACAGATTTGGAGCCTCTAATGTGATATTTCTGTTAAAGTGGGTTGAAGAGCTGACTTTAGTTTTTAGCAGACATATTGACTTCACTGAATGTGCTTACATATGCTACATTCTCATCTCTCTCCTTGAATTGACAGATGCTTTTTGAACATAGAGCGTTGGCTGGAAGCTCCACTAAATTAGTCATCTGCCCGACGCCATTGCACTGAATTAATATCAGGATCAGTCAGACACTTGAAGAAGGCCCAAGAGTTTGAGCCGGCTGCTGATGCACACGCTGTCATATTTCCCTCCAGTGACAGTGTGGTCTAGTCCCAGTGACACTCTCCTCTAGTGTAATCTTTCCTCAACCATTATCTAGTCACTCATATTTTCCCTTTTGGGGGGGAAATGAACAAAGGTGAGTGCATTTCTCAGATTGAATCCCCAAATGTATTTGACTCTAGACAAAGAGAGAAAGTATTTTCATTTTCACCCTTAACAGCCCAGAATCCTTCAGGACAGCAGCGTGTTATGTAGCAATGTTGCAGTGGAGGAAAAGCCCATCCCATGTAATATTATGTATAAGATCTTTATTGAGGGAAGGTGCAGCGGTCACACCACTGGGAGCCCGAGGCAAATGTTATTTTTCTATTCCCCCTTTGTTTCCAAAGACAGGCTGACATATGCATACAAGTGTACACGCAAAAAAGAAAGAGAAAATGGCCTAAAGGTTACAGAAGTGAACTTTTGGCCACGAGGTTTTCGGGGTCGATCCTTGGACAGGCAGGATAAATTAGACTGGGGAGGAGAAACCACCACTGAGGTGCCCTTAAGCAAGGCACTTAACCCCCACTTGCTCTGGTGGGGTGGCTCGGTGGATCAGACTGATGCTGCACTGGGCAGCTTCCAGGTGTGCATGTGTGGGCCTGTGTTAGTTAGTGTGGGGCAGGATATGCACTGGAAACATACTGAAATTTAGCAGAATTAACTAATCTTTTCCTTATTAACTTAATGTAAGTATATATTTAATACCCTCAAGTTAAATCAGTTTAAAATTTATATATCAAACTTTGTTGTTCTGACTTGATGTTCATTTTCACTCAACTCATTAAATCAGGTTTTGAAAGAAACTTGATCAGCATATTAACAGACTTCCCAGGATGCAACTGTTTGAGAGTTACAGTCGTTTGCTGTGTGTCTTTAATACATGTTAAGATAAATCAAGGTTGTTTCTTTTCATAATAATGAAACACGTACGCTCAGCGGATTCAACTCAATATTTTAAGCTCACTGAACTAGAATGTTTTCACAAGTTCTCTTCACTGAACTCAACTGGTTTTACAAACTCATGAGATGATTTTGAATCATTTATTCAACCCATGTTCAGTTAACTCACATTTTTAAGGCAGCAGGGGAACTTACATTTTTAAACTCAACTAGCCTAAAATGATTTTTGATTTACAGTGTGCCTCGAAACCAGCATTTGTAATCAGCGATTCTACCCTGGATAAACACACACACAAACACATATATATGTACACACACATTCACTAAAATATTAATGCAACACTTTTGCTTTTGCTCCTATTTTTCATGAGATGAAAACACAAGCACACAACAGGTTTATTTTATTTCTCTGAAATTTTGTTGACAAACTTTTTGTTTACTAACACTTCTCCTTCGCCAAGATAATCCATCCTCCTGACACGTGTGGCATATAGAGATGCAGATTAAACAGCATGATTATTGCACAGGTGCCCCATGCCGTTAGGAGTAATTAGTTAGGGTTGGGGTGAGAATATCAGGGTAAGCCAATCAGAGGCAGAGTATGGGGGAGTCAGGACTTTCCTCTCTTTCCTTTCTCTTGGGGAAAGAAAATGTTATCTGTTGTCCTATGTGAAATACCCATAGCTCAGTGACTTATGAATATATTTTGTCCAGATAAAACTTTATATTTGAGAGTGGCCTTTTATCGTGACCAGTCCAGCTCACACCTGTGCAATAATCAATGCTGTTTCATCAGCATCTCTATATGTCACACCTGACAGGATGGATTATCTTGGCAAAGGAGAGGTGCTCACTAACATGGACTTTTAACAGATTTATGAACAAAAAAAGAGAAGTTTTATATTTACTTCACCTCATGAAAAATGGAAGCAAAAATAAAAGTGTTGCATTTATATTTTTGTTATATATATCTATATATGTAAAAACTCATACCAAGAGAAAGAGACATACATTAATCTTCATGCCTCTCTTCTGTATGTTTTTTGACAGAGAACTGAAATTTAATGGCTTCCTCAGAGCGTCATCAGCAGATAAATTTGATATTTACATATGTTCCTCGGTAGACTTGGTCGCTGGTTCCACATGGATTCTGACAGGAAGCACATTAGTCTAAGAATAAAAGCATAAATATGATTTCATGGGGATTTTGAAGGATTTACATTTAAGCACATAGTAATGAACAACATGGAAATAAAAGGGACATTTCAACATGCAACATTATTTTTGTCGTCATGAGCAAACCTCTACAAAACAGCTCGCTTCTGAAAATATAATCTTGAGTCGTGAGCCGAGGTTTGTGACCCCATGTGATATTAGATGGTGGCACAATCCAGATTTGATTTATTGGCGATAAATTGGAGACTGTGTGCCCTTTGATTTCAAAATAAAACTAATTCTGCACAGAAATAGCCGGTCAGACATTTAATGTTAACTCCAGCGGGTATCTTGTGTTCCAGATGAGAGCTTTGGTCTTAACATCAGGAGAGGTTTGATCCTTCTGTTTCAGCTCTGGCAGATCATAGAATTAAGTATGAATTATGTCCCCATGGTGAACTGGATAAAGAACATTGATTAATTGGTGTTAAGACTAATTATATATTTCCTTAAAATCTGTACAACATCATTAATAGATCCCCTTCATCATGACAACAAAGAGCAACAACACTTAGATTGGATGGCATATGATTTTCTCTGGTGTGGAGAGCACAACGAGAGATATGAGTGAATTAGTAGACGTATAATGCTCTTCAGGGAGCTAATTAGATAAGAAGTTGTGATGTATGGCTGCTGGAAGGATGTGTGTCAACGCACTCCAGTTCAATGTATAGACTGCAGATTTGTATTGATTGTATGCTTTGTCTTGTGCCTCAGGCATCAGCACGCTACAGTGTAAGCTGTGCGCCTCGCCTTTGTCTGGTGAGTTGAGCAGATAAGGGTTGTGATAAATCTGCCCGAGAATAAGCTGTCATAGAGGTGCCGCACATGGGAATATTTAACGCAAACATAAAATATGGCTTGTCTGTTGTTTTATCGTCGAGGGTATAAGAAATGGCAGGGTTTTAAAATACTCTCAGCCCTTATTTTTGCACTTTTCTATCTCTGCAGCCCTCGCCTGCACGGAAGCTTACAGTCCTGCTCATCTTTGTCAGGGCCATGCGGCGGACAAAAAAGGAAAGAAGAGATGCTTTGCACAGAATGGTGAACCAGCACCTTATCGCCTCTCAGTAATATGCAGAGGTGTAAAACATTTGGCTAGCTTATTTAGATGAAATGATTTCGTCCTGCTTGTGCAGAGTTAGCGAGGGCTGAATCAAGTAGTGTGTTGCGGATGAGGAGGAAGGAGGTGAAAATTGGTTTCCCCTATCTTACGGCGCACATAGAGACCCAGCCTGGTTTCCTCTCTCTCCACAGACTCCCCTCTGACGATAACGTGCCCTGATAATGGATATATGCACCCAGATTTATTTTCTATTTCCTGCCACAACTGCTTTTCCAGGAAACTTCTTTTTTTAATGTATGAGCTTTATGGCTCCTTTCAGTCGCAACATTCAGAAGGCAGAGCTCCAGTACCGGAGCAAGGAGGGGAACATTTGCTAGGCAAAAAATAGAGGAGGATGTTCTTTTGAGGGATGCAACTTTTACTGAAACATATACAAGAAGGCTCTAATGCAAGCTCAGATACAGAGGAAGGGAAACTTTATCCACTCTGTTGATTTGTCTGCCGCAGTTGTCTGCCCACAGAGTCTTTTTTTAACCACTTAGCATCACTGCAGGAAAACTAATAAAACGCCAATTCATTACAGGAGTTTCTCTTGTTAGAGCCGACTGTCATAAGATTTATTAAGGTTGTTGTGGAATGAAAATTGGTTATTCATTTATACATCCAAGCTTGAAATTAAAGTTCAAATTTGCTTTTGAAAATATGGGATAATGTACCGTGAGCAGGTCATTATGGCAAAATAAACCTCAACAAGGTTGGTCTTGAATCATCCTGAAGGAGTTTATTTTTAACCCTTGTATTTCACTTCTCTAGTTATAATGAGTGCCTATTTAACAATATTCCAAAAAATACAAAAAAAACCCTTCATATTTTTATATTAAATCCAAATGCAATGTTATAGGTTGTGCAAAAACATAACTTAATGACTCTATTCATTGATTTGGGTGAAACTGGGTCATGTTTTCAAGAGAAATGCTCTCTGGTTTATGCTCCGATGTCCTCTGGCTGTTCAGATTCAAGTCTGGGTCAGAATTTCTTCTAACCTAGCTGTCATTAGCGTGCACCAGAACCAAGCTCAGCTGCTTCCCAGTGAACATGGCCGGACTGGGACCAAACACAGCTTCTGAGACAGGCTGGGAATAATGTAACAAGGTAATTTACCCAGTTTCCTGGTGGAAAGATAGCTTTACTTGTTTCTTAAGTAACTAACCACTTGGTTAGCAGCTTGGTAGCTTGGTTAGCTGCATGCACAACTGAGCTACTAGATTAACTGACTCAGTCCTGGGGTGCCAGGAGCCAAACCCAGTAGGAAAATCACCTTTGTGCTGTATCCCCTGTCATCAAACCTGCAAAAACATGAATATGTGGAGACAAATAGCACTCTGATTTCCTTTTCATGTCAACTTTAAAATGATCAGAACTGCCCCTATAGCAACAGTCTGTTATTCATGGCAACGGTATGCTACTCAGAAATGACAGACCATATGTAGCTGACCAATCAGAATTGAGTTTTCAACAAAGCCGCGTAATGGAGCATGTGAGAGAGTACAGGGAGCGTCTTATAGATATGACTGACTATAACACCGCAGCCCCTTGTTTGCCCATATTCCCCCCTTCCCCTCCGATCTTTAAAAAGCCATAGCTCCGTCTGTCATGTGACATCTGACCCCCGCTAGCAAGGTAGGGTGTTTCAGTGTCCCAGAAACCAGCCCAGCCTCTGTCCGGGGAACAATGAGGTTCCTTCACCACCACAGTCTTTGGACTGTGGTCGCCCCGGGCCATACATGACTTGGAATCCCCCATGAATGGGGCACACGTGTGTGTGGTGTGGTGTGGATGTGGTGATGATGGGATGTTATTCCCTCAACACTTATTCAACACTGCTTTAAGCTGTTCACCCATAGAGATCAGTGGCTGCCTTGTTCTGGTCCATATCTTCGCAGCGGGAAGTGTGTGTGTGTGTGTGTGTGTGTGTGTGTGTGTGTGAGCTGTGTGTGTGTGTGTCCACTTATAAATATCCCAGCCTCTGGGATAATATTCATAACCAGAGCAGGACAGAGGGGATTTAAAGCATCACACTGGGCAGATTGGACTGATTAATATCTTAGAGGAGCATGTTCTTTGATCTTGTGTTTACTTTGTTATTAGGAACACACAGTTTAGAGCCATGTCTGTCCTGTGGACAAGGAAGGACATTATTGATTAGTAATGGTCATGCACCCTGTAAAGGATCTATTATTCTGTCAGGATGGTAGCTGTATTTTATTGGGACAAAGCCCATGTGATGTGCACACTGCAAGAACTACATTTATCCTGCGTAATGAGTATAATTGAGCCCTAAAATACTTTTTTATCTGAAAATAAACTGAATCACATCAATAGTTTTAGATTTAACTTTACTTTGTAATAATCAAGTTTGACAAAACCTATAAATATGTTCTTTATTAGACAGTATTAGAACCTGGATTACCACTAAAATGTATTATTTTCCATTGTAGATCCTTATTAGACTTTATTGGAGGGTAATTAGGGACGCATTACAGCAGGACTGTTCTTCCTCTACCTCAATAAATTTATGTCGTAATGTATCCCAAATTACATTTCTACTAAAGTTGATTAAAAGTCTAACGGTGGAAAATAATACACCTTAGTATAAAGTACAGTTCTGTTGCAATACATTTACCCTTTAATTAAGTGTAATAATGGTCTAACAGTGGGATATAATACACTTTAGTACAGTTCTGTTGTAATGTGTCCCAAATTACCCTATAATAAAATCTAATTCTGTCTAATAAAGAACATATTATTTCTAGTTTTTGTCTAATTACATTCATGATACAAAGCACAGCTTGTTCATTCTTATTAGAGTACTATGAAATAAAGTTCAACCTAATTCTCTTGCTAGCATTGCACGGATCCTCCTTTCTGTGTCTCGTTTCAGGACAGAAACACAAATATCTTTCCTTGAAACAAAAGGGACCTGCACCGGAAATTAACTCACCATATTGGCAAAACTGTTTTCTTGTTTTATGAAATGTCACAAAGACATATAGAGCGCTGTTCAGCGTGAGACCAAACACAATGCAAGCCAGGGTCAGTTTGTCACTTGTCGTTTTTTGCATGAGCACACACTCACATTCTATTATTAATGTATCTTTTCTACAGTCCTGATGTGGTGGCCTCCTATTATCAAACAGGCTCTTGTACTCCGGATAACCTATTCTCTACGTGTCACAGGCCTATTAGCTGTATTACATTTGACCCTAAACTGACCTGATTTATAACATTAAGATTAGCTGTAAATTTGACGCTAACCCAGACAGTGAATATCTCTAGGCTGCCTCTCTTTCTATTGTAACCTCAGTGTGACCTTCACTTCATTGAGCACTGACTTTTAGCAGAGGGCCGTCCCAATACATTTTCATCAAAATACCAGTTTTACCAATATAGCACATATAACCCTCTCAAAAGGGAAACAGTATATCACCAGACTTAGGGAGTAATTTATTAGATGTAACATATTTATGTAATTAGGATGCAAAGAAAGGTAGTAATTAAACTTACCAATCCACAGACCTCCAGTGAAACCAGCTAATCCTACAATCAATTAATTATTACGAACTCTTGTGAAAAAAGTACTTACAGTACGTGGAAATTTCAACATGATTCTATCTTTGAATCAGAACACAGGAACAAAATCACAGTACACTTCTGTGACAGTGACATTTCTGCCTTCAGCTGTGAAAGTACTGTCATCATCCAAGCACTCAACATGTAATTTAAGGAGGCATTTACAGGAAAGATGTCAGCTACCAAGTCCAATCACTAGCATTAGCCGTATGGATAAATGCTTAATGTTAGCCACAGAGACCAACCACCTATGTTAACTACACAGAAAAACTACTAATGTTAGCTATACAGACCAACCGCTAACGTTGGTCACACAGACCTCGCGCTAACATTTGCTACACAGACCAACTTCTAAAGCTAAGTACACAGACCAACCGCTAACATTAGCTACACATAAATCCAATTAGCTAACTAACCTGTCAATAATACTATTACTATTACTGAAAAATATTTTGTGACTGGAGGTGGTGATGCTACTGATCAGCATGGTGTGTGGGAATAAGTTTATGGCTGTCAAATCAAACATGCCCTATGTTGCCCGCCCCCACAGGTGTGTGTTACCTTATTTCCCCCCCTGACTGTTCCACCTAATCCTGTTCTGTGATTGGCTGCTACAACTGTGTTCTGATTGGCTACGTGCACAAGTGTAGACTGGCAGTCAAAAGAAGTTTAGCAAGGAGGATGTAACGGATGAATGGATAAACATAGGACTCACACAGGAGCTAGGCTTTGAGTCCCTTGAAGCTAAATATCACCGTTAACTTGACTCTTAAAATTATTTTCAGTTTCCAGTCACAGTTTGGTCACTTTTAGGCAAGAAAACTACAAGGACAGGTCTAGGAAAAAAAATCGTGGCTTATGTTTACAATAGACATCCTGTTAGTTCACCCGTAGGTTACCTGAAGTTTGCAGACGACTTTGATAGTTGAAGCAATAAAGTGTGTTCTTGATCGCTGACTGAAGTTGAAACAGAGATCCCCTTCTGTTATGTGGAACATTTGTTCTTTTATCTGCCTTGTAAAGCACTTTGAAACTGTTCTTCTGATAAGTCACACATAAAAAAAACTTAACTACTATGAGCCACAAGATATCTGCATGTTAACAGATTAAAACGTCATTGCGCTACATCAGACTAATATATCCAGCGTTAAATATTACAGTTACACAGAAAATTAGTATTATATACAACACGTGGTGTTTGTTGTCAAAATTAAGAACCAATCAGAGCCTGTCAGCTCATCAATCAGATGGTGGAAAGCCAACTGTATCACCTGGCTCTCCAAACTGCGGCAGCCTCGATCTCATGAGCTTACTGTTGCCCACCTGTGTGCATGAAATCAGAGAAAGTAGACACAAATCTAACCGGCATGCATTGTGCCGCGATCACCGCTGACCGACTCTGCGCAGGCCTCGAACGCACCTACTCTCAAGGATACATTGCGTACAGAAAATAACCAATTAAAATTCTGTAGCAGTAGCCAATCACATGACACGTCGCGTGGGCAACAAAAAAATAACCAATTAAAATTCTGTAACGGTAGCCAATCACAGCACAGTAAGGCGGGACTAGGAGGAAATAACGCCAGGTGCATTCTGGGTTTGACAACACGCTGAAGGTAAAATGCGCCCCGTGGATCCTTGGACGGTGATACGCACAGTTGCTACGCTACTGAGGAAGTTCTACTTGCAGTGAGAAGTGTGAGGATTTTCTGCTTTCCCTGACAACTTTTGTTACAGTTGTGACTGCAACTGAAAATATTTATTGACTTTGGGGAAGGCTGAGCTCAGGAGGGGCAGGGAAAGTTATGGGACAGAGAGGCTAAGTGGACTGGTTTCATATGGTTAAGCAGAAGAAGTTGAACCCAAGAGCAGGTTGTTGAGGACTTCGCGGTGCACAAGACTCACCGAATGTCGGTCGGACAGGTAAGTGGCTACAACAACAGTGTAGAGGAACGTCAACAGCCATCGCCATAGCAACGTAGCATCCGGTGCGTGCGTTACGCTGTGTGCAGAAACTGTGCGCCGGCGTGTTTGTGGCTGCAGCTGCCCTGTTGTTTATATCGTCCTGCATCTCAGTGTTGTCCGCTTTGGTGATTTGTCACTCTGCTGTCAAAGTTGCACTTTATCTGTTTTGTATCGTTAGTCATTTGTCTGAACTTGGTCTCTTTTCTGGTTGATTGTACTGAGGCCGTATTGATGAAGGCTGTGTATTTCTAGTTGATAAACAGCGGTACGTACAGGCTGCAGAATCTGTCTGAGTTTGGCTAAATCAGGCAACTCACTTGCCACACTGCGAAAGTTGTTAAAAAGAATTAAACTATTAAAAATATTTTGATGATTGATACATTTTTAAAGTAAATTTTCATGCAATATGGCAGATTGGCTGCTTTTACTCTCTCAAATATTAAGATTTCCTGCTTTTCTTCATTTATGATCATAGTAAAACTGAATATCATTGGGTTCTCAACTGACAAATATATAGTATAAAGACTTTACTTTGATAAACTGGGATGGACATTTTTCACTATCTTCTGACATTTTATAGATGTTGTATAATGAACATGACAATTAACTTTGGTACTTTTATCATTTGTTAACTGCTAATACTTAAAACAGTTTGTGCAAGTAAAGACTTTCTGAACCATTTGCCCAACTGGGCAAGTGAAAAAAAAATCCATAAATGATGAATGCTGTTTTTTAGTTAAATATCTCAACATGTATTGGATGGACTACTGTGACATTTGTGATGCATATTCATGGTGCCCAGAGGATGTATCCTAATTATTTTGTTGATGCTCTGACCTTTCCGCTAGTACCACCATGTGGTTGACATTTTTGTTCAAAGTTGGCCTAAAATATCTCATAATGTTTCAATACAGTTTGACAGCAGTTTGTCAAATAGTCACAAAATTTAATATATTATGTTCATGTACATGAACACAAATTTTTCAATTTTTTGGCAGTCAGCAAGTCTTTTAAACTGGTGTATTATCCAAGTTAGCAGTAATGAGTATCAAACATCCAGTTCCGTTTTCAAAATAAAGGTTGTGGGTAGGTTTAGACACCAGAACTACTTAGGTGTAGATGGTGGTTTGGGTTACAAAGGAAAATTACTTCCTTAAAACAATCAACACTGAATACTGGTCTCACACAGGAACCAAACTCAAGTCTCCTTGGTGAAAGGCCTGTATTTGTTCCACAAATAGGCCATCTTCATATAGGCCTACTGTATGTCAATGGTTTCATCTCATTAAGGTTAAAAAATGCCTAAAATGTTGTCAGAATTCAGAAACATATTTTGGTGTACTGTTTAGCTGTAATATGAGAATTTTACTCACCAGGCAGCCATATTGAAAACGGATACAGGGAGGACAGAGAGGAACTTACATGCGCACCATTGCTCTGCTATGTTTTACACTCTCTAGTGAGGCTGAATGCTTTATATTTCACCTTTAAAGATGGGTAGTTTTTCCCTGAAAAGTGAAGATTTTAAATATCAGCCACTTATTATCCAATTTAACGTAAGCCTGAGTAACCAATTTGTTACTGTCAGTCACTAAAGATTTTTGTGTTTAGAATTCTCAGAATTTTAGTGCAATTTGTAAAATAAAATGATCACAACAGAATATATTTCTGAAAAAGCCAATTTATCCTCTTAGTATTGAAAGACTAGTTTCTTTTCTTAAGAATAATTGATATTTGAATCCTTTAGACTTCATCAGTTTAAAGGGGAAAATATAAAGCATCATTTGATGTTCAGAGCTTTCTATTCTGCACCTGCTTGCCTGCATCAGAGCTTCACAAGAAGGAATCCTTTCTTCTTCTTGTGTGTGATGTGTGTGTGTGTGTGTGTGAGGGTGAGTGTGGAGGGGGTGTGGAGAGGTCACTGCCTTTAATTGAATAATTGACTGGAAAAACTTCTGCCAGGAAACATAGTGACATATAAAAAAGAATTGGAAGTCACTGATTTGGAAAACCAGTCAAATTGTCAATGAGCCCTAAAGCTAAGAAAGAAATGGCAACAAGTATTTTGCTAATTAGATGAAGGCTTCCTCCATCATCCCTCATTGTGCAGATGATAACGACGCGCAGGTTTGTATTTAGTTTTTCAATTCCTAAGGCTTTACCAAATGCCATCTCTAATTTTCAACGAGGATCTGGCCTTGAAGGCCCTGGTAATATCAAGCACAAACAATCAATCCCGGCCAATCTCTTGAGGCCTTAATGGACTTGGAAAGAATATTAAGAGGTTTTGTCTGCAGAGAAGCTTTCTGCCACAGCAGTCGTCCCTCAGCTAATTTGTGTTTGTGTGCCAAGGGAGGCCACACACTGGGACTGCTGTAACAGGCTCTCAGTCCTACTTTCTGAGGAGCTGCTGCCAGGCCAACGAGCACACACACACATGCAAATATGTGCTCCCACATACACACACACACATAGAGAGACTAAACAGGCTGCATTCTGCATTAAATCAATCCATTTTCAGCCAGTAGCATAAATTTCAACAAGATATTTTTGACTATTGAAACCACTATTGACATCTTTTGTGTTGTGGTATTAATGTCGGCCTTCTGTGTCAAATACAAGATTGTCTCTAATGCTCATTATTGTGTGTGAGTGTGAGGCTGCATTTGTTTGTGCAAGTGAGACAGAGAGAGAAAATGAGAGGGTGGCATTTTGGGATGCCAGGCTGAATGTGGGGTAACCATGAGAATGTGGGCCCGGTGCCCAATCTCTCTGGGTGGCGGTCCAGTTGTAAATCTGCCTGTTGTTGCCACACATTGCTAATGAAACTAAACACCACCCCAGAAATGTCACCGCGTCTTAGCCTTACCTCGCTGTTTAGCATAAGAAAAATCAGCACTGAGGAATCTAATTAAAACGGGCTATTGTGGACCTCCTATCCGAGTTATTAGGTTTTCTGGAGAGCGCCTGTCTGTGTGGTGTGAGATGAGAGGGTTGGCTTAAGATTCTGACTTAATACTAGCCTGACATTTGTTTTTGTTTTTTTTCCCCCTGTTCTTCTCTCTCTGTCAGTATTCATTTTCTGTCTCAGCTTGAGTGCAGGGACGAGACCACAGGCTACCTCAGAGACAAGCTTTTCTTTACATACATGCATTCTTTTGCCATCTGATGACAAAGAATAAGCCTTTTTTTTTGCGCCATTATTTTATTTTTATTCTCCTTGCCCTTGTATCCTGCCTCTCTCTTAGTCTGTCTCTCACTTGGTTTCTAATTTTCATGCCTGCATTTTCTTCTCAATTTCTCCCCTGCTGCTCCACTCACTCCATTCTCCTTCCTCAATCTTCTGTCTTTTACGCCCTGCATTTCGTTCCTTCCTATGTATTTCTCATTTTGCCCTCTAATTTATTTCTCAATTTTCATCATTCACCATCTGCCTGTCAATTTGCTTTCACCTCACCTCCCTCTCTCCAGCCGTGTTTGTTGGAAGGCAGCGTTTCAGCATTCCAATTTAAGCCGGATTCCGCATTTTCTTCTCTTCTTGTTTTCAATATGCACTTAGCCAAAGTGTATAACACAGTATATAACTATTTGATTTTACCCACCTGAACCTTCCTCTCTAAGTGGCTGCTTAGCGACTGCCAATTTAGAGTTTAACCTCAGGAGAGGGAGGCTACTGCCAGAGAGGCAGATGGTCAGAGGCTGAGGCAAAAGATGCTGGGAAATTCATCCTTTAACCTCGACTGCCCACTCTGCATTCAGCCCGTCCTCTGTCTGTGTGTCTGTGGCTTTATGAGTGAATGAGAGCAAGGGGCTCACTCTGAGAAATAAAGATGCTAATTAGAACCATACACGGTTCTTTTGCTTGTTCCAAAAGGAAAATCCTTTTTGGTTCCTGGTAGAACTTTTCATAAAGGTTCCACTTGGAGCCATTTCAGAGAGTTCTATTTAGAACCTGATATAAAGGGTTATATCTAGAACCATCTGTAAAGAATTTTACCCAGAGCCCCCAAGGAGAGTGTCTACAGAGAACCCTTATATATTATGTGTTGTAATGATTCCACCCAGAACCCTCCCTAAGAGTGCCAACAGCATCCCACCAATGGGGTTCTACCAAGAACTTCTTTATGATCCAAGGGTCTTATCATGGGGTTCTACCAAAAACCTTTTTAGATTCCAAGGGTTTCATCCTGAACACACTTGGGGTTTCTACTGAGAATCTCTTTATATTCCAAGGGTGTTATTGTGAACACTCTCAAGGGGTTCTACCAAGAACCTTTTTATATTCTAAGGATTTTATCTAGAACACACTAAGGGGTTCTAAGGAAAACCCTTTTATATTCCATGGGTTTTATCTAGAATGCTACAAAAAACCCAGAAGAAAGAGGATTTTATCATTCCTTGAAGAACTCATTCTTCTAAAATGGGTTCTTTGGATGACAAGGGAACCTTTAGTCTTACAAAGAACTCTTGACAAAGAATCCTTTTTCAAAAATGTGTTCTTCAGAGGCGAATGGTTCTGGGTAGAACCTCAGCCCTTCAGGAAGCCTTTTGGAACCCTTATTTCTAAGAGTGCACAGAGAAAGTCAGAGTATGGAATCCGAGCGTATGTGTCTGGACCTACTTCACAACCTACCTGCATATTTTAAAGCCCTCATGCAATATTGCTTCCCAGTCTTCTGCCGTTGTCTGTTGCCGCTCTCACCAATTTTCTGCCTCATTGTCATTCATGTGCAATCTGTTTGTTTGGCTAACCTCCTCGTATTCAGACCATCTCCGCTGAGCTACTTCATGTCCATGTGTCACTGAGTGTATTTGGTGTTATCTTTTGTATTATCTGTATTGCCTTGGTGATTCAGTCCTCTCAGCTTGCATAGAAGTTTTCCAGTCCTGCAGCATTTCTGCAGGACTTCTTTACAGGCTCAAGGCCTCCGCAACTCTTTGAGGGGTAAGACTGCACAAACGATTAAGATTGGAACAATAAAACCTTCCAAGAGGTCTTGGCACAATTGCTTTCTTTGCTTTGCCTCAGTAGGAGGATGCCTTTATAAAAGTGTTTAATTTGACACAGATAACCTGTACTCTTGCTTCATGGAGAGACTTAGTAAGGTGACCCTCACCGATACCTTTGCTCTGATTAAAGAAATGATTTATATCGCTATTTCAATTGGGTGTGACCCAGCAGGAAACCTCTTTATTGTACACCGAGCACACCCAGTCACACTTTATAATCTGGTCCTTCTTATCAACGTCTTACTGTTTCTAATTAGCATCTACAATGAGAATTTATCTCCACTGCTTACTGCACTATTTCTGTGCTTAAACATAAGCAGCTATTTTAAAGTGTGAACCTTTAAACATTTTAGTGTTATAAAAGTCCAGTGCTATACCTAAGAGTTTAAAATTAAACTGAGCAAATATTAAAGGGATACAGTAGTTTTGATTATTTAATGTGGGGCTGTAGGAGGTTTGCATTGATAGTCAGTGTATTACCTAGTCAGCACTCCCTAAGTTTGGAGGTGCAGAGAGGAGTACTAGCACAGAAACTAAACAATGAACTGCTACAGACAGGGTCAACAACAAAAGGCGTTTTAGCCACTTAAAAAATGTCCAACCAAAAAAAAATATATCCGTTTAAGTGTACGCTTTATTTAGAATATTTTATCAACATTACTTTGCAGTGGTACTGTTTTTTCTGATGGGAAACTGCTGTTTTATATGTCAAATGACACATTCTCTAACCCAACCAAACACAAAAAACCTGTGGAGTTTGGTTGGTCTGGAGAGTCATACTTGACTTATGTAATGGCCATGTAGCCATGTCTAAGTGGCTAAATATGTTTTGTTGAGGCCCCCTCCACAGCAGTACATTGCTTAGATTCCTATACCGGTACTCTGCTTCTCCAAACTGGGGTGTGTCAACCGGCATCGGCTCTAGCTAATACACCGACTGTTGATAAGTATCTTATAGTAAGTAGTATCTAATGATCCAAACTATCCCTTTAAACTTATGTACAACATATTGCAAAGAACAAATTGTTTTGCATACAGTTCCTGATATTCTTAATGTAGCTTCATGGAAGAAAGTGGCACACTGAAAAACAAAAAACAAAAAACATGCTGCACACAACATGAAGTTGTATCATTCAGGGAAACATATTTTTCATGTTTATAATATGGTCTGTGTGCAAGATAACTAATTCGTAGATATTATTTTTCTTTCTTGTAAAATGAAAAAAAGAAAACATATTTAAAGGTTCAGAAGTGATTTGTCATGCCGATCTGCAGATGAAACACATAATCATCCTTCTGCGGAGCATACAGTAAAATGTCCAGAATATCCTAGAACTATACTTATTTACTCTGCCTTATTATAAATGCTGCAGTAGTTCTGCTGTGCTCTGCTGCTCGTGTCAGAGCTTGTATGGTTTCCAATGGTAACCGGGCAGGATAAGAGGATGAAAGGCTCATTATAACCCCACTGAGTGAAAATTAGCCCCTCTCTCTCAATAGTGCACTAGTCTCTTCTTCACTGGACAGTCCTACATATCTGTTGTCATGATAATAGACCTCTCCTCTGCGAGTGGGGAGGTCATTTTCAGCTCTATAGGTCTTTTTCCGACTGAAAATGTTCAGTGTGAAAGCGTGTTTGTGTGCAATCTGCGTGTGAGTGTGTTCATTTCAATACATGTGTGTGTCTGGGTTAGTCACTGCTTACTTACAATACTGTATTGAATTAAAATGCAAAGCTAACTGTGACTAGGGAATCATGAGATGATCCCTCGTCCCCTGTTGTATGCTAAACATTAGGTGGGTGCTGTTTACATCATGACCTTCGTGGCCTTCTTCTCAAATAGAAAACCTTTTGTGTTGTTCTGGTGGTGTTCAGGCTATAGTGTGTCATCTATAGAGAGTGTGTGTGTCTACCCTGGTTTCCAAGAAAATGGAAAATGAAAGTACATTATATGTTGTGTACCGAGGCGTACAAACACGTGTCAGAATCAGCTCTATAATGTCACGTCTTCCCATCTGAGTTATGGTTAGTTCATCCTGATCAGTTGCAGCATGTTGATCATATAATGAGTTTTTATAGACAAGGGCAAAAATATGCTCATTATGTTCAATAGCCACCCAGTCACACTCGCTCCACATCTCTCTCATTACCGTGACTAATTATTGACTGAACACTAAATAATGTTCTGTCCAAAAATCCGACTTAAGAACAGACTACAGCTCAGTACTGAGTGTTTAATTATTTTCATTATCAGAATGCTAGAATCCTGTAAAATAATGTCATGCAAATCCGGCAAAATAAGCCCCTGCAAAATAATACCTCAAAATAATAATTTATGTTTTCAAATATAAATGTTTTGACACCGTGTGAAAGAATTCAGGCCTGCTCATGACTCAGAGTCATTCATCGGCCATGGCCTGGAGCGGAGGGAAAAGTTCATTTTCAGACTTGACTTTAGGCAAGATGTGTGCCTTTATCATACAGAGTCACAAGGCGTCCTTTAAAGATCTGCAGTTTATTTTTGCCTTGTTAAGGGGCAAACATCCCAAACTGTCACATTCATGACTTCAACATTATAAGGTAGATTTATTTATCATTGAAGCACACAGGGTTCAATAATTAGATTGTGTTGTAGTTCCCCCTTTACTACTCACAAAAACATTAAAATTATATGAAGTATAGTGGTTGAATAAATAGTAAGTTGTAGAAATAAAAAAATAAACTTTTACAGTGTAAAGTACTGAGGATGAATTAAGCAGTCTCACAGAGGAAGCTGTTCTGTAGTCTGGTGGTATGGCAGTGGATACTTCTATATCTCTTGCCAGACGGCAGAAGGGTAAACAGGCTGTGGTTGGGGTGGATATCGTCTTTTAGTCCTCCTGTCCTGGGCTGGACACATCACATGCCAGTTTGTGATGTCCTCTGTAGAATTTGCCCTCTCAAGTTTCCTCGGCTCTTTCTGAGCTTGCTTGACCAAGATGGAGGTGTGTGATGTCTAAAAGAGGTACCTGTGGTTGGAGCCTTTGCCTCCTTTTTTTAAAATTTCTTTTGAAAATCAACAGTCGGCGCCTTGGTTTTGGACATTGCGCAGTAGGCTTTTATCTGAGCACCACTCTGCAAGACTGTTGGTTTCCTCCTGATATGAAGTCTCAGCGTAGTTTGAGAACTGGCAGATGGTGGAGATGTCATTTGTAAACTTCACAATAAAATTTTCTTCATGCTGGGGGTTGCAGCCATGGGTATATGTGAACAGGAGGGGGCTGGGCACACATCCCTGGGAGGCTCCGGCATTGAGTACTAGAGGGTGAGACTGCCAGTCTGAACTGTCTGGGGTCTGCTTGGGAGGAAGTCCAATATCGTTTTGCAGAGTGTGATACTCGAGCCCAGAGTGTTCAGATTCCAATCAGCTTCATTAGAGATTGTGTTTATATTACATTATACATTATATTGTGTTTATATTAAAAGTAAAACATCAAATTTCAGTTATTGCAGGAAAAAGTCTTTCCATAAACTGCTTTCTTTCCTGTTCACTGCTCCATGTTGATCTTTTTGTTCTGTCTCATCTTGACAAGTCTTTTACTTGTTCACTGTACATTTTTCTGTAATTGGACAACTAGTTTCAACAACTGTGGTGAAGTACAGGAGTAAGCAGATGCATGATGTGTGTGTAAATCAGATTACCTGTTCTTAGTGCAAATTGTATCTTTTGATTGAATTAGGCTGACCAGTGCTGGTCACTCACCTTTGATAGTTTTTGAAAAAGTAGCTCACATGAGGCTGAGCCAGCAGTTTATGCATTATTAGTCTGTGGAAAAAGCCCAAATGTTCCAGAACACCAGACACACAAGTATTCTAGTCAATGATCTATGAAGTGGAGTAGCGGGAATTCACACATCAATAATTTTAAGAAATAGATGTTTGAAAATACTGCACTCAGGCACTGCAGACTCAGCTTTTTAGAAGATCACAAACCCATTTAAATAATCAGCAATTTGGAATTTCAATAGAATATTACAACGTTGCTTTGGGATGTTTGAGCTTTTGAACAAAATCACCACAGAAAAGTCTTAATTGCATTAATCTTAAATTGCCGTTTGGAGAAAAGAACAACAGTTGAACAATGAGCCAATAAAAATTACATTGTAACCTACCATTCCCATTATTGCGATTTCATTAGATAAACAAGCATACTAGGGCTTATAGTTGCTTGAGTTACTTTATGGTTTAATGTATATGCATGCTTGCACATCCAATTTCAACACCATCTTGCATCTCATTGGGTCTATTACTGTGTGCACTTCTTCAGAGATGTTGGTTTCTGTTTTAATGGTGCAGTTGCTAAGACCGGTGCAAAGTGCTAGGTCGTGTGCAAGGTCAATGAGGCCGTCTATTTTTGCTCAAACAGGCAGAGCACACAACATGGTGGGCTTGTGGAGCATAAATTGGAGGGGTGTGGTGATTAATCACAGTGTCCTCACCCGTTTACATGACTGGCACTGGCGCTGGTATATTTGTAGAGGCTGGAGCCTGAAACTAAGCGCAGTCAAAAAAAGACACTTTCCACCAAAATACTCACATCTGCACCCTGCACCAAAATACCAAATAGTCAGACAGTGTGCATTTCAAGGTCAGGAACACTTCACTTGCCTTTGCTCTGCCACAAAAATAGGCTCCACCAGCACCAAAACACATAGCTTTTTACTTTTGTTGACTTTGCAGGTTTGCAGTTTCTGTGCTTGTGTGTGTGCTGTTTCCATATCTGTGAATAACTTGCACTTATACAGGTAGTTTTGCTTCATAACTTTTGTTGCAGCCAAGTGAATGCAGGCCAAAGTGTGCTTATTAGACAGTTGTAGACATATAGTTGCAATTAGGATTCCTTTTTCCCTGTTAGATAAATCCAGAGAAACTCCATTGGTTTAGTCAGGGGCATGGACAACAGCTGAGACAGGGGAAATTAAGGCATGTCTGTTTGTATTGTTATGCAGCAGCTGATCTATAGAGTCAGGCGACTGTTTTTGGATCACTTGTATTCTGCTCTACACAGCGTCAGGCATATGCTTCCCCCAAATTGGCAAGGACACCGAGCATACAATTTGGATTTGGCTTTGTTATTGTAATAAACACATAAACAAGTAGATAAATAGAGCATGAAATAGAAATTCAGCGATCAAGAAAAGTCTGAAGAAACAGCGCATCATCTCCATCAATCACCCTTCTACTGTCTAAATTGCAGTAAATCACAAAACACTTTGAGCACTTTGTAGACTTTTTTCTTCAAATTGTTGTTCACCTTGTTTTTGTTGTGTGACAAAAACACTGCTCTGTCTGAGCTCTTCTTTTTAAGCCATTTAAAACTTACAGCTTGTTTGCTAGGAATATATTCATATTACAGTCAGTCCAAATGAATTGACTTCAGAAAATCCCACCGCAATTATACTTAATTCATAATTAATGCAGAGCAGACTGGGGACCTAATTTACACTTGCACATTGTCAGTTTCCCTGCATGTGCTTGTCATTCTGCATAAGAGTAAACATGGCTTGCTTTGGAAAGAGGGTGGCATCTCCCCACCATTACCTAGGCTCTGGGGAGCTGTGCTCCGTGGCACACAATTGTGCCATTAGATGATAAAAACAAAGGAAATGATGTGACTACCCAGTTGCTCCAAACGAGAGCAGGTGTGCGCAGCCGTGTTAACAACAGGGAGTATCCTCTTATTGTGTTGTAGGCTGCATTGTTTACTATTGAACGCCCTCAGAAATATGACTGACGCCTTCACTTTGACGTGATGGAGGAGAAAACAAAGACTTTGTTCATCTGCAAGTCAGATCCTTAGAACATGATTATAACAAGACCTGAATACATCCATACATGTGTATACAGGCATGCGAGTGGGTGTTTATGAGCGTACGTCTGTTCACACATGGATCTGACTTTGTGTGTGTGTGTTTGAGGCAGAGAATGGGCGTCATCGACAGTCTTTAGGAGTGTCAGACTGAGAAAGTGTGGCTCTTGATCTTTGTTGTTTGTGCTGTATTGCCGAGCTGTGCTTTTGCTGTATAGAGTGGTATTTCTGATAGGGTTTGACGTGCTGCAGCCGATGTGCACAGACAGAGGCTGCTTTGGAAAACCACAGAGTATTAGTCCAATCACAGCACTGGCAGTCAGGCTGACATTCTGAATTTGTTATTCTCCTTTATTCAAGCTCGAACACTCACTCATATCCTGTCCATGAACTACCTCTGTTGGATTAGTCTGATCTGCTCGCGCCCTGTCACAGGCCTGCGCTTGGTGACGGTTATGTGCGGCGTGTGTGCTCCAGAACTCTAAACAGCCAGAGCGCGGTTGGGAATTACAAAGATGTAAGAAATGGATATTCATCCCCGCGCTTTTCAATTTCAGTTATTAATTTCTCAAAGCAAAGTTCTGACCTGCTCTGTATCCATCTACATTCCAGTTTAAGCATAAGTCAATACATCTGTGCGGTGTTTACTCCATGGCATACTGGAACCAGCATTTACAAGTGGCACTAGGCTTGGCAAACAATATCTAGGAAAGTGAATATAATTTGGCATAATATCCGCTTCTTTCTGTGTGTACTTTCGGTCACACTTAGAGACATGTCTTTGAAATGATTTGTGTAAAAATCACTCACACAGCTTCCCCTGATATACATTCTTTGGTGCAAATCCTCGTATCTCTGAAACTCCATGAACGAGATGATGAGTGCGAAGTTAGCAAAACCCATAGTCATAATAGCCACATAAAAGCATTGTGAAATACTCTTGATGGAAATAAAAATCCCCTTAAAGTGGCAATCTCAAGGGTTTTCGTTTAAATAAATATCTTCTAAGTGACTATCTAACACCAGATAACAATAATAAGAGTTTTATTTGTACAGGACTTTTCAATACAAGTAAGAAAGTACTCCACAACTATATACAACTATACATTTTATATATATAGTGAAAGAAGTATTTTTAGAAGTGAGATAAAATAAGGATCTAACTGCATGCCTGATCTCCTCTGGCAAGTTGTTCTCATGCTTTAACAGCAAAGGCCCTGTCTCCTTTAGTTTTCAGGTTAGACTCTTGAATACCTAACAGCACCACCAGAGGATCTAACCCCACATCATGGCACAGGGGATAAAAAGTCAATCATATAAAAATAAGGTGATTGAGCCAGTGTTCCACTGATGACACTAGTTTGTTTTACTGCCCCCAAGAATTCTTTGACCTGTAGTTTTAAACTACCTTCGCTGTCACCACCAGTAATTACAGGTGGCAACAAACACACCAGGACTGAAATCATAGAGATTTCCACTTTTAAGGCACTCACAGCACTTGGTTACTGTTAGGGGAAGATAGTGCTCTTGATTAAATGTTAAAAAAGTCAACATTGACACAAAAAAGTAAGAACTTACTTTTTTAAACATGTTACAACAACCTTGATCTTTTCCTGTCCTTAGCCAAAGTGCTCCACACGCAGTAAACCACGCACAGTATGTGAACCAGCCCCGGTCTCTGATGTCTACCCCCATGTTTCCTCCATCTTTGCTGTCAAAATGTCATTGACAAAAATTTGTAGTACAAAAGTGTCGTTTCTAGGAGTTTTTTTTTCTTAATCATGTGCCAAACGCAGACAAACACACACACACACACACACACACATGCACCCCATCCTACCCCACACACCACTTGAACTAAAATGGTTTCTCACGTGGCAAGTTTTAAATTGCTATTTGTAACAGTCTGTTTGGTTCTAATCAGAGGGTAGAGGCAGAATCGTTTTAATTTCATTACCACTGTGTCGGTTATTTTTAGCTCAGTGTGCTTGTGATCCTTCTCGGGTATTGTAAGAGTTTGACAAGTCCTATTATTCACACAGCCGCTCATCCTCTTGAGCTTGTACTTTTCAAAGCAACCCTTCCTGCTACTCATCACACACATTTTATTAGCTGCATATAAAGGTAGCTAGTTGTTGTGATTTTACAAGTGAGTCCATCTGCTGCGATTTTGTGGAGGATGATCTCACCCAAAAGAAAATTTAGAGAAAAGGTGCATAATTAAATCAGAAAAATGTAAATGTACTTTTGAATCAGCTCATAGTAGACTGGACCATGCTAAATAAAAGCAAATTAGAAAAGGAAATGTGATATTCAAACTGCAGATAGTTATCATCGAGTGGCAACTTGAAAACTGAAAGAGTGAAATGAAATTGAAATTTTTTTGCTGCTCATTTTCCCTTTTCGGCGTGCCTTTTTCATTACAGTTTTCCCTAAAAGAATAGTGGGGCATTCTGGGAAATACACTTATTCGCTTTTTGTGTTACAAGATCAAAGGATCAATGCTACTCTTGTGTCTGTACTGTAAATATAAAGCTACTGTCAACAACCAGAAGTGACTGCCGTGGAACAGTCCCCCACATGAGCCCAGCAAATGGGGGTGGGGGAGGAGTAAGAATGAAAATAGAACTTTTTTTTTATTTCTCTCTTTGCACAGAGATGCATTTAATTTGAGTAGCCATATTTTATTGTGAACAACGCCATGAATTCTAACCATTTTTATACCTCTGACAGAGGCATTATGTGTTCGGGTTTTCCATCCTTATCCTGAAAGCAATGTTTTAAGAAGGCTTAGCGTGAATGTCTGCTTGGACTTTTGGACTTGGATTTTGGTGGTCAAAGGTCAAGTTCAAAATCATTGTCACCCCAAGTCTGTCCCATTCTTGTTAGCATGATATCTTGGGAATGCCTGAATGGAACTTCTTCAAATTTAGTACAAAAGTCCACTTGGATGAAAGAAAATTATACACTGTAATCATACAAGTCAATATAGTGATAGCTTCCATTTAGCCAAAAAATACGCTTAAAGCCTTTTATTAAATTCCTTCGAGATCTTTGCTAAATATATTATGACTTTGGACAGACATGCATGTAAACTGGAACTTGACTGGTTACCATTGACCATTTTTCTCTTCATTTATTATTGTTTTTTTAGTTTGGATGAAATGATCCTCTATACCATTTAGAAAAAGTATTTTATTTATCATAAACAATTTCAAAGGGCTCCATATGTGATTTTCACTGCCAGTTATTATATATCAATATTGAGTATCAACATACTCTCACTGTATTTATCAGCACCATGGAAATCTTGCCAAAGCATCTGTGTGGACACGTTGGCATATAGAACTTGTGAGAATAAGAGAGTTGAACATCCACTGTAATGCGAGCGCTCTGTAAACATTCAAATGTGTCCTGAGTGATTTCAGTTGATATGGCAACATCACAGGCACTAATGTAAACATGCAAACCCAGGAGGCTTTAAAATTTATTAGATTCCCAGGCAAACATTAATTGGCTTTCTTTGGTACGTGTGTTTGAGTGCGTGTCTGTCTCAGTGACTCCATGTTTGTGCTTTTGTTAATTCATTTTGTCGCCGTGCATCGGCACGGCCAAGTACAGACACGAGTGAGTCACAAGTTGGAACACATGCAAAAGGAAGAGATCAGTGAGAAGGAGGGGGAGCCGGGACGCGAGGTGACCAGGGTGTCATCGATCGCTACGGGGATGGAGAGATGTGTCCCTCGTTGTGAGGCGAGTCAAGACGAGGCAAAGCTGCGTGCCGCAGGCCCTTTTTGTGCCTGATGACTCGCAGCTGATGTCTTATCTTGGCCAGTCAACACTGAGGATTGAGTGTGTGCACAGGGAAAAAAGAGAGGTGGGGAGAGGGAGGGGTGACAAAATAAAAAAAAAATCAGTTATCTAGCTTGTGATACAACAGATGCTACAGATTTGTAGCAGAGCTTCAAGCTCTCGTCTTGCTTTCTCCAGACATTAAAGTTTAAGTTGAGTAAGTGGGAGAGACATGAAATGTAGGAGTACGCTTTTAATTAGTCAGCATTTGTATTTGGATCAAGCATAAGAAGCTAACATATGTTCATCACTACAGCTAGTTGTAGCTATTGTGTTGTTCTGTACACATGAATGTATCTTAGTTCATATTTTGTATAACAACTGATAAGGACAGTTTTTTATATTCAGTTTTATTGAGTTTTCAGTCTAGACAGAAAATCATGAGCACCAATAAATCACCTCAAAACAATACAACACTGAACAAATACAACAGAAACAGGTGTCAGTAGGGCAACTCTTTGTGGGACTACACAACATTTTTATGCCGTGTCCAACATCCCAAATATTTAGACAGTGTCCCACATTTCGATTGGCTCTAGTTTCAAGCCTCTGCAGGAGAGATGTTTTCCTAATAGCTGCCTTTAATCCAATGACTGTGAAGAAAGCAGGGACGACCATCATTGCAGGGCTGTGTTTGGGATGTCAAGGTTACCCTGTATTTGCTACCTTACACCGGGGCGGATAAAAATTGAAAGTCACCACAAAGCCACAAGCTGCACATATTTAGGTGGAAAATAATGGAAAATACAACAAAGAAATTAAACTTTCTCAGCTAGGGGGCCAAAGAGAAATGTTTTTTTTTTTAATATCAAAATTTAAGACTACATCTTAACTACGTCAAATGTACTCCTTGTGCCAAATTTTGTTCTTATCATTCTTAGTTATTCCGTAGCTTAACAGTTCAGATACTTGTTGGCATCATATTTCATGTAAATGATCCATTCTTCCCAGTTTTTATAAAAAATATCACCTTTAATTTTTAGTTAGTATGTCAGCTTTTCACTTTCTCGACTATCTTTGTTTCATATTCATCATCTTAAGACATTCCTAGGTACAAAGAAGTGTAGTGAGAGCTTTTACCTTTGCACTTGTACAAGAACTATGTACTTACTAATTTAGATGTGTTTGGAGAACTGTTTTTTTGTTTTTTGGTTAAGGACAGTATAAAAATTATTGGGGTGAAAAAGCGAGATCCTTTACAGTCTTATTTCTGTTTTTCTTGGACGCTCCCCTTAACTAAGAGCCTAAAACAAAAGCACATTTATGGCAGACAAAACAAAGAGGTGAAAATATAGCCATTTTGAATTAAAAGCTACTAAATAAACTGTTTTACTGCCTTCGAAACTGCGAACCTTGGACAGGCTCCAGCACTGTGGTTGCTAAAGGGCTTGAACTCCGCTATATTTCCACCCTGCCCTTAATTACAACAAGTAGCCCAAAAATAAATATCAGATGATGCTGTGTATGAGATCAGATGTCTGACTGTTCGCCATTGTCAGTAATAACAGGATGCCAAGTCACATGGCCAGGTGTGATGAAGATCTTTCCTGCAGACAGTTGCTCCGCAGAGCTCACCGTTATATTTCAGTAAATTTTGTTGCCTCTGTCAGGAGTCAAAATAATAAAAATAAATATGAATTACAACAGATTGTATTGTTGCCTGTGTGAGATCAGATATCTGAATGTCATAAAGCAATTACATGAAGCCTGAATTGACTAACCAGACATGTTGGAGAAAATTAAATAAGGCACAGTTATCTAAAGAGGCAATATTAATGTGCAGTAGTAATGTTGACAGTGATGTTTCCCAGCTTATCGTTGCTTCATGATCCAGAAGCCTCCAGGCAGATAGATGCATAGCAGATAGATGGGCGACTATCATTTTTAAAAATCTACAACTATTACTATTTGCAGATCAGCTTTTTATTTCCGCAAGTCTGCAAAAATTTCATTGTGCTTTAGAAAAGGTGAAATAGTTTTCTGTGCCGCATGCGAATCTGAATGATTACTCGGCCAATAGGTTAATTTCCTGAACTTTGAAAGTTCCAGTCCAGTCTGCTCCCTGTGAGTGCTGCTGCTGTTGATGATGGAGCAGGCACATTATTTCTTGGCTGCAAATTTTTGGATAAATTAAATTTAAAATGGATTTGCATTGCATTACTGACTGAGGGCATTTCTCACACTTCAATTTGCACAAATCCATTCACCAAATTTGAATATTTTTTGAAAAATCTTGGCAATCTGGGCCCCCCCCCTGCACACGTGGGACTTTCCTATGCATTAATCTCCACCGGGGCGCAGGGATCAGTTGTAGCTTCGAGTCATATTTTTGGTTTGGCTCCATATTCCAAATGGTAGAACTTTATAAAATTAGATCTGATGGTGTTGCTGAAATTAAGGGTCTCACTGTGGTCATAATTAAATCAATTAGGCACCATTAATCTGAGTTGAATAACCAGAAACGTTAACCAGGTGTGTTAGAAAGACAGTTGTGTTGGGCACACACTCTACTGCTGTGCCATCAGTAAGCTCTTGTTTTACACATGGCTGGTTTGGTGTTTTATCCTTCAACTAACTCTGAAAGATATATTTTGATCAGCTTGTGGACTGATGGCAGTATGCCTGCAGACCAGATCACATTATGTACCTTTCAAACTGTAAATAGCCGGAGTCAACGTGTTTCATTTCATGGAACAGAAGAACAATTGACAAATGACATGTTATATTCTAACTTTGTATGATGCATTTAACTTTACATTCAGTGTTCTGCTATTATGCACAATACAGGATATTGAAAAAAAGCATGTGGTGTTTACAACTTTCAGTCAGTAACAATTAACATGTATTGTTTTTTGTTTTTTTTTAATGGATATTAGCTGCCAATTTGACAGTGATGAGGAACTTGAGGCCCTGATAAAGACACAGGAATGATCCTCTGAATGTAAAACACACTGTGATATAAAATAATTCACTTAAAAACAGGCAAGATTTTGTCTGATACAGCCAAGAGGAAAGAGAAAAGACCTTCACACAATATCCTACTAAGTCAAAAAGAATCAATAAGTGCTATGTAGCTGTTTTTTTTGCCAGGAGAAATATTTTGTCATCACGTAATGAATCATATGAGAATGTTAGCTTGTGTGGTATTATATGGGTCAGATTCATGAAGTTATTTGGCTAATGTCTTCATAATATTGTGATTTAAATCCATAAGATGTTATTTAAACCCCTTAACATACACGTTAAGCTTGACCTTCCTCAGGACACTGTATGTTAATTCCAATCACAGCAAACATTTATAACGGGCTTTTATAACTCCTTATAACAAATAGTCTGGTTGTTAGGCATTTAGTTTACTTTATTGAACAAGTAAAGCAGTCTTATTTGTGAAAGACCTCCATCATTTGCTTTGTTTACACGTACATGAAACACGCAAATTTGTCCATAGATGGAAGGTCAGCAGAGAGCCAGTTTCCACTGAAGTGCTTATAGAGAGCCTATAAAATTTATATTCTGTCATTAATGTCAATAAAACCAAAATGGTCTACATTTATCAAAATATACTTGCATAAAAGTGAAAACTCATCCCAACTTCTGAAACACCTATGAGGACATTAAAGGGCAATTAATTACATTAGCTATAATTTATTATTTCCCGCTTTGAATAAAAGCAGTTGAGAGAGTTATCCTCCCACACCAGTCAAAAGTAACAGCCATCGGCAGTAACTGCCTTGACACTTATTAACAAGTGACAATAAAAAGTTGCCTCTGGAGCTCCATAATGAGTGAACAGTCATTTCCATTCTGACCTTTTCCTGGTGAACTGTCACGATGGCTATTTTCCTGCACACTGTCAGAGTAACATTCCTGCATTATCTTTAATGTCATTGGTTTTAATGTCAAACCCCCATTCTGACAGAGCACCGTGGAACGTGCCAGAGACACGATTTATGGCAGCAGACTGTCATTTATTGATGACTTCTTATTTAAATCACTTTGTAATGAGCCTAAGGAATGTATGCGCTTTTTGTTTTATGAAATTGCTGAAGAAATGTCTCTCGTGTAAAAAATATATTCATGCCTATTCTAAAGCAAGCGGTTACAGTTAACGTGCTCTTATAGAGAGAATCGTCTTGTAAATGTAGCGTACAGGGAAACTGGCCATTGCTCTGTCTTAAGAAGCTGCTTTTATTTCAGTAAACTGTCAACCTTTAAGATCGATATGAGCCACTCACTATCTCCACTTACAGTGCATTGTGGTAGAAGGAGATGAAGGAGTAGGAAGCACAGCAGTCCTCAAAGTTTAAATCTTCTTGAAAGAAGAGCTGCTTTGTGGATGATGGATGATGACCAGCTGCCCCTGACCATTTAGAGACGGTCATAGTTCCGGCACAGTCATGGTTTTAACAAAAGCTGATTGCGGCATCAGCCTTTTGAGTTTAATATCCTTTGATTGTGCATCATGCCACTTTTAAATTGCAAAGAGTTATACAAAGTGTGCATATTAATGAGCTAACACCCACATGAGTGTGCTATAGTGTCTGTCTTCCTCTTAATTTATGCCCTGTACAAATGCATTATTAACACTGCATTATGTAAGAACTCTACAAAATGTATAACATTTTCATGTCATTTTATTTATATTATTTTATTTTACAATAATCTGCCACATTTTGTAAAAAACAGCCGGCACTCAACATGTAATGAATTTCCCTGCATTTTGTAATAAATTATTACCCTACATATTATGGTGGTTATTACAAATGCACCAGATTATTTCATATTCATTGTAAAAAAAAGGGCAACTCTCAGATTTCCTAATAACCACCGTAGTCTGTAATAATTTATCACAAAATGCGGGAAAATGCATTACATATTGCGTTCAGCCCTTTTATTACCAAATGCAGCAGATTATTACAAAAAGCGGGTGTCATTACATAATGAAGTCAAAATTTTGTGCTCGTTTTGTAGAGTTATTACATATTGTAAACTAAAAAGTAAAAGTGCAACTCTCATGTTTTGTAATGACCACCGCAATGTGTGATAATTTACTGCAAAATACAGGGACATTTATTACATATTGCATTCAGACTGTTTGCTACAAAATTCAACAAATTATTACAAAATGGGTGTCATTACATACAGAGCAAAATTTATTACATTTTGTCAAGTTATTACATAAAGTGTTGCATGCCCCCTTTAGTGATGGAAATAGATCCGTCCTTTTCAAACAATGTAACCGTCATTGCTCGCATTAAACACATTGTGACATGAGAACTGCTTCGTTGTGTCTTGTGGTCGCATCTTACTTGAATTATTGGCTACAGTGTTGCTCACCCCCCCCCCCCCCCCCCCCCCCCCCACAACTACCGGTGGTACTGCTCCATTTCATCTGTATCTGTATGCTTTCAGAAAACGTGCACAAAATTACGGATGAAATGAATGCAGAGCACAGACAGAAGGCTTCATATCTAACGTTAAGCATAAATGAGTCCTCCTGAGACAGAGTGACCCTGGTTTGACTCACGTTATCAGAGGACAACTCCTGCTGCAATAAGTCATGTCACTGCAGTAACAACAGCCTTTGTGACTCTACACCTGCCCATGTATGCGACAATACACGACTTGGCACCTCCTCACCTCTTCTGCACTGTCCTTATTTTGCAAAGCGCTCGTAAAAAACAAGATCCAATTACTAAGCCGACAGATGCAGACATCAAGTACGATGTGTAAATGCAAGGGCATGATCAGATTGTTCATTGTCCGTATAGCATATCCAGATGCACATTACACTTTTATAGTAGGTGTAAATAAAGTCATAGTCCATTCAGCCCCTCAGTCAGCTATACAGTCAGTCAACGCCACTGCATGCTGAGTGTAAGCGTGAGCAGTGGAGCAAACAATGCCAGGGACACATGGATAAATTTTGTTTTGTCATCATGTAACGGTAGGTTGACCAACAAGCTAATCTCCCTAAAACTCAGTGTAGTCCATTAAGCAAAGCCTTTTATCCAGGACTGGCAAGGCTCACCACATAAAAAAAAAAATCAAACACACACACACACAGAGTGACCAGTTCATTTTTATTTCACTGGTTTCCTTTGAGGCGTGTGTACATGTATACACTGAAGGAAAAGAAGCAGAAAACTTACCATATTCATATAACCATGTCCTCTAAAATCTCTCTCCCTTTTATATTCCCTTTTCCTTTCTATGTAGAACCTTCAGTACATTTTCATTCAAGTCCAGCCTACATGTACACGGATGATTTTTAAAATGGTGTTTTAAAACCAAAATTATCTCCATCCCGATGAGCGTTTTAGCACTGTTTCAGAAAACATCTCTGACCATACCAGTACACCTGAAAACACATGAACACACTGACCAGTCATGCACACTGGGCTTGTGTGTCCCGGTCTAAAAAGGAAGCAGATTGTAATGATGAGCATAACACACTTCCACATTTCTAGCCTAAATACACAAGTACTCTTTTAGTGTGGCTATTCTTTAAACTGCATTTGAATTGCATTTGCTTTATGGAAGAATCACCTTTTCTGCTAATTGTATTACATTATGACTCAACCAGTTTGTCTAGCAGTCGATTGCTCACACGTTGGTATGTGTCTGGTAGAAGCTGGCGTCACTTTGGGCTCTGTGCTCAGTGTTTTAATTTAGTCCGGATGTGAGATGGCCATGCAGATGTGTCTGATGATGACTGAGAGGACTTGCCAGGATAGTCCAAATGCATTAGTGGTGTTCTAGAGTCACTCAGGTAAATACAACATGCATTCATGGGTGCTGTGATTTTTGTTATGGCTGTCCTTCCACATGCTGACAGAGTCAGGTCGATCTGGACGCTCAAAGATTTTCTTGTCATTCCTCCGTTGCACAAAAAAGCCCCTCATGTAAAGAAACAGCTCACATACTGATGTCAAACAAAGCAGACAGTGGTGCACACTCTGATGTGACAAGCCCAAAACTCTGGTTACCTTGTCTACATGACAACAGTGAAAATTGAGTTTTTAGATATCTTCATCGTGGCAGGAGTTTTTCAGAAGGTTCATTTTTCAGTGACCTAAAATGCTGCCACCACCACCACAGACACTCTTGTGTATACATTTCTCCAGTTTGTCTTTTCACATCATTTGCATGCGTTCTTGACAGTCCTAAAAAAAAGTTGACTACTAGTGATCTAATTTAAGGACATAAGGTGCTTTCCATCTTGTTACTGCATCTTTTATTGCAGCTGTAAGACCAGGGAAAAAAATAGCCTTTGATGGCTTGACAGCTTAAAAGAAGAGGAATCATTCAGTAGAATAATATGCACCGCTGATCATAACTGATAGGCCAGACACATTGTCTGTTCACGGAAATCATACCTCTGGACTTCTGCCAACACATATGAATATAGGTGTTGAGTGTGCTCCACTCTATTCCCACATGATACTGAGTGTATTTTTACACATAAATTACTCAAACTCTGCATCTGGATGAGCACTTGGCATTATTTCTGCCATCAATTGCCTTTGAAGAGGTTGACTCCATGGTACCGTGTAGCTGTACATAGCAGCATATGAAGAAAGAAATGACCCAGACAAATGTAAATCATCTTTTAGATCTTAGAGAGGCTTCAGTCTGTATCATTCATATCCAAGAGGTTGTGATTCCTTTGTTTCTGCATGTAAAGGAGGCAAACTGATTTCCCCCCAGTTTTGAGAAGATTATTTTTGACCAATGGGGCATCATTCCAGTCCATTTCCCATTCACATATTTCATCTACATGCTTGCAGATGTAACATAGATAGAATGAGCAACGGTTGAACCAAACTGTTCAGGACAGTAATGAGTTGATAAACCAGAAAGTAATACAACTGTGAGAAAAAGGTGAGACACTTTGCTTTTAAAATCCTACACACTTGGGCTTCCGCTGAACCAGTTTCTTGAGGTTGTAGCATGCAGGCATTATAATCGTGTCCAAAACAAATAAAAAATGGAAAAATAAATGAGATTAAGCAAGCGGAAACAATGTTGTGCATGAGCGAGTGTGTATGGGAGCAGAACTTTCACAGACACAGACACAGATAGTGTTTTCCACTGCAGAAAATATGACATAAATCAACCACTGATATTAAATTTTATACAAAATTATTCTTGACCATGTCATATTTTGTTCAGAACATAAATCATGAATGGATTATCTTTAATTTTACCTACATTGGCCCCATGCTCACATGAGTGATTTTGATGAAAACTATCATAAAGAATTAATTTAATACGTAATGCATGACTAGACAAGACTAGACATAAAAATGAAAATTTAAATAATTGCCACTAGAATCCATTTTTTCATATGCAACAGTGATTCCTGGGTTCTGCATGGAAATTATTATAACCTAGAAAATGTAACATGTGACCTGTTTAAAAACAGTAATTCCAGTGAATAATAATGAAATACTCAATAATAGTAGAAGGTAGAAGCTGGTAGGATCAGTAATTTGGGATGTAGGCTGCAATACTGACAAAGAAATTACATCCGCTTCCTCTTTTGGCAGCAGCACCAGCACAACAGCTCTCTGGCTTGCATATTGTGGTATTTCCATTTGATTGACAGGTGTGTCATAGCCAGAGACGCACTGGGCAGACCCCCAACTGCCGTTGCCTTTCCTGTCAGTGTGGTTGGTTTGAAGCTGTCTACATGGATTGTCTGGCCAACATGGAGAACATGGTGAATTAGAGAAGTTGACATGGTAAATCAGTGGAGTTGGCTGTGCACTGCACTGCTGTGAGCCATGCTTTGTATCACCACAGAGGCAGGGTTTCAGGCTATGAGTCATGCTTATCAACCAGCAGATGCCACTGAAGGTATTCGTATGTGTGCATATTTGTGTTTGTAGCCTTTTAAGTGTCGCCTGTTTAGGGTTCTCAAAGATCAAAAGCAAATGTTGGGCAAAAGATTATGAATCAGCAGCCAAAACAAAGCAAGGTGAAGCCATCATTCAAAATTTGTCCTGAGAGTGGTGTTATTTTACACTGAATTTTGGGTGTAATGCATGAAAAAAAACCCAAAAAATGGAGAGTTACATTTAGTTGTTCTAGTTGTTCTACCTCATACTGACTTATAATTACATTAACAACAATCTTTTTGTTTTGTCATTTTGTCATATTTTACATTTCAATGACTTTTATATCTTAGAATAAACAACAAAAATTACCAAGTATAGTCATAACTGCTTCCTGCAGTAATGACTGTGACTACACTAAAATTACTCCAGCACAAGTGAGAGTCTGCCTTTCAAAATCTCACTTAAAGGGGAAAGATGTAATCATTTTATATAAGTTTAATTGAATTGAAGGCCAATTGCCAAAAAAACCCTAAATATCAAATGGGAAAATATAAGCATACTCTTCTGAGTAAATACATATATTCTCAGTTTAAAATTATAAGTAAGGCAAAATGACGTATCAGTGTCTGTTCATGAGTTGTAAGAAATCATTAATAATATTTTAGAAGAAATAGATGTTTGTAACGGTTAAACTGAGCAATATCTTAATGGAGTCTGGTGGCCAGTCTGGCAGGCAGTCACTGAAGTCAAACTCTAAGGTGTGTATTTTCAGAGCAATGGGCTTTTGTTTACAGGATAACAGGCCTAACTTTACATTGACACGTAATTAACTGTTATAAACAGCTGATCAACTTACAGTGTATAGGACTCGTCGTCACCTGTTAATGTCCAGTCTTGTCCTGTTCAGTATCTGTGCAGCTAGCTGGCAAAAGAGTGTCCACACTTCAAGTCTGGGTCTACAGCTGTATTTAATAAACCATTTACTGTTACATTTTCCTCAGCCCAGCCCAGAGTTCTTACATATGTCTGTTACATAAATCTAGCAGCAAAGTTAAGGGGGTCACTTTGTGTTGAAAAGTGGCGGGTTAAAAGGGCTCTGATGAGAAAAAAAAAAAAAAAAAAGTTAAATGGTTGTCAACATATGCAATTTCAGGCAAAGTAATGATGGGATCAGTATGAGGTCAAAGTAGATAATTACAATGTCTTTGGAAAATGCACAGTTGTGTATCAAATGGTATTACCTACAAGTTGCAGACTTCTCCAGCATAAAATACAAAATAACACTGACAGCACAAGTAACAGTCATCTATCACACACACAGCTGCAGCGCCATGTCAATCACTTCTACTCTAGACAGCACCAGTGCACGTCAGTCAGCCCGGCAAGAACAATATCTAATATCACTGCCCCAAAATATGACAAAATAGAGACGACTACTAGCTAAAGCAAGAAAAATCAACCTTACTTTAGATGTTAAGTTTAACTGTCTTGTTTTTTTTCACACGAGAGAAACAGAGTTCACAGAAGTTCAGTCAAGCTCGACCAATCATTATGTTTTCTTATTGTGCAAATAAACAATTCTCAAGCTATTTCTCACAAATTATGCTTTCAAAAAGTGATGGGGACAAAATTGACCATTTCAGAAAGTGTTGGAGACATGTGTCCAGAGTCCTCAGTGTAACGCCTGTCACACCTATGAGCAAATTGTACTATACAAGTATCAGAAGCTACTCATTGCAGTGCATTACCATGCATGCAGCATTTTATGTAGTAGCTGTTATTTGATTAATATACTGTTTGGTTGTTTAATTTAGAACAATGCATCATGTTTTGTCATAAACGTCTGTCATATATAGATCATATACAGTATCTCTAATGTAAAACCTTCATATACAAAGTAAACAGTAACTATAGCTGTAAAATAATGCAGTGCAATGGAATGAGAAATACAACATTTATTTCTGAAATGTGGTGGAGTAGATGTTGCAGGGTTGCATAAAAAAGAAAATGCCAAGCAAACCTACATTACATTCCACCTCTGTCTCTGTGTTTAGACATTTTTCTGGCTACAATTACAATGAAAATTGAGGTCCCATTAGCTGTAGATTTGTTGTCCTGAGGGAACGGCTGACATAGACCACATTATATGTACATCATGAGAAAGATTAAAGAAAATTGGTCAAAGTCCCGCCTCATTAAAATTTGCTGGAGGTATTGAATTTGCAAAATCCATTGTTACTGCAAAATTTGTGAAAATGGTTAAAACAACACACGCGTGGAAGAATTACAAGATATATTCTGTTTTTCTTTTGACATGCCCATCAACTGTTGCACAAGATAAGCTGTGAAAGAAGGCAAACATGAGTGAGCGTAACTTGAAATTGCTTCAGTCACCTGTAGTTCAGTCCCCCTCGAGATATACGTTTTGGGTACCATGGATACTGTGTGTGGAGACTAATAGCGTTATGGTGAGGAGGAAATAGAGATATACCGTAGGGCACGTGTGTGTGTGTGTGAGTGTGTGTGCATGAGCAGACAGGGGGAAAGATAGTAACGCACACATTCTTGGAAAGAGATAGCAAGGTGCAGTGACACAGCAGACAAACGGTTATCAGGGAAGAGAGAAAACTGCAGCGTTTTGATTAAGACCATCACACTGCGCTCAGACCACGCGGAATACAGACGTCCATGCTTGGCCGTGTCTCCGTGGTCGGAGTCGCTCACTCCCTCCCTGACCTCCCTATAGCCAGGAGCTCTAATCACTGTAAAACCGATTCATTAAAATCTGCTGTTAGTAAGAGGACACACACGCGGGTGAGCAAATGGACCACAGCCAATTATGTGATTCCCTGCCAGTTAGAAAGAGATTTAGGCATTAAGTATCTCTGAGGAGGGAGACAGTGATCACTACAGCAGATCTGCACATTATTATAGGGTTTGGAAGTAGTGTGTGTGTGTCCTCCATGCGCAATATGTCGTGTACGATGAAGGTCGACTCTCTGTGTCTCGCACACACTCAGGCGGAGGGATAAAACCTGGAAACAAAGCCTGCCTGAGAAATAACTGTAATTCTTGCCAGAAAAAAAATTAAAACGAAAAGTAGAACAAATCAAATTTTCAACTAAATAAAAGGCTCCCCACTTAAGCAAACGTACACACAAAGTTCACACAGAGTTAATACATAAGTGGAGAGGTTTTTAAATGGTAACTCTGAAGGATAGAGCTGTGATACAAACAGTAATCACACCTGACAAGTTATCTTAAAATTTTAAATGTAGTTTGAGGCTGCGAGTGGTTTCTGTTTGTATTGCTGCTAAAGTAATATCCCTGTGGAAAATGCTTTCTATTTGCCGTGTTTGATTCTTCAATATGATAAGACAGGCAAAGGACTAAATTAGAGGCCTGTGGGCAGATCTAAGCCCCTGGAGAAACCATGGAGCAATAACAATCAGAGCTTGATCTGGGTCTGAGCTACAGGTTGGGTCTGAAATTGTTGGAGGTTTTAGGCCTTAAGGAGGACCTGATAACGCAAAAGAAACATTGGTTTATTTGTCATGAGGGGTACCACTCAGCCTGTGGAAACAGTTGTATAATATCTTGTGTGGCTCTGAAGGAAGCTATTTAAAGTGTGTCCATACTAACACGCTATTTAGTATGCTAAAAGAATATGTAGAATTTTTTTAGTATGTCCAAAACCTTAGTATGGAACCAGTATCTCTGGGGAAATATTACAGTATGGAATATATATTGTGATTCTACTAGTATTGTGATTCAGTATTACAATTTATAGTGATTTTTTCCTTCTGGCAACTGTATATCAGGAGCACTATTTCCAAAAACAATGCACATCACATGTCAGTCAGTATTTGTGAGTTTAATTTCAGCTGCATCATTGCTATACTGCATGTGAAAGCAGTAAATAAAATACTTGTTGAGGTAAACTTGAGCCGTTTCTGCTCATCAAACTAGTGCCATGAGAAAATGACAAGTAAAATAAGATGTTAGACCAAAATGAATCGAGCTCCTGAAAAACTGCACACAGCACAAAGAGCCTTTAAATTAACACCTTGCTGATATGACATTGAACTTTCAAACTGTGAATTCTGAGTTTGAGTTTTGACCCGCTGACATCGCTGTAGCCGCTCAGTGTGGAGCTTGAGTAATAGATCGAGGTAGCAATATGAAGTCAACAACACACGTTTGTTTGCACACATCTAAGAAAGTTTGTGCCCGAAAATATTAGTTCCCATGTTGTTTTATGTTAAACACGCAAAGAAAAACGGATCTGTTTGTTGATAATATTTACCATGATCACAATGCTAATTTCCGTTTCCGCTTCTACCACCCCTAATACTGGGTATGTAGTTAAAGCTAGATTTCTGCATGAAAATGTCTGAAAATGCTCGACTTATGTTATATATTTTGGTTAGTTGTGTTTTTACGTTATTCAAAGTGTTTCCAACAATGGTAAAACCCTGAGAAACCTGTAATTTATTTATGGCAGCGGTGCGTTTCCTACTATCCGATAGTTGTGGGAAAACACGTCTAGTACGCATAGTATTTGATTTTGGATGCAGCGCGTGAGAAATTCAAACTAATTATGTCATAGTGATGTAATCAGGGTTATCTCTGATTGTTCTTGAGACAGCCTAACAGAGAGCCTGTGTTACAAACTCAGGATGTAGAGTTTGTACGGTGTGGGTGTTTACCAGGCAGTGAGGGTCGAATGAAAGGCACAATAGAATTGCATTGGGAAATTTAAGTGTCTAGTGTTTTTGGAACATGACCCATATAAGGGACCATAATTCAGCATATCTTGGCCTGTGTTGCATAGATTATGACTGTTTTTTTCTCTTGTGTATCCCTGTGGAGTTTTCTTGTAAACAAAGAAAAGTTATGTTTATATTCAGTGTTACTCAGAAAAAAACACATGTATCCTTAAGGTCTAACAAAAACGTTGAGTGCATTTTGTTTGTCATAAAATATTTGCAAAGCTAATTTTTAAGAATTTGGAATCCAGCATTGTTTACATAAACATCTATTATGTAGAAGTCTTCTTCCCTGTCTTTGTTGGTGCATTGCAGCATATCTTGGCATTACAACCACCTCTAAATCAGTGGAATAGTGTGACACCATCAGTACAGCCAAAATGTGTACTATCATACCTCCATAGCAATATTAGAGGTCTGAAACTCAAAAGGGAACCTGTGCAAATTTAACAGGATTATTGCAGAAGGGACAAAGGAGTTTCTTAGTCCCTATTGCACTTGGACTACTTGAACTGGGTTACTCTAAATCACAAACTCATCATGAAGGGTGTGGTTTTTGCAGTCACCCTACCGGCCACCTCAACGACATGGCTCAGGTAGTTTTTTATCCCTGATGCTCAGGTTACCATACCAGCCAATCACAGAAAAGACGAGAGCAGATCCAATAAATCTCTTCTTAAACAAGGACATAACTTCACTGTCTACATTGAAAACATTAAACTTTCTAAGAAAACACAAATGTTGTTGGCCCTTCTTACTAACTGTATTAGAAGTGAGATTCCCAAAAAAAAAAAAAAAAAATCCAGGTCATTATCAGTGACTGTTCCAAGATATTTGTACTGCTCAACAAATTCAATGCCAGTTCTTTTGATGATGGTCTGAGATGGTGGGTGGGATGCCTTCCTTCTAAAATCAATGACCACGTCCTTGGTCTTTGAGGTATTTAATTGGAGGAAGGCCTCATCCCACCATCTAACAAACTTATCGACCACTGGCCCAGGCTTGATGAGTTTGTTAGATGTTAGATGCCAGGGCTGCACAATATGATAAAAAAAAAAGTCATATTGCAATTATTTTGACTGAAATTGCAATTCTGATATTTTTGTGGGAATGGTCATTTTTTGCATTACAATTTGATTTTTGATTTGTGATAATTTGTCAAGATTTGACAAGATTTGTAGGCCAGGGCATCTCTCCACCACTACAGTACTTCATTATAATGCTGTTTTCTCACACACTTTTCCTTTTAACAAAAATTGGCTCTGGCCCTGTGATTTGGATATTGCACTTGGCCATATTGGGATTTCAATAATATTGTGATTAACTGTGCAGCCCTTCTAGATGCCACTAAAACCTAGACACTAGTCATTTAAGAACTGAAGTTTTTTGATATGGAAAACAAATATTCCTATCATCAAGGCAGCACATCAAAGGTAGCACATTGGCTGAATTCCATTCCTTGGAAGCATGTCTCAGGTTAGGGTATGGGAAGTATTGCTGTGGGTAGGTAAGTAGATTGGGTACAATTTTAAGGCCTTATGGGCTTTGAAAATTATTGTATCTTGTCTTGGCATTGTATTATTTCTTTTCCCTGCATTATTATGCAAAATAATTTCAAAATATCCAGCTCACATTTGATTGTTCAAGGGCTCTACATGCTCCACTTCACATTATTGACTTGTTACAAAAAATTATGAGATAGTAGAACAATTAGAAGATTGGCAGCTTCCACAGCTTTCCACGCTGCATTTCACATCTTTTGCGCTCCAGGGTTGGATTTCATGGATAATATGCCGGATCGCACAAAGAAAACTGCTTTATGGCACATAACTGAAGGAGAGCCGGAGACCTGCAGCTTTCAAAATTTATTGTAATAGCAGATGGTGGAACAAGTGAAAGGTTGATGGCAAAATCACCTCCAACATTCCATCTAACGGCCCCTTTAAAGTCCAACTGAGCTTAATTTCTTCCCAAAGGCCTTGAAAACTTGGATGTGTTATTTCTTTCACTTTTATTTTCTCTTGTTACCTTTAGGGCATAAGAAATTTGTCTAAAATGTGAAGCCAAATCAATACTGCAATATCAAGTGAACCTCTGTTAAACATCCAACTGTATTTTCCCTGACCAGCAACTCTGGGTGTTCGCTCTGTGGTGCCGAAAAGAGATCAAGCTCTTGAAAGATGTTGTTGACGCCGCTTAAATTTGAACCGCAGTCCAGACTTATTAGTAAATAAATAAAGTTGTAACGCTCAAAGGATGTTTGTAAAAGTCTGATTTTACCATTGGTTGGTGGTTACCACCTCCGAATGTCTGCTGAAGAAATATTGACTAGCTTATGCAGTTCTTACTTAATCAGAAACATATTTGCTTCTGTACACTGTGAATCAAACCTTTTACCCTAATTATACTCAACGCTCTGTTCACCTTCTAAATCTTTTCTCATCTTTTTTCTCTCACCCTTGATCCTCAAAATCCTGCAGGTTTATGCGAGCTGTAAACCTTGGCGACACTGACAGGAACCATTGAGTTAACTGACTTTAGCTCATCTGCGAGCTACTTTAGCCTGGAGATAATCTATCTGGACCATTAGCTTTGCTGCCACACTTGACTTCATGTAATTCCCTGACATTAGAGACTGACCACAGCCGATAACATCTGATGCCTTTGTGCTATTAATTGTAGACTGCTACCTAATGTGTCCCAACTGTTGACTCATTTGAATCCTCTAAAATATTATTTCTTATCGCTTTGTGATTTATCACTGGCTGGTTTTGGCCCTGGGTTGATTCTTCCAGGTTCACTGATGATTTACATATTCATGAGGAGTAGGTTCACTGCAACCCACAGATGAAGCTGGCAGATGCTCCTTTGATACAAGAAGGTGTTTTAATTACAGTAAATTAGGTATGGAGAATGGTTAACAAGATACCTATCTGAGATATATAAAAAATAACAAGTCTCTAATTTTAACCTTTTATGCCTAAAAGAAGCTCCAAAGGTTAGAAAATTACTTTGCATCATATGTTAGGTCACCATCCTCTGCTTAGTAAATCTATAATTTCAGTTTATGTTTGTTTGTTTGTTTATTCTTTGTACTGTATTATATGTAAAAATGAGAGAAAAGTGGAGAGGGATAGTTTGGATTATTTGATGTGGGGCAGTGTGAGGTAATTATCAATAGTCAGTGTATTACACACAGTAGATGGCAGGAAGCAAAGGTGAGCACCAACACATAAACTAAACAATGACCTGCTGTGGACAGGGTTGGCATCAAAAGGTATTTTAGCCACTTAAAAGAAATCAATATCATTTAAAGTGCATGCTATATTTAGAATATTTTTACAGGTTAATTTTTCAGTCTGACAGCCTTTCTGATGGGAAACTGCTCTTATAAAAAAATAAATGTTGCACTCTCCAAACCAAACTCCATAGGTGAGATCATTAATTTCACTTAGCAGAACACAGGAGTTGCTGGTCTTCTGCTGCCTTAATTTATTGGTCTGTTTGTGTAATTGTATGACTTTGGTAAATCCAAACTAACCTAAAACACAGAAATCACACAGAAACACAAACAAACAAGCAGATTGAGGCCGTGGTAGACCAGCAGCTCTCCTATTCTGCAAGATAAAATGACTGATTTTGCCAATGAAGTTTGCTTGGTTTGCAGAGACTGATATTAAGCTTATATATTTGCAGTTTCCTGTTAGAAAAGGTTGTCTGACAGCAGAGTAAAGTGGTGAAAACTTTCAATGTGTTAAGATCTTGCATGTGCAGTAATATGAATGAAATAACTAAAAGTTTACATCAACAAGTACTGTTGCCTAAACTTGCCTAAAATAGATCTAAATCTCCAGTTCACATTTTAATGCATTCGCATAGCATTGCATTTAAATGATCTAATTTAAGGGTGCTGTAAGTGATTCTGGAGAAAGATATGCATCGATGATTCAGGTTGTACCTCTGACCCAAAGCATCTGCATGTGATGACCTATGAATGAGACTCAACAACCAACGATCTTTCTCCAGAATCGCTTACTGCACCTTTAAACCACATGACACAATATGCAGTGACAGTAATTGCTATGCATCATTTTGCTTGGATATTCTTCATTAGATAAACAATGCGATTAATGTAACAATGCAATTATCAAACCGACATCCCTCATCACAGAATATCACAGAATGCCCCCAACATTTTTCATGTGCAGGTTGGATCTAATTGAATCTCAACCCACTAAATAAAGGAACATGGCTATCAAGTAATGCTTGCAAACTGGGTTATTGGGTGAAATAACGTCACTTCAGTGTGACTAATTCGTATTGTTTGCATGCAAATGTGTCAGCTTTTTTCCTAGCTGTTACCTGCACTGAATTAACTGACTTACACCATATTCAGAGACGTAAACACTGAATGGAAGGTAATGCATGTGATGGTGCAGACGTGTGGCTTAACTAGTCTTAGGATAAAAATACTTTTAAAATATTTTCATACACAGCTAGATCAAATGTTAGGTCTAATTCAGCCCACAGAGATAGAAAAGAATATCGATCATGTTTTTGAAAAAAAATCAAAGCATAACCTTAAGCTTCAGTGTGCACTCACAGAATTCATGTTCTGGTCATTACACAGCTTTTCTGCACACAAACTATCTTTCAAATGGATTTTAAGGGTCTTTTCCAATGTGTATTCAAAATTAAAGCCACATTCATATTCACAGATGTTTCTCCACCGTCTTGAGATGCTGTGCTTATTGACATAGTTAAAGAAAACGAAAGGGGAGGGGCTCTTCTTCTCAAATGATTTACTGTAACTATTATACCTTATGTTCAGATACAGGTGCAGTCTTTAGAGAGACAGTTACATCAGCATGGATAATGAAGCCCTGAGTGTCTCATTTGAATGTACAACAGCGAGCGCACCGTGCGTCTCAAACTGTAAGAATGTTTTTCTGAGTGTTGACTTTATTGAAAAATGTGTTGTATCCAAAAGAGCCTGGGAAGACCATTGAGAGCCACGTAAATCAGTTCAGTCTCCAATTCAAAATTGCACCTTGGAAAAATGATGCATCACCCCCATCTTCCTCTAACTTTACCTTGATGTCAACACTGAAAACATATTGCATATACAAACCCAAAATGACAGCAATGTCTCCAATCTGGATTACTTTACTTTTTGGTAAACTTTCTCAAGGCATCCAATTTTGCCTCTCACTGGTAAACATGGAAGGTAATAAGACAGTCAGCTCACTGGGAGATTAATCAGAAAAATACAGACACCATGTTTTATGAAGACCAACAACCATACAAATAAAGCTGCAAACTGCCCATTCATTTCGCCAAATTGGTGCAGAGCAGAGTGAGAAACACCTGAATGCAGCGTGAGTTCCCATCTGAATGGGGAGCCGGTTGCAAAAAACTTACAGACTGATGGTTTTTTATTGAGGTGGGGCTCTGTTTCATTTCAAGATATTGAGAAAGAATAAAATGCCATCCTCCCCAAGGATGAGCGTCATTTACCTGACCCTCCTAGGAAAAAAAAAAGAAATGCATGGTTGGGATTTTTGTTATAATTGTTGCGCTGATTGAAAATGGTTTTGACAGCTCCACAGCACATGTCTGAGAGACACTCGCAAAGTGAAATATTTCCAGAGCTGCATTTAAACTGTTAGCTGGCTGTGGCCATTGGCATTTCTTGACAACTCTTGACAACACAGATGTTCAGTGTTCATATTGCTACCATAAGGATGGATCAGGATTCTCATTTCTGAGCCAAGAAACAACCAAACCATCTAGGTTACTCTGTCGTTAAATCCACCGATAAAGAAAGGAAGACTTGTATCTCATAGTGGGTGGACTCAGGGTGTTTGAAAAAATGCTGCAACAGTGCCCTCTTGGATGCCCCTATTGTATATAAAACATAATAAATTGCCCTTTTGGGTGGCCCAGTTTTCAAGAGTGCCCTTCTGGTGGAGAATGTGACACATGTAAAGTGGAGTAATAATGCAGACTAGAGGCAGAATATGTGCAGTTCAGATTATTTATTTTAAAATCCAAAATCCTTATAATTGCATCATAAAGTCACAAAGAAAACACAAACACTGGGAAAAGGTTAGGATGATTTCAACCTTCTACTAGAGAAAGTGCAATGGAACAGCCAGTGTTATTAAGGGGCATAAAATGAATATATCCTGGAGTCCGTTACCCCCCATGTCATTTTTCCTCATTAAACTAATTAATTTGTCAGTCAGCCATGTTTTTTTTCCCAACTTTTTGCTCACCGGGAATGCTTTGAGGTTGGAAATTAGAAATTTCACCTGGGAAAGTGTGACCATAAATACACAGGGAGACCAATCGGTAATCAAAAAAGGAGGAAAAAAGACAGACGGGAATTAAAACAGCTGAAATGGGGCAAAAATCAAAAACTTCAAAATAAATCTGCAAACAACTAAAGTAGACCTCCAGATCATGCAGTGCCAAGTAGACTGTTTTACATGCTAGAAAATTATTTGGCCTCTATCTGCTTCTAAATGGTTAAATATCAAATACTTAAGTACTTTAAGTTACTTAACAAAACAATCTAATCTGAATTGTTTCCCCATATATGCATCATGACTTTTGGCATTACGGGTCCCCACCTCATACAGCTGGTGCCCCGTATTTGTTTTAGCCCCGCCCCTCAGAGTCCGCCACTGCCATGTCTATTATAGTCATCAAGCAAGTCCTGCAGTTTTTAAAAAGTACTGACAAACACGTGTATTTTCTCCTTCCGTCAGCTGTAGCACCCTCTGAACAGCATTCAACATGCTGACAGACGCACATCTATGAATCTTTTCAACCAATTGATGAAATTTTAATTGACTATCAGTGTCTTATGGTAAGGCTTTTGTCTGAGCCCTGTTGGGAACCCGTCTTATATTTGGCACCCAACTGTGACTACCAGTGTCTGATAAAGAAAAACCGCAGAACAAAACAACTGCTTCCAGTAGCAATTTCACAGTGATATTATTACCATTTCATGATTTGACACAGTTATTTTTGAAAAGGAGACGGAGATGAATGTTAACAGGAGTGACATGGTGGGAGCACACGTGTCTCGGAGGACTCACCTTTCTTGAACATGTGCAGTAATAAAATAAATATGTGGATAAGTGGACATTGAATAGAGTACAGGGACTGCAGTAATTGCTACTTATGTTTTTTAAGGTTAGAGGACAATGAAAGACGTGAGGAACATTTTATACATTCAGTAACACACATTATATGAATCATAGGTACAGTCACAGGCACAGCTGGCCACTGTTAAGCACAAAGATTTCTGCTGCTTTTTTCAGCCTTCAGCTGTTAACTTGACAGAACATCGTGAAACATTTGCACTCCTTGTCAGACTACAGTCTGTTGCTTGGTTCCATGTTTGTACTTATGACGTTGTCTTAAGCTGGTCATTATAACATGGGTAGCGCAGGCAATAGCTTATTTCATAAAGACATTTTGAAGATGTTGCATGAAAATTAACAATGAAGTCTTTCAAGGTTTTTTTAAATTCATTCATCCAACCTTTATTTTTTACTTGTGAGATCTTCGAGGTGCGATCCTCATTTACAGTGACAGCAAGTCAATTACAAGAACAAAGAACAGGAAGATCAACAACAATGAGATGTATGAACAGAAAAGTCAATAGCACAATTGGATAATAAAAAGCAGATTGAAACTTTCTGATTAGGGAAAATAGTTTGACAGATACAAGGTACAAAATAGATCTTTTGGTGCACTTTATTTTACAGTACACTAAATAGATGTAACAAGCTGTACTTTGTACCAAATTAGACAAAAACTAGAAATGATATGTTCCTCTAATTTGGGATGCAGTACAACAGCAGTAAAGTGTATTATTTCCCATTGTAAAACACTTATTAGACTTTATTAGATGGTTATTAGAAACACGTTTACAACAGATATATATACTGCGAACTAAAGTGAAATCACATATCTGCTACTTCCCATTTTAAAAACGATACCAGATTTACAGGTACAGGCCAAAATTGTTGTCTAATTTAATACAAAGTATAGCTTGTTAGTGCACTGTAAAATAATCTGAGTAATAGTTTGATGAACAGTTAAAATCCAAAATAAAATACAGTTCTGTAAAATAGTCACAAGTAGAGGTTGCAAAGTATAAGATCATATTTCCAAAACGCTCAGCTGGTACAAGTGAAATGATTTTAAAGAGCTGCATGTATTTAGTTTAGTTAGCTTTCGTGTTTTAACATTCAGTTAAGATTAAAAAAAAAACAAAAAAAACATTGTACATAAAGGCTGTGCTGCTCCTTACCCCCCGCCGGATTAAAGTGGTTTGGACATTATCATCCTTGGAGCACTGCAATCTCACTAGTGTTGCTAAAAATGTCCAAAAGTTGGCAGAGAAAAAGAGAAGTTGCCATTCAGTTTACATGTACGCTGTATGCCCTACCTGAAGGCTGTACAGGATTCAATCTTGTGTGCCTGTATTTTTCAAGAACATAAGAATCCCCATCAGGAAGGAAGTAATGTAGTGCACTCAGAGTGGGAGGTTAGAGAATAATGCCTCTCATTCTATATAGCTCATAGAGAATGGCAGGAAGCAGACTTTTTTCCTTTGTAACCCATATTCACAAATTGGATACCATGGATTTAGGCTACTTTTGATTCTTACAACTATTCTACCCTTCATTGTCCGGCGTTAGATTTAATAGCGTGGGGTAGAATGGGTCTGAAGGTGGGCATATGCCTTGTAAATTGGACTGATTCGGGTGAAAGCATTGCTCGGCCTCAAGGGGGAATGCTCAGTTGACTTAAACGCAGCACTTTCACTGCAACGGCTTCATCAATTCACTGAGCTCTTTTGAAGCAGAGCAGCAGTTCCAGCGTGAACAAAGAACTTTTGACTCGATGGAGAAACAAAGACAGAGGCAGATAGATAGAGACGTACAGGCAGACAGAAAATGTCTGTGTTGTGTAAGGATGGTCGTGAAGCTGTGTAAAAAAGCTGTCACTTGCTACTCTGACAATAAAAAAAAAGAAGGTTATGTTTCTATCAACTTCTACTCTCAGCGGATTCTGTGCAATCACGTCTTCCCTTCTTGTTTATGTTCGAATTTAACAATTTTATTTTGAAGAATATACGTGACATTTGGTTTAAAACAAATGAATGAGACTTTGATTTGATGAGGTTTTTTTTTTTTTAACACTGACAGTAACTGTCACCCTGAAAAAAAGATAATTGTTGGACCAATTAAAAAAAAAAAATACTTCAACTAGTAGAACACAAGTGAATGGAAGTATTTTCAAATAAATGTCACAAGTCAGATTAACACAATTGCTTCAAGTTAGATATAGTTAAAGCTCCAAAACAAGTTTTTAACTGATTATGAAACAGACTCAGTTTAATTCCGATGCCTCTGTATGAATATGCAATACATTTTTCTGTAGTAAGTCATAAAGTGGCCATGATATGTCATCAGAGATTAAGGACAACAACAGCAACACTACAGCCACTATGTTCTCTGTTGAAATTTCCATTCTGGGCCGGAACGTCTGTTTTTGTTTGCCCGTTTTTATCTTTAATAGAGTTCAAATTAAGGCAGAATGTTCGCCAAAATAGGAAGTGTCTGTTTTATGAGTGACAAAAAATCATTTAATAATCTTAGAAGGAGTAGATGTTTATAACAATTAAATTAAGCAATATGCCTCAACAGCTTCAAAAGGCAACAAACTTACATCTTCTTATAAATCTTATATCTATGTAGTGTCTCAAAGCCCAGAGAGATACTATTCCAAATGTTTATTTACTTGAGTATTTTCCATGACCGTGGCATAAGTCTGGTCACTGAAGAGACTCTATCCATAAAAGAAGAAGCTTACATGTACTGTGTTGAATTTCTGAAGGAAATTGTGGATCTGGTGTTGAATTCTTGCACTCAAAACTCGTCTTAGCTAGTCGTATAAAAAAAAAACATGTCAAAGGAGTAAAGAGGGATAATTTAACATCTATCTTTTGTAAGGCCATAGAGCAGTTTAGATGCTGCCTGGAGACTTTATCTATCCTAAAAGATACTGTTCTGTCAGGAGAGGTGAGCAAAAAACTACTGTCTGCAAAGAAAATGGAGGTCAGACAAGTACACAACAGAGTGACCAGTAGAAACCCATCTGATCTCAAGGAAAAGTGCAGCTCTGCAACAACTTTCTTCTCCTTTTGTACATGGCTCCTCCGGGAGAACTCTCTGGGTAACTGTATTCTGAGGCCAGAAGCACAGACAGACCCCCAGTGTGCTGGAGTCCTACACTTGAGAGATGAAAGGTGCACTTATAGAAGAGATGAAGGAGGGCGAAGGAGAAAAATAAGAAAGAAGAAAAATATATTAGTTTTGTAGTTAATAGGTGGGAAACGGCTCTTAAAACAGATGAAATGTTTGTTTGGTGTTGCAACCCGTTTCATCAGAAAAACTGACATCTCTATCACCCCGATCTCATTTCAGCATCTTTAGAACAGAAGTAATTTCAACTGTGCAGTAATGGCAGAGAATTGTTTTGTTAATGCGTTCGCTGTGTTCTCCGGGCGACCTGCAGCATTCTGCCTTCTCGTCGCTGCACTCCAAATTCATAAAATCTGCTTATTACAGTCCTGCCACAAGTCCGGCTGAATTCCTTGAAGCCATTAGTGGCTGTTGAGAACGGTTTGGGCTGGTCTCAGCATCGACTGTAATGACAAGGACAGGGTGCCGGGGAGAATCAATGCTTCTCTGTGGCTCAAGAATGAAACTGTAACAGCAAGACTGCCCCCATTGAGTGCTGGACCACCGTCTTTTTCAACCACTTAATTGATCAAGGTTTTATTTATCTTGTCACAAGACTTTAACCTAATTTGTTTTCCATTCAGCTCACAAAGCACCTTTATTGAATAACCATGTTAACAATCCACAGTATTACATTTATTTTTTTTTGCTCCCACCTCGCCGAACACACTTTAGATATTGTGCCTGTGATAATTTCTATGTGCGGTAGCGGGGGTACTCTTAAACTTGAGTAATTAATTATCATATCAAACATAATCTTTATAATTATTAATATGCACACACACATCGACACATTAGGCTTTTCATTAGAGAATATTGTCTTTGTATGTGTTTTAATACAGCAGGGGGAGTGGAGGGGCGGAGATGGATTCCTCTCCCTTTGTTCTCTCTGAACAAAGCGGAGGTGCACCATGCATATCCTCTTTACTCCGCAACTATGCAAAGATGTCCTTGTAATTGGGTGATATTTTTTACTGCAATACCCGCTGCATGCATTTCCATTACATTTCTGTCATAAAATACCCTCCTCACTGTCGTCAACTTAAATGGAATGTCAATACTTAGTGTGTGGAATGGGGAGCGTGGAAATGGGCTTAACACTGGGACCCATAAACATAAAGTTTAATGCCGCCACCAAAGGAAGGGGCCAATCACGGCATAGCTTTGCAAATCAAAGAATAATAATCACAGATTTTCTCGCCCAGCCATCTCAACAGCTTAATATAAATAAGTTAGTGGCACCCTCTTGTGTGCTCTCATTTTCTAATCATCACCACTTTCCTTTCCCTGCATCCCATTTTCCTTTGCATTGCGCACTTTTCCCTTCCTTGGATCCGAACTGCACAATTCATTTAAACATTTAAAAAAAATAATTTACTCCTCACTGATGGAGTCCAGCCAAAATAAAGTGTGCCAAAAATGTAAGGAAAACAAAACAAGCAAAATCAAATTATTTGCTCTGAAGGAGGGATTTGGGCTGTGGAATTAGAGACGATGCTGCTCAGCTGATCTCCGTCTGATGTCCAGAGGGAGATTCTTCACACAGGAACGCTTTATGGGCTCATTTGAATTACCACAGCTCTGACTGTAAGTCAGCAGGCTGCTAAGAAGGAGAAAGCCGTGCCAGCACAGGGCGATTATGGCCGTAATATATTAACCCATACTGGGCAATTTCCAGAGGCGAGTCAGATGATGCTCTGATTGATTTTACTGTGCTCTAAGTGTTAACTATTAACACTACTATAAGTGGAATATGGTCATTGTTATATATATCATCTGTCCAGATGACTGGGCTCAGTTTGCTCTCTGCTCGCCAGTTGTATAAGTGGTAAACTCACATTCATTTAATAAAAAAAGGTTTTTGTTATTAAAATCTTGTGTTGATATGTTGATGTGATTAGTTATAAATAAATAAATGAATGGCTAAGTAAATAAATAATGATCATATCCCTGCATGAGTGAGTCATCCACATAACGTGCAAAGTATTGTTTTTCCCTCCTGAGCCTTACCCACCAGTCACAAGATAAACATCATGTTCTTTTCTTAGCGGTGCACACACACAACACTTGTTGAGAAACGAATGTTGTCTTGTGATGTCAAGAAGAGTGCATACAGTGGTATCTCCAAGGTAATTAAACAGAACTAAAGGTCTGCTGTGACTGGGAAGGCTTGGCAGGGCTCGACTAATGGGAAAGCTGATTAAAGTGTGTTTCATCCCTCTAATGAAACTCATCTTCTCAGCCCACAGCATACAGACAAGTTCAACACAGTTGCTTTATGGGTCCGCAGAGACCTTCAGCAGTATGCTATTATTCTTACCTTTACATGTTGGTCATAAAAGTTCATTTTCTTTAAGGTTACCAACGTGAGCAACACTAATTGTTTGTGATGAAGATGAACCTTTTAACTGAAAGATTACTGTTATAGTGTAAGACCTTTAAAGGAAGGTAGCCATTTCACGTGCAAAAATAGCAAATTGGAACCATCGACTGTATATTAAACAGGTTTTTATCCTGTTAAATATACAATCTATGGTTGAAGCAAGTCGTCCCCCCGCCCCCTCCTCCCCAGACACAGTGAAAATAGATTGGCTGTAGGAGCTCTGCAGGAGTGCAAGATGCATGCAACCTTGTAAATTGACAATAATAAGCGACGATGAGTCCTCCACTGTAAGTTGATCGGCTGTTTACAACTGTCAGTTGTTTTTCAATGTAAAGCTAAGCTCGTTATCCTGAAAACAAAAGCCCACCGCCCTTCAATAACCCACTCTGGACAATGAGTTAGGTGGCTGCCTGTCTCGCTGCCTGCCAAACTTCAATAATGTTTTGCCCAATTCATAAGCATCCACGCCTTCTACAAGAATATTAGTGATTTCTTTCAACTTATAAACGGATAGTTTGTCATTTGATGAAAGTTTGACATTTATTTGAACTCTGATTAATGTGAAACAGACATAAAAAACAGTTATTCCAGTCCAGAGTAGAAATTTCAAAAGAGGGTGTTATGACTGTAGCATTCATGTCAAGTGAAGCGAGTACTTCAGCTTAACATGTTTCCTTGATCTCTGATGAGATATCATGGTCATTTTATCATATATTGCAGTAAATTTATAAAGGATTTCTCCTTTAACTATTCTAAGTATACTTGAATTTGGCACACTTCTGTCCAAAGCAGTTAGGAAGAACGTTTAACCTCCAAAGGAAAAAAGAGCAAGACATCACCAAAAACTGTAAGTGCATCCCTCTTGAACAAACGGCTAACAACATACCCAGTGCAACAGTTTTTAGAAGTACTCATCTGTGGAAAACATTTTTTTGGACACAGATGCAGTAGAACTAGACGCAATTTGGCAAAAACACCCAGGCCTCTAATTTCATGAAGGCACACGGCTGAGCTTTGTGCTGACAAAGCCACATGGTTGCCGAGTGTGCTCCTACTCGTACCCATTTGGCATTTTGGTGACTCACCATGAACTTGACTGTGTTAGATTTTAAAAGGTAGGCGCAGTACGTAGGACGGCGGCTCAGGGGTTGGAACTGTCATTTCACAGGAAAGAGGCTCTGGGTGTGGATCCATGTCCAATTCATGTGCTCCATTTTCCTTCCACAGTTCAACAACTTGCAGTTGAGATAAACTGCAAACTCTAAATTGCCCATAGACATTAATAACATTGTCTGTTCATGTGTGCTAGCCCTGTAACAGAATGGCAACCTTCCCAGTGTGTACTTTGTCTCTTGCCCAGTGGATGCTGGAAAAGGCTCTAAAAACACCCACTAACCCTGCGCAGGTTAAGCAGGTATAAAAATGTAGGCGTGAAGGTTATCTGGTGAGCTTGTATTGCTCAGCTAATCACACCCATACCTAACTGTAGTGCAAGATACAAGATATAAGAGATTTATTTACCATTACAGCAGGGTTGTATTATGAGATTTTGATGTAATTCCCTCTTTGCTACACATAAAAAGCAACATATAAAATTATATACAGCAGATTGGCTGAGGAGATAAAAATGAAAAAATATAAAACAAACTAGTTAACATGATGGAGAGGTAAGAAAGATTAAACGTAGAACCAGAGAACCTTTCTCTGGGAGTTCTACCCAGAACATTTCCACCTTCGAGGGGTGCTAACAAGAACCCTTTTATATTCCAAGGGTTTCTTCTAGAACCCACCCAGGGTGTTCTACAGAGCAGCCTTTGATATCATAAAGGTTTCATGTAGAACCCACCCAAGGGGTTCTTAAAATTATTTTTTGTAAGCTCTATATTGTATCAGTTGTTTCTCAACCAAGGTGGAGATGTGAGATGACAGGTTCTCTATGATGTTGATTCCCAGGAACCTAAAACTGTTCACCTGCTCCACCTCAGCTCCTCTGATGTAAACAGGAGAGTGCGTGTCTTTAACTTTTCTGAAAAACACCGATCGGCTCTGTGGTTTTAGTGACATTGAGCAGGCTTTTCTTTTATGTGCATCATTCTGCAAGATTGTGATTTCCACCTGATATGAAGTCTTCGCTGAAATCTGGCTGATGATGGTGGTGTCATCTGCAAACGTCACAATAGAGTTCTCTCTATGTGAGGGGCTGCAGTCATGGGTATACAGTGTGAACAGGTCTTATCATGGAGTTGTATGTATTGTATGTATAAATGTTTTTGTGGTGTGAATGTGCACCTGGAAGGGTCAGCACCCTCTGAAGTTGTCCAGGAATTACTGGTGGATGCACCTTCTTATTGTCATACTATCCCTGCTGTCCATCACAAGCTTTGAGTGGCTCTTTTCCTAATATCCTTTAACCTGTTTTTGAATTGAGCACTGGTTTTCTCTGGGACATGAACCACACAGCAAATGTGTTACTGTATATCCTCCCACGCCAATATAGGGTGCCATATATTCACTTGTCATGATGCTGCGTCTCCCACGCAAAGAGATCGGTTTCTTTTTGGGAGGGGATATTTTGTCCAGACTGTTGTGATGTAACTGGTCATGAAGGATGCCAGTCCCACCCACACCATCTGAAAATGTGTTCCTGAACCCCTTATTCAACTGCAGCAAAGATGTGCAACATGCCTCTAGCCACAAAATTACCAGAAGTGGGTTGCCGCAGGCTGTTGAGACTGCTGGTTTAATTTCTGTTTCATTATGGTCTCCATTTGTAATGCAACTGTCCCCCCAACAACGCTGTGTATTTCTGGACGACGTTCAATGTGGGTTTCTCCATCAGTCATGCCACCATCAGTCTCTAAAGCCTCTCTACTAGTTCACTTTCAATGAAAACCAAATCAAAAGATCAAATCAGCTACTCCACTATTTAAAATTTATCAGTTTGTCTTGGATAGAACTTTGATTTTATTGCCTGTCTGTACAAATTAGTTAGCTGAAATATCAATTTTGATGTTAATAAAGCATAAAATATCAAGGCAAAGTAGATTTCTTTGTACTCTCATGACTTTAATCATCTGTTTATCTTTTGCTGCAACATTTCGATCCAAAATGTTCCACTTTTGTCATTTCAAGTAATGGAAAGTGTATTGATACCTTACGTCACTGCCAGCGTGCCATCAATCTCAATAACCTGTTTTATTCATGCACCTTATTTTTGTTGTCAGCGCTGACAGTATCACACACTGCAACCAAGGATTTACCACGATCACTGTGACATTGCGGAGTGAAAAATGATCAATTATAATGTTGCCAACTCTCACTTCCCCTCTCTCTGTCACTTATCACACTGGTGATAAATGGCTAGGTACTAATAAATAATCTCACATTCTGGGCAGTTTATGGAGAAGGACTGTCATTAATTAGAATGACAGACAAGTGGAATATATTAGGAAGATGCATAATGAGATAAAGGTTTGAGTATAGCTCTACCCTTCTTTCACCTGTTTCCCTCATCTCTCTCCTATAATTGGAAGAATGTGCGAGGGAAACTGTTGTGGGAAAAGTTACCTGTTAAAAACGTGAGTACCTTTTTAGGGCTAACACTTACACCAGCAATAAGTCGACACAACGCGGTATAGGATTTAGTGTGTGTGTGTGTGTGTGTGTACAGCTTAATGACAGTCTCACCTGCCACCTATCACCTGTGTGTCATGCGTCTTGCAAACTTCTGACATGATATACTCACCCTGGTCACCCTGGCCCTGGCTGGCGTGTTCAGTTTCGCCGTGCTTGATATGGTGCAAATAACCACTGAAAAGAAACTAAGAAAATGTTCTATAAGGTTATGTTGACCAGCTGCTTAGAAATGCCCCACACTTGCTTTGTGTCATGACGGCTGGTTTTGCAACAACCCCCCTGCTGTGTGGAACCTGAACGGACAAGTCCCAGCCATTTTTTCCCATTCTTGAATCCATCCATTGAAAGCAGCACAATGTGTCTTACTTCATAGCAGAGCCAGCAGCGCACACTGACCCCCTGTACTCCGTCATCTTGGTAAGTAAACTCTCATTTAGCTACCTGTTTACTATCTTTGCAACTTCAAATTGAATGGTCCATACTTTTATGCCTGTTATAAAATCTTTAGCTGTGTTAGATTCAAAACTCGCTAAACATTTAGACCTACTTAGAAGATAGCCTAAATAAGTGTTACTGCTCATAACAGTCATTATGGAGGACTGTTTTAGGCAATGTGAGTCAAGATAGCATTAGCTTAAAAATGTTAGCTCAAAACTAGCTATGAGCTGGTCCAGCTCCAACACAGTTTAAGCTAAAAACAAAGTGTCATATCTGAACTCTGTGAGGCCAGGTTGAATGTTATGACCCTAATGTATTTTTTTATTTTAGATGACAGCATGTGTCTAAACTGTTTACCAACACAGGCGTGAGTAGAAGTGAATGTTTTCTGTCCGGTGACTGCAACCCTGCTGCAGAAGAAACATCGAATGACCCAAAGGAGGATGCAGTCATTCTGCCAGTGCCTGTGGGAGACCTTGCCTGCCAATATTTTGGAAATTTCTGGTATGTAGATAATGATTATTTGTTTTCAGTGTTTCATTTGGAAGACAACATGTCATCTCTGCAGTAATCCAATAATTGTGAAATTTGAACTGTACAAGGGTGATGTTGTATTAAATATTCAGCTGAAACACTCACTTTCATGTTTTGTAGTTGATCAGTGAGATTTTTCATAGTATGAGGTAAACAACCTTACAGAGGATTAATGCTCTGCCGTCTATGCTGTAATGTTAAAGCATGAACTGCAGATTTGAAGTGAGTTTTAAATGACAGTATGATCACCATATTGCAGTAGTGCTTGTTTGATATAACCTGTTAATCATGTTTATATGTACAATTACAAATAATTGAAATCTGTCATTTGTTCTTTTTACAGGCAACACATCAAGAAAGCTAGCTGGCTGTTAAGCCTGTCAAATCAGATTTTTTTTTCCCATTAATTTTTCATATATACTGACCCAATTAAAGTGAGAACATTGCAGTTAAAAATAAAGTCTAATCTCTCATTTGAAGTGTCAATAATTCATGTACACCATTTTCAAATGTTTTTATTGTTTACCCAACAATGCCGTTACCCAACAGAGCCATTTGCATTTTCTATTGTTTCTCTGGTTAAACATCAAGCTGATTTTACTGCAGTTATGTATGTGATGCCTTTTATCAACAAAAAGTAACTTACTGTTTGGGTTTTCCTGCCAGAACTGCACAGTTAATAAATAATCCTTACATTTAAAGTGTAACATGTTTTGTGTCATTGTCCTCCTTAAGTATGTTATCTTGGGTAACCAGAAATAATTTAAGATGTACCTGCACACTTAAAATGCAAACTCCCTTAAAGACAAGCTTAACTCCTCCATGATGTTCTCTGATGACAATGTTCCAACCATGAACTAATTTTGCCTCATTATTTATTCTGTTATTTTTCTGTTGAGATTGTCATTGTATCCAGTTGAATTGTACAGTATGCTACTATATGCTCAATTCTGTATATGGTCCATTATACTCCTATCAGTAAATGTGAGTAACTGGGCCTGTATGCACATGGAAAAAAATTAATTTCATATTCAAAATGTGTGTGTGTGTCTGTGTGTGTGTGTGTGTTCTGGTCGGGGTGTTAGCTGTTTATTTGTTTATGTTTGTGTGGAAACAATTTCATGCCAATGACAGCAGACAGGCTGACAGACTGACTGGCATGATGCCATTCAACATAGTTAAGCCGAACACGGCATCAATAAAAAGTCTCCACCTGTGTTGCATAGCTAAATAAAGCCGCGAACAGTTAATGCGTCGGTAGCCGAGCTGTAAACAGATAAATAACTGAGAATAAGTGCAAGTGAGTCGACTATTTTTAGGAGACAGAAAACTGTCTTAAGTAAGCAAGTTTGGCGAACAATATGGCCTGTGCTGATAAGAAGCACAAGTTGGATGCTATATAGTGCTGCTGCCCAGATAACCCAGTCCCTCCTTTCTCTCTGCTTCTGCTCTGTGTTGTTGTTGGTCATCTGGAAGTCAGTTAAAGACAGTGATTTATGCCTGGGGCTTCATGCAGCATAGCCTCATTACACACAGCCATTTTGAGAATCAGCAGATAATTACAGTATACATCATAGACCTCATGGGGCCCAGCAGATTCAGTCTATTCCACTGGCCTGTCATTTAGGCCATAGGGCCTCAGGAATGGAAAACTGGATGCTAACCTCATTTGGAATATAATTTGCTTTTTATTCTCCAACCTTTCAACATTTTACATGTTGAAAATACATTGTGGAATGTTGAATTGGCTTTTTTTAATTGCTCACCTGTGAATATCCATTATAGTTAATGGTTTTTTGCTAATGTTATATCTTTAGTCAGTAAAGCCAGTCATTTGAGGGCAGTTAAAAAGATGTGATAAAAAATGATGACTTAGATTTTTGAAAAGTATTTTAAATTGTTATTGTGTTCACTTTTGTTTGCACTGGAGTGAGATTTACTGGGGTTTGTAAGTCTTATTCCACAACTGTCTGTATAGATGACAAACAAATCAAAGCTAAACAAGCAATTCTAACAGACTCTTTTTTTCAATCTTCCACGAAGGGAACATTAACTCGTGCCCGAACTGAACTGAACCCTGAATATCTGGACCTCCGTCCACGAGCCGAGCTGAACCCTGAATATTGGACCCCTTGCACCCCTTTAGTGAGTACTGCTGGTCCCATTTCTCACTAAATGATCACCATAGATTCACTTAACACAAGTCATTACTTTCAATACGCTCTACTTATATTGTTCAGTAGTTTTATTTAAGCATCCCATGCAATGGCATGTTAAGCTCAGTTATGATTTGTTAGACTAAGTATCATTTCCTCATTCATGACTCCATCCCTGCTGAGTGTCTGCACTGAAACAGACTCTGCTTTCTTCATATTTCCTCCTTCTACCCTGTACAATGTTTAAGTATATTTTGCCTCTTAGTTACTGTGACATATTGTACTTACAACATCATTAAATTCAGGGCCTAATGCGATGCTAATATCCATGCCATTTTTACTTGAGTAATAAGTATTTGTCTCATTACCTCCATGCATAGAAAACACAGTGCTTGATAGTCATCTGGGGGTTGGAGGAGGTTTGCTTGTGTTGCTGTGCTTGCACACTAGTGAATCTTAATGATGTCAGTTTTTCTTAGTCTCTGTTATCAACTACAGTGTGTCAACATGGGGGGGTGGTTCATATAAACCAGGCGCCTCACCATATTCTGCCTCCACTATGGCTAGTTTATTTATTTTGGGCCTCTCATGATGTAGGAATATTTCTATGTCTGCAAATTCACTACTCTTCATTGTGTAAAGTACTTGGCGGTGAATGGAGATTGCTTTATCTACAGCAGCGTATCTGTCTGTCCGTCTGTCATATGTATATCCGTCTATATCTGTCTGTTCCTTGTGTTCTCTGCATTGTTTGCATTGAATATTCCACTAGACAAGTTGAACCTTGAGCTGTCTTTTGTATGAGTTGAAGGTCTTTGCTCAGGAATTAGTGAAACCATGGAGAGTTATTGATTTGAATAAGTTGTTGTCAATAGAGCCCCTCTATGTCGCCCATGAGTGTGCCCCCTCATTGTAAACATACTTATGTTGCTGCTGCCCTTATGTGATTGTTGTGTGAACTCCAGCTCAGGGATTGTAGTATACAGAACCAACGGGGGAACATATGTACAACCAATCATGTTAATTCGGCTTCAAAATGTAAAACTCGCATGTATATTTTATGCAAATACACTGTAGCTTATGAAGTATTGATCAGTGCATTTGACACTGTGTCTTAGCCTTTTTTGTGAGGTCACTGCAGACTTGATATATATTTGTGTTTTTTATGGATACTAATGGAGAGAAAAACAGTTTTATAACAAAGTGTTTCACTAAACATTATCCTGCAGTTCTCATTAGTTGGACTCTCAGTTTTACCTTCATTAAACATTTATCACCTGTTGTGCCCCCGTGGGAACGCTAACAACACAGAGGTATAGACACAGTGTAAACACAGGGAGCGACGTCCCACCTACCCAAACTCCCTCGGGCTGGGATCAAATCCTCAGGTACAGCGTTGTGTTGTGCACTGATTTTACTGCAGCGGAGACACTGGTCGAATGTTATTTTGCACTTAACTAATTAGACTTAACAAGCTGTGCTTTGTACAAATATGATGAAAACTAGACATATGTTCCTTATTAGACGTTAAACAAACACAACTATAGTGTAATTAGACACCATACACCTAACAGTGCACCAGTAACACATAACCGCCCATACTTTGTATCAAATATACATACATATATATGTACGTGTGTGTGTGTGTGTGTGTGTGTGTGTGTGTGTGTTATCTAGTGGACAGTATTAGACCATTTACTAAACCATTATTAGACCTTTTTAGAGTGTAATTTGGGACATATTACAGCAGAACAGTACTTTAAACTAAAATGTCTAATGAAAAAAAAAGTCTTACTGACTAATAAAGAACACATTATTTCTAGGTTTTGTCGAATTTAATACAAAGCCCAGCTTGTTGTGTCTTATTTGTGTACCGTGAAATAAAGTGCGAGCGAGACAGATGAAACAACTGGGAAAACTGAAAAACCTTTCTTGAGTATGACACTCGAACCCTTTAGTCATTGTAAAAGTCACAGAGAGCTGTATAGAGTTGTTATTTATCATTCTTATATGGACAGTTGATGTGGAGTCGGAGAAAGACTCCAATGTGCATGAATTGTAGCAATAGAAAGCCATTCAAAACTTCTCTCTGCATACGCTCTGGGTGAGCAGCTTTCTTCGAAATAAATGGACTGCCATGTTTGAATACTTCATCCCTTGTTTAATACATCCATGGCTGCGAGCACAAGATGCCTTTTGACCTCTGTCTGCCATATTCTCCTGCCCCTCTCCACACAATCACACATATTCTCCTCAGGCCCTGTTTAACTATGTTAAGCTTACAGCTTAAAGTATACTGGGCACAGAGTGAAAGCAAGTGCTGCACAATCAAGCCGTAATGTTCCACTGCCAGCCAGATCTACGCCAGAGTGTTGAGAAACTGATGTCCTTAGACTCTATCCTTCTTTTTTTTTCACTCATTCGTTTTTTCCCCAGTCTTACATAACACATCAGAATCTGTATTAAAGATCTACAGATGCAGTACAGCTCAACATATGAATATCTCATATGGTATCCCTTAGGATCATTTTTAACGCTGCTTGTAGACTTTCTACCTGTGTTTGTGTGTTTTCATCAAATGGAAAACTCACTGGTGATTTGAATAAACAGGAAAACAACCAGTTCTGGGATGAATGGTTCAGTACCAGTACCAGTTTAGTGGTAACACAGGACCTTGTAAATAGAAATACACTGTGATTTTTTTTTTTACAAGTAGTGTTGCATGTCATACCAAAATCTAGGTAGGTTTTTGGATACTTTTTTAAATTAAAGCTAGTTTGGAATCAGAAAAACTCAGCGTTTTACACTGGCTGTGGGTCAATATTAATGTGTTCTCATTAGGGCTGCACAATTGATCACAATAGCAATAAAACTGTGATATGGCCAAGTACAATATCCAAATTGCAGAACCAGCACCAAATTGCTATTTTATGAAAAAGGTCAAATGTATGAGAAAACAGTGTTATAATGAGGTACTGTAGTGCTGCATAGACGACCTGGCCAAAGAAAAATGTTGTTCTCCAGATGAAAGAAAACATGGTTGTTGGGTACAGACCTCAATAAATATCACATCATCTCAATTTTAATCTTTTTTTTTTAGTGAACATGAAAATTGCAGTGCAAAACTGATCATTTCCACTAATTGTATTGCATATCGCACTTGCAATTTCAGTCAAAACAAATGCAATACGACTTTCTTTTTTTGCCAAATTGTGCAGCTCTAGTTTGCACAGAAAGTGAAGCAAATATTCGCCTCAGGTGGGCACAGAGTTTGTGTTCAGTTCAGCCTCTGACTGAACTGCATGCTCAAGAAACTCTGGGTCTTTCTGTTATTTCCTTCAAGTTTTTCGTCTTTGCAGGTTCTTGTATTAGTTGTGTTGTATGGTGTACCAAAACTTAATAGATACTTTTTTACTAAAAACTGTTTGGTATTAGAATTTCTTAATGTTCTGTACTTGCTGTGGGTTTGCACAGAAAGTGAAGCAAATATTTGCCTCACGCAGGCACAGAGGGTGTGTGTTTGTGTTCAGTTAAGCCTCTGACTGAACTGTACATTCAAGAGACATTCAAGAGGTTCTTTCTGGTATTTCCTTCCACTTTCCCCTCTCCTCTTTGTACGTTGGTACGTTCATGAAGGGATGCGAGCTGAATCCGACGATTTGCAGGGTTTATTACTTGAGGAGCTGACCCCGACTCTCCACTCTACTCCAGCTCAGCGACTCTCTGTCACCAAGTGGACTCTGCAGAGCCCTGCAGTACATGCAAATATTTAGTTCAAACTGAAAATTTACAACTTCCGCTTTCAGCTTGCACCTAATATGATGCTGCTATTTGGGGTTATGTTTTCGGGGTTTCATTTTGGTGCTTTTTAAAACATTTAATAGCTTAAGTATGTAGAGCTACAAGCACATGTCACTTCTAATCTATGGCGGCTCTGTAGTGTCAGATGACTGACTTCCACTGTCAATTTAAAAAACATAACAGCAACTATAGTGAACAGAAGAAAAGACTGGGTTGTTGGAGTAATGTTTTTGTGAAAATGGCCTTTTGGTGGAATCATAGTTTGTATTTTTTGAACTATTCATAGAATAATATAAATAAAATATAGTATTGTACAGATCAGTTTTATAATCCTTAATATATTAACATTTGACCCAGTCAGTAATCATAGATTAGCAATTTGCCCTCATGTATAAAATTAAAATTAAATAGTTCAGATTTTACACTCTGTGGGTCTCATGGTTTTAGGTATCAATATATTGAGCCAGTATTTTTTCAGGTATCATTTTGGTATTGAATATTGTGGTGGTAAACTTTGTACTGGTATCACAGCCAAAAAGTCGGTACTGTGTCAACAATACTTACTAGATCAGGTCTCTTTTAAGTTCCATTAACAGATGTTGCTTTTATTTCTGCTGTGAGACATCTTTCTTTTATTAACCTGAGACATATTCCCCAAACATATAACTGGTTTAGGGACCTGTAATATGATATATGGGACAGTCTGTGTTTTGCGTCTCCCTAAAGCTCACAGAGTCAATATTTGGACTTTAGCCTGATTTAATGAACAGAATTTCTCAGAGATCTCTCCCAAGCTGTATTCAGTGGGAGATCTCTCTGGCTTCGTTAAAGCACTGCGCTGTTTGCTTATTGGGCCTCACCGGACTAAAGAAGCTCAAAGACAAACACACGCATGCGCTCACACACACGTATACATACACACTCAAACGTGTGCACGCTCACACACCATCACCGCAGAGGAGGCCCCTTTCTTGCAGCCCAAGAGGGAATGATGACTCTCATTATCGCCTCAAAGCAAGATGGCCACAGTGCCCCTACTCAGCAGTCCTATTAAGTTACCAGACAGCTTTATTGTATTGGTGTTCGATAATTTCCTTTCCTCTGTCATTCGGAGTGCATCAGGGAGTTGTTGTATGGTGAGGGCGGGGTTGGGAGAGTGGCAAGAACTAACGTGAAGATCCACAGCTGGCTGAAACGATTGATGAAACTTTGGGCTGACTGTAGAGCAGTCCTCTGTTGCACAGACAGACACCTTCCCTTCATTAATTGTTAAATCTTACGCACAAGGATTGGAATGGAGCCTGAGCTTATCATGTAAACTAGTCACAACACATAACAAATTGCATCCTCCAGAGTAGTTGTTTTGCGGCAGGATAAATACATTAAGAAACTGGAAAAGTCACCTCGCAGACTGCATATGTCCCATTGATTTATTGGGAGTTTTTCCCGCTGTGGTCCCCAGACTCAAAGGGATCAATATATATACTTCCATGTATATCTATTACCAGTGTCTGGAACACTGGAGCTTCCAAATGTATTAAAATATTGGCATGGAGGGAATGTAAAACAGTCAAAGCTATATGCTCACAAGGTCTTTCTGTATGCCACAAATGAAGTGAAACACATAACATCCATTTTTTATTCACAATATCAAATCAAATCAAAAGATTACATTGCGATGATTTAGTGTAAGCTCCTTCTTTTCCATGTTAAAAAAACAGTATGTTAATAATGTCAGGAATAACAAGTAACTGATGTTTACCTTTGGTGTTTCAGGAGGTGCTGGTCTTATTTAGCTTCATAGTATCCTCTGAGTTGGGGGTCCTCAATGTTTTTCAGATCATGGACCCCTTAGCTGATAGAGACAGAGCAGAAACCCGTACTACATATATTGCATTAAATATTTTTGGGTCCTCTCTTCTTTGCACTTACATGTAGCTGCTAAGTCAGCAGTAGTTGTAGCGTGGCTCATGTTGGGAGAATTAGCATCGCCCTCTGTACATTTGCTGTTGGTGTCAGGCTAGGACAGCAACTAACGATTATTTTCATTTTTATTTTTAATCAAGTAGTTGTTTGGTCTATAAAAAGAAAAACTGTGATCGGTGTTTCCTGAAGTCCTCAAATGTCTTAGTTTGTTCACAACATGAAGATATTCAGTTTACTGTCATAGAGGAGCAAAGAAACAGGAAGATACTCACATCTAAAAAGCAGGAACCAGAGAATTTTGACTTTTATTTTCTTAAAAAAAAAATACTCTAGCCGGCTAATAATTAATTAGATTCTTGTTAATGTATATTTCTGCTTTACTGTAAGTCATTCTGGTGTCCACTCCCTTGTTTTTGACACATTGCTCTTAAAAAAAAAAACATTTTTAGGGTGTAAATTGAGGCTGACAACAGTTATTTAGGCTCTGTAATGTCAGGACTGCAGAGCAGGTGTGTGAGTTTGAAGAAACATCTGAACTAAGTTAAAGTAAGATAAAGGAGTTGAAAGAGGCAGAAGTACCATCTGAGGTAACAGCAGAGAGACGGTAGAGTAACTTTCAGCTTTTTTGTTCTTGCAAATTTAATCGGCTTTGATTCTAGAGCTTTTAATGGCAATTTGAATGGAATGTTAGATCACTTCTTCCCTGAAAAAATACGGTTGATAAAAAGGAAGAGAGAAAGGGAAGTATGCCCACTATCACCACACTCTTTTTTGCGCTTTTTAGAGAGCGAAAATGTTAGTCATTTTGCTGTGTAAGCGAGGAAACAGCGTGGATGTGGTTTTATTTTTTAAAGTGATTACAGAAGTGACCTTCAGAAAAGTGGAACATCATCAGTGTCTTCCAGTAACGTTGCAGGTTTGTGAGTGTCGGCCATACCAAGGTGACTTTAGGCACGCTGTCAAAAACAATCCTTGTGAGTGTCACTGTGGAGGCTGAATATGAGCCAATGATGAACACGGTTACGTGGTTTACACATAGAGTAAATGCATTATGTTCTAAAATATACTTATTGACCAAGCCGGAAAATCACATTACCAAAATGCTACAGACACTTGCAGCTATTAATGTTGACGTGGACTTTTGAAAGAGACTGTGATGGAGTGCTAAATCATATTTGGGAATGAGCTGAGATGAGAGATGAGACTTCAGGGGTTTTGGAAATACAATAATACAAGATAACACAACAGTAATACCACATTGGGTTTCTTAAGATACAGCTTGTAAACAACACAGCAGTGAACGAGCCGCGACTCTGTGGATTCTTTTTGGGTCTGTTTTCAGATTTTGAAAGGTCATGAAGTTTTCCACTGCTGTTGTATTTTGACCAAAATTTGAAAAGATAACAGCTGTAACTGTGTACCAGTCTTTCAAAAGGCTGAACCAATGTGGGCATTATTTATAACTGTCAGTTGCCTGATAGATGCTGGAAATAAAGGCTCACTGCTCTCTGGAGTTGGAGTTCAGTGACTGCCTGTCCTCTGCCTGTCAGACTCCATTAACATATTTCTCAACTTAACTGTGATAAACATCTTCCCATGCTAAAAGATTACTGATAATGTCTTACGACTTATAAGCTGATACCTACTCATTCTGACTTTTTCATTCTGATTCTGATTTTTTAATCTCTGATGATATATCATGGTCATTTTATGATTTAGCACAGTAAATATATTACATATTTCTCCTTTAAAGGTAAAAAAAATAAACTAACTAAAATATGTTACTGTAGAGACACTGGAATGATGGTGTCAGTTTGAAACACAGACGGCTTATGCATTATGGAGCTGTTTTCTAATGTTTAACATAATTAAAGGTCAGAGTTTCAAATGGTAAAAGGCCATACTTGCTACATCACTCATCTAATTTTGGCACATAATGTCTGATGCATCTTGCTGCTGATTGGCCCATGGGGTGTCTGTATTAGTCATGGAGTTTGGTTTGACATGTTTCTCTGCTATTCCTCTTTTTTTAACATAGTTTGTGTCTGTAAGGCTTTGGATATGAATCTTTTGCAAAGCAGATGCAGCATTTTGTTTTTGTTAAATCTCTCTTCAGAGGTCATATTTGTCATCTGTCACAATAACAAGTTTTAGTTAGAAAAACAATGAACTAATCAAAATCATTTTGAAGCACTGGAATAAAATGACTCCAAAAGAAATTAAAGAAAACAGATTATCACCTGCTATTTCTGTTTTTAGCACGGTTTTCTCTTGGAAAACATTTCTTTTGATTTTTTTTTTTGCTAATACCAATAACTCTTCATGAGCACAGTATGCAACAAACCTAACATTCAAACATTTTGAATAGCCTTCTGTGAATCAAGTAAAATAAATCGCCTATCTAGACCACAGTAGCCTTTGTACAGAGATGTTATTTTCTGCAACAAAGCTTTTTTGTTCAGATTTGGAAACTGCTGCATGTTTTACAGGCTCTGTTGACAGGGAAACTTTAAGGTGAGATTCCACACCGATCCTAAGAGAGGTGCAGTTGTCATTGTGTGTGTTTGCCTGAGACTATGTCTCAATCAGGTACGGCAGAGAAATGCTCCACGGACTGCAGAGTGGAAAAATGTGATAAAACCAGAGAGAAGAGGAAGGGCCCGGGGTGATATTACTTTATATGAAACCAGTTCTGCTCTATTCTAAAATTCCAAATGATATTGCCTCTATACATTACTATGCTTTAGTCAGCCTTTCTGCCTCTTGAGCAAGGATGCTCTATTCATGCAGAGAAACACTATAGTAATTTCTTGTTGGGGTAAGGCACAAGCCAGCTCAAAGAACTGAAATTATGCCAAGAAGTTTTGCCTTGGGAAAGCATAATTTGTTTACATTCAGCAATTACTAAATAATTCACACTGTATCAAAAGTAGGTAGAATTTTTAGTTGTATTTTCTTTCTCCAGCAATGTAAATATCACACAAAAACCACATAAACACCTCCTTTTTCAGTGCTTGTAATAGTCCTCTTATCCTACTCCCTCATTATCTGCATTGCTTCTTATGGATGATTCCATTATCCAGCACACACACTGGGGAATCAATGCGCTCCATGAGGGCAGATTCACACAGACTTGTGACAGATTTATATATTGTGGTCACTGCAGACAGATACACAATGCTGGATTCATGTAATCCTGTGCATAAATTAACAATCATATGACAAATTTTCATATATTAGTGACTCTTTGTATCAATTTCATTTTATGCCTGTGTTTGGACTTTCCAGGGACTTTGTGTTTGTGCATATTAATTAAATAATATTTCACTAGGGGCCAGTAAGAAGGTTAATTTGATAGCTGACAAGTCTAAGGGCAGGTACGCATCTAAAGGTCCAGTTCCTGGTCCTGTTTGTGTTCACAAACTGAAACGGTCAAGAAATTGTGAATACAAGTCAAGTGGTGCAAATGTTTGATTATAGCTCACACAGTCTGCAGGTAAAAAGAAAACAGCCCAATTTCTACCTGGATACTGTAAATAATGGAGCACCGTCAGGTTCTGTTCACGCTGGTGTTCATGTTGTTCTGGAGACAGCAGACTTTATAGGACCGTGCATGGATGTCTCATAAGACAGCAGGTATTAAATAGGTTCATAATGCAGACTTTTCTCACTTTGTCCTGAGGTCCTATTTGTCACCTGCCAGTCAACATTTTGGTAGTAAATGTACTGCAAGTTCATCCATCACCAAAACAGGGAAAATGAAAAAGCAGGAAGGAAGATTACGTCACGAATGAACATTCTGTGCTTTGTTTGGTGCTAGACTTTGGTCTTGTATTGAAGCCTACATGAGATACATGGAGAAGCACAATAACCCAACATATCTATGTTGTTTCATGATGAAATGCCTATAAAACTGCAAACATCAGAGAATAACGTACACACTGATTTTTCCGAATGTGCACATTTGTTTATTTGTTGCTAGCAAATAGCGTGATTGAAACTGCACCTCCCATAAGTTTCAATAGAACTAGCAATAAAATCTGTTCAACCGGCATGTAGGAGAACCTACAGCGGCTATGAAAAAATGCAAAAAGCACCGACTACAGCTAGTATTCGGTCCGTCCGTTCTGGGCTACTGTAGAAACATAGCGGTGCAAATGGCAGCCTCCATGGAAGAGGACCTTTGCCCTCTGTGGATATAAACAGGTAACAAAAACACAACAATTATTATTCCCAGGTCATTATACATTAATGAAAACATAATTGTGTATATATATATATATATTCAATTTCTTCCATATTCTGACAATAAAACCCAGTAAATCTTGCACACTGGACCTTTAAGTAAATCTTTTCAGCAGAAAGTGGGAACTCAGCTACCTGCCTAAAATCATAAGGGAGTAGTGAAGTCAGGAATAATGGCAACGACCTGGATTAAGCTGCAGTGGCTTTGTATGACACACTACTTACTCTTCTTACTGTTCGACTTTCTCTGAAGGTCAGTTTGGCCATTAGCTAGATCAGCCTAACACTGAGTGCCCCACCTCTCCACTCCAATTCTTCTCATCTCCCCTCTCCTCACTTCTCCCCTCCTCTCCTCTCCGTGGTCTGAAGAGAGATGTGATGGGGGCTAAATTTATCTTCACAGAAACCAAAGCTAAGATGTTAAAAGAGAACTCCTGCCAGCATGCTAACTGACTGCTGACCGTGATCAGCCTCACCTTTTGCGAGGCGTCTGTCAAAATAACACGCACCCATTTCTCCTCTACCCTTCCCTCAATCCATCCTTTTTCCCCCTTTTTTTTATCATCCTCCTCAACTCGATCCTCCCATCCCCTGTTTTATTAACAACGGAGCTGGTGGCTTGTGATAACTGGTCACTCCTCCAGGCGTTGAAAGGCAAGGACACTCTATTATCCTAGCTAGATGGATGGGTTGAAATATTGCCTGCAAGTGGTAGAGCCTGCCAAATCCTCCAGTCTTAAAACCCCTTTGTCTCTGACAAGGAGGAACATTAGTGAGAGGGCCAGGTTCTTGGATAGGGATACGCTTCTCTGAATACAACATGCAGAGAGTAAGGCGGACACAGACCTGCATATGAGTGGAAATGAGTCCAGAAATTGCGTAATGTCTTTGTTTCCTCTCTGAATAAGAAACGTGTATGAAAAACATCCATTGCTGTGCTGTATTCCTCTCTCTGTCCTCCCTACTCTCCCCATATGGGTGTGTGCATGTGTCTGACAAAGAGAGAGTGAGAATACTTTGTATACATTAAAATGATTAACATGGTGCAGGTAGACAGCCGGTCAGCCAGACAGCAGGGTCACATATTAATTAGTGTCCTAATTATCAGTGACCTTTACCTCACAACAGTTCCAGACTTGTTTTACCCTCTGTGTCGCTGCCAATTCATTTAGGAATATGTAGCCCATTTGCAACTGGCAAGTGTCAGTAGTTCATGCATCTTAAAATAAGCCGAGAAACAGCTGTTGTGTTATAGTCTGTCTGTGTTAATGCATTGGCAGCGTGGCTGTTAGTCTTTATGGAGATAATGAGAGATAACAAAAATGCTATCTTGTTTGCCCCATGCTGTAGCACTTCATTCAGGTCATTAAAGGACCAGTGTGTAGGTTTTAGTGGCAGCTAGGAGTGAGCTTGCAGATTGCAAACACATTGTCTGTCCCTCCCCTTTCAAGCGTGTAAGAGAACCTGCGGTGGCTGTAAAACTCATGTGAAACTAGAGAGGCCATATCTAGAGTCAGTGTTTCCTTTGTCAGTTCTGGGCCAGTGCAACACGGCAGCCTCAGTGAAAGAGGACCTGTGCCTTCTGTAAACATAAACGGTTCATTCTATGCTAAGGTAATGAAAACACAACAATTCTTCTTTCTAAGGATGCACCCAAATCGGAATATGTTATTCGGGACAGCACAAATAACGTCATGGAAAAGGATGTTTCGTCTATGCAAAGTTGCTTGTTATTATTCAGAAAAAGTCAGCGCCATGATTACCTTCAGCAAAGTTAAAGGTACGGTTCACCCCAAAGTTTAAAGTACATATTTTCCTCTGGCCTGTAGTGCTATTTATTTATCTGGACTGTTGGTGTGAGTTGCCAAGTTTGGGAGATTCTGGCCATAGAGGTGTCTATGGTGTGCAGTCTTGTGGTACTCAAAGTGCCAAAACATTTGAAAAATTCTTGAATAACTAAAGTTTGTTGTACAACCCTGTGTTGTATAATAATAATAATGACCTTGAGTCATTGAATCCTTTCTATGGTAGAACTACTTTCTTTCTACAAGGAAGGAAGAAAGAAAACATGAAACTGCTCACAACAATGTCTGTGGATTATTTTGAGTAACCGGGTTGTAATTTCTGGAAAAGGACAATTGTGTTGAATTTTTAAATGTATTTTTCCAGCACTTTCAGCACCATAAGTCCCATTATATTGGAGAGAATGCAGATCTCCAAGGCCAATATCTCTAAAACTCTGCAACTCATACCAAAACAGAATATTTCGATTTCTAAAACATCTTTTAGTTTCTGATTTTTCAATATCCTCCTGTTGAAGGAGAGGTGCTGGTGGGCTTCAGGCAGCTCATAAAACTCAGTTTAGCTAAAAGTCAAAAGAGAGAGATGAGAAGCATGGTACTTTGATTAGGAAATATATTTCAGAATTAATTGTAAATGCCAATATTAAAACATTTCAACACTTTGAAGGCACAGCAGTTGCATCGCTTATGAACATTTGGTTAGAAAATGAAACATTTTCCTACTTTAACATGAACTCTGTCTCTGCATCTGTATTTGGACAGAAGAGAAGAAGTGGGCATGGTTTATACCAGATAGTTTTGTTAGTTGAACAGATACACGTACAAATTATACACTAAATAAATGCCTGTAAATCTTACACACTGGAACTCTAAGTGACATTTTGGAAACACAGGGACTCATTGCTTTAACTCAGATTTTGTCAAAATACATAAACATAAACAAAAACGCAGATGCAGGAACCAAACCATTACATTTTCCTTAACAGCTTGTGCACCATAAACCATATGCCCTGTAGCTGACAGTTCTTCTGAATGCTAAATTTCTATATTTAATCTATTATTTCCTGTATTTACATCACCAACACTCGCTTATTATTGGAAATGGGAAGTCATGCCGCTTGTCACCCGCTCTCCACAGCTCTTTGCCAGAAGGCTCTCCTCATTTGCTTTGCAGCGCGCACTCTCGCTTTAGTGCCGACAACAACAGCCGACTATTGGAGGATAGATTTTGTTTAGGAATTAAGTGATTTCTAAAAAAGCGAAGACCGTTTCATGTGATGTTTTGGGTCAGTATCTCCAAATCTATCTTTGTGGGCTGTTAGTCTAAAGAGGCAGGGAGTAGGTCAGAGTGGATGGATGAGCACACAAAGCATCTGATTGTGATGTGGGGGTTGTAGTCTTTCTCCTACCAACAGTCATTCGTTTTATATTTCAACTATATAATCTTGCTCTTGCAGGACCATGGCCAGTACTTTAGAAATACTGAGGTCATGAGGCTATGATATAAATGTGTCTATTTTAATTAATTTTAAGAATAGCAATACAATAATCATTTGGTAAACAATGTCAGTGCCAACACTGGCCAGTTTCTGATTTTTTTTAAACACTTGGCTGTGGGGTAGTCAGAAAGAGATTTTGGTAGTTTCTACATTCAGCAAAAATGTTCTGTTCAATACAAAGGAAGAAAAGGGTGCTGGATTTTTTTGGGGCTTGGAAAAATACAGTTTGATTCAACTTTATTTCTTTGCAAAAAATATGTTTCACAGGTTCAATACACATAGACCAACTATGTATTAAAAGCAAATAATACATAATATGTCCTTTAAAATAAGAAATTAAACACCAGAAATGCAGTTCTTGTCATTCTTACCGTTACAAAATCTTTAGCAACACAATGACCCAGAAGAGATTGATTCCTTATACATGCAAGCATATTTATTTTGGACATTAGGTAATGGACTTTAGCATTTTTTTACTTTAACATTTTGCAAAGTACACGTATTAAAAATTTAAAAAGAAAAATACTGAGCTTAACCTCTGTGTTCTCAGTAGTAGCTACAGGCCTGTGCCCTTGTAGGGATTAAAATAAACATAAAAAACATTAATATGAGTTGTTCTTGGAGTGGTTATGTTCCAGAGTACTGCTTTTCACTGCACCTATAGGTCAGAGGATCGAGTGAACTCGTCTGCATTCTTGTTCATGTCACACAATCCATGCATCAATAGGAATGGTGCAAATATGCCTATATCCGTTTGTGTTAAGAACATTATGGCTGGAACACTTTTAAATATGTTTGAGAATCCGAGGACACTGAATAATGGCACAGCATTACTGTGTTTATTCATAAATGATAGCAGTATGCTTTAAAAATGACTCCAAGACTGAACCATTTTCATCACTGGCATAGAAATATAATAAGGTGCTCAAATACTTCCAGTACAGAATCCATTTACAGCAAAGAAACATGCCAAAGCAAACCCAATGAATGATTGTAACTCCCTATATGACTATAATTATAAAGAAGGCAGCTGTGTAAGACAGACAGAAAGGACCAAGCCACCAAGGATTCTTAGCTACACTTCTGCTACACATTTTGTGCACGAACAGTTATACAAAATGTGCACTAATGCATTATTTACAACAGTCCCGTGGAAGAACAATCAGAATTTACTGAAATGAGACTATAGTGTTTGTGAATCGGCCTCCCCTTTGAGCAGGAGATTCACATAAAATGTCCATCTGGCATCTCTTACAGAAATGTTCAGTGATGAAGTTTATCGCTGCCTCAAGGACTTCTTTTTACACGGCATGCTCATCGTCCATGCTTTTTTAATTGAATTAAGGAGCACTCAGTGTGGCATCTCTGTTATTGTTATCTTGTAGGTGTACAGGGTTATTAAAGAGGGAAGCATGTTAAGTCATTTGTTATCCCTGGCATTCTAATAAACATGTTGGCTTTGGGCAAGGCCTGTAGGTTGTCTGTGCAGTTCAGATTGATACTCCTGCCATATCTAGAGCTATACACCTCATTATCCTAAGAGGATGCTTAAGAGGAGATGAATCTGAGAGAGAGTATAGGAGACAAAGTACAAGAGAAGGAAACTGCTGCATGTATTTGTGGTTTTCTTTTGTGGAGAACGCATTTCAAAGCATATATGTGCATAGGAGAGCTGGCGTCAAAATGTAAAAGAAAAATCACTAACTGAAATTTGTTTGAAAATAAGTCAGTTTTGCCACTGGGTACGTAGAATTGGATGTGTAAAATAACAGCCAAAAGGGAATAAAAACAAAAAGAACAAAGACATTTAACCTCATTGCTCCAATTATTCCCGACTGAGATCCACGCTTATTTTGCTAACTTTTTTTTTTTTTTTCAGCTCAAGCTTTGGTTCTTGACACATATAACCCCATGGGTTTTCTGTCAGGGAAGGCTTGATTTTACTAATTGGTACCAAAGCTGTTAATTGGAGCTGTGGAAACAAGAAATGGAGAATTGGAGGATCATCTCTTGGGAAATATGTGTTCAACCTAATTTTCCACCTTTACTTATTGTTTTTTTTTTTTTTTTTTTTTTTTTTTTTACTCTCTAGCTGCAGAGAGTACATCAGTTTGTTGTCACAACAAAATGCCCAGCAGAGAGATACAATATGAAAAACAAACATGTTATTTACACCACTGTATGTATTTACAGGGCGATATACAGGCCTTAGAGGCATATTATCATCATTGTGATAGAAGGACCTTTATGAAGGTGCACAGTGTAATAACACAATACTTCATAGACAGTTTGCAGTAGGGATGCACCAACTCTACATGTTCTCCCCTGGTACTCACCCTGGTTTTGGACAGTATTGAGGACCATAAAACTTATTAACTTGTCTATGTGGAGCTGATTAAGAATGTGAAAGCTATTGTGACCCTTTGATTTTAAAATATATTTCGTCCATGCACAGAAAATGTCTGTAGCGTTTGCTGACCAAAAAGAGTTTGCTGACCTGCATTTGACTAACATTAAAACAGGATCCTTTTGTATTAGTTACTTCGCCTGTCATTGCCTCAGAGCAGGCTGCCGTGATGTCTCGCCAATAATAGCCAACCTGCCATGAGGCCCCTCCTCCCCCTCAAACAAGCCTGTGTTGCAAGACTCATGTCAGCTCATGTGTCTGGAGAACAGAGAATAAAGTGTTTTTAAAAGTTTCTGTATGTTCAGCTCTTAGTACATTTGCAGCCTCTAACTGAATCTCTGTGGTTTGAAGTTTATTTTCTTTCCTGTGTCGCTGTGTGTCTGTATTTTCAGTTATCTGCCTGCGTTGTTCGCTCTCAGCTGGACAGGAGGCATGTTGAGTTACTGCTGATGAAAACCCAACATTTCCTGATTTTGCTGCTTCATAATAAAAGCTTTTAGATAAAATAACGGGGTGTTAAGAATTACAGGAAACGATGTGTTTATTCACTGTTTTATAGCCGCTCAACTCGAGCTAAGCTTAGCTTCAGTGAAAAGACACACTTTCCAGTAGATAGCCATGGTGTGATGGAGATGCAAATCCCTGCCATGCCAGGCTGATGTGCCAAGTCATGAGTCAAACCACGTTAGCATGTGTGTATGGAAAAGCGGTGTAACTGTGCTGGGTATAAAATATTAAATAATGTATATAACTGCATGGCGCTGTCTGTGGTGATGAAGTAGCAGATTTGTAATTGCTCCTTTTTCTTTCAGTCCTGTCAGTTTCATCTTAGATCTGTCATATTCTCTTAACTCTGCACTACTCAGTTCCATACTGTATTATAGCCCACTCTATAGAGTAGTGTTACGTTCTTGATCAAACCGAACATTTAGTTGCAGAACAGTGGGAGGATCATAGAGAAGCACTGCTGTGTGTAGTATTCCTATAATATTTCTTTAATATTTCCATGATAGTGTGCTGCTGAAAAATAGCTCCTATTGGGCCATCCCCCTGTTAAAAATGAACAAAACACTGACATAAAGAGCTACAGATTAAAGTTTTGGTAATATTAGCTATCCAAATTATTTTGAGGCGCATACCTGTGGCATAGAATCGTCACTGGTTTTATGTACATATTTCCACTGGAAATAAACAAGCCTAAGTTTAAGAGAGGACAGTTTTAATGTGGATCAGTGATGTTGATGCTGCGTGCTGCATTAGGGTCAGTATCAGGGCCAAAACTTATCCAGTGATTTGGATCACTGCATCTCCAGTTTACAGTTGTAGTGGTGCCACTTTAGTGTTGCTTAAGTTTATGTTACTCTTTCTTCAGATGTGTATTTGTGATGTCCGAATTTCTGTTTCATTGCTGATATCTAGTGAGCTGGAATTCCATTGAATATCTCACGAGGGCCAACACACGATATTAAAATCTTTATTTTTAAAAGCTAATAGATACATGGATAGACAGACAGACAGATGGAGAGATGAATAGTCCCATAGACACACTTGAGCACAAAGATTTAGTGTGCCTGCAAAACAGAAAACACAATCTCTTCTAGTGAATATTTTCTCCCCACTGTGATCAGTTAATCTCTTCTAGCCACGTTACCTCTTCTCAGGGGCCAAACAGTCATCCCCTCAAATGCTCAAATGATTTCCCTTTGTCAGCCACATTAGCAGCTTTAAACTCCCTGTCACTCTGCAACAGCCACATGCTGTGCACCTTGGGAAATACAGTACGCACAATTTATCATGGGAAATCATCATCAAAAACAAACAGAGTAAGCATAAAAAAGCATCAACTGTGAAATAACAGAATTGGAGGAACATCCCTTTCTCACCGCTGCAGCACTTCTTGTTATTCTTTGGTGTTTTTGAGTTGCTCACTCTAACCCAATATGTTGTGACACTGACAACTGAACAGCATGTTTATTTATTTTATTTATTTATTTTGTGATGTGAATCGGTTCACAGAGACACACCTTGACTCAACTTGCACATATCACTGCCTGGTGAAAAACATGTATCTCCAGAATGTCATCTTATAAGGAACAAAGTGAAACAGACTAGCTTTTATCATGGTCACAATGTGTTTTTCCACTTCATTTTTCTTCAAAAAACACTTCATGAGCCTGAATAAAGTGGTTGGAGAATTTTAAGCAACACTTTGTTTGAAGGGGTGTGCATAAGACTGTCATGACACTGTCATAACCATGTCATGACACCTGTCAAAAACATGGAGGAGTCTTTATGAATGTTCACAACAGTTGTCATTAAGTGTCATTTGGTCAGTATGTCATTTTTAATTAAATGTTGTCATTGTTAGAGATTACTTTATTATGACACATTGACATGATCAAACCTAAAGAAACAGTTTATTTTTGTTTTAACGTAACATTACGCTCCAAAATGTACCACTAGCAAAATATTCATGACACACTTATAATGATCTCATGACAGCCAGTGTCAAAACCAACCGTGTATGACAGTATAATGTAAGGGGTGTGCATACGACTTTCATTAGACTGTCACAACAACGTCATGACATCTGTCTGACTAGATGTATGTTTTTATGACTGTTATTTTAGGGTGCCAGTCAGTCAGCTGTGTAATTTATTAATTTTAATGCAAAGTTGACATTGTTTGAAATGTCTGTGTTATGACAACTTGACAATAATCTGGCTAGCAATGTAAAATGTTAAAACATAAAACTAAGCAATTTCCTTGAGTTTGAAAATGTTGAGTTGTCATTATAGACATTTCTTGTCTTGGTTAATGTCAAGTTGTCATAACAAAAATATTAGTGGCTTGTCTCAAACAATGATAACTTTGCATCAAAAAGGACATATTTGACCAAATGACAAAGTTCTAACGATTCATAAAGACTCTCATATTCATGACAGGTGTCGTGACATACTGTAGCCATGTATAAGAGTTGTTGGTGTTGATATTATATAGTTGTATATGTAGTGAAAGGTTACAATATTTTGGAGGCTCTCATGGACAAAAATGGTTCTGTTTCCAATAACCACAAAATATAATGTCAAAAATAAAATGATCTAAATAAAAACCTCTCTCTGCATGTACATTTCACTATGACTTTATCTGGGAAAATGTAAACACAGACTTTTCAGTTTCATTTTTGATTTCAAGGAGAATCTGATCTGGTGGCAGGCATTAAGAGTAACTATATAGAAATAGCCAATCTTCTTGCAGATGGTTTCTTCAACTTACGGAGATCATACAAAGACATCAGTATTAAATTTAAACTGTTTCATAACCATTTAAAAAAGTCCCAGTAGTGGCTCTAATCTATAACAAAAATCTATCAGTAAGTGAAACAGCCCACAACCATGAATTGAATTCAACTTTACACTCTGATTGTAGTTCATCTTTTTTCTCAAAAATAAATGTGCTGTGAACTCGCTATTGTAGGCAGTTATTTTTGCAGTACAAAGTCATCTTCATTAATGGCACCATGTGACCAAGTGTCATCATCATAAACTTTACAGTGACAAAATTCAGCCTCGTAGGCAGCAGATGTTGCAGCAGCTTTTGATGTGTTGCCCAGCACTGAGACCCCTTGCAGTTCAAGTCTGGATACCAACAAAATGTCTTGATATGTACAACGTATCCGCATGAAGCCAGCAGAGAAGTCGACGTGTTGGAAGTTGTCCAAAGTGCGTTGGAGGATTTTCAGATGTTTGACCTGCAAAACTGAACCAGAATCATTTGTGAGATATCAGAATCTTTATTTGACATTGGAACATCAATTGTTGCACTTTGAAAATCAATCACAGAACATTTTAGATTTTTGAGAGTGGGTTGAAGCAGCTTTTCTGCTGGCTTCTCAATTCTATTGTAGTAGCATATAGGTTTCCTTATACAGTACAGAGCCATTTGATAGATCTTGCTTGCTTTTGCTGCTTGTTTTTTTTTATGCTTTTGATGTTGTTTTCCAATGCTGCTGTTTCCCTGTGTTCAAGAAGCAGTTAGGGTACAGACCAGTTAGCTATAACAGTACATCCCCTATGGAGGAGTTGCCTGAGAGAGTAAAATAGTTGTTTAAATGTTTTAGGTAATTTGTTGTATGGATAGTGTTGCTACAAGTTGACAAAGTATTGCATGGCAACGCATTAGCTTGGTGCAGCACTTTGTAGTAAACACATCTGTAAAGCTTTGAGTTGTAATAAAGCCCTATCTGCAAGCAGTGCACAAGTTATTGCTAAGGCCTGTTATTCTGCTGCATTGCTCAGCTGGAGATAAAACATTTTAAACAGCGAAAGGAACCAAATGACTAAAATAATTGGTAATGAAATTTAGTCTTGTATCGAAGCTATCAGCTATTAAAGCAGCACAATCAGGCTGGAATATGAGACTTGTGCTTGACCACATGTACGCTTCAATTTGCTGAGTATATATTTTATTCATTTGAATAGCAGACCACAGAAATGATGGTTCATTATTAGTTAGCCACAGAATTGCACTCCACTCTTTTTGTCTTTTATAATAAAGGAAGAAGCGGTGGGTATTAGAGCCTATAGATTCAGCACTGAGTTCATATTAGGACAGCGGTGTAGATAAAACGTGCTTAATGCACAGGAAGGCAGGCAATCACTGAATGTGAATGCTAATTGTTTTTAGGGTAATGGATTTAACTTAACAGCAAGAGAAGTGACATTTATAAACAGCTGATCAACTTGTATATCTGTATATTAAGGAGGGAATAAACCTATTTAATGTCTTGTCTGTGGCTCCAACTTGCTTTTGGACTACAGTGCTCATTTTTGAATGCAAGGATCGTACATATTGCAACTTTAATTTGTCTGTTCATAGAAACTGATAAACATAAGACAAGCAAAAGTAGAAGTATAACACTAATGCAGTCTGGTTGAGTCTTCTTTACTGCTTCAAAGAGTGTTTAAAATGAATGAGTAGATTTGATCCAGATGGATTTCACACCATTTAGAACTTTTTCCAAGCCTATTTTTCAGTATTTCTCACCCAAACCTCCCTGATTGCATCTAAATGTTGCACACTGTAACACGTGGACTCACTGTACCAGAAAAAGGTTAGGTTAGGTTATTCCTTAACACATCAGATGCATATTTAGGGTGGTCCACAAAATTTGACCAACAACATTTGGCTTTGATCCAGAAAAATAATTGTAATCTACCATTATTTATGCCGTCGAGTGGATGATGATGACATTTGACAAATCAAACACATACAAATAGGTGAAGAAAAAAACCCAAACATATTTCAGAAGTTAAATCACAGGGTATGTAAGGCTTTTCTATCGTGTTAAATCAACTTTCTTTCAGCTGCAGGGTGCAAACTACAGGGGAGCCAGGGGGAGCTTGGCTCCTTTTAATAAGACATGAGCTCCCCTGAAAACATGATTATGGGCTTTGTGGGGGTCTCTATATAGGAAATATGCTATTTTTGCCATTTATTTCTATTTTTGTCTTCATCATCATGGATCATGCTCAAAAATAAGCTATTATGGATGTATAATTCATGCATTAGAGTGATTTAACACTCATTCACATTAGTAAAGTAGTGGCATGACTGCTGTTCTTGCCATCCCTATTCAAGCGTGGTAGCGGAATATCATAAACTTCACTTACTTTAAAGCAGAAATCTGCAATGTATTTATTGTAATAAATCATAAAATGCTCACGATATGTCAGCAGAGATCAGAGAAGCATATTAAGTTGACATACTTACTTCTCTGACAACAACGCTATAGCCATTTCTATTTCTGTTTCAGGCTGGAATTTTTGTTTGCCCATTTCACATTAATTGGAGTTTAAATTAATGCTGACTATTTACAGAATGAGTAGGTTTGTATTTCAGAGTAGTGGGCTTTTGTTTTCAGGATAATGGGCTTAAATTTAAATTGAAAGACAACTGACAGCTGATCAACTTACAGTGTAGGACTCACCATCACTTGTTTTTGTCATGTTAGGATGTTGTGCATGTCTTGCACTCCTGCAGTGCTCCTGCAGTGCTCCTGCAGTGCTGCTGCAGCCAGTCTGGGCAGGAAGTAGTTAGCTTCAACCATGGATTATACAGGGTGTCCACACAGTCTCTTTACAATTTAAAAAAATTATTACAAAAGCAATTGATGAGATATGTTAATCAGATTTGTTCTATGTACCTAGTGGTTATCAAAGTTTTTAATCACTTTAATGCTTCACACATGAAGCAAAAGATCACCGATGCCATCGCCACCATTGATGAGGCTATGCTTCAGCGAACATGGCAAGAAATCGAGTAGATCGTCTTGATGTGCTTCGTGCAACTAATGGTGCCCATATAGAGGTGTATTAAAATGAGGCAAAAAACTTTAATATCTACTTTTCATTTTGTAATAATTTCCACAGATTTGTGGCTCTAACTTGCCATTTGGGCTCCTGTGCTTATTGTTGCACATGCAATTACTACATCTTGCTCCTTTAAATCAAAGACCAGATTAAGAAATAACAGACTTTCTTAGTCCCACTCAGTCTGTGTGCCAAATTGTCATTATTAGTTTCTCTGTTTTCTAGTCAGCAAACAGATGTCCTATCAGATATCATGTGATGTTTGGTTTTCATACCCTTATGGAGATTTGATGTGGTCATTTACTGCTTATTGTATGATATATTCGTGTCAAAAAAGTGAGCGTCCCTGAAAGCCATGGTGTCGTTCACACTCTGCTCTCAGTGTGGTCTTGTTTTTCTTCAAGAAAAAGGTATTGGTTAAAAAGTCATCATACTTTTTCCCCCTTCAGTCACTAGAAATGAGTTTGTAAAAGCAGTTAATTTAAATTCCCAAGTTCCCCTGAACAACATCTGAGGGAGAAATTGATTATTTGCCTCTACATAGCTGGTATTATTGATAGAAACTGTCAGGAATTCCCTGGACCTGCTTATGTTGTTGGTAGTTTATAGCTCAGGAATCGTAGAATACGCAGCATGTTTAACATAGGACCCTTTCTAACAAATTGAGTCACGGAGCAGCAGTGATTTTGAACAGCAGTTTACCTGAGGGGCAGGAATATATTTGCGGATAATAAGAGGAATTAGATTAATCTTGTGTTTTCATGTTTTCTGGTGCAGCATGCCATTTCGACACCTAATCACATTTATTTATTCAGGGTCCTGTCCCATGTACACATTCACATTAATACATGCATCCACATAGTCAGACAAGCTCAAACTGTCAGTACCCCTTGGCTGATCAGAGGCTCTCGAGACCTGCCAAACAAAATCAGCTCACAATTTGAACAGAGTTCAGTGATGAATTTTAAATGAAAAGGGTAAAGAATTAAGCTAAGGTGCGGGAGGTTAAATTAATAAATAAATGGGCTCATATATATTTATAAATATAGAAATAAAAAGTTGAATCTCCTGTGGTCAGCCTCCATAGACCTAGTGGTCTTTGAAGGCATCATTAGCTGGTTTTATCAGCACATTGACCCTAAAACTAGTACCTGAGGGGCCTGACTGTAGTGGAGCAGGCATGAGCATATGAGTCTTGGATGGATGAAATAAGACTTTGAAGTGGATTTTCTATTTGAAGGATTATACATCAGGGATTTTGATTCATGCCCATTTTTGTCCTCGAGGCGATGCACTTGTGTGGGTGGAAAGAGTTATCGTTCACAAAATTATTAATGTATTTATTTCTCCATCAACTAAAACAATGATATTTTTTTTATGAGTGAAAAAATAGTGCTTTTGAATTGGTTTCTTCTTTAATGACAACAGTTTCTGGGAAAGAAAAAAATTACACTGTAACTACTGTATTCGTGAGGGAATTTCAGAGATTCAATTCTCACAAGACTCTTGTTCATAATATTGACAATCTTTTACACAAATAAAACAAAGATTTCAGGTCACAAGATAACAAGGATGCCAGAAGCAGTGAGAAATGTTGTTATATTATGGTCTCCAAAGCCTGGAAACCAAACCAATTGTCTTTTCCTTCCATTTTTTTCTTTTTTCTGATTGTACAGTAAATTGGAAGTATAAATACCTTACAATAAAGATGATTACTTCAGTACAGATGAAAATCTCATAACATATTCATTTGTATTTCATATGGATTTTCCTAATCCCAGTGTATGTTGTCATGACCTAGTTTAGTATTGAAATTTAGTGAATACCCTTTACTTGGTAATCCTTGAATATATTGTAGACACCCTTTCAGCTTCAGTGGCCTATTTCAAGAAAAAAAAAAAAAAACGTTTTGTTTTGAAACAGTCCTCTAAGCCACGCCATCAGGGCTATGAACTATATTATCTGCAAAATCCACTGCTTAAATGTTAAATTTCATTATAGCATAGAAATTTTTACAACCTCTACCTCATAATGTCCAGACTGAAAAATTTATACCGAATCAAATATATTGACAGACTGTGAACAGCAGCCCCCACCCCACGCTGGAGGGGAGATCGACCTCCTCACTAGTATGCTATAACAGAAACACCTTAATTTCCCTGAATAATTTCCATGACAATGGGGTCTTTGTGTGGTTGTGCATTGTTTTGGTTTACTCAAATAGTGGAGGGGTTATTGTTTCCAATATGTTAATGCTGTTTTTTCCTGCAGGAATACTGTCTTTGAAGTAATCTCTTTGAGTGTGTTTGGTTCAAGTACCATTCTCAGGGGAGGGGGTTGAACTTCTAAAATGTAATTTTCCTCTTACCACCCTTGAATAGTCGTGCTATGGCAGTTCTAACCTTGAGCCGTCAAAACAGATAAATCCTGGCAGATTGTATTCTTATTAGATTATCTGCTTAATCTGCAACACATGCATGGAACTGCAAGCAGTGGGAATGCCACTTGCAAGGCAGAGTAAATGCAATAAAAGCTGGATGTGTACACTTGCTGGCACATAGCGATGATACCACCGGCAAACAATATTAGTGGAGCACTGATCCAACAACTAACAATAACCCAATTTATTTAACAAAAAGCTGACTTCCCCGCATGAGTTCTCTAATAGCCTTTTTCACAGAAGCAACCTCTCCAGGAACTTAAGAACTATTTTAGATAATCGGAAACTTTTGTTCATAAATTAATGTTTGAGTGAGTTTGAATATGAGCATAATGTGTGTGTGTGTGTGTGTGTGTGTGTGTGTGTGTGTGTGTGCGCGCATGTATACAGTATGTGTGCAGGTGTATCTGAGTCTTTGCATCCTGACAGACATTTTTAAGTCTGACTGTGTGTTGTCGATGAGTGATAGATGTGATTCTGTTACCGTACTGCAGGCTCCAGCAGACAATCCTTCCTTTTTACCTTTGATTAAGGTTCTCTGCAGTATAAATTTGACACCTGCCGCTGTTCTGCACCACTCAACTCTGAAAAGTTCACTAAAATAAGTGTTTTGATCCTAGATGTGGCAGCTATTAGGGCTTGAAATCCTTGTCTCCGGCAGTAATTCATAGCTTTGCTTTTGATGGATTTGAAAAGAAGTATAATGAAAAAGGTCTGATTTGTTATATTTAGATATTTCCCAACTGTCTGTTTGAATGCAACAGAATAAATCGGATGGTTCCTTCTCATTATTTTAGTGCAAAATACCAGTTGTTGAAAACAAACACATATTTTGGAAGTAGAATGAATGTAGTATAGAAAGAAAATTGGATGAGCTCTGATACATATGCTTGATGAATTGTCAGGGTAAATTTGAAAGATAGCAATCCAACTATAATCCTGTTTGAGTGGATTTAGGAACACGCAATTGCAAGAGCAACGTAACTTCAGAATCTTGTAAAGATTGTCCAGTCAATGTTATTCAAAACACTGAAATGCAATTACAATGCCATTTAATTTTATCATCCACTCTTGGCAGCCAGTGAGGAAAAACAAAACACAGCAAACACTCTGGAGTCATTGAACCGCTGGAATCACTGTGTCAGAAGAACTGAGTGCAAATAGTTTTGTTAGGCTATCGCCAGTGTTTGAGAAACTGCTTTAAATCTGTAGATGATCAAACTACTAGGTATTTCACAATAAAAAAAAGTAGTTTAACTATATCTAACAACTTATAAAAATGTAGCTTGTCAAACTAAAACTACTTAAAAAAGTAGTTTGACTACATCTGAACTACATCACAGTCAGAGTCTGGAGTATCGTTACATGGAGGTGTAAAGGTGTGTTTCGTATAGGGACCAGGGCAGGCCAGTCTGGGCAGGGCAGCCTGAGGATGTGCTTCAAGAACAGGAACTAAGCACCGCCCCTTTTGTTATGTGCTCCAGTAACAGTTGAGCTACTTGTCACCTTTCTCCTTTTCAGTCACAACATTAGCTTTTACATATCCGTCAGCAACATCTTTTTACCATCTTCAAAATTTTGTTTCTTTTCGAAATGGAAATAGCATAGCGTGGTGTATCTAAGTAGAAGGAACAGGAAAGAAGAAAGTTGGTTGAGGTACCAGGCTTGCTCAACTGTCTTTGGAGCAGCGTGAAAAAGTGCTGGACTTAAGGAGGGTCAGTTGTTGACATGGAGTCAGGAAAATGCTAAATTTCTAGGGAAATTCATAGCATTCAATCACATTCCCATGAGAATACTGTGAATATGTAGGTTGTAATTACTACATGATCTCCATGTCCCACATAGGGCTGCAACTAATGATTGTTTTCATATTCCATTAATCTGTTGATTATTTGGTGAAAAATGTTTGTTTAGTGTTTCCCAAAGCCCATTATGATGTCCTTAAAGGTCTATGTTCAGTTTACTGCCATAAAGGAGTAAAGAAACCAGACGATGTTCATATTTAACAAGCTGAAATCAAAGAATTTGACTATTTTTCTTAAAAAATAAAAACCCCTCAAAACTATTAATCTGTTATCAAAACAAAGTATGATTACTGTAATAATCATAGTATTATAGTAATTAACTACCAAAAAAGCTACTGAGATGTAAATGTAGTCAAGCTACCACCCACAGTAAACTGTAGTTTAACTAGTAATTGGACCACTGTCGATAACTGCACCCCTACACTGGTTATTACTACTAACTGTGATCACACATCTTAGGACCAAAATTATAAATTGCCATTTTTGTAGTTTGAACAAAACCCTTGAACTCATATTTATAGGTGTAAATATCAACATTATATAGTTTGTTTGTTTTTTTCCAGGGCTTCTACGTGACATAAAGTGTCATTCAATCTTTCACCCAAGGTAAACTTCACTGAGATTTTTCTCTATTGATTAGATGAGTGCTTTTGTGTTGAATGTGACAGAATGCTTTCCCAAGATGCCAATTCTGATGATTCTGTCTAAAGCAGTTTGTCTACTGAAGTCAAACAAAAGCTACTCAAACTCAAAGTGCTCAAAACACTTAACTTAAAGGTAGCAAGCCATTTGACAGCTCAGTGTCTCTTACTTAGCATGAGGCCTTGAGTCACTGTATGATTTGGCGCAATTTTAAAAGTGGCTCAGTTTACATAACCATTGGCATCAAACTATGTCACTCTCATACAGTCCCTTTATAATTGTACAGACAGTCTATTACATCCGTTCACATTTCTTTAAAAGATTTTCCATCATTATTTTGAGGCGCAGAGAGACCCAGTAGACAATTTCAAAAGGCTCAAGAGACAATAAAAAAAAAAAGAGAAAGAAAAGTAAAAAGCTTTGTTCCATTCCACAGGGTACATAAACAGTACTCTCTACTCCCTGCTCCCTGCTCGGGGAATGTCAGTTAAGGGAACTTCCCTCGACAAAATTCCTTCATTTGGAACAGGCTGCGACGTCACCAACACAGACATCACTCCTGCTTGCGATACCTTAAAACACCTCACATATCTTTTCCTGCTACTGTGGATTTGTTTTTTTTTTTTTACTTTTTACAACACTGAATAAAACAAAACAAGCAAAACAAAATTAGATACCTTTACAGAATGTACTCTATTGGAATGTTTGTGAATAAATGTGATTTGATTAATTAACAAGATAATTTCTAATTATCATCACATTATTATTATATGTTGCTTATTTACAGAATATTATGTTATTGTTATGTTGTTGTCATAATTATTTCAGGCAGTGTTAGTTACAACAACAATATGTGCAGACATGTAAACGTGTGTGTATATATATATATATGTAAAAACATTTAAATGTTCTATATCTGTAGCAGCTCCTCTATGAGCTCCATTGTTTATTTTGGCACAATGACTGATGGGTAATCTTGCTTGTCAACAAACAGCAACTGTTATGCAGTTCTTCAGTACAAAGTTTTCACAGTTGCCTCTGGACTAAGCGTTTCATGCTCCCTACGGTTTGAAATCTTACTCAACATGTCCAGTTCACTATTAACTAACCCTAATCCTAGAGTCACGACCCCCTTAGAAAAATCAGGTTGGTGTCCGAGACCCCCACCCTTCCACAATATCTGTTTTAAGGCAGATAATATCACTGGTACAGATGATTTAATGTAAAAGTCCAGCCCTCATTTCCCGTCATGTTGACTGAGTAGTTTGCCATTTCATTTTACAAAATGTAAATGTTACTTCTTGTTAGCGTTAGTGTTTGTTCACAATCTGGTGGTTCGTGTTGTTTTTTTTTTGCTGGTTTATAGTTTTAACCTCTGGTGGTGGCTGTTACTTTTCTGTGTGAGTGATTGTCGTGTATGTCAAATGCCTTTAAGAGGCTGACATCACTGATAACTGTTTCCTGGCTCTCATTCTGTGCTGGTTGCAACAATATGTTGTTTTACTTTACTATCCACAACCATCTGACGACCCCCAGAAATTACCTCATGACCCCCTGGTGGGTCTCAACCCACACTTTAAGAACCACTGCTCTAGGCTGATTCATCACCATATAGCATAGTGTGTTGAGCTGAAACTCATTCTTGCTGTTTTTGCATGCTATTTATTGCTTTATGTTACAAGATTAAAGGATTTACCAATGACCTGTAGTGGTGCAACCAAACATAAAAAAATAAATACATACATAAATTAATTAAATTTTTACATTAAATGAATTCATGTTCACAAACAGGCTGATGCAAACCTTGCAGTACTGAAGTAATGTTAAGAGAAATATTTCTCTCTGCATTTTTAAACCATACAGTCGTAAACTGTTACCATTAATATAATCACTGTGATCCTAAGTGCAGCACAAGACCTTGATGTTGAATGATTTTCATAATGTGTTCAGATAAAAAGTCACAGTCTGTATTAAAACAGAATAATGACTTGTACTGGCTTGGTACCTCTTAACCTTTTTGACTACTCAAGCTGAAAAGTATATTTAAAAGCAAGAACAATAAGCAATGGTAAAGTACTTACACTGTTTAGAGAGTTTATACAGAAAAGATAGGTGATCAAACTACAGACACATAAATGGAGAGCTGTTGCAGAGTAAAATGGACAGCTGTGTAAAAGCCTGCTGCTTTTTGTTAATCAAAGAATAAACATCGTAGCTGCGCTTACTTAGAACTGAATGAGATCCTGGAGCCCACCAGCTATGCGATGATGAGAATGATGAATATAATGAAAAAAATAATTACAAGCATTACCTTGAATGTATTGAGTTAGGTGCATCAGTGAGGTAAATCCAGCCTAATGTTGTTTTACAGTAAGTTTAACTTGTTTTGACATCCTGTAGCCGAACACACTGTAAAATTCTTCAGTGCACCGTGGTTTGGTCTATGTTTTTTGATGTCTGAAATGTGTAAAGGAAGGGAAGACTGAATAGAAAAAATAATCAATATATATTTGGCTTGTGGCATAAAGAGCTTAATGCTTTTTAATGTAACCTACAATGAGAGGTGCAGAGGGTGGAAGTGGAGGCGGCTGGCCAAATAGACTGCTTGCCTCTCTGTCTGCAGGCGGCTACTTTTGAAGTACATAATACAGTGATGTCACGTTGTGTATTGGGAGGGGGGGTGGTATCGGGGTTGTCGAGGTAACAAGGTTAGATTACACTGATGTGAATTAACTCCTACCATTCTGCACATTATTTAGTTTATGCAGTTTTAGTTATCCAGTCCTGGCAAGGGTACTATAGGTTCTCCCAAAAGCCCAGAACTTTTTATTCTGCTTACAGGGAAAAGCATACCTTTGTGTATGATTATGCATATACTGATTCAATTCATGACCGATTGGATGTCATGAAAAATGAACTTTTAATTAATGTGCACCAGTCGGTTGACTCCCACAGAGTCTTACTACTTGTCCTTGTCTTCCAAAGCTTAGGTCCAGTCAAGAGATATTTTATCTGATGGAGACTGAGCTTTCAGCAGCAGGCTGGAGTTCAGTAATGCTTTTGCTACTTGTCCAACCAGTGTCCCAGTAGTACATCGCTCTGAGTGACTGCTAAATTAAGGTGGTAACATGAAGTTAAGATGGTGAGTAAAAAGGCAAGTGATGATGAGTTAATGTGATAGTTAGTATTATTAAGTAGGCCTGGGTGATAAAACGATAGATATGTCGTCAATTGTAGTTTCACTTAAAGGCATTAAAGGTAAACCACCATGAAGGCACAAAAGAATTCACCTGGCTCATAAACAGTCTATCATGTCCCTGATAATGGAGCGAGCTATGGGTGACACATGAACAGCCAATCAGAAAATTTAACAGACAAACCCCATATGCGCTCACACCCTGGATCATAAACACTCCATCATATTGATCCCAGTTGCCCCATTGGCTCGTGAGAAGCAGCATAGGGTTACATGTGAGACAACAGCATGCAAAATGAGTGCAGATAAGAAAAGACAGGCCAGCTTGCCAGCATGGCAGGTTTTTTTTTTTATTTTAAGTTGAACGACAGCTATCAGAGGTTGAGGGTTTCGGACATTCAGAAGGAGCTCGGAGTAGAGCTGCTGCTCCCTTGCGTCAAAAGGAGCCAGCTGAGGTGGAGGAGCTGGAAAGTGTTGTGTGTTGTCTACTATATGTTAAACACCGACTATCAATAAGTGCCTCATACAACACCACTCCAAATAATCTGAACTACCCCTTTAAAGGCATGTTGAAAAGTAACACTGATAATTTTCCATTAATGAACAATGTTTTGTATGTACAATAAGTAACAAAGACAACTGCTGGTTAGTGAAAAGTTTTGAGAAGTCTGTAGTAGTGCTGTTCAACATTTAATTGTTGAATCCATCAGCTTCTGATGTTTTAGTATCAGCGTCATCGCTTGGGTTAAGATGATTTATTCAAAATGTCCTCTAAAAATGTGACTGATGTTTGTACAATGAATTAGCCATTAGTATGAATCTAGCGTCTACCATCTGGAAATGTCGATGCTTGTGATCGTATGATGCTGACATTACAGACATACGATAATGTTATGCACGGCGCAGATCTTTAATTCAGTGATATTCTGTTTCACACATGGAGGAAATCTTTCTATAGTCTGTGGGGAGTCTGTGTGGACCAAAACTGCAGTAAGAACTTGAGTACACTGCAAGAGCAGTAAGGGACTTTTGCAATTCTTAGATCCTTTTCTTTATATATTCTTACCTATCTGCTCTGAAAGACAACCTAACTTGCAAGCTAATGTTTTTTTTCCTTAAACCATTATGTTTGAGTGCTGTGCTGTGTAGGAACTCGGGTATTTCAGATCGTTTTTGCTTTAATATCCACTTTAACTTATTCTCCCATGTTATGAATCATTTGGTTTTGAAGGACAGTAGTTGAAAGATGATCTGATCATTTATTTTCGGTATGGTTACCTAAGTAGATTTTAATTGACAGAAAGGTGAAGGATCATGATTCAAAACCAACCTTGCCGTGTCATGTATTAAAACAAATCAAAATGAACAAAATGCCTCAGGTTAACATCATATTTTAAAGAGGAGACCGTCTTTTTTTTTTTCTTAAAAAAGTGAAAATGTCATCTTAATCTCAGTGATTAGTTTTATATTTTAAGTGCAGGTATTAAGGATTTACAGGATTTTGTGACATCTATCTTATCCACACAAAATAACCCAGATTTTTTCTTAATAGGATATTTATAAAGCTCATTCATCTCAAACTAATGACACCACTGTCTGCAACTTTTAATGTCTTACTAGCGACAGCAGTGTGATTCCAATATTTATCTAATATATTTCATTCAGTCAGGCATATTGTTAGTAGGATATGTGTAGTTAAGAGATAAATTTGATTGTGTCTGTCTTTCTGTGGGACCGCAGGCATTAATAATTGTCAGCGTTTCAATTATTTCAGTTAAATAGGGCAACAGTTTGGATTAAACACACAGGCCGTACACAAAAAGGCTTTCTGCTTTAACATAATATAATGTGCTCTCTTGATTTAGTGTCAATTAGTAAATATGACAGGTTGTGATTTTCAAATAAATAAGACAAAAGGAGTGGAGGTAGGTCTGTCTGTGTGCCTCATATTTCTATGTTCATACCCTCCGCTTAAATCAAATTTCATTAGCAGTGAACTGAATATTGTCCTCATAATGACTCTGTAAGTATTTAAAATAACACAATAAGCGAGCCGAGTGAATTTTGCTGGCCACGCTGTAGAGTTGAGAGGAACTGCAGGGTTGAAGATATTTCTCTGTGGGTTTCTCATTACAACAACACCTTTCATATTAGAGATAGTAATTTGATCAATCTTTGATATTATAATATTAAGTACTGGAGGACCAATGTGAAGTTTTTTACCACTGTAGAGCTGCGTTTTGATGAGTAGGTCTCCATATTGTGTCACATTTCACCAGTGCATGCACAAGGACACACATCTGAGCCACAGGAGTTACATACATGTACATGTATATGTATACATACATATTTACATTTAGTAGTAGTTTGATGGCAGTGATGTTCCATAAAAGGCAGCAGTGCACTATTAAAAAAGAAAATCAGACAACACAACAACACAACAGTCAAAACATTATGAAAGAAGACTTTTTATGAGGTAAAAGATGCGTTCAGCATGTTTGTTTGGCTCAAAAGACACACACAATTTAGTGGAATCAGCTATTTTTTTCTTAAGGTAAATATACAAGTTTTATTTATTCTAGCTAATTAAAATTTAAAAAACCTAGTATTTATTTTCAGGCTGCTTCAGAATTTACAAACATCAGTTCTCAAAATGGAATTAACTTTCTAAAAACGTGATGAGCATGTTGGCAGACTTCCCAGCATGCATAGTTGGAGAGTTAAAATTCTACATAGAGGTATTCTGTTGACGTGGATAAAGGAAAAGTCTGGCTTATTTTGATAAGTCTGGCAAATTGAAGTGAGAACACTGCTCCATGACCGTAGCTTATAGGGATCCCTGCTCAGTAACCATGGTAACTGATGCTGATACTGAACAAGCTTGCTCTGTGGCGGGCTAACTGTCAATCTTAATTTAGCTGTGTGTCAGAGATTCCTGGCGGGCAGAAACAGAATCACAAAAGACAATTGATTCAAGTGTCTTTTTGTGCTCCCATCATTTATGTCTATGTCGAAACACAAGGTCACAAGATTGTATTAATTAAAAAAGAAAATAGTGAAGAAAATCATGTCGTGCCGAAGTTGTTTTGAAGTTATTTGTTCATTCACTCATTTTGTTCAAGCTGTATAGACACAAAAACATTAAACAAAGTCCTAACCATGACCTCCTGCTGAGTGTGAATTTTTGCTTCTCCTGTTTCTTTATCTCCAACTTCATTGTCTTAATTTTTTAGATTTTTCTATTCATGTCCACTTTCTGACTTTCAGTGCCAATGAGCAGATGATATCCTGCGATAGAGAAAACATTTTAAGAGTAGCTGATTATGTAGTTGGTAATATCAGTATGAGCAGTTGTTTGCCCAAGTCCTGCAGCAAGGTTAGGCATCTATTATCAAAAAATAAAAAAAGAATAAAAAAAAAAGCAGGCTTGTATATCTTTTCTAAAATGATTTTTTGTAGCTTTTTGCCTTTTTTTCTCTCTACACAATACAGGCAAAGATAGACAGTAAAAGGAGGAATGCAAGAGAGAGGGCTACAAGTAGATATGAATTAAACCCATGCCTCAGTACATGAGGCAGACACCCCACCACGTGAACTACTGGGGCAGTGTGGGGTACTTCAGGATCATATTATGCTGGCATTTACTTTGTGTTTTTTTGCAAGTTGTCTCCTTCGCTTTAATTGCAGCAGTATTATTTTCATCATGAATCCTTTATATTCTTCATATAGTTTAATTTGCTATTATGCTTTTTCAATTAAGTGCAGATATATTTATTAGCTTCAATGTCATACCCCCTTGAAACTCTTCTTTTTATGACTAAACAAATTTGTTTGTAATTTTTTCAGTGGGACTGAGCAGTGGTTGGTTCAACTTGACCTTACCGAACATGTTTTCTTAAGTAAAACTGAATTGATATCAAGTTAATTTAACTTTTAAAAAGTTTGTTTTTAATCATTGCGTAATTACCTCAACTTGTCTTTTCAAATTAAGTCGACTTAAAATTTTAAGTGCTGTGAGTTTTGGTAACAGATACTGAACTAAACTGGTTATTTGCAATTAAAATGTATTATTTATCTCAATTCTCCCATTAATTGTAAGCTACAGTCACAGTGCTCAAATGCTACAACTTGGTCATGCATCAGACCACTTCTGTTTTGGACACCTGGTCGACGTACAAAAGAATTTATTGATCGCCTTTGAAACATGGTTGGATGTGGCCTCGAGCTGAAACATTCTACAGACTCTTTATCCCCCAGTGACCCAGTGTACAGCTTCAGACCCTCAGGCAGGGTCCCTGCTACTGCAAGGACGAGTCTGAAGACCTGAAGGCAATGTTTTTTTTTTTTTTTTTCTCCCCCCTCTGATGAGCCCCTAGGCTACTACTTCCTCTACCATTGGCAGTAATAGCATCATGTTGTATGCAGTCAGAATCAGAATGCCTCTTACCATAGCCATAGATGTCTCACTTCCCATTATGGTGACCGAATGGAGTGTCTTTGCTGCTTACATTCGTCTCTTCCAGGTAGTAAATGACTACAAATAACCCTTTAGTTGTTTGGTTTAAAATTGCTGCAGCAGAGCTCCAGAAGAGATTGTCTCGAACTACTAAATTGCTAATACAAATTATTACAGTCACGAAATTAGTAACTTAACAACAGGCTGAACAGCAGCATTTTGCTGCTTGCAGTCTGTTTAACTTCCCTACGGTGATGTCACAGTTCTTCTTCATCACTATAGCAAACTTAGAAGCTAAACCTTGGTAAAAGCAAGTTTACATAGAGTGTTAAACCTGCAGTACGGAACTTTTGTCTCCGCCTTCTAAAAGTGAGAGTAAGTCACAGTAAGTAAGTAAAGAAGTTACACAAACACTGTTCACATACTCGTATTGTATATCTACAGTTTTCTACCATAGGCTCCTCTATGCTACCTTTTCATGTCAAGAAGCCTCAAAATAGATGCACATTAGACCATGGACTTTGTCTTAAGGAATCCCTCCCTGGTTAATCTTATCTTTAGATTTGAAGATAATAAAGTCTTAATAGTCAATCTGTGGTCAAACTCTATCACTATAAATTACAATAAAACGATTACTATCATTAGTAAACCTATTATTAGAGGTTTTCCATATAAAACTTGGTGAAATTATTTGAATTTGTGTATCTGCACTTTTTTTTTTTGAATATTTTCACCATATTTTTATAAAACGTGACCATTTCTGCCACTATGATCATAATATGAAGTTTCCATACCATTTTATCTCTAAGTACAATCAATCAAAATGCTAATCCTGTGTCTTCCCTTGTTGTTGCAACTCCCCAAAAATGTGATAAAAGTTAGGGTTATTTTCTTCTTCCTTGTGCTGGGGACTCCTTACAACCAACTTAAGGACGTAAAACATAAAGCTAGTAAGCCACGACAACACTGTCACCACAGACACCAGATTTAAAAGCTCCAAAACACAGACAGAACTCAGTGAAGTCTTAAACAGACGTTCATTTACATATGTAAAATCCCACACTGCAGGTTTAACTCTTTAAAGAAAGCAGATGCTTGCATAACACAATGATGAACACAAAAAACTAGGACGCTCCTGTCTTGAGTTTGAATGATCTCCTTGGGTTCTGATGTATTTTTGGTGTTTGTGTGCCTTTTGTGCCTGTTTCTGTGCCCTGTGCTGTACTGGTTCATGTTATGCATGTCGAGTTTGGTTCATTACATATTTTTAATGACATCGCATTTTTCTACTCCTAAGATTGTTTTGATAGTGATATTAAATCCACCAGCCCTGGCCACATCTAATAAGCATTTAGTGTAATTTGCCAACTCTTGGCAACTTCTCAAATCATTAGAGGCTTGAAGTTCAGAGTACTTATTGCCTTGAGCTACCAATTCTTGTTTTTGTTTTTTTTTTCAGGAAAGTCAGAATGGTCTGTCAAGATGTTACACATAGTGTAGTCATTACTGTTACAATAAACATGAAACGAAAAAGGGATGGAGAGGAGAGATTTCACAGAAAAACAGTTCTGCTGTTTGACAAAACTTTTCTTTCAGTCTGTTGCATACCAAATAAATAATTATGACGTGTGTTGATCCTGTTTTTATTTAAGGTTTTGTAAATGGTGCTCTAACTCTAACTTTAAAAGGCACTTAATGAGTATCTTAAAATAGTGTTCTTTTACCACAGAGGTCACTGGTTATCAAGAATTCTGTCAACGCAGCCTTGATGTCTGTGTAATGCTGAAATCGAAACCGTCCCAACTCATATCGACTCATTCATCTTTTGAACCTTGAAAGAAAATGGATTCAGGTAGTGGGCAAAAAAAGAAAAAAAAGAAAACCAAATTAGAGTACTTACCTCATGTAACTTTTTTAAGTGCTGAAAGATTGCTTTTCTTTCATGCCTAGTAACTCTCATTACATACCACCCAGGGGGTGAGAAATCAATTTGTGAGGCTTAAACACAAATGCAGTTTTGTTTTTGGCGGTCACTCTTAAATAAATAAATAAAATAAATAGAAAAATAATCTGAATCACTCTATGTGTCATGTGGACAGTAAATCAATTTGTTATGTCTTCAGTGATTACTAAATAATGACAAGTTTAAACTCCCTTTAAGGTTTTGCTCTCGCATTTTTCTCACTATTAGTTTTAACTGTGCTGTTTGAAAAATCCATTTAATACTTGAAATGTCTAAACTGTAGTAGAGTGATTGAGGAAAGGGAACAAATGTGGTACTTTGGTATTTTCAAATATCTGAACTGCACTGTTAAAGATGCACATGAAAATTTGAATTGGTACCAATACTCACTTTCTGCATTATCGATTCAATCCATAACAGATGGGAAATCTTCCTCTACACACACACACACACACACACACACACACACACACACACACACACACACACACACACACACACACACACACACACACACACTACTGGCATCTGTGTGTTGTTTTTCAGACTGTTAACTAGTTAGCTAGCCTGCTACACAATGGAGGTGACTGGGGTTGGCAGGTAAGCACTGCAGTGGAAGAGCTGTACTATTGTTTTGGAATTTGAAACTTGTCTGAGAAAAAGAGCAGTACAGGGAACAGTGTTAACCAACACCAGCAAATCTCTATTATTATAGAGTAAGTGAACTGTAGCAAATGACTAGGCTAGGCAAGAAATGTAATTATTATGGGTTAATGCAAATAGATTTGCATCAGAGAAGAAGCAATTAATAACGCAGTGTTGTGGCATTTTGGCCAAAAAGCATTCTTGTGACACACTGCAACACTTCAGGAAATAGCAACACGACTGACTGTAAAACATGTTTATGCCTTCTTATTCTTTTTTTAATAAAATGTGATTTTGATGGTGCCTTAATCAACCTACTAGAAGAGATGCACACATCATACAGTGTAAATCAAACCTCTCAATCAAAGGTCAGGGAAGTTGTTAGAAAACTTTTTTTTTTTTCGCAAACCACACCATAAGATGTGGCATACATGCAGAATGTACGAATTGATTTGTGTGTGTGTGTGTTTTGGTATAGAGCTGCAACGACTGATGATAAGTTGATCATTCATCAGTTATTAAATTAATCAGAAACTATTCTGATAATCAATTAGTCAGTATTTTCATAGGACATATGAGTCAAAATTCTCTAATTTCAGCTTCTTCTGTGAACATTTTTTGGTTTCTTTACTCCTGTATGACAGTTAACTGAATATTTTTGGGTTGTGAGTAAAACAAGACGTTTGAGGGACGTCATCTTAACACTGCCGGCCTTTTTCACCATCTTTCACCATCTTCATCCATCCAGAGAGAAAATAATATGGCATACATACTTAATTACAACTAAAATAATTATACTATAGTTTGTTGTTTATAGTTTTATGTTTTTTATGTCTTAGTGCTTTTTCACATCATTTATTTAAAAGAAAAAATGCATGTAAAATTAAATTGCAGGGAGCTTGTAAACCTACATCTCTCACATGCTAAAATGTACCTGAATCCAAACAGTTTCCCAGCGATTCCCATGATTAATTAATTCCCACAGAGGCACCTGGAAATCTTGATCCAAACTCCAGCACTTACTTTGCCTTAAAACATTTCTTCTTATTATTCCTTCTTTCTCTCTGCATCCCATTCATATTCTAGTCCTCTTTTATACTCTGTTTATTGTCTTCATCTCTCTTCTGTTCCCTTTCTACCCCCAACCTCCGTTCCCTTCTGTCTCTTTCCTTTGTTCCTTTCCCTTATTCTCTCTGCCTCGTGCTGTCTACTTACCTCATTCAGACTAACGGCTGCATCTCTAATAACTATTGAAGGATGGTCACAGTTTCCTCTTTTCTTCTTGACTCGTATCTACCTCTGGGAGCCGGTTAGGCCTACCACATGAGAGATGAATGGAGGATCAAATGCAATAAAGCATTCTCAGATTTTGTATTTCCCAACATTCTCACATGAGAGGAGCAGGTATGTAGGGAAAAAAAGTCACTTAGAATTGCCCTTGTATTGCTTGAGGATGTCGGGAGACTTTTAAGGGTTTCTCAGTTTGTATTTCTGTATTTTGCCATCAAACAGCTGTGTGCTTGGATTTAAAAGAAACATTTAAATGAAGACGAGGTATCAGTGAGTTGAGAGGCGTTGCTATACAGTATATTGTTGTTTGAACGCTGGGCATTTGAGAATAGATACTGTAGATTTCCCTGCCTTCTGATGTGTGGTTTCATGTGATCACTTGCGAGTCTGTGTGATGTTCAATCATCTAAAGTTCTCAAAGTTTTTTTTTTTTTTTTTTCTTAACAGTATCAACAGGGGCAACACTGCTTGTGGCGATACAAGCTTAACACCAATCGGCTTGTGTGTTTTCCTGTAACATTTATAGAAATCTGTGTCGTTCAGTGAGTGCTGATCTTTAGGTCAACCATCCAAATAGCTGCGAGCGTGAGAAACCAAACATATGGCACACTTTACGTTTCAATCATATCACAGCAAGCCGTTAACTGTGTTGAAGTTCCATCGGTGACATTTGTTGAGCAAATGTCACGTAGATATATACGTGGTGCCATATGTAGGCCTATGATCTCTGTCAGTGTATGAGTTTAAATGCCTGTTATACTCAACTGAAAAAAGTTTCTCTTTGTATTTTGACCTCAAAAAGACTTCCCTAGAAGTGCTTATGTCCCTTAGTAATGTCAGATAACATGATCTGTTATATCAGGTTTGTTTCACAGTTTAAGAGTGTTTGGTTATTGTTAGTCCCAGGTCTTGAACAAGTCATAATGTAATTTCAGGTGTTTGCTATAAGCTAATGTTTACCAAGCTATGATGGTAACCAGATGAGAGTGACTTTGCCACAGCAGCTCATGTTTTTGAACCTTGTGTTGTCTGAAAGTCTGTTTTCCCCTCACCTTAACTTCACCCAGACCCAAAAGCAGGCAGTTCATGGGAGTGGTGCTCGGTGCACTTGCTGGGGGTGGCTGCTGTTAAGTTAGGGCTGCAAGCTCAAGACAGGTCGCTGGGTCGTAGGGACAGACATGACTCTGTGTTTCACATTAACTTACTTCCAGTAGCTGCAACAACCCAACAACCCCCGACTTTGCACAACAGCGAGAACAATCAGCTTGAGCCGCTGTTACCGAGTCTCTTTCTTCTGGGTTATAACTAGTTATAGTACCGTTTAGCAACGTAGCTCAGCAAGTGTTTGTGTTAAGCAGAAGCCTGGAATGCCTACAAGAGTGTAGCCAATCACAGCAGAGTAGGGGCGTGTTTTCCTGAAAGGCATGGTGGGTATTCACTTCCAGTGAGTCAGTTTACTCAGTCCCCCTCATTGATTTACAATATTGCTAGCTGTTAAGCTAACATGAGCTTGTTTGCTGCCTGTGTTATTATTGCCTCAACTTTTTTCAGGTTTTTTTCAGCCTTAAATGTTGAACACAGTTGGAAGTTTTTGTGTCTCCATCTTTGCTTGAAGCTAAATATTTTGCACACCATTTGTTTTTTGTTGATGATCTTGTAGTTTTTCTATGTGAACAAAATTATCTTTGGTATCAACAAGAGCTCCATATTGTAATGTTAGTTCTTTATGGTCCCCTCCTGTTCCTTGATTGAATACTGTTTGATTGGTTCAAATAAAGAGGATCTCAGGAATTAATTGTTGAATTGCTGAGTATGAATGAATATCATCAATGTTAGGTGATTTATAAAATAAAAGGACATTAATTGATTTGTAGCACACATTTTTCTGTTTTGGGCTTGGGAGAAAAGAATTTTCAACTCAAAAGGCTTGAATCCAAGTGAAGTCACTGGTAATTAGTGTCAAAAAGTCAAAAGTCCAAAAGTCCAAGGTGAGTTGAGTTTATTTTTTGATATTGTCAAGTCAAGTAAGTAGGTATGTAGGTAGGTAGCTCTTTATTTATCACTGTGGGAAAATGTCAGTCTCCCAGCAGCAGAGATACTAGAGGAAGTATGAAGAAAAGGCAATACAATAATATAGTACAGTACAATAAAAAGAATAAAGAACAGAGACAATAGCAATGTGAATAGAAGTAATGGTATAAGAACAGCACAACAATAAGCATAGTAAGGAAAGACTGAAGTATATAGAGTGTAAGAAGTAAAAAAAAAAGTGTAAGAGTGCAATAGACAGTAAAGGGTCACCAAAGTCATCAAATGTGTGACTTGAGCCTGCCTCAAGTCCAAGTCATGTGACTCAAGTCGACGCCTCTGGCTAATGATATTCAGATCATTTCACACACAACACGCCCAACTGCTCTGATGCCGCTTTCTCTCGTCTCCTAGGCCGTCACCACTATTGATGCTTATACAGTTTAATACGGGTCACATGCTGCATCTCATGTATTAACTCCCTTTGCAACCAGAGATCCACAGCAAAAGCCAATGCAGTGTTGATCACTCTAAGCCAAAGTGAAGCTCCAGTCACTGTGTCTCGGCTATATATGCTTTTCCTTTTTTCCTTGCCGCAGCATTTAATGACCCTCTTTGAAAATCTGAGGATGCCAAAATGGTATTAGCTTTTATAGCATTGTTTCTCAAGCGTGTTGATTGTTCTAGAGTAGGTATGCAGGTGGAGTTATTAAAATTTTAAGTTTATGCTATTGAAGTAAAATAGATTATTAAGCATTTTATCTGTGTGCAGCCCTCATCCTTTTCTACCAGCTTAGTCAGAAGGGCTGCTAGTTCTTGTTCTATAATTCTTACATTTCTATGAATAATGGAGGAGACTTTCAGAGCGAAGGTGCATCCTGCACTCCTGAAGCCCAAGGTTCCCAATTAGAAGCGTGGATTGGTGCCAGAGCACATGTTTCTCCACTGTATTTGTTGGCACTTTTGAGATATACCCTCCTGAAGAATTAATGAAACCAGCAAACAAAGCAGCGCTTGCCACAGATATTTCATGCTGCCTTCACAAATTTGCCACTGTGCAGCAAGAGATTGTCACATAGCAGGCCCGTGTGCCGCTGTTTTTCTAAATGGCTGAGGGAGCACAAATACATTGTCTCTGTAACTGTTTTGTTATGTGATAGTGCTACGTAAATTACCTCACACTGTATCCCATGAACAAACATGACGATTACAAGTCACAGGGCAAAGGTCACAGTTTGAGTCGCTGTAGCTGAGTTTTGTAAAAGCAAAAGACAGAAAATTCCCCTTTTTTCAAAGCAGCTAAAACATGTTCTCATTCATTTAAGCAGTATATCTAGACAAAAAGTTTTCTTATTTTTCGGGAAATTTGGAATTGAATGCAGTAATGTCCATATCAGCCTTTTATTTTCACATTGTGAAAACCTTAAACCAACAAAACTTAGCTGGTACATCTCTGAAATATACCAAACTGCATGAGAGTTCAGTGAGGTCTTGTTCATTTTATATTTATAAAGAAAACATGGCCTGTTCCTTAAAGAAATAAAGCATGACTTCTTTGGCTTGCTAGTGAGTATGTCGGTTTTCTTGTTTTCCGAGAATATAGTCTCCCATGGAGCACAGCAGCTACCTCTAAGACACACTGTGACAAAACTTTGGAAGAGAAAATTGGGTTTTGGGCAAGTGTTCGTGTTACCAGCTGCCAGAAAGCATCTTATGTTCTCGGTTTGACATCCTTATTGCATTATTTGAGGTTTTATTCTGCATTGCTTCTTTCTTTATTTTGTTTTTGCATATTACATGATGCCTCCTGTTGTTCGGCTCAGTAAAATGACATCACCATTAAAAGCATTTGTGTGTTTATATGCCTGAAGGAGATCAATTATTAAAATCCTCACTTCATTCATTAACAATTGAAAAAAGAAAACAAATGACTTACAAAACAACATAGTTGCTGCACATAGGTAAGCAATTAATACCCTTTAATGCTTTTTAATTTGAAAAGTGTGGGTAATTTTGTAAAAGCAGAGTATCTCCAGCAGAATAGAACCACAGTGTCTGTTGTTTTTAAGTTCAACAGCTGTAACTAGTGAATGGAGTTCAAATCAGGCAACTGTTACACATTAGCAATTCTGTTTTGGAAGAAATGTAATGCTGCTGGGAAATATGGCTTATCCCACAATATATATGCATTGCAACTAAAGAATGGTTAAGGTTACATCGCAGAAGTGCCCCCTTTGTTGCACATAAGGTAGATAAAACATGATAAAGTGCTTTCTAGGGTACCCTTCCAGTGGACAAAATATGATAAAGTATACTCTATAGTAGGGATTATTATTATTCTTCCCTAAAATGAGACTTTTTCTTTTTCAAAGGCATAACTTCAGCTAAACTCTGGTCATTTCAAGCAACACTAAATGCAACAAGAAGAATTAGGCATATATGTGCTCCTAACCTGACCTTTTTGTGTATTATTTTGATCATTATCAAGGCGAAGGAACAGAATTTATGTCCATCAGCATTAGAATTAGTATAAGCTTTGCATCCAGCTTGAACTTCGCTTGAATATCTGCTGCTCGACGGCAACTGCCAGAATTATGAAATGCCAAGTGTGTTGTCTGTGATTTGTCTTAAGAGAATAACAGCCTCCCGAGAAACAGGAAATGGTCTTGATTAGATTTCCCAGGAATCCCAATTCTTGGGATTAAACCCTACTCCAGACTGCCCTTTCAATTGATAAAATAAGATAGAGTTCCCTCTATGGTGCCATTCCAGTGGACAAAATGCAATGAAGTGTACCTCTAGAGAGCTCTTCAGTGGACAAAAAATTATAAAAAATGCATTAGAAATTTTGGTGAGCTGGTTCCCCACTGCATACACCTGATGTCCTTATTTTTTCACCCCCTGCCCCTCAGACAGGCTGAGTCTGCCACTGGTTATGCTGCTGAAAGCACTTGGTAACAGGTGAACAATTTTGGTCAGGGTTAAAAAAAAAAATAGATATTTCAGCGCTCACTCACTGTAATGAGACGAAAACCAGTGCACCAGTGTTGGAGGAAAATACTTCTCTATGCCCAGTCACTATCCCGGCACACCACCATGACCTCCGCATTTTTTGGCAGAATTAAATAAACATTAAGCTCCTTGCTGCACAGGCACTAAAAGATGGCGGTTAAACTTATCACTGTTTGCATAATTGCTTTATATAAACATGTCTGACCTGCATTGCATTTTCTCCCAATCGTAATTGCTTATCCAGAAATAGCTGCATGAATGTAATTGGTAAGAATGTCAGACATGAACTCACACATATACACACACACACGTATGCACATACACTCGTGGAGTCCACACAAAGTCAATAAGACAATTAATATGCCCTTTGAGACACACAAATGGGTAGGGAGAGAAAATGCTGACACACAATGTCCTGTACAATACTCCTCCAATCTAATTATAATGTAAGAAGTCATTGGGCACATTGTAAAACTTTGTCTGTTGTTTACTATCATAAAAAGTATTATGAAATCAGTCTCAGGATGCCATCTGCCTCACAGTTGTCATTGTTTCAATGACACTGGTGATTGTATTAAACGGAATGGGAAATAAGCTGCTGAGAATCAATGCTAGACTTGTGTTACTCTATATTGTTTGATCACATTTCTCTTTGTTTTCCCTCAGAAAATGATCTGTTTGTTTGGGCTGATATGCACTACTCAGTCCCTCTAGGACATTGCAATGTTACAATCACAACAATTAAACCTATCACCAAGTTTGTTTTACCCTGGGTTTTAAACTGTGATCAGACTTTAAAAAGAGTTTTCATTCTTGTCATCTGTTACGGACATACAGGATGTGTTTGTACATGCACGAGTCCTTATACGTCTGTTTTTTGTGAAGCACTTTGGAGCAAAATCTGTTTGCTATTTAAAGTGGCACAGAAATGAAATAAACTTAAAACTTAAATTCACGCAAGTTGAATTAATCCCTGTGAATTCTGCACAACCTTGCAATTTGTCCAGTCACCACAAATGTGACTAATCATTATAGCTTCCTGAGTTCCCATCAATCATAGAATCCCACTGCTCAAACGTGATACATGTACGTCTCAGTGACCCAACTCATTGTTCAGTTATCTTTTTTCTTTCTTTTTTTGCCACGGGCACTGAAAAAAACATCAGGTTACACTTTTTGATAAAGTGTTTAAGTCACATTGATAGTTATTTCACTGTTAAACATTAAAATAATGTTAAAGCATTCTCCATAAACCATTTATTAAGTAACTGTAAAGTTTTATAAACATCTGTCTCAACTTTATTATGGGCAGCTAAATAATGTTTATTGAAGCACTACACAGCATTTATTAACCTTTTATAAAGTATTATAAACATCAGTTACAACTTCATAAAAGAAATCCAAACAATGTTGGGTTTACAGAGTGATTATTAAATATTAACATTGTGTGATACAGGTAATGTGGTAATGTATAAACTTACACAAACTAACAATGCAATTATAGAAATTCTAGCATTGTTAATTGTAACAGTAAAATAACTACTAACTTAACTTTAATTAAAGTTTATCAGTTTACCATTTATTAGTGGTTATTATAAAATGTTAGCAGACTTGTGCAAATAAAATCACACTTTTTTTCTTGGCTGTGCAATGTAGTGGTTGCACTACATTTCCAAAATACCTCTGTTAGCATGCAGGCTGTTGTAAGGTTACTTAGAACACACAAAACTGAGTGTGGTTTTATTGTCACTGGAACAAGTTGCATTCGATTTTCAATTAATTGTACAAAAAAGAGACAACGTTCACTTGCTTGTGCAATTTGAGGGCAATTAAAAAAACAAAACAAAACACTGAAACCTGCAATTTTTCAGAAAAGTTGCCGTGAAATCAGACATTTCAGGCTGCAACAGTCCCAGACACAGCCCGCCAAATCCTGGAGGGACTGACTAGCAATAAACAAATTGTGGTTTTGGCTTACAAATGCTAAAGATCACTTGGCCACTTAGCTATAAAGCCAGCAGGTTTGGCTGTGTAATGTAGTGGCTTGACTATTTCCAATATACCTCTATTCATGTGAAGGCTGTCCAGCGTCCTTGGACCTCCAACAGAGGTCAGCTATCACAGGTCTGTCTCTTCTTCTTTTGTCCTCCCTCACCTTCCCTCTCTTTCTCTCTTTCTCTCTGGCTGTCTCATTCAAAGGTCTGCGCTCAGCCTGCAACCACGGCAAATAACTGCCGTCGCTTTTGTAGGTCGGGCGAATTACACAACGTGTCATGTTGGTCGTGTAGCAGGTAGCAGGGCCCATGGGAGATTTAGTGGCTTTAATTACATTTCTCTTGCTGGCCGTTGAGGAGAAAGGAATTAAATGGGACTGTTTTCTTAATCAGCTCGCGCTCGGTGGGTAACCACCCTAGCTTTCCAAATGAAAAAGTGCATCGAAGCGTAAACTCTGTGCTGCATCCAGTCATGCTTATGTGGTAAACAATGACGTGTGTGTTTGTGTGTGTGTGTGGACTTTGTATACAATGTGTTTTGGAGTTTTGAGGATGGACATTTATTGCCATTTCCATGGTGTGCTCCGTGTGGGCTGTGCTCTGTCTGTAAGAGTTGGATGGAAATACGTTCCTATTGATTGCTGTCCTTGGAAAGTGAACAGATGCTGGCAGTGGTGTTGAAATAGTCTCAGCATTAGGAACATGAACCTTTTGTGTGAGCAGATAGATCTCATACTGCAGGGCTAGGCAGGGCTAAGAATGGCTTTAGGAAATGGAATGCTTGATTCATTGGGTGTACAAAGCTTATTACAGAAATACAATAGATAATTTTAACAGTGAGAAAGGCAAGCCAATAAAAATTGTTCATTGTGGCCATTTCCCTTCATTTTTCCTTCAGCTCTTTACTCTGTTTCCTTCAATTTCTTGTCACTAGCTCACCTTTTGCATCTCATGCTTTCCTCGTACCCTTTTTATATTGTTTTTTTCCATTTGACTCCTTTTTTTTTTTTTCAATTTCCACTTTTCCATTTTACTCTTTCCTTTGGCTTCAGCGTCCATTTTTCCTCTGGATGCACTCCGAGATGGTCGAGCTGCAGCTGTGAATTTACTGCCCCATCAGGTGCTTCTAATGTATAAAGTAGAGCATATAATGGTTATTGAACAGGAGAGAGTTATGGTGCGTGGTATTTATATCCTTGGCCCCTGAGTCCGATAACATGATATTGAGATTGAGCTGCCCGCCAAGTGCAAGGTGATTCGAGGAATACAGGACACTCCACACACACAGTAAAGAGCAGAACAGAGAATGGGGATCCTATAAATGAAATAGGGCCGGTGTGGTATAAGATAAGAAGGTCCAGAGGTAAGGTAAGGCATTAATCCTTATGTATTATGACATGGTAATATCAGAGGTCAAGACAGATGTGAAGGATGAAGTCATGACCTTTAATCTGAGGCTGGTGTCGAGGTTAAATTTGATGAGGCTTGACCTTGTTCCCCAGGGTAGAAAAAGCACAGAAGCCAATAAAAGTTAAACCTCTTGTGGGACTGAGCAAGAGATGGACATTTGTGTGCGTGCGTGTGTGTCTGTGGATGTGTGTACATTGTGCCTGTGTGTCCAATAGCGGCGGAGGTGTGTTTGTAAACACGAGAGAGAAATCCGAGAGGCTGATGATCCCGTGTTCGGTGCTGACACTAAGAGAAGGGTGCCACGGTGCGGATCAATAGCACAAAGTGTTGGCTAAGAGACACAAACAGAGAGCAATATAGAAAGAGCAACAGAGGGCAGGAAGTTAAAAACAGCTGTATGATAAATGATTGGAGAAGGTGATTCAACAGAAAACAACACGGACACGGTTTCAAAAAAAACGACTGCTCTTGCACAGCTGGCCTGTAAAGTGATGCCATTTGTATCAAAGCTGTTGCTAATACAGGACACGAGCAAACAACAGAGACAGAGTTTGACCTTGCTTGAAAAATTGATGGCACATGTCACTGGACATGTAGCGCGATATCACTCTTAAAGCATTGACAAAGGGCCCGGCTGTGACACCTTGAGGGTTATGAAGATTATTTTTTGCTACGTGTAGTAAATTACTCTTCAAATAAAGCAGAATATAAGACAAAAAAATGACAAATGAAAAGGACACGTTGTTAGGTGAGGGAGGAAACCTTAGATAAAGGATGTCACCAAAGTGAAATACTGGGACAAAAGCGCCCAGAGTGACACTCATTGCCCTTTTTCTCTGGCATAGGTAGTGTGGGTTGGCTAAATTCTCGGCTGTAATTCTTGGAATGCTCACAAACAAATAATTTCAGATCAGAGTGATGTGTCACTAGTGTTTATCACTGGACTGAGGAATATTTGCTTCACAATATCTTCAGAAAAATAAATCCTGGCAGTCACTCTTCCAGAAGAAAAATATGTCTACGACAGAGGATGCCATGGTTTATTGATTATACTGAAATAAATAATACAGCTATTATGTTAGCTTGTAGCCAAACGCTGATGTATAGGGACAGTGTACATGAGTCAGAAGTGCACCAAAAACAGGAAAAGAGACCCTGTGGGCATTATTTTGATACAGAGTCTGTCTGTGCTTTTCTATTATCCTTGTGGATCTTTTTTGTATGCATGTAATGTGTGGGTGTTTGTGCGTGTGTGTTTGGAGAGTAGTGGTTTCATCAATGGGAATGGAATCAGGATCGCCCAGACAGTGCCCAATTTCAATCATCCCTTGGTCAGTTATAGCATCTAAAAAATGAAAAACGCCTCCGTTCCCAAAGAGATTTTCCCAGTATTTTCTGTTGTTTCTGCACAGCTCCCGGATTAAAGGCAGCACAGCTCTGCATGCTAGCTTGTTTCACAATTTGCTCTCATTTCATCCTCTCTTCAACCGTCCAAATGACCTCCTGCCCCAGCTGCTTTTCTTTCCTAAACTCTTGCCCCGTTCAATCCTTTCAGTCATGCAAGGATAGCTGACCCAATCAGCCAAGCAAGAATATCATCAAATATGCTTCTGGTATTTTCTAACACCAGCTAACCACTTATGGTAATAGCTTAAGCTACCATTTCCCATGTGATGTTTCTGTTTGCCTCTTGTGCATTTTTTTATTTTGTACAAAAACTGATACTTTGCACCGTGTTGATGTGCAGCTAACATTACCACAGCTGCACACTTGTGGTTTGGCTCTGGCAAAAATAAAAATAATTATGGCTACAGTATGAAACATTTGTTTTTGCTCTTAAAACTGATACTTTCACACATTCCAGGCCATTTTTAAGTGGTAGCACTGAAAGCACCACTTGTATCACCTTGTGGAATAAATACAAAGATCTGCATCTGGATGTTAAAATACAGTCACAAACACTTTTCTGTCATTCTGCAATTATCAGTTCAATCATCTTCATCTTATAATATAAAACTGGTAAGAAATATTTAATGGTTATGTTGCTTTAAATACAAGATTATATAATTAGCTGTATAATCAAGAAGTTTGATATATTTTCATTTAACAAATAAATATCATTATGTTGTTGCCCACTTACAATTTATGTCATTAACATTTTTGTTGACAGTAATTCATTTAATTAATCCTTATGAACATATATTTAAAGAATATAATAGGAGAAAATCCTTGTAACTTCTGTGTGATGGAGTTGACAGGCAATGATGGAAGCTGACGTTGCATTCAGGGGTGTGCTCAGATTTTTCATTATATTATTACATTATTCAGTTATGAAAGAGAACTGAAAGTTATGTCACCATAGATGTCAACTCAGTTAGATGGAATATCTGACAGAGCTGACATCTTACAGAGTGACAAAATGTTATTTTTGTTCATTTCACACCACAGTTGCTAAGAGTTCTCCTCATGCTAAGCAAAATACACTTTTTTAAACAAAAAATCTTATTTAGCTTTGATTTAGAGGGGATACAGAGTTGACACAGGGCAAGTTTTGCAATGTAAAAATTACAGTAGACCATTATGTTTTGTAAATTACATATAATTTATTGATAAAAAATAGAATAAATTAGAATAATTTTCACTAAGAATTGAAACTAGAGTCTTTGTAGTAATAATTTTTAAAGTCTGTCCAATTTTTTGAAGTGTGTGAGCTCCTGTTTCCCATGTGATGTTTCTGTTTGCCTCTTTTGCATTTTTCAAAAACTGATACTTCGCACCATGTTGATGTGCATCTAACATCGCTGCAACTGCACACTTGTGTTTTGGCTCTGCAGAAATAAAAATCATTATAGTTACAGTATGAACTAATTTGCTTTTGCTCTTAAAACCGCTACTTTCACACATTCTAGGCCGTTTTAAAGTGGTAATTCTGAAAGCACCGCTGAGTCACCTTGCTGAATAAATACAAAGATCTGCATCTAGATGTTAAAATACAGTTCACAAATGGTCCAAATGTGTTTCTGTCATTCCGCCATTGTCAGTTCAATCTAATGAATTTGTATGACACTAAAATTGCCATTATCATCTGCACTTACCTCATCACAGAGTGGGCAAGCATTACGTTCGGAGTCCAATTTGGAGGACAACTTCTATTAGCTGTCCGAACTACAATTAGGCCAAGTCAAATGATGACATCAGTTCTCACTGGACTGCAAGATAAAATCAAAAGTGTCAGCTTGCTATTTTCAAACAACCAGCTGAGGTTCACATGCCCCTGCTCGCTGACTACTACAACACTATTTTGTGTCTCCACTTGAAGCACTTGTTAAAAAGTTTAGCTGCTTTGCATAATATGCTCAAGTTCTCGGCTTTCTCATACATTTGGCTTCCACTTGTGTTCTGTCCCACTTGTTCTTCTCTCGTCCAAGTGAATATGTATTCCTGAGTTAGGAATTCAAGAGCTAGGTTGACCACGGAGGCCATTGTCGAGATGTGTGGCAGTGGACAATTATCGCCACTTTTGAAACAACAAACAACTTCAGCTCGTCAGCATCCTGACCTGTGTGTGTCTAGGATGCTGGCCCCCAGCATTACTAGACAAGATCCTCCTACGGCTTTCCATGCCCAGTCAGACCTGAATATCATACTTTTGCTTAACAATGAGATGTTTTCCATCGCCGTCCTCTCTAGAGAGAAGAGCGTACGTGACTGCCCACCTGAGCTAAGGTGGGAGGCATCAGGTGATTTTGAGGTTAGCCTGCTTTGGCAGCAGATTTGCACTGAGATTTAAGGGTATATTCTGTGTGTTGTCACAACCCGCTGTGAAGCCTCAGGAAGACAAGCTTATCCTGGTTCCCGTAAGCCCCCTTAGACAGAAATCAATACCCTGTCTTCCTTCACAATGCTGACCCAAATTAAATAGAAAATCCATAGAGATGTAAAACAGAGGAAAACAAAAACAACCAAATGAAGGCATTGATCCTAGAATATATACGGCTGGACATATCATGGCACAAACATCATTATGGCCATCGATATATAAACAAGTTCAATCACTCTCAGGTCAGCTCGATGATTATAGACAGAAATAATTTTGATTTGTGAGCATAACGCTGAGAAGTGAGAGCAGTAAAGTTGCAGAGAACCAAAGCAATCAAGGAACATAAACTAAAAATGTACTTCAACCATATAGATGTGGAATTAATGCAGTTTTAGTTCAGCTCTCCCAATATCAAGCTGTTCTTCTGTCTTTGTATTATTTCATTTGATGTACCAGACACAGAGCAAAAAGCACTTAATTGTGTCTCTTTGTCCAGTCCCTGTTCCTGGCCAAAGGCCAGAGTGTGTACAAGCAGGGCATATTAACACTGTAAGTATCTCTTTTTTCTGTCCACTAACACGTTTCTTATTTCTCAAAGGTGTTAGTAGACCAGAGCCACAATATGACAAAGAGCAACAGGAGCAATAATTACTCACTAACGTCACTCTGTGAGCTGAAAAAGCTCTGTAACACATTTCACAGTGGGCAGTCTTGCTCAGCTTATTGTTGATTTGACATGGAATCATTTCCCATTTTTTACTGGATATCTTGAGTGTGGGTTTATTGTTCTTACTAAAACTAAAATCAGCCAGCCTGACATAAATTGGCTGGTTTTATGCTTTAAGGTTAAGGAAACAACTTGTAGAGGGAGAGTTTATGTTTACGCAATCTACTAAATTATGACCCTCTAGAGGCAAAAGCTGCCTGTCCCTATTTTTTATTCCACCATGGTCCTCTGTTTATTGTTGTAGCCACAGTAAATAATGATTTTGCCTCAAGGTCCCGTTTTATCCAGCAAGTCCTCATACCTAAGCAGCAAAATAGGTCATTTGTTACTGCATTTGGAAATGACCCATTTCAGAAAAAAAGAGTATGTTCTGATTTGTTAAAAAAGTTAAGTTAAACAAAAAAACGATTAATGGCTATTATACCATGTCTGATTGAATTCTCGATTCTGATTGGCTGAAGGTGCATTACTTCATAACAGTGGACACCTACTAACTACAGCGAAGCAGTCTGTCCACCACTCTAAATTAATACACAGCCTGTATCTTAAATGAGTAACCATAGTAACAAGGATGCTGTCAAAACCCCCATTTCTAATTTAATGCAACATGTTATCAAGCTACACCTATTTAGAACAGTGAGTGCTTCATGAACACCACAGGATGGAAACTATAACACACAAGCTGCAAAAAGTAACTACACTGCCCCTCTGAACTTATTGGTACTCTGTATTACGTAAGCATCATCTCGCGTCACATCCACACATCTTATTTGCGATTCACCTCACTTCTTCAGGCTGTAGACGACAGCATACATGGCCTATCTTTTGTTAGTATTAATCTTGAGATAAATTTGGGGACAGTCTTGTTGGTAAACACACTGTCAAATATATTTAGTGTTTGTCAACCAGCCGCAATATTAATGACTTTCAATCTTGCGAGCATAATGTTAGCTGGCTCACAGCTGAGCCAAAGACTTCTATGAGCCAAATTGTGTCTAAGGTTCATCCTATTTACTGGAGTAGTGAACAATGTTTCCATTGCATAAGAACCTAATGGGATGGTAATGATCATTCGAGGTATTAGTACAGTGAGAGTTATGGTCTGTGAAAAACTTTAGATTTTAATTGCAAAATGCATGAAAATGTAAATTGGTAGTCATATATTTTTTTTCTTTGGCTGATGACTGTGGTATAAGCAGGATAACTGCCTTTCACATGTCCATTACTGGGAATTAATGGATGATGTGAAGGCCAGATCCATCCGATTGTGGTCACGGATGCCTCGTCGAGAGTTATCCCTTATGTAAAAGACTGGAGGTGAATTCTGGTGTCAAAATCAAACGTCGCCCTGGTAGCTCAGTTGGTAAACGTGTGCCCCATGTGCTGATGCTGTGAGTGCTTATCAGTGGCTGTGGGTTCAATTCAAGCCTACAGCCCGGTCTCTCTCTCTTTCCCTTTCTTGTCTATATCCAACTGTTCTATCATAAGAAAGTCAGCAAAAGCCCCCAAAATACCAGCTACTACTTTTTATGCCCTTGTATGATACCGATTGACAGTTGTATCCATATAGATGCGTAGAAAACATTCATATAGACAGGTTTAGTAAAATAGTTGACTTGTCAGTAGCACTGGTGAAGGACTGGGTTCACTTTTTTAATGATTAGTTTAAGCAAATATGAAAAAAAAGTAGGAAAAATGATTGGATATTGAAAAGTGTTATTTCCAGTTCATAATTCGAAAGCCAAACATTGCAGTCAAATCTATTTAAGTTAATTTCCTCATTCAGAATTTCCTACATGCTACTGGAAAACTAGGGAGTCCAGGTTTTCAAAGGGAACTCCATGAATTACCATGAGATCAGACTCTTAATTAATATGCTGATGTAGATAAGATTTACATCTACTCCCATCTTGAGGGAACTACAGATACAGACCACTTCTATGCTCCATGCTTTGGAAGCCACTTGTCCTTTTCCCTCTGGCCATCTTGATAGAAAAGACAGCTAGAAAGAACTCTCCAAGTCTTTCTCAGAGGTTTTCTCCAAAGCTTTATATGTTAAAAACGCGCAGCAAGTTCAAAATTGTTTAAGTTTGAGTCTCGATTCTGCACCTTATTGAAGATGAAGGACTCATTTGAATTATGGCACCTATTTAAAGGAAAAAGTCACAAATGCAGTAATGATACAGACAGCTTTTGATGTCAGAGAGGATCTATTAAGTCACTAACAAACCAGAAAAGAGGCTATTCAGGGAAATAAATTGGTGGTTGAGGCAGGCATGGCTCAACCCATTCCTGGCATGTCATAAAAAATCAGACATCTTCATGAGACACTTGAAACTATCCTTGAATCGCTGACAGAATGAGGACCCGGTATAAATAATTAGCACAGTTTTCAACATGTTTGTCATTAGAAGTGGAGGGAGCCTGGCATACAAGGCTACAGATTAGTAGACATAGAGATGATTCCACTTGAAATAACGGACTGAACTGGAGCAGACATGACAGTGCTTCAGACAGAAAGCTGGAATAGAGAAGAAATTCAGTCTCTCCACAGCTGTGTGTCACTCTGGATCTTTGAGTGGCACTGGCACATTATCGCGGTGTCAGAACAGAAATCCTTCCTCCCCCTTCCTCTCCCTCTAAAACTAGCACAGGTCCCTCGGGGGCATAAGGGAGATGGCTTCAAATTGATAATCACCAGTATTCATTATCGTGGCTCCTGGATTTACTCTTGAGTTCATTTCCTAATTACTTGATTATGTATCGAAAATTATTCATTAATGTTTTCCACTTGCAACAGTCTGCACAAGTCATTAATTACTTTAAGTGTCTCTCGATAAGTAATGATTGGTTCCTTCTCTGATATACCCCCCACCGCTGATTCCCTGTCACATACGGGCACATTGTTGTACATCAAGTGTTGAAACATTTTCCATTATATTGATGCAGTAAATGAATCTGATGGGATGAAAACCCACCACATCAAAATCACTCGCATAGCCTGGCGTGTGACAGACTCCGGGAAAATGTTTTCTCACAGCAGGCCGTTCCCGGCTACGGCACTTTTTTCTTCTGTTGGGGATCAAGTCAGTTTTCACTTTTTGTCACATACGTTCCTTTGATTTGATTTTCTTACAGCTTCTATTCAGGATTAGAAATGGCACATATATCTGTATTATCACTCTTTTGGACTAAAAAAAGGTACATAATATCCAGAGAAAATCAATTCAATCTGAAAATCTGAAGATGCAAAAGCAAAACTTTTATTCTATAAAATTGTATACTTAGAGGACCAGTGTGTAGGATTTACTCTCATGCCTATAAGTAGAAAAAGTCCCACATGTATTAACTATATTCTTATTTTCCAACTGTTATACACTAATGAAAACATACTTAAAAATATTATATTACATTTCTGCCATATTCTGGGGCATATGTTCAGTGTCACAGATGCAGACTTGTAACTACAGATTAGTCTTTGTACATCTGTATGAGACAGATTCACTCAGAAAATCCATTGTGATCTAAAATTGTCGTAATTAATGTTTAGAACAAATATTGTTTTTATCCATCTTTATTAACAGTGCATTTAGTTTATTAAGTTTGCCAAATTAAGGCTAACAGTCACAGTGATTATGTTTATATATTACTAATTTGCCATGGCAACACAGTTTGAAGGAATATAATGAAGAAGTGGTGTTAACTATCATTTCTGGCAAGCTGCAAAATGTTGATGCTGAACCTTTCAGTTTAATGTTCTCTTTGCAATATCCTGTCTTGCAATACAGACCTGTCCCCTTGTAAAACATCATTTACTTTTTTGTTCTATCTGGGCAAAAAATACATTCCCCATAACAACATAATTGGGAAAACAAAGTAATATTTTATAAGCATAATTTTTAGGAGACAGGGTTGTACAAAATCGTTTTAATGTTACCAGGATAGTTGTGAATGATGAGGCCATTTTTTATATATATGTATGCTGTAGTTTGAATTTGTGAATTGTTAGAGATTTACAGCTTCAGGTTTGCTATAAAGACGCTGAACAGCCTTTCATTTTTAAACATTTATTTTTTATAGGTGGAATCACAGTGTTATGGGGCTCACTGTATTCTTTATTTCCTTTATGCCTTGCTATTATAGATTCCAGCATCAGACTGAAACCCTCAGTGTACAGAATATGAATATGAACATGAAGGAAGCTGTTCATACTTTGAAACTATAATAAATAGACTTAAAAGGATGAACCTTGCATACCTTGATTATCTTAGGTGTATTCTCTGTCTGTCATCTGCTTCATAAATATTAACATAGAACTCCTCTGCTCGGCCATGGGAGCTATGTAGAGAAAAAATATTAATCACACATTTAAAATTGGCCTATGGCCTAATTGTCCACCCTTAAATTCCATGATGCCTTCCAATTACAAAATCCTGGCGACAGTACTGAAACAGAATTGGCATCTAAAGATGTCCAACAGCATGCTGATCAATGTGGATGGAAACACTAAAGACAGAGGGACATGGAGAGATTTGGCGTGTTTACTCACAAATGTCAGATCAAGTGTGACGATTCCAACCAGGTAATCGACCATGATTGGTATGAAATCACAGTTTAGTCCACATTGAAATGTCAAACGATAAATGGATGTTGATTATGACACATAGTTTGCAATGATTTGAATGAAGCTCATTTGTCTTTGCTACAACACATTAATGTGCTATTAGACATGAAGGTTTCACTGGTTTTGAGTCAATATTACTATTATTCTATTTGGATTAAAATTTCATGTGAAGCTGAATAACAGTGTGTCACCTTTTGCTCTCTATGAAAAAGTTTGCATCTATAGGAATGTATCAATAATCCATTAGTTGTCCTTTTGTCATTTTCAGCTCTATCTAGCCGCTCTTTTATGTTTTTTTTTTTCCAGGAAAAGAAGCAAAGCTGCGATGCCATTAGAATGCTCTTAGATTGATATTGAATTGCCTTACTTCCTCTTTAAGTGCATTTCAAAGTATGGCAGGCATCCTTTGGGAAAACACAGATGGACTGTTTACCATCCCTGTGTCATTTCATATTTTCCTCATTTCACATGTTTAGTTTTGAATCCTCTCAGTTGGACATCTCTTCCCCTTTTTCCTCTTTTCATTATTTAAAAATGATTCACCTCAGACATACTGCATGTGACATTTTAGGGCAGTGACTAAGAGACACATCCAGGCCTCGCATGAAACGTTGACAGTTCTTTAAAAGCTTTTTATTCGGCTGAAAAAATTGACGTTGTGTGTGGGCAACTTGTAGTATTTTTAGTTCTGATGATCAAATAAAATCCTCAAAACTGTTTAAGGTGCTGATAACATAAGAGGAGATGTTTTGTCTCATGTGGCTTAATTATTTCATGTGTAATATGTGTAATAACAGTTATGCACAAGGTTAGGTATTAAAGGAATAGTTTGGATAATTTGTGTGCATTGTGTTGTATGCGGTAGTTATCGATGGGCAGTGTATTCTTTTTTTTTTTTTTTTTTTAAGAAAGGCCCACCTTATAAATTGGTACCAAGTGTATGCTATACTGAGGATATTCTCAGTGCTTTACATTTCTGTCAGACAGCCTTGTCTGAAATCATCCGTAGATGAAATCCATAATTTTAATTCTAGGAGTTGCTGGTCTACCACTGCCTTGATCTGTTAGTGAGTTTGTGTTATTGTGTTTTAACGGAGAGGTCTAAATTTACCGAAGTCACACAGTAACAAATGAAAACGAGTAGAAGTCGATGCTAAAGCGTCGATTCTGATGCCTCCGCCTGCAACAGTTTCATACAACTGTGACTTTTTGTGTTCCCTACACCTGATTGAAACCATTGATTCATTATAAATCCTATTTGCAAGTGTCCCAGGAGTTTGAGAATTATGGCTCTATTGATACAGTATACAGTTAATGAGGAAAGATTGCAAGGAAGAGCTATTACCTTTATTATCTAATAGTATCCAACATAGTTATTCAAAAAAATATATCAAAGTCAAAAAGTCCAAAATTTAATCAGTTCATGTACCTATTATAGAGTCTTAGCACACACGATTTGGTGTAAATCCGTCCTCCCGTTCAAAAGTTATTGCGCAAACAAAAATCTGTGATGGACGGACGGACGGAAGGACGGACGCACGGACTCACGTACGGCCGGACAACCGGAGAACAGTATGCCTCCAGTCCGGCACCTTCGGCAGGCGGAGGCATAATAAACTGACAGATTGAGGCAGCGGTAGATCAGCAACTCCTGTGTTCTTAGAGATAAAATTACTGATTTCACCTTTGGAGTTTGGTTTGTTTGGAAAGAGCAAATAATGGCTTGTATAACAGCGAAAAGGCTGTCTGATGGAAAAGTATAACTTAATCTCATTTATTGTTTTGTTTTTTTAAGATCAGAGGTAAATCTTTACTATGAAGGACTAAAAATTAATCTGGATGAAAAGCCAAAAATTCATTCTAAATCTAAAATAAAGTTCCAAAATGATTAAAATATTACTCTTTAATCTGCTTCACAGTAATTTTTTATTCATTTGCTGAAATGATTGTTAAAAAATAAACAGCCATATGCTTGGTTTTGTGTGTGTGTGTGTGTGTGTGTGTGCACACCTTATACTAAACTATTTTTATTTCGGTGCATCTGTGGACACACCTGTCTTGTCTGTGTGTCTTTGTGTCTATACAGCATGAGCAGTCTTTTGTGTTGTTACAGTATCTGGATGCATTTTTGCATTGCTCCCACTTTTTAGAGTTAAGCACTTTGAGAGAAACAGGGAGAGACACAGAGGAAGAGAGGGAGAAGGGGGAGGACGGGGAGGAGAGGTGGGTCCTCGGTGCATTTCGAGCAGATTTAAACAGGCACAGAACAAAAGGCCTGTGGAAGGGAAAGTATGAGGAAGGCGAAGTGTGTATAATCTAGCATACTGTGACTCATCTTTCACCTATTTTCTGTTTAAGATGCATGCATCAGTTTTTTGCTGTTCCTGTAAGTTTGTGCTCCCACCCCCCCACAAGTCGTGGGAGATCACTGTAAAAGTCATTTTGAATCATTTGTAATTCCGAGCACTTCAGAGGCCCACGACCGTGTAGCCAATGCCTGGACTGAAATTAGACTCAGTAAGACAGTAAAGGGAGGAGGAGAGAGAGGGGGGGGATTTTGCCTCCCTGAAAGTAAGAGTACTTTACACATATTATTTCTGCACCATTTGGCCAAGCTTCTTAGCGTGCACATATACAGATCTGCTGAGTAAACACGTCTGATGTTGAAGTAGTTACTGGTTTGGACGGCGATGTGCCCTTAAATGACAGTATCAAATCATAACTTATGTTGCATATATCAGCCAAATCTGCAGTGCCACCAGATGGCTCAGTCACGTCTTTTTATGCTTCTCTTCCTGTCAAATTTGTGAACTTAAGTTCAGCAAACTGATTTAAGTTACTGTAAGTGGAACGCCACAAACACATTATTTAACTAAACCAAAGATGTTAGATATTACTAAAGTGGTCTAGGATTACTCTTGAATGATCTGACCTCTTCAGTCCTTTACTGGTACATTTTCATATCGCTGTCGCCAAGATGACCGATGGCCGGAGAGAAGACAAATGTCCATTCAGAGGAGCAGAAAGGGAGGCTGCATTTAATACAAATTGATTGATATGGACCCAGAATAAACTTGCGCAAGAAGTGGGGTTATTTTTTCTCCATCACAATATGTATTCATCAGGAGCCAAATTCAGGTCAGCAGTCTGCTCTGTCACCTTGTATTCAGTCAGTTGAAACACTGGTGTTTGTATGGTCACATACTGTAACACACAGCGATAAAGCTAGCAAAGCTCCATGTCAGCCTTCTCCACAACAACTGAATTGGATGGGAGCTGGTTGTAAAAGTCAAGGAAGGGCAAAACAGGAACACAAAATTATTATGAAACACAATCCAAATGTTGCATAACCAAAAAATTACACTGTGAAGCCAAAGTACTTGGATGGGCTCTTAACTTTTGTCAACTTCACTGAGTTTTGAGTTCTTCTCTTTATAGCGAAATTTCAAATTATTAGGACTTTATTTGTAGCAGTGTGTAACGTGATCTGTTCACCAACAGGTGATTTTCACATAAGGGCATGTAAACATGAGATGTATGTGTAATTTAAAGGAATATTTTGGATTATTTGATGTAGGGTTGTATGTGATTCCTATTGATAGTCAGTGTATTAGCTACAATAGATGTTGGTCGGCACGCCCCCAGGTAGAAGAAGCAGAGAGGAGCTATACTGTCCGCTATGTTTAGATTATTTTCACATTTTTACTTTGCTGTCAGTCAGCCTTTACTGACAGGAAACCTCCATTAATTAAGCAAAATATCGCTCTCTCCAAACCAACCAAACAAATGTAGGTGAAATCAGCCATTTTACCTTGTAGAACAGGGGAGTTGCTGGTCTACTGCTGCTTCGATCTGTTAGTTTGTTTGTTATTCTGAGCTATCCTTTTAAAACAAATTCATCTAATAGGACAAGTTAACAAATCAGTTGTGGCAGCTATGGAATTTGGTTGGTTTGGAGAGAGCAATATTTGGCATATATATTGTCAGTTTCCCCTCAGAAGAGGTTGTCTCACGGCTAAGTAAAGCTGTAAAAGTATTCTAAATATTGTGAACAAATAAACTATACTGACTTTTTTAGGCAGACCTTTTTAAAGTGACTAAAATACCTTTTGTGTCTGACCCTGTCCACAGCAGTACGTTGCTCATCTTCTGTGCCAGTGCCCCTCTCTGCTTCCCCAAACTGTGGGTATCTACTGTAGCTAATACACTGACTATTGATAAGCACCTCATACAACTCCATCTCAAATAATCCGAACTATCCCTTTAAGAACTTTTCTTTAATCTCATGCAAGGAAATGACATGTGCAGACCTGTCACCTCGTGGAAAGCCCATCTTGTATCCTGCTCCTTGGTCAAAGCTTGTGCATGTTTTCAGAAAAAAAGGTTTCCTATCTCTTCATGTATGCCAGGTAGAACGTTGCATGTACCATGACGGAGATTCTCCCATTGCCCATTGGCAGTCATTGACATGCAGGACCGTGCTTCAGTGAGAGAAATGTTGTTTTCTACAAGGCTCTCTGTGCACCCGAGTCACTCGTTGAGCAGTTCCTTTATCAGAGCAAAGCAGCAGGATGGAAGAGCACATCTTGGGCTGATAGTGAGGCTGCCGCTCCTGACTAATCCTGCTCACTGCCGGAGAAATAAAGAAATAAATAAGCAAGGACTTGAGAAAGGAAAGGAGTGAAAAATTTAGTTGTATGGAGAGCAGTTCAAAGGCTTTCAGTCATATAGAGGAGATCACTACTTCTGATCTATAGATAAGGATGAGACTGTGGAGACAGTATATTGGCTTGGAGAGACAGACCGAGATAACGAGAGATAGTGGAAAGGTGTGTGCCTGTGTGTGTGTGTGAGTGTGTGTGTGTGTGTGATCACCTAGTACATTTAAAAACATCCTATTGATTTCCACAAATCAAGTTTTCAGGTTGCCTCTGTAAGTATATTAAATATGAGAAGGCTTCATGTGTATTAAAAGAAGTACATTCAATTGTAATGGGTTCTACATAACCTTCTGGTGTACCTTTTATGGTGTCTGGGTTCAAAATTTGTTATTGCATTTCACACCCGAGACACACATTAGTGTGGGAGATGGAGGAGAAGAAGACAAAGGAATGCAGTGAGTTCGATCATTTTCCTCCTCTATTTTGCTTGTGTAAATCACATTGCTGAACCTTTTTAAGGGAAACGCACAGACATTTTTGCAGTTTATGATGTCCAGTATTGTGGACTGGGCTTTCCTGTTTGGTCTTAAAAATATGCAAATAGAAAAACCAGTGCCAGTATGCGCCTACAGAATGTTTTTTTTTATGTATTCAACAGGATGAGACAAATAAAGGGGTAAAGTAAAGAAAATACATGTATAATATAATCAAAACTGTGACATTAAAATAACCAAAAACTACAGGCATAATATAAACCTGAAGCACACTGTCTGTGTTTAACAGTGGATAACAGTACATCTTCATGAGCATTAAACCCTCTGAGTCTCTGTAAGTGATGTGAAGTGGGCTATGGCTCCAATCATGTCAGACACAAAGAAAACCTGGATTCCGAGTCATTAAAATGGTTCATTGCTCTATTTTCTAATTTACTGAGATTAATAATAGGAAATGAAAAACATATACTCCAAGGAGTTCTTTAATTTGCGGGAGTTTACAACAATACGTTCCACAAGGAGACTCCCCAGTTAGTGAGTAAGAAAGATGAAGAACAGATCTAAGCAGAAATAACAGCTGACAATTAAAGAAACCTGCTGCAGTTTAATAGCAGATTCTTTAAAGCATAAACTAAAAACCTAAGAAAGCTCTCTAGGTCAATTCCTATACTTCCTCACCAACGGAAATAAAAAGCATTTGAGAGCAAAGCGCTGTGATTTATCTGCCAAAGGCGCACGGATGCGCAACCTAGACAGTCACAGTGGAGTGACAGGAGCTTTGGGAAGTATTGTACTTCTTTATAGTGTCTTTTCTCTCACGATGTGTGTTTTCAATACTAAATAGATAATGTAGCAGTCTCGAGGCCTGGAAGTACCCTACCCTCAGCCTGTGCACAGAGTGCTGAATATGGGCGATGTTCTGCCCGGAGGCAAACTGTGGCAATAAAAAGCCTTTCAGGCGGACAGGTTGTCAGCACACAGTTCAGTTAGTGATGGTGCGATTGCTGCTCATTCTGGATTCTTGAAGACTCTTTGACAATGATGGGTGCAACTACAACGTCCAGGAAAGATCTGACGCAAGAGGTTTGGTTAAAACTGCAGCGACCATTTTTTTTTTATATATATATTCTGTACCAGATCTGACAGGCCTGTCTCCTAGAAATTGTCTATACAACTAATATACAAAAGCATCTACATTTAAAGCAGGGGTCTTCAACATTTTTTAGGCCATAGACACCTTAACTGATAGAGAGACACAGCAGGGATCCCCTACTACATATACTGCCTTGAATATTTTGGGGTCTTCTCTCATTTGCACTTTGCTGCTAAGTCAGCAGGAGTTGCAGCATGACTAATTTTAGGTGCGTTATCCTCACCCTCTGCACTTTCACGGGTGTTTTTTTTGAGGTGGAAGGTATGTCAGTCTTTTGCTCCTGAAGTTACAAAATAATCCACTGTGGCTCACAAGAGTGTCTGTAGGCTTGGGATACTAATACAGCTAATTGGCCAAAATAATTAAAATAATACATAGCCAACAGGTTTGCTGTTATGCATATGTTTAGTAACTCACATGATCATATTTTATTATAAAAATTAAAACAATAACTTAAGGTTGAAGTTACTACTCTGTAACACACAAATGAATAACTTTTGTTCATATGAAGTTAACAGTTTATATAAACACAAAAGCTTTAATTCAAATCCATTTAATCTGATTTCTTTCCAATCAACAGTTTGCATAAACACAGTTTACAATTTTCCAACTCAATTATTTGCTTTACCCAAAAGGAAATGTGTTATGTGTATTGTGTTATTTCATTTTGTTAAGTATAATTAATAGAATTTGTACACTTAACAATGCTGGTTTGGTTTAGTGATCTTACTAAAACCTGAACAACACAATTTAACCAGTTCAAGTGAATCATTTTATATACATCATTTTATCACTAAATACAGTTTTGTCTTGACGACTCAACTGCAGAGGGAAAAATCTGGAAGAAACATGGCCATCATGACATCACACGCACAATTCAAATCATTATATTACTTAACCTACCTCCAAAATACACTGTTTACTTGGAATGGTCTTCAGGTTTGAGTTTCTCGGGCAGATGTGGGCGGAGGTGGAGATCGCAATCACCAACCTGGTTACTCTTGGGCACTGCAACTCAGAAAGGTTGAGCACCATTGATGGAAAAGTAGTTTGTGTTTCCAGACTATTACTCCATTGCTGTTCTCTAAAATATAAAATTCAGAATTTCTAAAAATAAACTGAATGTAGAAGCCGAGTGTCTTTCATGGCGTTTTGAGTGGGCAGCCAGTGCAGGAAATGTTGTAAAGGCCTGAGTCACATTAGGAAAATCAGCCTCATGCTGTCATTTTGCAGTTTCAAATGTCCTAGAATGCTCATGTGTGTTTTGTATTTCACCAAGTCTGCAAACTACCGTCAAATCATGTTTTAATACAGTATTTTGAAAATTACAAAAACTCTGATCAGTCAGGAATTGTCATCATTTTAAATATTAACAGCTATTTACACACAGTGTAATTCACTACACTTCTACTACTACATGTTTACAATCTCATTTTCTAGTTTTATTAATGGAATAGACTAAAACGAATGGGTCGGTAATAACATAATATTTATTAAACATGCTGAGAGAAATAACGTAGAGTAGTAATATAGAGTATAGGTAGCACTAATTAGTTTACTTAGTCTTTGGGCAGAGGTGTTTGTAGAGTGTTGTCCAGCTTTCTGCATAGAACGCAACAGCCACAGTGGGGAAATGTGTGTTTTCCAAGAGCTGGCTTGACAGTCCTAAATAGAAAGCCTGGTTGGCTGAGGATTCAAATTGGGAAAAGAAAGTTAGATCTCAACTATGATCTGACGAATCGTGCTTTTGTTGCAGAAGTCTGAACGTGAACCCTGGGCTACACTCCGTACGACTGCCGTCGACCCCTGCCACGTCCTTGCAAATTCAGCATGTTTTTAAATGAATTTTTTCAAAGAAACGTTGTATAAAGTATTTAGTAATATACAAAAGTAATTTCCAGGAGTTGAACCTGAAGGGATCAAATGTTTTTTATTTGTATTTGTTCAGGAATAAAAAGAATTCTGCTCCTTTTTTAAATAACACATTCCACACATTTTTTCATGTTCCAGTTTGTTCATACTGGCAGACATATTCAGTTGAAACACTTTGTTGAAAACATCTGTAAGCAATTTATTGGAGCATAAAGAGACAATTAAAAATGGCACGCACCTCTGACCTTGACTACAATGCTTTATATTGACTTTTCATCCAACCAAGATGACTTACTTCAATCAAGATAGTTGTTCAGGCCACCGCAGCAAAATCAGATTAGTTGTGGCCTGTGTGACCGCCGTGACACCGGCTGCTCAATCAATGTTTTGATATCTTGATGCATGTCACGATCCTTTACATTATGTGAAGATTTTCTTTTTTTTGTGTGTGTGTGTGTCTCCTTCAAAGGTGCTATCTACAGCTGAATATCACCCATCAACAGTCAAACCACTCCAAAGAAAAAGCCTCAGGAATGACATATTGAATTAATATCCAGCTCAGCATTCTTTCCATGTAGATTGAAATAGAAGTCCTGCATCTTCCTCTGGACTTCAGAAAAGCCCAGTGAAAGACATGGTACATGCACCCATTCCCCCTTGCTATCCACTTCCTTTGAAAGGATGACAGCTACATCATAGTGAGTCAAAATTTTGAAGCCAATACTTGGCAGCCCAGCGGTATTTTTTTTTTTTTTTTCACTGAGCAGCGGAAATCAGGGATCCTACAGACATCACAGAATTCACTTTATTTCCCTTGCTGCCTGTGCTCTCTCTGTTGTTATCCTCTGAAGGCTCAGTATGACCCCCAACACTTTGTTGTTATTTTCAATATAAAATATCCATTCAGGGATTACTTGATGCTTCTCAGTGTTTATTCTCTACTCCGCCTACACGGTTCCCACTAAATGCAAGACAAATTGAGCATTTTCGGAACTGGCACTTCAGTCAAAGCATTTGTCAGTATCATGCCCCATGTTAAAGCATTTGAAAGTTAATACAGCATGTGTGCATGACCGCTGTGATTAGTTGAGGGCATATTTTAGGCAGCATGGCAACACTTTCTGTCCCTGCTAACCACTCTATCAAGATTCAGGATTCAGCAGTTGTAGAGGAAAGACAAAAAGACAGGAAGGAACAACACATACTAATAACGATGTAAAGGTTTATTGTCAGTTACTTCCAAACAGTGTAATATTATTACTTTTTCAGTTACGAGTGGTGTAAGGGATTACAATTTCCAAAACAACAATTATAGTACATTTACTATTTCAAGTAACTGTGAATTCCTGAGTTACTTTTTGACATAGGAAAGTTATCTTATGACTTGCTCATGTGGCAGGTCAGGGCAGGTCACGTGAGCTGCTAACCAAAAAAAAAAAAAAAAAAAAAAAAAGGGACAAAGGATGAGGGAGAGGGAGAGAGACATGCTTTCCAGAGTCACAACTATTATCCTTTCTTTGAGTTTATTTGGCTCCACGAGAGAGAAAACATGCGGTGAGGGAATCTAATTTGAAGGCCACACTCAAAGAGCTAGGTTTTGTTTCCACCACGGCCGACATCTGGACAGCTAACAACAAAAGCTCCCTGAGTGTAACAGTTTATTGAATCAGCGCTTCAACTTTGGGTTGCAGCAAGGCCACCAAGGTACAATAAAGTAATTTAACTTGTATGAAAGTAAGTACTTTTGATACCATGTAATAAATGAATAATAATGAATAATAGTCATAACAACAACAACAACATAAGACAACAACATAAGACAAAATAAATGAGTAATAGTAATATTATTACTACTATATTATTATGTTATATTATTAATAAGGAGTAACTTGCCCAGCACTGCTCCAAAAACATTTAATACTAGTGGAAAGTACCAGCAGTGACAGATTTACTAGACCTTAACTATGTCACTTAAGTCATGTGACATAATGTGATAAACATGACATTACACACATGGTTTAAATTGTGAAATGGCTGCAGTTTGGTTTGGTTTTGGCACACACACTACTTGGTTAGGTTTAGGAAATGATCGTGATTTGGGGTAAAATAACTGCTATATATTCATGTGACAGAAGTGATATAAGTTGTGCAATGACAGGACCAAAGTGACGTCACCCCCACGACTGAAGTGGCGCAAGAGTCACATCCATAACAAAATTTTAAATTACTCAAAACCTTAAATAACTCTGTTTACTTTTTGTTTCACACTCCAGTCTCCTGAGTGAAAGTCCTATGTTCACATCCACCCTTACCTCCTCCTAATGTGGACTTTCCCTCTTCTTATACTTCTCCTGTGGTACATACTATGTCCACTATGGGGTGCCGCCTAACACTTAACAGACATATCAGTCAGAATAAGCTGCTTGCACTTTCGACCAACCTGCACATTCTCCTGGTGAGGACGGGCTCGAAGGAGAGACTTGAAATGGAAGAAGTGTGCGAGTGACGGTCTTGGCTGCCCAGTTAGTCTATGAGATGCAGCTACATGCTTCTCTGTTGTGTTATGCATCACTGATCTCCTCCTGCACACTCACCCACTAAGCTGTGGTCATGCCCACCAACTTCCCACATTTCTCACCAGCTTTCCCGATGGCTCTCATCCCATGTGCTTCCTGGAAGCCTGGCCCGTAAAAACCCCACCCCAAACATCCACTGCTACACACACAATCACACACGCAGGATATCGCTCGTATAACCTCCACATAAAACTGATGTTTTAAGACTTCCATATCACTGCTGATAGCAATAAATGAGTAAAAATCATTTGACACAATGTTCAGCTGTGTAAAAAAACATGATCTCCTCATCTGTTGCATGTTTTGTGTGAAAGCAGCATTGCTGTTTATAATCAGACAGAATGCTTTACAGGACACTCACAAGGGTAAGGCCAGGGTTCTCAGAGGTGAGCGCTGCTCCACTGTTAGCCATTTATCACCACTGCAGTGGGGATGGAGGAAACATGCTGTGAATGCAGAGTGGTATTATGGGATCCTGGTCTCTTGATGTTGCCAGTGATAAACATTATGCCAGAGGCCAAGTGTGTCTTCCGCCATTATTTAGAGGACTTTGAATTGGAATTCCTTCCCTGCAGGCTGACCACGATTACTTAGTAAATGGGATGTTTACAAACAAGCATTCATGTTTGTATAGAACAGATAAGGCATATTTTGAATGTTGTCTCTGGTGTGCTTAGTATTTCACGAAATAATGTTGATGTTGTACAGTTTAGTTCATTTAAAAATGAATAAACTTAATTAAATGAATAAGAAATCGGATTGCATTGAAATGTTATATTGGTTCAATAAAGGGATAATTCAGGTTGTTTTTGTTTAGTGTTTAGTTGTTGCATGAGGTATTTATGGATAGTAAGTTATTAGTTACAGTAGATGTCAGGAGAAACAGACAGGGGCAAGAGCAAGGAAGCTACACAATGAATTACTGTGGACAGGGTCAACAACAAAAGGTGTTTTAGCCACTTAAAAAGGCCCACCTAAATGAAAATCAATTTAAGTTTGTTTTATTTAGAATAATTTCACCTCTAAATTGCTGTGAGACAGCCATTTTTTTCCATAAACCTGCTGTTATTTAAGCCAAATGTTGCTCTCTTCAAACCAGCCAATCTCCAGAGGTCAAATCTGTTCATTAGTTTGTGTTATTGTATGGGTTTGGTGACTTTGAACTGTCCTTTTAAAACACAAAGCTCACAAAATAATACAAACAAACTAACAGATTGAGGCAGTGGTAGACCAACAATTCTCATAATTTGCAATGCAAAATTACTGATTTTTCCTGTGGAGTTTGTGGTTTGAAAATGATACGATATTTGGCTTATATAACAGTGGTTTCCCATCAGAAAAGAATGACTGATGGCAAATAAAGCAGTGAAGATATTATAAATATATTATAAAAAAAATTCTAAATACACTAATTTTTTTTTAGGTGGACCTTTTTTAAGTGCCTAAGATGCATTTGCTGTTGATCCTATCCACAGCAGTCCATCACTTCCCTTCCATGCTGGTGACCCTCTCTGCTTGAACCACCATTTATTGTAGGTAATTCACTGACTATAGATAAGTACCTCATGTAACCCCACATTAAATAATCTGCACTTTCCCTATAAGGTGACAAACATATTGACTGACTTATGAAACACATCCATAACTCATTATATGTGGTGGACAATGCAATCATTACAATGTTTTTAAAGTTTTATTCTATATCCATTATTCTACTCAGAAGTGCCATAGAGATCCAATGAACTATTTGTCTTTTTTCCTCTCCCTCACCTGCACCCATAAAACACAACTCTCAGTCTGAGAAATGAAGAAAAATACCTTGTCAACCGTCGATGTCGAGCTTTAAAGAATAGCCTATTCATTATAAAGCTTTCAAAAAAATATAGTTTTGTTGTGGAACCCTTTCCTGCAGTTCCTGCCGATGTACCAGTTGGAGTTGTATTATTTGAGCATTTTGTGCTTGTGGTGACAAAAATAGATGCATTAGAACATGGAATTATTACAGAACGATGAGGCCAAGACAAAGAGGGACAAACTGTTCACATGTGAGTTTAAAAGAGCATCTGTTGCCACGCTCTGAAGATGGAGAGGGTACTGCAGTGAACTTCAGAGAATAGAATCCACATTCTGTTATCTATTAGCGTACCACAAATCTCGCAACATGGCGCAATAAGGGCTCTGACGATCAAAAATCATCTCAAAGCTGAAGATGTACAGAAAATATGCTCACAGCAGAACAGCTTCAACCATTATAATAACTAATAATAATAATTTAAACTATTTAAATATACTGTCAATGGCTCCAACTCATTATTTGAGCTGCATTACTCATTTTTGGATGCACAATTGCTTCTCTAATATATCAATACATAGCTAGTGCATAGCTTGCAGATTCATCAAGATGAGTGGTCTGAACTCCTGAAAGGATCAATTAGTGTTTCCTCAATGAGCTAAAACAACAATAAACAGTGACTGCAGACCTTTCGCTTTCCTTCGTCAGCTTCTTGTCACTTATATCAAAAGGACACATTTGACTGGCTTGTAAACACCCTGTTTCAAAGTTCCATTCCTGTTTCGAGTGGTAGGGCAAAGCAGAAACAATATATCCTTCAAATTCTGACAAAGTCTGTTTAAAAAAAAAAGGGAAAAAAGAAAAAAAGGGGGGCAGTTTCATGATCATTCCTTACAAAATGACATGCTTTCATCCCTGCCACATCCTCCCTTGGTATGTCACTGTATCTATCCCAGCTTTCTTTTGCCCTCCTTTTTTGCTTTTGGCAGGAAAAGACAGCAGACATGAAACATTTCCCCCTTTTTTTTTTCATCTTTGACAAGGCTTCTGAAGACAAGTCGAAGAGAGGAGGTGTGCCATTTTTCTCCAACCGCCAACCAACAAAATATAACAGCTTCTCTGCACTGGAGAGATCACCTTTCCCTCAAAGGCCCCAACAGCAGCAGCACCTTCTTTGAGACTCCTGAAATGAAAGTTGTGAAGGGACATCAAGAGCATATATACTGTACTGCACACTCAAACTGCTGCATCTTGCAGGCGGAATCTTATTTTCCTTGTCTAATGTTGAAATCTTCCCCCTTTTTCCTTTTCTGTTTTGTAGTTATTACATGTTAAGCTGTAACCGGAGTATGAGTGAGATTTTATTGCAATTTAGCTTATTCCCACAAAGAGATTTTGATAACATCAAGCTGCTGCCTTTTACCCACTTAAAACCTCCTGCTCACACCTCCTGGTAATAGGCTTGTCTCAAACACAAAAGCCTCAACTTGACATCTACCTTGTGATGTCAGTGGTTGTTGGCAGGTTGATGGACAGCCAAGAATGGCAGAGTTGCCCCCTCTCTGGCTAATTAGCTCATACAAGGAAATGAATGCAATTTCTGCAAGGCTAGCGCTTATCAAAAAATCCCAGTCCCCCTGCAGATAGCCTTTTTATACCAGGCTGGCCTTCTAGACAGGACTATTATCAGGAATTGGAACAGTTTGAATGGGCACAATAAACATAGATTTTATCAAGAGGTCAAGCTACTTGCCCTAAAAGATGTATGAGATCATAATGGAATGCTGGATATTTGAAAAAGAATTAATATTACAAATGCTCCAGCTTGGAAAAAGCTGGATGTAAGTGTGCAACATGTCCAGTGAAGAGATTAAAAGGGCAAAAAAATTGGGTTTCATGGGACCAAACATTTATCAGCTCAGCTTCCCACAGAAGTGGAAGCCAGACGACCCTGAAAAAGCTGCCAGCGTAGCACAGGGCAGAGCGGAGAGTCTGTTTTGTAATGGATGGAGGATTTTTTCTTTATATATTCAGTACACATAAACACATCAGAGCACACCTCGCTTGGGGGAGGCGACAGGGGCTGCAGAGAGAGTGTGTAGTGGCATAGAATTACCATGAATAATTAAAAGACTGGTGTGAGCATTCTGGTAGCTCTTTGATTGACTCTGAAAGCCCCAGGAAGAAATTGGCAGATGAGAGCAAACTGCAAAATGGCCAGCTCTTTGCTCTCAGCTCCCTGCCTAAGATTTGCTCGGCTAAAACCTTGAATCAGCAGTGTGCTAGGGGGCCCTTTTTGTGTCTGCCTGCCCCAGAGTGAGATCCAAATTCTGCTCATCAAAAAAGAAAAAAGGGGAGAAAAAAGGGAAGGAACATAAGTTGGCATGTGGGCACTGTGAGGTGACACGCTTGGTTTTCTAGGTTTTTCCTTTGTTCACCTATTCATCAGTGTAATCACATGGCTGCTGAAGATGTTATTTTCCTCCACGGGTTCTAGATGGCCCTGTCTTGCATTCTAGTCACATATTCATAGCGTGCAGTCACGTTAACAGAATTACAAAGGAACAAAAATGGCTGACATATGTCACTGCCGGGGAGAGTGGCCCATGAGGGTGTCATCGGCAAATTTGCTGAGTGCACAGGAAGGAGAGGTCAACAGGGACTGGGGCTTGGCAGCAGCCCCTCACCTTCCCAGAGTGTCCGGATGTGGGCGGCATCCCATTACTCATCCATATCATTTTGCCAAGCCAGCACCAATGTCCTTAGATATGTGACATGAAGGCCATTCAGCTAAATGAAACCTGCAGGTGACTCATGTTGTTCTGTTATAGGCCAGTGACAATCACCACCATGCCCAAGTGCAAACGCAGATTTTTCAAGCTGTGTTTTGTGTTTAAGCGTTGCATATGTTGACTTTTGTTTGCCCGATTCTGATATGCAACAGGTTCAGTCGAGTTAGCAGAAGTTTTCCTTCACTTTACTGTTGATTCTCAAAGAATGTTCTGGTGATTTTGTTTTGCTCCCTTGTTATTGTCGTCAGTATTTTATTGAATCCACTCACGGTCATTCCTTCTTTCAGATTTTACCAGCGTCTTTTGCTGTCTTTTGCTGTTGCCTTCAGCATGACAAAAGGACTGAACATTTCACTTGTACAATTTGTGGTAGATTCACCGTCAGCATGTTGCCTTGGTTGGTGTTCAGGACAAAAGCTGTATGCACTCTGTATGCATGACATGAAGTAAGGATACCTGAGACTCTAAATAGGTAGGGGGTGGACATAAGGGCACGTCTCCTTGCACACTGGGTGAGCATTATCTAAAAATATACCTTTTTTTTCTCCTTGGTCATGTTGTCAAGCTCCATTAACTACTTTCAAGAATTTGCAATAGTAAATTGATGTCTATTCACAAATATCCCAGTGAGCACCAACCTGGATTTTTAACCGGATTTCTAATTGAAAACTGGTTGGCATTTAGCCTGAATTTCTAAGACTACCAGCTAAAATGCAGCTATAGCATTGATGTGTCACAAAAAACAAACTTTTTGTTCAGTTGTGACACATGATTTGTGACAATGTAACAAAGCTACATCAGTATTAGAGTTACAATGTTACCGTTAATTATGTTGCTGCTACATTGCTGCAACTTTGCGATGTAACAAGTGTTCTATGGTATTTTTACAATGTCCGTTCAACCTCCTATGCATGCTGGGTCCTGTACTTTATATAATGTATATTGTTGCTGCCATGTTGCTAACACATCACAACATCTCAAAAAAGTGGTTTAAACATTGGGGCAACATGGGCTATTATTTGTACATTGTAGAGGGGAAAAAAAGTCACTTTTGCCAGTCACAGTGAAATATTGTCTAAATTTGAATGTTCAGCATCTTCAAATTGTTCACTTTTGATCCGATTCATCCTTTCAATTGAAAAATGCTGACTGGAATTGTAGAATCAAAGAGAATAAGTAAGTTAATCATTTGGTCAAATTTATTTAGGAATGCAATGATTTATCTGCAGGTCTGACCAAATAATGGAATGTATTAATAATCTTAGGGTTAGTAAATGATGCCTCCTGCCCTTTGAAATATGCATACTGCCCAGTATCCTTTGCACAGAGGGTTTACTGCAAGTTATAACAGCCACAACGCTGAGAAAGCTTTCATTTAATATCTGTAAAATATGTTCAGCTGCAGTTGCACACAGTGAGCTTAAGTAACAGTAACCACCAGATATAACACAGATCTCCCAAACATGCCACTCAACACAAAAGCTCCTTTCACTGACAATCGCCACTAATGAAATGTCAGATGGCTGCCTACCTACCTGACTGCATGACCTGAATTTGCGGTTTGATGCCCCTTTGTGTGCTGTGAGAAAAATAGCTGGTTGCCAGGGAAGATTCTTCCCTGATGAAGCGGTACAACAAGACATATTTTAGACGTCTGAAGGCATATCTTGACTGGTGTGTAGTCGTAAACTGTGGACATTCTTATTGTGATGTTTGTACACATAGTTCAGCATGTTTCTTCCAAGGCCAGGACTTTCTCCCAATATTCTGTCTAAGTTTTATGTTTGCCTATGATGTAGGAGTCTTAAGAGCAAGAATTCTTTTTTCTTGTTGTGTATCTCAATTTGTTTGGAGACAATCTTGTTTGAGACACCTTGAATTTCCAGTGCTTGTATCTTTAGTAGTATATTTATTGCAAGTGCAGTGGTATGTGCAGCATGTGTTTTCTGCTACCGGTGATGTTAACTGTTTCTAAGTTCTTTTCTCCCCAAGGTACGCTGTAAGAATATGCACATACTGCATGCATAAGTCCCTACTGTCCCTTCCCCTCAAATATGCAGCTATTGAGCTGTAATCAAGCATTCAAGCATTCATATATGAAGTAAAGCTACTGCTATAAAGATAAAGATGCAAAGGCAGCTTTTGTCCCGAGTTGATGTGTAGAAATGTCACTGTTCAGAATGTGGTCCTTCATCAAGTCTTCTAAAATTCATATGTACCACCCATCTTAAAGGTATAGGCATTTATAAGCAGAACATACACTTTTAATAAATGATTTATAGCACACTATAGCAGTTTTTTTTTCAGGCCTGGTGCAGTCAGATGGAACAGCAGGCAGTCAACTATTTATATTTGCGTAAAAAGTTTTGTTTGCTCAATATGTTCAAGACTTAAACTTAGTCATCACAAGGAGAGGATGACTTAAAAAGTTGCATTTATTACATAAAAATAAGCCATGTTACCTTTGACCTTTGCAAAACATTAGCACATTATGAACACAGTGTGCATTAAATGCAAACGCACAAATCAGAAATCAGACATAATGACAGTTTTAAGTGTTTAGAGATGTACATTGTTTGTAACAGATGTTTTATATTACAAATTTGTTGTAGTATGTCGTCATTCACCATCCGCTGATTGGGTTAAAGAATACACGGCAGTCAGTGTTTGGAAAATATTGCTGCAATGATTAGAAAACCAGTGCTGACTGTTTGTTACGATACCATAATACCAGAGAACACAATGTCACCGCCAAAATATGAAGACCCTCCCCAAAGACTTTGGATTGGTTTGGCGACAGAGATTTTTTTTTTTTAAACTTATTCAATGCTTTTCAAACTGGGTTCCAGGGACCAACAAGGGTCCTTAAGAGGGTTGTAGGGGGTCAATGGAAAAAGAAGGAAAATAATATTTTAACTTTTTTTTTTTGGAAGTTGGAACAACAAGGATAAGGATTGGCAATTTTGATAGATTGTAATTTATGGTGATTCTCCTCTGAAAAGTTATTGACTATGAAGACTTTATCTTCAAATCCAAAAAAAAAAGAAAAAAAAAGTTGCCACCCAATTTTAGCAGGCTGGGAGATCGCCCTCCATCTCTACTGAGCACAGCATTTAGAAAGTGAGTCGAACAGTTTGTAGGAAACTTGGGGTAAATCAGCTCAGAATCAAATGCTTTGCACGCCCTCCATCCATCCTGAACTCTGTCCTGTAACTTCTGCTTGTGCTCTAACAATGTCACATTATTTTCTGCTCTTGCACTGAAAGTAAACACAGGCCATCCCCAGCTGCTGCCGTTGCATAGGTCAAGTACCCATCCATTATCGCAAAACAATGACTGGGAAAAGGACACACACTAAATATAACAGAAGAAGGTAAATACTGCACATTGTCTGAGAAATATTTGAGAATGTACCATTGTTTGACCATTACGGTTTGGTCAGAATTTTATATCTCTTCTGCTTTGTACTGAGGTGTGAAAGGTTTGACAGAATGATAGAACAATAAAGAGAGGCGCACTGATAAAATGGAGGTGTGGGAAAAATTGCTATATGTCACTGTCAGTCATAAGAAATATTTCAAGCTGCAGTATCTGATTGCGTGCATTGACGCTATACGGACGACTCACAATTTTCTACCCTCTTCCATATTACCCATGACCACAAAGAAAGCCCCTGGCAAAACATACCTTGAAAGTGGCTTTGGAGAGAATGGAAAGAGTGTGTGTGTGTGTGTGTGTGTGTGTGTGTGTGTGTGTGTGTGTGTGTGTGTGTGTGTGTGTGTGTGTGAGGAAGGGGTGATAGGAAAAGAAAGAGAAGAAAGAGAGAGGGAGCACTGTAGGTAGGCAGTGAAAGTAATGGTGCTGTTTATGGATCGGGGCTATTTTGTACATCAAAGTACACAGAAAAGGAAAGGGAGAGCGAGGCATAGAGACAGTGAGGGAGAGAGAGAGGGAGGGGAAAGTCTGCTGCAGGCCATTTGATTGTCATTGTTTCTCCTAGGTCATGTGGGAGTGCATACGCCTTGTTTTTATTCTTTTTGTTTTCCCTCTTCTGCTCCTCCTTTTCTCCCCAGTAATATCAAGCAACACTGTTGAAAATGCTATTGACATAAGACTATAACAAGCACAGCTAGCTCTTCTTTGTTGTTTCCATGGATCAAAAACTCCAGATTGCTCTGTGTCCTGCCTCTCCCTGTGTCTCTCTAATATGCTGTATGCGACCTACCCTTCTAAGCCTTTCATAATCACTTTAAAGTAGTCAGTCTTAATCGCTTCATCCCTTTCCTTAATCTCATCATACCTATTCTTTAATCTCCTCAGAGAAATACTCTGCATACACACAGTTATTCTCAACATAATCATTATGGATATATGGTCTAAATGCACATTTCATTTTTCTTGAGATCTGATTTCATTATTGCTCACTAATCTAACCACCAAACATCTGTGCGGGTACCCTTAGGGATTCACCCCAATCCAAATATGTTATTCGGGAAAGCACAAATAATGCAGTGGTAACAGATATTTCTTCTATCTGAAGCTGCTCATTATTACTCGAAAAAAGTCAGATCTGTAATTATGGTTGCATCCACCTTAATCAATCACTGATAAAAAGCACCAAGATTATTTCCTTCAGATGAAGGGTATTGATTGTTCAATATCCCCCAGACAAAGGAGAGGTGGTGGTGGTGGACTTCACATAGTTCATAAAACTGTCTATCTAAATATCTAAATAAAAAGAGAGAATGAGATAGATGACAAGTACAGTCTGAGGATATGGAAATTTATCTCATAATTGAATATATAATTATATAAATTAAATCTAGGGGTGCACAGTGTTCATTTTTTCAGCCGATACAATAACTGATAATGACCTGTTACTGTCACAGATGATTCCAAATAACACCCACTTTTGGTCGTCTACCTGAGGACAGATACAGCAATGGATAATTTCAAGAGGAATAACAATAACAGATACAGATACAAATAATGATGTGTCTGTGCGCCTATAATTACTGATGTTCCGATTCCCTCCCATCACTGATTCCGATACCTGAACTTTGTGTGTTGGCCAATACACAGTGCAGATCCGATACCAATGCGATAAAAAATGTGTAGATTTTTTTCACAGCTGTATACTGCTAAGGCTTAACCCTGTATGGATGTGATATGATTGCTATCGTTGTTGTTTGGTGTGTTTCAGGTCAAACTCTTAGTAAAACTGCTGCTGCGAAATAGCAGGGTCCCATTTTGGGGTTAATAAGTGATGTGGTGTTGGACTGGTACATAGACTTGTGTATTTGTTGATACCAATAGCAGCATTTTAGGGAGTATCGGAGGCATTTTCCGATACTGGTATTGGAAAGATCCTACCTCTAATAGACAAACACACGCGCACCGCCTCAAGCACACAAATGTACAGGATGTGCAGTTAGCTGTCCGTCTCTCATAAAAGGTTAATTCGTGTTTCAGAAATGATGGTTTCTAAGTGCAGAAAGTCAACGGAAATCAAGCAGAGAGAAGGTCCGTCATGCTTTGACGTCCATTTACACCCATGTTAATCACAAAGTCGCAAAATGGGAGCCTTCTTCCTTTTTCTTGACACTCTGCGGAGTGTCCTTCAGGTCTCCTTCCAGCGTCATGTGTGAGAGCCTGTCCAAAGAGATTTGACAAGGGCCCTGCAAGGAGAAGGAAATAAAACCCAGAGAGATGAGGCAAACATATTAATCTTGTTAAGTTAAACGCCGACCCCCACCTCCTCGCTCCGTGCTCCTCCGCTCCACTCCTCTCCCCATTCCCCACCCAGATAATGTGCAGCGCTCACAGTGAAAAATCAGCTAATTTCAGACCACGACTCAGTCTGGCTTACAGAGGCTCTTAGGGTGGTGCTGAGCTCTGTGCTGCTCCTCCATTAGTCGCCCCCCACTACTGTCTCTGCCTTTGTCTTTGTCGCCGTTTCTGTGTCTCTCCCTCTAACACACACTCACACACACACATTCAATCTTCAGTCCCTGTCTCTCTCTGTCTCTCTCTGCGCACACACTTACAGGAAAACACTCCCGCACATTTATCTCGGCCCTTCATCCTCGGTCCATCCGTGACCTTGAGATGTATGATGGATGCGGGTCTTTGATGTAAGTGAGTTTTAAGTTTTAGATTGACAGGGGTGGAACATATTGATTATGTTACCGAGACAGAGAGAGAAGGAGTCGGCCGAAAGACAAACATACAATCACACAAATTACAGGGGAAAAAGAGAGGGGGAAACAGAAATGCTTCTCTGGAGCGTGCAGAGTTGATGGACAATGTTTCCCCCTTGTGGTGCTGGCAAGCAGGTAGGATGCATTTGTAGTGTGTCTTTAAAAGCTGAGCGGTGCATCTGAGGAAATGGGGGTTGGGAGTTTGCTGAGTGCAGTGACTATGTTTCCTCAGGGGAAAAGGACATGGAAATTAAGCCCTGTGTTAGATTTCCAAATCTTTCTGTCCGTTTGTCTCCCTGACTAACCTAGTACTACTCTCTCTGTCTCCACTTACTCCTCATAGAAAAATCCAAACATCTTTAATTAGCTTGAAAGCAAACATCAGCGTTACAGGTGTGATTCACACTAGCCAGCAGCTTTCTGTCGGTGTAAGGCTTGAACACGCAGCCCTCTATCTCACAGCTGCACCCCTGATTGAACCATTTCAAAGGCTCCAAAAGGCCGGTATGCATGTGAGGTTTTTTTTAAAGCTTAATTTAAATACATTAAATGTATGAGTCAGACCTTGTTAAAATGTAACTAAGTTAAAACTTAACAGTATATGACCTTTTCTTTTCGTGTCACGAAGACGAAAGAAATGAACTGAATCTGCCGGATATTTAATTTTTCCTCGTCTGTCAGTAGAGCAAATTGGGAAATCTTATCAGTCATCGCTGGCAGATGTTGTACAGCGAAAAGAGAAAATGGCTTTTTGAATATCACTTGAGTGACTACGTCTGCCATTCCGAGCTTTCTAGTGGTAAAGTATGTTGTCTCCACTGGGTAATGAGATTATTCTTTAGCTTAAGTGACCAGTGAAAAGCCCACATCTCTGTCATATCCGGACAGATTTCCTTTTTACGTCCTCGGGATGTTCTTGCTTCTGCAGGACAATGGAGGTCAGCCCGCTAATGCTGACCACTGCTTTTCAGAGGGCACGAGAGAAAAGACAGAGACAGACAGGCAGAGAAATGAAGAGAGACAGAGAGAGAAGCAACGGCAGGAGATGGTGGAGCGCTGAGTATTGAACCGTTACGTTTCTGCACTTGTTGCAACACTGTGCCATTAAAAGTATACATATGGTTGAGTAGGTTTAATATAGAGCAAAACATCCACAGAAAATATAACAGCACTGTGTAAATGAAATGTTGAGTTGCATCTACAACAAAAATATAAAAGCAGCACACCCATTAGCTCCAATTTCTCATGAGATGAAGTAAAAAAAAAAATCTAAGAATTCTACTATATACACAAATGGTTTATTTCTCTAAAATTTGGTTTTCTGTCCTCCTGGCATATAAACCTGATCTGGTTTGACTTGGTTTGACTTGGTACATCAGCCTGGCATGGCAGGATGTATGTCTTCAGTACAACAGGGCAATATACTTGAAGGTATGTCTTTTAATTGAAGATGAGCTTAGCTCAAGTTGAGTGTGTATACTGGTTAATAAGCACTTAATTTCCTATAAATTCTTCAAAATAAAAGCCCTGTGTTATTTTGTTATTCAAAACCTTTTATTATGAAGCAGCACATCAGGAAATGTTGGCAGAGACCTGAATGTAAAAACAGCGACACAGGACAGAAACTACATTTCAAATCACAGAGATTCAGTCAGAAGCTACAGAAAAAGTGAGAGCTGAACACACATAGACATCTTTCTCAAAAGGAGAAGGAGGAGGAGGGACATCTTGGGTTGGCCACAGTAGGCAAGACGTCACGTGTTAAAAGTGTAATAGAAATCAGTGTGGCACGATTTGATTTGGCGATGCCAAAAGTGGCAATAGAGATGGTGATTAAACAGCATAATCATTACACAGGTGTTCCTTGTACTGGTCACAATAAAAGGCCACTCTAAAATGTGCAGTTTAATCTTGAAAAGAGACATTCATATCCACTGAACTACACTGAACTACTTGAGACTACAGTTATTTCACATACAGCTACATATACAATTTTCTTTCCCCATGTGGGCTAAAAAACCTGCCACACTCTGCAGCTGCTTGGCTCGTGCTCACCTCCTTTGTTGGTTGGGTAGATTTAGGCACAAGCAGTGATTGGTTAGGGTTAGAATAACAATGCAAGCTAATCAGAGGCAGAGTATGGCAGGTAATGACTGCTCTCCTGGGAAAAAAATAGTTATCGGTAGCTCTATGTGAAATAGCTGTAGTTCAGTACCTAATAAATGTCTTTTCTTGAGACAAAACCGCACATTTTGGAGTGGCCTTTTATTGAGTGCAAGGCACACCTGTGCAATAATAACACAGATTGTAACAAATGTATGAACAAAATTTGAGAGAAATAAATCTTTTGTGTGCAGAGAAGAAGTCTTAGATTTTTCACTGTAGCTCAGGAAAAATGCCAGCAAAAAAAAAAAAAAAGTTTTGTGTTACATGCAACTCAACATTAACACAATGGTTTTATGTTTTCTGTGCATTTTGTGGTCTGTATATTGAAACTACTCAACCAGATGAATACTTGTAATGCCATAGTGCATAGACGTTTTCCTAAAAGATGTTTTGCACTGATTTTTTTGTTGAACATATAATAATATGTGAAGCTGCAGCCTGTCTGTGGCGTCATGGATTCTGATGGGGATGTTTTAGAACTGACCAACAGACGGAGGGGAGACACGGTGGAGCTGAACCTTGTGTCACTTGGCTGTTAACAGTTGCTTGCACAATGTGCGTGTGTGTGTGTGTGCGTGCATGCATGCATCTTCACCAAATGTACAAGCATATGGTCACCCTGTGACTGTAGAGATGCCATTAATGCTGCACGGCCCTGAGAGCTTACACTGTGTGTGCAGCTCTCATTCTGCGCTGCCTTGATGGCACTGCCTGTCTCCACCATTATGCTACTGGTTTTAAGCTCTTGATGACACTGTACCATGAAAGATGGAGATTATTCCTCAAATGTGCAAGAGAGATGGGGCAGATTATCTCCACGCAGATATCTCTACACTGCTGTAACTTAGTAGCGATGCTCTCAGTTTCCCTGGCAGCGTAATGTTCGCTTGCATGCAGCTGAAAGCTTTAGTTTATTCATGATATCAGAACGTGGCACTTTTCTGCAAGCTTTCTAAAAGGAGTTACATAACAAAAAGAACTGCAGTGCTAATGCTGCTAACATCAACACAAACTATTTGTTATTCAGTCTGACATTAAAAAAACAGAGCAACTATAGTCTTATGAATATGTGCTCTTCAGTGACCTCATATGAGGATTAACTCTATTTTAGGTCAGAGAAAATCTGCTTATTATAGATGGCATAAAAGTGTCATTCCTCCTGGGAAAACTACAGTAAGATCAAGTGGAGGCTGACCACTAACACCGCTGACAGAGAACTGGGGCTGTGAAATAGGGCTGTCTGTATGTGTGTGGGTGTGTTTGTGTGTCTGTGTTTGTTTATAGTGTAGGTAGAGAAAAGTATAGATGATAAGCTGCAAGGCTGCGCCTTACAAACATCAAAACTCTCTCCGCTCATTTATAAAACACATTCTCCCCACATTAATGCCTTATTTCTCATAGTCTTTCACATGTCCAGTTTCGATTGTTGATAAAACAGAATACTGACTAGTAATAATTACTAATACATCAAGATTCTAGACCTCAGAGACCAAACACTGAATGTTTTAGTGCTGGTTAGCTCTCTAATGGATGCACAAATACTCAGCCATGACTGGAACTAAAACTCGCTCGTTTAGACAGGAACATATACTCTTTGGTTGCACTTTGTATTAGATGCAACAAGACGTACTTTGTATCAGATTAGAAAAAATGGAAAAAAGATGTTCTGTGTTAGACGGTATTAGACCCTTTATTAGATGATTATTAATAGAGTGTAGTTAGGGACACAATTCACTTTAGTTTACAGTGCAATTCTGTTGAAATGTGTCTGTAATCACTCTCTAATAAAGTTTAATAAGGGCATAACAATGGGAAACAATACACTTTAGTTTCCAGTGCAGGTCTAGTTTGTAATGTGTCCCAAATTGCCATTTACAAATGTCTAATGTCTAAATGTTTAATTCTGTCTAATAAATAACATATTTTGAGTTTTTAGTCCAATTTTATACAAAGCATGGCTTGTTATGTCCTTTAGTACTCTTTCCTAAACTATTTGTGATTAATCAATTTCAGACCAAACAGTGTTGAAATGTGCTTTTGAAAATGGATAAATTTGAAGGGGTGAACCCCGGAAGGCCTCTGAGAGTCCAGCAGAAATCACAGGGGCCATGACATTCTTTAGCTAAGAGAGAGGCAAGAACCCTTTCAAGAACAAGTACAGGAGAATAATTGGAGTACAAGTGCTAGACTCGCATTACCGGATCATGAGGGTAAGTGCTTGGGAGTTTGTGTGTGTGTGTGTGTGTGTGGATAGAGAGAGAGGGAGAAGGCAGGAATAGAGACAGTCAGAGAGACAGACAGATGAAGACAGAGACACAAACACAGAGACGGATAGCCCTAAAGGTTGCTGGATACCTTGGGAGGTCAGAGCAAAGTCAGTAACATGACCTGAAACCAATGTTTCACAGCTGTTGAGAAAGAGATGGAGGGGATGAAGCCTCCAGAGATGTGTCTGGGGTTAACAGCAGCTAAATGCCCAGTGTGTGAGTGTCATTGAGACCATTTACCCTATCATACCTCCCAGAGATGAATGGAAATGTTTTTGCTGTGCCACTCATTGGCGTAGGTAATGGTAGTCTGCATCCACATGTAGCTCTCTGAGAGGTGACAAGTATGTTCAAATAAATCCTGTAGAACTGCTTTGATAGTTTTGAGGTGGGACATGTTCTTTGGTCCTGTGCTAAAGAGTGTAGAGGATATATAATTTTTTTTTTTTTTTACTCAAGAAGCCAGTATGAGTCAACATAGTGCAAATGCATCTTATTTATTTTCATTCTCATTCAGGTGTGATGCTGTAAAAGGAGTTTGTGGATTTCCTAGTGGGGAACATGACATTTATTCTCTGGTGATATTGAGAGTTAGGTTTGTTGATCAAACAGCAAAAGCAAACATGAGAGCAGGAAACGGAGCAACTATAAAAAGAAAGAAAACTGTCTGTTTCACTGGTATATTTTCACAAAAAATATAACATCTACAAAAAAATATGGAATTTACAACGGAATTACGGGACATGAGAGGAATCCTCTGTAGATAAACATCAAAGCTTATATGATTTCTCTGCTTGCAGAGGATACCAAGAAAAGCCAGGATCTCACTGGATGTTTCTCTAACTTTAATAGTGTGGAGTAACAATATCCATGTTTTATGGACTGAGGATTGTCAGTTTGATTCTTCCTTTAACCAAGAACAGCAGAATGGATAACATGAAACAAAAATGATGATTGGTTAGCAAGTTGTCGTGATTATAAAAGTACAACGCTGCCTTCTAAAACTGGTGTTAATACTGTGTAAGTAATCTGTTTTCAAAATTTTGTGCCCAAGGAACATCAAAGGGCCAGCCAAAATCTTATATTCATGTCCATGGAAAATAACCCCAATAACCAGCTAGCCAGTACTAGCCAATCAGAGGCAGACTTCCCGGAGTGCTCAAGCCATTTGGACAAAAGGAAGCTGTGAACTCAACTAGGGCACAATTATTTTAATTGTCAGTTATTCTGCTGATTATTTTCTAGATTAATTCAATTAGTTGGTTGGCCTAGAGGGTCTCGGAAAATGTTCATGAGTGTCCCCCAAAGCCCAGTATGACGTCCTCGTCATGTCCTGTTTTGCCCACAAATCAGAGACATTCAGTTATGGTCATAAAGCAGTAAAGAACCAGAAAATAAGAAGCTGATTGATCTGATCGGTTATCAAAATAGTTCCTGATTAATTTCATTATTGATTGATTGTTGCAGCTCTAAACTCAAAATTGGTTTATCATCATCTTTCATGCTGATTTTGTCAACTAGTTAGACAACAGTTGCTTATTTACACATCCGGTGGTTACAGATTCTGTGTCCACCGGATGGATCTCAGTCCAAGATTCAGTCCTTTTTGGGCTCTTCCAACTCCCGAGGGAAATATCTGACATTTTTTGCTGCTAAAGTCTCCACTGTGTTCACCAGCCAGTTGGTGTCTGCCGTTTGGTGCTGAGCAGGTAGTGTACAGTGGGTTTTTAGGGCTTTTACACTGTAAATAGCTGCCTGCTGTGGCCAAAAACAACGCCGGTATGAGTAACAGTAAAATTGTGGACCTGATAGCTAAACAATGAGTTGAAACTCTGTAAAGCTTAGGAGAGGTTCATCACTACAGGCGACCCTTTTTCACATTGTTGCATTCACTGGTACATTTTCATTTAGAAAATATGGATTATATGTTGTAACTGTTTTAGCGTCTCCTGTGTCAAATCCTTGTGCATTATTCTATTCCAACCTCCTGATTATGACATCTGTGTGGTATGTTTAAGGATGTCACTCTTGCTAGATTAGTGAGTAAATGTTGCGAGTGAGTGTAATCCTGACTGCAATTACATTTCCTCCGAAGGAGATAGAGCTGAACGTGTGTCGGGTATTTTTAGAGTTTCGATGCAAAGGAAAACAGCGCAGCACCTTTACCATATGCCAGTCCAGTGGAGCCGGGCCTTTGTAAACACTCCATTTTCTTAGTTCTCTGAAGTTCACATCAAATGCGACTAACAAGGATGCTAATTTGTTGTAAAAGGCCACATGGCTTGTTGAGAGTGTGAGTGAGAGACAGATTGAGAGGGAGAGACAAAGAGGGATGGACTCGCCATCGCAAGGTGATGGCACAGAAAGACGTTCCTGTCTGAGAAATAGATTCTGCTCCTTGTGCCTTTGAGAGGAGGTTCTCAAGTCGGAGATGTGTACCTATGCGTCATTTTGGTGAACATCTCAACATGTCAGCTGCCGACTGAGAGTGCAAAGTGTTACTAACACTCAGTATGCTGCTGAGTGAAAGAAAAAGTGTAGTCTGTTTTGCTGTAAAATTTATATCAAAATAGCAGCAAATATGGCTGTGAGGATAACTACATTACTGCAATAAGGAGGTCATGGGACACCTACCATGAGGTTCAGCTCATTACTCTGATCACACATTTTATTTTGAAGTCAGTTTCATATTAAGATCAGCGCAAGTATCTTTTAATACATCTATGGATCAGTACTGCTACTCACAAGTCAGGAACACACCTAAAGCATTCTAGCAACTGTTTCCAAAATGGAAAAATGGGTAAATGATTACAGAAGACTGATGAGCTTACTGTGGTGCCAACCCTGTTACTTTTTCACCAGTTTGGACATAACCGACGAGACTTTTTTTAATCACAAAGTCCTCCCGCTGCTATCTCCATCGTCTGGTTCAAACAGGTCGAATGACATCAATAAAGAAATAATAAATCCATAATTTAGCCCAGTCATTGCAACAGACGGGTGAAAATGCATCAATAATGTGCTTAAATATTTTACTAAAATGAACAGACAAACATTTTTAATAAGCAGAAATTATAAATGACATAACTGATTCGATCATAATATTTTCACAAAATCGTTTGCTGTTCTCATGATCTGTTACAACGATGGTTAGTTTTCGGAAAAACAAAAAGGACAGGATCTCGACTGTCCTGAATTTTTTAAGACATCTGGTCACCTATAGCCCTATAACAGTATGCTTCAACAAAGTCCAATAAAAATGTAATTATAAAGGTACTTGTGGTAAACTGCCATCCAGCAGGAATATGCTCCTTGGTCAACACAGTAAGAAAAGAAAAAATCCATACCATCGGCCCAAGCACCAAATACATCTTATATTGTGTTGCTACCTGCCATTGTACTGTAGTTATTCACCGACTTGAATTGAACGTACTTCATTTATTTATATATAAATATCTTTTCAATCCATATGCTATTACTGATATTGACATAATATGTTTAATCATTTATTTAGTATCCATCATTTATGAATGTCTTGTTCCATTATTTGTCTTGATGGTTGTCTGCTCCTTGGCAGTATACAGTGGATCCTTTCACTGTCATGCCAATGAAGCAGATTCAAACTGAACTGAATTGAGAGAGACAGAGATAGAAAGAGACAGAGACAGAGACAGAGAGACATGGAGATATTGATAGACTGATAGGGTGAGTGTGTTCTCTCTCTCTCTCTCTCTCTCTCTCTTTCTCTGAATGCTGAACTTCATCCGCTGACAGCTGCAGTGAAGGGTTATCATGATAGCCAAGCAGTCAGCACCTTGGAAAACAAAGGATTTTAGGGCTTACCCGAGTTGGTTCACGCTGTCAAAACACATATGTAATCGCAGTCCTTCTCCTTTTTCTCTGTCTGCCGTCCCCCTATGCTCTCTTTCCGTCTCTTTTCCCTTTTTCTCTTTTTCTCCTCTCCCCTTGTAAAAGCGTCTTTGTTTGCTTAATTCTCTAAGTGATTATACCATTGGATATTGAGAGCAGAAACAGAGCCCATCAAACTAATGTTTGAGAGATCACTGTTCACAGCTGTACTGTTTGAATTAAGTACAACATTATTTCCCAAGACAAATGATTAAAAATTAAATATTTTTTTGATGTACTTGAGACAAATAGCATTTTAGGAGCCTCACTATTTCACTCCCTCTGTGGTTTTGATAAAAGGGAGTGTATACTTGAGATGATTAAAGACCGAGACCTCTCTGGATGTGCATTAATTAGCCAAATCAATTTTGCCTCGGATTGTGATCACCTTGGGTAAGTGTTCAGTCTGCTCTTGTCATGTTAAGGTGCAATGTAAATCCATTTGTATCTTCAGTGGTAATGGAGTTTGAAACAGCCATGCCTTGAAGACAGCTTTTCTAAAAATCTCTTTGATGTGTTTTGCACTAGATCTCATGATTAGCAAGACTTTTTGGAGACTGGAGCACTGAGATGATTGATATTTAGAAAGTGACCCTTAAGATGAAAGCCGCTGATGAGTGAAGGATAAAAATCCTCTGAGCTGTCCTCTGTGCTCCAAAGGAATGACTTTGTCCTCATCTCCAGAAAAAGATTTGGTTGGAGGTCAATCCTGAATCTTTTGATTGTTGGTTTTAATATCTAAATTGCCTTGTGAGTCTTTGCCTCTACAGCAGGCAAATTCATGTAAGACCTCTACTGATCAGTGGATTTTCTTTTTGTAATATTTTGTCAGTGTAGAACTATTGTTATATCTTAGTAATCCATATATATTTACATGTATATTCCATAGTATGTGTAATTCTTATCCACTGAGCTTGTACACATTGTACAGCTACAAATACAAACAACAGTGAAAAGGAAAATGACACCCGTGTGTACCCATTGTAGAGGTGTCATCACATTGTGCATCCACAGTGTTCAATTGTTTTCAAAATGCAGGCATCTTTTCTCACACAAAGGAGTGAAGCCCATTCTTCCAATATATACCGTGTAAGGTGGAAAGCTTCTTTGTTAGTGCAAATTATAGAGGTGTGCTTTCATTGAATGCTGACATGTCACAACTGACAAACTAGGATGTAAATTAGAAGATTAGCTGTTGATAAATTGGTAATACAGTAGTTCTTACTGCGATCAAAAGCTGTTGAGTGCACTGTCGCTGCTGTTTTCTCCATATGCAGTTCTCATTTCACTGAGTTATTCATATTGCACTGTGTGGCTTTTAATGTGAAGAGTTACATTTTTATTATAACTCATATTTATATTTATTGTTAGACAGCGACCTCTAAAGTGTGTAATAATTATGCTAATTTGTGCTAAATGTTAAATACGCATACGGATGGAGACTTCTGTCAGTACTTTGCATTAATTTCATCCGTATTTGTGCATGTTTTCTGAAAACTTATAGTTCAACAAACTATTGGAAATGATGTTTTTCGTCAGTTAGTCAGTGGGAAGAACTCTTCGTCCACATGGTGCACAGACCACCACCAACTTTAACGCTGCCTCTGCTTTTGCCTGTTTCTCAAGAGGTCCATTATTACAACCTCCTCCAGCATCGACGTGTTTCCCGTTGCCAGAAATTAATATTTTATATCATATGTGTTTTATGCCAAACCGTGGTCTATTCCTAAACCTAACCGAGTACATTTGTTGCCTGATCCTAACCAAACTGTAACCATTTTGCAACATTTTATACAATGAACTTAAGGTCTAGTGTGCCGGTCTCTGCACGCGCTCTCCACCAGTCATATATGACGTTATGGGAGTCACTGAAAATTGACATATTCTGTCGTTAATATGTGAGGACATGTGGCATCCTTGAGATATACATTATGATTCAGTTTGAGTCAAGGCTTTTAGTCTGTTATTCCAGATCCACACATCCTTCCAGTGAAGCAACCTTTGAGGAAGATGTCAATCCCACCATGGCCAGCGGGGGTGGCAGTGACACTGATGATGCTCAGCTGACAAAAGAGGAATGAATTGGCATGACAAGATAGAGGGTCTTAGTGGATTCAAGGCTGACGGGTATGCAGCATGTACATGGATAGATGGATGGATGGATAGACAGAATTATTATTGAGCTGCAGAAGGTGTAGCTGTCATTAGATCTTAGATTCACATTTGAAGAAAATCCTGAATAGAATTATCTTATTATCTTTGTTGTTCTGTCATCAAACCATATTAAAATGACTTCAAGGGCGTGAATCGCACTGCCTTTTGATAAAAAAAAAAAATCATGATTAAAAAAATTCTTTATCCACATAAGACAAAAAAAGCGATTTCATTAGTAGGCCTGTCCTCCGGAACCACTGACAGCTGTCTTTTAATCAGACTTTCTGGAAAGAAAGCTTCCATGGTGAGACAGAGATAGGCATGAGTCGCGTGGCTGTGTGCTCTCATATTAAGCCTGTCTGAGGATGTGGCTACTTGTCAGATCAGGTCACTTTAATTGATTTATCTGCTCGGCACAGCTGTGTGCGCGCTACAATCTATCTTGTTTTAGAATGCAATTTGACTGGCTGCATCACAACAGCTCCCCGACAGAAAATCAATACAGCGTATATATAAATATCTGTGGAGGCTATATACTGTAAAGGTAGGTAGGTAGGTAGATAGATAGACAGATATAGATGGATAGATAGCTGGATGATCATAAACTGCCAGTGTAGGATGATGTAAACGGTGTTTTGGGAGGGCTCTTTCCTTTCACTCTCTGACCTGCTCGTACCGACTCTTTTTGCCCAGTGCTCCTCAAGGTCGGACCATCTTTCTGAAGCGAACCGGCCCTTTTCTGTTACCATGCAGTTTTACTTTGTATTTTCCTTTACCTCAGTCTTTTCTATCTAACAGTGAACCTGCCAGGGTGAAAAGTATTATACACATCACTGCCCTTCAAATAGAGACAGGAGCAGGAAACTGGCTTGGCTTCACACCATCCTGTTCTGTCTCAGGAGAAAGTCATCTGAATTCATCTGGACAGGGATTTCTCTTTTTGTTGCTTGTGTGTGTTTCTTTTTCTTTCTTTCTGTCTTTTTTTTTTTTTTTCTTTTTTCTTTTTTTTTTTTTTTACAGTTACTAGTGCCAAAGCATTTGGTTTCCAATGTGTCTGTTCAAAGATCACTAAAAATATCTGTCAATCATGATTATTTTTAATCATAAATGATTCATTCCTACAAATTCAGAAACTAAAGTGAGTTAGCTGGCATGCTTGATGACTGTTCTTGAAACCATTTTAAAACTCTCTTATGTCAGCCAATAGTCTTTTTTAATAAACACTTAACACAAACAAATGATCTTGATGTTGATCTCTTACATTATTATAGACACTATAGAATTTTTTTATTGTGTCCAAGATACAAACTATGACACATTTCTCTACTAATCAATCCCATGCAGGAATGTTAATCATTTCTTGGGGGTATTAATAACCCAATCAGTAATAATGGGTATAATGATGTCCCTAAAATACTATGGCTACACTCAAATAATAACATCTAGGTATAACGATGTGTGCATTAATAAGTAAAATAAGAATTAAAGCAGATGTGTAAAAGTAAGTTTCCTCAGTACTTTTGTATGCAGTAGTTAGTGCTGTAACTAATTACTAAATTTCAATAACTTGCCCAACATTGCACAACACCCCAACACAAATGAAAATCTACAGTATTTTTTGATTAATAAATAAATTAGCATAAATCTGCAAATAGTAATACCAGGGTCTGAGCATTTATTATGCATTCATTAAGGCAGGATGGATGAGATATTTTTATGGAAAGTATCTTCATATCTTTTCTCTCCATTTTCAGGTAATTATAATTTAAATTAAAAAAAGGAAAACGAGAAAAGCTTGAGTGTGGACTCTTAGTATTAGTAATGAGTTGCCACATGTGCTGTATTCATTTTTTTGCCAATATAAACTTGTTGCAATTATAATAGTCAACATATTACACATAACACTTTTTTTTCTGAAAACATACTGTTGCTCTTATAGGTTGATGTACAAAACATTTTACCGGAGGCTGCACTCCACTTTGTAATCTACTTGAACAAGCACAATTAGAGTCAGAATTTAATGTTTGGATTCACCAAATTGTTTCATAAAAAGGTAATAATGAAGCATTATTAGTGAACAGGAAAATCTCTCTTATCTCCTACATAATCTCACAGTCACAGAAAAAAAGAATCCTGCAGTATCTTCCTCTCTGGCTGATGATGGGATCGATAAGATAATGGAAATTATAATTTCGCCATGTGGAACAGATGGATCTGGAGAAGCAACGAAACAGACAATTCTTCTATATTTCAGTGCAATTTCTTAGTATGTATCTGTGTAATTTCCCTGGAGCTCAGTAGACCCGTCAGTGTCCAGCTTGCTCTCCTCCTTCACTGCACTCACAGGGTGCTTCCTCCCTTGTTCCACATACACAATGGATAAGCTTTTGGCTTTGTCCCTGTGGGGCTTTTTGATTCAGTTGAAGGGAGCCAGAACAGACACCTCCAGCGATGGCAGGGCATAGCATGTCTGTGCAGACTAAACACATGCTCTGCTGGAGTCATCTTTGCTTTAACTGATCAAACAGCTCAGAGGATGTAAGGCTGCTTATGAAGACAATATAACTTCAATACATGTATCAGTCACTTTGTTCAGATACAACGATGCATGTTGATGTTGTTGGCAGTCCAACTGATGTCACATAAGTTCTTAAAGCATTTTCTCAGTTATTTAAAATTTAATATGGCGAGGTTATTCAAAAGCACTAAAGTTAAAGGGGCAATATGAAGTAATTGAGCATGCAAAAATGAGCACTGCTGTCCAAATAGCGAGTTGGAGTCAGAGACTGTATATTAAATAGGTTGAAATCCTATCTGCTATACAATCTATGGTTGAAGCAAGTTGTTCACCTCCAACTCCTCCCTCCCAGACTCAGGGAAGCTCAGGCGGGCTGCAGGAACACCGCAGGAGTGCAAGACATGCACTACATTGTAGATTGATAATAACAAGCAACAACGAGTCCTACACAGTAAGTTGATCAGCTGTTTATAACCGTCAGTTGTCTGTCAGTGTTAAGTTGAGCCTGTTATCCTGAAAACAAAAGCCCACTGCTCCGAAAATACACACTCTTGAGTTGAAGTTCAGTGACTGCCTGTCTCACTGCCTGCCAGACTGCATTAATATTTTTCTCAGTTTATCTGTTATATTCATCTGCTGTTTCTACAAGATTATGAATTATTTCTTATGACTCATAAACAGACACACTCAGTATTAATTTGAACTGAAACAGGCAAACAAAAGCAATTTTTCCAGCCTAGAATAGAAATTTCAAAGGGGCTGTAGCGTTGTTGTCAGAGAATCAAGTATTTTCTGATTTTTTACAGTAAATGTATTGCAGATTTCTCCTTTAAACTTCAACTCCTACAAGGGACTCTATAGTATTTACTGCTGTGCTAGAAAACTGTCAACTTAGTGTGTGCAGTCAATGTATTTATGTGCAGTAATACCTTTTTACTGTGCTGCCTTTGAAATAAGAAAAATGAAAGAAGGGAAACAACAGCTACAACATGAAAAACAGCTTTAAGAAATCAGTCTTAATACAGCAATAAATTGCAGTGGCTCTCAAAGCGAAATGAAAAAAAGGCACAGGTTTGAAATTCCCCAGCTTGTTTGTCTGGCTGAGCGGCCTTAATTTGGTTGTATCGCATTTATGCCTCGTGGTTGATACTGAGCGAGATGAATCATTGTAAAATATGAGCCAGATCAACCGCTTGTTTCCTGGAGGTAAAAGCATGTAAGACCGCTGGTAAATACACCCAGAAGAGAGCATATCCTCGGAGACAAAGAGGAGTAAAAGCAAGAGAAAATGATACAGAGGTTTGGGGTAAGAGGATGCTCCATGTTCCTGTCAGCTTTTTTGTTTTCTGATATGATATTATGTGTTTGTGTGATTTTATGGTCATCAGGATTTTAAATTGCGTTTATTTAGTGGTGAAAGGAAGGAACTATTATTGAAAATTAATAAAGCAATGCAACATTTTTGGATTTCTTAATGTTATTTTGTACAGTATGTGATTAGCTATCTTTAGGACCTCACATTTAGCCAGTGTTAATCTCCTGCCTGTCATCTAGATCATCTAAAAGTGCTGAGAGGGTGACCCCCCTATCCACAGTGTCTGAAATCAGAGCAAGATCTTTGCAGTTGTAGCACATTTCTGGGGCCAGCTAATACCCTGAGTACAATCTGCTGGTTTCTGATAATGGCTTGTAAAATCTTTCATCTTGACATAAGCTGGCATATGCTGAGTGGCTCCACATGTTTATCTTAAAGCAACAAAAGCGAGGCCAAAACATGTAAGGTAATCACTTCAAAGACCTATATGCTTGACTGCGGCATTAGATCCTGTTTTCTTTCTAATCAGCCGTTGACCGTGTTTACCAGGCATTATGTGCATGTGAAATTAGTTTACAAGATGTTGCTACAGTATGGTGGGAGAAGCAAATTGGGTCTTTGCTCCTGAGAAATGTTGTGGAAGAAAATAAGCATTGTAAAGCGAGCCCTAAATTAGTCCAACCTTTGATGACCTAATCTTGAATAACCAGCTGAACACAGGCAGGAGTAATGACATGGAGATGACAAAACCTATCCGTAACGTATCAATTATTTTACGCACCACACCCAAATGAAGGCGAGGCAGAATGCTAGCGTGGAAGTCTTTGCTTTCATCTTTGGACGCCCTAAAATGTATGTAGTTAATCTTAAAAATGTTCCCGCTTGCATCTTTCATCGAGGGGGCAGCTGAGGATCAAGCTACGAACCCTCTAATGAAATCTTTGCTTACCAGGCTTTGGTTTGGATTAGGGATGCACCTGAATCCACATGCTTCATCAGGAAAGCACAAATAATACGATGGAAATAGATATTTCTTCTATCACAATTTGCTCATTAATTTTTGGAAAAAGTCAGCTCCATGATTACCTTGACATAATTAAAAAAAGGCTGGATCTTTCTGAATCAGTCACTGATTTAACGCACCGAGATTATTCTCTTCAACTGAGTGATGTTTTTATATATTTGCAAGGGTGGATATCAGATTTCTCTGTTGGGAGGTTGCCAACATTCAGAAAAAAAATTCAAGAGCAAATCCTGAAGGGGACATCATAGGTGGTCTCAAAGTACTGTTGTGTTAATATGTATAGAATAGTAATAATAATATAACCATCAACAAAACAAAGTATTTTGGCATGAAATACCCTGCAGTGCAATGGTTGGTGTTGAGCTTCAGACAGTTCATAAAACTTAGTTTAGCTAAAAATAAAATGAGAGATAGAGACAGATGAAAAGTACAGTATGTGGAAATATTTTTTAGAATTAATTTTATGGTGATATTAAATCTGTTCAATGCTTTGTAGGGGTAGCAAACGCATTGCCAATGAATATTAGCTTAGAAAATAAAATATTTGCCCTATGTAATGTGACTTCTGGTATAAACCAGGCCCACTTTGGGTCTTCTATCTGAATACAGACACACAGACAGATAATTTTGTTAGCTGAACAGATACAGATACAGATAATGATATCTCTGTGGAGCTTTGGCCCGGATGAAAATTATACCATTCCAGGAAAAATGTAACACAACCAGTGTCTCAAAAACAAGCCTTTCTTTGCTGTAGCTCTTTGGTAAAGTTCACATGAAGAGAGCGAGGGACGAAAGACAGACAAATGTGACAGGGCATGAACCTCCCCTGTTGAGTAATGAAATTAAATGACAGCTCTTGAATGAGGAAGGGATGCTGAGAGAGGGAGAGCACAGGAGAGAGGAGTGGGGGGATTTTGTCCAGCCAGGAAATTGAAGCCATCACAAGCAAATTGAGTTCAGGTCCTTTTGGTGGGCAAGAGCAGACCAATCAATTTGGCCTACTACTCAGTGCCTGTCAGCCTCACAGAAGGACACCTTGGCATCCAATAATAGGAGCACAGTAAACAACTGAAGCCCTGGCTCAGTTAGTCTCACCTAACAGCTAGCTATCCATAGTAATTTTTCCTCAGGGGAAACAAATATATGACAGTCGTGTGCATCGTTCTCGCATGAGCAAAAGAAATTGTTTCACTGCAGCGTGTTTGTGTGGACGCTGGTTAATAGCTGCCAAGTTAAAGGTTGGACCAATTCCTCTAACTGCGGTGTCTGTTCGTGCCATGATTGAAGAGAACAATGCTTGTCACGAGATGAAAAAACATAATCTTTCATCTTCCCGCACTCCTCTAAGGACACGAATAAGGTAAATGAAAACAAGACACAATCTCTGACAGTAAATCCTATCAAGTCTCTCTAGGTTGGAACCACATTTTAATGAGCCTTGTTTGGCCTTTCCCTTTTGCTAATCTTTGGACAGTGACACAACATTCTTGCTAATTATCTCGATTACACAGCAGGAACGCACTACATCACAGTTCTGAGGCAACAGTCGACGAGGGGTGGAATCATACAACCCCAAAGGCCTAATTATCTCTGTTGGTTCCCAATTAATCCATTAAGTTGTTTTGGCTCAGCTGCAAGACCTGAGGCACCATGTTATATACCAATACGTTGCACCATCACACAGCCGTGTTACGTGAGCTTTTGTTTTGCAGGAATTCGCTGTTAATACATGGAATTCTCAGCCCTTTCTTTTACCTTCAACGTGACTTAACTGACAGATCCAGGAATTTGTGATGAGTTAATTTAACACCCTTTCCACAGAATGTTCTCAGTCAATTAAGTAAACATTTACAGGAATCCAGAATAACCTACATTAAAATTTAAAGGAGAAATACATCATATATTTACTGTACAAAATCATAATGGAACGTGATATGTTGAAATACCGGCTTCTCACAGCGACAGCTACAGCCAGAATATTCTCTTTTGAAATTTCCATTCTGGGCTAGATCCACTATTTTTGTTTGCCAATTTCATGTGTATCAGAGTTAAAATTAAATCCTGAATGTTTGCTGATTTTATTTGTGTCTGTTTATGAGTCATAAGAAATCATCAATAAACATTTTGAAGGAGTGGATATTTATAACAAAATAACAACAAACAACAAAATGTTAATGGAGTCTGGCAGGCAGTAAAGAAGGCAGTCTATTTCCTGAACTCTCTGAACTCGGGCGGATTTTTTTTTGTTCTGGAGCCTGGTGGTATGGAAGCAGATACTTCTGTATCTCTTGCCACCTCTCTTCATATGTCTGTATCTCTGTTGTGGACATTGCCTCTTAGTGTCCTCCTGCAGCAGCACTGCTCGGGTAGCTTTGCCTCATCTTTCAACAGCCTGTACACCAAACTGAGCCTGTGTTTATATGAGCGGGCTACTATCTTCCTGAATCTTTTTTTTGTTAGATTTTTTGCAGAAACAAAGCAAAACAAAACAAAACAAAAACTTTCTTGACCCTAAGTTTCTCTTGTAGCTTGGTGCCTAAGGCAATTGCCAACCTTTGCCTAATGGTAAGCCCCTCCCATAACTGAACTCCCAACTCCAGAGTGTGCTTTTTCAGAGCACTTGGCTTTTGTTTTCATGATAATGGTCTTAGCTTAACACTGACAGACAATTGACAGTTATAAACAGCTGATCATCAATTTATGGTGGAGGACTTGTCGTCCCTTGTCAGTGTCAAATTATAATGTTGTGCTTGCCTTTCACTCCTGTTCTCTGTCCATGCAGCCTGCAGACAGCTTGCATGAGCTTTGAGGAGAGGGCAGGAGAAACAACTAGCTTTCAGCATAGATTGTGTTTTAGAAAAAGATTCAGCCTATTTCATATACTGTTTATGGCTCCCACTCACTATTTGGACTGCAGTACTCTTTTTTGAACGCTAGGGTCTTACATTTTTTTCCTGTAAAGACTCAACAGTTCTGCAAAATGCCACTGCAAACCCTTTCATTCCCATTTTGGAACCTTGTGCGTCTTTATAGCCTCTCAGCTTCCTGCCTCTACTGGCTTACTATGATGAAGTTGCCGGGCTTACCATATGTAAAACTGCACTGATGGTATTGATGGCTCGCAAAGCAGTCAATAATCGTTTATGTGATAAGCCAGTGGACTTGTGGGGGAGGCTGAGAAAAGGCTTCAGGGCCAAGACGGGTTATGAGATTCATGGTGATACAGGCTGTAGACATTAAGCTTGTTTACACACTGCCAGTGAGCCATTGGAGTCGCTCTTGTGAATGATTGTTTGAATATTGCAGCTGTCCCTTTAAACTAATATTGCGACTTTCATCCTACGTCTTTTTTTTTTCCTCTCTTGGTCCTGTCTGTCATCCCCATTTTCCTCACACTAATATCGTCTTTCTCCTCTTGCTATTCTGTCATAAATTGGTAACAAGGGATGGTGAGAGGAAAAACCAATATACATGGCTTTTTTATGTGACAGCAGTGCCTGTGTCCCAGTTGGAAGATTATTTGGCAGCTTGTAAGAGGGTCCCAAGTGAGCACATGCAAATTTGCAAACACTTATATATACCAGTTGTTCTTATTCTGTGCCATTTAGTTCTCTTTTATATGGATGGGGAATGGAGGTACCCATCTTTACAAAAACAGCTGAGCTCGTGTTACAGCTTATGTAACTCTCAGACATCCTTGTTTTTCTCTCTCTAGGGATTTTATTACTAGATGTGTAATAAGTTATTGCTCCAGGATATTCTTCAACAGCAAACATTATTTTGAGCGTACATCCATGACTGGGAAAGCACATCTTTGTGCCAAACTGAAAACATTACTGAGACGGAATGACACCTTCATATTATGGGGGTGTGTGACAAGCCTGCAGCCTTAACCAGAAATGCTGCATCTGACATATTCTGATTGTGGGATTTCTTAGCATTAAGTGACAGGGTTTAAATGGGTTCTTTTACTTTGTGATACAGGTAAACGTATGAATATTTAACTGTCACACTAAAATGATTTTTTTTATGCCATGCTAGCAATCTGATTTCTGATTCTAACTGCTGGATGAGTGCTGGAAGCTGCCTGTCCTTAGATGTGCTATTATTCCTGCTCCATTACACCTTCCAAAATCCTGCTATATAAATTGACTCAGTCAGCTATTTCAGTTACAATGGGGGAAACCATGCTATTTTAGGATTTTGGCCCCAGGAAGCTCCACAGTTTGGATACAATACCAGTTTGCCCTGTTTTTCACACTTTGCACAATGCATAGTCTATATATGCAACACATCAGTATGTTAATAGATTTTAATCTGCATTCTACAATTAGCAATACCTTTTCTTGCAATAAGGTATTTACACTCAAGGGACAGTCATGTATGTAGGAGCACTGAGTGGACAGAATGTAAGCATGCTCAGTTTTATTTGACCCTGTCCAAACAGAGAAACAATACCCAGAGAGACAACCTGAATGAACTGTGATATTATATATTATAATTAAAAATACTCTAGACTTCTCCATCTTCACTATATTTAGTAGTCATTAAGAAAATTGCAGTTTCCCTTAAATAATAATGAATTTTATTAAAACTATGATGAGTCAAAATAGAACGTGCTTTGTGTTTTATAGAGCTGCAACAATTAATTGATTATTAAATTTGACTATTAAATAATCACCAACTATTTTGATAATCGATAATTCATTTTGAGTCATTTTTTAAGAAAGAGATGGTAAAAGTCAAGCGCTTTTTGTATTTTCTTGCAAATGGCAAGGTTTTTTGGCATGGTATGGATAGAATAATGTACTTATTATCTGTAGTTTATAGGAATGCAGACAAGCAATTTTCGCCTGTTCAGCTGAAATCTTGACCACTGGGCAAAGGAGGCCTTTAGGCTGTTGAGTTGACGGCAACAGAGATGGAGCAAGGCTGCACACAGATGATCTGTCGTCCTCATTTACAAAGCTTCACTGACACTGCCTATTACTGCAATTCCTTGTTTGTCCCCGCTGGCTTGTGTCACCCTTACTGTACTATGTAACTATCAGACCTGACTTGACCCATCAAAAACATGATTAAGCGAGCCTCCTCCCTAAAATTCAAAGATTTAAAAGGAACATGCTTCTGTTTGTGCTGAAAAACAGCACAAAATGTGACAAACTGTACAGATTGCTAATTTAAATTATTCAAAGGTGATTTATAACTGAAGGTAGCCTAAAACTTTAAAAAGCTGTAGAGATTAGTATGTCAATGGGGATGGTGGCTGTAGAAGATCAGCAGTTGAGCACATCAATCTACCTGCCCAACCTGACCACCAGAATAAAAGGCATGGCCGTCACAGGCAGGCCTTTCTCCCGCTGTGGGAAATCAGGGCATCTTGCCTCAGGCTGCTGGTGTAAGTACTTAGACTACAGAAGCTGTGGCTGAGCGGGTCACAAAAGAACTGCATAGAGAAGGAGAAAGGTGACCAAGGAAATAAAAAAAAAAATAAAAAGATGGAACATGAACAGGAAGAACAAAGTTCTGTTTTATCCATATCACACAGTCCTGACCAATACTCGGTAATACCTGTGTCCTTTAGTGTTGTTCATATTTTACTGGAACATAAGAAGAAGTCAACATTGCTCCCACTGTACATTATTTAAAGGGACCATCCTGTGCAGCGAGGCCAGAAATGGTGGGGAGGCTTCAGTTGAGCTGACAGTAGAAACAGTGGTTCTCTACGGGAGATCTCAAAAAAGCCTTGCAATTGTTCAGTGTAGAACCAAGCAGCATGGAAATGTTGTATATTTAAAGCCAACTGTCAAACCAGGAAGCAGCATCGCAGTTTAGTGATTGAACCAATGATGTCAAACCAAGAGGCGAAGATGGAGCACCACAGATTCCTAAGATAAGAGTGTGTCGTTTTAGTTGTTGTCTATTTTCAGCAAACCAGTGGGATCTTGTTCTTGAGTTTTTGCTCAGTGAGACGAGTCAGTTAATTGGTTCAGGTGAAATTCTGGTCAGGTTGTACAGTTTGAAAGAGTTTTGGACCAAGAGGTGACTGAGGTCTCATCTGACCTTGGATTGCATGTAGAAGTGATGAAGGACAACTGTACTTTTCTTTTTCGCAACCAGAGCATGTGCAGTACAGACAAAAGCATGCAGCTGGTGGGCGATGTACTCTGACTTGGGTGGGGCTTGCTTTGGTTCATCTGTTCAGCAATAAATGATGGCAGCCTGTTTGCAATCTTGCTTGTGTTACAGTTTAAAAGTTGTCACGTTTCTGAAAACATTTCAGGCGAGAAATAGGCAATGTCGTAACAGAATCTTGACACATATTTGACACGGACTAGTTTTACAGTTTGATCTGAGATTTGGGAGGCTCTGTTGGAAACTACAAACTGGTTATGTCTACAGGGGAACCCCAGACCCGTGAAAGATCTTGCGAGACCCCAAACCATGATCTTTCCCCAACGGTAACCAGGTGATTTTTGTCAAATCTCAGAAGTTTTTCAAATCAAAGATTTGCTTCTAGACGTGACGCAGCAGCCTGGTTGTGTTCTTTCTCATATTATAGCTAATCAGTCACTAAATTATGTTTCTAAGACATTTTGAGCAAGAAATAGACAATGTAGTGACAGAATCTTGATATATACTTGACCAGTTCTGTCTAGTTTGACAGTTTGATCTGAGTTTCATGGGCCCTGTGTGTTGCCCTGGATGGACTCTCTAAGAATGACCCTTCAATTGTACAGTGACCCTGCCATAAAGTATACCCTGTTTTATTGTCTGTTCTACTCTTGATGGGACCATAATTTCCAAAATGAACATCATGCTACATTGAAGAAGACTTAAAACTAGTGATTGAGATCATAAATTCATCAGAAAACTGTCAACTAATTTCATAAATCAAGTGAGAAGTAGGGTAATTTTGTCATAAGAGCGCATACAGACTTCTTTTTGCAACCAGTGGAGTCGCCCTCTGCTGGCCATTAGAAAGAATATAGCTTCAAGGCACTTCTGCATTGGCTGTATTTTTCAGACTCAGAGGCTCTGTTCACTATTTAATATACTGGATATGGATGAACCAATTTCCCAGGAACAGCCCCTGTGTGTGTTGGAACTGTGGGTCAGGTGATGCTCATCAGACACTAATGTGTTTGAATTATGATCATGGAGGGATAATAGACACTTTCAACCTTCATGCTAGTAGGCAGCAGTTTTTGTTGCCATGAATGAGCCACTATACTTTGGTATTCCATGTTTTTACACATCCATGGGATGAGTGATAAAACGTGTACTACACTGTTCATGAGTGCTGCCTGTTTCCTCCTACTGCTGCATTTATCCAGACCCAGAAAGATACTGTTTGCATCATATTATTTTAAACACGTTGTGCAAAAGGCAAAGAGGGGATCTTCACATTTCTGTCACTGTTTTCAAATATATACTAAAAACAGGTCAAAGAAAGCTATCCTTTCAGTCTTTGAGTGGTCTTTGGTTTTGTTCATGTTTCTGATATGCCAAGTAGTGAGGTCAGAGCTGGGGAAAGTAGACTGGTGTTGAAAACAAAACAGAAATAGTGTGTTGAAGTGAATTTGTGTTTGTGAGGAACAAGTCAAAGATGTACCCAGGTTAACACCCTGCTAGTAGGCCAGCTTATCTCAGCAAAGCAGTGGTGGTGGTTTAACATCTAGGGAAACAATCAAACACAGAAATGCGTTACTCTGAGTTGAATAAGCTGCTTTTTGACTTAATATGTTTAACTGTGTCATGCTTTTGAGGAAATTGTTAGAAATAATGCTTTTGTTTTGACAACATCACAACAGCCTTACTTGTGTACAAACTGAGTTATTTTAGCACCGTTTGGAAAACAATTATTGAGAAAACAATTTAATTATTTTGTGAATGTTGTATAATATTGGTCTTGTGTTGGTCAGGAAATTCATTCCATGTTTTAAATTCAAAGAAAGGCCTAACAAAGGATCTTGATGGGAGCCATCAAGATGAACATTCTCCTTTCTGTAGCCTCCCTCACAAAACAAATAATGTATGGACCCCCACATGGCAGAAAATGTCTTTTGGTCCATTAATATTCATTCCTTTTTAATCTCTGTGTCTCTCATGTACTCTTGTTTGTTCCCTCTGTTGATCATGTGCAAATCTAGTCTCCATTGTGCTGCATGTTCACAGTAATGGTAAAAGTAAAAGACGTCGTCTCTAGAAATTCAACAATGCTGAAAATTGCCCCTCTGCTACTGTACATAAACATATATAATGCTGCTTTGGTCTACATTTTGGCTGAATGGTTTTCCATCAGGGAAAAAAAAAAACAGAAACGCACAAACAGGAAGAGAGAAGTGTTCCTTTTCTGTCACAGTCTCCCAAAATGCAAACGGGCAGGCGATCACATACAAACAAAAACAAATTATGCAGTGCGACACACTATCCAGCACTGTGCATTATGCTGGCGCCTTGCTTTCACTAGAAACTATTTGAGGGAAATTGCTGGCTGCTTGGCAACAAAACAAATGGAAAAAGGTCTGGGTGATTCTTATTTTCCAGATGATTAGTTGCATCAGAAATAATTGTTGGTAAGATCATTGACCATAAAATTAATTATTAAGGCTTGAGTTTAATTGTATTTCCTTCACTGTGACTGTCCTGTTGGAAAAAGTTACTTTCTAATTTCCTGATGGGTGAAATGGCAAAACAGCAGGTGTGACTACCTGATGTTTTACAAATCTAAGGTGATATGATACAATCAGGATTCATGTGAAGCAGCTCTGGTTGTCGACAGTAATGGATACATTCTAAGAAAAGGGCTGTGTCATACAGTAAAGGCTATGGATTTATATGACACATCTATACACATTAAAGGTCTAGGCTGTAGATTTTAGGGGACAGAACATGGCAGAAATTGAATATAAGATTTGAAAGTATGTTTTCATTAGTGTATAATTACCTGAAAACAAGAATTGTTGTGTTTTTGTTACATTAGAAGGAGCCCTTTTATCTACAACTGTTTTCCCAAAAAACAATATGTGGACTCATACAAACATAATCTCTCTCAATCATCATACACAACCCACGAGAAGTGTGTGGCTGTGCCTGCATCTGCAGAGACCCAACCTCTGCCTGACTTTTCTTATTTTCTCATGATTTTTCTGTCCCTAGGGGTGCTTTACCAATCCAGAATGTCAGTATTTGACATTGTGGAAATGAAACTCAACAAGCAGCCATCTTTCTTTTGCATTTTAACAAACAGCAACTGACAAACCCTATTTATTCTGTCTTAAAGTGCTGGAAAATATATATGCACACATGCATTGATGTATGTGTGAAGGGTTAATTTGCAAAAGAATGAAAATGCCATTCTGTAATATGGAATATTTTTGCTATGGCTGCACAATTAATCAAAATTGAATCAGAATTGCAAGATGGCTTTCTGCAATTTTCAAATTGCAGAAGGTGCAATATTTGCTAAAGGCAAATTGTGTGTCAAAAAACTTTTAAATTCGGTGCAGATTCCTGCAAAAAGTCATTTAAGCATGTTTTCAATCAAATAAGAATCATTATCTCTATTATTGCAAATCATATTGCAGTTGTGATATCAGTCAAAATAGTCACATTTAGCTGTTTTTTTCAAAATTGTTCAGCCCTAATTTCTGCGTTAACATGCCTAAAAACGCAAGACATTGTGTATATTATATTTATTGAGTTGTGTGCTTACTTCATCCCAAATGTTTCCAACAAAGTCAAATACAGAGAAATCCATGATTTATTTAAAGTAATGGTGCACTTCCTGCTAGCTATTTGCTATTTGCTACAACTTGCGGAAAAACAGGATATATTGAATATATCAGAGCGTGATTAGGTAAGTTGATGAACGTGACTAAACATGATATGAATAAAACTTACATTACCTCGTCCGTGAACATAATTTCTACGTGAGTCATTGCAGATAGATTTTCATCAGCTATGGTGGTTGTGAAAAAGTGAAGACAACAACTCCCATGATCCCATGCTACTTGTCTTTTGTTACTGTTTTGAGGTCAGAGAGACCCCTTACATATTGTGCATTTAAAGTGAATACCCCAACACCTGAGTGCACAATTAAAAAAAACAAAAAAAACATACTTTAGGATTAAATAATAAATAAATAAATAAATATCTTATCAAACCATCCTAACACCAGCTTGATCGGTTAAAAGAAACAAACAAAAAAACCTAATTTAGGAATGTAAAATCAAATATATCTGTTCATTAGGTGTTTATTTCTTTTTGCTAGTATGTGGATCTTTTTATAGAATACCTTTTCTCACCTGCATTTCAAGTAAAAAATGTGTGAAATCCACACATTGTGCATATCACTTATTAGAGTATGTTTTTATGGTTGATGTTGGCCAGTTACCCAGGCATGTAGTCTTTTGGCAGTAGAATCTTGACACATTTAATCAGCCTTGTATCAAATTGTTTTAAATTCACCCCAGACCCTTTTCTTATTGCCAAAAACATCTCACAATTACAGATTTAAACCAGAGGCAAGCACAGACATTTTATGGTACGCTCATTCAATTAAAAATGCTAATTGCGCCCAATTTTCACACCCACTCATGTCACTTTATAGTATATCCTTACATCTTTTGAACACACAGTGTATGCATCTCTCACAAGCAAACCACAAGTATACATTGTGGGTGTGTTTTAAGTATGTACCTGTATGCAAAACTGTGCAGATGTGAATATGCAGCAAATACAGATCATGAACAGTTTGCACATATGAGTGCATGAACAATACCAAACTACACTTAAACCATTGTGAAACATACAAAAACCATCTCTTCAGTAGACATTCTACATCTTCCATCAGTATACACTGGCACAAGTATGTCTGGTGTGCATGCCAATGTAACACCATCACGGCTGGCACATACTGTAAGTCTGGGGTGTCGATAGTGATATTTGACAGCACTGTCAACACCTTGCCATGGTGCTTCAGCATCAAACATCACTTCTGTTGTGTTGTCACATTCTTCCCATTATCAAGTGACATAAACATCTGCTGCTTCTGGGTGTGGTTAGTTGCCTTGTTAAGTGATTTAGCAAAATTAGAAATTACAAAATGTCCTTCTCCCCTTATTATTTAAGAGACGATTTAATTCTGTTATAGTGGAACATTTTTATTAGTGTGTCTAAAATTCAGCAAAGGCTTTTCAATTAATTTCTGGCCATAACTTAAGAATGCTGGTTAGAGGAGTGAGAGATACTGCCGTGCATCGCCTTTTATTATTTCATTGTCTTTAAACAGCAGCTACCATGCATACAGATTCTCCTTAAGCTGCAGTATCAGACTAATCAGTTGTTGTCCATGTCATTAGGTTTTAGCACTTTGTAGCACTTCACTCATTTTCCAGTCAGTTGGATTCAGCTTTTAAATGAGAGATTGCGATAATGTAGAAGCTTATGAATTTAACGTGTGGATTAGTTGCATATTTCCAACCTAAATTTATTAGATTAACACCCTCGTAATACCGTATTTCCATTAGGAGACAAAGAAATAAAATCCAATTTAATGTTAACAGGGATAAGCAAAGAGAAAGGAAAGTGCTATGACACATAAAAAGAAGAAACAACAGCTGAAACAGCTAAGAAAGTTGGTCAGATTTTGGCAGAGCTGAAAATCCTCCACTCACATCGCTTTGTGTCTATGTGGATGTGACAAGACAGACACAATCAAGTCTTTACAAAGGTGATAATATAAAAATATACTATTTTAGCCATGGGAGGCAGCTGTTTTTTGTGAAAAAGTTTTCATAAACACACCGTACACTCCCTGTCCAACACCAAATGGCAAACAGATAAAATTGGTGACTCATTGCTAGATATAGTGGCGCATTTAAAAGGCCAAAACAGAGCTAAAAGGAAAGTTAAGATTGGATTAACTTTCACCTGTGCCATCATATTCACCATATCAACTTATAATATGCCTATGGCTGTTACTAAAGAAAATCTTGATAATTTGAGATCCTACCTACTCTTCCACCAACCGGTTGGTCAGTTGGTCAGTCGGTCAGTTGGGGTGGGGGGAATTATTGTGGATTTAGATTTAATGCAGTTTGGTGTTGCAGGACTGATAAATGCCTTACATCAATACTGGGCCATGATACAGATATTGGATTGGATTGGTCATCTCTTCTGATTATAATAAAATAAATGTAAGTTTCAGCTCATACAAAGGTTATAATATTCTGAGCTATCCATCCGCTGTTAACATTGATGAAACAAACAAAAATAAACAAAGAAAGTCCAATTTTCTGGTTGTTTGCTGTTGTGGAAATAAACAAGAACACTCTCACAGTGCTTATATTTTTTCAGAGAGTGCCATAAAAAAAAAAAAAAAAAAAAAAAGAATTGAGAAATTTAGATCACCGGTTGCCAAAGTCAACCAGACCTCCCTGCTGCATTGATTTACATTTGATCTCTCAAAGCTGGATAATCATGGCTGTGTAAATAGCCATTATTTCCACAGGATAAACAGAGATCCAACTAAACAAATGTGTGCTTCTGTACCTGTTTGGTGTAATGGAATCACAAATAGGATTTCATGACAGCTAATAGGGTTGTAGGTTATTATGAATCATTGAGTACTCTGCGATTAAGCTTTGCTTTTGCATGAGCACAAATGAACGTGCGGCTTTTAAGGCAACGTGAATGTATTTTATTTATTTTGATTACCTTTTAATATTTCAAATTCATTTTATTAGTGCTGTGATACAAAGGCATGTCTCAGCAGCATTAGAAGTGTGTAAATAAAAAGCCTCCATAGTTGCACAGAACAGTGACTTCGGTGCACCCAGTCTACAGCTGAGTGCAGCACCAAGATCACATGGACTGTAACTCATAAACACATCAAGCCTCCCCATTCAGTGCTCAGGGCCTAGCCTGCTCTTCTCTGTAGTTAACTGTCTCTGAGTGTCAAATCCTTCATCCTGATGCAGGAGACACACATAGAGAAGAATTGCTGTGTCTCTCATTTTATGGCTGTGGATGTCGGCAGAGGGTAGAACCGATGAGTGAGTCAGTAGTGGTTAACTTTGTAGCTAATGCTCTGTGGCAGTTGCACAGGTTTCTTCAGCTCTGCTTAAGGCACAGAGGGAAGGTTGGTTGAACCGCTCCCGTCTCGCAGTTCTCACTCAGCCAAGTCAGGTTATTTAACAGCACACCAAAGTGAGGATGAAGAGGGCGAGGGAGATGCAGAAGGAGCGGGTGGTGAAATCCATCAGAAAAGGAAAGAGGTCACTGCAGGGTGGAGAGGAAAAAAGGGAGTAGATGAGCCTAAGATGTCCAGATGTATCCCCAGGTGGTGTTAGATGACATCAATTATAAATGGAATTTCATTCCTCTGAAGCAGTCTGTTCAGGTAAATTCTGTTTAGTTTAGTTAAAAGTGTAAAATATAAAACTATATATATCTGCCGTGCTGTATATTAAGGTTAGACATGCATGCTTAGGCAATGTATTCATTACATATTTCCAGCTGTAGGCAGCCTGTGTGTCAGACTGGGTTAGCTCAACCAGCACCACCGCCTGTTAGCTGCAGTTTAAACTCATATTCACATACTTAGAGAGCTGTTCTGAAGTATACAGAAATAATCTTCTTCCTCAAGTTTGGTGACCTATGCAGTAGAAAGTATTTTTTTATTGCCATCGCTATGATAGTTAAAGCCAGTATAATATTATATATTATTACTATAGATACTATAGCAGTATTAAAAATGGTTGCATCTACCTTATTCGGTCACAGAGTCTTTTGATTTTATAACAAAGTTTGTTTTGTGAAAAGAGAGAAATAGATGAAAAGTACAGTGTGGGGATGCAAAAATATTTAATTTCATACCAATGCTAAATAATTCTGATGCTTTGAGGGCAAAACAATGGCATTGACAGTGAATATTAGGTACAAAGTATGAATGGCTGATTTTCTGGCATAAACCACGCCCACTCCTGGTCCTCTATTCAATTACAGATACAGAAACAGATCATTTTGATGGCTGAGCAGATACAGATTCAGATAAAAATAATGACGCGCCTGTGCATCGCTATTGAATACAGCATCTAACTTCATCCCAGCTTCTTTGTTGCTGTAACAAAAAGTATATGTGCAGTATATGACTTTCTTTCAGCCCATTCATCTCATTGTACCAGGGTCGAATCCTACACACAGCTAGAGGCTACAGTTGAGAATGAATGAGCTTCACACTTTTAACATGTCCAATGGATTTCAGAAATCCTGTGTCCAGGACACAATGTTTTACAATACTGATGCATAACGCCACTATGAATGGCTGCTATTGAGTGCTTAAGTTTTGTAACTATGAATGCCTGATATTTTCCAGCAATAGCCAAAGGAAATGTTTAATCATAAGTTCAGCACGTTGGATGATGTTGCTGACTGTCCTCTCTATTCTTCTTTGTTTAAACAATATGAGATGAATCATCCACCCACAGTTTGGTTTGGGTGTGCTATAAACAGATACACAAGTTCATCCTTTGTGTTGCCTTGTTTTTTTGTTTGTTTTCACAGAGTAGCTGCTCAAGGTCATTTGCTGCCCCTTAGTGATTTATACAAGTGTCATTTCAAACAGAACTCTTAGACCTGTATTAGCAAAATGTACTTGCTTGTAGTGACAAACCCACAAAGGGTCACTCGCTTTTTTTTTAAGCTATGTGAAAACCCTTGATAAACCCACTGTACGCTACGTCTCTGACATCAAATGTCAGAAAGACAAAGTCTGCAACCAATTGATGAATCTAGTAGAGCTTTTAGAGGCTAAAAAGCCAGGTATTTCCATGGTGGAGAACAAAACTTAGCTAAAAGGAAACTGGTGATTGGAACTAACTTGATGTTCACCATATCAGTTTCATAAGGTAATATATCCTGTTTTATATCCTGTTTTGAAAAACGTCAATCAATAAATTATAGGAGATTCAATAATATAAATTTTGATTCTTGAGGTTTTATTAAACTTATCAATTATATATTAGGTTTTTCAAAGGAAATGGATGTTTATTGCCTTTAGATCAACATTTTTTAAATATTTTGATGACTGAGTGCCAATTTAAGGAGCCAGTATATGATTGAGCGCCATTAGGACCATTGTAGGATTTCTGATTGGTCTCATACAGGCATTTAACAGTAAAGGTGTGCTAAGTGATTCTGGAGAAAGATGATTTATTGTTGAGTCTCATCCCCAGGTTGTCTAATACTTTGGGGAATGAGACTCAACAATCAGCCGTCTTTCTGACCTGCAATTGGTCAAAGTCTTCTATGACAGACTGCTAGATTTTCTAAAGCCTGAAAATTGAGCCAAGAGGAGAAGCAGCAGTCTAGTTTTCTATCAGACCACTTGCTTTTAGGTTGAACTTTTGCCCAGTGATGCCGGAGATAAACTGCCTGGCCCAGCTTAAAATTCCTTGAGCACCAAATTCAGCTGTTTGTAGATAAGGCAGATCACTTTGTCCTACAGGGTCTGACGAACTAAGAGTTGATCCATTTCTCCTGCAACCTCTTCCTCAACTATACTTTGTTTTTTAGTAGTGACTTTTTAATCAAACTTTAAATCAAACTGCTAAGTTGTCCACTGTAACATAGAGCTAGCATTGATGACAGAATGTAATCCCTGCGATATTCACGAGGTGTCACTAGTTGCCACTTTTCCCAGCAGCAGAGTAGTGTACTGAATGAAGGCTATTGAGAGAAACGGGATCGTTTAAATATAATGCACGCATTTAATTCCATGTAACGTTTGTTTTTGCACAGAATGTTTCTGAGGGCCGCCACTGGCCTGCGTTCTGAGAATCCCATCAGCGTGTTATGTGTTTCTCTGTCATTTAAATGTGATATCTCTCGCATGTCTACCGCAAATTAAGCTAAAACATAAATATTAATTTAACAAGCAACAGAAAAAAAAAACAGTGGGGAGGGGTGCTCATGCTAATGTATAGAAGTAGGATGAGGAGTTAATTAGGGAGGTGTAGACAGATGAAAAGAAAACAAATTGGACTTTGAGGGCATCAGCGAGAGGGATCTTGTCACAGCAACCTGTCACCCCCCCCGAACCCCCCCTGTCCCCACATCATCTGTGAAACATGACAGGTGAGAGTGTGAGTCTGGTGACAAACATACTGTGTGCCTGCACATGGATTTATGCTTTTTAATGAGGAAAAAAATGTCTCCTATGGGGGTTGTACAATAAATGGTTGACGGATAAATAAATAAACATGCATGCTGTATAGTGCATCCATAAATCTGCATAAGATCATTTAGCCCAGAAAGAGTCAAAATGATGGACTGTGCTGATAATCACATGCTAAGCAAGTGTTCTGTAAATGACTAGCACAGTACGCTACTGTTAGACATAACACTCGCACACACACACACACACTACATGTCCACTTTTCCAAGCTTGCAATTTGGGAAATGGGTCAGATGTGACACAGATTTATGTATCTTTGTGTTTGTGTGTGTTTGTGGTGAACCAGAGAGCGCAGGAGTGACTGATCGGGCTTCATTGTGGATGTGGCAGAATGCAGATGTTTCTCAGAACTGCCTGCCTATGATTTAATGATGAAAAGCAGAAGGCAGCAGACTTAGACTCTGGAGAGGCAGCAGGAGCAGACTACGTCAATATTAGAGTCAGAATCAAAGACGGGGGAGATTGTGATTTATTTGTCACTTTTTATTTGAGTGTTGCTTACAGAAACAAGTTTTGGGAGCTTGTTTTATCTCTGCATCTTTCATCTTTTTTAAGCTGTTTGAAAAGCTTGTTTTCGACTGTGTTTATGTCATCAAAAATCGAGCCCCTGCCTGCCTGAGATTGTAATGTATCTTATGGATGATCCCAAAGGAAATCCGAATGTTATGTTGACAGGAGGCAGTGTCTATCATCTGCTAATGTCTCACTTGATTTGATGTTTTATGGAATGTTGCAGCTTGTCGGGATTGTGGATGAAAACTGCGGGGAATAGAGTATGACACAGAAATGTACTTTTCCAAAAAACACGGAAAATCATCAAAAAAAAGGACATCCATCATTCTCTTTAAGGGTTAATAGCATGAAATGAGACTCAGCCTTGTCGTTTTTGTTGTTTCAGCAAGTGTTGAAGAACAGCAATAGCAGTGCAAAGGTGTGAGACGGAGAGGGAATGACAGAGAGAGAAAAATCAATCAGCATGACCAGTGGAACAAAGACGATCACGTTTGTGGCCTTTTATTGATGAAAAATGTATTTTCCAAGGTGGCCAGCAGATGGCACAGCACCTTTGGTCTCTAAGGGAAGGAGGAGGAAGAGTGTGAGAGCAGGCAGGGCTGAGACAGAGAGAGAGATCTTTTTGTGAGTTTTGTTTTCCTGGTTGACTGATCTCCCTCAGTGGTCTGATTGTGAGAACGGACTCGTGGGAAGTGTTCTCTCACCGCAGGTGTCAGACTGCTGTTAGATAAGATTATTTGTGGGGGTGAGGAGGTTGCATTATTTTGTGCGTATGTGTGTCTGTGTGTGTGTGCGTGCACATCCGCCCAGTGTGCGCTTCTTCTCATTAAACGTCTGCCTGATAGAAACGTAGTGTTATATTGTGTTCATTTGGAACACAATTCAACACAGAAGTTGTTTTTGACTTGCACACTGTGCTCCATATGGTCACACTCAGGAGGAGGAAGACAGGGAAGCGGAGAGGAAGCTCGTGCTCCGAGTCCTAAGCCCTATCCCTATTTGTTCTCTGTCACATAAAACCAAAGTTCTATCAGTTTTGTGTTCTGCTACTCTGCATTGATTCTTTATTTTTCGCCCATCGACTGTGAGATGTTGCATGAAGTGCAGCAATGTCGAAACACTTCATAATACCTTGAATCAGGAATTTAATAGTTCTTAATAATTAAAAAGCAAACGTTAGTCAAGTCTCATCAGCTTTATTTATGTAGCAGATTTGCTTCAAAATAAAAAAAAACATCATAAATGACAAAAACACATAAAATAACATATAAGGTTAGTCTGTCAAATAAAACCAAAGTTGTATTAGTTTTGTGTTCTATGGCACCGAGTCTTTTCTCTGCAGTGATTCTTTATATTTCACCCACTGACTATGATTTTCAACATAGGTGTTGCATGAAGTGCTACAGCACAGTGTTAAAACACTTCACAATACTTAGAGACTTAGCGATATCATGATAACAGTATATCACTTTAAGGGTGACTAACCTGTTACTCTTACCATCTGGTTAAATGATTGCTTCCTGATTGCAGACGTTGCTTAAAAAACAATTAAAATCTCAAACTCAATTTGAATCAGGTGTTTGGTGGTCCACGGTAATTACAATGCAAACTTTATTTAGTAAATTTCATGTGACAGCTTTAGATTCAATGTGCTTCAAATTAAAAGGAAATATACATCATATGTGACAAAAAAATAAAATAACATGTAAGATTATATGTCACCCACTAACTGTGACTTTCAACAGAGGAGTTGCATGAAGTGCTACAGTAGCACAGCACAGCGTTAAAACACGTAATAATACTTATCAGGGTAACAGTATATCACTTTAAGGTGATTAAACACTTTATGTATCTGTTACTTTTAGCTACTGCCTTATTGATTGCTCCCTGATTGGCGACTTTGCTTAAAAAGCTCAGTTTTCAAGCTTATTTTGAATCATGTAATTGGTCCTAAATAATTAAACTGCTAACTTTAGTCAAATCAGGTCAACTTTACGTATATAGTATATTTCATACGACAGGTGCAGACCCACTGTGCTTCAAAATAAAGAAAACTACTCCATGCTTTGTAAAATCATATAAGATAACATGTTTTGTGTTCTGTGGGACACACAGTGGTTCTTTGTGTTTCACCCTCTGACTGTAATTTTCAGCAGAGGTGTTGCATCAAGTGCTCCAGCAGCACAGTGTTGAAACACTTATATATCACAAAACTTGGTGATATAATCATAATGCTATATCACTTCAGGGGTGACTAATCTGTTACTTCTACCATCAGGCTAAACTGTTGCTCAATGATCAGAGTCACCGTAGTTTTGCATTTTTCATTGTTTTTGTTTTCATTTTCAGTTTATTTTAGTTGAGTGGGTTTGCTTGGTTCAGTTTAGTATTAATTATTTAAAAATGTTTAGTTTCAGTATGTTTTTATTATATTATGAGGGTATTTGTCAGGGATATAAACACAACATTGTTGACTCGGTCATGTAAAAATCCATGTCAGTAAACGTGCCAGTGTCTCCTCATGTTCGGTGTTGACAAATTTGACCAAATTGGCAATAGCATTTTCAGGATATCTTTATTTTATTGTAGTCAGTTTTGTAAGTGCACAATACCATTTCAGTTATTTTTTTATTTTTGTTTTAGTAATCCATCCATCTCAGACTTCAGACTTTGCTTAGAAAAAATCAACCTTAGTTTGAATTTAGTCAATTAAAATAATTCAAAAAATTAATTAAAATGACAAACTTTATTCAAGGCAGTTTTATTTATATAGCACATTTCATACAACAGACTCAGTGTGCTTCATAATAAATGCAAAAAATACATCATGCACGACAAAAATATGTTGGATAAGATACATTTTTGAAAAATACATGATAAGAGGGTTATTAATGGATCTCAAAGGGGGAATAATAACAAAGATAATACTAATTCTAAAATGAAAGTTTTGCCCGTTAACCCCACACTAACACCTAACTAAAATCTGACTGTTTGTTCATGTGGTAGAGAATTCCTGAGAGTAGGACAATAATGACTGAGGCACCATAAGCTGATTTAGAATTTATTCTTAGTGTAGTGAGGAGACCTTTACTTGATGATGTCAGGGATGTGTTCAGTGTGTATCCACTGAGTCAACAACATAGAAAGAGGCTAAGCCACTCATTCATAAAACAATAAGAAGTGTTTTAATAATCAATTCTTTGTTTAACTGGGAGCCTGTGAAGAGAAAATAAAGTAGGAGTGAAGTGTTCTGTATTTATTACTATACTGTACTTAATTTAACAACTAACAGTTCTAATAATAATTGATAATACTCATACAGACCCATTTGAACTTTGGAGAAGACGTCGTTTTTTGGAGAAGACTAGGTTTTCTGCTAGAAACCAAAACTCTCCACCTTCACACTTTCCATTTATTGTATTTTTTTTATAAAGTTGCTACTAATGTTTCAACATTTGCCATTTAGTCCCTCCTGTCACATGTTATTTTCAGTTTGTTTAATGTTGTATCCTCTCTATGAAGACCCAAGGGCAAACGCTGTTCTTGATAATTTGCAGGCTTGCTGGAATTTAAACCTTCCAGCAGCAAAGTGCTGCTATTTGCTTTGTGTTTGTTAAAGTGAGTGTGTTTGGTCAGGCAAATTATAAAAACAAGCGGATAATAAGGGTTAGCAGGCGCGATAAGCCATAATATCTTGTAAACTGGCAGCAGGGATAGTTTAAGCCGGTCTTATGCTAATGTTACTACAAGTGACTGTCAGCAACAGAGAAATACAAATATCTTCAAACATGCTTAAACCCACAAATAAACACATGCTCAAACGCAAACAGACCACAGAACACACGCAGAACACACACAGATACACAGAGTGCATGTAATTTAAAAGCAGGCCTGTCTATTTACAGCTCGTCATGCAGTGAAATTACAGATGATGAATTATTTTGCTCGGAACAATCCAGGTTATAGTGAAAAATTTATCAAAGCAGTCTAAATCATTTTATAATTTCAGCTTGTATGCATACACAATGTTCTTACATTAAACCTGTTCTCCTCTGGCCAAACAAAACCTGGAATAAATCTTTCAAAAGATTTCACTTCAAGGTCCTACTAGTCCTGTAGTGTTTGACAGCACGCACTGAAACCATTAACCCAATCAATAATGAGCCGGGTTTTTTTCCTCCACTAGAAATTGCACAAAGTTATCATTGCTTCAATTATTGCCCGTACTTGTCATGTATATGAGAAGACCGTTTTGTAATATCGCGTTTGTCATGTTGTATATTGTGATTAATGGAGAATTAAGATTGTCGTTCTTTTCCCTGGGCTTCAAGCAACAGCAGTCATTTTTCCACTGTCACACTGTCTACTACATTTCCTTTTGTATTCACTCACTCCATGTATTAATCAGAATATTCTCATGAATGCCGTAATGCCATAATGATGTGCATGTAGGGGGCACTGGGGATCGTTGCAACATTTTTTTGCATTTCTCTCAATTGTGGACTTAACCAGCTAAATCTTTCTATATTAAACATACATCTGTCTGATAAATACACAAACCATTAAACATGATTACCTATATGAGACATACAAATATGTATTTGAAAGGAAGAAGTCACATGTTGCAACTGACCCCACCCAACATGCAACAAACTTTTATAAAACATCTATTTATTGAACAAAATTGCATCTGTTGTAGCAACACATTTTTATTTGGGTGAACTATCCTTTTATACACCACACAAAGACTTGTTTATGTTGAAAAACACTCTTCTGTGGTCTGTTTTGATATGGCTGCCTAGTTGCAGCAAGTTGTTGAAACTGTCCCCACCCTATCAGCCATGACAGAACATCAAGTCCTAGCTGGGGACAAAGCGACCTAGACACATGCGAACCATGTGACTTAGAAGTCAACAAAACAAGGATTCAAACTCGAATTTTTGATTAATCCACACAAATAGTCCAGACAGTATGACAAAAATACAGCTTGTGAAACAAATTTTTTTCGTTCCTCCTTTGCAACAGTAGGAGTTGATTGTGTCCTCTGTGTTTCTGGTTGGGAGAAGGTCAAACTGATGTGGAGTATGTCATCATACTAGCATGTTTATGATTTGGAGGAACATGACTCACTGAAACCATCCCCTGACGCAGCCATTCCAAGTCTACTACACTCCACATCACAGACCTTTTCAGAAAAATCTTTCAAACACCTCCAGGAGGTTGTTGCGCTCCCAGTCATATTGGTTTGCTAATGATACAGGATTTACGCTTCGAATTCTACAGTACGTTCATTGACCTTGTTGTAAAATATGCAGTTTAACTCTGGAGAGAGACGGTCGAAAAGCTGCCAGCATCAGTATTGCCAGCTTGACACTTTCAGGGCAGCCAACAAATAGATGGCTACCTTGCCTTAGGCCAACTTCTTTGGCATCAGCAAGAAGAAAAACATAGGAAGCCACTGTTAATTAAGCGCAGATACGCCAAACATGTCAGATTTTTAAGGCTTGCCTCACCCTTCTGCTTCTCTGGGTTCATTTTCTCGATAAAACGTTTTTACACACATACACACACACAAACACAGACACACACACACACACACAGCACGCCTCACCTTATGTGAAAGTGATAGCACTGCGTCGCCTAATCAGTATACTTTAGCTGTCACACAAACAAACAGAGGGGGGAACCTCTTTTCCCCCCCGTTATGTCATCTTCATTCCAAATGCCACATCTGATCATCTGCCTCTTTATAATTATGAACGGTGACATTTATCCAGATTCCTACTGTTTTACAAGACCTTTACATTTAATTGTACTTGATTCGGCACTCTCAGTTGCCATTGGAGACTGCAAGTGTGAAGCATCGTTAAAATCCTGACTTTTAGATTTTTATCAACCGGATTTTGGATGGTATTATTTTAATAACTCACAAAAAAAAAAGTTAAAAAAAACTGGTCACATTCACATTATGTGGGAGGGAGAGTTGTCCCTTTGTCGATGGATAGGTTTGTATCTTGATGTAATTTGCTTGACAAATGTTTTTAGAAGGACAAATGTCTTCACTGGTCATTTAGACAGTACAAAGTATAGCAAACGTTTTAACCCATTCTGCACAAGGAGCAGTGAGTTGCAATTTCCAGTACAGGTACACAGAGATGTCATTATCTGTATCTGTATCTATGCAACCAACACAATGCGGGAGCTCATTTTAAGTCAGGCAAATGTTTTATTTTTCAACCCAGTATTCATTGGCAATGCAATTGTCATGCTTATAAAATATCCAAATGATTTAATATTGGCATGTAATTAATTATTAAGTATTTTGCAACATCCTCTTACTGTACTTTTCATCTAGCCTCTCCCTTCTTTTATTTTTAGCTGAACTGTGTTGTAAGTTTTATGAACTATCTCAAGGTCACCGCACTCCACCCCAAAACTGCAGGATATTGAAAGATCAGAAACAGAAAGAAATGTTTTAATAATCAAAAGATCCTGCTTGGCATTGTAAACAGAAACTGTAGAGTAAATATATACAAGTATGTAGAAGAGTATCGTGCAATTGGAGTGAATACTCTGAAGCACCAGCCTTCTGTGGAGCAGAAGACTTGCTTATTTAATTAAATCTACCGTACCTTCTTGTAAGTTAAGCCGGGACAATATTTCATTTCCAAACAAACACGTACACACGTAGCTGCCGGCCCTGAATTTCACAAAGCGATCTTTCTTGTCATTTCAATTCATTCTCCCTTCTTTCATCTGAGTTTTACCAGCATCATTGTACCATAATGATTGACATCTTCATCCAAGGTTGTTTGAACTGACAAGTTTTGTCTAGTCATCCATCTATCCATCTATCCATCTATCTTTCTATCTATCTTTCTATCTATCTATCTATCTGTCTATCTGTCTATCTGTCTGTCTGTCTATCTGTCTGTCTGTCTATCTATCTATCTATCTATCTATCTATCTATCTATCTATCTATCTATCTATCTATCTATCTATCTATCTATCTATCTATCTATCTATCCCTCATGAAAATTAAACACCATGCATCTAAATCCGATGCCAGCTTTTGTTTTTCCCACAGTCTCCCAGGTCTCCCTGCAAATCCCTCCACCCCCACCTCCCTCACCGCCTCATTTTTTCCCCCTTTCTTTATTCCCTCTTTTTGGTTAATTGAATGTTGCATGCGTTTGGAGCAGTTCTAAAATATATAATGAGGTCATTTGCATTAGACTGCAGATTGGGTGACCTTTGCTTTTGCCAATAATTACTGTAAAACCCGTCTCTGTCTGTCATCACCAAGGATGTGGCAGGGACCTCTCTGTGCTCACGAAAGGTTAGCTGCAGGCTTGTGTCTGGACTTATGAAAAAGCCTGAGGAAAATGTCATTAGAGCAAGGGGAAAAGACACTTGGAATTAACAATTGGAAATTCAATCAGGATGGCTTTAAGGACAGAGTGTGCCTGCATATGTGTGTGTGTGTGTGTGTGTGTGTGTGTGTGTGTGTGTGTTCTGCAACAGAAGGGCTATAAGATATGTCCCAGGAATACTTGTGGGTTAAGAAATTCCTCTCGTCAGTGAGAGTGCAGAATGTGGGAAGAAGGACACCCTGGGGGCGACTTCTGTTAACTCTGCAGGCCACTTTGACTTTGCCAACACATAAACAAACTGACGACACAAACTAAACAATCAGGCCGTAAACATCACAGCAGCAAACCACACCAACATGATAAATGCTGCCACCAATATCTAGAAATTTCATGGCCCTCATTAATTATGCCTGACTTTAATTACACAATGCATTCATGAAAGGCTCACAAATTTTGCACTTTTCACCTTGCTGAATTTTTGTTCCGGCGCATGATGTTTAATTTGCATGCTGTTATTGGTTGTCATTGTGCAGTGAAACGTGACTGTATTTACCATGTGTTAACTCCCCTTCCCATCAATAACTCGGCCCAAGTCGAAACAGACACTCTCAGACGTCTGAACCTCGAAATGAACCCTTCTATTCATCAGTGCCTTCCTTACTTGTAAATGTTTAGTACTTTTTCCATTGTTCATACAAACTTATTTCACACTGCAGTACTGACCCAGCCTGTCCTCATCAGAAAAATGCGCACTGGTCGCTTCTGCAAACAGCTTATTCCGACTGATATGTCTGTTTATTGCTAGGCGGCGCCCCCTAGTGGACATAGCAAGTATGACAGGAGAAGTATAAGAAGCAAGTCCATATTAAACAATCACAGGACTTTCACCCAGGAGACCAGGGTTTGAGTCCTGTGTGAAACTAAAAGTAACTGTCAAGTTATTTGAAGTTTTTAGTAATTTAAAGCTTTGTTATGGATGTAAAGTCCTTTACATCACTTCCGTCATGTGAGTGATGTTACTTCCATCATATGACATATGTAATATAGTTGTTATAACCCCAAACCTAATCAAGTAGTTTTTGAGCCTAAACCTAACCAAACTGTGACTTTTTTTTACAATGTAAACAACGTGTGTAATGTCACATGAGTTATGCTGTCATGCGAGTGACGTCACTTATGTCACATGACACACTGTACACTGTAGTTATTTTAATCCAATCTCAATCTTTTCCTGATCCTAACCAGGTAGTTTTGTTGCCCAAACCTAACCTTACTGCGACTGTCACATGACTTACATAATTGTTGCTGCCGGTACTCTCCACCGTTAATATGTGCTGTTTTGAGAATAATTGGCAAACAACCAATCAACCTATTCTGTCCTTTAGGTATGAGGATGTGTTGTGCTCATCAGTACTGCAGTGTGAATATGAGCTTGCTCAGCTCAGTTTAAAATAGTATGAATAGTGTGAAAAGGATAAAAATTGGAGCGGGCAGAGCAGAGCACTAACATCAGAGGCTCTGTTTTGTGCTCTTGGTTCTAGTCGCAGCGGCGCGTCACGTTTCACCTGCCGGATGGCTCTCAGGAGAGCTGCAGTGACAGCGGTCTGGGGGACCACGAGCCTGTAGGCAGTGGCTCCCTCCTCACACAACCTCTCCCTCTGGTGCAGGCGCAGGACGACTTCTACGAGCAGGCCTCCCCCGATAAGAGGACTGAAGCTGACGGCAACTCCGATCCCAACTCTGGTGAGTTGCAATAAATCTCATGGCATACTGCTCTTTCTTTTTAATGCCCATGCATGGACGCTTTCTGTGGGTTTCTATCTGTCTCTGTCTCTCTTATTCTCTCTTTTGCAAACTGTGTGAGTTTAAAGCACCATTGCAGAATCTTAAAATGTTCATTTTAATCCAATTTAGTGACATTGTCAGCATCTTGTCTTGCAAATACAATATGGCTCTTTCAATTTTATGCTGATTGTATAGAAATCAGTGAAATCTGAGCACGGTTTGTCTTAAAGGGCAGGTAAAGAAAATAAAGACAATATTTCAGATTTGGCTTTGGGGAATGACTTAAACTCCTTGAACAGAGATAATAAATAGTCATGAAAAACAACATCAGTCTCTATAAAGACCTCAACGTGCCAAATATCATTTAATTTAGAGTCATTTGATTGCTCAAGTAGGTTTCTAGTGGATACACGAGCAGGTCATTCATTTCTCAGTTAATCATCCAGACTTGTTCATTCCTCCCAGGAGCAAACCTGGGCCTCCCATAGGCTCCTCACCTATTTGTGAAACTCATTTGATTTATTTAGAGATGATTTCCCAGTTGGAAGTCTTGGTGCTCAGCTGAAGATGTTAACTTCCCACTATTTCTGGTGGGAATGTACATCTCCGACCCAGTTTTCTCATTTTATCATTAAGAGGTGAGGCGTGCGCGAAGATCAAGCGCATCGCCCCAAGGTCGATGCCAGCTTGCCTGCTGAGGGTGGAGCAGCCAGCACCACATAAATACGAGTGCTGTGAGTAAACTGTGTGTGCGTATGATTTCATACAGGCTCTAACTTAGCAGATGTACTCACAGTTGGCAGATGTACTCAGTGAGTAACGTGTAGGCCTACTGACTCACTGTCTTCACAAATGAATAGAGACACACATGGCCCAGCCACGTGCAGTCATAACTGACTGACTACTGTGGCATTGTTGCAAGGAAAAATGCATCTTTAATTTGGTTCATAGGAAGTTTACAAGATGAGTAAATGCATAGACTGCCTCATCTGTGTGTTCTTCTATCCCTCTCTGCAAGCAATTATAACTGTCATATATTATATTTAATAATGTATCGTTCAATGTTTTACACACAAATTAGAATAATTGAAAAATAGTCAATTATTCTAACTGTTAATGCAGGCAGTAGTGGAACATTTTCACGCCCCAGCATAAGGTCAAAAGCTTTGCGGCGGTTGTCTGTGAGTACAAAGTACATGTTCTGACACCGAAGACCGAAGTGTGTCTCATCCTTTGAGTCAACGGCAACTTTTTCCAGTATTTGACCACAGTGTGATCTTTTGCTATCCCTAATCAAGTGGTTTAGTTGCCTGACCTTAAAGGAGAACTTAAGTCTTGAAGAGTAATATTGCATATGTTAAAAATGTTGTATGAAGGCCTGTGCAAAATCTGATAAGCTAACCAGTATTGATTGGGGCCAAAGCCTTTAAGTTTAGCGTTAGAAGTATGTGAGCTTAGAAGGATGTGAGCTTATCAGATCTCTGTAACCTGCGCCTCGTTTCTGTCTTTTTCAAGGCTTTATTAGCCGTTACTAGCATAACACATTAAAATCTCTAACTGAGCTGTTGGCTGTGGGTGATATAGGTACCAGGATTTGACAAGGATGAAGAATGAGTGCAATAAAAAAAAGCTGAAATCTTTAGTTCTGCTGAATCAATTTTGATCCTTTTCTTTATTGTCCATCGTGGGTCTGACCCTGATATAAGAAATTCAATTCAAATTCAATATGCATGTTATGTCAGAGGTTTTCAAAGTGGGAGGCCTCCCCAGGGGGCTCCAGATAGTTTCAGGGGAGGCTAAGAGAATGGCAGTGAAAAAAATAAATAAATTACTATAGTAGTTATGGTAAAAAGGATATCACATAGAATAGCCTAAATGTGTGGGATTTGGTTAAAGAGATAGTGCAGATATACAATGGTTTTGGTGTTTCACTTTGGACAGACCTTTTTTATGGATTTGTTGTAGTCTGGAGTCATATCAAACAGCAATAGTAGGTTTTATTGTCTCAATTGTTGTCCAAGCTTTATGTGAGGAGACGCCCACAGTCTCAGACTTTGAAAACCGTTATGCTATTATGTCATATGTAAAACATAATCCGGACAGCCTCATACCACAAGCACAGATTTATGAATTTGTGTGTGACTGTATGAGCTTTGACCTGCAAAATCACTGCCTCAACCAATAGACCAAAGATGTGTGTATGTGGCGTTCGCCTCAGCAGGCGATGGTCCCTCTCATTCCTGCACATGTGACAGTGCCCTTACACTGCACTTCCTTCAAATCTTATCAATTAAATTAATTGTACATGAACATGGACATTTTCAGGAGACACAGTTCATGATTTCAAAAGTGTGCAGACAGGCGATTAAAGCCAACAAGAACTGACAATATATGAAATCTGTAATTAAACAGCAAACGGCATTGATTGGGCAGTGCTGTTGATGTGCACACTGCATTTCATGGCATGTCAGACATTTATGTGGTATGTTGAAATGACATATGCAAATTAGATACACATGTCCGAGAGGAGCTACGACGTAAATGTAATGAATAATATAATGCGTGACCAAATGTATAAGAGCAAAATGCCACGTTTGATGACAGATTAGGGTATTGAAAGACTTGAATTATGTACAGTAAATTTAGATATACACTATGTAGAGTACTTGTATAGATGTATAAGCCCTGTAGATGTAACTTACATAAGATATTAACGAAATATGAGATGCACACATGTTCTGAATGGTCTCTTTAACTAGTCTCTATGAATGCAAGTACATTTCCATAAATAAATATGTATATGTATATGTATACATGATATGGTATACGGAGAGAGATAGAAGAGTAAAGCGAGAGTCTTGGTTGGTTCTCGGAAATGGCATCAAATGTTCAGCTTAATCAAATGTGGCCTGTAAAATGCAGAAACACAAGCCCTCATGTGTGTAACGAGACTGGTTTCATCAGCTGTTTACAGTTTTCCAGCATGAGGCATCATTTTTATCCTTAAGCACTGGCATTCTGTTTTGTTAGTGTGGTGTGCTGATCAGCAAACTATTAACAGTGACAACAGCAGTCTTTGATCACTGACATGCTGCTTGACGAGATAATGATTTTATGTCCTGTCTATGAGGGATGTGTTACCTGCTGGTGCTACTCTCAAATATGTGAACTCAGTGATCCCAGGTTAACTAGTTTTGAGTCAGTCTCTGTCAGACTTAAAAAAAAAAGCCCTCATGTCACACTCTTTTCCTACTAGCTGTCTGTTGACAAAGACAAACAGTATCTGGAAGATATTTGACACTATTATGTTCTAAGTTGAGGTGTAAATTGTCTTCACACGCTGTTGAAAACAACCCCATTCATTGTAACATTGTAGACGAGGACCTCAACAGTGGGTGGTCTTACCATGGTGCTTTGTTCAAAGTCTGACAATAATATCTATTACCTTTTTTTCCCTGACATACTGACTGCTCAAAAGAGCTTCTTAAAGAATCAAAATTGAAATAATTTATTAAATTATTTTAAGTCTGCTGTCCTCATTTTTTGTGCAGGATATTGAAAAAAATATTTAGTTTAACAGTGCTCTTTTCTTGGTCGGAAGCAGCAGAGGGATTCGCATTGGAGGCAGATTAAAGTTGCCTTCAGATGAGAATGATCAGTAAGTAGTCCTCCTGATGATTAAACAATTGATGTTTAAGTTACAATGCACAGTTGGGATTTTGGGAAATCTAAACAGGGATTATCCATAATAAATAGTCAGCTTTTTTGACATAAAACACAGTGATGTAAATGAAGTGATGATAAAAAAAAGACTACACAATGTGTGTGTACAGTCCAAATTAAGTCATGGCAACACTGAACTTAACATCACATTAAACTGATGAAAATGATCGTGGGTAAAACTGACCGAATAACCTTTGGATCTTGGCCTGCTTACGATTTTTTTTTTGTTTAAAAAAGTGAACTTACTAATTATCCTTTATGTAATACAGAAAAGTGGTTCGACTTATGCGTAGGTTGTGGCTTTCATCCGAACTAAGGAAACATACACAGTGTGGGAGTTGTGAAAGTCTGATGTCTAACAGTATTTTTTTATGATGGAGTAGAGCATAAAGAGATGTTTTATATTTCTTTGTGACTTGAAGATATCCCTAAAGCTTTACCACAATGAAAAAAAAAAGAAGAAGTTTGTAAACGAAACAAAACAAGTGAAAAAACACAGTTGAACATAAGAGTGAAGAAAATAACAATAGCAGATGGATGGTAATCAGTGACACGAGAGAGACCAGAGAGAAGAAAACTTGACAGTGCATGTGTGAGTGGTATGTGAGCAAATGTGGTTGCAGAGAAGAGAAAGACCTAACAGGGCATTGTTTCCCAGTAATGATTGATTTTTAAAGGTTAAGAGTGTTTTCTAAGAGCATTTTTACAAAAGCTCTTAAATTTTTACACACAATTCCCCAAACAGCACTTACAAGCCGGTACACGTGCAGGGCTGTTAAGAGCTTCTTAACATTCGCTGTCCATGGTGCTGAAGAGGAGGACGGATTGATTTAAGCAACTTGCTGTATTAAATTCTCCATAAATCATGTCAGACATTAAAAATACATCAAAAACAAAACATAAATCAAACAAATGATACAGTGGATGCAGTTAATGCGCCTCGAATCATCAGCATGAGTACACCATGAAAGAGGAGCCTAATTCGCAGTCAGCATTTACAGCCTTGGTGAAGTCTACTCAAGCCATTCTGTCAAATCAGCATTTTAGGCTTCAATTGGCGGCTTGAAATTCACTATCAATGAGAAGAATAACCAGCCAACATAACACACTGGAATGACATCAATAAAAAGCTGAAAAAAAAAACCCACAACAAATGATGAGGAAAAGTGGCACAACACACAGATTAATTCAATATAATAAGTTAGAATAGAAGCTTAAAATTCTTGAACCATAATTCAAAGGTGCAGAAAAAAATACATGAAAGTAAACTTATACACGATGTTGCCAAAATCCTGGTGCTTGCAGTTGTCATTTTGAAGGCTGTGCTCGATATAATTGTTGTCTCAGTGGTGACAAACAAAATAATTTGCTCCTCCAAAAGCTTGGCGCTGAATTTGGTGCTGAATCAAAAAGTTGAGCTATGTTAATACTTTTCACACTCATTTAGCAGCTCCAGATGGACATAATGAATGTTATGAATTATGGGGCCATTACATGGCAACAATACAGCAGCTTGGTTAGTGACCCTATATGCTTCAAACTATGAGGCTGCAGGTACCCGTCTACTATCAGTTTTGCACATGCAGGGCTCCACAGTCCAGTTATCATCAGTAAAGATGCAACACCTATTGCAAAATAAAGGCACAGATACTACCTGGGTAAGTTAGGGCAACCAAACTACTTTATCATGTTTAGGAAACAAAACTGTTTGTAAGTTTAGGTAAAGACAATTTTTGGTTATGTACGTCATTTATGTAGGTTCTTGTATCGAATGTAGGACGGGCTGAGCAAAACTGTGAGGAGTGGCTTGTCATTAAAATGAGCATAACTGGTCTGCTGTACCTTAAAGGTCAGTCCAGCTTAAGTTAGCTTGAGCTGAGGTTTTCACTTACTGGTTTCATCAGCAAGCAAGACATGAGAACTTGATTTGGGTTTTGAAAACTTGTAGTATTTATTCATCAACAAAAAGCCTAAACTGTACGCACATTGCACAATCATTATTATTATTAATCTTCAGCAGCAAGCAAAACATGGCAACTTGGTTTGGGTTTAATGCACACAACCTTCACTCTGAGTTATTCTTTAAAGGAGTTGGCTCCTTGTACAGATTTTTTTTAGTCTGAAAACATCTTAAAAATATATTTTAAAGAGTCCCCTGATGCTTAGGCCTGGCAGAGAGTCAACGTAGGCCTGGCAGGCCAGTGGCTATACGTTGGCAGAAACCCTTCACCCAGAATCCTGACTGAAAGTCCTCATCCGTCCACCTCACTTTCTTCCAAACATGGACTTTCTCACTCTTTATATTACATAAACTGACTTCGACATAACATTAAAACTTAAAACTAGAGGGAACCATCCAGAAACAACAGTACAGGCGTACCTGCAGTGTCATACTTTGAAGCATAAGGGCACAGACCAAGCTGCCATATTTGACGCAATGGGAGTGAGAACAGATTCTACATTATCAAACAGAGTCACTGTAGGAAAAACCTTTCACTATAGTCTACTGATATAAATGTTCTGGGTTACAAAAATACTAAGGGGTCACCAAGATGTTGAACCAGCATAGTCAAGGAAATAACCTTAAGGCATTCCAGGAATATACCGGCTCACAGGTACAGTACAGTTTTCTGTACATGAAAACAGACCCCAAATACTAAAAGATGTTGCATTGCAGTTGTTGGTCCTCTTACAGTAAAACCCTTTTTGGCAAAAAGTGTCTATAGAGTGTCTTTCCTTGTAATGCTTTGTGGAAATACCTCGAAAATGCATAGAGGTTTACACCTTGAAAGTGCTTTTTAGGTAACAGGAGCCCAGGAGCATCTCTGATGTTTATGTTTCATCATAGTTTACTCTCACTTCAGCTAGTACCTTACTGAGCACATGCACAAAATACTGACTTGGAATTGAAGCTTCTATCTTTATTAGGTGTCACACTGTTGAAAGACAAATCAAATAAATGGTAAAAAGGAAAGTAATAGTTACATGCCTAATATCTGCTAGGACTGCCTGTCCCTTTGCAATTATAAAGCAAATTCATTCTCACCAGAAAGAAATCATAATGAAACAAATAAACAACCAAGTCACATACTCACCAAATTAATGCATATTTGGGACAAAACAAAATTCTGTCAATCAGTTACATTTCTGCTGAAAAAAACAAAACAAAACACACACACACACACACACACACATATATATATATATATATATGTACAGTGGTCTGTCAGATTGGTTGTGCATGGACAGACTGACCTGCAAAGACTGCAAAGAACCCAAAATAATATATGATAGGAGACTGCCCAGAATAAACAGAATAAACAGAGAGCAGAGTGGGTTGAGATAGGGAAGTCATGTTTATTTATAAAACATTTAAAACAACCATTATTAACTAAAGTGCTATATGAATGATTTAAAGACATTGCAGACAAGCAACACAGAGCGGAAAAACAAAAAAGATCACTTGCACAATCATGCATATACAAATACACACGCACACACACACACACACACACACACACACACACACACACACACACACACACACACACACACACACACACACACACACACACACACACACACACAAGTGAAACAGAAATGAGCTGTGAGAGTTGCTGCAGTGTGGGGAACTGATATAGTGAGGAAGGTTGCTCTTCTTGTCTAGCAACAACCCTTAAGCTTCAAATTTATGGCTATAAACAAACAAGAGTTCCATGTCTGATAACCTTAAAGTTCTACAGGTCAAATAAAACAGAAATATAATCAATAATCTTTCTATAAACAATGTCAGAACCTTAAAGACATCTCTGAGTTTCTGTGGGAGACAGTGAGGATAGCCAATAACATGAGCGATGAAGTCACTATGTAATGCCAGTGGAGGAATATTTGCATGATACTCAGTTCTAACTATTTTCCGACAGTATAGCAACATTGTTTGGATGCATTTTCACATCCGCATGTCAAATGTCAATTCTTGAGTAAATAATAATCCCAAAGCCATCCGGTGCTGGGTATTCTGAATCCCGGCAGATACTGCTTCTCAACAAAAATTAATATCATTTCCATGGTAACGTATGGATCAGGTGCCACACATGTAAGAAACAGAAAACACAAGGGAAAACCACTGGGAAAAGCTTAGGACTCTTGCTGAAGAAGACAAAGCAAGACGCACAGCAACTGCTTTAGTGAGGGGTAAGATACACACTAAATACTTGAGTGATGGGTAAGACATACACTAAACACTATACTTGGGGATAGGACACTCTCTAAATACTCCCTAGTGAGGGGTAAGACACACAATAAATACTCTAGTGACTGGTAAAACACACATTAAATACTCTAATGAAGGGTAAGACACACACTCAGGAATCAAAAAGGAGGGGGGAAAGGTGGGAAATTAAACACCAGAAACAAGAAGAAAGATAAGAACTTAAAAATAAAACCGGAAACACGTAAGCTAAAACCTAAAACTATGACATCAGGTTCTAGAAACCGAATTTGAAAGTATGAAAATGGTACTGAATGAGCCATGCAGTTGCTTCTTAACTTCAGACTTCTTAAAACTTCAGTTAATTTTCGTTCTTTGGTGAATAACACATTTTTAAGATGGTTGTTTATTCATTCCATGCTTTTCTATATTAATCACTTTGTCTGTGAATCTTCTTTTGCCGACACTGAAAGCTAGACTAATGTACTATAATTAAATCGGCTTTTGAGCAGAGCAGTGGCATTGTAAGAACAGCCTTTTATCATTTATATACTCCAAACATCCTGTGCCTACCATCTAAACAGCTGGTGTTGTTGCATGTCATGCGCTGTGATAGGGCGATTATCTCTGTCATTGACGAAATAAATGGAGGGGAGGAGAACCATCTTTTTTTCAACAGTTTCAAAAATGATTTTCAAAAATTTAGAAATGTCAGGATGTATTCTTGAAGAGTTGTACAGATGTGGACCATTGTTGTTTTTGACAGTGACATGAATGTGCAAAGTGATCCAACAAGACACACTGATAATCAAGCTAAATAATGTATCAAACTTAAAATTAAAAATGTTGATTTAAGTTAACAGTTGACAACATGTTTACAAACTCAAGTTCTTGAGTTGCGCGCTGTTTGTGGCTGTAATTGCAAGACTTGTGTCTGTGCAAGTGCAAAAATAAGTTGTGATTGAAGTGGCTGGCAGTGCCTTGGTGGACATAGCTGATTGTCTTGTAGCAGGCCTGAACTGGTTTTGTAGCATTTGTTGTAGGAATTTTGATAAAATTAAGGTATCCAGATTATTCTGTTCAGTATTAAATATCATGAACAGTAATGTGGTAAGCAGCCTACTTGGATTGTACTAGTCACTCAACCTGAGTGGGAGATAACCCAAGTAGTGAAAAATACCCCTGCAAGCTACTATGCATCTAAATGTGAGAGAGAATAGTGACTTAAATAGGACTTTAATGGACCCCACAAGAAATGTGAGACAGGGGAAATTACTTTTTTTTATTCTAAATGATGTTTGAAAAGAGACTAAGTCTCGACTAGGAGAAAGAAGGCATTAAGCCTGCCAAAGGTACAGGGCTTAAAGCAAAAATAGCTTGACCAAAGTCTTATCTAGTCAAGTGAAACCTTTTTGTCATGTAACTATTAGAGATGTAAAGTAATCTAATCCATTCACACATCTTCAAGAGACCAAATGAAGCACTGGAAGTTCACTGCCATAGCAACACATGAGATACTCAAGTATCACCTATATCTGGATTTACTAATTAGTTTAGTTTTTCACTATCAATATAATCCACTTTACAGTTTATAAAAGAATTTTATGAGGTTACTGTCCTCCTCTTGTTCTCATCAGGGCAAATCCATCTGCGTTCTTTTACGGGTTTTTCAAATGTAAATTCCCACTCAGCTTTTATCAAAAAGCAGTGAAATATTACAGTCCTCCTGTCCCTCTACTTAGGGGGTTTATATGTGGCAGTGCCATCGTGCAGAAACCTATGTCAGGTCATGTGGGAAATCGTTTTTAGAAAGGTAAATTGTATTTTAATTCTAAACGTTTGTACTTCGACCAAAATTTGATTGTTTGGATTTAAATACATAAGAAACAATACTGGGAATAAAGAATGATATAAAAAACCCCGAAAACCTCAGAGCCACCCTTTAATGGATCACTTTTTCAATTTATGAAAGACCATTTTATTTTATTTTAAGAAATATCACTAGCTAAAAAAACAGCCAGCTACGTTCCATAATGCAAATATGTTCTATTGCAGGATTGTCAAGTCTAAATGTTACAAGGTTTTAGATTTTCTGTCCTTAAAATGTTAAATACACATTTAAATTCTCTAATCACCCAACTAAATAATATACAAGATGCAGAGCTGCAAAATAAAAATTGAATAGGCTGACATAAATTAATATTCTTTGTTATGCTAGTAATGAAGTCTCTTAGTTAAGAAAACATTACAGTTTCTACAGTCAGACTATCTTTGACGCTTCTTACTGACCTGATCAAAACGGTTTCAAAATACACAAAAATAGAAACAGTATTAATGTCAAATGTAAATACAGGGTAATATTTGGTCATGTATCATTCGTACTGTATGTGTGAAGTAAACAGTGGGGTTAACCAGCATATTTACAATGCATTAAAACACATACAGTAGAATCTGAACTGTGTCACATAATAAACAGTAGGAAGCTGAGAAACCAATATCAGCAGTATCTGTATATGTTAGTATGCTGTGGACTGCAGCAAGCAAATAACACTCAGTGTTTTATCTACTGGGGCCAATAATCCTCCTACTCATTCATAATTAAATCACATTTAAGGTGAATCAGACGTGAGTCAGCACACTGCACCTGATATATACACAATGTACTGTCAAGGTCTTACCTTTCTGGTCATCAGTAAAAGGTCTGAGGTGTTAAAAGTGGTTAAATTAAGTACACATAGGCTGAGGATCTCTTTTTAGGCTTGTTGTTTTTTTTTTGTGTGTGTGTGTGTGAATAGGTATGCTTAATTCTAAGTGTCACCTGGTTTGGGGGCTTCAGAAATATCCATGGTGAAAATTGCAGGTTGTACAGATGTACAGTAAAAACTGCTTGTGTCTGTCTGCATTTTGTTTTGAGCTGGCAAATTAAATTTACCCTTCGTCCTCTTTCAGTATGTACTGCTCTCCTGCTTTCTTGGTACACTGTTCATCATCTTGGCATGTCAGAAGCACTGTCCTCTCCAGAAAAAACAACAACACCCACCCTTTTCCCAAATGTCTTAAAAGTACCCACCTATTTCAGTCAGCCTCATCCAATTGATGGCTGTCCTCTCTGGAGAACTTAGAGCATTGGTCACATCTTTAATTAGGGATGGTTTGGATTATTAGTTTTAGTAGATGGCAGTCGGCTAAGCAATGTACTGCTGTGGACAGGAATAAGAGGTATTTTAGCCACTTTTAAAAGGTCCACCCCCCAAAAAATCAACATCAGTTTTAATGTATGCTATATTTAGAATATTGTCACCAATTAATTTTACATCTATATCTCCAAGCCAACCAAGTTCTGTTGGTAAAAAGTAATTTTTCTAAGCAAAACACTTGAGTTGCTGGTCTATCGATCTGTTATTTTATGTGTGTTACTTGTGACTTCAGTGTTTTTAAAGGATCAAACAGATTCGCCAAAGTCGCACAATGACACTAATCCACTGACTTGACCAATTAGTGAAGTGTTGTCATTTTTATACAACATTACAGGAGTTTTCACATTTGATTTTTCTTGCAATTCCAAGGTCCGTCTTGAGGATTTACGCGCATTTCTCTGTGTCAGCGGTTCAGTCAGCTATTCAAGCACTAGTTGAACTGTATCTGTGGAACTGTTTGAAGATGAGTGATGTTAACAGGAACACGGTTCACCAAGTGGCCGGTTGCACTATTTATGCATAAGAACACACCCAACTGACAGGAACAGAGCAGGAAGCGCATGGGGAGAAAGGGGTGAGTGGACGATGTGCTTGTTGAAATAGCACAATGTGACTGGGAGAGGGTAGCTGTTAAGGGGCTTGGTGGAGAGGGACAAAATGCAAGATTGTTATGTTCTCTACCATGAAAATGGAACCACTTTAGCCATTAATCATTGATGGACAGGAGATGATGGATAACTCCCTTGTTGAGGTATCCTGCTCCATTCCATTCGGCACTGCTTTGTCTGAAACATCAAAGCGTCGTTTAAAATCCCAACTCTGCCAAGTATTCACATCAAAAAGCAAAATACTCCTAAATTTGACTCGTAATCTGCCAGAAAAATATTCCACTAAATGTGGATGAAATATCACAATTACACTGCTGTTAATCACTCACACATGTGTAGCCATTAGGATTTGGTGATATAATGCTTTCATGATGCTGTCTCCACATTTTATCAGCATGTTGGATATTAATTTCATCACAATATTGTGAGAATATGCTGCAGGCAAGCAAGATGTCACAGTGCCATGTTTTTATGATTGTTAATGCCAAATTTCTGCTGCTATGTTTCCAAGGCGTCCCAATTGTCTCTCCATGGCGGAGAAGATTGGCAGCGTCTTCACTGCATTTTACCTTTGTGCCACCACGCTTGTTGTGATGGGAAATGCTTGGATTGCTGTGCTATACAAAAAAAGAGACTGATTTACAATTTTTGCAATTTACTGTATACTATACATCTTTATATTGCAGTTCCACTGTTCAGTGAAGAAAATCTGGTTGCACTTTATTTTACAATGCACTAATAATATGTAATAAGCAGTACTTTGTGTTAAATTAGACAAAATTAATAGTATTAGACACTTTAAAGACTTTTTAGAGGGCAATTAGGGGCACATTACATTAGAACTGTATTGTAAACTAAAGTGTATTGACAAAATATTCCTCTAGCTCTAAAATTTTGATATTACTTGGTAGATCTGGTTCACGCATTGTTTTAAATGGGGAAGTATCAGATATGTGATTTCATTTTAGTTTGCAGTACAGTTCTGTTTTAATATGCCCCAAATTACCCTCTAATAAAGTCTGATAAGGGTCGAATAAAGAATCTAACACTGTCTGATAATGAACAGATTGTTTGCTACATCTTACTACTGTACTGTAAAATAAAGTGCACCAAAAAATGTGTTATTTTTTTGTAGACTGTGGCAAGACAAGCATTGATCCCCAGTTTTAGTGGGACTTTAGTATTCATCACCAGCACACTGAGACCAATTGTCACTGGAGAGGTTGTGGTAGATGTACACAAGGCATGTGATTTTACAGCTTTAATAGAATATATATACAATATAGAGTAAGTTGCAAAGCCTCTGTCTCATTCACAGCAGTGGAAAAAAAGGTTGGTAATGTACGGAAACCATGAATGGGTAGGAGAAGGCGACCAGCTTATAAGAGCTATTGTGGTGCTCACAGCGGGAGGATTGATTACTGGAAGCAAAACATTCAACTGCAGGATGGATATGTATCAAACTAAAGAATGAATGGATGAATGAATGGGCTAACAATATTTGGCTGTACCTCTGCACTTTATGTTATTTTCAATTCATTCATTGAGAGCTCTCCAATGAAAGAGCGGGGAGCGGGAGGGCTGCGCTTACCCGTTGTCCTACCAGGACCGACAAATCTGACTCCATCGGATTTATGTCATTTCCCATCAAGCAAATGGAAAACACAAAAACAGAGAATGCCCTTGAAAGTGTTGGAAAGATGGTGGTTCTTTTTGTCTTTTAAGTTATTTTGTGGGTTATAGGTTGATTATTACTCACTCGCCAAACGCACATTAATATGGTTTGTGTTGTCTTATCTTTGGTCACACTGCAGGCAATGTGACCTGTCTTAAATGTCTTATAGGGCTGAGCACAGATACATATAGTTCTGACTAAAGTGAACCTTGGGTTTTTCTGTGCCAATTTGACCTCATTTTATCAGTGGTGAAAGATGTTGACAGATCCTTCATTCAGACCTTCTCTATAGACTATATATGACCCTGAGTAGCACTATGGAGATGTTCTTATATTGTTTATCTTGAGCACATGCATGAGGATGTACATGCACATGTGCACACACATAGACATGGATGGTGAATAGGCCTTTTGATCATACATTAATGTGTTTGTCATACTGGAAAGGGAAGTCTGACATGTAAACAAATGCAAGTAGCTTAAATGGGGGGGTCTGCTATTTTTCTGTATAAAAAGCACTACACTGTTTACATTTTCAGTGTTTTTATATTCATGGGTTCATGATCCATGTCAAGTAAGAAAAGACAAAAAAAACTTTTTTCCAACTCTGTATGGATCTTGAATTCTTGAATGTAACATGAAACATTGAAAGTGGTTGAGAAATGTAAACATTTTACATATGCAAAACCAATTTTATCCTTGAAGTTTCTTCTTTTGTCTGCTCTGTCCTTTCCTATTCATTACTAATATATTTATTACTAATATATTTGGGTATGCACTGGAGATTCAGGCCCATCTGAGGGGTTGTTGCACCTCCCAATCAAATGTTATTTGTTTATGTATATATCAAGATATGCATATTTTTCTATGTGTACAAAAAAAAAAAAAAAAAAAAAATCAAAGTCTGATGCTGCATTTAAAATACTTTAAAAAATCACCATGTTTGTTTTAGTGGCTAACACTGAAAACTCCCACAGGCACCTTTACAGTGATGATTTTTTTTTGTACACAAGTACTGTAGGTGTAAAAGGTGGACTTAAGTGATAAAAAGCTTTCATGCAATCTGAAAGCCCACAGAAACTTCTCGAACCACCTCTTCTCTGTCTGTTCATCTGTTCGGTATGTTTCAGTACTTTTTGCTCCATACCTTTGCCAAAACATAGTTCAGTTTGTCATTTTTACAGCGAGCTGCTGTGGTGTATTTAGCAGGTTTTAGGTTTTAGGTTTTTTTTTTTTAATTATTATTTTATTATTTGCAAAATATGGACATCGATTTTCTTTACTTACTTACTTACTTACTGCTTTACTTAACTTACAGAGAATAGGCATTTAATTTACTGCAGTTTGACAGTTATTCTAACATTGGACAACAATGAGAGAATGTTGAAAATGCTAAAAAGCACCATGCCAAAAGGTATGTGAAAGCCCATAGGAACTTCTCAAACCACCTCTTCACTGTCTGTTCATCTGCTCAGTAACTTCCAGTACTTTTGTTCCAGACTTTCTGCCAAAATGCAGCTAAATACCTCACTTCAGTCTGTCACTTTTACAGTGAGCTACTTCGCTATATAGTCATTGCTTGAAAAAACTTTTTTCTTGAAAAAGTATTCTAATGTCTAACAATTAGAAGAGAGAGAGTTGAACGTAGTTGGAGATGTGATCACTGAGAGGGCTTGTGAGCATTCATTGACTCAACTTCTGAATTTAGCACAAGCTTCCAAACAGTGTTTGACCAGTTGCTGGCATGTAGGCAGTGACTTTGGACACTTTTGACTTTGGTTGGTCTACAAGCTCACTGCAGCACTCTGGATGAGCTGCAGGGGTAGAAGAAAGCACTTTAGTGTCACAGCCAAGAGCGTGCTGCAGTAATCCAGACATGAGGTTGAGGCCATGTTGTGATCCTCATGCAACAAAGTTGGGAGTAGAATTCTTGGTGCCTTTAGCAAACGAGGACCAGTTTAAAAGCTCATCGAACTCTAGGTAGTAAGAAGAAGCAGATAGGAAACAAGACTGAGTGCAGCCCTTCACTGCCGCTAGTGATTAAGCATCAGAATGTTAGCAATACTGAAGGCATTCTGCCTCGTACTGTCATCTGTATATTTGTAGCTGGTCACCCTTTATTTTACAGTACACTAATAAGATGTAACAAGCTGTACTTTGTATTAAATTAGAGGAAAAATAGAAATAATATGTTTTTCATTAGACATCATCAGACCCTTAGCAGAGTGTATAAAAAAACGTGTGTATTATTTCCCACTGATAGACCCGCATTAGTGTATTATTTCCCCCTTTTCAACACTTATTAAACTTTCTTACAGGGTTATTTGGGGCGTATTACAACAGACCTTCACTGTCAACTAAAGTGAAATCATATACCTGCTACTTGAGACACACAGTCTTTGGATGGCTCTGTACAGTTGGCAGATTAGCCAAGAGTGATGCCTACCTCTTTAATCAAAACACATCACCTGTCTACAGTATTACACTAAATCTGTGCAGTCACCCAATATTCTTCTGCCACTATAATTTTGCCCTCTACTTGGAAGATCTAGTTTACATATTGTTTTTAAATGGGGAACTTTAGTTAACAGTATAGTTCTGTTGTAATGTGTCCCTAATTAGGCTACTCTCTAATTACCCTGTTAATATGTCTTGTTGGTGTACTGTGAATAGTGTCTATGTAGGATATAACTACTGTCTAATAAAGAGGATATTAATTATATCGTATAGTGTTTTGCCAGGTGTGTGATGTCTTACTGGGGCAATTGTGTTTGTTTAATGTCTAATAAAGAACATATTATTTCAAGGCTTTGTCTAATTTGATACAACGGCTTGTTACATCTTATTAGTGTACTTTAAAATAAAGTGGGACTGTGTAAGCTATGTTTACATTTAATACAGTATTTACAGTAGTGCTAATAGTTTTATCAGAGAGGGAGACAAAATTAGTCAGATCCAGATCTAGCCTGTCGCTCGCTGTGTGGGTTATGCATTTCCTATAAAACCTAACATTCTCTACATGTGTGTCAGTGTATTCTGTAATCAGATATATCTGCTAACTAATATGAAAACAGTGCAAATACTGTGTATCTTAAACTCAGTTAAATAATATCCTGCTTGAGTTACACTAATAGCAGATGTTAAGAGAAGAATGTGAGAGAATCCACCAACAAAAAAACACTGGAACCTGCCATTGTTAAGCAACTAATTAGGGGGCGGGCAGTCAATTAAGCACGTACATTTCACATGTACGTCTATAGCTGTCCAGGGAACATAATAGGCGACTGTAGGACAAAAGCAGTCTCATTAAGGAAGATGTTGAATACACTGTCATCAAAAGATGAAAAACGTAACATAATACAAAAAAAAAGGTCACAAGAAAAATGTTAGATGCTCATGAACATCGCCATTTGTTCAGTGCAGTGCCACAGGTTGTGCTGCTGCTGCTGCTGCTGCTGCTGAGACCCTCCACACAGACACACTCCTTTAAATGCCCTTAGGCTACCATGCATGTGTTTTGATTGCAACCATAAAACATATGCTGCAAAGATACTGCCAGCACTATAACTGTCTGATTTTATTGTTGCATATTTACCCACAGAAATACGTGACATGATGCCTTTTATGAATCCTTTATTGTAGATATTAGGACAATTTAAAAGCATTCTGTCAGTTGAATAAGAGTAACAGACACATCCACTGAAACACTTAACTCTGTGCCAGCAGCTTTGTTGTTTCTGTAGTACAGATGCCCAGCAATTGACTATTCAGGATAAACAAATACCAGGCTGTCACTCAGTCTGGCAGCCATCCGACCACCTCAGTCACAGACAGCCTCTGATGCCAGTGAGATGGTGGGATGCCAAAACAGTAGATGGATGTCACAGATCTTTTGACTAGAGCTCCATGCTGCAGTGACAGCCCTAGAGTACCTGTTTGCATATCCTTTAACAGTATATCAAAGTGGATACAACAATGTTGAGTTCCTTAAAGCATGCATTGTCAAGTTTGATTCTGTCCAGGAGATATATTCCATCATAAAGTTTACTTTTGAGTCATTTCCACTTGCCAGCAGCAGTATGAGACAGCTAGTTTTACCCTTGCCAATTCTGTCTTCTCTTTTCTTAAGGGAAATTCGCGGGGATGATCTGTGCATATTCGCATGTAAACTCCCCTTAAAACCCAGTTCTGCCGTCTGAGAGGAAGTGTGTGTTTGTGTGTTCCTTCTGATACCTAAATCCCATTGTGTGAAGAGGAAGTAGCAGGGTAGAGTAGCGAGGGCCCCTGACCAAGCCTGTGGGTGGGTGGCATGGATTCATAAATCAGGGAGCAGTGTTAATCTCTCTCAGGTATTGGAAAGCCAGCCCTCAGTAAATATGTTGCCCCAGGATAGAATGGGGTTTAAAGGATTTCTGTCTCCAAAGAGAAATTAGGCAGGAGCTTCAGAAGTGAGCTAAATGGAAATGCTTGCTGGAGCATACAGAGAGAGCAGGGTGCTGCTGTCAGCTAGTAAACATCGTCTCAGAGTAGCCTCAGTCATTATCGTGGCAGTCGGTGCCAACAGCCAGGGTGAGCAGACGGGTGGGCTGATGAAGAGCATCTTCTATGCTGATGATTAGTCACAATAGGGAGGAGAAAAATCTGAAGACTGTTGGATTACACTGGTGGGAATGAGAATTATTTGTCCTATAAGTTAAGTGGCTAATTACAGAAACTTACAATCACATTCCACCCGCTCTGTGCCATGGGATTTTTAGGAAAAAAATGACTAATAAATCATCTCAGTCTTTTTTTTTTTTTTTGCTCAGGCTCACATGTTTTTCTGCATGTAGTATGAATCTTTTCAAATTCTAACATACTGTAGAGTGATTTCTAGAGACCTACTGTGGATAACTTAATGAGTCAAATGACTCAATGTCAAATGTATAAATAAGTTTAAAATGGCAGCATATTGTAGCCGAGATAATTATAAAAGGCCATTATCAATCCAACAATCTAATCATCATTTTAATAGGAAATATTAAACCAACCAAATTGTTGTTGCAACAGAAGGATACATAGAAGAACTGTCATACCGTTTTTCCCTACAATATTCCTCCCTGGCAAATAAAGCATTAATAACATTTTAATGATTATTTAGTAGAGCCCGACTGATATATCAGTCGACTGATATTGTTAGCCAGCCTATCACAGCCACACACACTGGTCTGTATCTTTAGCTTTATGGGCACCATTCTTTGTAAATGATCATTTCTTCTTCATTCAGTTTGATATATACATATATATTGCTCTATTTGTGTTTTTTTAATTTGTAGTTATTCATTATTATTCATCATTCCAGTTTCAGTGCCTGATATCATTCAGGACAATGACATTCATTGTTAAACTGGAAAATATCCTGCCTCCATTACATATCTTTGTCACAAGTGTTAACCACTTATGATGAATCATTGCAAAAATGTGTTTATGTATGTAATTTATTTTCTGATTATTATATTCTGTACAAGCTGATATATAGAATAGTCTTACTATCTAATATTGGTATCGGCATTGGTTCCAAAAATCCAGTATCAGTCATGCCATGTCATTCAGGCAAGTTGAAACACATGGTGAAGGTTAGGGAAAGATAGCATTTTTGGTTAAATGTTAAAAAAGTGCTTGGACTTTTTTCATCAAAACCAATGACTATTCTTGTGTTTATATAAGGAGGTGGTGAGTAGGTAATTGTTGGCAAAGGAGAGAATGTATCAATTTTCTCCACTTTCTAAACCCGCTGATCCCTATTAAGGATCATGGGGAGATCATGGAGCGCTCATTATCTCAGCATGCATTGGGCAAGAGGCAGGATGCCAGGCTATCACAGAGAGACATTAAAAAATGATGTACAGAAGCAACAAACCCATGGAAACCATTTTACGCTTATACTTTGTTACGCCTAACCTGTGTGTGTCTGGGCTAGAGGAGAAAACATGTACCCCATTAGTGATTGTAAACCTGATGATGAATAAATGAACTGCAGACAAAAGTTAAGAGAGAAGAAGAAGAAGAAGAAGAATATTCACATGAGGTTTTTTTTTCCTCCAAGCTATCCGTTTAGTTAGATATATCAAGGCTTTTTACCCACAGTATTTGTAGTGCTGTGTACCTGCTGAGCTTTTTCTGTTAAATTCCCTTGTGGAAAATGCTTGCAGATCAGTAAAGGGCATGCCATCATCAATTTGAGCAACTGCAGCTTTTCTTTTGTGTCCTATGAATCATTCTTTTGTATATATTTATTTATACTGAAATGGAGATGACCTTATCTGTAACCAAAGGACTGATGTCATGCGTCGTACATTTTGTTTACATTTGTAAGTAAAAATGATTTTTGCTACAATATGAAAAGTTTTTTATATTAGTTATTTCATCATATTGTGTCCTTGTAAATTTCTCTTACACAGTATTTCTCCGTTTTTATTAATTCAATTATATATATATATATATAAAAAAAATAATATTTTAGCAGCAGAGGTAATGTAGATGAAAAGGATAAAATAATAGAATTCTAATTTAAGAAGGGTGTGACAGTAGTTAGGGAATATGCTACAGTTTGCTATGATACTGGTGTGATGAAGTGATAATAGAAAATGAGAAGTCAAATACACTATATTGCTCTCCACTGTGATGGAGAATCCTCGATTACCCTTAATTTCTTTATTAATCATTTTTTAAAAAAAGACATAATAGTCTGTCAAAACATCAGAAATAACTCTGGATTTCAGTGAAATTATGTTTTTAGTTTGTTGCATCATGTTAAGTTGTCTTATGTTCTGACGGCCATATGAACCTTAAATATTTTATGACGGCTAACACAAGAGCACAGGGAGTTACAGTGGTCAGGGTGTGATGAAAACGTTGATCAATATGTTGAAACTCTTGATGATACGTTTGATTTGAACACTTATGGACATGGTTTTGAGTATTGAAGGAATCTTTAATACTACAAACATTTTAAGAAATGAGTTTATTTGTTGTCATACAAGGAGACGGATGAAAAGATACATAAATATTGTACCACTTTCAAGTCTTTCCATCAAACACAGAGATAACTCTGTGATATGTCTAGCAAACTTAGCCTTATCATATTGAACAAATGATAAATACTTAAGACTTACCTGTGCTGAAAATCTTATGACCTTCATGAATACAGGTTCTGAACTCAGAAACAGGATTATTATTTTTACTAAAATAGGCAAGAGGTTGTCAGCCTCCTCAATGAGTTTTATACAGGAAAAACTGATAGACTGTTAGAATTTAGGTCAAATGCTGTTATTGTTCTGTGTAATGAAGGGACATGTAGTATCTTCCAGTATGTACAGTGGTAGAATGAGATGCTTATAATAACACATAGTAAACAACATTTGGCATCTCTGTTGCCATGGGAAACAGCATCAATTATCAGGGAAACAAGCACATAATCTATATCATTTTACTCTCTTTTAGTGGCCACTACTTAAATGTAAATACATTTTGAGGCAGGATGGGCAAGACAAATTCTGAACAGAAACAATACTGCTGATGGGAGTGATGAGAATTTAGCAAGAGGAAGGGGAATGTCACATCTGCGATTTCTTTTTCAATCTTGTGGGAGTGAAAAAAAAAAAAAATCCTTGCCAAATCTCAATTCTCAACACAGAATAGCCAGAATTTTATCCAGGAGTTATCCAAAAGTTAGAAATTGGAGACATAAAATTACATCCTGCAAACTGACCCTGGCAGCTCACTTTGCTAATTGCCCACATGAACAAATTGTAACTGGGAAACGCAGATGCAGGCATGGAAAATATAATTTGCCACTGAAGGCATGAATGCGGTGAGAAGCAGAAAAAGAACAAAGATGAATCCCTGTGAGGAACACTTTTACAACATTATCACATGCAAAAAATACTTACAACACATACCGGAACTCCAACCAAACCACAAATTGTTTCGCAGGTCTCTCTGAGTATATACTGCACAAACAAGATACAACGTGTTAATTAGAAAGCTTTTGAGGTGTCCGTTAAAGTATTTTTGAGTCAAGCCAACTGTGCAGATGTCACACTTAAAATAAAGCACACTAGCATATTTCACAAAATGTTCCAAAAAAGAATACTGAACTAAATGTAGAGACATTGTTGCAAATTTTTATTCTCTTTTTATTCACCCCTCTCATTACCGCAAGCTATCTGTTTTTCCTTTTTTTTTCCTTTTTTTTTTTTTTTTTTTTTTTACAGTTGCTAACATATGTTTGTTCTGTCTGCAGCCACATTTTTAAAACTCTGCACACAACTAGCACAAAATCCGCCTGTCATGGACCGTACCATTACACCAGTTCATGTTGTTTTCATGGAAAATGCAGTAAAGTCACACATTTCTAAAATGTTTAAACTTTCTTAACATCCAAGCTCAGCCAATACCAAAACTATGCATCTTTCATGTCTGATTTTCAAACACACAGCATGCCAGAAAGGAAAACCTAATGCTCAAAACCTTAAATGGGACTGGGGGGAAGTGGTACCTGAGTAGACGGGGCTCTTTTTGAGAGGAGGGCTAATGTTAATACTAGAACGAATCACTGTGGATGCAGGGAGGGGCCCATAGAGAATGCCTGTGTAAGGGGTCCAGAATTTTGTGCTACACCCCTGACTACAGCAATTCAGTTATTTATTTTTTTCTACTGTACATTCTGTAAATAGCATAAAGATGATTCATTCACTTTTAGATAGTATGTTGCCAAAAATGCACACCTTCGACACTCAGCCCAAAAGAATGTAGAGTGTTATACAATGAAATGAAACTATCCATTGTATGCAGGTAGTGCTGGAAAATGAAAAGGAAAGCATTTTTCACTTTTTGAAATGTAGAGGTATTTAATTAGTAACATTTGGTTTTGAGGATAAAATTAAGTATTTGGTTAATTGTGTGCTATCTTCAATATAGGGAAATATTCAGCAGCAATTATAAAAAAACTGTCATCCTCCATCTCCTAGAGTGATCTGGCAAATAACAAATATTGTCATTCTCTGTTGCAGTGTGAAGCAGTAATACAAACCTGCAGGCCCTGATGCTCAAAGAGACAGAAAGAGAGGGAGAGACAAAGACGCCAAAGAGAGGGAGTATTTATACTGAGACAGCAACTTAAATGGGTTATCATAGCATTAAAGTTCCACTCTGACTGGGCTCCTTTAACATGTCACTGTGAGAGTTCTCACAAAGAAAACGGTATCTTCAGGGAAAGCTGCACCTTAACCCTGGTGAACTGATCTGGGGGTAGTGAGTGCTGTGATAGGGACTAATCCCCCGCTGTGTGCTTTGAGCGGGACTCAGAGCAATACACCAGAGGAAACCAAGGAGAGGCGAGGAACAAGCGCTAAGAAAGAGACTTCTGACAAACTGAAAAATGTGTTGAAGTGGTGCTGTCACCGTGATGAATCCTTTCAGACATCGTCTCAAAATGGGATGGAATCTTAATGCGCATGTGTGCATGAGTGTAAGGGGAGATTGTGTTAGTGCGAGTGTGTGTGTGTACAGTGGATTTCTGAGCGAAGCATATGGTGTTTAGCTCATGCAAAGAATCCACCAGGAACCAAGCTGATGCCTCCTGGTTAATTGCAGAAATTTACCAATTTAGAACACAGAGTATGACACTGAGAACTCCAGCAGATGTTTGGAAGGTCTCAGTTAAATAAAAAATTAGTGCCTCCTGATTGCCCACAAGACTACAGAGTGTTAACGTGAATCAAACAGGAGTGTGATTGCCAACAAATTCACAAAAGAATTATATTTATAAACTTATCTGTTCTGGTTAGTTCATCTGTGTTATATTTTTGTGAGCTTTATATTAAACTCTTTAATTGGTCCACATGGTATTTCATTTAGGCTAGTTTCCCTTGTGGTTTAAGAACGATGTCATTAAAGAATTCACATTATTAGTGGTGTGTATATACAGCAGATTTAAAAAGATATCAAACTTTAAAGTAGACATATGTAAGACCCATATTTACTGTTCTAAACTATAAAATGATCATGATGTCATCAGAGATTAAGGAAACATGCTGAGTTGAAATACTGCCTTCTTTTACAACAACACTACAGCCAGTATGTTCTCCCTTGAAATTTCTATTCTAGTCTGGAACAGCTGTTCTTGTTTTCCTGTTTCATATTTATTAGAGTTAAAATTGTTGGTTGGTTGTGAATTGTTTGTTTGCTAAACAAGTAAGTATCTGTTTTTGAGTTGGAAAAAATCATCAATAATCTTTTAGAAACAGATGTTTATTACAGCCAGTAAGGGAGCCAGTCACTGAGTGCGAGCAGTGTGCTTTTGTTTTCAGGATAACTGAACTGGAAAACTTAGTTTTACATTGACAGACATGGACAGTTATTAATCTTATTTTATTTGACCTATTTAATTTGCTGTCTATGACTCCAATTTGCTATTTGGACTGCAGTACTCATTTTTGAATGCTAGGGTCTTATATTTTTTATATAAAGCACAATCAGCAGCGTAATGGGTCGTGAATTTGTCGTGAAGCATTTGAAGTCAGAAACAGTATGTGAATGTCAGTCAGTTACAAATAAGTTACTGTAAACATGCTCTTTACACTAAAAACACACTGTAACATACGATACTAAACACAACAAATATACTCTTGCCTCCCTGCTGATGAGCCAAGGTGTTTGGACCCCAAGAGCTACAGTAAAGACTCGCTAACCTAAGAAAAAAAACAAACACAAGAGGCACAAGATTATTTGTTAGCTCGTCCATGTGTCATGCACAATATCTCTGAGACTGCTGATCTGATTTTGACACAGCTCGGTGGAATGATGCATCTCACTGCTGCGGCCAAGTATTTAAAATGACACCGAATAGCTGAAGGGGGATCAACAATTAAGGGTCAACAAAGGTGACATATTTGTTAGTGACAGGCTGACGGGGACTTCACCAATCAAAGAGGACAACATGTTTACCATTGTTGTTGCTGCCTTAATGTTTTTTTCTTTTTCAAACCCCAGAGAAACGAGTGAGATATTCTTTTAACAAACAACATAAAATGCTACATTCATTCCATTACATTGCACCAAACTTTGGGTGTTGGGATGCTTGTCACAGGGTGAGGCCGTGCCCTTTAAAGTAAAGTGCACACTTGCATGCACACACACTGCATATCCACTTCAATTAATAATTAAATGAAGCTGGCTTGGAGGTGTCTGCAGTGTTAGCGTAGCATGATTTCACTTTGTCTTCATTACTCCTGTGTGCTAATGTCAGGAGGCTCATCAACTGAACATTAATATTTTTTTTCTAGCATAGTGTAACAAACCCCACAGAAAGTATTTTTTAACACGTCTATTCATTGTGAAGTGGTTAGTTAAGAAAGAAAATTGTTTTTCACTTGTTTCTCCTCTGTTGTACTCACGTTCCTCTGTTGAGACACAGAACTGCCAAAGTGGTACAGGGTTGTGCTTTTGCTCATAAAGAGATGAAGATAGATACAAAATGTAAAAGCATTGCTACATACAAGACATAGAAGCACTGGAAGTTTGGCTGACCTTAAAAATTCTTTGTCAGTTTTCATTGGTACATTTACTTTAATCTCCATATACATCCTACTGTCTTAAAGTTGTAATCATTAAAGGATAATTACGGTATTTTCGAAACCTCAGCTTGCATGTTTTTTTTTGTTCTAAATGACTAATAGGTAAAAGAATCTGGCTGCAATGGCTGCAAAGTAACACTTGGGGGTAAATGCATCCATCAAATTATTTTAACCAGAAACAGCTTTAATATCACTCTGTTCAAAGCCAACCATACTCCATTTACAAAAACATCAGTTTACCCTGCACCCCACTATCTGTTGTTGCTATGATCATCTAGTTATTAGTTTGTGTTATTGTAGGGTAACCTTAAGCATGTATAATTATTAATAATAAGAAGAATTTCAAATCTTTTTGCGCCTATTATTCATTTAGACCCAAAATATGTAAAAATGGCGCTCAGGTTTGAAAAATAAAATGTTTGTCTTGGTTGATTTGATGACACCCATGGTTAAGTGTAGTTTAATACAAATAGCAAACAGCTACTTTGTCAGAAATAGTGGAGCAATCTGTTTAAAGTGCAGCCAAACTTGTTTTGCAGTGACACATACAGTGAATTTCCTGTGGCTGCTTCACAGTAAAAGCCACCCTGTTTTTTGCAATTCTAATGATTTTAACATGAGACAGGGAGGTAGTTAACTTATATAGGTCTGACGTGGTGTAAAAACAAACCAGCAACAGTGAGGCTGTTATCAATAAGACAACTGCACTGAATTACAAGAATGCGTTCTTTTCTTATGAATCCCTGATGCAGGTAGGCTATCAGAAATCAGCACAGGTATGGCAGAGTCTGCCACTATCAATAAGAACTACTATAGACACATAATTACTGAATGCAAATACATTGAAGAGCTACTGCATAAAAAGTCAGTCAATGAATAGAATCAAAAATTGGGTTTGACAATCTTTAGAATTATAACTTTAAAGTAATAATGAGGATGTGTTATCCTTCACGGCGTATGTGTGTGTACAGGTGTGCGTGTGTGTGACAGAGAGGCAGACAGAAAGACGGGTACTCAACAGAGACTTCAGATGGGCACAACTAATAAGAGGTGAGAAAGAAAATATCACATTGAAAATAGATGGAGGGATGACAGGTGAAGTCAAGGTGAGCTGACAGGGTGAGAAGTAATCACTCCGAGAGTAGAATGCATACTGATCCTGCAAGCGATAGACGGGAAAAGGTCATAGACAAAATAAAGCAAGTTTGAGAGGAGAAAATGTAGCAAACATTCATGGCTTCTCTGTGAGGACAGTCATACAGTGAAAATAGAAGGACAGAGTTTCCCACAGGCTGACAGTTTGATGGTGGTTGTTAGTGGCGTGAGAGCAGCTCTGACGACTTGAGTATATCATGTTAACTTGAGGATTAAGGATTAATTCTTTATCTCTACCTGTGTTTCTACATTGAAAGCAAATCGGTGTTACTTTTGTCAGTGAAGATTTTGATAAGTACTAGTTGATTTCCCTTCATTTCATGACTAGATTGTGACGACGATGTACATGAAAAACATATTGACAACAAAACTGACGAAAATCTCTGTTCATTATGGCCTGACAAATAAAGATGAGACAAAATAGTAATCAGCCATTTGAAAGCACCAATAAATCTAGCAAGCTTAAAAGTGGCTGCCTCATTTTCTCCAGCCGTCTGTCAGGTGGAGAGAAAAGAAAGAGGAGAGACGACCTGTGGGCACTTTTCTTTCATATTCAAACTGAAAGACGGACCGAGTGTATTGTTTCCAGCGAGGACGGTGTAGCTTGTGCATCAAAGATGTGCGGAAAAAACACAACCAATCTGAAAAGACACCTGAAAAACACAGCATCCTGCAGTGTCTCCCAAGGTAAATGTCAGTTATGGAAATTGATTCATATAATAATATGTATGTTTACACTCTTTTAAGACTAATGTTAGTATAAAGGCGTTGTCTTGCTCCATTAACATATTGTTAAATTTAACGGAGCTGAGCTCACAGTAAAAATCCACTCCTTCTAAAAGATCACTTATAATTTCTTACAACTCATTTGACAAACATTTAACATAATTTGATATTAATTTTATCTTCAGAGAGTGAATAAACATGATAATCCTCGTCTATCTTAATGACACGTTGTTACTGCTGATTTATTAAAGCAGACTCCAAATATAATGACAAATATAGCAGAAGACCTGAATAACATTTAAAAAAGATTAACGTTATCAGTGTATTTTAATCAATAATGACTCATCATTTGATATGATATGACAGAATGTGTCAGTTCACTTTCTCAGCCCAGGTGACGAGACACAGTTCATGGTATGTTTTCTTCTCAGTGAAATTTTTACAGCCAGGAGAAATATTCATCAAAATCCATCACAGTTTCACAAAACTGTCTGAGGCATTTACTGAGTGTATACCTGTATGTGTATATGTATTTATTCTGTTCTATATTTTTACCCTATTCCATTCTGAATTGAATTAATTGTCTGTTGTTATTTGTGTGTATTATGAAGGAACTACAACCCTGTGTGTGTTGTATGATGACGATTAATGACCTTGAATCCTTAAAACACTGACTAAAACTGTGGCGAAAACACTGATTGAAATGATTTCGAAAACACTGACTAAAATTAAACTGACTGAATCTTGACTAAAACAACACAAGAACATGAAACTAAAATGTGACTTTAGCTCACTACATTATCAGTTAGTGACAAAGGCTAAAACTTAATTAAAAATTCTCGTCAAAATGAACACTGAGGCAAATCCAGTAGTGAGAGCTTCCTTTGCCCTCACTGCAAACCTGCAGCTCTTCTGTCATGAGTGACTGTCATCATGTGTCTTTTATTGTATGAAATGTCTATCTATGCACTTGATGATGTGCATACTATAAAAATGAGAAAAAAGGAAATGATGAATTTCTGTTATTTTAAAAAATATATCATTTAGACATACAGTTAATACTTCACAGAACAATACAATCAAGGTTACATCTCAGAAAAGGCATTTCTAAGGTTATGAAACCATTATAAGGAAGCTCACCTCTACTATGCTTTAAGTAGTTTTATTGTTGTTCATATACACCTGAGGCTCTGCAGAGTTGTGTTTTACAAGTGAATGGGGGTGTACACACACACACACACACACACACTAAAAAATCCCCACATATAAACTTGAATGAAGGAGAATAACAGCTCTGTGGTTAAAAAAAAAAAGAAAAAGAAAGCTAAATATCTGTAAGGATCAGGGTTTTCTTGTCATGGATCCAATTATGACAACCTTTAATTGCAGAGGCGCAGACAGATAAGTGGGACTCGTACACATTAGAGGTGTAGAAAAGGAATTTACAGTTCACAAGCTGAACATTTAAATATCATTTATCATCATTCGGTTCCAGCGGACCGACTGCTGATTGACAGCGTTTCGACTGAGCTGGTGTCACAGCCGTTACGCCAACGCTCTACGCTGAAGCGTGAGCCGCAACAACCTCCCTATCTTCCTTTCCTCTGTTCCATCCACACATCCACTGTTTCATCTTTCATTTTCTCCCGCCACCTCTCCCCGCTCCTTTTCAGTTACCTGCCCACCTCTCTGCTTCATATAGTCTCTCAGTACTCTCCATGCTTCACCCCTCAGACCACGTCTCCATCAGCAGCTATTGGCTTTTTTTCTGCTTGATTTTGTGCTGTATATCCTAACTTGTGGCCACGCATCATTTCCATTTTTATTCCCCTCTCACTTCACACGCTATATCAAAAGCAGAAAGAAGATGAGTTAGATTCCATTTGAATGCAAGTCGGATCTCAACTGAAGGAGGAAGTGAAAATAGAAAGCTAAAACAAACAAACGCAAAGCCATGTCTGCATGTAATACCCTTATAAAACAAGGAGAAAAAAAAGCAGATCCTGAAATATCCTGATATATACACACGCATACAAGGCAATCAGATACCGACTAAAAAGGAAGTCAGAATATAGACAACCTCTCTAAGTAATTTAAGGTTGCATGCCCATCTGAAAAATCAATGTTTTGACATTCACATCTGCTCATCTGGCGGTGGCTGTATTACCAGGTTCTGCTCACTGGACAATAGACACGTGTGTGTGTGTGTGTGTGTGTGTGTGTGTGTGTGTGTGTGTGTGTGTGTGTGTGGTAACACCTGTTTCCACAAACAAAAGAGTACATTTTCTGTTTTTTTTAATGGATTAATTGATTAGATGTATGTTTTTGTTAGTCTTTGTCTATTTCTCAGTGTGAAGGAAGTAGTATGTGGTTTCCATAAATAAATAAAATATAGTATATGTGTGTGTGTGTGTGTGCCAGTATGTGTGTCTGGGAGGGTGGAGAGTGTTATGATGCTCAGCTAGTGTCCCTCCCACTGGGTCCTGCCTCAACCCCAACATCATGAGCTAATCCCTAGAAATGTCACCCAGAGCTTGGCAAGCCATTTGTTGCTTACTGGTGTGGAATTTGCCACTAGGTGAGAGTGATTCCATTTAATCTATCCCCTATTACAAGCTGCAGTTTTGCATGGTAGACAGTATTACTGAGATAAAGTGTTTAATAGAGTTACACTGCGATTTACAGAGGGCAATCCTTAAGGGGCTGAACTCAAACTTTTTACTTTAAAAAAGTCAGCGTTTCACTCGGAAATGCAGAAAAACAGTGGCGTAACAAGGTGAGGTCTGTTTTTATTGTGACTTTATTGTACAACGTATACATGTTTGCACATATATTTTATATATTTGCCATGATCAGGTTTAAGACAGAGAAATGTGTGAGACTGGGGTTTGGATCTCGGGTTAAAACTATGTCAATGTTAACTTTAGATTTTTAGACTTAGTTGATTTGTAATTTTCAGTTTAGAATTATTATTTTCAGTTGTCAGTGACAGCTTGGTTTATGCAACAATTTTTGGTTAGGTGAAAGAATCATAGTTTGTCTCAGCCAATGCATGTGAAAATAGCCAAATTGGCTCTCTATAGCCCGGGTGCAAATAGCCTACAATGGCTATGGACACCTGGGTATTCATCTCTGCCATGCCAGGTGTAACATTGGGTGCAAATAGACTCTCCAAATACATAAATGCATAAATAATACTAAAAGAAATAGAAAAGACATGGTGAACTTATTATCCAGTGACGAATTTATTCAGTTATTCTAATCCAGATGCAAATAGTATCATTATAAACTAACACTTTGGTGCTTATATTTACTGAATATCCAGTTAATATATAATTGTATAATATTGATGGTTCAGAAGATTATATTCCATGCTTTACTGTCATGTACAGGTCAAACTCATAAAGTGAGAGTGGCACAATAACGAGTCAATTACAGGTGTTTAGTTTTTTTTTTTTATTTCTGATTTAGAGCCGTTACCTTATTAGTTATTTTGTCCTTTACTCTCAGTGATTACCTGCTCATGGAACTGTGGCCTTCCCTCACTAAAATTTATCCCCCTCCATAATATTTTGACCACGAAGAAAACAATTTGTAATCACAGACCCATCATTCAGTCACTACCACACGGTCGATTGGCTGTGGGGTCGAGGTGCTGACCAGACGATTTACACCTCGAGCGCTCCGTGCCAACCTGTAGCCATAACTTTCATTGTATGAGACATTCCTTAAAAAACATGAACCTTCTTCTCCCTCTGTGCCAAACTGTGGCGGTACAGAGCAAGGCAGTATAGACAGCTGGCAGAAAAACTCATACCCATCTGTCTTCCCTCTACCTGGCACCTTAGCCCTCTCCTTACCAGAGATCAGAGAGCTTCTTGTGTGTGTCTGACTTTCTAATTCTCACGTGGAGGAGCTAAGCTGAACATGTACGCTGGTACACCTGTTCAGTGCTGGCTCTATCACTGGAGAAATGCCTGTAATGTAATGTCTTAGCTTCTCCACTGACAACGCTACATCATGTTGTAATATGGGATCGAAAACCTGATCCCCCTGAGTAGTTAAGTTGGGGCTGACGGTATGAGTGTGTGTGAGGAAGAGAAAGACTTTCAAGTTCTTTGAAATATAAAGTTGATTATTACTGTGCAACATCAACTAGGCTTTGTCCAGTTTGAATGTAAAAATCCCACAAAATCCCAGTTTGTGCATCACTAAATGCCCGTGTTTCAATATTTACAGATTCTGCTGAATTAAATACGCTAAACTAAGCAACATGCAGTATTAATACTATCTCGGACACCTTTGTAAGCAGTAACACTGAGGTAGTGCCAGTTGTTTAGTTGGCTAGTGCAGGCTGCTGTTGAGATAGAAGGAAATGGGCAATGTCAAGACTCAGCCCACCTCTTTCACCACTACCTGTCACACACAGTGCCCACCTCCTCAGTTTTACTATGAAATCAGACAGTGTGGGAGTGCAGAGCTCCAAAGGGTCCTCAAACCTGTCACAGAGGCACATTATTGATGTCCAGTATCCCTACTCTGGAGTCTTTAGTACGAATAACTGTGTGCTGTGTGGCTGTGGAAAATATGAAAGATTGTCCGTAGGATTTTAACTGATGTTCCCTTTGGCTGCATCTAACGATTATTTAATTGATCCAACAATTTGTAATTTTTCAGCTGATCTAACAATTAATTTATTGGGATTTTAAAAAAATTAATTCAACAATTACTCTACCCAAAATAAATATCAAAAATTAGCATAAAGCATAAAATATATTAGAATAATGATTAATAGAAAATGATTCTAATTTCTACCCTGATTAATTGACTGTATTTGACAGATGCCTGATAAGAAAAACACTGGACCTCAAATTCAAAATGATTGCTGTGACGCATATTAATTTAATCACTGTGTTCTTTCCCTGACCTGGTCAATCGGTTTATTTAAGTTTTTAACTGAAAACTTAAAATAGTCGTGGATTTGCTTCATCACTGGAGTAAGATAATCACCGGTAAATGTATTTTTGCATTAGTGTGTGGCAAGGAAAATAAATGATTTACAGTTTGTAACAATAGCCACAGACTCTAACAACAGTGAGTTACATTTTTTTAGTTATGCTAGTTTCTCACTCATACATGGCCATTAATAAAAATAGAAAATCTAAAACCCCTCGGTAACAATGTTAGGTGGCACACAGTATAACATTATAGCAGTGGTACAGACATTACTGAAGAAATGTTTAGCAAATCAAATTTAAATGGGTAAGACTAACAGAAAAACATCCCGCATGTGGATAATGCTAATATATATTGTACTTGGGTGGCGGCAAATAAGACACTGCTGTCTCACTGCACTGTCTTTCACTCTGAAATGCTTGTGCAAAAAAGTTGCACTGCTGTGATAAGACATTTCCAGTTAGAGAAGCTTATCTAAAATACTAAATTGTCTAAAATACTCCCGCATTTTAGATTATCGCAGGCAAGTCATAATGCATGATCACAGGCAGCTTGTACTAAGGGTAAATCCATGCTGTCAGTGGGCACAGCAGTTCATTGTGACACGTCGACGCACATTATGCAAATTTACATATTACAGTAATCGATGATGTCGATTATGTCGATTACATCAGTGATCGCCCCGGCCCTAAGGCCCTCTGAGTTTCTTCATCAGTTGGATACTTTAATCAGACATTTGAGACTACAGTACTTTTTAATGAAGTTTCTACTGACTTGTATTGTATGTGGGATGTCAAAAAAACTTATTGCTTTCTCAAAAGAACCATCAGATGTTTTAGTTTGGTACACTCGGAGCAAGTTCCATTAATTTCCAACTTAAACCTTCAATATCAGTGAGAAGATGTTCACTTTAGAAGTAAATGTTTGAAGTTCTAATGCATATTCCAAACCACATTAAAAATCTGACCAGAGTTTCCTTTAATATGGCAGGAGCCAATAGGCAGAGAAGTTTTCACACATTACTTGGGTCCCTTGTGTGTTAATTAATATTTATATTTGTCCACTGCCTCAAACTCTGCCTTCAGGCATTTATTAAATTATCATGAGTTTGGGCAGAGGCATTACTGTGTGTGTTAGTGAGAGCGCTGCAATGCCGTGCTGGTGTGTGCGCGCGATCTGTGACACGACCGCTCCCTGATCCACCTATCAAAAAATTCCACACAAATTAAAAAGAAGACCATTAATGACAACCCATGCAAACAATATCAACAGTAGCGGTAAATTGGGGGAGGGGCATTAAACACTTGTTTGTTTACCCGTTTATTTACATAAGTCAGTGATGCAGGGAGATGCCTTTGGCAGGCTGAACCTAAACACCCATAGCTTTACAATCTCCACAATTAGAGCCAGTCCTGTGAGGTATCTGACAGCGTGACCAGGAGGTGCACGCTACCTAGTGCTGAACACACTACTACTAAATGCAAGACAGCCATGATAATTAGTGTTTCTAGCCAGGAGCTCCTCACTGGCGTCTCACCCCCGCACTGACCCAGGGAGATTGGAAAGAGGCCCAGTGGCTCCCGAGAGACTGAGCCTGTCAGGTCCGTCACTTCTCCCACGACATAGGAGTGAGCGGAGGTGTTTTAAATGCCAAACAGGACACACTTGCCAGGCCTATCGGCTCTGCCTGAATACAAGGCCTGTCTGTCTGTCTGGTGTCCCTACTCTGTAGACCCTGAAGCAGAGCTCATTGTCTGGGGACAGTTAACCTGCAGGGAGGGAGGGAACAAATCCAACAAAAATGGTGCCGGTTGCTATGTTGCAAAGTCCTCACTCGCACACTCAAATGTACTGCTGAATCACCCAGAAAAATATTCCTCTATAGCTACATTTTTAGCTGTGTATGTGTATTTTTTTCCCCTTTCTTTCTGTAGTGGAATGTGAGCTGGATGTCAGATCTTTTTGCTGTGCGTTTTTCTTTGTTTGCACTTATTTGTATGGATTTTCACAATCGAAGTATGTCAGGAGAAGTAACAGTAAAGGGATAACATCGAGCAGGCATGGAGACTTTGAGATCACAATGGTGGCTGCACTCATTGTGTGTGTAGCTGCATAATGATATTTGTTTGCACCGTGTTTGTTCTCAGTCTGACACAAAGCTCAGAGTGATTAGATGCAAATTTCTTGGTTTTACGAACAAGGGGGCCTCGAGCCTCAGGTTTCTCTCGAGTGAATAAACAGTAAAGGCGTACATGCTAAATGAAGAAAATGTTTTAAGTACATATAACTAACACACTGTATAAACTCACCTTAATAGATTCATTAAGAAAAACAGCTTTATGGCTATGTACACACTGAATACTTCATTCATCACTTGCTGTCAAGGACACGATTCAAGTGCATCATATAACCTGATTGTTTCCACTTATGTAAAGATAGAAATTGGCTTCCATGTTGAATTATTTGAAGGAAAGAATGGCAATGCAGGGCTCTGAGTGTGACAGAAACAGAAACAAACATGACAGATACTATATGTGAAATGTACACAACTGATGGGAAAAAATCTCCCTAAGAAGATCTTCCTTCAAACCTCTAATAGAAATTCCTATTTCCTGCTTGAGATGTTATAGATTAGAAGATTATCATAGACTTACCTTGGATGAAGGATGATTTAAAGAAATTGCACCATCAAAATGTATTTTTTTTTCCATAGAGCCTACAGTTGTGTACTAATGTGTGAATTTATGCATTAAACATACAGACTGCAAATTAGTATACACTATGTCAGATGTATCTGGCGTCTTCTGAGGCACGTGTTAGCTAGCAGCCAGTCTGCGCTGAAGAGGATTATACAGAGGTTTTAATGCTTCAGTTAAGGGCATGACCCAGTGGTTTGTATTAATTGCCGTATCGTATGCAGCTGTGTTTTCAGTAGAGATGACACCTCAGGCATCTCAAACTGTGCTGCAAAATCACCTTGAAATGGCGTTGCAAATATACTGTATTTACCAATTTATTTTTCCTCCGGTATGACTTATGATACAAAATTGTTGTTTTCGGTATTAGTTTCAAAAATGTTGCAGTAAGACATGAATATTCTAAGACAAAATGATCAGCAAAGACACCAGCCAACAATTAGAGGGTCTGGACTCTCATCTTTGTGGGAGAAATAATAAACCTGTAGTTTGCACATGTGCATTTATATTTCTGAAAAACAGTTTTGGTGATGTTAGTCTGGCAAAATATTTGTATAAGAGCAATTTTTTGCAAACTAGAGAGAGAGAGAGAGAGAGAGAGAAGGACAGACCTAACAGGAATCATTGGTCAGTCTATTCACCTGTCCTCTTTTTCCATTTAATCATGGTCTGTACAAACACCTGAGGAAGGTGCCTTAAGTCCTGCGTCGCACAGTGTCCTGTACCCATTCTTGTTGGCTCACATTGGGGTGTCTCGTCATTTTTGGATAAACTAGCAAAACCCTAACCTATAAAGTTGTTTTTTTTTCTTTTTACCTAATATTTGTCATAACCGTAAGATGAAACATGCAAGAGACCTCATGCCTAACTGTAACTTCATACAGAGATTATTTTTTTTCATTGATCGATATAGAGACATTTTAGAATTTTCAAATGACATTACCCGACTATTGATAAATTCTCAAATTGACGGTCATAACATTATACTGGAAATATGTACCACCAAATTGTCCTAAAATATATCAACATTTAGACTAAAGTATGTCCAATAGCAAAAATCTACTCAGATGGGGAATCTATATTCTGATATAAATGTAAGTGTCTTGCATCAATAGATACAATGTCCATGTATATAGGTGTGAGACCAATATACAAATTATTGGAAAACATGAGTCATATATTCTGAATGCCTTCATACTTGACGTGCATTAAAATAAAATAAATATTTTATGCATGTATTCAGAGCGTGGGCTGAGATGGCCATTGAGCTTGCCGACACGTGCACTGCTTTGTCCTGTTGGGTGAAATACCAAGTTTTTAGGGAGTTCCATCATTGTATAGACTGTTAGTTAGCATTAATGCAAAACAGTGTTGTATTCACAGCATGTCATAATTACAGATTGGCTCATTTTCTGCAAATTGTGAATCGTGACACAAACCAACTCAAACAAAAACATACATGACTGTGCTTCACCAGTGGTCTCTGTTATGTATAAATGAGTTGGAGGATGTGCAGTGGGAATTTTGCATGGTTCAGGAAAATAAACCTTATGTAACCAAACCAAATAAACAGAAAGTAGAGTAGGTGAATGGGTGACTGGAACTGGCTTAACGGTGTGATCGAAACTGGCCAGGGTCATTGCTAAAGTATATCTCTCATAGCTGAAAATTCAAGATTTTGCAGGTTGAAGTTTAATAAAAAATCAAACCCAAGTTCGATCAATTTTTGACCAGTGAATACAGAAAGTCCCGTCTGTTTCCTCACCAAAAAGAATTGGGAGCAAATTTTGGTGTGACACCTGCAGCAAAAAATCTCTTCTGATGTCCCAACTCCATTCTTCAGGTTCCCACAAAGAGAGACACTGGAGGGAAGCCTGTCTGCAGAGTGTCATCACAATATATTTCATATATATAATACCGATATGACCTTTACACAGGTTTTCAGATGAATTAAAATAGACTATCACTTCTGGTCAAATTCCTACTTCAAAACCTAATAGTGCACAAATAAAGCAAGTGCAGGGTACAGAGAGAGTACACAACAGTAAATCTACTGAACAACAGCCAAGCACTCAGTGTTTACTCCGAACAACTTCATATGTCACTCACTCACTGGCATACACCCACACACCCATACAAAGTAAAGGGTGTATTTGAATAGCCCTTAATCACAGCTGAGGGCTACGCAAACATGACGGGCTCAGAGGGCCTCACAGTGTCCCTGTTATAAAAACAATTAATGCAGCACAACATTAAAAATGAAATATTAATCACAAAATTGAAAATAAACAGAATGTGAGGGAATTGGGGGAAACACAGAGACCAGGAGCAGGCCGTCAAGGTCAACCCGGTCATTATCATCATTGTCACTCCACAAATGCATTCATAAGGGTTCATAAGGGTGTCCACATCTGCCATTTTTAATAAAGGCTGAATTTTAGTGGTGCTGCTAATGAGTGGCACAGCAGTCAAAACAGCATGCAGGCTATTGTACAGCCTCCACCAAACACAGACTCATGCAGCCCAAAATGATCTCATCCATCATCTGGCTTATTTTAGCATTACCAGTCGAAGTGTATAGAGATGACTCATTTCCCTTTTTTCCTCACATTGTGTATGGTCATTCATTGCAGACAAATTACAGTGTCAACTACAGATGTGTAAGCAAATAGAAGAATTTACTCCCAATTGGTATTTGATTTTTTTTTTTTTTCATGGATTCTATCAGCTATATAAATCCTGATCCATTTCCAATCCTTTGTTTGTTTGCTCTGGGGTCCTGCAGCTGTCAAAAACCTTCGATTGAGCTCGGTTAAAACACTGGAGTGTCTCCCAACGCGCAGCACTGAGACAGAGTGAAGCGCGCAGCTCACAGCATCCAGCAGTTTCAGTTAATGATATGTCTGCGAGCGATGCAAGAGAAGAACAAAAAAATGGTTAGTTTGCCTCAATTTCATGCCTTTAAAGTGCTGCTGTTGGGTGACAATTGCATTTGAACTTTTGTATTTTGTTCACACTGGTGGTGAAGAAAGACTGGACAGATCTCGCCACACAAATCCACACGGACACTTTTCTGCCCTTTTCATTACACAATATGTACTATATATTACAGCACACCATATAAAATAATATACAAAAGATGCTTTCATCAGACAGTTGCCCCCCTCAGCACGACATTGTAAACATAACTATATAATTTTATCCATTATAATAATATCCTCCGGAAGCACTTGTACTAACTATAGACAAAAAACAATGCATCTTTGTGATTAGAAAGATTCCCTTTATATGTATGCCAATGGAGGCAGGTCTATCCTTAATTAAAATCATCATAACTTGTTGAATTCTTTACTGATTTTCAAGTGTTTTACTTTGTTACAGTTTTCAGATGTGTCTATTTATGATACAGCATACTTGGTTGAATTAAAAATGCTACTTTTCAAAATACTCCATTATGTAGATGCCTGTTAACAGTAAAATTTCTACAATAGAATATTTAAAATGAACTTACCTAGGTAATTAGTTTCTATATATATTCTTAATTTTATTACTGCATGTAAAATGGCTATCATGATGTTATTCTGTTTATAACTTTGGAAATAAATGAAGACTTAATTAATAAGAACATTGTTTTGAAGTTTCTGCCAGGCTTCATAGCGCATAGAGAATTTTTTCTGTTTATTGTCAGTGAAAAGAAAAATCTGCCCTTGTTTGTCACATATATTTAAACTGCTGTAGTCATTGCCATAATTTTTAAAATGTGAATTTCCAAATGGAAGCATCGGGAATTACTATAGGAATACTACATGTAGCAGTGCGTCTCTGTGATCCTCCCGCTCTTGGCTGTTCTGACTACATGCTACTACTTGTCACTTTGATCGTGAAGGTGCCAAGTAGGCTAAAATACAGTATAGACTTTAGTAGTACATATTTAAGAGGGCGAAATATTAGTGATCCAAGATGAAATTGACGGGACTTAAACCAAAAGGCGCAAATACAAACCAGTCTGTGACTTCAGCCCTACAGACACTCCAGGGATTTATCAATACACAGCACAGTTACGCTACTGATATTTCAGAGCCATGGACGGGCTGCACATTCTTACACAAACCTCAGTTAGGTAAAGGATCGGGGATAAAGGGAGGGCACATTAGCAAGGGGTATGGCATCTCCCCTCATCCCCCCTCATCCCCCCTCATCCCCCCTCATCCCCTCCTCAAATGGCCCACTGGCTGCACTAATCCTAATGTGAACCTGATGAAGGCAAGTGTGCAGTTTAAACTGTTTTATGTAGATAAAATAAATGTTAAATTTGACTCAGTATGGGTAGATATATATCTAAACTGTATGTAAACTGTTGAAAGTATATGTTTTCACGATTGAAAGTAATTGTCATATTTGCACTAGAGCTCCACGTTCACTTTACTCTTAAATTAGAAGCACTAATGTGAAAGTAGAGCACATCACAGAAGCCACAGAGCTGAAAGAGTTGCAAGCACTAATGACCACTGCTGGTTGTGATGGCGTCAGACATGATGTGGTTACTAATTTGCATATTTTAATTTTGAAACTAATTTGGAAGTAATGTGCCGTCACGCTGTATGCAAATATCATATAATAAAGGGAAGTGCAAGATCTCTCTCGTTTGATGCCTGTTATTATTCGCTGCTGTGGATGATGTGTGTAATGCATGCTCAACAAACATGGGTCAGGTTTGAGAATCTTCAAAAATAGCTCAGTAATTTGGCATAAAAAAAGTAGTTAAAAGAGTTGATTTGTCTCTGTGCATCTCTTGTCTTTAAAATTCTGAGTTGGCATCTGATAATGAGCTTGTACAATTGTCGACCTTGTTGTACTGAGACACCACAAGCACAGTAAAGTATTCTGTTGCAAATGTGCACGTACAGAGCTATTAACATTTCATTTGTATTCATTTCAGGTGGAAATTCACTCGGTTTATATGTCTTTTTTCCAACAACTGAATACTACACAGTTTATACAGTACTGTCCTGTAATAATCTGCACCATCCATATTCAGTACAGATTTAATCCAAACCCTTAAGAGCTGTCTTTAAAGGGATAGTTTGGATTATTTGATGTGGGGTTATATGAGGTGCTGGTTGGTAAGCCCCTGGGTTGGACAAGCAGAGATGGGCAGCAGCATGGAAACTACTGTGAACAGAATCAGCAACAAAATGTAGCCTCTTAATTAAGGTTCACCAAAAAAAAAGAAAATCAGTGCAAGATATGCTACATTTAGAATATTGTCACAGCTTCGTCGCCCTTTTCTGATGGGAAATCAATGTTTTGTAAGACAAATATCGCTCTCTCCAGACCAACCAAACTCCATAGGCAAAATCAGTTATTTTATCTCAAAGAAAACAGGACATGCTGGTCTCCACGTCTCTGGATCTATCAGTTTGTTTGTGTAATGATGTAAATTTGGTGAATCCTGACCATCCCTTTAAAACACCAAGGTCACACATTAACATCAACAACCTAACAGATTGAGGCAGCGGTAGACCAGCAGCTCCCGTGTTCTTACTAATTTCCACTGTGAAGTTTGGTTGGTGGTTTCTCATCTGAAAAAAAAATTGTCAGATGAAAACATTCTAAATATAGTGTGCACTTTATATGATATTGATCTTTTAGGTGGACCTTTTGTCTAAAATACCCCTTGTTATCTTTTATGTGTTTGCATCTTCTGTAGCTAAAACACTATCGCTAAGTACCTCATAAAACCCCACATCAAATAATCCAAACTATCCCTTTATTGAAAGCCTCAATGTCTTGAGAATTTCACTCTAACTGTCCAGCTATTGCTTCTCTTGTGCTTTAAGCATTCTTTGCTAAAACAATTCAGTCTTTATTATCCAAAATGCTGAACCTTTGCCTTAACAAAATGGCTGCTTGGAGAGGGAATGAAGTCTAAGTGTACAAAAAGACATGATGTAACAACAACAGCAGCAGATGGGTTTACAGAAGAGACAAAGAGTAAACCTACCCTATCAGGGGGGCCATATGTGCCTTGGATAGCATCCCAACTCTTGGTGCGTAAATGTGGCAGATGTTTGCTTAAGATTGCCACACTTTAAAAACAGCAACAGAAACTATAAAGTGGAAGAAGTAATACAGTATGGTGCAAAGCAGATAACATATTGCATCGTAAAACAATTTTTTATGACAAATTTCATTCCATAAAAAAAAAAAAAGAAAAAAGTTGAGCATGCTGCTGAATGATTGGAACAAAAAAGGATGTCATCCTCCCATTTCATCTGCAAATCAGTTTGAGAGTAAGGCTATAAATTATATGAGTGGTTTTAAAGGTAGAAACACATTGAATTAGCACTTCAGATTTATTCTTTATCACCTTTAATTCATTAATGTGGCTGCGCTTTTTACTGTGCTGAGATCACAGTGTTTTAATTGAAGCCGTTTGAGTGTTAGAGCCCCAGCGAGCTATCGCATAAAGACATTTTGTTGATCCAGGCTAAAAGGACGGAGATAGGACAGGCTTGAAATTGACAGAGTAAATGACAGGGACTCACTAATGTTGACAACTGCCAGTTACTGCCTGGGGTGTCACATGATCAGCGATGATGGGCCCTGATATGACTCACTTGGAGCTGAGGCCCTTAAAAATGGGCCGCTGTGACCTTTCCCTTGGGTACAAGAGCTGTCTGGGAGAGAACAGCTGATGCAGCTGTTTGTACTGTAGCACTTTTGCCATTTGCACAGCGTCTTCAGCGTTCATAACCTTTTCTGCCAAAAGCTCTGTTATTCACAGCCTTCATGATCAGGGCTGATGGGCTAAGCGCAGTAGACATTTAGGTCCAAATAACCTCTAGTGTCAACATTTCCACTTAGAGGATTTGGCCCCAGTCACATTGTGTACATGGGGAATCTGTGTTTTTGTCTTGAATAAAAAAAGTTCACAAATCGGTTTATTAGTTTACACAAATGGGGTCTAGATGGTGTTAAATTGATGCAGAATATTACATTGGCTTGTAAATTATTCACACTCTTCAAAGCACCCCCCTCACACACACACATACCCTGTGTGTTTGTACGTGCAGCGAATTCTTTCCACATCACTTGGTTTGCTGTGTTACTTAACGCACGCAATTGGTTCTCTGCATCCTAGCTAGTGTTATGTGTGTGTGTGTGTGTGTGTGTGTGTGTGTCTATGTATGAGAGAAAGAGAATGAAAAAAAAAAGCCAGAGCTATTTTAAATCTGATACCTGTGTCACTTCCACTTGGCCTAGAATGGAAATTATATTGATATTTCATACTGTGGATGTAGATATATGTAAGATTACCCTTTGGGGACTTTTGCACTCCTTTGAATTAGGACTCGGAATAATCAAATACTATGAATTTTTATTCTTCTTAATCATGAAAAGGCTATGTGGAAACAGCAGAGCCAGAGTTGATTAAAGTGCAGCTGAGATTCATTGAATCTGGCTCAGAGCTCGAAGGAGTATTTTAAATAGGAGTCCATTTAACAAAATGTTATGTTCTTAATGGGAAGGTAATAAGATGGTCTTTATCTTTTATTGAAAAAAGTGGAGTCGTTTCCCAGCATGATGTATGCTTTTAAAGAGAAGTACTTTGAGCAAAGGAGGTAGAGAGGAGGACTAGAAATATCATGAAAGGAAGTGACTTTTGATCATGCGTTTAGTGTATGATGTATGACAAATTCCAAGCTTGCACGATACCTCCGGGGTTGGAGCATTAGAAGCAGTAAGAAAAACCATAAATTACATTACCTAAGAAGTATTCTTTCATGCAGGTTCAGCCCAAAAGCTTAACTAAATGGTTCATATGACAAGTCAAGTGAATTCACATCCCGCCAGTGCTGCTGCTTAAGACGGTGTCCCCTGAAAGGTCAAGGTGGGAATTTTGTTTTCTGAAATTATTTCACGTTAGCTCACATTCAGTTTTGTACTCCCTCTGACTCATAAGTAAAGTGCGAGCTGGATATAAGGACGGTTGGAGGAGATGAAAAGTTGCCCCAGTCCCCCAAGAAATTATTTCTACATAAGTTATGTAATTGAAAATATATATTTAATTCAAGCCAACTCCACTTTTGAAATAATTTGCTCATAAACACTATGTATCTTGCTCAGTGGTCTACACTGTTGCATATAAATTTAGGAAATGAAATTAGCTCTTAACTTTATCCTGATAACTGTGAGGGTAATTCCAGTATTTTTAAACCTGCGGCCTCATTACAGAAAAAAGAAAAACTTTCCAAGATTGGAAAAAATCCTATTCCTATTACAGACGAAATTCGTAAATGCAGCTATCTAAGACTTTGTATCTTATCTTAACGTAGTAAATCCTAACCAGAGCTGGTTCTTCGATCTGTTCTCATCCTGTCATGCCTGTATCAGAGTTTTAAATACACAAGACTTCCTGTATCTGTGACAACACTTCACTTGTCACTGAGTATCCTGCGACTCGACAAGAGAAGATGGGCAATTTATGCTTTTAAAGACATTAATGTCATTCATGTCTTGCAGGAGAGGAAACACAACCTTTATGGTAAGTTTTCTCACGCATTGGCCCATGATTAAGATTTTAACAGCTACAACATGTAAATATAATTCAAAATTAATTGTCTTGGCAGTTCATATTTAGTCACTGAAACATGGTCCGAAGCGATCCAAAGCATGATATTATAATTTGAGTAGAACTCATTGAGTTGAGCCTTTCAGTCATAATATTTTGGTGTTCAAGTTGTTCCCCATCTTCATTGTCATGGCCAAACAGAGCCAACAGTGGAGTTGCCATTTCTGAGAGTTATTGTGGATTTCGGACAGGGTCCATGACATCTTAGGATTCCTAACTGAGGAAAGTCCTGAAAGCTAAATTCCCATTATGAGATAAGATGTTTTCCCAAAGGTGGTCAAGAAACATGTTTCTGTAATACCAAAAATGCTAAATGTCATCCTAAACTAAAGTAAGGTAGGATTTCATACTTAGCAAGATTCTGTAATGAGACCCGAGGGCCCTATTTATAACATGTTTTGGTCTTTGAATGACTAATAGGTACAAAAAGCTTTGAAATCGGTCCAGTAGATCGCCTCAGCCAGTAGCCACAAAACTGCTGCAATGGCTGCAAAGTAATCTGTAAGGGCAACTTCACCTGTCAAAGTATGTCCATTAGAAGAAACTGTTATTACCTGTTATAATGGTCTCTTTAAAGTCACCAGACTCCACTGACAAAAACAGGAATTTTTCCTTCCGTTGTTGCCTTCATCGTTAATTTGTTTGTGTTATTTTGTGACTTTGGTGTTTTGAAGGATTAGTTTTTACCTGAACGCACCTCCAACACACACACACACACACACACACACACACACACACACACACACACACACACACACACACACACACACACACACACACATACTGGGTCTGTCCCAGCGGATAAATCCAGGGCTGAATTTCTTTCTCAGTACACCAACCCCCCCCCAAAGTTGTAATGAGATCTGCGCCCTTGACCCTCAGCTGTGGATGGCTCAGGCTCAAGTCTGTACCGTTACAGCTGGACTGATAACTAGCAGAGCCAATTAACCTACCTCTCTGACCGACTGTTGCCCAGGCTGTGGCTGTGATTATTACATAGCTTTGACTGTTGCTGTTGCTATGATCGTGGCTGAAGCCATGGCTGTGCTTTGGTTGTTTAGAGTTTGGCCGTGACACATAACGGGTGTAACACTAACTACATGCAGGTTCACTGTGTGAACAGAAGACTGATGTGTTTGTGCTGCCTGACTGTTGTGTTGAAGCTGCATTCCTGAAGTCCTGCTGTGGCGTATTGGTAACACATCTGTCATATCTGATAGAAGCACCACAGGTTCAAATCCCATGTGGCTTAACAATGCTTTCTTAGCTAATGTTAACAAGAGCAGCAAAGAGTTGTCACAGTACAGCTATCGTAGCCACAGCTGCATAGATTTAACCACAAATGCAACGCAGTCCGAGCAATCACCATATCCACAGCGGGGCACAGCAGCTGTGCTCACAGCCAGTGGCTGTATACTGTCAGAGCTCGGCCTTTTGAAAGGAGTAATGAGCAGTAAATACATAATGTAAAGTGTCACATCATCTCTGCTTTTTGTAGTATCTGCAGAGTGTTTCCATAGTGTATTATAGTGTATTATAACTGGACTGGACCAACATGGAATCACAGGAAATGCAAAAAATATTGTGGAAAAAACACAAAACTCACTGTGAGGGAATGTAAAAATAGCTAAGAAATCCCCAAAATGCCCCTTCAGGGCTCCATAGCTTAAGACTAGTAGTAGCCCACTCCTGCTGCATTTTAGTGCAGTTAGTGTAATCACATTTTAATGAACAGTACAAACAGCTAAGATACAATTTCTCCCCCAGACCTAATATGGCAAAATGGGCCATTTTAATTGGAATATATTACGATAATTATCACATTAAGATCATTTGTCATGCTGCCAAAATTGTGGAGAAGTCAATTAAATGTATCTTCGCTTGGACATGTCATGGAATTCAATAAAATTCTGTCAGCATGTACATCAGTTAAAGATGTTAAGAGCTAAAGGTCTTTTTTTAAAAAAAAAACTGTAATTTTTGTAATATATGTACACTAGATTTCAGAAGATATAGTTTCTTGAAAATTAGTTATTTTATGTTACTGTGAGTTGAGCACTAATGACTTTTATTTTCTCAGTAAATCTATAGTTTAATCCACTATCCCACCCTCCATGACAGCGTACATGGATAAAGATACTGGTCATGAGCTACGTGTTGTTATGTCTTTTTATGTTTATCATATTTTGGGGAGATTTTCTTTCAGAAAATAGCTTTGGATGATGGTGATTTTATACATTCTTGTTGAAAAATAATAAATTGCATATTTGCAACATGGTTAATCAGGCCTTTAATGCCTGTATCCTGTAGGATACATTACCCAGAAGGGGGTAAAACAGGAATAATCACTCACAGATTTATTTATGTTTTGACCTATACTCTAAAGGTGTATAATATTGATTACTCTTTATTTTATTGTTAAATGTATATTATCGATTAATTCAACATGTTTTCAGGGAATTTCTGTCAGCAGTTTCTACAGTTAAAAAAACTAAATTAAAAAATGAAGTGTAGGGGAACCGCAGGGAAGAAATAAGATTCATGGTTTATATAAATCTTAACAGCTTGCCATTTATTCAAAGATTGTTTAGGTTTTTTACTTAAACTATCTACAAATTGTAAACAAAGTAAATTAGGAATTGTTTATGAAATGTTACAAAAGAGGTGGAATATCAACTGTTACATATAAAAAAAATAATCAGGAGATCATATCAGCAGATACAGTGTGCAAATTGGAAATTAAAGGTCATTTTTCAAAAAAAAAAAAGGTGTCATTTTAGCACAAATGAGCAATGAATTAATTTTCCAAAATATTTTTATGTTCTTGCACATTAACCAGACTTGAGTGTTTTTTTTTTACTGGCAAAACTTTAAATGGGGTTCAAGATTGGAAATGAACTATAAAAATGTCTTTTTTATGCCAAATCACTCTTTCAGTGTAATCCTTGAATATTCAAGTATCCTCATTCAGAAAAGAAATGTCTTTAAACAATTAAATTGTTCCACAACACTGGTATGATTTAGAAAATGAAAAAGCAGTGGAAATATGAAAGCAGGTTGTTGCATGGCGGCAACAAACCATGTCCAATGTGTTGGAGCTGAGTTAAAGGGCTGGAATGGCAGCAGTGTGGACCCAAACAGAATGAAGGGAAAAGATGAAGGGGGAATAAAAAGCAGTGAATTCATCTCATGCATGCATCTTACATCTTGTGCATTCTTTACATCCCTCGAGTTCTTTGAACAATGTGAGAAAAAGGCCGCGGTTTATTTGAAAGATTAAAAGGCGAGAAAAATAACCGTTGTGCACAATGCGGTAATTAGTCGAATCACTGTGTGAAAATGTAATTCAAAGTAATGCAGCCGGGCTCGTAACAGTAAACTATAAGACGAACTCTGACTGCTCCGAGCTCATGAGTCATGTGGCTTGGGACTAGACCTTTTTAGGTTATAATACTCTCAAGATAAAACACAGAAATAATTGGTGAAATGAATTAATTAAGCACTGCTGTAATTCAAATATTGTAATGTTGTGCTCTCGTCTCTAAGATGATCCTCACATGATCTACTGAGACGCAAGACAGGCTTGATCTGATGTCAGCTCTTAATCCTACTTAACATTTTCTTCACTGAATTTAAGAGTTTGATATTTTTCATTCTTTCAGTTGACTACATTATTTGATAATTATGTTTACTTATTTATTAAATCTTGCTTCCTTATTGTTATTTCTTGCTATTGGACTATTCTCTTTGCACAACACTGCAAAATTCCCCATTGTGGGATTAATAAAGGATTATCCTAATATATTTTATCTAATTTAAAAATAAAAATATCTGCATTTACTAAAGCAACAAAGCTCTGTGCTTTTGTCCACAGGATCTAGTGGCATGTGTCAGGTCCATGTCATGATAATGTTAATACAAAATATGATGTAATTATTGATGTTTATTAATTAGGTTTATTAATTACTGGTCCAGATATTCTTTCCTTTATTATGTGTAAATGCATGTTTAGATTAATAGCAGCAATCATGAGCATTTAAATGTACTTTAATTATGCTACTCAAACTTCAAGTAAACTGCCATAAACTTTTGCAGGCCTGAGTTTTTTGTTTTGTTTTTTTAACCCACACACTGTCTTGGTCATCATCATCACCGCCTAAATGTTTTTCAGTAGTAGTAGTATTTACGGTTTAACTATCGAACTGTTGAATATATTTACGGAATACATTTACCTTTGTTTTGTATCCTAATTACATAATCTTGTTACATGTAATCTGTTACTCCACAAGCCTGCTGGTAATGTCTACAATTATGGGAGTATAGGACGTCAAGCTTCCCTATAAGGCTAATAATCCTGCTTTAAATGTGTATTCTCCGCCTTCAATAGAATCTAACCTGCACTGTTGTGTATTGACGGCCCCGTTGGCTGAAATGACGATACGCTCAGGTTAATCTAGCAGGCCTTGTTGTGGTGGCATGAGATGAAGGGGAGGATTTAGACAGGGCTCTCCTGATGCCCCCATGTGTGTGCTAATTAACTGGTACAGATTGTTCCCCTCACCCCACTGCCTCCCCCGACACACACACACTCGCAGACACAACAGCCCTCCACCTCTTGCAAACACACAAAAACCTTGTGTTCTTTACAAACTCTTGACATTCATCGTTGGATATCCGTGCTGCTCTACCTTCTAATGAATTTTCCTGGGACAGAGAGGTCAAGTCTTTAAATAAACGCAATTAGAAGTGTCAAAGGCCTTGACACAAGCTCATGTTATACGATTTACTCTTAATTACTCCTGCTTTCAGCTGGTCAGGACACACTGCCTGTGTCGCTTTTTATCCTGACTCAAAGTGTTCTACCTTTGACCTGTCGTCCACAACAATTAAAAGCATTTAAGGCTGAATTAAAACCTCACTGGATGCTTTGGGTGAAGAAAAAGATATGTTTCTCTTTACTGTTCTTTAAGCAGTGCATAGGTCAATGCCATGATGGCCTGATAGCATTTTAAACAGCATTCATTTTTGAGGACTGAGACAAATCATGTCCTGCCCCCTAAAAAAATTATATACAGTACCAGTCAAAGGTTTGGACACACTTCTCATTCAGTGTTTTTTTTTTGGTATAAGAAATGGTTCAGATTATACCATCAGTGTCCAAAGCTGTCATCAAAGTAAAAGACGGCTACTTTGAAGAATCTAAAACATCAAAGAGCAAAAATCTTTTGCACATTGGAAGTAAAGAAGACAGTGTTCAAGAAAAACAGTTTGTTTTATTTTTACATTCTTTGCTCGCTACATGATTCCATTTAATTCTATATTTCATAATTTTGATGTCTCCAGTATTAATCTACAATGTAGAAAAATAATAAATATAAAGAAAATTAACATGGAATGAGAAGATCTGTCCAAACTTTGGTACTGTATGAACTATATGTAGGTTTTTTTTTGTTTTTTGTTTTTTTAATGTTTTGGTTTGCTTGAATTTTTTCAATTTTGAAACTTGAAAAAGAAAGAAAAAGCTTTGTCTCAGACAAGAATTTCATACAATTAATGAAGGTAATGTAATGTAATTATAAAAATGTGTTATTAGAATAATCTTTGTTTTATTTATTTATTTATTTATTTTCTATATATATTGTGTCCCAGATTTCAACCAACTCTGTCAGATTTTTTATAAAACATGATTTAATCAGGCACAAAAAGACTCAGCTATAATCTAAGCTCCCCTGTCTCACTTCCTGGTTTATAAAAGGCTGCTCCAGTACTGGTAAGCTTACTATTTTTCGACAAATTCATTAAATAATGTTGCTGTCAGATGTGTTTCAACCAAACAATCTCAACTCGGTAGGCCAGTTAAATCAAAACAAGATAAGAATCATGGTTTAAAAATGTGTATTTTAGCATTAAGAGAACACTTAGCAGCTGTAAAAAAAATTGCCACTCACTACAACTAAGCTAAGATATAAAAAAAAAAGTAATATAATATTTTGTCAACTCTGTAAGATGTCAACTCTTCAGTTTTTCCATCTGATGAAGTTGACGTCTACATTTCATAAAAAAATGTAATGACTAAAAGGTTGGCCTGTTAGATTTATTGGCCAAGAGTTTGATCTTTTAAAATGTATTTAATTGAAGGGCAAAAATGAACACCCCCCAAAATACGGTTGTGTCCGAATTGTGATGAATAAGTGAAAGAAATATTAACCTGTTCTACAAGGTCCTTTTTTTTCATTTTGCTTTAAGGTGTCAGAGCTCCTGTAGGCAGGTTGAGGAGGAGGATATCGCTCAGTCATGTGTCATTCAGGGGGCAAAAGGGGGGCATGTGAAGTATCTTTTGAACCGACAAGTTTTTGCTCTTGATGAGTAACTCAGCTGTCCTGACTCGAGTGGGAAGTTCATTCCACTGGAGAGGCAGGAGAGGGAAGAATCAAGGCCAGGTGATGAAGTAATGACAAGGTTACCACCATGAATGGAGAGTGGTTGGTGGAGGCAGAGCACAGAGCTTAAGGGCTTTTGTGTTTTATTCCTTTGATTATTATATTAATGTGCTGGATTCAGGACCGTGCATGCATGCAAAAAAGAGCACTCCTACACCTACAATTATTTGCCAGTGTGCTGCTGAAAGATTCCTCTCCCTCTCTTCGCTGTCTTTCTGTCTCCCCCTCCGCTTCCATGTGTATCTGTGAAAGATGAAGTCTTTAAGACCTACACTAATCCTGTAATTATGCTGTCGTCTTCACTGGCATATGTTATCTTCTCACTTTCTTGGTTATCCTGTGGACTAAAGCAATTATTGCGCTGCAATTGAAACATCAAGTAATTAATTCATTTTCCGTGTTGAGCATACTTGGTTTGATGCCACGCTTCAAGTGTGAGATGAGTGTGTTTATGGGTCAGCTGTAGTGAAGGGGTAAGAATAGCAGTCAGGATTTTATGCATCTCTTGGCACATGGGACTCCCACCCAAGGCCATGAAGTATATAACATGCAGAGTAATGTCATTTAGACCTTGGCAAGCTTCTTGTGGCCCACTCAGGGGACTATCTCGCCTCCACAGTGGTATCTCTCTCATCCTCTCTATTCCCTCTATGTCTCCTCTGCTCCTTCTTTTCATCTGTTCCATTGCTGCGTGCCACATTGTTGTATTCTCTTTCTATTCTCCGTTTCCCCCTCTCTCCTCTCTCATCACTCTTCTTCCTCTCCTTCCTTTCAACCTAATCTGTTACCCCTCTCTCCGTACGCCCCTCTTGCCTCCTGGTGCACGGCCGTCATCTGCGACCAGCGCGCCACAGAGCAACTCAGCGCACTGCGGTGCCATGATCCAGAAACCCCACATTAACACTGGGATTTCACCCAGAGATTATTTAAGTGTGGCATGCCTGCCAGGCAGGGTTCTTCTCTGTAATCTCCATAGCCCCATGAATAGAGTAGGACTGGGAAAGAGGGGATTTGCAAGAGTTTGAGGGCTGATTGGGTTCTAGAATGGGTACAGTATGGGCTTTTAGGCATTCTCAATATTTCAGTTCCATATGGAGTTGGATTTAGGAGGTGGGGGTGATAGCTCAATGTGTCACAGAGAAACTGAGGTTAAATCCCTGGCAGAATGAGCCTCTTCTTCTCAGTTAGCTATGTATCCTTCTGAGGTTTGCAAAGTAATTTAATTTGAGGTAATTGTAGCAAGGATCCATAATTAAAAGGATTAAAATGCATGCCATTTATAGATGGGCTAAAGGAAATGAAATGATGAGGCCGCTGGCACCGTTTCTGCTCATGCCCCATACATGTCGTTCCTTTCATATCCACTCCTTTGTCAGTGAATTCAGATTTGCATTATTGAATGTGTCACCGGATTCAAATGTAGGATAAAAATAACAACTGCAGACACACACAGCAGTGACACCACACGTCTGGCTGCTAGCTAAATATTACTATCTTGTGTACATTTCATTTTATTTGTTTTATTTTTTAATGCGCCACAGTCACCGGTTCACACCATTTCACTTGTGTCTCAGGAGCTGTGTGTCTGTGTGATGACAGAGCGTGTCCTCGACTCAACATGGTCACCCTCTCACAGCGGCAGAGGTCTTCGACCCCATCAGAGAGTCAGAGTGCCTGCTGATTTTTTGACATTGAGAGGGGAACAGACAAAGCTACTCATCAAATGTCCAATGACTGAAAGGACTGTAGGAGGAATGGGTTTTGACAGAGTGCCATTTACAATTTACTAGCTATTCCTCACGACTTCGACTGCCGTAGGCTGTCTTGCTGTCATTTATTTTGCCAAAATAACAGTGTTGCCAACATATATTTTTGCACAGTTTTATAAGGTACAGCTTAAACAATCTGTTTGTTCTCTTAATCAAAAAGAGATTACCAAGGAAATAGAGAAACTGAATGCAAGGACTGGAGTACACAGAAAAATGCAGTCAAGTAAATGAAATATGATAATATTTCAACCTTAGTCCTAACAATTTATTTGCACTTTTCTCAGTCACTCCCTCCAAGCATTATAACCTTTGACACAGTAAACTGGCACCATGTGATGTTTCCTTTATCTACAGTATAGAAGCAAATATGCTTTAAATAGTGTTGAAAAATATAAATATAATCCAAATATTGCTCTCTCTTCAAAGCAACAAACTACAGTGCAGAATCTCCTCCATAAGACATTTTTTAAAAACACTTAAGACATTAAGAGAACAACCTATATGACTTAATATTGTGTGTATATTACTAAGAAAAAAGCCGACACCACTGCAGACTTCCCACCGTTCTTACCTTATTGTCAAAAACATGCAGAAAAACCACCTACTAAATGCTGGAGAAGTTGGCCTACAGCATGACGAGGGTTTTTTATACAGTAGCACATTTGTTATAATTACCCACCTGATGGTGCTTAACAGGTGCAAAACAGCTGCCTTCATAATTCCTGCCTTATATTGTGTTTATTTTAGCAAACCATGTTCAGAAAGTAAGATGAAACTTGTGCTTCATGCAATAAAATTCAATTTTGTAGATCTATGTACACTTATTGCCGCCAGCTGCCTTGGATGCTAGTAGATATAAGGATCTGCTTTGAATATATACATCAGTACAATAAAGAAGATAAGATAGCAGGTTATTGCACATTGGCAACAAACCACATTCAGTGTTTTAGAGCTCAGTTAAAGGGCTAAAATAGCAGCAGTGTCTGAGTGCATAGGCCTTTACAGTATATAAAGAACAGCAAAAGAGTGCTTAGTCAAAATACTAGAATGAAGGGAAAAGATGAACGAGGAATAAAAAGCAGTGAATTGATCTCATGCATACATCTTACATCTCGTGTGTTTTTAACATGCCGGAGGTCTTTGAACAATGTGAGAAAAAGGCTGTGGTTTATTTGAAAGATTAAAAGGCAAGGAAAATAAACAGTTGTGCACAATACTGTAATTAGTCGAATCACTGTGTGAAATTTTAATTTGAAACAATGCAACCAGGCTAACACCATACCATAAGACCAACTCCTGCTGTGAGTCTGTGCTGTAATGAAGACAATCTAAAATGCTAATCACTCAGAGTCAGATTATTTTAACCCCTCTCAACTCAATACTAGGGTTCTCATTACTTATGAAAGCTCATGTTCGCCTGCCTTGTACTTTCATGTTTGGGTGACATATGGAGGGGTGTATACATGTGCTCCAAATGCACCTGAGTGGTGTGAAACTCTGCTTTCATCCTCATGTTCCATGTTCTGCGGTTGAACGCTAGAAAAGAGTCATTACAACAGGAGCGGGAGAGTCACGATGCAAGGCACAGATGTAAGGATTTATGAGCACCGCGATGCTAAGCATTTACACAAGGCAGCATAATAAAAATATTCTCTTATCATCACTCCCTCAGAGAGCCAATGAGGGAACATAATCCTTGAGATTAGCTTGATTGATTTGTTTCTTCCAAACATGATTCAATATAGCAAGGTTGTTGCGATCTTTCTTCTTTATCAAAACAGGTGAAATTGAAAAGGGAGCATACACTGAAAGCATGAACATAAGGTAATATTATAGTGGAATGTGATGAATAAGAACTTAAAAAGTACTGTATTTAGCACAGTTTAGTCTCATTGGCTGAAGTCTGATACATGAAGATGCATAACACAGTGTAAGAATCGTGAAACTCTCACTGCTGAGAAAAGAAAAAAACCAACATTGTGATAAGTGGGAGTACTGATGAATTTTTCATCTTTTTTTTATTTAATCCAGATGGTTTTATTGTGTCCAAACAGTGGCTGCAGCCCACATTATTTGTTTCTTTTTTTTGTGGAGAATCACAAAAAACTACTACCTGTTTGCTTCTGCTGGTTGTGCTTGCTGAGGGAAAATTTCTGATTTATCTAAATAACGTATTTAGGGTTGGTCTAATAGACAACACATCCTCATACCTACAACACAGAACAGGTTGATTGCTAATTACTCCTGAAATGCCATATATTTCTGGTGGAGAGCAGCGACAGGCTTATCAAATGTTAAATATATTATCTAAATCATGTGACACAACTCATGTAACATTACATGGTTTATAATGTAAAATGGTTGTAGTGTGGTCCTTCTCGCTCCTACATCATGTGACAAAATTGATGTCATGCATCGAAAGTGATGCAACAAACATCACATCCATAAAGACAGTTACTCAAAATTTTAAATAACTGAGTTTACTTTTTATTTCTCACAGACGTGAACACGTCTGAAAGTCCTGTTTGTTTGAATCATCCGTCCCTGCAGGAATCCAGGGAGAAATATGTTTTTTAAGTCTCTGTGTTAAACTTCTGTCGCTTCTAAGAGAATCTCTGTGGCTTGAAGTTAAGTTTCTTTCCTGTTTCGATGTTTGTGCTTTCAGGTATCTGCTTTCTTTTACTGTTTCATGTCACTCTCAGTTGAATATGAGCTGTGTTCAGTTACTGCTGATAAAAACCAAACATTTCCCGACTTTGCTGCTTCATATTAAAAGCTTTTGGATAACAAAATATCAGGAGGACATTTATTGTGAAGAATTTATAGAAAATGAAATGTGGTAAACCAGCGTTTTACAGTAACTCGACTCAAGACGAGAGTGCAACAGGACACACCTTCAGGCGGGTAGCTCAAGTGCAAATCTGTGGCCATGCTGAGCTGATTCCCCAAGTCAAATCAAGCCAACACATGTGTCTGGGTCATATAAAGATATGAGGGTCATATGAATGCAAGCATCTTCTGGTTGATGCTCATAGTGAAGAAATATTTAAGAAATATATTATAAAAGGGCCAATGTTACACTGCAACAATGGCAGTCATGAGAATTTTTTTGTATTTGTTTTGCTGAATATCATCATAGAAACAAAACCCACATGCAGTGCTTTTTTTTAACCAAACAGATGCTTCATTCCAGTGCTCCGTTGCGCCCTGCCAGTACCTTTTTGCCAGAAACAAAAACACAATGTAGACAAATGCCTTTAACCACTAAAACCATTACAACTTTTCCAACACCTCTGAATCCTACATCCTTTTTGCTGCGTTTTAGGTATTTGATATTCATGTATTGTTAGATGTTTTCATTATTTTGTCCATCCCCATATATGCTCTATCACTCTGAAAGCTGAGTGATTTGCCAGGGGAAGAGGGATGACTGCAGAGAAGCCTCCCAATGTAGGTAACAGTTTAAATGTCCTTGACAAGTGCACAGTTTGCAAAGGAGCAAATTTAATTTCCATGGTTTGAAATTTCAAAGGTATCACCTGCTGTAATTGCTTGACTAGGGAATCCATAAATCATTGTTCAGTAAGGTCATCTTGTAATTTCTTCCTTAATGCTGGCATTTATTTTCCTAGCATCCTCTCTTTCTTCTCGTTTAATCTAGCCAGGTCATTTGAGAGATTAATTGCTGCCATCTTCAAAAACAACAAATTAGTTTCACACATGTTCTGACATTAAGACTGAGTAACCACACATATCAACACCTACCCAGTCAAAAAAATGTTGTACTACATTGCAGCTGGATGTCACATGCGTTTGTCACTGTTTCACCCGTTACAAAGCAATCATGATAACAGTGTTTTATGTGAAGGATGAGGTACAATTTTCATGCAATAAAAAACAAAAAAAACATTCCATATCTACTCCAGGCTACAGCCTGAGTTTGAATTGTAATAGATCACCTTCACATAATGATATGTTTTTCTTTTCTTTTTTGACACTTTGCCTTCAGGAACCCCATCAAAGGTCAGAAATCATATCAATTAAATCCATATTTATGATTATCACTCCTAATCATTGCTCTGTTCAAAAATGTGCAAATGTGAAGGTTTTCATGCTATTGCTAAAACTCACACAGCATCCCATACTACCTCTAGCTACTTACAAATCACAGTTCCTGCTGCTCTTTTGTCTCCCTATCTACAGTTCAAACATCCCCTCTAGTCAAAAATTGTGTTTTTTCATATATTTATGTCCCCTAAAATGTCTGACCTTGACTTTACTGACTTTTATCTGTGCAAAGTTTGTCACTAGAGAGGTGTTTTCACATTCCTCTGCTGAAGAGGAGAGATGTCTGTGCCCTAAAATCTGAGATTCAAACATACCCCGGGATAGCGTTGGTATGTAGACTATAAAATTCAAAAGCTAGTCACTGTCTAATATGCAAAAGCCAGGCAAAGAAACCTAAAGTCTCTAGCGCAGAGTGGACTTCTCATACACAAGAGTCTAGTGTCTAGAGTCTAGAATAAAACATTCTAACTGCACTTATATGTCTTTTAGTCACCTGAGGTTCAAACACGTATCTCTCCAGTGTTTCTTATAACACTAATGCCAGCCATTGCTCAGTAGAGTGCTGCAGTAAGTGAGTCCTAAAACCCAGAAATGAGCTAGCATATTAGCACCTCCGGTTCCCTTGTCTCAGAATCAATTATCTTTTTTTAATATGTTTTTCATAATTGCCTGAAATAAAGTCTGTGCACAAGCTTGATAAATGTTCATGTTTTCTTTTACAAAATAAAATACAACAGTAAATACCCCATTTATGAATTCTGAAGCTTTTACATGTCTTAAAAAGGGCAGTTACTAGCTAGTAGCTAAATGAGACTGCAGCGGTTAAAAGTCATCATGCCAAACACGAGTCATGCAACTGTGGTGTAGTTTGTTTTATTACCTTTAGCACTTTAGTATTGGCAAGTGTTGCATTTACGCTTTAAATATTATCCTACTGAAAAGAACAACTTAGTTTTGTGATTTTTTGTTTGTCTCAGAGTTTATTTTCTGCACTAAAACAAAATCCAGTGGAAAAATGAGGGAACCAGAGTGATGCTAACTTCCAAGTTGGCCTAAGAAAATACATCATCTCTGCAGCACTCTATGATATATTTCTTTTTCTCTTTGTGGGACACTATATTATAAATATTAATCATTGCAAAGTATTAAATGTCTGTGAAGGGGAATTTAAATTTAAGCTACAGTAATTTTTTGACACTGTGCTTACCTACAATGTGCTGACAGTCACTTTGTAAGACCATAAACCATAAATTAGACTTCCCTTTAGTCATTGTTCAAATTTAGAGTGCAACAGAATATATTAATCCATCAATACGTCACATTTTAAAACACTGTAACCTTGAGAATCTGAAGTTTATGATTTTAAGTTAGAGCCCAAAGAGATGTAAAGGTATGTCTTCTATATAATGTCTTTGTCAAAGTTAAAAAAAAAAAAAAAGACGTAGCTTAACCAAGCTCTTTTGCTGTGACATTGATCAAGCACAAGCGCCAACGCACTCTGTTGCTCACAACCGTAAAATTACAAACCAAATACAGCAAGGCAAACCAGACTGATGTTTGCACACCTGATTGCCTTGATTTGATTGTATATATGTCCGTAAAAACTGCAAAATAATGAATATGTATTTTCTATTCAACACATTTTACCCGTACATTTGGTCATGTGTTGGTATAGATATACCGATCATATGTAGGACCATATTGCAGCTCCAGTCCTTCTCACAGATGGAGATTGGAAGAGGCTTCTGGGTTGCACAGCCCTCCTGCAAGGATGTGATGGACACTTAATTACTTGGCTGACAGAAGTTATTCGCCACCTGCACCCCACAGGGGTCTCTGCCAGGCCCTGACCTCCACTTCCTCCCAGTGCACCCAGCATCTCACAAAGCAGATTTATGCATATGGTTATCACTCAAATCTCATGTTATCATTATCAGGTTTTTGTGTTATTTTGTCCTTCCTTTGTCATTTTCTTCAAAGCCAAGACAGGCACTGACAGTAGAATGTAAACTGACACATTTTTCAGTAATCTGATGAATCTTTAAAAGGCATTATCACTCACTGATTTCCCTCATTAAATCTATATCAATCAAATCAGTGTTTGACGCAGTCTGAGGTTTTTTTCCACATTAAGAAAATGAGTATGTAGATTGTGCATTAACACTGGCTTCAATTTATCAGAGATTTACATATGAAGCATTTATTGAATAATTATGTACTATACTGAATACAGTACTTTCTCCTCAGTTCATATGATCCAGTGGCCTTGAATGTATAATTGCTGTTTTTTTGTTAACACCTTAACACCACTGCAGCCATGGCAGACGGTTCTCAGTGTTGAAGAGGAGGTGCTAACTTTTTTCATCACTGACAATTTAATGCCTGAGCAACTTGTAAATTCTGACACATTTGCCTACCTAACGGGTAGACATGGTTGTGAACTACATGACACAATAAAGCTGTGCTACGAGCTTATGTTTGGCTGCGAAAAGACAAAAAACAAGTGCATGTAAAGTCTCCACAGCAGTCGTGATATGCTTATCTCAATGTAAGCATTTCATATTAGCAAATGTCTCATTTAGACATCTCTAGCAACAGTTGTGTTTACGTGGACCCTAATTTTCCACAAATAATCACCATCAAAGTCACGGAAATGCTTATTGCTGGAATGTTTCTTTTCTTTCTTTGCATGTCTGAATTCTTAAAATTTAATAAAAAAAAATCACTGGAAGCAGGTTTACATATTGAAAAAAAGTAGCTCCAACAGGAGCAGCTGAAGCTGAAAATTAGTTGTGTGAAATGAAGAACTGACTCTTCAAACTAACTTATTTCAGGTTTAGGGTTAAGGTTACTTTTTTAAGTCAAAACATTTTTTTTCTGTGATAGCTTGCTGTTAAAAGTAGCATACACCATTAGGACATAGTATGGAATGTATGACAATGATGGACTTGAAAGAGGAGAGAAGAAGCAACATCTCCCTCTCTTTTATTTTACAAGCTGCATTTCTGTATCAAATCAATACATTACTGGCCTTAATTTTTCAAGCATACCTTATATCCATTTAATTCAGCTCACTTTTAATAGACAGTACGGCACTATCCTTTCCCTCAGGTAATTATGAATAAATGTATATGTAGGCAGAGCATGCTCTGAAATTACAATTATTAACAGAGAGGAGATGTACCTCAACATTGCAATTACAGAGCTCTCGGGGGATTAACAAGGTTCTATTTTATTATCAAATTCCTTCAGGCTCCAGGTAATGATCAACACACAGAATTACATGTCTCCCTGTCACAACTTTACAGCAAAACCTCTATCTGTCTCTTGGTTATTCCACCCTATTTCTCGCAAACTCTCGTCACTCCTTTTTTTTTTTGTCTATTATCTGTTCAGCGGGTACAGTTACTCTACCTGCTGTGTCCCCTTCCCCTTTATGCTAATGCATTATGCTTATGCCTGCGTGTGTGTGGGCTTTACTGGAACAGCATACGCCTGGAAAGTACTCCAAATAATTTTATGAATACCTACCACCACAACTGTTACACTGTTGTTGCTTTCTGCCACAGGCCATTTACTCGTCCTTGATGCTCATTCAGCCTCTGCACTCTGTGTCTTTGTTGAGCTGCGGTGAGTGGCTCCAGAAGCAGGGCATGTAGTCAACAGGGCAAATTTAATTTAAGTAATCTCCAAAGTAATGAAATCATCTGAAAGTCATACAGGCATTGTTTTTGGCATAAAGCTGCTAATTGCATCCTATTAGAGATAATGATAGTGAAAACATTTATTAGAGGGAGCTAATATTACTGGTTAATTGCTTAAAAATAGTAACACGAAAAGGCGTACGTCCATTAAAATATAGTTTTAAATGTAATGAAGTGAATATGTAGTGATCATTTGAAGCAGGCTTAATCAGATACCACAAAGTTCACAATGCATCATTTTATCTTTTTATAGTATGAGAGGGCATTAGTGTTATTGTGGTACAAGATCTGTGTGTAGCCATAAAAAGAAACCATAATCTATAACACCTTGTGCTAAACCACAAGACTCATCCATGTGTCCTACAGACCATGTTCATACACAACAAATTTGCAAGAGCATTTTAGCCATTTTTTACAAGCAATATTTAGTGCCAATAAGGAAAACAGTATAATCATATAGCACAGGGCAAAGTAATGCTGTAAAGCTTGCAGAGGCAGATATAGACCTATAAACTGTTTCATCGTTACTTCAGAGACTCATGTCATGTCACGTCTTATACTGGAAGTCAGTGTGGATATTTGGAATATTTATTATTATACTATGATCGTGACCTTTACTTTTGTGGTTTTAGTTGCCTTTCCTTAGTCACACTCTAATTTATGGTTCTGACCACAATGATGTGAAAGAACAACAGAGAGATATGTATTAGAAAGACACAGACATAGTAAAAATACGGTCTTGTAATACCCAGACATAAACATCAAAAGTGTGTGATACTCAAACAAAAATAATACACTGATTCTTATTATTTTAAAAACAAGTCATTAAAATGTCTAAAATATTTAAAATATAAAGAAAAAAGAAAATATAAAATATACCTAATAAATAACACAAAAAGAGCAATAAAAAGCCTAAGCCTAAGCCTGGGGACTTGATAGACAGCCACTTTTAATGATTTATATACATATATAAACTTTACCATATCTGTGTTTTATTTAAAAATTATCCCTGACAAGGGTATTAAATAATGTCAGACGAGCGAGTAATTTCATCGCTACGCTAAACTGAGAGTTGGCAAACACTTTCATTTGCACTTGATGCAAAGGAAACTAAATACTGTGCATCTGGAGCTGACATTAAAAAGCAATATATTGAACAAATGTGTGTGTTAGTTTGACATTTAAAAGTTCTTTTCTGTAAAGTTTTATGACTTTAATGAATTCAACACCAAAGTCACGCAAAAACACAAACAAACTAACAGATCAAGGCAGCGGCAGACCAGCAACTCCTGTGTTTTGTGAGGTAAAGTTACTGATTTTACCTCTGGAGTCTGGTTGCTTTGGAGAGAGCAATATTTGGCTTGTTTAACGGTGGGTTTCCATCAGAAAAGGCTGCCTGAAAAGATGAAGTGGTGAATTCTATATCCACCGCACTTCATTGCTTAAGTTCCATCCAGACTGCCATCTACTGTAGGTAATATACTGACTATGGATAAATACCTTATATAACCCCATTTCAAATAATCCCTTTAAGTATTTAATCTGTTGTTGTTACACTGATGAATGTTATGGTTTCCAGTTTCTGACATTGATATAATTCTTTTGCTTACAGTAATGAAAAGTAATACGTGTATCATCATCAATGCACTTCGATAGCAAAGCACCAGCGACAATTTCCTATCTCCTCATTCCTTCCAGATTAAAATCAATATGCGCTGCATAGCCTACCGCAAAGAGCCTCATCACAAATAAAAACATGAAGACGCAGTGTAATAATAAAAGACAGAGTGTAATACAGCTCACGGTGAAGCAATTGGACCAAACCACTGAGCAACATGATGCTCACAGTCATTATTTTCTCTCATTTGGATGGTTGGATTTCCTGGTGTCTCGTCTATATAGGGACAAGTGAATTGCGGTCATGGTGCAGTGTTACTGTCTTATGAGGTCAACGTGATCATTATCTGTATCTGTAAAATTATTATTATTTTTTTTACCATCACTGCCACAGCAAGCTCAAAATGATTAAAAGATTATAATCTTGTCTTGAATTTGAAATCTATTCTTCATCTCTCAAATGTCAACATAGAGACTGTTACCGGCTGTCAGCTGGATGTTTAACTGTGTGCATGTGTGTGGACTCTTTGTTTATTTATCTGTTTATTTATTATTCAACCACATTAGTGGCATGGCTTTAACATGAGATTTGGTGCAGATATTCATGGTCCCAAGAGCTGAATTAAAGCCAAGTGCAGATTAAAATTTCCACTTGTTCAACTCTTCACTTGTCCAATGGAGTGTGAGCACAAAACAATATACGTTACATAAATGTCATTATTATGATAAACAGAAGAATAAATAAGGTGCAAGTGTAAAAAACCAAATCAGTTATCATATTTCTGTCTCATTGTTATCATCAGTGCTGCTAAAGGTCTTTGACCAGAAATGTATTCGATCCACTGTTGAGATGAGCAGGCATACTCACTGACTTAGAACAGAAATTAGATTACAAGGTCAGTGGCTGAGTCTAATGCAGTGGAAGATTAGAGAGGGAGAAGAAATCATTTTTACATGGCTATTGTTGTCATGGGGACTGAGCACTTGCACCGAGCTGTGTAAAACAGCCATTTAAAATGTGTTTTGAAAATCTGTGTTGCCATCTTTGTTTTGCCAAGCAGAAACATAAACAAGTAGGAATTTCTAACAGAAAGGAAATGTGTATATGTATTTCTTTTCAAATCTATTTTTACTTATTTATAACTAATTTGATTATTATATTTTTGATATTGTATTTACATTGTGTTTTAATAAACAAAGCCGTGTCACTTGACTGTGCCATTGATCCTCAAGAAATCAGAAAAGGATCAGCAGTAGGGACAAGCTCAATATTTAGTATATAATAATAGCAATAGCCTCTTCCAGACATCTATAACACTAGCTGCAGTTAAATGGGCTTTAAAATATTCCACAAATAATCTGAATAACTGCCCAGTCAGAAGAGACCAAGAGTGCAGGGTAGAGACAGTAGAGACATGTCCCTACCCAATTGTCCCTACCATTATCTAGGGACTACTGAATTGTCACTGACAAAGCACATGTGCCTGTCATAGGCACAAAAAAAGTGTTTTCAAGTTTTGAAAGATTCACCCCCCGTCCCTCCATTTAAATTATCAGGGGAAAAGAGAGAAATATATGGAAATGTTTTGTTTTGTAAATTCCCATGAATGCTGTAATCTCAGTCAGCACTCCTCTGGCAGGAGCACAGCCTTCTAGCTCCAGCTCGGACATGTTTATTTTTCCCTCCCCAACTGTGACATGAAATATCTGCCCTCAGAAGAGACTGACCCAATCAAGGCCAGAGCGACATGAATTTTCAATCAGAGAGGGGGTGCAAACCTTTGGTAATTTGATTATTGAAAAATAATGAACATCAAATGCTTCATTCAATTGTTTCTCTCTGTTTGGAGAACATATTTTATTTCTGTGCATGCCTGCGAGGGACAGAAACATGGCAGTAGCAAAACAGAATTGGTGAGCAGTGGATAAGACCTTTCTGTTAGAAACCCCAAAAGATATAAAAGTGCTACTATTGTTCCCGGGACATGATGTTGGTCCATCTTTAAAATTACCAGGTGAAGGTTTTTAACCCTTCTGTTAAAAAACTGGAACTACTTCTGCTCTTCCTCTGTTATATTTCTGGCGGATTAGACGCTTCGCAGTGGGCTGAACCAGTCAAAAGAGCTATAGTATGATTAATGCTTTGAGGCATAGAAACACACATTTAATTGGATCACTTTATTTAGTGTCCATATAAACAATTAAGTTGGAATTTCTAATTAAATTTATTTTAATCGGGTTGAAGTAATATCCTCTATGTACATGACAGTATTGTTAATGCTCACACAGTATGTGGTTTCTGTCTTCCTTACCTATCCAATGTCCAGTGAACCTACAAACTTCTCTAATCTTTTTTTTAATATCCAGCACTTTAGTTATAAAATGAATTATTTAGCCACAGTTATGGAATGACTCATTTGTGTCATTTATGGATGGTTAAATGGATGGACAATAATAATGGGTGGATGGACAAATGGATGGATGGATGACAATAACATGAGGATGCCAGTCCAGATAACTATCAGACTGAAGGTCTGAATGTCAGATGTTTTACTTGAATCGGAGACGGCAGTTCTGTCAAAACAGTCTTTCAGACAAGTCCACTAAAATTATTCTCTTCAGCTTTAGAACACAGACTGGCCTTGGACAGTTTAGACCTTAGATGTATATGTATATACTATATAGAATGATTATATTGGGCCACAATAACATACAGTGCCATGCAATAACAATAATACACAATATGAAATGTGTAGATCTTGCTGTCCTCTTTCCAAATGCCTTGTGACCGTAGGAAAAAAACAACATGCAAAAATGCTGTGCATTATTTTCACAATTCCACTGTAGACCAAGCCAACATATCTACAGTCAAACTCCAATGACTCATACAGGGAATTTGCAGGAATGTGCAGAAACAAGTGTGGAAGAAAACATTACAGCAAAACCCCAAAAAACTACAGTGTTGTGGATTCTGGTGCATATCAATGTAGTGAGCAGTCTGTGGTGGTTTGTTTAGTTTCTGCAGTGCAGCACAGACGCCCTGCCTCACTTCCCTCCTAGTTGGCTTGGATTTGAATTGCTTGGTCCCAAAGCATTGTACAGTCTAATAGCTGTAGGCACAAGTTTGGATGCTGAGGCAAAGAGTGAAGATGTTCTCTGCTGGAGCTTCATTTCACCATAGAGGGGGTGGAAGGTGTTTTCCACAATGGAGTTCAGTCCTCATCATCCCCTTTGCTGGAGCCTCCAAGCCAGACAGCAGTTGTTCACCAGTTTGTTAATCAAACTTACTTTCGGCACCTTTTCTTCTAGCGCACCACCAAAAGGAACAGTGTTCTGGTCTCCCCAAACTGACTGAATATGTAGTCTGTTGCATGCACTTGTCTAAAGCTGCATGAGAACAGTGTAATCTTTCTTTCTTAGCACCATTCCTACATTTTATCAACATATGAAAGAATGAGTAAGAATGGAAAGGTCTACAACTGCAGCATCACCGTGTTTTCGCTGTACTTATGTGTAAATTGCTTGTTGCTCTTTTATATCCATCATAAGTGTTGTTTCCCAAAGCCCAAGACAATGTCTTCAAATGTCTTTTTTTGTGTTGTTTTGTCCACAACACGAAGATATTCAGCTTACATTCATAGAGAAGTAAAGAAACTAGAAAATATTCACATTTTTTTCTTAAAAAATTACTTCAACTGATTCAACTTAATCGATTATCAAAATAGTCAGCGACTCTCATGTGGACCATTGGCATATGTAGAAATGGACAACATGACAGTTTCCCAAAAGTATAGCCATTACATCCTGATTGCTGTTTGGTGGCTGGATGCATTAATTAGTGTTTTGAAGCTGTAAAAAGGATCATGATCGATGATTTTGACCTGCTGCATGGGCAGGAACTCAATACCATGACTCCAAATCTGATCACTAGCTTGTAGACTCTAGCTCAAAATTGCATCAACAGCCCAAGATGGCAGCACTCATACCCAGGATTTTTGGCTTTATGTTTGCAGTGGGAGGAAGTGAGAGTTTATTTATTTACATTCCATCTTTATTTATGTCAATAATGTGGACTAAGTAAATCCTGACCCATTCTGGATCCTTTGTTCGTTTGCTCTTGGCACTTCAGCTGTCAAAATCTCCCCATTGACCTCAATTAAAACACTCGACCATTTCTTAATGCACAGCATTTGGAGTGAGTGTGATATGTCAGTGTGCTTCACTGCTCCATTTCAGCAACCTTTGCTGGGCGCACCACACTTCTGAAATGCTGCCGTTTGTTAAACTGCATTTGAACTCTAGTATTTACTTTGCGTGTGTGGGAGTCTGTACAAATCCTTTTGCAACCTCTCTGCTACATCTGATCACTCATCGGTCCAGAGATATTATATCAAACAATATATGTTTAGACACCATCAAAGGAAAGCTACGCTGGGAGGTATATTTGTAAATGCATGGTTACTCAGCTCTCACACAATTTTAATTTAGGCCTATAAAATGTGTACTATGCAGATGTATCGTGTATATATAATAAAAAATTGGTTCCATCTGGGCAAAAATGCAATATTACAGTAAAGAACTTTGATCTGGATTGGGGCAAAAAAAAAAGAAAAAATGTGTATTTGTACTCGTAAGGTCTTTTTTCTTCCGGCCATTAAGCTGATGGTTCTGCCTGCTTCAACTGACAGAACTCTCCACCAGTCTCCTCCACTCCTCCTCACTACTGCAGTTTAAAAAGCAGAAGTCACCTAAGAACTTCTGGAGGTGGCATGACCCAGAACTACAAATGAAATTTGTGGTGTACAGTAGAAGATGAGCAGGAAAGGTCAAAGTCTTTTGGAGCGCCCCTGTGCTATTACTCTGCAGCATGTCTGACACTCTGCTCTGCAGATTCTGCGGTCTGTCCACAGTATCTGATTCAGGACAACCCTAAGTCTCTTCCCAAAGTGTGAGAGACCAGATGGATTTAATGCACAGGAGAACTCAAAGTATATGATTCATGCCATATTTACCAGCATCTTTATCCAAACTTTGATGCTTAAAATCTAAATTAAGCAGTGCTTTTGAGAATACAGCCATGTTGCCTTAAACTTACATCTGGGTGCTACAAAACAACATTATGGATGTATAATCCTTACTAGTCCATACAGAGGAAACATCAAGTTTGCTTTTAAATAAGGTTAGAAGGAAATATATTGACTTCTAAAACAACTGTTTAATTTTTAATGTTACTTTACTAAAATCCAACAACTTTGATAGAATATTCCACTTATAGTGGATGTGAAGTTAACCCCTGGAGAGGTGGTGTGGAGTTCTGCAGGAAACACTGAGCGAAAAGAGCACTGAGGGCAAAAGGAAAGAAAGCAGTGGAAATATGTTTTGGATTACTTCGACTTCTATAAATGCTCTTCATCTTAATAAAGTTAAATATGTCTGTACTGTGAGAAAGTGGCTACAGTCTAAACTCAAGACTGTAATAGAGGTGAATTAGAATAACGGAAGAATGAATTGTGTCTTGTGAATAATATTTACCAAATAATTTGATATGTTTTCAAAAGACTAGAAGTTGTAATTGTCAACTGGTAGCAAGAACTTTCACACCACATGCAACTTGAAAGTGTACTAGGCTATTTTGGCAACAGACAGCACTACTTTACAATTACCACTTTATAATGCTTCCCAAATCATAAATAATGATGGCCATCCTGCAACCTATTAGTGCAGGGCAAATACAAGAGAAATAAACAAGACTCGACACAAAATACATGGTGACAAAGACATATCAAAGAAAATCCAAACCCTTAACTGCTGCTAGTGATGCTTCCACAAAGGACAGAATAATGAGCAGTGTGAGTATGTATGGTAAATCCTTTCACAAATAGGGACTTTAAGCAGATAAATAAAGCTTATAAATGTACAGTACATGTATACACAGCTGTCTCCTAGAAATTACTTTTGTATTTTACTAAGTTGATTTTATAATTGCATTGTGGTGTCAAACATAATTCCTGCCAGGCTTATGTTCACACACAATGTTTCTTTGAAACACTACATCTATGTAATGCAATGGATTTGAGAGGAGGTGGTTGACGTGGATGGCGGGTGTACAAAGTGCAGGACTTCAACGCCACAGTCTGTTATTTGTGTCCAGACTCCAGCAAAAAAAGCACTTTGGTTAAGGCAAATAAATATTGACTTTTTGGATAGGTTTAGGCAATGAAAGCACTTTGGTTAGGGTTTTTCTAAAAGTCTTAATGTTTATTTGCACCCAGGTGAGAATTATTATTTGAGTATTCACATCTCATAACTACCCTCAGTTTGGTTGGATTTAGGCAACAAAGCTGCTTGGTTAGGTTCAGGAAACAGAACTATTTGGTTAGGTTTAAGGAAAGATCATGGTTTTTCTTTGCCGTGCATATCCATTTGGCTATTCAGACTTTGAGTTGAAACAGCCTGGTGCCTGTTTCTGACATGCACCTTCTGATATACACCTGCCTGTAAACAACCACATATGCTATTCCACCCCAGGTGCAAATTGCATTGCTGGCTATTCACACCTGGATGCAACTAGCATCTGCCAGGAAAAAAAATCTTAAATATGTTGTCAGATACTTTTAGTATTTTTGCTGTTGCAGACATGTAAAGTTGTATATAAATGTTGTTGTATATAAAGTTGTATAATTTCTAGGAGACAGCGCTGGTATTTATGTAGAGTATGGGGTGTGTGCATTGCCCTGTGCGCATTTGTTAAAGAAATCAAGTGTTTTATTGTTTGACAAATGAAAAGAGTGAAAATGCTAACCATATTTGAGCTTCATTTCCACCAAGAATCCCAAAACATCAATAGCACACTTATTTCCTCACATGCCTTGCTGTAAAAAGTACTTTTAACAGTAAAAATCTATTGGAGTGGGACCAACAGAGAGTACCGAGGGTTGAATATTTGAATTACAAATTGATCTGAGAATAGTTTTAAGTGAGGTCTAAGCCAATAATATTTACCAGTGATCATTGAAATTATGGAAATGACGGTCATTTTTTGACAGGCTTTGTGTCTTGTTTTTCTCATTGTTCCTTACCTTCACTTCACTTTTCTCCTCTTCTATCTCGCTCGTGCCTCTTTTCTATCCATCTGACCACCCTTCACTTCCATTCTCAAGCTCTTTTTCTATTTTGACTCCCTCCTGCCCTTCATCTCCTCTCATGAGAAGCTGCTGCCTGGCCTCAAAGGGAGCACTAGAAAGGATCCATCAGCCAGACTAGTATTCTCTGGAGGATGCATCCAGCGTGTTGCTCTGTTCTACTCTGCTCACTATCATATCTATCCAACCCGAGATAGCCTTTACTGTAGATCACAGGACCTGTTTTCAAATTTGCTGCAAAGCTGTATGGAGCTGTAATTCCGTGCCTTGTTGGACACCAACCATCATACCACTCACGCGTTTCCCCCAAGGTATTTGCTCCCGGTGTGAGGCATATCTTTATGAATACAGGCTTACAATACCGTGCATTATTATATGCCTGGGTGTATACAGTGATGGATTGTTGGTATATGTATGTATGTATGTTTTGTAGTGCGGGATGAAAGGGTCACATAGAAAACCTACAGCAGATTTAAACCAGAGAGAATTAATCTGCCAGACGTATCTTGTGTGTTTTTTGAGCGGCAGCTGGAGACAGCAGTATGGCACTTTGAGCCTCCATGCTGGACCAAAACAAAGCCTCATTCATCCCCAAATAACAACATCTGGGCATGCTTAACAGCATGGATAAATAAACAAGCCCTATGGACACTAAATCCCCCGCACTCAATCACTCTCGCTCCCTCTCCACCCGTTCCCCCTTGCCACTCTGAAGGCTGTAGGTTGTTGGTGTGGGACTGGCACATCAGCACTGATAGTGTGCATCCAATTAATTAGCCAAACGTTATCTCATTAGTAATAGCCGGCAGACTAAAACAAGAATCCTCCCTTATAGTTGCAAACAACCTCTGGACAAAAAATGAGGATGATTCTCTCCTCCTCTGTAACCTCTGTGATCTGTTGATGCTGAGTAGGAGGACTGCGAAGAGAGACATGTGAATGCGGTTTGGTCAAAGTGTCCATCGTTAAGCAGCTATTGCTCATGGCTCGCATTTATTCACAGGCTTCTGCGGAATTAAACAGCCCGGCCCCCAGCACATCCTAATGACTCCGTATCAGGAGGCAATCTAATGGTTTCTTTGTCTTTAAGTTATCCGTCTTTGTGGACATCTGCAACACTCGCACAGTAGCTGTAAGCAAAAGTCAGCACCATCTGACACAGTTCTGAATCCCTTGCATTCCTCAACACCTGTGCCTCAATGTTATTTAAAGCACTCAGGGGTGCTGCACCAAACATCAGCCACCGGCTATTTGCTTGTGTGTGTGTGTGTGTGGTTGTGTGTGTGTGCAGGGAGAAACTTGACTTCTTGAGCATAGTAACCATGAGCAACGAGCTATGCACAGACAAAGTAGCACTAAACAATGTGGAAGCCATTTCGTGTGAATGAAGGGAGCATAATGTTACATTTACTGCTTTGTTTATGTAGGAGGGCTGCGACTTTGCAAAATGAGCTGAATATGCATGCTGATGCTCTTCAACTGACGTATGTCGATTCTTTGACAGTGGACATCAATACAAATAAGGTTCTGTGTCTTACCTTCACTTGAGAGAAAGATTTAAAATAAAAGAGATTTTTCTGTATTTCAGAAGCAATCGTTTTTACTCTTTTCCAGTACTGACACACTCATAACAAAAAAACTGGCCAAATCATAGCAGTTGAATAAACTGGGAATCAGTAGCTTTTTTGGCATTAGTATTTCATAAATATTAAATATTTCCTTTGCACAGTTTTTGCATACTACTACAAAAAAGTTTAGCAGAAACAGGCTAACTACCTCCATACCTGCAGACCATCTTTTCTCAATATATCACAAAGGTGAATAACATAGTGATAACAAAATGCATGCAAGTCCACACACAATTTAAAATTTAATAAAAGTTCAAGTGGAAGCAGACAACTTTTCAGCCTACTAGCATTTCCAAATGGTATCATTGTTGTCCCGTTGCAGCAAAGACAAAAGGTCATCTATTGAAATCTGTTTCCCCGTCAATATGTGATCCCCCTTGAGGTGCATTTATGCTAAACATTAAATAAGCACAGGGATACAGATGCAACTTTCTGTCCATACGCTGTGTTCATTTTGTCCATATTTCTGCTTTTTTTTTTCTGAAAGCTTACGGGTACGGACGAGACAGAGCAGTACCACCAGTTATTGTGGGGGCAGTGTAGCAGTGTAGTGTACAGTTCAAGTGAGACACGACCACAGGACAAAATAAAGAAGTTTGAAAATCCCAAAGTTTTGGAAATGATGTTTGCTGCCGATTAATTAGGGAAAAGAATTCTCTGTCCAAATGTTTTGTTCATTCATGTTGTTTGTAATTGAGACATGATTTTTCTAGGAAAAATCATGCCTGGTGGCAGACAGATTTTCATATTGAAAGCGAGGTTTTTAGGGACCGGTCTAAACATGGATGGTGTCATTATGACATATGTGATGATGTGATAAGTTAAAGCAAAAAAGTTGTCTTTTTCCACTTAAACATGGCCGAAATTCATATTTTCCTTAAAATATTCTCTTAAATATAGCATATGCAAACAAAAGCAACATGCAAAAGTATGAAAGCGTCCAATTTGTATATTTCACTGGGCCAGATGGGATCTATTTCAGATTTATGAGTTTGTTTGTCGAGCAGCAGCACAATAGAGCACATACCCAGCGGCCTCTTATCTGCAGTTGTAGTGTCATGGTGTGCCGGTCCTTATCATCTGTCCGCAGCTCTTCAAGGTTTCAGCAGGAGTAGCAGGATGTCACTTGACACCTTCAGGGCTTTTCCAAGTCACACTGTTTTCAGCAGTGACAGATTCTTGATTACACTATTTGCATGGACATCTTTGTTACTGTGCCTGAATACGGTATATAATCAAAATACCAAATCCAGTGTCACTGACAATATGCTCAATCACTGACCTATTTACAATGGTGATACATGACACAAGATGTCACTCTGATTACAGAGTGGGAAGTCAGAATGTAATGAGGCAAACAAGCTTATTCTGTTCAAGCCTGTTCTTGGGCACAAGATAATCAGAAGAAGCTAGCAGCTAATAAGCCATGATGGTCAATTTCTGTTCATTTCAGACCGATTAAATTGCAGAGCTCTATTAACGGTCAAGATTTTTACAATAAGCTGTGCATGAAAATAAAGATGAAAATTAGCATTTGTCTTTCTTTGTATTGATTATGTGAATATGAATATGACTGGACAATAGTAGGTCTGGCCTCGAGGGAATTTAGTCAATGACAAACAGCAAAAAAAGTACACAGAGAGAAGACAATAGCTAATGAGGTGGGAGTTTAGGTGAGTTACAAACACTGCTTAATAAACGGGCACTGAATCTGGACTCATTCTTTTACAGTGTCAGAAAATCTGTTCCAGACGGAGGAGGGCTGATGCCGGAGGAGTCTACCACTTACAGTGTGCTTTCAATTAAACGGACCAACATATTCCTGCACACACTGTTAAAGGCAGGACTCCATCTACATATGCACCAATAGGGAGCCAGTAGAGAGAGTTGGAAGCACAAATAATGTGTTGTGAGGTGTGTTTTGGTTTTGTTTGAAATATCCGGTCTGCTGAGTCAGAGCTTTGAATAAGCAAGATACTTTCTAAGCGTGGAGTTGGGCTCCTGGAGACTGATACAACACAGTGCTTCTCCGTGAAGGGAACAAAAGGATTGCCCGCTTTTTTTCTTGGTTGGTAAAGAGGTGATATTTTTATCCTGGAGATGTTGCTAAAGTGAAAATGTGTAGCTTATTGTAAACAGTGCCCCCAATGAGAATTTCAAAGAAAGAGATCTAGAGCTGGATTATGACTGAACAAGTAAAACATTTTATTTTTGATATCTTTTAAATATATTTTGTTGGATAACTGATTGTTTGCAGGTTTTAAGTTTGGTTAAGTGTACATAAATAATACCTCTTGGGGTGGCAAAAGGTGGACTGATACTGCTTCCTGAAACCATGATTTTCAAAAGACAATAACATTTTTATTATAATTAGAGTAAAGCAATGTTTTTTAAAGCAATTGTGCGTGGGAAAAGCGTGGGAACTGCTGTCCTAACGTACAGCAAGCAAACAAACTCAAGTGGATGGAGGGATAACATAGTTTGCAGTAGTGCAGCCTGTGATTTCTCCCTCTGAAGGTGAGGAAGTTAAGTGTCGAAGTTATTTAGTCATAATTGACATATATTTTTAAGTCAGCCTTGTTTCAAGATAATAGGAGGCGGTTTACTTACTTGAATCTCTGAACAGCTCCCTCGTCCTTTTTAAGGATATTCCCACAAAAAGGGTCCTGTAGGCTGTGGATTATACATAAAATGCGTCGCCTCTCAACCTTGTTACTGTAATTAGTCTCTCGTCCTCCCTGTTGACTGCTTTGATGATGGAAACAGACATGTCAGATATCATCGTCGATTTTGACCAAATAAACGACGTTGGTGATGTAATGATTGGGTGAAACATTGCTAAAATAGACACAACAAGCGACACGTCGCTTAGCCTGTTCGCTGAAACATGGAGCAGGTTAGGACCTCTCATTGAGAAAAACTGAAACAATCTGCTGTTTGTTCACTCGTTTGCATCACTTACAGTAAGGGAGCAATGTGAGGTTGGCAGGGTTTCTTGTGTAGTCGTCCTACTGTAACTAGTAGGATGACTGCTGTTATAATTGTTCTAGTAGTTTATTGGTTATTATGACACTACATATGCCAAAGATCAACCTTGCATTAATTTTTAATGCTATTTTGCTGTTTCTTTTCCTCTTGAATAAAGTAATGTGGATTTATATTTTTCATTATCTAAACTACTGCACATTGTTTCCAGGTGTCCCAAAGCGCCTGCAGAAGTACAAGTATCCCCGAGTTAGGAATTGCTGGCATTATTATATACATAACACTGCTGTATGTGTATTTTTTATTTTTTTTAGCCAATCAGCTCTATACCTCAAGTGGTCTTTCAATCAGGCTTTGTCTGTGCATTGTCTCAAACAGCAGGCATGCACAGATTAGAAGGGAAAATGGCTGGTTCAAATTATCCTCTGCTGCCCACTTGGGCCACTGATTGTACCAATCTACATGCAAATGGTCATGTTTATTACACCAGGGGAATAGCAAACCACAAAGTGCCTTTGATTAATGACTGGGTCTGCTTTTGTTACAAAAAAATAAAAGACACACATTCCAGTCACCTAATTCTGCTGTAATCAATACACTAACTGCTAATGCCACATACGGTTAGACTCTGATTCACAGATCAGTCAAATTTTCATTTGCTTCATTTATGTTATTTTTCAATCAGCCCGTGATTAAAAAGTTGCAACAAATAACATTGATGACTTCACCATTATCATGCCTTCAGTTTAATCATTTAAGTACAAAAAAGGCAAAAAGTCACATAATTGGCGGGTCTGTAAATAGTTCCTCAGTCCGACGCTGCACACCATGTAAATGCGTGCCGTCCTCTCCCTTTGTTCCATCTCTCTCCCTTAACAGCTCCCCAGATGTCTACTCTCTCGTCTACAATCTCATTTGAGGAATTCATCTTGCTGTCTCCCGGGCACCATGTATTATTGCTCTCTGTGGTTCTTCATGCAACTATGATAATGTGTGTCTTGGTTAGACTCCTCACATGCCAATTATGGGTGCCTGTTATTGTGATGGACTCCACATTCATGCAGAAGAGTGACTGACTCTCTCCACTTGGGGCCCCGGCTCCCTTCACATCATATATCAGAATGTGCTTTCAAAGCCAGAACCCAGTGCTCAGGCAGCAAGGCTTAGTAGGATATGAATACATGTTCTTATTAAACCAGAGTTACATCAATTCATATTGTCTTACACATGAATGACCCACAAAGACCCTGTCATAAAAACAGCAAATGAACCAATGGATAAAATATACTTTTTTTTTTGCCTTCTTTTTTTCTGGTGTGAAGAAGCAGAGGAACAAGAAAAAAAATCCCTCTGCTCATGAAAACAGTTTTATTTGTGCTTTGCAAGCTTTGGCAGGCTCATCATGAAAATATTTACACTAAGAAAAAAACTAAAAGTATTTAATTTTTGGAAAAACAATATGTGATTATTGTGAAATAAATGCTAAGGGTGGTCACAATAAAAGCAAAAGCTGTACAGTGTAATGCAAACCAGTGCAAAAGCCCTGCAATTAATATCACCCTTAACTTGTTTAGATTGAATCAGTGTTGACTCAACACTGTTAAAAGTTTTGAGGCCAGTTCATACTTTAAACAATCAACAAATTGTGGAACTGATTGACAATGACTAGAAATAACTGTTATCCCTATATTTTAAAGGTGGAATCAGTAAGATTTGTCCGAGCTGTCATAAAGGCACCAGACAGATAAAGCTGATTGTTGTGTCTCATCCTCAGGAGAACAAATAAAGAAATACAGGTGAAACAGTGTCTCTGCAGATACAGGCATCACGATAAGATAGACTGGTCAAATGTGACACTAAAGCAAGCATTAAGTAAAAAAAAAAAACAAAAAAAAAACAACACTTCATTTTAAAGACTTGAGCATAGGCTGTCATAACCATCTCATGACATGCTACATAAAACCTAAGGAAAACAGTCAAAAAACATTCATAAAGTCTCATGTCAGGTGTCTTGACATGGTTATGACAGTGAACAAAGTAGGGTGTTTAAGGTGATACTTAAAGTAATATATTCTTACATTGATCACTGTGGTTGTAGAAACCCTATAAAGTAGTTGACTGTGTTTATTTGGTTTGTCAGAGCGACAGTGTTATGTTTTCCAAATTTAACCACAAAAGTAAATAATATACTATAATTGATTTCACATCAATACCTGCATAGCCGCAAAGCAATGGTTTCAGCTGAGTCTCAACTCTTCATCAACCGATTTTTTACCGCAAGGGAGCATGTCGGGCCTTTGGGAATCAACTCTAAAGATCAGCAACAATCAGCTGATGCAGTCGAAAGCTGCAGAGTCTGTTGTTCAGTGGGGTCGGCACTGATATAGCTTTCACAAAAGTATATTTTGATGTAGCCATTAGTATGACTTTTATTAATTTCATCACTTCAATATTCATTTAAAATTAATTTCAAAATATTTTATAAATGTACATATATAATTGAATTATGGTATTTACTTTAACGTAAAACTTAATTTAAATCAGCATATGATGATTTCTACTCCTGTATTAAGTCTTAACAAAAAATACTCTCAAATTTTCTAAGTTTAAACTAATGACAGGATAAACAGGTCCAGGCAGGAGGTGGAAAAACAGGACCTCTGAGTTTTTATAAAAACCTACCCACCAGCCAATTAACTTTTTGCAAAGCAAAGGGACAAATTAGGACAAATAGTTTTCATTTTCTGTTTTAGGATAAAAACAGATGAATTCATTACCTTTTGAAGCTTGATATACAAACAGCCAGAGTCGGTTGCTTCTTTAAAAAAAAAGAAAACCGACTCAAAGGAGAAGAATTCTTCAAAAAGCAAAAACCGCTTTATATTTCATGCATTATGCATGTTTCTCTATCAAATGAAATTCAAACAAATACCACCTGAAACACTGACTTGTTTGATAGTTCTTGTCTGAATGGTGATACATGTTCATCAGACGAGCAGCCAGATGGTAGCAGTGAGTTACAGGGGATGATTTGTTGTGATGTAAATTGACCTTGAACATCTTTTTTTTTTTGTTTCTTCTTCAGTTTTGGGGAAGGGGTTCTGGATTACTTCTGCTGTGAAAACATTTCTACTGAGAGGAACAACATCCATCATTTATATTCAAGAAATATTGAGCTTGTGCTGTTACGGTCTCTAGGCTCTGGAACAGCCTTCCTATTGACTGTAGGTTGGTCAAAATAATAGATTTCCAAACAGTATCTGAAAATCTATTGACACTGACAGGACTTCAATTGTTAGAAGAAGAAGGAGATGAAGAAAGTCAACTTGATTGGGCAGTCAAATTACAGAGTGGATATTAGTCAACACTGCAGTGTCATCCTTCTTACTGTTGTATTTCTCCTCTGTAGTCTATTTACAGTGTGTTATATAGGCACTGTAAATTTCTCTATGGACTGAAATGACAGTGCTCAAAGAGAACTCATTCATCCTTTCATCCTCTTCAAGATCTATAACCCCCCCGTGCTCTCCAGCTCCCGAAAGCACAGCTCATTCATTTTTCAGACTGCTGGTTGGTCGACTGATTTCAGGTCTCTTAACTCACATGACCTACCTCACATGTGAACTAGAGAACCTCAGGAAACACAGGAAACCAGCTGATTCTAGTTTTCTTTCGTTTGTTTGTTCTTTATTGAAACAAATTCACTAAAAGGGTTTGAAAAGTTGCCAAATACAGAGACAAGATTGTACAATTCAATTTTGAACTGACTGTGGGGACTTGTTTCAACCCTGACTCCAATATTACTAATTTCTAGTTATGTTTGAGAGGATACATAAATCTGGCTTTATTTGTCAGCAAAGGTTTCTTTTCAATGAAGTGCTACGCTATGACAGAAAAATCACAGGCCTTTTCCACCAGCAGTGGAACCAAAACAATGACAGGGTTTTCTTGGGAACCAAAGACATGCTATATCCTAAAGGCTGTTGTGCTTTGTGCAGCGCCCTTTGTTGCTCATAACTGGTGAAAACATGGGCTGGTCCATTAGATAGCACCAAAGTTCCAAGAATATTGAACAGAACCAGTTAAAAGCAGTGCTAATTTGGTGGAAAATGGCCTAGGCAGATGGTTGGGGTGAATGTTGGGTGTTGGTCTTTGAGACAAGAGACTGGGGTTTACATAGCGAGTCTTGCATGTGGTTAATCAATAAAATGTTGGTTAGGATTCTGAAAAAATGTAGATTCAGTGATCTTTACGCTGTCCTAAAACTGGGTAGGATCCCATCTTTGCCCTCAGAACAGCCTGAATTTCCATGTGGCATGGATTCAACAAGGTGCTGGAAACATTCTTCAGAGATTCTGGTCTGACATTATGGCACCATGCAACTGCTGTAGATTTGTCAGCTGCAAATCTACCATTCCACCAAATCCCAATGGTGCTCTATCAGACTGGAATCTGGTGACTGTAGAGGCTATTGGACTTCACTGGACACATGGTAGTGTTGGTGGAACTGGAAAACGTGTGCTCATTGATCCTGGGAGTAGCCTTTAGAAGATGAGCAAATTGTATGCATAAAGGGATGCACATGATCAGCAACAATACTCAGGTAGACTGTGGCATTTAAACAATGCTCAGGTGGTATTTAGGGACCTTATGTGTGCCAGGAAAATATCCCCTACCCCAGCTCACCACTAGCAGCCTGTTCCTTTGACACAAGGCAGGATGGATCCGTGGATTTCTGTTCGTTACAACACGTTCTGACCCTACCATCTGCATGTGCCAGCAGAAATAGATATTTGTTAGACCAAGAGACATGTTTCAGATTTTTGACTGTCTGGTTTTGGTGAGCCTGTGCCAACTGTAGCCTTGGTTTCTGTTCTCAGCCGACAGAAATGGTCAGATGATCAGATTTACCTCAACGTTCAATGTGTTGTGGGTACAGACATGCTCCTACGCATAGCATGATTGTAATGCATGGTTATTTGAGTTACTTAGGTTTTCCTGTCAGCTTGAACCACTCTGGCCATTCTCCTCTGACCTCTCTCATTAACAAGGTGTTTTCACACACAGACCTGCTGCTCACTCGATGTTGTATTTCATACCATTCGCTGTAAACTCTAGAGACTGCTGTGCATGAAAACGTCAGGAGATCAGCAGTTTCTGAGATACTCAAACCACCAGCAATTATCCCATGGTCAAGATGACTTGGATTATATTTCCAACAACTGAAGCTCTTGACCATGTCTGCATGCTTTTATTCAGTGATTTGTGGTCACATTATTGGCTGATGAGATATTTGCATTAACAGGCAGGTGTACAGGTGTAAAATGTTAAACAAAAAGGTTTAAAATTCTATGTTTAGTATATAAACATAATTTCTAGAAGACATGGTGGTGCTACAAACACGAGGACGACAACATAGACCATCCATTATTAGTGGGCGAAGCTTTTTCGTCTGAGAAATGAAGCCAATGCGGTAGAGCCTTAAACTCTTTCTAATGGCCAGCAGGGGGTGACTCCTCTGGTTTTAAAAAGAAGTCAGATTGAATGTACTCTTACAGTAAAATGACACCTACTTCTCACATGATTTAATATCTCAGTAAAGTGTTTCCTAATGAGCTTATGGTCTCAATACCTTATTTTAAGTCTTCTTCAATATAACATGAACATTTATTTTGTCCGTTATGGTCCCGTTTAGAGTAAAATAGACAATAAAGAAGGGTATGCTTTAGGGCAAGTCCTTCTTGGTGATTGCCTTTTCTTCGACTAAAATGTTTTCAGAAACATATTGCCGTGTATTGTTTAGCTGTACTACGAAAAACTTTGTAGCCGAGTCAACACCATGCACCGCCCAAGTCACAGTACGTTCTTCACCAGCTCCACGGTCTCGTTGGTTCTGCGCATGATCTGGGTGCAAAAAACCAAGATTGCGACCTCCATATTGCCAAACTCAAGGCTTCAACACTGTAGTCCATAAACCAATGGGTGACTTGGTTCACCCCTGGGCGACAATTATTTTTTGACCTATTCTATGCAATCATGTATATTATCGCTGATCTCGACATTTTTACAAATTTGTTTTTCTTTCTTCTTCTTCTTCTTCTTTAGATGGCCCCCTGGGACCTCGTGGCCTAGTGGAAGCAACAGAGATGTGCACACAGGAATGCTTAGTCCTGGGACATTCAGACAACTGCTGGATGCCCCCGACGTTGGGAACATACCAGCAGCCCAAGTCGCCCGTGTCTAGTTTTGGGTCTCAGCGGGAGTGGGGTCCCAAGGACAAACTTCTCAATGGACACACTTTGACCAGAACCTGGAAAAATGAGAGCGGGCGGTCAGAGCATTTTGGTGACAGGAAGCAGTTTGGGAGCGGAGAGGGACACTTCACCAGCAGTGGCATGGCCGATATCCCACTGGTGAGTCTGAAGTCCTGCCAGCCAGCTTCCTGCCCGGACAGCCCAAAGGACCAGCAGCTATAAGACGGACTCTGCTTCTTTGCTGTGAGACGTCCTTACATCCGGACACAGTAAAAAGACGAAGCAACTCATCCGAGCTCCTCTCCTTTACTGTTTTCTTTCGTGTTTCATCTCTTCTCACTTAAGTTGATGCTTCTGCAGTGTGATAGCCACATGTACTATGTAGGCCACAAAACTATAGCGCTTCTGCTGTGTTCTCTACAATTCAACTTTACTATCGCTCTAGAGGAAACCTCTTTTTTTTTATGAACCTCCATGGATTTCTTCAACATAACATTTTTCTGTCCACTTCATGTGCGACAAGCGGAGGAAGGACATGCGTAAAATGGAGAAAATGAAAACAAATTACAAGAAAAAAGAAAAAAAACTACCATGGCTGACCAGTATATACAAATATTTGTGGTGTGGTTGTTATTGAGTTGTTCAGGACTATATTAATCGACACAATCAAAGAAAATGGAGTTACATTTCAGAAAGTGTTGATCTAATAACACTGTTAGTGGACACTTGTTTATTCTGTCATTGTCTGTGTGTTTGTAAATAAGACTTATTAACCACTATCATGTACCCGTAATAACCACAGTGAATAGGACAGTTCTTGGCTGTTGTCATCATAATGGCTTGTCATCAGGATTTGGGGGTTTCAACTGGACACAGATCTATAATGTGGCATAATGTACAACAAGAAAACATTTACGTAATTCTTTAAAAACCCAATGGTTGATTTTGAAACAAATTTCCATCCCGTAATATAATCAATGTTGCCCATATTTCATAATAATTTTCTTCAAGTACTGCAAAACCACAGGCAAACCTTTTTTAAAAAAACAAACATTTTGTATGAAGGATGTCAGTGCTCAATATGTGCATTATAAAAATGAAAAGCTCTGAAAGCGCTCCTCTATAAACTGATTTTGAAAGTGTTCAGTACAATTAAATAGCAATATATTTGTAAATGGCTAAATGTTTTATCTAACGTTGATCTTATTACTGTATAGATTTTATTCAAATTGTGATTTAACTGAGTGCAATCCCTCAGTAGTACCTGCAATTTATCAACATGTGTATATATATTATTTCCACACAGACTATGATTTTCCATACGTAAGAAAACACAGGTTAAGATAACACTTTAATCACTGTGCCTTCATGATGTTTCTTCAAACACTGAATTGTGCTTATTTCAATGACGAGAACATGTTGGCTACAGAAAGTATCCTGTCTGATAATCAAATGCCTTATGCATTGAATGTTTGCCAAATTAAGAGACATAATCTCACAGATATTAAAGTACAAAAATCAAATTCTGTACTGAAGAAAAACACAAAGGCATGTGCAGATAATGGGTTAACTATGAGAGACCATCTGTCATTCCACTGTCTGAAAAGATTTGTTTTATTCCACAGCATGGAAGGCAAATTACACAATGGAATAGCATGCTAAAAGATATAGCTTTTAAAAATTAACTTGATCATTTTTGTGTCATTTTATTTTGTTGGACTAGAGTTGATTTGTGCGTTAAGGAGACATTCAGTTTGTAAAGCACTTTCATATTTATGTCACAATATAAAGAAGTTAAGTGGGATGGAGTGATTTGCTTATCGCAGTATGTTTGTCAGTTGTGTGAGGGTGTTTGACATCACAGATACTGAAACAGTTAATCCTTGTTACTACTCTACAGGTATACAGCTACTGCAATAAATGTTTTAATTATGTGTATGCTTAATTTGTGTACAAGATGGTCACCCCAGGAGTTCCGTGTCTATTTTGTACAGATGTTGCTCGCATGAACCAGTTTTCTGAAATGATTTGGTGCAAAGTCATTATCAGAAAATAAGACGGGGAATCATTTCTGGGGTACAGTACATTCATGAGGTACAATTTAGCTTTTCCTTATTTTTTGCAGTAATTTTCTTTCTTGTACAGTCAGTTCCCTCCAATCACATGATAGCTATTGAATTAGACCTAGTCTTTCACCATCACACGAACACAGAATTTACTGGCATTACCGTTTCTTTAACTTTGAAATGAGGACTAGGCTATTTTAGGAGAGCACATCTGTTAAAACGCGATATTTCTTCTGGCCATTACTCCAGTTTACATTTTGTGTCCTTACCAAAAGCATAAGGCTCCCTAAAACCATTACTCCCGGGGTCACTGTGGCATACAAACCCTCCACTACAGTAACAGAGCAAATCCTGAGGGAGGCAATTCTGGGACAGTGAAATTTGGAGTGGAAGGGGGTTGCTATGGAAAAAGCAGAGAGCTGAGCCGTTCAAAGAAAGCTCCCAGTGTATGAGCTTTCTTTCAGAACCCATTGTATGGTCTCGAGCTTTGGTTAGATGCTGAAATAATAAGATTTCAAATAGAATGTGAAGAGGTCAGAGATCTGGACTTTGAAGGTGAGCTGCTGCTGTTCCTCTAAACTGGTTGAGGAGACAGTTTAGATAAGGATGGCTGATGGAGGCACAGCATGCATGCTAACTGAGGGGAGGCTGCGAGACACAGGGTATCCTCGGGTAACATTTCAATATAACTCTTTCATTGTAGACAAGGCTGGGCAAAGTTGGCTGCATTACATTAATGTGATTTTCTGAACTTATAAGATTGTCTAACTCTGCAATTATTTACCTTTATCAACTTAGTCATTATATCCACCTTACTGTAATGATTTATCATGGACTCATTGTCTTAATATTTTGTGAAAGCACCAATAGTCCCTACAATATTGTTGAAATAGGTAAAAAATTTTGAGATATTTGATTTTGACCACCCAGCCCTATCTGTTAGATAGCTTAATCAACAGCAATGCATCATGCTCTATAAGATCATCATATTATTTCAGAATTTATTGCATGTTGTTCTAGAGGAAATGTCTATATTGTACACTACACAATAGCCTGAAAATATTGGAATATTATTTAGAGTCCATAACACCCAGCTCTTATTGACCCTTCCTAAGTCCTGTCCAGTTTTGCTATGTGCTCCAGTAACAGTTGTGGAAACCAGTTGAACTTTGGTCATATTTCTCCTTTGTTGTTTCATGCGCTTAGACATGCTATGTGCCAGGCTCGCCTTGAAAAGAAAGCAAATTCTGAGGATGGTTAAAAGTTGCTACTTGTATTGTAAGCTATTGTAAGCAAAAATGCTAGCAAAGACTAGCTTGAGTGTGTGCGTGCAAATGTGCTCTGATTGTCACACACACAGAGAAAACTTTTTCATTCAGTAGTAGTAGTAGTATTTTTTATTCAGTCATCAGTCACAATACAGTATGTGTTAATGGTATACAGTATACATACGGTACAATATAAAATAAATATAAACAATATAGACAGTAGAAACATGGTCAAACAGTCTGTGTCTTAAGTAGTGACTGAAAAGGCACAGGCAGAAGTAATGTGCTTATATATGCCTGTCCTACATTCTTATCACTTTAGCCTAACAGGTTTCAGTGATAAGAAATACAAATAATAAAGAAAAAAAAGGAAGCATTTTGTCACAGTGTTATGTTGACCAAGCAATAGCCAGTTTTGGTAGCTATCAGATGGAAAAATTTCTGTGGAGTGATGGCTTCTCAGACAAAGTATTCCAGCTCAAAACTCGGGCCAACTGGAGACTGACACGCAAGACGCAGACATGCAACCCTGAGCTCGAACCAAGCTCCAGAAATATCACCCTGAAATATCACCCTGAAAAATTATTGAAAAGGTTCAAAAATCAGCTAATCTGCTTCACCAGGGCTGTGTGTGTGCAGTTTGATTGGATTTGATGGACAGTGAGCAAACAATCCATAAACTGTCATCAGATTTTGATTTAAATGGTGCTAAATCCTCATTGGTGCACAGAAATACATGACAAAAATCTTCCTCCAGCTGAGCCACACCTCTCAGAGATAAGATGTCAGAAAATATGAATATTTAAAGAAGGCAGAAATATCCATGTCAAAAGAAGTGTGTTAATGTATTTTATCTGCTATTTTACACATATATACACACACGTATATAGTGTTAATTAATAATCATCACATGGTTAATTTATCCACAGATGTTTGGATAGTGCTGCCGTGTTGAGCTCATCAACTCACAGGCAATCAGCAATAAATTTGCATGCTACCACTGGCCAGTAATGAAGGGCCAGGCACCCGCATAACTGGTGAAGTAATTATATTTTCTTTATTCTTTTAGGTTTCTCTTTCTCACTGTAACCTCACTTGATATATTTATCAGCTGTCGCCCAATGGACCTGCTTAAATTCTTATTTGCCATGCTAGCTATCGACTTGGGCAAGAATAGTTTCTGAGAAGCTTCAAAGCTAATTGCCTTGGAAGTGTGAGGGGAAGTAAATTAGTGTCACGCCACAACCAAGAAAAAAGGTTTCCAATCGCATTTCCTTTTTATATGGCTTTGAGAATATTTTTCTCAGGGAAGCCTCCGTGCACAAAGTGGAACAGAGTGAGCGTTCAGCAGGGAATCAGTCACAGAGAAGGCATGCACTTCAGACAGAAGAAGAGACAACTCTCCACAAAGATACAGTAGACAGAAACAGCTCCATCTACATATTTTGAAGGCCATATTTGAAGATAATAAGAGGACTAATTAATGCTGGTCTGCTCCAAGACTTCAGTTAGTTTCATTTCATCTGATGAATGTGGGAGAACTCAGTTTGGATCCCAACCAGCCTAACAAACCCTGTGGCCTTGTGAGCCTAAATATCTTCAGCCAGGAGGGATTCCTGTTTGGCTCACTGGAAGAGGAGCGCGGTGGGATGCCAAGATCTAAAAGTGGCTACAGTGGAGTTTTTAAAAGACCAAGTTTCTCTGTAGATCGCAGTCAAAAGAAGGTAAGAGTCGTGCAGCCTACAGCTATGTAACCCAAGCTGTCTTCCTTGACCATAAGTTCTCTTCTTCACAACCATCATAGATATCTCCGCAGTTATTTTTTGTAGTATGACAGAAAGTGGCTATTTTGGGAAATTCATAGGATACAGAAATGATCCAATTTACAGAGATTCTGATGCAGCAACTGCATTTCATGAGAATAGATAAGCTAAGCTTTGGGAATGTGTCTGTTTTCCTGATGCTCTCATTATACATGTAGTATTTAACAGCTTAAAGTTAAAGCTACAATATCTCTGCATTAAAATGTTTAAAACATTAGATATGTTATATACTTTGTCAAGTTAAGAACATATACCATCCCAAATGTTTCCAACAATAGTCAAACCCAGAGAAATCCATATTTTTTTAAAGGTAATAGTGTGTTTTTTTTGCTAGCCATTCGATGCTACAGGCTAACTTTAGTGAAAACAAGGGACATGTCAGATACATCAGAGAGTGGGGAGGGAAGTCAGTGAGTGTGGCGACAAATAACTGGAGCAAAACTTTAATTAACCTCATCTGAGCCATGTGAGATAGAGTTTCATCTTCAATGGTGGTTCTTTAACAATGAAAAACAACTCCCATGATCCCATGCTACTTCAGATGTCATCAAACTGTGTTTTTTGTTATTGTTTTAATGTGAAAGAAACCCTACTTATATTACCTGGCGAGGCAGCTGGATTCACTAAATCACATCCATCTCACTAGACTCCCAGCTATCCATTTGTCTCTGCACCAGAGGTGGTGCGAGCCAATCAGCGTCCTTAGAGTGACTGCTCGCAGCCAGGGGCGTGATTTTAGCGAGACGTGTCCATGGAATAAAAATCTTCTTGACCAAACATGGCGGCTCCTGAAGAGGTTAGCATAGATACTGTGATAGCATGAGTTATATCAGAACTGTAGAGTATTTCTTCATTGAAAGAAGAGCAAAGAACTTCACTGTAAGCTGTTATCGATGCTGGCTACGGCTTCGGTTCGGTGAGTTGATCTGATTGGTTGACGTTAGCCTATGTTAGACGTGACAGATGGTTCATTCAATCACCTGCCAAGTATTTTTTTGAAACCGGCCGCCCTTTTCCAAACAGTTTCTATGGACGCCTTCCCAGATGGTTCTGTATAACAAACCATCTGGCATGTCAGGTTACTACTTACATATTGTGCATTTAATTTTACAAAGGTGTATCCTATATTTAAAAAAAAGATAATAATAGTAATACAAAAAGAAATGAAAATTTAAAATAAAAACCTACAGGCTGAAATCAAGAAAGAAATTCATTTATCTAATTCTGAGATCACACACATGCATGAGAGATCTTGTGTGCCTGGATAAAACAAATGAGAAGAGAATGGTTTGTTCTGGCCTTTAACACCACATGAATGCGCAGTACCATGGCAATCAGTTTAAAATGGAAAATGAAAGTTGCAGTAATGTTAAGATATGGGTGCATTGTCTTGTACAGAGCTGACAGCACAACCTTTAGAGATGTCTGTGTGCACAAAGCGAGCCTCCCAGACAGTGTCAGAGATAAAGCTGAGGCCGATGCATCTTCATCCAAAACTCTGAACTTAATGGTCTCCATTTAAATAAACAGCAGAACAATAAATTAATATTATACACCCTGAGGAAGAGGAAGCTGACCGAATGAAACATGAAGGTCAGAGGAGAAGATGATGAGAGAACATGAACTGTCATGCAATACCCACAGCAATAACTGTGACAGATTAAGAGTCTGTCAGGAAAAAATGTACCTTGGCCGGCTCCTCTTACTTTGACCTTATAGCACGAATCTGAATCATTTGAGTTATTACACTCCCTGAGGTCACTGTGAAATACTGTAGGTCAAAACAGTTGAGTGAGTACTGAGGGCTTCTGAGAAAAAACTCCAAGCAGCACAGTTAGCATCATGAAATAATGTTAACAAGATGAAGAGTCTACAATCAAGCTAGCCTCTCTGTGATGCTGTACTTGGGCACAGTGCTGCTTGAAGTTAAATGCTGACATCATCATGTTGATGTAAATCAGGTATAAGACTGACCAACTAGGAATGCACCATATGGATTTTTTCACCTGACACCGATAACCAATAATTACCTGCTTCTTTTCATGGCTGATGCAGATAAGATAACTGATAAATATTATGTTTGTGTATTTCTGAAAGAAGACCTGCAGCTGTACCTGAGAGCAGAGTAGGAAGAATACAGCTCTCCATCCACCGACAGAAAGGAAGAAGCGAGCACACAACCAAATGACCTGATATTACAAAACACTCAGTACAGATTATGTAACAGAAAAACGGAGACATCCCACAGATGAAAGCTAATGAAAGAGCAGCAGAAGCCCAAGAAGTCGCTGTCATTCCTCCATGCACAACCGGGGAAGATGAAATTATTTTACAATCAGGGCAAAGCAGTGCTCTCTGCGCACAAATGTTCCAAACAAACAATCTCTCAGTCGACTTTGCAAACTATCAAGCTAACTTTATAAAGCTGATCATACTGAGCCAAATATGAGTGCTAACCGTCCACAGATGCTAACATTAATGTTCGCATTAATTTACAACGTGACTCGCTGTCCAAGTGTGTTGCCAGGTGCCTGATAACGTTTGATCAGGTTGATCCAGCATCCGTTATCCCCACAGATGTTACATTTAGCAATTCTTTTGTTTGGGCTTTGTGTGAAGTTCTTACAGCCCGAGGTTATGACAAATTCAACAACACTTGCAGGTGAGGTCACCACAGTGTTGTCGCAGCAGCAGTCATCTGTGGCCATGCATGCCACAGCCGATAATTGTTGGCTTTTTCCACAAAAAGTAATGAGTAACAAGCCCTTTTAAACACTACTAGTTTCTGCAGAAAGTAGTGGAATTACAGGAACATGAAACAATTTAATCAATGTGAACCTGGCAGATAAAATGTTTTCATTACCAGATACGTAACATACATAACAGATGCATTCTCTATAAGATAAAAAGTGGCCTCCCCCAGTAGATGAACTGTCTTGCTCTAAACTGTTCCCAGCTGCCAGGCCCTGTGGATACAGAGGGATGAGAGGGTAGGGATAGGCGGTTAGTACTGTCGCCTGTCTGGAGTGAGTTTCCTCTGAGTATTCTCCAGTTTCCAAACACATGCATATTAAGCTATTTGTTGACTTTATATTATTTTAAATATCATGACTGCTCTTATATTTTGTATCCTCTCTTTCCGTGTGACTGACCTCCTACACATACATGTCAAATGACATATACTTAATCCTGGATGACATTTTTGCATATTAGTTGCTTATCATATTTTATACTTTGCTGTGATTCGTGTTGTATTAGTGCAGTTTAGTTATTTGGTGTGTTCTTTTGTGTACTTTCAGTTTGACATTTGTTTAGCATCTGTTTTTGTTGTTTTGTTTTTTTTTCTTCTGCTGGTGAGACTTGAACTTTAAAAATCAGATTTTAACAGACAGTTTTCAAAGGCCATCTCTGCCAGACTGGAGGTGGTGCTGGGCCAAAGGTGTGGTTGGGGGCTTCAGCACCAGAAATGAAAGATAACCAGCTGAAGAGAGCAGAACGAAGGGGCAGCATGGAGGAAAATCAACTACACTGGTACTGAAGCAAACTAGCTATAGCCAACAAATGAGTGGGGCCATGAGTGCTACAACAAGCCACAACAACAAAGACACTATGTGTGAACAGCCACCTCTGTGCTGAAGGGCACTCTGTCAGGCGAGAGGTTGGACTTGGCAATAAGGCACTGTGGGCTGAATACTGGTGGCTTTTTATGTTGTTCTCTAGGTGTTCTCTGCAACCGACTAACAGACAGGCAGAGAAGTCCAGAGAGCCGGTGGTAGCAAACCCAGCCGAGTGGACCAATGCATTCCCTTCCCAGCTCGTCACATACCGACAATTTGTCACTGCCCCTGTGTGTCTCATACTGAAGCACAAGGTCCCCTTTAGCAGCTGTATCTGACTCAACCAGAGAGCCTTCGTAACACCTGATTAACGCTGTGAAACCGCCTTTTAACACGTGATTAAAGATGTGAAATGCTGGCAGTTAGGTGAGGTTTAGGCACAAAACCCACTTGGTTAGGATTAGAATAAGACCATGTTTGGGGCAACAATAACTACATCACGTTATGTATGTCACATGGCATCACTGATGTGAGGTGCAACATGAAAGGCGCATGGCGAAATTCACGTAACGGCTGGGCGCACACAAGAAACAGGCGTCTTCCCCTCTCTGTCATCATGGACTTTGAAGACTCCCTCTACTTTCTGAAGTTTTAATAACCTTGTAGTAATTATTTTAGCTGCACTTTAATGACTTTCATCTCAGGACTCATGCCCCTTAATCTTAATTATTTTTAAACACTATTTTAACTACTTTGACTTCTGAACCTGATCTACACACCTCTGTAATAAATATTTTTAACCAACTGACAGTCTGTGTTGTCCTTGGGCGCCACACTGCTCCCACACCAGCGCTGAAGGTTTGACATCAAATACTCCAAAATTCCTGGTGGGGGATTATTGTTTTCAATTCATTTAAGCTTTTGCAATCTATTATTTTAATCTTAACATCATTTCACTTGTACCTAAATCTGAAAAAGGGTCATTAATTATTTATGGAAGGTAAGGATCTGGCATCAAGTCGTTCCAGTATAAATCATACGAAGGTACACCATTTTGAAAACACACGGATAAAAGCTGATTCTTATTTTTTCCAACTGGGAAACGTTGCCAAAATGAAGCTTTCCCTGTCATTTTAAAACACAGAGAAAATGATTCCCGCTGTTGTATTGTCACGCCTGGACTACTGCAATGTTTTGTTTAAAGGCCTCAGCCAAGTTTTTTTTTATGGCTCATTTCCAGTTCATCACAACTGCTGCTTATCTTTTAAAACCAAATGTATGTTCTACCATTGTGACAATTGCCTCTTTACACTGACTGGAATCAGTCATCTTCTTTGAAGTGACTTTAATTGTGTAGAAATTGCACTGGTCATGATCCTGATGTACGTCTGAATTTTTGCACCCATTTAATACTTTTGGGAACATTTCACAGTCACCAAAACCAAAAATCTTTTGGTCATTACCCAGACCACACTGAGGCAAAGGAGTAACTGAGATTTCGCTTCATTATTACTGACTGTGAATTTCAGAAAAAAGCCCTGATGCCTTGAACCTTGATATTTTGTCTGGGCTTTGATTGTGTCAGATATTTCTTGCTCTGATCTCTCTCTCTTTTTTTTTTTTAACACTTTTTCACTGATTCTCTGTGCCTTTTTATCTTCATTTTATATTTTTATTGGTGCTAAACTGATACATGGCACATTGGTATACATTTACAATCATATACTGCTTTTGTTCAATATGTTCAATATTCACCAGTACATTTAAATCATAAACACTCCTGAAACATTTTTTGATAAAACTTTACAATAACCATCATGAATAAATGGTAAACTGATTAAACTTCTATTAAATATTGCAATGTTACTGTTTACTAATTATTAGTAATGCTATAATTGGCATTGTTCGGGATGTTTTTGTTATGTGGGCAAAGATTAATGTAATTAAAATGGACTTGTCATCAACCTCTATTAGGTATATACACAAATATAGTATTACTAATACTTTTATTAAATATGTATTTATTGTATAAAACTGCAGCAAAGACTATGTTGAAAAAAAATATATATACATATGTATGTACATGTACATGCAGCAGCAGATGTTTAATCTGCCACATGTATGTGAAATAAGATTTGTTGCAACTATCCCTGCTACAACTGTTCCCAGTTTACCGTAATGTTCAAATGAAAAGCAGTATTGCTTATTTATTTATTTATTAATTTGGACACCAGTTAACAACACAGCATGTGATTTCTTTTCCCTTCCAGCAGCCATTGATGTTCAGATTAGTACTACCTTTGCTTCATCAACAGAAAGACAACATATTGAAACTGGACAGTTCATAGCAGCACTGATAGAAAGTCCGGGTGGTTTCATCGAGACTTAATGCCTCTGTGAGGATCAATGACCGTTCTACTTTTAGGGAGAGTCATTCCCTGAACCCAAAGGCCATTTAAAGACTGATCTGATGGCTTCAGTCTGTCTTGGCCCTTCCAGAAATCTGATCCACATGGGCACAACAGACACATCTGTATGGATCACTCCCCAAAAGCCAATCAAGGAACAACCACTCTGCCAATATTCCCTCCAGATGAGGCCTGAGCTCTGAACAGAGGGGGCTGAGATGAAAGAGGGAGAGCAGAGAGGGATTGTTGATTAACCTCTGTAGTCTGGAGTAAATCTGTACACAGGAAAGGAGAAACTCAGGCGCCAGCACAGCCGACTCATAGCTGTCCACCAAGGCAATCTCAAAAGGATTCTTGTCAACACCAGCTGTCTTTAAATACAGTGCGCTGGAAGAGGTTGTAGACCAGTTTGTTTCTCGCCTGTTATTGCCTTCTCAGTGGTACCTTGTAATGACTGAAACCCTACTCTCAGTAGTCAGGAGCAGTGAAGAACAAGGTGTTTCTGTTGCCTGTCGGTTTTGATCAGTGTTTTCTGACTAAAAACTAGCTAAAAATAGATATTTCAATACCTTAATGCTAAAATGAAAAGAGTAATTTAATTTTACAATACAAAAAAAATGTTTTCTAGCAATTATTTAACCCACTTTGGTATGTATTATGATTGCAGTTAATGAAACAAATGTAATTTTATTTATTTATTTTTATTTTTTGTTTTTTGTCATAAAATAGATCAAATAAACAGACATTTTCAACAAATGCTTTTTTAGGGTGCACTTTGGGATGCATTACTTTAAACTTTTTACTTGAATTGCTGTAGTATTTGTTCTTGTATTTTTTTTTAAAAAATAGCAATTTATTGTTAGAATTTATTATTTACACAATAGCTAAAATGTCGTGGTGGGAATCCACAATTGTGCAGTGTTACTTCATTCACATTTACAGTTGAACAGTTTTTCATAACTTACAATCAAATAAAATGTATTAAACAATTAAAAATTAAATTTTACTCATCGATTAATGTGAGTTCATTTTTCTAGATTGTAAAATGACAGATTTTCGGACCATTTTTGTGGAGAGAAGTGACGGAGCTGAACCATGTGAGGAAGGCCATAAAAAGGGATTCAACATGACGCCCAGAGAGTCATCTGACAAATTAAAAGGCTGCTATTTCTTTTTTTTTGTATTGCATCATAATTGAGAACATATGTATCAGTGTAAAAGGACAAAAATGAGTATGTTACCTAGAAGCAACAATGTACCAACATATAATTTATAATTATATCTGGGTTGTTTTGGTCGTTGACTGTATTCAGAAGAAGGCAATCTCCTGCTAGCTCCAGTGAAACTGTGATACAAAAGTCTGGTTATGAAAGTATGGGCAGCATTTTATTAATTTCTCTGTAATGTATGACAGACAATTGTTTGCATGCAGGGTGAATTCATTTGCCAAGCGTATTTGTACCTTGAATTAAAATGGTTGACAAAGGCACAAACATGATGCCCTGTGTAGGTGTTTAAATGACCAATTACTGTATAATTCATTTTGCATTTATATTGTTTGCTTGACCATTAAGGGTACAATCCCAATTTTCTTCACTGAAATGAACCTGTAGCTCTAAACACCACACACAGCCAATAATAAAATTTAGATAAACAATTTCAAGTCAAATGCATTTTTTAAAGATTTGCACTCAATCCTTGTGCATGCATGTATGTTCAAATGTTACAAATTTGTTTCAGTATTCATTATATGTTAATTTAAATCCATAAATGTATGTGTTGTGGGGGTGTTACACATCTGGAAAGTTTTTGCTGTAAGCACTCATTTGCAAACTGTGCTCAGATGGCCTCTGACCTAGCACTATGAAAATATTTAAAATTTTCTACATATTTACACGTTTTTTTTTCTCATTCTGACCACATGGACACAAAATATAACTGTAGTTCATTTCCATTAATCAACGTTTTGAGACTTGATTAAAGAGTTAAAATTACAGTGAGTTAGACACTTCAGTACACTGCAGCTTGAGAAAATGGGAATAGACAACAGGCAAATAGTTCATTAAGAACTCGAAAATCAAATAAATATCACATTTGTTGCAAAGTTTGAGAAACGGACAATATGAATGATTGTAGAAATTACAGTTATTCTTATTTCTGTTAGTGTCATTCATACTAAATAGGGGATGGAAGCTATAATCAAGAGTTAATTATATACCAGTGCCCATGCTCTTGAGAGATCAGTTTAACTAAAGTGAGACTTCTACACATTGAACAAAATGAAATTAATAAAGAGAATGTATAAAAATGCTCATCTGTATCATTGTAGCAGAGAATCTTGCATTAATATTGCAGTAAAAGCTTTAAGTGCATTTATAAATCTATTTTTATCACTTCATTGCTGTCCAGTGAAAACTACTTACCACCAAATTTGGTGATTTTTCAATAAAAACTGAAGTATGGAGTGCTCCTTCATGAGGCTGCTGTTTTCCAAGCCAGAGGATCCTCTGCAAAATTCATGACCACAAAGTTGAGAACATGGCTGTTCGTCTCTGCTCGTGAAAAGTTGACATATCAGAGTTACGTGGTTTTCACAGAACAGCAGCATTTTTTGTTTTTGTACAGCAGCCCCAGCATGATGCTGTCAAATTATGTCTTTTAAATTTGACCCATGGTCATGAAAGACTGATGTAATGTATCAACATTGGTTTAAAAGCAAATGACCCGTGAGTTAGAAGAAAGATCAGTGGAGTCATAATACACGAGTAGGAGCTGCATGATTTTGCATGTATTTTCTGCGGTATAAAGACAGCTTGCTCATCTGAAATGAATTGTTGCTAAACTTGAAATGATGATATTAATAATCCCATGATGTTTATTACATCATTGCCCTACATCTTGTTGTAACAGTACGATTGAATTCTGATGGTATCCAGGTAGTCCTTCGTGAGCTGTGGAGCTTTAATCAAGATTTTCCCTTCAGACTCAGTCCCCATAATTGAAACCAAAATTTCATTTTTTACCACCTGCCGACATTTGAAATGCTCCCTGTCACGTCACCTTTTGACTGAATTAAAATGGAATTAGCTGTAATTGTGCTGGCTTTGGGGATTATTTTACTTAACGTAAGGTCTTTTGAACACCTGAAAGACGGGCCTGAGATAAGCCGTTTCCATTAAAATTCTAATGAAAAGACGGCGGTTGAGCATTACCAGAAATAAGAGCTTTTAGTCATTCACATGCTAATAATTGAACAAGGAATTTTCAGTAACTTCCTCGGTGACATTTGATTTGGAGTAGATTGATAAATTAAGATGCAATATGCGTGGAGGCTACAGCATTGAATGATGGGATTGATTACTGTAAAATGTTTCAATTCACTTTCAATGAGCTTTGTGTGTGTGTGTGTGTGTGTGTTTTAGATATAAATCTGGTCTTGCCAGTCTGACGTACTATATTATATACTGAATACCACATTAAACAACTAAATGTAACTCAAGGGCAGAAATGATCCATTAATGTCTCAACAAGCTGAATGAGTAAATGAGTCCTCCTTTTCAGATGACAGGAATTACTATTGATTCATGTCGCTTTGCCAAGGGTAACTCAGTTTATTCACTCAATAGAGTTTATTTATTTATTAGAAAAATTGCTTGTGTACTTCTCTTCTTTACAGACCTGTATCTCACATATTACACTTCGCTCATGTTTCCTGATTTTGAATGTATGCATTTGGTACCTTAAAGAAAATAAGTGAGTGAGAAGCAAGACTGTGTGTTTAATCAGGGGTCTGGGTGGGTCCAGGTTTGACCTGTGCAGGACTCCACCTGTGAAGGCAACTGAAATAATTGATTCGAGCACAAAAGATTGATCGAATATTTGCTTTTACACAATAAGGAGAAACTCACAGTGTGTGTAAAGCTCATGCAGTGCACATTTGTACCCGTTCACCATCTCTCACACACCTGTGCAGATAGAGTCCTGCAAAGGGAAGGTATTTACTCAGAGTTTATGTTTAAATAAATGAAATATCACCAACTTGAATGAAAAACACACAGTGAGATCTCAATTCTTTTCTACATTTCACTGACCACACACATCAAGCTATTGATTTGTCTCTTTGAATAGAAAACGTTTGTGTGGCGCCTTTCTTTATTAATGCTCCACTCTTATGACCCAAGGTTAAAGTAATGATGAGTAACACATTTATTGTAGGAGTGCCAATATAATTTTACAATCACTACAAGGCTTCCCACACTTTTCTGTAAATTTATTCTTTAAAATTTTATGATTATTACTTCTGTGGTGCAGCGGTGAAGCAACTTGCTCAGATGCTTTGACAGTGCAAATTTATTTCAGTGAGGATTATAGAACTTGGAGAATTATTAGGAATCTTCCTTTACAAACAACCCCTGAATTTAAAGGCAACAGGGGGGATTGCAGAGAAACTATTTTAGTGACAGATGGTCTATAGTTGGCAGTGATTTTATTGGTGACTGTTTAGGGACCCGTTCAAAGTCTCCCAAAACTCATAGGCGGGTCACAACCCACACTTTAGGGCCACTGCCTCAGACTGTACAGTAAATCTCCTGCTTTCAGCCTTTCACACACACACACACGCCTGGAAAGTGGAACATGCAGGGATTTCATTAGGAGACTGATGGTCCATGTAAGAATGCATGCACCAGAGACACGTTATCCAAACGTCTGCAGCCACTGGGTTCTTTTTTTTGTCCTCAAAGGACAGATAATTGTTTTATGTAGATCACTGCAGAACCAATCAATTCAAATGAATAGAAATCAGATATTGTTTCATTTTTCAAAATTACAGGTCTGAATAAAAACACACAAAAATACATACAGTGTTTTTCCTGTGGCCTGGAGTGCTATATATCCATCTAGATAGTTTAAGTGTGAGTTGTAGAGTTTTGGAGATATTATCCATAGAGATGTCTGCCTTCTCTGTAATACAATACAACTAGATGGTGGGACTGAAAAAAACAGCCCCTCCTCACCAGCAAAATGTGCGTGTTGGTCCCAAGTGCAAGCAGTATAAGCAGCGAGAAAGTCCACATTTGGAGGAGGTGGAGTGGACGGATGGCTCAAACAAGTTTTTCAAGTGTATTTTTTCCAACATATCCTCATATCTAAATGATAGATTGTCATTTACTCCCAAAACGATTACCAACAGTGGTAAGTCACGTACTATAATTCCCATGACTTGCATTACATGCATCATTTACGTTTGTTTATAGGTTTAGGTGCAAAAAATACTTGCTTACGGTAAGGAAAGATCATGGTTTGGGTTAAAATAACTACGTGTGGCACTTGATGGAAGTGATGTCACTTACCATGGAACACCATGCCCATAACAAAATTTTAAATTCCTCAAAACTTTGAATAAATCTGTGTTTGTTTTTCACACAGGAGTAGAACCCTGGTCTCCTGGGAAACAGTGGTATTGAATTTTTCACATGCATTTTGCTGGTCCTTTGAGTCCGACAAGCCAAGTGTCATTAAATTCAATTATATTTGAGAGACTTAAACTATCTAGAATGGAAAAATGGTGGTTCAAGCAAGAGAAAAAAATATGGATTTTTTGATCTGGGGGTGAACTGTCCCTTTAAAGGGCTTGGAGGGATTACAAATAGACTATCATCATGGTTGATTTTCTTAAATTCTAAGATCATTATAATTCAGATAAGTCGAGGTTAGTCATCAGTTGCTGCCCAAACAGAGACGGGTTTACGAAGTTCAAACGAACTATGTCCCTTATTTGCATGTTTTCCTTAACATTATTAAGGTATAACTCATTAATACTTACTCCTCGTCCCTTTATCCTATCTTTATACTTAGTCTGAAAAAACATAATCTCTGAGGAGAACCATTGAGCATGAGTCATTTTCTGTGCAGCATCAGCATCATCATCCTAATGGTATGCACAGAACAGAAAGGGCTTTTCCTGACCTTGTGCTTCGTTTGTAATCTCCTTTGTGGAAATTACACTCTCACTTTATGAATATATTGTAATTAGGCATATGTATTCTAACGGGCAGTAAGATATAGTTTCTGCCTAATCTCTCATTTATATGCAAAGGAGCACCAGTTAAAGAGCTTAGACTTTCTTCCGTCTTACTGATTCCTTTTTCCCCTAATCAAGTTACTTTTATATTTCTCTTTTCTCAGGCTGCTGTTTCATTTGCCTTTTTCTGGTCAAAGAACAGTAGTCCATTATCAACTCTTTTGAGGCTGTGTGAGAAGAGTGCTAAAAGTCTAATTTTACAGAAAGAGGCATGGAAGTAATTATGTTGATGACACAATAATAACAGTTTTTTTTTTGGCATGTTAACGAAAAAGCACTAAGTGCTGAGGTAAACAAGGTGATACACCACTGGTAATAAAAAGGATTAATATAAACATTATAGTGTATTTATTCATTATTTTCTTCAAATTCATATGTTACTAATTTCAAGTATTTAACATTTTTTGTTATTCAACATTGCTACAATTTAAAAGTAGAATACATTTAAATGTACCACATGCATTTCTTTTAACTTTCCACATCTTTGGAAAGTTACGCACATGCATGGATGAATTTATATTTCTATAAATAAATGCATATACTGTACATATTATATTCCTTTGAATGTATTTTCAGAAAGAACTACACTGAATATCTCGCATAATGTAAAAGGTTAGAGTTTTTAACATTGAAGTTTAAAATCAGAATTCACTGTGAGTGCCCCAAGGGCAGCAGTCCAGTAGACGTCTTGCTTTGATCAAAAACCATGGCAAGGCTAAAACAAGCATAGATGGCATAACAAGTATAGATGACTACTTGGTGAAAAGTAGGGCCATTCAAAGCAATTTTGAAATAGCTTGGAGACATGGGTATGTACTTTAATTTTTTTAATTAATTTAGAATAAGTCCAAAGTAGTTTGCATAATTGACTAGTGACCTTTAAAGGACTGTTAGAGGAATTTTTGATACTATACACAGAAATGACTTGATACATAGGAGCGAAAACGATGGTGAACATCTGGGTTGGTGGATATTAAATAAAAATTACCTAGTGGTTAATACACAAACAGACAGAGCAAGCCTGAGCATAAAATATCAAATTAGGATGTCAGTTCTGTCTAGTGAAATCTTTACTAGAAGCCCCAAACCTTTTCCGTAGAATAATATTTCTATTTTGAGTTTGATTCCTTGTCAAATTGCAGGGTATGTGGCCCAAAGAAAAGACAAACACACACAGGTTTACTTATTTATTTGAAGATTTCATGATTCTAGAGAGGCCGAGGGATTCACCCAATGCCCAGCCATGAAATACATATCCTTAAAGGGAGGAGAGAAAATGGCCCACCTGTTCTCATAAATAACTTGGTAGAAAGCCTTCAGCCGTTGGAAATTAAGCTCCAAACAAGTTCATTTATTCCCAGACGTGTTCAATTGATTTTGCACCTCAACTTCAAAGAGGCAGCAGTCAGCCTCTGTGGGGCATGGCAGGAGAGGCAGAGGCCTCGGCTGGCTGGTTCTGCAAACCTGATCAAATTCCCACCTATCGGCTACACCAACTATCCCTGCAAACCACAATTAGTATGCATGGAAATGCTATTGATTTATTATACTATCGGGTGGCTACTTGAGGCATAGAAAATGAAATAATTAAATTCAGCCTTTTATATCCTCCTACCACAAGTACTGATGAAAAACGTGCAAACTGTCTAGCCTTAGGTGCTATTTACACTGGTAAACCATCAAGCAACATATCAGCTCATTGCTAGATAGATCCCCGCAATTAGCATTTTAAAATCCCATTTAAGTTGCTGTTTACACTACTCCTGAGATTGTTAACCAGTAGTGGGTTCTGTCATGTCTATTAGCCTCAGTACCAGAGGGTAGGCCCCTGTCGGAACATAGTTTACCATGCATTTCTGAGACAATGTTAATTTTGGGATACATCAGTGATTGGAGCTCTGCGCTCATTGACTACGAAGAAGTGTTTGGCGCTGCAAAAAGCAACAAATTAGTTATTCAAAGACGTGCAAAACTTCAGGCACTCACTCGTAGAGGAGCAGGTGTCTGTAGAGTTGTGGTTAAAAGGCCTATTAGTTTAATTACTTTTTCATGACAATTTTAAAAATGACTGGTTTCAACCCTAGCAGGTCCTCATCAGGGTTTTCATGAAAAGAAATACCTGCTGACCCTTTTTCACATTCATTCAGGGGTGTGTCCTAATTGTGTAATTTAGAAATTACTCCCCCAAAATGTCCAAAGAGTTTCTCTCTAGCTGTCTGGAGGAGTGCGTGCGAACAGTTTCCACCCCTACAGGATGGCGAGACCCATTCCAACCCTTCAGTTCTTAATAAACAATCACTGCATTATGTGCCTCCATAAAGGTGAAATATGTAATAATTTTCCACTTGCCGAATTCATACGCCAAACAAATAGGGGGCAGCATATCACCAGAGCAACCGCTAACTGATACGTAGCTGCTATGGGCTAGTCAGCTCAGTTAACTCTGCAGCTAAGTGGCTGTCCCATTAGTCTGCACTGACCAGGGAGTCGGAGCACTGGGGGATTGTTGATGTTTACAACACTGGCACAAGTAGGAAGTAGGGGGTTTTCAAACTTGGGCCCTGGTCACCTGGGAGAAATGCTAGCATTCTATTGGACTATTACCTTTTGAGGTGCAAAGTGGTATTATGACACGTGGCTAGCTGGTTAGCATTCTGACTTCAGTAGACATCTCTGCAACACTATACATAGATGTCTGTGGTAAATCATTCATTTCTTCACATTCCACTGACATGTAATGTCAATGTTTTCAACTAAAATTTTTCCAGATTGCACCCTTAAAATTCTTTGCCATTTGTTAGTCTGCATTTAGTTTTTTTTTTTTTTTTGTATATTTGTGTTCAGACAGTATATTCTTTTTATTGCAACTCCAAAAACTCCTGCTTCTCTACACTTGACTGACTGAAGTTTTCTCTTTTGCACATGTTTGAAGTGTTCAACCTTTTTTTCTCCTGGAGCACCAGTTTTTGTTTGCTGAGTGCATCTCAAGACTTACCCACTGAGCATACCACTTTTCCTTTTGACAAACAAAATAATTCTTATGTGTGTTCAACTGCACTATGTGTGTTTACAATAGGAAGCTTTCATTGATTCAAAAAGTGGAAAAGTAGATTAGATAGTATGCTATTTAACCTTTTAGAAGGTTGAAGTGATTAGGATGAGTGATCAGTCGTATAAGAGCTGGAAGAAATATGCTTTCAAGGTCTTCAGTAAAGTTTTTTTTATATTCACTTTTAGCTACACCATACAGTATGTAAAGTGTAAAGCCTATTTTATGTCATAGGATTGGAGAGTAAATTGGCTAAATGGGAATAAAGTAGAATAATAAAGGGAAGAATAAAAAGAGGAGGATGAAGAAGAAAACTAGAAAACACACTGAGGCAAGTATATCAGTGGATAATAATTATCACCGTTAAAGCAATAGAAAAAGAAAATCAATCACAAGAAGCCATGGCAAATGAATGAGGTCAAATCAACAAGTCAGAGTCGCAGCTGTGAGAGAGCGTGAGCAGAGGGACTACATGAAGGACATGTTCAAATGAGAAGGTTCGATTAAATGATTCAAAGGTTATAGACATGGGGAGTAGCACACAGGAGCTGTCAGAGGTGATGGATGGGAGCCTTTAGTGAGACATTTTTAGTCAGCGACACAATATCATGTCACAGTTCAATTTAAGATTACTGATTTGAATCGAAGAGTTTACTTCAGTGAGGCAGCTGATCAGACTCCGGAGTGACTGGTGATGATGATGCATTAGATGAAAATGTAGAGCTGGGTGTCATCAGCGTAGAGATTGAGTTATGGATCATCGTGACAAGTGACGTGACCACAGAGCAGCAGCTCCTGGTGTCACAGCGACATGTTCTGAGATATGAAATATGTATATTGTGCCCCTGTAAAGCAGGGGTCCTAAACTATCAGCCTGGGAGCCGTTTCCAGCTCACTCTCCCCCTCCCTGGTTTGCAAAGTTATTTCTTTTTCCTCTTGATTATTTTTGCCTGTTGTTTCATACCAATTTAAACCGCCTCTTCATGTACAAACACAATTTTGAGTTTGTGTCAAATGCATGGCTAACTCATTTTTGCATATTTGGTAAAGTGGGATGAAAATATATCAGAAATGTCAATAAAAAAGTTAATTCTCCCCAAGCCAATATGAGTTTGAGACCCCTCCTTTAAATGCTTAAAATCAAACAAATAAACCAAGAATATTCTACAGCAAGAATAGAGATTTGAGATGTTTTCATTACTATTGATTGAGGGTTCCGTTTTTTGACCATGTAGCAAATTTAGAGTCGCTTGTAACATGAATAAAATAATAAATGGTTTGCAATAAATTATTAAACAAATGGTCCAAATACATATCATGCAGTGACAGTTTAAAAGGATTTCATCATGCAGGCTTGTGCAACTTCTGTCAACTTTTGTTGTGTGTCATGTGTCGTAACATTTCTGAGTAACCTAGCTTGTCCTTAGAAGAGAAAAAAATATATATCTACTGAGTTAAGAACAAGTAAAATAAGTAAAGTATTTAAAGCAATTGAATAATGAATTCTTGTTAACTTGTACATTTTATATAAGCTGTCTCTCTGTGTCAACACAGAGAGACAGCTTATATAAAACCCTTAAAAGTCTTGCGCTCATTAACTCATAAGCAACAATGTCAGTGTCAATGTCAGTGTCAGTGGCAATTCAGATCATTTAAGAAAAATGTTTAGCACCAAGAAAGCACTCAGATAACCTATACACAGCTTCAGAAGATAAAGAAAGACTTGAGCAAAAAGAGATAATTAGGTAAAGAGGTTAGAAGTTTAAACATATTGATTCAAAACTCTATTTTCTGGGGAAGTTTTTCTTCTAAAGACAGTTTTTAGTTCAAGGTCAGAGCTGAAGCGCTGTGGAGGTGAGATGCATGGGTGGTGTAAGATCCTCCAAATGATAAAACACGTTCTAATTATTGTAGCCTATAATTCTCTCAAGGTCCTTCCATTTTTTTTTGTGTGCCCCACTCATTTGACATAGATTCAGAGAATGAAAACTCTTTGTGTTTCAAGTTGATGAAACTCTGACTCGGGAATATTTTCTGACGGCAAAATGACGCACTGGTCGCAGGAGAGTTTCTCTACTTGTTAGTGGTTTTTCCACATTATTTTCTTCTGTGTGAAGAAAGAAGGCCAATTAAATACATGACATATTCAGAGGATCATGATGCAGCTTCATTTTAATTGTGGTTGCAGTTTCTGTGAGAAATCCAGAGTCCCTAACTAGATGATTCTTGGCGTGCTCTATTCGAATTAAATACATTTGGGATAACCTGTTTTTTTTTTAACTCTTGGTATCAGGGGACAGTTCTCTAAATGAATGCAACACTTAAACCTCTATTTGTCCACACCTATAACTTTCTGCAGGCTCATTTTGCTGCTCAGTAAGCCTTTTGGGACGCAGAACCAAATCTTCACCCCATGTTTTATGAAAGATGGGCTCCAGATATCATGAAATTACTAAGTTGATAATAATATGAATAATTCATAGACTTAAGCTCTGGTTCTCATGCCACTCTGGATTAATCATAGAATCGGTTTTCAAAAACACACAAAGAAAAACAAACAAACAAATTACTGAGGGCGAAAAAAAAAAAAAAAATAGGCCCCAGTCAGATCCTCCTTGATCAGAAATAGTCACTTCCCCTCCGTTCAGCCACTTCACACACCATGATGAAGGTTGTGGTCTAATAATTTGCTATTGGGGAAACCATCCGTCCCCCGTGGCGGTGGCTGAAATCTCTTGGCACTGGAGGGAGTCCCTGGAAGGCGTTGAAAAAGGGCTGTCAAAAGGCAGTGTGGAATATTGTGAAATGACTAGTGGCCCATTTCAGTCAGTCTTATGTAGATGTGCATGTTTGAGGTGTTCCAGTTCACACTGAGGATTGTTGGTTAGTTTTTACCTGTTATAAGGTTCGCTCAAATCTGCTCTTTTTGACCATTCATGTGTTTACTGCTAGGTTTTTATCCCTTGACTCTGTTTTCCTTGAATCATAATTTGGTCATACATAATAAAACAGAATGAAACACTAAAAATCTAAAGAGTGAATATTCTGCTGTGTTGAAGTGCAGTTTAATGCGGTGAAGATCAATAAGTCTTGATACCTAAATAAGAAACTGTGTGTCTTTCAAAATCTCCATGTGAATCCCAGCGAGCACCGACCAGGTTTTTAATGTTGATTTCTAGTTAAAAACAGGTTGATATTTGGTCTGAATGTCTAAGAAGTATTTTCACCCTCTTTTCAAGCAGCTAAAATGCAGTTACCACCATGTCACAAAACAAAAAAATGTTTCATCATTTTGATAACTTGTTTAGCTGTAGGTTGAAAAGGAGACAGTAGTGTGAACATTAATTTCCAACTATTTTGATAATTGATTATTTGTTTCAGTAATTTTTCTAACAAAATTGTCAACATTTGCTGGCTCGAGCTGCTTAAATGTGGGGATTTGGAGCTTTTTGTGTCATTTATGATAAAAAAAAAAATTAAGAGAGTTTTGCACTGTTTGTACTGCAGTTTGGGCCCCTGGAAATTGTATTGAGCATTTACCACATTGTTTTTGTTGACATTTTATGAATTAAATGATTAATTAATTAAGTAATAGTGAAAATAACCCAGAGACCACCAACTGGGATTTCAACAATGATTTGTAGTATTTGGTTAGAATGTCTAAGACCTCTTTCACCCCCTTTGCAACCAGCTAAAATGCATTTACTACATCAGCATATCACAAAACACAGAATTGTTTCATCATTTTGATAATTTGTTCAATTGTAGGACGAAAGAGACAGTATTCATCAGTGTGAAGGCATTTCTCCAAAGTCATATTGCCCTGGTATGTGAAACCTGGTTTACATGAAGATGTAATTTCCAAGCATTTAATGTTTCATATAAAATCTCATGAATATGAACTATGTAGTCTGTTGCCAACAAGAAGCTTCCAGGACATCATAATGGAAGAAGCTATTAATATGAAATAAAGAAATTGCGCTTCTTGCTGTAGCCTAATGTACATGCAGGGGTACTTACGATTGTTTTAGATATTAGGATATATATACGTAGTAAGAGCGAAAAAAAAAATGCATGAACAGAGTCCAAAGTGACAAAAATAGTATTATTTGCACATTGTAAAGGATGAAAATGTAACTGTGGCAAATCTTTTCAGGGGAAAAATTATTTTCTGATCTCCTACCACTATGGTCATAATATGATTTTGTTTAGACATCTGACATTCTTTGTTTAAGATTAGAAGCAGATTGCCATTATGTTTCAAAGAAACTCACATCGACTATTGGCAGGAGTTATAACACAAACCCTGGAGCAGAAGGCAAATACTTTCTGCACCCAACCAGACTCCACCTTGAAACTATTCTGCCTGATAATAATGCCACACTTCCTCCTGATCGGCAGTGCACAGAAACATAGATTGTTTTCGGTTGCTGTGAGAACGTGGGATCCTTGGAATGAAACCCAGAATCTTGCATAAATGCCAATTTCTTGGTTGCACTTAAATGCATAAAATATTCAATGCAGAAGAGCCGCGTATGTCTGAAATTTCAGACAGAATTCAAACAATAAGAAAATATGCTTGTCAGTGTGCCTTGGATCATTTGTGGAGGAGACTTGTTTTTATTGAGATCATATCTCACCCATGCAATAAGTCCCACTCATGATGGAAAACGCTTACCAACTATCCAGCTATCAAAACTTTCTCAGCTGCGTCAGCTGTTACACAAGTTAAGAAGAGACCATAGGTTTTATTTTTTTTCATTTGCATGTTGCTATTTTTTGGAACATCTTTTCCTCTTGTAACTTTGTTTCCTTAAGAACAGATTTTCTAAGCCACCAAAAGCATGCATTTGTGCTTTCTGCTGGTAATTTTCATTAAAAACTGTCCCGTGAGGGTGTAGTGCAAAATACTCAGTGACTGACCTCTGCCCACACACCATGACGGCCAGTCTGTTCCATAGCTCATACATTTAGCTCTTTTGGTGTTTAGGAACATATAAGGCACATGGAGGGCATTTACATTATGTATAGGTGGCTGGCTGACTTGACAGTTTGTAATAGCATTCCTCTTCTGTAGCTTTTATGAATAATTAAGCCCCTACTAAAGGTTAAAATGCACTTTTACAAGATAATAAATTCTCTCCAAGGTGGATATGCTCCGGGTGTGTTCTTTTTGTGGCCTTAACTATCCTCCATTAATTTTAAACCTGCAATATCGCTCTATCAATTGACTGACTTGTCTTTTTTATTTCCATTTGTGCAAAAATATTTGATGAGTTTTTCTCCGGTTGAATTTAGAACACTGCATATTTATGATTTACTTTGTGTATTCATGAGTCTGCTTTCCAGCTTTATGTTATCACATATATTTATGAGTGACTGATTATGTGTTGAATTTTGATTAGTCAAACTGTGGTAGCATTTCGCTTTGACCTTTAACAGGCTCTATAGGCTGGAGCTCTCTCTTTCACTGAACTGCACCACAGAATTTGCATTTACGTGCACAGCCAATCAAGTGCCATGATCAGTTTTTGCAAAATATGAGGACTTGCAAGGTCAGCATTTTACTGCACCTTTGGTTACTTCAGTGATTTGAGGTAGAAAAATTAAAACCCATCCCATTGTCCTGTTTTACATCAGTGCAAACTGATGGATTTTGCATTTGAAAGGGGAAGACAGCTTTTATAAAACTCCTCTGCATATTAGTGCATGTTAGCTGGCCTCCTATCCACAAAAATGGCATGTGTTCAGTGGAGAGCATGATCAAGCAGGTACTGCTGAGGGGAATCAAACTTATTATCACATGTATTTAACATTATCTCTCACTTTTTAAATTTTCTGAAAGATGTATATTACCAGTCTCAATTAAATATAGATGCCTCTATATGTCCTACATAAGCAAATGTGGCCATCTGTATAGTTATTCTTAATATCTGAGAGGAGTCTTCTTTAAACCAGATTAAATGAGTCTGTTTACATTTTTCCAGCCAGAGTTACACTGAATAGTATGTTAGCCAGCTGAAATGTGAAATGAAGCAGCAGGAGATTTTTCTTTAGATGTTTCTTTATTTTTGACAATATATATTGTGGTTATTACAGCTTCTGTCCACTGGGGCCTCTAAAATTAACAAAATATGAACGTTCCTTGTGGTAGCTTTAATATTCTCTTTTCTTTTTACTATTGTCCTGCAAGCTTGTATATGATAAATGATGACTAGCTTTGTAACTTTATTCTTATATTCTGTTTTTTAGGGTGACTTTGATTTATCTGTCCAGGGACTACAGATGAAAAATAGCCTCTTGGCTACAGCCGTGTTTTTTAATGTGCACTGTCCCTGTTAATAAACTGCTATAAATAAATAAATAAATAAATAAATAAATAAATAAATAAAAACAGATAGAAACAAGAGTTAAGCCTGTGCACCTTCATAAAGTATTTCATTTTTAATTTTTATATTTTCTACAAAACTGTATCCCTTGCCTTTAACTCAAGCACTTAAGTGGAACCAAATGACCACAGTATCTGTTTTTATGTGGCAGAATAATCTCAAGCAGACAGAATAATTAACTAACAATGTGCTACATTGACAGCACAAAAAAATGGTACATTTTGTAAATGCGTTTTACATATTTTGGCGTCAGTTTGTTCATAATTAGGCGATGCAGAAAAGACTGATAATTAGATAAATGGTAGGAAATAGTGCCAAAAGAATTTCTAAAAGTTATCAACTGACATAGAAAGTCATAAAGTATTTGACACCATCTCAGAAACTTTGACCAATAATTCTGAAGTGCTGTTCACTTCACACTGTCTTCTGAAGCGTGTTTTCTAGTCCACAGTGAGATCTCAGAGAGCTGCTATTCAGAGTAGATAAATGCCTGTCAGTTCATCTCTCAATAATGTTCATCTCCTCTGCGCTCTGGTGATTGAAGACGATGCAGGAAACAATTTCCTGGAAACAGTCAAGTGAGATCATTTGACTTGTTGAAGACTGTGGTCTTGTTAGGCTCCTCTGCTTGGCATTATTGAGCCTTTTACAGTGATGGGCGACAGGAAATGAGGTTGATTGTTCAAGTTTCCTCACTATTGCAACATTGTGACTCTTTCTTGAGAATGATTGCATCGAAATTCAAAGTGAGGCAAACCAAACCATTCTGAGCTGCTGAGCATACAAATATAACTATGGTGACTGTTTTTGTTTTCGTTAATGTTATATCACATTAGATTTGGCATAATTTCTGAATCTCATCAGTTGTTTTATTATAATAATAAAGTGGTTATTCCCTGTCATATCTGCCAGTTTCCACACTACATGGAAGATAAAGTTATAAATATGCATCTGTGCTTTAGATATATGACATTTTAAGGGCAGAATTCAGTGATTTACTAACATATTACAAGGATTTTTATGTTCTGGCTACAGATGAACTTGAACTGCTTTCAGTGTTTTATCTCAGAATTCATGTTTTGGTATAATTCATCCCTTTGATGCACAAGTTATCAAAACCCATTTCTAAGGCTCAACATGGGCCAAAAATAACTAACTAATAATTCATTTCATATTATTTCATGGCTGAGTGTTTCATTTCTATATCTTTTGTCAGTTTATTTCACCATTAATATTCCAGATATTCATTAAATATCTTGTTTTTGACTACCACAAACACTACATATTTTACTTAGTTTTTGTATTATAACAAGTTTACTCAGACATAACCCATGTGTGATTAAAAAAAGATGTCCTATAATAATAATTTTGTGAAAATAATTATTGTAGCAGTGCACCAAAGAGTAATACCTTTAATATTATAGATTGGTTTGTCATTTTGTAACATATAACACACATGTATCACTGATACCTGATTACGCTGATATTAAATTGCAGTGTCTTTCAAGTGTAACTGCAGTGTGCATGGCTGTTCTTAGGTGTGTGTCTCCTAAATTTAGGTTTAGCAACAAAACAACTTGGTTAGGTTAAAGAAACGCCATGGGTTGTAAAAAAACAAAAAAACAAAAAAACATGGCTACTGACTTCAGCATTTACCACAAAAATAATGATTTGTGGTATCTGTGGTAATGATTTTTGATTCTCAAACACAATTTAATTGAGGAATACCTGGAACACTGAATGATGAAATTAATTTATTGCAAAGATATGGAAAATGATACCTTAGTTGCATGTTGCATCAAAGGGATAACATGCTAATTTAAAAGTTGTTTAAAATAAAAATAAAAATGTACAAAGTCAGAATCTTTGTAACAAGTTGCAGCACACGCATACATACACACATACATTTAAAAAACAGTCACAAAGTGACAAATGGTGATTTAGTTATCAACTTGCTAAACTTAAATGAATGTTCTGAAGAATATGAAGTGTCTGTGGAGTTTCAGTATAGACAGCTTTGGTTATGAAACGCTCAGAAAATTCATGGCACTTCTCTTTACAGCGTTGGTATTAAGTGAAATCTTCTGAGTTTATACAAATATTCAAAAGCAGATGGTCTGACACTAATCTGGATTTCATGTTAATACCTCAAGTCACTGAGCGATGTATACAACAGAGAGTTTTCATGACAAGTTAAAGAAAAATGTGCCGGTGTCAGTAAAGATACTGATGCACTTCTTCCCTCGTTTATTTCCTGTGCTCTCCGTCTGTCTCTCCATCTCCATCTTCCATTTTTTTTCTCTCTAAATCAACTTCCACTGTCCTGAAATACGAGTTACCCTGAGGAGAAGGATAATTATTAACAATTAATATTCATAATGATGTCTCCGTCCCTGGACAGCCTTCACACAGCCTCAGTCAAATGGATTTAGAATTCAATTTTTATTTTACATAATCCAATCAAAAATGTGAATGCATCCTCAAACACATCAGTCCCCTGGTGCTTGCAAAGCCGAGTCTGGTATTCTTACAGTTTGACATCCAGTGGGTTTATTATCTTATATCCTGCAGTATGTATTAAAAGAGAAGCAAGGAGGAGAGTGTTCAGTGTGTTCGTCATGCACCTTTTAGGAAGGGTGCTCACCTTCTGAGGATTTATTATTTTCGGTTTAGTTCACGAGGTGTAGGGTCAAAGTGTAGGAAGCTGAAGTACTGTACATTAAGTAGCCTTTTTTCTCAGACACTCAAGGCTGGCTGCTGGCATAAACATCCTATGTGGTTGTTTAGGGCCACACCTGTTATAGGTGGCCACGCGATCCCACGCTATTAGTGTGACGTAGATTTGCAGCAGAATACGGACAGAAATATCCATGTGAAATAAACTTTCCTTGATCATGAAGCCTGATGTTAATCTACAATTCTGTGGTTTACACTGCAGACAGGAGTATCTGTTAACAGTGACAAATAGTTAGATCAGTATTACAGTATACTTGCTCTTCTATGAAATGTTTAAACCTTCATTACGCTGCTGTTCTCGGGCTGTCTCTCCCCATGGACGCCCATTTCCTCCAGTGTGATGGAAAAAAGATCTATCAGTCATTATAATGAGGAACCTTTAAAAAAAAAGAGGTTGTATCACAAATTATGACTTATTTTGCCATTATTATTTTTTTTATAAAACTCATTATTTGGAGATATTATCTAAAAAATTGATCATAATTGTGTTTTTATTTGATGGTTTATGGCCTTGCTGTTCTAATATTTGTCCCCTCAAAAGTCTGACAACATCAAAGGTCAAGTGAATTCCAGGCCTGTTTCTCAAGCTTTGTACAGTATTTTGATGACTTGCTTGTTTAATAACTCAGTGTGTAGTCATGGTAACACATTAGCTAACAAGCTAATAGCTAAAATTAATTATACATTCATGAGTTTGTAGCCAGCTTGCCAGGTTAAAATTATTGTGCCTATTTTGAGTTTAATTCATTCAAACTCAGAGCACTTGAATGATCAAGAAAACACTGGTAGGTAACAGAGCTAACAAGCAAAGTGTGTGTGTTCATTCAGTTATGAACGGTGTGTGCGATTTGGTGCTTGTGCCGGGAGTGTTTTGGGGCAACAAACAAAATCTTGTTTAGGACCCCCGAAACATTAGGGCTGGCCCTCTCATGGTAGTATTTATCTTACAGTGCATGAACGGTGCCCACAGTTTGCACTTTTCATGCAGTTTGCAGGCTAATGCTAGGCTAGTTGAACAACCAGTGACTGGCACTGCTTCATCTCTCATTATAAAGGAGAGCTTCAAAAAATCAGCTCAGTGAGAAGTTTCACAAACCACAAACAAGCTCATGAATTAAAGAAAAAAAATAAATATTGTGTTTCTGAAATTGAGCTTCTGATTAATGAGGTACAAGCACATGTGGACCGTCCACGATGCAAGGTCAACTGTGACAAGTAGAGTAGGAGCAGGCATTTTTCATAAAATAAAACAAATTCCTGGTGAAAATGAGACGGCATGGTCATATTCAAATACAAACTACCGAGGCCAATAGTGAAATGCTGCAGAAGCGGCTACCTGGAGAGAGAAAACCAATCTAGCAGATGCTCATAACAGAGCAGGTACTGCAGAGAATGCAGTTGGCTTCAATACAGCTGAATAAAATCCCAGGATAATAACAGCCTAATGCACAGGTGTACATGTTCCTTCAAAAGAATGCAATCAGCATGGTGCATTAACAGTTCATTAAATGTCCCCTCTTTGTTGGATGTTTTAAATGGTTACATATTTTGTCCATTTATTTTTTGGCTACATTACCCTCTTTCTTCATTAGAAGCTGTATGCTTTTGTTTGGTAGTGATTCACTGGTTCTTTCAGTGTTGTGCAGAATTCAAACACATTTTTTCTTCAGATTGCTCCGACCAGCTTTTAATACAACTGTGATAATTTGCACCTGCTCTATAAAGAAAAAAAAGGGAAATGTCCACATAAATCTGATGAGCACTTTTACTGATCAGACACACAGAGTGATCTCCCAGACTGGTGTGTCCCTTTGATAAATAACATGCATATCTCACACTGAAATGAGGCACAGACGGCTTAGTAAACCTGACCCTTTGTGTCAACCTTTTATGTATTACTCCTCCTAAGATGTCACTTTTGTGTCAAGATCTTTAATTCACTGTCAGTGTGAAAGCTATCCCTGGGATTCCTGGTGCACCAACGACGTCAGATGCATACCATTAAAATCCCAACGTTTCCTGTTCGAGTGTAAGCGGAGACCTTTGTGACATCATCTCCTCCCTCTGTCTCTGTTTCTTGTCAATCTGTCAAGACTGTCTGATAAAGACACAAGGCCACAAAATAATAAAAATTCATCCCTAATAACATATTTTACTGTGAATTCAAACATGAAACGTGGAGAAAAACAATTGCAGTCGCTTTGGGGAAAGCAATATTCTGGTTGCAATTTATTTTACAGTACACCAATACAATGAAACAAGCTGTACTTGTATTAAATTACACAAAAACTACAAATGAGATGTTATTTATTAGTCAGTGTTAGACCCTTTTTTAGACCCTTATTAGACTTTCATAGAGGGTAATTATGGACACATTACAACAGAACTGTACTGTAAACTAAAGCGTATTATTTCACACTTTCAAACTGTTATATAAGACACTGAATTGGGCAAAATCCTATAAATCCCATATATCTATCACATCGTGCTTGTATAAATAATGAATTGTCAGGCTCAAGTCTGGTTGTTTACACTCATGGACGAGATGCTGAACAAGTGGTCACTAAGCTCTCGTTAATGCTTAATAAAGTGGCTAAGCGGCTGAGTGATGTGTGTCTTACTCTGAATGTAAAGAAGACAGTAACAGTGCAGTTTGCTAATAAATAAAAACAAACTGTTACCACAGCTTAGTGTCAATGGACAGATAATCAAGAGTGCTAATGAGATTAAATATAAAAAGGTCAAATTACTCTCTAAAAAAGTCTAATGAAGGTTAACAGTTGGAAATACACTTTAGTTCACAGCACAGTTCTGTTGTAATGTGTCCATCTAATAAAATTTAATAAGGTTCTAATAAAGGAGCTACTACTGACTAATAAAGAACATATTATTTCAAGTTTTTGTCCCTTTCATTCAAAGAACAGCTTGTTACATCTTATTAGTGTCATGTAAAATAAAGTGCAACCAATTTTCTTTCTCTTTGGTCTATAGCAATGTTCAGCACGATACTGATATCATTAAATAAGAGCTTATTATTAATGTAGAATAATGTTGTCCTACTTCAGTAGCAGAGTAATACCACTGCGTTACAACGTAAGAAATAAACAATAATAATCTATTTGTAGGAGATGCATCATTACTGAGGTTCATTCATCTTTAAATCTTTGTTTTCTTGACCTTATGGCCTGTTTGTCTTTCAGTGTGCACTTAATGTTGCTCTACTTTGAAAAGCAAAGTGTTTTTATTTTATCAAAGTGTTTTTGCTACTGTTGAATTCTCCCTTTCCGTCTTTCTCTTTCCTCTCCCTCGCTCCTCTCTTTGGGGTTGATTAGACAGGAGAGGGCAAAGTTTGAATATTCAGCATGCCTCTGCTGTGTTTTGCATCAAACTTTTATCAAGACATAATTGTGATAAATGATGCATGTAATCAAGCATTAAATAATGCCAGAATATGCAACCTCCAAAGTTAAACTGTGACCAGCATGTCTGTGTCCTTCGTCCCCAGTGGATAGGTACCATCTGGCTGCGGCCATTACCACTGACCTGAGTGCCAGACTCCTTAGTGTGCAAGGAAGCTCAACATCGACCGGTCAAGCCCCTGCACACCTGACCACATGGATGCAACCTTGCCAGAAGTGTTAGGGGACAAATTACAGATTCAGGATGGCAATATACTAAAGGTTACACTCAAGTGTATGTAAGGCCGCATCCATATGTGCAGTATTGTGCCTTGTGTTGAAACACTGTCATTCTGTATTTTGTTGATGTTGTTTTTAACAAACATGACCTACTGAATTGAAAACTTTGTTTTGATATCATTTAGTGCAGTCATTAGGACGCCCCCAGTCTGGAGAAGCAGAGAGGGACCCCAGCACAGAAGCTAACCAATGGGGTAGCAGCAAAGCATATTTTAGCCATTTAACAAAAGGTTGGCCACTTTATTTGCCCTAAGACACCTTTTTCCAATGGGAAACTATAAGCTTTATAAGCCAAATATCGCTCTTTCTTGCTCAACCAAACTCCTTTGGCTTCAACACTAGTTTTATCTTGCAGAACATGGGAGTTGCTAGTCTACCACTGCCTTGTTGGGTTACTTGTTTGTATTCTCGTGTTACTTCAGTGAATCTGAACTGACCTTTTAAAACACCAGTGTCACACAACTAATACAAGATCAAGAACTGATCAAGGCAGTGATAGATAAGCAAATCCTGTGTTCAGTCAGGTAAAATAACTGATTTTGTCATCGGAGTCTGGTTGGTTTGGAGAGGGACATTTTTGGTGTATATAATGTCTGGCAATATTATTTTTGTACCATACTTATATATTTACATTGTATCTTTATTTTAGGTAGCTAAATTATGTTTTGCTGCTGATTCTGTCCGCAGCAGCTTAGCTTACTAGACCCGGACTCCTGCCACTTCATCAAACTGGAGGTGTGATGACGCCATCACTTGTAGGCAATACATTGAATTGATAAGTACCTTATACAACCCCACTTCCAATAATCTGAACTATCCCTTTAACATTGTAAGAGCCTTGTTTACTAATTAATTGCATGGGTAGTATTATTTTTTTCTCTCTGCATTTTGTCTTATTGGATAGTTTCACAGCGGTATCTGTCTTAGGCTACGCATCAGGATTCTGAGATCAACCTATAATTTCCGTATTTCTTTTTGTATTTTGCTTTCAGAGTTTCTGACATTTAAATATCATACTTGCAGAGCAAATTGCTCATAGCTGGGAACACTCTAAAAAATCCGACAGGGCGAGAAAAAAACACCCTGAATGTATTTTGGTTTAATTGCAATGTGTCTGAACATCTGACCGCTCATTCCAGCTCGCCAGAGTTCACTGTGGCGATGATAACTTGTTCCCAGATTGAATATAAAATCCAAGTCGTTATGCAACCAAATAATCCTTTTAGCTATAATGGGCTAATTTGACTCGTGAACTGTAAGACCTCTGAAATTGTGTACCTTGGTATGATAGCATGCCACTTAATTGGTCCTTCTTGTTGATATTATATAATTTTGATCTGCTGTGGGTCACACTGTTTTGGAAAGGTTTCTCTATTTGGTCATTTTGAGCATTTCCTTCATTGTTTTTCTTTGTTATAGGGTATATATGATATGTTGTGATTGTGATAAAGGTTAATACATTCCAATTTCAGCTATTGTACACATTAGCAGCTAAAATTTGCTATAATAAAGGTCAAACAATTTGGCTCTAGAATATATTTTAGACTTTGTCAGTTTAAAGGCAGTATTGCTATATAGATGCATAGTCTATGCTTTACACAAGGCTGTTTAAATTGATGGCAAAGAAAGGAGACGTGAATTTGTGTTAAGAATCTTAGGATGAAAAGTCATGACTTGGCTGTATTTTTGTGTTTTTGTAAAGATTGACTCAGTGGGCCTTACTGTAAGATAAAGTTGTCCTTTCACTTCACTTGTGTGGTCAATAAACTGTTTCCTCCTTGAACTCCCCTGGTCTTTTCGATATGTCTCTCTCAGTCCTGTCTAACTCTTCCACCTGCCTCTCTTCAAAGTGAGATTTGATTACTTCACAGCGCAGCCTGGAATCATGAGTGATGGTACAGATTGGACATGTGTAAAGCAGAACTGATGGCAGACATACATGTGTTTCTTCTGTGCTCTTCTTTTTTCTTCTGACTCTTTTCTCACATTAACGCCTGTAAGTCCCTTCCAGGCGCCGCTGCCTGCGTGTGTTTTGGTCAAAAAGAACAGCATATTGGTGGCTCATTAGCTGACTTGTGCCTTTCTCACCTCCTCTTCTGTTGATCAGGTGATGGTGAGCTCAGTCAAACACAAAGAAAGCATGCAATTGTTTTGCATTTGCATTGAAAACTGTGTAGGACTTTGTTGCATCTAGTGGTGAGCTTGCAGATTGCAAACATCTCACCTCACCTTTCCCTTCCAAGGACATATGAGAAAACTAAAAAGGTTGCTCCATATCTAGAGCATGTATTTTGTCCATCCTGGGCTGCTGGGGCTTACTTTTAGCTGTGCAGAGTCAAACCTTGACACAGTGGTTTGCATTTCCATTACGTCTTATACTGTGCCAAGCTGTGCCGAGTTGTGGCCAAGATAGACTGACTCTGGAGTACGGTCACAGAGCACCCGGCCTGTACCCCAAACCCAAGCAGGTTGCTGTGTTGTCTTGCGGAGAGTGGACAACCCGTGACCCGTTCTTCCTCTTAAACAAGCATATTTACGAGATTCAGCTTGTGTGTGCAAAAGAGCTGAGAGTTTAACCGTTATAAACATCTGCTCCCTCTAAAAGATTAATGATGATTTCTTACAAAGTCATTCTTAAAAGTGTCTGTGTATTCAGCCCTCTTTACTTTTGTAGCTTTTAACTGAATCTCTGTGGTTTACAATTTAGTTTCCTTCCTGTGTTGCTGTATTTCACTATTTCATGCTCTCATTCAGCCAGATATGAGTTTTGTTAAGTTACTGCTGATGAAAATCCAACATGTCCTGATTTTACTACTTCATAATACCAGCTTTCTAATCACAAAATAATGGGGGACTGTTATTGTGAGGAATTTACAGGAAATATAATGTTTATTCACCGTTATACAGCAGCTCGACTTGAGCTAAGCTCATCTTCAGTACAAGGACACACCTTCAAGCGAGCTGCCCTGTTATAATGGAGATGCAAATCCCTGCCGTGCTGAGCAAGTCGTGTCAAGTCCAACTGTCTGGAAAAGGGGTATGAGGGGACCTCTATAGATACTGATAATGGCTTTTTCTAAGATCATAAGAAAACAACTATTTTAATTTTGGGGGTATTACACACTAATGAAAACATACTTATAAATATTATATGCCATTTACATAATATTCTGCAAAACAAATTCCCATAATGCTTTAACACTGGACCTTTGATGGAGGTTTCTGCTTTCCTTTGCTTGTTCAGTTTACTCACAGCTACCTGAAATCCAGGCAAATTGAAAAGTACCAAAGATGAGACCATGCTGTTGTCAAAGACAAAGATTAATCCAGTCAAGTCACCATATCCACAAGTTACCACAATACACATCAATTGGCCCAGACTGATATATTGCACAGACATGTGTACACTATGTGCCTTTTCTAATTTATCTGCTCAGTGGCCAACGATAATGAAACTTAAGTTCATCCAGGAAGGCCACATCACCGCGGCACTCTTCACACAGGCCTATTATTACTTCCAAATCATTTAGCAAATCTGTTTGTTTCAATCTTTTCCCAAGGCTATTTCCGAATAAATCACAGACTCTCTGTCAAACATTTGTACACCATAAATGCACATTATCAACATAATTTTGTGTCAGTGAGCTGAAAAACTCAGACCACAACTGTTCAGCCAAGACAGATTTTGGCAATTTATTTAAAATACAATCACCTGCATGTAAAATGTTACAGATGGAGTTTTTTTTTTTTTACTGTGATATAAGACAATGGGCCTGTAACTTTCTATGTTTTCATGACATTTCTCAGCAATGAAACATTTAAAAATCATAATGAAAAATTTCACACACACACACATACAGACTAGCTGCCACATACTGTAAGCTAAAGAGGCTTGGTCTCGAGTCAAGAAATAAAGTCTGAAAATGAAGGGAGTGAATAACAGGTAAAAATAGCCCAGGGTTCAAATAATTAACCCACCTTCAAACACTAATTAACTTGAAACATACTGTAACTGTAAATCTAATCTCAGCCGCTAAATGATATATTAGTAGCCCTGTGCATTAAATGTGTGTTATCTTGAACAGACCTCTTCACAGGTTAGCTTTGTAGAGCACTAAGCAGAACTGAGTGATAGATACAAGATAATGAAGAAAACTGCACGGACAGTATTTCTTTCTCTAAAATTCACATGCACACACATTCACACATACACATAGATTTCTTTAAGGCACATAACAAACTTTTCAAATGGCAACATTTTTCTGTCAGAGTTGAATTATTTCATGTCTTGCAACGGCACTGTATACTCTAAGTTATACAGACAATGCTTTACAAGTTGTTTCGCCCCTAACCCTCCACGCCAGACTCAAGGAAGATCAGGCAGGCTGCAGGAACACTGCAGGAGTTCAAGACAGACGCAGTTGTTTATAACTGTCAGCGGTCTGTCAGTGTAAGACTCACCCTGTTATCCTGAAGGCCACTGCCATGAAAACACACACTCTGGAGTTTGAGTTCTGTCTGCCATGACTTCATTAACATATTGCTGAATTTAACTGTTAAAAACATCTACTCCTTCTAAAACATTATTGAAGATTTCTTACAAGTCATACAGACAGACAACTCATTTGGCGAACATTAATTTTAACTCCATATAGAGTATTAAGTATTTCAACTTAAGATGTTTCCTTAATTTCTGATGACATATCATGGTCATTCTATGATTTCTTACAGTAAATGAATTATATATTTCTCCTTTAATGATATTCTTTTTTCCAACTGATAGTTTCGGATTGGAAGCTGCACAGCGACAACCAATCAAAATCCAACCAACAATTGCAACCAAAATCTGTACCATATTCATGTATTGATATAATATTGACATTATTTTTCATGAGTTTCATTTTCATCAGTTTATTTTTTACTTCATTACTTGAGATAACCCCTCTGGGTATATCTGACAGCATCCCCAATTACTCATTTGTTAACATAACAGATGGTCTGAAAACCAAAATGATAAGCTGGGAGTCTACATGATATTTGTTTGGGGTTAACACTATAGTTACTATCTCAAATGTGTGATTTTTGCAACTGTCAAGAGTGAGATAACTGTATTGAGAGCTGTCTTATCCAGGTCAGCCAGCATGCAACTTCTCTCCACTTATCTCAGGCTGAGAAAACTACAGACACCCTTAACAACCAATCAGTTAACACAGGCTATTCTGTGACTGTGACATGAGTCTGGTAAGCCTGTGCTCTTTCCCTAACATGACCATTATGTTAATTTTATTCTAAAGGATTTGGTGTAAAAGACTGCTTTTGACAGGAAGAAGATCTCCATTTCAGCAATTTGTACTGAGCATGTGAGTGCTCAGACAATTTTCAAGTACTGGAAAGTGCAACAAGGAGAACAATAAGACAAAGCTGCACAGTGTAGTCTGGAGAAAATGAGACTCAAAATGAGAAGCAATCTGAGGACTGTTTTGTGAATATCTTTTGAGGAAAAAAAGATGAATTTATCTGTAAGTTGTCTTGCTTTTTACTCCCATTAGCGACCTGTTTAATGACTCCAATCGCCTTGTTTCTCTTTTAAAGGCCACTCTTGTCTGTTGCACAGCTATTCATGTTCCCAAAAACTGACAGGAAATAACAGAGAGCATGCAAAGTCTAAGAGAACAATTAACCTGCAGTTTGAACAGTGCATCACGCAAGTATACTATGCATTCACAACTCTAATCATTAAAGGAATAAATGGCTCTGTAAAAGGGTGTTTCCTCACAGTATCACTGGCTATACGAGATTTAGATTTTTATGTTTATGTTGCAGCCCATTCTCACTCCCAAGGTGACAAGTATGGCAGCTTGTTCAGTCCCCCAAAGCTTCAAACAATGGCGTTGTAGGTATCCCTCTAGTGTAATTTATTATGATTAGCTATATAATTTCATGTTAGGAGGATAATAGTTGCAACAGTTAATTAAAATCATGAGAATTTCTGCATTGTGTGGATGGAACACTTTGCAAACTCAAGGCAAAAAGAAGTGTGTTCATTGTCAGTCCTGGGCTCAAAACCTGTAGGCCAGGGTTTTTTTGTGACTTTAAATTGTTAATTTTATTCAAAACTGTTTAAGTTCATTCATAAATTGGATAAGGTCAATCTTTATTCAGCAAATTACTCACTGTTACTTCAATCCCCAGCAAACGTTTACAGCTCACTTCAGCAACAACATAACTCTTTGTATTTGACAAACTTTGATTCTGTAGTAGACATTGAGTTTTATTTGGAGTAGACAAAAATTGGTACCATTTATTAAACTTTGAGAGCTCTAGCACCAACTGATGCTCAAAGAAAAAGTGCTGCTACCATCCTCAGTCTCCCCTATTGACTGATGTCTGTTTTCCAGTTACTTAAAAGTCAGTGTGTTCTTTTGTTATTGTTTGCTGTTTTCATTTTATTTTATATTTTATTCATTTGTTTATTTTTTTCAATTTAATTTTACATTTTAAAAAATACATTATTAACTGCCAAAGGCTGCACTTTATTTTACAGGAATACAAGGACCACTCAGTTTTTCATAAAGTAATGATAAATGCTACAAAACCTGGTCAGTGAGGAGGTTGAGGTAGACAAATTAGTTATCAAAACAAAACTCTTTCTTTTAACCATGACCAAAATCATTCCCTAACCGTAGCCATGTACCAAACCGTGAGCATTGTGGTGGCAGATCAGCAAATGGTCATATGAATCATTTTTGAAACTGTAATTTGAGACGCATTTCGAAGGCGGCACAAAACAGTGCTGTCCTGCTGCTAAATGGACAATGGACTGCAATTTTTTACCTTAGCGGACAGTGTGTTAGATTTGTGTTAAATTTTTTTTTTCTCTCATTCACCCATTCAAACACAATGCTGCCCTGCAAGGAGCTGGCCTGACCACTGGGAACAATTTGGGACTCGGCGTCTTACTTAAGGACATTTTGATATGTGGACAGGAGAAACAAAGAATTGAACTACTCTCTCTGTGAATGAGAAGTCCTGCTCTACCTCCTGAGCCCTGCTGCCTCAGGGACATCAAATCATAAAAAACATATATTTAGTTTGAAGGACTTGTTGCTTTATGTAAATTTATGATTGTAACAATATACTACTAAAGTATATTCTATACATTAAATTAAACTCAAGTATGTGCTGTGTACAGTATCTCTGCAGCGGGAGTGAGTTGTGCAGTCTGCCAAAAGGAGACCATCTCTCTTAAAGGATCTTTGGCACTTGCAGCATGGGTCTTTGAACATGCTGGCTCATATCCATCACAAACAGCTTTCACTGATTCATGGGATTCAATTAGAGGTACTGCCTGCGGTATAAGGATTCAAATCTATATTAAAATTAGTAAATATTTGTGCAGCACCTGCAACTAAAGCTGAATGTTTTCCTTTGTTAATATATGACAACTCATTTCTGATGCAACAAGGATCCTCAGTGCAGCCCTGACATTACAGTCATTTGGACTTGGCATATGTGTTAAAGACTAATTAGTGAGGAAAACACTGTCAAGATGCCATATGGTGGGAAAGACAAAGCAGCTTGCCGAGGTCTGGTGCCACCCAGTACACTTAAGAAATTTAAATGCTGGGAAGACAGTCTGTGTCTAGTATCAAGGTGCACCGTATGTAAATGAGGTCAAATATTATCAAAATTTTGACATTTTTGTTTCAGAATCAGAGAGAGGCATAGAGAGGGGGAGGGCTGTAGGGTAGATAAGTGGGCTTGGTGTGAATGTCTCCATTATTGTCAGGTTTAAAACTAATGTATTTTAAGCACTATCTACCATACATTAGAGCAGGAAAAAAAAAACAACTGACATGCTCAATAATCTGAACCAGTCATTTCTCAGAACTGTTCTATAGATGAGAGGGCACTGCATTGGGTCAGATGGATCTCAGGAGATTATGCTAATGTTGAAAGAAGGAACAGCAAGTCTTGTCCTCAGTCAGCTGAGACAAATCCTTGTGCAATGCCACATTATATAACTGTTCTTACCTCTTTGACTTTCTCCATGATTGTCTTGTGAAAGCATTGACAGAAGCAAGATGAAATTGGGGTTGAGATCTGACAAAAAGCAGAGATGTAAGCATCAAGAGTCTTACATCACTCTGCTCAAAGGGGGTTGTGATTTGGAGGAGGAAACATCCAACTTTTTGCCACCATCACCAGCTATTTACCTCGATTCTATAATAGGTGACATTTTGGATATTCTTATGATGCACTAATGAGACAGTTTTACTTTAATGCAACAACCTCAAGTAAGTGAACATAGTGAGGAAAAATTGTGTCACTGGAGAGCTCTGAAGCTGAAATACTACTGTTTTTTGCCTGTTTGTATGACATTTATATTGACGCCCAGCTCAACCAAAACTTGCTTTAAATTAATTTTTATCTACTGTCACTTTCTACTGTAATGTGCAATTAATCCGAGTTAGTGAGAAATGACTCATGCTGAATGTAGAGTGCACTCTATTTTGAGTGCAGGTTTAATTAAAAGTGTAATTTTAGTATAGGTCATTAATGTTCGGAAATCATTTTCATCAGTTGTTACTCTAAAGAAATAATTAATCCATTTAGAACTAAGCAATTGGGGTAAAGTTAGAGATATGAGCTTAATGTTCTTGCAAAATCAGGCTGCGTACTCTCTATCTGTAAGCTAATACAAACAAGATATATTGTACGGTAGGTCAGAAATTTAGAAAACATAGTTTGTTCATGTATTTTCTTAAGCCACACTATAGTTTGCATTACTGATGATCTTATAAATCATGCAAAAGATTTAAAAGTTCTTTTAAAAGCTTAATGGCTTTTGGCAGCCACTGGTTTCAAGTCAGTGCACAATGAAAGTCAGCATACAGATGCTTGAAACTTGACTGAGATATGTAAGCCTAGAAATTTCCATCCCACTGAGCATTTTGTTTGTTTTTATCTCCACTTACACATTGTTGCGTTGTATGTTTGTGCAGCTTGATCATGGGTGAAACAATGGTAAATCCCTGAAACAATGAAACAAATTCAATAAAGACATTGAGAACTTGTTTGCAGTGATGTAACATAATGAGAGTTTAGGAAACAGGTTAAAACCTGCTTTCACCATTGTTTGTAATGCATTTTGAATGAGCGCATTACAAAGTATCTGGTAATTTTCTATGAAGCCATTTTCTAACAAGAGGTCACAATAAGAGGTCCTCGCTGAATCATCATGTGAACTGATCATTTCTAAATTAAAAAGAAAGATATAAGAATAAAAAAGGGTGAAAAACTTCCTTAAAGGTTCCTTAAAAATAAATAAAACTGAGATTGTAAAATAAAGCAATATATGTTAAAGAACGGTTCATATTCTTCTTCAGCAATGTTTCCACTCTTTCGGAACAATATATTTCAAGGGCTTTTCAAGGACTTTGAGGACAAATTATTTCAAAATTAAAGGCCTATAATTCACATAGATGTTCAAATATTGCAGCACAGTACGCTTGGACTTCAATAGTTTACCTTAATTAGATGGCAGTAAAGATTTAAGGCCAGGCACCACCTGGGAATACAGAAAAAAAAAATTCTTTTATTCCCTCAGGATGAAACTTTGACAGATTAATTAATTAATTAATTAATTAATTAATGTAGACCCAAATACAATACTTTTATGTATTGTGGTAATGGTAATGGTCAAAGGCTTTAATCAAAATATTGCGTTAAAAGTTTTTTTTTATGTTGGGAAACATGCCATATGTGTTAAAAAAAAACAACTTTTTTTTCACATAAAATGCCTCATAAATGAACTGACTGTTGACAATGTTGATTTTTTTGAGAGTCAAACAATGAAAAATCAACAGAACCCAGGAAAATTTACTACAGCTCATCACTGATCTAGTTGCCTATCTAGCTACTCCTTTGTGTTTTCACTTTGCAACACAATACAACAGCCAGTGACACAGCACATCAGTCAGCACGCTGTATACTTGTAGCCTACCAATAAGGTAAAAGGTAGGAAGGAAGTGTATTAAGCTTGGCCCAGCATCCAGTGTTTAAAAATGGTATCATAGGTGAATTTTGAGATGATGGCGCACACAAGGCTTGTGGTCAGAGGTTAAGTTTGTCTAAATCATTTTTAACAACCTCTTTGCTGCTTTTAAATCCAGGAACTTTCAAGGTCTTATGTTTTTTTGTATCCAAACATTCTCAAGTACTTTTTAAGACTCATTGCAACCCTGAATTATACCGTTTTACAGATTTTTGCAAAATTTGACTATTGAAAAAGAGCAACTTTCAATCTTATGATGTATCATGATATATTAATTATATTCCTTAACATAATGAGCCCTTTTAAAATGAAATGTGTCACTGATGTTGTAGAAGGATGAACACATGCAGCCTACCATCAGCTTCCTCCTGTTGTAGCCTACAGTATCAGGAATAAAATTCCAAATGACCATGTAGCCTAACTGAGAATATGGGTGAAAATGAACAGTTTCAATTAGGCTCACAGATAGCACAATAAAAGTTATTATTTCCGTCAATTAATTAAAGGCTCATTGTTGTAGTTTGACACAGCTCTGACAACATTTATGACCTTTCAAAGTTAAAACAAAAAAAAAAAAAAATGACATGGGAGTGGCGGCTATCTTTCAACCCCCCATCACTCTCTTTCTATGTACTGCTGGTCAGAGAGAAAGGAAAGACGAGAGTGGAGAGTAGAAAAGCATCGTGCTGAGGGGTGAGCTAATGACATGGATGTAGAGGGGACCCCCTGCCAGTGTGGACTACAGTGATGACAGGAGACATGAGAGAGGACCAGCAGGCCTTTCAAGTTTTGAAGGGAGAGTTGATGCAGCTACTTGCTGTGGGCAATTGTACCATCTTCGAATCTTAGCAGCGCCGCGCTCTCTTTCACATTCAGAGGACAGAGCGTGTATATCTATGAGAACTGCTTAGTTTGCCCTTAGAAATCTTCAGCACCATCTTATTTCTCCTCTATAGCCCTAGCTCAAGCTTTCCTACCCTTGGGGTCAACAACCCACAGAGGGGCCTTTGATATGAGAGAGTGGTCCCCTGATAAACAGCTACTAACATGTTTGTGTAATGCAAAAGTGTTCACTTACTCTCTGAATCCACAGACGCCATTGTAAAAACAAGATTATATTAATAGCCTACGCACAGCCTGAAACACTATGGTATGCATTATGATCCCAGGTGGTTATGGTCCCAGATGTCTTAAAATAGACCAAGTAAACATAATTTGAAGAAATTTTCAAGAAATAATTTTTTAGGGGACACTTAAGGATGGATTAGCTTAAAGCAACACAGTTCAATAATAGTAAGGAATGAAAAAAATAGAGTTATTGTTTAAAATCTGAATAAATTTTTATTACAGTACTAACAGAAAATATTCAGTTGCCTCACCAGTTTAAAACAGCTGCCATTTCAAACTGAAAAACATTAAAAATGAGCACCTTTCATAAATTTAGTGTGTATGTGTATGATTCTATAAAAGATATTACTACATGGGCTAGGGAACACTTTGGAAAGCCTTTGTTGGTGAACACAGTTTGTCGCTGGATCTACAAATGCAAGTTAAGTCTCTAAAATGCAAAGTGAAAACCATATATCAACATCATCCAGAAATGCCACTGACTTCTCTGGACCGCAGCTCATCTGAGATGGACTGACGCAAAGTGGGAAAGTGTGCATTGACCTAACAAGTGCATATTTCAGATTGTTTTCAAAAGTCTTGGATGTTGTGACGTCTAGGCTAAAGAGGACAAGAACCACATCAGCAAAAAGCTTAAAAGCCAGTCATCTGTGTTTGTGTATTAGTGCCCTTAGAATGGATAACTTGCACATGTGTGAAGGTCCAATTGATTCTGAAAGATACATACAGGGTTTGGAGCAACATATGCTGCCATCCAGGCAACATCTTATTTCAGCAAGACAATGCAAAGTCACATTCTGCATGTGTTACAACTTCATAGTGAAAGACTGGCCTTCCTGCAGTCAAGACCTGTCTATCACTGAAAATGTGTGGCGCATTATGAGGTTCAAAATATGACAGCAGAGACCCTGGACTGCTGAGCATCCGAAGTATTATATCAAGCAAGAATGAGAGAGAATTACACTTTCAAAGCTTCGAATAAAAGTGGCCTCAGTTCCTAAATGCTCACTGAGTGCTGTTAAAAGAAAACATGCTCCCGTCCCAATTTTTGGAAAATGTTGCAGGTATCAAATTCAGAATGAGTGTACATTTATAAAAAAGTTAATCAGTTTGAATATTACATCTTGTACTGTGGTCAGATGAATTTACTATAGGTTGATTGCATTGTTTTACACAATAAGTAATTAGAATTGTACATTAAACAATTAAAAAATAAACTTCACTCTTTTTTTAATGGGAATCCATTTTTCCAGATTGTAAAATAACTGAAAAAGATGTTTTCTAACCATTTTTTGGGGAGAGATGATGGAGCTAAACTGTGTGACGAAGGCCAGAACAAAGGGATTCTGCGTGTCCGCCAGAGAGTCATGTGACAAATTAAAACACTGCTATTTGTTTGCTTTGGGCTCTGCTTCTTAATGTATTGCAGCATAACTGAGGCTGTATTGTGTGAATGTAAAAGACCAAAAATGTGTTTGTTGCTTAGGGGCAACACTGTTGGCCTACAGAATATACTGTGTATTGTCTAATTTCTTCAAGGAGGATGTTTTTCTTATTGTGTATTGTGCTGCTTTTAGATGAAAATATCTCAAAAATACAAACTTCAATTACTCTGAAAGATGAAAGACGTTGCATCAGTCAGGGGGAGGTGGAACTTCCTCACCACACTGAGGATCCTGTAATTATTCAAACCCACTGATCTGCAACAAACTGTGAACCCTCCATGATGTACCACTTAGCAAAGAATACAGTTCAAACAGTCAAGAGGCATCGCTGTGACCTAATGGCCATAAGTTGGAGAGATATGATTATCATTCTGGCTTGAGTTTTCCCCATTGCCCTGTCAAACATGGGCACGTGCTCTTCCACTTGAAAACGACCTAATTCCTGTTGTGAAGTAGGGGCATTTCAATTCAGGAATGTGCCTGTGCCAACAGCGAATATAACAAAATGGACCGTTTCACACATTTTCTGCTGCTCTTTCTGCCCTCTGAATTACCTTTCTCCTGTGTATGACTTTAAACAGCTCTGCGAATGACCCCTTTTTATGTGTAATATGTTTCTAATTCGAATCATGCAGGACCTTGCTCTCCATCTGAAGGCATGCATGTGAGTTTTATGAATAGTGTATTATGAAAGTTTATGAATAGTGTATAACAGCTGTCAACAGAGTGGCAAGCTTCAGTCCTGATAATTCTATTCTGAAAAGAAAATACACTCTCATAATTCACCATAGACACAAAAGCTCCATCAGTTATCTTCTGGATGTTAAAACCTTAATTGTGCAATTGTTATAAACAATTTCATAATCAAGTCAAAACATTCTGTGCGCCATTTTTTTTTTGTTATGAAGAAATGTGTACATTTAATTAGAACAGGCAGCTGCCTGCTGAAAAAAGAATGGGACAATATCCATTCAAAGGTAAATTAAACATCATCACCATATGCTATACCAACAATAGCTTGTCAAATAAATGGACGAGTCATTGTTCAGTGTGAGCTTTGAGGTTTAATGGGTTGATTTGTGTTTTACATTCAAACAGATGCCAAAAATGAGATGTATGGCCCTGCAAATTGTGTCCCAGTACCATTATAAACATTATTTCAACATGCTATGATGACATATCTCATTTAAATCTATAATGGCCAGCAAAAATGTCAGATCTTTCTAGATATTTAGTGTTCACGATGGCCCTGAATCCAAATATGCAGAAACAAATGCACAATTACTTTCATATGTTTTAATTGGTAAAGCTCATGTTCATTCTGTATGTGTATATGCTAGGCAGTGGATGCTCCTTTTACCGAAATAAATACCAAAACAATATTTACAGCATGCTCTGTCTTGCCTGTTCTTTTTCTGTAATAAATACATTTGAAGTTCATCAATTTTTAACATCATTTAGCCTAATACATCATGCCTCCAGACAAATAATTTGTGTATGTTCTTTTTCAGTCCCTCCATCTTTGTTTCTGGGGAATGTTGCATTATTGTGAGAAATGAGAAAAAGGACCCAATACTGGCAGCATTCACCACTGGGAAAGAGAAAATTCTCACACATTTGTTACACTGAGAAAAGTGATTTGTTAGTAAAACTGAACTCAGCACATGGCATTCATCAAGGTGTGCAGAGCAATGCTTGCAGCTGAACTGAGTGAAATCTATGTGGTATTTGTGTTATCCAGAAATTTGCTAATTAACTTTTTAACAACCTACATACATTTATAGATTTCATGTTTATGCTTAGTTTAGGTGATACTTTTTTGTTCTTTAAAATTTTCCTTTCTATAGAAAATAAACCTTTTTAAAAAACTGACAACACAAAATGCATTTAATCCTACATACTTGAAGGAATTACACTTATTTGCATTCTTGCAGAGAGTTAGCTGAGAAGATCGGTACCATGTGTTTGCTGATATGAAGCTAAAGCTTGGAATTTGTCAACAATGTGAGGTTGCTAGGCAACCAGTGGTAGTTCCAGGAAGTGACTGCACTTGGCTACTGATTCTCTAGAAATAATTACAGTATATAACTCCTCATTTTTGCATCCCTCTTTGCTTACTAATTAAAAAAAACAAGAAACAACATGTGAGTGAGTTGGAAGCCACCAACCCAAAACATTAGTAGGCTAGTTGTCAACTTCCCAACAATCGACTTTCTTTCTGACCTGTGATTGGCCAAATTCTCCTGTCACATGCTGGATTCCTTGTTAACTGAAAACAGAGCCAAGATGAGGTATATAAGTTTACTTTCCTCTCAGACCACTTGAATTACATTACGCTGAAAGGTTATTATGGATTTTTTTTGCCCAGTGAAACCAAAAATAAATCACCTTCCTCAAGAGCAAATGGGAGTGGATCAAAATGAGGCTTCGTACTAAAATATTGTAGTGACGGTCCTCATTTCCCATTTTGCCTACACTGATTAGTCAGTTAAGTTAGCTGTCTTGCGCTACAAAATACAAATTTAGTCAGTCATTTTTGTTAATGTTTGCAACATATTCTGTTGGTATTTTAATGATCATTCTTGCGCAAGTTAACAGTTTTAACCATTAGTGAGGTGGCTGTTACATTTCTGGACCCCAGCTGTATTTTGGTAGTGTGTTGTAAAATTATCTCCCGAGTATTATTACAGGGTCGATGTCACTCAGAGCTGCTTTCCCATGGCTTATCACTAAATGAAGAAATGCAATATGCATTTTACTCAGTTGGTGATCCAGAAAAAATGGGTTTGTGACCCATTTTGTGTCCCTACCCTACGTTTGGTAAACTCTGCTGTAAAGGGTTAACTTCTCCACAATTTGTACAGTATTATATGGTTCAAAAGAAGTGACACCACAGAAATGGTAATTATATTTTATAATATTCAGAGGAAAAAATATGTTATTAGTGGTTGCTAATAAGAGGACAGTCTTGTATGGATCCACATTAGCCTTTAGCACAAACTGTAGGGTGACAATGAATTCTGAAGATAGTTTATATAAATATATGTACTTAATTGTTGTCTCTAATGGCAGTTAAAGATAAAATGCTATGTACACGTATAACATGGTGATGTAATAAAGAGAAAAAACAGCACTAAATACTCCCTGTTGCCAACTTGATGGAAAAAAATACCTCACACTAAAATAGATGATGATCTCATTACAATCATGTGCGTCTCAACCTGTTTTGCATGAAGCAGGAAGTGTGCATAACTTAATTTTTCATGTTTTAGACGCACTGTGGATTTCTCACTTGAATATTGAAAAGTTATTGTGCGAGCTGCAGTTACCTGCTGTAAAAAGTCACAAGATATGCCCCTTTTCTTAAGTAAAGTTGCAAAAGAACAGAAACAGAAACAGAGTCATCAAATCTGTCACTTCAGATCATTCAGTTAACTTACTGACGACTTAAAAGACAACTGTCTGATAAAGCCTTGGCGACATTTTTACAAGCTTAAAAAGTTAGTGTTGTTCTGCAGTTCTATAGGACTACATTACAGATGCTGTTGGTCAGTTCTACAGAGACACGCTTTTCAACAAATATTTAAGGTGCTAGATGATGTCAAAAAAAGACTTCATGGAGGTCAGTGGGAGCTTCTCTCTTGAAATTGAAAGCCAATACATTTTTTCCTGTGAAAAGCCAATTTTGTTTCCCCTTATGTATGTCAGGGTGGCGATTTTGAAAATGACTCTTCCATTAGGAGAATATTATGGCTCAGAAAGGGGTATGTTTTGGGGCTGTTTGCCACGACTGATAGCTCTCTAAGGTCTTACTCTCTCTGGTGGTGGTCGCTACTTTGCTCACCTCTCTGCCGTGTTACACAGGCTCTACCACGTTACCCAGATTTGTATTTCTAGCTCCAATAACTAGCAAAAATGACAGTGAATGGAGGTCCCCAGGACTGCCTCTTCAGAAAAAGTTGACATTACAGACATGAAGCCTGTGATTTTAACAGACTATTCCTTCTCTTGAAAGAATCAGGTAAGAATCTGTAACATAGTTCAAAAGCAAAATCTAAGTAAGAACCAGTGCTCTCTATGTTTGGGATATAAAATAATAAAAAGAAATCTCTAAAAAAAAAATTTCCTACATGCACACTTCCAACACTTTGCAATAGTTGCAACAGTTAAGCCATAAGTCTCGAGTTTCTCTGAAATTTTTTGTTTGCTTGAAGTCAAACATTCAATCCGCTTAATAATGTTATATTAGGGGCAAAATGTAATTATGCAACAAAGAATAAATAGAGATTATTTTGGAATAAGTGGGTGTAAACAAATGATAAGATCTTTATAGTTATTATAAATGTGAAAGACTATTCATAGAACTTATAAGACCTTATAAGAAATTGTCTATTTGATCTATCATTAAACTTAAGTCAAAGTCAGCCGTTTCTATACAAAAAAGGCAAAAAAACTAGTGGATTAATGAAGAGGAGTTTTAAAGAGATTTGTGTTTATATTGCACTTATTTACTGGTGTCAGGTCACGCCTAATGTTTCCAAAGAAACTGACAAAAAGTTAACATAAGCTCATCATCATTAAGTGAGACACAGATCTCTCACTGAGGATTTGTGTTTAAATTAAAGAGATACTGTTGGATTAAAATGGAGTGGTTTTATTTTTCATCTGTTATTCATTTGGTGAGTTTATAAGAGTCTTGTTTCAGCACCATGCACACAGTATGACTTAATGCAGAACACAGAACATGATTGGTTCGCTCTGCACAAAGGCGCATCAGTTATTGGATGGTAGGGTCGTACCATTTTTATAGTAGATTTCGTAAGTATTCCCTAATGTTTTGATGCTTGGGTGCTGTGGCTTCTTCCCACAGTCCAAAGAAAAGGCAGGTCAGGTTAAAGGACCAATGTGTAGGATTTAGTGGCTCGGGTGGTGAGCTTGCAGAAGACTTTGAAAACAAAAAATGAGATGTTTTAAGGAATTTTGCTTGTTTGTAACATGAAGAATTTTAAAATACCACTTCAATTAATCTGCTGTTGTTGTTCGAGCTGTATGCACAGTTTAAGTTTGTTTATAACAGTGAAAACATCTCTATATTACCTGCTTATATGGATAAAAAAATCTTGGGACAAAATCATTTCTATACAAATATTTTGCTCAGTAATCAAGTAGTCCATTGTTCATGTGGGGTCTTTTCATACATTCCAAAAATGTAAAACAAATGTAAAACTGCAGAAAATAAATTTTTCTCCCATAATACTTTGCTTCACAGTAACCCATCTGATTCTAGCAGGCTACCTGAGGCTGGTGGTGGGTGCACATTGAAATCATGACGAGAGATCTCTCAAAAAAAAAAACATATTCTCCTTGAAGCTTATGACAACTCCCAAAAACCAAGCAATGTGATTCAGCAGTGAATTTTGATGTTCCTCAGGTTACCTTGTGTAGTCTACTGAACAAAAAACTGCCTGCAAGTAATGGAGACAGAAAAGCCACTCAATACCCCCTTGAGCGGGCCCACGGTGAAGGAGAAACAGCGACTGTGTCTGTTTAATAACTTTATATTAATTTCTGCCATATTCTACTTGATCCCAGTAAACCTGGCACACCTTTAATCGGCAACTCTAAATTGTCCGTAGGTGTGAAAGTGAGCGTGAATGGCTGTTTGTCTCTACGTGTCAACCCTGTGATGAAGTTGTGACCTGCCCAGGGCGTCTTGCCCATTGTCTTCTTGGATCAGCTCCAGCCCCCCGCAACCCTGAAGGGGTTATAGATAATGGATGGATAATGGTTTTGATGTTGCCCAGAAAGAAAAATATTACAAAAAACTACGGCCAAATAATGTTGGTTAAGTAGCCAGTTTTATAGCAAAATGTACTGTTAAATGTACTGGTCATACAATCTTAAGAAGAAGTGAGGTCATAAATAATTTAGACATTAACATAAAACAATAATTTTTATGTTAATTCATAGCACAAAACATAAAAAATGTCAAGTAGGAATAATGTCTTGGTAAATAAATGGACCTGAGAAATGCACAGCACTCAGACTTAAGTTCTTTGACAGCTCAGTGTCTGATCTCCTTTCATCTGAACGGCTCTGACCTGTTGTGATTCATTGGAGTTGTAATGCCTCCTATTAACACATGAATATTAAAATCTTCATATTCTAAGACAAAGCAGAAATGGGGCTGAAAATAGCAGGGGCGAGAACATTTATATGTAGAAAGCTACACATTATAAAGACAAATTCAGGAGCAGACTAATTGAGGCAATGTAATTCGTCAATTAAGGATAATTTATTTTCCAAGGCAGCGCTGTCTTCCTCTGATTCAAATATAGTTCTTTATGATAAATTCAATCAAATGGTACTTTGCAGTTAAACACAAGATATAATGCTCTCATAAAAAATTAAAAAGACAAGAAAATTGTCATTTAAACATTCATCTCAGTGACCAAATATGGTTACACAATTAAGTTAAGCTGTAAGTGATTAATGAGATTCAGCAGAGCAGCCATTCCTTTATGCAGGAGATACTGTAGATTCCACAGTGGCGCCTAAAACAATAAGCCAACATGACACAAGCCTAAATATGCAATTTTCTGGTTCAAATTCCAGTTTGACCTACCATCTACTACTTTCTTTATGACAGATACTATTTTCTTTATGAACCAGCCGTGCCAATGTGAATGGAAAACTGGCAGTGCTTAACTGATGTATTGGCATTAGAACAAAGGATCTCAGGTTTGGCAGTTTTTCCACATGAGAGCTAAATGCCAACGAGGCTTATAATATTTTTAAAGCTTTGTCTTGCAGTGACAAGTGCAGAGTAAAATCTTATAGTTTTTGGAGACTGACTGTCAGAGGCAGATATCAGATGTCAGCGGCAGATGGCACACCAACCGTGATTTATATTAGCTGTTTGTCAGAGCTTAAAAATATTTACCCCACAGAATAAATGATCAAGGAGCTGCCATCATAAAACTACGACACAACTTTAGTAAAGTAATCAAGATAGGCATATCTCAATGAAAAGTGAACAACAGGGATGCAATTAATGTAGTGAATAGTTTTTAGAGCCCACAAACTAAGCCTCTTATGAACTTATGTAAATGAACGTGTCCCTCCTGCAGAGGATAGAGACTGACATTCTTCATTTGTGTTAGTCCTTTTTGGTTTATGGACGTATTATAGGCTAAAGGATTCTGCCTTTATAAATCACATTAAAATTTTTCAGTTTTCAAATATTCTTTAAAGTTGTATAGAGCTTATCTGTAACGCTGAATAGCAGCTCTAAAAAAGTACTGGAATTTTCTTAATAAATTCTGTGGGTTTCTGTTAAGAAGATTCTATAGTGGAGAGCAAAAATAGAGCTTTGGTGCTGACTCCAATTGTGTTTTTATTTACTTTTTTATATATATATTGCACATAGTGAGGGAATAACAAACCCTAGTGTCTTTGGTGGGGCAATAAAGTGAAGAAGAAGCACTTTGTTGCAGACAAGAGGAAAACTAAAGTCTTATGTGTGTGAAGAGAAAAGGAAACTCTGGGACGTGGCACAGAGCCAGAGATCCTGAATACTCCCAATTGCATATCAACTTCCAAAGCAGATCCCATCGGACAACAGTGATCCGACCGCAGAATGGTAACAAATCTGCTCATCGGGGATTCTGTCATGGTGACCTGTGTGCGAGGTGACCTGCAGAGTCAATGGATCAAGGTCAAGAAAGAGGAGGAGGAGTGTGATGAAAGGAAATAGGAGGAGAGTGTGTGTTTGTGTGTCTGTTTCTGAGCATGTGATATAGAAAGCCTGGCAGGCAATCCCCAATTTCTTTTTATAATCATTATTAGTATTTCCATCTGTACACATGAAGAATAAAGCCGTCTTTTTAAAGATGTGTGGAAAGATTTATAGAATAGAGTGCTAGAGGATTTTTATTTTTTTTTTTGCCAACTTGGAAGTTAGTATTGCTCTGGTTCCCTCCACAAAAACTCAATGGGATTTTTCCATTTTTGATTAGTACAGAAAATAAGCTATGTGGCAAACAAAAGTTTACGATACTTACATGATTTGTTCAGGACGATAATCCTCGACAAATAAACGTCTCTATTGGTGGCCCGGGGGCAGTGACAGTTAGTTGGAATCAGAGTTCGGAGTTAGAGTCGAGTCTAACGAAATTCTGATGAACCTCCCTTCAGTTTACATATTTAAATAAGTTAAAAGACAAGTCACGAAAAGCTAAGTTTTATTTTTAACATGAATGAAAACTGTTACAGCCTGCTTACACCTTATGAAATTTACTGATATTTTGACATTTTGTGGCATAAATAACAAGACTCCTGCACATCGAGACTCATGAGTAACTGCTTGGTTTAACTGGTTATACTTTCATGTACCTTTATTTGGGGGTTTTGTAGTGATGATGACGTTTGGTGTTGTTTTGGTAGTCATGCCACGGATTTCTGAGCTGCAGACATTGCCTACAGCTGTACTCTACATTCTCCCATTCAAATTTTACTAATTTTGTACTAGCGCTAGCCCTCACGTTTGTGTTAACGACAGACCTTATTTTAGGCATCAAACCAAAAACTCATTCGAACACCCATTGACTTCTAGATGAGGGAACCGGTCATGTAAATATGCTAACCCATTTATGAGTTTTAGGACTCATTCCTGCTGCATTTGTCAACAATTAATACACTGTACAAAGCTTGAGCTTTATGTTTTACTGCGTTGATGTTCAATATGTCATCTTGTACAAACTCAAAATTGAGTGGATGCATTGTTTGCAATAATTGTCCCGCTATGAGTCACAATCAAGTGGGCTTACAAATGTCACGTAGTAGTGAGTGAGTACCTGACTTTAATGCAGTACTGTCATTAATACTCATGTCATTTACTACAGTGGCTTGTTTTTCTCACTCTACTACAACAGGTGCTGATGATCATAATGATGTGTCTCTGTGTTTCTGAATAGTGCCTGAAACAAATAAATAAATATTGCAGAGAAATGCGTGATTATGTGCTGTGCCGAATCAAGAACATGCGTCACATCTCACTTGACACACACACACACACACACACACACATACACAAAAGAAAAACAACATAAAAACCTGTCAACTTAATACCTCACTGGATATTTTAGAGTGACTCAGATGAGACAAGGTGTTTTTGCACTGTTGCTCTTAACTTTACCAATTTGCACACTGAAAGATGCAAAAGTACATTGTTACAACATGTCAAGGAGCAAATGAACTCAATTGAAGTTACATACGCACATGTATTATGAAATGTAGACCAATGCATTTTCCAAATCAGGAGCAAGACAACATGGCCCTGTTTTTAGATGCTGTTCCCTGTCTGGCCAAGATTTCTTCACAGTAAGACTCAAATATGTGTATATGCTTGTACGTGTATTTGTTGCTCTTTTTGCTGCTCTCTTCCCCTCCAGCTGACAAAATCTGTTGCCTTGAATCACTGAATGACAAGACCAATCAGAAGGAAAATACTACAATGACAACGATGCCTTTCTCATTAGCAGCGATAGTATCACTGCAGGCAGCATCAAAGCAGCCCGAACGTTAGGGACAAAGAGTCAGTCGGTCTCGTCAGGGACAGGAAGGCTTTAAATTAGCATTAGGATGACACATTAGGAGCTACATGAGATCATTTCTAGTGCATTTTCTTTTGTGAATTTGTTATTTTCCCTGCTACTGAAAGCCCAGCAAACACAGACGAGCAGTTCTAAATATCTATGTCACAAAGGCACAAAGCCTTCCAATTCACTCTTACTTCTGTGCAGATCCTCAAGTACGTATAAGGCTTCACCATTTTATCAGAGTCTGACATTTCCTATTGAACTGGTACAAATGGCATTTCCCCAGACAACTTGTTAACTTTTAAAGGTTGATAGATTCAATACACACCCGCCTCAAATAAGCAGTGGATCACTCTGAAAAACAAAGCTTCGAGATTAGCTGCTGTCAACTTGAGGATGAAATGTGCAAGTTTGAGTAGCAAAATGTGAACACTATTTATATGGTGACACGGAACGTATTGATCTAGAAGCGTTTATTGGAAAGAAGACCCTAATTTGCGGCTCTCCCTTACAGCTGCTGCCGTCTTTGTCCTGCGATTGAAATCTACAAGCACTTTGATATCAGTGTTTCCCCGAGTGACTTTGATTTAAACAGTAGAAGATGAGAAAACAGTGTCAGGTCAGGAAACGCACGCAGACATAAAGTTACACACAGGAAGGACACATTTGCTCCATTATATTGTTTAAATCATCAGCAATGAAATAATTTACCCTTCAAGAATACATTAAGGATGATTACAATTTTATGGTTATACAGAGAGCGGTATCATTAGGGAGCCATATTGAAAGTCATTCTCCCCGAGGTTCCAAGGTCATCCCGTGTACATTACCAGGTGTGTGCATGGTGGAAATGAGCACAAAAATAATTGCAAACCCAAAGGTCAAAGTGGGGTCAACTAAAGTTTCCTGAAGAGAATTAAGACAGAGCAGATTCACGGGTTAGACCACATCCACCTCTCTCAACTTTAGATTACGATGAAAAGGAAAAATTAATCATTTACTGTCCTGCAAGTCTTACCTGAAAGCAACTTCTTCATAATGTGCTACTGCTTTTCTTGTAATGTTTATTTTATAGACTGTTAAAATATGTTACTGTACAGCTGAAGGTGAAAGGTATGACTATAAAGAATTGCTGATTTTGTGCAAACAAAATTATTAATACGCCAAGAAAATAGGTTATCACAAAATAAAAAAAAAAAAAGACACTGGATTCTCTTACATAAAGTGATTTGGTAAACAGTAACCTGATTGCTCCACGTGTGTATAGAACCAACCACAATGTTTGTTAGCTGTGACCAGCAGCTCTACAGGTTGCTCCGTTGGCCTGTCAGTTGGTCAAAAAAAGAATTTTCCTCCCCTTGGCAGCCACAGTTTTCACACACGGAGGCTAGAATTTGGCATATAGGTCAAATCTGTGTGTGAATGTGTGTGTTTGTGTTCATACCAATTGGCTAAAAGGGGGCGTGGCATTGCAAAGAGGTGTATCACTTCAATGGAAAGTTTGGTCATGTGCCAAAGGAAATGTGATTAACCGTTCATGTGGCAGTGGGAGTGGCCAATAACAAAAAGGTGCATAATGTCTAAATGGGTTCACGTAACATGACCAAACTAATGAACCATGGGTAGGAGATTGTTGTGGGAGATATCATTGCACTCCGTAGAGTTATTTTTCATTAGCGACTCATGGCCTGCCATGCATGTTTTATGCTTTCAATGAAATAAGGTTGGAGACCTAATTTACCTATTGAGCCACACACAAAAAACCAGATAGGTCAGACCTCTATATTTAACTATATATCTTTAAGGTTTATGAAGTTTTAGGAAATGGCTAGCTAAGCATTATTAGTTTTGTCTGTGCTTTTGTCAAGCGCAGAGTTGTGTAATTATTTCAATTGTATATTAAGGGGTAATTTAAATAGGTATGAAACAACTAAAAAAAAAAAAAATAATAATAATTATGTGGGCCTGGTAATATTATATTTTGGATATCATGTTGTGAAGGGGTGGGGGCTGCAAATGGCTCAACAGTTTGAGACCCTGTACTAAATACTGAATATATGACAAATGCAGTCTTATAGATCCAAGTAACGAGTGGCTTTTGAGATAGAACCTTTTTAATTATAGGGACAACATTAATACCAGTGGAAAACAATCACACACACACACACACAGAATGGTTAATAAGTTGAAAGTGTTGCATGAATGACAATTTAAAAAAACAGAAAGGAAAACAACTTAACCATTCTAGAGCCACAATTGGCTTCCATGCGGGTAAGTGCAGAGTGAAAGTTTTAAGCTTCATTGATTGGATAAATTAAACCAGGAAAGAGTTGTCTCTTTTATTTCAAAATGATAGGATAATAGAGGAGAGCAAAGGATACATTTTAATGGATAGAACCACAAGGTGTGTCTCAGACAGAGAATTAATGAAGCAGCGTCCTTAATTGAACTTTTGCTGAGCTCAATAAAACAAACCAGTAAATATTCTCCATGATGTCAATTTTCATAATTTTAAACACCAGTGAGCAGTGCTATGAATGTGCATATAGAGAGTATGAGTGTATGGAGACTAGGGTCTACACAGAACTAGAGCTGTAGACAAATCATGTACTGGAGCTTTAAAGTTGTATTGCAAAAATTTTTCATGATTATGTTTTATTTTAAATCAATAAATACTAAATTAATAATGCTGTGGGTCAACAATGTGCATGACTCCACCATGTATTATGTATTATATATGGACATTGCAACAGGATGTTCATATTGGTCATCAAAAGATCCTTTCCCAGTGCACTTTCAATGTAATGAGATCCACCCTCTGTGCAAGAATACATTGCCCAGGTTTTGAAGTTAATATGAGGCTTCAATCTGAGTTAATCAAATCAAGTGGATATTTTTAGTTACAGTCTTTTAGTACAAATTTCCATCTTTGTGTTTCCTGTGCTGAGCTGTGATGGAGGGACGATAATCAAAGAGAGACTTTTGTACTGAAAAGACTGAAACTTTTGAAAACATTAATTTGATTATACTTCTGAAGCCTCATATTAGCTTTAGATATATATTTATATATATATTTTGCAGACCAAGTATGGGGGATTTTGGTCCCCCCCGTCTCTCACAATGAAATTGATATGGGAACAGATCTCTGCAGGGCCAGTATGAAAAGGCAGAATGATTACAGCAACCAAAAACTTTTTTTTTATGTGTGTGTGCGTGTAGGCACCCTTCTGTTGCTCTGAGACAGACATCAAAGATTTTGAGCCTGTCCCTTAAGTCATTTGAAGGCACCTTTGCACTGAACCTAAGATCCTCACTAACCCAAAGTAACCACAGCAACCTCTGACCTTTTCCCACCATTTCTACAGCACAGCTGCAGTTTAAAACTCTTACATTTAGGGAATGTATCAAGTAATATGAGGGCATAATTTAGTGATCTGGTGGAATGAAACTGTAATTTTCTGTGTGCACAAGATAAGAGAAGCCTTGTTACCAAGGCAACAGATGAACCCTCCCCCAAACTTTTACACACTGTTAAATCTGTTTCCAAGTATTTTGATGCTACCACTATAAATAGAAAATTTCTTCTTTTTATTTTTATTTTTACCTTTATTTAAACAGATATGTCAACTGAGAACCAGTTCTTATTTACAATAACAACTTGGTCAAAAGGCAGTGACAGGAGGCAAGTTGATACAACACATTAAAAAATAGATAAGGCTAGTACAGGAAACGATATCAGACAAAACTAAAACATCACAATATATACAAAAGATACAGAAATAAGAGCATTGCTTAAGTCCAGGTGTGGAATACACCATGTCAAACCAACTAAAATCCTAAATAACTTTAGGTTTTTGTTTTTCTATACTACACATATCACTGAAACACTACACACACCATCTGTTTGATCACTATTTGAACTTAGACTTAAGCTAGCAGAGTGATGTAGCCCTTCAAAATAAATTACAAAGTGTTCTCAAGACCTGCAGCCACAGTTCTTATTTGATCCCAGAATAGAAATGAAATTTCAGCACAAAACCTCTGTTGCAAGTGGATATTATCAGTAAAACAAGAAAAATAAGTGCATATACACACTACAGTAGCATAACAAGAAGGGAATTGAAAACAAAAAATAAAGAAAAGGGGCATTTTGGCTAGATTAAATTGGCATAATATTAGAGAAAGTAGAGGCAAACAACAATCTTGTTTACTAGATTCAAGGGCACGCTGACAAATAAGGATAAAATGAAAGTACAGGTTGACACTGACATGAAAGTCCAGTTAAGGCCTTCACTTCTTTCCATCAAAGTGCTGTGCACTCATCACTGTGATGGCTATGCTCTGCATCACTGCTGACTAGGCAGTGGCGCCCATGTGAGAGGAGGAAGACATGGAGGAGGAGGAGGAGGAGGATGGTGACAGATTGGCAGATGTAATTCAGCCAAGAAGCACATAATGGAGACAATTTGTGGCCAGTCAACAATTTTACTGAAGATTCTCAGAAGAAGAATAACTGGTCGCACTTTATTTTGCATTATATTAATGAGATGTGACAAACTGCACTTTGTATCAAAGCAGATAAAAACTTAAAGTAATATGTTCTTTATTAGCCAGCTTATTTCTTAGAGGGTAATTCAGTGCACATTACAACAGAAATGTCCTGTAAACTAAAGTGTATTATTTCCTACTATTAGACCCTTATTAGGCTTTTGGTTATTTGCAACACATTAGATCAGAACTGTGCTGTAAACTAAAGTGAAATGTGTCCTTAATTACCCCCTAATAAAGTCTGCTTTAATAAAAGGTTTAATTCTGTCTAATAAAGAACACATTATTTCTATTTTTTTTTTTCAAATTTGATACAAAGTACAGCTTGTTACATCTTATTGTTACTGTAAACTAAAGTGTATTATTCCTTAGACCCTTATTAAATAATCTTAGGATATAATTAGGGACACATTACAGCAGAACTGCTCTCTAAACTGAAGTGTATTGTTTCCCATTGTCAGACTCTTATAAGACTTTATCAGGGGGTAATCTGGGATACATTACAACAAGTAGTTTTTGTCTAATTTGATATAAAGTACGGCTTTAAATGTCTTATTAGTGTACAGTTGGGTATACGTGTCTAATTAGAATAAGTAAGTAATTAAGTAAAGTTCATTTGTGTAGCACAGATACAAAATCACAACATGTTTTATCAATAAAATAAAGACTATTTAAAAACAATGTAAAAATAGGAAAATGAAAAATAGCGCAGATATCGACTGATAAAATACAAAGCAACAACACAACGATAAACAACATTTGTTAACCAGAAGCCTGTCTGAATAAAAATGTTTCAGCTGCTTCATAAAAACATACTTAGTCTACGGATCATATTGGTTAGGAGAGAGTGTTCTGTAATTTGGATGCAACAGCTTGAAAGGCACAGTCACTTCTGGTTTTAAAGCAGGTTTGAGGGACAGTCGGTAAGTTGTGGTCACAAGACCTAAGAGGCCGACTCGTGGCCGTATAAGAGGGTGTGAGCTCAGCGATGTGCTGGGGTGACCATGCAGGGCTCGGAGGGTCAGCACCAGTGTTTTAAAATGAACATGTTAATTGTGAGGCAGTAAAGAGAGGATAAAAAATGGTGTGATATGTGATCTCATGTTATTTGTTGGTTATAGCCGTGTTTGTTTACTGACCAATAAAGAACACATTATTTCAAATTTTTGCCTAACTTATAAATATACATTTTAATATATTAATTAGTTAAAGTGTGACTGAATATGTTTGCCCTCCAGCGATTCCGGTCAAATTTCACTAAATTATCAGGGAAGGCTGTTTTTTTTTTTTTTTTTTTTTTACTGTGCTGTTATAATCATCAATCATGCCACCAAGGGCATTAGTGGTCATTATAAAACTGTGAGCTATATTTTAAAAGGAAATGAACAAGAAAATAAGAGACTGCAGGAGGTCTGGGGGTAGTTTTAGGACTGAAAATGCAAGAATGCACAAGACAAATAACAATAAATGCTTAATTTTATATTGCAAAAGCGTGCACACACAGCACAACAATAGACTCACAAAACAAAACCACTGTGACAGTGAAAGAGAGAATCACGCATCAAAATGCAGCTTGATTGTTATTGGAGAAATTGAAACTGTAGAGGAAGCAACAGCTGTGTTAGCTATATAATTGTAGCTCTAAGTAGTGGTAAGAGGCTTAGGGAATGTTATATTTCAAAAGAAACAATGCTTAAAAATCATCTTTTCATAGCTTCAACCTTCCTCTTTCATGTAGTAAGATAGCTTTCTGTGAGTGATCACGAGGTAGTGTAAATACACAATCTTTTCTATTAGTGCCTTTAATTGTGGTGGTGCTTTGCTTTAATTAAGCTCTTTAATAAGGCTCTTTAATAATCCTTTAGATCAACAGGACCTAATCATATATTCACCTGTCTTTCAAGTGTACGAAAGAGTTGCTCTCAATATGATAAAAAGCTGTAGGTTCTCTGAATTCTCTCTTTTTTTTTTATTCTTCTTTTCTTCCAAAAGAGCTGTTTTATGCTTTCGCAACGGTACTGGAAGGGCAATCAAAAGGTGCAGATTTCCTGGGGCTGGATAAGAAGGCTCTATTAACTTCTCAGTATGCACCACCACCCACACGAAGATAAAAGCAGCGGAAAACCATGCTGGGATTTGCAATAATCCAACAGCAGGTAAACATACAGTAGCAAGGATAAGTTCCGTGCATCTTTTTTAAGACATTGTAGTTTCACCATTAATAATTTACCAGCAGCAAAGAATTTCTTAAAAGCTCAACAAGTGATGTCTTAACCCCCAGTAACACAGTAAAAACGGGCTGCTGTTAAAATATTGTTTCCATCTACAGGCTTTTGATAACTTTTTTTTTTTTTTATTTCAGCCTCTCATGCTGCAAAGGACAATAGACTCTTATGAATTTCTACTTTTGCTCAGACTTGATTTGAATTTTAAAATGTATTTTTAATTTGAATATTTTTATTGAAAGTGCATACCCATATGTTTAATGAAGAACAAGAAGAAAACATCACACTACTTAAAAACAAAGCATTTGACCAAAGCAACTCATCTCAAATAGTTTATTCAGCTTTAAGCTAAACTATCACAGATAGCTTTTTACTCATGATTGTATTCAACATCAGTGGATGTCTTGGCCCAGAGATTTTATTTTTATCCCCCCAATAATACCCCCTCCTCTGCTGTAACCCTCTTCTAATTGCAAGAGGGAAGAGAAGGAAGAAGAAGACAATGGAGTGAACTACAACTGAAGACTGGATTCTCTGTTAACAGTGACAAATATGTACATCTGTGTTGTATATGTTTGTCCCCTCTATGAAATGACTGTGTTCTCACTGCGCTGCATTATTATAAACTAAACTGGTACAAAAATTGGTTAAAAGACCTAAATGAATGGATGCCTTTGATAGACTGAACTGCAATGCAAACATGACAAAGAAAGGTGCTTTTAATAAAATAATGACTGAGATCAAAGAATGGACATATGAATATTTAAAGTCATTGAGTATGAGTACTCTGTCATCAACAGGCAAGGGATGATCTAAGAGGAAAGGAAGTCTGAGGACTGGCCTCAGTTCTCAACTAGCTGTGAACTGTACAAACAGAATCTCAAAATGCGGCTGGATGGCTCTTATGGTGTCAAAAATCTATCCTGTTTCACTAGAAGGTCACACGCTGATGGCGCCAAAAAGTGTGCACACAGTCACCCGTTGGTTAGTTTTCATTGAAACATAATATTGGATGGCAGCTGATCTTACTACCTGACAAAAACCCGGTTGAAGCTGGTGTCAGCTGCGATTTTTACCTCTCAAGGTGCAGAAGACATGACACAGTCTTCAATCATGTAAGGCTATGAGGATCCCAAAATGAAGCCCGAATTATATGTTTTAAACATACATTTCTGTAAAATTACATCTGTTTTTTAAAGTATTGTTCGTATGTTCTAAAAATATGCTCACAGTCATATGTTAAACATATTTAATTGAAAATAACAGGACTGGCCCTTCATTTGTGTTCCTCAGCGGGCCCACTACTATTATTATTGCCTGTCAAACAGTGGGCTGCAATGCACAGAGAGACATGCGTTTTACTTGAAAAGGGAACAGACTAATTATTTTGATCGCTAATTTAGCATTCCTAGGGCCAATTTTTCACTTTTTTTTCAAATCCCAGCAGTTCTGCTCCTCTGCACTGCTGATACACAGCTGGGAGTGAATTAAGAATCCATGTCCTCTGAGCATCTGTTTAGTACAGCAGATAATGTTTGTCCCCCCTAGGTCTAGAGCACTAACATGCTGTGCCAGAGCTATTCTTCACAAAATACAACTAAGACAGGAACATAATAACGAGGAGTCTTTCCCTGAGAAACTGTAATAAAATAATAATAAAATGACTGCACAGTATGAGGACAAAATTGGAAGTTTCTAGAGACTCAGAGGCTAATCTACAGGTACATCTATAACGTAAATTAACTATATTATATCCTTTGGGCTTCAACAATTCTGTATACACTCAGCAGTCACTGTAAGTCAGTTGGTCTGTCAGTTTCAACGCCTTCAGAAACCCTAGCGATCATAATAAATCGCGGGACACTGAGATCTAATACCTGTGGTTCTTTAAGATCACTTGGTAGGGCAGTCGGGATTCATGCTGTGGTTCTCAGTGGTATTAATCCCAGAAACAGGATGTGACCTTATCCTATTTGACAAGGTCAATTTAAAAGCTATCATTTTCCTACTAAGACACCAGACACACTTGAGATATCTTTGCACCTTTCACAAACCACCTATACTGTGTATTGGAAAATAGATATGTGGGCCTGTGCCAATGCATTTGAGACGTGAAGTGGTCATATCACACGAGTGACTGTAACTTGTTAACCTTTTAGTCTGAGGCCACGCGGCTCGGTGGGAAAATGGTGGGTTACTCACTTCGCGTTGGAAGTCAGTCCTGGAGTGGAGAAGTTCAAGTATCTTCAAGAATTCAAGACTGAGGGTAAGGAGGAGTACAAGCTCAAGAGGGGGACTTTGCAACACCACAAATAGTGTAGGTGTTTTTCCAGATTGATTTTTATTTAAGTCTTTAAGTCAAATTAAAAGTGCAAAAAGAGATTTTGGAGATAGTTGAGTAGTAGTAGTTGATTGTTGAGTCTCATAAACAGGTCATCAAATGCTTATATTTTGAGAACAAGACAATGATCTTACCAAGTTGTGATTGGCCAATGTCTCCTGTCATGGCTAGATTTCCTAAAGACTGAAAACAGAGCCAAGAAAAGGAGCAGAAGTCTAGTTTTCTCTCCAACCATTTGAATTGAAGATTAAAGATTATTATGTACCTTTTGCCCAGTGATGGCAATAATAAACTGCCTACTAATAACTTTTTTGTCACCGCCCTCCAGAGGGAATTAGAGGATCTGATCTGACGTCCCTATTGGCTGCAATACATCATTTGTCCGTGCCTTCCCATGCTGTTACAAATCACTGAAAAATTAAGTTAAGATTTGGTTATATTTAACCATAAAAATGACTTGGTCATGGTTTAAAATAAGTTTTAAATTAAGATTAAGGTAACATCATGATTTATGTTTGAATGACTACTTGTTACCTTCATGTCACCATGGTTATAACAATTGACATATAGAGAAATAGACAATGACTCCTGAGAAATGAAGCGGAAATATTTTGATTGCCCCCTGGTGGGTGGCTGCAGTATAGGTCATAAACGCCGCCTCTTCGATATTAGCAAGTAGGGCATGTGCCAAACTAAAGCATCGAGGTACATGTTAACATATTCTTTCTAAAAATGGTCTCTGTCATTTTATGCAGTTCTGATGAATGTTCACGTGTTCGCATAAGTTTTTAAGCTTGTTAAGCTTTTGACTACTTATTTGATGCTATAAAAAGAAGGTTTCACATCATGATTGACAGCTGGGTGTATATGTGGAACTTGAAAATCATTGATCACTACTGGGATTACAATAACTTTGTCATACTATGTATGTCATGTTATGCATGAAATGTTATGGTTTCACATGGGACATGAACCCCCGTCTCCTGGCTGAAAGTCCCGAGTTTCCATTAACCACACCTCCCCCGTGTGCAGACTCCCTGGTTTTTATTCATTTAACTCAGTAGTATATTTTTAGTACATTTTTATATTTTTAAACAGAATATTTGAAGGCGATGGCTAGAGAGACATAATGGACTAAGAGTTTCTTGCATTAACAATTTGTTTATTTCTGTCTGACAATAAAACCTTTGAATCCTCGAATTGTGTTGACACATTTTCCTATTCTGCATGACCAGTGCAGACAATGCTGCACATAGCATACCACAAAATAACATCTGAGAATGTCCTATAACAGAATCCCTATTCCTTCTAAAAAGGAGCTATATTCATTTTGTGGTGCTATTTATTTACCGGGAGACAATTTAAGTGTCCTGGTTGCACTTCGTGTGGAGAAGACGTGCTTCTGCTGCAGGAAATGAAAGCATGAGCTGGGCTTAGTCTAACTTGATTCAACACATCTCGATTGAAATGGCTGCACGAACAATTGATAGTCCTCTCTTTATCTATGTAGAGTTTGTGTCCGTTTGCCCTTCATATCCTAAACTTAACAACTAATATTACTGTAATGAAGCCTTGTTTAAATTAGCATTGCATTAGCACTGAAGCTTCCACTCAGCTGCGAAATGTCCCCCAGACAGCCTGCCTTTGTTTAGTATTAACCATGGATTACACTTTTGCCCTCCCATCTGGTCTTTTACTAAAGCCTTGTAATGAGAAACTGCGTGTATCATTGTGGGGGATGTCCAGGCTCATTCACAGCCTATGCCTCATGCCCCCTGATGTATTTATATTCCACTATCTTGAATCACCAGTTTTATTTTAAGCACTGTACGATGCCACAGCGCTGCTCTACCTATTCAAACTCAGCCGTATCCTGTGGATGGCAATCTGTAACCTGAGATGAGAGTGTAGTGGCTACCCATGAGAGGGAGCCTCCTTTGTGTCCCCTCTGTCTTCTTCTCTGCTTTGCAACACTCCAGGTAAATTAAAACCGCCACAGATAAGTGGACTGCCCGCTTTCCTATAAAAGAAAAAAAGGTGTTCTGAATAAAAGGGATTTATTTTCACGAGAACAAGCTGACATCCCAGTGAAGCTGTGTTTTGCTGATTTTATGTGTATACTTTCATGTGTATTTTTGGTTTCTGTTTATGTCTGAAAAAGGATGATGAAAATAAGGCAACTGAATAAACAGAAATGAGGATGAGGGGCTGATTTTGAAAAAATCTGTTGATAATGAATTCCCCAAAAGCCTCCATAATTTTACTGCTCAATTGGCCTTGCAGCAGCTTGGGTTGTAGCATTTACTGGATCCACCAGATGGAGACCTAATGAGCCTTTTTTCAGGAGCAATACACAGATGGAGACAATATACTGTATGTATTCACACTAGCATGTAGCCATATCGACAGATGAAAACGTGACTTCTCTGCATGCGCACGGCCACCCACAAACCTTGGTACACACAGACAGACAGACAAATGTACGCACACCAGTTTTCGCTAGCTTAAACTGTGCGTTGCAAATGTTTATCTAGGATTTTTGCTTGCAGCCATGTCAGTTCCAAACCCACAGCCTACTGTAGTGACCTCAATGAAAGGACTACGTATCAGCAATAATGCGTTCTGTCTGCAATATGCAGTACAATAGGACTTAGATTTTGGGAATCAATGTGATTGGAGGAAGTTTTTCGTAAATCTCACTGTTGGCTTAAATAAATGCCAGCATCTAGCATGCCTAAAAAACCCATTTGCTAACAAACAGTATTTTGTTAGTGAGCGATTCTTTGCTAACATTTTAAAAATATTACATTAGAGATTAGGGAAACTTGCTAAATTGAAAAACCATCTTATTTGATAACAGCACTAGAGCCAACATGTTCTCCTTTGAAATTTATTTAATTTAGTTAGAAATAGCTGATCAACTTACACTGTAGGACTGATTGTCGTTAGTAAATGTTAAAATATAAAGTTACGCTCTTGCTCAGTGTCCCTGCAGCCTGTAAGCATCCTGCATGAGCTTTAATCTGCGGAGGAGCAGAGGGAAACATCTCACTTCAACCGTAGATTATATGTTAAATAGGATTTGAACCTATTTAATATCCTGCCTATGGATCCAACTCGTTATACAGACTGTAGTGCTCAATCTTGAATGCTAGCTCCTTACACATTCCTCCTTTAAACTGAAATGGTTTTGCGTTGAACACCCTATTGTATATGCAAGCGCACTGCACTACACTGCCTTTTTAATATGGACAGGGTTTATATACAGGTTACCTCTGATGTGGGCAACACCTGTGACACACCTGCAAAAAGAGAGAAAACCTCACACCATTTCATTCCTCACAGTATTTACAATTCGAACAACACTTGTGATGATTGGCAGTGAGCAAAACCACAAAAATAGTCATCTTTTTCTAGATCTGGATACAAAAAAGATTGGATGCAGGCTGGAGCAGTCTCAATACTGGGTTATTTAAGTTGATACCTTAAAGGCATTGATTACCCAGCCCTACATGATTGCAGTAAGTTGAGATTGTAGGACAGCAAAAAGCTGTTTCTCAGCTGTTAGGTTTAAGAAGCCAGTGATATATTAGGGTTGAGTCTCTGTTTGTCATGAGGTGTGTTGCCCCCTCTTCAAAAAAACATTCAAAAAATGTTTTTGCAGCTTCAAAACGTTCAAAGACTCTAAACAAAGACAGGCTGTTCGGCTGTTTGGCTGAGTAATTTTCCATGAATTGGCTAAATGACTAATTTTTTTCACTTCTACTTGGAATGTCACTTTCAGTACGGTGCATTCAAGCCTCAAAAATCCGTGATTTCCGTGAAATTTTCCACTAACTAACTAGCAGTTTAAAGAGCTGTTGTGCTTTGCCTGGAAGTCAAATAAGATTGCCTTTCTATCATTTAGGAAGTGTAAAACCATCTAAATAAATAAGTGTACTTAAAACTAACACACATCCCTCAGAATAAATACTGCATGAATACATTTTGGTTTGCTTGTCATTTGTTGAGAGCATTTCCTGCATAGCAATTTCATTGTGGTAAAGCAACACATAATTAGCACACATTGAGAGGAAAACCTATTTCATGCAGTATGCATTTTGGTAGAAGTAATCTTGATCTTTCTTCAGCTGTAATCCTACCAAACAGATAGCGCTGTTATTCATGTCGACAACATGCTTCTGTACCTTTAGTAAATATTAAAATAAATGCTTGAATGAGAGCTGTGAAAGAGTGACTTATCAGATTACTATAGAATATTTCATTGTTTATCATAGCTGGTTGGTGTTCACTTTACTATTAGGCATTACAAACTGATAAACAGTGTCGGTTTGTTTTCAGGCAGGTTTTTTTTTTAATACATTCCTTTCCGGCACGTGCTTTTTCCATGAGAAGTAAAAGCGTTAATGAGGAGACCACCTCTGTCTGCATGAATAGCTACAACACATCCTCATTAGTGATATGGTAGAAGATCTGTTTATGCAGCTTGCATCATTGAATTATCAACTATCTTACCTGCTTTGTATTTTGTTTATTTTTATTTATCAACTAAACTTTCTAAAAAATGCTGTGTATGTCAAGGCATATATACTATAGCAACACTTTTCTCTCAGTGTTGTTAGCAGGGACATTCTCTAACAGGGCTAACTTCACACATTCACAGCACAGCATGGCACGGCTGGGGTGAATGACACAGGAAACAAGCTTTTCCTGACTGCACTGCGCTGACAAAAAACACTGCTGACAGGAAGTCAGACGCACACAATACTGTTTCTACAGCTCAGTGAAATTGATACACACTTTTTAAAACCTCCCTTGACATGGGATAATCCAGGAGCAAGTAAGAGCACAGACATTAAGTAAGTGCAAATATCCCCAAAATGTGTGATAGCAGCATTTGAAGTGGAGCTATAAGATGGTTTATGTGAGTTAACTTTTAAATGTGTCTCTCAAAAACTGTTAGCTATGTGTGTGTGTTAAAATAGTAATCTAGGTCAGTGAGGTTATCCTTTATTCAAATACTTGAAAGCATGCAATTATATCAATAAAATACTCCTAACTCCTAACTTATTGTTTCCAGCTTATGTGCCTTCTTATTATAATTATTATTAATTAAACCCCTAGATATAGAAATGTAGATTCTGTGCTACCAAACGTCTGCGTCTGCCTGTCCACAATATTGGAGTGGTCAAGATCTGCTAGTAAACAATGCAATATGCACTGAGAAATTCAGATTTCAGTAGAAAATCGGCTGTAACTTGCTAAATTCTCAACTGATTTTCATGAAATTTGGGTCGTATGGGATATTGGTTTCTTGTTGGAATTCAGTTACGTAGGGTGATCTAATCAAATCTTTGCCAAATCATTAGCTGTGTGACAAGCCGCTGCTTCCACTGGGGCAGGGAGGCTCCAATATAGATTGAGCAGCAGATAACATCAACTGTGAATTGTTTAGGATTTCCAATTGATTTTGTAGTGATATCTGCATTTGTCAATACTTTACTAGCAGAGGGTGATGTCCCCAATACGGTGAACATGAATTGCAGAGACATACAATGGACTATGATGTATCTACATTTCTGTATCTGCTTCTGCTACTATTGGTTTGGTCCAGGAGGGGTAAAAGAGGCCCCTGGAGAGAGGCTTGAGAGCTGCATGTGGCTCTGGAGCTGTGGGTTACTGACCCTTGGTCTTTTTAAAGTTTGGACCAGAATAGCAGATATTTGACAAAATATTATCTTTTTTTTTTTAAAGATTATTCCCTGGGCTCTTGCCCCCAACTGAACAGGGACAGCTGAAGACACGCCAGGAAAGGGGGAATGACACGCAGCAAACGGGCCACAGGCGGGACTCGAACCAGCGACCACTGCAGAGGACCAACAGCCCCAGTACAGGGGACAAACGCCCCAACAACTGAGCAATGGGAGCACCCCGACAAAATATTATCTTAACTTACAGTACTTGCTCTTGTCTTTCTTTATATTTTCATACGCTCTGTGTATTGTAATGCACCAGTATACCAAGGCAAATTCCTTGTATGTGAAAACCTACTTGGCAATAAACCTGTTTCTAATATTACACATCACTTCATGGAAGTAAATATTTTGTCATTTTTCTCTGCTCCTCCTTGTGTTAATCAAGTTATGTAAGGTATAAAATATTTGCTCAATCTATGATGAGTTGAAAGCTTTTCATTTAAGTTGCCATTTATGAATGTGTATCTTAATTAGTGACTTGTTTTATAACGTTTGAGAAAAGGAGTGCAAGAGGCTAAGGGGGAAAAAAAGAATGACATTTTTGCCTAGAACTTTGGCATTTATTTTAACCATATTGCAAACATCTTCTGATAACCTTTTTAAAGCCTTCCAGTGTTAGCTGGCTAACACAAACCAAGAATACTAAAATGTATAATCTGTACCTACACCCACAGTCTTACTGTAATTTTCCATGTCCACTTCCAGCAGTGCATGCAACTGAAGAGAAAACAGTTGAGACTCACAGTATGGACATATTTCCATTTTCCATCTACCATGAAAATGCACACAAAGGACCATTATAGTTTATATGAAATACTCCAACGTAACACCCACTTTATATATTGCAGTCCAGTAATATACAATAATAGGTGTTAATCATTCCTGTCTCAAAGCTCACTAAACTAGCACAGATAAAGTGTTTGAATATCAACACCTGCCCATACACATTGTTTAACAATGCCACAGAGACAATGATGACACAGAGTGTTCTGTAGCTACATTTTCAATTAAATAAATAAATGAATGATCTAGGGTCTGCAGGCAGACAACTGACCCTTGCTAAGCACCTATTTTGGAACTTTATCCTTTCCTGTTTTCCTGTACTTAAACATGCTATGTGCTGGGCCAAATTTTGAGGATGGTTATAAGATTGGGATTTTAAGTTTAAAAATCTACCAGTCACTGACAGATAAATGTTTGCATCCACCAGCCATTCAATAATAAATCATTATTTTTGTCTAAAATCTACCAGCCATTTTCATGTGGTATTAGCATTTGGCACAAGTTAGCTAATGTTAGCAACATGTTTGCTAGGTGGCTAGCTAACAAATAATTAGCTAGTTTGTGTTTTGCTACAGAGCAAAAAACTAACTGGCTAACTTGTTAGCCAATCTGCATCAAACTAGCTCAAGTAGCCAGTTGCTGGTTAGCTAATCTTAGCATTTTGCTAACATTATGGGGGCAGCAGTCGGCCCATTAGGACATGGCTTGGGAACCACCTCCTGTGCACTGTTGAGGTGCCCTCCAGCAAGGACAGCATCCATCACTCTACCGCCTCTCACCCACAAAATTGCATGTGCATGAAAAAATAATATAATACAATAATAATGAAAAATACAAGCTTGCTGAACAGTTATTGGAGCACAGAGCAAAAAGGGGAGGAACTCAAGAAGATAAGCAAGGAAGGGGTTCATATGACAAACAATCAACTGGATTTCCCAAATGACTCGTTTTTTTTCCACGCAGGGAGTCATAACTGATGTATGAAAGTGATGGATGAGGAGGAGGTGAAGAATACAACAATACAGAGCAGAGTGGCACTATCACTGGTAAGGCATGGGCTGAAAAACAATAGATTTTAATTTCAGAGATGAAACACCAAAGAAAGAACAGAAGTTAAAAACTTTTTCAGCCGCAATCAAAATATTAAATAGAGACTGAAATACGATGCTTATTTTTCTCAGTAATCAACAACCTTGAATTAGGCTGCATAATTCATATCTACACATATTTCAATCCATTTATCATCATTATTCTACTACCTTGAATGATAAAGAATATACAGTTTTTCTTTAATGAAATGCACGTGTCATTCCATCTCTTGGACTCTTCATTTTCATGTTCAGTTGGACTGACCCAGTGTCTACAAGCTGACGGTGAGTGGATGAGTTTCTTTTTATTCAAACTAGACTTGCACCGATTTCAACTTTCTTAGCCGATTCCGATTTCCGATTTTTGGGGGGGGGTCTGACCTACCGATTCCAATTTTGGCCGGTTCCGATTTTCAGTCTTTCTAAGAACTGTAATTGACAGCATTCACAAACATTTTTGCAACTTTTCTTGTAAATATGTTCATAATAAGACACTGACTATTAAATATTCATTTAATACTTTCTCCAAAATCATCCAGATTACAACCAGGCCTAATAATAATTTTATATTAAGATTATGAATTGGGTGAACGTGATCTCGCGAGATCATCTCGCGGGATTTCGTGGGACGCGATTTCACGTGATCTTTTGTGGGAGCGGATGTAAACAAACCGGAGACTAACGCGGTGCAACAGTTTAAAGTAAAACTTTGCCGTGAGAAAAACAAACACAGAAGTTAAACAAGTCTGGATGAGAAAATGTCTGAGGAGACGCGTCAACACAGGTTGTTTATTCTTCAGCCAGAACAGGAGGTGAGATTTTAACTGTCCCTCTGTGAACAGCAGTCTGCTGCTAGCTTGCTAGCATTAGCCTGAAGCGCGAGAGAGTTTACGGCTGTTTTGCGACATTGTCAGCTGCTCTGTCTCGTTGTAGACTGTCTGTCTTTTCTTTATCCTGTTCTTGGAATATGTTTCTGACACCATCTTCAAGCAGACGTGTGTCTGAGTGTGTAGCTGTTATCAGCGCTGTGTTGACGTCATGGTCAGTTTGTCTGCTGCGCGCATGACGTGACCATCGTGCAGAACGTGTGTGACAATGATGGGCACAGAACCGGATTTGTGACGCTGACTGGCCAGTCACCGGTCAGGGCCGGTCACGTGAAAACCGGCCCGATTCCGAGTATTGCCGATTAATCGGTGCAAGTCTAATTCAAACACAACATCACATGCACATAACAGTGGCTGACTCGATCCTGCACCACAGGATCAAATCTGTATGATTAGAAACACTTTGAAAAGAACATTCACAGGGCAAGAAGTGAAGATCTGAGCGAATCTGATTGAATAACAGCACAAACCCTTACCTTACTTTGGGGACAAGTATCTACAGCATTTTGCCCCAAAATCATAAAATAAACATGTTTAATTCTTGTGTTTATTATTTTCATGCCGCTACTTTATGGAATCAGTAATTTCCTAGAAAACCATAAAACTAATCTATAGACCTCTGACATTGGAAGCAGTCATGGGGCCTGTTGCCAGCACTATTCTTAATGCAAATGAATCTTACAAGGGTTGAGAGACTAATCTACTGTGCAATTACTCTTTCAGATAATTCATTTCAGTTGTGTTGTATTGCACATAGGTTAACCAAGGATAGAGCTTATTATAACCCTCCCTGAGTGAAGTGAAGGTTTATTAATAGAGTAAGATCTGTGAGTACTTCTACAATGCACAGTGAAGTCCAGGTAACATTCCAGGCAAACAATACTATATTGGCTATTCACAACTGTTTATTAAACATGATGCAAGGTCTATATGATGGCTGACAGAGGATCATCAGCACGCCTCAACCTCACAAAACTCTGATCAAACTGTAAAAATAAGCAGTGCTGATCAAATATGAATCAAGATTGTTTCAACATTGCCTATATCTTGCTTAAAATGTCAGAAACATATTTTAGTGTACTGTGTAGCTGTAATATGAGAAAAATTGTGACCAGATGGCAGCTCTTCTGTGTACTGTTGGGCCACTACGTCACACGATTCACTTCTCTGATTGGTTGTGGGTCTATACAACTGACCCTTCCCTGTCCATTTTTTGGTTTTGTGTTCCAATAATGATTGATGTAGAGTAGTTAGCTAGCAAGCATTTTGCTAAAATAAGCAAACTTAAGATCTGACTACATGTCACTTTTACAGGTCATTCAGGAACATCTTACAACCATCTTTGAAAATTTGACGACGAGCCTATCACATATAGACGAGTCTAGCACACAGAATTATCTATGTAAAGGAAACAGGAAAGCAGAATATTGACTGAGGTTCTGGAGTGCAGAGCAAAAAGAGGTCGGACTTGGAAAAGATTGTGTCCAGAGAGATTTTGGCAAGTTACGTGGGAGTCTTTAGGAATCCTGTGATTCCCAAAATTTTGATTTCCAGAGGTTGCAATTCAATAAATAATCATAATCCTCTGTTTGAGAAATGTATTGTTTACGATATTGCATAAGTCTACAAGTAACATGTTTGAGGTGTTTGCTGTTACCTTAACTTTAAAAGAAAGCTCCTAGTTTATGTTCCAGTAATGTGCAAGGGAAGAGCATAACAATATAAAGACTAAGAACTAAATACATGAAGTCATGTTAAACTTTTCTTTCCCTAGGACATAATAAAGCTGAAATGCATCCTATTGCTTGCTTGTCTTGCAATTATTTTGACAGATACTATGACTGAGACAAAATTTTAATTGGAATAACTTCTGCATTTCATTTTCACTGAAAAAAATATGAAAATGATGAAAATATGAGTTGTGTTGGGGTCTGAACCATACAAGCATGTTCTCTTATATCTGGAGAATATGATTTGTAGATTGGGGCATCTTTGCAGAAAGACAATGCTTCACATATTTTACCTTTATAGAATTAACTCCTCCATCATAGAATCACACCATAGCACTGCTCAATGTCACTGTGTGAAATGGTGTATCTTAACTCTAACATTATTATGATACAAAACTGAAGAAAACACACTTGCTTTGGATTTAGAGTCATTAGAAACGAGTAACTTGGTGAACGTTAACTGATTTTTGTCCCTCTTCAATTCAAACCAATTCAAAATACATTTACTGGTATAAACAAAATGTGTTGTTGCCAAAGCAGTTAAACATATTCACACAGATTAATTGTGCAGATGTCTCATACATACATGTAGGCTTTATACTACATTGAAGCAGTCTTTTTTCATTTATCACAATATAATTTAGTACAATATAATTTAATACAGTGACTCAATGTAGCATAAATCTCTAATTTCGGGGTGGGGTGGGGTGGGGGTCTAAATCCCTCAGACTGTGGCAAGCAGATATGAATTTGGCTGCCAGAGGAGCTGTTGTCCCTTCACCCAGGAGAAATGCCAGTTTCTCTTCTGGGCTTAATATTCGGAAGTGTGGTATAATCTTAGTTATTTCTCTGTAGTGGAAGTCTCATAGCGAACAGATCTTTTGACAATGGAGGAGGAAGTGCATCTCAGTTTCTATTTCTCCCGTTGAGCAGTGACCACATACACGCTCCTCTCCAGGCAGCCGAGTCTGCCTTGTCTCTCCCTCTTCCTTAATTCCACAGTGTCTTCACACTTGAATCGTCTGCGATATTGTGTACTAATGTGGGCAGCTCAGAATTTCAAATAAAAAAAATATTTAACAACTCAGTAGCTGCAGGGACAAAAGATTTGTTGTAACTATTGGCCACACACTTGGGAAAAGCTCAACCTGCGGCCAGATATGAGCAGCTGAGAGTGCAGTGAGGTGGCCTGTTCCTTTTGAGTGAGCCTAGTGTGATACACACAACAACAAGCTGTGCATATACGCATGTGTGTGTGTGTATGTGTGTGTGGGCATGAGGGACATTTTATGTGGTGCTTTTAAAAACAACGTGCATCTAAGAGAACAAAAAGTAGAAGCTTTTTCTTGTGGCAAATACAAAACTGAGTGTAGAGTTTTCACAGACATTAAATGATGGTAAAAATAGAATTGAACTGGTTTATCATTTAAATTAAAGAGTTCAATGCGAAGTGAAGACTGAGGTATTCGTTTTAGTCTATTGCACAGCTCCTTCAGTTGATAGGGGGTCATGAGAAAGTAATAAAAGTATGTTCAAGAACACACCTTTCTCAAGCTAAATAACATTTCCAACACATTCCAGAATAGAGAAGGACAAGAGAGGCAGATGTTCATTTGATTTAAGACCTTTGAGACTCTGGACGTCCCTCATTTCATGCCTAATCACCACGAATTCATATTTTGTCTTAACCCTGGGTATTTTAAAGCAAACATTAACTAAATTAATTTTGTCACCTTAATCTAATTTAATAAAAGTGGCATTTGTATAGATCATTCTTTGATTAATTCAAAAGACTATGTTGCCAAATGTTATGCATTTGCCTATATTGTATTTAATAAAAGAGAAAGAGATGTAAGAAATCCATATTTAGAAACACAGAATTATTAATAATACATAAAAGTCCCCACATTCAGGCTGACTGCTGGTGAAATAAAGTTCTTTTGCATGAAACCTGTTTTCTGCCATAGTAGCAGCATGGCTCTGCAGATGGTAATGTCATTCTCAGTTGGTCTGCCGGTCTGTCCACCACTTTGGACCAGAATGAAATATTCTAACTATTGGATGGATTGCCATGTAATTTGATACAGATATCGATGGTGCCCAGAGGATGAATACTAATGACAGGGTTGATCCCCTGACTTTTTCTCTAGTGCCACCATTAAGTTAACACGTGTCGATTTGATTGATTGAAGGTTACCTCAGAATTCAAATAACTTGTAGAGATCCCTTAAGTTTTAAGCATCGTCATCATGGTAGATTATTTATGTCCTATATCCTATTTTGTTTTTATATTCTCGTCGTCCTCATTGGTACATTGTACTTGTGGCACGTTAAAAAAAATAAACGTGGTAATCGCTGTACCTTAAAGGCAGACTATGGAGATTTTTGCCGGGCTACCCCAGAAAGAATATTTGGATGTAACCCTTTTGTAATCACCAACATTTTTATTGATGATGTTGATGTTTGCATTTAGCTAAAGCACTGCTGTGTCTAAGTACAGCCTCACAGAGCCACTTGTAGACTCTCAGCTTTCTTTAATTATTATTTCTTTTCTCATCTATGGGGAGAGAACTTTCTAAGACCCCAACGCTTCCAGGATGTGCACTTTCTCTCTAATACATGCATTTAAAGAAAGACTGCACAAAGGATTGGTGGAGAATTCAGATGTAGGGCTCATTATGTATTCAGCTGAATTTTGCTACAGTTCAACCAATTATTGTGGGTTGATTTTTGCATGAAATCTGCTTCTAAACAGCAGGTGTAAATGTGAAGGGGTCTGAAAAAAAATATAATATGAAGATGAGCTCTTCAAACAATGGATACAGTAACTGCATAATTACTCCTCTGGAAGGAATAAAAGACAACCTTGAACCTCCCACGCATTATTCCCATTCCAACCCAGCAATACACAAGCCTTTTGCAGCAACACACTATCTCGCATCTGGGTAATTTCAATCGACAGATGCTGCTTCAGATGGACTATCACAGTAGGAATGTTGTTGTGTCCTATGTATACTGGATGCACTTGCACAGCACATTCAATATCATATAGACTTTTTGGACTTTGCCAACTGCCCTCTAGTTACTGGCGGCATACTGTTAATGGCATGAATCTTCAATTAATACCTGGTGTTACACACAAAGTCACAAACATTGTGGATTATTTCCCAGAGAACATTTTGTCTTCAAGAACAGCATGTCTATTGAATTACACACATCCAACACTTGCTTTTTTGGACTTCTTTTTCTCGTCTTTTTTGATCTGACACAGCAATATAGCAGCATTTAGTTCCTAATGAAAAGTGTTTAACTTTCGTTTTTGTTGTATGCGAGTCAACATTGCTCACCCATTGCATCCTAGATCATGACTGTGGTCATCAATCCAGCAGCTACAGCGTGCCCCACATTAGCACCAGTGTTGTGCACACTTGGTATCCTCACAATGATATTCAGGCGCTTCAGTCACACTATTATAGTGCACTAAACAAACAAGAATAAATGCAAATCTGTGAAGGCATGCTGCATTCTCCACAGTTTCCCCATCACGCACAGGATGCCTAAGGCTCTGACATGGGCCCATGAGAGGGAGATGTGGAGGACCATAAATTACCCAGCCTAAACAGACAGAGGAGGGAGGATGTGACATAAATATTGTTTTCTTAGACAAATCTCACTTTTCAACATCTTTTTTTTTGTTTCCACAGTCTATGCCTTGTTATTTACAGATATTGACCCTAACTGTGATATTTTAAAAATCAGAAGTTGATATCATGTTATTACTTAGCTAAGCAGAAGTCTTCCTGTGCAGATGTGTTAATACTTCTTCACTGGTTTCAAACATTTTTCACACCCTTATTCAAAACACTTAACACAGATTTCAGAGAAATCTAATTTCAGGTTAATTGTGTTAAACATCTGTTCATGGCCGACAGAATTTACTTGCAGAATTTTAAACTGTAGTGCACCTGTGAGAAACTTTACACAATGAGCAACAAGTCCTTATCCATCTATAATACAATGACACTTAAGTGTTGGCATTTGCAAGCATAAAGACCAAAGGAACATAATGAGGCCACGGCAGAGAGAACCGAAGAAGAGGAATTTGCATTCATATGACTGGCCCTACTGTTGCTGTCTGATAAAAAAGAATGACAAAGAAAAATCTGATGCAGTATAATGCGAAAAAAAAAAAAAAAGATGTTTCTGCATTTGGGTGAAATTCTTTACTAGTTTTTTGATATAATATAATGAATGTCCAAATGTGTCTTTGGTCTGTGCTTACTGTAGGTCTTACGTGTCAATGACAGGTCATGGGCAAAGAGAGATCTGCACACAGGGATTAAGTGAATGAATAAAATGTCTCTTTTTGTACAGTATTTCAATAACAAATCTAAAAAAAAAAAGAGAGAAAAAGAGAGAGAAAGGTGTAGTGTGAAGAGTGCAGCAGGGTTTGTTATCAAGTAAAATCGTCTTTGGAGAAAAGACCTTGCTGAGCCTCGTTTGGCATATAACTATGATTACTGTGCCTGTAGGGTTGAACCACTTTATACTGAAACTGTATTCTGTGTTTTGTTGTCCATTGTGTTATAATTGATTGAAAGAATATATTTATCTAATTGCAAATTGTGTTGTTTGTTGGATGTATCTGGCAAATGGCAAATTTGGCTTTGCTTACATGTGCAGAGAAACTGCTATTAAAAGAGCACCAGGTGCTCTTTTAATGTTCTGTGCTCTTTTCATGTTTTGTTAATGTTACCTATTGATTCCATGGACACATCAAATCTGCGTCATGGTTTTGATCCTTCCTCCACACACCTTCACGACCCACCAGCAGTGTTTCAGAAGCAGAGTGTTTTGCCTGCTACCGTGGATAAATGGGCTTTGAGGCTAAATTGTTTCTTTTTTGTCTGTTTGTGTGATCACAAGTCTGCATTGGCTATTTTATTTTGAAAACTGACCAGATTCTCTCAGCCACTTCCCCGATTTCCTGCCGGCTCAATCTGCTCTGTGAAATTTGTCATCGCTTCAGAAATAAAGTCAGCATGTATTTGAAGTGCAGCAGAGCAGAGAGACACTCCCGGGACAAGCTGCAGCACTGCTGCTGCTGTCATTTTGCAAACAAAATGAATCATTTTGACCAGCAATTTTCAAATAGGTGTCTGCGTGAACTATTTTGCTGTATAGATTATGTACAGTAACATTCTTGCTAGCTAGTTAGTTACTTCCACAGTGCATGGCTACTATTGTCACGCAAAATGTTTGTACAGTCATGATTCCGACTCTCTCTGCCTTGTTACACTTTAGTAGTTTCAGTGTAATTCATTTGCTATTACACAATAAACAAAGTTAAAGATGCACATCCAAAAACAAAAACAGCCCCAAATCCTTGAGTTTTGATTAAGTTAATGCAAACTTTTTATATAAACTGTGTTTGAGTGTGACATACATAGCCTCCTTATTTGATCTAGTAAATAAAGTTTACTTGATTTCTTTGCATTCAGTTTATACAAAGCATTTTCACTTTATGTTTTCTTTTTGGATAAATAAACTTTTGATTTTAAGTATTTCAGTGATGTTTTACTTAATACTACTTCATGGCCATTATCTAAACTATAAAAATGATCAGAAATGACAGCTTTCAAAGTCTCACCACATGATGAGTGAATGTCAGACTGAAATAAAAACTGAACTGACCCTCATTCCATCATTCCTTTTCACGGCCATTTGGCCACTTGGGCTTTGGGTTCACCATAAAGGTGCCACAATTGAGTTCTCAGATTGCTCCCTGGGTTCAAGAATGGATTCAGTGGATTTTGGAAGGGATTGACCCACTAAGGTGATGAGGTGGTTGCTGATCCTGTTGCCGGTGTGTCACACAGGTCAATGCCTGCGTTAGTGCTGTCACTGCTCCCACCTGTTGTTTTGCTGTTCCAAACAACCCTCTGTGAGAGATGAGATGTGAAGTCGCAGTTATTTGGACTCTTTATGGCTGGAGCAGAAACTGCGCTGTGCCCTGCATCGAATGTAAACTTTTTATTATTATATCCTTGACAAACTGACATTTCATATCTTATTGTGTTTAGATCTCAGGGGATTACAAGGCGCAGGGTGAATTTTAGTTCAGAAAACAAAAGTGGTTCCCTTATGGATGGATTCTGCAGTTGGGTCTTCAGGTTTCAAAGACAACTTTTCTGATGTGATGACTCATGTTTGCAGAGCAAACAGGTGGGAAGAAAGACATGAGATGTGCAGAAAACACCATGGATACATGTATCCATCATGTCATGTGTCAAAAATGCAGATCACTGATTTATGTTGTATAAGGCTGAATGCTGGCAAATAAATGTTTCTGGCATTTATTTGCACTTTTTCAAAGCAGCAGTTCAGTTTATTGAGTTTGTTTATTTATCTGCCTACAGGCTAATGCCACACAGTGCTAGAAAATGTCTCCTTAGACTAAAAGTAAAGTTTTTATTGTTCTTTAGCTGAACATCTGATGGCAACAAACACGAATAATAACTTAAAGTAACTAAAAAAAATTATTGCCAGTGCTCACACCTACCCACATACATCCCCCCCCACAACACCAAAACTAATAATACAAAAGCTACAGTGCCAACAGCAGGCAATGGCAAAATTGAGGATGCAGTCCAGACACCTTTACACTCTGACAAAATACCCCATGCATTCCTCAAATATTCATAAATGTTATGAATGCATTCTCTCTCTAGTAGAAATAAATGAGTTCTGATGAATACTACTGTAGTAGAACATGAAACTGCTCACAATGTGGTCTGTGGACTGTCTTTAGTAACAGGGTTATGATTCCTGAAAGAACACTCTGGTGCTGGATTTTTCAAATGTTTTTTTTCTTTTTTGGCATTTTGAGCTTTACAAATGCAGTTAAGTCCCATTTTATCAGAGCAAAGCAGACATCTCTTCAGCCAGTATCTCAAAAAACATTTCAACTCACACCAGAACTATTTGGATGGATAAATACCACTATAGGTAAGAAGAAAATATGTAATTGATTGATTCTGGGGTGATCTGTTCCTTTAAAGTTGATGGATTACAAAGATGGTAATGAAAATGCAAATTGCTCAGCAGTTTTCTCAATTATTATGCTCTTTCAGATCATTCAAACTTGCATTAATTGATTATTTTGTCCACTTGATGAATTTGTCAGCAACTTGTTGCCTGTTGTCAGCAGATGGAGGGAAACATTATTATTTATTTGGGGTTATGTGTCAGTTTGGCATTATGGATTTGTCTCTAAAAGTGACACATTTTACAATACATGTTGTAATATTTTCCATTGTTAAAATATTGCTCAGTGCAGCTTTAAATTTTGATTTTCTAGGCTTGCTAGGTTAATGTTAATGTATATACAGTGTTGGCAGGGTTACTTTAAAAATGCACTGTAGTCAATAACCTAATTCAAGTATTACAATATTTAAGTAATGTAACTTGACTACTTTCTGTTAATTCTGGATTACCTCAATACCAAATATGGTGACACTGTTCATTATTAGGTTTTTTAATTTTGTCCAGCTACTCCTTTCTCTATTGTGTGCAAATGCATGCTTAGTTTAATAGCTGTAATTATGCATATTTAAATGTACTTCATTAAAGTCTGTGTAAAGGAAATTCACAAATTTTCTTCGAAACACATCGTCCAAGTTAGAAAATAGTTGCCGAAAACATGAAAAGACTGAGAACTATGAAGTACTGAAATGTGGAGTTAGACAGACAGTTTCTGTGTTCAGGATTTTTTTTTGGCTCACACTAATGACAAGTTGATGAGCAAGTTGATTCTTCACTGTGTTGATAGGTCATTGTGCTCTGGCTGTGGTGCCTGAAACATGTCTGAAACCTAATTTTATATTCTTAGCGACTTTTTTAATCTATCAAATAAAAAAAAATTAAAGAAAATTTAAAGTCTGCTAATAATCCCCACTTTCACTGTGTTTCTGCACACATTTTTGACTCTCCAAAATGAGTAAAAATACACCCCTATGACTTTTAATTTTAGTCATTAAGCCACAATAAATATAAACAGTTAACCAAAATTAAATATCGTTAAGATTTTAATCTGGAACATGTTTTTTTTTTCATGGTTTTCAACATTTGTTCTTATTCTTTGTCCTTACCACAGCAAAATGTTTTACTTTACTAACTTTCACTACCCATTTTATGGACCCATAAAGTCCATATATATACATGTATATACATATACATATATACATACACACATATATACAAGATATGTATGTCTCTTCTCAGTCTGTGCAGCTGTAAGAGAGCTCCAGAAACAGCACATCTCTGTCCTTCTCACTCCTCACCAATATCTGGCCATCTGAGGCCTCTGTGACAAACACTCACCTTGAGTGCTGAATCACACATCCCTGGGGCTGGCCGACTCTGCCTGATGAATTTTCTTGGGAAAGAAAGGAGGGGTTATCTCGGAGGTCACCCTAATGTGAGCGACATTCATCAAACCTCGCTCCAGAGGAAGCGGCTGAAATTGGAAAACGGAAAAGGTAGTGATTCTTGGAGGGTTGCAGGCGAGCAGGGGGCACAAAATGGGGGAGAGGGGAACAAAACAAACAAACAGCTTTAACGCAGAGTCGCATGATAGCTAATGGATTGTAGATATGGCAAGTGGGCAGTGCATGTTTACATGGTGTAAACTGCAGTCAGCTCATTTATCACAGTTGCCTTAATATTACCCTCTAGCAGCCTTTGCTTTCAATTTTACTGCACCTTCCTCCAGTGAGGAACATATGATAACACACTGAGGTGAATTAGTGTGTTCATTTAGAATGATGCATGTATGCATGTGTGTAGCTTCACAGATGTATTCATACATTATATATATGTTAAACATATTTCTTCATGTCATCACTCTCCCCTTGTGAAGCATCAGATCTTTCACTTTAAATTTTTCAGTCAGTGTAGGAATTCCATTTTTTTTTTTTTTTTAGCTTTTCAAATGAAAATGTGCGTTGTTTGTCTCACCTTCAGCACAAAAATCAACTGTAAGACTGAAGCTGTGCTCTACATGTGTAATTTCTATGTGTTGGCATAAATCAGTAATGAATTTCCTGGCAGTGGAACGGCACAGTGGCTCGCTGTTCACGCTGTTGCCTCTCGGTGCAAAAAAAATTGCATTTGATTCCTGGCCCTGGCCTTGCCATGGTTTGCATTTTCTACCGCTGTTTGTGTTTGTTTTGTTCCCACATTCCAGAAACACGCAAGTCAGGGGGACTGGACACTCGAAATTGCCCCACAGGTTTGAATGTGAGTGTGAATGATTGTTGATCTGTGATGTGCTACCTGTTTGGGGTTTTCGGTGGCTTCCACCCAAGTGATGCTGGACGGGCTGCAGGACCCTGTGACCCTGAAAGGGAATTAGCAAAGACAATGAGTGAATCAGAAAGCAGGATGAATATGCAGAGCACACACTGGCAAATCAAATGAATTCTCTTCATGTCATGTGTAGCGCACTTAATTCAAATGTTTTCATGATTGCATGGTGATTATGTCTTGTTTATTTCTCTTGTGTATGTGTTTGTGCATCCGTACTCTGAGAAATAAGGGTTCTAAAAGGGTTCTTCCTGAAGGACTGAGGTTCTACCTATAACCATTGGCTTCTGGAGAACCCTTTAGAAACCTCTAAAGAAAGCATTTGTCTGGGGTTCTTTGTAAGACTGAGGGTTCCATTAAGAACCCTTAACATCCAAAGAAGACAGATTTAATATAATCCTTGAAGAACTGTTTTGTCAAGGATTCATCACAGCTTCTATGTACCATAGAACAAATGGGTTCTTGGTAGAACCCCCGGGTAGATTCTAGATAAAACTCTTGGAATATAAACTGGTTCTCCGTAGAATCCCTGGTTCTAGATAAAATCCTTAGAATCTGAAAAAGGTTTTGTTATAACCCTGTGAGTATAAATAAAACCACTGGAATATAAACTGATTCTCAGTAGAACTCTCTGGGTGGGTTCTTGTTTGCCCCCTTAGACAGTGAAAAGGTTCTAGATAGAACCCGCAGAGAGGATTTTGGGTGAAACCATTACACCACACAAGGGTTCTTTGTAGAACCTCTCATAAGGGGCCTTTATGTTGGCGTCTAGGTAGAACTCTCTGAAATGAGTGAAGTTAAACCTTTATAAAAGGTTCTACCAGCAACCAAAAAGGGTTCTTTATGGGGTCAAGACAAAGAACTCTTTATGGTTCTAGTTAGCGTCTTTATTTGTGAGAGTGTGTGAGTGTTTGCTCACACATGTGATGTGTTCAGCTGGCATCTGAGCTTCTTTTCTCACATGGGATCACCAACATATGAGACCTTGTACCCATTCTCAAGCTGTACTGCGGCTTATTTAGCCAATTGATGTTTTGCACAGGAGTTATTCTTCCTATGAGCTTCAGGTTATTGCATATTAATGTGATAGTTACAATCCCACAGCACAATGAAGCACATCAGGGTAAGACAGACACTAAAATGTCTGAACATTGCTGTCCAGAGGACTCATTAAGAGTGAGTCAAGTTCTGTTTGTCAAACTTGATATTTTTCACCTTCACACCAAATTCACTGCACTTGTATTATTTATGACATTCCTAAATGTTTTAGACTTTGACAGATCAAGCAGATTCATGCCAGAAAACGACAACAACAACAACAAAAGTGAAGGTGTGGGCCAAAGGTGCCGAAGTCCCACGATAGCTTCACGTTGCATCTATGTGACAGCCTGCGGAAGAGCAAGACCTGGAAGAAACAGATGCTATTGAAGCAGGATTTTTGCAGATGATATGGTACTTTGGGCCAAATGGAGTGATGACCACGTTGCCTCAGGGAAGGAAGTGCTAAGTGCCCAAACGTACAAGAGCACAGGCTGGAGTTTAGAGCTAAAACATAGCCTGCAGGAATTTAGGCAGAATTTCAGCCTTGTTCACATGACAGCTTATAGAGGAAGAGCAGAAGAGGGGAGCTGGAGACGCTCAGGCTGAGCTTTTTGTTCCGGTTTAACAGTGTAGTTCAATATGGCATCTACTCGAAAACTTCCCCAAATGGCCACTGCAGACAGCTCAGCGGCGTATTTATGAATGATTGATCACCTAAACAACTCTTTATCCTTCCAAGTCTGCTATGTATTATGGTGCTATATTTATGTTTGTAGAACCATGCAGAGTCAGAAATGCTACTTAAAATATTTCCGATTCTGACTGTTGATAAATGCAGTATTTACATAAGGATACTGGACTCTGTCAGCACGAAAATAAATGAATAGCTCTGCTTCTCTACTGAATAAATAACTGTAGAACAGCCTATAACCTTTGCAGATTGTCATCACTTCAGGTGTATTCAGTATGATTGCAGGTTAAACCTTGCTACTTCTTTTCTATGTTTTGTACCTCCGTGACGTCCCCATGAAAATGCTTCAAGATTAGAACATGGTTAAGCATCTTTAATTTTAAACCGCCTTAATTATTTGTCTACTAATAGACCTCTTTTCACAACAACCACTTTGACATGAAATAGCAGAGTAAACACAGGTGTTACCAGTGGTATTAATTAAGGTCCCATTCCATTCAGGTCAAACAGTCAGGCTGCTGCCATTGTGCATGTTGGCTCAGTGGAAAGGCTCTGTGTGATGGCTGTGCCCACAGCCTCACAATGAAAGGTTGAATGGTGCACACTCACCCACATCATTAGCACATGTTCAGTTACTTTAATTTGAAGTCACTTGAATAACGTACAAAACATGGTGCCGGTTTCACACACAGGTCTTAGATTAAGCCAGAAATAGGTAATCGGTGCTAGTTAAACTAGGACCTTTAAGCATCTGTCATGAATGTGTCTTAAATTTGGTTTAGTTAGTTTGAGACTATGGAGTCCAAGAGAATAACCATCCAGTTATTGAATGTAAAAACCACTAAAAACCTTTTCCGGTTGGGGCTCTGCAGTGCATGTTGGTCTTTATTTAGCTCAGGGCTGCCCACTAATTCCTACTTGTGAATTCGTGGCAAATCCATCTACCCCGACCTCATGAAGAAGCAGTTCACAAAATGATGGCAGCAAACACAGAAGCCCAAAATAATACATATTAACATACATTATAAACCTGTTCTGCATGTAAAATGATGTCAGAAAATGTCAGCAGTGTTATTAAGTGGGGTAAGATTGAATATGTAATGGCGCCTGTCACCTCACGCGTCAGTTTTCCTTCTCTGTGCCATTTATGCAAGGAGGCTGTGCTGCTGAGGGTTTAACTGAGTGCACATTTGACAAAGAAACTCATAACGTTTTCACGGTCAACCACGTTTTTTATTTATTTTTGGTGTCGAGCACCTGGAACACTTTGAGGCCGGAAGCTGAAAAGTTTTACTGACTTGTCTGACTTGTGGGGTTGTTCTCGAATGCACCTTATGGCTGTAGTTCCTATCACAGCAGCCCAGGTTTGATCCCAGGCCATATCTCTTAGCTGTATGTTGTTTTCTCTCTCCCCTACCTTCACCTTCACCTGACCTGTCCAATAAAAACAAAAGGCCAAAAATATTATCTAAAAAAAAAAGCCTCTTTAGATTTCTAAGGATCCTTAATTATTAATTATACTTCATAATCTGAACAGGCAGGCAGAGTAAAACAGTCAATTAGGGGAATTTGGGATCTTTCTACCATTTTGCATCTCAACATTATAATACATGTTTGCTTTTTGCCTGGGGCCCACAATTAAGTTTCAGACCTGTTTTAGATATTCCAAATAGTCCATGCTCCCTCACAAACAGTACTAAACAGAAGTTAAATGTGCCTCTGAAGGATCAATTTAAGCTTCAGTTTAGTCAGAGAGGAGCTTGAATCCTCCCTCTTGCAAATGTCTTAGTTTAATACAGAACAGGCAACGTCTAAGACCCTTTTAAGATAGGTCTGTGCAAGTTGCTTTGAATTAAGTCAGCTTAAGCAGGTATTTTAGCCTGGGACTACGTTTAAGCCTCGCATGCAACCAGCCCAGAGTTTGTTTGGCTTAGAATTTGTTTATTAGCACTTTCACAGCACACTGCTTTCTGGGTGAATTTTGTTTTTTTGTTTCATTTTGTTTGCATTGTTTTGTTATGTTGCTATGTGCTTGTTACCTGGGTGCTGAGTTCACTTCCTGGTCTGAGTCCAGCAAAAGATGGAACCAAGAGCAGAGCACGGCTTTTGCAGAGGGCCATCCCACGGACCATACCGAGAACTCTAGTATCATAGACGGGATTAGGATTTTCTTGTGTTAGTTTTAGTTATTGTCTGTATTGCCCTCCCCTGTGTTGTCTGATCACCCAACATATATATGTTACTCGAATGTCTCATTCTGTTAAGACTGATAATTAAGTTAACATCTTGTTTTGTTTGCCTTATTTTTCAGTAGGGTTATGTTTCGTTGACCTCTTTTAAGGGCCCTATAGTTGACTTCACTAAAATTTATTTTTGGAAAAAATAAACCTTTAAATCTTTTTTCTTTGTGCCCTGACTGTTAAATTGAATGGGACCTTGATTACTGTCACCTGTGTTTGTTTTACTATTTCATGTCAATATGGCTGCTATAAAAAATGCCTACTGACTCTACTGTCTCTTTATTGTTGTTAACCAAGGAGGAGTCTTTTGCTCTGTACCTCTGATCTACTGAATACACCTGTGCTGTATAGCCTGTACAATTATGGCTTACCTTTATTTGCACTGTTGAATGTCCACATAGGCTGAAATTCTTGCACTCTGCACATTGTTATGCTTTTTTCCATAATAACTTTATTATTTGAAGTATATGTCAGACCTTCTCACTGATGTGCTGTAACAGAGTCAGGGAATCCCACCCATTTATTTGATATCAGTTACTGCAAAAGTAAAACAAAAACAGCTTTTCAAATAATGTTTTTTTCCCTCTGCATGTCTTTCCACTGGAGCTTGTAAAACCTTTACAGCTTCATTCTTTTAAAAATGTCTAAAAACATAAATAAATAACTAACAGTGTAAGTGTAAGGCATGTTGTGTCCCATTTCTCAAGAATCTGTATTTTTTTTAATCTAAATTCATTTCTCAGTTTTAAAATGTTTGTGTTATAAACTACTTGTGTCATATTCACCTCATCCCACATTGAATTTTATGATTAAAATGGGAGAAACAAATATTTCTAGAAATTATTAGATTTTTTTTTTTTTACATTCCCCATCTCTGAATGCCTCCACCTGTTTGTGTTTGACACAAAGCTTCATCTATCAAACGTCCTGTCCTCTGACTGTCTGGATGAACTGAGGAAAGAGAGAAGACAGAACCAGGGTGCGATTAAAAACCATGTTCAGCTGTGGCTTAAAAGAGCAGCCCTGTTGGCTAAACAACCCTCTCTCATGTTTTTCCAAAGACAGTTCCTTTGGGGCTAAATGTGGGAAGTAGGTCATCCCTTTTTGGAGCGGCCATTTTCTGTTGGTACAACATTAATATTTGATGTACATAAAGTCCCGTATGGACAGAGGGAAGTATCAACCAGGGGGAGGGGTTTGTAAAGACTATGTAAACACATTAAGAACAGCAGCCATCAACACTATGACACTGCAAGTATTACATCTAGGTTTCATAATAGTATTTATATTTTACTGCACATACACCATCACACACCACATAACAGAAAGACAGTCACTGTAGATGCAGGCGGTGGAAAATAGAATTTTTTAATGGTCGGCATTAAAAATTCTTCAATATGAAAATTTGGAAGTACAAGCTGAGATGTAAAGGCAACTTGGCTCCTCTGCCAAATCAATACAGGACAAACAGTGAAAAATAAGAATAGGGTGCAAAGGTTTGTCTAACCCTCGTGAAATGCTGCTTTGCTCTTCCTATTTTTAGTTAAAAACTGAGTGGAATCTCCATCAGTTTTGGATATACAGTAAGATGGATGCAAATTAGACAACATGAGCATAATGTTGCAGTGTGAGGTACTTATGGATGACTTTGTTTAACAAATCTCAAACAAGAAATAAATGATCACACTCTCCTAATTATATCCCAGAATACATATTTGCAGTTTGGAATTCATCTTTCCAGATGCAGAGCAGGGTAAATTTTAGTGAAAGTGCACCTGCATGTGTTTTTATTAAAGACAACTACATTAATATAATTAGATGCTATAACTGTTTAGTATTCACATGTGAATGTCCTGCAGAAAATAAAATGAGCTCAGGCCAGGGCAGGAAGAGGGCAAAGTCATCAAAAACAAAATTAACTGTTACTTTATCTGAACCACTCTGTTCCTGGTCACCATGGAGACTGGATTTACTGTGACTACAACAGTATGTTAATATTTACATTTTCTTAAATGCACACATATATAGCAAGAGTAAATCCAAAAGATATTTTACAGTATTATAGTGATAACAAAAAGTCAAGTGCAAACAGTCTTTCTGGAAGTAAAGTTATATGAGTTTTTCATATTTCCATCAGTGTTGTTGGCCAGGTAATTTTGAAATGCAGTCAGTTACTGAATACAAATTAAGTGTAATTTAATCTGAATAATTTTGCTCTACATAAAAAATATTGCGCCTTTTTACGCCTCCCTTAATCATTCCTTCTGGTCTTGCACAATAGTGAACAGAGTGTGGAACGAAATCCAAGACTGGATATCTATTACATGTAAAACAAAAAGATTTTTTTTTCTGCTCAACTGTGCATTTTTCAATATGTGGAAAAAACAAAATACCCTTTGGGATGGCAGATTATGTTCTCCTCCCTCATCTATAAGAAACTCATTTTAAAACACTGGAAAAAAAAACCCACTCTACAGATCTGGAAAGATTTGATGAGATATTATTTGTCAATAGAAAAGACATTGTCTGAGGATAACAATAAAATAAAGCAATTCAATGACATTTGGGAACATATATATGTTGCTTTATAAGATTTAAAACGAAAAAATAACTGGTGGCAAAGAACAGAAGGAGGGACTCTGGTGGAGATCAAGGGCATAGAACTATGGTGAGTTGTGTGTTAATGTGTGAGTGTGTTTGAATGTTGTGGGGATGAGTGAACTGGAATGAGAGAAATGTGAATAGCAGGTAGGAATGAAAGTCTTGTGTCTTGTATTTTATGTCTTGTGTATATAAATGTATGGAGGGAGTGATGTTTTGGGTTGCATGACACCATTCAAGGATAGGACATGTTATGGAAAACACGCGTTTAAAGGTTGAGTTTTGTGGCTGAAAGATTGTAAGTAAAACCTCATGGTGTACAGCATGAAATCAATAAAGATAATTATACATATGTATATACATATATATATATATATATATATATATATATATATATATATATATGTATATATATGTATATATAACGCCTTATCCTAAAACACTGGACTCAGCTAAAAAGATTCTAGGAAATTATCCTCTTTTCTTTTTAAATGTCTTTTAAATGTCAAATAAAATATATTTTTGCAGATTTCTTTTTTTGTGGACCAATTGTCTGAAAAACTATGTTTTATTAGTAAATCGCCATATTTTAAAAATGCAATAAAGCAATGTCTGACAATGTCGCTATAATCTAATTAAGAATTTTGCATGTGTAATCTTATTGATCTCTGTAATTTGATTATGTAATCCCAATCATATGTAATCCGTTGCTACCCAACCCTGTCCACAACAACACCCTCTACTGTCTAATGTCTAAAATGAGGTAATTTAACAGCATATAGGTCAGTTAGGTTTAAAAAATATATACTTTTTAAAATTTTTAAATATCTATCTACAATTATTTCTTTTCACTCATTTTTTTAAACTCAGTTTTTATGAGCATCTTCCACATTTGACATAAATACCAACATAGTGAGGTAACTTCTGTGCATTCAGTCAATAAGGATTTATTTAGCTGTTGCATTTGAATAATTTTAATAGTACTAATAATAATTAATAATGATAAAAGCTACCTGGAAAACCTTGTTATTGTCCAACACTCTCTCCTCTGTTGGGTTGTGATTCTGGTGAACTGTGCATGTAGAGATGAATGTAATGATGGGTAGCACTGTTACACACATTTCTTAATAAAACATGATGCAAAACACTACCACTAAAAAAAACATTGACAGCTGTAAACACTTTCAATTTCGTTTCTGCAAAAGGACACTTTTTTACAACATTGCTATAAGCCGATCAAAACAAAAAAGAAAGATAAACTTCCTAAAACTTATAGGCAGATGAAAGTCAGGCATGGAAAGCGCTGGTTGTGTTATCTCAGTGTTTGTGTCTGTTTTCCCCAAAATAAGCAACAAAGACGATGGTACAGTGTGGCAGTGTTCTTATGCAGCTGTATCCCACAAGGATGAGCTTAACACCATGTGCCAGATGGGCCAATGTTGCATAAAGGAAGTTAGAGTGAAAGAGGAAATTTGGGGAACATATAATTTGGACTGAGAGAAAAAAAAGTGTTTATATCAACATCCCACTGTAATAAGGTCATAATTGGGTAATAATGTATGTGAGACTATCAAGACCCACTTGTGCGTAGTCATTAGACTTGCAGCTCATAGTGATGTGTAATGTTGTGTATAATGATACAGCAGTTGCATCAAAGCAACTTCTGTAGAGAAACGGTGCATTCACTGAAATCTGTGACTTCCTCTTCGAGCTCCAGCTCCAGCAAAGCAGGTTTACATACGCCACGTCGCCCTCTCCCCACCTGCTGAGCTGACACTCGGAGATGTCTCACTGAATATTCATTAAGTGCTGAGCCTGCCTCCACAGCCCCCCACTGGCAGGAGGCCTAAAGGGACATTTCAGAATATATGTTCATAAAAAGGATTTTGGAGTATTAGATGTATTCATGACAGGGTTAGGCTGTGTAAATACATTCAGCGTGTTGGTTCAACCTATAGAACGGAATGATCACCTCTCTCACACATGCCCATAAAACAGAGAAATACACAAATGTTTTCTTGCAGGACAGATTATATTATAATTCACAGTTATTGAAGTTATTATGTCGCCCTCCTGTAGCTACCAATTAAACTCTTCCCAGGAGAGTACGAAGAACATCACACTGACTTCATGATCTGTCAAGAGAGACATAACTGTTGACTTGTTCAAAGGTAAAGTTTGGAGCTTTGAGTGTCACACATCAAATACCACTGAGACGTTCTGCATCTTTGTGATAACAGATGATGACTGATATACAGAACTCCAGGTGAAAATAATGCATGTTCAGTGATAAACACAGAGCCCTCCTGGGGTCAGCTGAGGAATAAAAAGAGCCACGTGTAAATCTGCACTTGCATGGATTTGTAAACTTCTTCAACGTTTTTGTACATCCATGCACATTTTCTTGAATTCTGGCTGAAGTGACACTTTAAATGGTAATTTATATGGTAATTAAACAGTAGCAGTGAACTGCTGGGCACCGCTTTCAACAAGTTAAAACAGAACGTTTAAATTGTTCATAACACACAGAAGCAATCGTCTGCCCTGCAGTTTGTGCTCATGTCACATTTCACCTTAAAACATGGTCCATGATTCATATTTAAGGTCATTCTAGTGCTATTTTTGCCCATCAGGCAGTTACTATAATTATTTTTTATATGTTACGCCAGGTATCCTTCTCACAATTGCTGCCTATGGACTTAATGCTACTTGTATTTTCAATGTATTTGGGTTAATATTGTAAGTCTTATTATTACTATAATTGTAAAGAATTATTTCTATTACCACCACTGTTTAAATTGACTTTAACCCTATTTTTATTACCATGTTATTTCCTTTTTATGTTAATGTTTTTGTTCATTCTGTGTATGCAATATCGCGCAAGGAAGGGTGGGATGGGAAGGTGGGTTGCGGTTCATAAAGGTCACAGTTCATTGCAATATCTATGTTTTTGGCATTCTCATTGTGTTGTTTTTACAAAATGATAAAAAGATAATCTAAAAAAAGTGGTTCAGTCACAGGTGCTGTATTTTAAAATCAGTCCTGTGTCAACTACAGTTTGAGCTTATATCTGTTTTTACTTAAATGTATTTATTTGTTGTTTATTGCTCCACAGACCATCTCAAGATTATCTGTATTTGACTATTTTTTATTTTTTTAAGCAACAGTGATGATGATCATATGACCTCTTGCTGTTCCTCAAACAGAGAAATGCAATATGTGCACCACAGTTTTGTCCTCCCCATTTTTATTCCCTCTTGAGAATTGAAACTTGTGAAGCTAGCAGGTTGAGACAAAAAGCAGCTGCTGGAGGGAGATAGCCATGACCTCAGGTGCACAGCTGTGGCATAAATCTCGACCTCTCCTGAAGCAGCGTGGACGGAGGGTCACGGCGTGCCTGGGTCATCATCACAGAAAGATGTCAAGGGCCAAGGGGGACACTTACCCTAATACACCTCCACTCCCCTTCCACCTTCTAGGTGCTCTTGAGATTGATTTTACCTTTGAGGTGAAAGCAGTATGATATGTTCAGTTCAAGCCCACTTCTGGCAGGCTGCACTGTGGAATATATAAGTCCGGTTAAATTCCAGTGCACTTAAAAAAATAAAAAATAAAATAAAAAAAACTATGCCGTCAGCATCCTGGGCTTTATGAAGCAATCTCTTTTAAAGGGTGTGCAGCCAGCCCAGCTCAGGAGGATTCTCCAAACATTTTTTGAAACGCAGGTCTTGAAGCCCGGATTTTTGTCCCACGGAAAACCAAAAGTCAATGGTATTCAAAGTTTAAGGTTACATAACGTTAGGTGTGTCACATAGCTTGCATAATTGGAGTTACTATACTTACTTATGTCATGTGCTTTCATAACTAAACATATTTATTTTAACCCAACCATGATCTTTTCCTGGACCTGACAAAGTAGTTTTGTTGTCTGAACCAAACTGCAACTGTTTCACAACCAGTGTTGGAGGTAATGCATTATAATACTTTTTTGTTTTAATGAGCTAGATGGAGAGGGGGAATATACTGAACAAATTCCCCAAAAATCTGGGGAATTTTATCTTTCAAAACTTAAACTACAAATCTAAAAGTGGAATATGAAAATATAGACATGGATGTATGGGAAATAAAATAAAGTGAGTACAAAGCTTTTTGAATGGGACCCAGATAGAAAGCGAAACACAGACTGACAGCAGCTGACCAGGAGCCCCGTGTGAGCTTGTTATCCATTCCAACCAGGAGACCAGTTCAGTGCTCATCAAAGCAACAGTTTCAAACTGTAACTATGAAATACTGTATTTTACTGTTTAATGGGATGGAGATGTGCCCTTAGATTTCTTTAATGAATAGCAGGGCAGAATAAAAGGTTTGGAAACACTGACATGAAGCTATAGAGCGGTTTATGGAAAGGATGGCAGTGAGATAAGAGGTTGTGAGAGAGGGAGGCAGGGGTACAGTTATACTGTAGATACTCTGACTTTTTATTTTTCTCTATATTGATGGATTTTTACTTTGGTCAATGTATGAGATACCTCTCATTTATCAAGTCTTAAAATAGTTTTTAATAAAGGTGCTGAAGAGGGAAATGCTATTATATTTATATATAATATTAATATACTGTATATAATATAATAATAATTATTATTATAAAATAAATCGCTGTCCGGCAAACAATGTTTTCTAAGTTTTTCTTTGTTTATTACACTGGAAATATTAACCATTTGCATATAATATCTACACTAAGTAAGAATTTGGGAACTGAAAATAAATGTTGAAGTTTTGAAAGTGAAATTCTTTCTCATTCTTGTTTGATATTTGACTTGAGGGTCAAATCGTCAAAGGTCACAGGCATTCAATGTGAAAAACCTAAATTCATTGCCGTTTTGTTTTGAGAAATGTTTTTTAACTGTTTGACTATTTGCATACATAGTTTTCCACAAAGTGGTGAACCTCGCCCCATCCACGCCTGACTGCACCTTTTGAGGATTTCTCTTTAATACCAAATCATGATACTATCACCTGTTACCAATGAACCTGTTTGCCTTTTGAAAGTTCCCAGCAGGTGTTTTTTGAGCATTCCACAACTCTCCCATTCTTTTGTTGTCCCTGTCTCAACTTTTTTGAAGCGTGTTGCAAGCATCAAATTCAGAATAAGTGTATACTAAATATATATATATATCAGATTGAACATTAAATATCTTGTCTTTGTATGATATGCAAGTTAAAATTTATTTGCCAACCATTGCATTGTGTTTTTATTTATGTTTTACACAATAGCCCAACTTTTTTGGAGTTGGGACTTGTACTAAAATCAGCATGAAAAGAGGGAAGTGGCCTTTTGATGGTGCATTTTGTTTTGAATCATAAGATATAAAAGATAACTTCCTACCACCTATCTACTGTGTTTTGTCTCACATGTTGCTCTCCTTGCATCAGCTGCCAAAACTCTCAGCAGATCACTCACTTTGTAGATCATCCTCTTTAATTCTGCCCTCAGCACTGTCTGTCTTCCTTAATTTCATGTGTTGAACTCAGGAAATTCTGCTCCCTTGCAAGGCCAGAGAAAAGGTAAAACTTCCTGAAGTACTGTTTTTTTATTTTAAGTTTCCTTTTGACCAATTCTTTCACTTGGGTCAGTTGACTCAAAGCCATACCAAGCAATTGACTGAAGTATTAGTAAGCCTCTATTTTAGAGTAATCTCTCGGTCCAACCCAATTCACCCTGGCAAAACCCTGCTCTGACGTCAACAGCAAACAGCTGAAACTGAATCCAGCCTGCAGCTAGTATCTCGAAAGGCAGTCAGTTGCTAGGTGGCAACTTGTTCCTGTCCATTCTTGTCTCAGTACATACAGTATGTGTCTGTCTAATAACATTACCAATATTCTTTTATTAGTATATCCAGCATAATAATCTATAATAGTCAGTAAATTATAAATTAAGTGTTGACATAGTGACTCAGTGGTTAGCAGTGTTAGCTGTAGAATGACTTGATTTTATCCCTGACCCAGCATGACCTTTTATGTGAGGACTTTGCGTGTTTTCTCTGCAGAACTGAACTCATTCGCAGCACAGTGCATTTGACTTGAGAATCATCAAGAGCGCGTCACCACCCACACCACTGAAAGTAAGCCACACTTTGTCACAGCAGGTCAAACAGTTGAGATGCATACAGTGACTTTGTCTAGACTGAAGTAATCTCGCAATTTCTCTGTTTCAATCAGTGGCGGTGTGTATTTAGGCTGGTAATGCACAGAAGCCTTGAGTGGGTGGGCCAGGAGGAGCTGTTGTTGGACTCAGTGGGAGTTGTATTTCCTGTACATACCACTGAAAAATCAGTATGCATTAAAGTCAAAAATGATTAAATAGAAAGGTTTGTTAGTACTGTTTTGCCTTACAGATGCTCTTCCCCCCAGGGGTATTAACAATTAGTGTAACTGCGGTTTTGACTCTGATGAAGTGATTGTAGTTAGTCTATCTTTCATTCCTCCCACTCATCCACCACCTACAGTTTGATTTCTTGGACCAAACATAAGAAACTTCATAGCCATCGCCTCCGATTATGTGCTATCTTCAAATATTATTTGTCATTTTTGCCTTTATAAGACAGAAGGCAGCAGAGAGCTAACAGCAAATGAGGGGCGATGACATGAAACAAACTCAAATATCAAGAAACTGTAAAGATACAAAACTGTCACTGTCATTTCAAAATAAACCATAGGCTTATTCTTTTCAAAACTGTATAATAAAAACTTATTTTAACTTTAAAAAATTAGTATCTGGGCTGCCTTAAAATCTAAAGTTGACTGAATCTGGAAATAGAAATTGAGGCAATTTTGCAATGATTCAAAACAAATAAACTCTTCAAGTCAACTAACCCTGATACGATTTCAGTTATACTTGTTCAAACATGTTCTGTAAAGTTGAACCAGACCTTCAGTCACACACACTTCAGTTACAAACAAATTGGATTTTCTTTACATTTAGTCAGGTCTGTATTTCGAACAAATAACTTACTGCACAAAGACAATATGGGAAAATGCTCCCAGTGAATTTATTAAATTTTAAATGCAAAGGGTAAGGGGCTGATATATCCATATATATAATGTCTTTTTAAACCTCCAAACGATAAAAAGGAGGGTCTCAGGAAAGTTTTTTTCTCATACAATGCATGCTGGGAAGTGAGCAAATATACTTATGTTTCTTTGGATGAGTTGATTGTACATTAATTCAACTCATCATTTCAAGTAAAATGGCAGTTTAAAGAACTCATATTTATAAGATCTGAAGTGTTCTGAAAATAAATGCTAGAAACTTCAAGTTTAATTAACTTGAGTAAATGAAACTATCTATTTATGTCAAGTAAATGAGAACAAATGATTGATTCCACTAAATTCCTACATGTTTTTTTTTTTTACAGTAAAATTTATTATATGGGTTATCAGGTTGTGTTTCCCCATTTTTACCTTTGAAAACTGCATCACTGCAGTGCATTCAGGCCTTTTGATATGTATTGAAAAGTTTGGGGAAAATCATCATATCTTATTTACAATGTTGCGCTACTGTGTAACAGTGAGTATAACAACAACAAAAACATTTCTTCTATCTGACACTGAGAAGAATGCTCTCAAATACCCAGTCCAAGCCTCTCTTGTTGGAAATGATGCCTATACATTCTTCAAGGGAAAATACGATTTCAGAAGTGTTGATCACTACAAAAAATAGGTGGACAGAGCTGCGCGGTGAACATCTGTATTCGGCATCAATCCATTAGGGCAAGTTGGCTAAAAATTTAAATACTTCTTGTGAGGCAACCAAATAATTAAATAACAATCAGTGGTGTGTAATGTTCTTTATGCAGAGGGAAAACAAATCACAGTAGCTGGGCATTAAAATAAATTAGATGCAAACTTAAAAAAGGCATACACAGTATTGAAAATAAATCAGTATAATAGTTTAAACATAAAATAAAAATAAAATACTATATATGTATATTTTTTTCAATATTTTGGTTACTTTAATGTTCAATTTTTTAAGCTACTGCTCCACAGAAATGGGGAAAGAGCAGTCTTTAATAATTCAGTGGAAGAGCTGCTTCAGGCGTATTGCAGCCCAGTAACCCTGAATACATCTCTGGGCTATACACCCATTTATCAATTACTGTGGAGCTTTTCAGGAGTCTAACATTAACCTCTAAGAATAATTGCACTCATCCATGAGAATCCTTGTTACTCATTTAGAACATTAAGACTGCCCATCCACTTTGGCTCTTTTGGAATTGTACTGAAGCTATTTTAGCCACATTAATAAAATGAAAATGGCCTTAGCATCAGATAAAAGACTATTTACTTTTGATTATGCAAAGTTGGACACACTGGAATTAGTATATATGTCTGGACTGTGCAACATTGATAATGTTTATTAATAATATTCATAGCCTACATGAGAGGGCACAGAAACGGGGGGCCAAGAGGGCTTTAGTGTAAACTTGTAAAATCATACGCTTGGCAAAATCTTTGACGTGCTTACTGTCATGAGTGCATGTTAATCCCCCATCTTCTTGCTGAATCAAGTGTTTTGATTTAAATAACACAGACTGGTAATATTGTTGGATGATGAAAACTGTTTTGTAAAAAAAAATTTGTAAAATGTTACACACACATTAAAATACATAATCTTCTGCCATTTTGTCAGTCAGATAACAAGAATCATAGCCATTCCCATGAAATAAAGCAAGTGTGCATCAATCTATTAAATATTACATGATTACATATTAATTGCATACAACCCAGCAATCCACTGAAAAAACAGCACATTATGTCAACATGAGAAATCTATTTGTAAGTTGAAAATCATCATTTTAGAATGTGCTGGATCGGAGGAAACGTCCCTCCCTTCAAAGTGTATTTGAATGAATGATGAATGAGGATGTTTGGGAAATGGCCAAAGAAAGAAGGGGGAAAAGCCAAAATGTCTTTCTGCATTGACAGCAACATTTTCCCTGAGAGGGTTTCTAGTGTGTTAACACTGACATCTCATTGGAGCTTGAAATTCAATTTAAGTTAAAATCCAGCACAGGAAGTCAGTGCTTGGACAAAACGGTCGTTTATCAATCAGCTTTGTCAGTGACATCCTTTGAGTGTGTGCGTGAGCAGCACAGTAAACCAAGTGTTGCCCCAGTGTTCCCTACAAAATGAGGTTTTAAAAGGCCATAGAAGTGTTTTAGCATGTTGCAGTACATGTATACTTGGCTGTTCTGGTTTCTACACTGTGGTGTACGCTTTGTTAACCTCTGTGTGTCTTACGCCCTCCCTGTGAAGGTGCTCTGTGACAGGTAAAAATAAGCAGCACAAATAAGCAGCTGGTATCTCCACATGTACAGGAAGAGACACATTGCTGTCTTAACCCTCCCCAACAGTGTAAGACTGTAATACACAGCAGATCAGTTATTCCAGTTTGCATGGGAAAAACTGTTACTCTAAGTATGGTGGCTCAAAGATGTACCACATTCCCCATTTGTGCAACTAAAGCTTAAAGCGACAGTTCACCCAAAAATGAAGTTTTACTCAATATCTACTCACCCCTGTGCTGATGTGAGGATGGGTGAAGATCTCCAGTTCACAAAACACTCACGGAGCTTCAGCGGAAAACAGCGTTGCAGCCAAATTTAGTGCAATTGAAGTGAATGGTGACCAGTTTTAAAATGTAAAAAAAGAACGCACACATAATAAAAAACCCACAAAATGCCTCCATACTGCTCATGTGGTGTAATCCAAGTGTCTGTAAGCTGTGACATTAAAATTTGACTCAAAAAGCCGCCATTTACATCATGTTTTTAGTTCTAGTACTGGATTTGGCTGCAACGCTGTTTTCCACTGAAGCTCCAGGAGTGTTTTGTGAATTGAACTGTCATGTGGCTCTTTGACTGTCACTACCACCACTATAGTATGTCCCAGGTGGGCAGATCTGACCCCTGAGCATGTCTCATCCAGTGGCCATTGAATGCTGTCATCTCAGCTTCCATTTTTAATGATGTTAAAAATAGGATAGGTGGTATGTGTAGTATATGTGGCCTTTAAAAATACACCCACTCCCACATCTAATACTTCAGTGATGTGGCTGCATTGGCTTGTACACAACGTATCAGCTGAGACTAGTCTAGACAAGGCTTGCTGATCTTGTGTCAATCTAAATCTTAAAATCTTCCACAGAAGTATCAATCGATACAACACAACTACATTTATTGACAGTTTATCAATTTATCAGTTGCGTCAAAAATGGGAATTAAGGAAAATGATTCTGTCATGCATGAGTCCAGCCAGTAAAGGACAACAGTCTGTGTGACAGACTGAGGGCTGCCATTTTTTTATCTAATTATTTAAGTTATGTGTATTAAACCAATCAGGAGAAGCAAGCGGTGAATGTCAACAATGCATCATACAAGACAGGGCCAAGATTTACAGTAATGAACCCAAATGTGCAATCCTAGTCTCCAAGGGCAGAGTAGAGCCATCACTGCACTTTAAGAGATTAATGTTGAGTTTACAGGTGACCACCACTGCAGAGCAAGGACACTGTCCTGCATGTGTGATGGGCCTAATTTTAGAATTATTGCAGATATTCCTCTGTGTAATTCACAAATCTGTGTGTAGTCTATTATTCATGTTCTATCCATGTTGACAGCAGCTATGATGATAGTGACTAATAATGCAGAACAATACTTTGATCTGTGTAATATTAATAATTAACCAAGCATGTCTTAATTAGACAAATTAGACGAGCTTAATGTTGTCAAATACTGTTCTGTGAAAAGGTGTTTCCATGTGTAAGGAGATAAATCACTTCAGGACATGATTTAAAAGAAATACACAGACATCTCTCACCAAACAGATACATAAGGTTAATTAAATGAGTTTGAAAATGAATGAACATGCATGAAAATCTAATAAATTCATTAGTCTGTTTTTTTTCTATCTGTAACTTTCATGATTTAAAGGATAAGTCTGATGATTTTTATATTTTTCTTACTGCCTGCAAACCAAACCTGACCAAAGCCATTAGTGAGTTGATCATAAGTACTGCCTATATAGCAAAAGCCTGATATAGTGTGTTCGTTCATACTGTAGACCTGTTGTCCAAAAAATTGAGCCTCATCTGTTTCCATGAACACAGCACTACAGTTTGCTCTTATTTAACCTCACATACACCACTCTGCCGCTGTAAACACTGAAATCTGCAGCTGATGTTCTCCAATAAAATTTAATATTTACTCCTGTTGGCACATTTACTGAAAAATGCTTTTTGTATTTGTGGCCCATTTTTAAAGATTTACACCTTAAAAAGGACCCGATAGGGATAAGGTCAAGAGTCACAAACAGGCTGAGTAACTGCCTAAGTACTGAAAGTTGGACTGATGTATTGTTGGTTTGGGTTGGTTTTTAGAGAGCGGGACATGACATCCAGCAAAAAGCTGCAAGTTGGAATCGAACCCATGGCTGCTGCAGAGGACTCAGCAGTACATGGGGCACATGCTATACCAATTTTCAGAGTCTTTTCATGTGATTTGTTGATAATGGGTAAAATGTAAATCATAACCCAAATCCTTTGTTGTCATATTTTAGTCTTTCAGTTTTTATACAGACTTTTTTTGAAACCCCTTTCAATGCTTTTTCTGCAGGTCTTACATCATAGTATCCACATAAAGCCATAAAACGGTGAACAACAAGAGAGAACAAACATTCAGTGAACTGTAAACCATAGTATGTTAGGGGCTATTGGTAAAAATGCGCATACTTTTTCAATTTGCTAACAGCAGTCTAATGCATAATGTACAGAAAAAAACTGGCTCCTCTGACTGTATTAAACCAGTCCACAACAGAAACTGATCAACTCATTCTCAAACCTCAAGTGTACAGGATGAAGAAAGGACTAATCAACTGCTCAATGACATTCAGACATTTGGCATGACATGAATTTCTGACATGTCAGAAATTTCAGTTGGCCATTGCCAGGCTCTCGCAAAGTAGCAGAAGAGAAAAGCAGAAGCCGTAAGTAGATTACCAAAGGCCAGTGCCTTTTTTTTCTCACTGCACCTGCACAAAATGGCAAATAGAGTGTCTGAAATTGCTATGGCAACATGCATCATCTGCATGGAAAAACTGACAGCAAAACTTAGCTTCCAACCAAATCTATCTGCAAAATGGACAAGCCATACTCTCCATGGGCCCTATCTTATGTTGATCTAAAGCACAAAGCACAATGATTTAATTTATTCGAAGTGGGTCCAAATCCACCTTTGCCAGCCTGTGCCAGGGGTGCAGGGGTATCCTGCCCTGTCACACCTCTGTGCAGTGCACAGTGGTATACATCTATGCACTGATTAATTCACTAGCAAGTTTAGGCCGGACATACAATTAACTAATAAGGAAGTCAGCTTGCATCACCTTTAAGAAGCGTGTGCGTCAGGTCAGCATTTGCTAGGAACAAACAAAGATTTGTAAAGTGATGAGACAGATCAACTGGTTTGAGAAGTTAAAGCACGAGAGCACGCAATAAATGGAGACAGCAGGACGTATCCAATGAAGGCTTCATGTGTTAACAGTGTATTTTTCAGTAAGACCTGCAAAAACTAACACTCACACTAATATGTAACTAGTTATGTTCTACACTAAAGCACCTTGAAATTATGTTGTATTTTATAATTCATTATTGTCAGTAACTTCAATATTTACACTTCATTGCTGACAGAAAATATGTTCAAAGGACACTTAACTAATCAACACTCTTGGGTGGGGAAAATACTGAACATAAATGAAGGTGTTTTGTGATTGTGGAGTTGTGTGTGTGTGCTTTGGCCAGGTGCTATCTTGAGCAGACAGACCGATTGTGCCACAAACATTGCACTTTGACCAGCTTTTCCTGGGTCTAAGGTGCAAGTGGGTTTTACTCCAATGCAAGGAGCACAAGTTAGCGAACGCACCAGGCCATGCCTTCATTTTGCCTTCATTTTTAGACTTCCCGCCCATGGCTGCACAGACCAGATGCAAGTTCATTTGCATCTTCCTTGCCATCTACCAGTCCAGATGATCAAAGCAGCATGTCTCTGCCTTGTTAGCATTATTGCTAGCAAATGTAGCCTAGGTTAATGTGTCAAATATGTCAGATAGGTCAGTGCCCCTATGCTTCAAAGAATGACACTACAGACACCTCTGTAGAATCACTTCTGGAGGCACCCGTCTAGTGTCACGTTTGGTGCGTCATTAAAATTAGGTACATGTGCAAAGAGTGAGAAAGTGTGTTTATGGTGAAGGTGGGCTGGATGGATGGGTCAAACAAATTCAAGACTTGAATCCAGGGAACCCATATGAAACCAAAAGTCAGCATTAAATTATTTTTAAATTATGTAATGTATATAGTTATGCATGGAAGTTACATTACTTATGTAAACTTGCATAAATAACATATTTAATTAAAACCAAACCATAATGTTTTCCTAAACCTAACCAAGTAGTTTTTGTGGTTTCATCTTCAAAGTCTGCATATTTATTATTATTATTAACCTGCCCCTGGAGCCCTGGCTGTGCTAAACTGGTGCTAGAGGGACAGCCAACCTACAGACTCATAGTGTGAAGCATAGGGCCAAACTGCCTTATTTCACAAGGAGTGACAACATGTTGAACTGTTCATGTGACTGCTTTAAAAAAACACCTGGCACAGCGAACAGAGCAGTGTGTCTGAGAGATTAGATCATATGGTAAATGTGTAAGAATACTTTGAAGGCTTATTGTGCGTTGCATTGTACGGTTTATGTGTAGGACTGACATTATCGACTACTTAATCCGTCCTTTAGGTGTACAATATAACAAAGGCTGTTTGGAGGTGTGACCTTCTCAAATGGTGGAGGACAGTCCAAGATTTATGTCACAGTTGAGAGCTTCTGTTGCGAGCCCTGACAGACAGATAATCCTGTGGTTTAAACTTGGCAAATATTGATCCCGTGGCCCTCTGTGGCAAGCCTCAAGACCTGAAATTGAGGGAAATGGATTACTCTGCAGAGTCAAAAAAAAAAGAAGACAGATGAGGAAGAGCAAAATATACTATCTTGACCATCAAGCTAGATAACACATTGAGAGGAAACATAGACATTAATTCTCAGCCATCCCATTTGGAGCTATTGCATGCTCTTCTTTCAGTAAAGGATTGTCTTGTCGGTCTTGGCAATCATGGTTTAAATGCCGATTCTCCTCATCCATCAAAGCAAGCATTCCCCTGCTTCTATTGGCATTAACCCCGATAACATTGCCACACATAACAAGGCTTTATAGAGAGTGATGTGATGGAGGAGGGTCATCGCCAGGACTGTATATTTTTTTGTTAGAAATCTTCTCCTCATCCAGCTTTAAAACATTCTAAACTTCAAAGACTTCATCCTGCAGCAATCAAATTTGGTGCATAATTCTCAGGACATTACACCAATCTGCTATTAGACAGGGACCCCGCCATGTCTCGCTTTGTGGAACCAAAAAGGAGAAGAAAAAGCCGTCTTACATTAGCACTGTTACACAATTTGAAACTGTTAGGGAGATCATCATTATCAAAAATATCTCTTTTGAAAAATAATGTTACACTTTGTCACATGCTTTTGATGTCACGTAACATTTAAAGTTTAATTGGATATGATAAACGTACTGAACCTAGTTGAGATCGTTTTGTCACGGTCCGCTCAGATCCTTGTTCTGGAGCTTTTGACCCTGTCAGACCATTCTCATCAGCACGTTCTGCTCAGTTGCCATGGAAATATAGATGTTCACACTTTCCATGGTTTCTGGGCTCCTCATTGAGCACTCATCCTTGTTGAGCTTACAGGTGAGCTTGACATTTCATTGTTGACCAAGGAAACAGCAGTTGGCAAGGCAACCTTAATTCAAGGTGCACTTACTTGTTACATGAAGACCCAGGCCATCTGAAGATATAAATGGCTCATTTTAAGGTAACAAAAAAATATGACTCCTATTTTCAAGTGAAAAGCAGGGCTATAGTCAACCACAGAATTTCTTGGTCAACTGAAATTCTACCAACTCTTCACACAGGACAACCTTCAAAATGAACACCAAAACATCATAAAACATGGAAAACGTACAGTATCTTAGTAAGATCTTCTGTCCTCTGAGGCTAGGGACCGATGTGATGTTTTGTGCTGATATTTTGATGGTGTCAATTGGTTTGGAGCCAAGTGAATGTTCAGTAAATAGTCTCTCTCTCAAAATTAAAATATATTATGTCTGCATGCGTCCCGTCCCACGACAGTAGTGGAATAAGAAGCTCTTCTCCCCTAATCAAAGTAACACAAGCGACAGTCCGACCAATGAGCCCTAGTGGTTATACACTAATGAAAACATACTTATGGACTTTATAATTCTATTTCTGTCACATTCTGCCAACAACTTCCCCTAAATCTTACATGTTTGACCTTTAGGAAATGTGCAATGCTTGGGGATTACTGTCACAGTCACAGTTTCAGTAGCATGGCTCTCAAGAGTGATTCACTACAGTGTGTGCTTGTACACCTGGCAAAATGATAAAATTCTGACAAGCATCGACCAACTCGACCCTGCCACCCTGTTACATGTACATCCACATACAACGAAGCAGCTCAGTCATTTTCTAACTGCAGTGGGAAAATCAATGTATGAATAAAATATTTTGTTGAGTGATTCTCAACAATACAGTGTACTACCACTCCACTTTGGTGTTGAAATGTGGTTTCTAAACTCCATACTTCTGCCCAAGCACCTGAAAGGTGCAAACACACTTGTTATGCAATGGTTCACCTCAGTTGGTCATACAGATATTATACAGACTGATTATTAAGGGGACCAAAACTAATTGGTATATTGAGATATGCTTCTCTGTCATCTTAAACAGGAGAAAATGTGAATCGATTTCAGTTGCATTTACTGCTGTGACTTCTATGCTCCAATATTTAAATAGCTTCCTTGTACTACAGCCACTCATTCATACAGTGTGAACGTGTGTGTGAGCATACAAGCAACAGACAGCAAACAATACAAACTAACATTATATGCTTTCTCATTCACCATTAAAAAATAAAATGTAATGTACTAACTTGTGATCTAATGTATTAAACACACCTACAAGAAGTCACACCACACATGGTTAGGAGCACAATTTAGTCAAGCCGAAGCTGCAGAAAGATTTCCGTTTATGCCGATTCATAAACAATTTAAAGGGGTTTCAGTGTTCACAGGGGGTTAAATGTTGAATTGTACATTTTTCTTTTACACCACAATTGAGTTAACTCATTATGGGACATTCATGCGTATGATTGCAGTTCATCTCACATGGCATCTGAATAATTCAGTATTTTCAAAGGTGTTGCACTTCCTCTGTTACATATGAATGAAACATCATGTTCACTGTAACGAGAAGAATGTAAAGTATCTATTATTATCTGTAAGCTGGTGCTAAATTTGTAAACCATAAAAAATTCAGCCAGACATATTCCTTCAAAGGTCGGGATCGTCAGCACGGCACTCTTTGAGCAGTTAGGGTTCATTTCCTTGTTGAAGGGCACTTCACTGTGTTGATGGAAACCATATTGCAATATCCTCCAGGGAGTAGTTCACAAGCCACAATACTTTGGATGGGTGGATGTGCTTTGAGCACCAGCTGGATGAAGAGAGGGACTGGTTTCCTCCTGACATTGCCAGTTGGCACACCTGTCCACCAATCAGGTTAATTGGCTTATTACAAGTTAAAGCTCTTTTATTCACTGATAGTGTTGAAGAGATTCACAGAGAAAGATCTTCAACATAGAGGGATGCCAATTAGAGAGGAGGGTCTGTTTGCCGTCCTCTATGGACTGTTTGAGCTACTGTGTCATCTTCCTCTGCAGATTCCTGTTAAAAGACCCTTTGATGGCCATGTGACATACAGTATATTAAGTGTTACCACATATACATCTCCATGCCAACACATTCTCACTCACAAAAATTTAAATATGACAGCTTAGTCAGTTGCCCTAAGCTTTAAATGATGCCACTGTAGGTAGCCCTCTTTTGCACACTTTTGCACATGTAGGGCTATGCAGTCAAGTTAGCAATAATAAATATGTTTTCTCTAGGTAGCCTTTCAAAATAAAGAAACAAAGTATAAGGTTAGTTTTAGGCAACAAAACTACTTGGTTAGGTTTAGGAAAAGATCATGGGTAGGGTTAAAATAAGTATGGCAATTATACTAGTATGTTAAAGGAAGTAACATAACTTACATAGGTTATGTATTTAAGTTGAAAAGAAGCCAACATTGACTATTCCATGAATCCCGGTTTTCTGGGTGAAAGTCCTGGGTTTGTTTGACCTATCCATCCACCCACTCACTCCACCTCCTCCATACAGAGACTTTCTCGTTCTTTATATGACATCCCTAACCCGTTATACAGACGTCATGCAGACATGCACGGTGCCTTAGTGGCTGAAATAGAAGCACCGGGCTTTTGATGTGGTATAAAGAGGGAGAAAGTCCATGTCTGGAGGAGGTGGGATGAAAAAAAACACAGGGCTTTCACCCCTGTGACGATGTTACATGTGTCGTGTGACTTGTGCCATATGGCTTTGGTCTTGTGAGTCATCTCAGTAATGTCACATCACATGACATATGTAGTGTAACATTTTTATTCTAACTCCAAACATGATCTTATCCTAAACGTTCACAAGCAGTTTTGTTTGCTAAACATAACTAATACCTACTAAAAGGCACTGACCACACTGTCATACATTGTGGGAGTTACAATGGGATATCCATGCTGGTGCAAAGACTCAAGTTTACTACTTTTCTGTTATAAAACATTTTGTTTTGTTTTGTTTCTTCAGAAATTTTCCATCAAGATAAAATTATTGCTGCCATTCTGTTGACAGGGCATGAATCCTGGCCTTAAGTGTTGATGTTGTATTGACATTTACACTTGACCAATCCATTATTACATTTCATTACGTTTGTTTTTTTTGGAGGAATTGTGATATCACAAGTGCTTGCATGGCTCGTCTCGGTGTGCTCTGAAATGGTGGGTTTTCAGCCTGTAGCAGAACACAGGAAGTGACTTCATTGGGGAATATTTCACCACTGTGGGTCCAGTACAGAGAAGAGCCTTGACATGAGCGACCACATTAATCCATTTCCGTAGCACTCTAGTACGTCAAACTATTTCCTGACCACAAAAACAATCTCCCTGTTCAGACTCAAAAAGGGCAGGCATTGGTTGAACAGAAGGGAAATCGCCAGGTCTTTCACAGGGAATTACACATCATTGTAGCTGAACATGGAAAAATGTATTCCCAATCGCACTTACAGTATGGACAACTTAAACTCTCTAACTCACCTGCCATGCAGGCTGTAAAAGGACATAAAAGCACCCAAAGGAGTGCATACTGGAAAACAAGGACATTCTACAGACTGTAGAAAAGATCAGAGCTGAGCCTTTTTATTTTTCCTCACACAGAATTTGATGATTAGACAGAACATTTTAACAGCCTAAGGTGCACTTATCAGGAGCAATCAGATAGTGGAAAGCTTTTCATAGAGGCCATTTTGTCAATCAGATATCAACCTCGGTTGTTAGGAAATTGAGTTTTATTCTCAAGTTCCTTTTGAAACACTATATTACCCACAACCTATATTGAGTCCTCACCTTTCAGATCGACAGCGGACGGGAAGCTGTTAAAAATTTTAAATGCTCCAAGGTAGTACATTGCCACCACACCTGAATGAAGACGTGGACCTCAGCATGTTTTAGTGACTGACATTTTTCCTGCATGGTCTAACAGTTATGCTGTATTCACATTATAATGTAAAAGTTAGAGTTTCTTTTGATGGATGTTCCAGGTTGTTCGGTTAACAATAATGGAGAAGGCATGCACAAAAGCTCTTTCTTGTATGACTGTATAAAATATGATGGAGCATCATTTTGAGTTTTAGCATATACAAGAGCTCTTTGAATTACTTTGTGAAAAGACTCATACAAGCCTCATTTTATGAGTCATATGAACTGAATGAAGCACAGTGGAAGGACAAACATTTCAGTGTGGGTAATGGAAAAAAAAAAGTACTGATAAGAATACATACTACACACAGGTGGTGTTATTAATGGCCAGGATATCTTAAATTTATAGTTATTTAATGCAAAAGCAATAGACTTATTTTGCCTATATTCATATCTCAAAATAATGATTTGGTATGTCAAACATTTGAGTTAGTATTTAAAAATTATGACTTAGTATCTCAAAATAATGTCTAATTATTCTGAAATACTAAGAAAGTTTCTCATCATAATGACTTGCAAGATCTTCTGGTTTTCCATCACTTGGGCAGAAGTAGGCTTCAAAAGGATACAGAAGTTTCATGAGGAGACAAGAGCGTAATGCAGATTTATTTGTCTGTTTCTCTCTGTTAACAGAAACTCCAGTCTGCAGTGTAGCTATATCATACACTTCACAGAATTAGTCAAAGATCACATCAACACTTCTGTCTATGTTCACATGCTCTCCCTCTTTTAATCAATTGATGGTTTTTAATGGCTCAGCCATGATAAAGCTGCTTTGTTGAGCTCTCCAGCACTTGGTGCACTAATCACAGTGTGCGATGCGCCCATACACAGCGGCGGCGTAGCACACACAGCGCCATTAAAACCCTTATAATTATCATAAAAAATACAAATAAAATTAAGCTAATGTGTAGAAATTTCTCATAGACCATATAAATAAACTTGTTGCAATAAAAATATATTATCCCATCTGCATCACTGACTATGTTGACATGGATACACATTTTCCACTATTATTCTGAATATGACTTTAATAGAGGTAATATAAACAACATATTCTCTTTGGTTATTCTTAATTAGAACATACGTCATTACGTTAATTGGAGTGTACAGCTGCATGTAAACAGGAACATTAGTGTAATAATTATTTTCCTTAGCTATGTTAAGAGCTTTGAAAAAATATTCTTTTTTTAGAATAAAAGACAAAAAATGGAAAACTGTGTGCATGTGAACATAGTCCCTGTTGCATTAATTACTCAAAACAAGAGTAATTAATTAAAACTAAATGAAAAAACTTAACAATGAAGTGTGTGGATTAGCAATAAAAGCTGCGCAGTGCAGTGTGGAAGTGTGGTTTATGTGCTGTGACAGGGTTAAAAGTGATGCAGGGAGGATGTCAGTGGCCCAAGTGAGTTTAAGACAGCCTCCAAGACAGTAGGAGAGAGACAAATTTACACAGATATATGTGCCCCTGAAGAAATATATGAATTTACTTACTACAATACACAACAATTGTTGACAAAAGTGAAAATTCCAACTGTAACATTTTCTTGTCAAAGGCACAACTGTAAACTTCAGTTTTTCTTCTGCATTAAGAATACTCTATTGTTTATTTTTTTATTATGTTTTGTTGAATTTGTGAAATTAAAAAAGAAAGAACTGTCCTATATTCTGGAAACACACTCACAGAACTATTCACAGTTTGGTTGCAGCCAAGCTAATCTTGGCAAAGCTAAAGCAAATACAAAACAACACTTCTGGGCAGTGTTCCTATCGACTCAGTAGCCTCATCCAAATGCAAGGAACAAGTGATTAGACAAGTGAGCCCAAATTGACTAAAACCTCGCAACAATACACTAACAGTGCCTAACAGTGCAAACAAAAGGGACAGAATGCCTCAAATAATTAAATCACAGATGTGCTATAAACAAATAATGTTCCCACTGATAAACCCAACTGTCTAAAATTGTTTTCTACATTCTGGCTACTGTACAGGTGCTATTATTGTAATTATGATTTGAACACTTTGCTTTAGAGGTATTTATTGGCTAACCTGAATTTTACCCTGCCTCAATGTAATTATTGGCCACCAACCCAGTCATAGATATCAAAAAGTCTGACTTTAGTATGTCCACTTAATTTTACAGTATGCTTATAAATTAAAATGGAATTATTTAGTATTTAGTTTCTTTAGTTCTGTTACACTGCTTCCCTAATCATTTTCTAATAAAGTCTAAAAAGGGTCTAATTACGGGTCTAATACTGTCTAATAAAGACCACATAATTTCTAGTTTTCATCCAATTAAATACAAAGTAGTGCTTGTTACGTATTATGAGTGTATTGTAAAATAAAGTGCGACCAAGGTTAACACAGTTTTATTCTTGCTTTTTTTCCTTTTTAGTTTTATGCATTTATTTTCATCACACATTTTCCAGTTCATCTCCATAGTTCAGCCGTTTGGGGCTTTGTGAGGTCTGTGGGAAGCAAAGAGTCACATTCACTTTGCACTGTATTTCTAAGGTTAGCAAAGGGTTGTTGCGCTACCTGACCTAGAATTTAAAACAATACCATGGAGATGGATGAGATGTGAACTTTTTAATTCAGTGTGGGTTTAACAAACAGGTGAAAATATGTATACAAAGTAGATATATCTGCTGTTGTATCCCTATAAAAGAACTCGCTAAGTACTTCTACTATCAACATCTTTTGCTCGACATGCACACTGCATTTTACATGCACGGAAGAGACGAGTATTGTACTTACATATTCATTTCCTTGACTGCTTTAAAACTCTCTAGAGTGCTTAGCAGCACTGGATGCCTCCCTACAGTGCTGCTAAGCACTTAACCACAGAATAGCAAATTCATTGTTTCCTCTTCTTCACTCCTGCATCTAAATTATGATTTTTAATCGCCAGTCACCTCAAGCGCACAATGCAGACAGAGGATTTACCATTTTTAATGATGCCTACTGATGGACTACTACAGTGCACCACACTACACATTGCACACACTATATGCATGTCACAAAGATGCCCAAAGAGCACACATGCAACACATGGAAAGAGAACAAAGGAAGGGACATTCTGGATAGTGAAGGAAAACCATATATAGAGGATTTGCTGAGGAAGCACCTGACTCTTATTGCATCACACACACTAGAAGAAATACATCACAATGGGTCCCTGGAGCAGTTCCTTTGTGACGTTCAGAGACAGTACAGACAGGCTTGCTTTCTTCTGCCTCTTTGTAGTGTGAAGCTGCTCATATTCTGAGCTTTTACAGCCGTTGTGCAACTGCATTAATGTATGGATTGTTGTTTATTGACTTTGAGAAACAGTATGGATAGGATTACTACTTCACAGTTATTTGTGTTTAGCAGTGTCTGCTGTTCAGTGTTTCGGTTCACGCGCTGTAGAATGTGAACAATAACCTAATTTATTTTGTGTAACTTGTACATTCATAGCAGACACATGTTTACTGAAAATTGGTAAATTATTAATAAATGGTATTTCCAGATTAGGGGCTACACAAATTCTAAAGGAGCATTCTGTTAAATAAAAAGAGCAGTCTCGCTCGGGACCTGCTGTCATGCAAACAAATATCAAAAAACAGTATTTCCTGCCTAGCTCTTTTCTGCCACCTCTCTGGGTCTTGGTGGCAGGAGGCTAAACATCATGCTTCAGACCTCCTTCCCCAAGCCAAAACCTCAAGCTCCTCTTGGAGGATCCCAAGTAGTTCCCAGGTCAGGTGCAATACATCAGTCCTCCAACGCACGATGGGTATGCCTCAACTATTCCAGTTGGATGTGCCTGGAATGCTTCACAGGGCAGTGTTCACGAAGCATCTTGAGCAGATGCCTGAAACACCCCAACTGACTCCCCTCAATGCTCAGCTGTACTCTAAGCAGCCTCATGCTCAGAGTGCTCCCAAACACTCACACTCAATTCATTTCAGCTCTCATATTCATGATCTGCGAATTATCACAGAGTACATGAGCAAAGGCACATCACTGCAAATGGCATCTACCTGCTTTATTAAAAAAAAACATATGTTGTCATATATATATTTTTGTTTTTCAGCTCTATGATTGAACCAAACTCTTCAATTATGTGACTGTGGGCAAAATAAGACCTGTAACAGATTCTTTTAATATATAATGATAAATACTGTTTAATGTATAGTATAATAAGTATAATATATCATACCAACTATTAATTTGGTGCTCATCATAATAAATGTTGCATGTACACAGGTGATGTTTTCCAAATCACACACACACGTACCTAACATAGATATGTATTTGAAAAAGAAAAACATTGTATTGTCTGCACAAATCTGTTCCAAATAATTAAGTTATTAGTTCATAAATTTTTGATAATAATGAGCAAAACATGACTTCCACATTTATTAATTTAAAATTAATTGTTTGTTTACCAAAGGCCATTCCAGATCGCAATACAGCAACAACTTTTAAAACCTCCAGCTGGTTTTAAAAACATCTGTTGCTGCTACAATGACTAAGGCTGTGATCAGACAGGTGCTTCGATGCGACTCCCTGAAGTCCCCAACATGTACACTAGCTGGCAAATCAAATTAAAAAAAAAAAACTGACATAGTTGTTAAAGTCATTGAATGTAGGAGGATTATGAAAGTCTTGTAATGTACACAAGGCATACGTAGCTGCATACAGGACTACTACTACTACTACTAAAAGAATGGAAATGACTGAAATTATGATTTAAGATTTCTACATGTAACCTACCAGTCATCTGAACTCTGGTGGAAATGTTTTTCCACGCCAAGTTTTTATTATTTTTAAGTAGCTGGTGCTGTGTAGAACTCCAGGTATTCAGACACTTTATCAGCTCCTCCATCACTCTTCTTTCTACCCTGCAATGCCGCCCCCTTCTTTTCGAGTGGTCAAAGCAGGCAGTTAGCACCAGAAGGACGGCACTCGTTTGCAGACTAAACATGATGCACTGGGTTTTTCACGTGACCTCGATGTAAACCCATCCACAGCTCTACAAGATGCCCTGGGCTGCTGACACAGTGTAAAGATGAAGAAAGGCTACACATTGAGGAGGTGGATGGATGGCTCAAACAAATTCAGGACAGGGGTTAGTGTCTCAGGTGAAACTAAAACACTATTAAAGGTTGTAAGGTACAACACGTTACAACAACATGTGACTTTCATAGTCATGTAGCACCAAAATGGCTTTACCCTAAACCTAACCAAACTGTGACCCTTTCACTGCACTGATCACAGCTCTCTGACTGCATCAGATACAGCAGCCAAAGGGTACCTTCTGCCTCAGAAATTTCTTCGGGTATGTGACAAGTTGGGATGAGTACAAATTGGTTTCCCCTCTCCTGTTTTTCCCTAACTGCAGTGACTGGAAGCAGTTCATTTCAACAATAAACATTTGTTATTCTGAACTGTGGCACGGTTACATATATCCCTTTACTGTACAGGCATTTCGCTAATGCTCAAGCTTTTGAGGGAGTGTGAAGGTTTTTAGTTCTCAAGGACACATTGCTGTTTGTGTACACACAACTGCAGCAGTGTCCACTTAACATTAACAAAGGCTACTGAGCACATATAAATTGGACTATATGAAACAATTTGAAGAAAAAAATCTTCTGGCAATACTGAAAATAAAACAAAATTCATATTTATGAATTTTCTCTGCACAAACAAACAAGCTCAGTGCTGAATTTGACCTCATACAGTAGCCTAAATCTGTTTTCTCTATTAACTTCCACTGTATCTAATTGATTTATACACTGGTTCATTAAAAAGGAATTCAGTGTCGAGTATGTGACTCCTGTACAACAACATAACCTATTTCCACTATGTTGTCTCGGCTTTTGATAACGCACCGCACACAGCAAGTGCATCCTCTCTTTAAATTGTATTATAATCGACAAATGGACCCAAAAGATTAAAAATATTGCCACCGCCAAAGAAGATAGGCTATTTACTTAAACCATGTTATTATAATAGCCTATTGCGAACCTAGAGGAGATTAGTCGGAGAAAGATATTTCAAAGCCTTTGTGTGTTGATATCTACAAATAAGCAAAGAAAGAAGCTGTCTAAGCAATGCAATACAAGTATTAGTCAGATCCAGCACATGCCCACATGCTTGGCCCTCGGCAGAGCGGCATCATTGCTTGTTGTCTGCTTAATTTTCTTCTGAGAGATTATTTGCACTCGCTTTGAGACCCAAACAAATGCTGGAATGCTCCAAGAGAGTATGTCACTAAGAGGGTAAATAAATAAATTGGGGAAAATCTTGACAGGTTATTACACCATGTGGGTTAAGAAGGAGGAAGTACCAGTAATCCATTATTTAAAGTTTGTTTTGGACTTCAAATTAACTGCTTTGAAAAGAAAGTCATTGCTTACAAGATTAAAAGAGTGCAGGCAAAGCAGGCCATTTTTAAACTAAAGCAACTTAAGAATACATCATGAATTTTAGATGTAGTCATTTTTGAAGTACTTTTGCTCGTGGTTTTCCTGCACTGCTGTATTTTAAGCAGTTTTCTTCTTTCACTCTATCCTATAAAGCCCATTTCTAAAGAATGTTTAATCTACAGGCTGCAGCACAATGTCATGGTATTGTTGAAAAGATCAGATACAATGCAAAGACACAAACAAGAGGAAATTATGTAAAAACGAAATGAGCAGAAAGAATTGGTCAACAGTGAGTAAAGAAGAGTGAGAGTAGCAGAGACAGAGAGAGAAGTTTCCACTGCCTAAATGACAAATGACCTACAGTTCTAATATGAGAGCTGGTGAGAGCTTCAGCTATTCATTCGCTGAAATCTCCCATCCTGGTTTTTGTAGAAAACTCCAAATGCTTGACAAAGCACAAAGTAATGTTTGTCTGCGTACTTGAAATCACTGAAAAAAAATGCTTGAATGCTGATGTGGTTATTTTCATCGCTGTGAAACCCATGAATTATGAATAAAAAGTGATGAAACCTAAAGTAACTGTCTGCTCCCCTGAGTCCAAATCTGTAAACGGCAAAATAATGTAAGGGGATTGTACGGGGGCGATGGGTGGACAAGTGTGTCTATTGTAGTACACATTTACACCTGAGCTGGTCACAGCTGGAAAAACACAGTGTTATCTCTTGAGTTTAATCCTTCGAACCAAGTGTCAAGTACTTCCATTTGACATAATTTTGCAGACACTCAATGCAACAACAATATTTTTTTTAAAGTGTGATTTATTCAGTTCTAGTTGCACATCCAGTGTGCAATGTGCTGAACTCACTGCTTGCTCTGCTTTCATAGAGCAGTAGCCTACCATGCTACCTGTTAGTAACTTCATTTTCAACACAGTTGTCTATTTTAGTAGAAATCTGTGTTAAGGCTGCCAGGGTGCTGATAAACATCTCCTACCAACCATCTGTTCGTATGTAGGAATACAAATAATGCAGCTACAAAGATCTGCCTTTTTGAAAGGATCCTAAATTTTTGCTTTTTATGTAATGTCTTTTGTGTTTATTTCAGTACTAGTTTTATCAGAATAACAAATCCGTCTCAGTGCATTAACTAGAGTAGTTTCAGTTTGCAGAAGTGGCAGGAGTGCTGATGTAGAAGCTAAGGACAGAATCAGTAGCAAAACACAATTTATCCACCTAAAAAGCCTACCTAATTATAAATCAATGTCAGGAAGTGTATATTATATTTAAAATATTTTCACAATGTGACAGAAAACTGCCTTTATGTGAGCAAAATATCACTCTCTCCAAAGCAACCAAACTCATTTGGCAAAAACACAACCTGACATTAAGGTAAAGCAGCACAAATATTCTAAATAGTGTATATTTAAACTGATTTGTACTATATTTTATTAGGCTACCATCATGATAAGAATAAAGGAGTGAAATAATAATCCCATGATGTGTTATGCACAGAAACACTGTTTTTCATAATTAATTTTCACGTGGTTCATTTTAAACTAATGATGTCATTTGTGCAAGACTAGATGTGCATGATATTGCAACTGTCCATTTGAAAAGCTTTATGGTGGCCTCTGTAAGTGACAGCTTACAAGTGGTTTAGACCCACCCTTCTAAAGGTATCCACTTCACAAGATAAGAGAAGGAGACTCTGGGAAGTTGTCCATAAGCTAAAGGGAGATCTGGAGGTACAGCTTACGATGCACGTGGTGCTAAGGAGGCTCTGGGAAACAGGGCCCAGACTTCTGTGGTCATGACTATGATATTTTGTTAAACCCAACCGTATCTTTAAAGAAAACAAAAACAAATCTAAGCTAAATAACTGCATGCGAAGGCAATTCTTGTTTTTGCATTTTGTGCTTTGATTTAATTAGTGTTCAAAAACTAATTTTCATATTCATGAGGCTGATGAAAAACATTAAAATAAAACTACAATTAAATTAAAGTAAAATTAAAAAACTGAAGTTACTTTAACAAGTAGATGAAAAAGGCCATGTCAGTTCATGTTACTTTACAGTGTGTATTTTTAACCAGTATGGCTCTACTGGTGGCAGTATTGGCCTGTCTGCTGGTCAGTCCAGCACTTTGGTCCAGACTGCCATTGGCCAGGAAATTTTGTACTAAAAGTAATTCTCCCAGAGGCATCATACTGACTTTGATGACTTTTCCGCTCATCCCACAGTTAGGTCAAAGTTCAGTTTGTTCAATATGTTGATTCCCATCTGCCAGATATACTTGTGTTAATAATCAAATGTTAGCCTGCTACAAAAAGATGGTGAACATAGCAAACATTAACCCTGTTTACCATCAGCATGTTACCTCAAAGCTCTGCTGTGACTCAGCGGCCTCACAGAGCAGCTAGCATCGCTGTGGACTCTTGGTCTTACTTATTTCAGTTTCTTCAAGTGTTCTGTTTTATTTTTATTTCTGTTTAAGTTTAATAACTCTGAATGCACATAGACAATTTATAAAATCCACATCACAAATTTTCAGGATGTTGAATACTTTCCTGGCCAATTATTTTGAAAGGCGAATGTTTAGATTCTGGTTGCAACTGCTGAATAGCTCTGAGAAGAAAAAAACTTGCATCCTTGACCATTCTTCTTTGAGTAAATAATTAGCAGTAGCGCGGAGGCCTGCTGGCAGTAATGCATTTCATGGAGTTTTGTTGTTGTCGAGGTACATTTTAACTGACAAGCATGTGGATTTTTACCAAAAGCTGAATAGGAAAAATGGCCCCACATTCCAGTGAAATGGAAATGCTGTTAAGAAAGAGAAATGTTTGATTCTCTGTATGCATTGAGTTATGACTCTAACAAAGTTACGCCAAACACAAACAAGCTTTCCTCACTAAAATGACAGCAATCATGTCTCATTGTTATTGTGATGCTGACACAGGCACATCCACCGCTGACAGACCCACTGCAGTCTTCTTAAATTCTTTAAGTCACTTCACATCGAATAAAATGTGATTTCATCTGAAGGCAGCCTAAACATAATTATCATTTCTATGGTTTAAAATGTCAGGCTGTCACTGTAGGTGTTGGTATTAATTTACATATTGATATTATTATTAACAACTAGAAGTCATGATTGTCTGACAGTGCCAATCAGTCTTGCAGAATGACAGTGGCACCCAGTTAGTGAGCAGAAATGTGTCATTCCCTGGTTATTTAAATGGGAAAACTCTGCAATCTGGCCAAAAACTTAACTATTTCACCTAAACAGTCCAGCAACCGCAGACACCCTATCTCCAATACTTTCAGAAAGTTATTTTTGGTAAGATTAGAGAGCGATTAAGCAACCCCTATATACAGAGCTATAGACAATCTGTGTCCATGTATTTTCTCTATTTCAGCAGAGCATTGCTTCAGGGATTAAAACAAGAAAAACAATCTGAGCTTGAAAAGTTGCCCAGGAGGAAAAGTATTGAAGTAAGTATTATATGCATTTAAAACCGGTCTGTGCATGAAATTGGGTATGGTGCCCGAGTAACTTTAAACTCTGTTGTTTGTTAGGAAAAAAAAAGTAACTGGCACAACAATTAGTCATGTATCAACCAACAACATAATATTTCAATTTCTGGAATGTGTTGTTGGTGTCAGAGTGCTGGATTTTCCTATAGGAATTATCATGGGCCCTGGTTTTTCTATTTCTAAAGCATCAAGAATTAGTTCAGCAGGGCAGATGAAGACAGAACAGCCAGATACAATCTCCTGGAGGTAGAGCAGCAGAGCATGTAGAAATGATTATTTCAGGAAGTAGATATTTTATATCTGCCTCTGTTTGGGGAATATTCAAAATAGTGTCAGAGTCAAATTGGTTGTACAATGTAACCTTATAAATTAGATTAACATACATGTAGTTACTATGCTGAATATGAATGAATCATTTCAGGAGGTGGGTGAGGTATAAAAGCATGGGTTTCGGGTGGGTGACACACTCTGAATCAAACCCTGAACAATAAATCACACAGACACACTGTGGGCAGAGTAGTAGCCTAAAGGCAGCTCTGTTGTTTTTCACTTGATAAGCAAGATTGAGATAAGATACAACTGTACAAGAGAAATGTACATACATATATATATATATATATATATATATACACACACAGGTATGAGGGAGGATGACGAGAATTATTAGTCACTGTGAAATTCGGTGAGGCATACTGAACCTTGCTTTCATTTTTCAACGTAAGAAACGGTTACAGTTACAGTGTTATAACACATTTTAAACAATCCCTTTCCATTTGGAAAACTCATTCCCCTCATAGCTGTAATACACGCTTTTGCAAAGATATGTTTTATTTCAAAGAGCTCATATGTGCCTTTATTTATTAAACCCCCTTGAAATGTCGCTGTGCCTCATCTAACAGCTCACTATAGTAGTTGGAGTATATAATTTACTTGCATACTGTTCTTAAATTCTGATGTATCCATAATTTACATGTGTACTGATATTATATACTACTTAAAGGAGATATATGTAAGTCCCTAGCATTCAGCAATGAGTATTACAGTCCAAATAGTGAACTGGAGCCATAAAATAGGTTGAATCTCTATTCAATACATAATCTATAGTTGAAGTGTGTTATTTCTCCCCACCCCCTCCTCCCAGACTTGCAACTCAGGCAGGCTGCCTCCAGGTCGCAGGTCACTGAACCTACAGAGTGCATGACAAGTTCAACATTGTACTTTGACAATGGCAAGTAACGATGAGTCCTGCGCTGAAAGTTCATCAGCTTTTTATTACTCTGGAGTTGGAGTTCATTGACTACCTGCTTTGCTGCCTGCCAGACTCCATTAACAAATTGCTCAATTTAACCGTTATAAACATTTACTCACTCTAGAAGATTATTGTCTCATAAACAGGTGCTTACTCATTCAGCGAACATTTGACATTAGTTTTATCTCTAATCAATGTGAAATAGACAAACAAAAACAGTTGTTCCACACCGGAATGGAAATTTAAAAAGGAGAACATAGTGCCTGTTGTGTTGTCGTCTTAGAAGCCAGTATTTAATTTAGCATGTTTCCTTAAAGTCCACGTCCAGTCATGTTTCAAACAAAATAAAATGGTCTGCGAGAAATAATAAATTATGTCCGATATTTTTCTTTTTTGCACAATAAGTTCACATACCAATGGCTTATACATAGCTTTACACCTTGCCTATATTTAGTATTCAAGGTTTCATGAATATACAAATAGCGGTTTGCTAGCTAATTATAGCAGCTAGCTCCATCTGGCTTCTCCCGTGGGCTGGGCATCGCTGCTAATAATATGTATAGTGCCCTTCCATCGATTAACAGGATTAGTTCCTTATCATATATCGAGCCTGACTGAATCTGTTTTTTTCAAACTGCCCTTGCTCACTGCTGTTTCAAAACAAGGAACGCTCAGACATAATTTTGCTCCTGATGTGTCTTGTAACACATGAAAAACACCACGTGGGCATGTTAACAAGGTTAAAAATGTGTTTTTCACTGGAAGGGGTCTTTAAGTATAAGGCTAGCAAATTTGAAATGGGCAAACTAAAACAGTTATGGCATGGAAATTTCAAAGAACAATATACTGGCTGTAGCATTGTTATTTCTATTTAACACGTTTCCTTTATGTTTGAAAACATATCATAGTCATTTTATGACTTAGTACAGTAAATATATTACATATTTCTTCTTTAAAGGTAGAATATGCATGACTTATGGGTTTCTGTCTGTAAAGACATCTTTCTATGTTGGCCCCTCTTCTCTGGCTCAACGAATGAGATGCAGCAGATTTTTTTTTTTTTTATCAAAGGACTTTTTCTTGTAATAGGGCATGTTTTACTATCTTATTTGTATTTCTAATTTTACTTCTAAGCTTTTTGGGTTACGACTCAACCTAAACCACAAACCCAAATTATTTGCATTTGATGACCCTGGGTTGAGACTCAACAATCAACCATCCTTCTCCAGAGTTTTCTGTAGCAGCTTTAAGTAAAGGATTTTAATACTTCTTCAACCACAGCAGCTGATATATAAACACTCAAATATGGTGCAAACTGTGACATCAAGATTTAATAAACCAAAATTCAGTATACATCAAACATGAGTCAATATTAGCTGTCTTTTGCTCCAGTGAATAGAACAACACAGAAAACCAGCAAGCTGAATAAAAAGCCTAATGATGTGCTACAAGTATGAAATTTGACTGAATGCTTCTTCAGTGGAGATTTTGTGCGAGCTATTCATCATTACTTTGCCTAGAATAATACACATAACAACTGCAGACAGACGCTGTGGTCTCTATGGATACACATAAATGATACATTATAAGATACAGATAAGCTAGCTGAAGAGGAATACAAAAAAAAGTACCGCTAACTGCGACAGTTTAGGTTTCATTATAAAGTAAAACAATGAGCAGATCACACCTTTTTGCTCAGAACACAATCACTCACAATGAAGGGCCCGACAATCCCACCCTCATTTAGAGAGCGATCAAAGCCTCTCTCTGAGTGAGCTGGCATATTGGTTCCTCAATGTTGTTTTCAATTTCACCAGTATGCAAATTTTCCCCCACATTTCCTTGGGAAGTAATGAGGAAAATAAGAAAGCTCTAACCCCAGATGAAAAGGAAATGGCTTTTGAAATGACACGCACGCACTATTTTGTGGTAGCGTACCCAAAAACAAACACTGCCAAAAAAATATTGCCTATAAACAAAACAAACTAAATATTGGAATATATTTTTGGTGGTCCACTTGTGCAACCATGATAAATTGCATACTCTATATCTGTAATATTTTATAAAGAAAACCTTCCAGTGAAAGTCCCTTAACAGCAGTCCTTGAGCATCATCATATATCCTTCACTGTAATAAAAATTAAAACAACAGATTATCCACAGGGATACAACAGAATCAGATATTTACACATACAGAGTGATAATTGACTGAGGTGTGAACAAAAAGGCTGCAGTTGTAAACAGACTTGGTAATATTCTATTTATTTTATTGATCTGATAATGTTTTATAAATGCAGAAAGCCTGGGGGTAAGCATGTCACTGTCTCATTTACTGATTAAAAATAGGTCAGTAGACAGTAATTTACTATCTTGGATCAAGCAAGCAGAGTCTAGACTTGTTAATTTATAACCTCTTAAATGGCAGAGCTGACTAGCGTCTTGATGACAGCGTGTGTTACATTACTTATGATGTAGCTGCACATCAAGAAAATAACATCAATGTGGCAGAAATTTACTCCAGTGTGAAGAGCATAAGGGTATAAAAAGACAGTTGATGGATTATGTTTAAGGATTGCATGCATATTGCAGCACATGATAGATTAAAGGCAAAAAGGCAAATTAGTTATGATCCTTTTTATCTTTAACAATGATTATGTGAATGCACAGAAATGCATTTGCCAGTATCTTAAAGGGATAATTTGGATTATTTGAGGTGGGGTTTCATGAGGTATTTATCCATAGTCAGTGTATTAGCTACAGTAGGTGCTCGTCACCGGGCCCACAGTTTAGAGACACAGGGGCAGCTAAGCTGCAATGCTAAGCAATGTATTGGTGTGGACAGGATCGGCAATCAAAGGGACTTTTAGCTACTTAAAAAAAAAAAAAGCCAAATTTACCTCTCTCCAAACCAACAATACTCCACAGGCAAAATCAATGATTCTACCTCACAGAACACAGGAGTTACTGGTTCCTGCTGCCTTGATCGGTTAGTTTATATTCATTTCGTTGCATGACCTCAATGTTTCAAAAGGTTAATTTGGATTCACTGAAGTCACACAAAAACAAAAATATTTGCCTGTGGAGTTTGGTTGGTATGGAGAGAGTAATATTTGGCTCATATAACAGTGGTTTCCTGTTAGAAGGGGCTATCTGACAAAGTGGTGAAAATAAATAAATTCTAAATATAGCATACATTTAACCTGGTATTTATTTGGACTTTTTTTAAGTGGCTAAAATACCTATTGTTGTTGACCATGTCCACAACAGTACATTGCTTAGCTTCGCTGCCTTTCCTAACTCCTAACTGTCATCTACTGTAGCTAATACCCCGACTCTCAATAAGTGCCTCACACAACCACACTCCAAGTGATCAAAACTATCCCTTTAAACCAATAACTCAGTATCACCCAGAAAGGATTAGGATCTCAGTAATGCATGGAGGCAGATCTTCTATTGCTTCACTTGAGTGTCAAAACATATTGATTTGTAATGTGAACCTGGCAGACAGTAAAAACCACAAGCCATGGTCTCAAAGAGGATTTACTTGTATTCCATAACAATCTATGAAGAGGGTCTCCCTTATTAACCTTTATTTACACTGAGGAGAGTTCCTCCTGAGCAGCCGCCGCCTGCTGCTGAATTATACAACCTCCTCTAAAACCTTTAGGCTGCCGTATCATTGTATCTGTGATTGTGCATACATATACATTTTTATAACTATGTGTATCTGCCCCTGCAGTTTTTTGTAAGCTGAATTGATGTGCTGTTCAGTGACTTATGTAAGATGAGATTTTGTAGGGAGAAAGTAAACCAGTAAGTCACAATGGAGCAATGCCAAGCAGTGCTATCTATGGCAAAGGTTTAGTTAGGGCTTTTACAGTGAGCCAAAAAAGAGAGACTTAAAGTGGGATTGTGAGAAACACGTTCTCTGGTTTGATGTGTACGGTTATTAGTAAGTGTGAGGGGTTAGAGCAGCCAGAAGGTAGACTGCAGATCTGCAGTAATCAATTATAGAAATACACAAATCCATTTTTATGGGTTATTGAGAGGAGAATGCCTTCTTGGAGACTGCTAAGGTGAAAAAAATATGATTGTGATTTAATTTGCTTTGATGCAATTGGCAGTAAAAAGCGTTGGATCCATAATAACACTGAGAGCACTGGTGTGTTCCATTCAATGAAACTGAACAAAGAGTGGAAAGGTAAACAGTCATTTAAATGGAAGTAAAACTGTAATTTCGATTTCTGAAGAAAATTCAATAGAGACGTTTATGTGGCTCTTTGCTTTCTCAGTGTCTGATACGGCTTCTGCTGAGTGGAAGCTTAGTTTGAAACCATCTAATAAGAATTAATCTCATTCTCTCCTTGTCACACCTGTCTCGCAAAGGCCCATCTGCTGCCTGGAGACTTGTTTAATTGTTTTGCTGAGCCTCTGTCACATGTATGTGTTTGTGTCCATGCTTACATGCGTGTGTGAATGTTGTTGACGTCTGCGCTCCACTCTGTGAAAACAGTAAATATAGGAGGATGGTCCAGGCGGCACAGAGAAAGTCAAGAATTACCTTACATAAACCTCCAGTAAACCCCTGAAATATACAGACACTTTTTGTGTGGATGAAAGGTGTTATAGATTAACTTACTGCACATTTATGTGGAGAAAACAGAGAATACTAATATTTTTTCAATTATTTTTAACATTTATCTCAGTCTGGCATCGTCCGACTTTGTGCAAGCAATGAGTCAGAAACTGAAAAACCAAACATTTCTGTTTTTTTCCCTCCCATTTTTAGACTATTTGCCATCAATCCTATCAGTTATGAAAACATTTTACTCACCATTTTCATTGTCAAGATAAGGAGACAAGAGAATTCTGCTTGACAGAGCTTTATAACGCAATCTGTTATACCCTAACATGAGTGATCATGCTCCATTGGGCCTGGCCCCTGCTGATAGAAATGCCCTGGTGCTTCTTCTCGAGTCTATTCGGGGGTGATGTCTCCGAAGAGGTGTTAAATGAAGATATGTTGGTGGTGTGGGCCTCTTCTGGCCATCTTGAATGTCACTTCGGCTCACCAGACAGATCAGCAGATGACTGAATCTATTGATCAGTAATTGATAGTGAAAATCAAAATGCCTCTTCTCATCATGAGAGCATGACTGACCTAATTTTGTTTGCATTTCAGAATTTCATGCTGTAATATTATTGATGATTTTGTCTCTGTCAAAACTGCCTACTCTCTAGTTACACAATGTGTTGTGATGTATCCATGCTGAGCTGTTTACTTCCTGTTTACTTCATCCTTAAGTTAGTTACTTTACTTTTCACAGTTAGCTTGGCACATATAACAGTATTTATCATTGTTCTATCATTCTCTCTTTCCACTGCTTCAACAATCACCAACTCTGGTTTAGTCAAAATAAACCCTAAATTCAACATGTTAGATGTGAAAAGGTTGTGCCTGTACCAGTGGTGTAACAAGTCAGGGTCGGGCCACAGACCATTGTGATACAGAAGAGGAGACAGCATGGCCAAGATAAACAGTAGCTAACTAATTTGATAAAGATTAGCTACCTAGTTAACCTTTTGATAATATTAGTTATCAGACGTAAACAGCCAGGTAACAATGGTACTGACAAATCACTTAAGGATCAGGGCCCATCCACATAAACATCCACATCAAGCTCATATATGTGGGCCCTGGTCATTCGCAGGACTGGGATTTTTGGATTCAGTGTTTGCATTATCTTATGTTGCAGTTCAAGGGCAACATGACCCAAAAGACGCTGTGCTGATGCTACTCACGACTTGTAGGTGTGCTGCTGGCGGCAGGTGGGTGCACTCTGATAGGTTTTTAAGGCTCAGAGATGGTGGGCGAACACCTCTTAAGCATTCTAGTAATGGCACTTTATAATGTGGTTGTCCTTTCTTTTTCTCTGCTGTCTCTATGGCCTGTACCAGGTAGTGTATAAATCTGTTATCTACTGATATATTAAAAGTGAAGGATGTGTCCAGATCTAGTCATTGCAGGGATAGAGATGCATAGTGTGGATTATTTGTGAACTTGTTCCAAGATTATATTTTCCCCTCTGGTGAGTATCAGGGTATTAAATCTGGGATAAGACTGATGAGCAAATAGTTTCTCTTGTTTGTTATTGCTTACGGGAACAAAGGCTGTGGTTAAACTGTAAATTTTATATGAGCGTTTCAGTTGATGATTCCTATGTCCCACCCCTTTTCTCTCTGTGCTCCTTTGACAGCCTACTCTTCAGCTGTCCTATCTAATAAAGGTAAGAAAATTAACTACCACCATAGGCCATTTACCAACCTACACATAATGACTAATAAATACATAGTAAGCCCAGCTGTCAGGCCTGTTGTTGATGAGATGCGTGAATCCATCAAAGATGTTAGAGTGTGTCACTGTTTTCAGTGTTTACATTATATTATTGCATAAGATGAGATGACATGCAGTAGGTGTATAACTTCTATGACACTGTTTGTTTGAGGCCCTCATCCCATGAAATGTAGCATGCAGTCTACAAGCCACATTTTTATTCCACAAAACCAGTGTAGCACCCCAGCACTCCACAGTATTTTAGACCTAAGTGATTTAAGGGACCTTAAACTTGAATGATGAGGTGTTTGGGTTCGTTAGATTCTGGTAGCTACCACAAAGGTTTACCTATATTGGGTGAAACGCAAACTTCCCTGATTATGAGCAAAACTGTTACACTTATCACGATTCACCTCTATATTTAAATTACTGGACCCAGACAACTTTTTTGAAATAAAAAAAGACATATTTAACTTAAGTTTACTTTTATAAAAAATACAAAATAGTCCTTTAATTTAAACAAAAACACAAATTAGACTCTTTAAAAATATACAAATGTATCCAATCGAAAACACCAGTAAACCAAATTACCTCGACCCAAATTAAAGTAATCCTTCAATTACTGAAAATGACTCAATACTTTACGGCCTTCTACCCAAATTATACCACAAAACTGCAGTATTACCCCAGACTAAGGCTTACTTGTTACTGCTGTTTACTACTATTCACTAGAACAGTTAGCTTCCGATCAGGTGCAGAGATTCACCCTTGTTAACAAACATGGGCCCACACACACTGAAACAAAATAAAAAAGGTCGCAGGCCTGTGTGTCGTCCTTGCTGAAGTGCATTGAATCTTTGTTCACAGAAGGAAAAGTAATAAGAAATCTCACCCACAGATTGGCGTTCAGGTCCGGTGGAGAACGTTGGAAGTCCGAAAGATGGAAAACAGGAAGCAACGGTGAAGAAATCCGCGTCGGGAGTCCAGGCGCAGTCCTCCGGAAACATCAAGCTGTCCCTGTCGGTCAGCCGCGTCGTCCTCCGCTCCCGCGCTTCCCGAACATAGCGTCCTCCCTTGGCGGGCGTCTTCCCGGTGTTAGTTGAGGTGCACCAGTACAAACGGTCACCTTAACTTACAGCACTTTAGCAGGGAATGTGCCGAACAGTCCACAGCTACATCTGCTTCTTACTTAATCTTTGACTGGCTATTTACAACAGCAAAACTCCGTATTTCCACTGTTGTTTCTCCCTCTTGTGCCTCTCTTCGCTTTTCTGCTTCGTCCTTCGCGTTGTTCTCTTTGACCCCGCCCTCTACCTGTGACCAATTACCGCAGGTGATCCTGACTGACAACTACAGGACCCAATGAAACACTGAAATGACGCAGTCGAAATTAAAGCCATGCTATGCAGGTTTTGACCTAATTCAGTTTATGCTTCTGTTTATCTTCAGTGTCATTTATGACAGTTTATCTGAACAGCTTATTTTAACCATTTACTCAACTATTACACAATACTTTATTTATAACTAAATCAATTAAATAACTAGGTTAACCATTTATTTTTCTTTATAAACCAAATTTACTTTCAGTTTAAACACCTTATTGTATTATTTTTGTCCGACTTTATTAGGAATTAATTTGTTTTTCACTTATATTTCCACCAGGCTACACCAGCATACTGTCCAGCATCTTGTTCACCTACATCTAACTGCCCTCCTGAAAAGAGAAATTATCTTCAGGAATTCTGTGAAAACAGGGTCTAGTCAGGCCATTTATGGCCAGAAATGCACAGGCCAGAGGTTTCGGTTTCTGACAGTGTTCCCTCCAGGCTCTATCTGTGCTCTGAGTGAACTAGGCTTGCCTTGTCCGTTTTTTTTTTTTGTTTTTTTTTTGTATGGGGCCTTGGCAGGAGAAAGCTGATGGGAAAAAATATTGTTCTGTTGCTAATGCACACTATACATATTGTGATGTACTGTAAGTACATTGTGTTGCAGCTTAAGCTACACCTGTTCAGGACAAGATACAGTTAGAGAGGGCTATACCAGCCACAGAAATTACTTATTGCCATCTTCCTCCGAATCTTGCATATTCTGACCTCTCCAACATCTGGCAGAAGGCTGAGTGCTATCAAGATGAGGACCTCTTTCATCACAGCACCTACACACTAAGACAGAATGACTGTTATTTTGAAAACTGGCACTTTTTGCACTTTTCTAAGTGCTGCAGTACCAGTCTGGCTTTCCCCCAGTGATTTGTGTATTTATTGCTGTATTTTGTAACACAACTTTGTATGAGGTGGTTTATTTATTTATTTATGTATTTGGTTCACTCTATTGCAAATCCCTGAAGAAAACTGCATTTTCTTTGTGATAACCTGAAAATGAATTTTTCTTTGTAATTCCTTCCACTGTCTGTGCTTATTTAAGATTAACTGTAAAATAATAACTACACAGATTAACAGATTAATAACAGATTTAGATTCACTGATGACACACAATGATACAAACAAACTAACAAACAAGGCAACGGTAGACCACCAGCTCACATGTTCTGCTGGGTAGAATTACTGATTTCATCTGTGGAGCTCATATAACAGCAGTTCATACAACAGTTGTCTGTCTGACAGCAAAGAAAAGCAGTAAAAATATTCTAAATAAAGCGTACACTTAACCTGATGTTGATTGTTTTAGAGTGAATTTTTCTATTTTGTTAAAATACCTTTTGTTGCTGACCACAGCAGGTCATTGCTAAGACCGCCTCCTCATGCCTCTCTCTGCTTCTCCTAACTACTAGTGTACCAACCCGTACCTACTTTAGCTAGTACACTTGATATTACCACCCTATATCAAATAATTGAAACTATCCATTTAATACTATAGCAATCATTAAGACTAGTTGTATTTATTTGTTTTACCCTCAGACATGGGTTTCCAGATTTGATGGCAGTTGCGCATATTCATCCATCATCCTGACCATCAGAGTAATTGAGTTTCAGACCACAATGTCTACCACACATTAACCTAAGTAAGAATACATATCTCACTTTCTTAGATTAAAAAGTAAAAAAGTAAACAGTTAAAAGTTTTGTCTACATTTTAATGCATGTTGAGCATCTACACAGCCCTGTTAAAGGGCCAGGGGTACTTTCATCTGACATAGAGCGTGTATATTTTATAAACTTTGATTCTATAATTATTCACTGATATGACCTGTCTAAACTTACCAGTATTTATTACAGTGAGAAGATTATTCAGTTCCTAAGAGCCTTTCGTTATTTGAAACATTCATTAAAACTGCTTGCATACATAAACATATTGCTGCCTTAAATAATGCAATCCATCATGTCGAACAGCACGTGCATCGCAGTTTTTCTAATATGACTATCATGCAGCTAATTATTGTGTTTAATGGGGACTATAATCACTTTTTCCATTACTGCACACTGTTACTTCTGCTGGCAGCGAGGAGGCAAAAACAAAATTTAAAGCCGAACAGAAAATCGATACGTGCAATGATCTTTTCGCATTTAATTCTAACAGAATGGGATTTCCTCTTTTGTGATTGTGAATTTTTATATAAATTAAATGAGAAATTAAATGCTATAAAAGCATCTGGTTGCTGTGGGAGTTGAGGGGGCGGATGCTGGGCTTTTCATATGTATTTGTTTTCACACTGTTTGCAAGTTTTTTAAAATCAGACAAAAAAAAAGGCATCTGTGCATGCTATCACAATTGTGCATGGCCATCTTTTAAGTGGTGAGTGAAAGTGTACGAAGCTTCAGCTCTTTGGGCCTATCCTCTCCCTCCATACCCAGGTAGCAGCATGTTTCCTCAGGCACCCAAAGCTGTGGAGCTCACCGTACACAAGGTGATAAGCAGTATCTGTGCTGCAGCCAAACCTGCCTGAGCCTTACTGGAGCTGAAACTGAAATGTGAACACCTTCCTCTCCCCTCCTTTCTATCCCACTGCCCCCCCTTATAACATAATTATATCTGCTCTTTCTTCCTCTTTGCCCACACCTTTCCACACATTTGTTTCAGATTAAAACAGAGAGAATTTCAGCTCGCTCTGCAGACGAGTCTGGCTGGAGATGTGACAATCTGCGGTCTGAACATCCTTTTTGTCATGTTCATGCTATGGTGCTGAAATCACGCTGGGTTTCTGTCCAAATTATGCCTCGCTTGTGTGGCTTGCAGTGCTTCCACATTATAGAACTTCTCATTCATAGGGACAATGGTTATACTTGAGATACATACAAGTATACAATCCAAATGGAGAAACACCACTGCTAAGTGAAATTTAAGCTGATCTTCTCCCAGTAAGTAGTATTCTCTACATTGTAAGAAAGTAGTGTCTGCATGGAATTTAAAAATTTTGAGGAATGCTAAGCAAATGTGAATATAACAGTATTGCAAATGTATCATGTGGTTTTCTATCAATGGAAAAAGTGAAATAAAATAAAATAAAACATCTACTCACTGCTTCTCCATAGCTCTCCATTCAACATATTTCCACCCACTTTTGAGGCTGCTACCACTCTCTAATATGAATGAGGTCAACCTAGCGAGGCAGCGGCGATTCCAACACAGGTCCAAAAACTTGAACCTGGCCAAAGTTTTGCTGGACTGCAACATGATATCATAACTTTTTACCACCAGACAGATTTTGAATATTTTAATATTTATATGTGCAATGATGAATTAAAAAATACAATGCTGCTGGTATCTGACTTTTCCTAAAATGATTGTATTTTCATTTCAAATGTTCCTTTTATATAAATTAGACAAAAGGCAAAGAAAATGCGATCATTCCCTATTTCAGCCTGTGAGGTTGGATTGACCACACAGAAATTATACTGTGCTGTTTGCGCAGTGCACTTGTACATGCCTCTTGATTGCTTAGCAACAGTTGTTGCCACGTCAAATTTGAATGAAATCTCTGATGATTATTACCCTGCAGAAAAAGATTGCCGTGAATATATGCAATTATTACAGTTTACTATAATGGATAACATGCATATTGATAAATACAAGGGCAAGGTGTAGGTACACATTACGTTTAAGATATCAATTAAAACCATGATACCTGCATTAAATTGTTTTTGTATTCAGATCTACAGAAAAATGATATGATTTGTTTTGCTCAAAGCTAATCACAGCCAATGAGTTTGCAGTTCAGCATAATGAAAGAAAAGGTACAGAATGAAGTATTCTAGAAATACATTACAGAACATTTACATTTTGTTTGTTATTTCACATTTGAAAAAAAATATCCTAACAGAGTAAATGCATCAGTCTTTTAATTGAGTATTTATCATTATATATTATACAGTTTTGAATTCAAATGGTCAAAATGACCACTTATGACAGTTCTAGTGGTTATGAAATGATGACACTTCGAGTGTTAACTAATCAAGTAAGAACACAATCCTATTTGAAATGTAATTGATGTATTTCTAAACCATTGTGCAGTGTTTTAAGCCTTCAAACCTGTGGATCTACTACTTTATATGGATATTCTGCATCATAATTCATGTCTGACTGGTACCTAAAGCAACATACCCCCATCGACACAGCCACTTGCATTGTTTTAATGCAGCTTTCAGTCAGATTGCCCGTTAAGAGGAGTTTGCTCAAATTATAGAATCACAGGGCTTTCTTTTTTCTTTTTTAACTACACATCTTCTGGTGCTGTAAATGCTCACAGTCACAATATATTCATACCCCAGGCCTAACAGGACTTCTTGTCCTTCATTTTTGTGAAATTGTTCAAAAATTTGCAGTGCGACCCATCCAGGGTGTATCCTGCCTCTCGCTCAACGTCAGCTGCATGGACTCCAGCCCCCCTCAGCCCTGCAAAGGATAAGCAGTCATAGATAATGGATGGTTTTGATATTATTCTCAGCGTAATGTTGGCCTACAGAAAATTAATTAACTGTATTAATCAATATACATTTTATTAAAAGCTGTGCTGGAAACCCATGCATTATCTAAACCCTATAGCCTCAATAAATGACTGATTTATTCATTTGCTGTTTTATTGCAATTTTATGAGCTCTAATCCTTTCTTTAGCAATGCAATACTAATAACTGTAAGTTAATTAACAATAGCATATGTATATAAATAATATAAGATGAATAATAACTGATTAAATAATTACTTCTTAAGACCATCACAGTAGTGTTCTCTTATTTCTTTTTTATTATAATATACAGCTTTTAGAGGGGATACTTGATGACTTGCAGGGTGATGGAAAAAAAAAAATGTAAGAAAAATAAATTGTAAAAACACACACACAAAATTTACACTTGCAAGATTAAAGCTCCCCTGCCCAGTTTTTATTGACAGAGCTCTTCATTAGTTTAATGTTATCGTATTACATCATATTTACAATTCTCAAATCAGTGCATGAAATGTGGCCACTGTCCTCATTTTTCTGATTTATCCACCAGATCTGCCCACAGTGTCAAGATGTCAGACTCGCACTCTGATTATAGATTGCCCTTTTGTAACATGCTTGAATAAACCTTGTCTCCTTGTCTTCTCTTCCTTTTCGTGTAGTCGCGATGCCACTTTTTTGTGCTTGTTCATGGACAGCTTGGAGGGCGCTTTTGCTGTGAATGAATATGGTGGACCATTAAAAGGTTACAGTCATCAATTATGGTTAAGAGAAGGATGGTACATGGGAGGATGGAGTCTGAAATTCTGTTTTAAAGGGAAAGACTGTACAGCAGATGTCGAGGATTTAGGTCACCCCAGATTAAGATAAATGGTTGCCTCAGAGAGCCGAATCAGTTTCTCAGTTCCAGCTAGGATGCCATTACAAGTTCTGAGCGCACACACACACACAAACACACACACACACACAGGGTGTGTTGTCAACAAACATGTTTTGCCATCATCATGTTGAGATTAATCTCTTAATTTTGTCTAGTCGTTTAAAAAACAACAACAACAGTCGGGCGTTTCTTTACGTCTGTCTCTGCAAAGGTTGCTGAAATGTCTTAGCGACTTGAAGGAATTAGAGTTAGATGTTTCCATATTTAACCCATGCTCCATTTCCTGCATAATCAGTATTTTACTGTACTGATTAACAAGTAATCACTTAATCATGTATTACTAATAAGCCTCTTAGTTTACTGTCATGTGTACGATGGTGCATGAGTCTTTGGGGAGATGTCAGAGGCAAATTTCCAAAGGTTTTCAAGGCTATGCCGTACAGTTACAGAACTGACCCTCTGGAAACCAAAGGACTGTCAACAAGGCCCTCCGAGGCCCATTAAAAGCATGCAAACATGGATCACTCTCTATGGTATTTTTGCTGGAGCACAGCGGATGAAGGTCAGCGGATCAAAGGCTTTTGGCTGACATTCCTTGGTGCCTGATGAGCCCTCTTGGGTTTCATTGATTAGCCAATGAGAGGCTGGGGCAACGACATTGAACAGATAAAAACAAAGTGACTTGTCTTGCCTCAGATGTAGAAAAGTTATTTTCCCTTCGGTTGTCCCACGAGACACAAACGATCTTGGATTCTCTTCAGCAACAAGACACTTAATCTGACTTTGAGTACTGTCAGTGATCCTCACATCCTTAAATGTGGTGACAAGTCCTCTGACACACACTCACACACACCATACTGCACATACATAGGCCCGCTGCATGTAAGTGTACACACAGAAATTTCCTTAACGTCCTCAGCTTCAAAATATTGTGAGCCAGATTTTCAAAATAGTGCTAAAACTGGCAGATGTGATTACAAAAAACATCCTCTACTGGCTGAATGCGTGCCTTTTGAAGTTCTACACTATATCACTTAAACTGCTCTCTGAGGCACCCAAATAGAATGTGTTTGATTGAATAGGGACAAATATGACCCCTTTCATAATCCCACAAGTGTTTTTAATTAAGTCATTAATTAGGGAGATATACTCCAGAGGTACAGCTGGGAGTGGTTTTCTGATAATTGTGGTTGAAATTAGTGAGGTTTTGTGTGTGTGTGTGTGACAGGGGAAGTGAGAACATTCAAGTGTAGCTTTGGTGTATTACTTAATGGCAAACTGCACAGTTCCTTCTTTGGAGCAGAGGGCATTGGCTACCTCTACTGACAGTATGTTGTAAAGACCTCAGCAAATCAAGTACAGTGATCGGCTGCATATGGGTCCAAAAAATTTGGTCAGAATCATTTCTGTACAAACGATGTTTGAATTATTAGCTGGTAACACTTATCATAATAACCAACATTAATTAAAAATGTTAATTAAACTTTAGTTAAAAGTTATTTTACAGTTGACAATTTTTCAAATATTTTTTATACATACTTTACAAACCTTTTATTAAACAATGATTAAGTTTTCATATGTGCTACACACTATTTATTAACTATTTAGTATCATAAACATCAGTTGCAACTTAACAGTAACCATCCAGATAATGTTTATAGACAACACATTTTCCCTCCTAACCTGTCAATATATGGCAGCTTATTCAGTGGCCCTATTGAAAGTTTAGCAGTTTACCATTTTGTTAATTTGTTAATTATTATATAGTATTACCAGAGTTTTATAACAGTTTTTTTTTTTTTTTTTTTTTTTTTTTTTAACTCCTATACAGGAATGTAGTCAAGTGTTCTCCCCAGTAACAGGGACGATGTGTGCACATTTACACACAAAGCACAGCAGCACAACTGATTCTTTTCCGGTTGAGTTTCCTCAGTTCTGTCAAGATAGAACAGGTTCAGTTTCCTACAGTTCTTAGTTTTGCTGTTTAATTGTACCATGATTGGTGAAGTGATGTTACTGCACAAAATTAAACCAAAAGCAGCCTCTCTCATTATTAATAAATCTCTCATACATCAATACAACACACAATAAAGAAATCACCTGGAAAGCTTGTGCTGCTTGACACCATTAAACAAGTAATATAGCCAACAGGGTCTCTAAATAGTATGTTTCAGTGATGGATGATTTTTATGTAAATGCAGATGTGGATGAGCTCAGAACACATTAGTGTATCAATAGCACTTAGACTCCTGGTGATTTATAATTTCTGGCTGTTGTTAGTAAAAAAGGTTACCTAAATCTTTTTAGGGGTTTCACTTGTCTTGTGCTTCACATTTCAGAGCCCACCACCAACTGAAGCAGAATGATAGACTGTGTATAGAATATAAAGAAAAAGAAAAAATCTGTTCCAATAATCATCATATTATAGTGATCAATTTGACTCAGATGCACGTGATGACCATAAGGAGCTTCCGCTGAATTGAAAAGTCAGCTGCAGAAAGGCAGACTGTAAATATGCATCTTAACACATTCAGCTATATTGGAAGAGAGGACCCATTACTGATATGTGGTGACAGAGTGTGTTTTATTCCATGGCTGAGTGTGTTTAGATAAATAGCAATCCAAGACAAATCCCTAGGTAAACACGAAGCTTAATGTTTTTGGTGCCTGTAATTCCAGTAAGGTATGTTTGCCCGAAAATTGTTAAACAACAAAGAAAACAAACCTTGTTAAACTTGTCAGCATGGTTTCAAGACTTTCCAAATCTAGGAGAAAGTGCCTGTGTTGTGTTTTTTACCACAGGACAGAAAGACAGTATATGGGACGTGAGAAGTGAGAAGGCAGGGAAGACCTGTGAAAGTGTGGAGAGGAAGAATGAGTGGAAACATTGCATTGTTGCAATGCGGCATGTTAATGACTGCGTGTTCCCAGGACTGCTGGCTTCTGCACTGAAACATGAAAATAAGCACTGGCTTTGACATCTGGGAATCACTGTTCTCAGAATGTATAATCCTCAAGTGAGATTACCATCAAGGAATGGATGCAAAACATTTTCATTGTGTGTGCATGCACACAATGCATTTTGTGGCCATGTTCACATCAACACTGGTCAAAATGAGGCCCTTGGGCATTGTTTGAGATACATAATGAGGATGAAGCTTGTGCATCACCAGAGACTGAAGCCTGTCCTCAAAGTTTCCCATGCCTTTTTAACTGGTTTATGCATATTTTAAGATGTAAAGATAAAATCTCTGAAATTCTTCGACACATTTAGTCGCTATACAAAAAGTGAGAAGCAGGATTCGTTTACAAAAAAGAAGAGACTTACTTCGAATCATGAGTAAACTGATGTTTAACAAATGGCTCCAAGTTTTCCCAGGGATTGTAAAATCCATGCCCAATTGGGGAGGGAGGCTATTTAATGTATTCTTATTTGCCAATTTGATATTTCAGTGTCAACTTCATCATCTCATATTGGATTTTACTCACATTATTTTTGAATCCTCAAAACCAGATGGTGAGCGTGTTTAGATTATGACTGTAATTCATCTAAATACAATACTCCCACAGTATTTAAAGGATGTGAGGAGGGGTGGACAGACTGGGGAAAAAAGTACAGCAGACACAATTTTAAATTGCCTACAACCACAGAAGAAGTGTAACAGTAATTTTCATACATCTTATAAAAAAAACATCCTTTGGGATTAAAACTTTGTTATGGACTAGTTTTTATTTAATTGGGTGGGTAAAAAAAATGTCAGATGTAGACATTTTGAGATACTTGTACTATTTGGATCATTTTTACCTATTAAAAATTTGGCTATATTCCAAAAAATGTCCCCTGGCTTGCTTGACATGCAATGAGAGATAACTGATGAGCATCATAACCAAATGTAATTTCATTTAATTGCATCTAGGATGAACCTTTTTCTCTGCTCAAATTATTATTAAGTCATGGCTCTGTGATAGAGGACACATAGGATGCAATATAATAGCCTTATAAGGGCAATACAGTGTTTTGCACCTAGTTGAGTAATTGTGTTGCGTCATGTACGTTATGCTCAATTGTTGTACTTGACCTTGTACAACATACCTTGGGCCGGGGTCACCTGGACCGTTTGACCCCCTCTGACAGCAGGCCTGTCTATCTATCAATTTTACCTTTAAGCTCCGCTTTGGGCAATTTATATAAAAATGTATATACAAGTGCCTGCAGTTCGAGGGCAACTCAAACCCAGCACCCAGTTATGATAATTCTGCTAACAATGTACTTGAGTTTGACTAATGCATTACTGACATTGTCCAGCCAGCCAAGAAATATTTTTGGACAGAGTTTGGATAGGACCCACAGACTGAGCTGGCAAGATAAAATCTAATAAAAAGATAAGAACATAAGCCACTAAAAAGTTAGTCTTTCAGTTGTATTACACAGATACCATTTAAGAGAAATAGGCATGTATATGTCAGTAGTTTCAGTCTGCAATACAGGAGTAGAAAAGGTGAATCCATGTGCAATATCAAATATAACACAGAGACAGAAAAATTTAAAAAGTATTAAATGATGTGGTCAAATATATATGACAAATGTATATATTCTTTACAGGGTGTTGAAGTGTTAAATTACATATTCCCACCAAAATGATGAGTCTTCACTCTGCTGACACATTGGGAGTAACTCCTCACACTGTAAAAGCACAGATTTTCAGTCAAGCTGATGGTTGTTGAGAGTTGATGGTTGTTGAAACCTAACTGCTAACTTGTAGTGCAAGTGAAAATAATAATGGCAGGAAGGTGGAGGGAGCCGAGAAGGACGTGGAGAATAATCAGCCTATCTCACATAATCTCAGTTTGTAGCACAAACTTCAATATGGCATGAGGGTCAATTTAATGAGCAGAAACACTAAGTCGCTGCTTGCCAGCTGCCTCCTTAAGACTATCATAGCTGTTCCTGCCACATTTGGATGGCAGAGGTGGAAGAAATTGATTTCTCCCTCACTATTACTGTCCATGGAAACGAGGAACTGCCAAGCTGGTAATGTCTCCTTGTGTGCATTGAAACTTTTGTCATCGGTCAACCTCAGGAGGGCCAGAGCTGCCACACGTCTCTCCAGTGTTCTGTGCCCCTGGCAATCAACACTGACAACACTGTGACAAAGGTTAGTTTCTCAAAATAGATGGTTGTGATGCAAATACACACACTATCTCTCACATTTTCCCCTCAAATGACCATACAATAATTATATCACTTTATGTATTCATGTGAAAATGTAAGATCCAATAATTTATATCTGGCAAAAATGGTGATAAATAAGTCTTTTTGATTATACATTAATGTGATAGAAAGAGCCCACAAACTAAATGAATGAAATCTTCTAAAAGTCCTTTAAACACATTCATATTTATGTTTCCGGCGGACACAAAGAGCTGTGAAGATTAATCAGATTAAACTGGTAATGAATTACAAAGAGGAGGGTTTGTTCAAAATTTTAAGAGAATGTGCTGAGATGGAAAGGGAGATTGGGAACACTAGAAAGGCATCTATCACCATAGTAAAGGTTTTTCTGTTCTTTTTCAAACAATGACATTTCTTCATTTAATTCTATTTCTCTCTCCTTTCACCGCAGTTGGAAAGTAAGCTTCATAACTGTCATTAAAATGCCAGTAACATTACAAGAAATCCACAAGCCAAAATCTAAGAGTAATGATTGTTTTCTTGCTAGTCGGGCCGCAACTAACGATTATTTTCATGACTGATTAAGTTTTTTCGTCAACAAATGTTAAAACAATGTTGAGCACTGTTCCCCAAAGCCCAAGGTGATGTTTTCAAATGTCTTATTTTGTCAGTAACATAGACAGTAAAATAAGTGGACAAAACTTCTGACTCCACTGGTTGCAAAAAGAAGTCCAGTTGTATGGAGTCTTATGAGAAATTGACCCAATGTCTCACTCGATTTATTACCACATTAAATAGTTTCCTAATAGGTTTATGGTCTCAATCACTAGTTTCAAGTCTTCTTTTATGCAACATGATGTTCATTTAGTAAATTATGGTCTCATTTAGATGATAAAGCGGGGTATGCTCTAGGGTGGGGCAACAGTGTGACTGATAAGTGAGTGCAACACACAAAGTCACAAAAGTCAAATCAAACTGTCAGTTGATCAGAATAGGTTAATTGGTCAATCTAAATTGTCCATAGGTGTGAATGTGAGTGTGAATGTGAGTGTGAATGGTTTTCTGTCTTTATGTATCAGCCCTGTGATGAACTGGCAACTTGTCCAGGGTGTACCCCACCTCTCACCCAACGTCAGCTGGGATAGGCTCCAGCCACCCGCAACCCTTCAAGGATAAGCAGTTATAGACAATGAATGAATGAATGAGTTGATCAGATATGGCTCAAGATTGTATTACTACATTACCTGTTAATGTTTTCATGATTTGTTGTACATCCATGGGAAGATTGGGACCAAGTGGCCGCCATGGCATTTAAGATTTCCAATGGAGCCTCCAAAGGATCAGATCAAAATGTAAAACTAGGCCATGTTGATCAAATATGGATCGAGATTCTGTTGCTACATTGCCTATTTCTAAATTAAAATGTTTTCAGAAACACAGTTCATTGAAATTTTAGTTGTAGTACAAGAAATATCAAAGCAAGCAGCCTGTGATCATTTCCTGCTGACCAGACAAGCCAGAATAAGTTGCAGTACATCACCAAACAGCTCTATGCTTTTGTCTGTCCTGCACATGCTGTGTTTGCAAGATGGCGACCCCCATAATTCTAAAAACAAGCTTCAAACGATAGTCAACAAACCAGTGTGTGGTGTTACAGTGGCTCTGTCCATTATTCTACAGTCTTTAGTCTACAACTCAAAGATATTCCGTTTACTGAGAAAATATTAACAATTGTAAAGCTGAAGCAGAGAATTTGGAGATTTCCCCCCAATAAATCCAAATAGGTATCCAAATAGTAGGTAATTCATTTAATAGTTGACAGCTAATTGAACTGAATAATTGTTGCAGCTCTACTTGCTACAATAGCAGTCGTAATGCCTGCGTTTTACTAGTCAGTTATGTTAAGGACTGCAAACACTACTGCAGTGGTTCTTGGGACATAAAGAATAAATTACCTACAGAACAGGGACTTTTTGGGTGGCAGAATGAATCTACATCAGCTCGTTACAGTTCCTGCAAAGCTGTCTGCAGTTAAAGACCAAAAAACACAATAATTACCTATACTTTGTATTCACAGAGGTTTTGTTTATTAATTAATTCTGCTGCTGGTTATTTTTTTTAGCTTCACTCCCCCTCACATTTCGCAGACTAAAGTACTCTCAGTGACCACAGACCTCAATTGATTTGCAGGTCACATGCTGGAGGACAGTAGACGAGGAGACGAGGAGGCATACAGTAATTAGCAAATTGGAAAGAACCTTCTATGTATTCTTGTGTCCTGACACACCTGAGAGACCCTGGCTGACTGGTTACTTGAGTGCTTCTAATTAGCTGATAGTTTCTAGCTGACATAAGTGACCAGGCTTTATATTTGCTGCTCAGCCAAGCTTACCCAACAGCACTGATGATAATTGTTTAGATTGGAATGTCTAGTCTTTTCTAACTTTGAGCAATTATTCATGTGTAAAGTGTATCTGTAGACTTTTTTTTATATGTGACATCTTTGTTGAGGTTTTGAAATAAATTAAAGAAAACTGTTGACAATCTAGTTCTGTGTAAAACAAAAGAAAGAAAACGGATGGTTGGATGTATTGGGATACTTGGCCAACTTTGAAATTCTGGTTTTTAATCTAGTGGATCCCTTTCAGATTCCTGTTGCCTTCTTATATTTCTATATTTATTCTTTTAGATGCTATATAGGTTTTCTGACAACGATTTACTTGCCGCCTTGATCTTTTGCTCATATGTGCTCCAGGAGTCTCCTTCTTGCATCCCCATTTTTTCTTTTTACTTGAACCAAAACCTTGGCCTTCCTCTCCAATGTATGTTTTATTTCAAGGGAGGCATGGGATGTAATAAATTACCCCACTTCTTCTCAATGTCGGTTTTGTCCTTGGGGTAAGTAGCTGTTTCATTCTTTTTTATTTTGGGCCTCATACGTTCAGTCTAATCTTCTTTTGACATTATGACATTTTGCACAAGGACAAGGTCAATGAGGATGCAGTTTTATTGAGTATTTAGTGTTGCTCAGATCGTTCAAATGAGGAACTTATATCTCATGAAGTGAAGACAAAGTAGAAGAAGTATTTGTCATATTTTACAGAAAGGAAGAGTCAGAGTTATGTAAGGGGATTAGGGATTTTATGTTGACTTTCAAAAACATTTTGGCTTAAAGTATGCCTGTGCGATCAAAACATTTTTTTTTCAAATTCTAGTGCAAATCAGAGCATCTGTTGAGTTGCTCTCAGCTCATTCATTGTGTTGCAGCAGGTCCGTACAGTTTGGGGTTGGTCTATGATGTCTGCAGCAAAGACTGATAGGACTAGTCTCCAGTGTTACAACTTTTTTAATAACACACTGATCTTGTTTAATCAAGAAGACTTTCCTCATTTTACAATATGGTCTTATTACATTGTCAGAGTTTGTGGTGAGCAGTACACGTACTCAGTGACAGCACTTCAAAACTACAGGTTCAAGATACTTGTACCTACTTGAGTATTTCATTTTATGTTTTTATATTTCTACTCCACTACATTTTGGAAGCCAGCAGTGTACCTGACTCCTCTATATTTATTTGACAACTTCAGTTTCTGGTCAGTTGTCAAAATGCAATTTTTCATACCTTTGCTGTCGTGAAAACCATTTTACTTAAAATTTGGTGATTCTAAAGTAGTTTTTCTGATAAAACAGATTATTAATTATTATTATTAATAAGAGTATTAATTTTACTTCATCAGTTACCAGACACTACAGCGGCATATGTAACTCTACAGTAATACAGTACATTACACTGATTGTTAGTGAGTCATGTTACATTCACATTACATCATTCTGCTGACAATAAATTCAAGAGGTTAAGCTCAATGCTTACGATACTGATATGTCTGTTTCAAACTGAACAACTGTCATTGCCCACATATGTCCATGCGTCCTTTGCGTTGGCATGGATGTTATGCAATACATCCACCTGGAGGGCGCCACTCAGTCAAAAGTTACCCCAAAGACGAAAAAGAGTCAAAAGTTTCTAACAACAACAACCATGTTGATGCTGGAGAAAGTTGTACTGGTATATGTTTTAAGAAGCAGTGTCGTAAATGGCAGTGGCCTGTGGATCTATTAAATACATTGCAACATGTGGACAGAGTATTCTTTTCACTCTGATGAAAACTGATGACAAACATTATTTCCAATACTCTCAAATGTACAAAACTTTGCCATGTTCTGTGTTCATGTCGCACAAATTGTATAGGCGTAAAACCATATAATATCTGTTAAGGAAACAAGGAAACATGTCATACTGTGTGGCAGGCACACATAGGCTCAAATAGTCAGAGCAATTACTCTTCAATTACAGATGCAAATGCTCTCGACTGTTCAAACAAACATCTCAGTGGTGCATCCTCACTGTTAGAGTCAAATCACAGCAGTGACACCAGTGGCCAGGGGAAATATGTGGGCTCAGTCTAAACCGTCAAACAAAAGAGTTCCCGCATCATCACGAAATTAAGAAGTGTGTGTAAAGACCTCGAGGGACCCATGCTGCGCTCATGTCTCTGCCACTGGTTATCTTACACCAAAGGTTCCCTCAATGACGATTTATTATTGCTCTCCCTCCCTCTCCTGTCACTGTCTTCCTCTCTTGCATCCTCCTTTCTGGTTCCCTATCTTTTGCAGTCGCCCTACAATCCTTCTTGTAAAAGTGCCAGTGAACTGTGGCTGCCGGGCCTAAAAATACCTGCCCCTTGACAATGTTCTGTGACGCGTCTTTCTGCCAGCTACCTGATCCATTTGAGCCTACCTTTCTGGCTCATCTTCACCAGTCCCATTTCTTTCTCCTTGAGCTATGTCATACTAATCTGGCTGTGCCAAAACCTAATATGGCCTATGCTTCTCTAGTCAATGTCACCACATTAGAGTCACAGTCAATATGGCTTTAATCTACTGGTCCTTCTGAGGTGGATCAAATCATATTTGTCTTCATTTTGCTTAATGTATGCAAAAGTTGTCTTCATTTCTTTGTTTAAATCATTGTAGTCAGGATCTTACTTGGATGATGCAGGAACACTAATATCCTAAAGATGAACTTGAGCACTGAAACAGTCAGGAGGCCCGAGCGTGGAGACAATTTCCTCTTAAACAAATGTCATTGGCGGGGTATGCCTGTCTTGTTACGGTCTCAGGTTTCACGACACAAGTAATTTCCTGGATCGACAAATAGCATTGATTTGAGTTGTATTGAAGTCACCATTCAATTGCATTTCTTACAGAATGCAATCAGGCATCACTGGCACTATTGATTTAAAAGAAGTCCTAGCTTGGATGAAAAAATCAGGCACTTCTGTCTAAATCCACTGAGTGTGTGTTCTTTCTGTTGCACTGAATTGTTCCTTGACAGAGGCTTTGGAGGAGGTGTATCAAAAAGTCATAGTGCTAAAAGAAACAATACAAAAATGTAAATCATACATTTACTGTTGAATGCCTGCTGCTATATAGTATATGCTATATAATATGATGCAGCTATTTTGTTTTTATTAGTTTGTATTTTTTAGCTTTACTGATATTCTCTTAAAGTAATTTAATCATGCATGTTTGCAACATTTATATAAGGTTTTTTTCTCTATACTGTATTGGTAGACAGCAAGATTTAATACATTTTTCATCCATTTAATTTATTCAAACAATCTTATACATGCACACATTAATATTTAGGCTTATTATAGATGCAGAGAAGCCTCTGCTGTATCTTTACATACATGTTGAAGTGTGTGCACATGTGGTGGTGGTGCTGGTGTGTGTGTGTGTGTGTGTGTGTGTGTGTGTGTGTGTGTGTAGGGGGGTGGGGGATGAGAGGAACAATGGTGGTCTTCAGAGGGCTTCTTAATGAGCCAAGGTAATCAATGCCAAAGGAGATGGCTTTGATGGATGCCTTTGAGAAAACAATGTGTCGTGACGACCTCTGTCTAAAGAAACCACAAAGCAAAGACTCTAAACAAGAAAACTGACCTTCAGCAGGTTGCCGCTATGTGGTTGACCCTTTAAATCACTATCTGTGCACACAAGTGTTGATTTAAGCTTACCTTGGTGATAAGAAAGGAAGATTGGTGAAGATTTATCTTTTTGACTGCGTTTAGTGATAAACGCCCTTGTGCTTTAGTCACATAGATTTCAATGGCAAAACATAGGACAAAAAAGGCAAGATAAAATTCTACCATTTTCTGGGGACATAGATTTCTTAAGATTATTTTTTTTGATTAATTATCTGATATCTGATAGAAAAACACCATTGAGCAAGCCTTTGTGCATGGTTCCATGAATAGGAAGTATATTAGTGGACAGAGTCACCATGAAATCACCTACTGGTTTATTTGGTAACTGTTTTGAAGCCTTGAGTTTGGCATTACAGATGTTGCCTGCTTGCTTTTTTGGCAACCAGAGCACTGGTAGTGTCTAAAAGGGAACCCCAGACCCACCAAAGATTATGAGCGTGATCACTTTTTTACCTAAGCCATGATCTTTCCCTTACCTTAACCAGGCTAACACAGCTTATTTAACCAGCTAATTTTTCAAACCCAGGGGGTCCATCCACTTCTTCTTCTTCTTTCTGTGATTGCATGGTAGGGTTTTAATAAAACCAGTCAGGTAAATGGGCCCAGCTACACACATTAATGTACAAACTCTTTAAATTTAAGCAGCGGCATCTGTTCTGGACACTGTCTTTCCTTGAAATCCCCCAAATGTCTGGAAGTCAGATGTAGTTCCAATGTACTTCAGGCAGTAATGTCCTCTGTTGTTCCCTTGTGTGTCTTTCCCTCCAGCGATGAATACGATAAAATGCATGCTTCTAGCATGTAACAATGGTTCAGTGTTCGAGTGAGTTATATACTATGTATGCATGCAACATCCTCAACTCAACTGTGTCTTATTGTCACTCATGCATGGTGATTTTGGCAGATGTGTGGTCTACCTCCCTCAAAGTCAGTCACTTCTGACTTCATAATGATGTTTGGCAGTGAAGAGAAGCCATTACATTGCAGTGCTTGTCATGCTACCCATCTCACCATTATGCAAGTTTAATGGGAAGCTTACCGCAAATTAATGGACTGCATGCTGTGTCTAAGCAATTGTTTTACAATGAACAGTATATGCATAATAGACATAATTTGACACGAAACTTAGCTGGGTAAGGGATACATATACAATCACAGCCATTTAGAATAATTTATTTTAAGAGGTTCTACATTGTCTCAGAATGAAAAGAAAATCTGACAAGATAGGGTCTGGAAGTTGTGATTTATTGTACTTAAATGTGCACACCATATATCTGAAGAAAGTGAAGCTGGTATGACATAACTATCCAGTGCAACGCCTTGAGGCTGAATGTATCATGAATGCTTGTGGTTTATCTCAAACATGTTAATATACATTAGATTCAATTACTGCTCTTTTCTACATGCTGTAACGCTCATATCTACATTACATTTGTGATAGCTTTTCTCATAAAATGAGATGGATTATTATGGACATGTTTCAGTGGCTGCACCAGTGCCAGTGGACTATGCAACTATACTGTCTGCCTGAAAAGACATTGTTGTTTCTACACTGAAACACACTATGATTGTTTCTTGTTTGTAAGAATGAACAAAAACACCAAAATCTCATCACTGTATTTCTTTTTAAATCAGAATATAAGGAGTTTTTGCTTCAAGGTTGGAACAAAAACGACAACTCTCTCTCTCCCTTCACCCAGTGCAAGCTTTTATAGTGTTTAATAGTGCACGCTAGTTACACACACACAATTAAGCATATGTATGTATTTAACCAATCATGTGTTAGATTTCTCAGTCACATGAGTTAGTTAGCTTGTCAATCTTGACAGATCAAATGATCAAATAGAGACGTTTTTATACTTTACGTAGGATTAGTATATAATTTGCCTTTTGGAGCACATATATGGCAAATGGCATCGTTATTAAAATTAAACACAAGTTCTTCTTTAAACATAGGAGGGCCCACTTTCTATCCAAAACATTTTTGGAGGATTTGCTCTTCTTATGGGCCCCCACGAGCCCCAGTTCAACTGTATTGCCTGCACTGTCTATATTTACGCCCCTGTTTTTGCTACATGTGCAGGGCAACTACTGTATTTTTAAATCCAATTTTATTCTGCTTTAATTGACTGACTTCTCTTTTTACTGCTTTACTAATAGCCAATAATGAATTTTATTGTCTTGTGTAAAGCAGTTTTATTAGCCTCTTTACTGGAAAGGTACTATGCAAATAAACTTGCCTTGGCTTATGGGTTGGCCGTCAGATAAATATTGTATTTATATTTTTTTTCCTATAATTAATTATACTTGTGTTGTGTCTGTTCATTCTTCTTCTGTGAGTTCTGGGAACTTTTCTGAGGTGCCTTTGCCATTTATCAATATACATATTTTAAATATATGTTAATAATATAATATTAACATATTATGTTATTATAATAATACAATATATCATGATTTATACTTTAATTCCTTTGAGTATTACATTAGTGTTACAAATGCTACCACTTCCTCTTCTGCTTCCTACACGCACCAAGCAGTGCCTTTCCATCCTCCACCTCTCTCCAACATCCACATCAGTCTTTCCATGTAGGCACTCTGCGTAGTTAAACAGCACAAATGTCAGACTGACTAAATGGCTAAAGGCCAAAGTTGAGAACTACTGTCGAGAGATTTTAGCACATATCAAGTGAAATATCTTGACAGTGTCCTTACTTACTGTAGCTCTTGAACATAAAGTCAGGTTAACAGTAAAAAAGCCCCAGAGAACATGACAATATGCACACAGATTTAAAATTGAATTATCTTACACTGCAATTACAATGTCCTCATACTCAACACATTCACTAAAATGTTCTGCTTGTAAATGGCTACATTACTAAAAACATGAAACAAATTATAGAGCGTTATGACATTTTTCTCTACTCAAAATACCCCATTAGTGCCACAGTAATGGGCTACAGGGCATTAGTAGGCTACCAAAACAGGAACATCTCTGCCTCTCCTTCTACAGTGATTCAACGCCTAGATGGTTGGTTAAATTGTACACACCCATGAAAATCTGTAATTTATATATTATTCACCTGTCTTCAGAACAAAAGTGCACTGAGGATAATTAAAAGATCTCTGAAAAGGGGACGTGGTATTAGATGGGAAATAGGATGATGGCTGAAAAAGCTTCATTACATGTAAACCATAATGTGAGTCATCTTTGTAAAGCCATTTTTAGCTACAATAACAAGTGCAGCCTTTTTCCTTGGATGCTGTATTTATCCTTTTGCAATCAGTCATGTTTACAACGTCCCATAGAGCATCAAAAATATCACACAGCATATCAAGTAGCTTCCAAGTTGGAATGAGGAGAGGGGTTTTCCAGTGATGCCATTTTGAGACGTGAACACAGGCAGGTGGCAAGAAACAGACAACACCACTGCAGAGAGCTAATGGTGAGACGAGATCAGGAGAGGAAAAGGGAAATAAAAATGTTCAATATCACAAGAGGGAAACATCTTTTCCAACCCAGAGTAAATAATCCTATGCATTAACCTTTTAAGGCCATCCACAACCATAGCAATAACTATAACATAATGATGTGAGTGTCCACACTTAAGCATGATAGTATTCTGTAAATATTCGAGCCAAGCACACGCTGTGCTTTCCAGCTGTGTCAGCAGCATAGGAAAATGGATATTGATGTCCTATTGCTGCTGTATGTTGCACTAAGAAACAAAAAGAAAACCAGAAGGATATGGGTTCACAAAATTCTTCAAAGAAGAGAGGAGAGAGGAGAGTCCAACACTTGTCTTTTGGAGACAATTTTTATTAATACTTCCATACAAGTCAACATCAGTTTGAAGCCAATCATCAAAGGAGACATTAATAAGGACCAAAAGAACTTCAGAGACTCCGACAGCACCAGAGACCATTTGGCAATTTTGTATGTATGATTTCAAGCCTAATGTTACATTAAATACGTGTTTAATAAGTTATACATCTTGGTGGATTTTTATTGGCTGTCAGTGTTTCCATCATTAATCAAATCACTCTGAAAATGATCCCTACAATATTGTACTGCACTCTTAGAATTATTGTTGAGTTTTTTAAAGCAATATATTTATAGTTTTTGAGGTACCAATGTAATTTATTATCATGATACAGCACAGGGTTGCACAGCCAAATGGGAATTGTAGGTCCTTCATGCTAAACAGACATGCAATACAGATAATTAATTAAATTCAAAATAGAAAAGGATAAAAAAAAAATAAAACAAGGTCAAATAAAGCAATATACAGGTATTTACACACACACACACACACACACACACACACATATATATATGTATGTATGTATACACCCAGAAAATAATTGTCTAGTACTTAGATTCTCAAACTGTGGTATGTGGTACACTGAGGAATAAAATAATTTGTAAAAATGAAATACATTAATTTAAAAACATATAATACTATCAAAATACTACTAAATGTGAATTATAATAATAATAATTTAATTTAAAATAAGTTTTGTCCATTCTTTATTTTAATTTCAATATCAGTCTGCTACATAGTCACAGTCATGGAAATTGCCAGAAGCACCCTTATGACCAAGCTGGGTTAGCATGGCTTTTGTCCCCACTCACCTCCGCTCCTCCTCGGGTGGTCAGCGGCAGTGCGTCCAGCTGATATGACTGCATGGCTGAAAGGTGTTGCGTGTACTGATGATTGCCTCAAGGTATGCCGCTCCTTGATCCAAACCACACATGTGACCTTGTATTCCTTTCATAGGTGATACATGTTTAAGCAATTAATTCTAAAAAATAACACTTTAAAGGAGAAAAGTATACGTACCATTCTTGCCAAGCAAAGTTATTAATGTTCTTGGCGTGGGTGGCCCTTTACAAGGATCTCTTTTGTATTAACATTAAGCTTCACTATAAGATAGTTATATATTGGAATGCTTGGCCACATGGACTGTTGTACTCACTCAAAAAACAAAGCCAAACTGATTGAGCTGGTGCCCATTAGCCTGAGGCTGTACTGCTTTCAAACTAAATACTGCAACTGCGTGTTGGACTCTCTTTTTTATCCCTCTTTTTCTGAAATCTAGTACTTTTTAATGTACTGGCCAGCCACTAATTGTGTGACACAGTGTGCTTCTATTCCATGTTAGGACATAAAAAGAACTAGCTAACAATAAAGATCAATTAGGTGTCTCAGCTCCGTATCCTTGGGCAAAAACAGATCTAGTCAGAGTACTGGATTATAATAATGTGGTGGATTCCTTTGCATAAGATGAAATGTAAATGGACAACTTAGGTAACATAGTTGGACATGGAAAATTTAATGGTTTGTTGTACCTGCTTGCAAGAAACCGAACTGAACCATATTGCCTAGCCTGTGTGTTTTTTTTGTCAGTACCTGGGGACATGATACAGTGATCATTATGATCATTGAGAAAATAAACATTTCAGAAAGCTGCTCAACACACAATCAATGGAAATAACTGAGGAAATGAATAGTTGCGCTACATACAGTGTAAACCACACATTCCATCCCTTCCATGTTTTTTGGCTTCCTCAAAAAGAACTCTCTCCACAAATTTACACTATCAGCTTGATATTCCTGGATTTGATTGTCATCCCTTGTCTCTGACACCCAAGGTATTTACGGAAAAGTTCCCCATGGGACGCCACCCTTGTTAAACTTACAGTGAGTTGCATCAGATAAAATATCAGGGGAGGAAGGGAATGGGGAATTATTAGTATCTGTGTTGTCATTTCTTTGCTCTTTATAAGGCAGGCTGGACGTCTTTGTATCATCTTCGTATTGTGTTATTGTGTCCTTGTGCATCCCGCTATTTAAGTATGTGTGGTGGAAGTTTTTAACTTTTACAGGAGGAAACCTAATTGGTTCTAGCAGTATGGGTACTGGCAACCACCCACTGTGGTAATCTCTCGACATTGTGCTTTATAACATTCAAAAAATACCTATGTCCTTCCGTAGGCCTGGGTTAAGTGGATATTCATCTGTGACTCATGTTCAGCACAACTGTCTAAAAAATACATCCCCTGATGTGAATGTCAGTTTGAGCCACAATGTGAGTGTTAAAATGGTGTGCATTTATTGCTTGAGTCAGCCTTTATAGTTACCTGCAACTTCTGACAGATTGCAAATGAGTGTCTGTGATTGCCATAATTAACAAATAATGGTTCTGATGAACTAAAAAGTTCAGTGCAATAGCGGGTTGGTCAAATCCCCAGTGTCAATCACCATAGAGTACCATGGATGAGTTTCAATAGAGGACAAGAGATTAGCTCTCAGTAGGTGAGCACTGACTATCCTAAATCTTTCAACTAAACTTAAGGCACTGAGATTCAAATATCACTGTAAATTGGGTCAAGTTTAAGTTCCAGTAAACAGGTTCAGTAGTGATGAACCATCTCAGCACAGTGGACCTGTGTATGCCCTGAAATGAGCAGTACAGCATCCTCAGATATCACCAGCATGCAAGGAAGTCAGTACATGTCCAGTATACAAGTCTGGTCCGTAGAACTGATCACTCTTTAAAGGCTTGGGAAATCCTTTGAAGAGTTGGAATTACAGGGTAAGTTGTGATAGAATCTTATTATGATACTTTGCACACAAAAACAATGTGGATGATTTTTTGCTCCGTTCTGAACTTTTGACTCTGACAAAAAAAATCCCCCAAACCTTCTGAGCATTATACAACAATCGACAGTCCACACAGTCCAGGTCATACAGCTAATTAATAGTAAACTTCAATGATAAATAGACAATATTATTATTTTGGGACAAATATACAAGTGCATTGAGTGCAAAAATAATTGGTCAAACAGTGCATGAGTCTGAGCAATTTATTTCTGCTCCAGATCAAAAGGCATACTAAAATACACATTGCAAACGCTTGCGTCACTGTATTTATTGGTGAACACAATGTATGACCAACTCAACACAGAAGACTTTCTCTCTTTGAAGAATAAAGTTTGTCTTATCCGTAGCTTTCTAGCTTTCTAGGTTGTTTGGCATGAGATATTAACAATTTTGAAGAACAGTGATATCCTACAAGTAAAGTTTGTGTTAGTGAAGTGATGCCTGTAGATATAGTACGATTTTCCTTTAGTTTTCCAATTTTTCTTCCTGTTGTAGACCTCAGGCTTAATTATTTAGCAGTATTGACTTCTGCCTGTTCTCTACACATTCAAGATAATTCCAGGTATTTAGAGATCAAAATAATGTACCCAAATTGAAAGCAAATATTTTGAAAGTCTTCTAAAAATTAAAGTGTATTATCTGCCTTGTGTTTTGAATCAACATATCGACAGCAGGGCGCAGGGCGCATACTTGCCTAAGAAATATTTGGGTTTTGCATTTTAAAGAGGGATACACAAAATATAACAATTTAAAACCTTTTCTTTGTTTTAAGTTTCTGTATACATCCATGTTCTATGGTGCTTTTAAGCCACATTTGTAGTGTAACTCTAGGGATGGTATTGTTGGTTGGTCCATCTGTTGGTCGATCAGTCCAACACTTGTGGTCTAGAGGGAAATATCTGGAATCACAGATTGGATTGCAATGTTTGTTTACAATTCACAGAACTCATTGACCTTAATTTGCATCAGTGTGGCTCTGGGGGGTGCCGATGACCTCCTTTGATTGGTTAGTTCTTCTACGGTCAGATGTGCTACATTCTAGCTGATGAAGGTCTGAGGATGAAAACGTCATTAATAACGCAAGAACAAATGATCAACATTGATTCTTTGGTTACTCCAAAGTCAAAAGATTCAGTGACTGCTGTCAGTGAGACTTAAAGGTGCACAAGAATGATACCGAAACTGTAATAAATTGGACTGCAATGAAATTTAGCACAGACATTCATGGTCTTCAGAGGATTAATTTCAATTGCAGTTTTATTCTGGCTTTTGATCTAGCAACACTCATTGAATGTTATCACTTATCTAATACAGTACATATTGTCAGCCCCTTCCTTTCCCAACTCATCAGATACCGATTTTTGGTCACGGCTCTTTGTGACACAGACGTCCTTCATTACCCATTAGTGGCTGAAAAGGGACACAGTGGGCTTTGAAATGATTTCAGTATAAGGCTGTGTGTGTGCGGGCAACCTGTTCTCATCCCAACTTTTCGCATCCTGATGTTTTGTCATGCTCCTCCAGTGTCTCACACTGATGCACAGTGCATCCTTTAGTGTCTGCATGAGACACTGCCAGAAAGCCTCTTTTAACATGTGGTTAATGTCTTGAAATGGTCACAGTTTGGGTAGGTTTAGGATAAGACCATTTTTGGGGTTACAAATAGTATGTTACGTTACATACATCTCTTAAAACTTACAAGACAATACAAGAAGTCAAGTGATGCACATAACATAATGTACTTTACAACTTTAAGTTTTGGTTTCACATGAGACAAACACCCCGGTCTCCTGGGTGACAGTCCTATGTCATCCATCCATCACACCCCCTCCATCTGTGTACTTTATACGCCATGGACAGACCAGAGCATCTGAGCATGGATGGTTTTGCACTGAGGTCACTTGAACAGGCTGCTGCATCACTTTCAGCTGCTAATGGTTGGAAATGGCGCTGACAAACATCGGTATGTGACGCGTTGGGAATGAACCCAGGCTATCCTATGAATTGTTAACCCCATGTTACACAAGAGTATTAAATTATATTAAGTCTGTTTTTAAATGAGTATTACAACAAGGAATTGTCTTTGTTAATGTCTGAGGATGGTCTTAAAGTCTATTAAAAATGTAGTTTGAATTAACATTGTTCTTGTGTTACCCGGTATAGATGACATTTTGCTGACAGGGATCAGCTTGATTCATGCTCAATTCTCCCAACATTTTTTATCAGAGGACATAAGTTAAATTGACGACATAGGCAGAGATAAATGTCTCGCTTAAAAATTACTATTCCAAGGTCATGGCGGTGGGACGTTTCAATTAAGGTCCTTTCTGAGAGTAAATTTAAGTGGAAGGGTTCGGAGAAGTACTTAACAGAAAAATGACTGTTTAATGAAACTGTCATCCTTGATTGAAATTTAAAATGGAGGAGGGCAACCTGAAATCTCATTGTATGGGGGTGAATTCAAAGGTTTTTTATAATGTAATCTGAACAGAACACATACAATAGGATGACAAAGCATGATGCTGTATTTGTGGTGTTGTTTGTATGTTTAACATCATGTGTCTTAGGGCGGGTTCACATCAGGCTTGATTTGTGCGGCTGAACCAAACCCTGGAGCGTTTCACCCTTGGTGCAGTGTTGGACTGCAGTCAAGTGAACCCTGGAGCGATTCACTCCTGTTCCAAACACCATTCAACTCAATCAAACTATTTTATATGTTATTTAAGTGGTTAAAAACCATTTTGTCATCTGTTTTGATGACTGATGAACTAGTAGCATATTCCAAAATGTCAGCTGACAGGGTACAAACCTAGACCCCCCCTCACCCAGATATTTCATTTATGCTCTTTACCTATATCAGATCTATTTGTTCAGCCGTCAGTACTTTTTTAGCTTCTCACCGAATCTCTGTAGTTTGAAGTTTAGTTTCTCTCCTGCTTCCCTGTTTGCACTTTTAGGTATCTGCCTTATTTTACCATTTCATGTTCACTTTCATCTGTATAGGAGTCGTGTTAAGTTACCACTGATACATTTTCTGATTTTGCTACTTCATAATAAAAGATTTTTAAATAACAAAACAACAAGGGTCTTTTATTGTGACGAATTTGTGGAAAATGAAACATCTGCCATTTTACAGTCACTGGACTCAAGACATGTGTGTTATGTACGACTCAGTGCATGGATTTAGAATTTCTGGACTGGTTTTGAGCTTGTTAATGCAAACTGGACCAGCTGGAAAATTAAAACAATTATCATCCTTGCATTGGTTTGATTCAAGAAAAAGGCCTTTAGGTGTAAACCTGCTGTTGCCCCTTTACTTGTATGGGTGTAAATATTGGCTGGGGACTCAAAAGGGTTTGCGTTTTATTTTGTTAAAATTAAGCAATAGGACTTTCAGTAGTAATTTCCTGGTGTGAATGTGATGAATGCCAATGACTTTCTATTTGAAGATGCTCTCTGACTTTTTTCCCCCTTTTCCGAGTGTGTCGTGTTTGTAGGTGGCAGTGCAGTTTATTATCCTTTCTGTTGATTCTGCGACTAAACCTGACGTCTTTGATTTTTTGACATTATCGCCACATTTTCTGTAATGTCGCCGCTGCAGTGCTTTGATATGACCAAGATGCAACCAATCAGCATCAAAGGAAGAAGACCAATTACAACATAGTTGCCTTGTTGAATACTGTATATTTTTCTAGGGATGAATCTGCTGCACTGACAAACAGGGTTTAGTTTCTCCTGCCTATTAGTCCAACATTCCCCAGTTGTGATGGACAGTGTCGAGGCTGTCTGGAGGTGTGTGGAGGTGGAATTTCACCAGCTGACAGCTGCTTACATTTTCACTGGACACAATTTTTAATGTGAAATACAATAATCTATAAAGATGGATGCAGTCTGCAATGTGTCTGTCCAAGGTCTAGCCACTGGGTAAACTCGCAATAACTGTGATATTTCCAAGAATAATCTGCCACCCACTTTCACTGATTTATAGTTAAATGAAGTCATTGCCATTTTGACATTTTTTGGCCAGGGGTCTTCAGAGTTCACATGCTGTTAAAAATTAACACTTATTTCACTAGAAAAATCGTAGCATTTAGTGTGTTTTGATCCCAAGCACAAATGCAAGCAAGAAAGCACTGTTGAAAATCAGCCCTCCCATTTACAATATCAGGCTAAGAAATTAGACCTGTGGTCATATTCACACCTCAGTTGGTGCTAATGGAATAAGACAGAAAGGCATGACAGCCAGCCAACTATGTGTGGTTTTTAATAGAACTCATATTGGGTAAACTCTGCATTCCTTTGATGTAAAAACACAAACTATGATGGTGTGCTTTGTACATGCCCTGGTGTGATTTTAATGTTTTTAGAATGGAGCTTTTGTGGTTGGATGGTTTTCGATGCCTGATGTAGACATGGTTGGGACCAGTGATTCAGTGGAATCGGGGTAAGCAGTTCCTCACCAAAACTGGAAACCCACGGGGAAAAATGAGATTACATGATAGCTTTATCTACTGAAAATCATAATTAAAAATAATAATTCATAAAAAAATGATACTTCATAATTTGTCTTAGAATTATATATACTCTAGTAAAACTAATAAGATTAGTTCTTTTAAAAATAGAATATGCTCCTTTTACCACAGCTTGGTCTTAAAAACTGCTTTTATTGAAAGCTGAGGCAGTATCAGTGCCTCTGTGTGCCCTGAGGCCAATGTTTTTGTAGGTTTGCGCATGCTTAGTTGGTTCTCACACTGTGTTGAATGGCCAGCATTGAGGCACAGACCAACCTTGCCCAAGTTCTACAGTCAGTGGCTGTTCCATGTCACATGGCATCCACTCCTTCTCGCTCCAGATTGTGCCCTTCTCTGCCCTGCTAGAAGTGCACCTGTTACAGTCTATTATAAAAGGACTTATTGATGCCTTAGTGTTTTTTGACAGTTTTACTGTGATGCTCATCTCTGGAGTCTGACTGCTCCCTAACTTCTTTCACTTTTTAGTGCAGATAGTTTAACGGTGGCAGTCAGCATGGATATTTCTAGCTTTAAAAGATTTTCTACAATGTCTTATGAAAGAAAAAAGAGCTGTGGCTGCTAATGGGAAACCAGTACTTGACCTGCAGGGTCTAACCCAGCAGAGAAGGGCAAAAGATTACACAAATCTATCAAAGAGACTGTCCAGTCACTGATAGCCTTGAAAACCTTCAGACTCAGGCTCTGAACAGTGCATATCATATACAATGCAAAGGCAAAGGAAAACTGAAATCTTAAAAAGCCTCATTCATGTAACCTGTTATGTTGCCAAACATAATAATTTCCCACATCTCCTGTCAGAGTGAATCTTGGTTTGATTGTGCATTTGCTTTACTTTGCAGTAGGTCCTAAAACTATTAGTTGATTTAGCAGCTCACTAATGGGGACTATTTTGTCAATCCATACGTTATATGAACTTGTGGCTGCTGCGTTAATTGAAAGTAGACATATGCAAAATGGAAAAGTCACTGCCTACTCAGATTACTGTTGGAACAGGAATGGCTAAACCTGATGAACATAGCTAGAGGAAATACTATAAATCAGACTCTGCTTGATGTAAATGTATAATCTGAAAGGTGGCTTTCATGGAAATGTCATAGTGCTCAGTGCTGATGGTGAATTTCCAATCCAAAGTGTCTAACACACCACTTACACATCAAGATTCTGGTCTTGGTTGTAGCACTGTGAATGAATGCAAAAGGAAAAACTACATTTTTTATGACATGTAATCTTTTCATCCATATGCCACGAGCAGCCCATGCCACTTATGTAAAGTGTTTGTGCATGCCAGGGATGGTGGGATGCAGTCGATCTCCATTTATTTGTACTGTTCAGTCTGAAGCATGGCTGGTTGCACATTGCCTTACCAGCTGCACAGCTACAAGCAAATGATTTAAAGACTGCATGCTCTGCAGCTGCTACTCACAGGATTATCTGTGAAAAGGTACTGAGGACATTAGTGCAGTGATAGTATCTCTGACTCTAGTATGAGGTTGTTAGATGTAGTTTCCACATGAGGGCACAGAGTCTATGTTATGGAGTTAGTGAGTGAAAATAAATCCAAAGCTCTTGGTCTCAGTATTTTATCTGGCTCAGTGTAATACGTGTGTTATTTACACACAGGATACATCAAACCATCTCCACCATAATGCACACTGAAAAAAACCCTTTGTTTCTGTTGTGTACAATTGACTTTGCTTTCAAAGAAAAATAAATAAATAAATGAATAAATAAGTAAATAAAAACACTTTCGGCTGTGATTTCATATTTAAAATGGGTAGTTAAGTAAAAATAATTCATTTATTTGAAAGTATTCAAATAATCTAAATAATTTAAACAGTAATGGCTTAGTTTGTGCAATATTTAAAGAATAAATGCATGTGCATATAACATTTCTGCCTTATATTGTCCATGGCAGAGGTTCTCAATTTGTTCTCAGCCAAAGACCCCTTAAGATAGAAAATATACTGGGGACCCCCTCATGTATGTCCCTTTGATTAGAGAGAACCAGTTTCCACTATTAATAGGTGATGTGTGGGTGATGCATGGTTGACTGGTGGAGGGATAATTTCTATTTAATAATTAATTATTATAGATTGTTAGATTAGAACATAATGAATGAACTATTTTAGATCTGATCTAAAATATATATATCATATATTTTTAATTTATAACAAGATAATTTACATGAATGAAGTGTCTATTTGCCCCCAGGTGAGAACAGTCACACTACAGCCATTCAGCTATTTACACTCTGCCCCCTGGTGTTGCTATGAAGAGCAAATAAATCAATGTAGGGAAGAGCTTGTGGTGGATGAATGGGTTACATTCAGGACTTTCCCCCATGAGACTGGAGTCCTGGCACAGGAGACTCAAGTTTAAGTCCTGTGTGAAACTGGTCATGTTGACTGGGAATGGCCAAACTGACTGTAGCATTGCTGGGTGCTTTTCTCTGCCATGCTAGACTATATAAATAGCTACTACTACTGGCCATTCCACTCTGGGTGCAAATGGCATTGTTGGCTTTGACACCTTGTCCTAAAATGAATGAATGTCTTAACTGAGCAAATCTGGAAAAAAAATCATGGACTCCCACGGCCACAGACCCCTATTTGAGAACCACTTCTCTATGGTTCCACAGCATTTTACAGCAGGAGAGCAAACTGTTTGTTTCCATTTAATACTGACCGTCCAGTTGTCCAGACCAACCAGTAAGAGTTGCTGCTGCAGGGACAAGAATGTGAACCCTCACTGGCTTCCACCCACAAACACAGCCGATTGTGTTTGTCAGAACACATGACCAAACCACAGATGTCGTGACCAGGGATTGAACCTTGGTCTCTGCAGTGATGGGTGAGAACTCTACCCCTGTACCTCCTATGACAGGAATGTGAATGTACTGTGCACTACAAAGACCTGGCTCAGGTTTGTCTGGCATTAAATATACTGCTACAAGGACAGGTATCAGGAATTTATCTGCCCTAAATTAGGCACCCCACAATTTACTTAACCCTGGCATATATTAGTATGAATGAACAGAAAATTGAATGACAGTCTTATGTACACCAAGACATTTTCTAAATTATGTATGTATGTATACAGTCTTGTCTTTGTTGTTACATACCCACATATATCCACATATAGATTTCACATGAATGAAAAAAACAACATCTTTTTCTATTCTGCATGTTCACAAAAGACAAACCAGTTCTCCTCATTAACTTCCCAGAACAACAAGGGCTTTTGTTACAGTATTTATTTATTTATTTTCATACTCCCTTAAATCATAATATACATTATATGATATAGTCTTGTAAGTTACTGGATGCAAACTTCCCTGATTGGCTCAACACTTCAAAGTGCAGAGTGTTTATATTGCAAAGGTTAACACAGCAAGAGCTGGAAGTATATTTCATGGCAAGTGTGCTGAATTCTCAGGTTTAGTGTGAGATGCTACATTAGAGTCAGTGTGATTAACAATGTAAGAGCTTACACCAAATCCAGGGTGAGAAACAGGATGAGGACCTGGGCAAGAGATGTGATGAACATTGAGTTGAGAGTCTGGCTTAGAACCAGTGTGAGAGTCAGAGGGACGACACATATTAGAGCCTGTGAGAGCTTGTGATGGGCCCTACATACTTCACACCGCTGTGTGGCCCAGATAAATAGTCTGACAGGTCCATCTAGAGTGATGTAACGCTTTTCATGTCCCTCAACAGCACGTCCAAGGACTGGTGATCGAAAGCTCTCACTGGCTGGTGAAACGACACATGTAGGTACATCTACATTCATTGTGATACAAACAAAATTTAATTTTGAACATACTGTAGGTCTTTCTTTCCATTTCAGACTAGCAGGTCTTATTAATTATGTAAATTACAAACAAATACATCAATAAATCAAAATAAATCAAACAAAATGATGATCATTGTATCAGCATTGTGCCTTCTTATTGAAAAAATGTAACAAAATTCTGTTGTATTTTCAGGCTATTCTGGAGGACATTATTTTGGTGAGATTAAACATGTAAAATACTAGAAACAAAGTCAAATTTGTATTAGTTGAAAGGGTTGAAATAGGAAGGTCAAGTGCTATTGGTTTCATACTGATAATTCAGACATATTAAAAAATCTCACATACTGTTTTAGCTTACTGAAAGAACTTGCTTAAAGAACTTTTAATCAAGACAAAAAAATCAGATATTTTTTTCCCCAGAGCTGATGAGAGTGAGACATTTTGCTTTCTTGTTATCTCTGTTGAGAGTTGCACATGCACAGTACCAATCAGGCAGGATGTACAGATGAGGTAGTGACAATCCATCCATGAACTAGCTCGTGCGCTAGCTGCATGCTTCATTCTTGGAATTTCCTGAAAACAACTACATGGGTGGAACAGATGTCCCACGGATGCAAAAATAATGTAGCACCAGCTTTGTACTTTGGCTTATTAATATTTTCTCTGTGAAATTCTTAAAAGCAAATAATCAATCGTTGATTATTCACCAGCATCCTTAGTCATAATCTTTTTTAAAATAAAAATTTTACTGTCTTAGCAAGATAATCAGCCTTAAAACAGGTTCATAACAGCTGCTCTATACACATTGTTTTCTTTAGATTCTTCATTGTAACCTGAAGGGCTTTTCCATTCGCTTGTGACACCTTTTAAAAATGAGATGTCTTTTTTGTCCCCAAGACAATGGTAATTGCAAAAAATTCCATTTGTATACTCAGGACTTGCTCCAAAGCTGCCACACTATACCGCTTCAGAAAACAAATATCCACTCGAGTCATGCTAACCAGCCACCAGTCTCTGATGAGAGGTGGATAGGTCTCTTTCATCTGTGCCACAGTGTAAAAATTAGTCCATGGAGTGGTTATTAATTTCTATTCTGCATCCAGTGTCCTTGTTTGTTTGAGAAAGACAAAGACCGCCTGCGTACATGGTGTCTCCAGCTCCCCTCATCCTTCTGTTGTGCTCCCCCCTATTTCATCCTGCCCTCTTCAATATCACCCACTCTCACTCTCCAGGCCCCCATCCAATCCTCATTCCTGAGATGTTGTGGTGTCTGTGACACCATCAGCCATGTGCGAAGGGTCATTAGCACAGCCATCATTAAATAAATGAAATCAATCCCAAAAACAGCTGGCTCCTGGGGAGGGAGGGGGATCTGGGAATATACCGGGAGGTTCAGGCAGAAAATATTGATGGGGATGGTGTTGTGATGTGAGCACGTGTGTGTGTGTGTGTATATAGTATATGTGTGCGTATGTGCATGCACGTGTGGCTGGTTGGTGGCGGAGGGCCTCACATCACGAGCTTTAGATTGTTCTCGATCTTCGCCACAGTAATTATGATGTAAGTGGAACAACAGCGTGAGGTGTGTGTGTGGTAATTAACCCCAGGCAGCTGAGAAATGAGTCTAATGAGGAGAGCGGGACGTTGAATCTGTTCAATCAATCCTTTCTCTCTTTCGCTCTCCTCTGGAGCATTTAAATGTATCAGTGACCTTGTAATGGTTAACTGCGACACACATTTGAACCCATTTAGCACATCACCGTCTCTTCATTTATTTTTCTTCCCTAGTTTTTGTCACATTGAAGGGGACTCAAGGAGTCTGGATTGACTTTGTGTGGTGAGAGTTTATCTCTTATTTAATCCTACACAGTGTGTAAAAAAAACGATGTATTAACGTGGTCAGTCACTGGTGCTCGTCTCTGTGTCAGATTAGTACAACAAACTAATGAAGCCTTGAAAATGTTGGTGTATGATTAACATGAAAATGTAATATTAATTTAAGAACTAAATTTCAAAGAGACGAGGGTAATAGTGTGAATCAAACATTAGGGCCAATTGAATGAATGTCATTACGCCAATAATATCACCATCTCAACTAAACAGCAATAAAAATTTGGTCAGTTTTATTGCTCTGAATCAGTGACAATCTTCAATATAATTAAGAAAAAGTTATATTAATTAAACAGCCATTTCATGCAATTAAACTGGTCTGTGGAGTAATTGGAAATTACACAACACAAGAGGGCAATGTATTAAAGTTTGCTGACAGAATTTAATTGTGATGATTGTGTAGATAGTATTTTAACAATGGTGGTAACTGTATGAAAAAATTGTATGAAAAATAAAACTCTGCATTGGGATTAGTGATGAACTTGCTGAATGTATTATGTATTTGATACTACAGAAATGATTGTATAATGTGTCCTTATTTCGTGATATGAATAGTTTAAAAACAATTCAGGAGTGCATGTTGGAGGTCTGTAGGCAATTTGCCCCAAGGCATTTTTATATCTGATTACCAAGGTATCAAAGCAAATGTAGAGCCTGCTTGTATGGACCCATTTATTTTGTGGAAAGATGCATAAGAAAAGGATGGACCACTTCTCCTTCAAGGACAGACATCCTTTTTTGTGGTCACTGTGTGTACTAAAGGGACATGAATAGAATCCACGTTGAAAGGTACGTCATAGTACGTCCATGCTGTTGATGTGCGGAGCAGCCATCTTGGATTTTAGTTCAGGGTTGGTGAGGTTTCTATGACTTTCAGAGTCTGAAACCCAAATTCCAGTTTAAATTTCCAACTGAGAACTCAAAAATTACTGACTGGAACGCATCATTATTTGGCCTGTTTGTAACCGTTGGTACTGGGGGGGTAAAAAAAAAAAACAAAACTCCAGTGGATGCCAGTATTAACAATATTAAGAGTAGTGAAAATCCCAGCACCGCACGGAACACAATTTGTGTTATCAAATGTTTAACAAGATTGTGTCAGTGAGTAACACTGTGCTGGTACAGCTTTTTACAAGTCCAAGTGATTCTGTTTTCCTGTTTTTCACAATATCTCTGAGCTATGATTAACCAAGGTGTTGCAAATATTGATTGCACTCACCTCTATTTTGGGAGAGGAAAAAATGTATTAGGGGGTTCATTTAAAGTCCAATGGATGTACTGGGAGGGTTGTGGATGTTTTGCCTGTGATGAATGCCAGAAAAAGAGATTCAGGGTCAGATCCAGGTCTGGCTATGTCTCATATGGAGCAGAGGTCATGGGGGTTAGCCACATGATTCAACACCCTGTGGAGGGGATGGCACATTAATCAGTTTAGTAACATAATCTGTCACAAATGGGGGTGTATACGGCAGCCAAACTCATGACTAAAGGCGCTATTAGCGATGCCAATCAGAGTACTGTTCACTCATAAAACCAGGCCAACCTGCCAAATTGCAAGGCTCATTCACACAGAGAGAATGCATCAATATAATTGGAAGTTCTGACTGGAAACCTGTTATTTTCAGGCGTGGTAATGCTGTGAGACATACTGTGACTGAATAGATTGAGTTGATGATGTAGAACATCAGATAGCAGAACTACAGAGCAGTTCATAAGTATTAGGGTAGTTTTGTTTTGGCTCTGTACTCTAGCACATTGGATTTGACTGGCACAGTGACTATACTGTGAGGTTAAAATGCCAACTTTCAGCTTTAATTTGAAGTTGTTAACATCCACACCTGCTTAATCATGTAAATGTAATTGTCAAGGATAAAAGGGGCGACAAGTCAAACACATTGTTCACCCAATAAAGATGAAAATGCCCTTGAAGCTGAAAGCTGGCTATTTAACCCCAAAGCTATTGCTTCTTTTGAAACCCAGCTTGCCTAAGTACAGAAGTAACACAATGAAAAAAAATGTCACTGACCAAATACTTAAAAAACCTGAAGTTCATCTCATAAGGCTCCTTTTAAATTATCACAGCAACTGCAATATTTCTACTCAACACATCAGGGTCAGGGGTGAATTTATTGTTGGAAATGCTTTTATAAGGTTTCTGATGCAATGAGTTTGCAGTCTACAAGGGCCAAGGTATGGTTACTGTCTTTTTATTTTGTGTTCGGCTGCACCATCGGCTCTGTCAGCCTTCAGCCTACAGATGATAAAATACAGCAAGTGCTATGATCCTGAAAGAGTCTGGTTTCAGTTGTCACTGGTTTTGTTTGATGTCGCTGGCTGCACTGTCTTTAAATTTTTGGTTTTACATTAAGATGTACTTTGCGCTTCTAAGGAATTAAAGGAGTAATACGTAACAATTGTGTGTCCAAAAAGTAGTACTGCAGGCAAATACCAATTTGGAGCAATAGAGTGCATTTTAATTTTATATTTAATATACATTGTATGGTTGAAGTGAGGTGTTCCCTCTTGCGTGCTCCTCCTCAGACTCAGTGAAGCTCAGGCAGGCTGCATGTACATTGCAGGAGTGTGAGACAAGTGCAACACTGTAAATTGATAATAACAAGTGATGATGTATCCTACACTGTAAATTGATCAGTTGTTTATAACTGCCCATCAGCTGTATTATTATTATCATTTTTATGCATGAGTGGTTATTTACAAGTAAGCACTAAGCATGAACAAATTAGAGTCTAACCACCATTGTCGATCCATTTTTGCACAAGGATTTAAAGGTCCAATGCATAAGCTTCAGGGGGATTTAATGTCAGAATATGGCAGAAATGGAATATAATATTCACAAGTCTGTGAATAAGTCTGTAAATAAGAGTTGTTTTTCTGTTCCTCACAAGGAGCTATTTATAGCAACAGGGGGCTCAGGTTCTCTTCATCTTCATGGAGTCTGTCACGTTGCACCGCTAAGTTTCTGCGGTAGCCCAGATGGGACAAACCAGACACTGGTTCCTTATATTGCTATTTGAGTTTTGCACATGTTCTGTGGCCACCATAAGTTGTCCGTGCATTGGGAAGGGGAGGGTAAGGCAAGGTGTCTGGATTCTGCATCACCACTAGATGCCACTAAATCCTACACACTGGTCCTTTAATGAAAGAATAAAACTTACAAAAATGATAAATTTCTGTTCAGTATTTCTTAAACTGCTGCATTCTCCAACTGGAAATATTATACTAGTAGTAGACTCAAATTCTCATGTGTATAAAAACATTATATAATTAACATATTAATATTTTAACTTACCAACATAATAGCAAAAGTTTACGTAATGTGATAATATAACACCAACACACAAATTTTTGCTGGTTATTCATCCAGGTTGTGATGATGCATCTGCAGTGGACAGATGTAGATTTAATCAGAGCCAGGATGTTGGTGCCATTGTGCCAGTGTGTGCTCCTTCATGAGACAAAACATCCAGGGCCATTTTTCATTCCCAGTCTGTCCCTGCCAGTGTTTTAAAAAACTGTGTCAATATTTTAGGCCCATGCCTTATGTCTATACTTTCTGGTTTTTGACATCATAAGATCACACAAGAAGGAGGAGGACTATGCTCCTAAAAGTATTTATGTTTTGCTTTTTTTTAAATTCAGGAGCACATATACTCCTTGGGATGAAAGTTGGTGTGAAATTCTATTATAATGAGTGTTTTATGAGTTTTTATGTTTTATGCTCATTTGATTGAGTGACCTTTCATGACACATGTTGTGACAATTCTGTGTAAAGTATTTTACTGACAGCACAGACACAATTTGGTTTCAGTTGCATATTTTCTTCATTAAATTTGAATATGATCATTATATCATGACCTTTTCAACAATGAATGCCTGTACTTTCTTTTGGCAAAAAGACAACATTTCAGTGATTCCCTGAGAAAGAAGAGAAGAAAGAGAAGAAAACAAAAGTTTGTTATCCCTGTGGGAAGGAGGGGAGGCTGGACAAATCTTTCATTCTGACAGGTGACACTTACAAATATATTTGTGATACAGACCTGAAGCGGTTATAGGCTTTAAGTGTGAACTTGCACCCAAAAAGAAGTATGAAAACAGAAGGATGCTCTGTGAAACCACCTGTGTCTCACCAGAGATAGTCAGGTCCATTTTAATTTATTATGAAAGATGTGAGAAAGATGAGTCTTCTAATGCAAACAGCAGTATAGTATGAAGGACATTTCCAAACACATAATCATACAGATTTCTCAGTAAGCCACCTTATGTAAAGAACACAATTTGCATCTTCCAATCTATCAAAATCACTCACGGACAGCGCATTTAGCCAAAAGGCCAAACCAGCTATGCTCTGTGATCTCTAGCTCTGTATTGTGTGCCCCTTGCCAACAGCAGGCAATCAAAATTTTATGTTCACTGTGCTAAAGAGTGTGTCAGTCACCTCTGCCCAGAAGGTCTGAACTGCTGGGTAAAACAACAGTATAGTACCAGCTTCTTCACAGCCGTACCAACATTGATCTGAGAGGTATGGGTCCATTCTTGAGGGGGGTGATAACATGCCCGGTGCAGAATTTTTGAACTGTGTGAGTCAGAATCAAGAGGAGTTATATCATTCTGATATCCCTCTCTGCAAACCTTAGTGACGCACCTCTTCCTCCCTCTGGAGCTGAGCTTGTACATTGTGATTATTGCGGGTGTGGATCAGCAGTGTGTATAGGTCAGGAAGTGTTTCTCAGCAAGGAAAGATGTGTACTCTTAACTGAACTACTGACTCAGTATTATATCTGTTTTTTGGGGAAAAAAAGTGTTTTAATTGTGCATATAGGTATTCACATTATTAAACAGGTTCTCTCTATGACACTTTATTTGAAGGTGTGGGCATAAGATTATCATTAAACTGTCATTACCATGTCTTTATGACTGTTTATGACCATTGTCATTAAGTTTCATTTGGCCGGATATGTCGTTTTATTGAAAGGTTGACATTGTTTGAGTTGTTTCTGTTGTGCCAACTTGATATTAATCAAGCAAATACTAGCATTAGCAAACTTGAAGCAACTGTTTAACATAACATTAAAACATAAAGCTAAACTGTGATATGCGGTTGGCTTTGACTCTGGTCATCTGTCATACCTTGACCTCAAGTAAAGTGGTACATTTGGATTGGTCTTAAAGTCATCATTATATTTTATAACACTGTGAAATGCTTTTATAATGATATCATAAATAATTTCCTAGACTTCAAATGAAGTGGTACCATTTGGACTTGTCATTAAAGGCCAGCTTGTTGACAGAGTACAGTACCAAGGTGATTTAGTTTACAGAGTTAGTAGTTAGCTAGTTCACTTGTTGTTAAAATACACTAACTGCTGCCTGCTGTCATTGGTACCAGCTATTAGCTAGGCAATTTGGTTGGCTGTGGAACTAGCCGCTTAATAATCTGAGTCAGCCTTGTGGTGCCAGGAGTCAAACCTGGCAAGAAAACCACTTTGGTAGTGTATTCACTGTCAAACTGGCCACCACTGGTCTTGGAGGCTGTGTTCAGTCCTGGTCCAGCTGGGATCTCCTGTTTGGCTTTACAGCTGACCAAGCTAACTAGCTAATGCCAGCTACAGATAACAGCAAACAGCAGTTAGCCCATTTTTAGCAACAAGTAAACTAGCTAATCACTATCTATCTATCAGGTAACTCTGTAAGCTAAATCACCTTGGTACTGTGATTTGTCATCAAACTGGCCTTGTAACATTTAATTTATGACAAGTCCAAATGCTACCACTGAAGTTTAAGTCCAGGAGATTATTCATGGCACTGTTATAAAAGTATTTTACCGTGTAATAAAACTTAATGACATCTTTATGACAAGTCCAAAATGTCCATGGTACACTTATTAACAGTCTCATGACAGTGCCAAAACACAGAGCACAATATTATGTAATGTTAACACCCAAAGTTAAACAGTTTCTTTACATTTCATAATGTCAAGTTGTCATGACAAAGGCACCGACAGGTTATGTTGTCTTGGTTAATGTTAAATGGTTGTAACAGTGACATCGCAAACAATGTCAGCTTTGCATTAAAAATAACATAATTCACCGAATGACACTTAATGAGAGTTAAACATACTTTAAGACTACTCCATGTTCATGACAACTTTCATGACATTGTAATGCAATGACTCTATTTTGTGCACCGCTTCAAATGAAGTGTTACCCTTCTCTCTGATTTCTACTAACATATCATGTTTTTTTTTTTATTTGTGGGACTTTTGGGATGTGAAACCAAACCAAACCAATTACAATGGTTTCTGTTGGGCATTAGGCCACTGAAACTCCTGTTACATCAAACCTTTTGTGAATATATTTATTTATTCATTGTTTGCATTATTGTATAGTTGGTGTAGATACATATACTTTAAATGTCCCGTCCATGCTCTGTGTCCTGATGTCATGGGCCTTGATATATCTTGGCAGAAATAATTTTTAATGAATGATCCCAAGATCATTTTCCTTCCACAAAAATGAAAACAACATTTTGTCATCAAACCAAATTTGGGGATGCTGAGGGGTTCATAAGTAATTACCAGTTATTTTTAGAGCCTGATTCTTTTTTACCTCTCAGTCATTCTGTTTCTTCCTTTCAGTTATTGTCTGTATCTGTTTCCGCTGCGGCCCAAGTCTGTTCCTTTCTCACTGCCTGCACCAGTTCCCATTTTACTACCTGACCTGGAACTTGTATCATAGACTGAGCTTGTCTTTTCTGTCCCTTAGCCAAAGGCTGTCCCTCATACCATGTCTGTTCCTGAGCTTTTATCTGTCTCACTGTCAGAGCAAGCTTCTGTCTGTTCCCTAGCTTGACTTTTGTAAGCTCCTTCTCAAGTCTGTTACCCTTTGAACTTTACCCCATGTCAATTTATCTTCATTCTCAGCCTGAGCATAAGCCTCGTCTTCCAGCATCCAGGCCTTCAGAGTCTTAATGGTCCTGTTCTCAGCCTGCCCCTTGATTTTGGGTAGACTGTGTGCTTGGATTCATTGACTTTTGTGGTCCTGTCTGTTTTCCCCAAGCCATCATCCTAAGTGTTTCCGCCTGTCTCTCCAGCATCTGGGCCACACTCCTGAGCAGTCTTCCCTGTCCCCTGGCTGCCTTCCCGTGCTGTCCCACCACTGTTCCCACTGCCTGAGTAGTTCTGCCCTGCCAGTTACCAGTGCCCAGGCAGACCCCCTGAGCAGTCCAGCCTGTTTCTCCAGTCCAGTGATCATCCCCCTGGCAACTCTTACTGGATCCCTGCTCCCTGTTACCACATCTGGCAATGGCTTTGGTTGTCAACCTGGGACCGGCCTCTCTCCAACCCTAACAACTACTCCTCAGAGCACAGATAGGGTGGATGTCTCATGATTATACAACTAGGATTACAATACTGGCAGAAATCCCGGCTCCACATTATGACTAAATTCAGTTTAACTGACCTCTGGGCCAATAGCCTATTTGTCAAATTTCAGACATATCTAGTCAGATCCATTTCTCACTATTTTCAGCTCTCCACTTCACTAAAAAGGCTTTGTCATTGTCAGCCTTTTCTTTAAGAAATACATCTATTGTGGTTGATATGAGAGTCCTTTCAGTAAATTATCACTGGCCTAAAGGTTTTACTCATCAAGATTTACTGAGAACATGTTTTTTTTTATTTTTAAAGCAATAGTTTGTTTTATTTAATATGGAGTTGTATGAGGTACTTATCAACAGTCTGCCATATATTACCTATAGTAGATGCTGATCAGGACACAACCAGTTTGGAGAAAAAAGACACCAGGACTAAAGCTAAGCAATGACCTGCTGTGGACGGGGTCAACAACAAAAGATATTTTAGCTGCTTAAAAAAGGTCCACCTAAAAAAATCTGTTCAAGTGTACACTATATTTAGAATATTTTCACCACAGAAAACTGTGGTTATATAAGCCAATTATCACTCTATCCAATCCAACCAAACTCCACAGGTGAAATCAGTATTTTTATGGTTTAGAGAGGCTTATATACCGGCTGTCTGATGGCAAGGTAATCCAAACCATCCCTTAAATATTTAGTCTAAATAGAATTGCTATTAAATTATGTTCCACAACATTTGCAACTCACAAAATATGTTGTACAACATTTGCAACTTAAATAATAATAGCTATAACATTAATAAACATAAAAGCAAGAATGCTAAATTATTTTGCCATCAACAATCATTTTTGAAGTTGCGATAGATTTTGTTTGTAGCCACCCAGAGGAAGTAGAAACAAAATGTAAACATGACAATGACACATTTCCCTTTAAGTTCATATGGTGACTGAGCAAACAATTAGCACACCGAGCAGATGCAGAGCTACATTACCATTCCTTTGGAGTTTTTGTTTTTGTGTGAACAGATGGATATGAGTCCAATATACACTTTGCCTTTAGGCTTTTTTACTCTTTACTCTCAGCATCTTTAGTTGTTAAAGTTCCCACCTATTGTTACTTACTTGGCCTTTCTGCTGTTTGTATAATAGTCAGGTGATAATTGGGTTTGTCACTATCGATTACTCCTTTTCTTTTCATGTGATCCAATATTGAAAAATAGTTGTTATAGCAAATTAAATGATGTTTTGTAAATTGTTTAGCAGTCCCTTTTATGCTGCAAAGGTGCAGAGAGCAGAGAAAGTAGAGCAGCGAATGTCTTCAAGAATGTATAAATGCAAATGGGTTTTTCTCCCAATGGAAACAGGAAAAACAAACATCTTAATATCACAAGTGGTTACAACAGGTATTTCATATATTAATTACCCAAGGAGGTGGGCTTTGCATTGGTAAATGACACCACGGGTTTCCCCCCTAAGGGTGGAGCTGACAGATGAAGGAGCGATTAAGATGGAAAAATCTTGATGTCGCCATTCTCTGATGCTGAGGATCATTGCCAGTGACAGGCAGGGTTGTTCCACACTCACACAACTTGAAACAGTTGCCACAGGCTATATACACCTCATCAGTCTTCACCTGTCCAAATCAGTTTCAGCGTCAAACTAGTTAAGATGAGGCATCTTGCCAAATGCTCCACTGCAACGATGGAATATTTCTGTTTAGAGCGGTGTGAGAATCTCAGGTGTAATGCTGGATGTTTGGGTAAAAAGATGTTAAAAACGGCGCTTGGTGCGTACAAGTCCTGATACCTGCACCAATCATCATATCAGCCAGATAACATATTTTGCAATTGTATTCGGCTAAAAAGGCAGTAGTACATATAGAGCACTATTGTATTACTGCCATAATAGCATTTGTTTTCCAACAAAACTACTTGTTAGAAAGCAGCAGTCCTGTCTGGGACTCATTAGTCATGCCAATATTCCTGAGAGTCACTCACAATAAAAAACACTCTTCAGCAAACAACTCTGATTTTGATCTAGTGTCTGTGTAAAGACTTGTTTGAAGTTGACCAGTCAGCTCTAACGTAGCCCTCTTTCAGCATGGTCTAACAAAGAGTGTAGCTCATTAGCAGAGAACCTGCTTATCTGAAGTGATACACAAAATGAACTATTTACAATATGTAATACACCAACATGACATAATTGTGATTGTGCAAATATTTTATCTTGTCCCCACCCTCGCCCCAAAGGCAAAGACGCATAACACATACACACATAACCACTCAAGGCAACTGCAAAGCATTTTCTAAGTCACCCTGGAGAGGCTCACCATGCAAACTGAGTAAAAACCTGTCAATGCCAAGGCAACAATGACTTGCGTCAACTAACAGTCAATTATGACTGGGAAGCATTAATTAACTACTTGAAAAAAGGAGCTAAACCTCCGATGACGATATTGATGAAATTGATAAAATGCTGTAGAATGACAAAGCAAAAACAAACAACTACTGTACTGTGTGTGCTGCTGGTGTCGAGGCAGTGCTACCAAAATTCTGCTTGTGACCTAAAATATATTACAGGTGTAGTGATAAGAACTGCTAGAGAATGAATGGGAAAAGTTAAGGGAGCTGCGCTCTGCTACTCTCGGTCCTACTGTGCCAAGCAGTGCATGTGAGCACCATTGGCACTTACATCAGCAGGGAAATATCAAAACTGTAGGTTCTTTACAGACATTAAGGCAGACGCTATTTGCACCAGAGGTGGAATAGCCAGTGGAGCTATTTACACCCAGGTGTATATAGCCTCCCATGGCAAGTAACTAGTCTCTAATCTAATTATTTCAATAAGGAGAGACAAGTGGATGAAATAAAGATAAAGTATATTACAGATGACGTGTGATAAAGTCTTGACAGAAAGCCTTTGGCGCTTAGATTCTGTAGGGAGATTTGTAGTCCAGGGGCATCTTCCCTGAGCACAAGGTGGAGGGGTGCATGTAACAACAGCATGAAGGAACTAAAGGTGGAGAGAAAATCGTATTTAAAAAGACTGCAGAAAGATGATAGGTTAACACTGAAGGTGTGTCACTGTGGTATTGGATGTGATGTGACCAGCTGCTGAGAACAGCTGATAACACAATTGACAGCCCCAGAGGATGGCAGCAAGAAAATTATGAGTGAGCATGCATGAGAAGAATGAAAGGCAGAGTGAATGAGAAATACACTATAGATTTACATATGCAAAGGGATGGTCTTCCTGACTGAACTTTGGCTGTGAACATCCAATGTGGCTATTCACACCGCCATGGCAGGAGAGAAAATCATGATCTTTTCCTCAATTCAACCAAGTACTTTTGTTTCCTAAACCTAAACCAGGTAAGATGCCTAAACTGAACCAAACTGTGGCTAAAACAAAAAATAATAATTGAAAAAATGTGAATAAAAAGTCAACACTGACTTAGAATTTTACACTAGACTCAATTTGCCCAGGGCGGATCTCCAACCTGTCCTTAACTCATTCATCCATCACAAACTCTAATTCACAGAAAATTTGCTGCTCTTCATAGTAAAACTAAGGGGGTCTGGTGTGAGCTGAATGGCTGCAGTGTACCTATTCTCACCTGGGTGCAAATAGGCACACAATAATTAAACTTTAAGGTGCTTTTGGTAATCAGTGTAGTAAAATAATGATCTTTTTTCTCTACTACCCAAAAGGGTGTCTGCATACTAGTTGCATATAGTTCAAGTGGAAGTACATGTTCTTTCTGGGGTTGGAAAAAAAAGTCAGGACAGCTTTGGAGTTCAGAAGGAGTCAAATAAGTGGCTTACAGGGATTAACATTAAAACATGCTACTCCAGGGCTGTCCAAAATCGCATGGTTAATTTTTTTTCACTTTATGTGTTGAAAGATTGGCTTTTTGGCAAGACTGGACCGTGTAAACAAAAAGGAGTTTATGAATATGAATGAATGAACAAATTAATGAATAAATGAATAACTAAATGACATGACATCTCTTTGTAGTCCTTAGGGCTCACTTGCTTTATCCTCAAGTACAAGTCCTGTAGAATTTTTTCTCAAACAAATATTTTTTTACTGTTTCTCACCAAAACACACTGTGTATAATTAAGGGCAGGGGGTTCTATTACAACCTATGACAACTTTAGGCTTCTTAAGCCTTAACTTAAGACACTTGAAATTGTAAAAAAAAAAAAAAAAAATTCTGAGCACCAACTTCCGAAATGAATGAGAAACAAAAACATAGTGTGACAACAAAAGGAGAAAAACAGACTTTGCTGTGATGGGATTCCACCATGTTTAACACAATGTTTGCTGCTGGGCATCACTGTCTGCCATTATGAGTTCAGATGTAATGTATTCTGGCTCATATTTCCTCACCACATGCTTTGGAGCTTTTACTGTCGCAGGGTGTCTCCCACATCCCTGTTTCAAAAACAAATCTCATGATCTCATCCAAGAAAATAGCCAACAGTGACAAAGCATGTTTACCTGATAATAATATGTCATGATTGGCGTGTGTGATATTTGAATGTGACCAGTCATGAAACGATGCACTTTAACATTTTGATTCGACTTTTTAAAACTAATTTTTGAATTTTATCTAATTGTTGGCAAAAATTCACATAAATAACTAGCTATGTAAATTACAAAAATTGCTGTTGCCGCAGCCTGCAAGATGGTGCTCTGAGGCCCACCACTGGCCTGCTGCCCAGAGGTTGAGAATGGCTCATTTAAGCTGAACAGATGTGTCAAATGCATTTCCGTTTTCATGAAACAAACAGCAAAGCCAGTCTTTTAAATATTTCAAAACCTATAATGTTACATCCATGTTTGCGTCAGCTAGCTGTCTTCTTCCCTGCCTTTTAGGTCAGGTTCTCACCAGCTTTTTTTAGTCTGGTTGAACCAAACCCCCTTGGCGCGGTTGTGAATTTTTGCCAAAAAAATGCGGACTTGCAGGGGACAAACCTGGACTCTCGACAAAGTGAGAAATGCCTGCATTATTACATGCTGATAGTTGCTCTGGATCAACACCATTAACAGAACCTGACGGTCTTTTTAATCCGTTGACTGCATGACAATAATCAAACAATGTCCCACCACATGACAGTTTCTGGACTGTTTGAGAACATAAACTGGACCAGTAGGAAAATTGACACAATGCATCATCTTCACATTGGACTGGACTTTCAGGTGTGAACATGTAGTGGCATATTGCTCAAATGGAGCACAAGCTGTCAGTCAGTAGAATGGCATGAAACCAAGGGACACGCTCCCTTTCACTCTTCTGCATTCAGTTTCACCTGTTTGTCTTCTCCTTCCTTGTGTTTAATGGCTTCCATGTACAGTACAATCCATGCAATCTGCCTTCTGTCATCAGCAGAAATGTGTCACAATATTCACATGCTTATCTTTATACATCTGCATCCCTGTGCATGTAATAGAAGAACATGAGACAAAATGGGGACTTGTTCATAGTTGGGGCTTGTTTATGGCTGAAGAGCAGCGAAAAACTCCACCAAGAAAAAAGAAATTTAAATTAAGAACCAGAGGCAGCAATTGTAGAAGTCTACCGGCAATACATCAATATGACAACAGATTAAATTTACAAGAGGGAGCAGAAATTGCATTCACAAAAAGAAGGCAATTTTATTTACTTCTTTTAAATGTTATTGTTCCTATGATTCCAATCATATCTCTGAACCAAAATGCAAAACTTAGTTACATTTTTCCAAATCTTGATATTTTTTTTAATACAAGTTAGCAGAGTGTTCCAGTAGTTTTAATCCTAGAGAAACATCAAGGAGGGGAATCTCTGAGCCCAGTTTCAGTTCAGAGTATTTCAACCCCCAGTGCTGTTCATTTACAGAATTTGCTCATTGAATGGATAAATTCTGTTTCACTCACAGCCTTGCTTTTACCGGTCTTATAATTCTGTGTTTCATGAATTCATGCATGTTTATATTTAGTGGGATATGTGAGGCAAACTAAAGGATTAACACTAATGTTCAAACAAAAATCATCCCAGACGGCCACTAAGTACAACAGTACAATAATTAGATTTAGCACATTTTGCATCTCAAAGCATCCCTAAGCAGTTTCATTTCAATGTTTTTAGTACAGCTATGGGAGGATTAAATGCACTCCCGTTTTCTAATTCATCCTAAACAGCTGCCACTTTTCTTCAATATTTGATCTTTCGCTGATCATTTAACCTTGATTACAGTCAAGCCATGGTGTCTGGAAATGGAAATGTGTCTCAATAGTTACAGCTATAAAGATCAAAAATCTGTCTTAGTGGGTGTAGTCAGTGTGAGCAAAGGCATTACTTCCTGCTTTTCATGGCTTTGTTATTGGAATGGGTCTGATGAAATTTCTCCTCATTCTTCTATAAATAAGTGTGTGATGATTTGGGCTGAGCTGGCTCTGTACAAAAACATATTGCCTTAAAGCTGCATTAAGATAAGATTTGGTATTAGTTGTAATCAAAGTTTAGCAAAACTTTTTTTTAAAAAATTAGTAAATAAGAGTTGAAATGATGTAAATTTAAATGTAAATTTGATGTAAATTTAAATAGAGTTGAACCAATATGCAGAAAGAATTAAAATAAATTTATTAATTAATAATAGGCCAAAATAGGTCCAAAAAATCCAACATAAATTTGAGTGCTGTCTAAGAAGCTAAAAAGCAGCTAAAAAGTTAACAAAATAGTTTGTTAGCTGGCTAAAAAAATTAAGCTTGCTAGCTTAAAAGTTAACAGAATGTTACGTTGTTTACTAACTAGCGAAAAAGTTAGCCGGTCATGTTAAACCTCCTCAAGTGTAAGTTTAATATTAATACTAGATCACCTTTTAAATTTGAGTTTAAAGTTTGACGCAACATAATTCAAACTTAAGCCATTATTTAAACAGTAAAAATGAACCGTTTCTAAATGAATCATGGACAGTAGCTTTAGCTCCAGTGCATGATTTGCAGCAGGATCTGCACACCCAGTAAATGGACAGGAAAATAGAAACTCAATTTTGGGTCTTGCATTTCTTGAGTCTCACATGTGCTTGCAGGAAGGAACCGGTTGTGTTAATCTGAACCAAAAAATAACTTATACCCTAAAAATATTGGATTGGATCACAACATCAGAACCACTGTTCCCTCTAAGACGAGGATTTATTAGGCACGGTGAGTACCAGGTGCCCCCTCAGAGCCTCAGCCAGCACACACACACACAAACACATTTCCTTCAGAACATCCTGAACTCTTTGAGGAATGATTTCAACAAAGTGCTGGAAACCTTTCAAGGGAACTGAGTCCATGATGACTTCATAGCTTTTTGGCGGCACCTTCACAGGCAGAGATAGATGAGAGATTTACAGGATGATTCAACAATTGTTGAAAAGCCAGATGGAGATAGAGGGGGCACTGTCCTATTAATGGAAGTGGATTAGAGAAAGTGCAATAATATCACACTACCTGGGAACAATATATTTCGAATGAGACGACTTTAAGATGCCAGAAGTTCACAAATATCATTCACTTGTGAGTTGCACTTGTTGTATATGAAAAAAAAAATCACAAAATGGTGAATTTCTATATATAGGAAGTAGACTTGCACCGATTAATCGGCAACGCTCGGAATCGGGCCGGTTTTCACGTGACCGGCCCTGACCGGTGACCGGCCGGTCAGCGTCACAAATCCGGTTCTGTGCCCATCATTGTCACACACGTTCTGCACGATGGTCACGTCATGCGCGCAGCAGACAAACTGACCGTGACGTCAACACAGCGCTGATAACAGCTACACACTCTGACACATGTCTGCTTGAAGATGGTGTCAGAGACAGATTCCAAGAACAGGATAAAGAAAAGACAGACAGTCTACAACGAGACAGAGCAGCTGACAATGTCGCAAAACAGCCGTAAACTCTCTCGCACTTCAGGCTAATGCTAGCAAGCTAGCAGCAGACTGCTGTTCAAAGAAGGACAGTTCAAATCTCACCTCCTGTTCTGGCTGAAGAATAAACAACCTGTGTTGATGCGTCTCCTCAGACATTTTGTCATCCAGACTCGTTTAACTTCTGTGTCTGTTTTTCTCACGGCAAAGTTTTACTTCAAACTGTTGCACCGCGTTAGTCTCCGGTTTGTTTACATCCGCTTCCACAAAAGATCACGTGAAATCGCGTCCCACGAAATCCCGCGAGATGATCTCGCCAGATCACGTTCACCCAATTCATAATCTTAATATAAAATTATGATTAGGCCTGGTTGTAATCTGGATGATTTTGGAGAAAGTATTAAATGAATATTTAATAGTCAGTGTCTTATTATGAACATATTTACAAGAAAAGTTGCAAAAATGTTTGTGAATGCTGTCAATTACAGTTCTTAGAAAGACTGAAAATCGGAACCGGCCAAAATCAGAATCGGTAGGTCAGACCCCCCCAAAAATCGGAAATCGGAATCGGCTAAGAAAGTTGAAATCGGTGCAAGTCTAATAGGAAGCATTCTAAAATACCCCTAAAATAGCCCTAATCCTCAAAAAAAAATCCAAAAAAACAAAAACAGTAACATGTTTTGTAAAACCCAAGAGGCGGATTTAGTGGGTGGCTGCTGAGGCTCAAACCCTGGTTGTTTTCTCAAAAGCCCCACATGTTTTACGATTTGAAAATGACATTGTTCAAGTAATTTCTCTGTCTCTCTCTGACTGCACTGCGTGTGGGTCAATGTGCAATACTGGAGTCTAACAAAGAGGCAGTAATACGCTGCCAATGGGCACGTAGCCTCCGAATCCTGTTCTGAAGAAGAAGTATTTCATTCTCATGGACATTCACAGTTTTTATAAAAGCTACTGATGCCACCGTCCACAGAAAGCTATACATCAACAGCAGCAGCAGGAGCAGCCAATAAACCACAGACAAGAGATATTTCAGGTAAAACTGCAGGCGTAACACTTAATATAACACATAATCAGAGCCAGTCGGCCCTGTACTCACACTACACAAGTCCCCTTCATGTCAAAGCATGTGTCAGTGTTTACACCTTTAATTAGAGAAGCAGAACTAAAGACGAAACTTTAATGACGAGACTTTAATGAAGCAGAGCTAAAGACGAAATAACACCTCAAGAGTGAACAGTAATCAGGTAGACTTGTGTTTTCTTCTTTACAGGTTTGATATCATTCATTCACAGTAACATTAAGTTGATGCTCCTCCTGTTTGTCTGATGTTAGCTGTGCTGCAGTCTGTCCTGCTTACAGACACTTCCATTGCTGCCCTGTAACTGTGCGTCTGACACAAGGAGTCAGAAGGTGAAATAAAACAATTTATCACGTTTGATGAGCACTAACATGCAACAGCATTTATAATCTGTTGCTCAGAAAGATAACCACGTCACACGTGAACATGCTGAAGAAAAAGTTTTTTCCCTGCACATGGCTTCAAAAAAAACAAACAAAAAAAAAAAACAAAAAAAAAAAAAGAAGAAAAAAAAAAGATTGCAGTCTCTGGGCTCAGCCCTGGATCTCCTCAACTCCTAGATCCGCCCCTGCCCAAGAGTATAATGCATTATAATGGATTATAAATATTCTTATAACGCATTGTCCTGCGTTTAAAGCAATATATGACTATACTCATAAGCACTGAACTCATATTCACAATTTCATTGCCACAAGATAATAAAATTAATATGAAGTTTAAACATTGTGCAGGAGAGGCTGGGAGCCTAAAAAGGCCTATGAATGCAGATACCTCCCCTGTTTAAATAACAATGGTCATACTTCAAAGCATCAAGACTAAATAGTAGTATAAAATTACCACTAATCAGAATACATTGTAAAGAATTTTATAAGGACTTAAACTCAAGTTTAATCACCATTTAAAATGTAGCCATTACCCAACTTGTAACCATAGCAACATTAAAAAGCACCGCTGTCAAAATTCACATCACTTCCTAACCGGAGGCGATGTGAACGAGCGAGCGAGCGAACATCTGATTGCTTCAGTCGCTCAGCCTGGCTCTATTTCAGCGAAATTTCATGTACCTCTAACGTATTTTATCTGGTTAATCCATGTGACATCCTTGAGATTTCTGTTTCTCCTCATCAAAACGGTTGAAAGGGAGGACGAGAGACTAATTAATGCCTTTATATAACGCCTCAAAATGGACGTGGTTTGGGTTTGGCAATTCTTCACCTCCATGTTGTTCCTTCAAATTGTTTAACTCACTTGTTTACTCACTGATTATGCCATAGATAATGCATTATAGTCACTGTTATAATGCCTTATAATGTGAATATAATGAATTATAAAATTATTATTATGTGTAACAACCTTTAGAAGTGCCAAAACAAAAAATGGGAGTGACCAGCAAGCATTATGTTACTAGATTCGTAAGTCATTGTAAAAGGCTTTATAAAGAGTTATGAGTATTGTTATGGCTATAAAACAGCATGAACATTTATGGGAGCTTATAGCTATAACCATGCATTGATATAAGCACTGCATGATGCTTTATAAGTATGTTTGTACTGCATTAAAAAATATTACAGACATGGATTTCATAAAAAGTGTTTACTAAAAACAAACACCAGATCTCCCAGCAGAGGTTGATGCCCTCGCAGCACCACTGCCCACAATTTATAACTCTGAAAATGTTTGAAAACAAACCGGATCTAAAAATCAGACTTGAGAATGAAGACATGGGGAATGCATGGTTGCAAATGGTGTCTTTTTCAATAGCCAAACATACAGAGGAAGAAAATGTACCCAGACAGCATCGTGCCACTGATTCACAATGTTATCACCCTAATTTTTGCTGGGATTTTAAAATTCAGATAGAAAAGCAATGCAATTTACACTAACTTTAAACTAACCTGCAGTATCACCCTTGTACTTTAATTATTTGTTCTGCCTCATTTTCTTTCACCTCTCACTCTCACTTTGCTCTGCATGCCTAAGGAGACAATAATATAAACACAAAGGTTTTATTCTCATTTTTGATTTTGTCTTCTGAGCTTGTATAATCACTTTAAAACTTTTCAAAGCTCATTCAAACCCACAGGGGGCGGCCCAAAACACTACTGGCTAATGCTGTCAACCCCGCACAAAAGCACACCTCAAAAGATTTGAAGGCACACTTCAGATCATTGTTTATCTTGTGTCGTGTTTGTGATATTTAGTCACCATGAGTAATGTATGAGTCAGTCGCTTTGAACCTGATCTTCATGACCCACTTTAAGAGCCAAAATCAGCCACTGTTAACATCCCATAAGGTTTCTGTTACACTTGTTTCTACAATTTGATATAATTTCAGAAAGCAGTGTGTAATTATAGTGACAAAATAATGCTCTTTAACATCATTATGTGTGGGTATTCCGCTTCTTACGTAATGATATTAATGTGTTCCTTGAGTTAATACTTGGTAACAGTAATACACTTTTTGATCGTAGAAAGAGGCATTCATGCTTGTCTAAATAAATGTGCATTTATATGCATTGCATGAAGACTTTCCACCGAGAGTATCCAACAGCTCCTGTCAGAATAAATGCCAGAAATGATCCCCAAACCCAAAAGATTCCTGTTTAAAAGACATATATTGATACCTATGTTTGTTAGTTGTTTGATTCTTTCTCCCTTCCAAGACTAGTGAAGTCTCACACACACAGAGACAGACACACACATATTGATTTGGAGGATCTCACATCAACTTACAGTCAGCAGACACAAAAAGCCGACATTTGTAAATGCAATCCTATGCAATAGTTACGCAATAAATGCTATTTTTGCGGTTTATAAAACTATTTTTTTTCGCTTGTGAATGTGTCAGAGAGGTGTTGATTCAACTGTGAGGTAAATTCCTCAGTACTGTGAGACCCCTCAGTCAAAATTAAGTCAAAAACAAAAACATTCACACTTTGCATTTACCGAAATTAATAATTTGTTCGCATAAAACATAAAATAAACAATTTTGTCAAATAGTCACAGGTGGCAAAAGTGCACACATTCTTTACTCGAGTAGAAGTCCAGATACCTGTTTGAAAAAGTAAAAGTACTGATTCAAAACAGTAAAACTGAGAAAGTACTGGCTCTGAAATGTACTAAAAGTATACAGTAAAAAACAAAAAAAACCCAGATGTTTGTGTTAAAATGTTGGTAGTTAAAGTAAAAAGTTGTCATAAATAAATAAATACTATACAGATATTTGGAAAATCTACCTAAGTAGAGTAACAAAGTATTTGCACGTTGTTATCCACCACTGGAATCATTTGATCATTCCAGGAAAATAAACACTGTGGTAATTCTGATTTGGAGATGGGGGGGAAAAAAGAGTGACAAATGAACAAGGTATAAGCTCAATGATGAAATGTCCAATCTGTTCATTAAAAGCTCATTTACTCCCTAAAAGAAAATGAGCTGGGTCATTCATGGTCTGCCAGACAATTCAGTGACAAAGAAGAGAAGACAGAGCATTCAGCCCTTTGAGAGGCCTGTTTTAAATGTCTCAATTAAGAGAAAAACACACCCTTGGAATCTTTTACATTCTGAGATACTGACTATTTGTTCAAAGCATTGCGGGAGTATTTGGTGATGGATGTTGTAATTAGCAATTTCCATTGCATTCTTAACTCAACCTTCCTTACATAAAATGGGGGGAATCATCAGACAAGTGAGGTTTGCTAAGATCTAAAAACTGTGTAAAAATCCTACTAACTATGTGGGATCTTGTGCCAGTTTTTTATTGTAAAGGCAACACTGGGGGTTATTTAAAGACGTCCCTGATGCTTGTAAGAAATTTCAGTAGCCTTAACGTGCCTGTAAAGTTGGTGTTACATGCCATATTGGAGAATGTAACAGCTAATATTATACTTTCTGTCTCCGTGCGTGTCTGCTAGCGCGTAGTGGGGTAATTTTGCCATCAGAGGGTGTACACAAAGACCCTGTATGGATATTCGCATGTGACGTGATGCTGATCTGCTGTACATAAACATAACTACTATGCGTCCGCAGCTTTCAGTATAGGCATCTATTTGGTTTCATCCAGCCTTAAGAGTCAAAGCTACAGCCAGGCAGGAAGCTCTTTCAATTCAGTGGGCCAAGTGTTAGACGATTGGATTCTGGTGACGATCCAGATTCTGCATTTACACCATTAAATGATTCAATTTTTTTTAGCCACAACAACTGTGGTACTTTCATGTAGATAAAAAGTCAAGCATTTAAGACTTCCAGGTTGGCTGTGTTACATTTATATGCCATTGTCTAAGTAAATAAACAAACAGATTTGCAAATGGAAGGTCTGTTTGTGCAAAATTGTATGTGCATTAAAATGTGCACCTGTGATCTGGGTGGATTTTGCCCAAAACCCTGTTTTAGAGTTTTCAACAATCACATACTGTTGTTGCTGCAATTAAATCTTCCTAGCAAGAAGTAACAACAAAAACTGAAACATAGCATCACTTAAATAGGCTCAAAGTTACATGACTATCATGACTATCATGCTATTGTAAGGCCTGGAGGAGATCATGCAGTCATTCACGTGTGTGTGTGTGTGTGTGTGTGTGTGTGTGTGTGTGTGTGTGTGTGTATGTGTACATGTATGACTGACCTGGAGCTTGTCCGCAGCCAATCTTGCATACTACTGGACCCATTAGACTTTAGACTTTAGATTTTTGTGCATATTTATTGCTTTATGTCCAAGGACGTCTCATGATTCACAGCTTTTGAACAATGGTAAAGAACCTATATAAAATATATATATAACATTACACTGACTGCTGCGTCCTCATTCCTCTTAGCTGGTTGCCAGTGGTCATGAGTCTTACAAATGCTAGGCTAAAACTAGTCTAGTCTTACTAGCGGTGTGGGAGAGTAACCAGTTATGTGTAATTTAAGGACAACATGAATATAAATGTAATTTCTTAGTTACTGAGAAAAATATGTAAATTAATTCTGGTTACAAATCAAAAGTTTGGTGATTACAAAGGGGTCTTTCTAACTCTCTTTTTGGATATTGTTGTGTGTCTAACAACCCACTGATAATGTTGTCCCTTTTTTTTTTAGTATGCTAATAATTGTGATTATTTTGCAGACCGACAATCACTCCCTGTTTAAGATGGCTTCTCATTTGATATAAAACTTTTGCCTGTTGATGGTCTAGTACCGAAACGTTGCAAATAAATGTTATATTGCAAGTTAGACAGTGTGTGGGAGTCAACTGTTTGGTCTACTTGCCCCTCCCTTACGCACCTGTCTCATCTAATAGATGTGCAAAGTGTTCCTTTGTCCTGTTAACAAAGTGGTAAAATCCAAATATTCTTTTTGGGTTGCCAGGCAGAGATCTGCTTCTACTGAGTTCACTGCTAGTTTATGTTATTATGTTTGTCGGTGTATTATGCACTGTTACATGTGCAACAAAAGGAAGGGTCCAGAAACCTCACGACCATTTATTGTACTGTCCATTATTTTATCTCCATCTTAAATATCTTGTAAGTAGAACAGCATACAACCCATTGCTGTAGATACACAGTCTTCATATAGCCTGCTGCACTTTCCTTTCACAAGTAAATCTATTTAAAAGCACTGCCAATAGGCTGTCATCACAGCAATCAGCCCTCTAGTATTGATTTGAATGAATAAAAGAAGGATAACAGTGTACTCTGTGCAATAAACAAGATGAGCAGAATATGTCCAACAAAAGAAGTTGACGAGCTGCAATTTAGTCTGTTCCTCGATAGAAAAGATCAAGATTTTGGTGTTGATGGCCCACAAGTACACAATGAGGGCTTTGTTGTTTTCAAATTATTCTATGTCATCCTTTGAGTGCTGAAATCATTTCAAAAAATTTGATTTGGTAAGTATTTAAACAGCATTTCTGCCAATGCACATTTAAAAGGTAAGATATATGATTAAATATGTTCAGGTACTTGTGGTACTTGAACTTGTGCTTTCAGTTTTCATAAAGCCATTATCACAGCAAACTGAAATGCCTGAACATTTCTATGAACATTTCTATGTTTCTCACCATACCTGATTACTGTGCTTTCACTCCCAAAAACCCCAAAACACATTGGGCCTCATGCACAGAACCATTTGTCCAAACAGATTTGTTCTTAAGAGGGATGTAGATGCAGTTTAAGAGAATTGGTGCCATTTGCCAATTTTCTCATTTTTCTCTAAGTGGAATGAACAAAATTCACAAGTGATTCAGATCTGTCAAGTCATGCACAGATGCCTTGATGTCTGGCACAGATGTTTGCCTTTGTCCACTGGGACAAAAGCACGAGGCTAATTCGACCTGAAAGCATAATATCCTAATCTGAAAGAATCTAAAGTGTAGGTACAATATTAAAATTAATTAAAATAAGACATGGATGTAACTGAATGCAAAATATGATTTCTTCACTGCATCATCATTATCATGGTGAGCAAATTCAATAAAAGGTTTGTGCAGCAACTATTACAATTCAGTAGTTTTTGTCCTACAGCTGCCTCGGGGTCTTTATATAGATATCTGCACCTGACAGTGTTACATCTCCTTCTGTAGGCTATAATATTCATATTCTCTCCTCTAAAACATTTCCATATCTTTCATGTCCTCCTGTCCGCCTCTTGTATTAGTCATGGGCCGCCTTGCATTAAAGACATGTTTTTAACGTTTAAAGTCATGTCAGAATACCCTCTTTCTTCTCTGTCACGGTGCAGTTACAGCACTGCTCTGATGACACGTCACTGGCGCCTGTATTATTAACACGAGTCAGATTGTTTCAGGTCCCCTAATACTACGACTGACACCCCTAAACCACTTATCATTTTGTCTGTTGACTTCTGGCAGAAAAACACGAAGCTCGAATTTTTCTTTTTGCTCTTTTAGGAGATTTTTGTGAACATATCCACGAACCAAGCAGACCAGGTACTGCAATCCCAGCATTCATCAGTCAGAAACAAGCAGTTTATGACAACTTAGTCACCCAGACTCAGAGAACCCTCTGGAATCAACCCAAAAAAAATTACATGGTTGCTCATATGCATCTTACTCCTGTGTAAGTTTGTGTATGTTTATGTCGTCTTGTGCAGCGCTGTGTATTCTCAGTCGGGTCTGTGTCTTTTGTGTTGTTCTGTTGTTTCGTTTCACTGTGTGGTAGCTGTATATGGTTGGAATGATAATCAAGACAGTCTACAGTCTAAAGTTAAGTTTGAGCAGTTGTATGAATGAGTGAATGAATGAGCCTGACAGATAGTTTTAGCATAAGAATGCAAAAAGTGTTCTTGAATTGGGCCGATTGTCTCCGTTTGTATTGGTTTCCCACTGTGCACCTGGCGAGCATAAACAACAGCCTCTAACATACTGTACCATACTTTTGTTTGGAGATAAAAATAAAATGGATCAGCATTCACAAATTGTATTTGGGGAGGCAGCTGTTATTTTGTTGTATTTTACATTGCTACAAAAAATAAGTTCAAGGAAAACAGATTGTTGATTCGTAAGTAAAATATATGTTTTCAAATTGAGGACAACATAAATGTGTTTGTGTCTATGAATGTGTGGTGAAGGTTATCTAATTGGTCAGATTAAAAAAACACAAAGAAAAACTCTCTCAACACCTGTGAGACTGAAAAGTGAGAGGGCAAAGAGAAAGAAGCACTCTGCCCATTCATCACCAAACTACCTTCTCGATGAGAGTTTACATTTTGTTCAGCCGTACACCCATGAAATGAAATTCTAGCTTTTCCTTTCCTGGAACACAGATTTTATTGTTCTCTGTGCCAGGATGCTTTAGAGAAGATAGATGGAAAGTTGCCACTTTATCCCTGTTATGAACAGAATTTTAGTGCCATTTTGAAGAACTCATTGTTCACCCAGGTTTTATGGAAATACTTTGAAAGATTTTGCGTGTGATGAATGCAGTGGCCGTCCTGTGTCCCTCATGAGAATGGATGTGGTGTTATGAAAGTAAAGATCAAGCATAGATCAAGAAGCAAAGACTGAGAAGGTCAAACATGAACCACTTGGGGCAACTAAAAACTGTCTATTTAGTTCAAATCTGTGGACTGAAGGTTTTTAGAATTCATGAATTTCCCAAACTTTGTTGAGTGTATAAACTAATATTTATTTTTGGCCAAGCTAATACAAGAAACTTTAACATTTTGTTAATTTTTGAGGCCTGAAGCGGCAGTGTTTTCACCATGATAATCACAAAACACAACATCAAAAATAAAATTTTCATAAGAAAATCTCCTCCTGCTTCTTTTTAACTGACTGAAGTGACTTTGCCTAGGAAAATGTAAACACGGACTCGCTCATGTGATTTCAAGTAGAATCTGACCCGATGCAGGCAGGAAGAGTAACTATTGAGAATAGCTGATCTTCTCACGGATAGTCTTGTTAACTTATGTAGGTCATATAGAGGCATTAGTAATAAACTGTGTTTCATAAGCCACTAAAAACTCTTTGTAGTAGCTTTAAGTGGGTAAAATACATTTTATTTCTTAGTTCAGCCCTACTTCTGTGCTGGTACACCTCTCTGCTACCATTAAACAGTCTGTTTGTCATAGTTACAACCTTACCCTCACCTTAATCATGCCATAGTTGTCATCCACACATATGGTGGAGAGCTAAATATTTAATAACACAGCAGAAAAGTGTTGACATTGAAAACATTTTTTGGGTTTGGCAGAACTGTCAAATATAAATGTTCTGGCAATAGGGTTGTTTTTTTGTTTTTTTTTAATAATGGCCACTTAATTGCAGACAGAAGTAGACAAAAGCAGGCTAGTGTTTTTTTAATTGGTGACTGTTGCTTATACCAGCTGAAATGACCACTGACACTGGCAGGTTTTTATCAGCTGACTTTTTTATGTTTCCATCTGACTGGTAATAAAGCTTGAATCTAACCAGGGACCTAATATATTCACTTCATAGATGGATATATGACAAATGTTATGCCAGTGCTGTGTCATGATGCAAAAATATTAAAGCTACGATTGGGCAACTGCTGTTATAAAGGGTATAGTGAATGGTCAGTATACGAATATATTTTTGTGATGTTTTAGAGGACCTTAATTGATAAAGACAAGAATCAAGAAGATAATTGATCAGACATCCGTCCAGTCGTGCATCTGTCTGTAGCATTTAGATCATTATCTTACTAATCAGCCTGGAAGATTTTTAGGATTAGGAGAAAAGGGATGTTTGTCATCCGAGACAGAACCGCACCACAAACCTCCTCGGGTTGAAGCACAGCAGAAATTCAATCAGAATAACTCAGTCTGGTTTTTGAGGACTGTTCCAGTCCTTTCAAGATAAGCTGGCGACTCATAAAGGCCACACTTTGAAGCAGTTTGGCCCACAGGCTTTCATCTTCACCTGACTAGTGATTTATCATTGCCTCACAGACCAGAAAGCAGTACCCCTCCCTCAAGGTAACAAAGAAAACACACATAGAAACTTGCCACTGTAGGTTAGCAGGGTCTATATATATGGTGCTTAGGGGAAGGGAGTCAGAATTTGTTGACAGCATAGGGAAGGCCTGCATTTGTCCTCTAGATTTATATTTTATATCAGCTTTTCTTTGCAAAGTTGTGAGTATTTTCCCAATCTTGCAGCCCCATGGATTCAAACACTTGTTGCATTCATTCATATGCATGCACTATGAGCATAAAGGTCGCATGAAGTGGAATATAAATTAGAGGATTTAATCATTATCTTATTGACTTTCAAAACCTGTAGGGGTTACATTAGGTTTCTTTTATTAACCCCTACAGATATTAAAATCAAATTCAAATGTATCCTACTCATAAGTATTGTTTGTGAAGCCACAGCTGCGCAGATGTAGCTTATCTTCTGCCATGATAACTACAGGAGAACATGTGAAAAAGCTGCATTGGGTGAAATATTGTGATCAGTATGGCAAGTTTACACAAACAGACTAGACAAGCAGTGTAAACATAGTGTTTCATGCCTGGTGACATGTGCAAAGCTGAAATCAAAAATACACACTGTGTTAGTAAAAAAAAAAAAAAAGTACATGTTCTTCTGATCACCCTTGTAGATGCTTCTAAACGAAAGAATAAAGTCGGTCATCAGCACAGTATATCTGATGTTTAAATCTTTGTAAAGAAATTAAACAATGAGTCTGGAAGTGTTAAACCAAAAAGTACATATTTGACTTGAAATTGATGAGGTTTGACCTGGATGTATGGTGATGTAGTTTGACAGTGTGGAGGGAGACGTGATGAGAATTCAGAAGTTAAAGAATAATGTAAGACTCTGAACATGCGGAAATCAGGGTCTACAATAAATAAATAAACCTCATGCATGTTGCATGCAAAACCTAACTCTGTGGGGACTGAAGAAAGAGATGAAAGTGAGGAGGAAGAGGTCAGGTCAAAAGTTAGAATTCTTCCATAAATCTGTGCCCTAACCTCTTAATATCCCATCATGAAACATATGTAACAAACCATTTTCCTTGAGTCACTTTGATACAGAGAGAGAGAGAGATCAAAGTGAACACAAAAAAACACACGTATCAAAAACATTATATAGTTGATCTTCAAAAAACAGCATGTACTCTATCTCCACAAGTTATGTCGTGTTTCTCAAGTCCAACATAAAATAGAGAACAGATTCCATATCTCCAAAGATGCAGTATATGGAAGCAAATTTCACCAGCATCTGAAAAAATTAGACTTTGAACCAAAAATATGAGATTATAGGCTCTGTCTTACATGGGCTGCATAGTGGTGAATGGCGCAAAAACACCTGTCATTGCTAGTTTCCGACATGACCATTGTCATTTACACAGCCAGCGTCCACACTGTGTAAGTAACGAATATACTTGTGCCCATCTGTGTGCCCGTGGGTGTGTTGCTCTTAAAATGAGGTGTGGTCAAGTGCACTGGAGCGCTGCTATTTTGAGGCGGCAAAAAGTGATTGTGTCATTGACCAACTAGTCTCAAGTCAATGGCACAGTAATTTCCTGCTATTTAAAAGGTGTATTATTCATTCCACAGCTTGTAACGATGGTGCTTTCCTTTTTTTTATGTCCTTGCCTGTTTACCTGAAACTTGGTTGACATAAAAAGCAAAAAGGCTCAGTATATGTATTGTAAATAGTTCAGAACAGTTGCTTATATTAATGTGCTGACCGAAGAATATGGCATTTTCATTTGACACTCTTTTCTAGTATCCGACCAGGGTTGAACGCTGCCTGGCTTTTGTGTATAAAGTCCAACCATGACCAGAAACCTGCAAGTCTTGTTCTCACAGTGAAGCTGCCCAGAAATCCCTGCACCTGGTCGCTGGTTGCCAAAAGACATGTTAAGCCTGTCACTTAGAGTTTTTACATTTTGGTTTGTCTGATGACAAAACAAATTATTTTTTAGTATTTCCCCGTGCTTCCACTTTTGATGCAATGCTAGACTAATTGGCTCCCTGCATCCAGCTCTGTGGACAATGGTGGCCCCAGACATTTTTCATAGGGATGGCTAGAAGCTGGGGTGCAGGTGTGAAGGGTTGACAGCTGGTCAAAAGCAGCTGGCTGACTATGCAGTCATTATCATCATTCACATACACTATATTTTAAAATGTACTCAATTGATTTAAATCAGCCATTTTCAGGGTCTGAGACTGAGTGCCTCCTTTGAGACAAAGTTTGGAAACAGATGCCTCCATTTCCCCAGTTTATCACATGTACATTCAAAAACTGAAGCCTGATACTGATGTTTGACATAACTCAAGATGGCAACAAATACATAAAAAAGGTCTGTCTTAAGGCATTTTTACCAAAATCACACACAGTTGTGCTATTCTATGTGATCTCCTTTTGTTAACTTAATGAAATAACCTTTTTTCATTTCCACTGACTGAGCCTTCCTGGGAAGAATCATATAATTTATATGCAACTCGTGAAGTGGGTCGGTGGGGGGCCAGTCAGGGTGGCCATACCCCCCTCCCAGCCACCCTTTGGGTGTGCTACTGTTTATAGTTAATTCATAGACATGACAGCGATATTGATCTTCTCATTTAACTCTCAGTACAAAAGCAAAAACCACTAAAGGATTAGTTCCTCATTTTGTGAAATGTGCATATTTATTTTGCAACATGTCCAACTAAGACATGGATGATTTCTGTCTTTTCTAAATACCGGATGTCATGCTTTAAACTCCCCCTTAAAAATTTCAAAGTTCAGCAATCTGTTTGCGCAGTTCAGTAATCTAGTTTGTTAAACTGAGCGCATGGTTCATTAATCTGCATGCTTGGTCTATTAATCCATGTGCTTGGTTTATCAATCCCTCTACAGATTTCCACACCGATATTTCCTCCTACCATGGCACCAGCAGTATTCTGTCATCAAATGCTGAGTTTCACATGGCAGGACTGATTGAAGACAAGTGCTATGAATTCCCTCTCAAACAAAAGAAAACATGCTAAATGTCGTGGCGCGTGCACACACACACACAAACACACATACACTCACACACACTACTCAAATTTCAAATTACATTAACCTCTCTTAATCCATGCTCATGTGTTTCTTCTCCGTTTTCTCTCACATTTGGGATGGGCATTTCTCTGCATTCTCTCTCTTCCCTCCTCCTCCTTGTCTCCTAATTAATATCCAATAAACTCCATGATGACTTTGAATGGTCATTCAGTGGTTGTAACCCCCTCATTTAAATGCCACTCAGCTCAATCATTTTTCTCAAGAGTGATATACTACCCAAAATCAAAACATTAATTAAAAAGCCATTTTCTCAGTGCTCACCAGGATGACATTTTCCCTCACCAGTTTGTTGATTGCTCTGCTTGGCAGAGCAGTGGCTGCAGCTGCTCTACTGCTACACAACTCAACTGAGTTGGTGAAGAGCTGAGCAAAAGACACAAAAGAGACAGTGGGAGGAGGACAAAAAAAAAAAAAAAAAAAGAAGAGGAGGGCTAAAAGCTACATGTGCATGGATGTGTGTGTCTGTCTGTGTGTGTGGTGTGTGCAGCATGCTTGTATCCAGGTATAACACACACTGAGCCTGTGTGGAATGTGACTGCCCACTAGTGTTAGAGATGGAAATGTTTGAGACAGGAAGGTACAGAGCCCTGCAGCATCAGGTATTGATAGTCAGGATTACAAGCATATCACAAACACACCTTGAAATATGCTTTGAATTTACTGAAAGCTGTGAGGAAGTTATCAAAAATACTCCCACTGCAATAGTGTAAGGTATGTGGACGCTGAGGTGAAAGTGACAAGGTTAACGAAGAGGACGAATATGCACATTACTGAATGAATGAATTACGTCTTTGTGGTTGGTTTAAATACAAATCCTCCCTTCTCTCTCTCTCTATTCACACTGTTTTTTTTGCACAATCTTTTTCAAAAACAACCCTCTCACACATGAACACAGCTACACATCTAGAATTCAGTGGTGCATGTGGTAATCAAAAATTTGTTTTTTGAAGTATCACATTAGGGGAGGTATAATCATTATCATAGGTTGATATCATTTTCAACAGTTTTGAAAAGATGCCAGAAAAGTTTGATTCACATTTATTACAAAAGTCAAACGAGCCCAACAAGCCATGGGGAAAAAAATGTTTCAATTCTCTCATGTTATTTGTATATAACTTAAAGTACTAAATCAGAAAGTGACCAAGATATATCACCAGACATTAAGGAAACATGCTGAGCTGAAGTACTGGCTTCTCCGACAGCAGCGATCTGGTCTGATCCGCTCCATAACTTGTGTTATTGTTTGCCCGTTTTATAATAAGTCACTGATAATGTTTGAGAAAGAGTGGATGTTTGTAACGTTTAAATTCAGCAGAATGTTAATAGGGTCTGGCAGGCAGTGAAGTAGGCAGTTACTGAACTCCAACTCCAGAGTGTGTATGTTCAGAGCAGTGGACTTTTGTTTTCAGGATAATGGACGACAGACAACTGACAGTTAAAAACAGCTGATTGACTTACAGTGTTGGACGTAAAGTCGCTTGTTATTGTCAAATTACTGTGCTGCCCTTGTCTTGTGCTCCTGCAGTGTTTCTGTCTGATTGATATGGATTTTTTTCTTTCTTCTAAAATATAATGTTTTACAAAAAAGCATCTTTACTGCAGAAGTTCCACACACGCCACTGGGACTCTTAATTAAACCTACAGTTGCTGTTGCTTGTATGATTTTTTGAGGCAGGTATGGAAAACAGGCTAAATTTGGCCTTTCACTCTGCAGTTCTCATCACTTCCTCTTCCTATTCTCTATCTCTCTCCCAAAAAAAAGAGAAAAAAATACAAATGTGTGTCTGGGTTTTCATGGGATCCATGATTATTTTCATTCCACTATGGAAGTGCATTCGCTCACCATTATAAGGAGAAAATGGCAACGTAAGCCGCCAAGTTCTGATAAACACATGAATACATGAATATATGAGTGGGAGCCGTAGCGAGCAAATGTGTTGTTGAGTGGAGAGGTTTGGGCCTGAGCTGTTTACATTGTAGAGAGCAGTGGTGGAGAGCTGCTCTTTTATGGTTTCTGTTGGAAACTGTGTCTAGACGAGGAGTCTCTCTCAGTGGATGCCATTATACCCCTCTTCTTCCCAACCTTTGTTTGTATGTACACATTTTATGAAATAAAGATGGAAATCTCCTCATTGAGGCGAAAAGCAATCAATATGATAATATGCGTGTTTTCCATTCACCTGCAAGTAGAGCAGAAGTGCACTGTGTTTATGTTCCCCGCAAGAGTAATTCATTTTAATGTGTCCACTGAAAGTATTTCTCATTGTTTCTCCATTCTGACTGACATAGGACAACACAGACATCCTTTCATTATTTGGAGCTGTATTGAATTTCAGTGCCCAGTGTGTTCTAGACAGTATTTGTAATAGGCTTTGTTATAGGGCTGCACATTTGCCTTGTCAATCTGGCTGCACATTGTAAAAACAGCAGCGTTTTAAAAAAAAAAAAAAAAGAAAAAGAAAAAAAGAAAACATCATGATGATTTATACCCTCTCATAAAAGCACAGTAAAACCTACAAGGTTAGTCAAGGGCATTCAGCCTTCCTGCCTGGCTCAGTGTTCGAGGTGAGAACGCTCCTGTCCCTAAACACACAGACACACACAAACACACACAGACACACACAGACACACACAAACACACACAGAAACACACAGACACTCCAACAACCCCCTTCATATCACATTTTACAAATATCCCATGATGCGGAGACTCTATGACCCTGATATGCGACGTGTTGGTGTGTGTGACAGTGCTGGCAGGTGGGAGCTGGTCGTGTGTGTAGAACGCATTCACTGTCCTACCATGTGAGTGTGTTTTAATGCAGTGTGTAGGCGCACATACACTATAAGGAACAAAGGTGCTCACTAGAACTACACAGGGTTATTCGGCTAAGGTCTCCATAGGAGAATCTGTTTAGGTATCTAGTATAACCTTTTATAAACATTCCACTTTGAACCCTTTTAGAGTTCTACCAACAATCCAACATAAATTATTATACGTAGAACCATGTGTGAAAAGTTTCACCCAGAACCTCCTGTGAGAGATTCTACAGAGAAAAGTGTCTGGGGGTTCAATCCAGAACCTTTCCACCCTCGGGATCCTACCGGGAATCCTTTTTATATCCCTACGGTTGTAGCTAGAACCCACCTACGGGGTTCTAGGTAAGGGTTTCTGCCGAGAGCCCTTTTACATTACAAGAGTTTTATCTTGAACCCAGAAAGGGGATTTTATCAGGAGCCCTGACATATTCCTAAAATTTTATCTAGAACCTGTCTGGGGAGAAGCCTTTTATATACTAGGGATTTAGAACCCACCCAGAAGGTTCCACCAAGAAGTCCTTTATATTCCATGGGTTATCTTTAGAACCCATCTGAGGGGTTCTACCAAGAATTATGATGCAAAGAACCCTTTACAGAAGAGTTCTTCATGTATTTCAACAATCTTTGAAGATCTATTTATCCCAAAAGGGTTTCAGAGTAGAATCTCAGCATTTCCGGACACACCCTCTTGGAACCCTTGTTTCTTAGAGTGTACATACATGCATGTCCACACATGTCCAAGCTGACACTTCAGAGGACATTTTTAGGATAAAGAGTATGGTGCAAAACATTGAAACATGCTCTGCCCATATTTGAACGTCAGCTCTGCAGTGGAAGTGCCTCCTGGTGACTATGATGTATTACATGTCACTGGGATTCATCCCAGCAGAATACTAATGCAAGCATCTGTGAAAATTGCAGCAGTATTTGTGTGCTGGTGAAGTTTTGAAAGAAAAAAAAAAGAAGAGGTTTCCTTGTGTATTTTACTTGAGTGATTTAGGTTTCATGCTATCTGAGAAGTTAGATTGGCTGGGTCACATTCGTTTCACCTTGCTTTGGGGTAAGTGTGAGAGTCAAGCTGGGGTTTAGGGGTTTTGTGAATGCGAAAGACTGAAGAAGGCTACAAAATAATAGTGATACAAAGGCTGGGATTCGATGTTAAACAGGAGCCTGTGGTTCTGTTCAGCCTGTAATTTATTCCGACTCCGCTGTGAACAGCCTCAGAAGGACACGGAGAGGATTTGTGGTGATGGGAGGTCTTAAACTCCGTCTGACCCTCAAACCCACCTGAGGAGGCTCATTGAGTGTTTTTGTGTTAGATATGCAACTTGTGGTGTATGTTGTTGATGGTGGTGGGGCATTAATCATGGCAGTGCAATAAAAAGAGGTGGGAGCGCAGTGAAGGATAAGGGAGGACTGAGATCTGCCAGTCTTGTGATTTGCTGTGCGTGTTAGTTGATGTCAGAACAAGGCAGAATTTACAGGCATCATGAGCATAGCTTATTGTCTGCTGCCATCAGCTGAGTGGCCATTAGAGGACTTACAGGGGCCGCTCATATTGTGATGATAAACAATGGAAGCTATTCATCATTTGCCAAAGGCAGAAAAAAAATCAATAGGAAGTGTTTGTAGAAATATTTGTTTTTGACGAAAACATACTATTGTTAAAACATCAAATTTACAACATAAGCAGCAGTTGAAGAGTCAAACTTTAAAACAGAACAGTTTGATAAATTCCATCTGTTCAATTAAACCAAAACACCAGTAAATGAGATGAGATCCTTAATTAAATGCAAATCTGCGTCTTCAAACCAACACTAAAGCATACCACACATTATAACAATGAATTTAATATATAAAATGTTGATTTTACTCAGTCGCTACAAAATACACAAAATTGTACATTTGTAAATCATTCATTTCAGTTTCAACAAGTTTTCCAAGCTAAGATTAAATAAAAATGGTGATTGTCTTCCAAAACAACCCATATTTGTGTGTATAAATATACACACAAGAAAATGAAGAAAACATTTCCAACACAGCAACACCTTTATTTCTGGTGGATACTAAAAACAGATGAATACGTCAAACATTTGTCAATGATGTTCAGAAATAAACTAACAATGCTAATTTTAGTTTTTTACGATTCTGATCACATGATTCTTTGATTATGCATGATTATGGTAAATACTGGACACGTCCTTTACTTGTTACAGGAATGTTAATCAGTTTGAAACTCATACTGTCTTCAAACCACAAGACTGTGACACCAGTCATTGCTAACTTTTGAATAATGCTGTAGTAACTGGATACTGGATAATGTATTGCAAGATTTCCTTTTTTCAGCAGAAAACAAACAACATTTATTGTCAGTGACCATTTTACTGATGCGTTCAGTATCAACATTAATGTGACTTGTTAAGTATGTCTAACAATTGTCATTATGTTAACTGAAACCTAGTTTGGCCTGCATTTTGTTTCCCTCAAAACGTATTTGCTGTTGCATATTAGTTGTATATAAACATCATTTTTAGGCGCCATGGCTTTAGTATAATTAGTGGAACTGAAACTGTGAAATGTCAAACTGTTGCCAGTATTTGTATTGTAATGCCACAGGCGACCTTATGCACATGCACATGCATGATGATACAAACATAAGTGATAAGTGATTTCCATCTACCTACTTTAATGCGCACTTTCAACTTGCCCATTAAAAAAAATCAAAAAACAAAATAGAAGTCACAAAATTTGGAATGGGAAAAATCTTTTTAAAAATCTTGAAATATCGCCCCCAAAAATTTGTATGCTTTGCTGAGGTGGACGTGTCATTAAAAGAAAAATGTGACTAAGTGGAAATCGATTTTGCAAATAAATCCTGATGTACAAACATCCACTGGGGTGTGGATGGAAACCGAGCCTGTGATGGCTCATTCATACTTTTTAATTTACTTTCTATCACCTTGGTTTGAATGTTCAGCTCTGAGCAGTTTAAATTATTTTGTCATAGAGGAGGAACGCTTCGAAATGTGAAATACTGGCCTCCGCTGTGCACCTTTGATGTGTTATTAATCGATCATTAGCCAGCTACCTAAAGCCAGCCAAATGCCACGACTATTAGAAGGGCAATTGGTATAATTAGTTGGATTTTTCACCATAAAATTCTAAGCAATTTATTCCATGAGTGGAGGAAAAGGGATGTTTATATTCAGTGCACATTTCAGCCAAGTCTCGATATGAAACAAACTGAGCAAGGTAAGATTTAGTGCAGGATGCAGTGGCTCCATTGTTGGTATTTTTTGGAGCACAGCAACAGTTTAACAAATTAATTGTGAGCTGGAAGTGATACTATCCTTGTTACATACATATTTTCACATTAAAGCTCCAGCCTGGTGCAGACGTGTGATGTTAAACAGCTTGTTGGTAATGCATAATTAACATATCTCCCTTCTTCTCTCTGCCCCTCTAACACTCCTACCATCCTGGCATCAAGGTGAATTTGAGAAATTTCAGAGAACACTGTGGTAGTTTTTAACAGCCATTTGATGTTTTGTTTTGTTTCGTTTCAGATGATTTGCAGTGCACCACACAAGAACACTCTGGGTGTCATTCAAGAGGGAAGTTAGCCATCAGTAGTGATGTGGCTTTAGAATAATCAGTGTGGATTAGAATTTGCTAATTGAACTGGCTCAGATGTCGTCTTTACAGTCTAATTCGGGTCAGATTGCAACCTGCCTCGCTTCTGGGCTCCAGGGCATCTGTGGCTAATCAATGCCATGACCTCAGAGAAATGAGCCTGTCTTTGCAGCAGTTGGCATGCACCAAACTCTAGCTTGTCTTTTTCTCTTTGTCACTGATGGAGCAATGGGAAAATCAAACAGAGGGAAAGGTCTGAATTTAGGAATGTATGATTTTTCAACATAGAAGTAAACACGACATGCATGCAGTTAAGAAATACATAAGGTCAGGTATAATAAAAGCTGTTATTTTTAACATTTCAAATGTTAAATAATTTAAATATACTGTATATAACAAAAAAATTACACACAGGAAATGAGTGCAATACTGCAAATGTGAGATATTTTAAATCAATTTCACAATTTGGAGTATTGAAGCAAACAAAATTTGATTAAATGGTTATAATAAAAATCACGGCTGCAACCCATGATATGCTACAATTTCCATAAAAGGAACGGTAAATCAGTGGAGGCAGCAGGAACCGTGGTGAACCTGTGAGTGTGTGGGCTGGTTGGATGTGTCAGGAGCTAACAGTCTTAGAAACTGACCAACTTGGTCTGTGAATTGACTGTGACCATAAGGTTATACTGGCACAGTTTCACCTTAACTGTGTTTGTCTAGTAGTAGTATATGAATATACAGAATATTTTATCTGCAACACAGGCATTTCTATAGACAGATAGTCGGTGCAGGCAAAGGTGCGTCCCGAAGACCAAGATTTCCTGTCAAGGTTTCCCTGAAAAAAGAGATTCTTTTTAATAAAATAAAAGCACTGCAACAGGATGTTTATTTATTTCAGAGTGACCATGGTGTTTCAAGTTTACAGCCAATATAGAGGACGAACTTGGAGCAGGTAGAGCAACTTGGCTAAATCGAAAAATGACATGTTTTTTAATGGATGACATTGTTTGTGGTAAACAGCATTTTTTTTAAAAGGGACAGTTTGCCCCCCAAATCAAAAAGTCATAGTTTTCCTTTGGCCTGTAGTGCTATTTATTCTGGATTGTTTCAGTGTCAGTTGCCAAGTTTTGGAGATATCGGCTGTAGAGATGTCTGATAGCAATGTTTCTTTCCGGAAATCATTACCATACTTTGCCACCTTGAGAACTCAAAAATATGAAGGATTTCAATACCAAGAAAACAAACAGAACAGAAACAGAACTACTTTTTTGTCCTACATGAAGCTGCTTACAACAGGGTCTGGTTTAAAGAGGAAAAAATGGCACATAGAGCACCACATGCCAAGTGAGAGCTAGTTACATTATATGCAAAAGATAGCAGACATCTCCATGCCCGTATCTCCAAAATTCAGCAGCTAACAAAAAAAATTAAATAAATAAATCTAGATGGACAAACAGCACTACAGGAAACAGGGAAAATATATATTTTTGATTCTGGGGTGAACTGTCCCTTTAACTTACATAGACATGCCAAAAAGAAACCCCAAACCAGTTGTTACTAATAATTATATTATTCCCTACACTAGGAAGACCAGCACTGACCATGTTGTTTTTCTTTGAGCCTTCTTTGAGCGTGGCTAAAAACATAAAATCTGTCCTGAGGGTGGCACTTGATTAATGGCCGTGGCGTCATTAAAATTTGAAGCACTCCCCATCTCCCCATTGGAGCATGAACGTGCTCCAAACTGTCATGGCATTTTACCTAAATCTGCCGGTTGGATTAGAAGATAACTTGTGTGACATTTGGATCTATATGGGGGGTCCAAAATGGATGGGGCTCATTCTCTGGGGAGCATGAGTGTACCGCTCGGTAAATTTAATGGAATATGTCCCAGCTGATTTATATATTTCATGTGAACCAGCCACCACCATGTAAACATTAAATGGATACTGGATGGATAACCACATTAAAACAAGCCAAAGTGTGTAAAAATCAGGCAAAACGCAGAATCTGTAATTAAGAGTTTTTGTCATGATTTAATTTGGTTTTATAGAAGACAAATCTATGAACCCTTTATGTCATTTAGTGGAGAGTTCCACTGAGTGGTACCATCTGTCTAAATGTTTGCTTTTTTTTTCAGCAGCCACTCATTTACATCACTCGAGTCTCCAACATATCGCACTGGCAGATAGAGAACAGTCAGCTTGTATGAGTATGTGGGTTGTAAGCATCTGGACACGGTTTTATGTGGACTATGAATGAATTGTTTTGGATTGCTGAACCACTGGACCAAATCTCCAACTGGCTTCTTAGACATTAGATTCTTGCCCCATTAGGGTGTTGTGTTTTCTGTGGATGTGTATTTGCACATCTACACCTGTGATGAACACTGTGGCAAGAAGACATACTCTGAAAAAGTTTATGTTGCTATTGAAATTATTATATGTGTTTTTTCTTTATTTTGTTTTGTTTACAAATTTGAAAGAATCATAAAAAAGCAATATGCCAGGGGTAAGGGGTCATTTTTTAAAAAAAGAAAGGAAAAAGTTAACAAAAACAGAGATAAATTAAAAAGAAAGAGGTTCAGCAGTTCAGACAACTATACCATTTATATATACAGTCTTTAAAGCTTTGTGGTTTGCAGAGTGAATACTTTGTATGTGGGTTTTTCTACAAAAACTTTGGAAAAAATCATTTAAGTTAACCTAATAATCACAATAACTATATGTGACTCAGTAAATAAAGATAGTCCTTACAATGCAACATAGTTTATTCATCTAATGTTTAATTTTAGCTACTTATTTAAAATGCAAATTTAAGAAACTCTTATCACTTTGATCATGCATGAAAGTTTCATTTAAAAATATTTTTTTACATGGATTAAATCCCATTCACATTTACTTTGACTTTACATACATTAAAGAGAACATTGGAATGGTAAAGAAATTGCAAAAATATGAATGTAATATCAAATAAATATCAGTCACACAAAATTAGGTCACTGGTATTAATGTCACACAAAACACTTCTATTTTGAAATAATGCACTGACCTTTTGAAGTTTTTCATGTATAAAGAGGTCAGTGGAGATACACGAGGATTGAAATATGGCAGCCTTTTTGTTAAAACTGTTGTTTTCTCTCCAGATTTTCACTGGGGTCACAAGACCATCTGAAAAAAATACACTGCCACAAAGCTGCTAAAATGGGTGTTCCCTCTAAGCCATGAGATGTTGACACCCTGGATGTGCATGGTTCTCATAGGACACACTGAACTACATACTGTACATACATACATACATGGTGATGTTCATCACCGATCCACCTTTGAAGAATGCATAACCTTGTTGCATACCAACAGATTCTCAATATATATTCATATTTTGCAGCATAATTTCCTCACTCATCTAGTCCTAAAATACAAATGCATGGGTTTAATGTTGACCTACATGCCAGCATACCATCATTTCTCCTTTTAACACTATACCAAAATTCAACAATATCTGGGCATTCCCAGAAGATATGAAAATACGTAGTTTTGCCGGTATTACATTTTGGGCAGATTATAGCACAATCAGGATCATACTTGGATCTCATGAGCCGAGTATCATGCAGTTTATGAATGATCTTATATTGAGTTTCATGAAATGTACTCATCGAGTTATCTTTTTTGCATTTAATAAGATTTTTTCCCAATCATCCTTACTTATTTTGGTCCCAAACATTCACACATTCCACACACTCTTTCCCAAAAAAAAAAAAAAAAAATGACAGTATGAGGACAGCTCCAAAACAAGTGTATTGTTGGTTCACTATCAAGTCCACAAAAAGAGCAATCAATATCAACATCCTGTCTTTTTTTTTTTTTTTCGCAGCACCAGTGGTTTTACTTATCTCTGTGATTAAATCATAGAGAAAGCAAACATCCACACTGCATGCCAAATGTTATTACGCCCTCTATTATGGAAATAACACAAAGAAGTAGAAGCCAGCTAAAATTTAGATTGGTTAAAAAAAACCCTCCAGTTTCAGGCAGGAAAGTGGAGAAGTGACCCCCTGGCAAGGTGACATCCTGACTTTTACCCTCCCTCGATAGCCCGGGATGAGGAGGGAGTGGGACACAACAAGCCTTTCAGCCACAGCCAAGGTTTTGATGTCCTGAGCCAAACACTGCTGCTTACTAAAGATAGAAGGCTCTTATCAATTAGTGGCTGAAGACACCCCACTCTCAGCACCTTGGTCAGATAATTTGCCCTTGTGCTGGGCGATTGGATTCCCACCTCCCTATTTGTCTGCCCCTCCTACTGTCCTTCACAGTTTGGCATAAACACTGTGCTGTGTCTCTACCAGCCCCCCTTTGATAGAAGAGGTAACCTTAAAAGTACAGGACATGGACGTGATAGAGAAACAGCAGAAATTTCAAGTTAGTGAAATACATGTACTCAGGGCAATATGTGAAACATCCTTGTAAAGTGAAATAGGCATGAGTATGAGTGGCTGTTTTCAACATTTTATGATTCTGTTGAACTTGCTAGTCTGCTCTCTTTTCTTTTTTTTCCATGTTTCTAACATAACAGCTGTAAAAGAAAAAAAAAATCTTGTCCTTACTCCATGCAAATGAAAATGTGACATCTAAATATTTTAGAAGATACAATGGATATATTCCTTTCTGCTAAAGATCCATCCATTGAAGAGGCTTTTGCAGTGTTTGAATAACAAATCCATGGAGAATGAAGTTTTCATGTTCTCTTACTGCTTTAATAAACATCAGAGCCTGTACTGTTGGCAACTTGACTCAGCTGCAGCCCTGTTCATCCAAAACCTATCCTTTATTAGGAGTACAAATTCAATCCACTGCCTTGAAAGATTTATAGATTCATGCAAGTTTTACGCCACTGGGAGCGCTAATGGCTTTTAGTGCTAGGGCCCCAAGGAGTCATTGTGCATGAAAACCAGAAAACGCAGAGCAGCACTTAAGCTTACCGCAATGTCAGGTTTCTGTCGAAAAAAGATGCAGTTGACTTAGAATTCTGGTTCCAACCAGTGGGTTTCAGAATGAGAAAAGACAGGGTCTTCAGCCGTCAGCACATACTCAGGCTTGAGTTGCTTGCTATCTCTACCTTTGTATGACAGGGGTCTTCGGCTGTGTGTTTCTGTAGGAAATGTTCACTTTCCTGAAATATTTATCTATGTAAAAATATAATATTCAGTTTTAATAATGAAAGTCTAACATGTATGGCTTCAGTGCATCTAAGATTTCATCCCTGTCTTTTATGGTATTTCAAATAGGGTTGGGTGCCATATTTTACACTGTAAACATAAACTAAGTGTCTGGGCTGCCTTAAAATTTAAAATTAAATGAATATGAGAAGACAAGTTGATTTAATTCTGTTATGATATTAAAAAAAGTCAAATAAACCTGATATTAATTCAGTTGTACTAAATGAGGAATATTTAGTAATTGTGCATCCAAAAAGGAGTACTACAGTCCAAATAGCCAGCTGGAGCCATAACCTGTACAGTAAATAGGCTGAAATTCTATTTAATATACTGTTTATGGTTGACATGAGATGTTTACTCTCAGTCTCCTCCTCTCCAGACACAAGAAAGGTCAGGCAGGCTACAGGAACACTGCAGGAATGCAAGACGAGCGCAACATTGTAAATTGACAATAACAAGCGGCAAAAAGTCCTTCACATAAGTCGATCAGCTGTTTATAACTTTCAGTTGTCTGTTAACAATGTAAAGCTGAGCCTGTTATCCTAAAAACAAAAGCCCACCACTCCAAAAATACACACTCTGGAGTTGGAGTTCAGTCACTGCTTACCTTAATGTTTGTCTAATTATAAAAGGTTTTAGATATTTATGATTTCTTACATTAAACAGACCCTCTTTCTACAAATATTCACCATTCATTTGAACTCTAACATGAAACAGGCATATAAAAACAATTATTCTGAAGTCTGTGCAGTAAATTCATTCAGCTCATCATTTCAAGGCTAAAGGCTTGTAAATAATGTCTAACAAGTAAAAAGAATTTATGTTCATAAGTTCTGAAAATAAATATTAGAAGGTTTAAGCTGAATTTACTTGAATAGAACTTGTAATTCTTGTATTATTTTTTTTACAGTGTGAGTTGCTGACACACAAATTCATAATATTCACAATAAAAACATGCCATTCGGTACTTAGTTAGGGCACGCTGTGTGCTACATGTTGTATAGGACACATCAGAGAGATGAAAGAGCTAAATGTCTTTCTAAGAAGATGCAAGTCAGACATGCACCACTACAACCTGGAGCACCCAATAAATCAAGCAGCATCTCCTGCCACAAACCTGTCAACCTATTAGGGATAGACAACTGCGAAGACAGAAGGTGTGTATGGTTGAGATGTGGCTGGGGAGTTTGAGAGAAAATATCAGATAGCAAGAGGACGCTGGAAGGGTTGGACACACATGACAAGAAGATAAAAACACAAAGAGCTGAGATTCTCTTTTAGTCGGTTACTAGCTGAGTGAAGTCGTGTACAAGTCTAAAGGAAGCGTGGACATGGAATAAAAAATGCCACCGCTTACTATCAATAATTCAATAGATTGCAATGGCACAAAAATAACAGTCGGAAAAAGCACTGGCGTTGGACCTGACATCACAGAGTAGTTGCGTTTTATCATGTTTGAAAATTGTTGGCTTACAGTATGTCAGTCAGTGCCACCAACACTCAAAACCTCCCACTATGCACCATAACATTTTGTTAAAGTGTATTCACTGCCATGCTTGACATTGTTTATCCTGGAGAAATATGTATGTAAATATTATATTCAGACACAATACATCTGTTTCCTTGGTTTCTAAATTCCTCTGAATCCTGCTTGCAATTAAACAACAGATTTAATAATTGTAAAAAAAAAGAAAAAACACTGTGCTAAGATAATACTGACAAAGGCAAACACTCTCCATGAATAAATAAAAAGCTATGACCTTGTCCTTCTACAACCTGATAAAATCCTGCAATTTTTCGAGAAGTTCTTAGGAAAGTTGTGTGCGTTCATAAATAGCTTATAAAATCTTTTGATTAAACTTTAATCAAATCTCTTTTTGACTCTTGTGTAATCATGCCAATCAATAGGTACTTGCACCCTTGAAACCTCAAGCCTCATTTATTGCTTGCAAGCAGCAAGGAAAAAAGGAGAGCTTTGTTGGTGTTCAGGTATATTTTTCCATTCCTAAATATGTGTATGTATGTCACTGCTACTCAGTGGTCCCACAAACTCACTCAATTAAAATAGAGCTACAGATAAATGTCACAGCATGTGGCTCAGGTGCAATATAGTATGCAGAAGATGAAATAAAATGTTCAACCTATAGTTCTCTTTGAGGAATGGCTGAACTGAGAGGAGAGCGGCAAGCAGCCAGTAGAGGTTAAAGCAGTGTTGCAGTCAAGACCACCTAAACTGAGACCAAGTTGTGACCAAGACCAGACTGTACTGAAACTGATGCAAGACCCAGATTTTGAGGTATTGAGACCAAGTCAAGACCAAGACCAAGACAGTGCGAGTCTGTGTCAATATCAAGTGCTGTCACGTCTCTAACTCTTTTACCCACCGTGGCATTTAGCATTTGTAGTGTTTATGTTGGATTGCAATTAGTTTAAGTTGATGTAACATAACTATACATCAGCTTGATGTGCCCTGTCTCATCATTGTTTATCACAAGCAAAAACATAATGTAGTTACCTAGCTTTCCTAGCATCATTTATGCTTAGTTTTGTGCTTCCTTTCTAAGTGCTGATAAAAGTTAAATGCATTGCAGAATTTACATACCGCTGTGTGTTTTCTTTTGGATGCTCTCTTGCAGATGAACTCTTTTTGGTTTAGGCAGCCAAATTTTATTACACAAGATTTGACTTACATCTCCGTACCAGAATTGGAAATGAGTTATTGGTTGCAACCAAAGTAGGAAGTTTAATATCCAATCACAGCAATAATTTTAAGAATTACATCAGACAGAGCGCCCCTGTAGCTCAGTTGGTAGAGCATGCGCCCTGTGTAATGAGGCTAACAGTCCTCTGCAGCGGCTGCTGGTTTGCTGCATGCCATCCTGTCTCTCTACCCGTTTTGCTGTCATTTCTTCAGCTGCTGTCAATAAGGGCAAAAAGCCCCAAAAATAACCCTTAAAAGAAAGCAATCAGACAATGCACAGGCAATTTAGTGATGTCCCCATAGCTGTGGTCTTGACCTGTCTTGAAATCAAATTCAGTCCTCTTTGTCCAAGACTGGAAGTAGAAATACAGTTGATTCCCGGACAAGACCTTAAAAAAATCTTGAGTAGTAGAGCACTGGGTTGAAGTTTTTGTCCTATGTACCTAAAGACCTTTCTGGTCACCAGTGGCACAATCCAGCTATCAAACATCTGACCAGTCTGACACAAGCTGGTCTATTAGATTTAGAAGCTCTTTGGAACACTCACCTACTACATACACTAGCTAACTTCAAGAGTTTAATGCTATAACCAATACCAACACATCATATTAGTAGCCTAGCTGAGCAATTAGCATCCCATGTTCAAGCTAGCTGAAGACTAAAGAACACAGTTACAGTAACTTACACACAAATGAACTCACGCCCAGCCCAGTTGAAACTGGCCTACTGTTGGTCGAAGAAGGAGAGGAGGAAAGCATGTCCATAAACAGAGAGAGAGAAGAGGAAAAGCAAGAGATTGGGACTGAGAGTAGGGACTTTGAATGTCGGGACTATGACAGGAAAAGCTAGAGTTGGTTGACATGTTGCAGAGGAGGAACGTGGATATACTGTGTGTTCAAGAGACCAGGTGGAAAGGTAGCAAGGCTAGAAACTTAGGAGCAGGGTTCAAGCTGTTTTATCATGGTGTGGATGAGATGTGGAGAGACATGGAGTAGGAGTCATCTTGAAGGAGGAGTTTGTTAGGAATGTTCTGGAGATGAAAAGAGTGTTAGAGTGATGAGTCCAAAGCTAGAAATTGAAGGTCTGATGTTCAATGTTGTCAGTGGTTATGCCCCACAGGTAGGATGTGAGGTAGAAGAGAGGGAGAAATTCTGTAGTGAGTTAGATGAAGTAATGTAGAGTTTCCTCAGAGGTGAGAGTGTAGTAACTGGCGCAGACTTGAATGGGCATGTTGGGGCAGACAACAGAGGTGATGAGGAAGTGATGGGAAGGTTTGGTATCCAGGATAGGAACACAGAAGGACAGATGGTGGCAGACTTTGCACAAAGGATGGAAATGGCTGTAGTGAACACTTTCTTTGAGAAGAGGCAGGATCATAGGGTGACTTATAAGAGGAGGAGCACACAGGTGGACAACATCTTGTGTAGACGATGTAATCTGAAGGAGATCAGTGACTGCAAATAGTGATAGGTGAGAGTTTAGCCAGACAGCATAGGATGGTGGTGTGTATGATGACTCTGGTGGTGAGGAAGATGACGAGGACAAAGGCAGAGCTGAGGATGAAGTGGTGGAAGCTGAAAAGGCTCTGGGTGGTCAGGAGGTTCTTAAAGATGCCTGGACAACTACAGCTAATGTGATCAGGGAGACAGGTAGGAGAGTACTTGGTGTGTCATCTGGAAGGAAAGTAGATAAGGAGACTTGGTGGCAGAATGAGGAAGTGTAGGAGTATATACAGAGAAAGAGGTCAGCTTAGAAGAAGTGGGACACTGAGAGGACTGAAGAGAGTAGACAGGAGTACAGGGAGATGCAGCATAAGGTGAAGGTACAGGTGGCAAAGGCCAAACAAAGGGCGTACGATGAATTGTATGCTAGGTTGGACAGAAAGGAGGGAGAGACTGATTTATACAGGTTGGCAATGCAGAGAGATAGAGATGGGAAGGACGTGCAGCAGGCTAGGGTGATTAAGGATAGAGATGGAAATGTATTGACAGGTGCCAGAAGTGTGATGGGAAGATGGAAAGAGTACTTTGAAGAGATGATGAATGAGGAAAATGAAAGAGAGCGTAGAGTAGAAGAGACGACCGTTGTGGACCGCGAAGTAGCAAAGATTAGTAAGGCTGAAGTGAGGAGGGCATTGAAGGGGATGAAGAGTGGAAAGGCAGTTGGTCCTGATGATACCTGTGGAGGTATGGAAGTGCCTAGGAGAGGTAGCAGTAGAGATTTTGACTAGGTCATTCAACAAGATCTTAGAGAGTGAGAGGATGGCTGAGGAATGGAGGAGAAGCGTGCTGGTGCTGAAATGTAAGTAGTAGGTGTGACAGAGGAATTCAAGGTGGAGGTGGGACTGCACCAAGGATCAGCTCTGAGCCCCTTCTTGTTTGCTATGGTGATGGACAGGCTGAAAAATGAGGTTAGACAGGAATCTCCTTGGATTATGATGTTTGCAGATGACATTGTGATCTGTTGTGAGAGCAGGGAGAAGGTGGAGGAAAATTTAGAGAGGCGGCGGTATCACCTGGAAAGGAGAGGAATGAAGGTTAGCCGCAGCAAGACAGAATACATGTGTGTGAATGAGAGGGACCCAAGTGGAATGGTGAGGTTAAGAGGAGCAGAGATAAAGAAGGTGGAGGATTTTAAGTACTTGGGGTCAACAGTCCAGAGCAATGGAGAGTGTGGAAAAGAGGTGAAGAAGCGTGTGCAAGCAGGTTGGAACGGGTGGAGAAAAGTGTCAGGTGTCATGTGTGACAAAAGAGTACCAGCAAGAATGAAAGACGGTGGTGAGACCAGCGACGTTGTATGGTTTGGAGACAGTGGCACTGAGGAAAAGACAGGAGGCAGAGCCAGAGGTAGCAGAGGTTAAAATGTTGAGGTTCTCTTTGGGAGTGACGTGATGTTTTGGAGATAAAGAGGAGAATAGTAGAATAGTAATAGATGGTGAATATGTTGGTAGAAGGACGCTGAGGTTGGAACTGCCAGGCAGGAGGCCTAGAGGAAGACCTAAGAGGAGACTTATGGATGTAGTGAAAGAAGACATGAAGTTAGTTGGTGTGAGAGAAGAGGATGCAGAGGATAGGGTTAGATGGAAGCAAATGATTCACTCTGGTGACCCCTGAATGGAACAGCTGAAAGGAAAAGAAGATTTGCTTTTGGAGTTAATTTGTTTGAGTCTCCACTGGCCTTGTGAGACAGCTGTAAGAGTCATGCATCAAGGCAAATAAGATGTACAGTCAGTAGCTTTAGTGCAGCAATTAATGAAGCAATTTATAAGAATTAGGTTAGAATCAATCGATTTGATGGAAAACTATTGGGAGATAAAGTCCAGGCTGGAAGTAGATGGAGTTGTCTTTTCACTGCAGGCTTTAGATCCTTACATAAATCATGGTCTAGCAGGCTGCTCCAGTATTATTGCAAAAGTAGCAAGATTTTTTGATTCATTCATTATTCTGTTAGTCTTCAGTAATTCAGTTACAATGGTAAGCTTTAGCAGAGGATAATTGGTAACAACATTTAATTTGTTTTACTTTGTATCCTTGAAGTAAAATTACAGATAATACTGTTGAAAATCTTGAATGATCGTGACCGGACATTGCGTAAGTGTTTGGTGAAATCAAATAATTAACGAAATTAACAGTAGGACTCACATGTTTAATGGTGAAAGTAAGAGCATTTCCACACGTACAATGGATTGGAATTAAACAGCTGTGTAGCCTTAAGAAAACCACTTATCAGTGAGACTAATTGGAAAAAAAGGCTTCAGTTTGCTAGGGAGCATAAAGATTAGCCTCTGGAGCAAAGAAAAAAGGTCATGTGGTCTGATGAGTCCAGATTTAACCCGGTCCAGAGTGATAGGTGCTTCAAGGTAAGAAGACAGTCGGATGAAGCGATGCACCCATTATGCCTAGTGCCTACCATATGGGGGCAGTGTTATGATCTGGGGTTGCTTCAGTTGGTCAGGTTGAGGTTGAGCAAAGATATGTGCCCAAAAAATGAGGCCAACCCACTACCTAAATATACTGAATGAGCAGGCTTTTCCATCAATGGATTCTTTTCTTCCCTGATGGCGTGGGGACAGTAGGAACAGTTTTATTGCTCAGTATATGTAAACGTGCAAGGAATTTGACTCAGTTTTAGTTGTAGCCTACTTATTAACTAATTAATTAAAGAAACATTTTCAGAAAGACGAAAGCTAAAATGGAACAATTATGTACATACGTAAGTGGAAAAACAATAGTTTAGTTTGTAAACTCGCTGTAGAAAATAAAGATCTTCTAAAGTGCAACCACGTTGTATGATTATAACAAATCTGTTAACTGTTATGTTATAATAAACATAATAAATGTTATACAATTGGTCTATGTAGCTAACATTAATGGTTGGTCTGACCTGTAATTGTTTCTTCATATTAGATGCTGAGTTGCAGCACTTGTACTGTGTTGTTCAACTTTTCTTACAAAATAATATGTGCACATGACTCACGGTAGCATATCTTTCTTTATTTTAAAATGCATTTCAAAATTGTAATCCTGCTAATTATCCTCATTTTTACTAAATATATTGGTAATCAGATTATGTACTTTTTCTCTGTAACTGTAATGGAATACATTTGGATTCTAATTATGCAATACTGTTACATGTAATCTATTACTCCCCAGGCTTGTACATATTTTATGCAGGTTGCTTATTATGTTTTTTAATATATTTATTCTTTCTATGCAAGTTAAATGATTCTGTTAATGTCAGTACACCACTATAACTGTATTGCAGAGACTGTAATATAATATAATATAATATAATATAATATAATATAATATAATAGGGGGAAGAGGGCAGTAATATTCATGAAAACGTTGTCATAAATGTTAGGCTCAACATTGGCACACTTTGTCTATGTTGAGCAACTTTAGCATTTATTTCATTATGGTCTCCATTTAAATGTTCTAGTTTTGCTTTACAGCAACCAAACTACACAAAGTCCAGAGGTGAACTGCTAAAACATTTCTACAGATCCCTGAACGTAGTAAGTAGATAAATAATTTCCAACGTATGTTAAGATTTGACTCTTTGACTCTCTTCCAAATCAACAGACACATCACACGACTCAACACGCTGTGCTGCTCAACTATACTAACATCACAGAACTGTTCACTTTGTATGAATAACTCTGAGGTCCCATGTGACGTTGAAGGGCTTGGGAAAGCAGATGGTCTCCAGTAAAGTTTTAGTCAGAACAGAAGCAAGCAGCGAGACAAAATAGATCCTTTTGGAAATGTAAATGGAATTATGAAACCTTATTTTAAAATAGTAGTCACACTCATATGATCAGTCAGTCAAGTTTATTTATCACATGAAATCAATCACAATGAAATGTAACACCGCCAGTTGAAGCCTCCATGTCTGAAAAACTTTGCATTCTTATAAAAACTAAAAAAAAAAAGTCTGGTCTGTGATATTAACAGTATCTTATACCAGCTCATTTAAGGAATACTATGCAGGATTTGTTGTTGCTGTTTGTAAACACACCAGGTAATACTGGACCTTCATTTCCTTCCTCAACAAGCGAGCAAGAGAGCGGCTGTGAATCAGAGAAATAAACTATTATTTTCTGATTGTTTCACAGTGGTTAGTGTGTATCTCAGCCCTGTCCCCAGTCAAACAGACACACAGACCTGCAGCTCTTTATACATCTATGACACAGACAGAGAGAGTGACAGTGATTTAACCTAGTAGCTACGTTTTAGTCCCATCCTTACACTATGCATGCTGTTTTTGGCTGGGGGCTACACATACTGCCCAAAGGTTGATGCCCAGAAATGATTCAAGCACATCAAAATAAGAAGACAAAGGCAGAGATCACGTCTCTGCAGGTACAGACGCCACCACGCACTTCTAGTAGGTTGTAAGTGATGACTGAAAAGAATAATTTTTGTTGCACAGAACACCTCTAAGCATTAACAGTGCTCCAATATGATCACTGAGTAAATATTAAAGGTATATAAAAAAAATCTGCTGATGTTCAGGTGTGACGACATGGTTATGACAGTATCATGACAGTCTCATGCACGCTCACTCAAATAAAGTGAGACTTTATTTATATAACACTTGGATGCAATGCAAAGTGCTTCATACAGTAAAAACAATAAAACAATACACCACCAACTCCAAACACAGCAAAAAACGGGAACATTAAACACAGGAACTGAGGAAATGCTGAGGAAACACCAGAGGCAACATAAAAACTCAAAACGGAAAATAATTTAAAATCTATCATTAAATAAGTAAATAAATAAGTTAATAATAATCAGCTGATAAATTAACAGGATATGCCAGCTAGGAAAACAGATCAATAAAAATAAATTAAAAGATAAATACACCATAATAAAAAATACACAGAAAATAAATAAATAAATAAATACATGAAGCTCAAGTAAAACCCAAGTAAAAAAGAAAAGGTAGGTCTTGAGTTTGCTTTTAAAAATATTAATCAATAACCTATTGTTTACTTGATGTAGGGATTGCACAGTTGACAGTGATACAGGGGTTGCCAGGTTTGCAGTGTTTTGATGCTACAGAAAACCAAACACAGTATCAGAATCTGTATTGACAACATAAACGTGTTTTGACGTTTTAGAAAATATCTTTTTCCATTATTAGTGGAGCCTCCCAGCTTCCAGTTCAACTTCACATCCCACACCTACCTCTGAACTGACCAACAGAGATAAAACTGATATGGATGTTTTCATCTAAAACCTGGGTAAATCAACAGTTACCGGATAGTTCCCTTAAGAGGTGGGGTAGATTTTAAAGCAATTTCCAAAAGATAGGCAGCAAACATTTCAATCATATTTTCTATCATGCTATTTGCAAGTCCCAACCCTGCTCAACTCCATTTTCTGCCTACCCCTCTCTTCATTTATGTCCATCACAGACGGATACAAACTCACCTGGGAGTCTGTGAGTGAGGAACCTCTGATGCGTTCCACATTGCTGCCTCCCTGATTGCACTGTTTACAGCCAAAGACAACTGCAGCTTGGTGCAGTGGAGGATAATTAGGCCCCTGCTTTGCTGTGCTTGTGCTATATGAGTAATCTCTTTGGCAGAAAAGGCAACTGGCCAACAGTTATTTACCTTTGCTGAACAAAAAGCATACATTGATGTACAGGGATTGGATATGAGTCAGCGAGAGTCCTCACTTTGGTCTAGTTAATTATAACATAGGTTATATGAGGTTTCCTGCAGATTTTAAGGTCTAGCATCACACCCAGGGATTTATTTTTGTGAACTCTTTCAGTAGTGACATTATCTATCATAGATTTCCATTCAACTTAAGTTTGGTTTTGTTCAAATTTAATGGTCTACCTCCTTCAAAACGTGCTGTAAATTTTCCCCAGAACAGAAAATATTTGTATAAGAACAAACATAAGAAGAAATTTCAATAAATAGTTTTTTTTAACAGGACTGATGGAGGTTGTGTTTTAACTGAATATGCATGGTGTAAGATTTATACACTTGGTTAAGGTTTTAATCTGAATTGTTGTTAGAGGTGAAGTTTAGGGTTTGTGTTTTATGGAATGGGCTCTGCAGATCTATGACATGATCAGGGAACCACATGAGGCCATTTTACATTTACCACTGTTTTATTGCTGGTTCTAAACAATCAAATCACAAACTGTGCACCATTAATTCACCACTTACCATTAATGTTTCACAGTAACAGCCATGTTACCCTACTCCTTCTGTTCCAAACTAAATGGACCATCTGTGTAAACACTAATCCGCACATAAATGCTAAAAACACTGACACTCACCTGCATGGACATCAGCCACATTGAACAATGTGTCCCCATTTTTAACAAAAGGATGCCGACATGATGGCTTCACATCCAACTGGGCAAGTGCAACTGTGTACCCCCCGAAGGCTACGCTATTAGATAAAAAAAAACAAAACAAAATTGTGTCTCCCCCTTTTTAAACAAATTTCAAAAACTTATACATGTAATGACATTTAGTGAATACATTAATGGTTTTATGATATTTGATTTGCACTGCAGTCCAGAGTGTATCTTTTTCCTGTGGGAAGAGAGGAACCTCACCACCCACTGGCATAATCTCTTTTTTAATTTACTTTCTCAATTATCATCAAGGTGATTTTATTATATTCATGCAATAGGTATTATCCATTTATTCTCTCTGTATATCCATATATCTATTTCTATGGTATTTTACTGAGTTAATTAGAGCCATTAAAGTTATAGAAGTTTTGATTTTATAACCACCTCTTCACATTTTCCATGAACTTTTCTAGTCTTCTATGATATAAATTTTTGTTCTTTTATTTCATCTATTCAGTACAATGACAACAAAATATCACAGAGAATACAGTTCCAGGTGATGGACATTTTCCATTAAAGAAGAGAATAATTATGGTTTATACATTAATAAACTCTAAAAAATTATTGAACAAAGCTGTGGGTGGCTGTGGTTAAGGGTTTTTGTGAAAAAAAGTAATTTGTATCTCATATAAAAATAAAATATGTTTAAGTGTACTTTTATCAGTCGCTTCGTTCTCTCAGCTGTGCACCACACTAGTCTCTGCGTTTCATCCTCAGCTGTTTTATTCAGTCAAGCCAATATACACCTCTGTGTGTAGTCTGACTCACTGCACACACTGCAGGTACAAGTCTGCCACTAGTCGCTTGTTTCAAGCAGCATCGCAGCCAAAACCAAAAAGTAGTGCCTGGGACGTACTTAAGCTAACAGCTGTTAATTTTTGGTGTGATGTTCCACCAAACAAGTTCCCCCTCAACATCATTTTGTAGCAACACCATCACTGCATCCTGGGCTGAGCGCCGCCCAAGAAGTTTGTGATTGGTTTACAGAAATGCAAGTGTGTGTGTGTGTGTGTGTGTGTGTGTGTGTGTGTGTGTGTGTGTGTGTGTGTGTGTGTGTGTGTGTAGTGAGACCTTTCTCCAGCATTGGGCACTGTTGAAACAGGTCTAGCTATGTGAGACCACTCTGTGTGTGTGTGTGACCTCGATACCTTGCTGAACTGAAAAAACAGCACACTGGAAATATATACACCTCCATCTGATTTTTTCATGTCTGTGGCATGTTCTACAAACAGACTGGAGTGAAAGGTGTATTGTTGGTATGATGTTGATATGACTATCAACAGATCAGCTTCAGTGTCTTAAAAAAAAAAAAAAAGTCAAATCTCTAGATGACGCACTGGAGCAAAAGTGTAATACACACCGAACCAAACTTTAATATGTGCCTCGGTGCAGGGTCAACGTGAGCGAGCAGCACATTGAATCCACTCAACAAGAGGGTTGACTCCTTTATAGACTCCACTCATATTACTTACATTATTGCAACACTGGCCCTTACACCTGAAATCGTTAAGGATGTCTGTGATGGGTTTAGACAGAAACTCCACAGTATGGTAGAAACTTAAACGACCCTTGTGTTATATATATAGCAAACAATATGAGCTAGCTGATCAATGTCAGGCTTTTCAAGTGACTTTTATGTAAACATATCCACAGCTGCTGACGTAGTATAAACACAGTCCACACACGGAGGAGTTGGAGTGAATGGATGGCTCAAAGATTCTCACTCAGGAGACAGGGGATAATGTCTCATGTGATACCAAAATGTTAAAAAGTTAAAAGTTGTCAGGTATGTAATGTTATGTGGCAAAATTAATGTGACAAATAAACCTAACAATAGTTTTCGTGCCCAAGCCTACCCAAAGTATGACCATTTTATAACATTAATTATGTTAAAAAGACTCTCTGCCCACACTGAGGGGCCACAACTCCACAATAACTAAAAGTTGACTTATCACTAATGATGCATATTTTGACAAAGGAGCCCTTATCACCTTGCTCACCCACAATTCTTTTGTTACAGGCCCCCCAACGAGCTCTATCTGTTGCGTCAATGTCACAGGTGACTGTATTTCCAGGCTCCTATTCATCTTTATGTGCCTCTGTGTTGGTGGTCCTCCCGTCCTCTTCCCCCCCTGCTGTCCTCTGTGGGCCCCTCGCTGTTTCCGCTGGTGGTGGTGATCTTCTGCTCCTCTTCTCCATCTGGCTCCAGATTCCCACCCCTCTTCTGTGAAGCAGGTGGCGGCGCTTGCTGACTGACACCCCCATTTCAACTGCTAAGTGCTGCTGCTAACAAGGAGGGTTTTTACAAGCAGTACTTCATGGGTTTGTAGCTCCACAGGATGGTTTGTTGTTTTTCACCATCAGTTTTCTTAAAATAATTTATAAATTACACCATCTCGTTAAATATTGCTCACTTTTTGCAATCGGATTTGTGCTTAAGAGGTACTGGGATCATCTTGTTTGGGTCAAGTGCAGGATTTAAAACAATGTCAGAGAAAACCGGCACCACTGTCTTAAATCTTACTGGAAGTGTGTTTACCTCATTTCATATCTGTGCACCTACATGCATAGTGAGGACAGAAAACTCACGAACTCCTCCTGAAACTCTTCAAATGTCTTTGTATTTGAAGAACCAGCTGGCTTTGTCAGCACTATATTTGAATTTTTTCATAAAATATACTTTGAAATTGCTCTTATTCTTTCTTAATTATATTGCCAAAGACAGATGTAGATTTAGTCATTTTGGGGCTTAAGGAAAACAGGCATGGAGCCCTCCACAACCCTTGTCCTCTCCATTTTAATCCTTGATTAAATTATAAGTCATTAAAATAAACTTTTTTCATGGTGGAGTGCAAACAATGAAGTGAGGACTCTCATAGCCTCAGGAAAGAAGCTTCTCTGTAGTCTGGTGGCGGCAGATACTTCTACAGCGTATACACCACCACTGGCTTTCTGCAGATGTGCAATAAGATCATTGAATAGTCCAGTGTAGTGTGGAGGCCCTGGAACACTCATGAATTAAGCAATTGGATGCCAATTTAGTGTATAGATTTTTTAGAAAAACATAATTAGTGAAAAAAAACTATATCTAGGAAATATCTATCTACCTTGATCTAGGAAATATTAAGTTTCCACATTTATGACAACATGATCGTGATGGACTTCACATTGCATGCATTTATTTTTGACACTTACCATTGTTCTGAGGTTATACTGCCTTAAAAACATGAGAGAGACCTTCCTGCATCAAAACAAAATGATAGTTTATTGACTTGCCCCTGCACAGAGAGATCCTCCAAGGTCAGCGTTATAGGTTGAGCTGGTAGAGATCACGTATCATGTTTAAGAACACTTTAGTCGGGCAAACGCATGCTGATGTCAGAGTATAGTCTGAGCACATTATACCACCATGCCTCTTGCCATCCTGCACGTTTGAGTTACACATTCCATAGATGAAGACAGCAAGAATGAGTGTTTGATATTACAGTTCTTCAAATCAGATATTAAATGCCACAGCTGAAATGTAGATTATATGGCAGAGTCATTGGGAATTTTGAAAAAAAAAAAAAAAAAAAAAAGTTTTACATGAACATTGTTTGATGATGTTTGATTAATTGCATTTTTCCCCAATTCCTGAGACATGTTTTATAGACTATGTAGTTTTTGAAAACCCGAACATGTCATGCCACACTAGATCTATAGACTTTAAATTACAGGAATGTAACCTGTGGTGTCAAACGAGGTATCTCTTGTTTTCACAGTGGAACATGCACTAGTATAGAAACTTCCTCTATTAGCAGAAAGCTGCCTTCACTGGTAGCATCTCTGAATACTGATGTAATATATTCCACACCTTCCCCTTGAGTTCTGCCACATCAGCTGCTGAGCGCTTCTTTGATGTTTCTGTTGTAAAAGCAGTACAGTCTCAGGACCCCTTTGATTGTGTGAAATGTGCTGTGTGTTCGCTATTAAACATCTGTTAGCAATTTTAGTCTTTCAGATGAAGGTTGGGGTACCATTGTTGACCCGTGGTCTCTCTCGTCTTTGTTGGACTGTCTTTGAGCTTCTTTTTAACTATGAAATTTCACCCGATAAGCAGAAGTCTGGATTTTTCCTGATATATTTCAGAAAACAGAAATTCACCACAGCCATGCATTTGCAGCCCTGGGTTAGGATGCAGGTTGTCACGACACTGCACACCTTGCTTTAAAAATGAACTAAATGTGCTTGTTTAATACACTATACTATAAATACTATCAAACATGAATACTTTTTTCATTTATTTTGTTTACATAACTCACTATAAATACGTTTGCTTCAGCTTTTGTTCGAGCAAAATTGTATTTAAAGATATAATTGGATCCCTAGCTTGATGTATTCATTCAAACCAGTGTGGAAAAACTGGCGTCTCCCTCTGTGACAGAGTCTATAAGCATATAAAGAAAATACATCATGTTAGATAGTGATTATTTTTGAGAGCTGAGGATCTCCTTGAAAACGATGCATTTGGTGAGGTTAGATGTAGAGGAACAACCCTGATTACCTTTGAGGTGACGTATGTGTCTCTTTCTTCATTTTACTCAATTAGGTATTTCAAAAACGTGCTTTTATCATCTTTCTCTCATGAAGGACGTGACACTGAGCACTGTCTCAATAAAGCTAAGTAGATTAGATGTTTATACAAGGTACATAGTAGTCAGTAAGTGTCTTATTTCCAGCATTAGATTTGAAGGAGAGCATGCAGATGACCTCTATTCACTGTGTACCAAAACAGAGGACAAAATCATTTCTCAAGCCGGAGTAACATGAAGTTTTCCTATGAGCCAGTCTACCTGTTGGCAAAACATAATCATTCTACACTGTAAAAAGGATATTTCAGTAGTAATTGCAGTCTCATTAAGTTCTTTGCTTTCGAAACACCAGTCTATTTTTGTGGATTATAACAACTTGAATTAATGCCCCATTCCCCTTCTTATTTCAGTAAAAGTGACGTAATGACATCCACGTCTTTTTCAGACTTTTCCCCCTGTGGCTGAGCCACGGTTTTCTCTTGGTGACTCAGAAAGAAGATTAAATCTAGTCTAAGACAAAATAATATTTTGTTATCAAATAATGTATTTTGTTAGATATAAAATAGTCCACTTGAATTGCTTAAATGGTGTTGTTTCAGTTTTTGTGAACTCACTGAACTAAACTAGCCATCTTTAAGTCAGGCTAACATGAAGTTGTGCAAACATGCAATTATGTTCATTATATCTGACAAACTGAAATAGCACACTGAAATTACTATAAATAACTACTTTTTTCCTGAAACCATACAATTAGGTTGTAAAGGAGCAGTAAGACAGAAAACTTAAAATGCATCTTGTTGACTAATGAACACGTGCATGCTGTATATTGAAACTTAATTTAAATAGCATAGCAGCAATAAAACTCATTGTTTGTACAATGAAAACCTTTTATGTACCATTTCCATCCTTAAGAATATTTTTTATACATTTTATCAGGGCAGGCCAGCCTCACACTGAAAAGTATTTTGAATTCTGAGTGTCAGCTCACCCTTACCCAGGTTCAACATCATCTTTTGAATTAAGTTAAAATGTTTTTGATGCACTTAGGGTGCTACAGGTGCACTTCATGCATCAGGCCAGACAGGAGGCACATTGCCTGAGGTGGGTTCTTCAGTTCATTCTTGACAACAAGATGCTTTTTATGGGTTCAGGTGAGGAGAAACCAGGTTTTTGGTTACAGACTTATGAATGCATAAGATTACAACTGGACCCAAACATATCTGATGTGTTTTCATCAGTATCAGAGTCAGGGAGACAAGAAAGCCAAGACATATTATTTCCAATTATCATTTATAAGTATACTCCCATTTCCACAGTCTGATTCTGTTTGCATGGTCTGTCTGGAATCATGGAGCGTTAATAAGTTAAAGTCTAAAACAAAATCAAGTCACTAACAGAGCTACTCATGAAGAAGCTGGAAGAACGTTCCACAAAAATGACTAGAGTCCCTGGTGAGACATGGGCTTCTGATTTCTGTTGGTGCAGTAATCTATAAAGCAGAGAGAATACACCACACACTTAACAGAAATGATCCACATTAAGTTGATGATAGCTTCAGCTCCCCCAACAACAAGAAAAATGTAACCATATTCATCTGGCACAGAAAGTAGGCTAAGGGTTGACCAGTGAAACCACGCTTCATAACCATGTTCATCAAGCTTGGCGTCCTTTTCCTTAACAATTCAAAAGCTTCCTGTTGAAAGTGGCTTACTGTTACTTAGAGAACTTAAATAAGGACTTAAATATGTTTTTCAATTTGGGGTGCCATCTAGTCCCATTAACATCAAATTTAATCTGAAGTAATTTGAAATAATTTGTTACTTAAGCCTGGAGTTACCAAATTTCACGTGAAAAGTTGAAGCAAAGAGAAAGATTTCAGTTCAGTTCATTTCATTTCAGACAGTAGTTGAGAGTTTGGATCTACTTGAGGTTTCAGCCTGTTTTTTTCCTTACCACAGTCCCTTAAGTGAGTGCTCATGGTGGGAATTATTTGGTTTATAAAGAGTAAGGTCTAGACTACCTCTGTCTGAAAAGTTCCCTGAGATAACTTTGTTATTATTTGCCGCTATACAAATAAATCAAATTGAACTGAACTAAAGTGATTTACATAATCCGTATTGATCCAATGACATCCAGTGACATTGTTTTTGGCTGCAGACTAGAGCTGTTCCAGTACATGCTCTAGTATAGAAAATCCCTCTGATACTCTCAACTGATCCGCAGTGTTCAAGCATCAGAATCTGCGTCAGAGAGGAAAAACTGGTCGTGGAAGATCTTGGCTGCAGACACCTCGGCTAGTCCGGACAAGTTCCCCTGCTGAGGGTTCTTCTCTTTTTCACAAGCCATTTTTACGGAAGACATTTTGACATGTCACAGCAGGAATTGCCAGAGCTTACTGGGAAACTTGAATAGAACAGACTTAATTATTGCTATTAGTAACACCTGTGCTTTTCCCACTATGATGTGTCTTCTAAAAAAGGTCTATCAAATAACTCCTGATCATGTTCAAGTTCAACTCAAAGATGCTAGTCAAAACTAATCCTTCTCTCCCTTCATAATAATACAATACACTGTAAAAATAAACTATAAAAAAAGCTGAAAAAAAGCTTAATTTAGTTATACTTGAGAAAGCATGTTCAGTAAGCTTAAGATCTTAACTTGAACCAACAACTCTTCAGTCACACTGACAAACATTACAAATTTGGTTTCCTTTTACATTCAACTCAGCATTTCAAATTATTTCAAGTAAGAAGAACTCACGTCTATAAGCACAGCAGTCATCTGAAGATAAATACTACAATTTTTAAGTTGAATTAACTTGAATAAATAAAACTTATATACACGTGTATTTATTTTAAGTTAATGAGAAAACATCAGTTGATTCCATTAAATAACTGATGATTTTTTACATTTTATAACTGATCAGATAATCAAATTAAATTAAATATTTTAAGGAATGTTTCCTTTTATTTGTGACAGTCGAAACAAATGATGCGCCAAATGCATGGTCACGTTGTGTTAAGCCAAATTAAAGTGTTTAATTAAAACTGCTGTAATATATTTCACCTTTATAAACATGTTCTATGTTGATTCAGTGATTAAATTTTGATGTTGAGTATTTTATTACTAGAGAAGGGAGATGTGACAGCATTATCCAGTTCTTTGTGGATCATAATGATAAAGAGGTTCACACTGGATCATCAGTTATACACATCAGAACATCACTGCAACGTCCCACTACATCCGGCTCACATTTCTCCAAACCAGTTTGGAAATAATGCTAAGAGGATCTGAGACACAATCATACTGCATTGTTCAAACACCACAAATTTATCACGAAGGACATAAATTTGGAAAGAGTAGTGGACAAATTCATCAAGCACTCTTCCTCAAACACCTTCTTTGTGATAAAAAAAAAAAAAAGTCAACACTGGTAAGACTTTTTTTTTTTTTTTTTTTTTTTTTTTTTAACAGGCATTGCTTTGGTGCTACACAGCTTCGTTAAGTGTGTGTAGTATTTTTCTAGTCATAAGTTTAGGCTGAGAGTGTTTGTGGGTCGCTCTAATTAGTTGCTTGTCCCACCAGCTATCTCTCTGATGTGGTAATATGTGTTATGGATTGTGAGTGTGCTAACAGAATTGTAAACAAGTTCATTGTGCTCCGTTTGTGAGAAGATAGAGAGTAAATTGCAATTTGCTGTATTTGTTTGGTACTATTGGTTTAGCAAGGTTTTTTTTTTTTTTGTAAAAGATATCGTGGCCTACAAGGTGTCTTTTGTTATTACAGTGAACGAAAAGCAATATGCACAAGCACATGGAAACCCATGCAGTTGGTACTATAAGACAAGTACTATAGAAGCCACTATACCTGGTCTCTAAATCTGATTTACTGCTGTGAAATAAGTAAGTAATGTTACGACCCCAAGTTGGGTTAGGGGATGAGGGGTGCAACATTAAATAAATATAACCGGGGGAAAACGGAAAGAAGGAAAACTGAGACAAAGGTGTAAACAAAAGGTTCTTTTATTAACAAATAGTGTGAAATTAAGTTAACAAATTGAATTAACAGGGTTAACTTAATCTTCTAAATCAAATAACAAATACATACAGGACAGCAAGTGTCCATGCTAGCCAAAATGGCCGACAAAGACACATGGACAAAGACAAAGACAACAAAATGCAGACCTCCATCTGCCGAAGGGCCCACTGGCCCTGACATGTGAACTACTATCCACCGAATGACCCACTGGCCCCGAATGGCTGCACTCTCCAGGCTTTTAAGCACCAGGTCCTGATTGCAGAGCAGCTGCACCTGATGCCAATCACTGCAATCTGCAAGGGGGGGAGGAGCAGAACCTGGGCACAGGAGAGCACAGCACCACACAGACACTGTGGCACGTAACAGTAAGTTAAGATAAATAATTTGTGCATGTGTCTTTTCCTCCAAAGCATTTGCACATCAACCTCATTCAAGGTTTTTGTAATAGAGGTGCATTTTCTAATGTTAAAGGTTGATGTTAAACATTTGCTTCCTCTGGAGGTTGCAGTAGACCACCAGCATCTCAGACCAAAACAAATGCACACTTCATTTACTCAGTATAGCTTGGGAAAAAAGTTTCAGTGGCAGTGATGATAAAATATGGATTATTATGTTACTACACTTCATATTTCTGGCCTAATGATTTCAGAAACATATTTTACTCTAATCTTTCACTGTAATACAAAAATACTGTAACCAGGCAGGTGTTATTTTGGTTCTGATTTCCCAGACTCACAAAACTCAGATAAAACTGTCAGACTAGGCAGTGTTGATAATAGATGGCTAAAGATTCCATCATGCATTGCCTATTTCTTGCCTTAGAGGTTTTCAAAAACATATTTGCGTGTACTGTTTAGCTGTAATAGGAAAAAGTAACTCACCAGGCTGATACGCTGAAAATAGATGCAGGGAAGACAGAGAGAAACTTGCATGCACATGCACAAACATGGACACACAGCCGTCCCAGATAAACACAGAGGCTCAGATAACAACACACAGAGAGGGAGTGTGATGTCGTTCTGTGTTCTGGATGCCATAACTCCACTATGTCTTTACATAGCAAATTGTTGTTTGCTAACATCTAGTCAGGCTGAATGTTGTGTGATGTACCTTTAAAATAATGTTGGAAGCAAGTTATTTAATTCTTAAATAAATCATAGAGGAATCCTGAGAAAGCTGCATCTGCTCCTCCAGCCTTGTGCCTAAGGAGAAGACTTTGACAACCAGCGAAGGAGAACATCCTCAGCTGTGTTTGTGCATAAGCAGCACATTACTGAAACTTTTAACAGACTCTGCCTGCAGCCAAAGTGATGACCTCCCCTGCTGTGCATGTATCACCCGCACATCTGCCACCTTTGCAAACGACGACAAAAGTCTGTTTGATCAGCGACGGCAGCCTGAAAGACCAGACAAACTCGGGAAAGATACAAGATCAACCCGTTGGGACCAGCTTCAGAGCCGAGCGAAATCCGCTCCTTTCTGATCAGAATCAACGACCTGGCTCGTCCAACTGCGACCTGCCGCATCCATCATCAAGATGCTTCAGTCTAGAACAACAGTTCTTTAGAATGTTTGAAGCAAGAGCTTATTATAGCAAATTGATTTCTTTTGGTTAGAAAAGCTTAGAGTAGTTCTCTCATCATTTCATTGATTCATTTTCCTATAATCCATTCATGCAAATTCATTCATTATGTGTTTCTGTTGACTACATTTGTAGCTCATTTCGGCTCTTGTACTCATGTCTCATAGGTAAAAGGATCACTGAAAAATATATTTTGTAATTTGAGATTGAATGATCTATTAAACATGTTTATTACAACAAGTTTTTACTCCTAACCTATGAAATATGACAGGTTGGTCAGTGGCCCTGTGCTTCAAATTATGACACTGTAGGTACCCCTCTAGAATCAGTTTTGCAGGTCCAGGGCCTCACAGTCAAATTAGCAATAATATAGGTGTTGCTAATAAAAATATGCAGTGTCCAGCTAAACTTTCAAAATAAAGGAACAAAACCCCTCAGGTAGCTTTTGGCAATAAAACTGCTCAGTTGGGTTTGGAAAAGATTGTGGTTTAGGTTCAAATAAGTATGTACTTTATGTAACTTCACATACATAATGTGACTTGTGTATGTTATGTAACGTTGTGTTAAGGTGAGTTACGTTACGTTACATTACATTACGTATATACAGTTGATAACTTAAAAAGACACCAACTTTGGGTTTAAATAAGTACCTTCACATAACTTCACATATATAATTTGATTTACATGTTATGTAATTTACATATGATGCGTTATGTAGGTAAAGTAGAATTGTATTCTGTTACGTTGCATATATACCTTCCATAACTCAAAAATAAATCAAATATGGGTATAAATAAGTACCTTAATGTAACTTTACTTTGTTATGTAACTTACACATGTTACATATGTTATGTTACGCTAAGCCACTCGTGTGTGTTCTGTAACTTAAATACACTAGAAATCAATGTTTGGTTCAAATATGTACCTTTATGTAACTTAACATATGTAATGCCACTTTGTTACATTATGTTACATTACTTTTGAAAATCCGGTGACGTAAAAACAACTCAGTGTCGATCTTTGGTTTCGCCTGGGACGTAGACGCTGGTCTCCCGACTTAAAGTCTACTGCTTTTTTTTTTAACCCATCCATCCATGCCATCTTTTCAAACGTGGACTTTTTTGTTTTTTTATACAGCCTCACTTCAATGACACAATTTAGCAGTATAACACTGTTTTATGAACTGTACTATGTTGTGACACAGGAAATAATATTTTTTAATATTCATTTCCATCTTTTCCAGTAACAAATCCTGTTACAGTGAAGAGTAAAGATACAAACAGTTGTTCATTGTTCTACTCTCTGTGAATGTTTTAGCAATACTTAAAAAAAAAAAACACTGTTGAAAGGAAGGCACGAGAATTTTGGAAAGGCTCAGTAGCAAAGCTGAACAGAGATCAGGGAAAATGCCAGGATGATAAAAATAAATAAATAAGGAAGGAAATCAATAAAAATGCTCTTTGGCCTGACAGTTTTCAATGATGATAACTAGGACTCAGGATGTACCAGACAGCATTTTGTTTTGGCCCTGGGTTTGATTGACAAATAATGGCCCCACAGTTGTTGTTTTTCTTAGCTCGGCACACAGTGTGTAACGGACACCCATCTCACCAGTTTGTGGCATTGGGGAATAATTACAGGGGGCCGCCTGAGGTAAGGCCTGGCAGAGAGAGTTCGTTAGTAATGAGGGAGAAGGGTGGAGGAGAGAGGCCTGGGAGGGTAGATAGCCTCACACTGCACAACAGAAAAAAAGAGAGAGAGTTGTTGCTGTAGCTAAGCTCAGTGCAGACTAAACACTTTCCCTCAGCAGAACCTCTTTTCCCAGCTCCATTCCACTGCCTGTAGAAATCTCTGTTGCTGTTACAAGGTGGGAAAAGAAAGGAGGATTGTGATGCTCGTGGGCCACCTGTATCTGTTTGGTATTTAACTCATTTGTATGGAGGTTTATGTAAAAAGTGCCACAAGGGGCTGTGTTTGTGCCTGCATGCGTGCACAGATGCCTCTTGCTGTTATTTAAATCATCAAAACCGCCGGGGACAGGTGCAGATGCAGATTTGTTAGAAAAAATAAATGCAGTTGAATTAATCATGTAAATAAAGCAAGAAAGTTGAATGATGAGAGAAATTCAGATTCATTTAAGGCAAGCGGTTTTGCAAACAACAAAGGAAAAACACAACATATAATATTCATTCACAAGAAACAGGAACTGCATGCTAAACAAAAGCTAGTCCTGTGGCGGTTAAACATTGATGTGTTTAAAACAAGATAGTGCCTGTTACTAATAATGTAATAAGAGCCCATGTGATTGTGCTACCCACCAATTTATTCAAAAACAGAAAATAAAAACTAAAGGGGAAAGAAAATGATTTGGTAGATGAGCAAAGATTCATTCTTGTTTCGTTTTTTTTAATTGTTGCCTCAGTCCACCTTTTTTTTTCTATCTCTCTCCCTGATTTTCAGCATCTCTAGTGGTACGCAATACCAAGGTTTGTGTGTTCTTTCATTGTCTCCAGTTATTAAATGCACAACATGTAAGGTCTGCTGCTAGCAGCCTCTCTCACATTAAAACAATAACAAGAGACATAGTTTGATGATGTCATGAAGTCGTGCGGGATCATGGGAGTTGGTATCTGAGTTATCTTCACTTTTGAACAACCAGTTTAGCTGATGAAAATATATCTGGCATGACTCAGACAGAAATCATGTTCAAGGACAAGGTAATGTAAGTTTTATACACCTCATATTACGTCACAATTGCTAACTTTTCTCCTCACTCTCCGACTCTCCAGAAAGCAACTGCTTAGCAAAGGCTAGTTGGAAATGCACCGTTACCTTGAATATAAATTCCACTGGGTTCAACCACTGTTGAAAACATTTAGGATTATTGACTGGGTCCAGATCTTCATGCAACAGCAGTTTTGATTAAAAAATAAATGACCGATTGTTATAATGCTGTTGTCAGGCTGTTGTCAGGGGTTGTCAAGCTGTGCGCCGGAGCCAAAGAGGAGTAATAACAACACTAATGACCACTATAGACAAGATAGATGTGTGGAGATAAGCTCAGGTTGCAGCATAATAGTTACAGATAAGCTGTGTGTTGTGTTTGCTACAACAGAAAAGAAATAAAAAGTTCTTGTTTAAGTCTCATGTTAGCTAGCTAACACTAGTTGGCACCAAACTAACTTCATGTCCGTGACCAAAAGAAAATGCATTCAATCATCTGATTGCATTTGTTCACTACTTGCAGCTGCACAGCTGCCTTTCTCATAGCTGCTAATTAGCTAACCTTAGTTTTTCACAGTGTAATAACATTACAGAGAATTCTTATTTATTTCCTGTGGCAGCAAACGTGACACAAATGTTATCTACACATTTTATGGCTAACTAAAGTAACACAAACCCCCCTCACACACTCTCGTTCCCACAGAACTCATGGATGTGGAGGCAAAAACAAAGTATGCTGTCATGGCAACACACAAGCGTCAACTCAGAATATAGTTGGTCTCTGGCGATTGGTTAGGGAAAACTGAACCCCTCTTTCTAAGGAAAAATGACTAAAGTGGAGGCAATGTAAAACTGAATTTGGAAATTAGATGTAACGAGTTGAAAATTCAATGTTATAGCCAGAATTGGGATAGTACAGAACTCAACAAAATATATACCACAGGTCTAGTGTTCTGAAGACATTTGCAGAAAGACATTCCAGTTAAACATATCAAAAGGTAAATCATGAGCATGCTTCACTGAACATCAAAGATGATTTAGCATATATCACCAGCACATTGCATGAAAACTGTGAATATGGTGTTTGTGACATATGCACATATGTACTCTAAGTATGTAATTTAGATGCGAAATCCAGGGATAGACTTTGAATTTGTGCTTTTAGGTTGAATAGCTGCAAATATAAAACTAGATGATGATGATGACTGATGATGGGTTATGGATGACAAATTTGATTTTCTGCAGTTTATCCCAATGTTCTCATGTTTATGCCCTGTTGCCTCTAAATGCTCTTAATTACCATATGTCACTCTATAGATCAATGTGAGGGAGCGTTTAAAAGAAAGGACAGCATGTTAGGCAAGGAGATGTCTGGCCAAGGTTGATAGGATACAGCACAGGACAGGTTGAACGAAAGTCTCTGGCTCACACAGCAGTGAGTTAGCTGCAGTGCCTGTAGTGGAGTATTCGCACAGTAACAATCATGGATAGGCATTGGACCCGAAAGTCGCAGGTTGGACAGCTGAGGTTAAGAGGCTTTTTACTTGTTTGTTGTTCAGGCATAGAGTTGGAAATAGGGAGGCAGGCAGGTAACAGGTAAGTAAGAACAAGGCAGGCAACTTCAGAGGCGAGAATACCAAGAGCAAGAAAGCAACCCAGACAATCTGACAAATGACATATATACTCCAGCACTAATGAGCTGATTCAAGACAGGAAACTCACTGGGGGCAGGTGTGGGAGCGAGGGGTCTTAAAGATAAAGACAATGCACAACAAAAAACACAGATAGACTGGAGCATTAATGATACACTTTTGCATCACCGATCCACCAGCGAAAAACACATATTAATCCTGCGAGATCAAGTGCTCCTAAATGAAAAGTTGTGGGCTCACGCAGAATGAGTGGCAGGAACAAGCCAACCATCAAATCATGCACAGAAAGTTTCACAGTTCGTGATAAAATGTGGTCCTGGAGATACCTATTGTAGCGAGAACTATACTACAGAAGCGGCTTTGAGTACTTGGCCAGGTGTTTATACAGTATGTCTCTCCATAGAGAGATTTTGTGTGTCCATGAGATCAAAATGAAGACAGAGTTTGCGTCCACCTCATTGGTCAGCAAAGTCTTACAACCTTGATGATGCTAATTAACAAAGTGTATGTGTTTTTAACGCATACCATTGCCATGATGATGTGTTTTTCACCATGAAATAGGAAGTTGTTTTACATGATAGTTGATATTATTTTTAATCCATCTTGTGAGTGTGTGTGTGTGTGTCATCATGGCAAAATGTTGTCCTGGAGACACTGTCAATGTGATAGCATAAAAACCATGCGTGATGCCGTCACAAAGCTTTAGAGGGGTGTAGTAGCAGATTACAAAAATGTGTGCAGTCCAAACCCTGAATAATGAGTACTCGTGTAATAATATAGTAATGACCACTGAGTACTCACGGGTCAGGATGTTGACAGGCCATAGCAAGATGGTTTCTAGTTTCTAAATTCAATACCAGTGCTAAGAATTTGTTTCTGTTGGGATAAGCTGCTGAATTATAGTGGAGTGGCAACATAATTGTGGAAACATTATTATCAATGGAGAATGTCATGGCATATATATATATATATATATATATATGTATGTATGTTTAAAGGGTTAAATAAGTGTATGGACAGTATGAAGGACCCTTTTACACAATTCTAGTCTGTCAATGACCAAAAGTTGACACAGGAAAGAAAAACATTGAATCCTTGCTCCTATAAAAGTGCATAAGAGTTCCCAAAGTATCAGAAGTTTAAGACAGAAATTGCTAGGAACAGCGTTTGCAAAATATGATCAGAAAATAACACAGATCATATTGGCAAACTGGCATAATACTGCTGTTAAAAAAACAATTTTATTTAATTGCACAATTGAATGTTTATATGTTCACATTTTGAGTTTAAGTTCAAAAATGAAATATTTTTCTGCATTATCTTACACTGCCTTTGGCTTTCCAACATACAGCGACTACTGCTCTCCTCTGCTGAGTCCCTAAGTGTTGCTCTTTAAGGTTACTGAGTTACCCATGGCTATTTTTCACCTTGGTGGCATAGTAAACTAATCATTGTGCCCTTAGTCTCTGACATAGTGAATGCACTGAAAACTGCCTCTTGTATGCAGCATACACTCATACAGTAGTTATAGTCATGCTATATATAGTATATTTATTTACAGTAGTACTGATATACATTTATAACATAAGTGCTGCTTTTGTGTCTTTGGAAATGCTTCCTGAGACTCAGCAGAGCAGCTTGTGCTTGTTTGCTCAGGGGTTTGAAGTCTGGCAATGTCACACCACTGGTAACACTGTAAAAAAAAAGTAATCACAGGCAGTTGCAACTCATAACCAGACAGCACAGACCACTCATGACCAAACCTGTCACCGACACCAGGAAAAACAAGAATATCTCTCTGTGATCATCATTTTGTGTCATGCAGGAATTGCCGCTGCCTGTAAATGGAATTTTCCCCTTGAAATATTCTAAAACCGTGTTTGACTTCCAGTTGTGGAGGACAGATAGTGCAGACAGAGGGGTGTGGATGAATATTTGATGTACAGTATTAGCACCACGCAGTCAGGTAACACTATGCGCGGACCCCCCGAGGATGCTGGGAAAGGGATCGTCAGGATCAAAGGGAACGTGGAACACAGCAGAACGAGGGATCTCAGGGCTTAGGGGCTCATTAGGAATATTACAAAGGTAAGGCTGGGAATTAGCGCTGAGACAGTCTTAATACAAAACCCTGGAAAGGATGGCTTATACATGTTTTACTGGCAAAGGTAAGGGATTTGGCTGTAGTTAAAAAGTACTGATCTGGTGTCATTATGCTCATAATGATCAATCTCACAGAGATGTTTTCTGACCTTGAATTCTAAGTACTTTATAAGGTTGAGGCAGATACTAATGGTACGGTCATCACAGAAATGAAAGAAGAAAGAGAAAAAAGCTTGCCTATTGTTTTTCTTTTTTACTTATTGTTAAAAGGGATAGTTCAAAGGGTTATTTGATGTGGGGTTGTACTTATCAATAGCCATTATATTAGCCACAGTAAATGGTGGTCGACTCTCTGTCAGTTAGTTAAGTTAGCCACTTAAAAAAGGTCCACCTAAAAAGATGAGTATGAATTTAACTGTGCGCTATATTTTCACCGCTTTGCTTTTCTGTCAGGCAGACTTTTTCTGACAGGATATAGATAGATAGATAGATAGATAGATAGATAGATAGATAGATAGATAGATAGATAGATAGATAGATAGATAGATATCCCTTTCTCCAAACCAACCAAACTCCATAGGCAAAATCAGTCATTTTGGTTGTGTTATTGTGTTACTTCAGGTTGTTAAATGGATGGTTCTGTCACACAAAAAGACAAAAAAAAAAACTAGCAGATTGAGGCAGCTGTAGATAAGCATCTGTTCTGCGAGGTCTTGGTACTGGTTCTCGTAAAATTACAGACTCCGCCTTTGGAGTTCGGTTAATGTTGAGACAGTGATATTTGGCTTGTGTAACATCAGTTTCCCATCAGAAAAGGTTGTCTGACGGCAAAGTAAAGTGGTGAAAGTATTCTAAATAGAGCGTACACTGGAGCTGATGGATTTTTTTTAGGTGGACCTTTTGGAAGTGGCTGAAATACCTTTTGTCACTGAGCCCATCCACAGCAGTGCAGCACTTAGCTTCCGTACTGGTATACTCCTCTCACCTGCTCTGCAGCTACTGTAGTTAATACATTAACTATCGATAAGTACCTCACACAACCCCACTCCAAATATTCTGAACTATCACTTTAAATTATCTATCACTCTGCCCTCATTGTTTTGTAGTGTTCTAAAATCTTGGCACTGTAGCGCTGCACTGTTACTATTGCTGGATATGTTTCAAATATCCAGTCACAACAGGAACAGCCTCCCTGCCAGTATTACATCTGCTGGATAAAAGTTTTATCTGATTTGTATAGATTGGCATTTTCGTTCCTTTTTTGTTTTCTTTACTCCTATGTGAATTGAACTGTTATTTTTTTTATTCCCTTTATTGGACATTTCTTATTGTATTTTGTATGGAAAGTGTTACTTATATAGAGCTGTGTCACTGCCCAAAATTTCGGATTATTTGTTGTGGTCTTTTAAATTCTGCTACCAGAAACCTGTTTGTACTGGACATGGATGAATTATGGCAGGAAGAGGCAGCTCGACAAAGTGATGGGCCAAAGCCTATAGGGAGTTATCCCTTCACCTGCTGTTATTCATGTACCATATGTTTTTAGTGGTTTTGACTCCTTTTGGGGGAAAAAAAAATTAACACCAAACAACTGCATAGTCAGCCCTCTTAGATAAAAAGAAGAAGAAGTGGAATAAAGTTTTAACTCATTATGTGAAAAGCAGTACGGCTGCAGGTGTTATCTGTAAACCCATATAATTTCCCACTCACTCTTTTCAACTCTCGGTCAATAGCTAACAGAATTCAACCTATCAATTAAACCAAACGTTAGCAGAGTTTTAGATGAACTGAGGATGGCAAGCCAGCTGTTCACATACCGTGTTTCCTCTCCTTTGTTATGAAGTTGTGTGTGTGTATGTGTGTGTGTGCATGTGTGTGTAGTATAATGAGATCAGGCAGGTATTCATGGTGTCCATATGCACTGTAAACGCCCTGGAGCAACACTCCATCGGTGTATTTAGCATGTGAAAAAAAAAAAAGGAAGATGGAGAGGGGTGAGACTGCACCACCATCTGGGCAGGGGTGTCAGAATCCAACGGAGGATGATGGAGAGCTTCATCCACATACCTTGGGGGTTAGCAATAGAGGCAAAGCTCTCATTAACATCAAAGCTAATCAGATTCTGAAACATGAGACTTTGGGACCCATGGCTGTGTACCAATGTTGTGTTCATTTTTAATCAGGTGATGATGATTGAGCACATCAAGGAGGCCAGGGGCGAAGCTTTGTTAAGCCATTCTGAAGAACGTTTCCAAGACACAATACTGCATCATGGTGGTAACTTGTAATGGGAAAAAGGGATTGAACCAAAAAATTATCCAGTCCTCCTTGCTGCAGACAGACACACTACTTTCACCAATTTAAGATTAGAATCAGTAGGATTTATCTGAGCTGTTTGTAAATGCACCAGAAAGATAGTTGAATGTTGAGTTTCATTCCCATAAAGCCACCACAATACACTTGTAGTGGGTCATTATTTAAAGGAATTGTGTTTATTAAAGTCTGTACATTCTTTTCACAGGAAAATGTTAGATATTATGTCTTTAATACTGTAATGGCCATAATGGTGATTCAAATTTATTTGTGGTAACTGTTGAATTAAAAAATGCAAGCTGCTGGTACCTGACTTTTCTAAAACAAACAAAAAAAACTACTACTTTTTGGGGAGGTTGGAGATGTATCTTGGTCGCTTAACAAAGATCAGTGTCTTCATCAAAGAAATTCTGCATGTGAAGAACATTAAGCAAGTGAGACCTTGAGCAGTTATGACCCTTTTTGTCTCAGCACTACCAGCTGTTTTTTTGTGTTAGAGCCCTGTAATTCCAAAGTAAAGTAACCTTACTTTCAAAGCAATGTTTAACTTTTATTGTTTTTTTTTTTGTTTTTTGTTTTTTGCATAATTAAAAAAAAAACACACACACACAAAAATGAAAAATATATCAAATAGCAGCAGCAGCAACCATTACGACTCCATAAACCAAAATGGAAGTGTGAGCCAGGTTCAAAGAAGATGGAAGCAGAACTATATATAATTTTTCATAGACTATCAGAGCTTTCAGAGTGAGTAATTAATTATTAAGTTATTACTATAAGTAGTAAAACTGAATGTATAAGCAGTTATTTTATATGATAAGAAGTAAATACATTTATAGAGTCTTACATTTACAACAAGCCCTTTGAGGGAAACCATAATGCTGATGAAGCCTAGAATGAAGTTAGTTTGACACCCCTGTTCTAATTTTGAATGAGTGCACTGATGGTTATTACTCTACAGAGGAAGACTGCTGTAAATATATATGCAGTCATTATGGTTTGCTATATGTGATGACATGCATATTGAAAAATACACAATAAGACCTTACAAAATGTACATTTTGTGTTATTTTATTTTCTAAAAGATACATCAACAGACTTAATGCATTAATCTCTCAAGTGGGTATTAATCATGGGAGATTATGGAATTCAAATGGTGAAACAGCAGCTAACAGTGGTTGTGGAATTCTGGCACTTCTAGTGTTAATTTGAGATTTTAGCATTCACGTTATGTTTCAAAAATACAGAATGTAATTTACATGAAAACAGAGGCAAGCTCCAGTAACTGCAGTGCAGTCTGTAGAATAAGTCAAAGCACTTCACTCTCTGAAAGATATGCAGACTGTTTCAGGTACTCAGGTTCTGCTCATTGTATATGTTCACTGAGTTTCACACCATGTGGAGTTTCGTAGTGCTTTGCATATAAGATAGCTGGCTCATATGAACTCGCTCCTTGCTTTACCAGACCTGTGACCGCTACATTTCCTTTGCCAAGCATACAGACAAGACCTACACAATAAACCAAATATAACTAGTCAAGCACACAATCACACACAGCCACAAATATACACACATATCCACTCATACTTTTATGGAGCTTTTGTTACAGTTACACCATAATGGCTGGAGAATGAGAGAAACTGAGGGGAGAGAGATTCTGTATTACTGCATGTTGACATTCAAATTAACAACCTCAGCATGGGCTTTATCCAAGATAAGGTCTTAGAGAAGATTTTATTTGGAAAGATCAGAAACCAATTTTAAGGATTGGTTCGATATTTTGGGAAATACACTTTCTTGTAGAGAGTTAGATTAATACTACACTCATGTCTGCACAGTAAAGATGAAGCTATTGCCAGCAACCAATTAGCTTAGCTTAGCATAAGAAATGGAAACTGGAGGAAACGGCTGGACCAGATTGCTGTACAGAATTTATCTTGTTTGTCTGGTCTTGCTTTTTAAGAACATATTTTAACTGTTTTTGTAATGGGATTATTTATATGTCATGTCTAGAGTTTACTTGTCTATTCTAGGACAATCAGCATCCAGTACACAGCAGTGGTTCCCTGTGCTGTGAGGCAGGTCCAAGTATGCTGCAGGATTTTGTGACAACCATACAGCAGTATGGCAGTAACAGCAACCATCGCAGTATACACAAATATACAAAAAGTTATGAATGAATTTTTAATTTATTATATCAGTACTTTATACACACTAATTTCCCAAAACAGAAGCAAATTCTGTAACTTAAAACAATCTTTTAAAAACCTTCAAAGTGGAACTCAGTTTTGGTTTTGCTCAGTAGACAGATGATGGCCCTGATGAAGGCCATGACTGATTGATGTCTATTTTTTTTTTCAACCTGCATTCCAGGAACTCTGCTTCTGATTGGCTAGTAAGCTACATGTTGCCTCGGTTCGTTAGGTGTCTTGACCACTAAATTTTTGATTACCACTGAATGACTGTACTGGATATTTAAAACTGAAACTTTAATGATTTTATTTAAACAACAATTCCTTCTCAGAGCAGAAAAAAACTACAACCCCCATGCAAATTTACACGCACAGCTAAGTAGGTATGTTTCATTTTGACTTGGTCTCGTCCACACCCATAAAATTCTTTGCTGCTGTCTGAAACCTTTTACAACATCCAGCCCTCCCGTTCTTTATATTAATACGAGCATGTGTCATGGACATGTCTCTCTTGCTGAGATGTGATGTCTAGTGTTTAAAAAAACATTGTCCTCATTAAGCTATTAATGCAACATACTGTTGAGAGAGGCTTTGTTCCATGGTTGGATTTAAATTATTAGGGTTGTTTCAAACATCAAGGGGGATTTTGATTGAAGTATTCTTGCTTCTGGAACATAATCCATTAGTTCACTTTGATTGATATAGCCTTTAGCTCATATAGTGCAACACACGATGTTAAAGAATAATTGTAAAGACACAGCAACATTAGCTGAAATTCACTGTAAACCAGCAGTTGCTGATCTACTTATGGTTTGATTAGTAGTGAATCAATCTTAAAGATATCTAGTTAATTAAGAGAGTCTTAACCCAAAGTATTGCAGTGATACACTCTCTTGTTAACCTCTAAATAGTTTATGAAATGGTGACAAAAACTTTTGTAATTTTCCTCATTATGCATGAAAGACTGGGGGCATGGTTTTATTCTTTCATAATACTCTACCTCGTTTTATCTCGTGCTCACTGTTGTGTGGGAAGTAGAGGAGCAAATCCCATTGGCATCTGTTATTTAATTGTTAATGCTAAGCATAAGGTTATGTTACTTGTGTTCCATGTTGGCCTCACTCTCCTTGTTAACATGGGTCCCAGGGTACATTCTGTTACAGTGCTGCATGATTCATCAGTGCAGTCAGGGTCAGGCGATATATGCACTGTATTTCTCAGGCGTGAAACCAAACACTTAAGACCTCTGTCAGGAGAGTACTGGAGTAGTTGACACTCTTCTTGGGCTGCCTAATGATATCTAGATCACAATACTACAGCTACTTATATTAATAAATTACTCTCTCCAATTAGCATTTCCAGAGACGCCAGAGATCAGCATTGTTGCTGCTTATTTTTTCCCTGTGAAAGGTTAACAATTTAAGAAACTTAAAAGTTTACCTGGGGTTGGGTTCAAGCCAACATCATTGCAGTAGTTAACTCACACTCTGAAGTACACCCTAAATTATTAAATCATCAGTGAAAAAAAAGCTTTGAAAGCCAAAGCCAACTGAGCCCAGTGAGTGAATAAGCTGAACAGTAATAAAAGTGAAAATGGAAGGGGTTTTTTTTCTTTTTTTTCCCCTTAAGAATTCATATGGCAATCAAATTTACAGTAATTCACAATTTCTATGGTAAAATCAATATAATCGTTTGTTCCAATTAAAATATTATGTATGTGTGCATGTGTGTGTGTCACACAGCTGGACCAATCAGCCTTTCTTTTTTGATACACATTAATGACTGTATGCTGAAGGTATAAATTCACCATTCTTGAAAATCCCTGAAAAGTAAAAAAAAAAAAACGAGTGAACTGAACTCTTAATACTTGCATGTCCAAATACTTTATATACTGAATACTGAATACTGAATGTGTTGGAATTGTGATGTGTAATAGCAACAACAACAATTTTGCCATCATAATTGAAAACAACTGGGTTAATACTATGGTCGTTTTAATGAATACAGAATAGATAATTCTTTTGAATCACTGTGTGAGTGACCCCAGGTTACCTGCTGTTTTTCTCTGAAAATTCTGATCTATTGTTCATCCAATGGCAAATACTGCAAAGATGAAAAACTCTTCATGCCCACTTGACTTTCTCCCTGCTCTCTCCCTCTCAAGGAAGTATTATAATTATTTGCCTCCTTCATCTTAACCTGTATTAATAGCTCACTTAGATCAAGCACTGTCCCTGCTCACTGTAAAAGTCAGTTGTTCAATCATGCCTGAAGAAGCTGTCATTAAATCCGACTATTCTGTGTAGTCTGAGGCCAGATTTCACACTGCCTCTCTTGGCTGATGTACTGGAGAAAGTCAATGAAAAATGTATTTCTTTTGTGGGTGGAAACAGACTTCCCACTGATTAACCACATCTGACAACATGACAACATTATTCAGAATTTGTTTTATTGATCATCTATGTGCATCTAGCTACAGTTTTAAACCGACACTCTGTTGTTTAAGTAGTCATCATTCAAATCATCTAGTACAGTGACCGTATGTGGGATACCTCAGGGCTCCATCCTTGGCCCATAACAGTTTACATTACTGCTGTAAGTTCGCTTTTGTCCCAGTACTAGTAACCACTTTGATGTGTAAAAGTTTCTGTTGTCAGAAATTTTTCCACGGCTAAATTTGTGAAACACATATTCTTCAAAGCCCTCAATAAATACTGTCTTTTCTTCGTTGTGTGTGTAAGAATATTTAGAAATAGTTATTAATGCTTTTATTATCTCATGTCTGTATCAATGAATTTCATTATACACTTATCTAATGAATCATAACCCTTTCAGATGTAAAAGAAGAAAGACTTAAAAAGTTACCAGACATGCCAAGCAATTTTTATTATATTCACTAATCTTTCAAGACCCCCAGAACATTTTGTTCTATGAATATGTAAACAGTGAATATATCAAAAGAAAGAACAGAGCTTCACTTTTTATGTAAGAAAAAAACATTTTATTCTAGCAACTTTCATTTGTATTTTTATCAACAGTGGAATACTGTTTTTTTTTTCTACAAAAAAAACCCCAACATTTCAGACAAAAATAAGTTTTCAGGCAAAAAGTTGATTTCATATTTGCATTTTTGTTTTTTCTCACTTCCATGTGGCAATTTTAACTTGATTTTAACTTCAACACTTGGGTCTTGAATCCCTTGTGTCTGTGTTATCACAGTAAAAAGATCATAGCAGTTTGTTCTGTGCATAAAATGAGAGATAAATTATTATTTCATCTTCACTCACAAGTGGGAACATTTAGAAGACATCCTTATCTAATAGCATCTAATTATCACACACTAATAGATAAAATTACCATCTAAATTATGGTGTATTACCACTTCTGGCAGGTAGGAATGAAGAAGGACTGGTGTCTGAAATAACTTCACAGTATAAATATCAGTTCTTATCATAAATAATGTAATTATCATACAATCCAAGTAATATACCATCAAACAAATTAAAACACATGAATGATCATGTTTTACCTCTTGTATGTCTGACAGGTGGGACAGAACGACACCTGGACCTTGAAGCTGGACCTGTGTCTGACAAACATCCGTCTCCCCCTGGCACATCCACAATATTGATGAGAAGTTTCTGTGCCAAACCCACTGTCTCTGTCACCTCTGCTGCTGTCCTGTCTTGTCCTGTCCTAATTGTTGTGCTGCCCACAAGTTGCCATTTCTTGTGCATAAACTCTGTCCTTCTGTTTCTTTGTTTGTTTTTGGACCTAAGTCTTGCGTATTATCTCACAAGATCCATAACAATGCCGCCTACCATATAACAGTTAAAGATTGTTTGCTAGAAAATCTCATCAGTGGCGGGGATGATGTTAAAATACTACACAATACGACAGCCAGAATCCTTAGTACCACACAGGGAGAGGATATCACTGATATTTTAGCTTCTCTGCACTGGCTGCAGCTACAGTTCAGGGTTGATTTTAAGATTTTACTATTCATGTTTAACACACTGGCTGGTCTGGCTCCCAGCTATATTACTGAGCTTTCAAGTCCCTACGAGCTTATACTTGCTGCCTGAGATCATCGGGAAGGTCACTCTTAGCTGTACCCAAATCTAATTTGAAAACTCGGGGTGACCTTGCCTTCACTGTTAAGGATGCAAAGCTTCGGAATGACCTCCCCGAGGAGAACAGTTTTCACTAACAAGTTTTAAATCTCTTCTTCAAACTTTAGACTTACTTTGTTTTAGCCTACTTACACCTACAATGTTGACAACTGCTGCTTTAATGATCGTATGGATTGCTTATTATTAGGTCCCCTGGTCCAGTACATATGCTTTGTAGCTGTGACATCTTCTGTTACCCCATTTATCATTATACTGTCTTTCTATGACAAACCCACCATCAAGTAACTTCATTATTCTTGTGCATACATCCATAATAGTGCAATATTACATTTTACAGTTATTCAAGTTACATCCATACCACTGCATCCATTCTTGTGCAGTAATTCTCATAATGCATAATTTTATCTACTGTTCAGGTGTGGATGTTTGGCTACAATGGTTGTTTTTGTTCCTGTGTATTTTCCATGTTTTTGTATATGTGTCTTTTTTAGTGAACTGATCTGTTCTGTTCTGTTGAAATCTGCTGTGTACAATGACAATAAAAGGTTTCTATTGTCTCACTTTCTGTGTTCAACTATCAAAAAAAGAGAATGTCTTAAAAAGTTGTGCTAATGTTATGTAAAATCGAACGGAACCCATTCAGTGTAAGAAAATTCAATCTGTGTGTACAGAGAGAAGACACAACAAAGCCAAAAGAACACAAAAAAAGGCCTTGGAGAGCAGATACTCAGGTTGAATAAATTTAAGTTTGTTGCTCTTGGCACCATAGTGGCCAGAAAAAGAGAGATATGCATTTTTATGTGTGCCTGACGCATTCGGCACAAATTTACAAATTTGTTGACAACTCCATCATCCCTCTATTGAATTCAGAATCATCGGGTCAGTAATCTCCTTGCTTTCCCCGCTCTGTTTGCCTCGCTCCTTTTCACAAGGGGGGGTTAGAGTTTTGACACCCTTCAATGATTGAAAATAAATCTGTAATACATTTTGGCAAGGCAATTAATATTGCAACAGAAGAGGCAGTTTCAGGGGTCCATCAAAAAATGCTCTTAATAATTAATCCTGAAAGCTAAGTTCAAAACCAATCCATGCTTGTAGTTACTGCACAGTGAGTGAGCAGTCAGATTCTGACCAGAAGAGATATGCACTGTAAGTATGTCTGGATTAATGGATAATTTACATGCAAAATCACACGTACAGCCGACAATTAAAATCCAACGTTTTCATTTCGAGACAAAATTTTACAGACAAAATGGATGAATGGATGATGTATGGTGGAATCATTTTGTTTAAATGTTACAAAAATATATGTGAATGTTTCGCCTGAATATATCGAACACATTTGATACATGATGTATATACAAGATATATATATATATACATATTACCTGTGTTGGATCACAGACAGGGTTCTAAATATTTGCACTGCAGTTGTAAATCAAAAACCCTCAACCAGCTTTCACGCACAAATGCACACACACTGCCTGGCCAAAAAAATAAAGTCACAAAGTGGATTTAACTAAGCATATAGATAAGAGCCTTCCATTGGATAATTGCTGCAGTGATTAATATATTTCAGCTGGCAACAAGTTATCTAAGCCTAACTGATGCAGTGAAACAACCATGTCAGAAGACAGATCCTGTGGTCATGGAAAAGATGTAACTCTGTTTCAGAAGGTTATTGGTCTGCACCAAGCAAAGAAAACAACTAAGGAGATTGATGAAACTACTAAAACTGGGTTAAGAACTGTCCGACACATCATTAAAACCTGGAAGGATAGTGGAGAACAATCATCTTCTGGGAATGAAAAAAAAAATCTTGAATGATTGTGATCAGAGATCACTTGAACATTTGGTGAAATCAAATCATAAAAATCAACAGCAGAACTCACGTCTATGTTTAATAGTGACAGTAAGAGCGTTTCCACATGCAAAATGTGAAAAAAAACACAAGGGATTGGGACTAAACAGCTGTGTAGCCTTAAGAAAACCACTTATCAGTGAGGCTAATTGTACAAAAAAAAGGCTTCAATTTGCTAGGGAGCATAAAGATTGGACTCTGGAGCGATGGAAAAGGGTCAAGTGGTCTGATGAGTCCAGATTTACCCTGTTCCAGACTGATGGGCACATCAGGGTAAGAAGAGAGGTGGATGAAATGATACAGCCATCATGCGTAGTACCTACCGTACAAGCCTGTGGGGGCAGCGTTATGATCAGGGGTTGCTTCAGTTGGTCAGGTCGAGGTTCAGCAACATCAGCTGTCACCCATCAATGGATTCGTTCTTCCCTGATGACACGGGTATATTCCAAGATGACAATGCTATTTGAGTGTGTGACTTTTTTTTTTGGAAACAAACAACTGAGGGTTTCACTTTCATAGCATATTGAACCCTGAGTGCTTTCAATTTTGGATAAATGACAAATTGGTACTCTACCTGTTTTCACTGAGGATTATGTTTGTTCAGGCAGGACAGAGACATCGTGTGTTTGCTAATTTACCAGCTGATCACTATGTACACAAACCACAATCCATTCAAAAAGACATTTTTGCTACACCAACTGCTGCACACTCTGTTGCTTGTTGGGAGTTTATCTCCACCTACCCAGCCTCCACCTGTGCCAGCATATCTACTTGAGCCTATGGTAGCTCTTAAAGTGATAACGCAGCACAGTGTTGCTACCCTGCTGCTGCTCATTATGCCTCTGCTATACCAACACCATGGCTGCTGGATAAGCAGGCAGCAGCTTAATGCAGAGCAATGAATGCCAAACATAACCACATCACCCTTTGTTGTTATAAATGGTTTATCTTCTGATTAGTGTGTTCATGACTGAGCAACGTCTGGTGGTAGATTTGTTTTAAATGAAACAGTGTCTCTGCCATGCAACATTAGTCGCTAAATTTCTCCATGCACTTGTTTGTTATTCAGCACTGCTAGCAACAAGCTAAAATGAATGAATTTTGAGTCAAATGCAGACAGTGATTCCTTACTGCAGTTTGAAAACTTACTAGAAGGCCCACTGACTTCCACTAGACTGGCAGTGGCTCATAATATTTTTACCATGTACAGTAAACATGGTGTTTTTCAAAACACATTTTTGTTGTCTGCAATGTTTGATGTGCAGTATATGTATCTAAATGCAGCCTGTCCTAGTGGATGTATCTGTATGCTTAACGTAGCCTCTCACTTCTGGAGCACTCAACAGACGACAGCCTTTTGCTGCTTCTAGCCTTGTGCACACTGGGTATATGTAACTTTCATGCAGGCAAATCGACCTGCATGAACATGCAGTGAGCTGCATCACAGTGCAAGAGGTCAAATATCCCGAAGCAGAAGTTAAAATGCTGTGCTAATGTAACAGGGTGTCAGCTATCCAACTTTATCAATGTGTGGTTATATATGTATGTATGCAGCAACATTAAAATATTGTCATGTTTTCACACAATGTAAATGCATGCATTTGTCAGTCCTTTCTAATATCTCTGATGCAAAACATACAATTCATTTTTCTGAAATACATAGTTATTTTGTTTGCTATAGAAATATAATCACATTATTACCATTGCACAGTTGTCTGCTGCATAGCATTTTGTACTTTTTCTTGTCACATTTTAGACGTATGGTGTCATTATTAATTGTGGCTCCATGGGTGCTGTCCAGTGCTGAAGTCTTTCACCTTTGCAAAATGAAATGCATTGCTTTGTGGTCCCTTGTATAAGGCCTATACTTATATTGTTGATTATTCTTCAGGCAAATAATCCTGGAGCCGGCCATGAAAAAAGGTGACTTCCAATATAAATCATCCAAATAATAATCACCATCACAGTAGGAGTAATGTTCTGCTTTGTCTATAAACAGTTCTATTTGTGCCATGTGTTAAACTGACCAGAATGAGTCTGTTTTATTCTATGAGGAACTGTGTGCCTGTGTTATGTATTTGGGGCATTTTCCCTTTCCTTTATAGCTGTTTTGTACGTTTTAAAGATCTGCAAAGTCACAAAGACCAAAGTGCATGTCAAAAGGAGTTACTGACTCCTTCAGAAAACACTGCTCCTGAACTGCCTGAAACGCCTTGTTTATAATTCGGCCTCTTTCCATTACTTGGTGACATCACAAACACATTTGCATAATGTGCAGCTAGTTTGGGACAGAATTTTGAACGGGCTTGGAGCCTCAAAGAGACAGGAGCTAAAATAGAGCGTTTCAGACAGAGGATGAAGAGAAGTGCTGTAGCTATGGTCAGTACGAGAAATATAATGATGATTAATGACTTTTGAACATGAAAGCACGTAAACCTATTCTGGTAGGGACTCGAAATAAAAGTATGACCTTGAAAATGAGCATACTATGGAGACTTTCAGCTGAACAGGCTAATTAGTAGATCACTTTATTGCTGTTGTATGCATGGTCATTTTGGTCAGTTTCTGCAAAGATCATACTTCAGTATACAATGCAAATAACATCCAGTTTATCCCAATAACTTGTCTTGTATTACATGTAGTGCTCTTGTACAGCCTTTGTAGGTACATTGCTGTGTTCCTTTCAGGAACCTTTATTGCTTCTGAAGCGGAACACCCTGGTCCAATTAAGTTCCTTTTCTTAGGATTTGAATCCTTACCGGCTGTCTGTACGTATGTTCAGACACCAACCCCTTCATTCAGGATGTACAAATATGCTGCTTAGTTATGCAGTCCTGCACATGAGTTCCTGCAAATGTGAAATGACAGACTTAGCCAAAGGGATGACCCACTGGCAGCTCACTGTCATTGGCTTTCCCCCTGTGGATTAATTTGTCATGAACATTAGGGATATCATCCTTCAAGTCAGCCAATGAAAGTCATGGGATTGGCAGATAAAGGGCATGGGGGATTTCAAGAGGGTAGATTCGCAGGGCTTTGTATATATTAGAGTGTGACATAAAGCCTGCAGCGAGTGTGTACTGCTCTGCTTCAAGGTAATGGATACCTGTCTTCTTAATCGTGTCCCCACAGAGCTGGAGGCAGTGAGGAGGGGGATACATTGTTAAAGGGATGCAGTAATGGGTGTCCCTGCATGACCGTCTGAGGTTTGGACAGAAGTACTAAAAAGTTAAAAATAAATACAAGCTACATGCAGTAGAAACTGTGCATTAGTCACTAATTTACTACGTGTCAGTATCATTTCGGTCACATTTTATTTTAAGATGTAAGATGTTACAGGCCAGGGTCTAATAAAAGGTTTACTACTTTCTAATAAACAACACACAACTTATTGTTTTGTCCAATTTGAGTAGTGTACCATTGGGTTTATAGTGTCAAATTCGCGTATAACTACTGTCTGATAAAGACATTTATTTCTATTTAATACAAAGTATTTTTACATAATATTATTAATATTATTTTCTTGTGTGCCTTGCTGTCACTAAACTTGGTATTATAATAACAGTTACTTTTTCACTGATTTGCCACAGACAGGAACAATTTCAACTGTTCTGTTGACAACTAACTCAAAGACTACCTCGCATGCATGTGAAAAACTACATTTTCTGGGCCATTTCATCAAAGGCTGTTGCTTAAAAAGGGTCCCATCTTGTGAGTTTATTTTTGTTTTTGTTTTTTTTTGCCTGATGTTTTAAATCTTGACATGACCTGGCTGTCTTCTGTGTAAGGCATTTTGTTATGTTTAGTAAAAATGCTACATGAATACATTTCCTTCCTGTTATTTTCATTATTATTGAGCCTGCTGGTGAGTGACAGGAGAAATAAGCTCTTTAAGAGATCGCTGCTCTTTACTGCTACGATGTAGCGACCCTAGCTGTTGGAAAAGACCTGCCTCTCAAATTCCTTATTTATTTTATTTTTCATGAATCCATTTATTACTGTGAAAGGGGTGATGGGACACAGAGGTACTGACACACAGCTGGGGCTGCTGATTGGGAGCCACACACATATTGAGCTGGCCCTTCCCGGGAGGAGTCACTCTGATAGAATAGGCAGGATTATTTGCTTTTGCAACAGGTCTACAGTCACTGACCGCTGACCTTCCCTGAGGACAGACCCAACTGAAAAGGTAATATTCCTACAGAAATCAATAAAGTAGCAGATTGCAGTTATTGTTTTCTACAAATGACGTTCTCTGCATGCCAATTTATCTGTCACCGGGTTTGGCATTTCTCTCCACTGACACAAGTATTGTGTGATCTTGCGTTGCTATTTCGGAGACTATGACTACAGCAGAAACTAACAGTAATGCCGCCTTCATCTCCAACAATCTCTTCCCTCCCCAGTGGCTCCATTCTCCTGCTCCAACTCCAGAAGGAGTAGCTCCCTTTTCCTGGGCTTGACCAGTGGTTGTAATCTCGTTTTACTGAACTCTAAGGACCCCACCGTCTTGTTAGCTCCAGTGCAAAGAACAAGTCCATTCATTATATGGAGCCTGATGAATGACTTGGTCAGACAGTAAGGGAAAGCCAAGGTGTAAATGTTCAACCTCTCATAAATCACATAGACGGGCAAGTCTAGACCTTAACCTACATGTACTCAGGAGTGATGATACCTTTGTATATTCCTACCCAGTTGTGTAGAAAAATAGTTTGAGAATAGTGCCGTGCCTCTGTCTATCTCTGAGTGTGACTATATGAATAGAAAAAACATACGATGGGCTGAGACTGCGAAAATTCTCCTCGTAATACGTTGTCAAGAAATAAGGAGTAGATTGATGTCAGTCATAAGTGCTTACTCCTTGTTTAACTGTTTCTTTGCAGTTTGCAAAAATATATTCACTTTTTTAGTCAAACAGAAATCAGTTTTGTAACATCCCATTGATTTTATAGAAACTTACTTTTGACAGCACAGCACAGTGTCTCTTCTGCACATACACACATACAAAGAGTTCTTAAAGCCTACTCATCACTTGCATGAGCGCTGCATCTTTCTGCGGTTGTGTTTGAAACAGTATAATGCTTTGCTTTGTCCTGAATATGATTTCAGTTAGAGCTCTGGTCTCTCTGGTACTTTTTTGCTTCTAGATTGAAACAACACTGTCACCTGAGTTTGCAAATAAACAATGAAATATCAGTCAGTTAAATTAAATGCCACCATAAAAGGAACAGGTTTATTCTAAGGCAAATTTATGAGCTGACAGGTTAGGGTTCTCCTTGTGGATTCCAGTTCAGTTTCAGGCAGAATTCATCTATTTTTTGAGCAGATTCATGGCACCCAGACTGTCATTCATTGTGTTTTTTGTGAAGGTTTTTTTTGAAGGTCTTTAACTTCATCCTGAGATGTCACACCTAACTCTCATCGCTGAGGACACTTCTCCCATATAAAACCCAAGACTGAGGACATGAATTGACAAGAACCTTATTCAGAATTTCTATTGTACTTTTTTTGTGGAGATGTCATAGCATTTTCTAACTGTATTTACACCTTGAGGTTGGTTTTGATTTTTGTGAATTTGTGAAATTCTGTAAAATCATATAAAATTCTGCTCAGATGTTTAGAGGGAACCAACAATAGAAGTAAGGTTGGGAAGAGGTCAGGTTATTCTAAAAAGTTACTGCAGGCTTTATTTTTCTGCAAAATTCCGTTTCCTGTCTTTTGCAAGAATGATGTTTAACTTTTTAACTTTCTGTTTTAACAACAAGCCAAACTTTGCACCTGTTAGTAGACGTGCATCAGAGAAAAGGACAATACAAAGCAAAAAGACGTCCGCATGCTGTCGTCTGCACTTGCAATCCAAGGCTTTGGTGACGATGTTTTGACGATGATCATGCTCATCAGGTTAACCTGTGTCCGTGTCTAAAATCTTGTAAAACTGAAAAGTTGTTAATAAAACCTTGGACTGAAAGTGCAGACCACATTGTGTTGTTGCTTCAGTATGCTTGTATGGTTTAAAAATGTAGTTTAATGATTTAGTGGCACACGCAATCAAATAATAGTGTCTGAATTTATGAAGATGACTGTGCTTGGTTATTTACAAGCCTGTTGCATTTCTATGCTGCCATTTTGTTATAGATAGTTATACTGCAGGTGGCCCTTCTCCCTGCATGCTGCCCTATTTCTTAGTCTATTTTTACATAAGTGAGGGCAAAGGAACACTGACATCTTCATTTGGCTCTCTAAAAAGCCAAAAAAAAAGAAGAAGATTTTTTCATTTTTTGAATTCACTCTCCATGGTAATGGCCTCAGTGTCCACAATGTCATTAGGATGATGGAGAAAGGATAATTTGCATAATGTTGTTTAAGTAGACACTGACTTTTGAGGTGAAGACTGAGAGTCAGTCTGCAGGTCTATCATTTTAACAGCATTTTATTGTCAGCTGCAAGACGTGGACATGGCTGGGCTTATATGCCACAAAATGTCCTCTATCTATTTTAAGTGGATGTTAGAAACAGTACCTTTGGTTTGGAAAATTGTGAGGGCAGTTATCAGTTTTCAGAAAGGAGACCAGGGGGTGTGTTCCAGACGTGGTGAAACACAATCTTCACTCTGGTAAATGTCTTGGAAAACAGATTTGACCCGAAAATTCAAAAGGACCCAGCACAATTTAGTTTTGAGAACAGAACAGTGGTACAACTTTTCATGGTCTTGCAGATAATCAAGAAGACTCAAGATGTCTTTTGAGGCAATCGTTTATTTTAATAGGAACATCATCTGCCCTTGGAAGCATTTTGGATGCTACAAATTTGTTTTTCTGAGTCCTCTGCACGACAGCTTTTTTTTTTTCCTTGAAGAAGCCTTGAATCTCTTCTTGGCACCTTTTGAAGATGCAGGGTTTATATACACATTCACAAGTGTTTTTCCTTGTTTTTTGCAGAAATAAATTAACTCAACAAAACCCTTCATGCCCACATGAAAACGTTGGAAAATTATGCTTTATCAGTAAGTCTAATTGAAATAAATAGTTTGTTATTTTGTCTACTGTGGCATATATATCTGCACTGAAAGTCACAAGCCATGTACTTTGCTTTGAGATACCAAAAGCAAGGACTTTGTTGGTTTCATGACAGTGCCCCTTATCACTGCATTAATTTATCAACAGTTAGTTACTGCCATCAACATAGATGGAGACCTTTTTTTCCACACATGTGATCAAATTGCTTCATATTAAACCATATCTGCAACAGCAGCCTGTTACACAACAGTCAATTAACAACAACCCACATTAGCTTTCCTGCTAAAATCTTCTTCTTATCTTACAAACAAACATGAACACGTCATGTCCTCTACCAAATGAACATACACTGGGGAAAAGTGTTCTGTTAACCCCAGTTTGCAGGCTTGATGGCTAATTAGCTCATCAACGGCAGCACATTAAACAGCTTAATAAACTTACATGTAAGTGTCACTTTGGTCTGTCTAGATGCTGGTGTGGTCCATACACTTCAATACCACCCATTACAAAATACTGTCAGACAGTTTCTTTTAAGATACACCACACATTTGTTTACGTTGTCTCTCACTTCCCTGCTGGGGCTCAGCCTGCCAGTTAACAAAAACTGACAGATGGTGGGCACAAAAATGAGTATTCATTGTTATTATTATTATCATTTGTAGTAGTAATAGTAGTAGTAGTAGTAGTAGTAGTACTAGCAGTAGTAGTAGTAGTAGTAGTATGTAATGGCATCCTTCAATCATTGTGGGGCATTCCAGCTTGTGACACTCAGATGTGCAGGCAGGCTGAGAGATGGCCTTCATTTGCATACTTTCCCATGGTGCATTGCTTACAGTTTAAGTTTATACTTCGTGTTCTAAAATGCAAATATGTGTTTGTAATGTGTTTGTCGTGCATTTGTAAAATGTTTGATCAGAACACGGTGGGTTGGGGTGGCTCATATCGGTAATTGTCAATTTTGACGTGGTTTATTTTTGAGTGATGACTGAGGTGGCTACTACATTTTTTCACTCCAGCTGTATGACTTTGTGGCAACTTGTAGTCCTTTCCCTCACATTAGTTTCAAATGCAGAGTAGAAGTGAGAAGCGCTAATTAACTCTCACGCTGCAGAGCATAGCGTTTACAAATAGAAAGCACATGCATAACACGTGATGCACATTGGAACGGATTGGTCTCACCTCACCTGCATGGAAGTAAAGTGTAGGTGATGTTGGAACCATGTGCAGGGTGTATTTTTCACAGTTAGTGTCTTTTAATTCCTTTTTAAAGGAGCAAGAGCAGTCTAAATAGCAATTTGGAGCTATGGACTGTATTTTAAATTGGTTGTAATCCTATTTAAAATACGATCAATGGTTGAAGTGAGTTGTTTTCCCCTCCCCCTTCCTCCCCAGATGGCAGAGATGGTCAGACTGCAGGAGCTCCATGGGAGCGCAGGATACATAATCTCAAAAATGACGACCACATGTGACAAGAGGTCCTTCACTGTAAATTGAACAGTTTTATAAGTGATGGTTGTCTGTCAATGTAAAGTCAAGCCCGTTCTGAAAACAAAAGCCCACTGCTCTGAAATAAAAAACTCTGGATGATGATGTAAGTGGCTGCCTGTCTCACTGCCAGCCAAACTCTATTAATATTTTTCTCAATTTAGCAGTTATAAACATCTACTGCTTCTACAAGATTATGAATGATTTCCTACAACTCCTCATCAGACTGATTCGGTTAAAATTCTGCATTAATTTGAACTTGGTTAATGTTAAACGGACATACAAAATAGTTACTCCAGTCTGGACTGGACATTTCAAAGGAGGACACTGCAACACTAGTGTTCATGCCAAGTGAAGCGAGTAATTCAGCTTAACATGTTTCTCTGCTCTCTGATGACACTTTGTGGTCATTTTATGATTTATAACAGTAAATATATCACAGATTTCTCCTTTAAATTCTTTATATTTTGTGTGATGGACTTTAATCTTAGTTTATTTCCTGGTTTAATGCTGTAGAACTCACTGAGCTGCGCAGTCGTGCAACCTTTCCACACTATCTATTTCAATCATACTCGTCAACATAACATCACAGACGGGTCAGCACCCCAATCTATCCTCCTCCTGAGGCCACATGGTATAGTGGTAACTAGGTGCAAATTGGAAAAGGGCTACTCATGGACATCCACACAGCTTAACTTCGAGGAACACAAAAACACAGTACAGTTAGGCTTGGTAAACACGGCTTCATAATTCGATTAAAACTTCCCTGAAATGCATTTTGTGGCATCTTTTGTCTGCAGCAGTCCTCTAACCGTTATTCAGTGCACAAATACAATAAACAAGCTAACAAATACACATGTAACTCATTTTTTTGGCAGGATGTCATCAGAAAAATATCAGTGTGGGAAAAACACATCTTTTCTTTTCCTGTGTGGGAGAGTCTGAACCTTGCTGAAATGAGCTTCCATATTTGTTTAGTAGCCCACCTTCTCTGAGCTTCTGCTCGACTGTCTCACACACTTCTTTGTCCCAGACAGTTCTCTTCAATCTTAACCTGAAATGTGTCCCATGGAAACAGATACCATGGATCTCGGTCATCCTGCTGAAATCCTAAGATGAATAAACCGTGTTATATACTACATCATCAGTGGGCATGCACCTATAACCATTTATAGTCTTCTAAACATCATATTTATATAGGGAGATAGTGGGAATCACACTCACAGGACTTTGTCATGTACATGTCATTGTGACTGCAGGTTCTTTTGTCTCTTGGACAGATAGACAGATGAAATGTCTTGAGAATGTGGCAGACATGTCAACTCTAAGACCGGCAAGCAGACAGTCTCTAGCCTAGAATCTTCTTACAGTGGGGAAATAGTGCCGTGATTTACCATGTTGTCAATCTGCCCTGGAAGTCACAGTGTGAAATACATAAATCACATTTAAACCGTATACTATGAATTGGCCTTCTGCTGAATAGTTGGGTTAAATGCAGTCCACGCCAAACTAAGCAACCTACAGGGCCAGAGAGGAACATATTAATTGACACTGCTGTGGCATTCAACCAACTTAGCAAGAATGAATCATCATTACTATGCATGAAGGCAGCCAAAAAAAAAACTGCAAAACTGAGCAGCGACAGGAGGAAAGCAGCCACCATTTAAAAAAAAGAACATGGTAAAACAGCTTATAAAACTTCAGAGGATATAGGAAATGATTCTGACTGCCATCCAATCAAGTAGAGACAAATATCCTTTAGAAGAATGCATCAATGGGTTGAAATTCTGCACACAGAAAAAAGTAATTTTCTTAACTTAACCAAGATGACTTCCAGTACATGTGCCTAAGTAAAGTTAATTCCTCTACACTTAACCTTCTTTATTATGAGTCAGCACACTGTGAGAAAGATTCGACTTTAATAATTCATTCAGTAGCACTTTAATGACATCTCAATCCAGTGAAAACCATCTATATATTTTACATAAAATCCCAAATTAAATATTCTCTACATTTTAGGTTAATTGAACATTTTCAAAACCCCAGTAAATATTCTCAGCCTCACAACAAGACTAGTTTTTTTCAGCTCCTGTTACATTGACATTTTGGAGATACAAGACTTTCAGCAGACAGTGATGATTTGTTACTGTGCTTACACTGGCAGATGGTGACACCTCTCCAATAATTTCCATGAAAAGCATTTTGAGATGGCGTGTTGGAGTTTGCTCAGTGATATGTGATAAGACTAGACATACACCGCTCTCCAGGATAATGCAGCAATCCTGTATTCAGGTGAGGTGTACCATGGCACATTTTGAATCCTTTATGGCAATAACTGAATTACTAACTATTATGTTTATTTTATTGATAATAAAACAGCAAATGTGAATAATACAAACAGCATTAACTCTCATATGAGTGGGTAAATGTAATAAACTACTTAGTTAAGCTGATCTAGTGCTAATCTACTTATAATTGAGGCCTGGAAAAATTTGACACTCCTGTTTTATGAGAACAGAAACCAGTCTGCTGATAGTATTTTATTTACTGAAGAGTGGTTTGATGTGACACCAAGCTTTCAGACGACCTGAACGAAAACCCATCCATGGCTGTAGGAGACTTTTGACGGAGTATAAAGAGGGAGGAAGTCGGCATGTGGAGGAGGTGGGATGCATGGATGGCTCAAACAAACACAGGACTTTTCATGCAAGTTACATGGCATTATGTGTCATGGGACTTTTGTCTTCACATAACATAATGTAACAGAATTACTGTAACCCCAAACATGGTCTTATCATACACCTACCCAACTAGTTTTAGTTCCTAAATCATACGTCCATTTATCTAGTGTGTTAATTTGTGTTTTCTTCAGTTTTAGTAAATATTTTATATTAATTAAATCTCACACACTTTGTCAAATTTGCCGCCAGTTTGTGACACGGGTAAGTTGTCTAATAGAAGTCACATTAATAATCAGTATTTATTCATTGTTTTTAAATTTTATATACCAACTCATTCTTATCCCAAGGTTGTCAAATACATCTTTGTCACACCCTCGACATCTCATACTGATGCAGAAGGTATCCTTGTGTGACTCACTTCCAAACAGCCAATGTGACACATTATTATTGCTGTTTAACTTTGGTTAGGTTTAGACACCAAAACTACATGGTTAGGCTTACAAAAAGATCAAGGTTTGGGTTACAGGTTACCTTACATAGGTCACTTGATGTAAGTAAAGTAAGTCATGTGACGCATAAATTCTGTGGACAATCTCCCAGCTGCCACTGTTAAAACTGGGAAACACTTAGAGAGTTTAAAAAAACTTTATGAACCCTTCTAAAGTCTATAGGACAGCCCTTTATATTGGGGAGGTGACACTGCATGCTTACTACTGAAGAGATCTTCATGTCCGGTAAGGGCTGTCCTTGAGAAAATTTAAGAGGCATAGGTTTGTTAACTGCTGTCCTCACTGCCATTCTAGTAACTATTGTATTTAGGGATGTCCAGATGATTGGTGTGTGACAGGATCTCCAACTGTTGCAAGACTGCAAGTCACGTGAAGTATGTGAAGCAACGAACATAACCCAAGACATGTGAGGCAGGTAACATTTTGAAACTTAGTACTTTAGACTAAAGGTTGACTTTTGGTTCCACATGGGACATGAAGACCAGCATCTTGGGTGAAAGTGCGTTTGTTCGACCCATCCATCCCCTCCAACTCCTCCATACACAAACTTTCTCCCACTTACATCACCTGACATGGATGTGTTTGCACTGGTGTTACCTGAAGGCCCGTTGCGTCTCATGTAGCCACTAAAGGGTATCTTCCATATCAGTATGAAGCGGCATGAGGAACCATCTGCGTTTGACAACGTAGGAATGAGAACGGGCTGTATGTACTCACAGCAAACGTGATAAAAAAAGGACTCATCTTGACACCATCAAGATTGCATTTCTTAGAGACAAATGATTAAATGAATTAATGAATACATGCTCAAAATAACTTTTAAACACTATCCAAATATCAGTTGGAGTGGCTAATGCCATGATAAGCTGCAGCATGCCACAATCACTGTACATCTGACACTGACATTATAGACAGTGAAACTCTGGGCTGTCATGAGGTTATAAAAAAAAAAAGCAAGGGGGAGAGAAAGACAAAGGCAGGAAATGATAGGGAAGGAAAGAACAAGAGAGTCAGTTGTCAAGATACATTTTCATTGTGGGAAAGATTTATTTTTGTTGCCTGAGTTACCACATTTTGAGAACATCTGATCAGTCACAGAGTCAAAGGAGAGGGAGAGGCTCTGATGTGCAAAGAGCATTGGATAAGGAGTCAATTATACAACTGTCCAAATATCATTCCTCTGTCTCATTCACACTCTCTCCCTCTGTCTGTCTCCCTGTCTCTCGTCTGTAAATGGCTCTCCTCCGGCTGAACGTACTGTAGCCTCTCCAATTTGCTGGTCTTTCAAGTAAAACCAAAAGGGGTGCTAGTGAGAGAATGACATGTCGACAGACAGAGAGACAGAAAGATGTAATAGAATTCGGAAAGTGCCAACATTGTTTGACATTATTGATCTAAGCTCCTGTACACTTATCAATGATGTTGACGAATGAATTTTAATTGTTCAGATCCAAGGTCATGTGAGTTGTCCTCTGTCAGTCATTTGCATCAGACAGTGCCAAATGTACCTGGAGGTTGACATAAAGATTTTGACAAAGCTATAGGTCTACAGCTTTGCCAGCAGCACTGTGAGGCTGCATTAAAGACCAGCTTTCAGGTAACATCAGCGTACAAACAATAATAATGTTAACATGCTATTTTTAATCACCATCTTTGGTATTTCTCAGGGTGCCCCTGTAGCTCAGTTGGTAGAGCGTGTGCCCCATGTACTGAGGCTGTCAGTGCTCTGCAGCAGCCGTGGGTTTGACTTCTGCCTGCAGCCCTTTGCTGCTGCTTTACTCAAAGAACATCGGCCTTCTGCAGTGGCCGCTGGTTCAACTCCTGCGCCTCAAACCCCTTTCCTGTCATATCCTCAGCCGTCACCTATCAAATAAAAGCAAAAAGCCCCCCAAATAATAAAAAAACTCAACTCAACTTGGACCCTATTTTTCTGTGTCTAAATCACTAATAGGGAAAACTTTTTTATTTTTATTGGACTGGTACTGAGTGAGAGTGCTGCAGCTCGCTGAAGCAAATATTAGTCGCAGCATTTCTTTGATTGTTTATTAATCCTTCAAAACACTGAAAGTAACACAAAGACACTAACAAAAGCAACAAAGTCAAACAATGGAGGTAAAATTACTGTAGGCCACTGGTCTAAGGAGTCTAGTTGCTTTGAACAGGGTGATACACCATCTGTTTGTGGTTAAACAAAAATGATCTTACAGGTCTATTTCAGATAATTATGATAACAATCTGAGCCTGCCAGTGTCAAAAACAACTTTTGACAGTGTGCAGTTGCCTACAAGGATTGCATTGTGTCTGAGTTTGGCTTTGACGAGCTGCACGGTTCTAACAAACTGACTGATACGAATGTCCACAGAACTCATTATTTAAGAACAATTTCAACACCTTGCAGTATTCATTTAAATAAGTAAACCATTTGACATAGCTGATTATTTGTAGCACTCTTACTGATGTTGGTTTTAATTATTTACCATTCCTTTTAAATACTCTACTTTATAAAGGTATCAGAGATATTTGTTCACTTAAGCTATTAGTTCTGATTCTACCTGTGTCACTATTCATAACGTGTGGCAATTTGCAGTTTAATAATGCTAATAATGCTTATAATAAGTTATTTCAACATGAGGTTTTTGCAACACCAAAGAACACAAACAAACATATCAGAAGCATTAAAGTTCTGTATAAACTTCTACCAGCCCCCGGAATCTGATTTCCCTGCGTGGATCCTGAGGATGCAGAATGACAGTTGCCAAAACTGTTCAATCAACATCAAACCACTTGACAAAAGACTTCCGCAAATAAATATACTCGTGTTTCCTCACCCTGAGCTCCTCCCAAAGTCCCATCTCTCCTCATTCCTCGCCTCTTCTAGGTGCATTTAAGGAACTGGAAGATCCTTCATGATGGCAGTCGACATCCAGGTCGACGGAGGAAAGGGGAGACGAGGAAACATAATTCAGTGTAATGAAAAGCACCCATGAGCTCGGCAGATTTGTCTGTTTCCCACGCTGAGTAAATGTTGAAGTTACAAACAATAATGATAAATCATTCATCACAAATCATCTGTTTGGCATGCTGTAGCCTAATTTTTTTGCACTCAAAATTTTATTTAATTCTTCAGTAATATTTTTTCTGTGAGTAATTCAGTGCACCTTCCTAGCCTTTTCTTATGGTTTGCTTACTATTATTATTATTTTGGAGAGGATATGGTATGTAAATACACATGCATAAAGGAGAGGGTTGCAGTTCATTACAAACACAAGAACAAAGGCAAACGGTGCATCTACTGCTCCTCTTTGATAAATAAGGCACACAAGTCCACAGAAACCATAAGTAACAAGGAGGAAAATGTTTGCTTAATCCATCTGTCTCCTAACTTCGACAATGTTACTCCCCAGAGACAAGAAAGTTCTGTTCTGTGTTGTCATGACAATCATGTTTCTAAAAGTCATCAACAAGTCTGCCACATCCGCCTTTTATAGCTTTCACTCTCCATGGCAATATCTTTGAGATCACAGGTTGGGGCAACTGCTTTGTTGTCTTTATGTATATTAGTTAATACTCAGTGGATACTACATTTAAATGCTGCAAACATACGCATACAGCTGGAGATTTAATTAAAATAAGGCAGCAAAAGTTTCACGGACAGTTAGTGCATATGCAACCTTGCTCCTGGACTCCAGTGTCAGTGTCATTTCAGGCTACAATGTGTTCGCCTCACCTGGAGATGGTGCCATGCTAGTGCCTTGGGTGCATATCCACCTTACCAATTTAATTGAACAGCTGCTCAGCATCAAGATTCATACACACGTACCGACTTCCTTGAGTCTGATGGCTCCTTTATTGTGACAAATATGGGGGCAATTTATTGGTCTCCCTGGACAGTAAATAGAAGGTTACATGCAGCACCAAGGCTTTAATTGCATTGTCAGGAGAAGGTAATGTCTAGCCATGGCAGCTCGGATGTGTGCACATGAACTTGTATGGACGTACACATTCACACACCACCTACAGTTTGTATGCACACACCGTTTGTGTCTGAATAAATGTTCACAGATATGCACACTCTGCACCCACATGCACACGCGTTGTGCTTTCTAGAAAATGTTTGTCAAGGTCCTCTTTCTATGGATTCTCTCCCTTCCCACCGGTTACACCTCACTGCAGGCAACACGGGACAGACACAGACAGAGCTGTTTGCAGAGGCTTTATTCTGATAACACTGTCAGAGCATCAAGTGGATTACTCAAGTTATCCGGTTGGCACATACTCATGACATATATTTACCTTTATCCATCAATCTGTTGTTAAGGGAATGTTAGGCTGCCATGTGTAATAAATGTACTCACAAGAATAGGTTTGGTGATGACGAAAAAGTATCATCAAACATAACATGTTAGTGACATTTTAATAAAGAAACAAAATATATTAAATTAAATATATATTGGAATGCTGTACTCATATCATCACAACATCTTTGTTTTTACACTGTCTAGGAACCATTAATGTCTGAAAATAAATTTTTGTGCAACTCCATCAATAGATTTACAGGATGCAAAATATATCATTATATTATATGAACTTCCGACTAAGCATTCTGATTGGTCAGCTAGAGGTTTAGAATGTGATCAAATCGCCATGATAGTATAATGTGCTCATCAGTAATTTAACATGCTGTTAGATTGCTTTGTTAATACAAGTGTGTGCCTCCCTTGTGTGTAGCAGGCTTGAGAGCAAATAGTTTTGTGACCACAGTCAAAATGTTGCTTTTGAAAGGGTAAAAGTCAACAAATATGGATTAATGCAGAATATTTTTCTTGATCAAAACACATTGTAGTGGGGCAGCATAGCTCAATATGTCATGACAGTCATTCATTTGTGATAAAAGCACCAAATTTGGCAGATGTGTTGAAAGGTACATTAGAGGTAAATCTGGATATTTTTCCATCACAACATATAACAAGTAGAGATGAAATAATATTTATAGTACTGAAAACATGAAAACAGCAGCTTGGAGGTGGCCAGAGTGTTTCATGCCGGTCACCGCAGGCAGCCTTTGATACCCAAATACCAATTTGCAACAGTTACATATGTCCCAAATTTGTGGTTTTATCACAAAATGAACAACAGGTCAAGTATACCTCCCTAATAACATAATTGTAGGGGTTTCACTTTTTTTATTTCTGTACAAGGGTCTAGATTATACCTGTTATTGTATGTGGGTCCAGTGGAAGGTTTGACCAACTGCTATGACATATGGCTGCCCACCCACCAGAGGGCGAGTTTATGATGGTTCAGTATCCAGATTTGTTTCTAATGTATCAATCAACACATCTGCCAAATTTTGTGTTTTTATTACAAAGTGTACTTTTGTTTTACTTTGGGACTTAATAGAGCTCTGGAGTTAATGGAAATATTTGGATCACATAGACTTCAGCATCCTCCATCAGCTGTGCCGGTATGTTACAAGCACTACTAGCTCAAAAAAAATATCACGTTCACAGACACAGTAGCTAAAGAATTTTTTTTAAGCAGATACCCTACAATTTTGCGGTTGCATGTGGGGTGTTTATTGAGTTTGGGAAATCACACAGTGTCTAGAAAGCATTAAAACTAGCTCCAGTTGGCTGGCTGACTAACAGAGACAACAAATCTTCTCTGTTCCTAGGTCTTTACTAAGGGTCGACCTACTTGCCAGAGTAGTAAACTAGGTTTTGTCACATAGGGGTCGATTGATGTGATGTTTTCCAGTTATCAGTCAGACCCCGAGTGTTTCCAGTTAAATGTAGATAGCACCAACAAAAAAGTGTTTGTTTTTTTTTTAATTCAAGAGTAAATTGGCCAACTACATGAATATGTTTTGATTATTTTGTATTTTGTTAAGTGTTAACTGTTGTATTATCACAATATTACACCAGAGGGTGAGCTTTACTGTCATTCAAGTGCATCACTAAAGCACACCCTCTCGTGTAATTTTGCTCAACTAAAAACTTTTACCTGTCGGCATCCCAGGAAATGTCAGAGGTCACCAAAATCCTTAGGACTTATCTCCTGGACAGCATGAATATCTGTACAAAATATCAAGGCAATAGACAACTTTCTTGGCAGCCATATTGATTTGAAATAGCAGGGTGAACACAGGTGTTACCAGTGATACTAATTAAGGTCCTCTTAGTGCAGCAGAGCTTTTCCAGTGAGCCAACATGCACAACCCTGACTCTGTTGGACCTGAACGTAACAAAACCTTATCATTGGTAACACCTGTGTTTACTCTACTAAGTCATGTAAAAGTGTCTGCAGTGAAAACGGTCTACTGAAGCAAGTTTTTGACAGAAGTCATTAAGAAATTAAAGATAGGTGCTAAGGGTTGTGTGTCACAATTAGGAGTTGATGCATATGTATTTCTTTTTATATTTTCATTGTAATTTCACAGTCATTTTGTTTGAATAGAAATTTAAATAGTATGGTAATTCACAGAGTTTTGGTGGTGGTTGAAATTAAGTGAGAAAAAAATCCACAGTTTACTCGGCTTTGACTTCTGTTGTGCTGACTGTCTGAAGAGTTTTGAAAAAGTGAACTCAGCATTGAGAAATGAGTGTTACGAATTGTAAAATTAGACCTAATCAAATGTGTTATTATCGTGTGAGGCGAGTCTGTACTGATCCATTAGCCCCTTGTAATCTAATGTTCTGTTTCATACAGGCTTTGAATTCTAATTGGTTATTTAAGGCTTGACTTATTTTGGTGGATCTTTAGTGGATCTTCACAAGCTGGTTGTCAAAGCTACCCTACAATGAACAATCTATATGTGAATAGACAGTTTGCAAGTGTCATGATTAAATAGACTGTACATCATGTTTCATTTGGAAGCCCTGAAATCTAAATATTTATTTATTTATTGTTTACTTGTAATTGTTTTGATTTTATCTGTTTAGCTGCCATTCACATGGTCTAATACTGAGCCAATCATACACAGACACTTTTAAACATGTGTTTTAACAGAACTGACAGAGTCATAATGGGTTTTCTGAGGGATGAAAAGGGCTTAATGAGGCTCCATTATCTCCTGAGATGGTAAAATGTAGTGCATGTTTTCATTCATGGTGTTTGACAGTGCATTTCTGCCACTGTCTGCTCTGTGTGAGGATATAAAATTGGTAGAAGAGGAAAAAAAAAGCTTAAAATCTGCAAAACTATCTGCAATGGACCACTGATTTGTAAAAGCGTAGTCACTGTGAGTGATCCACGGCTGTGTGCATTCAAGAAGAGCAAAGCCAAGCCTATCTTTGCTCATATGCAACCATTCTGCATTAAAAGTTTACATTGAATGGCAACTGCTGAAGCAGGACGTTTTGTGATGTTCACATATCATGGCAAAAAGAAAGGGTGAAGAGGGAGGTGGAAGGTGTATTCATAACATACCTTACCTTGGTGTGAGTTGAAGAGTTTTGGAGTTATCGGCCAAGAAGATGTCCACCCTCTGTACAATATAATGGGGCTAAACTGCACTAAGTTTGTGGTGCTCAAAGCCAAACCAAATCATGACCCAGTTACTCAAGATAATCCACAGACAACATTATTTCTGTTAGTTCTCTTCTTGCTCTCAGAAAGATTTTACTCCTCTCCCATGCCTTACTTTCAACATCATCCCTGTTAGAGGATATGATGAAAATCCTTAAACTAGAAAAAAAAATCAAATTTTCTATTCATGGATCAGCCCAGAAATTTTACTCTACATTGCTGCCCCTCTTGTCTTTTTTTAATCAATTTACAGTGCTGCCCCATCATCAAGACCACTTGTATTATCTCCATATCTTAATTTTGACTGAATACTATCTGTGTGGATTCATAGTCATATACATATGTCAAACACGATAATGTGTTATTTCACTTTGAACAGTTAATTTGTACATGCTGTTTTGTACTTGATGTCCCTAAGCCTGGCACTGTGATGGCAGAATATATCTTGCCTGAGTATTTTGTGTAAGCTCTCCAACATTTATATTTGGATTTTGTTTATAATCATCTTATAATTTTCATTATTGTCATCAAGGTTCGCCTTGTTTATTATGATTTATCTTTAACCTTGTGTACATCAGCAATGGATGAAGGTTAGGTGGGAGTGAAGAAAAATAAGAAAAATATGGAAGGACAATTGCTTTCATTGTAATTGTATTTGTATACCTTTGTACTAACATTATTCCTTCCTATATGTTTTATTATTGAGGGAAAAAAATATAATCCACAGAACCTGAGCAGTTTCATGGATGAACTACTTTCTTTCTGCAGCAGAATCGACCGAACCTACTTTCTTTTCTAGTAGAATGAAAGTAGTTTCCACTTGATACTGCTCTCAAAGTCTTTGGATTATCTTGAGAAACCAGGTCATAATTTTTGGAAAGAGACACTAGTTTTGAATTTTCAAATTTATTTATTTATTTAGTTAGTCAGTTACAATTCATGTGAGGTGACACTGGCAGGGCAGATTGTCTGGAGTGTAACGAGAGAAATGAGAAGACCAACCAACAGATGCAGGCATTTGTTGTGTAGTTTTATTAGAATTAGTTGTGTGAGTACCTGAACCTCAACCTAGGCTGCACTAGGTCCAGAGAGGCCGAGCTGGACTCTGGTCAAATTTAGCTCTTCAGTGAGCTCTGTTTGACCTAGTTGGCTGGTGCTTCACATATCTACAAACAGTGCAAAACAAATTAACTCAGCGGCCATTGTAAACCCACACATACAGTAAATGTAGGTCATTAGATGAGAACTGATGTCCTAAAAGAAAACTTTCGGTGTGCCGGCAACAGCCTTTGCAAATGACAAATTCAAAAACACAATTTATTTTGAACCTGCAGCATCAGAGAATTTATGTATTCAGCAGAGACTCGAAAAATTATCTACATAATTACAATTTATCCATGTCACAAGAAATCTCAAAGAGACAAAAACACTTTGAAATAGCATATGGTCTGTTGCTCACTTTACCTAGCTCCATCTTGCTTGAATTTGTGGGTGTTTGGAAGTCTTAAAAGTGCTCAGAGGAGCGGAAGATAGTAAAGCAAACTCTAACTGAATATGACATAATGAGTGCCAGAAAGAAGTGAAAAGTCTAATGCATAACTCTCTAATTGGTGTCTGCTTTGGCATGGGGGTGGAAGACCACCAGAAGGATAGAGCACAACTGGGGATAGAAGCAATAAATAGGAAGGAGCAGATGGTCTACTCAAGAGGACAGACACCCAAATGCATGCAACAAACTGGACACCATAAAAGTTGGAAGTAGGTGTGTGTGTGTGTGCGTGTACATGTTTGTGTGTGATGGAGGGAGGGAGAGAGAGAGAGTGCATGTCACTGTACTGGACATGTATTTATGCCAGCTAGCATGCATGTTAATTCTGAATAGTGATTGCTGTATGTTACCAGTATATTCCAACTGCTCTCTTCCCAACTTGTCAAAATACTGATGTTTTCTCACCGCCCCTCAGCGTGTCACACAGGCACCCAAGATACACTTTAGCATCTGTATGAGACGCACTGGGCTTGTCATTCACTCCAATATTAACCCATTCGTGGTGCTATAAGACGCTGTGAGCAGTCTATGCACCTGCATGACGATGTGTGAACAAGAGTCTCCAGTACCTGCTCAACAAAATCCTCTCATGTGGCGGAAAACATTGGACTGAGGGAGATACCCTCATGTTGCCCAGATGGCAAAGAAATTTTTTTTGCTGGCGTTTTCAGAGTTACAGCATCGAGAATGTTAGTAGCCTGCTTTTCTGTTTTTACCAGCTTTTACTGTAAATCAGACCTCAGGGTTAAACTATATTATTGTCAGAATTTCTAAATCGTGTGCCTTAACTTTATTTAAACCAAACTTCTCTCAGTTTGTGCCAGACTTTTTGTTTTGACCACCAATATAGCTGGATATATGTTGTAATAGCCATGAAAGCAGAGGTGTAGTGCTGTTTGGTTAAGTACCGGAGCGCACCATGTGATGTGCAAATGCATGCAGATGCACACTTAAATTGTGACTCATTTCAGATCACTGACAGGTTCAGATTGTTATTCTAAGTGTCTGAGAACATTATGGAAATGATCTCTACAGAGACAGACCTTTTTGTTGAAGAGTAAGATATGTTTTGTTTATCTGCAAACAGCCCTTATAATGATCTTGTCAGAGCCACTAGATTCCATTTACAGAATCATCACAAAACCCATCATTCAATCTTGATAAAGCAGAACTAATCAAAAGTGTCTTGGTTCACATATCCACTGTTTTAGCAATCACCAACTCTGGTTAGGTCAAAATAAACTTGTAATTCTGGAAGCTAGATGTTAAATTATTGGGAGAAGAGCGAGGGGGAGGATGGACATCACATGTGTGCTGCAGCACAAGTAATCATTTCTTTGTCCTTTCCTCATCCAGACACACAGGGCATGTGATCATATATAACACAACAAAAGGGTTAAATGCTAATTTAACAGCTCCTTTCACCACCATGCATGGAGCCACTCAGCCAGACGTGTCAATAATGTCATTCTTGCAAGTCACTGTTTAATTCAGCTCTGTGCCCAGCCTGCAGCAAATTTCAATATTGGATGAAAAACAATTACAGGTAAATTCAGTTTACTATTATTATTATTTTAAGTATGCTATTTTTTGTAGATGTTTTATACGGTCTATTTGATATATATTCAGACATTTTGGCTGTTTATGTTTTCAACTAAATAAATATTCAAATGGTACAAACCTGTATAATTTTTTAGAGAGAAAATTCAAATGTCATTTTTGGCCAGTTTTGACGAGTACTGACGAGAGAGCTGAGGCAGAGTGCTTTTGGCTTGTCCGTTAATCCCTCACATATTACAATTAAACAGTACATTTATATTTTCTGAAAACATTTGAACTGAGAAATAGGCAAAGTAAAAACAAATCAGCACAGCTTGGTTTTACAGTTTGACCTGAGTTTCAGAGGGCTCCACTGGAGACTGTTAACACAATGGCAGCCGCCTGGTCATGTCTAAAAGGGAACTTCAGAACCGCAAAGGATCTCGCAGGCGTGATCATTTTAACCCAAACTGTAATATTTCCCTAACTGTAACTGGGTGTTTTTTGTCCCTAAATCTACCCAGACCTCTACCACATTGCTGTTAAATTTTAAAACATAATTCATTTGTACAGTGTATACAATGAAGAAATATCATTTATAAATCTCACAAGAATTTTGCATGTTGGGTTCCTTTCTAAGAGAGAATCATCCGTATTTGATTGATACTTACTTGAGAGAACTGCAGGATTATCAGCAGCTCTTTTATAATTTTTCTCTCAGACATTCGGGACATCCCCGACACAAGAGGACCCATTTTCACTGCACAGTGCTGTTAATAGTTCCCCCATGCAGCTGCAATCAGAGCAGTTTTTTGACGGGTTCTGATGTTATCAATGATAATTTTGATTTTTACTGTGCTTCTGAGGAATGTTGGGATTACACATTATACACTTAACAACCACCCACCTGCATCACTGGTTATACCTCAGGCAGTCTGCTTTTAGTCGAATGAATTGTGGATTTTGCCATTATGCTAGTAATGAGTCATTGTGCATTACACATAACCTGGTTGTTAATGGAGTAGGTGCTTTTTCTTTTTCAGAAGATCAGAAGATGGTGTTATGGATTTAATGAATGCATTCCGACTACAGCTCGAGTGACATTTAGGAATCCTGCTGTGTAAAAGAAATCCACTTTACCGGTGTTGATTTTGTCTGCCGCATGTGGGGAATGGGTACCATTTCCCTGTTGCTTTAGCATTGTATTCAGTCCACAAACAGCGTGGGCGTGATTGACCATAATTGGCTGTTATGCAAATTAAAAAGGTGCAAATTGCAAGTGGTTTCTGAGTTTTTTGATATTATTTCAAATAGGGATACAGAGACATTATAATGTTGATGAGAGTAGTTGAGAGCTACAGTGCTGCAGTTACACTGATTGCCAAACCTATAATAGGGCATCGGTGGGCAATAAGGTGAAGGACAAGCACTGGTAAAATCCTATTGACCTCATGCAGCCCATTTATTGTTGTGCATTTAGAGTCTTGGGGGCTCTGAAGAGGATGCACAACCTGTTTTGCACATTACTGTCAGCTTACATTAAACCAGCACACAAGGACAGATCAACTGGATAAAAAGTACAAGAGGGCAGAGGTACACTGAAAAAAGAACTCACAGAGAATTCACTCAGGAAACAATTGGTAATAGGTAAGTTTTTCAGAGCATTTGTGTTATTTTAACTTGTTAACTGGATCTGAAAAAAGTAATTTATTTGTGAACAGTTTTCTTTTTTATGGTTTCTGGAAAAAGTTATGATTTTTTTCAGATCAGGTTAAGTTAGAGCAATACTATTGAAACTCAGTTTTTAAAAGTTAGTAAGTATTCAAAAATATTCTCATTTGTACAGCTGTATAATGAAAAAAGTTTTGATGAACTTTGAAAAATAAATACAGTGGGTAATACACAAAGGATCAAATCAATTGTGTTAATCTAACTTGTTAACCCGACTTAAAAGTATGATAATAATTATTTTGTGTTACCAGCTGAAATATTTTTTTTTAATGTTGGTTAACGTGTTTCAGTGCGGTTGTAAAGAAAAAAAAAGAAAATTGTTCAATATTCTTCAAATCCCAATCCAATTAACAAGTTAGATTATCATTGCTCTGAAATTTATTCGAAAAAATAATAATTTATCTATGTGTTACGGACTGAAATGCTTTTTCTACTTATTATCTTCTTTCAGTGGCTAATTTTCAAAATATTTACTAACTAGGCTGTGATTCTAAATGACTGTTAGTGTTACAGAGTGTTTTGGAGAGCTGGGCAGAAGGTGTCAACACCTGAAGGGATAGTAGCGTGTCTCTTGTTGAAGGAGACCAGACGGACTACGGTGGGCAGCACATGTTCATCTCCATTCAGGACCAAGGCTGGCAGACATCAATGTCAATTCCCCAGATAGTCCAGCTGTTTATAATGTTTTTGGTTTCCCGGTTTAGACATATGCATCTTTCTGGGCTTGCCGTCCAGATTTGGTCCAGGTGTGCAATTTAGACTGAAAAAGCAAGCTCATGCAGACACATGGCAATCATACACACACTGTCACACATGCACACGAACAGTTTGTCATTGATTCAGTCTCACACTGGGCGCAAACATTAACAGTGTTATTTTCTAAATGTTATTTTTTAACCAGGCAGCCTTAGAGCCAGATAGAAGAGAATAACTACACTGTGTTCAACCACCTCTCTGCGGCACATGTTTGTAGTTCAATGTACTAAATCAGATATCAAAAGTAGAAAATATGGTCAGGACTTACAAAATGAGTTCAGAGGGTTCACATATTTTTTTTATCTCATTCATTATCAAAGGGCATTAAGGCAAAACAGGTTTGCTTTGCTTTAATGCCCTTTGCGCATTTTGCCAGAAGACAAGGAATCTTCTTTAGTGATCTAATCTGTCAGTTCTTGCATTCTGTACTCATGTGATTCAAAAACCCACTTCACAGCTGCAGGCACTTAATAATTCAGGAATCCAGAAGAAGTGATAAATAGTACAAACTGTAAGAAATTAAGATAGTGTAGGGTCTCAGACACATGAGACAAGGTTGTCATAACTGCAGAACTGAAAACATTGTAAGCGGCAGTGGTGGAGGAAATATTCAGATCCTGTTAAGTAAAAGTCCTTTTACCATACTAGGACAATACAAATAAATGTCCCACACTGGAAACATACTGTACTTGAACATTTCTGCATTACAATAGCTATAAACAACAAGATCCATGCTATATATTTTGTTGAGTTGTGAAAATTATCTTAAATGTTTCCAACTATGTCCAAATCTAAAGATACAGGTTTTTAACATAACAATGCATTTATTTGGTCGTCTGTTGCTCCAGATCTATTATAACTCCATTCTAACAGAATAGACTTGAATAGAATTCAGAATAGAAGCTTATAATCCCAGAGGTAGAGCCCTCTAACAGAGTTCCCAAATCGATTGTCCTGAGGGAAGAGCAGAAAAATCTGTGTCTCATACAACTCCGAACAGCCAGGGGATCTCAAGGGCCTGTTCCACGCAGTAGTGATGCACAAGTCAGGGTATTTTAATATCTATACCCACCCGACCTGTTATGAGAGCCATTCTGCACCACTCTACTCAGTAAAAAAAACAACCTGAACCCGACCAGTTCAGCAAACTGCAAAGTTACAGTAGCAAAACTGATCTTTTGCTAAACCCCGCCCCAAACAGCACCTGTCCAATCATAGGTTAACAACCATAACTAGCACTGTCAAGCTTTCCATTTGTCTACATTGTGAAGCAGTGTGCAGGAGACTCGGAGGAGCGCAATACTCAGCGTTTCATGGGTCTGGACGGTGGTGTCTTTTTTGTAGTCTCTCAAAAACATGAAACGCAAGAGCACATGTGTGGTGAATTAATTTAACCGTCTTGAACTGCTCTAAGATAGCTGCGAATGTTAGCATGTTTGGCTAACTAATGTTAGCTTACTAGCTGCAGTAACTTTACCTCCAGCCAAACTTGTTAGATACCACTGCATCTGCATTTGTTCTGCAGGGTTTGAAGAGGAGGATGTGGGCTGAAGCAGAATCAAAGTGGGTCGACAATGATGCATCTCTCTCTGGCTCGCTGTTTCGGGTCTAAGCCAGTTTAGCTTAGTTTTTATCCTGACTTTCTTCCGCAATCGTGGTCCAGCTGGTCCGGCAGGGTGACCCATCTGCTCTAATCGAGTCCCTGTGCTTCCTTTGCCCACGTTAATGTATTTCTGTCATCTATCATGTAGATATACGTGTTGTATATCACCATCCGACTAGTGTTTGCTGAGATGTAAGCTAGCTTTAGCCTTTATGTTATATCATGTACGCAGCTGCTATGTAACTTTACATAAACACTTTCACAGGATCCTTGTTTTAAAACAAGTCAGATGTAAACATTGCAATGTCAGGTTGAGACTTCTCAGCTGACTTAAGTTGAGTTAGCAATAGCTTACATCATCCAGCTACACTTATAAAATCTGCTTTTGAGTCATTTTTTTCGCAGACAAAATTTACGGTCATCAGCTAGAAATGAGAGGCTGCTTCTGGTTACTTCTCTAAGGAATCACAGATCTCAGTTTCAACAATTACTCCCAATTTCAACAGTAAATCTACCATCAGCGTACACTGCATAAATGCGTGTGAGAATAGAAAGCTTGGCAGACTTAGCAACAGTAACTAAGGAGGGTTGGCGCTTAGGGAAGGGTCAAATGTCAGGACTGAGAGGCGTGGCGATCTCCAAGGTGCTGAACTTGAGAGAAGCTAGAGGTTGTTAGACTGCTTTGTTTCTCCTCCTGCCCACGGCAGTAGGAGGATCTGCCTAAATACACAGATAAACTGTTCCAAATGCTGTCTTTAATTGTTGAATAGAAGCAAAACAAGAAACCCTTCATTAACATGAACTCTGTTTCTCTTCTTTCTCTTTCTCTCAAACACACACACACACACACACACACACAGATGTGTGTTTCACATCATAATAATGGATTTAAAAAAACAACAGCCTACATGCATAGGTCATATAATGCACTTTAAGCACAGATCAACTGAGCTGAAAGTGCACAGTGGATGCACTTGTTGCTGTGCATGTTGCCAGCATATGGATTTATTTGACAGAGAGGAAAAGGGGGAGAAGGGAAGATAGAGTACAGCATGTAATGTATTTGAAAGTTATTAATAACTTACACAGAACATTTCAACATGGCGGATTCCACGGAGGAGCACCTGTAAACAGCTCAAATGTAAGATGACAGTGATATCTTCTTTGTGATTGTACACTGATGAAAATACACATATTCTGCATATTCTGCCTGTAAATCTTACATATTAGACTTTTAATCATAACATTTCACCTATATAGTGCACAAAGTGTCTTGATTTTCTTATGCAAACTCAGATGGAACAAGAAAAATTTAACACATCTGTCACCTAAATTATTGCTTTTTAAAAATCCATTAAGCTGACAAAAGTTTTTTAATGAAAATTGTAAATGTGCACCTATTTATTTACATTTTGATTTTGTCATTTTTATTCATTGAACAGAATGCCTTTTCTCATTAATTTACAAAGGCTCATTCTTACCACATAATTAACATGATATACCATTAAGAATGAATATTTATACACGATATGTAATAAACAGTATTTAATTTTACATAAAGAACCGAGCTTAAGAAAAATAACAGCCCTATGTAGCTCTTCAAGAAAATGAATGTGCTTTTTTTTTCAAGCTATGTGACCGTAGGGACTATATAATCCTCAGAAAATGTTTCATGTCAATCCTGAACGTCCAAACCTCTGCTGCTGTGTGGCATTCTTGATTGATTTTCTTGGGGTCTGCATGCTATTGTCCTCTTATCCCTGTCTTTTTAGAAGGTATTTTAACCTGTTGACACATGAGATTAAAATATATCCCCCATAATCCAATTTTCCCTGCTAACACCACAGCTTGTCTAATTCTGTATGAAACAGCGAAAACATGTTTTGTATCAGTGGTGTGTAAAATTACCTTCAGGCAGTTTCATGCAACCCATTGATATTTAAAAGGGAAAAAAAAAAGATGTGTTTCTCCGGTTGTGGCAGACATGAGGCTGTTATTTGGTCGAAGGCAGCGTCATGCCTTTTGCTATGCTTAGCATGTTCGCAGTTCACATTTGCACGGCGGCAGAACTGGTTATGTTTAAAACAGCCTGTTGCACTTTCTGGGTGAAATATTTCATTCTTAATGAAGATGCTCACAACAATTACAGGCATTATCTCTCTATGAAGAGATGATTTCTATAATGCAGCCTTCCATAAAAAAAAAAAAACACACATTGTGACCGATGATTGCATTTTTCTTTTCGTTTGCTTGATCCTACAGGGTAATGATAATTCATACAGCCAGCAATATTTCTTCCATGGTTTCTGCTTGCTGATCCTGTATGGGGCAAAGTATCAACCCTACCATATGGTACAATTATACCCATGGTTTCCAGCTGCCTGAACAAGCAGCCTGTGACGATAAGGTTGCAGACTGACAGTAAAGTATTTTATCACTTTTCTTTCTGTATGACTGATTACATGAAGTGTTCATGAAGGCATGTGCTGTAACTGTAGAAGTGAATGAGTTTCAGACTTAATTTGCTTGTTTATTATTACTAGTCACAATCCAGCAAAGTTATTATTGGGGTTACACTACAGTCAAATTAAGTTTGTTAAACGGATTGAAAAGTTTTTCCGAATGTTAAACTTTTGCAAACTACACCTTTGCGTCTAACAGGGTTTCCTGGACATATTTCCAAGCTACTTTGCCAACAATTTGTGTAGCCAATTGTAGGACGTCTGTATCTGATAAGAAGCAAATGTTTTGAAACTGTGGTGAAGTGGGCCACGTTCACCACAGATAATAATCACCACTTACAAAAGGAGCAACTAATCGATACAGAATGGTTTTGGACATTAGGCTGCATTTCTTTGATTGTCAGTGTTGCATGATTAAAAAGCACCGATCCTAATGTGAAAGAACAACTTTTACTTTATTTTGTCTTAATTCTTTACTTCTGTATATATTATATTTTCTATGTTTCCATAGGTCAGTTGACTATCATCACTGCTTGGTACTTGAAAAGATTGGAGAAGAAGACTGTGGTTATGGGAAAAAAAAAAAAACAAACAGTACCACTTTTAAATAAGATACACAGAAACTGAGTGGTTATCAGGGAACAAATGAGGAACAAATAAAGAACAAACATGCTTGTTAACCATTACTTGATGAGTAACCCCTAATCAATTTTTTTGAGTTGCTAATGGTTAGTTAATGGTTAATGCTTTAATGATTTCATTTTTGTCATTAACTAATCATTAACTATTCATTAGCAACTCAAAATTTGATTAGGGGTTACTAATTATCTAATAATTAACCGGCATGTTAGCTCTTCATTTGTTCCCTGGTAACAACTGCACCCTAAAGTTGGTTAAGGTCAAAGTCGGTTCAAGTGATGGAAAGACTGTGGGTGTGGTTAAAAAGAACAAGAGTGAGATGATAGACTGTACCTGTACAAGCAACTCTGACGCTGCATTAGCTAAAAGCTAATGTCACTATGCTAAAATGCTGCGTTTACCAAGACTTCTATCTTAGTTTTGTGTAGCACGTTAGCATTCACCAGTCAGCACTAAACAAAAAGCTGAGACTGATGGGAAAGTCATGGGCCTAAAGCAGGTATCTGGTTATAAATCCCTGGTGATGGCACTAAAGGAAAATTCAGGAGTTCACCGTATTCATCTGGGCACTGTGGATATCTGGACTAAATATCATGCCAATCCAAATTAGTGGCTGTTGGAATATTTCAGTCTGAACCAAAGTGGTCCGTCCAACATTGCCATGCACAGGGCCACACCTCTAGTGTGACTTGACTGATGTTAACTGTTGTAAATATAAAAGGATATGAATATTAACATACATACATATATAAAGGGCACATGATTATGCTGGATGTACATTGTAGACATAAGGATAGTCCAATGTGAGTGTAATTCCAAGGAAAACTGAGCTTCGCTATTGTCAATATAAATATCTAATATCTACAATAATTGATAATCAATGAAAATCTTAATCACAGTGCTGGAATGCTCTGAACCACCCCCACCTGACAGTAAATGGATTTTATTAAATTGTCATAAGTTAAGAGAAGTCACATTGAGGTTAACTGATGATAGACTGTAGACACAGTATATATTAATCAGTGTTTGGGTCCTTGATCTCCTTGAGCTTTTCTGCACAGATGTCCTCGCCACTACAGAGCTCCACTGAAAAACAAGAATTCATAAGGAGAACGCTATAGAACACAAGCATGTTTCCATTTTCAAAAGCTTTTTTTTGCTTCCTGTTCCCTCTGTTGTCACCTACTTAAGCATGCATGGTCAAGCAGCGGCAGAGTCTGCTCGTTTGTCTCATTAGTGGAGAAGACAGAAAGAAGTATGACTCTCCTGAAATACCTGCCCTTGCCCGCAACCCAGAGCAGGCAGAATGAGAGACGACCATATTGAAATCCTGCTTCTGATTGATTTTCTGTATCAAACATCAACAGAAGGGGTAGCGGAGGAGCTCTGACAAGTTTTTGTGTTTGTTTATGTTATTGTCATCGAACATAACACCTTGCAGCCTTACCAAAAGTGGTCTTTATGAAGTGGAGTTTCACTTTTCTGCTTCATTATTCCCCATTCTGACTGACGGAGGAGGTAAATAAACACTTGAATATTTAGCCTCACACAAAATTTAATGAGCATTATGTTTTCAACAGTTGTGAAAGAATGACAGATGAGCTGACTGCAACAGGTCATTTTTTTATTTATTCTATCAAATAAAATTTTTGTACACAGTCAGAATATGCACAGTATTTTGCAAAAGAATAATGGTAAAATTCTTGTTGGAAAAGAGTAAAGGCAGTGACAAAAGTAAAACAAAATTGTTTACTGGATCATGATCACAAGTATAATCATAACTCAGGCCATACTCATAATAAGAAAATCAAATCAAAGATAGTAACTTAAGCTGCATTTCCACCCAAACTACCTGTGGATTTAATCCCAGTTCTTTTCAAAGAACTTTCAAAGGTCATTCAGCCCTTAGGTGTCTGTGTTTCCACCGCTGTCTAAAGCCCTCAGAGATTAGGCAAATTAGTTTACTGACATATGAAAAGGCCTGTTTTCACATGGCACTCGTGTGTGACTATATAACATCAGTGATGCTTTATAAAGCTGCCTCCGATTTCTGCTGGATTTTATTCAAAGCATAAAAGCTCAATGAAACTTCAGTCTTGCTCCATCTGTCTTATGCAGTGTTTTTTTAATGGTGGCTGAAATACAATGCTACAAGTACTCAGCCAGTCAGGAAGGTTCAGCCCCACCCCCAAAGTTACAGTACTTTTGGAGCACTTGCCTGAGCTGGGACTTCTTGAGGGGTAAAATAATGTCCCCAGAATTTAATTTAGGCCCTGGTCTGTGCTGTGGAGATGCATTGAGCTCCTCCAAAGGTTTCTAGTCCCTAAGGAAAATAATGCGTATGTTCACAAATTAAAGTACATCAGATCAGAACAGAATCTGATGTGACTAGTGTTTTTCTTTTTTCTTTTTCTTTTTTTGTCAGGAAGCTCCACTCTGCCCCCAGTTATCTCCTCCAGCGCTCCCCAGAGCTCAGCAGCTGTCTGTCAGCAACCGATGACTCCGTCCCTCCGCTCTGCACTCTGCAAAGTGATATATGCAAAGTTGAATTTTGAATGATTTGATTTTTCAACTTGTGCTTTCTACTGGCACTTAATATAGTGCTACACTGTATAAAGTGCACATTATTTGGGGGTTTTGTTTTGGTGCTTTTTCTCACATTTATCATGTCATGTCACGTCTCAACTGTGGTGGTTCTGTAGGGTCGGACAGAACGGCAAGTAAAAAAAAAGGCACACTGACTCACACTATAAATGAAGAGAACATAACAGTGTCCACAGTGAAAACAAGGTTGCTGAATACAGACGTGACTGTGTTGCTGGAGTAATGTCTTATTGTAAATGTCCTGCTGGTAAAATCATGCTTTGTAGTTTTGGAAGTATTCCTAGAATAATACGTGGATATTGTGCAGGGCAGGTCTATAATACAATATATATGACCAGTTAACCCAATAAATATAGCCATTGATTGTATGTCTGGGGTTAATGTCGCCTTTGGACATTCTGTTTCTGATTTGTTATGTAATCTCAGGTATCATTCTGGTGATATTAAATTGTAGTCAAAAGTCAAAAGCTAGGTATTTTGACAACACTACCAGTGAAATATCTCAACGTCAAATAGATGGATTGGTAATCAAAGTTTGGTTCCTTGAAAAAGTGTCCTAAATGCAAACACATACCACTGTACAACTCTGCTGTGAAACTAGAGGCCATAAAACTGTAAAACACGTGTACGCTTCCGATGGTTTCCAAAATCAATGTCTATCAATGGCATTAAGAGATGTGCAAAATGATGTATCTATCATAGTTAAGTGGAAATGTAAATCTCTGACATTGGCAAGGCACGATCCTACAGATAAAGCCTCATAACACTCTTTGAGAAATCTTGTGTGAAATTTCAGCCTTGAAACACTATTATCAGTCCACTGTTACATGAATGCTTGAACAATCAAAAGAATGATATAATTCACTTGAGAAAAATAGCAAATTGCCTTTTGAGCTACAACTTCTGGCTGTGAATTGTAATTTCATTGAAGAAATAAGACATTTCTGTTGCATCAATTCTTGCGTAATAGCTGTGAGCAAAGTGGAATTATTATGAATTTCAAACAAGTTTACAAATATGTAACAATTCAGATACAAGTTTGAACCTACCAGGTGCCCTCAAATGTTAATCTGTAAACTTTGAAGTCAAGGTTGGAAGTAAATCTGTGTGCACAGATGTAATAAATAGGATGCAGGTTTTTCTTTGAAGGCACTCCAGATGTCTTTTTATATCAATCTTACATTGGTTTAGAGGTAGCCTTCTTTCATGTCAAAAGCTCATAGCAAAAAGGCCATGGCTTCAGCATTAATCATGGATAGCTCCTGAGAAGATTCTCATGAATAAAATAGTGACTTATACTTGAGCAAAAACTTTTAACTTGTGGTGGACTTGCACCGTTGTGTTGCACCTGTGGCCCAGTACCCCAATTAAGAAGCAAAGAAACACACATGAAGGGAAGATAAACCCTCACAAAAATGCATATGATTTGTGGATTGCATGTACAGTGTGTGACAGGCCCGCTGGTTCTTGCACAGGTATTGCTGCAGAAAGAGCACACACAGCTGCAGAGGATGGTGTGGAGATCAACCGAGACCTTAAACAGGCAGCTATCCCTGTAATGGTGTGAAATGGAACTCGAGTACAAAAAACGCTAACACAATGCAATCTTCAATATCTTCTGGTAAAACCTCCTAGAAGATTTGTAACAAAAAAGGGAAATTTATTGAAAAATTTATGAGATTTTCTCAGTAAACATGAATCCAGACAGACTCAGAGAGACTCAAACAAGGTCCTCACCCCCCAGGAATTCATTTCCTCCTAGAGGTGGAAAGTTTATGACCCCCATCCATACACATCGGATGCCAGATGCAAAAACTCTATGTAGATTCAAAACTAAAACCGTGTGTGCGCAAAGACAGAAATATGCATTCTTTTCATCAGATTTATGAAGCTGCTTGTACGCCTGGTTCTGTTTTATAAATCTCTGTCATTATGGAGCAGAAAACACATGCAGGAGCCTCAATTCCACTCCCACAGTTAACCATAATTGGATGTAGAAACACCCTTAAACATTAATTTGCATATGGATACTTGTGCCTGCCACACCACTCATTAGACCTGTCAGTGAGAAGACCAGCAAAGACGCGATGGAGTTTCACAAAATGTGTTGCAGGTTTTGTAAGAAAACCAGAACAACAGTCATCAGGTGCATCTGTGGCTATTTTTAGTGCCCATACATCTAATTCAACACATGCCTGTGAACCATCATCATGGTGATATGTCAGTCATCATTATTAAATGTCAGAAGGAGATTAATTTATAGAGCCCCAGCATTTTAAGCAAAAGTAATTAAAGATTATTAATACATAATGGCTGCCATATGAATAAAAAGAATGATAAATTTATTATCATAAATGCTATAATAAATGCACCTTTGACTGAGATTTTATGGAATTCTGTATAAACTGCAAAAATGTTATCACAATCAGTACAATTGGCAAACAACTCAAACCAGTGTTTCCCAAACTTTTTCTGGCACGCCCTCAATTCAGAAGCTGAAAAAAGTTAATCCCCGCTCCACAATTATTATCAATCTTTAACAATAGCTGGTGAAACAACTGATTAAAAACGTATTCAAGTTGAATGTAATAAGTGGTCAGCATAATAGCATCAGCAAACTCTTGCTTGTTTATTTCCTCTAAATAAATCATATTCATTCTTCTTCAGTTCACCCTATGTCATCCACACCCCCCAGTTTGGGAACCACTAATTTAAATAAACATCTCTTTTTTTCTAAGGATACATCTCTGGCATTTTATGTAAATACCATTTTACGTGTGGAGAATGGTGAACACATACACGTGTCATTTGTACATCTAGATATCTGGACATGCATGTCTACAGAAGCCTGCCACAGACAGAGGCAGCATGCAAAAAGCTTCTCTCCCAGGTGTATTGCAAGATAGGACATATGGTGTGATGTGGAAGAGAATCTGTGGCCAAATGCCACAGACAGGGTTGACTAGCATTCCTGTATACATATAGTGAATCTACAGATTGTTTTGTATCGCATTACTGGAATGACTTCAGCTCAGGAAAATAAAGCCTACTGAGGCATATCTACCATCTAGAGATATGCATCAAGTGTTTCGGTTGGGTCTGGGTGTGAGATTAAGTGTTGTGCTGAGCTTTAAGCTGGTAAAGAGAACTTAAAAAAGGAAATGTCAGTGAAGAGAACTGTGTATAACCACTTGCAAAAAAAAAAATCTGAATATAATTTTGCAATCATTGTCATAAATATACTTAGAAGCCAACATAAGCTGAAATGCTGAAGGCTGAAAGGAAACAGATGATGGCATTATGCATGTGTGCACACATACTTTAAAAAGTGTCCATTTATAGCTCAACAGATGGCTGATGTAAACACAAGCTACTACTATGTTACATCCCTGGAGCAGCATCTAGGTGATGAATAGCCACAGCAGTCACTGTCTGCTCGACCTACTTTGTCCTCAATTGACATAATTCCAGTTTGGGTTATAAGCAACATCTATCATTGACTGCAAACTACAAAGCAGTACTTCATCCCTCAGTGCTGCTGTGGTTGATTTAGATTCCTTATTGATTTGTTCTTGATTTAGATTCCTTATTCATCTTTGTGCATGCAGAGAGGTAATGTTAATGAGACAGACTCTAATACATGTTAGATGTCGCCATCACTAGCTGGGAGTAGTACGCCCACTCATATGTTGCTTCGGCGATAAACTGAAGTCTGACGGCAAAGCACACCAGCTGTAAACATAAGTTAACACAATGAATATCCCCACTGCCAACACAGATACAAACAGCTAAACACACCCAGTCATATAAAACTGTTAGTGCATCAAACTTATGACAAGTTACTTTGGTCTAGATTACAGTAGAGGCAGCAGCTTTCTGTGGGACCTGTGTTACTTTATAACGTGGGTGGCGTGCCACATGGATAGAGTCTAGCGATGAGCTATCAATTGAAATAACCCAAGTATCAGAACTTCTCCAGTCAAATGATACAGATCAACCGATTCTTTTTGTACCCAGATCATGAAGAAATTGACTATATGATTCTGCTCGCACCTATCACCAACATTTTTCATAAAGAAGAACCTTCTGAAGAAGATACCGAATGGAGTACTCCATTGGTATTGATATCACTTTACTGGTACTGGTATTGGTGCTGGTATCATATTTTTTTAAATGGTACCCCACCCCTAGCAGAGTCTTGCCTATAACCCTCTTCCATGCATATGAGCTGGACTGGCTTGACTCGGTTTGACTTAACACATAACCGCAACCGCAACCACAACGACAACTCACCATTAGTAGTGCATGTAAAAAAATACACTGTGGAAGTTGCAGTTGACCTCTGACCTTAGATTTTTGTATAAACCTGTCATTTTTAATCAAAAATGAAAATTAAATATTTTCTAATGCAGTCATTCATCTTCTGTATTGATGATTAAACCTGGAGAATCATGGCCATTCAAGTCATGGAAGAATGAAAATGGATAAGAGTTTTATTTACAGAATCAGGGTGCCAAAATTATATTGTCCCATTTCACAACTCTATTTTATACTAATTTGTAAATGAACAGAAAATGAAGGCAAAAAATTTTTAGCATCCATCTAGAGCAGCTTGTCAACATAAACAATAATCAGGTTTACCAAAACAACAAGGAAAAATAATGCACTTGGAAAAATGCACCCACAATTATATTTGAAGGTTATGTTTGAGTGAGGTTGTTGGAAACAAACAGTGCGCATGTTGTCTCTGCAGTTACAGCTTCTTGCCTCTTTCTTCTTCTTCCTTTCTGCCCATTGAATAAAGCAAAAATTGTTATTGAAAGCCAAGTCATCAGTGGCTATTTGCAAGATCTCTGATGTATTCAGGCACTCAGGCACCCCACAGTCAGGCCAATATCTGCTGACACAACAGCTGTGAACTTGCACTCTTCTCTCCATGAGACTAGGAAATAATATAGATGGTATTATAGGAAACACTCTTTGTAGGAAGCAGGGGACAGCTGGGGAAAACTCTTCATGGAAACGTTACTGACACTCCTTCAGCTTACAAGTTAAATCTATAACTGTGTCACTCACTTCCAAAGGAAATGCTAATAAAATGGGCCACAAGCTCCTGCAACTCTTAACATTGCCGTGTCAGTCACACATCAGTCTTGACTAGCCAGCTGAGTCATCTAAAAAAAACAAAATAAATCTATGTACTACAGTATGTTGCTACACATTACTTTGAACCATGTGAAATTGTTTCTTTTTCACTCACATATCACAAGGTTACCATTATAAGTTTTGCGACCCTGCTTTTCTACAAATATAAGAAAATCACTTTTATTCAATTTAATAATTTAATAAACATTTTCCATTTACAGATAACTACATACTTTGCATTTTCCTTTTCCAGTTGACATCACACAATAGTGATCATATCATTCTCCTATTCAACAAAGCTTTTGCATTTACTATTCTGAACACCTAACAGCAGGTAGCTGTTAGTGATGCATTAACATTAACATATACCGCAGCAGTGGCCTGTCTGGAATAAATAAAGGAAGTACTGGGTTATAAGCATTAACTGTGATAGCCACCACAGCTGAACAGACAAAGAAAAACACAGTGCCTACAGACACACAAAGCTAATCAACACTAAATCCAGTGACAGAGAAACAGACTAATCGCCCAGTAAGTGTGAAAACACTCACAAATGAGAATTGACTGCACTTACGCCCTCCGGTATTCTTTCTCTATTTGTACTGTGTCCCGCGGCCACAGGATTGTGCTGGATTTGACTGTTTAACATTCAAAAGCAACAAATGTTCACCCAAGTGCTTCCTCAGAGAAGATGGTTAGCTTAGCTTAGCTTAGCACAAACACTCAAAACAGGGAGAAAGAGCTCTGTATAAGAGAAAGAAAAGAAAAAAGAAAAACCTTGAACCTCTAAAGCTCAATAATGCATTTTAATTGTATACAACCCTTCAGTGTGCCTTGGATTGTTTTAGAATGAGAGTTGCATTATGGATTTTTTAATAGGACTCTTTTACCCTTGCAATGTGCCCTTCACCAGAAAAATATATACTCAAAAGCATCTTGGAGCCAAAGCCTAAACTCAATAGGAAGGATCCATTTTGGATTTACTGTGCAATTTATGGGCCATTTTGATCATTTCCAGGTGTTGTATTTTAACAAACTCCTTCTTGAGAATGAATCAGATTAACTTGAAAATTGGTGTGAGCAATCCAGAGACCTTCACAAATAAAAGTTATTACATTTTTGTTGAATGGCATGTCCGTGGTATATTATTAAATTTTGGTGTTTTGCCAAGGAACAGGAAGTTGTTTCTAACTTCAATATGCGTAGTCAAATCTGCTCCAACCTTCACATGTTTAGTTAGAGTCCAGGCTCAAAGACATCTACATGGCCACCTTTAGGCAACAAGAAATGACATGTTTTATCACTCCTAGCAAGTTCGTCAGATCCAACTCAAATTTTGTCAAAAAAGCCTACAGACCTTTATGATGCTTTATTTTTAGGATTGTGAGTTTTCATCATTGTTGCCCTGGTGGTGTGGTGAATTTTGATGTTCAGACATCAAACAGGAAGTTGTTCTGACTTGAGTGTACATGGTCAAATCTGTCCCAACCTTCATATATTTGATGAGAGTTTGGACTGAGGACAGCTATGTGCCAATTAGGAGTCAAAGTCATTGCATAGTGTTGCCTGTACTTGCAACAGGAAGGAAGCCTTGTGTGACAATCAAAATTTGATTTACTGAACCCTACAGGAAGTCAGCCATTTTCTATTTACTGTGCAGTTTGGGGGGCTTTTTTATGCCATTTCCAGGCATTGTATTTCAAAGAAATGCTCCAAGAAATCTGAAGACTTTGTGCTGAATTGTGAAGATTTTTGTTGAATGGTGCATCTGTGGTCCGGCATTGAATTTCCATCTTTCTAAAAAAATGGGAAGTTATTTTAACTGAAATATAAATGTTCCAATCCACCCCAAACTTCATATGTTTGATAAGAGTCCTGGCCTGAAGACATCCATAGATTGCTGGCAACAGGAAGTAAGCCTTCTGTGACCATCATAATTTGATTTCTATGAAATTTTCATGGTGTGATCTTCATTTGGATATACTGGAACACAATGTATAATGGGTGGGTATTCTCTAGCACTACAAAGTGGACATAGGAAGTGACAATTCACTACTTCACACAGTGTCCAAAACACATGAAAATTCAGCCGTGAAAATAAACTAGTTCAGTAACAGGAGTCAAGTAACAAGGCCACAGCGGCCGTATGCCCCGAGGCACAAGGTTGCGAGGGCCTATTGATCACTGCTTGCAGATTTAATTGATTGTTATATATCTCTTTTTAATAAAGCTGTACAAAAACCTAACGGTTAAAGCAACACTGTGCTCTGTCATGTCCTGGACTACTTCTTGACCAAGAGCTGCAGTTTGTGAGTCTCATCTAACTCTCCACCGCACAGCAAATAAGCATATTTCCCAAAATGCCAAAATGGTCCTTTAAAACAGGAGTGAAAAATGTCAATAGAAGGGGAAGATCTGAAAGTGAAGGGTAACCTGCTCAGAGGTCTGGGGGCAACAATTTAAAATGCTGGATCATCTTTGGATTTTAATTGGAAGCAAGCAATGGAGAGGAGTGATTGTCCAATAAATGTGAGGAGCCTAAAGGTAAAAATAGGCGCTGAGGAATTTGGTGATATAAACTGGGGAGAAATAAAAGAATTTTAAAATCAATTCTGCCAGTGAAAGGGAGGCCGGTAAAGGAGAGGAATGTTCTCTCCTCTGAATGAGGAGCCTTGCTGCTGCATTTTGGACACACTGCAGGCGAGACAAGGTTGACTTGCTGCCTCCCACATAAAGACAGCTACGATAACAAGACAAGAAGGAATTAAGGCATGTGCTATGATTTTAGATTCCTAACTGACAGGAATGTTTTTAATTTTGACATAAGATGCGATGGAAAGAGTCAGAATCAAAAAATTACACCTTGATTGTTTGCATGAGTGTTTACACTGTTACACTGTTTACACCTACAGTGCTGGTTAAAGCATGACAGGAGGCTTTGGGGCCAAAGATGAGCACCTCTTACGCTTGTTTTGCCTCAGAAAGCTTTTAGAAAACCTCAAGAGTAGAGACTTAAAGCAACACAGATCAACCAGTTTCAGCAGAAAGTACAGCTGCGTGTGGTCAGAGGGAGATGGATATATGGATTTTGTGGTTGTTGTTGTTTTAATAGAGCCCACTGGGAGCATATCTAAACAGAATAAAATCAGGTCTAAAATATCAAAATAGAGCCTAAAAATAGGGCAGGAGAAGTAACACTCAAGCACACATCCTGCATCCTGCCAAATGTGGCAAAGGTTGTTGTAATTATTACTGAGTGTTTGAAAATGACTCCAAATACTATTTGACCTCCATGTAGGTCGACAAATCACATCTTTGATAAACTTCGTCAGACAAACAAACATGGAATTTACTTTCATTTATAGTCACAATGGATCTGTTTGGCTTAGATGACAGAAGATGCACAGAGTGCCTTTCAAAATGAGGCTCAGTCTGGAGTACCGTGGCTCAACAGGGGATGAATCACTCAAAGCATCAAGGAGGAGAAGGGAACAAAACAACCCTCTCTTGTTTGGAACCTTGACATTCGTGTTTTTTTCTTGCATGTAAACACCAAATAATTGTTTGGTTTCATTTATATCTCATTCCTGTTTTTTCTTTTTTTCTTTTTTGTGAAATATTCACAGTATGCTCTGTGGGAGGGTTTGGAAGCGCTGTTCCCTATTGGGAGCTAATATCCAAGTCAGCAGTTCTCGAATTGTAATGATAGAGTGCCCAAAAATGTAATCCCTCCTTGACTGTCTCCCATGGTGAGTCAATGACATAACTGACAAAGCTATTACTTCAGACAAATGTCTCTGGCAAATTCACACCAGGACATCCAGGCAGAAATAATAATACCATCTTTCTTTGAACTTCCGACACTTCCTTCTACTTTCTTTTCCCTTTGTTTTCCTGTTGTGTTTTGATTTTATTGTTTTAGTGCTTATTGAGTAGACGCTGTACCGTATATCAGAACATTCTTGACAAGCTATAAAGGCACAGAAAAGGTATCCTCCATAAAAAACGACAAGTGTGAACCTAGGGTATTGTCTACAGCAGGAAAATGTACATGACTGTCTTTTCACACACAGTGAAGGCGTGGTCAAAAACAGACCTATTTAAATATCTATCTAAATTTTACATTGATTCCAGGCAACTGTCCAACTAACAACCTTTTTAACCGCTACTACTTTGCACCAGTGACACGACAGCTCCCCAAAAGTAAAGCTAAAGTGACGAGGCTGCAGTACAGGACATGGCGCCAACTAAAATATTGAAGTACACTTCAAATTAATTTTTCTTGATATGTTCTTTGTCATTTTAGGTGATGCCATGGAAATGAGGTTTCATGCAATTATTGACAGCTGAACCCTGCCTGTGATCGAGTCGGTCGGCTGTGTGGGCGGGAACCCCTGAACGTAGGGCTCCAACACTGATCAGTACTGTGCAGACTGGCTCCTAATGATGTCGCCAGCACAAGATGGCAGCCCTCATATCCAGGATATGTTAGCTTCAGTTTTTCACAGTGGGAGGAAGTGGAGCCATTTGTTTATTTTGCATACTTTGCTGTTAAGGAAAAAGTGACCACCTTATCGGTATGACTGTTAGTTTAGCTTAGTACAAAGGCTGGAAACAGGGAGAAACAGCTAGCCACGGCTCTGTCTGACCATAAAAAAAAACCCTGCTAGCACCTCTAAAACTCTTTAATTAATTGTTTTATCTTCTTTTTTAAAAACTTTGCAAAACGTGTGAAAATGTCAAATTGCTCTTTTAGTTGGGGTTTATGTACCAGACTATTTCTTACCTGGGACCCTCTAATCCAGGGGTGTCAGACATGTGACCCAGGGGCAAAAACCAGCCCTCCAAAATGTCCAATCCGGCCCACTGGATGACTTTTGCATCTCAGGCTCTGTTTTGTAAATCCTAACCCTAATGTTTTCAGATTGTTTACTTCATTACACTAAAAAAGGGGAAAATGTAGGTATTGCTTTTTAAAGATTATTATGCAGCGGTTTCACTGGCCCTGCCACCTGAGATCAAATTGGGCTCTGTGTGTGGCCCATAAATGACAATTAATCTGATACCGCTGCTCTAATCCAACTCTCCACCAAACAGTGAATAAGCATGTTTCCCAATATCCCAAAATATTCCTTTAAGACAGGAGTAAAAAAGAAGGTGACAAAATTGTGCCAAATATTGTCTCACTCAAACAGTTCTGCCCAGTAACATATACTACACTTGTGTTAGTTAAGCCCACTAGGCTTAAAGTAGACATGCTATTGCATTTGGATGCTTGAAAAAACAAATAGACAGAACCACAGGTTTAGATTACTTTATTTGTACCCATAGGTAGATTTGGTTTGCAGTAAAAAAGAGAAACAGGTTATCCATCTTGAAACATTTGCACACATCATCCACAAAGACAAATGTGGTAAAAGTATTCAAAGGCTCCAAGGACTTGAGAAGTAACAATGAAATCCACTCGAATAAATAAATAACCCTAAGAGTAAATAAGATAAAATGTGCTGAATACCGATTACAATCCATGGCTGTTGGGAACACTAACAAGGAAGGTCCAAGGAAGAAACCACTGCACTTGAAGGAAGAGCACATCAAACAGCACCTGTCTACAACACACAGGAATGCTAAGGTTTTCCTTCAATTTTCAATTTGCCCTTTTTATGACAAACTGGACAGTATTCAGTGTGGATGTGCCTGTGCTGCAAAAGAACTATAATCAGAGCTGAAGTGGACCAGAAAGACAAACAAGTCCTCTTTCAAATGAACTGACATGTGAACGCAAGAAGATTCCCTTTTCTGTTGGTCAAATTTTTTATTTGCTTAAGAGGTCTGCTTTTGGTTTAAAGAGAACTATATGCCAAAACACCCTTAAATGGCAGCTTATTGTTTATTGATCAGTTGATTGATATGATATTGATCACTATGCATTGACCAATATGATCAACTGACCATTTGCTAAGCACCACCCTCCTTAGTTACTGTTGCTATGCCTGCCAAACATTGCATTCCTGCACTACATTTATGCAAATTGGGAGTAATTGTTGCTGTTTGGAGGTGGGGCTTAGCGAAGGGTCAAAGGACTCTCCACACATAGACTTAGTTTAGACTTCTAGAAATAAAAAAAATAATAATAAAGTAAAAAGAGTAGGAAAAGAAAAACAGTAACTCACCCAAGATCTCTCACACTTTTTTTCATTGGCCTTGTAGAACAAAAGTCAAAAAAACAAAAAGTCTCTTCCGATTAACCCGCTGCGATTTCACTATCTCAGACAGACAAAAGCCATTTATTTAACATCAGCAGAAAACAGTATACACACTCACACCTAGAAGCTGCCAGGTACAACTACAGTGTGTACAATCTGTTCGACATCAAGCAACGCCATGTGGTAATTAGGAATTTCATGCCTGGCTCATGGACACCTCGATAATGGTTGAGAGGAAACATAAGCAAGGCACAGAATTGTGAAGAAACTGCAGCAGCAGACAAAATATTCAAAAAAAAACAAAAAAAAAAACAGACAAGAGTACAGTATTGTTTCAGAAGTGTTTCAACATGCTGTGCACATATCAGGATTTGATCCACATATGAACAAATCGGGAATCATAGCAATATGTCATACCATCCACTGACATCACTAGAGAATGACGGAATATATACAACAAGATTGTTTACAGGTTGACAGGTAACATTTTCTGCTTCAGAGTGAGACCCAGCAGGCTCCTCAGAGTCTGTGGAAAAGGATGACAGAGTAAGTGGAATATATAGAGGTGCAGGAGACATGTGTGCAGAGGTCCAGAGCAGTGGACCTGTGCTGTTTGGTAACGTGCCTCATGTTCACTGTACACCTCAAAGACAGGCACAGTCAACATGCTCTACATACACTGATCAGGTAAAACATTATGACCACTGACAGGTGAAGTGAATAACACTGATTATGTCTTCATCATGGCACCTGTTAGTGGGTGGGATATATTAGGCAGCAAGTGTCCTTAAAGTTGATGTGTTAGAAGAAAGGTGTCAGAATACACAGTGCATCGTAGTTTGTTGTGTATGGGGCTGCATAGCTGCAGACCAGTCAGGGTGCCCATACTGATCCCTGTGCACCACAGAAAGTGCCAACAATTGGCACGTGAGCATCAGAACTGGACCACGGAGCAATGGAAGAAGGTGGCCTGGTCTGATGAATCACATTTTCTTTTACATCACGTGGATGTCTGGGTGCATTTACATCGCTTACCTGGGGAACACATGGCACCAGGATGCACTCTGGGAAGAAGACACACTGACGGAGACAGTGTGATGATTCCAGCAATGTTCTACCGGGAAACCTTGGGTCCTGACATCCATGTGGATGTTACTTTGACACGTACCACCTACCAAAGCATTGTTCCAGACACCCTTTCATGGAAATGGTATTCCCTGATGGCTGTGGCCTCTTTCAGCAGGATAATTCGCTGTGCCACAAAGCAAAAATGGTTCAGGAATGGCTTGAGGAGCACATCGAGTTGGAGGTGTTGACTTGGCCTCCAAATTCCCCAGATCTCAAGCCAATCGAGCGTTTGTGGGTTGTGCTGGATAAACAAGTCTGATCCATGGAGGCCCCACTTCGCAACTTACAGGACTTAAAGGATCAGCTGCTAACATCTTGGTGCCAGATACCACAGCACACCTTCAGGAGTCTAGTGGAGTCCATGCCTCGATGGGCCAGGGCTGTTTTGGCAGCCAAAGGGGGACCAACACAATATTAGGCAAGTAGTCATAATGTTATGCCTGATCAGTGTATAATAAATGAGCTTTTTTTTTATCTGTTTAAAAAACTGGGCAGAATCTTCTGATGTGTTTGTCTGAGTGGGTATTTTAATTCCAGTGTGCACTCCTCAAATGAGAAAAGGCATTTAAGACTTGTGTCTTCACAGGTTTTGTACAGTACAAAACATTTCTCTCCAATCAAAATATTCCCCTGAATCAACATACTGATGGTATCTTGACGCATGTTGAGCCAACATGTTCAATCCACTTAAAGGGATAGTTCAGATTATTTGAAGTGCAGAGTATTACAGTAGATAGTTAGATCACCTGTTAGAAGAAGCAGAGAGGAGTACCAGCAAGGAAGCTAAGCAAAATGGTGCTGTGTACAGGGTGAGCAACAAAAGGTATTTTAGACACTTAAAATAGGTCCCCATAAACCTCATACCTCATGAAATATATAGTCGGGGTGCCCCTGCTGCTCAGTTGGTGGAGTGGGTGCCGTGTGTGCTGAGGCTACCAGTCCTCTGCAGCAGCTGCAGGTTCGACTCCCACCTGTGGCCTGTTTTCTGTGTGTCGTCCCCTCTCTCTCTACCCACTTTCCTGTCATATCTTCAGCTGTCGCTATCAAAAATAAAATGGCAGAAGCCAACAAAAAAAACTTCCTACAGTCCTACCAAACAGAAAAACCAAAATGGTGATGTGTCATAGGCTTGATGTGTTCAATGTGCAGTGTGATTTTTTTCTTTCAAAAGTCAAAAAAAGAACACAGATTTTAGCCTATGTGTGGAGTAACACAGCTCAGGATTTACAGCTGGTGTTGGGGCTATCAGTTCAAGCTGTGGTACATCGGTTTAATTTGCAGGAGCTTAAAAGTGTGTGCACAAATGTGCACTCCTAGGACTTGTCAGAAGTAACAGGCTGTGCGTTGGCAGTGCAGCTTTGTAGGCAGCATTAGTGTATGCGGCAGAGGCCATGGACACCTTTCACCTCTCCACAGCAAATGATTGATTCTCTATTCCCACCGAGTGCAGATGGCCGTGGACCATATTTGGAATATGGCCTTGTCAGTTGGAAAGCATCACTCCAGGCTCGCAATGTGAAATGAGTAAAGGGCTGCTGAAGCAACAAAGGATCTCTACATTAAATAAAAGATAGGGATAGTATTAACCTTGAGGCTGCTCAGTAACAAGATAAGCCCCTGAGCCCACAGTTACCTTCTTTTAATGACCTACAAAAAAAAGGAATATAGGCACGCAAGCTTACATCACACTGAACTGTCTATCTTGTATAACATATAATATAGCAGAATGTCTGCAAAAGCACTGGACCCTGCACTCTGACCTCTGCAGATGAGTCAAGCAAAAACAGACATTTCATTGAGGGTTAATTTCTAATAAGTTTCTTTATATCTAAGTTAGAATTGGCTGGCTTCAATAAACTCTTATTACATTTTTTTATCACCTGAGCTAAGTGGCAAAATTAGATTTCTTTTTTTTTAATCTGTAATGTTTAAACAACTTTTTATTGAGAAAAGTAACCATCCTTTTTGCAAATGGTAACGTCCCTCCTTAAAAGTTACATAGAGTTCTTCGCCTTATTACTCCTTACTTGTTGGTTTTATGTCTCTGTGATGACAGTGCATTTCCTAGATTGAGGTAGTTGCATATTCTTTTTCCACACTGCTGAAAGAACTGGATGTCCCTTACTGAACAATTTCTTCTGATATATTCCATATATGTCATGTTAATTTTTTCTGAAAATGAGTAAAACAGTTTACTGTGCAATCATAAAAATTAAATTTAAATACAGTTTTCATGTGGGCTTTAAAGAGTTACCTATTATGTGGGTTTTTGGTTAATTCCATTATACTTAAAACTCAAATTGTTCTAATTTGAAAGGCATAATCACAACACTTAGCACATAAAGCTGGATGCTGTGCACAAGGACATAAAAAAGCAGGCAAAAGTCAATAAGCTGCACCTGTTGTCTCAATCTGTCAGTCTTCAATCCTCAGTGTTGCTCAGATCCCACTGGGGTTGAGGCTACAGGCTGTAAAAACTAATCACTTCACTGAAATAACATGCATTCCTGACCAGCTGAAAATGCGGTTTGCAATCTAATTCATTCAAGCTGTACAATGGACACATCTGTCTTTAAAGCTGCATTTTTAAATGCTTAAAGAGACGCTCGCAGGGATGTCACAGTGGCATTTGACCCGATGCTGTGATACGGGGATGTTTTTGTTACACTGATCTTTTATGGTAACAAGAGATTGTGTGCAGTGTGAGAACGGTTCATGCACTTTAAAGGCTCAGTTTAATGTATAATGCTAAACTAGATTTCCTCTTTGAAAAGAAGGCCTGATTGGAAGAGTGTAGAGCCTCAATTTTCAAACGTAATGAGTAGCACTGATGGTGCTCGAGCTAGCTCTAGTTGTACACTGAGGAATCTCCTGAAATTAAAATAAAAAAAAAATGAAATAAGGTCATTTTAAAAGAGTTAATAAAAATACTAGAAAAATTCAAAAGAAAATACTTCTCCAGTGTGAACGGTCTGTAGCTGAATAGGTATAGGCCTACATTACTGTATTTTAATATCAGTCGTAATGGTGGTACTTGGAGAGCCTAATATTTTCTGAGGTGTTACACCAAATAAAAACTATGAGAAACACTGGTATAGAGAATTTGGTTACTTGTTCATATTTTGGTACTCTTTACAAAATAGCCTAGCATATTTGTGAGTGTCAGTTATAGTGTCCCAGACCTCCTCTATGTTTCTTACCAACAAATAGAGCAATATACATAAAAAAACAACACTGTACCTTAGAGTTACTGTAAACATAGATGACAACAGGCTAAAAATATTGCAATCATGCTGTCTTTTTATATTGGAACTAGGGGTTGCGTTAACCGAATATTTTCCGTCGTTGACCGTTTTTTTAAAACGGTGACGGAAAAATCTGAAGGTCATCTGTCATTTTGACAGGTTGCAATTCACACTCCTGACCACTTGGTGGCGAGTGAGCATATTAATTAGCTGTTAGGTTCATTCGAGATGAACTGCGCCTCGTCTGGAGAGTAGACGAGATCAGGCGGCCACAGCAGGAGGTGGAGACAAAAAGCTGCAGTCAAGTCGGACAGTTTTCAACAGACTTACGAGAGAGTAGAGGAAGAGACGCGAACATCCTGTTAGATCACCTGTAGATTACCTGTAGTCTGCAGATCATTATCATAGCTGAAGAAATAAAGTGTGTTCTTGATCGTTGATTGAAGTTAAAATAGAAGAGATTCTCCTTTTGACACACATGGCTCTACAAACTGCGGCCGCCTCGATCTCGTTAGGTTATTGTTGCCCACATGTGCAAGTCGGGATCAAGTTGGGACACAAATCTAACCGGCATGCACTATGCGGCGATCACCGCTGATCAATAACCAATAACGATGATGGTGTTGATAAAGGAGGTACGGTGTGGATTCTCTGTTCAGCTTGTTTGGACTGAATATTAATTAAAAATGAACCAAAATTAAATGCTATTGACTATGTAATTATTATCATTTTAAAAATTAGATTAGATTAGATTATGATGGGATTTTTATGACCCTGTCAGTCAAAATGACAGACAATGAAAAAGTCTAGCGCAACCTCTGATTGGAACACTGACTTTTTTAAACATAACTGAGAAGGTGCTATGTTAAATTTATTTTCACAGCTTCAGTTTTTCCCTTGCATTAAATCAATGCGCTTGTTTCAAACTGCACTTAATGGCTTGTTTTTGAAAAATGTAATAAGGTCCTTTTGACACACAGTAATGAACTTTCAGCATGAGGTTCTCATAAAGCCAGAAGTCCAAATGTGTCTCAAATACCTGTCCAGTAACAAAACAAAGTCCCTGTACGGCACCCTTTTATGACACAGAACAACTGTTCACTGCTAATCAACTATCACAGGCAGCTCAAGCAAAGAATGGCACTCATGGACTCAGTAATGACAGAAATTCCTCACCAGCGTAAGTGCTACTTGGCCTGTCTCCAAGTTAAACAGCATTAACAGAAACACAAAATCAGACCAAATCGGATGCAGATGGACAGGATCTATCATAACTGCGTCTTAGCTCTCTTACAAGTCTTCTTGCCCCCTCTTGTCATGATGAGCTCATGCCAAACAACTGCAAGGACATATGCAAATGACTGTCGCTAACAGCAGATAAGTCTTTGGCACCACCACTGGCACTGACAGATGCTAGAGACAGACACACACCATAGAACATTTTGTCTGGTAGAGGCAAAGCTGTAGGCATCACGGGCGAAGATTTGGTGGCTTTTCACTGGCTAACGAGATTCTGACATCTTGGCAGCACAGTGATCAGGGCGAAACAGAGCAGTATGAACTGTCACAGTTCAAATTACGCCATGTTGAAATAGGAGGCAGACAGGCTGGCAGACAGACATTTCCAAAAACCATAGACCTGGTGTTAATGGTACATTAAAGCCTTCTATTGGGCTGTCATATTATCCAAAGGAAGATTATTTCTTCTGAGTAGATGTCTGGATCAAAGCGTAATAACTGAATGGTTAGCTGAAAATAAAACAGGGCTCAGTATATTTAAATTAAACAGCCATTACGGATAAAAATCAACACATTACAAGCAAATCTCAAATGGAATGCATAATTTCTTTTATTAGCATGCTATTTTAGTCACCCTCCACATCTATTTATATTATGTTACAATATGTACATTTGCTTCCCCGTCTTACACTTGAGCCTTTTTATATTCCTCAGTCTTTCTCTCTATTTCTGTTACTCGGAATGAATTTATTTTGGCCTCACTTCCCTTATCAACATTATACCATTATGGTGTGACAAAATGCCTCAAATGCATAGTACCACACTTATTTGCATCTCATTTTACTTCCATTCAGTAAATTGCGATGATTCAACATTTTCTTTTCATAATTGAATTTCATTGAGCGAAAAAGGTGCACTGACGCAGGGTGACTGTTTGGCCTCTGTGTGTGTCTGTATGTGTGTTAATGTACACGTGTTAATGTGTGTGTGGACAAGGGAGGCAGGGTCCAGCCATTTTTACTGTGTGAGCTTTTGGCTGCTTTTCCTCCTTAGAGAAATCTGGAATGTATTTACTGTAATAAATCATAAAATGACCATGATATGTCATCAGAGATTAAGAAAACACGCCAAGGTGAAATACTCGCGTCAATGACAATAACACCACGGCCATTGTGGGAACTTGTGCTATTGTCCGCTCGTTTCACGTTAATTAGAGTTCAAATTGATGCTGAATGTTCGCCAAATGAGTAAATGTCTGTTTCTCAGTTGTAACAAGTCATTAATGATCTTTTAGAAAGAGTAGATGTTTGTAACCATTAGGATTTAAACCTGATTAGTATACCGTCTATTGCTCCACCTCACTATTTGGACTTCTGTACTCAGCACAACTGTAACATACTGCTCCTTTAATGCATCGATTCATACGACAGTTTTCAAAGAAAACAGCAAAACAAGAATTATCACAACTGCAAGCTAATCTGATGCAGATGAAAGCCTGTAATTACTTCTAGAAACAATTTGAAAAACCAAGTTAAATATTTTTTTTCTATGTGCACACTTAATCTGCTTATTAAGATAATAATCCACATACATTAGATATTTTAGCTAATTACTTGTAATTTGAGGATATCATCTTTGATCTGTAATACAGAATATCACAGTTTAATATAATCACTTTGCCTGGAGCAAAATTTGAAGTTTTAAATTCACAAAAACGGCACAAACTAAAACAGGCCATGCTTGGACAGACTTATTGCTCTCATTAATGTATTGAATGGCCGACTTTTTTCAGCCGCAGTCATAGATGTACGGATCAAAATAGAGATTCAAGTTTGTAGTAAGAAGATCAAGAGGCCTTTGAATATATCAGCGCTTTAGGTTTTGAGGAAGGACTGCCAAATTATGTTGTTCTGTAGATATTAAACTCATACTTATTTTTGGAAAAAACCTCACTCTGTTCTACAGATCACAAGACACATATGGTATATGCCTTACTGTCATTTGTGAATATGAGAGTTTTGAAGCTCAGTTTGAAATGCAACCCAGACAAGTTGTCTTTAGTTCGGGCAGCAGCAGCAACTCTATCAGAATTGTTTTCTTATCAGCAATTATTTGCTTTAATGTGGCATGAATATCACTCAGACATAGAGACAGGAATTTTGCTTTGAGGTGTCACACAGCGTCAGCACTGTGGTTTCTCATCTATAAAGTTGGATTTTGTTGTTGTGTATTTGTCTGTGTGCGCATGTGTGGGTGTGTGATAGTATACGTGTGTAAGCAGTTTGCATCATTCCAGATGAGACACAGTTTGTCAGGAGGAGAATCTGAATTATAATGTAACAGACTTGAGTGGACAGTTTGGCTTGTTTCAGATCGGGGCCGTACTTTAGGTTATAGGGTAAAACCATGGATCACTGTCAGATCGTATCAGCCAGCCCTATATGAAGCTCAGTGTGAACAGCACATATCCAAAATTCATTTCCTTGACAATGTAACAGCATGCTGCTAAAGTGACAGACAGACCACTCTCTCTAAGAATCCCCTGCTTGTGCCTGGGGAATGAAAATGTGCTAAACACAGTGAAAACCAATCTCGTTTTTCATAATCATTCCTGGGATTTTCTCCGGTCTCCAAATGCAGGAGTGACATTAAGCCCTATAGCAGCAGGATAGGCCCATAGTTAGATTTGCACCCTATCAGACCATAGCCATTCTGGGAGTCCACTCAACCCCCTGCATACACACCCACACACACAAACCAGCCCTGCCTGAAAGCTTAAATGAACAAATAACTGACAGGAGGAACATTTAAATTCACATAGTACATAAACCCACAGTCACACTTACACACGTACATGCACACACACATGCGCACACACAACCTGGAAGTCAAGTAATCATTTAAAGCTCAATTTTAATGCCCAAACAGTTAAATACAATGCAAAGAATCAAAGGCAAGAGGCTTAACTGAAGTTGCACTGTAATGGGTCTGACTTCCTCAGATTAAAAGGAAAAGATGGGTGATAGAGCGTGAAACGAATAAAATTCTTCTTGGGGTTCAATGCCGAAGTTCAACCTGAATGTGGTATTGATATTATCAACGAAGAGATATTGATGATTTGAGTCATAGCTGCTCAGCAATGAAATTAAGATTGAGTGGTGAATTCACAAAGAATGGATTGCGACTATTGATAGCGGCATGAATTACACATCACTTGCAACACTGTAGGAAACACACCCATTAATTCTTGCAGCGGAGTGCAATTTGCCCCCTTTTTCATAGGTTAAATGTTCATGTGATATTTTCTGTAAATGACATGTAAGTGACATGGTCAAGCTACAAATCAATATGAAAAGAATGCTGCAGGAATGAGTCCTAAAACCTGGAAATGACTCAACATAGTTTTACCTCCAGCTCTCTCTTTTTGGTTTGATGCCTGCAGTAAGGTCTGTGGTTAACATAAGCCTAAGAGATTTTCACGTTTTGTTCTAGGACATAAAATACATCAGGAAATACCCCACTTGTGAATTTTGAAGCTTTTACATGTCTTTAAAAAAGCTGGTTGCTCACAAGTGGCTAAATGAGACTGCTTGTCGGGGACATTAAACATCAGCGTGCCAAACACTGGTCACATTATGGTACGCTGAGCGTTCTGACCGTGGTGTGGTCTTCATAGCCTAACATTAGCTTTGTACTTCTTGCGATTGCATTTGTAAGTACAACAAAACAAAAATTAGACAACATTTGTGAAAATTATCTTGCTGAATAAAATGCGGCATCATAGACTTGTTTGCCACAAAGCTTATTTTCTATGTTAATCCAAAATCCAATAAAAAAAACAAATCTGATGGGCTTTTAGTCAAAGAAACCATAGTAACGCTAACTGCAGCGTAATACGTCATCCTCTACACATTACAGTATCTTAAGATGTTTTGTTTGAAAGAGAGCTTCTTCTAATTATTGCTATTCTAATTATGTATTAACTCCCCCGAGTCCTTAATTTGTTTCTATCAGTGGATGTCTTTTGTTTTTCTATGACTCACTCTATATTGAATGTTTTGTAAGACTGATTGTTATTTTGGGTGTTTTAAGTGTGTGCTCTCCCTCATGCCTCTGGGCGCACAGAGCTGTTTTCTCTCCTGTTCTGCTCTATGCTGGACCGTTACAGTGTGTAACCATCGTCTCTGTTTCTCAGAACAGTAGGGTTTATACTTATATTCATTTTCTGTTTCTATTTATAATTCCTGTTTCATTCCCTCATGGTGAATATCTGGTACTGTGCAGTCTATACTGTGATGCACTCCAGCTATAATCACTGCTGCCATGATCACTGGAAACTCTGTGCTTCAGTTACCAACAACTTTCTGAAGACGCTAATAATTTTTTACTCTAACTGTGTGTGGCTGTTAATGCTGGTGTTTGTGAATTGGACTTATTTACAATGAGGCTCATTTTAATAAAGAGGGGGCAATTTTACACCAAATTTATTACCCAATCTAAATATGTGCAAATAGCACTGGCGCACCAAGATGCTAGTCGCTTGACAGTGCAGTCAGTGCATTTCTCTGTTTTGAGAATTATTTCTTTCTGTCTTTTTTTTGTGTGCAGGTTTAGTGGCCACAAAAGCTGTGTGTGTGTGTGTGTTATCATTAAAAAATGATGGTCTGACATTTTGTCTAATTAAAAATATTGTAATAAACATGTTTTCAGCCTCCACTTTGCTTGACCTATCTGTCCCCTGCTTAAAGAGCTCTGTGCATCTTTAATATTGTAAACAAACATCTAGGCCAGTGCAAAAAACAATTTCTAATGCAGCTCAGCTTTATGCAACATGCTGTACCCTAGTGTACAGCACTGTATGTGCATGCATAAAATACACAATCAATTAAAATATCCATTCTCAGTAAACAGCAAACACCAACATACTAAGCACATATGCAGCTTGATGACTGCATATGAAATTGCAGTTTCTTGCAGCATCTTAGACTGAAACAAATGAGCTCGGACATGTGAAAATATCCAATGCGGATTGCATATTTTATAATAGATTGCACAGCTATCTACTTTTCTGTTTTTCAAATGTTTTGTTTGACCTCAGCATTCTGTTTCACACATCTTTTTAAGATAGTTTTGTAGAGCTGAGTGTGTTTTCACAAGTTTCCATTGAACTTCCACTGCACAGCCATGTGATGACATCCATGCCAGTACCAGCTGATGCAGTGTCTGACTTATGCAGAGGTGGAAACAGCTTGATGAAAATTCAATGCACTCCTTCATAAATGTGTCTCTTCTCAATGGGTCTCAAGATAATGTCACGCTGCAGCATGTTGGAGGCTGTTCTATTTTCTCACACAGGCCACTGCACCTTATTTGTCTCCTGCACTTTCTTCCCTCATTTTTTTGAGCTTTTTGCAAATTCTCTTGTTTTGATCCACCTTTTCGACTCTGTTTTTGCTCCTTGTGAATCAAGAGCTCATTATATATGGCTTGTGGCTTGTGATGACTTGAAAGGAGCAACAGGCAATTCCACTCTGTTTAGTTGTTTCTCTGGAAAGTAACTGGCAGCAATATGCTTTCTGTGCTGGCAGGGATAATCCCTGCTGCTACCAAAAGCAAAAGTGTGATGTGTTTGCATGTTGGACGTAGCACTGTCAAAGACTCAGAAATAGCTGCTGAAGTGTGGCACAAGCACAAGCTACACCAAGTTTTTCTTAATCCTACTATGATGTAATCTGTGGTGGCTGCCAGAGAGTTTTCTTCCCTTTCCCCTGGCAGCCATCCCTGGTTTAGGACTTCTAATGATGATCAGGGCTCCTGGCATCACTACCCTGAAACCATTTTTTCTCCCACTGTATTGACCCCAAATTCTGCACCGCAATAATTGAGTGGGCTCTGTAAACCTTTGCCAAACCTTTGTAGAGGAGGTTTTTATTTTGTTTTAAAAAGTACTATATTGCTTTTGGCAATCCACAATACAGATTTATGACATACATAACAAAGTGGACCAAATATGAAATACTAGATAGAGAGTAACCCCACACATTTATAATAAACATCCAGTTGTTTAAAGTGAAATTTAGAATTAGGATTACTATTTGGTAGATGCTATTTGCACATGGGGTGAAATAGCCAATGTGGTATTTGCATCTGGGTGTAATATAGTTTAACATGGCATAGACAAATGCTAAGATGTCCATTGCCAACAATGTTATTTGCACCCAGAGTGTAAATAACTATAGTCAGTATGACTATTTACAGCCGCAAGGCAGAGAGTACTTTTATTTGCTAAACCTGACAAAATAGTTCTGTTGACTAAACCTAGCCAAACTCCAACTGAAAACTGAAAGTAATAATAACAAGTATGTAAATAATGCAAGTCTAAAAGTTTAGTTAAAGTGATACTTAATCCAAAAATTAAAATTCAGTAATTATCTACTCACTCTCATGCCAGTTGAAGGTCGGGTTTTGTTTTTTAGTCCACAAAACACTGCCAGAGTTTCACGGGAAAACATCTTTACAGAATCTTCCAAATAATGTAAGTGAATGGGGACCAGTTTTCAAACGATTATGCTTGTTGGACATAATCTAAGTCTCCCAAAGCCTTAACAGGCTGTTAACTTGCATACGCAGACCATCGCACCTTACCTTAAGTTCAGATGGTGTGCATGTGCATGTGAATGTGGCTTAAAGGATCTACAGTGAAGATTCAGGCTTAAAAAAAATGGTGTAAATGACGTCTTTCAAGTCAGTTTGCATGTTGGGGCTTAAGGAGTCTTGGATTACACCAGACCAGTACAATGGAGGTATTTTATGTTTTTTGTTGGTTGTTTTTTGCTTGTTTGTTTGTTTGAAAACAGGTCACTGGTCATTGACCTGCATTGTTTGGGAGATTCTGCAATGCTTTTTTCCTATGAAACTCTAGCAGTGTTTTGTGGAGTAAAAAAAACTAAAAGGGACCTTCAGTTGTCATCAGGGTGAATAGTAGTGACTGAATTTTCATTTTTGGGTGAGCTATCCCTTTAATACTGTCTTGACATTAATACATTCAAGTCTGTCAATTCTGTAAGCATATTAAAGTAAAATACTAACTTAAAAAAATATATAAATGATCAGAATATCCAGAACATGGATATTAAGAAGGAGCAGCAAAGTTATACATGTACTATTCAGTCCATCATTTTCATACCAATAAATTCCTCTACATTTTCTTTTTAAAGGATGATTTGTTATTTATCAGGCAAATATAAAGGAGGAAATTATTCCAATTTGGTATGTAAATAACATTTTTTCAGTGAGATACTTCCTGGCCTGGGTACCACCATGTCACCATTATCAACTAACCTGTTGTTGTGGTTATGTGTTATTGCAGGAAATTATTTGGTTGAATAGAAATGTTGGCATCTTTGATTTAATAGTACAGCTGAACAAAGGTGCCAGGCTTGAGGAAATCCTTCATTCAACCATAACAGAACAGCTCTAGCAGCTTTGTGCGACTTGTGATTTTGCAAGGATTGTTCTGGATGTAGAAGACTATATTTGTGATCAACTGCCCAGGTGTATTTAGAAACCTGAGCCAGCTTGTATGTGGCCGGTACTTTTTGTGCCTGAAACCAGCCAAATTTTAGCACCTGCAATGGCAGATCAGAAAACAGTTATATGCATCCTTTGGTCATTTTTGGAAAGCACTGACAAAATTGCATATAAGGTTGTCTAAGAGGATTGTTTAGCTAGTCTAAAGAGGCTAAGACATTGATTTTCTCCAAAAATATAAAACTGTTTTTTCTTGGACCAAATAATGGCTGTGATGGACAATGGATTTAACAGGCAAACATTTGTCACTGTCAGGTTCTTATTGGCTAATTGTTTGAATATTCATGAAATGTGTCTCTTTAAAAATACTTTTGTGATCATTTAATTTAACTGTGATAACGAGGAAAATGCTTGTGGAAAATGCTGTGGCTTTGTAGTCATCAAACTGCATCATGGACTATGAATATCTTTCCTTTGATTTTTTCTTTTGATGCAACAACTTAGATTGAATCACAGTGATGTCTTCGAGTGATTTAATGTTACATTACAAGCTTCAAAAATCATCTTTTATAAACAGTTCCTCTGAAAGTTTGTTTTTTAAGTTCAAGTTGTCACGCACACAAGTTGTATTTATTTTGTGGTTAATTATGATGAAAATGATGGCAGGGTGGAGATTGTTGCAACAGGGTAATTACTATTATAGCAAAAGGGGTACAATCATGTAAATATGATAAGGCAGTGCTTGTGAGTAAATGCTAATGATTATAATGATGATTGATTACAGTTACGAACAACAATAATTAGCTCATGATCAATATTATTATAGTAACCTCAGCACAAACGATAAATCCGTAAACCAAGACAGAATGTGATGAATGAATGTTGACAGTGATTATTAAAGGTTTGGCTTATTCACAATTCAACATTTCCAACACTTAAAACACTTAAAAATTAGTAGCACAGCTGTTTTCTACTTTCAGTATAAAGCTGTCACAGTTCCATGAGAAGAGACGGGCAGATGCTATTTGCACCCATGGTGAAATAGCCAATGTGGCTATTTGCAACCCGGGGGTGGAAAAGTCTCTTTCGCTATTTGTACCCTGGGTAGCATAGTCAATGTGGCTATTTACAACTGGGCCAATTATATAGCTTAGCAGGGCAGAGACATACACCCAGGTGTCCGTAGACAACAATGCTATTTGTATCAGGAGTGTAAATAGCTAATGTGGGTATTTACACTCTAATGGTAAACCATGATCTTTTCCTAAACGTAAGCAAGTAGTTTTGTTGCAGAAACCTAATTAAATAGCTCTGATGCTGAAACCTAACCAAGCAATGACTTAAAATGTAGGGGGGCGGGTGTGAATAGCTATAGTTAACTTTGTCCCTTTTTATGATCACCAACTGGATCAATGAAAACATAAGAGACATTGGAAAACAACTGAAGCGTGCATAAGTCCAGTAAAGCATTACAGTATGTTAAACTACAAAGTTGTTACCCAATCCTCACTTCACCCCCGAACTGAGCACAAGCCACTTTTAATGAATGCATCTTATAATATAGGGAACAAGGGCTATATTCTCCAAACTTAATAAAACAAATGCATACATGCACACAGCACAATGTATCTAAGTATCCCCCCTGTCAGGCTGCTCTATAACCCTTTTATCTGATGTTGTTATCTTTAAACTCTGAGCGTTGTTCCCAGTGGTATAACAGAGGAAGATGAGATGGAACTGGTAGTATGACTTTCTGGTTAATGATTACAATGATTGGTCATTAACATACTGTACTGACAGAAAAACAAATAAAGTGTAGTCTGATGAAACACAACTGACTCAATCAAAACAGACCTTTAAGTCAAAACTGTAATTCTACCAGGATTGCAGTGGTTGTAATAAATGAGGCCATTAATTGTAAATATGATGAATGCTGCTTCTTGGATGGGTGACTTCCAGAAAAATTGCTTTCTCTGATAGAACTAGTAAATAACACAACCGGTCTCCTCGACATTAAAAGGACAGATTCGAGTCTGTAACTGGCTCTATCACCTCATTGCCTGTGGCATCCTGATAAAAATCACTTAAGTCATTGATTAAAATGTAAGCAGGTTAATGCTAGAGGTGACTTCTCCCGCTTAGCATAATTTGCTTATTACACAGGCAAATAAACAAACCATTGATCACAGTGGTCCCTGACAGAAAGTAGATTAGATGGAAGGAACAAGGATCAGGTACATGTGTATTACACCAGCATGCTCAAAATGGTGACGGTCTACTGTGGCCCATCAATCCTAGACACACTGTATATATACCCACTACTGCCTGCTCATATGTATGGTTAAAATAGTAGTTCAATAATAATTATGTAATCAGAGAAATCCAGCCTTTCCAGAGGTATGACCTTCAGTTATCTTCAGAAAAGCAGAAGAAAATGTAGCATGAGAATATACTGCAAAACAGGTGAAACATTAATACTAATCTGTTGTTTTCACCGTTATTGGGATCACCTTGACCAGTCTTACTTAACTTGGACAGTCACACCACAACCAACCGCAGTGATGACTGTGCCAGTAAGACTGGCTCACACACACACACACCGCAAAACATTTAATTTGGACAGGTGTCGAGGAGGCTTGCAATAAGGGGACAGGCAGAGGCATGGGTCAGAGCAAGTCTGCTGAACTGCAGATGTCAGGCTCATCTTTCTTTGACATGGACAGCCTGTGTGCCTCCTTTCAATTTTACACGTCAGACTGCAGCCTCTGCTGCAGCAGCAGGACATGACACCAGCTTGGATCTCACCGCTGAATTTGTAGCTTAATTCTGTGAGTTGAAAAGACCTTATAGTACTGGTGTGACTGCCAGTGTCTACCAATGTTAGAGTATGTATCTGTATTTGTGCTGCATTATCTGTATTTCTAATAGTATTACAGGAAAATGTGATGTACAGAGAAATGACAATATTGGACAACACAACACTGCAATAAATTACTCACCTAAATGATAATAATTACTATTTAATATACCAGCTGGAGGAGTGCACTCTATAGAGTTCTCCAAGAGGCAACCAATGGTGAAGCACCTACTGTATTGCCACTACAACTGCCAGATATAACCATTCGCAAGGGTTTGAATGGTTTTCTTTTCATATAGAACAGTATAGTGTAAGTTTTCTTATGTAGAGGTATGCAGTGTTTTTGTATAGTATAGTCTCAGTTTTCTTTGAGGTGTGTAGGATGATGTTGTAACTGAGCACTGGGTTTCTATTTTTGGGAATAACTCACACAATCTGAAATTCTTCATGTTTTACACTTGATGTTGCCTCACAGATCAGAGTCTGCACATCCCAGTGGAAGTTGTGGCTATGCAGAAGGTTATTTTTTTGGCTTGGAACTAATAAGATCATGCTCAGTAAAAGAATTTAATTCAAGTGACCTCCATCGTGTTCACTTTTTCAACAAACCAAAATTCATGAAAATCGGTTCTGAATTAAGTGTGTAACAATTTTGTAGTGAAGTCTGCATCTTTTGTTTGTTTACTAGTGACTGAAGACGCACAGCAGTGACATACAGCAGCCCATGAGGTACAGTCAAGATGGTGGGCATTTATTAATCTTGAACCGTACCTAACTGTAGTAGATCACAACATATCGGGTAAGGCAATAATCTCAAGAGAAGTGAGGAGTCAGCAGAGAGCAATCAGTAAAATTGCTTTTTCAAAAAAAAATGCATCAAATCACCACAACCACAAGAGGTCTTTGAACATAAACGTGCACAAAAAATGTTGGGCTAATGAATCAGTAATATGTGAGATTAGCTGCAGGCAAAATAGACAGCAACTCCAACCCCACTGGTCATCCATACATGCACACATATGACCCACTTCTGGCGTATAAGCTCTTCAGAAGGATCAGGAATACAGTTTAAAGACTGCAACACATCCCCACAGAGCATCATGACATTTTACTCCAGGCACAGATCAAATGCTTATTGGCATAACACACCAACAGAAACACAGTACATGAAGTCTAATAAAAAAGCATATATTGTGAAGCGTAGTGCTCTCCTGGATTATTGTGCGTGTTATTAACAGAGGAATCAAATTGTATTTCCTGACAAGTTCAGATACAGCAATATATTTGTTATACCATCAAGGATAGAGGTGTATTATGTCGCATTGCACATGCCGACCTGTGTTTCATCTTACACAGAAAATAGCAGGGCTGTTTTGATGTGCACTATCCAGTGCATTTTGGACAACAAAGTGATCTGGTCCTTACCAATAAACTCTGCCAAATGTTGGGTAACACCTGGTGGCCAGAGGTGTCACATCCAGACATCTGTTCATACTTGATTAATCCTCCAGGTGATTTATCATATCATTAACAGCCAACTGCACACATACTACTGCTAAATAGAAAATTATAGTAACAGTAGTCATGACATGATACTTAAACACAGACGGGCACTAATAACAGCAGCAGAAACACTGTTGACTGATAGTTCAACTGTTATTTCTTGACATTACAGGAGAGATGACAGACAGGGCAAAGCTGTGTGACAGCATTATGGAAAAAGCTTGGATAGTTTTGCTTTTTAGACACAAAACAACCAAGCAGTCAAACACACATCTGCGACTCATTTTTACTTGTTATGAAGCATTTGCTACCCACATAACACTAGGTGTGTGATGAAGCAGGGTCCCACTGTTTGCCTGAGGCATCCTCACATCTGATGGTTTGAAGCCAGAGTATTTTTCTTTCAGGCCCTGTTCTGGGATTTATAAGTGTGAAAACCTGAGATCTGTTTATCCTTGCGTTGAAGATGTGTCCTGGGATGCAACAATTTCTAGACATAATGTTGATCTTGTAAAGTGCTATAAAACTGGGCTATATGCAAACATGTCTACTATGAATTTATTGTTAAAAGGAACTGTGTGTAGGATTTAGTGGCATCTAGCAGTGAGACTGCAGATTGCAAAATTCTCACTTCAACCCGTTTCAAGCATGTAGGAGAATCTATGGTGGCTGCTAAACTCACACAAAATGTGAAAGGCTGCATCTTGAACCAGTTTTTTTTTCCCCTTTTTGGGGTACTATAAAAACATGGTGGTGTAAATTGAAGAGGACCCACACCCTCAGTAGAAATAAACAGTGGAGGTACCAGGTGTGGTGTGCTCATTCTGCCAGAACGGGGGTCCTACATTTGCAGCACACATATATTATGATTGACCGTAAATCATAAAGGAGCTATGGTTGTGGTGTTTACCCATGAATAAACACTGAGGAAAAAGTTTTGCATTCAGTCATCCACTTCTCTTTCACTTATTTAGAGAGACTGGTATAAATGTTCTTATCAGTTATCAAACAGTATCTCAGACCTTAGCCCTCATCAATGTCTTCTAAATATTTTACTATGGTGCCTCTTTAATTTATACCTGAGAACATCATCCAGAGTTGTAAACTGGACTAGTTTGTGAAAACAAGTGAGAGCAGTAATAATTGCCTTCTTACACATGTAATTGCTGTAGCACAATATGTGCTATGCATGCTCATACCACTTTACTGATTTTATTGTGTGAAAATTGAACTTGAACTTAAACAACAAACTTTCCAGTTTGTTGTGCTCTCCTGTGATGCTGCACTGTATATTGGATATCAATACCTTTCAGATGGAAGAAAAATCCTTGGGACAAAGAAAGACGTGCTTACACAAACTATTTAGATATTTTTTTCCCTCTTCTGTAGTGAAGTATTTTGCACTAATGAATCCTGAAAAAGTGTACTTTTGGTTTTAAATAGTTTAATTTGGTCTAAACCCTGATGCATGTCTTGTTATGACATCCATTGACTTCCTACCACCTAAAGTTCGACCACGTATCAACATAAGATGTCCCTGGAATTGCAATGCAGTGTGTCAAATCACAGTATTATCTGTCAACTCCATATTAGTCTTATCCCTGCTGCAGTTGCTGCCTCTTCTTAGAAGTCACTGTGCAGTAGTGAAACAAATGAAGTTCTGATGAATAAAAAATCCTTTGGAGTCCTCCAAAGAGCACTTTTATATTTTCCCCTTTGTGCCATTGTAGAGAGCAATTCTAAATTGAGTGCGTGACTATAAACCCTGCTGGCTGTCTATCTGAAAACACCCACATGTGAAGTGAAATTGTTTGGCATCATTATACTGCAAACAGGCATCAAGAATTACTGTATAATCAGTCTATATGGAATAGAATGTGCTTTCATTTAATTGTATTGTGACCTTATGCTCAAGCTTGTACTATATACAGCATTTCCCATGTGAAGATAAGTTAAAGAAACTGAAAAAGTGACAATATGAATACCTGATGCACAGTATTTAGACAAACAGACATAGATTTCAGTTCAGGTTAATTGACAACATCCATGGTTACTGGTGGCGAGTGTATTTTCATACCACATAACCCAGAATTCTGGTGGCGACATGTCTTGAGCAGCGACTGTCAGAAGATACAACAGAAGGACAACTGGTACTGCTTGCAGCCAAACTCACATAGTTTTAATAAAGAAGTCAGACGTTAATTGCCGCACACAGTGTGAGTAATTTTCCACACCACAGCAGGGCGCAGTAAAAGGATATGGGTACCTTGGTGAGGAGCTGCAGCCCACTGTGGCTGATCCTTCTTGTTTCATTTACAACTGATCTGCTGTAAAAAAAAAAAAAAAAAAAATGCTGTAAATGACCATATCTTTTTTAAAGATGTATTTTGATGGGCAGTGACTGCTTCACAATGAAAGTGCCCTCATGTTTCACCAGTTGAATACTTTAAAAGTGAAGCAGGAGCTGTAGGAAATGTTAGTTTTACATTAGCAGTAACTTAAAACTATAATGTAACATTTCTGCATTAAAACATCTAAGAACACTACATTACACTGTATATTTTCTTGAGTTGTGTATTTACGTGATCCCAAATTTCTCCAACAATGTTCAAACCCAGAGAAATCTATGATTTGTTCAAGATAACAGTGCACGTCCTACAACAAGTACATCAGACGGTGAAGAAGGAAGCTGGCAAATGTGACTTAACATAAAAATATGCATTAGCTCATCCATGAACATGATCTTGGCCTGGGTCATGTCAGATAGATTTTATCACCATGATGGTTGTTTAACAATAAAAGAAAATAAATCCTATGTTACTCCACATGTAATAAAACTACATCTTTTGTTATGGTCTTAATGGGAGCAGATCTTACATATTGTGCCTTCAATACAGTTACTGATACATTTGTAGGAGTGACAGCATGACTGATATGAATGAGATAAGTTAAAAACACAGATTACATGCAACATTTCCATCAAATCCCTCCATATAGGCAATTTAAATCCAGTACAGGAATGGCGGACCCTGCCACTAACAGTTAAAAATAGTAATTACATGTTTATGTGCATTTAATAAAATGATGGTGAACATTATTATCATTCATTTTGTTTGCATCCATTGCAGAGCTACAGGGGACACATCAAGACATACCAGCCTGCCTGGCAGGTGTACTGAGAGAGTGCATCTGTGCATCCACATCGATAGGATGAAGCTAAAATGTCACTGGAATTGGACGGCCACCAGCCCACTGTAGTTGTGGGCCGCACTCCAACATCTTAGATGAAGGACATGTGACTGCAGGTGTGACTGTCGTTCTTCACCCATCTTTGCTCTGAGCAAGGGCATGGCTAAGGCAATGGTGTCACATCGTCATTTGTAGCTCACCTCAGCATAGTGACTATATAGCCAGCGGACATATGTTTTTCCCCAGGCTAGAATCCAAGTAGGATGCTCAGCCAGGGCTTTAAGTTTATTCAGGTCTGGGTCACTTCCAAAGAACTGAAAAACAAGTGCTGTGGCTAAAGTTATCTGCAGATCTTTGCATTTAAGGCAGGAGCCAAGTTTTTGTTCTTACAGTTTACCAAAAGAAAATATGTAAGAACACAAATTAAAGGAGAAATATGTAATATTCATAGCAATAAGTGATAGAATGACCATGGTGTGTCATGAGAGCTCAAGGAGACATATTCAGTTGAAATACTTCCCAGATACCAACACCACAGCCGTCTATTCCAGGCCAGAATAACTATCCTTTTGCATACCAAGATATTTTCTGAGGTACCTGCGAGCGTCTGGTACAATGATGCAGTTAAGTATTTGTCCAGACACTCACAGGTATCTTTCAAGCTTGTGTGGCATGTCAAACGCTGAGATATCTGTTAAACAGCACAACACAGATTTGCACCGCTCCATGACCTTCTTCAATGTCTGCCTACAAATATATCTGAAAAAAAAAAAAAACATTTCAAATACTGAAAATTAAAACATTTCTCAGAGGATACAAATAGACGGGAAGAAAACTGTCTGGCTAGCTGAGATGAAGGTGACATCTGAATAGCTGAGTGAAATCACAGGGTGCATCATCAGACATCTTTTCTTGGCTCTGGAGAGAATTCAGTCCTTCTTAACAGCCCTTTAATTTTATCATAAGTGTAAATAAACCGCTGATTAACAATGTCAGAGTAGTTTGGAACTGTTGTATGCTTAATTTTTATCGAAAAGCATCTATTTTTGTGTGATGATGATTACTAATGAAGGGTGTAAAAGCTTGAAGACAAACCTTTTCGTCATGCTGGCCAGTCAGGCTTGCAGCCAGTCTCAGACAGCTAATGCTACATGACTGTAGATGTTCTGGCCTTTTCTTAGCATCTCAGCATTTATTCAACGACTGTTACTTTTCCTGACAAGATCGGTATCTGGGCTCCAGAATTATCCATTTATAGGAGTGATGCTTAATGTCTGTAAATGTTTTGGCCTTTTCTCAGCATCACCTCTGTCTGCCACATGTATATTATTTGGCACGACGGGGATCTAGAAAGAACATCAGCCACAATAGCAAGTGAGTCTCTCGGAGCTGACAAAATAGAAGTAACCTTGATTGCAATTTTCTCATCCAGCTCTTGCTTATATAACGTCTCTCTCTCACACACACACACACACACACACACACACACACACACACACACACAAAATCACTCCCTTTCTCTACACATTCACATGCGGGTACCTTGACATTTTGCTTGCTAGTTAGCAATAACAGATGTTTCTCTGATAGTTTGTCATTTTCTGTGGCAACTGCTAAAAACTCTGTGTTGACTGGGGTTGGAACATTCAGAACTATTTCTACTGAACTGTAGATGTATAAACAATCTGTCCAACCTGCCAGCTGTCTAAAGCCTCACAACAGACAACGTGGCCACATACACAAGTGTCTCACACAAATGGTTTTCTGTGGCAATAAGCCGTGTATTCAGTCCCAGCAGTGAAAATTTGGATTTGTGTTACAATTTGCCATATGATGATTGATAAATATATACACAGTGTTATTAAACCTCTTCACATAAAAAATAAATCTGATGAATCTGATCTGAAACACCACTTTTGTTCATGTCCCACTTGAGATGCATAAAACTAGTTAATTTCATGACAATATGACATTTTAGTTTCATGTAAATATTACTTAACACCATATTAAATTCTTTTTTTGTTTGTTTGTTTATTGATAATTTATAGGAGGGTTTTATCTAAATGCTCCTGTCCCACACCTCCATGTACTTCCCACTGCACTGAACAAATGCCATAATAAAACTTTTTTTTCAAAGCCAAACAAATCTAGTGTCAAACACAAATAAGCAAGTATTTATTGTGTGTCTTTACCAAACAGTTTAGTAATTATGTATTTTGAGCTACATTTTATAAATAAGTATATATTATTGTTGAATTAAGGTAATTAGATGCTAAGAGTCAAAGCTAACATAGCAGACCTTGCTAGCTACCATTCATCTGAAATATTAGCAAAATTGTGATTTCCACAGCATGTCTTTACAGCAACAGCTTTAGGTGTCACCGTAAAGACAATTTTAAGGCAAACGAAGCATAACATTGGTATTTTTCAAAACTGGAACCTAATTTGCCATGTTTTTTTGTCTATGTGATTAATGGGGACAACAATTTTGGATACTGTTTGTGTATTTTGTGACACTGCTACAGCCACCCGCCATAAAACAGCACCAATGTAATCCAGCTGATGTAAACAATAGCTTAGCATCAAGGTTACATTAATAACATTTACCATTAACATTGCAACCTCACTGACACAAGATGTCATCACTGCTTTATTTTAGTTATTACCATGATTTTTATTTGCAAACATAATTTTAACATTAAAGTAGAGATGATTTAAACATTAGACTTGTCATTAAACCTACATATTTTATCTTTTATGCAAATGAACACGATTGGTGTCTAAGTTTACTGTCTAAAATATACTACTCCACTGGAAAAATACTGAAATCCCTTATTTTTATGAGTTTCTTCAAACTTGGTACAAACCTCCATTTGGACTTAAGGATGAACTATTTAGATGTCGGTGGTCAAATGTGTTGGTGGAGGACCTAAATGCAGACACCAGGAACCAGACAGAGGGGAACAGTTCAAAAAAGGGTTTAATTAATTTAAACACAAGAAACAAAGACTTCGACGAATACGGGGAGGAGAAAATCCAAAGATCAAGAAAGGCAATCCACAAAAGACAAACTCAAAAAATAGTCATGGGGATAAATATCACGACGGAAGCACAGAAGGGAACACACGGGACACAGGCTGGCAGACACGGGGAAACAAGCAGAACGAACTGACAAAGACACAGAGAAACACAGGGGCTAAATAGGGAGAACTAACGAGACACAGGTGGGCAAACAGGTGAAACACATGACAATCACAAAGGGCGGGAAACAGACAAAGACAGGAAGTAAAAACAGGACACACGAGGGAGGAACAGAAACAAAATCCCAAACCATAACAAAATGTCAAAGTCACGAAACACATTTTTGGTCATAACTTAAGAATTTCTGCACTAAGCAGGACAAAATTTCCCACAGATATCTAATAAGGTGAAAGGATGAAGTGATATCCAAAAGGTCAAAGGTCAACCCTACTGTGACACCATGATGATCAGACCTCTGTACTCCGTAAACAGCAACTTGTGTGGTTGGTGGAGGCATGCAGTTGTGAGGCAGTAAATCTAGTTCATTCAAAAAAACAAAAGCAGAAAATATAAATGACATTTAAATTAATTGAGGTTGATTTGTTGATATTTAATTCTGGAGAGTCAAAAATGCCTGCAGTTGCAGACATACCCTTAAATTAATATATGTACACTGTATATGTCTCATCTATTGTACCATCCCAGTGTAAAGCAGACACTGCAGTGAAACCACAGTTATGGTTTATAAAAGCATGTCAAGAGAGACATGAGTCAGGTAGTAATGTTCTTAAACTGGAATCTGGTATGTATGGCACAAGATAACAGTTATTAGTGTTAAAAAAAGAAGTGGTCCAATATTTCTCCCTTGTATTACATGTATTTTCTTGTTCTATTGCCCTGACAACTGACGGCAATAGAGGTGGTCCACTTCACTGCTTTTACTTAATAACAACCCTCAACCTCAATTGTACCTCTTCAACTATTGGAACAGCTGTATTGATTTTCAAAGAGAAGTGACGCCAAAAAATGTCCTTCTAATTCAGCGTAACTAATGAAGATATCATTGACCCTGAGCCCCCCAATAGTCTGGTTCACATGTACTTTTTATGCTGTTGTGTGCCGTCACATTTTCTTGAAGCAGTCGAAGATGCACGAAAAATTCATCCATCTGCTCAAACTGTAACAAGCCATCTGTGCTTCTGTGTTTATCTGTTCTTCAATATGACAGAACTTGGGTTTTTTTTTTCTGTTTTTAGAATTTTTTGAATATTTTATGTAAATGCAAGTTGGATTTCTCTGCCAATGACTGACAGAGATATAAAAAAAACAAATATTTTGTAAAGAAATACTTGGATATGAAAATAAGCTCACAGATCAACACGTTACCATGAAAAAAGTATTTTGTGGGAGGGAGTGCTGTTAATATGAGCAAAATTCACCCAGAATTTACAGTACACACACACACACACACACAATAACACACACACTTTAACTAAAACATACCAATAAATTCACATGTATCTGAACAACACAGAATCAGTGCAAGTACACTCAGTTAAAGCCAAAAGTTGATTTAAATACACTGCTCTCAACCACAAATAAGAGATAACTTTAAATATTAACGGAAATAAAGCCTGAAAAACAAATGACAGCAAGCTGTGGTGCCACCTATAGCAAACACAGGAAGACTTACAGGCCCAAATTAATCACAAAACAGGCATTTTTCTGCCTCTGGTTTGTGCAGACTCATCCACAGTATCATCAGGTCCGATGTATTGTTCAGTTCACTCTGAATAGCCGTGAGAGAAAGTTGCCTTGAGGCCTTCTGCAGTTCATTTTTAGTCCGGGACAAGTCGAGTGCTGTGCCAGAAAGTGATTCAGTTACGCAGTTTATATACATCTACAGCTGTTTTTGCCTGGATCAAACAGTCATAACGTGCTAATATTTGGGATGAAGATAGTGATAAAAAGTCCACAGTAATATATTTATTGCTTAAATAAAAAAGAAAAATAACGAGTTGAAAAAAAATGTCCATTATTAAATAATAAATCTGATGTGTACATGTAATGTGCTGTTGCACCCCCCACACACCTACTTCCAGTGTCTATAGGTACAAAAAGAAAATTGCCTTTTTGGCTTATTGTACCTCATTCACTTCTTTTTTTCTGTTGATCAATAAATATTTTCCCTGACCATCAGTCTACTATAATAAAACAGCTAAATATATATGCTCAAAACTATGTTACATACAAGTTTTTAGTACATATACATATAAACTAAATAAATAAATATATGTAAACTGAAAAGAAAAAGATGTACTGAAAAGATATTACATCACAATCATCCAACAAAAACAGAGAAGCACTTTCACAGTTATAAATGTGTTGGTGCATATGTATATGAACACAACTGAAAACTAGAAAAATAATGAAATCCCCAATTTTGATGAGTTTCTTCAAACTTGGAACACACTGTGACTTCACAAAACACATTTTTGGCCATAACTGAAGATTTTCTGCACTAAATAGGACAAAATTTGACAGAAATATCTAATGAGACAACATGATGAAGTGGTGACTTCTTTTCTCTGTTGATCAGTAAACATTTCCAATACTTAAATCAACCTAATATAATGAAATGGCTAAATATAAATGCTTAAAATTATGTCCCATACAAGTTTTTAGAGGTATAGGTATATCCTAAAGTATGACATATTTGCATTACTTTTAAAGATGTAATATTACAGCCCTCCAGCAAAAACAAAAAAGCGCTTTCAGCAATTATAAATGTGTCAGTGCATAATTTGCTTATTGCAAATATAACAAATATGGTAGTGTAGGAATACACTTTGTAGCAAACCGAGGTGGCCTTTATCATTTAATGAATACCCAATCAAGAAAATTAAGTAAACACACACAATGCTAATACTAATACTGGAAGTCATGCAAAACCCTGTAATGCTCTTAAATGACTATGCATGCTCGCATGAATGGATGTCATATATTAGGATTTTCCTCTGTTAGTTGTCATGGGGGATTTTATTCTCATGTCAGGGTACAACAGGAAAGTACTGACAAGAAATATTTTGAATTAGTCTGGTAATGGCATTTTCTGCTTAAATAATGTGACACATTTTCTTCCTCTCCTTTAAACCAGACAGCATATATATATTAAATTAAGATTTAAGCATTCTGTGAAAGAAAGCTCTTGAGACATTAATAATGAATGAAACAAGGAATAAAATATGCAACAGAAAGTGTGACAGAAATCCGCACAAAGTTATAGATATGTTTGATATCAGGGAATTAAGAGAAGGAGACAATGAATTAGTAACACTGGGAGATTCCTCTTGGGTCCCAGCACATTGTTTTGGTTTGATTCAAGCTAAGAGAACACCGTCTTTACACAATGACTTCATTAACAAGTAAAGCCATTCATAGAAAAGAGTTCAATCGAAGAGAGAATTCTGCAACACAAGCTGAGTCACTGTACTACGCGGCAGCTTGAATTCAAATTGTTGTACATTGTGCGATGTTGACGCACAAAATATAAAAATTCCCCTTGAGAGAAAACCCACTAAAGCAAGCTAATAAATCAGTTTTGTCATTTCTCAGCATCACATGGGTGACAAATAATTTTACAGAAATCTCAAGATATTGCCAGCTGTGAGACTCTTCAATAACTAAATACTGTAACGTATTAAAACAGTAGCTCAGATTATCTGACGTGGGGTTGTATGAGATACTTGTCCGTAGTCGGTGTATTACCTACAATAGTTCCCGGTCGGCATGCCCTCAGTTTGAAGAAGAGAGGAACACCAGCATGGCAGCTGTACAGCTGTGAGGAGGGTCAGCGCATAATGTATTTTAGCTGCTTAACAAAAGGGTCCACCTAATCAGTTTTAGCGTATGCTATAATTAGAATATTTTAACTACCAACCAAACACCACGGGCAAAATCGTTCATTTTACCTTGCAGAACATAGGAACTGCTGGTCCACCACTGCCTTGCTCTATTAGTTTGATTGTGTCATTGTGTGATGTCTGTGGTTTGAAGGGCTAGCGCAGATTCACCAAAGTCGCAATAACACAAACAACAAAATCAAACGAACTGAGGCAGTGAAAGACCAGCAACTCCTGTGTTATGTCAGGTAAAAGTACTTACTGGACGCCCGTGGAGGCTGGTTGGTTTGGCTTTTATAACAGCGGCTTCCTGTCAGAAAAAAAAAAACTGTCCGACAGCAAAGTAAAGTGGTGGAAATATTCTAAATATAGCGCACACTTCAACTGATATTGATTTTTTTTAGGTGGACCTTTTTTAAGTGGCTAAAATACTTTTTGTTGCTGACCCTGTCCACAGCAGTACATTGCTTGGCTTCTATGCTGTACTCTTTTCTGCATCTCCAAACTGGGGTTGTGCTGACAGGTATCTACTGCGGCAATACACTATCCATAAGTACCTCACATAACCCCACATCAAATAATTCATTCTATCCCTTAAGTGGCCTTGGGAGACAGTGTTACCTTTCATTGGTAAATGCTTAATTTCAGTACTGTTTTCAGTAATTGTAACCTTTGTATTAATCATGTTTTCTGACTAATTTACCTATCACTACACTGAGACAATTTCTCTTTTCTCTCCTGTTTATGTAGATTTTTATTTCCCGACTGAACACATCAGTCTCATACATTCTCATCAAACATCCCCTTGCAGCAAGTAATGATATGCGATCGCATTTCCAGCGCCTCCCTGCTTGCCAGGACAGGTACAGCTCAGTGGCACTCAGGGGACTGATGATAGGAGTGATGGCACTGCCACTGAGAGAAGGATCCCCAGGGGTATTTTCAGGGGAATGTGCTGTGGACAGCAGAATGGCCTCCATTGCCTCAGGGATATAAAAAAAGAAGAAGAGAAAAAGGGAGATACATTTCAGAACTAGGCAATGACTAACTGAAAGTCAACAGTTAGTCAACAGTAGGGGTACTTTAGGAATGAAATACCGCAGTGTTCAGCCTCAAAAGCTGTTTGAGTGCACATTTTAGTCTTTTTAGTCATGATTTAATTAGAATTTGTAGTCGAGGGCATGATCAGCTTTCATAGTTCATTTTCCTTTTTGTTCCTTTTCCAAAAGAGAAAATGGCAAATACAGAATGACATTGAAAACTGTTTTGATTTAGACAAAAAGTCTTGCAGTTGAGAAAGTTGGCGTTAAAATAAAGAGGACAGATTGCTGACAAGACCCCTTTGTTATACTGTAAAATGTGATAATTGTTAGATGAAGAACGTGATTCTCACTGTAGCTGTTTGTGAGATTCTCAAAGATTCTCTTTGCTATCTTTATGAATAGTCATCTGGAGACAGATGAAGGAAAAAGCAACAACAACACATTAGATTACAGGTCAAATAAAAATTGACTGAATACTTTTTCTCACAAAATCATAATGCAGTAATTGTAATGTTAATTTAGTAATTTTTATTATTTACAATGCTGTACATGTGTAATTACCTTGGTGATGATCAGTGATTAATATTCATGCAAATAAACATTATACTGGACCTATAGAATGAGAAGGGTTTATTTTCTCTAATTTTAGAATAGTTCTTGTGTATTTACTAAACATCATATCTCCCTAGTTCACTTAAGTATTTTCTATAGGTTATTCATTAGAGCAGGGGTTTTCACAGTCTGAGACTGGGTTTCCCCTCAGACAAAACTTGGAAAAAGACGTCCCTTGCTTAGTTTCATTCAGTTCTTGGGTGTTTATGGGATCATGATTGGTTTGGACAGGTCTGTTTAAAGGCATTTATTAGTTTTTAATTTTGAGAGAGTGGGAAAAACAGTAGAATTTCACATTACTATATCTCTAAACTATCTCTTAAATCAGATCACATACATTTAAGCTATTCTGTCTGATGTTCTTTTTATAATTAATGTTTTTTATTTCTTTATTTATTTCACTGAGCCTCCCCAGAAACCTTCCACTTAGAAAACCCTCTGAATTAGTCATGCTTTATTACCAGTTGGACATCAGAGACACAGGACAATAACACCCATTACAAAGAGGCAAGACATTTAAAATCATGTGGATTTTAATATTATGTCTTGCTACGTGATGGTATTCTATGCAGGGTTTTTCTGAAAAACAATGTATGGACTCAAAAACATAATCCCTCTCAATTATCACTTTTGATCCACTAGAAGTGTGTGGTTCTGTCTCTATCTGCAGAGACCCTGCCCTCTGCTGGTATTTTCTTATTTTGCTGTGTTCGGGACAACTCTGGGTGTCAACCTTTCAACAATGGTGTGTATACCCCGGCCAATAACAGAGCACAGAGTGCGAGGATGAGACTCTATAAAAACGTAGCAGCCGGGTCACAACGCAGTGTCCATCTCTCCCCTCTGCTCTCTGTCTGTGTCGTGGATGCATAAAGAGCTGCAGGTCTGTGTGTCTGTTTGACCGAGGCTGGGGCCGAGCCACTCACACAAACTAACCGCCGCGAAGCAATCAGAAAATCTCTCAATCTCTCTGATTCACTCTTTCACTCTCTAGCTCACGCCACCACCACTGGTCTCGCTTTAATTTGCTCATTGAACCAGAGAGGAGGGGCCGACTTTGAATGATGTGTTAACAAACAGCAGTCAACAAGTTCTCCATAGTTTACCTTTAACTTAGCTGACTCTCTTATTAAATAAGCGCAGTTAGCTCCCTGAGGCCCTGGCATTTTTGTCCTGCATCTCAGACTCATGTTTGGTGCTCCCCTATTAAAAACAATGATACTTTTTATCTATATTTTCTTGCCCAGTTTGGGTAAAACCAGTCTATTTCAAACCAAAATTGATATAGGAACATTAGCAATTAAAATGAAACATATCATGTCAATATGTCTGACTTTTTTTCATAAAAAGGGCTCGTATGAACACATCACGTCAGATTCAACAAATGCTGCTCACTTCAGATAACCATGTAAATGATTGCAGTTGCACAAGACTTGTAAATTAGCATAATTAACACCCCAATAATACCATATAAGGCTATGCTGCCCCAGGAATTGTTCATTCATGAAAATGTCATCAAAGAGTAAAAAGAAGTTTGGAGTTTGACATCCTGCTTTCAGAGATCCATAAAGGAAAATCTGTCATTTTAACAGCGTCAACAGAGGAATTAGAAGACCTGCTACAGCTAAGAAATGGGAAATGTGGATGCTGTAATGCCATGTTACCAGAGGGTCGGACTGTCACTGAAATAAAGAACAAATGTCTTAATATGAAAATGACTTAAGAGGAAAATAAACAACTCGACACAGACATAGCTAGGGGCGAACGATGACAGCAGTAAGAGAAGGGGGTTAAGGGGAAGTTTTCATCACAGAGACAGAGGACAGAATGAGTGAGGATGTTCGCCTGGACAGAGACTTCATAAAACATGCAGATATGCGGCCAATACACCTGACAGTAGGTAATAATAGATCACTGAATGAAGGATAAGAGGCTTTATATGTAAATTTACAATTTCATTATATTTTGAAATATAGTCAGACAGGATAATGTTGAGATAATTATGAAGTGTAAAAACTCAAAATGTCTTCAAACTAATGATATATGCAGTCATTAGTGGAAAAACTTCAGTTTGGATAACAGCAGACTGACTGCACATGACTCTATGACAGGTCTGGACCACTCGGAAATCGTGTTCGTTTCTGAAAGAAAATTCAAAATATAAGAAAATTTGCGAACATGATAAATTCTCTCAAATCACTCGTACACACCACTTAAGATCAAATCTGTTTGTACAAGCAGTTCTTGCATGAGGCCGTTTGTTGTTTCCTTAAAAAGTTAATTTGATTACTGCAGCTACTACAGTGTTTTTTAATTGGTTATGAAAAGTCTCGATTTAATACTGATGGTCCTATATGACCTGCTTAAGCAAATAAGACCATCAGAGAGGATTGGCTGTTTCTATATTATTATTCTTTATGCCTGCAACCAGGTTGGATTCTCCCTAGAATAAGATGAAAAAAGCCTGTGTTTACATTTTCCCAGGCAAAGTTACAGATAGTACATTTTCCAGTTAAAAAAGAAGAAGGAGAAGACTTTTATTGTAACAATTTTATTTTTGACCATATATTTTGTGGTTATGGTTGAGGAAAGAGTACCGCTTTTGTCAACAGAAGCCTCCAAAATCAACACAATACGAAAGCTTCTAGTAGTAGCTTTATGGGAATCTTTCCAAAAATCCTGCTTTGTCATTAACAATGGTAACACAACTCTGTTTAAACATACACCAAACTTACGATCGCAACTACCCTGAACCTTAACACAGCCTGGCCTTGGCACAAACTGAAAGCTGGAATAATGTGTTCAAGCCTCCAGTGGTGTAGTCTGGTGGAGCAGGTTGCAACTGCATAGTGTATTCACATCATATGAGTGAGTGGAAACCTTTTCACCCACACAACATAACAGTAGGTCACACTTGCATGTGAAATCTATGCAAATGCACTGCTCACTCAGAATATGTAATTAATGGAGAGCAATTAAAATGTGACTATGAAATGATATGTGTGAGGCACTGCATGTTAATTCCACGCTGTAGGAAAATAAAAGCTCTGAGATCAACATATTTTTAAATATCCTGTACGAATACAACAACTACGCCAGCCTATCCAGATGAATTATTGCTTTACACAAATTAAAACTCATTGTTGCCCAGCTCTGAAACATATCCACATTAAGAATGCATTTGGGAATGCACGAAACACACTAAAATGCAGAGTGGTAACACTGGAGTCAACTATGATGAACAAAAACATTTCTAGTACATGCAAAACAGCTTGTATGTGAATATAAATTCAATGTTGTGCTGGTGTTTTCGTGGAGGTGGGACATTAACATTCCTGGTGTGAAATGGTGGGAGGGTAGTGTTAATTTCCGGAGTCTTTTAATGTTTACATCCATTAGGGAACAGTTGATCAGCGCGCTCCTGACATAAAGCCACTCTGTCCTCTGTCTTTCTTCTCTTTCTCTCTGCTGGACTGCTGTCATTTTATTATATATTTTTACAGTAAGTGACAGGGAGACATTTCTACCCTAAAAGTAACAAATGGAGCATGTAAACTCTAGTCTCCACTGTTCTTTAAGATTGGGTGGTGAAGTTGTACCTTCAAGGCTACCAAACATATTACATTGGTACTACTGAATACCAGTTCATATTAAATCAGTCTAGCAAATTTCTGCACCTGGGTGTGCAACAATACGTCTAACCAAAGCAAAATAGGCCCTCTATATATCTTTTATTGAAAGAGTTCAGCATTTTTCATAGCTTTAAAGCAAATTCCCCTGTAGCAGCTGCAGCTAATGTTGCCAGCCAGGGTCTTAATAGTGCGACTTAACCCTCCATGGATGATGGAACTTTAAGAGACAGATCGAAAACTTCATCCACTTCATGTCCAAAATAAATAACAATGTCATGATTGAGAAAATTCATCTTATTTTTACAACAGAAATCACATTTTTGTGTAAAGAGAGTACCAAGCACCACATTTCAGGTACCCTCATGTTCTGTGCTTTGTAGTTTCAAAAACTACTGCTTATGAATGTGGCCCACAAAATGTCTTTTATGAGAAAGTATAGAGCACAAATGCATTTTGCAGAACAATATGTATGATTTCAAGGTTTATTTTCTAGTAGCTACTACAGTATAATTGTAATGTCTCCTCCAGATATGAATGGAAAATGTTTGCCCTTGTCCTACTGTGTTCCATTTAATAATGCAGCTATGTCAATAAAAATCTTGAGGAAAGATGATCTTCATGAAAATTGTGTGACCAGTGGGGTGGCCCTGTGGCTACACAGCCTGTTTTCAGCCAGTGGGAGAAGGCAGACCTAATTTCTGAAGCTTTTGGTTATTAAATAAAGGATGAGCAGCCGTGCTTTTCAGGCTCATCACCTTGAGTTCTACAGAGGAGATGTAGACTGTTGATATATGTCAGTATATGCAGACCCTTTAACACGTTGTGCCTTAGATGAGAAGAGATTAATGAGAAGCCGGCACCATTGGACGTCTAATGTTTGTCCACTATAACAAGTTTTCTGACCTTCAAGAATAGAAGTGTACACGAGGGCCAAGATGGAGTGCCTTTCCTTACATTTTTCTCCCTCTTCCATCCGACCGGCATAAAATAATCCCGCAGATCGAATTTCATGCAGTATTTTGGCCTGAATTTTACCTGAGGACATCCTGTTTCCCATTAAATCTCTATTGATTCTTTACCCACACCCTCATCAAACCACTTTGCAGCACATACAGTACACTTTGACATATATTCATACGCCGACACATACACACACACTTCCTGGTATCAACGAGAGACTTTTAGAGGCAAAATGTAAATTAGCAAATCCCTGAGGTAATTAAAAACCAAGCCCCTAACTTATTGCATAAAGCCTTCCTGACTAACAAACACCTGTGCTGTATCAATTAGGAAGGCTTTATTTGTATATAATATTAATGGAGTGCAACTCTGTTTAGTTAATTTAAAGATCATATATTTCGTTTCCAGCTGTGCATGCACCGTAGCGATTCTGTTAACTTTGATGGCATTATTCAGTTCACAAGAGGATTTACATAAGTTATTCATTTGACCTTCAAAATTTGATGTTTTTTACATGAGTGACTCCCTTGCAAAAACAGAGAATAATCTGTAATGTAATCAGAGGATACTGTAAGTGAGAGTAACAAGAGGTTCACAGGCTTCTAGTAACAGTAGCTACTACTGCTATTATCGGTTATAAGTCTTATTCCTGTGTCAAGACACTGCCTTTACAGATAATTGTCAATGATACAGCCCACATCTGCTCCGCTCCCTTATTAATCTGACTTGTGATGCTATAGTTTGCCTTCTGCATTATCTATATTCCACGCAGCAGAGATGTCTCCTAAGTCCTGTTCCACATTCACCAGGGGGGGTTGATTGCACTCCCACATCAACGTATGCTGCTTGTATTCATGTACATCCTCTACTGCAGAACCTTAACCACCAACAAAACAAACACTTCTGTGTACAGTCACTTCAGACGCCAAAGATTCATCCTGAACAGAGCTGAAAAACAGTTCATTTTAATCATATTTTAATCTTTAAAAAAAAGACGTGATATGAATATAGCCCTCATGTTTCTATAGTTGGTGTATTTGCACTTTTATGAGTATTTTTGAGGTTTGTAATTTTACTCTTGCTTACTGTAAGGATGCATTACACTGTCTACTTCTTTGCACCCCCCTGGCGACTCATATGCAGATGCGGATAGTACCCTTTCGCTACTGAAAGCAATAGGACAGTCCACACATGGAGGAGATGGGTTGGATGGATGGCTAAGACAAAACAGGACTTTCAACCAGGAGACCGGGATTCGAGTCCCATGTGAAACCAAAATGTTATTAAGAGTTGTAAGGCACATAATGTTACCTGTATCGTGTGACTTTCGTCTTGCGAGTCTCTTCAGTAACATGACATGATATATGGAGCATGACATAATTATCGTTAACCCAAACATAGTCTTATTCTCAACCTATCCAAGTAGTTTTTGTGTCCAAGGCTTTCTGGCAGCAGCCATTAAAGGATACTATGTACTTTAGTATCAGGATGCTGAGGGATGGTGACAAATCATTGGTATGTGACGAGTTGGGATGAAAACGCATGCAAACAACAGCATCAGTGATGATGGAATTGGAAATGGTGGAGACATAGCAGTGAACATGGTGTCCATGTGCATAAATGCTCTTTCTGGGTTGTTCTTCACGCTGTAGGCAGTCAGTCTTAGAGACAACTTAACAACCCATTTTTCCATGAACACACTGCCTTCACAAATTAAATAAAACTTTGTATTTCGTGGACGTTGTGTCCCTGGAAACATCACAAATGTGGGGGGCTGGGAGAGCAGAATTAGTTAGGGCTTTATGGGAAAATGAAAATAACTTCTGTTGCATTGAACACAACAGACTGGGACAAGGATTAATTCAGTGACTGTCCAGGTCGCTGCCTGGTTTCAGAAATACATTACAATTACAGTTCTGTCCTATACTGCACTGTAAAGTGGTTTTGAGCCCATACTTGACAGCCAGCTTAAGTTTTGCACTACTAATATATATTACTGTTAGTCAAAAGTATTCTGACAATTATTCTTAAGTATGTAGCTGCCCCTGACATGCATAATAATCTACTCAAAGTAGTCTAGTTATTGAAAATTGCAGTCAATTGAAATTGCACTCAACTTTTGACAAAATGGCTATTTTGTGTTAAATGGGAAAAGCCTCTGATTCCACAAATTCAGTCTAATTCATCATCAGAGAAGCAGCCCCAGGTTTTATCCCCTCAGGGCATCACAAATGATCACAATCTTGGCTCTTTTTGTCCTCTTTTTTTTCTAGCACTGGGACAGACGTGGCCACAAATCAGTACTCCACATAATAAGAAAAAGGTAGGGTGATTCTCTTCAGGGTTTTTTTTGCTATTGCTGTTAAATTGTACATTATGTTTTTAATAAAGTTGGCAGAAACTCCATGATGACTGGTATGGTCATGATTATATTAAATAGGCGCTCAGAACAATAGGTTTTATAAAAGCATCGTACAGTAACTTGGAAATATAATCACATATTAATATTTACTTAACTAAGAATAAAACTACATTTGTACTGACTGTATAAAAACATTTTACTTGATATTGTTTTAGTATTCTGGGAAGAGTAAATTCATTTTTTGTTTGCCTCAATGCACACCATGATGAAAATGCTTCTACTCCACCTGCTCATTAATCAGGAAGGCAGTGCAGATGGCGTTCTTTGACAGAGAAGAAAACATGGAGAGCTATCAACTTTTTGCTGCTAATTAATCCTTCGATTCTTTGAATGGAATTGCAAACCACATAAATTAGCCTAAGAGTAGAGGAGAAAAGAGTCACATAAATGAACGTAAAGCACACAGTGTCTCTTTTTTTTTTCCACTTAATACATGTGTTTAGCTCGAAACCTAAATGGGTCATTCGTCCTCATCCTCTGTCCCAGAAATGGTAATTCTTTGAGTTACCTTCCACAGTAATTTTCCCTGAAATATTTACTTTTTCCACGTTTATGTTGCTTTACCCAGAACAACCAAGAACCAGATGGCAGAAGAACAGTTGAGCCGTTCATAACAGCCCAAGCACGCCATTATATTAAAATAGCGATCTTTATTGTCCACAAAACTATAATCCCTATGACAAACGAGCAACATATCGAAGCAGGGCCTCAAAACCGACATGCTGTTTGAGACCTCTTGCACTGCTAACAGGTTGCTCAACAGCAGATGCTTGGGGTGGAAAAGAATATTCACAAACTAGCTGAGCAAAACCGAGCAATCAAAACTACTGTGACCAAAGCAGTGATTCACTGGCTGGTAATTGCTGGCCATCCACACACCGCCAACACAGGCTGAAATACCACCTTCAGACCGGGCTCGTGGTGCGGCATGAACAAAGGCACAGCGACTCAGATGGCTCGACCCCGCAAACTCTAAGCACACTACTCTAAACACAAAACTTCTTACACATGTGCAACCAAACTGGGTTTTCTTTAATCACTGCTATAAAACTTTAGCAAGTGTTCAGCATGTCATGTCTCTGCATGGTCTGGGGCACTGTTTAAAGGAGGAATATGTTATATATTTGCTGTACTAAATCACAAACCACGTTATGTCATCAGAGATTAAAGACAGAGTGGAAATATTGGCTGTTCCAACAACAATGCTCAGCCAGTATGTTCCCTTTGAAATTTCTATTCAGCTGTGGAATGTTTTGGCCTGTGTGATTCTTCACACTGCTCATGTTTATTCACTTTACATGGAGTTAAAATTGATACTGAATGTTCACCCAATAACTTAGTGTTTCTGAGTTGTAAGAAATCGTTAGTAATCTTTTCAAAGGAGTAGATGTTCATAACACTTAAACGTGGAAGTATGTTAACAGAGTCTGGAATATAGTGAGGCAGACAGTCACTGAAATTCAATTCTGGTGTGTATTTTTGGAGCAGTGGGCTTTTGTTTTAGGGATACTGGGCTTAGCTTTACATTGGGAGACAATGGACAAAGGTATAAAGATCTGATCAACTTAAAGTGTAGGACTGGTCATCACTTTTCATTGTCAAAGTATAATGCGCTAATTTTGTGCTCCTGTAGGTTCAAAGCTTGGCTAAACTTCAAATCAGACACATACATGGAAAGCTGCAGATACCACAGACACCTATGAACTCTGTTTAAGCTAATTTCTGGGGTCTGTTTGGAAGTCTCCCTGCAAGCAACCTGCCTGAGCTTCGATTCTGTTAAGAAGGGCGTGGGAGGAAACAAGACCTACTGCCATAACCTTTTTTTAATGCTACGGTGTTAAAAATTTCAGCTTCAATGTAACACATTTACCAGGTCCAGCCAGACCAAAAGACCAACATTTGTTTCACCTGATGGGTTTAATTTTGTTTTCTGCTTCACTGGGAAAGCTCTGTCACTTCATTTTGCACTTAAATTGCATTATGAAGGTGGAAAATAGAATGAAATGAATGAGTGAGCTATGCGAATTCTCTGGCATGAGTTTTCTATATGTCATATCTAATAAAATTCATGGGAGACCTAATGTTGAGGTACATTAGGAGTAAAGGGGTGACAGAAGTCTTCGTTGTTCTCTTTTTATATTCAGGCCAAAGTAAATTGGCTCCATGAAATATCAGCATAGGTCCACAAGACTCCATCAATCACTTAATCAATCAACTTTAGTTATAAGTTAAATGCAACTCCTAGCATAAAAGAGATAAAAAGACCATACATTTTAGATCAAAACATTTGGATGAATACCACATTTATTTGAATTAAACAAATAATAAAAACAAGTAAAATGCAAGTTAAAATTGACAGCACTGGGTAAAAGCCAAGCTAAAAGGTGTGTTTTAAAGTTGTCATTTAAAGATTGTTTTTTAAAGATATCCACTCACTCTCTTTCTTCAGGTTCTCCAGAAGGCTGTTCCACAGGCAGGGGCCATCGTGGCTAAAGGTGTTCTCACCGTGGGTCATACGGTATGTTCCACTACAGGCAACAAAGGATTGGGGGAAGGCGCTACCAATTACGGTTGAGATGTCAAGTTTCTTCAGCACTCCAATGACTTCTACCATGTCAAAAATCGGGGGGGACTATTTTGTCATTAGCCATTTTCCCAGTTTAACCCCACACTTTTCTCCAAGACATCAGTTAAAAAAAATGGGGCTCTATGATCCAGGTTTGCTGATTCTACACAGCTGGCCACATTTGGCAGTTCTGCAGCTGTGTCGCCAATAATGTGAATATAACTTTAGACTGGACCCTCGGAATTACCAAGTAGTCGGGAACAAGATCATTTAGTGACTTGGAGACCAATAAAAGAATCCTAATATCTATTATTAAAGTAAAAGGTAGCCACAAGCTACAGGAGCTGCAAAATTTTGTCTAAATTGAAGTTGGCTTTTTTTAGTAGACCAGACAGGAGATCATTACAATAATTGAGTCTACTAGTGATAAAAGCATGCGCCAGTTTCTCAGTACTGGCCTGGAAGAGCAACAGATGAAGTTTTTCTGATGAAAAAAGGCAGATTTTGTCATATTTTGAATGTGGGCATTGAAACTTAAATAAGGACTCCGCAGAAGTACGCTGAAGTCCACTCCATAGAGCTATTAAAATGCCAAACCCTACATAGACTTCTCTTCATGAATCCCTCTGAAAGTCCTGCTTTTTAGTCCCTAGTCTGCAATATTTGTTTGAATATTTGAGTGACAGTTTAGCCAGATTAGAGGGGCAGCTAAGATTGAACAGTGGTCACAGTACAGTGAAGAGCCATACAGTGTTTAAACTCACTTAATTTCTGATATATCACACTCCTGGGAGACAAATGAAATTTGTGCTTGCTTAGTTAAAAGGAGAGAAATGATATGTTAGAAATAAATATTTTTCAGCCAACCACAAATGCAAGCCCATGAAGAAATCTGTATTGGTAAAGGGTATTTCTTTTCTGTTCTTTCTTTATCAAACACCAAAATCCTGGACTCTCTGTTCTGGTTGTGAATACTGAAGTCTGGATCCCAAATGGCCGTTGTGATGATTGAATAAGAATTTAAATCTTTGATTGAAAACATTTCTCATTCAGTAGCCACAAGGACTTCCACTGCCAGCATGTGAAATTAATGACTTTGGCAAATCTGAATCTGTTATTTGATCTGGCTTTTCCCAGCAGATGATGCTGCTCCATGCCTGTGCTTTCAAATACACCACTGCAGGCATGGCCTGTCAGAAAGGTCCAGGCACACAATCTGGTGCATGAGCCTGGATGCTAATTCCAAAGCACAGCTGAGCAAATACTGTTACCTTTTAGGCCAGAAGAAAAGGCAATTTAATTGGTACAACAAATCATAAATAAAGTGAAAGGCAATTAAATATGGAGATCAAATTACCAGTGTGAATGTAAATTGAGATCTTTGATGCAGCCAGAGCCAGGACTGAAAATATATGAAGTTGTGTCTGTGCATGGGACTGTGCACAGTATTAGTGATCTCCTGTTTCAAAACAGAATGAGGTGCACAGGACTCCTATCATGTTTTCAAGTAGAGAATGAGCCTAATTCTGCTCCTTGTGGCCAATGGAAAAAACAAAAAAATTAATTCCCACAATAGTTAGCAGAGGGTGTTTTCTTCTCTCCAGCCTCGGGGGACAGTGATGCGCCAATTACTGGTTTGTGGACCAGAATGAGGGAAACTCACTTGCATTCAAGTACTTACAAGACAAGCCACACAAAGTTGAGATTTATGTTTTTATGTGAAGTGAACCGAACAAAACTTCTGGCTTGTAACTTAATTAACCTTCTCTGCTCCTCACTCATTTCACTTATTGTCTCGTTTGCTTTTTTCTCACCCATGAAGTCTGTAGTTTACAGTACGCGTCACTGATTGGCTAAAATACACACCTGACATCTGGTTAACAGTATACAACGGAGAAATAATCACAGGGTCAAGAACTGCTCTAAATGAAGGCTGTTTATATATATAGATAAGTGCTACAAAGGAAAAGAAGAAGAAGACACAAGCCAACTGGTTGGTTCAGCAAATTCACACCTGTTTAACTTCCCCACCTTTGATAAAGAGCCATGCACAGCTGCTTCCCTAAACTTTTCTGTGGGAAGCATCTGGGACTTTCCTCCATGCAGCAGATGAGAAAGTCCCAAACAGGACCGGCACAGTAAAAGCCCTCGCCCCAGTTAAGATCAGATACATACTAACCTGTATTGCTAAATGCAAGATTTTTCATCTATCTGCCACCTGCATGCTAAAGCAAACATAACTATTCTCAGGTGTGTTAATGTGACTACGTGCTCCAATCGGCAGTATTAGCAGTATGTACTTCCCTACATCTTAGTATCACTTTATCCTAGACAGTGCTGCCAAGGACATACATCACTTAAAGTATATAGGTATATTTTATCATCATACAAGAATACCACAGGGAGAGATATATGTAGTAATTGAAATGAACTTTATTTTACACAGGTTGTGCTTTGTATCCTAGGGCTGCAAAGGACTATGTGCTTGTAATAATGAATGAAACAGGATTACTTGTGTCACTTGTAAAGTTGCTGTGGGAAATCTCCAGGGGAATGTGGTAACCATTAAATCTGACCTTAAAAAGAGATAAAAAATAAAATAAAACAGGTTGTATAGTGGATAAATGGCTGTTTGCATGTGGATTTATATGGAAACCAATCACTGAAAAATGTGGTAAGGTGAAGTATACAAACAACAGTTAGTCAGCATTGGTGAACAATTACACATTAATACACCAAACTGAGCTGAAGGTTAAATATTTTAAAAGCTTTAGCTGTATTTAAAAAACAGTCAAGAGTGACTGATGGACATACTAAGCTGATTTACAGATTGTATCTCATTTCCAATTGTAATGTGTTTGTCTTGCTACATGCTACAAAGTTATTAAACAAATGGTAATGATGCATAATCAAAATACAATTAATAACCTGTTGGGCTAGGTAAACAAGAATTAATCTACAATCTGGCAACAACAACAAATTTGAAACAGATATTCACAGGGACTAGAAGAGTGAACTCGGTAGAGAGACGATCCACGCTAGGCAATCCGAAAAGAACAGCTGGATGTGACCCATTTTTAATCACCAACGTTTTTATTAGTAACTGTAATTTAATGATGCATTAAACTTGTTACTCCCCAGAAATGATAGTAGATAAAGGTAAGGGTAAAAAAGGTAAAGGCTTCTTGCAGTTGTTAATTTTGTGACTTGCAGTAGAAGTCAGCAATCACACTATGTGTGTAGATATATTTATATATATGTATATGTTATTTCCTGGGTGTATACATCTATGTATTTTGTTTCATATTTTTTATACCATTCTGAATTTGTTTATTGTCAGATTTATTGTCAGTGTATATGTTATATTTTGTTTCTATCATGAAGGACAACCTGGTGTTGTATAACAATAATAAATGACCTTGAATCCTTGAATATGAATATATGGTCATAAACAGTTTTGTGACCTAAACTTTAGAGTACCAAAATCTAATCAGCTGATACTTGAGTTCATGTGGAAGTTTGTGCCCAATTTGAGGAAATTCCCTCTAACCGTTCTGGACATATCACGTTGTGTCCGGTACTATTTGAGATTAGCTGCAGACAGTAGCTCCAGACCCATTGGTCACATACACACACGATCACAATCGTAGGATCTAACACAAACACACAAAACAAAATCAGCATGGTATTGCTCACTCGTGGAACTTAAATTTACTTGATAATTCTGTGAACTACACACTGAGTTGCCTTGCTAGCCAAAAACAGCCTAGCACCATTGACTGTTCACCACAACCAAAATGAAGTAAAGAAGTAAGTAAATGAATTCAGTCAATTCTGGAATGTGCCAAGTACTAGTACAAGTAGTAAGACTTGAATATTGAAAATATTTATGTTGTGATGAATTTTTCAAGCCAACCATGCCTAACAAGTTAAGTCTGTGGTAGCGATTTAGAAAATGCCTTTAAATGCCTTTAGATGCTATGAAGCAATATTCATTTATTTATTTTGCTTGTTTGTTTGTTTATTCATTCATTTTAACCTGCATTTATTTTCTTATTTTTTCTTAATAGGTCCTTGGAGCCTCTGAGTACTCTTATCCTTTTCTCGTGTTTGTTTTGTTTCTGTGATTGTAAAATGTGTCGAGATGTCCTGTCTCTTTTTCTGCAAACCAAATCTGCAAACAGGTGCAAATAAAGTAACCTGAATCTAAACGTGAACGTTTCTACAGTTTTTGTTGGATGCGTATCTTTAAATCACTGCCAGTCACTGTTAACATGTGCTCCTCTGGGTAGGTTACTAGCCTTCAAGTGCTTGTCCAGTCTTCCCAAAAAATAAAATGCTGCATCACAAACCACACCGCAAAAGCCCATGTGCTAAAAAACATAGTTCCTGAAATGCTGTAGTAAGACAGAGGCTAGATGTCTCTATAGCCTGCCAAACATCTGCCTTTCTAGTATCACCATGTTTACTTTTATGGACATTCTTTCTCTGCAACAGTATGCTGGAAGAGAAATTTCAAGCAGCACAATAATGGAGTCATTCAGTCAAGAAAAATCTGTTTACATATGCGTGTACAATCGAAAACATGCACACTGACGATTGCTGCAGCTTTCTGTGAGCCACGGCCTCATATTTTTCAAACAAATTGACTTCCATTACAGTCGAACAACTGTGGCGACTCTGGTACTGTGAACATAAAGCAATATAGTAAAAGGGATCAGTAGTGGTCTCAGAGCTGCTGTGCATAGAAATGTGTGAAAGCATTGGGTGTTCTATAGGTGCAATTAGAAATATTGCTGTTTCCATACCAACTTGTGCTCTCGGTTTCTTTATAGTAATCCAATTTCTTAAATCAGCAGGTGTATACAATCAAAAATACATTTAAGGTGCATAAAATTTTCCGATTGTGGAAATTAGTGATATTGATAACAAATCAGTAGTAAACAACTGCACACCATTAATAGGCCCTCACAAACACAATGTTACAGTCATCTCCTTACCCTGGAAAAAGAAACCAGATAAAAAATTGAGGAATTACGTAGCCGTGCATGGCATCCCTGTGATCAATGTGATGCCTGTGTCCTGCTGAGAGCTGGTATTGGGCAGGTGGTGCAGCAACAGATACAGAGAATCTGAGAAGAAAGAAAAGGGAGAGAGACAAAAGGAAAGAACAAAGAGCTGCTGGACACTGAAAAAGGTATGAATTTGAAACATGAGAAGGATGGAAAATGAAGAGGATTAGGGGCAAAGAGAACAAATTACAGAAGGAATTGTCAATAATGGAGCCAGCATATGCTGTTTTCTTCATTCTGTGGCTACTGTGGTCTGTATTATTCTGCACTCTGGCTCCACTGAAGAGTGATCAGCCACCTAGTCTCTTTTCTTCTTTAAAAAAAACATTTATTTACAATGATCAGCTAAAACAACTATATGGCAGCCTGTGCCAATTGCTGTATGTATTTATCAAAGATGTAACTATGTAAAGAGTAAACAATGAAATAAATAAGGATTCAAAGTCAGTAACAAAGTGTAATACCATTTTTACACAAAAGTTAGCAAGTATATGTTTTTAAAGGCAGCTAAACACATTAAAGATAGGTGAAAGACCCTTTTATTCTTACCAGTAGACGAGTCTGCCTCTCTGTTTTCGTTTTTTCTAATGTGTGCTGGAAAAGTCAAGATTTAACTCATCAAAAGTCATTGTGTGTCCAGCTCTGCTTTTATAGCTTTTAATTGAATCTCTGTGGTTTGAAGTTTCTCCTCTGCATCACCTTTTGTACCTTATTTTACTGTCACATGTTCACTTTCTACTGTACACGACTCGTGTTAAGTTCCTGCTTATGAAAACAAAATATTTCTTCATTTTGCTGCTTTGCAGTAAAAGCTTTTGGATAACAAAGTAATGGGGGACTTTTCTTGTGAAGACTTTATAGTGAATTAAATGTGCCACCATTTACAGACAATCGACTAAAAATGAGCGCTTCGTCAGTGAGTACGAGTCAAGCCAAGTAGCACAGGAGCAAAAGAGTTGCAGAAGTAGTGATGGAGGTGATGAGCCTTCAGGAGTGAAAATTAGTATGTCCACCTGCTTGTCATCGCTGCTGATCACAGCTGGAGCTGATAAATACCTGTGACTACTGCAGAGTCATTTGATCCAGGAGTGACTGCCAGTTAAACCCTTTTCACACTGAAGATAAAAGCCATGATTTCGGTGGGTTTTTGTCCAGTGTAAAATGGGCTAAAGTGAGCTGAATATTTCTTCTCTACACCTTTGAGTTTGTCAAGAGCTAAAATAACTGTAGTGTAAAACTAAATTACAATACATTTGAAAAGAAAAACAATGGCTGGATGAATTGAAACCTTGTACGAAAAAAAAAGAGTTGTCAGAATTATTGTCAGTTCAGTAGCGGGTTCAGTATTTTTCACAGAGAAAAAAAGACTGAGCTTTAGTGAGGTCCACATGTTTCACTTTGCAGCATTAGTCAGCCCTGTAAACACATTGTGCACAACTGTTGTGTTGGAATTTTCTGCATCTCAGCAACAGGATAGTTCACCAAATCTATTGTGAAGTGATACCATGTTTGTTACTGTTTCTAGACAGCTAGTAGCCACATATTTTACTGCTAGAGCTGTAGCTTGGGTGGGCGTGTAACTTGTTGGCATCATTAAATAAATGCATCGGTCTCAGTCTCTCTCACACACACACACACCACAAAATCAAGGCCTTGTTATGCCATTTATTGGTGTAATATCTTGGAAAGCTCTCAATCAATAATTAGATGGAGCCCAAACATGGAGGCTGGCAGTTTTATTGTGGCAATTACTCACATGCGCTCACAGTGTAAGCACCTGTGCTCTGATTGGCTACCTCATCCACTGCTGTTGCAGCAGCAATTATCCCAACACTCTACAGTTGGGTTGCTGCATGGAATGTATTTGATACAGGTAACAAAATAATAGTGCCGCTTCACACGCACAGTTGTGAACTTTCACCCACATGTAAGTAAACAAATATACCAAGCAGTTATTTGTTGGGTTGAATGTACTGAGGCTGCTCTGCAGTACTTACTTCAGCCTCTACAGGCTGTTCAGCTTGTTAGTGTACTATTGGATGTGTCAGCCTGTGTTTGGATTTTGGATTTTTCTGTTACTTTCACCACTGTACATCATGTTCAATCTGCTATAGCAACCTCAACCATGTGTATTTGTTTTTGATAAGTCATTCTCATCCTGGCATCTGGATGTCAGACAAGCCAGACATTTTTGACAGTCACATACCTGTACATCTGTGGATTTTTCTTCACTCACTGAATAGGTTTAAAAATTTAATTAATGTTGGTAATGTTTGATATCTGAATATACATTTGACCGGTTGCACATCAGCCCATTTGTTAAAGTGCAAAATCCAGACTTTGGTGTTAAATCTGAGTTGTATGTGCTGCACTGCAAGGACATACAGTAGGTCACACAAATACTAGAGGAGATGGTCACACTCAACATACACTGAACAAATCAACTTGATTTGTGAGATTCTACGCTCTCTCCTGGACAGCCAAATTTTCTGCCTCGGCCTAAAGTGAAAAATCAGAGTTCTGGATGAAAAAGATGGCAAAACAGACTTGCTTTGTGCTCAGCCATTTAGCTGTCTGAAGATATGCCAGTTTGGTGTGATCCATCAGACCAACAAAGGGTACTAAGCTCCCTCCACATATGTATAACCTGTAGAATGTTATATCTTATAATCTAAATGTAATCTAAATTTCTCTTTGGGATAAGTAAGAGCACCATCATGTTTATGTTCATCACACAATAAAAAAGAGGTCAGGGTCGACAAGGCTTGCTTAACTCGTGGTCATTTTCAGGAGTTCAGGAAAAAAAAGATGGTAAGGTAAGATGATAAGACAAACTGTCACTGAGTTGAAATCGTGGTGGAAATGGCAATCAACACTGACAAACACCAGAAACACCGGAGCTTGTTAAATGAATCTGACTGAGGCCCTTCTATCACCATTTTGACCTTGACTGGTTCTATCTGCTGTACACACATTCATTTGAAAAACCCAAGAGGGAGTTGGTGGACACCTGCTGACATTGACAAACAGCTGGTTCTCTTAACAGTCACTGGAGGACTTGGACCAGTTTGTCATGTCACCCAACACATTCACCAAGAATATCCTGTTTATCTGCTCCGCTCACGTTCGGCGGTTTTATGACTATCGCCATTGCCTTGTACATGCTGATGGTGGGCTACATATTTCAGCATTACCTTATTAACAATTTTCACAGTTATGCAGGTGATACATAACTCTATTCACTGAATAATCTGGTGATTCAGTTAATATATCCACTGTCTGGCCTATCGGATATCAAAAGCTGAATAGCACAGAGTATTCCAAGAGTTATCACTACTCTCAGCCTCCTCCTGTTCTAGCCCTCATTTGACAAAACTTACCAATGTTTTAATCGATAGAATTTGCTTGCAATTTGAATGTATTCCCATATCTGTTTTGATAACCACTGGAGTGATGTAGTTCTGCCTGCACAAGCCAAGATACAGTGAAATTTCAGAAAGTTCATAATCGCAACAAACCTTGAGAAAGTACTGCATGCTCCTCTCACTGCTGCACTGCTGTCTGTTCAGGCCTTGTCTCCCTTCACTGGCTGCTTGTGAGTTGTAGAATTGATTTTGAGATTTTTACTGATAACCTATGAGGAGGAACTCCAACCAACATTTCAAATTTGTTGATCCCGCATGAAACGCAGCACAACCTGAGATCCTCCGGCACGGGTCCCCTGGCTATTCATGCAGCTCACTTTATTACAGTCCAGAACCTTTAGCAGTGGAACTCTCCCTGAGGATCTCAAGCTTGCCAAATCAATATCATCTTTTAAACTACTTCTTTAAATTTAATTTTATCTATATAATCACACCAAAGCATGTCATGTTCAAAATAACAATATAGTAGGACAAAGAAAAGTATGGAAAAAATACATGTGAGTGAACATCATATGTATTGTGATGGACAGAAACTCCACAAAGGGATTTGTTTTAGTCACTGGAAGTTGCCTTTGGATCTAAATGTACAATCATTTACGCCTCTGGTAGGATTTATTGACAGTAAGATGAATCCAGCTATCAACTAATCTCATTGTCTTTTGTAATATCAGCTTTTTCTGCACCATCTACTGAAAACAGTCTACCCCAAGGAAAGATACACTCCCAAGTCGAAGAAGACTAGGAGCAGGGTAAGTAAGCCAAACTGGAGGACCTGACAGAGCAATCAACATTAGGACTACCCTAGGAAACGTAGAAATCGCTGATTGTCACAGGGTAGTTTTGAGGCACTGAGGCAACAAACAAGACTTGAGTCTATAAAACATTCATCTGTGAGGAGAGAATAATACTGATTGTTCAAGGATAAACAGCATGTCTGAGTGTGACTAGAAGAATTTGGGGAATTGGTTTGGCTCACCAGCTCCCCTTTGCTTACTGATGAGCTTTGGGCAGGTTCTTCTGAAGTGTATGCAACACCTTGTTTAATTCTCTTCAGTTGCTTAACAGGGGAGAAATGTTGCCTATCGCATTGGCCCCTTGAGAGTTAGACTCAGGCTAGCTAATGGAACATCTTACCGGAGACAGAAGAGGCAACAAGGAGCCATTGTCTGAGAAATGTGGGCTGATAGAGGATAACACTTTCTTCCTGTCCAGCCTTGATTTTTTTTCATGTCCTCTTTTTCCAGACTCCTTGAACCAACATCGCTCTCTCCAGACTGTCAGATGTAATAGGAAGACCATGTACTACTACTGTCTGAGGATGTTATATATTAGAACATCAATTCCTCAAAATTACCACTCATTCAACAGGCTGTTTGGTGGCCCAGCTATTCCTGGCTGCATCACTGGGTGTCTTTTCTCTGTTCGCAAAGATGATTGTCCATCCAGATGGCCAAGGAGATGAGAATGCCAAGCTTATCTGCAGGCTGCTGTGAAGCTAGCCCCATCCTCAATGGTGTTTGACAGCCCATGTGGAAAGGGTAGCTGAGAGTCTATTCATTTCCATCTCTCCTGTTAGTTTTCTGGATCTCTTAAATGAAGTCAGCAATACTGGAAGAGCCCTGGCAGAGGCTCAAACAGTTTTTGGCAGACTTCTTTGCAGAAAAAGGGTGAAAGACCAGATCCAAACCTATCTCTCCTGAGTGGACAGTTACTCTCTGCTCACTCTCCTCAGCGACCACAGACTGTTGTTCCCAAATGGCTGTAAAAGAGTCTTCATGTTGGGTTTGGATGTCTTACATGGCATTGCATAACATCTGCTGATGGCATCCCACTGGTGGAAGGGTGCTGTCTGTAGATGAATAGCTTTTGCTGGGATTATAGCTAGCTTCAGTACACTGCTTCAATGCCTAGCGTTATCAATAAATTACATTTTGTTAGTTTTATAATGACAGAGAATCAAATAGGGCTTCTAAGCAGTTGTGTGAACATAAAATGATATATTTAGAGTTGAGAAATTTTTGCAAATGCCTGATGAAGATCCAGTAGGGTTACAATTTAGTTCATTTTGGTCAAAATAAATTTGGAAGCTTTAATTCTTCCAAAGATATTTTTTTTCATTTTACCTTCTCTTTAAGAGAAAAAAAGACTCAGTTTTTGTTTGGGATCTCTTGAACAATGCTACATCTAACCATACTAGGAGTTTTATATTTCATTAACTGTGTCATCATGGTAATTTGTTGACACCTTATTCATGAGCTATTAAAGGTGGGCAATTCTGGACAAAGAAAGATGGTTGAGTCTTATTCCCAGGTTGTCAAACACCCACAAACCCAAAGCGTTTGTATTTGTGGTGTTAAGACTCAACAGTCTTTCTCCATAGTTGCATATTCATTATTCAAGCAGATTTAACGTTATTACATTTGCTCGTTCAGATGACTACGCTTTGATGCGCATTGCCTCTTTACTATACTCTCTCTAGACTGAATGTTTATAGCTCACAGGGTTGTGGAATGCAAACAAAAATGATCCATCAAACTTCTTCTAAATCTGCAATTCAGAGTCCATCGACCTGATCTGTAAATTGTTTATTCAGTTCAGGATCATGGGGAGCTGCAGCCTATTCCTAATTACAATCACACCTATGGGCAATTAACGATTACCTATAACTTTCATGACTGTGGAAGGAGACCAGAGAATGTGAAGGCAAGCCACACAGACAGAAAGCAAACACACAGGATCTCACTAACTCACAGTTTTGAACACTTTCTTGCTGTGAGGAGACGGGGTTAACTACCCCAAACATCACACTCCTGAAATGTGTCTTTACAAGAGAACTAAGATCGCCTTCTGCTCCTGCTGATTCCAGTACTGTAGCACCAGTTGCCTGTAATGCCTTGCAGACAAACTATGAATGGACATTAATATTATAGCAAAGCTATATTATACCTATGAATGAATATTAATAAACCCAGGCTATATTATATGGGAAGATTAAAGTATCCACTCTCTGAAGGATAAATCTGAGGAACTTAAGCATATTACATGTCTTTATCACATTTTCAGCAGCAACCAGCCTCTGTCTCAGGTTTCTTCACTGAGTTATGACCTCATCATCTCGTTTGTACAAAAGGGAAAAATTAAATTAGTTAGAGTAATGAACCTAGGTGCTTTTCATAAGAAATTTCTCTGCTCATTGTTCCCCAAGTCGTTTAAGAGACTAATCTGCCTCATACACCCCCGTCTCACTTAAATCCTGGCCCTCTGAAAGAGCTGTCAGGGGTCTGCCTTTTCAAACATGACTCCCCGTGGGGGTCCTAGATCAAAGATGAAAGTGTGCTGAACGATCTGCGAGACTGGGGTGGAGGGGTGGCATGAAGGGAGGTAGGAGTGCGATTCATCAAATTAACAAATTTGCTTTCCTTTTCCCAGTGGGCAACGGAGTAAATTCCTAGGTACTTAAATCGGGATTGCACTGAAAAGGAGGGAAAGGGGGAGGAGTCAAAATACAGAGGGAAGTTCTCAGGAAGACAGTGATGTGAGCGTGAACGAATGTGTAATTAATGACACTCTTACTCCTAATTAAAACCTCTTAGCTTTCTCCTCACAAGGTTGCAGCAGCTGGTATAGACGAGGCCCTCACTGTGAGATGAGAGACATAAATTTCATGACAGTATCACAAGGCAGCACCTGCTTATGCCTACACCTGTCACTGCTGGAATCATACCTCATTCTGTCAATGAATTAACATCCTCCTGGGCTAAGCAAGAAAAAAAAGGTGGATTCTCTCATCCCAGAATGAAAATCCCTGGTGGCACGAAGGTGGTACTATGTATCCATTTTCAAAATTAAATATATCGTTGTTTGGTTCTGCTAGGCAGACACCTGCCTCCTCTAGTAAAAATGGCATACTCCAGATCTGAGAGATTTCCCCCAGGAACCACATCACAGTATTGCCTTGTAACTATAACTTAATATCATGTCAAAATCTCCTGAGGATGATACAGCTAGTCAAGCCACGGAAAGAGGGAAAACAAGAGCAAGTCAAACGCTCGGAGAAACAGATGGAGGCCAAGAGCAGGTGGAGGAAAAAAGAGAGAGGCGGCATAAGGGAGTGGGGGAGGAAGAAAAAGGAAACCCAGCACACAGAAGGAAACATTAGACAATGCCCCCAGATAATAAAAGCAGCATGGGAACAATATAAGGCTATCAAGTCATTTGAAAAAACAATGGGAAACAGCATGGGAGTGCCATTTAGAATTAAATTTTAATGTTAGTTCAATAAATGATTCTGTTGTCTTTTACAGAGATGTCTTTAACCGGGGCAGACTACATGAACAGTCCTGTGGGACGTGCAGAGAAGCACTTCTCGCATGCCATCTCACTAATACTCTCACTCCGGTATCCGTTCTTTAAGCTTTTGCATCTGTCTTACACTCGCTGGTCTACTCATGGGTCAGTTTTACAGTTATGTTTTCCCGCTTTGCATCAGGATTCCCACCCCTTTTTTTGGAAGGGCATGAAACCCATGGCCAGTGGGCCTATTTTTTTTCATGGTTTAGCTGCTTTATTTCTGTTTCAAAGACAATAGGCTTCAGCAGCTTCTCCACTCATTCCTTTCCCATAGAGACAATTATTGATAATTGCTGATGTCATATTGATGTTTTGATGTTGCCGCTGTGGTTGACCGATGATTAGACTTGTTGTTTGCATTAATGGTGGGCTGTCACCCACAGTGATATCCTGCTGAATAGAAAACTTTGGGTGAGTGCGAATGTGATTGTGTTTGTGTGTGTGTGTGTGTGTTGCGGGGGGAGACCACTGACAGCTGATGAACACATGACTCACAGGCATCACCTGCTCTTCTGTGAAGACCTGTTTATATTGTTTATAATGGCTTTCTAAGAGATCACTCCAACCTTAACTGACTTGATGCTTTATAGAAAGAAAGAGCCAATAATGGAGAACATTGCTCTATTTCAACCATGAGACATGTTGCAGTTAAAAATTGTAGAAAATTGATTCAAGCAGTGAAACAACTTGTCATCTTTGTGCTCCCTGATAGCATGATGAATTGCCACTGTGGACACCTCGATCACCTAAGCTGTCTTGGTAAGCCGCACTTGATCACTGTCAGAGAAGCTCAAGATGGTCAGCGATTGCTGTATAGGCAAGGGACTTACCACCTTCCATTCTTTGTCTCTGTCTTTCTCTCACTCACACAAACACACACTCATTTGTGTCAATCTGGCTGTCTGGCAGACCTGAGATGAAAATAGCTCTGAAAATAATCTTTCAGAGTACAGCAAGTGGAGAGCAAATATGGAAAAAAAAGGTTTGAGAGTCACTATGAAAAACAAGTTCATCTGTTCATCACAAAATACTCTATTATTCTAGGTCAGTACATGATTACTAATTTGGTTTTCTGTGCACAACCTTTTGGCTTTGCAAGTAGCCCAATGACATTGTCGCTGAGTTTGTAAGGGGGATGAAATGCCCTTCATTTATTTGTACACACACAGTCTGTTCCCTTCACCTATATTTACTGTTTTATAGACAGTTCAAATCTACACCAAGCAAAATCTTCTTCCATAGTGTTTTGAAAACAGAATAAGGAAGAAAATATGTAAACATATTAAGCCACAGTTATTACTTTGCCTTTTCTTTTACATTTAACTGCCATCTAAACAAGGTACAAGGTACATTTTATTTGTCATTTTACAACACAAGGTTGTGGAACAAGATTAAATTGTAGTCTCCTTTTTACTTCTCACAAAAACAAATTTATTCAGTGTATTTCTACAGTAGAGTGGGAGAATAAATAATAAACCAGAAATTATAATAAAAAAACAAAGCTATTTTAAGTGGTGGAATTCTGAAAATGAATTGAGCAGTCTCGCAGCCTGAGGGAAGAAGCTGCTCTGTAGTCTGATGAGGCAGCAGCGGATACTTCTGCATCTCTTGCCAGAGGGCAGCAGGGTGGACAGGCTGTGGCTGGGTTGGGTAATGTCTTTTAGCATCCTCTGGGCTCTGGCCAGGCACCTCACTGGACGTGCACATCCCTTACCAGTTTGTGATGTTTCGAGTTAGGAAGCTTTCAATTGCTCCTCGGTAGAAGTTAAGAACTTTGTATGGGGACTTCACCTTTTTTAAGTTTCCTTAAAATATACAGTTATTTCTGAGCTGTATTAACCAGGGTGGAGATGTGAGATCTCTGTGACAGATTCTCTGCTATGTTGATTCCCCCAGAATCTAAAACTGTTCACCTGCTCCACCTCAGCTCAACTGATGTAGACGGGGGTGCGTCTCTGCTTCATTTTCCCAAAAGCAAATAACCAGCCCTTTGATTTCGCTGATGTAAACAAATACTCTCTCTTACACATTCTCTGAGATATTTTCTTCTATTTAATTTATTTTGAAAGTAGGTGACAATTTCTTCTGGGTACCTGGATTTAGTTTTGTGTCTTGCTTTACATGTATTATTGATTTTCATTTGTTGACTAATGAATAGAAAATATGGTGTATCCTTTAATTTGTTCTAATTCATTCAATTTTGTGTCGATTCCAAGTTGTCCTAACATGCCAAATATGTCAATGCAATGTTACAATACTGTACTGTATGAAGTGTATGTACTGCATATTTCTCCCCTTTTCCTGATGAAATAAGTTCACATTCGACTTAATTGTCATGTATTAGAAATGTGATGGGATTCTTGTGTTCTGGCCCTCTCTGTCTTAAAACAACGGACACACAGGCTTGCACAGACTCAGCTCATAGCTCATTGTGAGACGCCATATTAGTAGTAGCCATTATTATATTGACGATTCTTCATGATTTCTGCCATATGTCACTATGACTGATGCTTAGCATAGCAAATGTGATGTATAGGTCTGTGTAAATTTGTACATACTGTAAATGCTATCAATTAAAGCAAACCAGTCAGCATACTGACATTTCATTGCTCAGTAATTGGAACACTTGACCAGTAAATGGCATTTAGTGTGGAGTGAACTACAATAAATTTCACAAAACTTCACCATATCTGCATTAAGCGTCAGCTCATTATTGATCCCTGGCGTTTACTGGATATATCATCTATTGTTACAGCCCACATTCATTTTTCATTGTGGTAAATTGATATGACATGTAATAGGGGCTCTTTGCATAATAAAATGCATTGTTTTAATCATATTATGTAAGAATAAATTAAAATAATTGAGACCTTTGTGTCATTTTTCATCTATAATTTGGAATGTCACACTGCACTGTGTTAGCCTTTGTTTGGCATCCCCCTGTTGTACTGTACATAATGGAGTACTTATGCCTAAATGTGTGGGCACTCATCTCTCATAGGATTACTCAAAGTTAAAATTGCAATACAATATGGTCACCAGCATGTTTAGCTGTAATTTCTGTCTTCATATTAACTATACAGCTACAATACATAAAGAGCAATGTTGTTACCACATTTACTATATTTTTTTTCTCAGATTAAAGTGTTGATCTTGAGGATAAGTCATGATTTATATCATGACACCTGTAGTTACTGGTGGTAGCAATGTAAGTAGTTTATTACTACAGGTCATAGAATTCTGGGGCAGCAATACAAACTGATGTTGTTTTAATCAAGGAATTAGGCAATAATTGGCATTTTTCATCATTTTGAGACAGCAGGGCACAGTGAAAGAAGCTGGTTACCTCGCTGAGAAGTCCAGCCTGCAGCTCACCTAACAGCCAACTGTGGCTGCTCCTGACCGCTCCATTGCTCCCAAAAATATTTCAAACTAATGTCACTAAATACCAAAAAAATGACTGTTGTCCTGTTTTGTAAACACATTTTTGATGACTATTAGCAGTAACTGCTAAGCTCACTGACAAACACATTGTATTTCCTTTGACTACTTCATATTAAATGTTAACTCATGTTAACATGCTTTTAATGTGAAGCTGCAGCAGTAGAGAAGGTTCGCTTTGCATTTGCAGGAAACCATCAACTATTTCTAATTCCACATTCATTCATTAAGAGATTACATTAGTAGCGAATTAGAGCATTTATTCTAGGAATGTCACCACAGACACCGAGTTTGTAATACTGCAAATATATAAGTATTTCAATACTTTAATCAGCGGGACATAGGCTACATCAACATCACATTGCTTCATTTGGCAATAGACAGTGACTTAACAGACATTCATTTAAAAGAAAACCTATGAGACTGGCACTTCACACATGAGATATCAATTTCCATGTGAAAAATAGACTAAACATCATGACCATGATATTCTGAGGAATATTATAAAAAATGTATATAGTTTTTTTTCCTTTATCCTTTAAATAGATACAATAAAGATGCACTTTTGAGCCATAACTGCAGGTTCTCACAACAGCACTCCAACCATGAAACACAAAATCACCTTTTTTCTTTTACTCAAAAAAGCTGAACTCAACAACACCAAGTTGACAAGTTCATGCTGGAAGGGAATGGTGTGGATCACTGACACCATGAAACTCACAAGGAAACTGATGTCCTTTTGTTGGATGAGCAAGATTGTCATGACTGAATGCACAGCACCACAAATAAGCTACCAGGGGCAGAGGTTAATGTGTTGCTCTAGTCCAAGCAGGTCAACCATGTCTCAAAACGCGTCCATGGTATCAGGCAAAGAGCCAAACAGAACCACAGGGACAGATAGTACATCTCAAGTTATACTTAATGGCCTCAGGCAAGATGTGCGCAGGAAATTATGCATTTTTTTATTACAGCAGGAAAGTAATGACGCCACAGTCGGCAGGGATGAGTGACAGGGGATACTTGGAATCACTGCTACCAGCACCTCGTACACCACCATTTAAACAAAGGTGTGAAATTTATATTACAAACTGGAGATTTTCACTTCAGATCTTTCAGTTTTGTATTAATTCATGCCCTATCCAGTGCCCAGTTTTGTGGTGATTTAAACAAGAATTCTGCACACCAAACTTTAGAAAGTTAGTGCAAGTCAAAAATTTTAATAATCAGTAACAACAGAGTAAAAATAATCGTAACACCCTCAACTTTATGCATCCTCTTAGTCTTCTCTTGCCCCTTTAACACCTCTTACACCCCCATAGTTTCATCTCACACACAAATCAGTTGCATTTTTAAAGAAACATCAAAGGAGACGTATCTACCAGGGCATGCAGAGGGTGCCAAGAAATCGTTTCAAAGTGCTGAGCTCAACAGATGCCCTGTGCAGCCAGCCTTTGCACAGGGCTCTGACTGCTGAGGTACACTGTCTTCCAAATCATGATTTGCACACTGGAATCGCACAGTGGGTTTCTCTATCATTTAATTCCAAAAACATTTGACATACTGTCCGGGGGATGGCATGGAAAAACAACGGCCTCTTGTCTTCTGTTTCCTGAAGGAGTGTGATTTAATTTACAAAGTTGGTGCTATGCTAAATGCATTTCACCTGACAGTGTTTCACATCTGCATGACTACCTGTCCTTAGAGACTATGGCAATAAAGGACATTCATATACACACTTGTGAATATCAACAGGAGACCTCCCAGGAAGAACGATGTCATTCGGAGTCATTTCGGAGTCATTTCAGCAAGTGTCCCAAAATTACAAGTTTATGATGAAGAGAAATGAACCAGGCAAAGCAGCAACACTTTGGGAATTACCCATTATTTTACTAGGTATCAAAAATAATAGGTTCATTGGTGACTTTAAATTGCCCTAGGTGTGAACTTGAGCTTGAACGATTTTTTATCTCTGTGTGTCAGCCCTGTGAAGAACTGGCAACCTTGCCAGGGTGTACCTCCCTCTTGCCAAACGTTAGCTAGAATCAGCTCTAGCCCAACATGACCCTGTAAACAATAAGCGATCATAGATAGATAATGGATAGATATGTGTAAGTAATGAGTAAATCAACTGCCGTATCAGATTTTGGATGTTTTCTCAACTGCCATCCAGGAAGTGAATCGCCAGTAAAGGCAAAGCATAATCAAGAAATGAGCAACATTCAATCAATAATCAAGAAATGACTGATCAGTAAAAAAATCTTGATGTGTAATAAGAGGGCAATGAATGATTCTCAAACCAGTTTATGCTAATGTAAGATTGATAGCATGTAATGAAAAGAATAAATGCTTCTAAAAATCAATTTAGAATGTAATATAAAATCAATTTAGAATGTAACAAAAGGAACAATCAAAATATCACATCAAATTTCTATCACCAAGATTACATTATCGAAACCATCCTCAAACTTAGCAAACAAATTAAAAGCATTCTTCAAACATGAAAAATCATTATCATTAGCTTGTAACAGCTAAGCATCAAAACATCAAGTTAAGAAAAGAGAAAAGTAAAAGCAGTCTCAAACTAATTTCAGGCAAAATTTTGGACAAACAGTTTCCAAAGACTGACTTTTTATACATTATTGGATTTGTGAACGTGACCCTGAACACCAAGAGCCCTGCACCTAGGAGTCCGCATTACAAATTTATGTATTTCTGTCCAGCAACTATGTTCACCGTAACCCCCTTTCCCATCTTGTACAGCTTTGAAATACATGTTATGTTTGCACGTTTCACAGAAACATATATCACAGAAACATATATCTTATTTACAATATAAGTGGTTCATATAAAGTTCACAGAATCTGTGTTCCAGCATTTGTGGTCAACACTTGAGCTATGCTAGCCACGGACTCAGCATGTCCACCTCTTGAATATCGCAGCCTTCTTTCTTTTCTTTCACTGAGCTTCTCTCAGGCCTATTGTAGATAGACTTCACCCAAAGCATATGAAGGAAAAAAGGCAGATGACAATGTCCTGTAGCTTTGCAGATCACTTGCAGACTTATGACGTAAGGCAGTGGTTCGGCAGTGGGGTCAGGAGGCCAGGGTCATGTGCAGAACTTGGTGGGCTCTGGTCAGGCCATGGTGGTTCATGTTCAGCTCACAAAGCTGGAGCGAAGGAGGCAGGTCATGTAGTGAATGATAAAGTCCATGTGGGAAGGAGGTCAGGGGGGCTGGATAGGTCAACAAAATATTGGACTGTAACATGGAAGACAGTTTGTTTTCCTTTTTAACTTACAGTCAACTTTGTTCTTTGTAAACCATGACTAGAACGGTCCCCTTATCTTAAGAAAGTAGTCATTTTAAACCAAACAGTGACCTTTTTCTATTCCTATCCAAGTCATTTTGTGACTTAAGCTAATCGAACCTGAGCCCTAGAATTCAACCCCCCCCACCCACCTACCCCCCCCCAAAAAAAGAGCAGCTCATTGTTCTTTTGTCTTTTTCAGGGGTACTATGTTTATCTGCAAATGTACAGATTCAAACTTTGACATCTCACCAAATGAACTACCGTACCTAATATCAATGATCTGCATTGTAAACATTACACAAGGTGAAGTCATATCACTGTGCTTTGTCAGTGAATTTTTCTATTTTGCATCAAAATTAAGTTGCCTTTCCCTGAATGCAATTCGTTTAACACTTAGCTGGAGGCTTTTCTTGATGGAAAACATGTTTTCGCTCTTCTCCAAACTGGCTTGGACGAGTTTCCTTTGCCAACTGGCTCCACTCTGCCACTGCGTCATATGGTTTGTTGATCTGTTTGGTTGATGATTATAGACATTATAGATGTTTATACAGTTGGTTCATCCAATCACCTGCCAAGTTGAAAGTGCCTGCCCTTTTCGAAACAAGGACCACTTATGAGACGTTTCTGTGTAACAAACCATCTGGCACATTAGGTTAGTGAAATTTGAGCACAACTATGAAAAAAGCGGCTCTCGCCATGTACAGTTTGGTTTCCTGGTTCGTCCCCACATGTTGTTCACCAATAACATCACTAGTGATTTGTTCCAGTTTTTGAAGACATGGACAAATACCATTCATTCATTCATTTTCTGTAACCGCTTAGTCCGTAAGGGTCGCGGGGCTGCTGGAGCCTATCCCAGCTGACATTGGGCGAGAGGCAGGGTACACCCTGGACAAGTCGCCAGTTCATCGCAGGGCTGACACATAGACAGACAACCACTCACACTCACATTCATACCTACGGGCAATTTAGAGTCACCAATTAACCTAACATGCATGTCTTTGGACTGTGGGAGGAAGCCGGAGAACCTGGAGAGAACCCACGCAGACACGGGGAGAACATGCAAACTCCACACAGAAAGGCCCTGCTCCAGCCGGGGAGCTGGGGGATCGAACTCAGGACCTTCTTGCTGTGAGGCGGCAGTGCTAACCACTGCACCACCGTGCCGACGGACAAATACCAATACGCGCCGATAGGGCATCAGATCAAAAAATGCTTCTATGTGGGTGTCATTATAGAGGGCAAGGAAAAACAGTAAGTAGTATTTTGTTGCCTAATTTGGAAGACTTGTTGGTCAGCAAAACTTTCTATGGTCATCTGATGATTACAGATGAATCACCATGAAACTCACTCAATAATTACAGACAGGTGCATAGGTTTATAAAATACTCTAGAATCAGCCCATAAAGACAATTCAAACATGTCCTAATCAATTTAAATGGAAGAATAACCATACAGGTCCTAACTATTTGAAATCTCAAGCATTGAGATGCCCTCAGCTGCCGATAGATACTGCCGACTTTGCCCTGTCAGTTGAAGGAGTCACTTTGTCCTTAAAATCTATCTCCTCCTTAAAGTTCTCTTGACCCACTTCCTTTCTTATGAGCGTTGACAGGTGTTGTACGCCGGTGAGACACAATGACAGGACCTGTTTACTTGTGTCTCATTCACAGAGAACATCTGTTCAGATATCCTGTGGAAGAGGTGTCAGGAGGCCTACTGTTTCTTTCTTTGGATGTGATGTTGTCCAAAATGTCATTGCTTAATTTTCCGCAGCAAGTCCAAGATCATACAGTACTGACAGTGACAATTTGTTTCACCATTTTGATGGTTTTTCCTGAATTTGCTTGCAATTTTTGTTTCATATTATCCCCATTTTTAATTCTAAATCACACATCTTGCTGTTGATTTTGTTACAGATTAACAGCTTTCAGCTTAACAAAATAGCACATAAATGTATGATGTGATGATGGGAACATAAGTTAAAATACAACAGTGAAATCTTGCAACAGATACTTTTCTGAGAGTTTCTTTCCTTCCTCTTGGACAGACTGATGAAAATGAGGTGCAGCGGGCCACTCTTGTGCAATGTTCACTGGTGGACAGATGGGTAGCACCTTGACAAACAAAGAAAAACAGACAGACTGTGTCGCTTCACACAGAAGCAGAGAAAAGTGGTGACAGGCTATCTCCATGCATATTGATGCCAGCCAACCACACTGGTCTATGTTTGATTGAATAGTCACACAATGGGAAAAGGCAGGCTACTTTTCATGTTCGTCCATCAATCAGTGCAGCAGACTGCAGCTCTTTCAGCTTTGTTTGAGTGTCAATTAGCTGACGTGGTCTGGGTTGCAAGATGATTTTCAGAGGGTTCTGTTTTTCATAAGTCAGACAGCATATAACATACAGCTGTGGGACCAATCAACCCTTTCAAACACCAGCAGAACAGATTAATGGTTGGAATAGGCTGAGTGGTTTACTTAAAAAAATAATTAGCTATTGTGCAATGAAGTGAGATTGTTTCTTCAGTCACACTGAAAATCTCACCAATCACAGTGGTGAGAGCCATTGTCTCCTCTTCAAGAAGGTGATTCAGAGCATCTTCAACAAATATTACCTGTGAATATGTCAGCACAAACTTCACAAAATCTGTAATTATGTTGTTAAAGAACAGTAAAGCTGAAGAATTTGACAATTTTCAACTAAATCAAAATAGAACTGTCTTCTTTATTCTTTATTTGAATCCCCATTAGCGTTCATAATGTATAATAACAATAAAAACAAATGCCAATTTAAAATCAGAGTGTGAATATAACAAGACAATCAAAAACAAGCTACATATTGTACAAAGATCAGAAAATATGTGATATATAAAGAATATAAACTTACAATAAAAAACAAATCTGTCACATAGAAATAACAGAAAAAATGAAATTCATAAAAATAAACACTCAAAAGATAACTACAGTAAATAACTACAGTGGCATGTGACATTCATGAATCTGCTCTAGCAACTCTTTCAATCTGCCTCATTTATATGATGTTGTATTGGTGAGCATATTCCAGACAGTCTCATCACACAATTTGTCCGTAGACATGACACCACCAAATTACCAGTGGTCAGGTGATGTTCATTGTACCTATAACAAAATACAGTATGTGCTAGATTTTAAAAAAGAAGTGTGGTATAGTATCCCAAATGCAATTTTGCATGAATAACTATTAAGAACTAATAATGGCAGATCTGTCTAGTTCTTTTTTTTTAGATGTTTCTCAGCAGGACTTATCACCAAACAATGCCAAGCATAACAGAACAGTAAGCACAGCATCAACAGTACAGGACCTTGAAATTACAATGCCTTTTCACATCATGGAAACAATCTAATGAATCAGAACACAACAGTTAATTATCTAATCTAACACCCAGTACTTTGGACTGACTGACCTGCTCAACTGATATCCCATCTATAGACAAACTGAGTGCACTTTTGAACATAGCTCATGTATGTTTGTGAAAACATGATCAATATAGGTTGAAGTATTAACACCATGCATGCACTGTTGCAGGAATTTCTTGTAGGATGAGTCACAATCTGTAAGATCACAAAACTTCACCATAGAAATCAACTTTTTGCAAGGCAGCAGAACAGATGTATTGTGTTCCTGAACCTTAAATGCAACACTGGTCCTATATTTGTACCTATTTCTCCGATATGGCCTGTATCTTTTAAAAGCTTGCTCATATTCTTCAAAAGTCATGCCCAGGTGTGTTTATTGTCTGAGTAGCAGATTCTGATAATGTCATGAGCCTCGCTCCTGAGGCTGCAGTATATATTTAAGGGAGCTCATACTGAGCCCTTCCTTAACAAACCTGGGATCTTTTTTGTTTTTTGGACACATAAAACAAAAAAGAAACAGCATAAAAAGTTAGGAATAAGACAAAAATCAAACCTTTCATTAAATAAATATTGAACCATGAGCTGCTTTAAGCTAACGATTGAGTTTGTCCACCCTTGGGCATGATGACCAGCTTATCATACCTCTGGGTGGCTTTATCATCCCTTTCATGTGCAGCTTTCAACTCGGGCAACAGTTCTTTCTGTTTCATTGATATAGATGTTTGTGCCCTTTATTTTTTTGGCAGAGAAAATGATACTCTGTCTGCCTTTACAGCCAAAGTTTTGCAATAATTTTCCAAGGCTCCCCCCCTGCTGGTCCCAGGCAATTCTCTGGGCACGCTCAGTATCCATATTTATACCATTTGGTCCCAGCTTGCTTTAGAGCATTCATCAAACCGTCATTTGTGATTCACTCCAATTCTCTCCTTTTTTGTCTGCAATCCCATCAATTAATCTTTATCCTTCTGCACTGATTTCCAGTGTAGTCCAGCTAGGTAAACATCCCATCAATTTCTTGCTCAGGATTCATTAGGTCATTTGCAAATTGCATTATCTTTGTCTCAATTTCCCTGCATCACTGTCTCATCCCCTCAAACCTATCTTGGGTTACTTCCAAGCTGGTCTTCAGCTCCTCTTATACGTCTCTAATAACATCGACATCCAGGATTTTGTTAATTCCACCCATGATCAGCTGAATCAAACATCTGAAGTTTTCCTGATGCTGAAGTAACACCTTTTTGAAGGATTTTCTGCTCTTACAGTAACTGAGAGTGAATCATCCACATAAAGAGATTATTTAAGATGTTTAGGAGGCATGATCTGTTTTACCAAGATGTAGGAGTTGATACATGTTAGAGATGCTGATATCCAGTCAGGCCTATATGTCAGAGGCCTAGTAGACCAGGAGCATAGTAAATTTCACTATAGTCACAAACTCATTAGCTGATATAATATTGTCCACAGTGTTAAGGGGAAATGTCAGTTTGATTTAGAGCTGCAACGTCATTTTTTTTAATTAAAATTTATTTCTTATTTCAGCTTCTGTAAAGTTACATTATGCTCAAGAATAACACACATACATTTATAGTTTTTTCACATCTGTCATTAACAGATACATTAACAAGCCCTACTTTACATAGAGTTAATTAGGCCTTTTGTGTAAAATGCAAACACATACTTGTTTGCCTGAAAAGTTCAACAGCATCTTTGTACTTGTTTGACTCTCTCCAGTACCACTTTGCTACATGGTCTATTGCTTTGCATTCATTAACTTGTCTTTAAGCTCTCTACTTGTACAGCACCTTGAAATCTCATCAAGAAGTCAGTAGCCTACAGCTTTGCACTGCTGGCAGGATGTGTTAAATACTTAGCATTCTTTAGGCTGCTTTGAGGCAAGCTAGAACTACTGAGCCACATCAAACCATAACTGCATCAGTTTGCTTCAATGCGAACAGCTTGCACTATTCATGCGGTACAGTTGTGATGTCCATTTTAGATATTAAACAGCATTTAGGAGAATACTAGTAAGTGTTAAAGGAATGGGGCATATCAAATTTAACACAGGGGGATACAACACAGGCTTTTAAATCACTTCTCTATCTTCTATTTCTGCTTTTTCTCAAAATAGATGACTAATTAGATCCTATAGTGTCCATTGCATATTTCACTAAAGTGCCTGGGAGTGTGTGCCATTTTAAAACCATTTCCAGTGTGTTAACACATGAAAAAAGTCCTGTCCTTTGTGTTGTACATGCTTTAAGTTATCATCAGTAACCAGAATCACAAATATACATCGTAACATGGAGATCTGTGATGTTTTTCTGCTGTTTACCTCCCCGGATCTCACTGCTGGAGATTGGTGCTGTTTTCCAAGCAGAGGTGTAACGAGGTTGCATCTTTTCCACGAATAAATTCAGCAATTTTCTTATATAAGTTGCGAAAATCACCATCATCATGGAAAATGACAAAGATGAAAAAAAGTTTTTTGTTTGAAATTATGATTTCATAATCACCATCAGTAAACAGTGTGACCTACTCAGCTCTTAATGCCAGAGAAGGAGGCTGTTTTCCTGGAGGAAGTGCAACACATCATTGGTAGGGACGACTGACCGGGTCACAACCTTTCCACACAATTTCAGCGATTTTTCTGAAGTTGCCAAAAACACTACCTACTCCCACATTATTGTTCTTTATCCTTATAACATAGCTGTGTTTTTAAGTGCAAGATTCTCAGTGACCTGCTGGGGTCTAAATTGGCCACCACCAACCATCAACTAACAACAATGTTCACCTGTTTGAAGCGTGACTCGCAGCCTGATTTATCAAGGCATTATGAAGCCCCCATCACAATTCATTAACCAAGATAAACTACAAGCCTTGTCACTCGGACATCTAGAGCCAATTTAGAGCCTCTAATTCACCTGATTTGCATGTCTGTGGCATGTGGGAGGAAAGTGGAGCAGCAATAAAAAAAACTTACACACACACACACACAGAGGAAGAATGTGATAACTCTAACACAGAAAGGCCTGTATTGGCTTGGGGCTGCTGACTCCCTCAGTCTTTGTACTGCTGATAGGCTAATTCTCCTGGCTAATTGGACCATAATAGGAAAGAGAACTCTTTAACTTCAGATTAGTTGAAATAAAGCTTTGATTAGGTAGTTTAGCATTTTAATTACCCCTTACATTACATCACTTATAAAGTCTCAGACCTACCTTGCTCTTCGTATTCCATGTGCCACTCCGTGTGTCTGTTGCATATATCAGATCCTATGGTACAAACCAGCTGATTGAATGGAAGTGATTTTTTAAATACTCCAATTCAAATAATCTTACATGACAATACATCAACACAGTTGACATGTAATGAAGAATAAAAGTATTTCAAGCAGAGAAGAATAAGAACTTAGCAAACAGAGCTGACTGTGGTTTGATTGAGGATACACGTCTATGGATGAAGTAAAGAACAATATATAAGTTACCTGAGTGGAAAAGTGCAGGTCGCTCCTGTTACAGCCAATCTTCATTTATTGGGATAATGGTATGTTTTTCCACTGTGTATGTCATTACATTCTTGGTCTGTCTGCACAAAAATTTAAATATGTGGCTGCTCAACACCTAATTTACTGGCTGGTCTGTCATTTCTTGGTCCATGACTGTCCCCCTCTTACTCTGTCTTAACAGAATATAAATGCAATCATTTCAGAGGTAATTCTAACATTGGAATTTAGTAGTCAAATATGAGTCAAATTCTGATTAGAGACACAGATTTGATACACAGCTGACAAATTTATAGACATTTTAGTGCTTGACCAATGAAAACACATTCAAGGCCCTATCTTTAATTTATTCAAGGTGTGTCCAAATCCACCTTTGCCATCTTGCATCAGGGGCACAGGGATATCCTGCTCTGTCCCGCCCCTTGTACCACCAGCACATTAGCAGCATACACCTATCAGCTGTGCCCAAGTGCCCTTAGGCCGAACATGCAATAAACCAACCAGAAAGTCAGCTCTCATCACCTTTAAGATGCAGGTGTGCCAGGAGCGCAAGTGATGGCAGCATGCCGGCAGATTTGCCAAGAGGAGACAAAGGAAAACCTCCATACACAGAGCAGACGCTCTATCAACTGAGTTAAATGGCCACCCCTAAATAGTTTATTTTACATGAACACCTGCAAAAGGCAATACAATAAATGAACCGCAAATGTCATGCAAATATGTAACTGGTTATGTTTTACACTGAAGCACCTTGAAATTGCAGTTTCCCAGCTCTCTGTGCTCTTTCTTCTTCTCCTTTCCCTCCTCATCCTCATCTCCTTCTGCCATCCTCGCTCCTCTGACCCGCTAACACTACTGTGGGTGAAGGAAACAGAATCAGAAAGTTTTTCTGAAGTGCACAAAATTACACACAGGTATATCCAACCAGCTCTGACAGAAGCACACATACCTTGCACATTCTGTATGTTATAGATCATAATTGTTTAATCCTTGTTTTTCTGGATCCTGATAAACATGCAGACATAAACAGTACAGTTGCTCCAGCTGTCATGCTGACTCATCTGATAAAGACGATCTGACAGCTGTGATTCCATCCCGTATGCACTTGGCAGGTCTGTTGAGATTTATTAACCTTTATAATTAAAATAAACTCCTTTTTCCTTATTAGTGAGATTAACTTTAAAGATACATGCATGCGCGCATGGCTGTTAAACATAAATTAAAGGTGTTTTGTGATTGTGGAGATGTGTGTGCACCTCAGCCAAGCACGAGACACACACACTCGCACGCTTTGAACTTCAATATTTACACTTTGTTGCTGATAGAAAATATGGTCACTGTACTAATCCACTGTTTGGTGGAAAAGACTTAACATAAATGAATGTTAATATGAGCGTCTATGGATGATTAGCAAACATGTTTAGCTCAGCATCAGATATCTAATGTTAGCTTGCTTGCTTGACTAGCATTTGATGAATATTTGAAAAGATGACTGAGTGCTTGTTTGTTTAGCACATTTGTTCAGATACAGTATTCCTTTAGCATGACTGTAAAATAATTTAATCTTTCCTGGCTTCGCGGGGGAGGAATGACGGTGGCTTTGTAGTCCTCTCACTGCTTTCTCATCAGCTTTTATAAGCAGCACGTTTTTTTTTTGCTATGACTCACTCTGTACTGAGTGTCTTGTGACTGACGATCAGGTGATCCAGTTGTGTGTTCTCCCTCCTGCCTGTCGCGGCATGGAGGGCTGCGTTTATTTCCCTACTCTGCTGATCTTTGTGTCATGGTTTGGGTTCTTTGGGTTTCCAGTTTTATTTTTCATTTCATTTCACTCATCTGCCACCCCCCTTCTTTCCGTGTATTTACTTCTTGTCTCTGTCTGTCCCTGTCTCTGTTTTCCCACACTTTTGATTTGTGTTTTCACCTGCCCCTTTCCGGTGGTGCAGTGGTTAGCACTGCCGCCTCACAGCAAGAAGGTCCTGAGCTTGATCCCCCAGCTCCCCAGCTGGGGCAAGGCCTTTCTGTGTGGAGTTTGCATGTTCTCCCCGTGTCTGCTGCTTCCTCCCACAGTCCAAAGACATGCATGCTAGGTTAAATGGTGACTCTAAATTGTCCGTAGTGAGTGTGAGTGGTTGTCTGTCTATGTGTCAGCCCTGCGATGAACTGGCGACTTGTCCAGGGTGTACCCCGCCTCTCGCCCAATGTCAGCTGGGATAGGCTCCAGCAGCCCCGCGACCCTTACGGACTAAGCGGTTACAGAAAATGAATGAATGAATGACCTACCCCTCATTAGCCCATGCGTGTGTGTGTGTGTGTGTGTAGTCAGTTTGTCACGTCTTCTGCATTGATTCTGGTTTGTCTGTGTCAGCTGCCTGGTGTTACTCATGTTCCCGTTTTATTGTTCATGATTTTCCTTCATTTCCGTCATTTTGGATTTAAAATGATTTAGGAAAATAAATAAACTTAAAACATCTGCAAATGAACCCGTGTACCCATGGAGCACGCCGTGTGTTGTGTTTGTCCAGTGTAGCAAAGAAAATTAAAAACAAAAAGCCAAGGCAACGGCTTGAATGGCCGCCTCAGCAGGTCAGACGCTGAACACCTAGCAAACAGCATTGTACAAACAGCTGAGAGCAGTGAGTGAGTGGCTGAAGTGGATGAAGCTTTCACAAAAAAAAAGGAAATTACATGCAGCCAGTGAGCTACACCCATGGCCACATGTGGTGACACACTTTGCATCTGAAAAGCCGCCAATTTTCATTTCTTGGTCTGACTATCTCACCAGCAGACGGCATTCATACACTTAAAAAAAATCTCACCTACTGTTTTTAGAATGTGATTAAATGCAACAAAAATACAACACTTTACACCACTCACATTGTGCCACCTGGTTCGTTTGTGCGTCAGATATTGTCGCTGAAAATTTCCCTCATCAAGCTCTTACAAAGTCACTTCTTCTAATAGTATGTATTTATCCAGAGTAAAAATGGTCTTACATACCTGGTCCTCATTCATCACTCCTCAGTCGATTTTTAGTTCGCTCTTAGAAATAAAGGTGCTCACTAGAACCATGAAGGGTTGTTTGGCTTGCCCCCTTTAAAGAACCCTTTTTGGTTCCAGGTAGAACCTTTTATGAACCCTTTCAGAGAGTTCTACCGAGAACCTATATTAAACACAAGTAAAATAAATAAATAAAATAAAGAATTACACCAAGAACCACCTGTGTTTCACCCAGAGAATCTTCTATTGTCTAATGATTCCACCAAAAACCTACTCAGCAGGTTTGTTATGACCCTGTGGGTCATTTGTGAATGTGTTTTTCCTTTGCTACAGTGTCTCCTCTCCCCAGTGTGTGTGTGTGTGTGTGTGTGTGTGTGTGTGTGTGTTTTGCTCTCCAGCGTGAATTGGGAACAGGTGGCGCAGGATGATGATGATGAGGATTGCTGCTGCGTGATTGGTCAGGGGGCGGAGCCCAAGGCCTATTTGAACGCCGGTGGCCTGCATTCTGTCTCTTCTCCAGCCTCTCCACCACAAAGAACTGCCAGCATGGTGTTACAAATTGTTTGGTCTGAGTAATTCTTTGCAGACGAAACATTGTTTGTATTAACTTAGAGTAATTCTTTGATAGATCACTGGGAGCATGTGTAGAGTAAGCCTCGAGCTTTTGTAAATAAGTGTAAATAGTAGGGCAGTTTAGTTGGGGGGGGTTATTTTGAACCTTGTTTTCTCCTGTTTATATTAATTTAGGAGATCAGGTTAGTATTTTGTAATTTATTTTCTATTGCTTTCGTTGGGTAAGTTCAGGGATTTCTTTAGATTCTGTAGATTGTCGCTGGCCTTCTTTGGAGTGGGAAGACGGAGGGAGCACACTATCTGTTGTGTCCAGGGTTCTCCTAGACCGGGGCATAACAGGTTCTATCGAGAACCCTATTATATTTCAAGGTTTTTATCTAGAACACACTCAGGTGGTTTTACCAGGAACCTATTTTATATTCCAGGGGTTTTAACTAAAACCTTTTTGTGTCATGGTTATAATCTAAAACACACCAAGGGGGTTCTACTGACCAAGGGGGTTCTACTGACCAAGGGGGTTCTACTGAGATCCATTTTATATTTCAAGGGTTTTATTTGGAACCCCCCCCCCCAATCCAGGGGTTTCCACCAAGAACCTCATTATATTCAAAGGGTCTATCTAGAACCCACCCAGGGGAATCTGTGGAGAACCTCTTTATATTCCAGTGATTTTAACAAGAACACACCCAGGCAGCCTCATGAAGAACCTTTTTTATATATTCCAAAGGTTTTATCTAGAACCTACCCAGGGAGATCTACCAAGAAAGTTTAAGTATTTTTTATATTATTGTAAAAAATGACCCTTTACTGTGACTAGTGTTACAAAGAACCCTTGACTAACCAGGGTTCTTCAAAAGCAAATGGTTCTGGGTAAAACCTCAGTCCTTCAGGAAGAACCCATTTAGAACCCTGTAGAAGACTGTAGAATGTCACCCACCCACTACCTGCTGCCTGCTTCTTTTGCTTTACCTTTCTTTGCATGGCTCCTATGCAGTGATACAATAACACTCCTCACTGTTTAATGGGATCAAATTTGTCCCTGAGCAGCTCATGTGGTTAGAGTGAACAGATTGCAATCTTTTCACAATATGTCAGGCACTTTTTTCTGCAGATACAGTCACATCAGTAGCATTAGTGGATGTAACACTGGCATGTGTTTCCTAGCATCTAGTTTTTGCCTGTGATAGTATTGATCATACATTATTGATCATTTTTCATGAGCCGTGGCGCTCGTAATGTCGCTGGATGTCATGTCACTCGAGAGGCTTGTTGCTATGTGCCCCCTCTTGCCACTCTCTCTTTAATAATTTGGTAGTCAGTTTTGAAGTACCACAGTCTGTCACATGGTTTTGTAAATGTTTGAAGCCTCGGAGAACCACTGAGCTGGTTCCAGAATCAAGGAGCATCCTCGTCTTAGCAGAGACTTTGGGGGTGAGGGAGCTTTTTACTCTTTCAGTCCAGCTGCTGCTGTCGTCCCATCTCTCTAGACATTGGTGTGTGCAGAATGGTGGGCTCAGTCTCCTTGAAAAACCCTTTTTGCATGCCCGGAACCTTGTTCAAGCCCTACATGAGCCAGGAAAAGAGCAAAGACTTGAAAATCACTTGCATGGACATTTTATCAAAGTACAACTGCAAATTCATTCACCAGAGTGCTGCATTTTGTGTGGATCCTTTCAATACTTTAGAGGTCTATAATGATATTCACACAGGTATCTATAAAAGGGAAAATTCACTACTTTTTATGTGGATATACAAAGAGTGTTGCTAGCAAACACGACTTAGGGTGGCGTACAGCACAGGACAGTGATGTATTGAAAAAAAGATCAGCCAGTGACTGGACTGGTGTGATCGGACTGGCCAGGAGGAGGGCGAGCTAATGTGTGGGGGAAAAAAAACAAAGTCACCAATTGATGCAATTAATTCCTCAGTGCGTGCTATCCTGACCAAGAAAGCTGAGTTCTCCTGCTTGCAGAGCCATGCCAGCAGTGCCTACATGTACCAGGGTGCATTGCATGTGAGCTTCTGACACCCATGACCATCTTGCCAACCGCCCTAGCCTATAGCTATTACTTTGTTGGCCAAAACGGAGCGTTGGGTGGAAAAAAAAACACTCATCTAGCATGCCCCCGGCCACCCAGAGGCAGAGACTTGAAATCGATGCCTGTTGTTCTTCTTGAACACCAACTGCATCACCATGACAGCACCGGTGCAGGAAGAACAACAGCTCTTAAAGCAGAAGAACTCAGCTTTCTCAGTTAATGTAGCACACACTGAGAAATGTATCCCTTCAACTGGCTACATTTACCATCAACACTGATTGGACATGCACATAAAAAGTTCCCTTTAATTGCTGAATAATATGAATTATAATATGAACTGATTAACATGGGTCTGGAAGGACATGCTCAGCAATAGAAGACAGAGTTATGGTGCATCATTTTCCACTTTTTTATTACCTCATATCTTTGTTATGGCTCTTTAAACATGCTTGTCTCTAAAAGAACACTAAATATTGGAAATAAATAAATAAAACACTCAACTACATATTGAGAACAGGGAGGGATGATACACACTGCTCCCAACTCACCCACAGTGCTGGTAATCTATAGGAGAACTACCAACAAATAAAACATGCATGCCAGATGTTCAGTATAGTATTACATGACCGCAATGCATAGGGAGCATGCCTTGCATGTACCTGCGTCTGTCAATACAGGATTTAATCAGTAATATTAATTTCCATCTTGTAAGACACATCAAAGTGGACTAAACAGACTCAGTGTACACCAGTGAACCACCACCGCTTACGACTACACATCTGTTAACGTTTTTTCTTAAATCAACATCATAATTACAAAGAATGAAAATTTCCTACGTTTTCTGTCCAAGATCCAGATTCGATTTACCCACCATATGACAAGAATCTGAGATGCTTCTGCATCAGCATGGCTGTCAGTTTATTCTTTATATGTTGCAGCTTGAAAAATGACAGTTCTTAATTAGTAAATTAGGATGTGTTAGTAGCACAGGCCAGAGGATTTCTTATTTGAGTGTGAATGTTTCTCAGCAGGTGTCTTTTACACCGCTCAACTACTCATCTGTGTTTACAGAGTGTGGGTGAAAATACAACTGGAGGCCCTTTTGGCTGGAAGACCAATGGACTCCTGCCCAGCCAGTTGAAAATTTGTGCCTGAAAAATAGTCTGAGTTGTTTTCAGTAAATATGAGAGCAAGGAAAATCGTGTAGACTATATCAGAATATATACTCTTTGGATAGAAATTCTTCATTGGTTCGCTATTATCTGCAGTCAGGATAACGTGATTGATGTAAGATACAAAAATTGTCATTTTAAAGTAACTGGGATTTTACTACAAAGTCTGGAAAACCATATTTAGTTGAGGCACATGCATTTAATACTCAAAATTAAAGGAGAAATATGTAACATTTCTTCTGTTCTTAATCATAAAATCACCATGATATGGCAAGAAACTAAGATTATGCAAGTGAAAATTAATGCTCGATGTTCACCGAATGAGTAAATGTTGGTTCATTAATACTGTTTTAGAAGAAGTAAATGTTTATTACGCGTAAATTGAGCAATATGTTAATGGGGTCTGGTACGCAGTGAGGCAGTCAGTGAACACAACTTATAACTCATAAACAGACACTTATTCATTCAATGAACATTTGGCATTAATTTGAACTAGGAAATGGGCAGAACAGCTCAGAACAGAAATTTCACAGGGGAACACCACGGTTGCAGCATGGTCAGAAAAGCAAGAATTCCAACTTAGTATGTTTCCTTAATTTCTGATGAGCAACTGTATAGTCTGGGGAGGACGGGACAGGTGGAAAAAAACTTGTGCCACCCATAGATCATGTATTAAATAGGGATTCAACCTGTATAATATACCTTTTATGGCTCCAACTTGCAATTTGGATTGCTCCTTTAACATCAATAGAAAAGAAAATGTGACAATAATATATATATTTTTAAACTTAAAGGTCATGCTGTAATTTTCCATGAAAAACTAGATCTGCTCTGAATATGTGAGTGCTTTATATAAATCAACTGTTTATCACCATGAACTGAAGGCAAAAAGACTTAAACAGTTTTTACAAGTGGCCAAACATCAGCACTGGTCCATCATCCCTCTGCCTCTAACCAGTGGTGTGCAGTGTGTGGGTGTGTGTTCATGTGTGTGTTGCTTTGACTGCTTGTGGCAATGTGCTTGTGCCAACTGATGGGCTAATGCCTAATGTAAGATGAGAAGGTGGCAGAATAACATCCAGAGGCATCCTTATTTCCCAGCTGTTTTTCTACTCCCCTCTGCAAAACTGAATAGGCCTGTGTCCCTGCTCAGTGGCCTCGAGGGCAACAACCAACAAGGAGCCATTTTTGATTTGACAGACCTCAGGCTTTTGAGCCACAGTGTGCAAAACACTCAGCAGGCCATGGGTCTTTGGGAATTAAACACAGTTGTGAGCCTATTTGTTTGTTATTTTACTTAAATATTCCAAATAGAATAAAAATGGGCAGTATATTTATGCATTTTTCTTTTCTTTTTATTTTAACCACTTCACTAGACAGTTTGTGTGTGCCTGTGCATACGCATGTTCTTTCAAGAAGACAGAATAACACTCAACACTTGATGGTGCATAATAAAGTGATAATAAATCACCCCACCTATTTACCCCACATTGAGCCAGATGAGGTGAAACCATTTAGCTAATTTTGGCCTGATGAAAAGATAAGCCTCTTGGGGCTCAAGTGAAGTCATCAAAACATCTGCTGTTAACCATTAAAAGCTCCCTGTGCCCTGCTAATGCCAGAGTTATTTTAATCTCCTCTCACTGTAGCTGCAAATGTATTCACTGCCAATTTAGTCACAACAGCTCCATGATTGATATCAGCTGCATGTGTGTATTCTTATTGTGTCAAGTTGTGGTTTAGTCAAGGTAAAACTCAGCAAGACAGTTTTCTCTTCTTTTGAAGATGCACTTTCTAGCCGCAATGAGCACAGTGTCACTTCAGAGGAACATGCTGGAACACACTGTAGAACACACTAACTTTGTTAACATTGCAGAAACATGCACCCACACGAGACTTAGGTCCATGAGTCCATTACCGAGTAAACTAGGAGGCTGTCCCTACATGTCCACCACCCACGGGAGGCTGTAATATCTAGAGACAAGATCACACTATTTTAAATGGTATTTTAATGGTAATGGTAGCAGGGCAGCTGTGGCTCAGAGGCAGAGCAGGTTGAGATTGTGAGCTAATGTGTGAATGTGGCATGAATGTGCATGAGAATGGGGTGAAAGCTGGCCAATACCTTTTCATCCCACCTCATTGAATGTCGACGGCACTTTGTCACTGCCTTTGGCGTCTCATACTGGTGCACAAGTTATCCTTTAACTGCTGTATGAGATGCTGCCAGAAAGCCTTTTTTTAACACAGTTAACTTTATGAAACAGCCACAGTTTGGGTATGTTTAGGCAACAAAACTATTTGGTTAGGATTAGGGCAACACCGTGTTTTGGGTTCAAATAAGCACATTACATTACATATGCCATATGACCAAAGTCACATGCCAACAGACAGCGAGATTTCAACATCTTCTAAGTTCATTGCAAGCCACACTGTGCAACGTGATGCTGATAAACTTGGGTACAAGAAGTTTGAAGTATGTAGACTGTACAATGATCCCACCAGAATCATAGGCGACAACGCAAGTGAGTGTGTAAGAAAACATCATCAGTGAATCATTGCATCATCCACCCATGTCTCTGTAGTGGTAAACAATGAAGCTAAGCAACAATCACACCCTTACAATAGTGGTATTTATGTGTATGGAGAAAAAGTCTCAAGGCCAGAATAAGGAGATTGTGGACCAGTAGCTATGAAAAAGACATCAACTTGGAATGCCAATTTCACAAGAGGGTTTGAAGTAACATTAAGTATTTTTTCTTATACAAAAGGATACGTTCAGTGCATCGTTTCATGCTGCACTCCTAATCCTTAATTTCTGGCACTGTCAGAATTTTGTTGGAGGCTATACTCCATAAACTGGCTTTCTTGCTTTTTTATACTATGTTAACAGCTGCTAACCTGTACCTTCTGTGTCTGTCTGAGTCACTGAGGGGTGTGACAAAACATCAGTATTTGACCGCCTGGGATTGAGAACAGGCTGTGTTGGCATGTAGCGTACAGCAGTTAAAAGTGCTTGTAAGACCAGAGAGGCCCTGTTAAATGCAGCCCATTTACCATCATGCATCGTCTTCCTTCTCTGCATCTCTGTCCATCCCATGTTTTAGATGGATTAAAGAAACAATTTCTGTCGTCAACGGAGCCTGCTGATGTTATTCCTATACATTATTAATTTTATTACACACTGACATGGATATGAGATTTTCAATATATGTATCTACTTAATCTGGTTTCATTAAGGAGTTTGGCTCCATCCTTTATCCTGTAAACTGAGAGATTTGGTTCAGTTAAATTCTGATTCTGATCAGACTTTGGCTCAGCCCTGGTCTTATATTGTCACCATGAGGATAAACGAAGAAGCTATTAAGAGCAGTGTTATATTGCGGTTATGAGTGACTAATTCCATTAGCATGGGAGACTAACATTAACAACTGCTGCTTCATTACTACTTCTGTATGCATGGCCAGCCGCTCTATAGTGCTGAAACCTTCTGAAGAAAGATGGACAGTGCAGATAGTCTGGGAGCTTGATTAAATCCTATGTACTGCTTGTGGTTTATAGCTTATATTTAGCCTTACCGTAAAGTCTTCTTGTTTGCGTTACGGTGGCTGTTTACCCAGTCACTGTCCTTCAGGCCAGTGCTAGTTCACCCTTGCTACACTAGCATGCTAAACCAATGTCAGCAAAAGTATGCACCACTACTCATATTTCAACTGCAGCATGTAGATACATTTTCCATCATAATAAAAGTTTCATTCACGATCAGCATCCCCTGTGCTGATTCAAGCAATGAAAAATAATTATCTTGCACAGCACAATTTTGGAGAGAATACAAATGCCCTCTATGTCTCCCCTGCTCCCTACAGTATGCTAACACATCAGGGATGCATCTCTGACCAGCCTCTTACAAATGTTGCTCCTTTGTTCAAAAGCAGCAGGATCAAATTACAATGTAATAGCACAAATGTATAAATGAAAACCTTCAGAATAAACATCTCATCGTCAGCTTATCTGCATATTAGTCCTCCTTTCAGTTAGAAAACTTAGAGTAACTGATTCAGGTAGCATGCAGTTGAGCCCTTGCCTGAAGCGCAAAAGATATTAGTTGGCGATTCTCCATTCTCTTTTTTTTTTTTTTTTTTTTTTTTTTTCTTGTGAACTGGCTGAGTAAGTCAAGCATTTTGCTCCTAATTTGGCCTCATAGCTGTGATGGTGGTGATAATAAGCACATAGAGATAATAAAACATACTCTTATGGAATAATAGTCAGGGCTTTTGAGTACCCTGGAAAAGCCAGCTGATGAATTTTTAAATGTTAATCTTTGAAGAAGCAGCAGGAGTGCACTCGTCAGTAAAATGAGGGGCTGCCAGGAATCTGCAGCAGGATAATTAATTGTTGAGTCTTTACTGTGGGGATGCATCTACCGAGACCCATTGCAGATATTATACAGCTGTTAACTTTTGAGCCAATTCAATATTTTTTTTATCCCTCCACCCCCCTCCTCTTTGTATAGCCTCCGTGTGCATGTTTGTGTGTGCGTGTCTGTGCGCATGTAATGATGTGTACATATGTGCACACTTGCATGCATGTATTTAAGTGCCCCCCCGGAAGCCCCTGTGTATGGGAGCCAGATGTTGCAGCTGGAATATACAACCTTGTTGACAAAAAGCAATGTGGAGCACTATAGACTTGTGAGCAAGTTTGTTGTAAATATTCATGAGCTGCACTTAATTTTATGTATTTCCGACTGTGATTGAAGGCCCAAAGAGAGCAATAACAATATTTTATTCTTCACTCTCTCTTTTGGAGGCTGTGCGTTCTGATGTGATCTTGGGAGCTGACCTCTGTGACCCATTTCAAATCATCTTTAATAGTATTATAACTCAATTACAATAAACACCTCTGTGGCATGCATTTTGCTTGTGTTAAACATATTTTGTACTCTTTAGCTATTGATTAGAGATTTAGCTTTTTAGCTGGTTCATGTTTAATCTTTGCCTCGCAATGAGGGCAAGGTTGTCTGATACTGTTTAATGGCTTTAAAAATTATAATTCTTTCATTTGCTGAAAAGTAATTAATTTTTGTAACGTCCTGATATTAGCATGCACACTATTTTCATATCTAATAGTAAAAAAAGTTAAATGTGACCTTTTAAATTTGTGCTGAATATTTCCTGTAGTACTATCACACCCAGTGTTTGGTTGCAGTGAACAAAATCTTTCCATTTTTATTTTAGTAATTAACCCCAGTTGAGGCCTAGAGCTGCCCAAGTTAATGAAGTTGAGATTTCTGCGCAGGATTAATTAGAGCTCAAATAGGAATAAGGGGGGGTGGGGGTGGCTAAATAAACAATGTAATAAATGACGCAGTGCATGGTCTTTAATGCACAATTAAATGGGATTGTCTTGGGATCAGGCAAAGCACACACAAGTTACTCTCTTAAGCTTACTTCATATATCATGCCTTCATTCTTAATGGTTTGAGCCAAGCCAAGCAAACCCCACAGTGATTTAAAATACTATAGATAAACATGCAGACATATTCTGTGATGTCTCATTATCAGCTACCAAATAAACCAGAACACCTTATCAAATTCAACCTGAGGCTGAAATACACTAGACGGTACTTCAGCATTGAAATTCAATGTCAAAAGATTAAACAAAATAAAATAATATGACCCTCAGGTACCAGGAGTTAAAAATCATTTCTCTTAAAGGGGTGTTTGTACAAAAATAGTAAACTAAAAGTGTTACACCGCCTCACTGGTGTGCCAATCAGTCACAGAGAGAAAAAAACATATTTCTTTAGGTGGTAATGATTGATACTTTTAAAGGAATAGTTCAACATTTTGGGAAATTTGTTCATGCGGTTTCCTGCCTTAAGTTGGACACTCTCTTAAACTCAGGAGGGTACTTACCATTAGGTAAAGGTCAGGAACTGCCTTAGGTCCCAAGCTACAAAGACCCCCATAAAACACCTCATAAACTTATGATTTAAAAAGCTAATTAATTATGTCCTTCTGAAAATCCATAAGCTAAAAATGGCCTCAGAATGCCTAATTCAGGAGTGTCTAAGGGCCTCCACCACTAACTTGGACTATTCAGTGTTCTTACTGCACATCTGGTAGTAGCCAACTCCTGTAAACAAATGGTTCAGTGTTATGTACTAACAGGCATTTTTAGTTGAAAAATTAAGCAAAGCTGCCCCAGCGGTGCTGAAAAACTGAGAAAGGGGGAGGATACTCAAAGGCAATACCCACCCTAGGCACAGCATGTTCACCCTGCTGCCACCTGGTATAAGATATGGAAGTTTTCATTTCCCTACCTCTAGACTTTAGAACAGCTTCTTTTTTCGAGGCTGTGAGAGGCTCTCTGCACTCTAGCATAAATAAAAGTTTATTTTTATGACTTATTAATTATTAAAGGATTGAGAAGATTGGGATGTGAAGGGCCCCATGCCTGTGTTTCCCTTAGGCCCTCACATTGACTAAGTCCGCCCCTGGGTAAATTTCTTGTTGACACCAAATTTTGAGTAGCTCATCTTCGCTTAGCTTCACTTCAAGACTGGAAACAGCTAGCCTGGCTCTGGCCAAGGTTAAAAAAAAAACTGATTATGAAAATCCACCTGACAACACCTCTAAAGTTCACTTATTAAAAGATTATATTTCGTTTGTTTAATCTGTACTAAAGCCAAAGTGTAATAATGACAATTTGCTGTTTTATTGGGGGAATATGTACCGACTGAATGTGGTTGCCAGGCAACCATTGGAGACTGCAAGACGTTGCTGCTCCTAGCCATGAAATAGTCCTGTGCATAATGAGCTTTAGATGGGCTGGTATGCAAGTTTTTTTACCTTTGGACAGAGTCAGACTAGCTGTTTCCCTCCTGTCGCCAGTCTGTATGCTAAGCTAAGCTAATTAACTAACTGCTGGCTCCAGTTTCATATTTACTGTACAGACGTCAGACCGATTTGAGTCTTTTCATTTAAGTCTTGACAACAAGACAAATAAGTTTTTCCAAGAATGTCTAAACCCTCCTTTAACTACTTTTGTTTCTAGGTAGGATATGACCTTTACTTTTACAGTCACTAGTTATATCCATATATATAAATCCATAAATATTTATTTCTGCTACAGAGAGAAAAAGAATGAATATAGAAGCCATTGTGGTCAATGTGTTTAGTCTGGAATGAGCTGAATTCTTCATTTTGCCTTTTTGTATCGTTTACTTCATTTGGCACACACATGAAATTGACTTGACATCATACCACACTTTTGTCTTCTTTGATTCAGATTTAGGCACAAAATTATTGCCTTTTTTTTTTTTTTTTTTTTGTGATGGGCTGGGCTCTTAGAAATCTAAGTAGAATGGCAAGGCCTTTGTCAAGAAGAAACTAAGCAAATGCAAAAACCTCTCCAGAGGTTCTACCACAGTGGTTCATGTTGCAATATTTACATTCACTGATGGTCAAGTCTTTACTAAAATAATTGGTCGACTGACTTTGTCATCACTCCCTCTCCTAAAGCAGTCCTTGAGTGGGATAGACGAGACTTTCACTACAGTACGTGATGATTAAGGAGGCCCATAATGTTGGTTACATAAAGGCACTATATGATCTCAGGACAGTACAGCTGGCAACTATACTAACGTAATAACTGACAGTCTCTAAAATTCACATCCTTTCTATGATGACAAGTGGCTTCAGAAATGGAAAAGTGCTGGCCAAGTGTCAGTATCTTTGATATGACTTGCCTACTTGGCACCATATCTTTTTGGCGAGCTGACTGTTATTAATCAGAGGCACCATGAAGGAGACTTTAGCTCCTAGATGACAGAGTTGACAGAAAAGATCAAATATTTTCAGATGCTCTAGACAGCTTTTTAGATGATAATGCTGACAAGTTTTGACAGCTAAGAAAGTGATGGATGACCAGCCCCTTACCTCTTTATCATTTAACTAATTGTGTCTAAAGATGTGCTGGGCTTTATAGAGTTAAAAGTATTAAGAATCAAGCTCAAATATTTATTTTAAAGGGATAGTTTGGATTATTCAAAGTGGGGTTGTATGAGGTGCTTATTGATAATCAGTGTATTAGCTACAGTGGATGCTCATGCCCCAAGTTTGGAGAAGCAGAGAGGGGCAAGAAGCTAAGCAATACTGGTTGTGTTATGGAGCTTGGTTGGTTTGGAGAGAGCGATATTTTCCTTCCATAATAGCGGTTTCCCATCAGAAGATGCTGTCTGACAGCAAAGTAAAGCGATACAAATGTTCTAAATATGGTTAACACTTAAATTGATATAGTTTTTTTAAGCTGACCTTTATTAAATGGCTGAAATACCTCTTGTTGCTGACCCTGGCCACAGCAGTTTTCAGAGGAGAGGGTCAGTGCTTAGCTTACATGCTTGTGCCCCTCTCTGCTTCTCCTAACAGGGGGAATACCGGCCACCATGCACTTTCGGTACCTCCTACAACTGTACATCAAATAATCCGGACTACGCCTCTAATGATGTATTTCCCTCAGTGCCATTTAAACTGTTGAGGAGAGAGGTAGAAAACTCAGTGAAACACTTCCGGCAGTTTGTGTGAGCTGAGGCACAGACCAAGATCAAGCTGGGTAACATGTTCATTTGTCCATATTTCCTCTTCAGCTCCCATGGGACCATCCCTCCTTCTGTTTCCTTAGTCCTATATTTCAGAGGGGGTCTTTTCTCAGAGAGATCTCTATCAGAGAAAAATCTGTGTTCAACAGTTCACTTGGCAGCACTTCACTCAACAATGAGGAGACAGAAAAGCTCTGTGAAGTGAAGGTGCCTGAAAGCTGTGCATACTGTATGGTCGGCTCTTTTAAACCCTTAGCCTGTCTGTCGTGAGGTCTGACATTTCTGCAAGAAAGATATCACAGCATCAGATGATTGCTGTGATTAGCTGATTCTTTCTGGTGCAAATTAGGTTTGCTGCTGTATACTACATGTCACAGACTGCACATTTCACAGATTACCAAAGGTATTTTTATAGTGTTCTGTTTATCTCTTACTGTTAACTGCCTTAAGCCCTACCCTACTTAGTTAGTTGCTCCAGCTGTCAAGCTTTCCATTCTCACAATGCACATATGCAGTTTACAATGATAACAGTAACAATCAACACTGAAATTGGCAGCAGTATTTGAAACACTAGAGGCCCTGAATCTTGCTGATCCAGTGTGCAAGTTATAGCGCATAGTGCAATGGTTTTAATATATTCAAGGCGTGTCCAAGTCCACCTTTGCTGTCTTGCGCCAGGGGCGTAGGGATATCCTGCCCTGTCTCACTCCTTGCTCTCCTGGTGCACAGCAGGATACACCTATCAGCTGTGCCTTGATTAATTTCTGGGTGTGTTTTAGGCCAAACATGCAATAAACCAATCAGGAGCCAATTAAGAAGCAGGTGCACCCAGAGCGCAGGCATTGGCAACATGGTTGTAAAATAACCGGGAGAAGACAAAGAGAAAGATTTTCGAGCGAGCAGACAGATCTCCTAGTTTGAGAAGTGAAAGCATGGACATCATCAGGACGTGTTATCGTTCATACCTTACATTAAACCAGATAAGGTTTAATTAAAGTTTAATCCATTCCTCACTTGTTTGTTCTTGTTTTTTTTTTTTTAGGTTTTTGAAAGATTACCAATAAAAGATGCCACCCTCCAGTCTCATGAGGCACTGAATGCTCTTCTCATGTGTGCCTGGGGTGCCTAGTTACGGTTGCTAGGCTCTGATTGGACAGCTGCTGTCTAGAGGAGGGGCTTTGCAAAGGGTCAATTACCAACTCAAATCACAAGAAGAAAAAGCTGCTGCTTCATTTCATTCATTTTTTGGCATAAAAACTTATATCACTCCCATAATATAATTAAATATATATTTCATTATGATAATCATGGCATATGTGAGTGCCAAAATTATGCCAAGGGACACAGATCATTGATAGGAGGTGGCATTTGCCTAATTCAGTGAAACATCTTTAATGGGAAATGGGACACTGCTTGATAACACCAGTATACTGACACTCATACCCTCAGTCGAGTAACATTTAGATTAGAAGGCGAGTGAATAATGCTGCCTGTCTGTCTTGGTTATTGTATCTCAACATCTGACTGTATAATATCTCACATTTATTATGGCATGAACAATTACCTAAATTGTCAGGCTTTGTGCATTGGCACCACACTTTGAACTGATTATACCAAACTGGGAAAACTGGTAATAACTGATTGCAGCGCAGATTTAGACCATAGATATAAGTCTTTTCTTTGATCAAAAGCGCCCTGAAGCTTTTCCGCTGTTTCTTTTGAGTTGCACTGCAGAGCAAGTCAATGGCATACTTCCTGTCGAATCACAGTGTTGTGGACTTCCTCCAGTTATAGGATATGTGTTATTCATTAGAAATCCTGTCCTCTGGCTAGTGAATGCAGAATATTTGAGCCTAGACCACGGACCGATCAATGTAACCCTACTGGTAAACACTCAGAGAGATTCCCACTTTAGTTATCTGTGCTCCCACATGTGTCACTACAATATAATCTCATTAAATAACCTTCTCTAATTACTGACTTACATGATGATTGCAAAGTATTTTTCATCATTTTTATGAATGGCTAGGGCTATCTTCTGTTAGTCCTTGAAGTAAGTACAGTACAAGTACAGCTTCAAATCAGGAAACAATGGTTTCAATGCCATAATCATAAGAATATTAAACATTAAAACACATAATATATAAAGCATGTTATTATGTTCATGTCATTTATTCTGGCCTTTTGCTGATGTGTCTGCCAAAGAGTTAAAAATAGCTTCCTATAAATTGTAATTATTGTAATTGTAATTATTATTAAATACACAATAATATTTAGTTAGAAGCTGCTCATACTGTTGTACCAAAGATTGAACTAGTGTGAGAATTAATCATCTGATGCCAAGACAAGACCTGAGCTTATGTATATATATACTTTTATATATATATTTATATATATTTTTTACAGTGTGCTAGTTGTCCATAATATTATGGAGGAAAGGCAGATCAAAGAGAAGAGATGGCGTTTATCCACTTTATCCTCACCTAATGCCAGTTTTCATGTACGCTCTTGAAGTCCCTCATTAAGCCAATGCAAGGTGGCAAAGAAATTCACTCAGCTTACTCTTCCTTCCATTAAGTTCTTTTTCACTGAACCGCAGAAACTTTTCTCTCTCTTTTTTTGCCCATTGACACCCCTCGGCTGTGCAAGTTTAAAGCAAAAATGACTATCTGTCTTAGAACCCAAAGCATCCGAAATTGTTTCATCCTCAAAACTGCCAAACACACACACGGTGAGCCTTACAATACAAAAACAGTAGTGAATATGCTTGAATCATCAATCGCGAGAGAAATACTGGAGGCAGACACAAAAGATGAACCCCCACAATCAGGGGTCTCACCATTAGGCAAGGGTGGGCAATTGTCTTTGGCCCCAAGCTACCAAGAGCCCCATGAAAAGTTGCTGCTATCTAACAGTTGTGGGTTAAGACACAACACAAAAGGACCACTGCCACAAATCTTTGCATGCATCATGATAATCACAGTTTTTGAAAATCAGTGCAGTTTCACAAAACATAATATTGCAATGCTCAATTTGTGTCATTATTTTCTTACACCGCTACAGTGCATATGTGAAAATGACTCAGGAAGAGAGTAGCCAATTCTTACAAAAACGAAGTGAAGCTATCCCAGCAGAGCTGAAAAAAGAAGGAAGGTGGATATTAAAAGACAATATCCGCCCCAGTCACAACCTGTTCACTGCCATCTGGCAAGAAATACAGAAGTATCCATTATCGTACCTCCAGAATAAAAAACAGTTTTTTCCTGAGGCTGTGAGACTCCTCGGTTTATCCTAAATAAAAGGTTTTTAGTACTTATGACAAGGATTGAAAAAGAGGGAGAACACGGTACGTGGAGGGCCCCATACCTATGTTTGCTGCAGGCCCTGTGACTAAATCTGCCCCTGCCAGCGATGTGAATAAAATTCAATTTAATATTCCCACAAACTGCTTTAGTGGCATTTATGATGTTCAACATTTCTTGATACAATGTACTAGATTCTAAAACTGTGATATGGGTATTACTGCTGCTATGTGAATTCCCTTTAGCTGCATACAGAGGAATGTCATAAGTAAATTTTAAAAATCAAATAGATTAATTTAAAATATATCATACTATCAAAACGCTGCAGACTTTTGACTGAAAATACATAAAATATGAGATCACTGAAATGCACTTTAAAGTAAGTTTTGTCTGTCCTGTATTTTTGTTTTAATATCAGCCTGTTATGTTTTCACAATCATGCACATAGTGCACACATCCATAATTGTGGGTCTTCATGAGCTAAACTGCAGTAAGGGGAGGTAAAATGAAGAGCCTGAATGCTTCAAAAATGCTGCAATCTTGGCTCCAAACACAAACTACGATGAAGAGAAGTGCAAATCAGGAGGAGAATATTTTGAGCAACTGTGCTGTCAAATCAATATGACGACAGTGAACTGAACACAACTGCTAGTGGCTACTTAAGAAGTGCCAGTGAAGTGTCCACAGCACCCGCTAACACCAAACGGTGCAAAACAGTTAGGTGGTACATGGAGAGCTGAATATTTTGCGAGGTGGTACACAGTGTAAAACGTTTGAGAAACACTACACTATGTCACAGAGGTGTGGATTCATCTGTATAACATGGTTGCTCATTCTGATGTTGTATTGCATGGCATTACTGATATATTAATAATGTAAATCCACATGTATCAATTTCAAATATAGTGGGAAGATAGGGTTTTTCAAACAGGCATAAAGCGACAAACATAAAGAGCAAGAGCTCAGTTTTTTCAAATAAAAGAAAAAAGAAAATGTTAATGCTTTCAAGGTGCCCACTGTACATAAACTAAAGCTCACACAGAGCAAAAAAGATGAATATCAAAGACGCCGTAGCAGTAGATACAGATATGATGACAACATGTTTAGACCTCAGTGCTCTTCCTCAGGCATCAAAGAGATGACAGCCAGGTTTATGGAGGAGAAGCAATGTGTTGTGGGGTGCATAAAACTGAGCAAACAAAATAATTTAACAGTTGAATTTTCTCCTGTGGACCTTCTTCAATTTTAGCCAAAAATCAGAAGTCCTTGCAAAACACTGTCATGTCCTGTTAGCCTACATGAGTTTTTTTCCCTCCTTTTTTTTCCTAGAAAAACCCCCAAACACCACACCAATTTGACATAATACACAGCACTGTACTATTGTACCTCCCTTCTGTACCTTATGGGCAGTGCTTTATCTGCCCTTTGTCCCATAAACTCAAGGAGTTTATAAATCCCAAAAGTAAGAAGATGCTCCATCTTAAATCACTCGCCTCCCAAGAGGTTGTTTATGCTATTCAGTGTCCTTGTCCCAAACTATGGTGTATGTAGGTAAAACACAGTGGGTCCTTAATATACAGTAAGAGCAGCATTAATGGGAAAGACTTTTTCTCCTTCATTAAGAGAGTATCCTAGAATATGGACACTGGGTCAGGAATAAAATTCAGGGCCATACAGTTGATAAAACCCCCAACTAAGGCTGAAAAGCAAGTTCAGCTTCAGGCAAAAGTCAAATGGATTTTTGATCCAGGTGCCATGTCTCCACAGGGAATTGATATGTCTTGTCTTTTGTAGCATTTGTAATTCTGTTTGGAGTTGCCCCTTGTGGATTTAGTGATTTGTAAATGTCTTTTTTACAATCTATCTTGTCAGCCTGCTCTCTTCTGTTGTTCCACACAATTTTACGTATTTTTTATTACTACATGTAGATTTATGTTGCTCATTCCTGTTGATCTTGTCAGTACGCAATATGTGATCTAACTTTGCCTCATTTCCTTCTTTTTTTATGTCTCTAAGATCTCTCTCTATTCACCCTTTATGCTGCCAGAGGATGATCACTGAGCTCTAAACATGGTGCCATCTGTGACTTTCCACCAAGACGATGGTGCATTTAAGGTAACGTAGGTGAAGCTATTTCACCTTGGTGTTTATGGTATGTGCTGAAAATGCTGCTGAGTGTCTGAGAATGTGAATAAATGAATCACTTAAGTGGTGACTTTAGATGGTATTGACACAGTCAACTGAGAAGTGCAACCAAACAAACCCCAATCAACATTCCTCAATAGCAGAGTATGAAGAGCATCTTCAACAACAGTGAATGTTGCTGTCTGTTTTTTTTTTTTTTTTCAAATGCTCTGCAATACAAAAGATAGCATGTTTGAAAGTGTGGGGAAAAGAAAGGCACAAAGAATTCAATTTTGTTACTGTCCATCAATCAAAGTTGTTTGCCTGGTAGTTAACACGTTCCTCCCATTGTCATATAATCCAGTTTGCAATGTAATGTTATTTTCTTAAAAAAATAATTTCAAATTCATATCAAATCTAGAGTATTTCATATCTGGCATTTTAGAGCGTGGCATGAGGTTTGTGTCCTGAGGATGAGCTGAAAAAAATCTTTGAAGCTAAGGAATTTTATACCAGCAAGCGGCTTTGCCAGGCATAGTAGGAAAACAAAGCTGAAAACTCGCACTAATACACTCTGCATGCAGACACAGTGGCAGTTCTAGAACAATTTACTGGAGGGCCAGGCTGCTGCCAGTTGTTTTGTCAGAGGGGCACATTCGACCCGGGACAAAGGAGACAAAGAAAGTGGCTTTATTTAGACTCTGAATTTTTTTATGTCAGTATTTAAACCAAAAGAAAACAAAACAGCAAGCAGTTATTTGTTTCAGTAACCGTATTTTTACAGAAACATGGTGTCTGCACACATCTTTGCAAGAGAGTGATGATTTCATTGTTATTGTAGCGACTTGGAAAAGGAAAAGGCCAGGGTCTGGACTTGGGGACACTGTTCCTCCCTCCAAAACTGCCCCTATGCAGACAATCTGACCAGTAGGAGCCTCCCACATACTTCTCTCAGGAACAAAACGGCACAGACAATGGGGCTGTGTTACTGATTCCTTAATGCATTAATTTTACTCATCCACATTTGTGGAAAATGTATTGCAGCAACATGTAAGTGAACAATGAAAGTGATAGATCATTTTGGCCCACACACAGCAAATTGTTTTAGAACCATTCTATCCAACAGCTAAACACAAAAGTTTTATGTGAACACAATATACCCACTTTTGAAGCCCACAAATATAGATGGTTAAAAAGATAGAAACCACTCGGCTTCATTTGTCAGTTTCACCTCTTTATTTTATTAATATTAACATCAGTTTAATTTATAAATTAAGTTGATTTAATCAACAATAATTACCTTACTGGTTTATGATAATGAGAACATTGCTTATGTGAAGTACACAACTTATTACATTACACTGCAATGCCACCTTAGCTGTGCATGTTCATTTCATATTGCTTTTTGCCTGTGTATTTACTTCTGCAATCACATGCCTCATTAGATAGCTCATGTAGCATGACGGCTGTCTCCACTTCATTCGCTGTGTAAACACAGAATAGAGGTCTTGTTATTGTTACTTTAAAGTGGTAATAAATAGAGAAAAATATTTTTAAGGTTTTTATTTTAGTTTAAAACAGATGCCTACTCTTATAAAAAAAAACATTTGATTAATGTTATTATATCATAAGACCAAGGATGAAATAGTGTTTTGTCAAATTCTTCACGGCATTGTTCAGTGAAACTTGTATTTTCACATATTTCTGTGTGTTTTGATTACATTTCAACATGACTTTATTTCAGATAGTTATCTTTTTGGCACGTTTCTGTGATGCTTTCTATACATATTTACTATGATCATCTGCTTTTATTCCATAATCATAAAGAAAGTAATTGAAGCCAGTTCACATATCTACAATGAAAGACTAAATATAAAGACATACAATTCACTGTCACTCTGAAATCCCCTCATACCATGGAGAGGGATGCCCGGGGATTTCCATTCACATCTATCCTGTCATTCTCAAATAATATATTCTTATTCTCTGCTGTTCTCCTCAAAGTTGTTGTAAATGATTGCAGTCTGTGTATGGAAGTGTATGCCTGTAGCACTGCGTCTGTGTACAGCCCGTGTAGACAGCCTTTACATCTGCTTGGCCTTATTGCTGATGTACTGTATAACACCCTTAGGAATAACCAGTGGTGCAGTGTCTGATTGAGCTGCCTGGCTGCAGACCTTTCATGACAGGGAAAGCAGAGCTGGATGAAGCTCTTTGATGAGGCAAGAAAAACCCATGGTGGAGGCTAAGCAGCATTCCCACCCCCCCGTCTCGCTGGGAGTGTGCCCTCCCTCTTTAGGGTGAAGCTGCAGAGTTACGTACCTGAGGCCCATGCAGGGCTTTAAGGGGGGGGGGGGGGGGGGGGGCAGAAAGCACCCCCCAACCTCCACCACCCACTGGCTGCATCTCAGTCGGTTATACAGTAATCTGAGCGACAACATGAAGCCTTGTGACCCATTTGTTCAGATCATGATAGCGGTATCAGTCTTTGGGCGTTTTCCATGAGAGATACAGAAGGAGCGGAGAAACAGGCTAAAAGGCTTAGTCTCTAATAATGTTGGCACGTGCATGTTTCACTCACACACACACACACTAATACTGCTGATGTCTTGGATTTCCTCAGATCCAGTGTGCTGAGAAGATATGGAAGGACTTCACACAGCTCCAGTAAATACAGCAGAGTGAGCCGAACGTGGACCACCAACATATCGACTAAATTATTCAAATGTGAGCAGCATTATGCCACAGGAATAAAAATACAATTTGAACAGGGTTTAAATATATCATTTAATTGTTGTTTGAGAGGCTTTAGTTTTTGTTTCACATGAGAAGAGCAGACAGCCACTAAATCACTAAATTCATTCATACTTATACTTTATACTATAATTATTGCCATTAAATCATTACAGATCTGGTGCTCAGGCTATGTAAACTATACTTTGCAGAGAGTTCCAATCTATTCAGTATCGAATAGCCAGATGGATCGGCCATATTCATGTTTTCAGACATCTGGCTCACCCTTCCATTCAGACAAAATTCTCTCAGCCTTGCATCCAGTTGAGTCAGTCACAGTCATTTATTCAGTATGGGGCAGGCTCTATACAATGATTGACAGAGGAGTGCTGGTGTCAAGATCTGAAAAGTCACGTGTTGCATGTTTAGCTGCTCTGCTCAGTTGTAGGTACAGTATATTCAATTCACTCCAGTTAGCAGGTCAATCCAGCGAAACACCTAAAGCTCACAAAACCCAGATCAAAGTCTCAAACGAGACAGTGCGAATAAAGTATGAATCAATATTGTGTTACTGCAATGACCATTTCTCACCTCAGATGTTTGTGTACCATTTAGTTGTAATATGAGAAAGATTGTGAAGCAGGCACCAGTTTGTGTCCCGATTTCAAACAAAATCTCCCAAAATTTAGGTAAAACTATCAGTGTTGATTAAATGTTAATCAAGCTGTTGTTGCTGCATTGCCCATTTTCTCACCGCAAATATTTTCAGAAAAATGTTTTAGTTTACTGTTTTAGCCATAATACGAGAAAGACTGCGACCTGTCCTGCTTTCAAACAAAAGCTCCTAAAATTCAGGTAAGACTGTAAAATTAGGCAGTGTTGATACAATATGAATCAAGATTCTGTTCCTGCATCGTTTATTTCTCACTTCACATGTTTGCAGAGACATGTCTGTGTACTGTTTAGCTGTAATATGAGAAAGATTGTCTGACAGGCATATTCTGTGTCCTGCTTTCAAACAAAAGCTTCCAAAAATTAGGTATTGTTGATCAAACATGAATGAAGATTGTGTTACTACATTATATATTTCTCGCCTCAAATACAGTGTGTAGGGTACATAGTGTGCTGTTTAGCTGTAAAAGAAGAAAGATTGTGACCAGACAGCTGCCATTTTGTATCCCACTTGAAAACAGATTAAACACCACTACATCGCACATTTTGTTTCTCTGCTTGATTGTAGGTCTGTCTGATTGCATCCAGAGGCATTTTGCTCTGCGCACATTGATTACACCTCATGGAAATGCAGCTTAGACAAGTCTTTGTTCTTTGTGTTGTATTGTTATTGGTTTGGAAAGTGAAGCAACAAATGCATGTATTTATTATAAGAATAATTTCACTATGAATCAGATTTTAAAAATGCTTCATAGAACATTTATATCTCAGTCATCCTTTGTAACGAGAAAATATTTATTCATGCGGATGTAAACCATTTTCAGTTGGGCTCGGCTTGGCTTAAATTTAAATCAGAAATATCTTTCCAAGAATCTTCCACAGCAGATCACTTGTGTGTGTCCCAGTGTTAGTGCATGTGTGTGTGCAATGGTCAGCCGTGAGCATTAAGTCAAAGATCACATTGCTATTTCAGCATAAAAATCAAGTAAGTGCATGCTTCTCCTGTACAATTATACAATGTGCCATAAAACAAAAATTCATCTGTTTTGCCTGTCCAGGTTTCATGGAGAGATTTTCTTGTACTGTAGGATCTTTTTTTTTTTTTTTTTACAACACTGTAAATACTCAAAGAATCTCATGAATTTCACATTATGTGATTTTCTAACAAAGTAAGCCTTTAGCAGTTAAGGGTAGCAATTCTGCAACCATTTATCTTTCTGAGTTAAGTTAATGCCCCAAATATCAAAGTCCTGAAATTAAAGTGTACACTTGACAAATGTTTATTTTTCTTTTAAAGAAATACTCAAAACATTTAGGAAGCATGCTTGTTTTCTTTCTTACTGGGAGGTAGTTGAAAAGATCAATATCAAGTTCACCTCTGTGTGTTCAGTACAAAAGTAGCTTCAGGACCTGTTTAGTTTAGCTAAACACTGGAATCAGTTGGATAAAGCTTGCATGGCCCCATGAAACAGCTGAGTATTTGTAGAAACCGAAAAGGTAAACAAGACATTGTGTGCATAATCCTGTCCTCGCAATGAAGTTGTTGGCTTTTCACACTTCACAAACTCTTGGTGCATGTATGGAAATGTATACATGACTAAGTGCTTCCTCAAAGTCCCACTAAATCGCCCCTCCCTCCACCACCAAATGACAGCTGGACAAATGAGTGTAATTCACTCATTTGACTGTGATCACTGTGATCTGCGAACATGTACACAGTTGGACTTTTCACCTCTTCTAGAGGCTTTTCTGAAATGGAAGATGGCTCTCTGCTGTTTTCTGCTTTCTAAAACAGACACTGGAGATGTTGATTGCTGACACAGATAAGTTTTGAGGATGCTACTTAACTATTGATAACTATAAAGTATTGCAGCACCCTGGTGTGATGAAGCTCAATGGAAAGTAATCCTGCTATGAAAGTCTCACATCAGCAATGCAGCATTCAGCCATTAAGGTCAACCCTCTTCTTACAGAGTCTGGTCATGAAACCTTATTACATGCATTTACAGTACTTCTTATAGATCTATCTCTGCATAGAGCTGCAATGTCCTACTTTCTGACCACCAGAAAAAGATAAGTAAATGTCTTCTGCCTGTCCAAAGTAATGCAAGCATTTAAAATTAATGCAAAGACATTTAACCACAAGTTATCATTTCAAGAAGGAACAAGATCACACCTCTGTCTCTCACTAATTCAACCACTCTTGCCTCACATAATTCAATCACCCACAGACACTTACATAGGCACATGTAACCCCTTTCCCTCCCTTTGTGTGAAGTTCTCATGACCTTCCCCTCTAAACCCTGTTCTCCCCTCTCCCCTCTTGGTTGGGTGGCGCAGTGGCTCAGGGGTTAGCTTCCTCTCAGCGAGAAGGTCATGGTTTTGAACCCTCAGTGCAGAGTTTGCATGTTCTCCCTGTACTCGCGTGGGTCCCACCAGGTGTTCCCGTTTCCTCCCACCAGCAAAGACGTGTGGTTGGGTTAGTGCTTCCATCAACTGATTCTTCCTCTTCTATTATCGGAACCACAGGGGGATGACGAAGCAGAAAGTTCATCAAGACGTGCCCCCACCCAGAGTCTCAACCCCCCCCAGGTTAGACGCTCTAGCCACACCACGACTACGTTGGCCCGTGTTCATCCCCATGCAATCGACCTCCTTTCATCTCTCTCCTCGACCCCAATCATCACACTGTATGGCTCCTGCTCATCCCCAGGCAATAGACCCTCTTCCATCCCTCCTCGACCCCCAATTAGCCTACTGAACACAAGCCCAGGCCTTCTCAATTAGCAGTCCATGGGCCAAATCTGGCCCTTTGACAACCTCGATCTAACCCTTTAATCATTTAGAAATGTAAGGGGGGGCATATCATTGTGATTTTATTTAATATAACCTACTAAGAAGAGATTAAGTTTTGGGGTGTTTACATTGTTAATTAGAAGATCATTTTATTAACCCATTCATTCATTATAGACACTTATTATGTTAAAAAAAACCTTTTAACTCTGGTAATTTAAGAGAATCAAACTGAATGTAAAAATTGTTAAATGCAACACTGTGTTTATTAAAACAACAAGCCACTTCTTATCTAAGATTACAAATGTTTATTTTCCAATTGTGAAAAATAAAGTGGAAAAAAAATTATTTGCATTATTTTACACATTTACACAGGTTTACAGGTCAGACATAGAGTAACTCATAAAGTAACTGGATAGGCCATTTATGTTGTACAAAAGGTTTGGTCTTTGTTGTTGAATGTGTAGATTGTAGGATTGTCTCTAGGACCTCTATGATTAAGTCATACATTTTAGAATAGATGTATTTCTGTTTTGTACTTATGTCTCCATGTGATCCTGTTGGTTGCAGTGCTGGCACTTGTTTTTGCCAGACTCTAGCGTTGGGGCGCCTGAGGAGAATGAATGTCCCTTACTGACTAATTGACTGCCTCCGTTGTTTAAATGCTCATTTAACAATATCATTACGACCAAATCTCCTTAGATTCGCCAACTTTCGAGACACATCATGACTCTTTAAAAAAATACAGCCAAGCTCAGAATTTTGCAATGTCTTGATATCCAGTGCAACCGTTACAGCCAAAGTACCTTTGACCAAGATGATTAAGGGGCGCCTACCCCCGGGGCATGAGTAATAGTGTGTCAATAATGTGCCAATTAGTTTACACTTTCAACCTTTTCACAATCAGAACGTTATTGACTCCCAGCTAATCCAGTCAAGAAGGCTGTTTTAAATGGAAAACAAGAAAACAAGATGTCTTTTTTGTTTGTTTTGTTTCATCATAAGGAGCCAGACTAAATAAATCAGTTATTCATAGGAGGCGTTTTTTTTCCTGATGACAATAACGCATCTCCAGACATTTAAGACATCAACTTATAAACATTTGCATATCAGATGAAATACCTAAAAGCAGCTTTCAGCTCTGTGTGCCTCAAATATAAAGGAAGCCAAAGCTGACAGGAATAGTGCACTGATTCTAATATTAACATAATCTCATGCATGTGTTTGTGTATGTGTGTAAAAGTAATATACATCAGTGTCACATCACTGAAGTAACTCTTTATTTATGGCCACATACACTATGTTAGTTTTAATTTGTGTACCAACTGAAATATTTTAGTGTCACTTAAATCAAGTCAAGATGAAAATGCTTAATTGATTTTCACATCCTGTTCTATTATTGCATAAACCTTGCGGAACAAAAAAATAATACATCTTCAGATTGTTTTTATGATTCATTAAGGAATAATTTCAGGGAGAATGTATCTGCTGTTTGCAGCAATATCCTTCACTCAAGTTCACCCACAGTGAGACACAGAGCAAGACTGTACATCTACACTGTTCTGCTGTTGGCCTCTGAGTTGCACCGGTGGAGCAGGTGGGTGTTGAGGTGCTCTGCTGAATGGTATCTCAGCAGTTATTGTTGAAGACGTTGACTTTATGCTTTAACATTTTCCCAGACCGTGTATGTGAATTAATGACCTTCAGTTCACAAGTGCTGGTGCCCCTGGCGTCCCACATTTAATGTTAAACTTTGTTTCTTCTGCACAAATCTCAATTGTATAAACGATTACTTCAGCCTTTTCAAACCAGTTCTTCAACTTTCTACTACTCTGCAACTTTTAAACTCGCATGTTCACATTCTCTTTTATGAATCAATAAATTTAAAATAAATTCATCTTCACGGCACAGGCTGGAGAGATGATTTAGTGTTGCATCCATGGTTAATAATTAACAGTAAGCCTTTCGGCTACACCAGCTGCTAACAGGCCACAACATGTACTGAGTGCCAGTGGACACTCGTCCTCCTGAACCCCAATCAGCTTGACTCGTCTCCGGCTGTGTCACTTTCCTCGAGCAGAGGAGAACTGGGCCCGGTGTCCTCTGCTGCATCCTCAACTGTACACTGATGGCTTACAGTGCTGCATCCCTTTCAGTTCATTTAGATTAACTTGTAAATACCCAGAGGTGGCAAACATACAAACATTCTTCACTCTAGTAGAAGTATCCCTTTCTTGTCTGTTTTGCCTTGTTGCATCTTTTTCATACTTTTGGTCTTATTATGTCTGCTGTGTGTGATATGCACTGATGGATACACCAAGGAATCATCTGTACCACGTGCCATTGTCCCATCCATATAGGCTGAAATTGGTCTTGATGTTGCGAAGGTAGCGTGAAATTATGCAAATTAAAAAATAATCAAGAATTCCCCTCAAATACATTTTTAAAAAGTAACAAGCCTCTTTTGAAAATTTAAGAAGCTGAAAATACAGATACTGGTTAAAATGTAAGGATTAAAAGTCGGATTAAAAAAACTCAAGTAAAGTATTTGTACTTTGTTACTTCCCACCTCTGTAAGCACGTAAAGAAACTAAACCAGATTACTTCAGGGATGAAGGTTTTTATTTCTTTGCCATCACAATCACAGGAAAAAGAGTTTTTCACTACTCTGCAGCATACCAACTCTTCTCATTATGTTTTCCTCCTCCTTCTCTCTCTCTTTCTCTGCTCCTGAGAGACTCGTAAGCTATAAAATAAAAAATCACCTTCCTGACATTCGGTAACCATTCAGTTGGACAGTGACAATAATCATGCAGAATAGGAACAATCAGTTGTGTTGAAGTGGTTGATCTATAATCAGAGACGATAGGTGCAAAGTAAGGGATAATGCACGGTGAGCAGGTCATTATGGCAAAATAAACCCTGACTGAAGGGGTTTATTTTGACACAATGACCAGCTCACTCTGGTATCCTACTTGTTACACTGATACTTACTAAAAAGACAAGTAAATTTGCAATAGCTGCAGCCATGTATGCACCTGCATCCATGTGTGCATGCATTCCCTCACACATATAAAGCAAGGCAAGCCATCACCAATGAAAATTAACTCTGTTTAATACCAATTATTACTCCAAGTGCCTAAAACGGGCCATAGCACACACAGGACAATTTTCAAATATACATATAAATGTAAGTGCTTTATATAAAATAGGGAAAAATTCTGTGAACAACCTGTCCTTACAAAGAAATTCTTGCACACACATTGATGTATACTCACACACATTGTTCAATATGTGACATTGTCCTCCCTCAAAAGAGAACATGAGCTTATAACAGGCCCTGAGCCACTGAAGTGAGGATGTCTGGCTCTGTGAATTACACTGGCCTTGTTGTTTCTGGATCGGCTGAAGCCTGTAGGGACTGACTTAGAGTAATGCCTTGCCCCATATCTCCCTCAGCACTCAGCCAAATGCAGCTACGCAACAGCAGCCCCACTTAATGTGATCTTCCTTGGCTTTCTGAGGTGGAAGTGGCAGAGAGACAAAGGGCAAAGAAAGAGTCAGTTGACTCATTGATGCGCACACACACTCAACAATGCGCAACCACGCTCCAAAAATAGTTGGTGGGTTTATGTGTGTGGGTGCATTTAAGTGTGCATGCAGCTCACATGTGAGTCTCTGCAGGCTCGAGCATCTTGTATCTCAAGATTTTCTTTCTCTCTTCAGCTCCTAAATAAAGCCTGCTCAGTGAAGTGGAGGAAGAACACAAGAGAATCAATCATACAATTATCCAGATTTCCTCTGTCACTTCAAACGGAGAAGAACTCCGAGTCTGACCATTGTATTGGTGTGGGGGCGGGTGAGCGTGACTGTTTTTATCAGCACAAACTTTGTTTTAATAGAGAGTACTGTGCTGTCAATCCTTTTGTCTGGCAGTCATGTTCAGTGGCAAACGTGTGAGGTTGAAGCAAAACGAGAGTAAGAGCGTACGGCAGAAAGAGATCTCCGGAAGAGTGGCGTGGAGAAAATTAAAAAGTTGCTTTCAGACATAAAACTCACGAAAGTCTTACACAGCATCTTACACCATGTTTTGCCTTGTGGTTGAGTGCACTGTGAGTGTGTGTTTGCATTTCAACAGGGTCAAATCCGAGCTGTGTCAACAATACAAATTGGTCTTCATGCAAGCACATACGCAAGTTAAGAGTGTGGTGCTAAATTGTGTCCTAGGGTGCAGATCTCGTTACAAATTAGGAAGAGACAGTGGTGAAGTTTGTGTTTGTGTTTATTATGATAACCTTTAGTAAGAGTCGAGAGAAGTAGAAAACAGGTCTGTTTTAGCCCTACGTCCTATGTTACTTTAAGTTGTTTACAAGGTTCATTATCAGAAGGTAGGTCAACGCAATTTCTGTGAATTATTCATGTTAAAATACCCTCTAGTCCCCGCTGTCTTTCAAATGGACATGCAGTTAAACCGAACTCCACTCTGAAAGCAGGTGTTTTATCGTAGGGCCATATTTTTTCACAGTAAAATTTTACTCAAACATCACTAAGACTCTTTTCTGATTCAGTCTGATCTACAAGCACGCTCACCACACGTCATTTACTCAGTGACATCATTAACTTACCTGTGATGAGGTGTTTGTCACAGACTTACACTACACATACTGACCTCACTGCAGTGCTTGTTTTCACCATAGACAGGGGGGAATATGAACAAAATCTTCAAAAAGTCTTTATGTGTGAATTATTTCAAAGAAGCTTCTATTAAAGGTAGCAATTGTGTGTCCAAAAATGAGTACTGTACTCCAAATAGTTGCACCCACAGATGGTATATTACATAGGTTGAAATGATATTTAAAATATGATCTATTCTTGGAACGAGTTGTTTCCCCCGCCTACCTCTTCCCCAGACACGAGGAAGCTCAGGCAGGCTGCAGGAATACCGCTGTAATTTAACAATGACAATGACAGTAAATCCTATCCTATAAGTTGTTCGACTGTCAATTGTTTTGTTCTACTTATTGTGCTGGAAACAAAAGCCCACCGCTCCAAAAATACACTGGAGTTTGAGTTGAGTGACTGCCTGCTTCTCTGCCTGTCAGAGTTCATTAACATATTGTTCAATTTAACTGTTATAAACATCTACTCCTTTATGACTCATAAACAGACACTTACTCATTCGGGGAACATTTGGCATTAATTTTTTAACTCTAATTAATGTGAAATGAGCAAACAAAAACATTTATTCTGGTCTGGAATGGAAATTTCAACTTAAACTGTCCTTAATTTTTGGTCATCTAGTCATTTTAATGATTTCTTACAATAATTCTCCTTTAAATATTTCCATTATTTTATTCATTTAAAACTAATTTATGGGGGGAACAACTTCATATTTTTTAGAAGTTGGGGAAGACGTTCTCTCCACTTCCCACCCCCACACCCAAGATTGTCTGATTCAATAGTAGAACCTTTGATTTTTGGAGCAGCAAACCTGTGTTTTACCAACCAAACTCAACTCAAGAAATAACCCTTTGATCAGGAACACCTGTGGCCTTTGACCTGTTTACTTAAAAGAAATAATATCAGCCTGATTATTCACTTTCTTTATCCAGTGCGTACCTCTCCACTCCTTTCACTCCTCCCACACGCATATAGTTGCATGTACCATACTCTAAGAGTGAGAAAAGTTTCTTTAGTATGAAGCTTCTTAAAAGGGTGCCCTTGGGTGAGAGACATGTTGTGCTTACTGATCACGTCTTTAATGAAAGAGGAGAGTCCAAAAGTCTGACTCTACCCATCTCTCCTCTCTCAGGTTCTACATCATTAACCAGCCAGCCTTCTGGTATTGATCACCTCATGATCCTGAAATATTCACAACATTCTCACAATAACAAAAATACATAGGGGAGTTGTTTGCTCTGTACCTGTACTGCTGCAAAAGGCTTTATGAAGTCTAGTGAGCTCTCAAAGTGTCCAGAGGCGGAGACCTAGAGTGATTCACATTCATCAGATCGTCGGGTGGTGTAGATTTTAGCAGAGCACTGCCTCGGCCTTAAGCTTTCGACTGTGTTGGTGTTAACTCTGTGTTAACAGATGGAGCGTATCAAGTTGTCTCCAAAGCCTTTTAATCAGAATACTGAAATAAATATAGTTATAGCTTTGGTAGGCATAGAAAAAAAAGGACAAAATAATTACATATATTGTTACTATGTATGCATAATATGAATGTACATATAGTGACTGGATAAACATCAAAGACCAAATATTCAAGTTGTAATCATCAAAGTCGCTTTGATCAATACTTTTGTAGAGTAGATCACATGAAATGATCACATACTAAGATGAGAAGGTGTCACTTGTAGTCATAAACCCACAGAGAATCATCATCCGACTCTGCAGTTCCCCTCAATTCTATAGAGCCTTTTAGCATCTTTCAGCTCATTGATTTGGCTTTCTGGCTGAAAACTTAATTTTTCCTACTCCGTCTCACCTCTCTAATTTTCAGACACAGCAGGCAAATGTTTTCTGTAAAAAAAAAAAAAACAAAAGCTCTGAAAGCCAAATATATCGGCCACTACAGACCAGGAAAATGAGTGTCAAGGTCGAATGTGCAAGCAGCTTATTCCAACAAATAATAATGTATTGTTGACAACCTACAGTGGGCATAGTCAGTATGACAAGAGAAGTATAAAGAGTGAGAGAGTGAATGGATAATCAAACAAATACAGGACTTTCAGGAGGCCAAGGTTTGAGTCCTGTGTGAAACGAATGAGTCAATGTGGAGTTATTTAAAGCTTAAGTAACTTAAGTTTTATTGTGTATTTGACTCTTTTCACATCACATTGTCATGTGAAGGACATCACTTCCATTACAAGACTAATGTAACATACTTATTTTAACCCCAGCCACAATCTAAATCTATCCAAGTAGTTTTGTGGGATAAACCTAGTAAAACTACAGCTGTTTTGCCACATAAATCACTTGTGTAATGTCACTTGACTTTCATTATGTAGATATGGTCTGATAAGCCTGTTGCTGTCTTGACGCTCCACCAGTATTATGTATGTGTCGTTTTGGGAGTGATTGGCAATCAACCTATTCTGTTGTGTTGTGATTTCATCGCAACGTCAAACTGCAGACAGTACAAGTTTGGGACTAGCTGGTGAACACAATGAAGTTGGTAAAAACCAGAAAACAGCTAAAAAGGATATCAAACATTAAATATCACACTTGAGATTCACCAGGTAGCCAGAAGTATGACGCTAAATGAATGCTAATGTTGCTCCATACCTGATGGATATGTCAATCATTGATATAAATAAAGATCAACAAAATGTCTCAGAAAAAAATGAACACTTGAACATATGTCAGTGTGATAAGAGCTACCTAAAATAACAGAAACCATTGTGTTTTAGTTAGGCTAATGTCCTACATGCCAAAATGGAGGAGGCGGGATTTATGACCAATACTGTAGCCAGCCACGAGGGGGCGATTGAGATAATTTGGACTGCATTTTCTTTCCATCTTTATATATGTTGATGGTGTAAATAGGCTATTTTCTAACAGTACATCAAGATAACAATATGTCAAAGTTGTGTTAACAGCATGTATCTGCTGCCCCTGGTGTCCAAAAACATAATTCAATCATAAATCTTTTTTAACCGTATTTTTAATAGTATCAATGCTTCTCATTTTCTGCAATATAAATCTAGCGTTCAGTTATTACCTGTCTGTGTGATAATTTTATTTTCGTAAGTGAAATCAGCCAATCCACTTGCCAGCACACGCACAAGTGGATGAAACAATGAATAGTTAGTTATTCTTGGCAATTGTCTCAGTTGTCTGAACATCAGTGTCACTGAAGCCTCTCTGTTTACTGATCAACTGAGCTGTATCAGAGCTGTGTTAAAAGGCAAACCGAACACTTTATGCAGTTTCACATTAAGCTGTAAACTGGTGCGCCACAGGGTGTCTTTTGTTGTGAAAAAGCCAAAGGAAATGCAGTGGATTTGTCACCAAGGTTAGCGCTGATGCATCTACTAAATAAGACATGGGCATTTTTGGCAATTGTTTGCCGGAGGATCATGTATTATTTTCAAGGGATTAACGTAATAAGAATAAACAGCCACAGTGAGCTGTTAAATGAAGAGCTGCAGGCAGGCTGCTACTCTGGGTTTTTGTTAACGGCCTGATAGAAAAACGGCAATTATTGAATTTATTTCTTTATCAAAACAACTCGATGAATCCTCTCACCCTCTGGTTTATTTGGCTGCATTGTGAACAGATACACAAGTTGTCTTGTGTTGCATTTCTGACACCAAATCACAGGTGTCAATACCTGTCATTTCCAACAGAACTGTAGTAGTAAAATTCGCTGTCACCACCAGTAATCACAAGTTTCTCCAAATTTTACACATACACCTTTACTGGGTTGACATGATGAACATGACAAGGCCTCCACCAGTGTATCTATTTTGCTAAAATGAAATCTGAATGTTTTTCTGTGTGTGTGTGTGTGTGTGTGTGTGTCTTTTTGACACAGCAGGTAACATCCAGAGTATCAACCCCACTATGCCTCCACCTTGTGTTCCTTCTCAATGTCAGCGATGCTTTACTCCTGCACAGATCTGAGCCGATTAATATCTTCAGCCTCCTAAGCAGGCAATCCAGAACATTAACTATGTTTTGTTAAAGGCCTGTTTTGTGTTTGTGCAGGGAATGATTGATCACAGGCGGAGAGGGGACAGCAGAGTAGGGACAGCCTAGTGATATAAATCACATCTGATAGAGGGCACATAGATAATTGGTTGTCTGGCCCTATAGTCACGAGGAGCGGGCCACTATCTTCTGGAGGGAGATAAACTAGAGGGCAGCACACAATGATAACAACATGCTTGACTGTCAACAGATGAGATGCAAAATTACCAACCTACCCCCCCGACGCCCCCTCCCCGTCCGTTGTTTCTCTGTCCCTTTCTCCTGCCCTGTTATTGTTCGAATGAGGAGAGGAGAGGTTAAGTGGATTGAAAATCAGTTGGCGGAATGTTTCTGTTTATTCCTCTTGCTGCCCTGTTTCCAAAAGCATTTCAGCTGCAGCGGTCATCAGTGAATAGATTTACTGTGGGTGACCATGCTACCGTCTGATCAATACAAAGGCATCATCAAGGACTTCTAACAGCCGCACTAGCAGCGACGCTCCTCAAGATTCTCAGTCTCGCTCTCACTTTCTCCCCTCACGTCTCCGTCCCCTTCTCCATCCCTCGCACTTTTCGGGAGGGGTGTCCGCCTCACTCAGCAGTTTTAGAGATAAAAGGAATGTCCATGTTCATCTGACACACAGAGAGCCAGTCTTGATTAAATAGCCTGACAATGCGCCAAATGTATTGCACTGTTGCCAGGGAGACCAAATTGACCTTGGGTGTTGCGCTGTGCGTCAAGAGTTGCCAAGAAGATACTAAGTGTGCATTCCAGCGAGGGAAAGGACAAAATATGCAGCACTTCAAAGGAGAGGACTATTTGTTTGAAAGTGTGGAGTTATAGATGAAAATGTATGGCTGCTCTCCGACAAAGATCAGGGGTCAAAAGAATTCAGTCGAGTTTGCTGTCCTGATTACTGTTGATGTGCTGTTTGCCTTTCTGTCCTGGTGGTGGAGGAACTATTGATAACACACTGTTATCAAGCAATGAAATTATAATTAATTAATAAACTAATTATTATTAATGTAATACCTTATTTTATCATTAGTTTTTGTAATATGAAATAATGGTTAATAATTAATTTGTCACTGTGTATGTATGTAACATTAAGTTGCACTGTGCTGCGTTCTGTTGCATTGCGTTGTGATGCTTAAGGATGCACCAATACTGATACCGGTGTTGGTAGGGGCTCAGTAACAAGCTCATGTACTCGTACTTGTGCTCGTAAAACTACTCTGATACCACCATGCTTATTACGACTTTACAAAAAGTAGCTCCTTCAAGAAAAGCAATTTGACAAAACAACCAAATAACCAACACAATGTAAAGTTCAAGGAGTCTGGTAATGCCAGCAGGAGGAAACAGCGTTAACAATTTGTTACATTTCTAAAGTGAGGAGTTTTTTAAGTCATTGTCAGAATTGTAATAGCATTATTGAGTACTCACATCTGGACTTGACATCAGTAAGTACCCAAATGTAAGTACTTGTACTTGGTCTGACAAAGAGTTATTGGTGCATCCTTAGTTACGTTACGTCTGTGAACTTGCAAAAGTGACACTAGAGGGGTACAGACAGTGTCATAATTTGAAGCGTGGCCACTGACCAAGCTGCTGTATTTGAAGAGTTGGGAGTCAGAACATGTTGTATTTGAATATCTGGATGGTCACTGTAAAGTTACAACTGTTGTTAAACCTAAGATTTGCTTAATTCCTCAGTTAAATGTTTGTAAAAAAAATAAGAAATATCTATGATATTTATCTATAATATTTTAATTAACTGTCATTTTTCCATTTATTAATGATGGTTTTTAAAAATTGTTACCAAGCTAGTTTGTTCCTCAACTAATCACAAAATCATGATCCTAGTTCTTTGTCTAAGTACACTTAAAAAAAAAAAAAAACTTGCCCTTCTATGACACTGACTTTACTTTTAATTTTTTCCAGCTCTAATCTGTTCAAGATGCTGTAGGCTCCACTTTCAGCATATCGTGAATAATAGTTGGAGGATTAACAGAGCAGCAGTGCAGAATGCATTGCGCTCTCATCATACTTACTGCATAAAAATACATTTCATAAACCTGTGTATGGGATTAAATACTTCCCAGGCTCATGGTGCAATAATAGAGAGGGAATGCAAAGCAACAAAACATGTCTTGAACTTTTGACGCAGGTCTTGCATTTCCCCCTTTTTTTTCATTTTCTCAAAGCTATTTTTTAAAAAAAGGGAATTTGACTAAGTTGAGCTTTGCATCACATTAACAAAACATTTTTAAAGGAACTGAGCAATAGGGCAAAACATTCTGATACATGTGAAAATGAGGATTTGGGTGCCACAAAGACTTACCAGTCATGTCAGATCCATCACCTTAAAGTAATACAGCAGATTAGCATACAGTGTCTATACATATTTATGTGCAAGAGATCTTTATTGTACCTCATCTGTCAGAGTGCACATAGTCTAATGTATTTGTCACAAGACTGATGTGGCATTAGGGAAGCTCTGTATGTTTTCTATTCCTATCCAGTGTCTCAGACTGAAAAAAAACACAGTTAGAGCCTCAGTTGTGTGGAATTAGAACAAACACAGCAAACAGATGCAGCAGTCGTCTCTTTAAATGAGAGCTCCTTCTCCCTCAGAGGGGTCCTTTGTGCAGCTGAGGTTTTTGTTGTTCCCCGGGCTTTTGATAAGGCCTCCTGCTCTTCCTTAGCCAAATCTAGAACCTCACCGCAGGGTCCTCAGGTGGGAGTAGGCTCACCTGCTGCTCTGTGTGCCCATTTTATCATTTGGGTACACACACATACACACGCACATACAGGCAGAGCAGGAGAGAGAAACACATACACACAATGAGGTTCCATATTTCCATACATCGACCTCCAGGCACCCCACTGAACTCAACGGTTGCATTTCACAGATTGCTGTGGCATACTCCCGCTCTGTGCTTTTGAGTCCTAATATTAATACAATCAAGCATGGGAACAACTCACATTCACAAATTAACACACACACTTACGCCCACGAGGGAGAACAAAGCCAAAATATATTTCCACACTTATTAGTGAGCATTTCTTTTTTCGTGAGAGGGAACGCGTGCTTGATGGGCCTTCATTTTCAGATTGCTGAATGCTTGACGTTGGCTGCTGGGGAGGAGGAGGAGACGGAGAAGGAGGAGGAGGCCCTGATTATTGTCATTCACATCACACCGTGCCTCTGTGTGTGCCTGCTAATTGATGGGGTTTTTCCTCTTGATTTCTTTGGGGGAAACAATCCAGCAGATGTACATTCATTTACGATGAGGAGATTGCTTCCATTGCCATCATTGTCCATCCATTACCATTGCACTGGCACCAGAGAAACAAGCACGAGCACAATATCTTCCACAGGTAATAGGCTGTTGTTTGTGTGTCTATTGTGTTGTTGTTTTCTTAACTTGTCAGGTTTGTTATTTTTGTCAATGACAAAATATGAGCCTTGGTTTGGGTATTTGGCTCATTTCTGTCTAAAGAAATGTAATAACGCTCCTCAGTTGCTAATTGCAAACTTACTTGTAAACTTCCTGCTGCTGTTTTGACATGTTACCTTTCTGCTGAGAGCTAGACTGCAAACAGTAGAATTAGAAAACAAATTGATGCAATAAACAACTTAATTCATTACCAATATTCTATAAAACGCAGGGGGAAAATGACAAATTTTCTTCCTCTTTTATAAATCATGCATTTGTACATCATAAAATCCATACAAAACAAATTTAATTTACTTAATTAAAATGAGACAGCTCATATGTTGGAACAAAATATGATCTATGATGGTGGTCCTGTTCTTCTCTGTGCCTCCATTGACACATATGAGCATGTGTACAGTTCCCATCCTTGGGGCCGTATCGATCCCACCCAGGTAAGTCCTCACATGAATAATCAAACCCAGCTACCATCAGCCCTTCCTAATCAATAGCTATTTCGACAGCAGGGCTCCTGAGCAACAATTCATTATAAATGGAAAGCCACAATGTATACATCTGACCTCTTTGTTATGACAATGCCCATCTGAACATGATCATAACAATAGCTGGGATCGATCCAGACCAAGTTCATAAGGAGGTGAGTCCAGTTATGCCAATTAACTGAGTTAAGGTAACAGCCCCTTTGTTGTAGTTTTATTGCCAAGGGAGCGCATGATCTATGTCAGCAGCAGAAATGCTGAAATAACTGAAAACATTGCACAACCTTGACTGTTTCTAAAGCTGTGGTTTCATCGCCGGTCCAGTGTTGAATGGTCACATTGAGGTTAATCACAGTGTGATGTGCGGTGTGCAGTGAAGGGTGTGTGACTGTGTGTATGTGCATACATCAACAAGTAGACTTCTTCTTTTTCTGGGGCTCATCTGCCAACTCTCCACTCAGCCTGAAGCGTAGTCCTGTTGCTGGTCTCCTACAGCAGTCTTTTACAAAAGTTTCCCAGAGTTTCATCATTATTGTTACCATCGCTTAAACAATTGTCATGAATATAATAACCATGGTTGTGTGTAGACATTTGGAGGAGAAAGACCTTAAGTTAACAAATGGAGAACTCCCACAGAAGCCACATCCTTTGAATATACTATCAACATTCCTCTGACACGATATGAAAGAAAGGGTTCTCACAATGGCACATCTGTATTTTTATGATTGGTGGTAGTTGTAGACAAACTGGCCAAAGCTAACACTGACATGTCATATTTGCATGTATCCATATATGTAAAGATGCACATATGTGAGGGTATTACGCTGGAGTGGTAGGACAAGAGCAAATCCATAATAGCCTTTGCCAGCCTCTATATTTTTAAGGCACACATTTTAATTTAAAGGGGAAATAAGTAAGACCCTAGCATTCAAAAATGAGAACTGCAGTCCAAATAGTGAACTGTGGCCATAAACTGTTTATTAAATAGTTTGAATCCCTATTTAATATACCATCTATAATTGAAGCAACTTGTTTCCCTCTGCCCCCTCCTCCCCAGACTTGAAGCTCATGCAGGTTGCCTGCAGGCTGCAGGGACACTCAGCAGGAGCGCAAGAAGAACAAACATTATTTTTGACAATGACAAGCAACGACTGTAAGTTGATCAGCTGTTAATAACTGTCAATTGTCTGTCAATGAAAAGGTTAAGCTCATTATCCTGAAAACAAAACCGAGTATTTCAACTTAGCATTTTATGATTTAGTACAGTAACTATATTACATATTACTCCTTTAATTGTTTTGGGAAACTCACACGTTGTACGTCCACTTTATTAATTCAAACTATAAATCTGACAAATAATTCAGGTTCAACAAAATAATAAATCAAGACTTCAGATTATTTTACAGATTATTTCTCATTTGTTGGTTATTCATTCCTTTAGAGAGGAGAAGATCACATACTGACATTTGGCTAAAAAAAAAAAATGTCGACCACGACATATTACTAGACCGACTGAAAAATTGTGTGGGACTTTCTGTCTCATTGCTTAACTGGTTTGAATCCCACTGAAAGGACAGGGACTTATTTGTGTCTACAGGTAATTATACATCTGAGCAGACAAAAATGACTGGTGGAGTTCCTCAAGGTTCTATTCTGGGGCTTCTTCTGTTCAATATCTACATACTCCAACTATCTCTGATTATGGAAAACAACAAAATATGTTACCATAACTATGCAGATAACTTACAGATTTACATAACCATGTCACCAGGGGATAATAACTCCATACAAACCCTCAGTGCTTGTATTGAAGAAATCAACAATTGGATGTTCCAGAATTTTCTTCAGTTAGATAAGATAAGATAAAACCTGAGGGTTTTTTTTTATTTGTTTGTTTGTTTGTTTGTTTGTTTTTTCAGTCAAGGACAAACAATTAAACCTCAGTGCTCAGTTTGAATTGGTGGTGTTAAAACCCACAAATCAAGCCAGAAATCTTGGTGTGATCATGGACATGAATTTCAACAGACACACCAAAATAATTACCAAGTCAGCCTATTACCACCTGAGGAATATATCAAGAACCTATCAAGGACTTATGTCTCAGCAGTAGTTGGAAAAACGTGTCCATGTATTTATCTTCAGTTGACTCAACTATTATAATGCTGTCTTTACAGGTCTCTCTAAAAAAAAATTGATGAGACAGCTGCAGTTGCTCCACAACGCTGCTGTTTGTGTCTTCAACTAACTTCAGAAAAGTGGATCATATCACCCCAGTTCTGAGGTCTTTACACCAGCTTCCATTCTGCCAAAGAATTGATTTTAAAATACTGCTGTTGGTTTATAAAGCACTGAATAGTTTAGGGCCAAAATACATTTCTGATCTGCTGCTACATTACGAACCATCCAGACCATTCAGGTCATCTGGGACAAAACATGGAGAGGCAGCATTCAGTTTTTTTGTTTTTTGTTTTTTTGCATCACATAACAAACCAACAAACTCCCAGAAAACTGCAGGTCTGCTGCAACTCCAGACTTTTCTGTTTGCCTCTGCTTTTCACTACACCAAATCTTTGAACATCTTAAACTGCTTTGTCACTTTTACGCTTTTACACTTTGTCTTTTTTGTTTTATGTAAAGTACTTTTAATTGCCTTGAAATGTACAATCAAAAAGAAACTTGCCTTGCCTGACACTCTCCTCATTGTGCAGCCTTGAAGATATTCATGGTTTAACCTTGATTAGACGAACAATATTCACATGAAAATTATTAATTGAAATAAGACGCAGATATAAGTCAGTTAGAGCAGGTTTCCAACGAAAGGATGTGCCAATAGGTTCTTTTCTCAGCAGACATAACGCCATAGCAAGAGCAGCTAAAGTGTAACTAGTAATGGCTCAGTTCCATTCAGGTGTGCAAGTGCATGTTGACTCGTGTTCATGGCTTACTGGGATCCTTTCGTAATTACAGTAATCATTAATGATATTAGAAACACCTCTGCTTTCCCTGCTAACACAAGTCTGTCATGGCTGCTATGAAAAATGCCTTTACAAAGACTTTACAGATCAATGTGGTCATATCTTAGAAAAATCCAGGGTTTTCATCAGGAGATTCATAAAAGCTGATCACAAAGTGTTAAGATTCATAAAATGCGCAACAAAATACATAACTTCAGGTCTACATGAAAAGAGTAAATTTATTCTTCACCAAGGCCTCCCGGAGACAGAAGTGAGTCTCTATATCCAGAGAACCTCTCTTCAGAGTACTCTCCTCACAACGTTATCTCCCCTAAAGGCTGCCATTACTTTTCTTATCCCAGTGCACCAAAGATCTTTAACAGTTCTCTTCAATTAAATGGCTTGCAGTAAGTGGATTTATTTCACAACATTTTATTGAAGCTGTCAGCTGGCATTTAAAGTTATAAATGCCCATTACAGCTCCATGGATTGATGAAGCATTTAAGAATCACATAGACATGAGAAATACTCTTCCAGCTACCTGAGGATTGTGCTGGTTGATTTCTAATCCTAATTGAAATTAAGTGTTTTTTTTATGTTTTTTGTTTACTCTTATAAAGCAATCCCTGTATGTTTGTGAATTTCTCAGAAACTCCCCAAACAGGCTTGCTTGATGCTGGCATTATTATTATTATTTTTTTCTCCAACGTTAGGCATCAGAACATTTGAGATTTATTACAGAAAATACTGGAAAACTGCTGGTAGGGTAAGTCCCATTCTACAACATGAAACGTTTTGATATCTGACTGACAAGCCCTAATTAAACTGTTGACTGCTCTGCACAGACTGACAAGATCAAGGTGGTTCACAGTCCCAAATCCCAGTCCTGATTAACAGCGTTTAAGGTGAAGAGCTAAAAACAGTTCTATGATGTGCGCCAAAGTTCTTTCACTTCTTAGAGCATAGTGCGACATTTCAAATATGGTTCATAGCTTGATTTTTTTTTCTTTATTTTTATATTTCTACCTACAGTTTTTGCTGTTATGCACCAAAACACCAAGGTAATTTCCTCATATGTGACCCTACGTGGCAATGAGTCTGATTCTGATCACAGCAACTTATTAAAACTGAAATTTAGATTTTATAATGATAAATTAAATGAATTAATTGTTAACCAAAGAGTTCCCTATCACTGCAAAGACTGAAATAAAGCACAAAACATTCAGTATGTTGTATTTGTTGGTGTTACTGCATGAAAATATCAAAAGGTGGTTATGGGTGGACTTAGAGGACAGTCAGCATCTGTACTTCATATTTAAGCTGGGGTCCAAGTGCATACAAGATAATACATTTGTGATCTCTCTACTTTCCGTGGCATATTAGGTTAAATTTGCAGCCTCAGACACCATATACCACTATACCTATCTGATGTTTCAGTTTGCATACCCTATAGTACATTCTGTGTTGTTTTGTTATTCTATATGAGTTAATAAAATCTTGTTCAGTCACAATTTTACTGTGTGGTCTCCTTTCTTTATGGTAAATCAGGGTTACAGCAACCTGCAATGTATAAAACTTTACTATCACGGATAAATCAGTATTCACTGCATTGAAGATATTCCAGATTTTAACCAGAAACTGCTGGATGGGGTATACAGGGTAATATTTGCATGATACACAAGGCAATTCCCAAGTGTTGTGCTCTTTATGCAAACACAGTATAATTTTGCAAAATAACAAGACATTGTAATTCCACTCAAATAACTTCTCAGAAAATGATTTCTTGTTTTTGTTGTTTGCCCTCTCCAATTTCCCCCTTGGTTGCTCACCATCACACTTAAGACACATCCAAAAAAAAGCACTGCCACACGCAAATAGTCTTGTGCTCAAGTTAATTATTTTTTATATTTGACTAAGTATTATTTCTGAGCTCAATGATGCTTTGACTGAACCAAAGTGTAAAGGCTCACTGAAAAACAGATTGGAAGGCCAGTAAAATGACAAGTTCAAGTTTACGCAAGGTCAAAAACACAACATAAAGTCAAAACCAGGCAGGCAGGGGAGATGAGGCAAACTTATCCAGTGGGTGATTAGGCTACAGACCAAGAGTCGGGTGGCAGGTTGGAGGTCAAAACAGGTAAACCTAAGCAGGTAGAGAAGTGGCTGTAAGAAGAAATGTGCCATTATATATTTTACTGGGCTGATGGGGAGGTAGGAACAGGCACATAAGTGGGCAGGGACTTCGGGCAATTTGGAATGGAGCACAGGGGTTACTGCAGGACAGGTGCTTAAGGGCCCATTCACACAAAAGTGAATGCTGGGGAGTGGCCATTGCCTGCTGAGGCAAACGACACACATACATCAGCTATTGGTTGAGGCAGTAACTCCGTCCTGTCAAAGTTCACCAAAGTTGAACTCAGCGGGAAGAAAGGATGCAAATTCCCATATGTGGCCACGGCTTAACTGTACAGATGTTTTCCAGTTCTTCAGTTATCTAGACTTCAAACTGTTGTTGTGGTTCCTCTCCATCAGGGATAGTTTGTGGGAGAACGCCCAAGCATGAAGGTTCTGGTTCTGGGCAGATCACTGCTCACAGCAAAGGCGAACCTCCACCACAAACTTCCGTTTGGAGCTATCAGGATGGGTGAGGACGAGAGCTGTGGTGAAATGATGCTTTAACTCCCTGAAGGCTTCCTCAGCGGACTGGGACAGTATTCTGGGAGGGGAGATCATTGAGGGGGACTAGCACAGAACTGTAGTGCCAGATGAAGCGCTGGTAGAAACCAGCAAAGCCCAGGGGGCACTGCAATTGCTTGTGAGAGGAAGAGACTGGCCAGTCAATGACTGCCTTGACCTTGGTAGGATCTGTGTAAAAACTGCCTGCATTGGCAATGAACTCTTGGAAAGATACCTTGGAGACATGGAACTCACTCTTCTCTGCTGTTTCGAGGATACGCCACATATATTACACATGTTCCTGCTTGATCTTGGAAAAGATCAGAATATCATGCTGGTCAAACCAAAAGGCATCAGATATAGTGGACACTTGGTGCATTAAAGGCTGGTCTTGCAACACCAGACAATAAGAAATCTTGCTGCCAAGGAGTCATCATTGAATTTGTAAATGAAAGATAGTTGTTTGAAGAGTGACAAAGACAAAGCTAAGGAGTTTTTTCTTTTTTTTTTTTTCTTTTAACCCTTACCTGTTTCATCCAGTTTTACCAATGAAAGCTGGGAGGTAGTCCTCCTCCTCTCATTACTCTAACTAATGCATACCAGGTAATAAGAATATGAAGAAGCTTGCATCTGCTGGTGAAAAGGATGGCTGTAAGAAACCTGCTGCCATAGCTTGAATTTTAAGGGTGAACAGTGAATGTAGTTGTGGTGGAAAAATGCCCAGGAGAAGGTCAGTGGCTTAGTTATTGGGGCAATGGTGATGATTACCTAACATGTCCTGGTGGACGGTGTACAGTTCTGTGAGTCACAGAGCAGAGGAAGTGTCCAGAGAGGGCTCTGATTCCCATGGGCTTGGCTAAGGGTTTCTGTCCAATGCCCAGCTGTGTTGAGAAAACGCCGTCCATAAAGCTGAAAGTGAAGCTGGCATCTGGTTAGGCATTTTCAGGTCTTGGGTTCAGCTCACTAGCGCCCTACTGAGTACAGGTGGAGCTCTTTCTCCTTGAGATGGTGCTGTTGTTTCTCCAAGGAGAACCTGTTGTAGTTCAGCTGTATTGCAACAAAGGTTTTAACATATTCATTTCAATAATGAAATAAGTTTACTTTTGTTATAATACATTGTGACAGTACTTGAAACAACCATTTGTTTGCAACACTTTGGTACCAAATTGACCCAAATTATCCTCTAGCAATAGAGCAGCAAATCATAATGAGACTAAAATGTGTTTTTCTGGGAAAAAAATACAATACTGGGCTTAGATATTTGCTGTTACTTACTTACTTACTTTTAATTCAAAATTGTACGGTACGCAAAGGAACTAATTTTATAGAGTGAATTGTAATAGACCTGTCAGAAACGTGAAAGAAAAACATGATAACTAATTTCCCCGAATTTAGCTTCTTTGCTCAGTGCCCTACAAATCCTCCACAATCCAGTTGATGTGCTGAATGGCTTCTGAAGTAAGTGGCATGAAAGAGAAATATCTCCTTCCACCACTGCTCACAAGCACCTCAAGTGAGAACCATAAAGTGTTTGTGAGTGAGGGATTTGAGTCTGCTCTTTTGACAGGTTTAAACCCAGCCATCCAATCTTAATCCTATGGGCAAAATGCTCTCTTGCAAAGGATTCAGTCATCTGCTTTCAACCTCTGACACTGACAGAAAAATACACATTTCCTAACATCACACCCCATTGTGTTGTGTTTCAACATCTGTATCCCTGTAATGTAAAATTGTGGAAATTCACTTTCAGCCTCTACTTGGGATACCGTAGATACCCTTTTCCCACAAAGTATATATTACAGTTTGTCTTGTAAATGTAAATAAATTTGTTCATATTTTGTGCTTTTTTTATGCTCTGAAACAACAGTTCCAAATTCACACAAGACAATATGAAAGACTAATAATTCCATAGTAAAGTACTGTGTGATTTAGTTTGCACTACTCTCAGTGCAATATTGAACTGGTCACAAGTTGTTGATGTACACATGCGCAGGGGCTTTGTTCGTTATCAAGAAATCACTGTAGGTCTTGCAGAGCAGTCTGATTAAATAGGTCATCAATCATATAGCACTATGGATTTCTACACAGGTGTTTTCAGTGGCTCATTAGACTTCTGTGCAGGTCGACTTTGGGCGGAGCCATGCTGGGTCATGTGAAATCACAAAACTTCTTGCACTGATGAGTAAAACTTTTTGTTCTTGTGCCATGCAATACAATTGACCATTGTAGGAAACATTTAAGTACTCAACAAAAATATAACATGGGTTTAGACATTTGGAAATGTTACATATTATATCTGTTACGTGCCACAGTGTCTGTGTGGTGCTGTGCTCTCCTGTGCCCAGGTTCTGCCCCCCCCCCCATTTGCAGGTTGCAGTGATTGGCATCAGGTGCAGCTGCTCTGCAATCAGGACCTGGTGCTTAAAAGCCTGGAGAGTGCAGCCATTCGGGGCCAGTGGGCCATTCGGTGGACAGTAGTCTGCATGTTAGGGCCAGAGGGCCATTTGTTTCAGGGCCAGTGGGCCATTCGGCAGATGGAGGTCTGCATTTTGTTGTCTTTGTCTTTGTCCATGTGTCTTTGTCGGCCATTTTGGCTAGCATGGACACTTGCTGTCCTGTATGTATTTGTTAATTGATTTAGTAGATTAAGTTAACCCTTGTGTTAATTTAATTTTATAACTTAATTTCACACTTTATTTGTTAATATAAGAACCTTTTGTTTACACCTTTGTCTCAGTTTTCCTTCCTTCCTTTTTCCCCCGGTTATATTTATTTAATGTTGCACTCCTCATCCCCTAACCCAACTTGGGGGTCATAAATATCTTGAAGTGTTTTATGTGGGCATTTAGCCAGCTTAATCTTTGTGCATCATTTACTACTAAAAAAAAGTCTCTTTCTTTCTAATGAGAAGTTATGAAGGCGTCTACATTCTTAACGAGACTAAAAGGAAGTGAAGGAGTCTGTGAACATCCACATAGTCCTGAGAAGAGGTCTAATCATGAAAGATAAGTGAAAACACCTGCGTGGGTGTAGGTCCTTTTAACAATTGAAAAGACGGTGAGGTTTGGTTTTCTCTTGAGTGACAGAATTCCAAGGGGAATCAATTAGTATCATCAATCTCTAGTTCATCGTTTCATTTCAGCACAGCTGCAACACCAAGACAGTAGCTTTTATACGAATATATCAGTGGCTAATTTATTCTTGGCTAATTTGCAGTCTTTCACATTCTGATGAAGGCCTTCCTGTGCCGAAACGTTCACCATTTTTAAGCTGCTCAATCAATATATTTATAGTTTGAGCTACAGCAGCATCTCTTGAGTGTTCTTTGTGGATTTTTTTTAGTTGCACTTTAAATCACACTGGTGCACGTGCTGCCTTAGGCCTGTCTAATTTGCACCATTGCTGTAGACACCAGGGAGAGTAAATGCTAAGTGGATCAATACTATAGAAAAAAAAAACTTCCTCTAAAACTTTTGTACTGCTATGGACTCTTTCCAGTAAGTGTTCTTAACATTGTAAGACTCTACCCTCCAGGGAATCAGATGAAATCTGGTGTTTTTCTTCCCTTGGTTCCTTAATAGGTCTCTTGGGCCCTCCAACCAATATGTGGCAAAAGGGAAAATAAAAACATTGATAATTTGTAAGTTATGCATAGAGAGGGGAATAAGACACACCTCCCTAATGCTGTTCCCTTTTCCATTTATCCCCAAGACACTTTAGTGCTCATTTTGTTTTTCCAATGCAAGAAGCCTCCCCTCTGCCATAGCCATATGCACTTGTTCTTTAGCAGTAAAAAGACAGTAAGATAATTGATAAGGAATCTGTCTCCTGCTTTTAAATACACAGCCATCCCCTCTAGGCATTTTTAAGCCACTTGGATGCTGGCTGATACTCAGAGAGGACCCCGAAACAGCATGAAGGCACTCTTGCTGAACATAACGCCAAACAAATCTCTATTTATGCACTAGCATCATTATACACATAAAAATAAAGACAATTCTGCTTTCAAAGAACATTATCATAAAACCATCTAAAAAAATCAATGTACGCACAGTCGAGCAGACAATATAATGGAATCGGTGCATGACATAAACAAGAGGTCAATATGAAGTTAAACCACAAGTCTAACTATTATTTGATATATTTATTTATTTATTCTAATTAATGTATATTGAAGGGTAACTTCAAACAACCCTGTTTTCTCATGTTTTTTTTTTTTTTTTTTTCTCACAACTTTTGAAACTGGGCCACTATTGAAGTGGTTCTCAGCCTTTTTGAGTCAGGGCCCCCCAGACTAATCAGGTTGGTGTTGGCAACCCCCACAAAGAATCCATATTGCAGCAAGTCAGGGTGATTTCTGAAGCTTGGCAGAATCTCTATGCTCAGTTGGAAATGCCAGCGCCTTTCTCAGTTGATGGTGCTGCCCACCTTGACCCATCTTGGGACACAGTTTCCATTTCCTCTTCAGTCACTGGTTGGCCTGAGAAACTATTACTCCAAGCTATCAGTCGTTCCATATGATATTTACCATGTTGAGCACAATACTACAACACAAAAGCACCAAAGAGTTTTGTGCTTGTCTAATCAGATCTCATATGCAAAGACTCTATGACTCTCCCAAACACACCCAATAAAATCTATTCTAGGACAAATCACATTGCTGGTAGAGGTAGTGTAATGTAAAAACCATCCCCAGTCTAAAATATAGCCCTCATTTCCCATCATGCATTTCTGCGTACTTTGTTAAGTTGCTATTTTATATTATAAAATGCAAATGTTAGCTTTTGTGTGTATCTGTTCATTTATTTTCATTTTTGTGCTGGTTTATAGTTTAGTTAGTGGCAGCTTCTTGAGGCCAGCTCAAGGGGCTCAAGGGCCTGAGAGCTGCTTCCTGGCACTCAGTCTGTGCTGCTTGTCACAATATTTTATTTTATTATCTTCAACCATCTGGCAGTCCTGATAATCTTGAAATTATCTCCTGAATCCCAGGTTGGGAACCACTGTTGAAGGCGACTGTTTTTTAATTGGTCCAGTATTGAGGGAGACGGCTGTGGCTGTACTTACCCTCCGGGCAGCTGCGTACCGTCAAAGTAGGTCCACTAAAAGTGCCGTGCTTGTGTCTGAAAAGCTCAGATTGTTATCATTAGTGTCTCACAACATTATGGAAAAGATCACTACAGAGAGAGACAATTTTTTACAGAGTAAGATACTGAATCTGTGTTTTTGTTGCTCATGCCAAACTATCCAGACTCCCTTTGCAAAATGGCAAATATTAACATTGTCATCTTCATTCAAACGCAAAAGAAAGAAAATGAATCCCACCAAAAACATCTTGGCTCATCTTTTCCAACAATCGCAAAATAGTCAATATAAACCATTAATGACATTGTTAAAATTACAGTTTTGCAAAGGGAGTCTGATTAGTTAGAAAGGATTAAAACAGTTGTTTCTGATTGAACAAAACATATCTAAATCTTTAAAAAAAAAAAGGTTTATCTCTGTCGTGATCCTTTCCATAACATTGCAAAACACTTAGAATGCCAATCTAAACCTGTCAGTGGCAAAAACAAATACTTTTAGTCGATGTACTGTGAGGGATTACATTGCAGCTCAGTCTGCTGGCTGCAGCAGTCTCGCTCAATATGGGACCAATTTTCAAAAACTGTTGTCCCCATTTTTCACTTAGACACAAAGACATGGGAAATAGGGTCCAGGTTGAAAAATGCGAAAGTTGTCCTTTAATCACTTGTAGACTTTTTTGTTTAAAGTGAGTGCTGTTAATTGGGCTCATCTTGCCACTAGTTGGCCTTATTCACCTGAGCCTTACTTTTATGCATGGACTGGATGAATTTTTCATATCCAACCAAACTGCAGTTCACTTTCTTCTACTATAAGTCTTATGTCTACACACCTACATTTAAAGTAAAAAAATAAAAATAACCATAGCTTTAGACTTATTTCTTTTTAAAGGTAGAGAGTAAATTGTCACAGCGACACAATCTGCAACTCGCCCCATGAAATGAATTTTTAATGAGTTTTATATTGCATGTTACTAACACCAGTCTCACCGTTTTTAAAGTATGCACTGAAAGGAATGAACTCATCCAAATAACTTCAGGTCCCTGCTGTGTATTTCTAACCAAAACCTGGAACTGCTCTCATAACCGACTTGAGCGAAGAATTGCGAATTAGGTCCTGATCCCAGCGATTTAAAAGCTCAACTTATCATGTCGAATTCACACAATCACTGCAGGGAACTAGGCGGCATATGAGTAACAGTTACAGCTTTTTTTTTTCCATGCATGCCCTCCTGTGGGGAGAAAACAATGACTCTGCATTAGGCATTTTTCATAAGGGTGTTAGAGTGAACAAAGCAACCTTTTCATCATAATTCCTCTCATTTTTTCTGATTGCAACATAGTGGGATCGTACAATTACAGTCGATTTTTAGACATAACCTTAGGTAACTCTTGCATATCAGATCTATTCATTCATGTCCCCATTGGAAACTGGGCGAGAAAAAGCAGAATGTAGCAAGATGGATGGTTTGTAAAAGTCTAATTTATCTTTGCCTTAACCACTTATACAAGGACTGACTTTGCAAAGAAATTACCAACAAAGGGATTTTTGAAAAGCTAATACATAGACATACACTGGAAATGTGTCTAATTTATACCTGAATGGAGAACATGGGGTGCTGCATTATTACAGCTTCAAAATATGATTCGACTGTATCAAAAAGAGCAAATCAAACCCTCCCGAATCACTTTCCTCCAGGATGATTGTTTGGCACGCCTGGCTCCTGAGGTCTGAGGCCTGGCCTGTGTCCCTCATTTCTCAGTACCCATAAGGCCAGAGAAGCATTGTCCTGGTCTTACTACAATGTGATCTACCTTCGGTAGACAAAGGATTCCAGCTGGGCTTATTCCTCCTTTCTTTCAACCTCCTCCCAGTGACAGATGGGACCAAAACTAGAAAAAAAAACCTTGAAGACAAAGAAATTAGTGCCTTTTATATGGATCCAGAGCAGCTAGACACCAGGGATGTTTGGCAGGGGTAGGAGAGGAGTTGCAGCCTTTCAGTATCATTTTACCCCTCATTGTTGCAAAAAAAATTACACCATAGTAGAAGAGCCATACAAAGCTCCAATATAATAGAAACCTGTCTGACACATTGTTTGTATTGTCTTACTGAACACAAGAGCTGTACACCTCAATATAAATAGAAAAATGCACACAGTGACACACGTATGCTCACATATACGCATTCTCTTTCTATTATTACCAAACATACATAACGCGCATTCACACACACACTCACACACACCTCTGTGAGCTGGTGATAACTGCTTAGCAGCGTATGCTCCAACAATTGTCAGACTGCCAGGGCAGAGAGAGCCAGGAAAGGAAGAAGGGGAGGGTGAAGGAGCAAGCTATGAGTGGCACCACAGAGTGGGTACAAGGAGAATTAGACAGGTGCCATGGGGAGAGGTTGGCAGAATGAGGAAAAAGGTAGATGTTGGTAAAAAGGTGGTGGGACAGATAACAGCAGAATTGTGGAAGAGAGGGGGAGCGATGGAAAAGACTTCAAGATTTCAGCAAATGACAAGACCTACACAGAAGACTGGAGAGACGGGGAACTGGAAGGACAAAGGAAGAGAAGTAGGGAGGAGGGAAGGAGGGGGGGCACACAGCCAAAGAAAGGATATGAAAAAAAGAGGAGAAGGGAAAAAATAGCAGACAAAGTGTGAAAAGGAAAAGGAAAAAAAACAAACCATAGAGGGTGAATGATAATGTGTTGTGCAGGCACCTCCACCTCCACTGGATGCAACACTCCCACTCCTTTCATGGTCTGCAGTCTGTCATCAACACCCATCTCCAAGGACAGCACATAGGCAGGGCTCCGTCAGGGGCTGTGCAATAAAAACAACGCACGACATAGGTGAGTGGAGTTGTTCTCTTGTCTTAATTTTACTTAATTTGCCATAACACTTCACCTCATCTTGCATTATGTTAAGGAAGGGGAGCAGGAGTGAGGAGAGAGCGCAGGATGTGATAAGTCAAAGCGGGAGGTGGTGAGAATGAGATGGCATGGGATTGAAAGGAGGCAGTGTCTGCGTGTCTGCGTGTGTGTGTGTGTGTGTGTGTGTGTGTGTGTGTGTGTGTGTGTGTGTGTGTGTGTGTGTGTGTGTGTGTGTGTGTGTGTGTGTGCGTGCGACAGATAAACTGCTCATGGCCCGCGGTCAGTAGTCCACCAGCACCACCATGTGGCTGAGAGATCAGGGCAATACTTCACAGTGTAGAGGTCGTTTTTTCATCTGCTACACACTCAAGAAATCATTCAGAACAACACAATTCTTTTTGCATTTTGTCATTCTCACTCTTATTGTTGAGTTACTTTAAAAAATGCACTCAGGCAACAGTGTGCAAGCAAGTGCACAACAAAACACATTCTCAGACAGATTGTACAAATACGTGAAGAGGCACTAATGCCCAAACACACACACACACAAATAAGATGCATTTTTGGTTGTATTTTGCTGCCTAAAGTATAATACAAGTATAATATAATATAATATAATATTCATGCTGATGTTCTAGCTTTGGACTATGGGTCCTATCTGGGTCACTACGGTGTATATGCTGTTCTGCTGTATCCTCATTCGTCCATGTCAACAACTGACCTGCTTTCGCTTCCCTCCTTCCCTCTTCTTTCTCTGCTGTGCAAAACCATTTAGTTTTGGATGAGACAACCATTCAGTTTGTGGAAAAAAAATATTGCTGCCCAAGTTTAAAATCAATCACATCGACCTTTGGAAACATCCATTTCTAATGTGCTTCGGTGCTGCTGTACTCGCTTTGTCTGTAAAGCAAAACTCTCTGATGCTCATCACTACCTGACAAAAATACTGGAAGAAAACATGTTCATTAGCCCGAAGGTTTTAGATTTTTAGGTGGCTTCTCAGCAAAATAATTAGCAAAAATTATTTCCTGCACCACCACATAGAGGCCATTCATTGCCTAAGGTCAAGAAGTGATTCCAAATAATAATCAATTTGAACATTCTGATTTGAAAGGAAATCAATTCCTTCACAAAGTCCACTTACAGTGGTTTCAAATTTAACCATGTACAGCAAACACCTGCTGTGTATCGACCTGGATATCTGTTTCGATATAGACAGGCATGTTGAATCCATGCATCTTCCTGTCTCCTAATGCATTTGTCTTATTAAATGCACCGGCATTATTCTCAGTTAATTCACTCAGCTGTTGCTAAGTTGCTTGATTAGCAGTACAAATTGTGTGATTTTTGTAACAATCACCTAAATGTAGCAAATGCTACACTACAAAACGCTTAACACGGATGGGATACTCTCTACCATAAGTAAGCCGCCTAAGGTTATCTAGCTAACGGTAGCTTAGCTCAGTGTTTCTGCTGGTAACGTTCATCCATGGTTATTACCGTTTAAAACAACTCTGCTGTGAAGAATGCAAGAGGAGACTCAAAGAATTGGAATCAAGAATAGTTAAAACCAAAATAATCTGAATCTGAATCCAAATAAGAATATCCAAATGGTACCCAGCCCTAGTTGTTAGCAAACATGTAGAAGAAGAATTGGATCAGCAACACAAAAGATAACCAGCAAAAAGTACGATCAAAGTCACATCCACAGCACTTGATAAAGTACAAAGTAAAGCACATTACTTTATCTTGTTGTAGATGTCAGCATTATGGCCTGCATGTTTCGTAGTCTGTCCCAGATGCTTTGTTCCTGCTTCTTGCTGAAACCTTGAATGTAGATGATTTAGTCTGTTTGTTCAAAAAACCAGTGGTAACATCAGATAACACTACTGACAAAGACTTAACATTACTTAATGCAAGATGCCTCTTAACACCAGTGCCACAGGTCAAGTGCTAAATCGACTTCTGAATAAGAGAGAGGCTACTTTGGGCAACCAAGGACACTGTTTTAGTAATCAGCAGTGCAGCTATAGTGTGTGATTCCACAGATGCATGTAGGTCATTTAATAAGACCTAAAAGGTCCATTGGCATAACATGGCAGAAATTTAATATAATATTCATTGTCATCTCGTAATCTTAGAATGAACTTTTTATATCTACAGATGGCACGAGTCCTCTCCCAAGTATTTTACCATGTTGCACTGCTGTGTTTCTACAGGAGCCCAGGATGGACAATCAAGCATTCGCTCCAGATAGGACATTGCATGTTTTTTCACAAGTAGGATTAGGGTTCTCCTAAATCCTACAGGCTCATCATACAAAACAACACAACACATTTAGTTTGAGTCTCCTATTTGTCATCTTGCACAAAAAGGTTGTCAACAAATATTTTTTGTCATAGTTTTTCATTGCATTGATAGTTTTTCAAAAATTAGCACCGACGGCCTCAAAATGCACCTGTGATCTTATGTGAAGCTCTGTGAAAACAAAATCACAACAAAACCTGAAACAACATACAAAGTAGATAGTGGATCGTGTTCAGTTTCCTAGATTGTAAAAATCGCATTGAAGTTTATTTCTACTTACATAATTAGTTGATATTTTTGTGTTTGTAAGTGTGCGCCTTCCTCAGATGTTGAAGACACTAACGTTTAAGTTGTGGTCATGGCGCATGAGGAGGAGGGGTTGGGTGACAGCAGATACATAAACTGATCTCAGCCTGAGCAGATGAATGTAATCTGCTATGCTTCAGTTAAAATCCAAGGACACTAAAATGTATTATGTTTATTTTGCAATAAAATCGAACCAACAGTGAACTGTGAACAGTGGATTTTGGACTTAATTTTTTGTTGGAAAGAAGGCTGCAAGCTTGGCTTACTGCACACACACACTCCCCACGTGGTAAAACAATAAGAAACTGTAAAAAATACATATTTACTGTAAGTGTAATGACCATCCTCCTTTGAGGAAGACAGTCAAGTACAGAATGGTAATTTAACATAATGGTAGAGGTTCATTTCTGTAGACCTTAATCAGAAACAAATCTCGGAGGATTTAGCAGAGACACAAATGAAACAGATGACAAGATAATACACCAACACCTGCTTCAGAAATGTTAAAATCTCTCTGTAGTTGCACAATCACCATCTGCAGACTGGAAGATGGCGAACCTGCCAGACTATCACATAATCTGGAGCAAGTGACGTTTACAGAATGTGTCACCTTTCTCATCTGGAGCTACAGAAGAACATGAGGCAACAGTTGTGACAATTGGCGGGTCTTTCCCTAAGTGTCTCTCATCTCTTATTCCTCACCTTACCCATGGGTTTTTGAGGGAAAGGATAAATCTATGGGAACAACTCAATCACATTACCTTATGTAAATACCCAAGTCAGCCCCCCCTCTCTTGACCACTGCGTTAGCTCCCAGCCCTATGGCTCCTCTGGCACACAAATGCACACGGGGCAAATTAACATTTGCTCTTATAGTCTGCAAATGGCAGCTCGTGCTTGCCATAGAAATGTAACACTGGCCCATGCAGGGAGAGAGAAGGAGAAAATATTTGAGTGGAGAGTGATTAATAATTCGTCAGGCAGAGCAGTAACATTTGCTTTTAGGGGCAGTGGATCGACAGAATGGGCTTCTGCAGGAAGTTTTGAATCAAAGCTTGTTTTTTTATTGGCAACTTCATCTTCCTCTGTGCATTCACAGGCATCACTCGGCACTTTTTATTGACCGGCATTAGAATTAGATGCAGTAAGTACAATATTTCTTACCATTCATTGATAGCTGCTCATTTCTGAAGTCTGAAGAAAACATCTGGAGGTGGAAAGCAGACCAAGACGTTAAACAGATGAGGCAAGCAGCCTGGAATGTATCTCTAGCAATAACCAACCCCCTTACAATAGAACGAATATTTGTCCTAATTGCAATAAGAGCAAAAAGACTTCTTAATGCTATGCTTCATTATGCAAACATAGCTGTTAGCCCACAGTACTAAAAGGCTTTGAGTGCATATAATTATGTGACATTTTCGGCTGTGTAAATGTAAAAGTATGGAGACACTGATTGATTACCTCATAGCAGAAATGCAATAAATGATTTGCAGGGCGAGAGGATAAATTTATGTTCAGAGTTTTCTCTACAATGTGGCTCCAACACTTATCAGTCCATTACGGCTGTGATCACTCAAAGGGCTAAATGGGACAGAGTTATTGTAAGAAGGGGGGAGATGGGACACAACCTCCCGCTGAAACTCCACAGGCACCACAGGAGCAGCACCTTCCCCATTTGCTACTCAAGATGTTTGACTCAAGGCGAAGCTCGGTGCAGATGGCTTTTCTCTGCTCTGGTGTAGTTTGATCCTGCTGTGGAAATATGCTGTCTTTTTGTAACGCTTGAACAAGACAGACAGACATTTAAGAGGAAAAAACGACACATCTGTAAGTCACACTTTCAAGCAAACAACGTTCGTCTTTAAGTGGAAGCCCATTTTAATCTGAGGAACTACTTTGTCATAGAAGAGCCTCATACTGATTGATATGTTTTGCAAAAATGTTAAGGTCTTGGCAAGATCTTAAACTATAAACACTTTCAGTTCAGTGACTTCATATGTTCCGTGCCTTTTCACTTCAATAATTCAGTGTGGGATATATGTTTCATTAACATCTGCTATATGGCTCCTCCGAGCCTCAGGACTGGTAGTTACCCTGAGGCATCTTAACTCAAACACATGGCCAAACACCTTGGAAAAAAAGATGCTAATTTGGCCATGTTGCAACAATGTGACATGAGAAAATAATCAACTGTTTCTTTTGGAAGTTTCAGAAGTTACTTTGGTACTTTTGATATTTTATTCCACTATGGCATGTCAAGATTAATAATACAAAAAAACTCTGAGAGCTTTGAATGATTGTATAGTGCAATTCTTGGGCTCTCATACTTGATTGACTAACTGAAGCCTTTCACTTTACCTTCACTTGGCGACTTCAAGTGACCTCCATTAAATCCTATGAAACTTGTGTTATGCATCAACTGCTGAAATGATAATTTACCATTTGCAATTTAAAAAGAAATGTTTAAAAAAAAAGAAAACAGAGTTTAACAAGAAACCACTAAACAGGTGATGGTGAGACATAAAGATGTTGCAGTCGGTAGGCCCTTCAAATTTCACTACATTTTTGTTTTAATCTGTTATTTTTTCAATGTTATTGCTGAAACACACATCACCTATGACAAAAATACACACACAGGAAAAGGGAGTGTAGGGTTTGGATTAAAGAGCAGTGGACCTTGAGACGATCATCAATGCACTTGGCATCTTTTGACCACCCAGCCAGACCAGCTGGTTGCACCGCCGCAGGTTGTTTAACTACCCCAGGAGGAGAGGAAGATAGCCAGGTTAAGAGCCATGCTAACCCAACTTGGATTTAAGGTTGCTTCTGGCTAATGTCCGGCCAGAAAAATGAAATCAGCAATGGGAAATCAGATTGCTTCGTGCTTTACAGCAGTGACAGAGATATAGCCATACATTATTACTGTACTATACAACTACACCAAAAGTTATGAATTAATTTTTTAGTTCCTATTTCAGACCTCTGTAAGAATGCATTTCCCAATGCAGAGCCAAATTCTATACCCTAAAAAATTCCTTTAAAAACCTTTTGTCAGTGATGCTGGATGCCATCAGCTGTGCCGCAGGCAGACAGAAAGCACCTTCAGTCATTTAAAGATTGGTTTTTGTGCTTTTTTTCCCATATTTCTGACATCTGTGACATTTGAGACCCATTCAAACAGAATCCTGAACAACAACTCTCTTTTTAGTTCCACCACCTCATTTTTAATTTTGTGACATGTTTGGTTTGAATAGTTGTGTTGCTACGTTGGTGTAATGTTACAGTTTTAAATAAATTCTTGAATTATTTTGTTGATAATCTGTTTGTGACATTTTATTTGGCATTAGTAAATACAAATAAACATTTTTCAGACTGATAAGATTGATACAACTTAACACACACAAGTGTGCCTTGACATTTTTGCTTGCCCTTTGGTCTGCCTTGGGCGCAAAAAGTTTGAAAACTACTGCTTTACAGAGACCTGCTTCATCACACTGCCAGACTGAGCAGGAGACGGTCAGATCATGTTGACGGACAGTGTTTTCCAGATGTCGACCATTATCTATTATCATCATTGTATTGTTGCTGCTGTTTTAATTCAACCAGAAAAATAAAAAAAAATGCACTGCATAAGTATGTCCTAGGTATACACTAAGAAAAAAGCTGCATCTAAAATTCCAAACATAACAACCGACAACAGCAACAACATAACAGACAAAGGCAGACAGCGGTCATGGCAGCTCTGTATGATGTCAGTAATGCTTCAGTTTAAATGTAAAGAAGCTTTCATTTTACTAGGTGTAATATATTTTTTAATTTAGTTTGTTGTGGACACAGGTTACCACCATGATTACACATCTCCAGCGGGTGAGGAGGATCTTTGGAAGTGACTTTGTACGTGCTGACCAGTCTGTCTGAAAAGAATCATACTACGGTTTATTTATACAGAAGTATGTTTACATTACTGTGTATGTAGTGCATAATATGTCATTTTGGATGTAGCAACAGACCTTGGTAGCTTCCTTCGTTCTATACACACACACACAAATAACTATATATTGTTTTATTGTTTTATATTGTTATATATTCTATTCTAAATTCACTTATCTGTATATATGTTCTGTGTTTGTGTAGCTTGAAGGGACTATAACTTTCATTTCGCTGTGCAACCCTGTGTTATATAATAATAAATAATTTACTTTAATAACTTGAACTGACTGCAGACAGTCTATCAATCCTTAAATTGTGGAAAACTGAGTGAGTAACTGGCAGCTAAACACAAAGATGCACCGTCACATTTCTGTCATGGACACTTTCATAAGTAAGTGTGGTCAAGGTTTGCTTTTTGGGTTGCTTATTCCATCATTTAAATCTTTTTAAAAATGAACCACGGGGCAGTGATGAAGAGCTCTGCCAAATTCTTAGAAGGGTAACTCTTTTGTTTGCCGACTTACATCAAGGAGGGCTGTGAAACATTGACTTAATGGAAAGTCAGGCTAATGCGCCATTAAGTCTTCCACAACACGAGGGAGTGACTTCTTTTTCTTTTTGCCTTTTTAACTTTCTTTTGACTTTAAATTTGTGATACACACTTCATCTTACCAATCACCTATCAAGCCAGGTGACTTGAGATTTGAATATCTTTAATACTGAAAATCCAAAGGATGCAATTAGAACAGCTTTTAATACGTGGTGAGGGATGTCAGCCCAAACAGTGGTGATCTTACATTTCAGCCTCCACAGTAGTAATATCAGTAGTGACAGTAGCAGTAATAGTAGTAGTCATAGTACCAATTTAAACCTTTGGATTCTGTCAGTGGGAAGAGTGTGTGTGTGTGTGTGTGTGTGTGTGTGTGTGTGTGTGTGTGTGTGTGTGTGTGTGTGTGTGTGTGTGTGAGAGAGAGAGAGTGGGTTGGTAGGTTGGTGAGTTAATGAGAGCGGCTGAGTGGAGAGATGGCTGAATGAGTGAGTATGTAAGTATAAAAGTAAGATACAAGTTCACAGTTTTCTACATGAATATTAATTGATCGGCATGTTTAAGGGCTTCTTTGGAAAGATGCTAGTCTTTTGCACTGCCGTGTGAGCTATCCTCTCACTCACAAATTTCAGCATTATGAAATCAGATCTAGCAAATACACTGTCATGCTCCTCCGGTAGACTGTGACAGAGCCTAATGAGCCATTTCAAAAGCAGCTTAACTGTGGTCAATTTCCTGTTGTTGATGTTGTTGTTGGCCTACCTGGTTGTCATTCACCTCAGCAGCCTGTCGAGCGTACTCAACTTCAAGGAGAGGCGGCTCCTTTGATGTGCGGGTCCGACGTTGACGCTGATTAAAAAGAGAAAAGGATATTAGAGCAGATGTGCGCACACCCACTCCCAAACGCGAGATGCGATGTGGCACGGCGGAGCTCATTCATAGCAAAAACGTATAACCTTGGCTTACCTGTGTGAAGAGCGTCTTGATCAGAGTATCTGTCAGAGAGGTCCTCCAACATCACACGCTCTATTTCTTTCAAAACATCAGGAGTTCAGGCTTGAGTGGGGTAATAACAGACACAGCTGCTCCTCCTCGCACATTACTGCAATGGCGTCATGAGTCAAAAGTCACAGTTAATCCTCGGTGTTGCTCCTGTCAAAGTCTTTTAAAGCGTTCTCTTGTTAGAAAAATCTTTAGCCTTCACTTGTTGCTCGCTGGGACTGCTCCATCAGGAGCAAACTGTTTCTAGTAAGCTCAGTAATCAGACTCCTCGACAATGGCACGACCCGACAGACACAGGGCGGCAGCAACGAAAATGAGCGATGGCAGCCACAATTGCTTGCTTTAACCTGTGTGGTGTGCCATAGAGAAAGACAAGTACACGCTGCCCACACTGCAGACCATGTCAAAAGAGCACAGAGCGCTCGTCCGCCCACAACTGTAACATGGTGAAGTGAAAGAGGAATGATGGTGTCGGTGTTGCCAGGTGAACAATGAGGTTGTACCAGCACCTATAATGTGCCTCCTACAGGCTGTGAAAGACTACAAGCTATGTTTGGTCAGGGACATGTGGACTGCTATGTTTCTGAGCCAAGTCACTGCAAGAATAAATGAAGCTCTGATTGCCACTCTCAGTGAAATATTTGTGCCTTCAGAGCGTTAGGTTGATATAATATTGGCAGGAAATTATCTCTGTAGAAGCAGGTAGGGGTTTCTGGCGCAACGTCACCCACTTCCAAGGTGCAGAGAGAAGGGAAGTGGGCTCAAAAAAGTAAAATTCCAGCAACACTTTTAGAGAGTGTCGAGCAACTTTATTTTCACACCAACGCATTTCGGCTCTGGCATTTCTTTAGAGTCATTGTAGGACATCGTGTGACTGTTTGATCCTTTGTCCGCGGCTGGTCATACTACCGGACCAATCAGAATAAGGTTTTTTGTGCACATTTATGACTGTGTGATCATGGTGTGGTGTTTCACAAAAAAAAGCATGGAAACCCTATATAAAACCTATATATAACTTATACACACTGCTGAGTCCAGCCAGTAGGAGCCACAAGTCAGCAGCAACTGCTGAGCTAAAACAAGGCTTAGCTACTAGCACTTGTGCGGAGTAAGTATTTACATGTAATTAAATAAAAAACAAACAAACATGCAGTTAAATTAAAAAAAATGTAATTGTAATCAATGACAGTTCCTGACAAATATATGTAATTAAATTACAGTCAGTTTCATTAATCAAAATGCTAGAAGAAGTTACATCCAGATATTCTTTTTGAGATGTCTGGCAGAGATCTGCTTTCTACTGGGTGAACTCTTTTCGTTAATTATGAAATCTATTTCAACATCTTCATACTGTGCTATTCATCTCTTTCTTTTTTATTTATATTTTTTAACGAAAATACATTTTGTTAATTTAACCTCTCTAGCCCTGTAAATGGAGGACCTTGAGCAATGAGAATGTTTTATAAATCCAAAGATTCTGTTTTACTGTAAGGAAATGAAATATGTTCTCACTTGAAGGGAATAGTAAGGATGTTGCATTTCCCGATGTTATCTAACTGCAATTCACAGTACTAGAATATAATAATAATAATAATAATAAGGAACCTTTAAAAACAGAGCTTACAAAGTGATTTGACAGACAAAGCAAAAGAGCAGGATACCCAGGAAGCAATGAACCAACACAAAGCCAAAACAGTGAGGCCAAACAGAAGCAAAAGGCTCAAATTTAAGTTAAAACAAGCAAAAGACACCAAAATATAGTAAAAAAAAAAAAAAAAAAATAGGACAGAATGGTAAAAGGGGTAAGAACATGAAAACAAGAAGAATATGTCAATAAGAATAAATAAAAACAAGCATGCAGCGACTACCTAACATAATGTCATCTAGTTGAGACAACATAATGTGATGTCAATATAAATAAACTCAAATAAAATGAATAAAAGATTCAAATAGTTAAGAAAAGATCATATAAAATCAAGTCTATAAAAGGGGTTTTAAGGAGTGATTTAAAAGACGTCACTGATTCTGTGAGCCTTATCTCCTCCTGCAGGTCGTTCCAAAGTCGAGGGGCCCCTGATGGAAAAAGTCACCTTTAGAGTTAAGCCTCAACTTTGAAACCACCGGGATGGCCCCACCCGAGGATCTAAGGCTGCATACTGGCTCATAAGGGGTCGGATATGTAGCTTGGGGCCGGCCAGACCCAGGCGATCAGTAAAATCTTGAAATCACTTCTAAAATGAGCCAGTGGAGGGAAGCCAGGATTGGGTTAGTGTTATGTCATCTGTTAAAACCAGTAGGAGGCCTCGTTGCTGCGTTCTGAACCAGTTGGAGGTGGAAGAGTGATATTTTTTGATTAAGAGGACTGAGTTACAGTAATCAAGACATGAGAAGATGAATGCATGAATAACTCTTTTTATGTCAGAATGTGAAAGCATGGGTTTAATTTTGGAAATGGTTCCCAACTGAAGGAAACAGATTTCTCCAAGATTTTTGGCAGTGGATTTGATGTTGCTGGACAGGGGAGCAAGGCTATTTTCAGTGGGACCGATGGAGTTTGATGGACTGAACAATATGATTTCTGATTTGGAGTTGCTGAGTCGGAGAATCAAACAGTTGATATCAATGAGAAAGTCTAACAGAGCAGCAAGGCTTCCCCTCTGTTGGCTGCTAAAAGAACATCACTGGTTACCTTGAGGAGGGCAGCTTCTGGGTTGTGTAGAGCTTTAAAACCTTGAAACTGAAATGTCTTACAGAGAGCTAAAAGGTGGAAGCTGGGTCGGTCTAATGTAGTTAAGAACAGAAGTATCAAGGTTTGATTTCTTTAAAAGTAAAAAGCTCCAAAATCTGGCTGGCAGACATAAACGTGGTGGCGGACAGGTGCACTGTGATTAAAACTGATTGGAAAAAAAATACACACTGAATAAAACTGCTTTATGTTCTGACACACAGATATCCTTGGTTGAAAGGTTGTCAGGGCTGAGACCGTGGTGAAGAACTATGTTTTGAGAGTGTCGGTTCATGCGCAGCCTGAGTGAGATTAAAAGATTCAAATGTGTCCATAAAATCAGTAACAAAAGACTGAGAAGGGCAACATACATGTATGTTAAAATCACCTAAAATATGAACTTTATCATACTTTGTTAAAAAAAAAAAAAAAGACACTAAATCCTGTCTGCTTTCTGTAGATTATTAAAATTAGCACTGAGTGTTAAGAATTTGCTATACAACCAAGATGTTCAAATGAAGTAAAACTGCTCTGTGAGATGGGAGAGCATTTAAAAACCTGTCTGTAGATAACAGCAGAAAGGTATATTACCTGTATTCATACTAAATTGCAGTGTATTACAGCAATATTATGATATTAATTAAACTAAGTGATTGTTTTTAAAAAAAAAATGTACTTAGTTAAAACTAAAAAGTAGTGCACTTAATATTACAGAAATCATTTTTCATGAATAATATGAAGCAACCTAAACATCTGTTTCCATGTCATTATTTGTGCTTTCCCAAATAGCATATCAAGTGCTATCATTCACTGATGACTTAGTGGTTCCTAAATTGCTTCTGATGGCTGCAGCATGCAGCACTTTAGACAGAAAGTGCTGTATTGCTTTGGCAACTTGTGTGGCAGCTTGTACTATGAGCAGGTGTCAGTACTGACATGTGCACTTTGAATGTTGGGAAGACTAGAAAAGCGCTATAAAAATGCAATCCATTTACTATCTACTAGTCTGACACTATTACTTTCTGATATGATATATAATAAGATATTTAGCTGCATTCTAGGATATTATAAGCTTTAAGATATTTTGAGTCTTTTTTTATTAAAGAAAAAACTTAAGCTCAATTTATTTACAAATTATTTATGATGTATGATGAAATGTAAACAGCAAAAGTAGTTTAAATTTTCCAATATTCTGAAAATTGTCCCACATATGGGGACAGTACAACCACATTTTGAATAACTAAATAAATAACTGTTTTTCAAACCATGCTGCACAGTATTTTCTTATCAATATCTCGCAAATTAATTGATTCTTACATCGATAGACTTCTTGCTTTCGATTCATCTCCAGTGAACTGCTGGGAAACATACTGGTAGCACCATTCACATTTTATCCCTTTGAAGCGAGGCTACTTTCTCAAGATTTTGTTTAGTTTTATTCATTGTTTGGTTGTTCGGCACTCAAATGAAGCCTCCAATCTCCTTTGTTTCTTTTCTCGCTGTCTATCATCTTCTGCTTTGTTATTCGATTCAGATATAAAAAAAAAATAGAAAACAGCAGATGAGTGCTCGAAATATCCTACTGAGACTAAAGCCTCATTTCCGATGGTGTCCTAGAAACATAAATCTCATTATAATTTCCAACATCAAGACAATCTACTTTGGAATAACACAAAATTATGAGTAAAGCTAAAAAAAGATTTTAAAATAAACATATTGAGAAAGCCAAACAACTTCAAACCATACATATGCATGGGGCGCCGTCAACAAGATGAAGCACAAACTCTTGGATATCAGGGGAAGAAACAAATAAATACATGTTGAAAGCTTTTGAAACTTTGCAACAATAATTAACAATGTTGTTTTACTGTCACAAGTTGGACCCAAAGAGGAGGACAATGTTTTTGAACAAATGCCTGATTAAACATTGTGGAGTGCCTTAATAAGACAGTGCCTCAGATTGTTAGCTTCCTCACAAACAAGTCATACGGTGCTGATGTTTTGCTCTGAAATTGGTCTAGTAAGGTAGTGCAATAAACAACAATACACCACTTTAAGCATTATTTGTCTTTACCACCGTCATAATGACGAGGGCTGAATTTTTCTGTTCTTGACGCACCTTTCAGAATTATGCTTTATAAATAATGGGAGCTCATTACAACCCAAAAACCTTCTTTATTCTCCAACCAAATCCTTATTATCAAGTCGTCGGGGCCTTAATTTCATTTCCTCGATTGATGAATGTGGAGTCGTTGTCGCTGGGAGGGACGGAAGCTGTTTTGATACCTCATCCAACGATATTTCCTCTGGGAGGCGAAGACTACAAAGTGATAGTCTTTTCAGCTGATCACACAAACAAAAATTGAAAGCTTTTGTAATTTATTAAAATGTGATTATTGCTGCTGTTGGCTGAGAGGAGCACAGTTTTAACAGAGGTGGTAGAGATATTCAAATCTTTACTTAAATTATACAATTTAAATTAAACAACAGAAACATAACAAAATATTACTTAAGTAAAAGTACAAGAGTTTTATCAGCAAAATGTACTTTAAGTATGAAAAGTAAAAGTACTCATTAGGCATTGTTTTTGTCACCAATGCATGATGAATAATTGAAAGAGTATTTTAATGATGTAGTTTGTCGATGTGAAGCAAAACATAGATTCTTTGCATACAACTGGGCAGATTAGTACTGTAATACTGCATCATATCATATATTTTTGTACATAAAAAGTCACTTTCAACTAAAACTGTCAGATAAACATAGTGAAATGTAGTAAAAAGTACAATATTTCCCTATGAGATGTAGTCGGGTAGAAATACAGGTAGCACAAAATGTAAGGACATTTTGGTGAATCTGTTTGAATTAGGCTCAATGAAAATTTAATTTGTGACCCGCTTCTATAGATTTTAACTGAAGAGGTGAGGAATAAAGGGGCAATACTTAACTTTGTGTTCAATAATGCTCCATTAATGTAGAGTGCACCTCCTCTTGAAATGCGTGTTATTATATGCTGTTTAGAAATGGTTATATAGTCCATCTTTACACAAATAATTGGGGGATGAATGTTTTCCGTGGGGGATGAATGGTTTACACAGCATACATTAGATCTGTGCCTCTGTATTTTCCTCAATATTTTGTACAAGTTGTAAAATACAACAATAACCACAGAATAAAGAAAACTGATTTAGTAACTAACAAGTAGCTTTTTGTTTAATTTTAGACAGTTTTAAGTATGCAAATTATAATTCAAAGTCATTAATGAAATATTTGGCAAAAGTGAGGAAGAACTTCCTCCCATTTGCATAAGTGTTACTTAATGAATAAAATACTTTAAATCTGGTTAAATCTGATATGTTAATCTGCAGTAGGGGATTTGAGGGGGGATGCTGAGTGAACAAAATACACCCCCCTTGATAACCTGCAAATTAGAATCTATGGCCCCGATCATGGCTCTGAACTATCAGAAGTCAAACTGTGCTGTGTATTGATAAATCCATGGCACCTTCCGTGGTTCTGAAGAAGAAAATGGATTTCTTTCAGTCAGTTCTGACTTTCTATCTGTCATGTTGGATCTACAGTCTCTCAGCTATATAGCAGGACTGGATAATAGGGATAAAATCAGATATAATATTTTTGACCCAATACCTTGATTCTGATTTTTATCAATATTGCAACAATATTGTGGGAATGAACACTGGTGCTTTCACAAAATATTAACACAGTGAATAAATAAATAATCATTAGTTGTGTGGATATAATAACTAAATGAGTAAAAGCAAAATATAGAACACCTAAAACAGTTAGTTAAGTTCAGAAAATTACACCATTTTACTGTAATGCAGCCTTTAAAACCAGGAAAAGACACTTGTGCCATATTGCAATATAACAATATCCAAAATCAGAGACAATATCTAGTCTCATATCATGATATCAATATAATACTGAAATATTGCCCGGCCCTATATAGCAGGTTACTTAAAAGAACGACTAGGCTGCTCCCACTGGGCCACCACCCTTGTTAGAAATGAACAAATCACCTACTGTTGTGTACCTTTTGATTAAAAAATATGAATTAATTTAAAGTTCATTTAAAAAAAAAACACTATCTGCAGAAACAGAGATTGATAAAAAATAAATGTTCAGTAGTTGCATTTAGCAGAATCATAGTGAAACATTTTCAGTAATTTCAGTAAATCATATAATCAAGAAATGTATGATGTATCATGTGTGATATAAAAATTTCTAATGGTGTTATGAGCAATTACAGGAAATAATGAGGATGTTAAACACTGATACTGAGTGGAGAATGTTAGCATTAGAGTCAGAGGATATGATTAGGAATAAAGAGTATTGCAATGAGGACCTGCTGCCCATGATTATATGTTAATGCAGAGGTGTGGATCAACGATGGAGAGACCATTATTCAGTCCCTGCAGAAGGGGACGCATAAGTCTGATCTGATATTAACTGACTGAATTTAACCAAAAGAAATCTAAGTGTTTCTCCAAAGATTTAATGTTTTTCAATATGTTGGTTTCTCTTTGTTTCCATACAAGCCCCTGTTTCAAAACCATCCACACAGTTTGTTGTATTTTTTTTACAGCCAGTAATAGTGTAGTATGTTGTATGTATTTGGGACACAGCTCTGGGGTTGCCAGGGAAACCGTGGCTAACACATTACTTTGGTGTTACTGCATTTATCTTTTTCTTGAATAAATAATTTTGCTACGATTTGCTATTTTCACCCAGTCCTTGGAATTTTAACAATCTCCTGGTGTTTTTTTCCCCCTAGGCTTTTGTTTCAGAGCTGATGGCACCCCTACAGAGAATACCCTGCACAAAAAGATCCTTTTGTGTATTCAAAACCACATGTTGTACACTGCTGCTAGTAAACTGTGCTCATGATTCCCACTAATTGCATTGTTTTTTTGAATAATTTTCTAAGGTCCATACAATTCTTGAGAAGCAGAAGTCAGCTTCACATAATAATAGTCGATATACTTTTTGAAGCATCCAATCAATTATATCTTATTTATTTCAGTCTTGTGTAGAGATCTGGTAACAGTCTGTTTAATTTATTGTGAAATACAGAGAAAAAGAAAATGCAGCACATTAAGAAATGGTCATGAACTACATACATGGGATGTGTTTTATTGAGTACTGATTTCATTTAGATTCTGCTGCTGATGGGAAAATTACAGACTTCATTGTACACAGTAGCATGTTGCAGTGTTTACAGCACAAATGAAGGCCACACCAGCTCTATGATGGTTACGTCAAGTCCCCACGATCTGCTCTTGTAATTTGATTCATCACATTAAAAGTGCTTTTCTGTTTTTTTCAGCTGACAGTTGCACCTATGTTTTTTGTTTTGCAAGAATGAATCATTAACCTCACCCTCCCTAAAAAATTATGTTCCTTTATGTTCGATGGAAAATACAGACCTGGTCAAATGGTCATTACAAGCAGATGATCATTGCAACCATTTTTTTTTCTTTTTCTTTATTTCTCATGCAGATTACTATCTAAATGACATTTGTATATTAGTATCTAAGGGATTATGCATAGCGAACAGGTCATTATTCTGAAATAAACCTCAACAGGATGGTGCAGGACCCTGACACGAATCAGGAGGGTTCTTGAATCAAGCTAAAGGTGTTTATTTCACAATAATTGCCATCTCAGTACATGGCTACATATTTCAATCAGTCAATCAAATTTGAAAGTCACAATTTGCCTTCAGGGAGCTTTACAGTCTGCCCAGCGTGCGACACCCCCCGTCCTGTAGACTCTCTAAAGAATAAGGAAAAACTCCCCAGAAAAACCTTTTAGCAGGGAAGAAAATGGAAGAAACCTCAGGGACGGCCACAAAAGAAGAATCCCCCTCCCTGGGTGAACAGGTGTGCAAAAGATGTCACATGCACAGACCAGTACAATCACAAAAAAATACAGTATTTGAAGAGAGAGCTTGGAATACAGAGAATTATAATATATATGTGAAGAATCTGAATCAGGAGGATGTCAAACAACATCTAGAGTTGCCTTCCTCTCCACAATGGAGACTTCACTTTACTTTAAAATAATCAATAGTTTGACAAACACTTATTTTTTTCAAAATTGATTGATTTACTTATTAATTATTTTTAACAGAATTTTTATATAAATTATTTCATCCCAAGCAATATGCTCCATATAAGCAGTGGCTCTCAAGCCAGAGGTTTTCACACTGGGTGGGGGACTCCAAGCAGTTTAAGGTGAAGCTCAGTGAATAAAAATTAAAAACTGCTATCTTAGTTATTAAAAAGAGGTCACATAGAATAGTCTAAATATGTGTGATCTGGTGATACTTCAGAGATGCAGCAGTGGGGATTTTTTTTTTTACTTTCCCAGAGTCAGAAATTAATAAACGCCTTTGGACAGACCTTGTTTGTGTATTTGGTGTAGTCTGAAGCTATATCAAACAGCATTTTCTTTCCAAGCTTTGTCTGAAGGGAGGCCCATAGTCTCAGTCTTTGAAAACCCCTGATATAAGCAGGATCCACTGTGAACCAAAGAAAATGTGGCTGCTATACATTAAACAAATAGCTTCAGCAAACAGGGTTCTGTTATAATGACTGTAACAACTGAGATAATGTCTGCTGCAGCTGTTTTGCCTCAAGACAAAGTCATGTTTACTGCGCTGCCATTTTTCTGTCCTTAAAAGCATTATATGTGTTCAATGTGCACAGTCAGACTATTCTTTTGTCTGTTTCAAGTTAGAAAGTGTAGGATTAAGCAATAATACATAAGATAGAGTGTGATGCAGCACAATGTAATATTGGCAGTAGTGTTGTAAGCAAAAAGTCAAAGTTGAGTGTCAGTATGAGACCAAGCGCTAATATCACACCGCATGAAACAGCCACTCTCCAGTGCTACGATATCATAATGAGACAGAAGAACAATGGGATCTCCGAAACCTTTCAGAGCTTGAGACCATTTTAAGTGACTTAATGGTTTATTTATTTATTCTATCATAATAATGTATTATCCATGGGAGTAATGGAGCTCCATCGGTCCCTGCCACCCCCCGGGGCAACAGATGTTTCACGGCCCATATGGTGTCTTAATTTCGTTCATGGTCTCTATCTCGCTGTCTCTCTCTGTAATCTCAGCATTTGTTGCTTTCCTGCTTTTATACAGAATAATATAATGAGTCCACTAAACCAATTTAAGGTCAATGGATTCCACAGGGGCCAAATGAGATTCATCCACAGGGTGGCTGGTCACAGTCTGCGAGGTTCAGTGAGTTGGAAAGACCTCAGTATCGAGCTACCGCCTCTTCTTTACCTTGGCAGGAGCCAATTTAGTTGGTTTAGGCACCATTTACAGAAGACCTCAGGCACTTTCGTGGGGGTGTTCGAGGCATCTGGAAGACGACCAGTGTGGAGACCCAGGACATACTGGAGGCTTTATTTCTCCCAGTGTGCTAAAGAAGATCTACATGAAGAGGAAGGCATGTAGGCTGTCCTGTTACTTTGCTGACCCTGACCTGGATTAGAAGCTGAAAAATCAATGGATGGATGGATGGAACCAGGAATAACTTGGCACAAAGACCTCACAAAGTCATGAGTAATTGGGGTCGTTGCATGATCTATAATGTTGGTTGTTTTTATAATATATGCGCCCGGTCCTAATTGGTTGTTTGGCCCAAGAAGTCTGGGAAGTTTCTTTGATGCTGCTTGCAAAACAACAAAAGTGATTGTTTTTAGCACTGTCTGTCCGATTCCTTCTGTCATTCAGTGGTTTTGGCCCCTGGTGTCTGCAGTGTTGTAAAGTGCCAGTTATTTTCAAGCTCAATAAAAGCTTATAGCTCGGGGAGAGAAAAAGTACAGATAAATGTTGCGGCTGATATATATTGTTAATGTTAAAAAACGGCTGTTCCAGCAGAACTTGAAAACAAATGGCACGACATGTAAAACACTTTAAAGAAATAGGAAATGTAATAGATGCAAAAGAAGAAGAAAAACTATACTTGTGGGAGTTTTAGATTCTGGCTGAGCGACACTTCACAAGCCTATCATTAGACAAGAGCATTGATACTGGATGATATTGCAAAACCCAGGAATACATTTCATGACAACTTTTTAACTACGCTAGCAGCATGACTCTAGGGATGGCAATGTCAGTCTGTCGGCTGGTTTTTCCACCATTTGCATCCAGACTGAAATATTACAAGAACTATTGAATGGTTTGTCATGAAATTTTATACAGGCGTTCATGGTGCCCAGAAGATGGATCCTCCTTTCCAAATTTTCCCAGGAGACTCCCTTTTTATTGCCCCTTCCCACTTTCCTCCTGGGGTCACAATTCTCCAATATTTCTCCTGATTTATGTCAAATTTTCACTCCTTTTTGTTATCTCAACCTGTTTCTGGCACTGTTTAGTGTACAGGCCTTACGACTCTAGAAGTCTAAGTTTCCACCCAGAAAAGAATACAGCTGACATGGGAGACTTGAACACGCTGTATTTGGTTTTCCTTAATATATTCATGCTTGCACCTCGTCCTCCTCAGTGAATGAGAGTCAGAAAGGGAGAAATGGAGAGTACTAATAGAAATAAATACAAATTTCAGACATTATGGAAAGAAGAATTCCAGTTTCTTATGATAAGCTGTAAAGAAAATGGGCATGTTGAGCTAATAAGTGTCAGGTACGTTATCTGCAGGTACGTGTTTGTGTTCTATATTTTGTTATTTTGTCCTTTAAAGGTAGAAGCTGTTCATAAATTCACCAGAAAGATAGTAGACTGTTGAGTCTCATGCCCAGGATTTAAAATACAGACGTTTTGGGTTGGTTAAGTGTCCTAAGAATGGCAAAATAATGAGGAAAATACGGGCAGAGGGGAGGGTCTTTGCAGCTACAGTCACCACCACACACTTTCAGTGGGTCATACAGTGAGTGATGATTCAGAGGGAGTATGTTTAAATAAGTCTATATATTCTTTTTTTTTAGAGAAAATGTTGCAGACTTATCCTTTAAAAGTCACCAGAACACAGGGAACAATGTCTATGAAACTCAAATTTGAGTTCTCAAGGTTGGCAAGTAGGCTATGTTTTGTTGGTCCCTTTACTTCTTCTCTACCGTCATCATCAGGTTAAGATTTCAACTTTTCCAATACTTTGTTTTTTGACAAAATACCCAAAACTAATAACATGACTGAGATGACATTTATGACCAGTCAACATTAGCTGTACTTTACTGTGCTCTGTGTTATTTAGCATTCTAGTGTGCTAACATGCTAAGCTAAAATGGTGACAGTGGTAAACTGTAAATTACCTCGGCTTATGGCAACATTTTTCTAAACTCTCAGTTTATACAGTATCTATTCATGGCGACTACAATAAGATTAAAGTTGGATGAAATCGTGGTCATGGTAAATAACCTGTAATGTTAAATGCCTTTAGACCACCCTGACCTCCACGCTCTTCCTTTCACCTAGCTGCATAAAGGGAACACTATTCCTGCATTGCAGCTTAACCTTGCCATTTCAACACATGGGTGGCTTCAAAATGAGATCCATCCTTTTTCTTTTCTTTTTTCATGTGGAAATTTTATGTTGTCTCACATGAACCTGACCCTCAGTTCAAGGAAATTAGCACAAAATAGCTGTATTATATTACATTGCCTCTTCAGAGAAATTAGCTTGGTTATAGGCTTGTATAAAAACATGATTTGATGATATAGTAATCTAACTAATCTTCACAATCAAATATCACCCATACACACACATAAACAGAACAATACACTGTGAAAATATAAACAGCATAAATACACACTGCCTTATTATAAAGGACCTACCCAAACAAACACAATTTAGCACTGGATGGAACAAGGCCCAAATTTTCCGCCACAGTGGCTCCATACGGCCCCCTAAAGAGTCAGTATTTCAGGACCAGCATTCAGTGCAAACCTTTGAACATACAGCACAAATTACAGAAGGTGAAGCAATCAAAAGAAACAGACACAAGAGAGCAAATAATGGCGCTATTTCAACAGAGGAAGCCAGCCTCGAGCCTGGCCCTTGAGAAAATGCACAATATAGGATGAATGATAAGATTAAAGTTGTTCATCAGCATTGTTTTGCATCCATCATTTTCTCTGTGCGATATATCTTTTATTTATAATCACTTTTAATCTCAGCATGTGCTTAATGCATAAATTAAAATTACATATGTGTCCAATTACAGCATATTAAGGCCCTCGTGTGACCTGCTCGCCCGGGAACTGTGAAAATCATGACATTTTTTAGTTGTTCAGGTGCTTTTGTTGCACACCTCAAAAATGGGGACAAATAATCATGCAAGAACTTTATTCTAATGGATTTCTACAAAAATACAACAATTCGCAAATAAAACATCGACACGAAAGAAGCGAGTTAGAAAGTTCCCACAATATTAACACTACATACCTGACATAAGTCTCGTATTCTGTCATATTGCCACCAAACAAAAAGCAGTTTAAGCTCATTAAACTCACAAAACTTACCAAAACTCACTAAAGTGGATTAAACATATTATACAAATAACAGTGCAATATATATTACAAAATGTGTACATGTGAATTCACAGCACTCTGCGGGCGCTCGCTCACGCTAAGTGTTTAAAATCCATAACACACCTGGAAATGGGGATAAATAATCACAACTGATACAGAGGTGTTTTCTCAGCGAGAACCGTTCTGAGGAAGATACTGTGATTTCCCAGGTATGTGGGTGGACACAGAAAAAAAAAAAACAATCTCAGACATCAGATTAAGACCACCCTGCATATTTATGGTTTAAAGCAAACAATAAAGAACAAATTAAACTGTAAAATTACACTCTTTTAGAATTTTTACCACCTTTTTCAAAGTGATGTTTTAACTGTTTTAAATTATATTATGGTTTCAGTGCTGCCTGTGAATGTATTTACCTTTCTAGCTTCATCATTGCCTTAAATGTTATGACAGACCATGACTTTACTGTATTCTTAAAGAAGAGATCTGTAATATATTTATGTAAAGGACAACTAAGCTCCAGCCACAGTCTCCCCCTTCGGAAATTTCTATTCCAACCTATTTAATATAGCACCCATGGCTCTATCTTGCTATTTCAACTAAAGTACTCATTTATGGATGCACAGTTGTGACATATTGCTCCTTTACCTTGTAACAGACTATGCACTTACTATTTATTTTTAACAGACACACTTGATTTGGATATCTGTATACATAAAGCCTGATGTCAGTGATGATGAATGTGTGATGCTGGCACAGATCAAGCAAATCCAAGTTCAAAGTTGAAACCTTATCAGTCGTCAGTGAGTCCCCTCTCCTCACTCCTCATCATTTTATGACACTCCGTTGCATTCAATTCGTAATCATTCGAACAGCTCTTGCCACACGTGCTCATCTTCAGAGTTTTGACCTGAACTCCTGTCATTCATCTCCTCGCTTAACAATGTAGTCTTTGGCTGCTGTCACCACTAAATATCCTATCCCGAGGAATGCTTCTGGACATGCTCTTCCTTTTTACACAAGAAATGTCCTTGTTCTGTCATTCAATAATATTACCTACCATTGTTATGCTGATGACACTCAACCTAACCTTTCCTTTCCCTCTGGCGGTACACAGTGTGAGGCATTCATTTGTGGATGCCGTGTCGACGTGTCTGAATGGATGCCTGCCCACCACCTCAAGCTCAGCTTTGACAAGAGGGAGCTGCTCTTCTTTCAAGGCTGCTTCTGCCCTCCACAAGATCTTTCCATCATTGCTAACAACACCACGGTGACCCCCTGCTGCCTGTCAACAATTTCACTGTAATTCCTGACAACCAGCTGTCATTCATCAAACGTTCACCATCACAACCATGACTCACACCTCTACATTTTTTACTTCACATCAGCCAATTCGCAGCCTCACCAGGGACTCAACTCCTTGCTCTTTGTCTAGACTATTACTATGAAATAGCCTTTGGACTGGGCCTTCATATCAGAAGTATAGCCTCTGAATGTGGCCATTTATTTCAGTGGATGCAGCTCACAGGGAATAAGTGACAGAAAAACCTGAAGTGTCACTGATGAATAATAAATTTGCTCTTACTCACTCTCTATGGAAAGTAAAAGTCTTATTTCTCTGACATTACACTATTAATTACAGACATCTTATCGCATGATTGCTTCCCCTTTGAGAAAATGTTGCCTAAGCTGCTCTTTATGAAGAACCGGCGTACAGTGCTGCCAGGTGCTGAATTAGTTGAGATACTGCAGGTGATGAACCTTCACAGAGTTCAGTGAGCACTGTGTGTCAGCTGGTGTCTTTCAAACAATCAAGATGATTGATGAAAGGCAGAATTATCCCCTGAAACCAAAACTTAAAGGAGCAGTATATAATCATTTTTACATTCTTACAAAAAAAATGCACAGAGAACATTTCAATGAGGAATTAAGGGGAATCATAAATGCCTTTTTTTTAGCTGCCAAATAAATCCATGTGCTGGTGGCTAAGTGATGAGAAAAGCTGAGAAAAGGGTTGGTAACCTTTTGTTTTTAGCTGCATCATTGTACATAGAGCAACGCAGCAGCATAGCAGACTGTAAACTTTACAAACCGAGTCTCTAAATCACGACAAACCACAAAACTAACTGTGGTGACAGCGGAGAGGAGTGAAATGGAGTTCAGGTGACGCGCTGTCAGCCACCTCACCCACCGGCGGAGCGTGCAGAGTAGGTGATGCCAGACAGTTCCTGCAGCAGCAGTGCAGAGATGCTTCATAGGTCCACTGATTTTATAACTGAACTACAGGAGGAGGCACGCTTTTGCTTTCTATGACTATGTAAAAATCTGATGAAGAAGAAAGGCGAGCCTTACTGGTAATAACATACTTATGTAGGCTGATACAGGAATGTGTGGCGCACTGAAGTGAGGAAAAAAAGGACCAAATCAACATCTTTGTCAGGGACAGTGCCACTGCAGCTCAAATAGCGAGTTGGAGCCATAAACAGTATATTAAATAGGTTGAAATCCTTTTTAATACACAATCTATGGTTGAAGGCGTGCAAGACGATTGTAATTTGACAATAACAAGCAACAATGAGTCCTACACTGTCACAACTGTTTATAACTCTCAATCATCTGTCAATGTACGCCTGTTATCCTGAAAACAAAAGCCCACAGCCCTGAAAATACACACTCTGGAGGCTGATTTCAGGAACTGCTTGCCTCCTGCCTGCCAGTTAACATATAGCTTGATTCCACTGCTTTTATTGTTTCTTATAAATGTCAACTCCTTCTTAGAGGTCATTAATGTTTTTTTATGACTAATTAACAGACACTCATTTCACAAACATTCAACATTAATTTGAACTCTAATTAATGTGGAACAGGCAAAGAATAACAGGTAATATGGCACAAAAGAAATTTCAAGGACACTGGCTGTAGCGTTGTTGTCAGAGAAGCGAGAATTTTCACTTAGCATGTTTCTTTAACCTCTGACGACATATCATGGTCTTTTTATGACTTATTATAGTAAATAAATTACAGATTTCACCTTCACCTTCAATTTCTATTTCTAATTTCTTTACCTGTATGTTCCATCCTACTCCTCCTACTTTTGTCTTGCATTTTTCTATGTTTTTTAGGATCATGTTCCATTTAGTCTCTGCTACCAGCATGGCTTTAACCTTATTCCTTTTCTCTCATCGCCCGAGGGCAAAAGGTAAATGGAGGATTCTATCAGTCCAAACCCCAATGCTGCAAAAGGCTTTCAACTCCACCAATTGAACTCACACGCAGTGGAGCTGTCAAGCTAAGCTGCTGAGCCATGTGAAGGACCAGTGAGGGGGAAGGAAAACGCAGACGCCATTACTGTCTGTTTATGCCAACAGAAGAGGGAAGACGGGGAAAAAACAGGGTCATTGAGCAGAATTGAAATTGTGCTGCGATGCAAACAAAGAAAGCCTAAGCTAGTAGGGCTATCATCTGAACCTAATCAGGTGCAGTAATTTCACTGTGCAATGGCTTGGTCATTTTAAATGTGTTATCAGAGACCCGCCATTTTCAGAATGTCTGCCGTACTGGGTGCACATACCTGCAGGAGGCTGAGACTTGCCCTCAGCTTGAGGTACAGAGCTACATTACCTAATTCCTTGTTACGACGCGTTATGGTCTTTTAGTGTCAAGAAGGGTTATTTCTCCTCATTTGTCTGGACCAAGAGAAGCCTGGTCAACTCATGACCATTTCAAGAGCAGTAGACTTGCAAGTGTGACTGATTGCTTGTAATGGCAGTCGCTGCCAGTATTTTGCTCAGCCTGCTTTGTTGCATCTGTAGTGTTTACAGGCCACTTCATGGCACAGAAACCAAGTGGAAGAAAGAGTCCTTTTGAGTTGGATAAAATGGGATTCCTCTTGTTTGTTGTAACAGAGCTGCGACAACCATGAATGTGTTTTTCTGTGGGTATGCTTCAAATTTTACAAAAGCCTTAGCTTTGAGCAGTGTCACATATAACAAATCCAACTTGAGACTTTGAAAACTGTGTGTTCTAGTGTGTATGGGAAATTACTTTATTGCTATTTTCTAATGTATCTAGGCTAAAATTACACAAAATATGACCTTGAATTTCTGATTTCGGGTAGAAAATTCACATTTTCTCTTGTTTAACAGTTCGTGCAACTTGTAAAACATTTTGTAAACAATAAATTAACTAATTTCTTTAATGTTTTGCATACAGAGTTTTTAAAGAGAAAAACTGAACAGGAGTTATTCACATATATTTAGAGTGCTGGCAACAAACGTAGTCTTTAAATAAGTAACAAGCTATTAATATTTCTAACAAAAACATCTTATTCCTGTTTTTATACTGCTGACTTCCCTGTGGTTCCCAAAATCCTATCAGGTGCAAAACGAATCTTCACTTCTCATTTTAAATACAAATTCCCTGAAAACATGTTTACTGTGCTAGTGAATTAATCAATAATACACATTTAAGACTAAAATAAAAAGTAATCAATATTTCAAACCTTCATGATTGTCTAAGAATAGGCCTCAAAACAAAAGTATATCTAAGTATATATAACTGAGTGACTGTCCCTGTTTTATAACCTCATCTGGGCAATTTATCCTCCAGGATGCAGACATTAAGCATCTGGTTAGCAAAGCTATGAAAATTTAATTCATTGTTTTTCAACAAGAATGTATAAAATCATCCTTAAAAAATATTTTCTAAAACAAAATCCCCCCCAAAATATAACAAACCCTCAAACTTAATGACCCTCCCCTCACGGCATGTAAATAACTGTATCCTCCAGAATACAGAAAGTGTGTTTTTGTGTGTTTGTGGGGGTGCATGGGTCAATAAGTAAGATGAAAATAAAAATAAATACATAGAATTACCTGCAGTTCTACATTTTCACAGTAGACAATATATCTTCTGTATGTGACATGTTTCTTTGTATTTGTAGGTTTGTGAACTACATTTAATTTAAACACATCTTCAGTCACCACACTGCCTGTTGTTCATTCAGTGTGATAAAGCAGCAATGTCTTTGTGTGTGTTTGCACAATATGTTGCTCTCAAACATCTAAGACCGCTTAACTCTTCTTAAGCCATGCAACCACTGTCTTAAACCATGCAGTAGATGTTTATATAGAGAAAACATGCAAAACCACTTGACATGTCATTTTCTTGTGCAGAATAAAGTGGTCTTATTTTTGTTCATTACTAACAAAGCGTGAGTAAGAGGTCTGTGAAAGGCAGAATACATCTTTTCTGCTTGATTTTAAAACGCTTGATTGGTTTTATCTACAAGATGAACCTGTAATATTTGGTAGGTTTTTGGTAACTGTACAGTGATATTCAAGACATGCTTGGTGTTCTGTTTGAAGACGCACACAAAGATTTGTATTAGCAAAAAATGTTGCTTCAGTCGCCCCCTACTTTTTAGTTTGGCCATTCAAATTTGTCATATTGCCCCAGGGCGTCTAGGAAACAAGGCCTGTTAAGAGACTGTGTCCAGACGGCCTTCTGACTCTGCAGGAAAGCAGATGGTTTTTAATAATGCCCTACTCTCAGCTTCATGCCCCCCAGCCAGCCACACAAATGCACACACATACGTTCAATTGCTCTCTCTCTCTCTCTCTCTCTCCCTCTGTCTCTCCCTCTCTCTCCCACACACACACACACACACAAACACAGGCACACAAACCGCTAGTTAGTGTTGCCAGGTTTACAGCTTTCTCGCCAAATTGGGCTTTTGTAAAGATTCGGTCATAGAAAAAAAGACATGAAGGTGATGCCATGATGTTTGAGTCACAATAAAAGGTATAACTGATACAGAAAAAAACAGTCATTAACATTTTAAGAATGTGTACTGCTTCTGAGTTAGATATCTGGCAACCCAAGGAAAGAGCCAACAGAACATCCTGCACATGAGGGCAAACACAGTGCTGGTACTGCCTGCAGTCATAACATGGCGTCATATACTGAACATAAGACAGAGGAGACATAAGAGAAAAACTGGGATTGACACAGGCGATCCAGTAGGCATACACACGTAACAATGCAGAATTACGGACATTTTTCACACACAAAAATATTGTTTATAATGTTTTCAAATTGTTGTTATATCGATTGTATTACCTTGCTGTCAGACGGTGTTCCCAACAGAAAAAGGCTGTTATATAAGCCAGATATCTCTCTCTCCAAACCCTCCAGACTCCATAGGTGACATCAGTAATTTTACCTCACAGAACACAGGAGCTGCTGGTCTACTGCCGCCTCAATCGGTCTGTTCGTTTGTGTTTTTGTGCCTCTTCAAATGATGATGAATGGCTTGGATTCACCAAAGTCAAACAACAACATAAACAAACTAAACTCCTGTGTTCTGTGAGGTAAAATATTGATTTTATCCACGGAGTTTGGTTGGTTTGGAGAGAGCGAAGCTTGGCTTATATAATGGTGATTTCCGTCAGACAGCGAAGTAAAGAAGTGAAAAGATAGAAATAAATATAGCGTACACTTAAAGTGATATTGATGTTTCTAGATGGGCCTATTTTTTAAAGTGGCTCAAATCTGTTTTTCTGCTGAGCCTCTCCACAGCAGTATATTGCTTGGCTTCCATGTTGGTACTCCTCTCTGCTTCTCCAGCACCGACTGCGATCTACTGTAGGTAACAGACTGACTATCGATAAGTACCTTGTATAGCCCCACATCAAACAATCTAAACTATCCCTTTACCTGGTGTACTGCATGCTAGCTAGTTTGGGATCTATTCCAGACATGTCCCCTTCCTGTACGTGCCTTTAGCATTAAGCAGTGTCAAATGACCCACAGCTACCACAAATTAATCTTCACATACACCTACAGTCAGCCTCTCTCTCTCTGTAGGGAAGTGAAATATCCCCAATATTGAGCATGTTAGCCAGAAAGCCTTTGAAAACGCCCTGTGCAGATGTGCTGTAGGTCACTGTCATTAGTCGCAGCTGCTGAATCTCAATTGCTGGCAGAGGCCATGTTTTTAATAAAGTGTCACGCTACCATGCCGACCACCTGACACGGTGAAAACTTCCCTGATTTACAGATGAAGTGCTGTTTGGTTTACAGAGTTACTTACTTACTTCTTCTGCTCTGTTTAGTTTTCCCCCTGTGAACATACTGTAGTCTTAATAGCTTGACAACCAAAAGAAGACTTGCACATGGACAGTGGATACACGTATTCTTCCATACATCTTGCATTCAGGGGTAAGCGAACGTTGATACTTTCTATATATGAGCACTAGAAATAATGATGGTGACCTCTTGACAGCAAAATAAAAAGCTCCTTCGTTTGTTTATTATTTGGCTAAACAACAAGAAAAAGTCAAAAAAAAGACAAAAGCTTTTGCAACTGCTTAACTCGAGTACAGCCAAGCATGGGGAATACAGCACATACATACAGTGCATGAAAAAAGCTTCCTGTTTACAGTCAGTACTATTGTAGAGTGGACAGTATACATGGTTGCACACAGACATCCACACAGGGGTCTACTGAGACCCATGCAGACTTGTGCAGATGACAAAATGTACAACACAGACAATTAAAGCCACCTGGAAACAGAAACCATAACAGCTTTTACATGCGTCGTGTTAAGAGACGCATCTTCTTCCCTTGAAGCAAAGTTTTCAAGTGTGTGTCAAGTAGGGACACAAAGGATGTCCCCAGGGGGAATCTCCAATGGCAACCTGGCGATGTAGTTTTGGCAGAATGCCATTGTCTGTTAATACTGCTTCATCTCCTTTCATCTGCTAAAGCCATCAGTATAGACTGTGCTTTGTTGTGCACACCTGGTTTGATCAGTCCAAGGAAATAAATTCTGGAAGTTGTGTGGAGAAAGACAGCTTAAGCCATGGTTTAACTTTAAATTATGTAGCACCAAACTATGAATCTACTACAATGAGTTTTTAATTGCTTATAAGACAGTCTGAATTTAATACCGATGCCTCTATGTGACCTAGATAAGCAAACAAGCACATAAAAACATAGTGGGGTTTTTTTTGTTTTTTTTAATGCCTGCCACCAGGTCAGATTTTCCTTGAAATCCCATGAAATAAGTCTGTGTTTAAATTTTCCGGCATATTTACCAGTTGAAAGGAAGCAGGAGAAATTTTAATTTTTGTTTTTGTGATTTTATTTTGAGGTTGTGGCAACAGAAACAATGCCACTTTTGTCCACAGGGCCTCCAAAATCAACACAATATGGAAGTTCCTCATAGTGGGTATAAAACTAATTAAAAATTAACTCTTCTGTAGCTAACTGATAATATAGAAATTCTACAAAACAAAACAACAAAAACAATAGAGTATTTAAAGTACTTAGAACAAAATTCTCTAAATATTTAACAAAACAATTCATATGAAAAGATATTACCATTCAAATTAGTTATATCGTTTAGAAAAATAATGTCCTAACCCTAACGATATAATTTGTTTCAAAACAGCATCAACAGAGTCTGCTGGGAAATCTGTTAGCAGTGAAAATGGGTTTTTGAACTCTGAACAAATGGAAAAAAGTTTGCACTCAAATATTGGACGGCTGTGACGAATGAGTCATGAGGAGCTCCAGTCAGGATTCCAATATATTTTGTACTTTTTCATGCAGATCAATAATTTCCAAGAGATGTCTGAAGCTATCTCCAATAAATCTAACCTAAATAAAAATAAATTCATTCTGGTCTTTGTCCACAATATCATAAATTATGCTTTGTTATTCTAGGGGCAATACATTGAGAGGGGGAATAAGAGGTCTCCAGTTTTGTTGTTGTTGTTTGTTTGTTTGTTTGTTTGTTTGTTTGTTTGTTTTGCATTAATTGGATCTTTGTATTGACCATTATCCTGTTGTTTTAAAAGTCAGATCAAACCCTCCTGCTGAGTTCCAGTCACCTCACCACTGTGAAATGAGTAACTGAAACATGCTAGAATGGGATTGTCTATATAAAAATCTCTTAGGGATTTCAATAACAATCCCATCTAATTTAGTTAATTAATTGCTTCAAAAAGCTGATTTTAAGAAATAATACCTCCACAGTCTATTTTTTTCTGTGCTTCTAACATTTTTTAGGATAAATGATTGGTAAAAGTCTGGTGGTGGACAGTTCTGTTCCTCTAAAGTATAAATATATATATAAAAAAAAGATTTTCCTTTATCTAAGATTTCTGCTGATGATAATAATACATTCTCAGTCACTGACCAAGTCACATTTTTCCTTGTTTGATTTCTTTGAATAAGTTAAAAAAAAAAAAAAAAGGTATGTATTTCTCACCCTTGTCCCTTGTTTATATTTAAAAGGTCCCAACAGCACTCAATTTTATTTTTTATCTGTTTATTTATTCATTTAGTTTAATTTAATCAAGCAAGTATTTCTTTGATTATTAAATTCTTCTTAACTTTAGTTCCAATCAGTAAACTTAGTTTTTAATTGTGCAACAGAACTCTGCTTAATTTTTATTTTAAATTTACTTTTATCATAGTTTTGCTAAACTCTGATCAGAACTAATCTTAGATTAAGTTAATCTTCGTTGGTTCAACTCTGTCAGAAACAGAAAACAGTGCATGCTTGCTGCAGATCAACTCATTCCATAATATAATCTATAATGCGCTGCGCACCTTTCTTCTTCTTTTTCTGTTAGGGTGAGTTGATAAGCATATGTTTTTTTCTTGTCCACAAACTGCTAGAACTCTGAACTGTCTTACTGTTTTATAGTTTAGTTGGAAATTTAAACACAGTTTTAGGCTTTGGGTGGCAAGTGAATATAATTAAGTCAGAATGTAACCAGCAGCACTCTGGACACCAAGGACACTATCAAGTAGCACAGGCCCAACAATCACCAAGAACTGAAGGTTAAATTGGAATATATCTTTGAAAATAGAAACCCTCTGGTATCCACGCTCACACACTCATTTACATACAGAACCTTGCCTCTGCCTATCTAGTTAGTCAGCCAAATGCTGTCCCAGGCGATGGAGGGCTCCCATGTGTTGATCCTGAAATGCACAAATCCATCAACAGGGCTGCTGCAGAAGGGCATTTCAGAATGTTCTTGAAGTGACTCCTTTCCCATTTTAAAACGCTTTGACTAATGTTTCTATTAATTACTATATCTCACTGGGGTGACATTTAGACTTGGGGAGGACACGCTGCTCATTCGAGCAAGAGCAATAAGTTTATTAAAGATTTAAATCAAGGATGTATAAGAGAGAATTATTCTTTTACAAAATATGCCTCAAGCTTTTCTGTCCTGAGGGGAGGAGTGTGAGCATGTCATGAATATAGTCCTGTTAAGATGTGAAACCTTTTATCTGAAAGTGCCTCTAGCTGAAGTAAAAAAAAATCAAACTTTTCACTGAGTGATGGCCCCAAAAGCTTTGGCTTTACGAGTTTGGTCATGGGCTGCCAACATACAGTGACAGTCATTACCATTTATAAGAATGTTTTTTTAAGGCCAGACATTTTCATAAATCAGAGCAGGAAAAGACCAGGCAGGTAATTAATAACATTAATAGAGGCTGCATTTAATTTAGATGTTCCAGATCCCGGACCCTGCTATCACTGCTGGCTTACTAGGACACTTACATTGAACAAAGCCATCATCGGTGTTATTAGTTACACCTGTTCCTTTCCTGCACAGTCAGAGTGTTTGCTGTGAAATAGGTCTATTGTTTGGTGATACATCAGGGACTGTACCTGCCAAAACGAAACTAACTATTGAAAGTCTTTTCTGGACCATCGTAGCCATTGCAGTAGTTTTTGTGCCTGCTTGAAACAGATTTCTTACGTGAATAAAACACAGCTGCAGAGATTCTGACCAGCAGCCACAGAGATGAAACAGCAGAGGTCACGTCCATGGCATAATCATTTACCATCTTACAAGTATATTTTCTCTGTGACTACAGCAGTGACCTTTGGATTCAAACTGTGGTCCATCACTTCATGCAGCATTTAATTGCTGCACTAAAAAGAATGCAGTAACCAGAAACTGACCTTACCTTCTACACACCAGTAGAGCTGAAGGGAAAGACTGTTTAGCGTGGTTATACAACACTTACTTGTCAGCTGAAAATAGACTTTTATCGATGATAAGTCATGTCCAAAACATATACATGCTCAAACATTGTGGCTAATTCTTCACTGTTATTCTGCAGGCACTGTCAGTCCATATCTGTCATCACACATTTGTCACTGAGTTAGCATTTAACCACTGTCAGCATATCTTAATAGTCAAAACGTTTCATTTGGAATATAAAATCAATCTACAGATTTATACACTACAGTCTTAACATTAACTTCTATATCACATGTTTTGTTTTTAAAAAAAAGTGATGCTCAGTTAAGATGACATATGTCATTTCAACACGTTTTAATTGCTGCAGAGATGAATGCAGGTAAACTTCTTGCCATATGGTTCCATTCCTAGATAGGAATTATTAATGACATATCTTCCTTACAGTTCAATAAATTATGCTCAATTACTTCCTTTGCATTCCCAACAGTGTGCATATTACCACAAGGCACACAGCAGCATAATGACAAATAAGAAGAGAATCAGAACTATAATTTTCCTCACAAAATACTGCATATACAAGAGGAGTAAATATGAAATTGCACAAATGAGAAATTGCTCATATTGCAAGGTGATCTGTTCATGCAAGCAGTGAGCTCCATGTTCATGCACAAAGCTATAAATCTAAAGCAAGCAGATCTCCTGTTGTGTGCACAGTAGTGTCTTCCTGTACACATGATGCCAGCAACCAGAGCATCATCTACATACGTGAAGAACATTGGTAGTATGTCCTGTGAAATAAGTGAACATCATAACCTTAGGTGGCTACCCGCTTCAAGAAACATTGTCCTCACAAGCCATGATCAAATTTTGAGGATTTAACAGCAGAATTTTACAGATTTCTGCTGCTTTTATCATTTTGAATGGTCCCTCACAATGTCTGCCTTTTTTATTTTCCTACTAAACTTTAACTTGCTGAGAGGTCAGCATAATGTGAGCGAGTGGTATGAACTGTGATAAGGAATAAATTGCAGCTTCCTGAGCCTCATTCATTCTCTGCAAGAAGATTTTTCCTGCCCTGGCAACTCTGCATCGAGCTGGCATTTGGCACAACCTGTAGATTCTTTCCTGCCTGCATCTGCGGTGATGTTTGTTGTCAGACGGCCAATCACACAAGACAGGCCAGTCAAAAGATGAAAAGAGGGGCGAAAACAGCCACTCTGTGTCCCTGCCCCCGAATTCTCAAAACTCCACTTGACTACGCTGTGGAAGCACTAGTGCCTGGGTGGCAACAATTGTTGCCTGTCTGAACATGTCTTTCTACAATATTTTTCCAGCTGGAGATGACTGACAACACTCACCACCCACTCTGCACTGTTTCAGCACATAATGATGTGACTGATGTGTGTGGATGAGCAGAGAATGTTGTGTGGTGCCATGTTGTCAATCATGCACGGATGAGCTAAACCAAGGATGGTTTGGGCAGCTCTTTGCCTCTTGGGTTCATCTGATATTCAGATTAATCACAATAATAATCTCTTAACCGCTTATGTACACACTTTGTAGTGCAGATTTCAAAATACCAAACTATGATGTTTAATGACTGTAGACCACACATTGTGCAGCTAGAAATTTCATAAATGACCAAATAAATAGTGAGTGAGGATTGTCATAATTTTGTTGCACTTATCAAGTGTATAGATGATGCTGCATTGTTACTGCTGCAAATACAAATCCTGCAAAATGGAGCCAGAGGTGTGATCTGTTTCAATTCCCAACAGTTACACCTGCAACTAGTTGATGAGCAGTGACAAGAATTATTTATTACTCTGCATTTCATTCCAGTGCAATGGGTACATTTTCCTGCAAGTATCCTCAAGTAATCAGTAATCAGTAGTCTTCCTTATAGCATGTACCTGTTCTATACCACTGATCCTATTGAATTTAAAACTTGTGTAGTGTAGGAAGGAGTCACTTTAACTGTAACGCCTTGCAGTTTTCCTGTTCTACATAAATATCATCATGACATCATCACATCAGCATGTGGCCAGTGCACATCCTTGCATGTCAACAGGATTCATCCTCTCCACAAGGGACAGCAACTGTAAAACCAGTTTAGCACAAAGTAATTTAAAAAATTAAGATGCAGGAGTATTTTTCAAATATAAAGTTGTGTTTGTAGGTTGTGGAACTAAAATCCACACAGTTGTCTGCATGTATCTGTTCTTCTTCTGTTTGCATAATTTTCACATGTCATGTATGCTAGTTCTGGTGTGCAAAGAACCCCAAAGCATGGGCACGACCAGTGGCTCCTTTGCAACACATTATTATTCCAGTTATCAGTGTGCAATTTTACATGGCCTCCTCCAAAAAACATGTGGTATATTAGCCAGTGCTCCATGCTTCTGATCACATCCTTGGAATGAAATCAATGTAAAAACAGTGGCTTGACTGAAATATTGTTCATTTAAATGCAAACTATTTATTTAATGCTGTTTTTTAGCCATGTCCCAACCATAGCTCACACTGTTACAATTGATAGTTCCTAAGTCCCACCACTTTTTGCTCCTCATCTGTTTTATTGGTTTAAATATGCTATGTGCTAAAGTCATCTATGTTTAAAAGAAAAACAGATTTTGAAGATAGTTAAAAGATGTTGCTGGGGTATCTGTAAAAGCAACATACACAAATTAGGCATTACATTATGACCACTGACAGGTGAAGTGAATAACACTGATTATCTCTTCATCATGGCACCTGTTAGTGGGTGGGCTATATTAGGCAGCAAGAGAACATTTTGTCCCCAAAGTTGATGTGTCAGAAGCAGATAAAATGGGCAAGCGTACAGATTTGAGTGAATTTGACAAGGACTAAACTGTGATGGCTAGACGACGAGGTCAGAGCATCTCAGAAACTGCAGCTCTTGTGGGGTGTTCCCTGTCTGCAGTGGTCTGTTTCTATCAAAAGTGGTCCAAAGAAGGAACAGTGATGAACCGGCGACAGGGTCATGGGTGGCCAAGGCTCACTGTTGCATGTGCACCTTGCAACTTCCAGGACTTAAAGGATCTGCTGCTAGCATCTTGGTGTGAGATACCACAGCACACCTTCAGGGGTCTAGTGGAGTCCATGCCTTGACAGGTCAGGGCTGTTTTGGCAGCAAAAGGGGGAACTAACACAATGTTAGGCAGGTGGTCATAATGTTGTGCCTGATCAGTGTATGTTCCCATCTTAAATTAGGTAATGTTAAAAAAAAAACACTAGCTAACTAGCTAACTAGCTAACTAATCTACATTGATCATTAACTCACTGGTTAGCCAGTGTTTTGTTGACTTTAGTTGTCTAGTTAGCCAGTGATTTGCTTACATTAGCAAACTTAAGACGCAACCTTATATGTTGCTTTTACAGGAAAAGGATAAAGTTATGCGAGGTATCAAGTTTGCTGAAGCACAGAGCAAAAAGGGGCGGGACTTAAGGAGTGTCAGTTGAGACTCACATGCATTCGGACATCGTCCACTTTCCTCATGACTTGTTTTCGCCATTGAAAAACCTTTAATTACATATGGAGGTTAAAAAATCTCTAACTAGAATAGAGAAAAGTGAGAAATGTTACAATTATGGTGACTCTCTCCTACTTATAATCTTAAACATGAGCACAACACAATCATTGAGAGAGAATGAAAGCTCAATTTAAGAGTTTAAACAGACACATTTACTGTGGCACAGTATTATTTATGAAGTTAGCGAATGTTTGACAGGTGGGATGGCTGGAACGAGCTGGAACAAAATGAAAGGAACCCAGAAGAGGACATGTAGTGGGGGAATGATTTGAGCACTGAGCCTTAAGGGAGGGGGGGTGACAGTGGACTTGATGAAGGTAACAGACAGACAGAGAGAGACAGATACACAGAAATATAAAGAGAAGGAATGGAAACTGAAAAAGGATTGGGAGAGGGAGAACACTTTCAACCCATCTGCTGTCTGCCGGCTTGTCATTTCTAACCAGCCAACCAGTACCATAGGTGGCGTATGGAGGAGTTTTACATTTTAGCATTCACCAGGCAGCATCCACAACCATTACCCAGCATACATATACACATACAAACCCTCATACACACACAAATACACACGTACACACACAAAAAAAAAAAATTAATTAGTACATAACAACTTAAAAGCATTAATTTCATTAACTTGAAATGTTGCGAATTGCACTAGATGGAAAGTCCATTCCATTTCCTTACAAAAAACAACTTCAAAAAAATCTGCTGGACAAAATGGAAACATTTGCATCATGTTTTAAAAATGGCATAGCATTAATGTCTTATGAGAGAGCTATTAACTAATTAAAATGAATTACTACATACCCCCCTAAACACCTTCATTATACACAGATTTAAACAGAATATTAACATTCAATAATATAAGTGGACTATGGCTCTTTCTAAGCCTCATAAATAACAAAAGATATTTATACACAGCAGTTATGTTGCTTATGATATCAAGTGTCTTGCTACTTATCTTACTTGCAGTGAATGCATTTGAATCACTGTGACCAGCAGCCATGTGGACGGACAGACAGTGTGTTAACCAGATAATCTTGGTTCAAGCCCCTTGCGTTGGCAGGTAGTCTCTTGGCTTGCAGATGGTCCAAAGGCCAACAGGAGAATACGCTGTGGGGAGGGATGCCAAAAGTCTAGTGATGGCTTGGACACGCTTCATTTGGGACAGTCATGGTTAGCTCCTTGTGCCATAAGAAGATGCCAAAAAGTAGAACAATATGTGGGTCTGGCTGTTTGGGTCCACCTGAGCTTGGTTGGGGACTGTCATCTGGGATCATCTTTTTAAGGAAGACAGAAATGGGGCCCTTTCTCATCCATTCAGTGAAAACACTAAATTAGGTGTGCCACTGTGTTACTGAAGAGGGATGTGGACATGCTGCCCTGTCTCCCTCGGATGGTCATGTTTAGTTACCACTGCCTTGTAGCAACAGTTGCTAGGTACAAGTTAGGCGTTGGGGAAGCAGCAGATGAGGGAGTTTAGCTGTCCAGCTGTGCAATAGACCATCTGAATCTCCAAGGGTGAAATATTTTATAATTGTTAGTCAAAGCCATAACAAGGGTAACAATAGCTTGGTGGAACTCAAAAGGCTTTTAGTGTTGGATGAAAAAGAGTCCCAGGGGTCTTCAAGCTTTTGGCTTTAGGGACTAGTTAGGGTTAGAGTAGCGGTGAGGCAAGTTTGAACATGTCTCACAGTTGGGTTGGGAAAACCACAATTAACTCCATGCCAGCCACTAATTCCAGGTAGACTTATTAATAAGTGCCAAAATAGATGCCTTCGTTCTGTTTTTATTATTTATTGAAACAAGACAAACTATTTCATGCCAGTAATTAAGCCAGCAGAATAGGGTAGGTTTAGTCCATTGAATGCTAAATGCTGAATGTTATATATATTTAAAGCTAGAGTAGGTAAGGCATTTCATTAACATTTTTGTTTGATTTGTTGAAATTCTCTTAACATCCGGATTGCAATCAATTAATAAAATGCTCTGGCAAAAAGAAATCCAGTATCTGTGGTTGTCACAGGCCTGTAATAAGAATACCAATCATTTCATTCACCTTGAATTAAATCACTGGGTGGCCCACTGCTTGTCTGCCCACGCATACTCTTGCATGCACTCATTGCACATGACTGGAGTCTTCCACAGGACTAGGCAAACATATTGTAGCATGTGGGGTAGCTAGGTGGTTAGAGGAAGAACGCTCAACTGAGCCAGGATTTATTCCCTAGCAGCAATAATGGCCGACCTGAGGTTGAGGTGTCAGTGAAACAACAAAAACAGGTTTGCTAACCCACTGACTTTCTGAACTTATACTTTATGTTAGCTACTTCTCAGTGAACATGCCCTGGATCTCTTTTCTCCAGATGCAGACAAGACAGACAGACAGACAGCATAATGCAACAACTAATACATAAGCACTTCTCTTTTCCCTCTCCAGAGTTATGGCTCAACTACGGTGGACACCTCCCTCAATAACGACACTATTAAACAACACACATGAACTTATAGCAACTGTTTCAATTTTCCCAATACTAGCATGCTAACTTGGCAGCTGTGAGTACTAACAATAGCCATGTTCGTTATTTATATTCATCATGATAATGTTGGGTGTTTTCTTTCATGAGAATGAGTCATAAGGTTGTTGGATACAATTAGTGATGACAACTATGCACTGTGCTCTTCTCCCCATCGCTTTCTCATGGTTACTCAAGCTTACTTTTGCTGATTTCTCCAGTGTTACTGAGGTAACACTTAAAATATCTTCAAATATGTATGTATTATTATATTATTTATATTTTGTTTTAAAGTTCATTTCATTTAAAGTTCACGATTCAAGTTCAAAAGTACTGGCAAAGCATGAACAAACAAAGGCATGTTGATTCAGCTGTATTGTTTAACTTGTGTTAATAAGCGTGACATTTGCAGCATCAGCTTCATCAGATTCATGGGTTCATTTAGAGGAAGTTCAATATGAAGGGAAGTACTGGCCATCTGTGAGGATGCAGAGGAGCATGGTGTCCTTTAAAGTGTTCTGAGCTTCAGCTGTAAGAAAAGGAGGGGGGGGGTCACAGGGTGATGTGAGGGAGCAGAACCTTGGTGCTCTGCCCAACTGGCCGACACAGCTTGAGTGCTGGCTTGTTGAGTCCACAGACCTTCTTCATGTGACCTTTAACCAGGTGGCCTCGGAAAGGAATGTCTTTTTCAAGAGGCATCTGAAACAACTACCGATGCAGCATCAAAAATATTACACTAACGGCAAAGAAAACCGTGTTGTGTATGCAGAAAAAGGGGGGGAAATGCAGATGGAGGTCAACATCAACAGATAAAGAGAGTGACTGAAAACTGCCTTCTGGTTTCCAAGTTTTCGTTTATTTGAACTCATTAAATAATTTACAGGGCTTCTGAATACTATACACAGACATACACACATTGCCATATTTATTAATCTAATCTAATGGTTATATACGTTTCTATTCTTGAATGGGAGTGTCTTTAACATGGCTAATTTTCTCCCAGAGATAAATGAAGTATTTCTGATTCTGATTACTGACCTTTTAAAGCAAGAACCTAACTGATGCTAATTAAATACACAGTAGCCTTTGTAATTTCTGTTGTTAAGGGCCTCTCAATAAAATACATATTTTGATGATATGGTAAGGTGTAGTAGTGTGGGATCATGGGAGTTGTTGTCTTTATTGTTAAACAGCTATAAAATAAAAAATATTGTACTTTTTACTCTGCTATGTTTATTTTTACATTGATAGTTACTAGTTACTTTTACATTAAATGCTTTTACATGTATATATTACTGAAAATATGATCATCTATAATAAGGTAACACTGTGAAAAGAGCAATCCTGCATAATGTGAATCTTAGCTTTTGATACTTAAAGAACATTTTGCCAATAACATGTCTTTCATTTACTTAAGCAACATTTCGATTTCAGGACTTGTACTTGTAATAGAGTATTTTTAGACTGTAGTACCTCTGCTTGTACTCCGTTAAAAGATCTTAGGTCTTCTTCCACCACTAAAGGGATGTGATGCCATTGACCAGTACTTCCTAATAAAATTAGGAATCTCTCTGGGTTTGAACATTTTTGAAATCATTTGGAAACGTAACTTCACAAGGCAATAAAGTATGTAACATAGGTTTAGAGTCATTTTAAGCTGGAAATGTTACATATCATGTCTTTAAACCATTGATATGTTCAAAACATGCTGCTACCTCAAGGCAGGTTCAACGAAGAGTTGAAAATAAGTCGGCAGAAATATTATTCACGTCATAACTAGGGTGTTAAATTTGAAAACAGAGAAAATTAACATTACGGTGACAGATGGTCAAACTGTTTCTCAAAACATCTATACATGAGAAGTAAATAGCTGGAACAGAATGAATCATCACTTTATGCAGATGACACAATTGTGTAACTAACCATTTATGTAATTAAACCCTTGGAGTGCTGATGAAAAAATTACAAGTGTCTAATTCATTTTCTGATTATGATGATTAGCCAAGCACATACATACATATGTTAATGCATGAATCTGCAAAGTCCTTTCTAATGGCTTCTTTGTCTCTATAGAACTAGGATCACAATGTAAGACCGCAATTTAGTGACATAATACCTTCAGTGTTTTTTTTTTTAATTTACATTTTAATGTGAGAATAAGAAGCAGTGATTCACAGATTCACTCAATAACACGAGGCACCATCAAAGGATGTTGTTCAGTGCATTTTCCTTTTTCTCTTGGTACAAGTCTCTTTTTTTCAGCTTTGTGTTTTTGAGCTGTTTAGGTCATACTATACAGAAGGTGACACACACCATTACCATAACATGACACGTAGCAGACCAAGAAAAATGATAACAGAAGAACGGACATACAACATGTGGCCACGAGTGATGATAATGTACACTATACTGAAACACAACAACAAAAGGATGACAAAAAACAAGCAATTTGCCTTTACTAGATGACCGATCTTCATATAACGGGTTGTATTTTTAAATAAAAGAATAAAATGGAGTGGAAAAAGAGACATGAGGAGAAAGCATGGGGGCACAGTGATAATAGGCTGCATTAGCCACATCTGCTGGGAATAGGCCTGCAGAGAGGCTACTTGCTCAGTGAAGTGTAATCTTCAGTGGCCTGGCCTCGGTGACAGCCAGCATAGTGAGTGGTTTGGGTGGGGCCAGTGGGGCCTTACACAAAGCAATGAGTTTCACTATGGCAGGTAGGGGATACAAATAACACACATACAGCATAAACACAGAGGGAGGGCATCAGAGCGTGTAGGAGCCCAGCATGAAAGGTAGATCAGCGGTGATATAGAGAGAAAACTAGATGTTGGAAAGGGGACTGTGGGGAAATTGGCTGGAGGGCGTGAAGGGATGAGAGAGAGAAGATAGAAACTAGGCATCGATGGTAAATAGAACAGAGCTGCAGATGTGGAAATGCAATGGAAGGAAAAGGGTGGAAGGAATGATAAAGAGGATAACTATGGTATAAAGAGGGAGAGATGGAAGGATAAAACAAAAGATACAAGGTCAAAGAGGGGAGGTGAAAGATAACAACCGAGAGATGCTGGAGAATGATCACGTGCTCTCAAGGGGAAATAGTGTTAACTTAGGAAGAAGACCCGAGCAAAACACCAAGACAAGCACGCACACATCCACATGAAGCTTCATGACAAGCGGTGTCTCCACAGAACATCTGTTCACTTCTTGTAGCCGAAATGTATTTTATTTGTCTTGAGAAACAAGAAAAACTAGTCCCCCTTTTACATTCATGTGATCCAGGTTAGGTTAGGGTTAGGTTAGGATAACCAGGGGAAAAATATAGAGTAAAACAAAGTTTGAGTTACAGTACAGTATGCTATCATGTTAACCTTTATTTACTAATAATAATTCACTAATTATTGAATCAACAATTGATGAAAAAATGTGGGGTGTATACTATAGTAGAATAATGTAAGCTTTCTTATCTAAATATATGCAAAGTTTTTAATGAAGTGTTTGTGTAGCGTATCCTAACTGTGTAAACAAAAAGGGAAAACAGTACATGGGATGATAAGTCCAAATTTCTCAGTTTAAGTGTTAGAATATTTTGGGTTTTTTTGTTTAAAACAGTAAAAGCAACCAGGCAACTTTATAACAATATAATAGAAATATATATTTTTTGGGAAACTCACAAAAGCTGAAAGCCTCAATAAATTACAATTGATGTTGCCTATTCATAGATCAGAGCCTGCATGTCCCAATGAAAGTTGTAGGTATTCAGAAGGTTAATGTGTTGGCCCACAGTAACTGAATTTCAATCCAACATATGTATAAATGCTCCAGCATGGCAACCACGCAGAGGCATAGTGGGGAAGGTAACAAAACAGGGATTTATTCATTCCATATCGTGCTTGACCTTAGTACATTATAAAATATCGGGTATGAAATTAGGCTGCAGATGCTCCAGTTTAAGACTAAAAGAAGATTTTCTATGGATGTCAGTTTTTGATCCACGACAAAGGTCCTAATGTGGCCTGCAACTGACTAGGTAAGCCTTGTTTTTAGCCCAGCAGTTCTTGATGACTTGTGGGAGGATCCACAGTCAGTATAAGACAGAATGTTAAATAAAATTGGTTTTTCAAAAGTTTTTAATAGCCACAACCACAAGTGGCCCTTGAGCATACAGCATAGACGTATGATATAAACTAGACAGACCATTGCTACTCAGCCTTACTACCATTTTTTTTCCCAGTAGTCATTTGTGGTATTCCAGCAAAGTCAGTGGGCCAAGGGGGAATTGATGGTGGGTGCAAGGCGGGAAACAAGTGGACCATAAAACCAGGAAGTAAGCCCGGATACTAGCGAACTTCTCCTTCTTCTCATGTGCCAGGCAAGCAATCTACTTTATTAAAATACATCTATGGCATACAGTCATAAATGTGCACAAAAATACTGATGGGTCCATAAGTATACGAGAGCATATGAATAAAGGTGCCTGCCCCTTGATCCCAACATATATAAATAAATAAAATATATTAGAAACACCTGTCGTGGCTGTTAAGAGAAATTGTTTAATTTTTCTCCTTAGATATGAATTAAGTTTAGTATGAATTTTATTGTAATTTTGCTGTTTGCTGTCTCATCAGTTGCGCAGGTCAGGTACCGGCCCACATTTTTCTATTTGGGCACAGGCGATGTGGGTGTTTTTTCTGTAAATGCTGGGAACTGAAGCCATGGTTTAGATACAGTCTTTCGACCACTATTCTTGCTTTTTCATTTTGGATTGCTTGATTTTTGTTTCTTTGCTGTATGGAGTTAATTTAAAGCTGTATTTGGAACCTTTCTGAGCTCTTCAAATAAACAAAAATAATGTTTGAAATGTCGAGCCGACCATCTCTTCAGTGCCTGCAGCTTTTAATGTCAAAAGGCCGACAATTTCAATGAAATGAAGACCAGCGCAGTCACACCCAGAATAGCCTAGAATGGAATTGACTCAGTACTCAAAGAACTAAAGGAGTTGAGTGAACAAAGACTGAACATAGAGTGGTATTTACTGCAGAGCTGTTGTATTGCCTTCCTCTCCGCTGAACAGATTTTTCTGGCCAACACATTGTACTTTCTGTCAGTGGCTGCAGCAGTAATGGCCCTCAGATGAAAATTGCGGCCTCCTTGCATGCATGTACACAAGCACGCACACACAAATAAATCTATAAGCACAATGCACTCCAGCAATCAAATCATATCACACATATGCATGACCAGCTAAGCCAACCATTCATCCACGCCGCCATGCATCTATTTTAGTTTATGATAGCCATGGCCAAATCCACTTGACTGATTGACTTGACCATTGTATCATTTGTCCTTCAGGTTTGGATTGGGCTATTTATGAGTTGGAGGTATGACTTCATCCCCTTTTTCCACTTCCCTCCATCTTTACGGCCCTGTAGGTATCTGACCTTTAAGAAAGTGTCTGGTGAAACGAACAGGGAGAGGAATAGAGGGAGGCTCAGGAGATGTACGAACCCCCCAGGGAGATGGACAGACTCGTAGACATGGGAAGTAGTGGCACTTGAAAGCAAATGGGAATCGGGATGGAAATAGAGGCACATCAGCAACTGTTTCCTGCAGGGTAGAGAGAAGTTGTTTGGTGTGCACCACTGAGGTGGAAATGTGTGGATGGCCTGGCATGGTGGGTGGGCAATAGCTTTTTTTAAAAGAAAAAATTAGGTGCATTTTATGGCTATGGAGATTTGCTGTTATTCCTTCAGACCATTTTTTTTTTCTTTCGTTAGAAGCTACGATGATCAGGAAATGAAATAACATACAGCAATTAGCTTTAAAAAAAGGGGCATGAGCTGTATTTGAAGTGAGACTCCTTTCTCCCTACAAACACTGAATGTTTGTCTGAAGCTCGTGTGCTGTGGGTGCTATAGTCGGCACCCATTCCAAACTAACTTATTTTTCTTGCTACTGAATTTTTAAGTTCTCAAATATCCTTTGGTACTCCTGAGGAACCTCATGTGCTATCTGCCACTTATAAATGCATTAATAAGTTATATGTCTACGTATTTTAAAACTCCTACATGTCAAAGAAATAATGTATCTACAAAACAAATGGAAGTCTAAAGGATCAGTGTGTAGGATTTAGTAGAAACGAGGACTGAACATGCAGATTGCAACCCCCTGCCCTCTTCCAGGCTCGTAGCTACCGTTGAAGAGGCCAAGGTCATGTCCTCTGTATTTCTTCTGGGTCTTCATTAAATGTTTTATTATATGCATTGCTTAAGAAGATGGATTGCTAATTGCTAAAACTACTTAATTGTATCATGGTGTGTTGTGAACAAAGGCTGGCAACAAAGGAGCTGAACAGCACGGCTGGCTCTTAGATTATGGTTTAATGTATCAATGAACTTGAGTAATTAGGCTTAGAAGACGTGTCAGGTAATTAAGGACAAAACTTAAAAGATACTGTATTGTGCCCCTCTGATCAATTTGTTTGACAGTGAAAGGTCTTTCAATTCAATAAGAAACCGAAAAAGAGTCCTTTCAAAACTGAACAAATATATGACTTATCTTGTATCGCATTCTAATCCAGTTTTCATGTGTTGGCAGTGATTATTAGTTATTTATATTATATGTTATTTAGTTTTTTACTCTCAAAATTCATTAAAATGCATAGATTTATGCAATAGTCTTCAAAAGAAAATTCAAGGGGGGGCATGCCCCCTAACTCCCTTAGGAGTCCTAGGACTTATGACCTCAGTATTTCCAAAATCCAAAAGGAAAAATAAGTTGAGCTAATTTTGTAATGCTTCTAAGCGAACTTGTCCGGCCAAATAAACTTGATGTTTATTCAGTTGTACTTGAGAAAACATGTTTGCAGTGTGTTCATTATTGTCAAAACAAGCCACAGTTTTAACAATGCATGATGGGAAGTCATCATGTTTATTAGTTCTTGCACTTGCACTTGAGAAAACATATTTGCATTGTTTTCATTATCGTGAAAACAAGCCACAGTTTTAACAATGCATGCTGGGAGATCATCTTGTTTATTATCTATGAGAGTAAATCATAGAAATTTAAAGTTAAATAAACTAGAATAGATAAAACTTGTATATTTACATTAAATTAATGACAAAATAGTTAATCCCACAAAATCCCTGTATGATTTTACAATGAATGATACTGGGCTGAGATATCATACTGACAAATACTTTACAAGATATAATAGAGAAAGGGATGGTAAATTATTCTGAAGTAATAAATTTTTTTCCCTCACATGACAAGTCACATGACATAACTCATGTGTTTGGATTAAAATAGCTACCTTATGTATCACTTGAAGTGGTGCCACATCACATCCATACAAGTTTTTATTTATTTAAATGTCTCGAAACTTTAAATAACCTCATGTTATTTGCACTTCAACCAACTTGCACGATTTCTGGTGAGGATGGGCTGACTACATCATATGACTCACTGTAACAGAGCATATCTAAAGAGTGATTCCATTCAGAAACGAGGTAATGTGTTCTCCCTTGAACGGCTTGAACGGCAATTCTCAACTTTAACTGGCGAAAACATTTACCATGCAATGCTTGTAAACATCTGATTAACATTGCTTGGCCCCCACACAAACAATATTACAGACATATTTGCATACACATCACGTGAATAAGGAATAATCCTTTACAGTGAAGGCTGAGCACAATCAGCAGCAACTGTACTTGGTAATAGAGTGTGGAACATGGCAGCTGAAAAAGCGCTCTAAATGCACACATGACCAGATAACCAGCAGAGAGGCGCATGCATCTTCGGCAGAAAGTGACACGCACATTAATACACACATGCATTCTCTGTTTCTCACTTTGTCACATGTAGTGCAGGGTATATATATCTGCCTGTCAGTGAAGCGCACACTTTTACAGCTACATAATGACAAAGATGATGACAGTGGAGTTTGAGTAAAGGGGAGATTTTTCCTTGTTGAGGAAATCGGAAGTTGTTATTATTAAATTCTAATTTCAAAGCGCTCTGTTTCCATCAGCAACATTACCCTTCATCTCCAAAGGGGTTATTGATTCGGGCCCTAATCTACAAATAAATATATTGTCTGAGTTTATTTTTCCATGCTGTCAGCAATGTTAAAAGGACACAGCTCATCTGGCTGATGGATGGGAGCAAATGTAGCCCAGGGCCTAAGGGTGGACTGCAAGAGAAATGTACCTTATAACACACACAAACATACACACATAAACATCCCCTCCAGATGGGTCCCCCCTTGTGAGCAGTGTGTAGGATCCAATTATGTGTGTGTGTGTGTGTGTGTGTGTGTGTGTGTGTGTGTGTGTGTGTGTGTGCGTGTGTGTGTGTGTGGGTTGGGGTTAGAACAATGTGAATCTTAACACTTTAGAGTGCTGCTTTTTACAGCTTTTCTCTGATTGCTTCGGCCCAATTTCGGTGTAAATGCATTAATGCAAGAGTCAGCTGCACAGTTTCTGCCTTAAGACGCAAAACGCTTTAAGAACAACACACTTTTTTGCTGTAAATCACGGACAATGTTGAGAAATGTAGCATCAGTATACTTATCCAAATGTCTATCACCAGTCATACAGATCACCTATCATATAGCATTACATAGAAGGCTGTGTGGCTTTTTACATAACAACATAGAGCAGTGAATGCAGGTGTAGGGTAAGTAGTGTAGCACTGTAGTCAAGACCAACTAAAGTGAGAATCATGACAAGAGATATTTCAATGCAATTTTTTTTTCTTCCTGATATCGATTCTGAAACGTGAACTTTGGGCATTGGCCCCTCATACAGACTCCAAAGACCTTCTGATTACCACGAGCTGGCTGCAACGATGCAAGCTTTGCAATGTGATCTGATGCCGAGGTAAAGCTGAGGTGTCTCTCCTCAACTGGCCATAAAATTTAGCATATGGGACGCTGCTGGGAAGTAGCAGGGTCCCGCAGCACCATTGTTTCATCAATACACAGCACACTTACACTACTGATGTTTCAGAGATATTGTCAGGACCATAGATTCTAACTTGCTTGAATCTCAGTCAGATAAGGGATCAATGAGTCAGGCAGACTTGACTAACATATTCCACTTAGTAAAGCCTCTATCCCTGCACTCTCTCTGCTACGAGGGGATGGAGATGGGAAAGTTTGCATTTTGGTCATGTTGCTAACAAGGGGGATGGCTTCCCCCCTCAAACAGTAGTATCTCTGCATTTATGGTTTTGACCGATCTTGAAATAAAATCCAGAATCCTCTTTGTCTGAGACCAAAACAAGAACAACTACAGTTGCTTCCAAGACAAGACCCTCAAAAGCATTATCTAAAGTACTACAAGTACTACAACACTATAATGTAGGCCAAGGCTGTGAGTTATTGTTGTCATATAATACCTCACTGTACAGTACAGTCTTACAGTCCCACATTACAGTTATAGTAAGCACATCCATTTAACATTTACCATTTAAATGTATCTTGTAGTTTGATGTTTGGGGACATTTTGCTCCATTTTGTGATAATTTTAATCATCTGTATTATTTGCCGCATTGCAGGCCTGGAATATTTTAATCCTAATTCAACCATGTAAAGCACTTTGTAACTGTGTTTTGAAAAGTGCTGTGTAAATAAAGTTGGTCATTATTATTAATATTATATGACATGTAAACACAAGCTTTATAGTGTGGTGGATGAAGGAGAGAGAACGGAGGTGGTCGGTGCTGTAAATGACTGCCATAAAGTACAATCACTGAATATGTCACCTACGTTATCTAGAGAGCTTTTAGAGTTGTTGTTGCCTCACAGAGGACACCGCTCCGTTTCTGTTGTCTTGCCAGTGCAAGCTGCAAGTTTGCAGGGTTTTGATGTAAACCATTTTAGCCTCTGAAGTGAAAGCTTGTAGCTCAAAGGACGGCAATATCAGTTGCTCAGTTGGTTTTGTTTGTCTGTACAGAGCTGCATGACCACAGAATCAGGCCGGTAGAATTTTGCACCAATAGAGTCTAATTTAATCTAAGATAAGTTCTAACCAGCAAAACTAGATTTAAAATGAGTAAATCCAGATTAAAAAATTAAGCAGAGCTCTAAGTCATTTCAGCTTAGTAAGTCAATGTTTATTGATGTAAAGTTAAGTTAAATAGAGATTAAACAATATGGGGATGCTTGGGTACCCAAATTATGGCAAATAAATAAAAAATAGATAAATAAATTTGAGTCTGGACCTAGTAAACATAAAAGAAGTGGGAAAACCATTCAGCTGCTCTGTATTCTTTAACAAGGTACTGTTTGCTTGCTAGCTGTAAAGTGAACAAAACGTCACATTGTTCACTAGCTAGCTAATATCACCTGTTAACTGAATTATCATAAAATTATCATAAACTCCATTCAGTTGAGTTTGTCCTTTAACATTCTTTGAGGAACTTAATTGTTTTTCTCAGCCCATCTCAAAAAGGCAGTTATTTTAAAAGTTAAACCGCCACAAGTGTGGGCTAAGTTTAAAGTGGATCACATTTTAAATGGGATTTATCGCTTTGGTGCAACAGAATTAAACTTCTACAACACCTAGGTTGATAGTAAAAGCTATACTCAGGTTTAAAGAGATGTTAAAATATATTTTTTATTATTATTTTAAGCTATTTTAAAAAAAATGTTGCAACATAATTTAGAGTTAAAAAATGAATCTTTGTTGGCGCAACAAGAAATGCAGAGCAGATTAAAACCAGAAAAGAATTCAATTATTTTTTGGGGGAAATGCACATAATTTGATCACCAAATTAATTAAGACATAAGAGTAATTGAAAAATTGTTAACAAAATATCCATAACTCATAGCCGTCTTTATTAAATGATAAACAACACTTGCTGTGTTGAGCCTTTTCACAGCCCACTCTTCCTGCCACCAGACAGCCACACAGCACAGAGAGGTCAAATGTGAGCAGAAGTCCCTGTGGGAGTTCTCTTGCCCTTCAACCTTTAGGTGCTCATCCCTGATGCTCATTCCCCAGAGGTGTCAGATGAAGACAAACCAAGTGGGGCTGTATGCAAAGGCGAGAAAGGGAAGTGTGGGAAGGGAGGGACGAGGAACTCGAGAAGGTGAAAGAGGACAGAAAGTGCTTTGAATGAGTGTGGTGAAAGGAGAGAATCAAGGAGGAGAAAGGGGAGATTGAGGAGGAAGGAGAGTGGAGGAGAGTGTGGCTAGAATCAGGATGTATGGGGTTAACAGGCAGGAGAGAAGGGGGGAGGAGAAGAAGTGCTCGAAGAAAGAATACAATGAAGATGAGGCTGCATTAGCAGCCCGTCTCAGGCCAATTACTCTGCTGCTACCCCTCTCTTCTATCTCTCCTCTGCCTTCCCTCTCTCTGTGTCCTCTCCTCTCACTTTCCTCTTCTCCCCCTCTCTCTCTCTCACTTTCTCTATCTCTGCTCTAACTATCCATGTGCTGTCAGCAGCAACAGATCCCTAAATGATACCGGTCTGCACTGGCAGGTTTTATCTTCCCGTGCTACAATAGGAAAGAAGGATCTGAGAAGAGATAAGATAGGACCAACCAACAGTGACAACAGCAAACACATAATGGTGAGGCGCTTGTTTGACACAGTGCTTCACTGCCATCTAGTGGTGGCCAACTCGGCAGGAGCTCCATCAAAGGATGCTGATCATTAGTTACAGGCAGTTGCATTACAGCGATGTGATCAAAAAGCACATCTGAGAAGGTGTTTCACAGATGAGTGCGATGAAAGACTTAAGGTCCTGAAATATGTAGTACATCTGTGCACCGCAGGAGTTGTAGTACATTTGTGTGTGTTCTTAGGCTTTGTGTTTTTTACTACACTTATAAATTGTACAAAAACCTCCTGTTCTGGCTAACTGGCTGCTAAGTGAAGCAAATTATGATTTCTTTGGCACCTTGGTGCCATACTGAAACAGAAAGAGAAAGTGGTACACATCGTACTGGAGTTTCTCAAAGTTTGTGCTCCAAACACGTGTGGTTACATTGATATGCAGATATGCTGACACAGTGGACACCCACTATAGTGATCAAATCGGTCAAATTCATCATGATGAGCAGATAATTATTAGAACAAAACAATTTATTTTGTTTCTTAGTTTTTTATTTCTTATGCAGATTACAATCTAGTTGACATTTTTATTTTTATCATATGAATATAAGGAAGTGAAACAGACTTTTCCTATTTACTGAATGTTATTTTAATCTTATCGCTTTTAAAATGAATGTATAAATTAAATTACTGTTCTGTAGTCTAAAACACTGTATATATCTTACTGTAGTTTCACTGAAGCATCTCATTGGCTTGTTTTTGGCAGTTTGTCATAAGCTTTGAGGAGACTATGTTTTTCATTGAGAGAAAATTACTTTCTTTTTCCCGTCATGTTTCTGACGTGCACACAGCACCAACCGCAGGTAGCCAGCTGGAAGCAGATGGGTTACTGCGAGGCAAAGTATCATGGGAGGGAAGTAAAAAACATAGAATTACCATATTTTATACATGGCCAGTGCCAGGTTTTTTTCTCTTCTGATGTTAAAGGAAGGACTTACAACTATCTGGGGTGCTAAGAAAATAGTTGAATTTTTGACTTAAGAATTATTTTGTAAGGAAATTCTTGTGGATATTTTGTTTGTTTGTTTGTTTGTTTGTTTGTTTGTTTGTTTGTTTGTTTGTACACAGCACACTTGATATAAATGTTGTGTTTTTTTTTATTTGAATTTGGAATTGGAATTTGGCACACTAAACATGACCACAAGGCAATGACAAAATGTCTTCAAAAGTGAAAGATTTTAGCATCGGACAGCACCCTCGCAGCTGCAATTCATAACCACAAGAAGTGCATTTGTTCCATTTGCATAATCAAACAACTGTGCATTGGTAATGATGTGTCGGATGGAAATGGCTATCACAATGTCAAAAACTGAATTAACAATGAAGTGCAGCCACGATGAATGCAATGCCACCAAAATAAGTTAGAATATTACAGAGATAAAAGTGTCAACTGTGCAAAAACTATATACTTTTATACTATAATGCTTGAAGGGACTGAGGCTATGCAGATTTGAGACATTACTACAGCAGCCCTATAGCTTTAACCCCAGCGTAGCACCAAGCCTGCTTTTAAGATTGTTTTCTATATGCTGTCATGTATGAAAAGACCCAAATGAACACTGTAGGTGGACTGCTTGATTACCATGAGCAAATTATTTAAACAGCATTTGAATATGAAGGATTCTGTCCCAGGTGGTGGATCACTGTAACCATGATCACTGCTGGCGATTTACACTGTAAAATGTTTCAAATGAACAAATTAAATAGGTATGAAATATGCCTTCATTCTGTTTAATCCATTTGGTGGCTCTGTCCTGCTCATCAGAATATTATATGAAAGCTTAAGGCTGCACAGTTATATAAATTTATTGTTTTATGGATGACATTATGCATCTCCAACAAACCAACATTTAACCATATTTTAATGGGTTGTCAGAATTCAGCATAATTCAACTGCTTCATGATACATACATTTTAGGGCATATCGTTTGAGCCCTCAAACTGACACATTTTCTGGGGTCATAAGCATTTTTGGGACATGGAGATATTTTTACAGGTAAGTCTCCGATTGTTGACAGAAGGCTGTGTGAATCACTCACCAGTCGTGATACTGATGCAGGGACTTTGGCTCAGACATCGAGCACTGTGGCCGGAAGAGCCCCGCACGAGCTGGTGGGCTTGACAAACAAAAATGAACACCTACACACAGGCTTTGCTAATGAAAACATTTTAAGCCAACACGACACATCTACAGCAGAATACCACCATGTATTTCCAATACTTGACTGTCCTTTCAGAGCTCTCTTGGAAATATAATGTTTGTTTAAAAGCCAACATTTTATTACACAACTAAAAATCTTACTAAAATGAAACAGAGGATGGGCAATTCATGTACACTGACATACATAACTAAAAAAAAACAATATTTGAAAGAATCTGAGCCAATGCCTTAGTGTTGCTGCTGTGGAGCAACCAGTGGCATCTTAGTGTATGTGAATAAATAAAAACTACTCTTTAATTGCATGGATGCTGCATAGCAACAACAAAACCATGCATGAATACTGAGTCAGGTTATAGTTTGTATAAGAACATATGTAGAATTAAGGTGGTAAATACTGTCCACACATTTTTTACTTGTTAACTTTTAATTAGGACATGTTTTGATAAATCCTGAACATGGAGCTAATCCCAAAGGATGTTTTGGTCAGCAGCTCTATTTGCATGCATACGTATGCATGTGTCCAGTGTGTGTGTGTGTGTGTGTTTGTGCGTGTGTGTGTGTGTGTGTGTGTGTGTGTGTGTGTGTGTGTGTGTGTGTGTGTGTGTGTGTGTGTGTGTGTGTGTGGGAGCCGGGGTTAGTAAAGGTGCAAAGAGCTGGAAACAGATAAAAATAAAATCACAGGACCACTGCAGAAATAATGGGACATCTGGTCCAGACATCTGGAGCCAGAGGACTTTTAGGAGCTTCCCAGCATCGTCTCACCTTGTGGGTAAATTAGCAAAGTGAGAAAATATGGCAGGGGTAAACGATGCTGACAATCACACAGAGGGAGGACAGTTGAGACAGGTTGCTGGGGAATTCATCATTTGGAGGTCTTTTTTTGTCTCGCATGAACAAAGGGTAATAAAGGGTGGACAATGAGGGTGTCGAAATGTGAATGTGTGTGTGTGTATGTGTGTGTGTGTGTGTGAGAGAGAGGTGTTTGAAAGAGGGTGGAGGTGGTAACCATCTCATTAGTCTTTGGCTAAAATTGATAAATTTTCTACATTGACCTAAAAAATGAAAATACACTTTTATAAATGAAGATTGTAACACAGCAAAGATATTATTATAACTTTGGACTGCTGGGTCACATTTTATTTTGCAGTACACTAAGGCGAGATATAATAAGACATACTTTGTGTCAAATTAGACAAAAACTCAAAAATAACATTTATTAGACAGTATCGTTTAATGAAGAACAATAATTTATTAAATGCTCACTGGACAATACATTTTATTTTACAGTACAGCTTTGTTGTAATGTGCCCTAATTACCCATTAATAAAGTCTAATAAGGGTCTAACATTAAGAAATAATTCACTATACTTCACTTTTTGTCAAATTTGATACAAAGTGTGGCTTGTTACATCTTATTAGTGTACTGTAAAATAAAGTGCAACCAAAAATTGTAACACAGTTGAGACTTTCCTGATGAATGTGGATTGAAATCAGTAATCACATTTTTATAAATCCATTCTTATGATGTGGGCAATGACCACAGAGGTTTAACAGGTTTTGCAAACGCATAGGTCAGGAAGATTTATCCTCACAATCCCCCAGGCTTGAGACAGCATTTACTAATAGGCATTTGCTTGAGACAGGCGTTATTCCAGGTAGGCTGTACAAATAGATGACTGACAGTTTTCTTCTTCACTCAGACATCAATATAAATCTTTCCTACACCTGACAGGCAGAATGCATCATTCACTGGGCTGTCACTGGCCTTAAACACGGAGAAAAAAAACATGGCAGCTATTCCTGAAATGTCAGATTTGTCATAGATCAGCATATGAAATTAGGTTCAGAGTAATTTTGCGAAAATAGGCCGTGCAGATGCTGAATTGTAGTTCACTTTGTAGCTTTGACACAAAGTTGCTGAAGAGGTTGTGGAGTTTAGAGAGTCACGTCAGAGAGAGGGAGAGAAAGAGATGGTGTCAGATGTGATATTGATGACAAGCCAGTGTGCTTGTCTCTTGTTTCCCCTTGGCTTAATGTAAGGTCACAGTGGAAAGGTGGGACAACAAATGCCACCGAGTCGCTCTGACAGCTTGACCCCTGGGAGAGAAAATACCCTTTTAATCAGATGCCCCTCCTCCCCAAGCGCCCCATCCCTTCCCAAACTCCTCTACACTTCCCCTCTGCCTTATTTCTTCTCGTCATGTCCAATTCGTCTTTTCTTAACCTTTGCTTTTCTCTATATCATCTCAAGTACCACCAACTGTTTTGCCCTCTTTGTTCGCTTTCCCCTTTCCCTCTCTTCACACACACACATAAAGATACAGAAGCCTTCTCCTCCCCGGTAGTTTCCTTGGGCTCTCGATCTAATGTCACAAATAGGTAATAAAGATGCCATCAAAAGGACACCAGAGGATCCACATTCTGCCTTCGTTCCAACCCACTCATAACTCTCCAGAGGGCAGAAGGACATACATCACCTGGAGAGCCTGCTGGCATAGAATTATGTTGTTTAGTGCAGGCTGTTTCCCATGCTGATCCAAATGCATACCCATGTGCACAAAGAAAGAATGGGAAGCATACTGTGCAAATAGAGCTGCCTCCATACCACAGCACAAATGCTAGCCAGTAAGTGCAGACCATTAAGCCATCTAAAATATAAAGAAAAATGTATCTTGGAGGGCCCCCACTCAGCATGCTCACCACAGAGAAGAGGAAAGAAAGGATGCAGGAGGAAGACAAGAAGTACGTACTGTATTTACCCCCACCACCCCCCCCGACCCGTCCTCAGACAGTCAGATAGGCTTGGCCCATAATGTCTTGTCAGATATGACCTTGAGCGAGTCCATTGTCTCCCAGGATCTTCATTCACATTGTCACATCAGACCACTTCAGCGTTCTCAATAAAAACAACACAACAACGGCATCGCAATGATGTATCGCTGTACATCAGCAGCATTAGCAAACAGCTGGGGCAGGTTTGTCATTTCCAATTATTGGAGCTCTACAGTGCGGTGGCATCAAAATAGTGACTTCTTCATGAGTCAGCCTGTATTGTTCTTGTGTTTGGCTTTACTGGAAATGACATTATACAACAATTGTCTCTATAAAACCTTTAATAATCAGGGGGAAAATAATTTAGATAGTCCTAAGCTAGAAAGATAAGTAAATCGCAGTTTATAGGATTTTTGTATCAATTTGTTTTATCTATCATCTGCTTTCTTTTCCAGGTTTTTCAAGTGGAAACTCCCACTCAGAAATTAACAGAAAGCAGTGACGTCGGTTCGAGTGCTAATATCCTCCCTTCCCTCCCTCATCCTACAGTGTGTATTTTAGTAGTAGTAGAAGTAGAAGTTGAAGTAATGTAATGTTTTGAATGAGTTTCCTTCAGCATTCTGCTTTCAAGATGGCAGTCTACTTTGGTGGACAACAACTTGAAATAACACTCTCCTCCTTAAACTTGCTATCCCTATTTCAGTAAAAGCACATCGGTTGGGTTTTGTGCGTGTAACACTATGACATCTTCGTCTTTTCTTTATTTTCTCCTGCAGTTGAGCTGCTGTTTACTCATGGTGACTCAGAAAGAAGGTAAGTTTAATGCAAATGTGATCAAATAATGTATTACATTAAATATAAAATGGCTGACCTGAAGCGATTAAAGACCCCCTGCAGTGAAAATCATGTTTTTAACCTTTTAAAATGTCCATGTGGTGTTTTTCGTGTGTTACAAGATCAGGAGCGAAATAAGCAGGAAACGCTGTTTCTGAGCAGTTCTTGCTTCGAAACTGTGATGAGCAAGGGAAGTGTGATGGCCAAGGCCACACAAATGGACAGTTGAAGGTAAAACCATGCACACACTCACCTCACTTCTTTGTTCAATGCACAGGTTAATTTAATTTGCAGTCAACCACACCCCCAAACAATTCAGGTCCACACTACAGTTTATTCGAGTTAAAATTTCTTTATTTTCCTTCAGCTTTACACTGTTTAAATGGAGTGCACACATTTTCACACTGTAAGGTTAAACTTAGTAATTTTCTGTTGTATTAACCATTTTTCTTTGTCTTCTTTTGAGTTACCATGCAGGAGGGGGTGGTTTCCTCCTGGACAGGCAAAAGGTGTGGCCAAGGGGTGGAACCTGTTAAATCCTGTGGCCAGCTCATCAGGCCATACCATCTCCAGCCATGTCAGAGGGGGATTTGGTTTTAGTTAGTTTTACCTGTGTATTAGTTTTAGTGGATACCCATTTTGTTTTCCCCTTTTGTGTTAGTTGGTTTGGCCAAACCAGTATATATGTTCCCTCATGTTTCATTTTGTTAGGTCAGTTTGTTCAGTTCACACCTTGTTTTGTTGCTGTCATTTTGAGTATAGTTATATTCTGTTGACCTCTTTTATAGGCCTAGTTATTAAGTTCCTGGTTTATATTGTTTGGCCTTTTTTGGGTAAATAAAAACCCCTTTCTTCAACAAATTCCTGTTCTCCTCTTTGCCTCACTGCTTGGTCCCTGACAGGAAGTCTCAAAACACTGGATTCAGACACGTAGATTATATTACATAATGAACTCAAGTGACCAGTTAATCAAGGCGGTGGCCCTTTGGCAGCGATGCTCAGCCCTCAGGAAAACTCAGATGTAGCTAGCAAAACAGAGGGGATGCCAGGTGCTGCTATTTATCCAGGAAGTTACACTACTTTATGGCAGAGACATGTTGTTGGAGGCTTCAAATGGACAAAAGATAAAGTGAGCCTAGCAACAAATCATAAGTTGATAAAGGTGTAAAGCCAAAGGTTCAGTATACCATTGCATTTCTAACATTGTAGACAGCAATACATAAAATAGCCTACTTTACCATTCTGATAAGTTCACTTGTGAGTGACAGTTCGAACAATTACTACAGAATTATAGTATATGAACACTGAAGGGGAATAAACTTTTTCAGCCAAGGACTGGGATGGATGTGGTGTGGGTAGGGACGGTTTGCATATTCATGAATCCTAGAATAATAAATGAAGGCAAGGTGTAGAGCTACTGTACATGTGAGCCATTTCAACAAGGTATTTGCACTTATTTTGCAAAAAGAACATAACACAACTGGGAAGCCACAGGATGACATAAAAACAAAACAGGAACCACCTTTCAAGTAGAACAGGCACACAGGCCCTGATTTGAAAAACATTTGCACATGATCACATTGTAACACACATTTAAGAAAATGCCGGACTTGCATGTGTTGTGATTCTGTATTTAGCAGGTGCACGTGTAGTAGGCTGTTTTGTCAGCAAATGTGTGAGGAAATGGTGTGATGACCTTTTGTCCAGGGATGTGCCGGGTTCAGTATGTTGTTTTTTTTTAACTGTCAAATTTAGTGCTGCGCCTTCAGGAGTTATCTCACCTCTGTGAGTGTCAGAGCACATGGTGAGGCGGGGCTCTGCTCCAGCTAGGAGGCACACACTCAGTTCTCTTCTCTGCCTTTTTGGTATTTTGGTGACTCAGTCATAGTGAGTCACTTGACTGCACCTTTGTGGGAGCAGAGGATCGATCAGGGTGAGACACAGTTCAAATTGTGATGATAGTTCATGGTAGTTGCACAGTTGTTTCCTATGTAATGGATATGTGTGGCAAAATGGCCTTAGGAGCATGAGAGCATCACATGAGCTTTACTTCCAGCTTCGGCCAAATCATCACACAGCACAGCACAGTTACTGAGATCTTGTTCTGTGGCCGTGTTACAGATGAAGAGTTCTTAAATCAATTTTGATGTTCCAATTTAAGATAGGAAGGAGGTGTTAAATAAACTCTCCTAACTTTAGCTTAACTGTTAATTTTCACAGTTTCCACCTGTAGTACCTGACTCAATAAATAGCTAATGGTAGCTAACTGTAGTGTTCGCTAACACAGCTAATGGCTTTGTTCTCTAACAGAAGCTAACGGTTGTGTTCTCTAACAGTAGCTGACAGCTGTGTTCTCTAACGGTGGCTAACTGTAGTGTTTGTTAACAGTAGCTAACAGTAGTGTCTGCTAAGCATAGCTAACTGTAGTGTTCTCTAAAAGCAGCTGATGGCTGTGTTCTCTTACGGTTGTGTAACTGTTGTGTTCATCAACAGTGGCTAATGGTAGTGTCTGCTAACCATAGCTAACTGTAGCGTTCTCTAATAGTAGCTGAAGGCTGTGTTCTCTAACAGTAGCTAAAGGTGGTGTTCTCTAAAAGCAGCTGATGGCTGTGTTCTCTTACGGTTGTGTAACTGTTGTGTTCATCAACAGTGGCTAATGGTAGTGTTAGCTAACAACAGTTAATGGTAGTGTTAGCTAACAATAGTGTGGTGTCTGAAGTTCTACTTTATATGATTTGCTCTGTTAAGGTGACAAAGGTCTTTAGCTCAAATCTCAAGGGAGTGTTAAGAATGTGGTACCTCTGGGTTTTGGGAGGTCTTCTTCATGTTTTGACATACCTTAGACAACAGTCCCCTTAATGTATACCATATGTGTGAAGTTGTTTGTGGAACAAAGGACACCCAAATGTATATAAGCCACGTTACATGTCTTGTGGGCAGAGAGATTCATATTGGCTTCGAGTCCTCTCACAGGCAAACCGTGGTGCCTGGTCGATGCTGAACTTTTTTGTAATAAACTTTTTATTATATAATCAAGTCGGTGTCAGCGGATGCTTTCTTCATCATCTTCACATCATCACTACTCAAGAAACAACAATAGTTAATGGTAGTGTTAGCTAACTTTGGGAAAAAGTTTCTGAGATTTTTTCTGTCTCAAGACCTGAGATAGGAAGTTTCTGTAATGCAGTCCCTGGACCCCTAGCTTCTTCTGTTACCATTACAAGAGACCTTGAGATCATATGGAAGTCAGGTGTGAGTTGCTTTATCGACAGATGTGCCAACGTGAGAAACTGCCAGAGTAAGATGCTAAACCCCAGGCTTGAATATCTGATGTGTTCAAGAAATGCCTGAAAACAGATTTTATGACAGTATTTCATGTTGCCCTCTTTGAACTTTTGCCGCCACCAAGTGATGGTGGCAAACAGTAGCCTAACCTCAGATCCAAGCTTTAAAATATAGTTTTAGAAATAAACACAAGAGAGTGTGGGGTAAATACACATGAATACTGTTTACCCATACTGTTTAATCATACACATGAAACAGTACTAATGCAGATCCCCCAGGGTGTTAATGCATATTTTACATGGGTTAGTACCCTCTTTCACACTCTTTATCTCTCAGGATCTCACACTTTGTCCTTCTTTAGATATTTTTATATGAGCACAGAGCAGCCATTAGCCCACCATCCTCTCATGCTGGGTTGACATCAAAAGCTATAAACCCATCTCTGCACTGAGGCCAGCAGACGTAGACTAGACTTCTGTCTGGCAGATGAGACAGACTTTAGCTTGATTTAGGTTTATGCAAAAGTGAATCTCCAAACACGAGAGTATGCACAGTCTGTTGAAATAGATATAAGGCTTTTTTCATTGACCCTGTTAAGGTATTCACAGTAAAGAGAATTAAAGAGCAGGTATATTGACATTCATTCAATGTACTGTTTAAAAAGTGGACAGTACATTTTATTTAATGTATATGGAAGAGCAATGTTTTGTCCAACTCACTAATCACTCAGTAATTGTGTGTGTGTGTGTGTGTGTGTGTGTGTGTGTGTGTGTGTGTGTGTGTGTGTGTGTGTGCGTGTGTGTGTGTGTGTGTGTGTGTGTTTGCATGTGATCAACACACCTGCAGCTTGTTTACAGCTGATCTCAAATACTACAGGACTGATCAAACAAATGAATGTTAAAGGACCTCTGTGATTCAGAATTACTGAAAAAAAGACCTTTTATTATGCCTGCACTCTGGCACCAGCCGTGTTTTTGTGAACAGGAAATCTCAAGTACGCCTCGAAGGAATTTCTTTAAACTTGATACAAATGACCACTTGGACTCAAGTGTTAACTGATTAGATTTTGGTGGTCAAAGGTCTTGGTCACTTTGACCTCATGGCCATTCCATTCACATGAACATGACATCTCAGAAATGCTCAGACGGATTTTCTTCAAATTTGGTACAAATGTCCACTTGGACTCAAGGATGAACTGATTAGATTGTGATGGTCAAAAGATCAAAGGTCAAGGTTATGACTTTGCTAAAAACATTTTTAGCCATAACTCAAGAATTTGTATGCTAATTACACTAATAGGATAAAATGATGAGGTGATTACATTATATATATACAAACGGTCAAAGGTCAGTCCACTGTACTACTCTGTAAAAATAGTCTCTAAGTGAAGACGGTGTGTTTCTCACTGGTCATTATTCACTGAAATTATGTCAATATAGCACTGACTTATATTTTGTGCAAAAATACACTTAGTGCCTTTTTGAAAAGTCCTTCAAAGTTACAGGTCAATATAGTGGTAAGTTCCATATTAATTTTTTTCAAAGTCTTCACTACATTATATGAGTCTGGACAGAGATGGATGTAAACTGCAACTTTATTGGCTGGTGGAGTCAACAACTGCTTCAGTTTGAAATATTTCAGTTAGGAACAACAGATGTGGGGGCCATGCTAATGTTGGTTGTATCTGGCAGTTTTGGTGGCATTGCAGTGGGTGCATCAGCAACTGTTGCGTGACTGGGATCTGTACTCTACTGGGATTTTTGGTTGTTTGTTTTTGTATTTTACTCAAGTATATGTAGACCAGACCCTTTTAAGTTGTTGTCCTGATCAAACCTTTTACTGCTGCCTGTTTTTTTAGATTTGAATTGGTCTTATTAGTCACTCCAGTGTGAATTAATTCACTGTGTGTGTGTGTGTGTGTGTGTGTGTGTGTGTGTGTGTGTGTGTGTGTGTGTGTGTGTGTGTGTGTGTGTGTGTGTGTGTTGATTAGACTCTTTTTCTTCTTGCTGGGATTCAATCCATTTATCCATTATTTCAGTGTTCCTGCTCAGTGTTCTTGTGAGGTGCACTTAATGTTCAGCGCTGATGAACTCAAAAGACCAGAGACAGAAAGAACATCAGACTGAAGGATGAATCTGCAGGAATCTTCATTTTAATTAATCTGTAGAGACAAAACTTTCCGAAAAGTTAAAAAAGTTCAAACTATGCCTACTACACAGCACTCTAATATTCTACAGCCGAGCACGTTGACACTGGGAAAAAAGACAACATGAAATAGGGAAAAAAAGCCAGCATGAAATAACGTAGATTATGTAGAGTCACATTTCATGTTAATTTTCTTGAGTCTGGCTCAAGCTGATGTTCTTAACTAAACTCCATGTCTAATAATCTTTTGTGTGTGAGCTGATGCAGCTGAGAGTCCCTTTATAGTTCAGCTACTTAAAATCAGGGGCTAGTTTTATGCATAAACTGTACAAACACTCATTTCCACACATAAAATAACTTGTCTTCTTGTGCTTAAGATTGTTTGCACATCTTGAACTATCTCTGACCAGGCACATTGAAATGTGTCTTGAAACAGTTAAAAGGAGTATTTCAAAGCATATCACTGTCCATCTAATCGTTATCCAGTCTCCATTGTGTGTCTCAGTGCCACAGGGTTTGTGGCTTTCAGGGACATCTCTGCAATAAGTGCCACTGTTCCATCACGTACAATTTGAAAGACATACAAGTGGTTCTGTGCCCAGTGTCTCTTTTCAGCTCTGCAATTTGTCACATTTTGAAGGTCTAACTCTTTCCTTAACCTCTGACATGGGTCTCTCTTTTTTTACGACAAGCCAATTGTGCTGCATAAAAGGCTTTTGCTTTAGTTGAGCTTTATTCAGTGCTGCTTTAGCCTGATTCTTTATCTTTCTCAGCTGCACACATTTTTCTACAAGCACAACATGAAGAATCCTGTTATTTTCTAAGGGATTTTTGTGTAAATCGATAGGTGGGATTTAACATGGGTCACTGCATACAGGTGTGCATAGAAATGTTTGATAAGTTCCAGTTTTCTTGTGTGGGGGTCAGTTACCCAAATTCCGTGAATGCATCAATAAATGGCTTCAGATTTTGTAGCAGCTAATATGTGGATTCAAGTCATATCTGTCTCTTTAAATACTTGTACATAAATTGTCTTCTATACTTCTATCCTGTAGAACAGCATGGATTTTTCATGGTCTGGATTCAACAAGGTGCTGGAAACATTTCTTAGAGATTCTGGTCCATGTTGACATGATGGCATCAGAAAATGGCTACAGATTTATCAGCTGCACTTTCATGCTGCAGATGTCCCGTTCCACAAAATCCCAAAGGTGCTCTACTGGACTGAAATCTGCTTACTGTGAAGGCCAATAGAGTTCACTGCACACATTATCATGTTGGTGGAACCAACTTGAGATGATGTGTGCTTTCTGGCATGGCACGTTATCCTGCTGGGACCAGCCGTTATACGATGTGTGCGGCCATATAGGCTTGCACACTCAGGTAGGTTATTTAACAATGGTCAGCTGGCATTCAGGGACCAAGAAAATTCCCCCCACATTAGTACACCTCCACCAGCTTGTTCTCTGACACAAGGTAAGATGGATCCATGGATTCACATTGGATATAGCTAAGTCTGACCCTAACAGCTGGCCTACCATACGGCAGGAAACATTTTTCCAATTTTCTACGGCCTGTTTTGGGGAGCCTGTGACAATTGTAGTTTCTGTTCTTAGCTGACAGGAATGGTCAGCTCCCTTATACATCAGAGGAGTCATTGTGGAAAGAGTGACTAAAGCTTCAAATTCCTGGGCACACACATCTTCCAGGACCTCACATGGACTGTTAACATAACCTCTCTGGTGAATATGGTGCAAAAGCAGCTCTACTTCCTGAGAAGAGCTAAGTTGTCCCAGAAGCTGCTTGTGTCACTCTATCACGGTACTGTTGAAAGCATACTCACTCGTGGTATCTTGGTGTTGTATGCCAGCTGCACTGTAGCAGACAGGAAAGCTCTTCAGAGAGTAATCAAGACAGCACAGAAAATAACCAGCACTCAGCTGCCTTTACTTATACAGAACGTGATGTCTACGTAGGGCCACAAACATCATCAAAGACTATCTCACCCAGGCAGCCACTTTTTCACTCTGCTGCCCTCTGGAAGCCGATACATGTCTATGAAACCCTGCACTTAGGAAAAGTTTTTACCCAAGTGCCATCAAAGAATTGAATTCCATCAATTAACTAAAGTGTAATAGTAACCTGACTTAAATGCAGTCATAATCTGACTTGTGCAATAGTCCCATAGAACTGAATCTCTAACTCTAATCATTCAGAGATGAAAAATTTTAATTGTATAGCCAGCAATGACAATAAAGGCATTCAATTCTGTTGTGTAGCCCAGTGTTTTCCAATGTGTTTTTTGTCTGGGGACCCACTTTTTTCAAATGACAAACCATCGTTACCCAAGTCACAGTATCAATAAATTCTGGGAAGAGGTCGTTTGTGCATAAATGAACGTCCCTGACCATTTGAACTGCCATTTCCACATCATCCATATTATCTTGATGCTTTATTGAAAACATAAACACATGCCAAAACTTTAGAAATGAGAAATAAATTCATTTAGGCTGAGTGTGATGAACAAGCCATTGCACTGTTTTTATTTCCTCCTATCAGGAAAACAACATTTTTAGCCTACTTCATAAATGAGACAAAAAGAGTGCATTTAAATGGAATTAATAGGCTCTTGTTTTTTACTTTCATCAGTACAACAATAAACATATTTTAAAGGCTTTATAAAAGGTGTGCTGCAAATATAAATCTTAAACTTCTTCCATAGTCTTTTGTTTATTTGGGGACCCAAATAAAATCTCCGGTGACCTTTGGGTCCCAACCCAGTCTTTGGGGATGACTGCTGAAGCCAATCTACTTCAAGATGCAATGTGCTCTTCTGCATAGCACAGTTGTAATGTGCAGTTGTTTGAGTTACTGTTGCTTTCTTGTCAGCTTAAACCAGTCTGACCATTATCCTCTGACCTCGCTCATTAACAAGGCATTTTTGCCCACAGAACTGGCACGATGTTGTTTTTCACACCAGCTCTCAACTCTAGAGACTGTTGTGTATGGAAATCTCTGGAGATGAGCAGTTTCTAAGATACTCAAACCAAACTGTCTGGCGCCAACAGTCATCCCATGGTCAAAGTCACTAAGATCACATTACTTTGCTATTCTTATGTTTGCTCTGAACAATAACTAGCCATGTCTGCATGCTTTTATGCTGCCACACAAACTGGCTAATAAGATATTTGCACTAATAAACAGGTGTAAATGTGTACCTAATTAAATGGTCACCAACTGCAACACATTCATCAATCAGCAGATTTACTATAACGTTTATTTATACACTTGAATCAGTTAGATTAATTGTCAGTGACAAAATGGTTTTATTTACAGATGTCCATCACTGCTGTGTATGTCAGAATTACAGCTAATTCTCAGAGCACCATCAAGTCAGAATTTCATGTTTACCACAGTCACAAAAGACATATTAACAGGTAATCAAAGTTTTATTCACGTTATGTTTAGTCACATGCACCAACTTCCTTTCTCAGTCTCTGATGTATCTGCACATGTCCTGTGTTTTCCCAGATGTTTTAGCAACTTGCAACTAGTGAGCAATGGCTAGCAGGAAAGGCACAGTTACTTTGAATAAATGATGGATTTATCTGTGTTTTGACATTGCAGGATAAAGTAAGCACACAATTAAACAAATAACATATGTTGAGGTTTTTAGACATTAATGCAGAAGTGTTACATATTATAGTTTTAAGTACCACAATGCTCCATATAGTGTGTATACACGTTTGCCATTCATGCAGACACATATGAATGGTATTCTATTAAGAACACATCACTCTCGATGGTAATGACTGTAACTGAGCAGCTCTGCTAAGTTGAATTGAAAATTTTACCCTTGTCTGAGAAAATAGTTCCCCTGACACAGATGGTTAACTGTGACCTCATACCTCCTTCTGCTTCTTGTGATTTGTAGGCTCTCCAAATACATAAAGCATATGGGATTGATCATGGGGTGTCAGCCTTTCTTTAACAGGAAATATAAAACCTTACATGAACCCTAGATTTACAATGGATAGGTAACATACACTGTCGTCTTCAGTATAAAACCTTTTCTTCTTGTTTAAATCATAACAGATTGAGACTTCTGCCACTGTAGCAGCATGCACTGAATGAAAATAATTAATCCAACACAACAGATTTTAGCATTCATCCTATTTCCTTTTTCTGTTCCCCATTTCCCTCTTATTTTCTTATTTCCTCAGTAATCCTGCTGCATGATCATAGGGGAAATTAATATAATTACTACTGCAAAAATTAATATTTAATATGAAAATACTCACTGAGGCCTATTCACTCACATCTGGTGTGTGTGTGTGTGTGTGTGTGTGTGTGTGTGTGTGTGTGTGTGTGTGTGTGTGTGTGTGTGTGTCTAAGTTTTGTTCATTATTATGCACCTGTTTTTTTTTTTTTTTTTTTTTTTTGTTTTTTTTTAATGAAGGGCCATTGTGAGGCCCCTGGCCTTTATTTATCCCCGAATAATTCTCCCTCCTCAATAATAACCCTCTTCTAATTGAGCAGTTTGTCAGAAAAGATGACAGCAGTGTTGTAATTTTGTAATTTCAGGGAATGCAACACAATACCTACTCTGACTGGCTTACCCTGATATTTTTGCCCTAATCGTACCTGGTCTCACTCGTCAAGTCTCGAGGCCTGGTCACACGTGTGGATTGAGAGGCATGGCCATGAATTTGCATCCTCTCTTCACGTTGAGTTCAACTTTGTCTTCCAAGCTCTCTGTATGAATTTCAAGTTATGTGAACATGATATGAGCAGAGCATAAGCTATATTGCTTTTGTCAAGATTGAATGAAGTGTGTTTTATGATGAGTTAACAAGACAATTTTTTGTTAGGTAAAAGCGAGAAGCTTGAGTTCAGAAGTTCAGTATGATTGTATTTGTCTCTTTAATAAGGAAAATGGGGGTAAGAAGAGTTTATTTGTTTATTTGTTAGACAAAAAGAGCAAAGCCCCATTCTCAAGGACCAGGAGTGGTCGAGCAAGCTAGAGAATGAATGAATAAAGAGAGAGAGCAGCAGTAGTGAGTAGTGAAATATAATATTCCAATTAACAAATGTTAGATAAATACATTTAACAGATTTTGCAATGCATGTTTAATGATAGGTGTGAAGTTTTCTGTTTCTACTCAATAATTACAAATATTTTACCATCACAATTTCTAGTTAGTTTGAAAAGTAAACATTCATTCATTCAGTGTTTATTTAATATTGAGGAATCATTGAGGGTGTGCCCTCATTTACAGTTAGAGTGCAGAGCAAGAGTACAGTCAGAACAGAAAAATATAACAAGAAAAACAAAACAAAAGGACAGTTTTTGAGGTACACATTGCAATTTTCAATGTTTAAAACATGAATTTTGGATGTAAATAAGGTGCCAAAGTGCATAAAAAAGCATCAAAATGAAGCTTGTTCATAAAAAAAAATATATTTTATAATTTGGTGCTTGTTTTGACTGAGTTTGAGCTCCAAAAAGATTTAAGTTCTATGTGGAATACCTCACAGGTGTACTTCATCATTTACAAGTAAAGTGTATTTTGTTAGAATTTTTGAAATCCTGAGCCATTTTGATAAGGTTACTTATATTACCGAAAACAGAGTCCAGTTTTATTCTCAGCAGGTTGCCTTTGATTTTTTTTTTTTTTTTTAATGAAATATAGAAGGAAAATAGTGCTTTTTTCCAGTTTCTCCTTGGCCCTGGAATTACAAAATACACCTTGAAATCATGCATTTAAGAACACATCAATCCCAAAATAAGCCCACAAAATCCTGGAAGGACTGCTTAGTATCTTCCATTCTGTTTCCACATTACAACTGAAAAGCCGCATACACACTGAAGACAGAATAACGACTTCCTGGATTATCCAAGGAGCAGAATGACCTCAGATGCCCCTTATGGGAAAACACTTTGCAGGGGTTTGGAAAAAATACAGTAATATACATGAATATTGGAATCCAATATGTTGGGTGTTACATCTCAAACTACTTGTGTCTTCACAGATTTTGTCACATTTCTTCGCAGCAACAGAAACACAGGAGGAAAAACGGAACAGCGAACGTGAAGTGTCGCTCGTGAGTAATTCCAGATCAAAAATGGATTTTCTCTGATGTTGATGAAGCAAAACTCTGACTCAGGTTTTGAGTTATGGAAGTATAAGTAGTTGCTATATGATTATTTTCCATTTTCCAGCACTCCGCGCACTCCTGGAAACTCCATTTTATACCTTAATTGATGTACTCAAAAACCTCAAATTGAGGCTCTGAAATAGTCACACTGTTAGCAGGCAGAAACAAGAACCTGTGGTGGGCCAATCGATAGAAACTTCATTACTGGGAAGCCTGGCTAGTAATCTCCTTGGCTGCAGCTGTGAGGGGCATACATTCTACCACAGCACCTGTTCTCAATGATATATCCAGCCTGCACCTGCAGAGGCATAAAAGGCACACTCACACCACACTGAGGTAACACTCTCGTACTATCTTGCCATCTCTTTCTCTGTCTGTCTGCCTATCAAATACGTGCTCACAAGGTTTTCATGTTATTTTATACTCTATCACACTGTTTCTGTCTCGCCCCTCCAGATGAGCTTTTCTCACATCTGTGCCAGGATGCATCTTTAGCAGCTGACAAGAGCAGAGAACTGATGGCAGAGAACAGTGGTGGTGGAGGAGAGAAGCAGCAGGCGAGGTGTGAGGAGTGGGGGGGAAAAAAGGGAGAGCAGTTGAGTATTTTTTCAGTTAATAGAAATAGACCTTTGGAGTTCAGAAACTGTGTAGTATAATATTATGTTAGGACAGCTCCATTTTACACAGAAATTGGTTCCATGATGGCAAGCCACAGAGACATTTTGAAACATTTTTCTTTTTGTACCTTTCCCTCTTTGAGAAAATTGGGTCTCCACAAGGAAAAAATGACAAATCATCTACTTTATCATGGATAAGTACTCTTACAAGTTTTCGGCCCCGGACTCAACTCTCACATTTGTACTAATCCAGTCGTGCTGGAGAACAAAAGCCAATGAAAACAAAACTGTAGATTTAGTCCCAAATTGCATTTTGGAACCTAGTAAAAACAGGAAAGAAACGCTTTATGGGTCTGGATGAGTAATGACACACTGATACTGTACTATTATACTACACTTTCTATGTGTGCCTGAAACAACTCTTTATGTGTCTTTCTTTTATGTCAGTTCAACCAGTAGATGGCAGTGACAGAGCAAGAACACTCACGTCTGACTCGACTGATTAAAGCAAACCAGTACACACTTTACACAATGAAAACTTCATTATACCTCTGCAGAGTTTTTAAAAAATGTTCTCCATGCAATTTGCACTCCATCCCATTTTACAAAAGGCAGAGCTAATCAAAAATCTACTCCTCTCTGCCCCTGTTTGCTTGGTGACGGCTACTCTGTCCCCTCGAGACTGAGGGATGCAGCTGCAGTGTGGCTGATGCACACCAGAGTGCACCGGGCTGGAAAATGTTGTTCCAAGACATAAATAAAGACAGGGGATAGGTTATTTATTGTCTTATACCCTCTCATATGAGCCCACAATGCTGCTAAAAGTCAATACTGGGACTCGGTCAAGAGAGAATATCTATATGCAAATAGTGGCCATTATGCATCCAGGTATTGCAAAGTAAAGCAGAACCATGAGGACTATATCTCCCGTGGCCCAGCCTCAACTTTCACTGACATAACATATGAGGACTGAATGAGGTGTCTGCCCTGTTGAATAGACTCACAGAAGGGTCTGTTGTGTGGTACTCAATTAAACTGAAATCTGTGTTCAATTTGCAGTAATTATTGTTTTGTGATGAACACAGAAAATGCAGGTTTGATTAATTAGATGTTATAAAACAAGTATTTTTGACAGCAGTGTATCGATTTGCCAAGCGGCAGATCAACAGACATTTCACTAAAACACACACAGCTGTGATGCATATTTCTGGAACTGTATAAAACTATAGAAACAGCGATTCCAGCTGGCTCAATAACTGACTAAATTTATTGGCTCCAGACAGTGCAATGTTTTTATGTACTGTGTGAATATCACATACAATATATCACACATCAGACAGGAATTTAGTGAAATCAAATTATCTTTTTTCATTAGCTTAATGAAAATACACACATTTTATTTGTTCAAGTTAAATACATTTGCAATTTTGAGTATTTGTTTTCAAAACACTTCAGAAATTATAAATAAGTTCTTCTATCTTGAAGTCTTTGATTTGAAATTATTAGCTGAATGCAGGTACAGTACGGAGTTCAATCAACTCATTAAATTAAGTTTCTAAAGAATCGTGGTCAGCATATTAGCAGACATCCCAGCATGCATTGTTTGAGTGTTACAACTCTCTTGAGACCCGTTTAACAGTTTGAAGAAAACACATGATGGAAACTGCTGTGTCTCTTATACACTTTAATATAAGTCATTGTTGCTTGTGTTCAAAAAATTGTGAAAACACTGTGAACCATGATGAAGGATAGTATTGAATTCAGTCTCTGATCTTTACACTTAAAGTTTAATAAATTCACTGGGAGCAGTTCCACATGTCTTTGTGCCAATGCTGAAACAAAGCAGCTCCAACAGGAGCAGCTGAACCTGCAAGTTCTTTGTGTGAAAAGGAAAAACTAACTTTTCAAACTGAAGAAATGTAAAAGTAAATCAACTTTGTTTGTTAGAGCAACTGAGTTGTGGGTTCAACTTAATATCTCACACTTATTAAATATGTTTTCCCAAGTACAACTGTATTTGACTACAAAAAGTTTACTTTGTCTTGTTTTGAATTATTGCAAAATTACCTCAATCTGTCCTTTAAATTTCAGCCAACTTAAAATTTTACGGCAGCATGGACGCTAACTTTTAGTTAGTTAGTGTCCTCTTTTTTTTTCTTTTTTTTTCTTTTTTTTACAATGTAAAGTATTAACACATTTACACTGATTAAGGCCAGGGGAAGACTGACCAGGGCAGGTCAAAACAATCTGACAGTTTGAATTTGACATTAACGAAAAAGTCACAGGTCATATTTTCCTGTTTTTATATTGTTTTTAAAGGTAGAATCAGTAGGAGCTGTATGTAAAAGCGGCACACAGATAGTTTATTATGTCTCATTCCCATGATGTCAAGTGCCAACATTTTGGTTTGGTAAAGTTTCCCAAGTACAGCAAAATAATGAGAAATAAGTAAATACAGGCAGAAAATGTTTTTAAGAAAATGTTGCATATTATGCTTTTAATGTAAGTATATTGTTCAGATGCATTTTTGGAAAGCTATTCCTGGCACAGGTTGGTATGAAGCAATAGACAAATCATCCAAGTGGAAGACGGTGTGGTTTGACTCTTGTTGCACAGATTGTTTTTAATGACTTTACACTGCACAGATTCCAAACTAAATTTTCAAACTGTATCTCACACGACAGTTTTGTGTGGTCATATCCATCTTACTTAACAGCCATGGAGCTGTCTCATCGCTATCAAGATAGCTTAGCAGCGCTCTGATTAAAAGAAAAGACCAAGGTTAACAGGACATCTGTTAGAAAATCTGTGCAGAGATTACTCAGCCTCATCTCACACAGACCCAGCATGGCAAATGATGTAATTAAGACCAAAGTAATACTGCCTCTTGGCCTTATTCAACCTTTGTAGTAAGTTTTTTTTTTTTTTTTTTTGTCTGATTTAAATACATTACACCTTTTAAAATAATTTTAAAACCAGTTGGAATTTTCAGACTGTTTTATGACTTTCTTCTTTACAAGATAAATGGAGAGTGACAGAAAATTGAAGATAAAGAAATCATTGTGACTCGCAGCAAAGGTCACAGGCCAGATTGGAAACCAGAACACTGCGGTCATATTTAATGAGTCTATTTGCTCTCCCACCAAGATGATTCATGTATCTGCAAAGAGTAATAATGTTCGTGATGTAATTATTTTGTATTTTAACTGATTTGGGGACAGAACATTACCTATACCCAATGTTCCCTGTCCCTCAGCCTGTTGCTCAGGATACTGAGATCAGCTGAGACATAACAGGGGACTGAAGGGGACAAACAGACACAGTGTCAGGTTGCGTAGCATTACTGGCCTTTGTGTTACGGCTCCTTGTAATGCAGCTGGTAAGGACTAAATAATGTAAAGCCAACAGTAATCTATAAGATATGACATTTTTGAAATGGTACAGTATCTTGTCTCAAACATGCTCTGTTTTTGTGATTCTGGGCCCATTTAACCAAATTTGCAGCATTTAAGATGCTATTTGAAACGCGATAATTTCCTCTCCTGTTAATTTTCTCTTAAAAAAACATATTTACACCCTATATGGGAGGATTTGAAAGCCATGTAAGAGATTTTCTGCAATTAACAAGCTACAGTAATTTGTGAAATGTGATGCTGCCACCTTTTGTATTATTATTATTATAAGTAGCAGTTCTAATAATAATACCTTTACTTACTTTTCAAAACAAGTTACACAACACTTTACATCCTAATTATAAAAGAGGACAATGGGAACAGTTAATAAGACACAATGAAAGATGATAGAGCACAGTGAAATCAATAAATTCATTCCTCATTAGTATTACTATTTTTATTATTAGTAGTATTAGAACTTTTATTGAGTTTAAATCTATATTATGTAATATTTCTACATTAAATGTTGTTAATTTTGTTGGTTTGTGCGCTTACATTATCCCAAATGTTTCCAACAATGGTCAAACTGAGAGAAAGATAACATTGCATTTCCTGCATTTCCTACTAACTGCTAATGAACTAGCAGATCAAATATGTCAGAGTGTGTGCAGGGAAGTTGGAAAATGTTACTGAATGTAATGTTAATAAAACTTTAATACATTACGTCATCAGGTCAGATTTTCATCAGTAATAGTGGTTGTTTAACGATGAAGAACAATTCTCATGATCCCATGCTACTTCACGACATCATCAAACTACATCTTTTGGTCTTGTTTTAACGTGAAAGAGACCCATAGAGGCATAACAAACATTTTGTCTGTTGCTTAGAAAGAAACTGTGTCACTTTTCATTTCACAATCACAAATTAAATTGGACTAACATCAAAAATTTGGTAACACATTTTTGTTCTTGTAGTCCAAGATAAACTCAGAAATGAGTTGTTCTTGCAGAGCTATATATAACACTAAGGTAATCTAAGGTAACTGGTCTGGACTGACTTCTCACAGATGATCAACAGCTGAACACCTCAGACTCTCTGCACCTACAGGCAGCTCTCAAATGACTCTCATTTCCCTGATCTGCTGCTTTCCCACGCTCCAAAGCCTCCCAGCTCACTGTGCTTATACAGCCTGTATTTACAGCAATAGTTCTGAGCCCAGAGCATGGACAAAAAAAAAAAGAAAAGCGTGGACACTGTCTACATGATGGATTTCTAGATCCATATTAATACATACTGTCTAGCTCTGTCACTCAAGTACAGCACATTGTGCATAATACTCCCAAGGATTTGGTTTATTTCTATAATCTCATCAAGTAACAAAGGGAATGCATGAAGTTTAGGCCCCAGTGTCGTACATCCACCAAACCCTTATGATGAGGAATGACAGCAAAGCAGTGTGAGACAAAATGAGTGTGTGTGACTGTTTCAATCTGCCCTTTTCCAGAGAACTTCAATCACTCAATTTCTCTGAGCAGTATGCTTCCAATCCCAGCAAACAGCTGGCCCGGCATTTAGAACACATGAGGATTAGGGGGTTGATTTAGTTAAAGGCTCAATCCAGAATCAGACCATAGCACCACTTATGATGCCAAGATCACCTCTCTGCTGCAGGCTTTGTTTATGATATTTATTTGTCCATGATATTTATGATATTTCATGATTTTTGTGTTGATCTCATACATATGCAGCATATATGTATGAATGTGATGGTTGCAAAGATTACACACTGAGGAATGACCTCTTTTTGAAGTCACACAGAAAACATTATCTATCTATCTATCTATCTATCTATCTATCTATCTATCTATCTATCTATCTATCTATCTATCTATCTATCATCTCAAAAGTTAAGCATCATCATGCTTCATCATTATATCATTACACAGTTGCTTTAATTCATTCAGTACAGTGTGTGTTTCTGTAGTGTTTTTAACTAATGCTGGATTAAAGTAATCTCTCGGCTGTGGATATTTTACATCTTGCTTAGTCTCCCGTGTCATCATAAGCTCAGTTGGTAATCATATGCTTTCACTCTGCCACAGGAATACAAGGAATGCAGCTGGTTATAATAACAAGGGTGTGTGTATGTAAGTGTGTGTGTGTGTGTGTGGAAAGTGCAGGTGTGTTTCGGTGTGTGCTTTGACAGCATGCATGAAAACAAAAATCTGCAGACTCAAGTAGAAGATTTCCCAGTGGCCATCGGCTCTCATTGGTTAGCACGAGGGTGCTGATTTGCATACGGTGGGAGGGTCCTGAGCCAGAACTGGGATGAATGACTTGTTCATGTCAGATAGCAATAAGGCATAGCACTCAGCAGAGGTCTGCGCTGCTCAACGCTGCTCAAAATGCCTAGGTTACTCAAGCTGTCACTCTTCCTGCTATAAGTGGAAAGTGCTGGACTAGGACAGAAACATGTTCAACAGCAGACACAGCAGCCTTAGCAAAAGAGGAGGATACTGGGTAAGTCTGATCATAATTCACTTAAACAAAACTACAAGTACTTTTTAGAATCCTGTGATTACTATTTTATAATTCAAGGCAGAGACGTGACTAGGCCCCATCATGTCCTTTTTATGACTGTATCTTATGCAAGTAAACCTTAAACTTGTAAAAAAAAATAAATAAATAAATCAAATGATTTGCTAAAATGCTAATCATAAAAGGAGTTAACTGTAATGATTACGGTTCAAATCATTGTTGCATGTGTCCTAAAAGCTCTGTAACTGCTAATATAACTAAGTGTGAATACTAATACATTAGAGATACTTCATTTTGCAAATTTCATTCCTTTATGTAACTTTATTATGTTTAATTATCTTGTATTGCAGGGATTGTGCATCCTCTTGCTTTACACCAGCCCTCTTTCCTGTTTTGCAAATTTCAGCCAAGCAAAAGAGCTCATCTATAAAATAAAGGAGGGATTACCCAGGGGAACCTTCATAGGGGCCATTGGAGTAGACTTAAATTTGGATTTCACTGTTGAGCCCCCCTATTTATTCAGCCTATCGCAAAAGAAGGTCAGCGAACAGTATGTGAACCTTAATAACACCACCGGGGAGCTTTACACATCTGCTACAGAGATTGACAGGGAGACCTTGTGTCCTGATAACTCGGAGCGGCAGGGCTGCGTCCTCTCACTGGATGTGTTTGTTTTGCCTCAGCAGTACTTCCAGCTCGTCAAAGTTAAAATCATTATTGAGGATGTGAACGACAACAGGCCAAAGTTCCCCGTGGATGAGATATGTATGTCTGTCCCAGAAAACACCCCCATAAATGCTCGTTACGCGGTGGAGCAGTCTGCAGTTGACCCTGACTTGGGTCTTCACGGAGTCCAGACCTACTGGCTTGTTAATGACTTTGGTGTGTTCACACTGGACGTTGAGGAGAATGAGGGGGGTGAGCTGACACCGTTCCTCATTGTGACGGAGGCTTTGGACAGAGAGACCCAGGCTGAATACATCACAGATATCATCGCAGAGGACGGAGGGACCCCTCCTCTACTCGGCGCGGCTACTTTAAAAATTGTCATCACAGATGTGAACGATAACTGCCCCAAATTCACAGAGTCACAAATTAATGTCACACTGCATGGGAATACCACCAAAGGGGCACATTTGGCACGTCTGCATGCTTTTGACCCTGACCTTGGTGCTAATGCTCAGATCAGCTATGCTTACAGTGAACGTGTGCCAAGGGACACTAGGAGCTTGTTCCATTTGGACAGAATCACAGGGGTGATCAAGCTAGCAGGGAAAATAGACACTGGCACAGCCACCTTTTACAAACTCACCATTCTGGCCAATGGACCCGGTTGTATCCCTGCTGTTGCCACTGTTACCGTCAATATCATCAAAGTTGTCACAGGACCCCCTGCTGTCATACCCCGGTACATCGCACCTGAAAAGGACGGGGTGGTGACAGTAAAGGAGTCTGAGCCTGCATTTTCCCCCATAGCTTTTTTTACTGTCAAAAACATTGATACAAACCAAAGGGTGGACTGCCATTTGGAAGGGACTGGTCCCTTCAGGCTTGCCCCCTACCAACTCTTTAAGAATGAATACCTGCTGGAGACTACGGAGCCCTTGGACTATGAGAGGACGCAGGAGTATGAGCTAATTGTGGTTGCTAAGAATACTAAAGAGCTTGTCATTAAGACCTTCCTCAAGGTGCAGGTATTGGATGAGAACGATAATGCTCCAGTGTTTCAGCAATCTTTGGTAAAATTATCTGTTGAGGAGAACAATCCGCCAAATACCTTTCTGACCCAGCTCCAAGCTACAGACCAGGACAGCGAAGGCAGAGGGGAGGTCATTTACCTCCTTGGAGGTGACGCCCCAGGAATCTTCGTTGTGGATCGTGTGACAGGCGTCCTAACTGTGGCGACATCGCTAGACCGTGAAGAGAAAGAGACGTACCGGTTCATCGTGAGAGCAGTGGACCAGGGGACACCCAGGAGGGAGTCAATTGCAACTGTGGTGTTGACTGTGGAAGACCGCAACGACAACAGTCCACGCTTCATCAACAAGGACTTCACATTCTTTGTGCCAGAGAACTTCCCAGGTTATGGTGAGATTGGGGTCCTCTCCGTGACAGATGCTGATGCTGGGGAGAATGGTTGGGTGGCCCTTTCCATCCTCAACGGCAGCGACATCTTCATGATAGACACAGGCCGAGGGGCACTGAGGGCCAAGACATCATTGGACCGTGAGCAACAGGGGACATACCAGCTATGGATTGAGGCGGTTGACGGCGGGGAACCTGCACTTTCCTCTATTACTATGGTGACCGTGCTCTTGTTGGATGTAAATGACAACCCGCCTATTGTCCTCTTCCCTCAGTCCAATCAGTCTTACATGCTAGTGCTACCCAATACACTCCCAGGAACGTCAATCACAGAGGTCTACGCTGTGGATAAGGATACAGGCATGAATGCTGTGATCGCCTACAGTATCATTAAGAGGAAAGGTGGTGAGCCGGGGTCATTCGCCATTGACCCAGAAACAGGAAATATCACGTTAAAGAGGGAGCTCAGCAACCGGGGCCTCTACAGCCTTCTGGTGAAGGTCAGTGATCACGGTCAGCCTGAGCCACTTTACTCAACAGTCATGGTTAACTTCTTTGTCAATGAAACAGTGAGCAACGAGAGCTACATCCAGAGTCTGCTGACCAGAGAGGCTGACATTGAGGTAGAGGAGAGGCCCTGGTACGTGGGGCAGATGAGAGACGGGCCTGAGAGGTATGAGTTGTTCCCCTGTCAGCCTGTCCTCATTGCTCTCTCAGTGACGAGCGTGGGGCTGTTCTTCTTGGTTGTTACACTGACATCTTACATATGCTGCAAGAGGTTTAAAAAGCATCGAAAGAAAAGATCAGAAGTGGAGGTACCTTTAAAAATGAAGAATGATTCAATGAAGGTTGTGAACAGAAAGCTCAGGCAGATCTCAAACATCTGATATTCAGTTGTCCACACATCCAAAACCACCACTGTTTACATGAATGTTTACAAAACTCACTGTGAGAAGTGTAGTTCTTACATGAAGTTGCTCTTTTTGCTTTTGTCATAGGCTATGATTGTTATTATTGCAATATATTTTGATTTGATTTGTATGCCACGAGTTTCTATCATTAACAGAGGCACACACTTCCATTGTATATTCTACTTTTTATCATATCTATGAACCATGGCATTCAGTCAGATGTGAAGGGTCAAAAAAAAACAAATTAAAGAAAGCAATAAATAAGCACTGGCGTCAAAGTAATAACAGCTTCATTACAAAGTCATAAGAGCAACTCATTGAAGATTACTCAGTCCAAGATTCAATGTAAATATTGTACAATATGTTTTACAAATTTATATAAAACTTTTGCATTGCATGAAAAGGACATAAGACAGTTAAAGGCACAGCAAATGTTTCTTTCTTCCTTGTTTCAGAAAATTTACATCTCTTTTCACTACCCTGCACAATTACATTATAACATAATGGAAAGGTGATGACAGAGATTGATCTATTTATTTATTAAATGCATTTGTATCTATCTTCATAAAGTAACCATAAATTTAAAAAAATCATTGATGCAGAAAATGGCTAATCAAAATGTATAACTTCACACTCACTGCATCAATACACATGAAATTTTATAGCTGTGTTACAGTATATAAACATGCTAAAACGGGGGTTTTCAAAGTCTGACACTGTGGGCCTCCCATCAGACAAAGCTTAGAAAAAGGTGCTCTCCTCTCCTTAGTTTACTTGCTTAGGTTTGCTCAGTTCCTGGATGTCTATGGGATCATGATTCTGTTATCTGATCCCATAGACACAGTTGAGCCAAGATAGCCAAATATTGTTCAATGACATTTGTAGTTTCTGACTCTGGGGAAATGTGAAAAACAATTAAATTTCCCAATATTGTGTTCTGAAGTATCTCTGCAGCCAGATGACACACAATTATCTCCTTTTGATAATATGTAATAAGTAATGTGATTATTTTACACTTCCATTCACTGAGCCTCTCCTGAAATTGTTTGGAGCCCCCACTGGGGAGGCCCGTGCCACACTTTGAAAACCTCTGTGCTAACACACTATGCACAAAAGAAATGACCCTTCCTGAGTCACAGCCTTTTTTTGGTCTGTGCTCCAATGACAAACTTGGTACATCACTTTCTTCTTTTCTGTTACCTGTACTTATAAAATTGAATATTATTAATAGACAACGCTGGGGGGAGCTGCTAGCTAGCTAGCTAATCTACATCTATCATTAGCCAGCTAGTAAGCAGACATTTTTCTTATGAGCTGGTGAGTTGACTATGGTTTAGCTAATACTAGGTAGCGAGTTAGGGCTACATCGTAAATAAGCAAATGTTAGCGAAGTCGTAGTCTACTCGCTAGATAATGTTGGTGAAATGCTTGCTTACTAGCCAGCTAATGATTAATCTAGATTAATTAGCTAGCTACCAAGCATTTATTAGCTAACTTAAGATGTGGCCCGTGATATGACCCAAGTTTGCTCAACTGGAGCACATAGCAAAAGAGATGCGGGACTTAGGAACTGTGAATTCTTTACGATAAGCATGACGATCCATATTTGAATCTGAAATCAACAGATTAACTCAATGCCCAGTTACTATTTACTCCAGAGCTTTCAGCTGTGTTTCACTATCTTCTTTAGGTCAGGTGTAATGGGGTGATATGCATTCCATGATATATATACACTGATATATTTGAGCAATATACCGTTAAATGAGGTTGAAAGCTCCAGGAATAGCTAGTAAGTGGGCCCTGAGTAGAATATTTTTCTTGGCAAAATTCTGTATATCAGAGAGCGCTGATTAGTAACCAGATGTTCTGCTTTCTGTGAAGGTTCTATAGTAACAGATCATGTATGTTAAGCCTTTGAATACCATCTCGGAATAGCAAAGAGTCCAATATTTTCACTTAAGTTGTGTCCAAACCTCTTTGTCTTTAAACTGCTTCAAGTTACATACATCAAACTCAGTTATACAATCATGCAATTCTCAATGTGTCTGTGAAAAAATGCTAAGTGTTTGTGAAAGAAAATCAAAGTAACTATTAAAGATGCTTTATTTTTATAATACACTGGATTTTCTTCTGTATTTATATCACATACATACTGTATACCTACATATTTTCCATTGTGTGTGTATTAGAACTCTTTGAACAGTTGACATTAGCTAAATATTAACACATGTTCTGATGCTGTTTAAGTTTTATCTATATCGATTATGTTTGACAGCACAGCAACAAAACAGGCCTGTGTTCTCGATTATAATAAATTAACAAACACAAAATGCAGATTTTCTATCTGAGATTCAGACTCTAAAGTATGTGAATATACCTCAAATGTGTGGTGTGGTCAAAGCAAGACTGGTTGGATAACATCAAAAAATCAATTAGAAGCTCTTTTCATAGTGAATGAATAACTAAGCATATTATTAGTGTAATCGAGTCAAGTTTAGATTGCATCCTCCTCAGACAAGATTAAATCTGGTGTACATATTAACTACTGCACTGTATCTCGGAGAGATGAAGCAGTTAAAGGTCAAAAGCCTGAGAGCCTGTGTTGTTGTTGTCATCACTTGCATAGGTCGGAGCTGGTGTGGTAACACCCAGAGTCACACTTAGAAGGAAAAACACTGAGCTGACTTGTAGCTACAGCTGCTCCTGTCTCCAGCGTTTCAGAATCAAATCAATTTAGTCCGAGCAATATTTTTTGAAGGCTGCTGGCAATCACTATACTTCACTGTACTAGCACAACTTCATAAAATATGACCCAGGAAATGGTGAAAGTGGTTTTGATGCATTCTCTTCCACCAGATGAAACCACAGTGTTTTCTCGTTTTTGTTTGTCCTGTGCCTGTTAGTGTGTACGAAGGTTGTGTGGACAGAAAAGGTTTAGGCTTCTTTGTATTCCTGTTAACAATGCACACTCCCAACTGAGGAACTTAAATGTCACTTTAAACCTGTTCAGGTTTGGCTCTTACAAAACAGGAAAAACAAACCTGTGCTGAGAATGCATCTACACATGCAGCTTCCCAAGCTATAATCAGCATTTCAGGACAGAAGCACGTCATGTTAGCACAGAGCACATCAGGGGCTCGAAACAGCTCAGTGTAATCCTCAGTAATCACCTCTGGCCGCACTGTACATTACACAAATAGGCTCAAAGATGATGATCATACATTTACAGTATATGCACGCAGTAATGTCTCTCAAGACAGGTAATCATATAGGTGCTGTAATACCACCAGAATAATCCAGAATCCAAGACATGCATTTCATCTGTCAGCCATGTTTACTATCTTGAACAGATTCAAAAAGGCTCTTACTCTTCTGCCAAACTGTTTGAGATCAATAGAACAAACTTGTTTTACATGTTTTAGTGTGTGCAAGACAAAGAAAGACAGGGTTGTCTTTATTAACAAGTTCAGTGACCATAAATAATTTTAATATGCTTGTGCAGAACAAAATTCACCTGTGTGTGTGGGGAAGACACTTTTTAAAGTTTACATCAATAAATATGTGCCATGTGGTTACATTTCATGTATTGACCAATGCTATGCTATGCTAAATGCTTGGTCCTGCTATTCACACAGTTTGGCCTGAGATTAACCATTACACATTTTGAACAGTTAAATATGTGTTAAATACAGTGCAAAAAAGAAGAATGAAGTTCAATTTTGAAAAGTCACTACATGCAAAAGGCACCGATTTTGCAAAACTTCCCATAGGTGATACTTTTGGATTAAGTTTTATCCAAAGATTAAGGCATACTTGTAGATATTCTTGCTTTATGCCTTCACTGTGCAGGAAAGTATCCAAAACAACTTCGTGTGAAATATGGCACCAAAGAAGGTATTCAGTATTGTATTTTTTTTTTTCCTACTATGGGAACAGGTTCAAAAGCTGCACCCTTGGCAAGCGGGTGCTATGTCATGATCAGACCTCTCCATTTATCAAGCAGAATCAATACTGAATCAATACCTTGGTGATGCATTCCATATCTGCCTATAATAAATAAGTCTGCAGCCCAGGCAATAGGTGTTTGCAGCCAAGTAACAAAAAAATTGAGGTTTCTGCACAATATTAAATGTCTTTTTTTACACTGAACAAACAATTACAGCACATGATTAATTGCAGTAATAACACTGGGGGTTTTATTGCACTGTATCACCTTTCTCTTTCACCCAGTACGACTGTTTCAATTAGTCATTTTACCTCACAATAGTCGTACAAGCCCTTCAGGCCTATTATGGCTTCAACCCAGCTGTGATAGAGTGTGCTCCTGTGTACAAAAACAAACAATAGTTCTGCTTAATAAAGGACAAGATTTGACATCATCATGACATCACGGTTTGTCTGCACAGGATGCAGATACTTTGTCATTAACACAATAATCTTAAATTCCACTTTTTTCCTTTCTTTCTTTTGTTGGGCCTACTGAGCCCTTCTGCACTTTGTTACAAATTTAACTACTGCAATTAGGTTTGCATTTTTAAACAGTTTGTGGTTTGTGGTGTAGTTACAGCAAAACACCTCAAACTACATGCTGAAAAAATACCCACAAATCAACACTTTTTAACATGATATAAACAAACTAGCTGGCAGCTCTGTGACCCAGAATATGAGCTAATTGTTAGCAGCAGCATGCTAATATGCCAGCAATGTCAATGTTAGCATCCTGATGTTTAGCAGGTATGGTGACCGGGTTTATAGTCTTAGTTTGGTGTATGACAACAGGTTGATGGGAATGTTATTCATTTTTCAATTGTTTGGTCTTTGCTTTTCTCTGTGTGCTCTCCTTCTCTCTGTCTGATAATTCATTAGGCAGTTGTCAGATCCTGTGTTTTTGTGCTGAACATCCTGACTGACAACCAGCACAGAGAGTTAACACCAGCCACCAGCCCAGTGATGGTGAAATATGCAAGTGGCTGGTAGATGTGCTTCACTCACCAGCCAGAAAAAACAAATATAATCCCACATGTTTTTCCCATGCCCAGACTGCTGTGGAGATAACGTGTTTAGCTATGCCAGACTATGTCTCCTAATTAGCGAGGATTGATATCATTAGCTACCTTAAAATTTGTAACACTGCCTCTGTTGAGAGCTTCTCTTCATAGGCATTTGACTTGAGCACAGACTTTTGATGATGAATGATGGACAGATGACAAGACACTTGGTGACAATGACAGATAATGACAATTATGTGCGCTATCCTCCACCTGAGAATGTTACGCAGTTCCCATTCCCTATTGACCCTTTGCTAAGCCCCTCCTCCTAACATTACCTCCCTAATTATAGCTTAGCAACTGTAAGCATGGCTGGCTTGCCAAGTTCAAAGTGTGCTGATAACAATGCAACTCTCTGGCTCATTCTGTTCTGCACCATTATCACTCTAAACTGCATATGTGCAGTGCAAGAATGGGATGCTTTACAGATGTCGCAACAATGACTGAAGAGGGTCAGTTTCAAAGCAATCCATCCAATAGTTGTAGATATTACACTCAGAACCACAAATGTCAACCTCATGGTGGCATTAGCTAGCTCTACAATTTCAGGAGATCACCAAACTTACTGGTTCATAACATATGGGAGTCAAGTGATCACCAAAGTTAATACTTATCCTGAGGGGGACATGAATGTTCTGTTGTACATTATGGCAAACCATGCAATAGTTATGATATTTCACTCTGGTTTCAACTAATAGACTGACCAATATAAGTTATGTCAGCTAGTTAGTTCAAGTAGAACCACATCTTGTGGTGGTATATGCTGCAAAATCCAGATTTGACCGCTGAAATACAAATCTGCTGCTTGTGTCAGCAGCCCTATTTATTCTGCAGACAGTAAGTCAAGCTCCTACTGTACAGTATCACATTTCAATTTGATCTATACATCCCTCTGTCCACCATAATCCTCCGAATGACCTCTAACCCCAAAGTTAATTGTTTTTAACCTTCAAGAGTGTCATTTAGATATCTCTGTCTCATTACGTGAATCCTGCTGTGAGTTTTCCACGGCTGGAAACAGCTGGAGCGGAGGTCACCCAGACAAGAGACACTAGACTGCTTTTCTGCATGACTGATCACCTACTGAGACAGTAATCCCACTGACATCTTCAGACCATGTCAGAATGGACAGTGGAGGCTCTTGAACTCTTTGTGACCCTAGAGATTAGTACCCTGTACTTCATACTAAATGCACATTATTAAAAAGACATAAGACAAAACCATAAGAGATCATTTCTTGGCAACTCAATCTGGCTTCCAAATATGTCTTTTATTTGCCTTTTAGATGTTTTTCTTCTTATATATGGTACAGACAGATTACAAACTTAACCATTGCTCCTGCATCCCCTCACCCCCACCCCACCACCCCCTCCTCCTTTCCTCTCTCCAGGAAAGTCTATCTGAAATTACATTAAATTCTTAATGCTGTAGACAGCTAGTAATTACCATCAGTCACAGCCCGATCCCATTTCCAGATTGGCTTTATTGTAATGTCCCTGCCTTGAAATCAAACAAATAAAGACACAATGAGAGGCCCAGGTTGGGTTACACTGGCCTGCTGAATAGGAGAGGCTACATTTCCCCCAAGTTATGACATCAAATACGACCCCCCCGCAAACACACTTTGTTCACCGTCTTCAATAATGCATCTCCATATTCTCCTGCTGAAAATCACTGCCTTTGATCTAAAACATCTTTCATTTGCTGTGATGCAACAAAATATAATCCAGTCGCACTCTTTTGATCCTGCTCTGGATTACGTTACTAATTTGCTTTATTCCTCTGTCCCTGTTTTTCTCTCTGTTTCATCCAGTTTCATCTCAGCAAAACACACAGAGGCTTGAAGGGGAATTAACTGCAGCAGTGTTTTTCTGGGCAACTCAGTTTTTTCCCATAACTTCTAACAATTTAACGCAATTCCTGCCCTACCACTGTATTTATCCGCCCATCCCAGCCCTAAGGCAGTTCATGTGCACAATGTTGTTTTAACAGTTTCTGTTCCCATAACTATTATGCTTCAGGATTAGAGTTTCTGACATTATTGATTTATTCTTCTACACTGTAAAAAAGAAAAAAAAAGTTGACACAACGTATTTCAAGGCAACTTATGGCAAAAGATTTCCGAGGCCAACTCAAACTCTTAAAATTCTTAAGTTTTAAAATAATCTAAAAAGAAAAAGAAAAGGTTTTGCTTAGTGCCCTGGTAGCTCAGTTGGCAGTGCCTGCATCCCATGTGCTGGGGCTCTGAGTCCTCTGCAGTGCCCGTAGTTTCAACTCCCACATGCAGACCTTTGGTGTGTGATGATCCCCACTTTCCTGTCTTCTCCTTTAGCTTTTCTGTCAATTTAAAGGCATAAAAAAATAAATAATCTCAACAGAACATTGTTGGTTGGTAAAACTTTTTTGAAAACTTAAGGGTTTGAATTGGGCTATAGTGTAAAGACTTCTTTCAGCTATCAGTGTCCATGTCCGTGACATTTCAGACATCTTTCAGAAAGAATTCTCAAGGCCATAAATTAAATTGTGGCTATAGTACACACTGAAACAAATATTTTGTGCTGATCATAGGGATGCTGTATAGTATGGCTACTTATAAATACCAGTCTTAGTGCAGACAATCCTCATTATGCTGCAGCTTCCTGGAAAACAGCCAATTCATTCAAAGGATATCATTAAACGTCTTCAGAGAGTCTTTTCCGACAGTGACAATAAGCATGACCCACTGACTTACAATATGGCACTGTTCAAAGGATATTTTTCGATCTTTAATGTGCCAGTGACACACTGTTTCTCAGTGTTGGTATTCTGTCTTCTTTTTGGACACTGATATGTATTCTCTGAAGCAAGATAATCATCACGTATTTAGATCAATTATAGTATATCCAAAGCTTTGCTTCATACCCAAATCCACTGGCGCGATTTTACAGTTGCAGATGATTACATGATTCACCAATGAAAAGGAAAAAAAATCTATTACAGTTCTGTGGGAAAAATTCAAAGGGGCAAATTCCTAACCAGAAATAAGTGGTGTAATTCAGCACTCCTCAGATCAAGAAGAATGTCTGCAAGTGTGTGAAGAGCTCCTCTTCCACTTCAAGACGTGACCAGTGCATGAATGTGTGTTTGTGCAAATTAGGGGGGAAAACAACATTAAAAAATCATGTCACATATTTATTTACTGAATTAATCTGCACTCAGGAGTCACCACATTCCTTATCACATTTTAAACATTTTAATTCTATCTAATTCCAACAGTGTTCATTTCTGTGACACATTTTCCTTGTGTTCAGCTAAATACAATGACCTTTGGGAACATATCTTCAAATTGAAATGCATCTATAATACAAAACTACATTTATTTAGACATTTGCATGAATATAATGCATGTAAATACCACTAACCAGCTTTAATGTCAGAACATTTCCTATACAATTCCATTTTCAATAATAGTAATAATACTTTAACATTATCATTTAAAGCTGTAGGACAAGTGATCTGGTACTGTACTGCTTGTTTTGAACTGTGCTGACTTGTTAATTCACGATCATGGAATGTGACAAATTGCCTTTAATTAGCTTGACGTGGCACTTTGTTGACCTTTGAGTAGAACTGAACAATAGGAGAGCTATTCCAGCTATTCTAGGCTTGTTTGCCTGGAGTGTTTCATTTCATAAATTCCAAGCAAGTTTTAACAAATAAGTAATAAAATGAATATGCAGCGCATTGTTTGATTTAATACAAAACAACTAGAGCTGATAAACAAGACTCTCTGTGGGATGTGATGTTGCGCCTACATTGTTGGTATTATGCTGAGCTCAGCAACAGGTGCGTTTTTACAAACTGATTTGAAACTAGCCATGACACTGTGTTATACACTGTACTGGAACAGCTCTTTAGACCCCAAACAGCCACATAATCAACTAAAAACCTTGTATTGTCACTTGTTGTTTGTGTTGAATCAGTGTTTGATCAGTGTTTATGTTCCTGTCCTTCCTCAGAAAACAGGATAGTAAGACATCTCCTACTTATTTGGTATAGCCTTATTCCCAAATATGGTCAAATAGTTTAGCCTAAAATGTTTTATTTTTGTTGTTAAATTAATTAATTGTTTATCCAGTTATTTCTTCATTTCTTACACATATACTATACGCAAATGCACATTTTGATTATCAGTAATTATTCTAATGTAACTGCTATCTGATTACATTCTTTTGTCTGTATTGGAATACAGTTACCTTTTTTGTATCCTAATTATGTAATCCTGTTACATGTAATCCATTACACCCCAAGTCTGGTACTGTGTTAGTACAAACTTGAAAGAATCTGAATTGATCCTTTAGGTTTAGAGAGGATTTCAAAGGTATTCATCTCATATCAGTTTCTTATTCATTCACTTTTAGCATGTTTAAAAGATGCGTCTGCTTAAATTAAAACCTTTTTTGTATTTCTTCCATTTGTAGTGGTACAGAATGAGAAACACAACTACATCATCCGCATAAAGTGATAATGTGTTTTTTTATTTTGCTTTTTTCCCAATGCATTCAGCTACATTGCCATCTAAAGGCTAACTTTAGTACATATACTTTTGGTTGAAATTTAGTTATAACTAAAAATGAACATGTTCATATGGTGCGACGATGCATTGGAGTTTAACGTAGATTTGTTTTAGACAAAAAACATTGACAATTGCAGTGACTGGAAAATGTGGCCAGTGAAAAACATGACGCCTATTTTAACCTTAGTGCATTTAGTTCAGTCAGGCTTTGTAGGGCAGTACAGCTTCCAGACATATTGCAGCAAGTAGTGCATGAGGAGCTTCCCCTCTCCTGTTAAGATATACTGTATATTTCATGAAGAAGTCCCCTTTAATCTAGTACTTACATTTGGTTGTTAATAAATTATTCTCAGCAAAATAACCCTGAGAAGTGGGAAAATGTGCAAAAATGTTCTAAAGTCACTTGAGGTATGGCAATGCAATGAGGATGATGAAACATCCTGAAAATCCTTCATATAAAAGTCAGCAGGTGTGTAAGGACTTTCACACCCTCACTCAGCAATTAATCCCCTATCAACATGTACAGACACACACACAGAAAGTGGGGCTGAAGCAAAATGCCCTTGCCAGTTATAAATGTCAGGACTTTTTCATATAATGGCATTAAAACAACAGCCTTAGTCCCTCTCTGCCTTCAAGTGTTCCTCAGGCCAAAATCACAAGTTTATCCCAGACGGTTTCAGCATCTGCGCAGCAAACATCACTTTCTATTAGTGAGACCTCAGACTGAAAGAGAGAAACTCCCAATTAAACCGTCAGTTTGTTTGACAAGTTTTCTGTAAATTAAATTAGAGCACTGACATGTTCTTAGCCCCAATAAAACTGATTGAAATGTGAGTCATCCAGTCATTCCTTTGGAGCACTGATGTTCACTTCATGCAAGCATGTGGATGTTTGGGTTTAATTAGAGCTGAAAATACACTTTTAAAAAGGAACTAACTAACAAGTAGAGAATTTTTAATGAAATAATATTCTCTGGCCAGTTGATTATGAGGCTAGCTGGAACATCAGTATTTGTGTTTTCAAAGAGTGGCTGAATTTACAGACCACTGACTCCCTGCTCTTCTTTACTCAACCAACTCTATTTCCCCACTGGCTCTTTCCAGGCTGTGGAACAAAGCAACATGGGCCTTCAAAGAAACGACAGCAGAGCTGGTAAAAACAGGGATCTAATGATCATTTTTGGTCGCAGACTGATGATAAGTTATTTCAAAAGTTTCAAAGATATGTTTCATGGATATGCAAACCAATTTACATTGAACAAACTGCTTTTTGTCTGTTTATTTGCTTTCTCTATTGGTTCGATGAATTTAATTTGCTCTCTAAAGACAGGATGACTGCTTCTCAGTTTTTTTCTTTCAATTCATCAGTTCCTCTTAGGCCATCTCAAATCCATTAAAGACTAGCTGTGGCTAATTTCCAGTATTTGTTAAAGTAAAGCTACAGATGATCAGATGCCCTTTATCAGGAGGCAGGGAGTCATAAATGACCTGAAGTACAGTCCTAGTCCACCTGTCCTCCAGGTTGTCCTGTTTAATCAGTTATTTGAGTCATTGTCAAGGTGTGTGTGTGTCAGTTGAATTAGTTATTATGTGAGGGGTGTTTTCAACAATCTTAATGCCTGTTATCAGCTTTAAAAGATATTTTAACCGTAAAAAATATCTGGTAACACTTTATCTGAAGGGGTGTGCATAAAACTGTCATTACTCTGTCATAACCACATGAAGGAGTCTTTATGAATGTTTATGACTATTGTCATTAGGTGTCATTTGTTCAGTTGTGTCACTCTTAATGCAAAGTTGACATTGTTTAAGATGTCTTTGGAATGACAATTTGACATTAATTAAGACAATAATGTCACCTTGACATTATCTATTATCAATACTGTTTAGTTTTATGTTTTAATATTACATTATACTGTCACGTAGTTGTTTTCAACACTGAGACCATTACAAGTATGTCATGTTTAATTTTCTTGTGGTAAAAGTGGTACCATTTGGGCTTGTTATAAAGATGCCATTAAATGTCGTAAGGCCAGTGATTTATCTTAGAATTATCTGATTGACAGATAGCTGTGAGCTAGTTTACTTGTTGCTAAAGTAGGCTAGCAGCTGTCTGCTGTTATCTGCAACTGTTAGCTCAGTTAGCTGGGAAGCTAGCCACCTTATTAGCCGAATACAGAAGCAAAGCCATGCCCCCTCCAGTGGACCACCATAGGGATAAAATTGATGAAGCACAAAAAAGAGAACACATTCAGAAGTTGCCTCAGTGACATCATGACTTTCTCCCTCCAAAGCTAACGTTAGCCGCTGAAGCTATGGGGATGTAGTCACAGAACAATGGGTCTTACTTATCCTTTCTCTTCCCAGCTGATGAAAGAACCAGGAGTCGCTGGATTGCACCCATCAGGTAAAATAACAGGGGACAGCAATGTTGTTGTCGATATATTGTTTGAGGCAAGAGATGAAGTTCACTGAGTGTTTATACACAAAACTAAACTACGACAAATCTACCACTAATTGCAACATTTTTGTCTTGTGAAATTATCTTTTGAATTGGCATCATATGTGTAATTCAGGGCACGGTTTAAAGGGGAACAAAAAATTATCTGTCTCACGCTATAGCCTTTCATATTTTGTTCCAGGTTAAAATCCCATGGGACCAGAAGGGGCCTGACTTCGCCTCTCTATTAACAGGCCAAGGTTACAGAACATCAATATCACAGGCAGACCTTCTAGACTAACATTAACGTTATGTTAAAAAGATGCGCAATTTTTGTTTGCATAAAGATATTAACATTCACCACTCACCTTACCTGGGTTCAGACCTGGAATGATAAAGCAAGCACCAGGTCGCAAGGAAAATTTGTGCCAGCAAGACTCAAACACAAAATATAAGAAAAATGCAATAAGAGATACCATTTCCCATTCACAATCAGAGTGAATGAGTCTTGAATGTGTATGACAAGTGCTCCTTTTTTCCACTCTTGGAAAAGAAGTATAAAAGGCTTTAAAGGGAGGTGCCCTATATGGTCTGACTGTCTGGCTGTCTGGCCGAGCTGCAGCACCAGACTAGAGTTAATGAAGTGCCAGATGAGCGCTCCTTGTTAATATCAGCCACTCAAGCATTTCAGGAAGCCGTTCCTTCTGTCAAGGGGAACTAAGTCTGCTAACCTAATTTGGTGAAGAAATTCTGCAACAGTTTTTCAGGAGGAAAAAAAAGTGTATCATCATTTCTCTCATTTGCCCCCTTTGATTGATGCTGATCACTGATCTGCTTCATTGTAATTGAAAAGGCATGCTGTGTTTGGAGGTGGGTCGGGCGCAGGCAGAATTAAGCATTCGCACATCACACAAACACGTACTCTGTGCTATACACCCCAGCACTGAGCTAATTTGACATACTTAATGCTTATTTTACAGCATTTCTCTGGATACAAAGACAATAAGAGTTTTTGGTAAGATAGAAAAAATTCATCCTAACATGCTACAGAGTGAAGGGCGATGGAAAAAAGAGAGAATGCATTAATCCCTGTGCACTCTGCCAGTGGTTTCCAACCCGACAGCCGCAGGCAAAGAAACTGAGGGAAAAAAGGCACAAAAATACAGGTGAAAACAGAAAGACGGCAGAGAGGAGAAGAGGTATAGTGGGAAGGTTGATTAAAGGACAGAGAGACACAGATATGAACAGGTGGGCAGAGAGATAAGTGCTCATGACGTGGCTCGTTTGGTCTCAGGTTTTCCTATTAGTGAGGGCCAATGCTCATCTGCCATATGGCACAAGTTCAGCCAACTCCGTGTTCTCTCGTGAAATCTAAAGGGTTGTACATACGGATTTGTCTCATCCTTGTTTCTCATTTAAACACAATTAACTGTTCTAAATCAAGCAGAAATCTTGCTTATGTTTCGCATTTTGGGAGGAGTGGCTCCTTGTCAAATCCCTGTGTTTACAGTCAAGCTATTCTGTTCTTCTCTTCTTATGAGCTCTTTGATTCAGTGGCTTGTGTGCGTGCATGCTCAAAATTGGGGCAATTACTTACTGTTTGGAATCCCAGGGCTGGCAACTAAAATCTGGATGCAGAAAACAGAGTGTTTTTTTTCCTCCTCAACAAACAGATTAATTAGTTAGAAGCAGTGCTATAAAAGTAACTGTTTATTGATGTCACATGCATCTTCCAATACTCACATACAACCATCATGCATATTATGTCAGTGGTTTTCAAACTGTGGGGCAAGGCCTGCTGTCAGGGCATAAAATCACTGTAAGTGGAGCATGGATGACCAGGGGGAAAACATGTAGTGAAACTAAGTTGAAAAAATATTATTTATGTAGGTAAAATAAACAAAAAAAAGTGCAGAAAGGGTGCCCCCATGTTCAAAAACTTGCTGCAAAGATATTCTTTTTGATGCCCCTGTTGTAGATAAAACAGGATAAAGTGCCATCTAAGGTGCCCTTCTAGTGTACAAAATATGATAAGGTGCCCTGTGGAGTGCCCTTCCTTGCAGAAAATGTGATAAAGTGACATATGGGCTGCCTTACTTAGTTGGCCTCTATGTGCATCTAAATTTAAATAGTTAATAGTTCCCTGTGTGTTTTTTATTACAGAGATGTAGTAGTATTGTAATCTAAGCCAGGTATTGGAACTATTTCTCCGTAAATGCACTTTCTCTGCTCTGGTGCCCCACCACATACAGCTGGTGTCCTTTTCAATTGTTTTGCTCCTGCCCTTCAGACAGACAGAGTCCGCCTGTGCACGTGACAGTGATGACAGTTGATCTGTGTGCAGTGGACGCAGGTAGGTAAAAATCAATGCAAATGCTGTGGAACGGTCTGTGTGGCATTGTAATGCGTCAACTGCTGCAGTTTGCATTAAATAAAGTGAGCAAGAATTTTTTTTTATACAGCAAATACTGCCACAAACTAAGTGCTCATGTGAGAATGAGTCTTATTTAATAATTAACAGGTCCAGTGTGTAAGACTTATGGGAATCTTATATGTTCTCATTAGTGTATACTCACCTGAAAATAAGAACTGTTGTGTTTTTACTACCTAAGAATGAGCTGTATATTTCTACCAAGGGCGAAGATCATCTTCATGGAGGCGGCCATGTCGCCCCATCAAGTTTCTATGGTAGCTCAAAACAGACAAACCAAAACTGTTTCCACTGTGCAAACTACAGGGGAGCCAGGGGGAGCTTGGCTCCTCTTAATTAGATATGAGCTTCCCCTGAAAATGTGATTTGTAAAATCAAAATTTCTATTTTTCTGTGTTCATCATGGTTCACCACCGACTCACTTTATTAGAAAGCTGCATGTGAAGTATTCTTGAGTGTGGCAGCCAATATCATAACAGGCTGTTGTGCTGTTTGACCTCTCCATGTCTTATTTGTGGCAATAAATTATACATCACTCTCCAGAGTATACTGTGCCCTGCTTTATTTTGGCCATATGTTGCCTCTACAGAAGACTTTTATACATACACTGTACATGTTCTTATATTTCCAACACATAGTTACAACGTACAAGTGCATTATAACCAGCTGAATTAAGATATTATGTATTTTTTTAAATGAGCTTAATTTAGCCTGACATCTTGACATTGAATAGAATTTTATTTGGGGGTCATTATGTTTCACTGAGTTTACATGCCTTATTAATTTTCAGTTTAATGTTGAAAATTAAGCAGTGGTCTGTTAGATATTGATTATATTGCACATGAGTACATCTCGGGTAACAAATACAAAAAGCATTCACCATAGCAAGTAGACACAAACTTTTTACTCCTCAAGTTAGAACAAAGCAGAGAGACAAACAACACAGTTCATGTTGTAGAACATCCATAAAAAATGCAGTCCTATCAAGGTTTAGCATCACCTCACATTTTACGGATAACTAAGGGCAACAAGTAAGGATGTGACTGGCATCGCACTCATTTTCACCTTTTATATCTGCACTGGCAATTTTACACATCTCTGATTAACAAAGAGTGCCAAGTTACACTCGAGGAGACATGAGTATAAACACATGCACAAGGTCTGAAGGACACTGAACCGCTTTACGCTTCACTGTTGCTTTCACAGCTGGATGCTCTGCCAGATTCGATTAGATAAAAATAAATGTATGCCAATAGCTCATGAAGTCATTTGGATTTTTATAATTACTGGCATGCATTTTAATGTTTAAAAATTATTAATACTAAAAATGTTATATAGATATTGCTATGTTTTGGATAAGAAAATGTTAAGTCTGTTACAACATCTAGCTTGAATTCCATTTTCATTTACAGTATGTGGTTGTTAGCCTCAATAAGTGCTTTACTTTTTCATTGGAAATATTGTAGTCCCCTTTATTTGTTGCTATCCTGTCCTCTGTCCTCCAGACAAACCTTTGACCTTTGTCACATGCGTCACAATTGTACTGGAAATCCATATATCCAGACACATGAAGCAATAAATAACCTTCCATGATATGTTAAGCCTCTTAGGGGAAGAGAAGCCTTATGGCACTCATCATCTCTGTTGATCGTGGGTGTGTGGCTGCAATGCAAATCTCTATTGTCCACAGGTTAATCCGGGGATTTAAGGGATTTTAGGAACTTCATCGGACAAATTTAGCTGTGATGAGCACAGCTGACACACTGGAACCTAATTTGGTGATTGTGCACGGCAGCATAGACACATATAAATGCATGGCAGAGCCTTTATGTTGGTGAGGTGGTATTTTCTAGAGGTGCACAGAGGGGTTTTTGATACCTGCAACCACTGGGTGTTTAAGGAACTCATGTGGGAGGAGGAATCAGGCATCTAAATAAATTATACAAAGTGCAGCTGTGTTCTGTGCTATTTTCAGTTCTTGAGTCTGTCACAAATAGACTCCGTAACACCATAAAAGTCACTTTAATACATGCTATGCTTGTCAGATTTATTTTAATATAAACTTAGTGACCATAAAATAGAAATAAGGTTCAAGCTAGATTTATTCATCATTATGCAGGGTTGTGTTTCAAGATTAAGTTTCAAGATCTTTGCTACTCACAAAAACAATGTGATACAACATAAAAAAATTCTATCTGGTCATAGAAATTAAATAATAATTATAATAAACTATTTTGCATGATGGAGCGCTGACGATGAATACAGGACTTTTACAGCCTGAGGGAAGAATCTGTTCTTCAGTCTGATGGTACGGCAGTGGATACTTATGTATCTCTTCCCAGACAAGCAGTAGTGTGGACAGACTGTGGCTGGGGTAAGCCCCCCCCCCCCCCCCCCCCCGCCCCAGGCACAAAGCCCTGGGGGGGGGGGCTCCGGTTTTAAGCACTAGATTGGAGAAGGTGAGACCACCAGTCTGAACTGTGAGGAAGTCAAATATCCAGTTGCAGTGTGTGGTCCTCAAGCCTAGTTTGCTAAACACTGCACTATTAAATGTAATGCACATTAGTATGAATTATTGCATTTTACTGAAAAGTGTTTCTAACATTTTGTCAGCCTACTATATTCTATACAGAAGCAAAAACACTAGGAAGCCTATTAGAAACATTACAAGCTTGAATTCATCAAAACCATAAAATAGAGCCTAAAAACTACAACAGAGTTGAACCAACACCTCTATGAGACAGTGTCAACAGCAATTAATATTTATTACAGGACCGTTATATTAGACTGCATGACGGTGTCTGTCTGGTCACTTACAGTAACGTATCACATCTCCTCTGTCCTCACTGCCTGCAGGATCAAATTCAATATTCTGTTCATCACCTATGAAGTTATTTATAATCAAGCTCCAGCTTAGTTTCATGACCTTCAAACTTCATACAGACAGAGCGAAGCTCACTAACTCATTCTCAAAATTTAAGACCGACGGTAACAAAGCTTTCGCAATTTGGCCTTCAGGATCTGGAATACCTTTGCTCAGCTGGTCATGTGGACTGTTTTTAAGTGTCTGAAATCCTATTTGTAAAGACAGGCCTTTTATTGATGCTGTGTTGTTTCTTTATTGATCGGAGAATGTCTGTGCCATTTATTATGCTTTATTGACTTGTGAAGCACTTTTGACTCCATAAAGGTACAACATAAATAAAACTTCACCACATTACAAATAAAGCTTGATTGATTGATTATTCTCCTTAAATTAAAAGAATTCTGAGGCCAAGACACATTGTAAATTAAATAAGAGGGGCAACACTCATAGAATTTGAGCTCATTGTATTTGAGAGTTTTTATGGATCACTGATTTTTTTTTTTTTTTTTTTTTTTTTACTTTTTAGTATGATTGTGTAAACTATAAAACTTGTGCAAGAATTGTGTGGAGTTAGCTAATCTTTTGTCATCAACTTAAATTAAAAGAAACATGATCAGCATATTAGCTGTTAATATCCTGAGCTTATTGAACAGAACATTGAACGTACAACTAAATTACTATCAGGTTTATTTGTCTTGAATCATTACAAAATTATCTCAATTTGTTTTTTGAAATTTGGTCTGAATTTTAAGGCAGCATAGACACTTTTTTTAATCCTCTTCGAGTTAAAGCAAATAGTTCATTTTTACAGTGTAAAAGCTAACCATCCTTAAAATTTGTTAAGCATTTTTTAAAATAAGGTTGATGTCAATTAAAATACTATCACAGATGAGGTGCAGGTCAGGTTCTTATTTCTGAGAAAGGAGCCAACAAGTCAAACGGTCCCCTTCACCTCTGGGTCAAAAGCAGATCTGTGCGTCACAATTCACTGCCTCCACAACACACAGTAATCTCCTAATTAGGAGATTCATGGAACCAGAGGCTAACACCAAGCCAAGTGGCTATTTTTTCATCTGACATGGCCTCACAGACTGGAGTTTAGTTTTGGGGTTTTTTTTCTGTTGCACAGTAAATATGGGATTGATTTTTTTTTTTTTTCATATTTCATCATATTAGAGTCTGATGTCAAGGGCAACTGAGTAACACTGTGGTAACATTAATCCATAATGATCTTATGTTTAAATGAAGTTTTGGGTCAGTTTTGGTGCGTGTCAAGACCTTCTTTCATTTTTAATTTTCTTTCATCGATGCTGACTAAATTATACAGATGTGCAGAAGATTTCTGATTGCACCCATGTTTGTTTGTCTTCTCCTTTCTTTTTATTGATCGCAAAGTTAGAAGGAAGAGTATGGCTGCAGAATACATCCACCTAACTTTGTTATTTGCCGAAAAGAGGTAGGCTCATAAATCTTTGCTCATAAATACTTGCCACTCTTGATGATTGATCGGGTGACCATGCTTTGATGGAAATAAAACTGATGAAACTTTTTTTTTTCCTAATAATTGTGTAGAAATCAACAATTCAACTCAAAATGTAGCCTGAGTGCAATGGTTTCTTTTTATGTGTTGTTTTATTAAGGTTTCTTACATTATGACATGTCAGCAGGATAGTTCAGATTATTTGATAAGTTACTTATCAATAAGCAGTTTATGACAACACAGAAACTAAGCAGTGAATTACTATGGAAAGTCAGCAAAAAAAAGCATTTTAGCCATTTAAAAAAAGCTCCACCTAGAAAGAGAAAGACAACAACTATAACTGAAAACTATAACTGAAAATCTTCCTTTATTACCCACAGCATTTACAAATGAACAATTAAATGCCTCATTTTGAGAGCAGAAAGATAACACATTGAGATCCCTAACTCCCAGCACATTGCCCTGCAGCACCAACCAAATCTAATGAAGGAGACATTCTTCCCTTGACCTCTGACGCCAGCCTGAAAAAAAAATAAACCTCTCTTTGCTGATTGCAAATTCTCAGATGTCTTTGATCAGCAAAAACAGAAGCGTAACAGTCAGTAATGTCTTGTCTGATGTCCACGCAGTGTTTACTTGCACAAGCCAGATGCTGAGCTTGGCAGCTTGTCTCTTTAAAGAGTATTTATGTGTTTTTTTGAGGAAGGGCAGTCAGGTCTTTGGACAATTCTATTGGCCACAGATGATGTGAGCAGCTGGCCAAAATATGACCCCAAGACACACTGAAGAAGCCCATGTGTGGATGCACTCAGGTAGCATTGCTGCAGTAGCTGGTGCCTGCAGATATAGTTTTATCCTGTTATAACAGCCCATTTTAGTACAAGAGAAAACACCTACAAAATCTTGATGACCACAGTACGAGTAGTTTTCCTTTAAAAAATGCTTCAATTTGGTGACATACAGATGACATAATGAAAACATGACACTGCAGGTCTTGTTTGCAAGCAGCAGTTGAAAACAAAATCAAAAAAGCAGCCACGCTAGCCAGAATCAGTAGTTCTTCTTCTTCATGTGGCGTGTAGCCATTAGGTGCAACTGGACAGGGTCCATAAAAGTGACTGAGAGGTACTTTACTCCATGTTTGCTCTGCTGCGTAGACCCATATGTGGTAATGGTAAAGATCAATACCCAGCTGCTGATTCATCATTCACCCTTAGTCCGTAGTGTCTCTGGTCAAGCTAACTGGCCCCATTTGACCATTATTTTGTCATGTGTTATGAGTAACACAAGGGGTGCTTGGCAACAAATGCTGGCAGGATATTTGAAGAATGACCCATGTAGGCCACGGTCTGCTGCACACTGAAAACAACCATTACCACTGACAAGCAGCACCTATCTTGCTCATTAAGTGTTGAGTCTCTCAACTGCAGTTCAAGTAATAACAGAAGTTTGAGGCCTGGCCAAATGTTCTTTTGTGTGTGTGTGTGTGTGTGTGTGTGTGTGTGTGTGTGTGTGTGTGTTTGTGTCTAATGCATACTTGAAGTTGACCATTGTGAATAGTCGCACAAGTAATTATCACTGTCACCCTATGGTTCTCTCACTTATCATTCAACAACAATAACAGTTAGATAACCTTTATCTAATCAGGGAAAACCAACTGACCCTTCACTAAACCTCTGTGGTTACTGTTACTATGTCTGTCGAACTTCCCGTTCTTGCACTGCACAAAGGCAGTTTACAGTGATAACGGTGGCAGATTTAACAGTGAAATTGGCGGTAATTCTTGAAACACAAGGTATTTCATTCATCACGTATGTAAAGAAAAGCTACTCCTCATTTCTGGCTGACGACTGAATTTGGTGATTTGTCTGAAATTATGAATCTCACTAGAAGATTTCATAAGTATAGTTAGCTAATGGAAGCTAATGCTGAACTCCTTGAGCGAGCTGAGAAGTCTCCAGCTGATGTCTGACATTTTAAAACAATAACCCTGTAAAAGAGTCTTAAATACGTAAATCTAATTAATGGCGTGGTATGTAACAGACGTTTGGCTGGAGGTAAAATTACTGCAATTTTAATCAGTTTAGCCAGCATTAGTTAGCCAGACATGTTAACATTTATAGCTTATGTTAGGGTAGATACAGACAAAGTTTAATGCATTACTCACATGCGCTCTTGTGTTTTATGCTTTTTAAAGACCAAAAAAAAAAATTAATTAAAGCCTCCGCCAAACTCATGAAACACAGAGTATTGTTCTTCTTAGAGCTCCACATGTAGAGAAATGCAAAGCTTGACAGGCCTGCTGTGCCAAGAAACTGCTGTTAATCAATAGGGCTTTTCACACTGCATGTTCTTAGCCCACGGCTATCCTTAGCCCCGGGCTGAGAGTTAACCCTGGGATAATTTAGCCCCTTTTCACACACACATTGTTAACCCAGGGTTAAGCTAAGCCCAGGGCTATGTGATTCACACTAGACCTCCACTAGCTTTGGGTTAAATGCCCGTTAGTACAACAACTGATGTGAACATCCTAAAATGTACCATGACTACTCCTTTGATATTTTATTCTTGTTTCACACTGGCATCTTTTAGTCCTGGGTTTTGTCAATTTTCAGAGGATAACCCCACAAAGTCGGGGCTAAGTCTGCTCTAAACAGGGCCAGCAAGTCCTAGGCTAAAGTCGGGGTTAGCCTTTGAAATGCAGTGAGAAAAGCCCTGTCAACTGGACAGTTGTTGTTCAGAGGAGGGGCTTAGCAAAGGGTCAACTGAGAACATTAGTAATGTTGCCCTACAAATACACATGAATACATTTTAAAACATAATTCAACAAAAACTTAAACTGCTCTAAGGATAATTCATCCAGTTTAAGGGAGTCCTGCAGCTTATTTCACTTTCGAGAAGCATAATAGGTGAATGCAGTTTTCCCAGTTCCATATTCATAAATGTAATATCCAAGGTAATGCATTCTTTTGAATGAGTACATTATCCCATATTTCTAAGTCTTAAAAGTGATGATAAACAAAAATTATATCTCCCTAAGGATGGTTTTGTAAATTTAGAAAAGACAGTGTTGTTCCCTTCCAGTGACGAGTGATGGCCACCCCACCTTCTCATAGAGGACACAGAGATGGGTTCTAAAACTGTCAACTGTAATAAATCTGAGAGCTGCGATACTCAGCATCAAAGGGTTTGAGGGTAAATGGGTTTTCCCCTGTGACATTTTGGCATGGCATTATGTACTGTATCTATTACCTGCTCACAACAACCATGTGTCTTAGGAAAGTCAAACTAAAAACATCCTGTTTTCTATTATAAAACAAAGTTTATCATGCCGAAAACCAAGTTTAGACTCAACACTACAATGTGCTGCAACACAACTGAGGGGTTGATCGTATGCAAAGGCTGGAAGTGTCTTCTCCAACACTACAGCTGTTAAAATTTCACGCATACGTGTAAGTACTACACTTTGCAATACAAATCACATTTGCCTAGAGATCCTCACAAAGCAAACACATGGAGGCACTTGTTTTGCATGTTAGTGGTGTAGCCATCTACCAGATGGTGGTTTGACTTTAAATTCTTTGATTCACATGCAAACAACCACCCTAAGCCTTCTACAACTACGGAAAAGAGAATAACCCATCACCAGGCAAACAGGCCATCAGGGACTTGAACCCTTCCAATGTCCCTGTGTTGACAATTTCCTGGGATTGTAATCTTTTTAAGAGTAGCTAAAGGTCCAATTTCCTCCTTTTATGCACCAGAATCAGGAGAGTTTTGGTTTCTAATCTGACCTTTAGAGGATAAATGGTATGACGTTAATTTCAAGGGTCGCATTCTCTTTGCTCAGTGTATATTTTCTCCATTCATTCAAGGTGTTTTACCTTGTTATAGTATGTTAGAAAAGGCAGAATGCAAGTGTATACATTCTCCCATATGTATATTGAATTAACCTGTAATTTAGCCATCTTAAATGACTGTTAGGTAGGTAGAGCTGATATAAGCAATACAAAAGCCCTTTCTTACAAAGGTAGGGCACCAAATGTCATTCCTGCAGCACCCTGTCCCTCTCTCTCAGCGGGTACGAAATATGCTAGGAAGGAAATTAACTCTCCGGCCAGTCATGTAACCGCCTTTCAGGTTTCTTTTTCCCCATCTATGAGACCGAGAGAAAGGGTTTGGTTGTTGAGGCGAATGTAGAAATTATGTACGAAAGGAGGCATTTAACAGGATCACAGGGTTCAGATGTCAGTGCGACAAAAGTACCATGGTGTCGAGATGGAGGGTGAGGGGTCAGGTAAGCAGAAAGATAATGGCCAACAGCTGTGAATGGGTACATGAGGAGAGGCGAGGCAGGTGGGAAACGAAGGGGCAGAGCAAAGGGGATGTTAATGTGGGAAAGAAGGTTGTTCCCTCTCCTGGAGATAAAAGCATTCCTCCTGTTGCTGAAGGTTATTGGGTTACAGGCTGGAGAGAGGCCTGGAAAAGGCAAGGTGGAAACGAGCAAGCTTGTTTTCAATGTTTCAGTAACATTACTTTTTAACCGTGCTATAGCAGCATGGCTCTAGGGACGTCAGTTGGTCAGTCTGGCTTATACAGTGCATTACTTTGATCCAAACTGATCTCAACCGCTACTGGATGGACTGCCATAAATTTTATACAGACATTACAGTCTACTGACTTTAGTGATGCTCTGACTTTTCCTCTGGTGCTACAACATTTATGGCCTAGACCCAAAACTCCAACAACCTTTTCCGTGAACTTTGGTAAATATATTCATGGCCCTCTCAAAATAAATTGTGATAATACCTCCCCTGACTTTTCATCTGAAGCCTAATTTAGGCATTCTGTTAGATATGCTTCTGGACACAGACTGAGCTTTCTGTCTGTCCTCTGTGTTCATTCCGTCCATATATGTGCTCATTTTCTCAAAGTCACAGACGAAATGGAGCGGTATGATTGGTAATCGTGAGGGCAGTGTAGCAGTGTAGCCAATAGTTCAAGTGAGACACAACACAGGACATGACGAAGAAGTCCTTGTGTCACAATGTAGGCTATTCAGTGTTTGCATAGACCACGGCTGTCTACAAAACTGCCTCCTTTTTGCCTCTTGCTTAGGAGGTACATTATTACAACCTCCTACAACACTGGCATGTTGGTTGGTTATTTTGTGACTCTTCTACTTTGGGGTAACTTTTGACTCTGAGCAGCACCATCAAGTGGATATATTGTTTAACATCCATAGTAGCATAAAGGACGCTTGAAAGTATGTTGGCAGTGATGCTTTGACATGGATATGTTCATAAGCAAAGGGAGCATAAATGAGTCTTTGACCTGAAGTCCACCAAACCTTTTTTTTAACACCGGGAGCTCTTGAAGGAGCTGAGTACAAAGTGACATTGAAGAGCTCCTTAATCGAGTAAAAAATTCTTTGCTTTTTGACTTATTGACTTATGTTTTGTGTTTAGTGCTGATTAGCTAACATTAGCAATGCTAACACACTAAACTAAGAAGGTCAATGTGGAAAACATTTTTCTCTCAACATCAGCCTGGTAGAATAGACCTTTGTTTTTTACAGCAGCCATGTTGATATGAAATAGTAGGGTACACACAGGTGTTACCAGTGATAGTAATTAACGTCAAGTTTCATTGCAATTTCATTTCACTGCTGTACTTGTACAATTATGCATGTGACAAATAAATATCTCGAATCTTCAATCATAGTGTAGCTCACTTTCCAGTGCGCCAACATGCACAATAGCAGCACCCTGACTCTGTTTGACCTGAATGGAACAGAACCTTAATTAGTGTCATTTGTAACACCTGTGTTTACATGCCAAAATGCCAAAATGTCTGCTGTGGTCTTATTAGTATTATCAAATTAAACCTTAACAAACATGCCTGTTTCTCCATGTTCCTCTGTTGACCGTGGTACAAAATGAACGAGGCAGAAAAGAGGAAGCGCAACCTTTGATGTTCATTGCAGAACTTCCTCCTGGTTCAATTTAGGGGAATAAAATCCATGCTGCTTTATTCTAATTAGCATAGTCACACATACGGCACAACTGAACAGTCTCTCATTTCAGTATGAATACAGAAAAACAATGTATGGATGAGCTTGTTTGACATATATCTGCATTTTCATATATGAATTTCGTAAGTAAATATCATCAAAATCAGCTGGCAGGGTCAATGAGTCAAGTCAGGTCAAGTCCTAGAAACATATATAACTTTACCATTGCCAGTTTATTACACAGCCTTGTTACTCGCCTCTGATTCTATATAGCAAACCATTGCTGTGGACAAAGTTCTGATCACAGAGTCTGGATGAGCAACACAATCATTTTTAAATAAGTAAAAACATGTTTAAATATATTTTTGTGTCAAATTATTATTATTATTGGTAAGTAGTCATGCAATAAGCAGGATAATGTACAGAGAGTGGGTCATTATTGCAAAATAAACCCCTATGGATGAAAGTTCTGATCACTGACTCTGAAAGACTTGTATCAAATTATTAATTCGTAAAAAAAAGTAGTTTCTGTGTAAATGTTGTGCAGTCCCACATAAAGTGGGACCCCAACACCACCCTGTCTGGGTTTATGGACGGGATAATGTACAGTAAGCAGGTCATTAATAAACACTGATGGACTTGTGCAGGTCTTGAATAATCCTGAATGGGTTTATTTTATCATACTGACCTGCTCTCTGTACATTGTCCCACTTACTACACAGTTACTTAGCAAAATAAATCAATAAACAAAACAGTGATTTAAAACTGATTTTGTTGATTTACAAATGATTTTATGGCTCCTCCAGGGACTATAATGAACTGCGTCCATAGCAACCTTCTATTCTTCATAGCAGTGGTCTGCTATAAAGAAATAACGGACCTCAGAATGCTGTACTTGACTAATCAGAAATGAGTATTTAACAAAGCTGTGTAATAAGTCACAATAATGACGCGTTCTCTGTACATTATCACTTAGCTATTGGGACGATGAACTATTGAATGTTAAGCAGAGCATTATCTTTTTGGGATTCATTACCTGAAGGTATTTGTAGGGTACACTCTGCACAGCATTGCTGGAGAGACACACGTTCATATCTACAGGCAATTCTACAGTCACCAGACTGTTTGACCTGTAGGAAGGACATGCTTTTCGGATTTGAACCAATGACCTTTGTGCTGCGAGATGGCAGTGCTATCCACTGAGAAATCATGCCACCCTCTCATAACACTCTCATAATACAAAATAAATGGAAATACAATCAAACTGAAGCTGGCTGCAGCAACCAGTTGAGACTGAACATTAAAAAGCGAGTTGTTGCTCCAGTACATTTCACTCCCGGTGTAAATCCTTTCACGTAAAATCCAATCATAGTCTAAGATTGTTTGTAGAATACTGGATAATTGAGATCATATCTAACCACAGAGAGTCTGTCTGTCACAGGAAAACATGCACAGCTTTTGAAGCTTTAGATTTACTCTAATCATGGCATCAACAAGATTGAATCAACTGTGCAGTTACATAAACATGAAAAACAAGATGTAATCTAATCTGTCCTGCCAGCTTTCATAGTCTTTCACTTTCTTTATAAAGGAACAAAATGGGATGTCACACTGACATTATGCTCACATTGGATCGCTCATTTGGTCTTAATTGTGGTTTTGTAAAGATCATAACCCAAGCAGTGAGAATCAAATCATATCCTAAAAAGTGTTTTGGACAGATTTTCCCTAGAAACACCCTGAAATAGCTTTAATATACTGCGTGTTTATTATTAATTCAAAAAAATCTTTTTGGTCTTGCTGTTGTTACTGAGTTTCTCTCCTTCACTTACGCTTGTCAAGTAATAAAAAAAAACTGACCCAATAATCCACAGTGTCAATATTTGGACAAATAATAACCTTACATTTGTCGAGTCTAATGACTAGGGGACCACAGGGCTTCTGCCTAATATTTGTACTGCCTGACATTTCACAGCACCAAGAAAAAAACATTCAATATGAAATGGGCTTAATTCTCCACTGAAATATCACAGTTTGTCTGATTGAAAATCAATCCTTTATGATTATCTGGCCAGTGTGTCACGGTCAGTCCCCAAGAACACTTTCAAGAGCTTCACTTTCAGTTCCTCTCTAGCGGATAGGTTTCCATATTACCAGCCGTTAATTATTCATCTACGCTCGCTTGGCGTCTCAGTTGGAAAATAAAGCAAATCCTTTGGCCCGGTGATACAGAATAGTGCTGCGACCTCTCTGCTGAACCCTGCTGCATTGTCCATTTGTCTCCCACCGTTGCTAGGAGTGAAATCGGAGCCAAGGTGGACATTATTTCTTGATGTGTAAAACTTGTCTCTCTTGCACAGCACAAGTCCATAAACAGCCAACTCAGTGGTGTGTGTGCGCTGGGTACAGTCCCTTTTGTAATGTGCAAAATGATATCTCTGCAATGTAACCGTCTCTATTACAGGGGGAAGAGATTGTCTTACCCTTTGGACTTGCTTCACAGAACACGACAAATGAGCCCGAGCTGCTGGCTATGGACTCATAGTGTGTATGCCTATCCACAAGAGGAGAAATTACACAAGTGTACTACTGTGAATAAGGTAGAGGTTAATCAGTTAAAATTAAGTTGCACTTAATTTTACAGTATACTGTTAAGACATAACAAGCTGCACTTTGTATCAAATTAGACAAAAAATAGAAATAATGTTCTTTATCAGACAGTAGTTATACCCTAATTAGATAGTATATCCCTAACAGTACACTAATAAGATGTAAAAAGTTGTACTTTGAATCAAATTATACAAAAAAGAGAAGAATGGAGAAAAAGTGTTTTTACTAGACAGAAGTTATACCCTATATTAGACTTTATGAGAGGGCAATTAGGGACACGTTATTTCCCCACTGTTAGACCTTTATCAGAGAGTAATTAGGGACACATTATAACAGAACTGTACTGTACACTGAATTGTATTATTTTTGTTTATCTTGCATCTATTTAGTAAACTTTAGTTTACAGTACAGTTATGTTGTAATACTCTATAAATTACTCTCTAATAAAGTTTCATAAGGGTCTAACAGTGGAAAATAATACACTTAAGTTTACAGTACAGTTCTCTTGTGATGTATTTCTAACTACTCTCTTGTAAAGTCTAATAAGGGTCTAATAAGGGTCTAATAAAGGGCCTAATGCTGTCTTATAATGAAAGGTGTAGAGTGTTAAATTAGGATATAACTAATGTCTGATAAAGCACATTATTTCAAGTTTTTGTCCAATTTAATACCAAGTACAGCCTGTTACATCTCATCAGTGTACTGTAAAATAAAGTGAGACCGAATTAACTCCAATGAACTTGAAGAAAAACTAAAATGCTGGTCATGTAATCAAAAATGAACCCAAAGATCCCCGAGTTTCTATTTCTGCCCTGGATTACTTTATTTATCACTTGAACTGGATAGTTAAAAATAAAAACACATTAAAACAACAAATCCGCTACATACTATAATAATCGTTTATTTTAATGCATCCATTTAACAAATCTTCACAACATATACAGTAGATATGTTCTTAACAAAATCAACAGGTGCTCATGTCAGTATTTTATTTTATTTTTGCATGGTGTCCAAGCCCTTTGAAAAGTTCTGTTATGTCCTGACGATGTTGACACATAGAAATTCAGGAAGCACTCTGGATTGTTGCACAAAAGTCTCTGTCATGGAAGGATGAGGGACAAGCACACTGATGGATGGAGAAGAAGACAAGAATTACATTCACAAAATAAACCATGTTTGCAATTTGATGGCATGTGGGCATTTTGAAGGATCAGGACTGCTTGAGACTTTGTGAAATACATTTTTACACAATGCATTGTATCAGCTGAAGCCATGAGAGTTGAAATTACTGAATAAAATACAATTTTTAGTTGTGGTGTACAGTACAGTATTGTCTATACTTTCTCATGTTTGTCATAATTCAAAATTCCCACCACGATGAAAAGAAGTACATTCTACTAAAATGTTGTGCATTAAAAAGATATGAAGATTTTTCACATATTGTGCACAAACTGTTGTTTTAATTATTAATGAAAAACCCTATTTCATAATTATTTACCTGTAAACGCAGACACATCAATCTCGTGCTCTTGGCGGCTGGTAATACTGCTGTGTCGGTCTTGTGCGTCTAGGCTGTCCGTCCCCCCCACGACGAAACTCTAGTGAACTGTCATAGTAACCATCATCTTCCTCCTGCCATATTGCACATTTGATATGGTTGTGATGTTACTGTGGGTAATCATCAGATTAAATGTCATTCACACTTCATCACCTTTCATGACCGACTTCAATACAGTTTCATTAATTAATTCCACTTAGTATTAAGCAACACATTCTGATCTCAAAGGGAGAGTTAGGATAAATGCGTATCCATAGTCAGTGTATTACCTACAGAACATGGTGGCTGACATGACCCCAAGTTTAGAGAAGCAGCAGGAGTATCAATGTAGGAAGCGATGTAATGTACTGCTGAGGACAGGGTCAGAACCAAAACTTATTTTAGCTACCTAAAAAAAAAAGGCAAACCAAGAAAAATAAATATCAGTTTAAGTGTACCAAAACCATGAGCCGGAACTCACGGACATCCTGTCCTTCAGCCTGAAGAGGAAAAGGATCATCCAGACTTTTGCCAGCACTAACTTCAAAAGCCAGCATCTGTGATTGTATGGAGGTCTATTAGTGGCCATGGCATGGCTAACTGTCACGTCTGTGAAGGCCCAGTAAATACTGAAAGGTACATGCAGGTTTTGGAGCGACACATGCTGCCATCCAGACGACAGCTTTATCAGACACATGCCTGTTTGTTTCAGCAAGACAATGCCAAGATGTGTTCTGCATGTGACTTTTCTGATGGAAAACAGGCATTATAGAAACCAAATATCGCCCGCTCCAAAGCAAACAAACTCCTTTGTGAATCACAGTAATTTTACTACACAGAACACAGGAGCTGCTGGTCTACCGCTGCCTCAATCTGTTGGTTTGATTGTGTTGTTGTGTGATTTTTGTGGGGTTTTTAAGGGTTATTTCAAATTCACCATAGTCACACAATAACACGACCAATCTAGCAGATCGAGACAGTGGTAGATCAGCAACTACCATGTTCTGCGAGGTAAAATGACTGTTTTTGCAAAAGGAGTCTGGTGGCTTTGGAGAGAGCAATATTCGGTTTATTAGAACAGTGTTTCCCCCCTGAAAAGGCTGCATAGACTTAAACTGATGTTGAGCTTTTTAGGTTGGCCTTTTTTAGATGCTAAAATACATTTTGCTGGTCACCTCCACAGCAGTACAATGATTTGGTTCCTACACCAGTATGCCTGCTGCTTCTCCAAACTGTGTGCCAGCTGCCATCTGCTGTAGATAATATACTGACTATGGATTAGTACCTCATACAACCCCACTTCAAATAATCTAAAGTGATGTGATGATAAATGATAAATTATGTTAGTAATATATTTTGTTTCTCCTTACCAACATGTCTGCAGTAACAGGTTTGATGTTATGCAGCAGGACCTCTTCGCAGTTTCCATAATCGCTAAACACAACCACAGCCGTGGAGCCTGATGGATGCACAGCATCTATTCTGGCATGGTAAAACTTCAGACACACACACACACACACACACACACACACACACACACACACAGAGAGAGAAAAAAACAGATCTCATTATTTTAATACAAACATTTCCACATGTCAAGGGAGAGGGAAATTTATATCAATTAATTACAACATGACAAACAAATCTAACACACTGTCAACACCATGGTGGAGAAAATGAGTCACAATCACACTAATTATTGTTTGATGTCATTTAACATAACTGTCAAACAAGCTCTCAGACAAAGAAAAAGAACAGTTGACACTTCTAAAATCCCACAATGTCTGTCAGTGAGTTTTCAATGTAACAAATTTAGTTAATTTTAATGTTTTAACACATTTAGGCCTCAGTGGTCCAATCTGCAGTAGTTACTATGAACAATTTACATGTTACATTATGAGCTCATTTTGGTTTTTACTTCAGCACACTCTGTCTGATTTGACAAACAGTAACTTGAATGCAAATTTGAATTGAATTTGTTGAATTTCAACAATTATCAGCTGTCGCCATGTTAAATCCAGGAATGACGTACCTTGCTGTCTTCCCAGTACAGTGCCAGGCACTGGTCTCCCGGTTTCCAAGCGCGCTCCATGAGATGACTTTTCTCTGGCCCTCGAGGTCCTTGACCTTTGCCTTGTCCTGACCTTCTTTTAGGTCCTGGGTTATTCGAGGTGTTTTTCTTGGGGGGTGGGTCCCTATTCGGGGGAAAAGATGAGTTTGGTGGCTTGATTGGACCAGTTCTTTTGTGCTCCATATCTCCATTTTGGAAATGAGAAGGATCCCCTGTCATAATTCGACAATCCCGTGATAACCCCGCTTCTTGGGACGTCCCTGAGCTTCCTCCCCTCACGTTAAAGTTTGGCGGTCCGCTGTCCCGTTGTCGGTCAAAGTGGTCTGAATTTGGCCGGTCATTCTTCCCCATCCTCCTGCTGTTGTTGGGCTCTTCGGTTCTGTCTGTACGTTTAATATTTCCTCTTCCATCCAGCTCACCACCTGCTGAATTAGTCAGTTTAGACATGGGTGCACTGTCTTTTCCCCCTCTCCTTTGAGACAGTCCGCCCATGTTCCCACCACCATCTCCATTTCTGGATCGCTGGTGGAAAGATCCACTAAACTCCATCTGCTGCTGAGGTTCTTTTGAACGTGTGAAAGTAGTTGTGAAGGTTGACGGAAAACTATGCTCGTCTCGCATCTCTCTCCTGTCGTTCTGCGATCTGTCTGAAGTGCCTCGTGACCATCTCTCCTGACTCTTCCACTGCTGAGCTTGGGCTGATGTTTGGGAGGTTGTACAGTTAGAGAGAGGCTCTTGGCCGGGTTTGGGAAAATCAGTGTCCCTGTGGAAGCGAGGTGGTCTGTCATTCTTTTGTTGCCTGTGCTCATTATGCGAGGAGAACTTGGTCTGAGATGTGTCTTTGGAGTAATAGTCTGAGTTGGAGAAATTCGCTTTACTCTCATGATGTTTCTGTGGTGCCTGGTTCTTTGGCTCTGAGAAAAGAAACCAAAAAGAGAGCAGTGTAATCAAAAACTATGGCAAACAATAATGGGCTGAATAACACAAAGCATATTGACAGGACTACAGCAGCATATGCTACATACAGTTATTCAGTGAAGATCAATGACTGCTAAAAACACTAAACGAAAAACATGAAGGGAACAGTATTAAATGACCAAAATATCATTAACAGAAGCAATTAACTGTTTTAGTCATTTTCTGAGGAAAAATGCAAAACATTTCCTGGTTCCAGCTTCTTAAATGTAAGGATTTGCTGCTGTACTGTTGGTTGGACACAAAAAAACACTTCAAAGACACCACTTTAGGCTCTGGGAAATTGTGATGAGCATTTTTCACAATTACTTGACATTTTATAGACCAAAGAATTGATCTATTAATCATGACAATAATTGTGAGACTAACTGATAATGAAAATAATCATTAGTTGCAGCCCTAGACTTCAAAGTTGATTTTGGATATTCAGAGAACAAGACCTCACAATAACGAGACAGCCATCTATCGGAATCCAATCGTGACTCCATACTGAGGTATTCTTATTAATTAGTACAGTCTTACCAAATAACTGTTTTGAAAGCAAACAAACACATATTTAAAATCATGTGAAACGTTTCTTCCTGAAAAATCAGTTTAACTGTGACAGTGAAAGACCTGAGAGAGGGACCAAGGCCGATGAGAATGAAATCCAGACGAATTCACCCACCATCAATGGAGAAAACTCCCATTTTGGATTCCAGGAAGTCAAACAGAGTACTGGGTCCAGATGGCCTTCCTCCTGCTCCCTCCTCCTCATCTTCATTTCTGGACCTGCCTCTTCCCCTTCCTCTGGCTGAGAAAAGAACCCATGAATTAGATAGAAGACAGGTGTTTTTTAAACTTTTTGGGCCTAAAGCACGCCAAAGGGTAAGCTGAAATCTCAAGGCACAGCTGTATTCATTTCTGTGCAAAAGACACAAAACACGTTATCACTCTTCTTACTCTGTAAATATATATTTGTATTTACTAATATGAAATAACATTTTACAATCATCTATATCATTAAATATTTATTAAGAAAACAATTCAACAACTCATTTGAAACTATCTCAAAATTGCATCAAATCAGCAACATGTCCATTTAAACCAGCCAGGTCATGAATTAAAAATGAGGCAATGGAACTGAAAAAAGGGACATGCCCTCGAATAATTCCCACCAGCAACTGCACAAACAGCAAAAACTGCATTTTGCCTTGAATGAAGGTTTTATTTGTTTCTTTTTTTTACGTACGGAATTTCCCTCTGAATTTGGAAATGAGTGCATGCAGAGTATTCACATTGTAAATTAAAAATGCATTTATTTTTGTATAGGCAGAGTTGTACTGCGATACAGCAATAATAATGTATAGTTGTAACAAACTCCCATGGCACACCTGGATTTGCCTCATGGCACACCATTTGGGAACCACTCATGTAGACTGGAGCAGTTTGAATAATGAAACTGGGTGTGTACTCCTTTCAGTCTTTAAAGTAGGTGTAATAAGGCTCTGCGTTGTGTGTCTGGGTGTGTGCAAGATATTTTACTTTTATTCAATGGGAGTAATAATATAGGAACACATACACTCCTTAAAGATTAAATGAATTTGAAAAGGTTAATGTTCTGTAGCTGACTCAGAGGATCCATGTAAGCAGCAACAATAAAAGCTTTAAAATCAGTCACTGCTCACAGTGGCTGTACCACATGATGAGAAAAAAAAAGGTAGTAGGTAGTTCAGTGTGATGGAATAAGTTTCAAGTTTCTGCAAGTTGATTTTCAGCACTGAAACAAATATGAAACAATGACTGCAGGTAAAGTAGGACATCCATCACAGACCTTACCGTGAGCTTGGGAAAATGGTCGGCAGTAAAGTGTGTATGCAATTTGTGGTAAATGGACTAAAACAAGCAAAACCGCCACTGTGGACCTTTAACTAGGCTGCAGGTGATTTCCAATGCATTTAAAGGGGCACCACATCACTCCTCCAATTTCACTCTTACTCTGTAGAAATACCAAGTGTGTCAGGCTATAGGGCAAAGTGGGCAGCATGCATGTGTGTGTGTGTTTGTGCATGTACCTCTGGGTTGGGGCTTGTTAGATTCAGCTACCACAGGACCAGGTCTGCTACCAGAAGATCCCGTCAGTAGGCTGTTCAATGCCACTTCAAGGTTGTTGTTATTGTCCATCAGAGCCTGCCGAGCAGCCTCCCTGTTAAAACCCATCTCCATGATGTCTCTCAGAGCACGTTCATCCACCTACACACAGGACATAATGACAGAGAGGACACAGGAAAGATTGTATATAATGTACAAGAAGAGGAGGAAAAGACGCCTGGATGGTTAATGTTTTATTTTTTATTGATAATTTTAGACACAGAGGTACGGTTTGTTGTGACAGAGAAAGATGAATTGGATGGACATTGGAGAAAGGAAAGAAAAAATCTACAAAGAACCTCCATTCCTTTTAAGTTGGCCAGGTGGGTATCACTTTGAGTTTAGTTTCAGCTTGGATTAGTGTGCTTTAAAGTTTCAAACCACCATTAACACATTCACAAGCCAAACACTAGAATATCCTGTTCCAACCTATTCATGTGTTCAGCCAAAAGCTGGCTGAGTTCTGCCTGGAAACCGACGACTCACAGCTAGACAAATGGACTGCCGCTTGATTGGAAAACCTGACCTAGTCTCCAATTCATTAAGATTTCCACAATATCATCATAATCAATGCCTCATCCAGTCTACGAGCCACCATGAAATAAGACTTCAATCCAGTCCAAAGAAACTAAAGAAGAACGCAGAGCAAGTTCCAGCCTTTAAATTGCTTTGTCACAGTGCATGGAGGTGTCAGTAATATGAGGCAAAATCATAATTTCATTCAACACAGGTGGTTTACAGGTTTGGACCAAGTTCTCACCAGCTCTCGATAGTTTCCATCTTGCCGGCTTTCAGTTCTTTCCAGTCTGTCCTCTCTTCTCCTCTGCTGGTAGGAGTCTCGGCTGCGGGAGGAGGAAGCAGCGCTGGATAAATTACCGCCTGCATTTCCTCCACCACCAAACGTGCGGGGACCCTGGCAAATAAAAGAACACGAAGATCAATAGAGCTGCACTGCAGGGTTAGACTAAACAATAAAGTCAAAGCATGAAACAGAACTTTGTAGTTAGCAGTGGAACTACGACTTTTAATTTGGTAACTTACTCAAATGTCAATGGAAATCAAGGTTAAGAAGAATGCCAATAAGGAGCCTGAATTTTTAAATAGAGGTCAAATTGAAAATCATAAGTTACTCCAGGATATTATTATAACTTGTTGCCTGAGATGATTATATAGTATAACAGACTGAGTATGTCATACTAACAAATGTGAGAAAGAAGGTTGCAGTAGCTCTGTAAAATAATCAAAGTACCCTGTATTAAGTAAGATATGTTTAACAAACATCCTCATGATAAAGGTTTACTCACCTCTTTGGTCTTGGCAACCTCAGCAATAGCTGCTGTCCGCTGTTTTTCAAACTCATCATTCTCGTCAGTGCTTTTGACCACATTGTGAGTCTGGAGGGTCTTCCTCTGGTCGAGCTCTCTGCTGTCGACTTCATCCTTCCTTGCACATTTCTGCAGGGAGCAAACGGAGAGAGTGAGAACGTGTTCTCAAGGAGAGATTATACAACAGCTAGTTCCATCCAAGCAATCTTATTGGTCAACTAGACATTTAGAACATGCTCAAGTCAGCATGACAGCACACCGTGCTCATCACTAGAAATAGTACTCTGTCCAGAGAGCGATATTTTTGAAAATAAATCACAAACAACAAAGGGCCAATAATAGACTATGACCCCCTGCGAGGCTATTTCCTACATCTGTTTAAGTAACATTTTTAGAATAATTAAAATAAACTTTCTTTGATGAATAGATTTTATGGTGCTGTTACATTGCTGTAGGCCGCCCTTCAACACAGGAGCTTTGTGTGTGACAAACTGGCAAGTGTGACTGCAGTGAACAGCTATGGAATATGGGAATCTTTTGTCTTTTTTCAATACATTTTGACCTTCGGACTTTATAATGATCCAAGTTATTGGAAATATTTCACAAACAGAAACTCTGTTCAGCATCCTTCACCAGCTCTGCCCCACTGAGTCTGTGACAGGTTATACTAGCTTAAAAATACATGATAAGTTTGCAGACACAGTAACAAAATATATTTTTTTCTAGCAGATATCTTAGTTACATCAAGACTGAACTAACAAAGCAGTTTTGTGTTTGTATGTATTGGATTTATTCAGTTTGGGAAAATCCCATGATCTCTAGAAAAGATTAATGTTAGCTCGAGTTGGTAAAACTCCACAGGGACTAGAAATGGTTTCTGTTGCCAAGTCGTTACCAAGGGTCTACTTGCTGGACCATGTGTTTCCAGGGAAACGGAAATAATACTAGCAAAAGCTTTTTCTTTTATTTTGAGACATGAAAAAATCTTGATTATATCTTTTATTTTGTTAGTAACATGTTACACTCAAGGGTGTGATTTAATGTCATTATTAGCAACTTCAGAACTAGAATGAAGTCACATTCTAGTAATAAATAAGATGAAACTGATGACCTGTTAGAGTGAAGAGAGTGAGAGTAATTATGGAGGAAGCAGGAGTATCATGCAGAAGTGGAAAACTTAATGACTTGCTAAGCACTAATGTGTTGTTATGGTGTTAGGAGGTTAGTTCACCCACATTAAAAAAAAAAACTGGGCACTAATTTCGTGGGCCCACATCCACAAAAACTACGTCTGTTTCTGGTGTCAATCTGCTGCCAATCTGATGATTTTGTCAACAAGAGCAAATAAGATAACAGAGCAGTGCTTACAAGGTAAATAAACTAATTTGATTAAACACTCCCCAACCAGCAGATGCGTTTAGATTAGCATTAAGAATTGAGGCTTAATGTGGACAAAACAGGAACACTGTTAAATCAGTCTTAAAAAGAATATGTATAACTGATTCTGACAATGTTGTCCAGAGCTGCTTTAGACTGTATGAAAAGCTTCTCCTTCAGTTCATTAAAACCCAACAGCCCACTGACGGCAGAGGGACATGTACATTGAGGTGCCATGCTAGAGCACAGTGCCATTACCTGTATTTACCTTCATTAAATCACATGCAAATCACACCAGGCTGTTCCAAAGTAACCTCACACAGCTCTACTTACACCAGACAGGTCCGTTATGACTCTGTATTCTGTCTGTTTATGCGAGAAACATCAGATTACCAGAGATCATTAATCCTCTTTGTACTCACCAAACAATTTTTAAATGATTTGTTTCAGATGTGATTGTACTAACAGCCTAACTACTATCCACAGCAGTTGAATTTGGCTGAAGATTTGTGGTGCTGCGTGTTCACATTGTGTGACTCTGCACCCATCAGACAATAGAATAATTTCCTGGAGAGGCCGGTCCTTTTATTGTGAAGCAGTTGTCATCATGCGTCACTGTGACGGGCACAATTACTTAAGAGAAATGAGACCAGTGACGTGACTGGCTGACTGTGTGTAAGTCATCACATCCTCTGATCTATATTCCACTTTGCCCTTGATGTAACCTACATTTAACTCTTTAGGGTAACCAAAATATCCAGCGAAAGCCCACCACTTCATCTCAATTTTTAAACCACTCCTGCTGTGTAGCCTGGTGGTGGCACCTTCATACTGTGAGAATGTTTCTGAGTAGCAGGAACTGGGAGAAGTGGAACTGATTGACCTGAACTGAACATAACACCAAGGAAATTGCAGACATAGATTTGAGGAGAATCTGCTTCAGACTGCCAATTACTTTGGAATAGGATAATATTTATATATAACAACCAGAAGCAACAACTTTACAAAGCTTGAGCAAATCTGGAATGAAGTGCGGGCGAAAATCCCAAAATCCAAGTGTCAAGCTGATACGGATGTATCCCACTCTGAAAGCTGTGATCCTTGTCAAGGGAGTATTGACTCAGGCTCAGTAGTTTTACAGGGCTTACAGCAAGGAAAAATTCTCTGCCTGAAATGTGTTTGGGGGTTAGGAGAAAGAATTGAGCAAAGGAGGGTTCACAAAATGAAGAAATTAATGAATTGAAAATGAACATGTTAATTCTACTCAACTGAACCTGTAAATTAGATACCAAATCATAATTATTTAATAAACATTTATTCTGGCAGTGACTAAAAACAATAGAAGAAGCTGCTTATTTGATGTTCTAAATAAAGTTTCTACATATATTTTGAAAAAAAAAATCATCATTCTAATTAAAAATGTATACATACTATTGAGGTTTTATATAATTTATGTGTAAGCTCAAAATGAACAAAACAGAAATGGGAGATATCTGAGATACTTTGGTGGTATAAGATGCTGATAATAAAACCTAGCCAATTGTGGGCTAACATTACAAGCGGCTGGTAGAAAAAAAGGCAAAACAATGCATTATGTACTCATCCTGTAGTGTGTTAATTGTATTCCAGTTTGTGTTAAACTTTCAAAGCCATAAAGAATATCCAATATGCATATTTTTCAAAGTTTTCATCGCTCGTTCCTCCGTTGGTCTCTAAACAGCACAGAAGTGTATAACAGGCCTACTGTTGTGAACAGATTGCCAAGTGATTCCAACAGATCTCCATGATGATATGAAACAAAACAAGCAGCTTATTCATTGCAGTGCTTTTTCAAAGTAGCATGGTCGCATGTATTATTAAGCTGACGCTTTGCTGAGCCACAGTGTAAACAAAGGTTTTATGAAGTAGGTTGACTTTATTAATACTAAATATATGGTTCCTCATGGCTGTATACATGCAGCCATATTCTTGCTAGGCATTTTATTTGAATACAAAGGCAACACTCTCATGCTTTTATTTTTCAAGGGGGAAACTGTGTGGCAGGACAGCAAAGCAGAATTAAAATTCAGTCATGTGTTTTAAAGATTCATGAAGACCCTCACAATTAGTTCAAAAAGATCAGAGAGAACATTGCTGAGAAAAGCGACATAAAGGGCCACTCCTGGAGCCAGGCCTGGGCCCGGCCCCTCACATACAATGCTGAGCTTATTGTTATTCAACAGTAGCTCTGACCTCTATTAAAATCACAGCTAAAAAAAACACTTTATAATCACCACATTTTCCTGATTGTTTTATTTTGTTGGTTTGCTATTTTATATTCCTGTTCAGGGTTTATTGTTTTCCTCTGGTGTTTATGTCAGAGAAGCACTTTGTAACTTTATTTTGAAAAGTTCACTATTATTTATTATTATTATTATTATTCTCACCTGACCAAATGGCACAAAGGGGGGAGGTCCACCTTCTGCTCCAATGTTACTCCTGCTGTGTTTGGCCAGACTCTGCAGGTTTAATGGTAAAGGAAGATCAATTTTAAAAACTAAGACAAAATACATTAGTAGCAAGAGTAATGACTGATAGTGGCCTTTAAAGGGACAGTTCACTCCAAAAATGAAAAATATATATTTCTCCTCTTACCTGTAGTGCTTTTGGTCCATCTAGATATTTTTGGTGAGAGTTGCAAAGTTTTTCAGATATCGGCTGGAGAGATGTCTGCCTTCAAAATGGCACTCAGCTTTTAGTACACGAAGAAGAAAAAAAAAATACATCTGAAAACGCCAGTGTCTCTTCCCAGAAATCCTTACCTGGCTCCTCAAAATAATCCACAGACCTTGTTGGGAACTACTTTCTTTCTAAAGTAGAATCTACCAGAGTACACACTGCAGCTCTCATCAAAAAATGTAGATGGATAAATAGCAGTACAGGACAGGGGAAATATGTATTACTGATTTGGGGGTGAACTGTCCCTTTAATGCAGATTTAATATATACAAGTTCCTTTTTTTTTTTAGAAAAAACAGGTGAGCCATAATTGTAAAACTGTCCCTCACCCTTTGTAGTTCCCATTTCTCCACCATGTGATCAACTTCTCCTCCGAGGACAGAGATTTTTGAGTCATCAAGCAGCAAAAGACCATTTTTAACCTGGACTGTACCAAGCAGCTTTACTTTTGTTCCAGGAGGGGTATTGAGACTGAAAAACAAACAAACAATAAAAGTGTGTGAAAGGACACTTAATATATAAATTGTTTAATCAACCATCAAATTTTAAACACATCCAAGGGTAAGAGAGATATTACAACAACTGCATATCCCATGCCCCACAACCTATTGCCTTACCCATACCACTTTATAAATGACATGGAGCAGTGCCAGGGGATGGGTGGTGAGGCTAGGAGAGACTATTAATAATCCCAGCTGCTCACCCATCCTCATGGTAAATTAAAAGCCCCTCTATCTCATCAGGCCTGATAAGGCCTCTGCCTCTCTCATTAAGAAAGCACAGGGACTTAGAGGGATTTCCAGCTACTGATGCCGGATGCCAAAGCAACAATTAGGGATTTCACTCCAAACCTCTGGGATAGATGCTGTTCTCATGATAGCGGCCAATGCAGAAGTGAGGCACTCGCTATCCTCGATTCAATCACACACACACACACACAATCCTACAAACACACTATGCACCCTCTGATCAATTTTGCTACTTAATGCTTAATTGTCACCCCTCAGTATTGCCGTCTCGCACACTGAACAGTCCTGTAATCCATCTCATCCTTCTTTGCCACTCACGCACACTAAAGCGGACACTTTCATAAGAAAACACTAACCACCGCTGTTGGTAGCCAGTGTGTGTGTGTGCTGCTCATAAAGAGGGGATTTGTTCTGTTCTCTCCCATCAGGAAGTCAAGGCCCACATTCTGGCCACTCCACCTGTACAGACTGGCTAGTCACCATGGCAGCAGTCGCCAAGGCCACCGTTGCTGGGATGGAGATGTAATTAAGGCCGGGAATTGTTAGATAGCTGCCACCACGTGGAAATTGCAGATAAAGGGAAAACTGAGGCATTTGGTGGGGTGAAAGTGTGGACAAGGAGGTGAAGGAGAGGTGTGTGGGCAGAATCTTACACACTGGCTTTGAATAAATGAGGAACTGGCTTAATGACAAATGGCTTTGCCTGTAGCTACTAGAAATGCAGTTTTTTAACAACTACTTATTTTCAAAACAAGTAAACAAATAAACAAATAATGTTATTTCTTACTGGTAATAATTTTGCAAACAATTACACCACACAACACCCCATCATTTACACTGAATCTGACATATTTCTTAATGCAACAAAACTGTTATATAGGTACCTGATCTTAGACAGGTGTTTAAACTCCAATCCAACACAGGTGGTATGCCCATCTGTCATTTGAAGCCGCAGCATTCGCGGTGCGCCTTGGGACTCCTCGTGGTCTTTAGGAGCTGATACGTTCCTCACCTTCTGCACCTGGAGAACACATGGACCCTCCAACTGGCCGTGTGCAAGAGACAACAAAAAAATTTATGGCTTAAAAAAGCAACTCGGCAGCATGCAGGGGAGGACTGCAATAACGAACAAACAAGGATTCATTGATTGTTACATTAAAGTATTTCTAAGGCATAATAAAAAAGAACTTTTTCCATTTAGTATCTCAATGTCAGCACAGGTTTATTTATTATACAGGGACCAGATTGATCTTCTCAAATAACGATTTCTGTTTATGTGAAAAGAAATGTGCAACATCTAATTGCAAAAAAGCAATTCTACAGTTTGTATGGAGTATAATGTCATTACAGACACTCAGATGACATTCACTCTGATAGATATTTTCACTGTACATGGTGAGTGTATGAACAGGTTGACACGAATGTGCATCTTGTCCTGAGCATGAAGAGAGCATGGGTTAAGCTCACACAGAATTACATGTTTTAATCCTCTGACACCATTTGGAACATTTTTTTTTTCTCTCCAGTTGCTCAACTCCAGTTTCACAGGTGAAGAAGCAGCTCTCTGATCGTTGTTTGTTGGTGTGTTAGGGCCATCTAGTGGGGTCTATGTAAACTGCATTTCAGCTGAAATTTTCAGCCTGCACTGACTTTTAGATGTGAAAAACAGTAGCATGTCATTTGCCACTACATTTCAAAAATATAGTTTTGAAGTAGACATAAGAATTTTGCACCACTCACCTTCTCAGTTCGTCCACTATTGATATCAGTGGGTAGAAATTTTCTTCCAATAGGCCTAAGATCACTCTGCAAAGGAGACAAATGTAATGTAAATGTAATGTAAATGTTCACATTTAAGAAGATGGAAAAAGAGATTTTAAACATTTTTTTCCTTTAAATTATTACCCAAAGTGATCGAGCGATTGTCAAAATAGTCTGTGATTAATTAATAGTTTAATAGCCGATTAACTAACTGATTGTTGCAGCTCTATAATGTATATAATACACTGTCAAACTAAAAGTATTTTTGCTTAGGAAGGGGCCCTCATTTCCAGAAATGGAGATCCACGCACTATTAGAGAAATCTGCAGCACTTGCAGTGCCATACAGTATACATTACAAAGTGTAAATTTAATTTATATGGTTTAGCGAATATAAGCTAATTAAATTTGAATTACCTTTCAAATTTACTTTACTAATTACTTTCAATATTTAACAGTTTTACATTTTCACACATTTGTCAGATTTGTGTTGACTGCACCAAGACACAAACTCTAAATGGCCCCGTCACCCATCCTTTTTACAATCCTGTTTTATTGCAGCTGACAACATCTCTAAAAATAAGCCTTTTACTTCCCCAATAAACCTAAAAAAGGGAATTGCTTCTTTATATTGGCTCAATAAATGCATCTAAACACAATTACGATGTAATTATTTCAAAATGCTGCATCAAAACTTCTAACAGCGTTGAGGAGATGGAACTGATCGTTTTGTTAGAAAAGCAGCTGCTGCTCCCAAATGATTTTGGAGCTATTTTGAAGATTTCCCTGATTATTTTTTAAAGCTCTAGCGACTACATGTCTGTTCAACCAGGTGTGCAGTAATAAGCCGACGTGCAGTCTAAGATCTTTTGGCAGCACTCCAGGCCAAACGTAAAGGTCAAGGCTTTTACAGTGAATGTAGCTACTGTATGTTCTGGACTTGTCTGCAACTGCAGGTCAGGTAAGTAGTATCACTGCCTTATGTACAACTCTGAAACTCTTACAGAAAAGCTGTTTCACTTCTTTGACTGTAATTCTTGTGTACTGATTACTGTGTTTATTCCATAAAGTGCAGCATTTTACTTATAACTATCATTATTAGAATTATGAACTAATCATAATGGCTGCATTACACTTCTGTCATCTCTCCATGCTATGAAAATCAATTAACCTTTGTCCTCAAGTTCATTTCTGATGTTAGGTTATGAGGTAGGAAACTGACTGGATTTAACTCCTTGATCAAAGAGCAAAAAGCAAATAGTTTGATGTAAAAGTGCAAGACACAAGTCTACTTACATTAGAAGGTCTAGACCAAAACAGACTGAAAACTCAAGCATATCTAGGCACTTTATTAATTTTGAGCAGCTATCTACTGGAACCAGACAGAGTTACACTTGAAAATTTTATATTAAAAATTTACTAGATTAAAACTTACATCAAGTGCAATACGAATAATGTCATTGTGGGTTATTTTCTCAGCAGATCCTTTCAGTTCTGCTATGCCTTCATCACTGAGGTACCTGGAAGAAGACAGAAAAGGTGGAAGATGATGAAGTTAACAGAGGTTTCAGGTGGTAAGTTAGAATGCATAAGTACAATTATGTTAAAACATTTATAAGCTTACACTGAGGATCTATAAATCACAAGAAATCTGCTAATATTGGTAGACAGATCATAAGTATTCAACAATTCAGTAGGGCTACACATGTAATAGAAATATTAATGAAAATCCCTGAAGCCACAAATTTTTGATAAAGGAAAAATGTGTGCATTATAATGAATGTGAATATATGTATTAAATCAGAGTCATCTTTACAGAGATAGTTCACCCAAAAATTAAAATTCAGTCATTATCTACACACCATCATGTCAATCAAAGGTCCATTTACCTTTTTAGTCCACTAAACACTGCTGGAGTTTCACAGGGAAACAAACATAAAAAAACAACTGGAAAAAAAGAAACATAAAATGTCTCCATACCGCTCATCCGATGTATTCCAAGTCTCCTAAAGCCCACGCATGCCAAATTTACTTGAAAGACATTTACACCATGTTTTTAGCATAAATCTTCACTGTATATCTTTAGCTTGGAGCCACGTCAACATGCCCATGCCCACCATCTGAGAGTGGTGTGACACTGTGCCAGCACAAGTGAATGGCATACTGGGGATTTAGAAGACTTGGATTAAGTTTAAGGAGCAGTATGGAGGCAGTTCATACTTTATTTTCAGTTGGATTTTTTTTCACTTGAAAATGGATCATCATCCACTTACATTGTTTTGCAGATTCTGTTCTGCGGTTTTGCTCTGAAACTCCAGCACTGTTTCATGAGCTAAAAAAACTAAATCCAGCCTTCAACTGACATGAGGGTGAGTAGATAATGACTCAAATTTCATTTTCGGGTGAACTCTCTCTTTAAATGTCTCTAGGCTTATAACAGACACCTACTATAATATAACATTAATAACTAACGCTTCGTTTAATTGTATTAGCGTTAGAGAAGTAGTACAACACTGCAGTAGGGACCATCCCATTACAAACCTACAACACTGTAGCAGACAAATGTGTATTTTGGGATGTTTTGAAGACCAGGGTTGGCTGCAGCCAGCACTCTTGTAATAGTTAGCTGGACATTGTACGTGCTGCTGGGAACTTTTGACTTAAAAAAACACTCCAAGTGTTTGGATTTAGTTGAGGTCGGCTCTTTGACCATCTCTGCATATAACGTTACTACTGCTTACCATCGGTTAACACAAACTGTGGCGTCAACAGTTTACGATACAGTAATGGCATGCTAAGTGTGTATTAGCTAGCTAACATTATTTATCTCGCTAGCGCTTAGTTAAGTTAGCACTAGTTTCACTTCAGACAGACTAATAACGTTGGCACATTCTGCACAAGCTGGAGAGCTTGTATGTAATCTGACAAACTTTGTGCTATCGCAAAACTGTAATGTATATATACAGCTAATGATTAGTGTTATGGGCTATGCTAGCCGTTAACACCGATCTGGCACCTCAGTGAGTTAACATTAGCTAGCTCACTGACGTTAGCTACCATGCTACCTACCAGCCCTCTTTGGTCAGAGATTCTGACAAATCCGTCATTTTCATCCAGACTGTAGATGGGTAAATAACGACACAAACAGGTTTAAAGTGAGCACACTTAAATAACGACTATCTGATTCTGTAAGACATATTCTCCTCCTAACAATAATACACTTGCTAACGTGAGTACTGAACGACCGTACGTTTCATACGTCATCGACCCAGACGCGCTCTGCTAGTACGGAGTGCCGAGAGGGTCAATATACGTTTTTTGTAGTTCAAACTCGTTTTAATCCTCTCATATGGATAGGTTGGATGGAGGTTGGAACACCCTGTGCTTTTCTTGAAGGAGGAATTTCTGAACTCCTGCGAATCATTACGTTGTTTCATTTTGGTGTTAGATCCTACGGAAGTTGTTTACAAGCCAAGTTCGAATCTGGCAGCCCAGCAAAGTTATTTTCTCATGTTATTTTCATTAATATACAAGAGATTTTACTTTGATGATGCAATGGGCATCAGGTGATTTCAGAAACATATTTTAACATTTTTGTGCACCCCAAAAATGGAATATTAAAAAATGTGGCGCAAAATATCTCATGTAAATATCCAGTCACGAATGTTGAGGATAGTTGACAATAGCTGCATCTTAAGCTTTATATGCGGTCAGTGTGCACAAGTTGACATAAAAGATCGAGCACAGCTTACCTTGTTTGACTTGTGGTAATAAACTTACCACATGCTTGCTTACAAACTGCTTTTTATTGCACATCTCACATCACAGCGTTAGTGGGTTCATCTTTACAAGTATCATTAGATGTGAAATAAGACTCTACAGGCACTCTTTACACCTACATATTATAGCTTAAGCAGCAGGGCTCGAAGTCAACACCAGAAAAACTTATGTATAGGGTCCAATATAACATTACTTCATTAGTTGTGTCAGATGGTGCTTTCGCAAAGTTTGTCTGAACAATGGTGTCATGTCCATTCCACATCACTTAATGAACCATACACTAAACTGATTTAAATGTCTTTATTAATGTTTTGTGATGGTTTGGGTGCTGAAAACTATTGAAGGTTTTCCATGGTGATGGTGACTTTCTTTTTTTTTTATTATTGACATAGTCATGCATCCATTTCAGAATGGTTGTGCATTTTAAAGCACTCCTGCAGGGCTACCAAACATTTTCATGTCAGGGAATAGATTTACATTAAACCATGGACCCCCAGTTTGAGAGGAGTATTTTGTTATTTAATAAAAATAATAAAGTCTGCAGATCAAACTAGGATCACTATAAATTACTAAAATATGTTGAAAATGTGTACTGTATGAGATTTGTGAAAGAAAATACCTGGTGTGATTTAATTATCAGTGAAAAAAAATCCCAAATTCTGACGCAGTGATGCAATTTTAATTGAAGCCACAAGATGGCAGTGGCTGCACACTGATATGTTAAAACAGTTGCCATACTCTCCTGATACAAGTTTTACAAGGTTTAAAGCCGTTTTTACTCAGAAGCCCCAGTAATAAAATGGACCTTCATTGTCAAGATAACATTTCCCTTACTGAGACTTAGCTTTTAATTTTCATTCTGACCTACCTCACTTGACCTAGCTGGAAAAAAAAAAAAAAAAAAAAGTTAATAAATGTTCTATACAAAACAGATGGCATGCAACAATGTTTAACTGCGTTTATTGCACACAATACTGAGATGAAGACTTTGATATAAGAGTGATCATTTAAACAACCTATACTCACACTTCTTGAAATACTAACAATACAGCAGACCAAGTTCTATTGGAAAAAAAAACATTCAAACTGACATGGATTTTCTGTATGTGGACTGTTTGTTAAATAGCAGAAATCAATGTCATTATCATTACAAGGACATTTGAATTTCTATTATTTGGTCTTTGGGGTGTTTGTATAGTACAGCCCTGTGGCAATTCTTTGACCAATTCACAAGGGTAGATCTTTTTTATTGCCAGTGAGGATTAACACAGCACAAGGCAAAAGGCGTGTTTTTGGTTAGACGAGAAGTGTTAACACACTGCTGGCAGCCATGCAGATAGCCTTTCAGAGACTCGAGGAATAAAGGTCTTCAAAGATAGTAATATTTTCAGAATTCAAAGAAAGTCAGATTTGATTTCATAGCTGAAGGTTTTATGTAACGGTGGCCTTTGACTTCAAGTTTTGCCTTGAAAAGAAAACATTTACAACATTTTATATAAAACAAAATCCACATATAAGCCACGCTTGTATAATCTCTAGCCATATATCAGGCTAAGAATCCATTTTAATTTGCATTTAAATTTTGCAGACTGACACAGTAATAGTGGGGCATAATTATACTGAGTCAGCTCCACTGGTAAAAGACTGATGTTTGAAATATAACAACTGAACAAATTACATAAGCTAAAAGGCAGCTGAAATCTGTGACCTGTTGTCGATTTGCCAAGTATATACTGTAGGCTTCTTGTTTTTGTGGGTGAAAGGATATGTTCTTTCAAACTGTCAATCAAACTCATAACAAGTTGTTGATGTTGTAACTGTCAATAGGCGACATGTGTCTGATTGTCAGTTGACTGCACTACTGAGGTTTTAGGGAGGACTGGCATGCTCCTAGCTGTCTGGAGGCACAAAGGCAGTGGAGAGGTTAATACTGCTAGTGGCCTTTTTTCCTAAACTTTACTGTCTTTACAGCAGCTTGCATCTTAGCATCCACCAAGAGATGTCATTAACATCATGTGGTTCACGCTCAGTATTCCACATAATTAATATATTCTCCTATAATTCATGGGTTTCACTAATTGGGCAGACATGTTTCATAGTGATTGGAGGGCTCGCTTTGATACTGTGCTGCATATCTTGGGGGAGTAAATCATGTTCTGAGTGGAGCACATTCGAAGGATCTCAAAAGTTTCTGTTTGTTGCATCACATCAACTCATTGCTGTTTTCATCAGACAAGGTATTTGGGATTTTGCTGTTACTGTTGGCTTACTTTTAAATTGCTAAACAAAGCTGAAAACCAACAGCATAGAGCACTTTCACTATAACAATCTGATAAGAAAAAAATGGCAGTTTCAATTTTTTTCCTATCCCATGTTTCACATGAAAGCCTGCATGAGACGTGAAGGGCTTGTTGGGTCCTTGAAATGTAACAGGGTAGAATGGGAAGAAACTTTTTTTTTTTTTTTTAAATATACAGAAAATTACCTGAAAAGAAGCGAGTCATAGTCCACTAATGTGGTAAAATGACCAACACAGAGATGTTTTTGTCATCTATAATCTGCTGTGCAATCCCAAAAGACAGTAGGTAGTCAGTCAAATGTGCATAGACCTTTTATGAGTTAATATAAAATTGATCAAACCTCTCAGGGATGTATGTATTTTGTCCTTTTACCCATGCAACACTAAAACAGAGTTTGCACAATCGACAATAATTTTAACAGTTTTAGGTCTGGGTTCAGCTTTAAATTCAGCATATTCTACAATCTTGTTGGATGCCTTTTTGTTGTGAACTATCTTCAATTTTGGTCCTTTTCTGACGAACATACTGAAACAACTTATTTTTATTGTCCCTCTTCTGTTTTATATGTGAGAAACATACATGTGAAGCATTTGCCTGACTGTTGTCTGGATAATTAGTCTTTACAGTTCCATGTCATATTTGTATTGTAAAGCATTTTTCATACACTTCAACAAAGTAAAAAAGAACAAAATAGGCTACTGTGTGCCTGCTCTAAAGTAGGTGAAATGTTTTTGTCACTTTGCATGGTTGGTATTTACATTAATTAAAATATGGTATGTGCGTTTACCTATTTGTTTTAATACATAAATAGGTATGATAACACTTCTTTTTTTAATATAATTTAATTCTTATGTATTTTTCTAGATATTTCCCCACTTATTCACTTTTTTAATACTGTTAGACTACACATATTTGTATGCAATATATTTTCCATACACTTCAATTAAGTTTTAAAACAGGCTACTGCTTACTCCAAAGGAAACGTTTGTTTTCGTCACTTCTCATGGTTGGTAATTGTATTACGTATGTATATGGGTTAATGCATTTCATTAAATAATTACGCTGTTAAAGTGACAGTTTTGTATAATTTCTGTCCAACATGACCTGACTGACTGCAGATAAAGTGATACCACCTCTCCACCCACGGCTGACCCAGGATACATAAACCATCGCACCGGCGGGAGACACAGATTTGGTAAAAGGAACACCCCTAAGAAGAAGTAAGAATGATTGACAGCTCAGTAGGGCCAATCAAATGCGTTTCCAACTGTAAATAGAGGGGGGTGTACCAATGGCGATTCCATTTTTGTGGTTGAGTGGATGCTATTGGCTGGATTAAACACGCGGAGGTGACGTCCTCATTGCGCGGGTCTGTCAAAAAATATCTGCCACATAAATTTTATACAGCCAGCGCTTCAATTAGCATACTGCTCGAATGAACAGAAAGCTATAGCTTTGAATTTACGACTGGCTAAAATTTGCTAACGAGGGAAACCGTTCTGTTGTATGCCGCGTTCCCTCTGTTGGAGGTAACTAAGGAGTTAGGCTACGTGACAGTCCATAAATTGGATTAGCGCTAAGTAAAGCCACCGGTGAATGATAGTATAGCAAACTTGCTAGCTAGCTAAACTGACGTATTGGGAGTAAAGACTCCAGAATACACGTATGGACATCTCTGATTTTTGACAAACTAGTATACTTTGGACGTACGTATTTATTGACACTAGCTGTCCTGCCAGTTCAAGACGGTAATGGTAATGTAGACAGTTCCCCGTGCGTTGTCCTTCACCATTTTAGGGTGTGTGCTAACGTTACATACATTACAAGGTTAACGTCTTTGGTTGCCATCATCTCGTGTAGGAGTCATTAGGTTAATAACATGGACAGCTATAGCCAGCGGTTTGACTCCACAACCGGACGAGACAGTAAATCACAGAAGAAGAAGGGCTCTTCGCATCACAGCACGTCCTGTCACGATGAAAGTGAACGCAAGCCAAAGTTTGTAAGTATGGCACACTAAATATTTACGTTTGTTGTATCACATTTTATGTGTTAAATGTGTACAATGTACAGCCACATGCGAGGAGGGGGTATCATTCAGTTTTTGCTAATGTGATCCTCTCAGTCCTTGTCAAAGTTGATACAGTAACCCTCTTGTCTCTGATACCACCCATGGGCAACACACACAGACACAGACGACACACCGTGGAAAGTGCAAAACACAAGATTGGCTGCAATAAGTATTTTTCACATATTAAAATACTGTATAACATAGTACAACTGTGAATAAATGCATGGCTCTACCTTGAAATGAATGTGAAAAGGGCCTTGGACTAATTTGCCCCGGGGGTTCTCAAAGTCTGATATGTGGGCCTCCCCTTGGACAAAAGTATGAAAATCATGCCCCCACTTAGTTTACTTGCTGAGTTTTGCTCAATTCCTGAATGCCGTTTGGATTATGATGATAATATTTAATTCCATCAGTGTTCAATCGTTGAACCGATATAGTGTAAGATTGTTGTTTGACATAATTCAGACTACAACAAATACATAAGAGGTCTGCTCAACGACATTTGCTTGTTCCTGACTCTGAGACTTTCTGGGAAAGTATATCTGAATGAATGATTATCTGAACTCTCTTTAACAAAATCACAGACACGTAGGTCACTCTATGTGATCTCCTTTTGATAAGTGATAACTAAAGTAATAATTTTTCACTTCCATTCACCGAGCCTTTGTTTGGTGTCCTCTTGGGGAGGCCCACCTCCCACTTTGAAAACCTCTCATTTACTCTATTTTCAATTGCTTATTTCACTTACTGGCTATTTAGCTCAATCATAGCTTAGGAAACGTTGGTGAAACATTAGTAGAGCAAATAGAGCAGTGGTGAAGATGTATGACATTATGAAATGTCTTTTGCTGAGAAAATACCGTTAAGGAGTCTTTCTCACAGTCAAGAATACACACAGTTAAAAATGATTCTTTGTGAATCAGTCACCTTGGCTGTTTTTCAACTTTGCTTCACACATAGGAAGTCAGAAGGTTAAAATTAGCACAGGGTTTAGCTCTTACGCTAATCCATGTGCTTCCTACTACTACAAGCCAACTGACATTGTGTCTGGTATTTGTCTGCTGTATTCTACTGGGAGATATAGGCATGATTCCCTATTTGAACAAAACATTATTGGGGTTTTGAATTAGGGGTCTCATTTTCAAAGCAGTCAGAGTTCTGTTAATAACACATATACCTGTTTCAGACAGGAGATTTGTTTATGACACAGTTCTTCTTAATGCACACTCAACCTGCATTTGACCCCATTGAGAGTGCTACCACAAGTTAATACCTTGTCACCGCCATTCAGAGATTCTAGTCTACAATCACAGTAAAGCTCTGTACAGGAATGATTTTTCAGTCTAGACTATTATCCACTCCCTCTGATGAGCTGTTGGCTTGGAAACGCCTATTCACCTATTAAGATAAATGTTCAATGATAGATGAATGCAGGGTTGCAAAGTCAGGTTGGTTGAGTGTGTTAAACCATTCAGATTGACTGCCACTGTGGATTTAACCTGCATCATTGCACTGCATCTGTCTGAAAGTGCGTTACAAAGACATATGTATGCTCAACATATATACAATGTGTAAAAATGTAAAGCTGAGTTTTTAAGCTGTTGGTCAGACAAATTAATCAATATGAGGGAATCACTTTGTGCATTGTGGCAACTTGTGATGACCGTTTCTCCCTGACTACAGAGGTGGTGCATCCTATGAATGTCTTGACTGTGTCTCGTGGACTGACTGGAATATGAATTCTTTCCTCAAACCTGCCTCAAAACTTGTAACATCTGATGATTTAACATCTCTTGACAGATTCAGCATAAATGCACAAAGCCCACCAATAGAAATTTTGAAATAGCGTTTTAGTAATAAATCATTATACTGTGTGTATGCAAAGTACTAATGAGCAGCTAAAATATTAAATGTTTTTTGTTAGGATAGTCTCAGTTGTCATCATGTGACCTCAGTATGGAGCTTAATAACAGGTAGTTGTAGGGGTGGGAGTGTACACAAAAAATAACAGTTTGTTATGTACTTTGGTTTTAGAGTCACGCTTTTGTACATTTTTGATACAGCAGGGAAATTTAAAAAAAAGCAGAAAATAATATTTTGGTCATTTATATTATTATAGTTATCATAGTTTAGAGTAGATTATGGGTTAAACACCACTGCTTTTGTCCATATGGGCCTCCAAAATCAACAAAATAGGAATGCTCCTTGTAGTAGCTTTAAGTATGGTCTTTGGTTAGGATGGAGGCCGTTCATATAGGTGATTAAAGACTATCCTAATCCACATTTACTATATTGCATGACCACCTATCTATTGACTATGATGAACATGAATCTATCTCCATGACAACTTAGCAAACTCCCTTGTTGATTATGTGAGACGTAGTTGAAAGCTCTGGAAAATCAAGTAAGTGGTCCTAAAGTTGAGTTTATTTTGTCAAAATTCTAACTTATTTAAAACCTAATTAATTTATGCTAAAATACTGCAAGTGCCACACACTCAAGACTGGCTACTACAAAATAAAAGCAATACAAACTTTCACTGTGAAAAGCATGTGAAGTGAGCCCTGACAGTGTTGTGTTTGCACCAAAAACATACTGATATTATTTTTCATGTTGTGTACTCACTCAGCAGCACTTTTTCACAGTTGTCTGCAAGAGTGAAAAGGAAAGTATCCTTGCGTGAACTGAACTACACATTTTCACTCAGGCTGACAAAGGTGTTAGTTATTGTTCTGATTCTCCTTTTAATATACTACCCAAAAAGCAGCTAAGTACACTGAGGCCATTATGCCTCCCAGAGAGCTTAAAAATTAAAAATAAAAACTCCCCTCACGATTTTGTTTTCTTTACCAGTTAGAAATACACAACTAAAGAACATCTTGTTATTTACTCCCACTGAAAGATACATACATGTACCTGTGATGTTACAGTTTAATCTTGACACATTTAGTCACACTCTCTCATCAGATTGGTCAGTCTAACAACATTCATAACATATAACTATTATTATAACAAAATACTGAAAACATTATAAATATTTTTCACAGTGAACAACACTGATTTATTAGCTGTCATCTCAATAGGTGGCACTGCAATACCACAGTATTTACTATAACTGGTAGAAAGTAGATTTGCCATTAAAGAACACTGTATGTGTGGTGGCTGTCTTTTCAAGCAGAGCATTATAAAACCAAAGAAAGAAATGGAACAGAAGACGTGTTAATGTTCTTCTCAGATGCTGTTTTTGCCCTTTTTTAAGTGTAGGGTTAAAAAAGGGTGAGAAGGACTGTTTATTGTCACATCCATTCAGTTGGTTGTCAGTTTAGCTCTAGAGGGGTTTTATGGTCTCATTAATGTAATGGATGTTAAATATCTTTTTTTTTCTATGTTACTAATTTTTGTGATGTGTTTTTAGTGTTAATGGGCAATATTACTAAACTTTGTGCTCAAGTAAGTTACAGTGAACACATTTAACATAATTAAGGCACTTCATTTACCTATTCTATTAACCTTTATCCTTCAAATATCAATTAAAAAAAATGATCTTTCAATAAACCTGAAAAATTAAAAAAGAGGTATATAAAACAAAATTTACGAGTAGAGTCAGCAGGATATCTGTCATTTTAGAGCTAAAATTTGAACATGAGACTGATGTGATACACAAAAACCTAGTTTGTGGAAAAGTGAGCCATATCAGTGAAATGTATTTTTATTAGCATTTATATTAGCTGGCAAGTTTTTTCAACCAAAGCAAATTTGCAGCCATGTTGCAATCATGTAACTTTAAATTGTTGAAGTTATTTTGCTGAGTGTCTTTTCAGTTAGGGCTGTTGATACTGCCAGAAAGGTTGTGCAGAAATGTTATGAAGATGAATCAATTAGTCAGCCCACAGAAAATTAAACTTTTAGAAAGAAACACTTCACTAACTCTCGTGTGGAAGAAAAACTTTGTGGCACTAAGTGCGGTTAAGTTTGATGAGTGATAGATTTAAGTCTAATGCCACGCAAGAAGAAAAAATCACTCATGCTATTTATGAGGGGATTTCTGAAGGAAAAAAAGTAGTAGAAAATTTGACTTAAGAGGCCATAGTTTTAAATGTTTGCTTTGTAAATACTGCTAATTAAGATGGTACAGCACCATTCATTGCTGAAAGTCCTGTGTAGTAGTCCTTTTGCTTTGTGGTAAGTATTTGCAGTCCTTCGGGGCTTGTGTAATTGCTCACAGTCAAAAAGGTAAAGTAAAAAAATAAATAATTTCAAAATTCGAGGTCTATGCTGTATTGGTTTTTGTTGAGTTTTGGGTACTTTAATTTTTCCTTTGTCCTGACTTCTGTGAATCGTTCTCTTTTGGTTTTTTCCTCTCTTTACTGCTGTGGATTTCTTGTGCAGTGTTTTACAAATCAGTGCATTCTCTACGAATGGTGGGTTACTTGTCTCAGTTAATTGAAAAAGATCTTATCACAGTTTAATTAAATGAACAGGGTGATAGTGGAAACTAAAATGAATTCACTGACATTTACAAATTACTGTTGTCAGGCCGTCCTATTTTGTCCATTAAAACAAAGGATTTGCAATAGTGAGATCTTGAAAAACTCAAAGCATTGCTGGTTAACCAAATGGCCCTTCAGCTAGCTTTATGGCGGTCACACTTTTATTTTCCATTTTGTCAGTTTTCAGTTAGGCTATACTAGACAATTATGTTTCTTATCAAAAGCTACTTTTGGGCTGACTCACTGTCCTGTGCTGGCCTTAGCTCTCACTTCTTGCTCTATTTTGAAGTCTTGGAAATGTGGAGTCACTGTGAGATCTCACCCTTACGACAATTAATTTGTAACTATGGATGGGTACTAAGAGATGGCATTGAATTGTTGGGCTCCTGCACAGCTGCAGCTAACACACATTTTCATTGCTGCTAAATGTCCCAATTAATTTCTTGATGACTGTATTAGTTGTTCATCATCAAAAAATACCAAAAAACAAGGGATCAAGGTCCATCACAGTTTCCCAAAGCCCAGAGTTATGTCTTTACATAACTTGTTTTGTCTGACTTACCATCCCAAATCCAAAGATATTTAATTAACAGACATGAAATGAAGAGAAGCAGGCACACTGCTATTGGTATTTGAAAATCATTCATTGTAAGTAATTCTTATACAGCAGCTGCAAGGCAAATTTTTATTTGACATTAATATTTTTTTACTGATGCAAACTACTCACAGTATGAATATCTGGCAAAACAGTGTAGGTCTCAGCATGGCTTTTGCACCTAACTGTGCGCCATCTACTCTACAGCCATGTCACGTTTTCACTGTCCCGTTGCGGCGTTTCCATTGCCCTCCGCTCTGACAGTGTAGTGATATTGACTATTGTACTGCAAGCAGCCTGGGAAAACCACCTGTGGATTCCTTTGTACAATGATTGTTTGTTGCTGTTTAGATTAAACAATGAGTACCAACTGAACATTTTGATGTCCTATACGTATATAACAGCCTCACGCTGGGATCCACGAACAAGCTGCAATGATACATAATTGCAGAGACATGAAAGAGACACTGCAACAGCTGGGACAAAAGACTGCTTAGGCACAAGCAGCAAAATTCTGAACGTCATATTAAATAAATTATGAAATTGATGAAAAGGAACAGGAGCTGGCATAATGTCCATTCATTCATTTTATATTTGCCATTTTTGGGTTCCATACCATTAATCTTGCAGGGCCAGAACAGGAAGACCAATTCACTGTTGCATTTTATTATACTGTTCAGGGTGCCTGTCTGCCAGACTTTGCATTAGCAGAACTGAATAACAAGGACTTGGAGAACAACTAGGAGCTAAATTGTTGAAGGATGCTGATGGGAGAAGTTTTCTGCTGCTGGATTCTATTTATTTCCATCTAGCTTGCACTGCAATTTTATTCTTATTGTGTTCAGAGAGTTTGTTTCCTCTTAAAAGAAACATGCATTTAAATCATTGATGAGTTGTGAAATACAGTTGTGATGAAAAGCTTTTTCTCCATTTCTGAAGAGTTTAATTATGATATAAACTTTGTTAAAGCCTGTTTTTTTGTGAGTCACAAACCCATTGATCATTCCAGTGCGATTCAAATGAATGTTAAGTCAGGAGTGCAAAAGTGGAATGAGTAGGTGAAGGTGAGAATAGAGAGGTGTGAAACAGATCTACTGATCTGACATCAGCTTCTGAAAAGTATTTTTTTCCTGTTATTTCATGATAAGTATCATATCATCAGCTTCTTGCCAATACACAGCCCTAGTATTTGACCCCTTTTAACATCAAGTATGAATAAAATCATTTAGTATAGTTAATGTCTAATTGTTGGGGTTCATCTTGGTCCAAATGTAGGTCTGTGCATACTCCAGCGTAGTTTGTTAGAATGTGAGCACTGGGCATGAGGGGTAAAAGTTTGACAGCTATGTCCAATTAGTTTGACCAATTGTTGAGCTGATCAGAGGAGACAAAATAATATGGTGGGTCATTTTATTAAAGTCTCTCATGTCAGCTTGTTTCTTTTTGAGCACATTTTGAAGAAAAATGTCTGATGTTAATCTCAGAGCACTCATTAGGGGGATGGCTCATTGACAGGCTGACATATTTCATTCCTGCCGATTTTATATTAATTAAGCACTGGTGGGTATCGATTTATTTCTCTGAGGTTCTGTATGGTTTGCTGTTATGTTTGAGGGAGACTTAACCTTTCTGTGTCAGTTTTTCATTCAGCATTTCATTATGACAGCATTTTGAAATTTCATATTGTCTGTTCATATATTGACTTCTTATTCCTTATTAGGACTACTCCTTTGGCAGTTTTGTCTCTGTTGCACCTGTTCGAAGTACAGATGGCAACTTCCCAAGAAGTCTTCAGAAAAACAAACAACAAATAAACAAAAACTCTGCTAGAGCAGAAAAAGCAGCAGACAAAACTTGCTCGGCAAGCACTGAGGTAGCTGGTACACACAGATAACAACAGGCCAGCTGCCAATCTCCTCGTCTACTGCACAAGTGGATCCTTCATAATATGCAGACAGGGCCTGTTAGAGAAACACTTTTTAGGTAGTAGAATTTGTTAAAATGACTAGTGTCGTTAATGTCGAGTAACATGACACTTGAGTTTAACAGATTATTAAGCCCAAGTTTAAATTGTAAACTGCATCACTGAGTGCCCCATGTGTGGGTTTGGCACCCACCCATTGTGCTTGGTTATAATTGTCTTTGAAAAGCTGATGAAGCACAGTGCAGTCAGGAAGTATTAGGACAGTGGTTCTTTTTTTTCTTTTTTGTTGCTGTTGTTGTGTTTGTGCATTGCATTTTTGTTGTGTTGGCTTTCATCTTCAGTTTTCATCAAATGTGAGTGTTAAAAGGATCATTTAGATTATGTAATGCAGGGTTGTGTATATTACTTATTGATAGTGGTCAACATGCCCCCCGTTAGGAGAAGAAAAGAGGGGCACACACACAGAGGCTAAGCAATGAACTGTTGTGGATGGGGTGACAAACAAAGGGTAGTTTAGCCTCTTAAAAACAGTCCACCTAAAAGTGATCGGTTTAAATGTACACTATATCTAGAATATTGTCACTGCTTTTCTTTGCTATGTGATCGGAAACTGTCATTACATAAGTCAAATATTGCACTCCATAGGTGAAAGCAGTAATTTTACCTTGTAGAACGTGGCAGTTGCTAGACTACCACTGCCTCAATCTGTTAGTTCATTTGTGTTATTATGTGAATTCAGTGTTTTATAATGGATTTACTGTACCTCATACAACCCCACTTCACAACAATCCAAATTATCCCTTTAACACCCTGAAACTGAAAACTGTCTCTTTTTGAATTTTGAGATGAGTGTAATGGAGAAGAGCTAGACATTTCAGTGCTTTGCAACCCTCTGAGACTGCACTGTATCTTTGTTTTTCAAGAATTTAATTCTCTAATGTAGAATATGAACAACCAAAATGTTTTACTGTGTTAGCAGTCCATTGTATCTTTTCATAAATGCTATCACAGTAGTTTGTTTTTGGTTGCTGTAGGGAAGGTATTTTTTTTCTAATATATGATGCAGTCGCTTTACGTATCCTGATTTGTTTTTTCTGTTCTCTACCTGTAGCACTTACCCTTTAGAAACATCACAGATGATGTGGTAAGATTTGAGATATTGATGTGCTTTTTCTTCTCTTGGTTGTCGATCTCTGCCACATCTATCATCTCCTTTCTAAAAGTCCTTTAATCTGCCTTTTTAAAGTGACGATGAAACTGGTCTTCATTGCCAGACTTTGGATTCATTCACATCACAGAGCACAGACTGCTTTTCCCACTAATGTCTTTGTTGACTCTACATGTTATCTAGATAGTGCTTTGCTCAACATATGTTTAACAGATGTTCTGTCTATGTGGTTTGTTCAAACAGTTCACACTGATAGCATAATTATTCTAACTCATTAATAGGCTAATTGTTTTGTCTTTTGGCTATTAACCATTTAAATCTGCTCTGCATCTAACACATCTTTTATGTATCTTGTCAAAAAATTATTGTGTACTTTTCCCTGTTTTAATTGTGTTTTTCTCTGTTGTCTGTACAGCTGGACAGATTCGCCAGTATTCGGATTCCTGGTAGTAAAAAGGAGCGGCCACCCTTATCATACTCTAAACACAATAGTAATGATTGGTCCATTTCTTCATCATCCACCTCACATCAGTTTGAGGAGCTGTCATCAAAGATCACCTCAGAAAAAGAGATCCTCGCTCTTTTTGAAAAGATGATGGTATGTTCTGCTGTTGTGGATAGAATAATGTCTAATTTGCTGATATAATATGATCCCCAATTATTAGGCCAATATAGCAATTGAATAACTAAATTCTGTCTAACAAAGGTTATGAAATAAACAAATTAAATAAAATAAAGATGTATAATAACACTTTAGCCAAACCTAATACTGCCAAAGTATTTCATAATTAATATGCTGTGAGGAAAAAATGTGCGAGAGGTGTTGCTAAGGTGTTGCAAGAATATTGCAGATATAAATTTCAGTAAGATTCATCCTCTATTTCTGTTTTTTTTTTCCTTTTCAGGAGGACATGAATTTAAGTGAGGAAAAAAAGACTCCACTGAGAGACAAGGACCTCAACACAAAGAGAGAAATGGTCATTCAGTATATTTTTACTGCCTCTAAAACTGTAAGTGTTTGAATGAATGATTATTATTTTTTACTTAATTTTATCTCATATTTTGCTGCTTCACATTTTATAGTTACATTATTTAATATCTGGAATTTGTTTAAATAATTTATTTTTATCATCTTAAAATTTTGTGTGTACTCAGGGCACATCTCGCATGTGACCTGGCCTGAAAAAGGAGGGAGGGAGGAATTGAGTTTTAATTATTAAATTGATTATTTAGTTTTAAAAACAGGGTTCATTAGATTACAAGCCATTGCAATCTCATTTGTCTTGCTATCTTTATCATGTGGAGATGTAATTACCATTGCACTGGGATGCATTTGTAAAAATACTCATACTGCTGAGACTGCATCCCTTTCTTTTTCTCTGTTTTCTCCACTGTTACTCCTGATCTCTCTCTGGTTTGCTCACTCTGTCCCATAATATGATCAAAAATATATTTCAACTTTATTTCAACTTTAATAACTTCTGTTGCTTTTGGATTGTAGTGCATCACAACATATGGTAAATTGTTTATGGTTTTGAGTAATAGGGCATCACAGCACAAATGGATGAAGTCTGGCATTCATTCTGACTAACATTTTTGAGTGCTGGAAGATAATTGATTAGATTTTGTGTATGTGAGTTTTCCATCATGGTTGATTGGCCCTCATTCAAAGTTTAAGCAATGAGCCCTGAGCTTTTCCTTTGCTCCCTCTCAAAGCACAGACAGATCTTGATAGAGGGTGATCAAACTGTCAGTGTACAGAGGAAAACGATTAAATCTCCAAAGAAATGGAAACTATGGATCAGTCTTTCTCTTCTAGACCAAAAAAAAACATGCTTTACATTGATTTCTCTTACCCTTAAGAATAGAATACTATTGAAAGACCACAATTTGAAGGTGATACTCCATTAAATATCTACCCTAGAGCATGTTCAAAGTTAATGTGAGTTCAGTCCCTGATACTTAGTTTGAATAATAATGAAACAGTCTACCGGAGGTGTTTTTTATTTGTTGATTTCATATTAACAGAAGCTTGAGAATAACCTTTACCTGAGGGCACCTCCTAACTTAAATCAACTGCTGTTGTAACAAATAGACAGACATTAACCAGTCCTCAAATTATCTGACGTTGCACTGCCGACAGCTCAGATTTTCCTTTACATGTTTGTTTTTTTAAAGGCTTTCTGGTTAACAAGTTGGTGCACTGTCTTGCAAAGAAGTGTTGTATTTATTATATTTGCTATAACCAGACAGCTTTCCAGCGTTGCCTTAGGCTGTCCATCTCGAGTTACCATGGGGACCAGCTTGTTTATATGCCTGCATTTGTTTACCTGCATGATAAAATAGTGTGGCCACTGGCCAAAATGCAACAAATTAAAATCCTTCAATACACCAGTTTTATTAAATGCTACATTTACATAACACGTGGCACGTTAGAGAGAGAGGTTGTGAAGATGAGCATGCTGACATACAGTATTTTTCTCATTTTCTCGAGTTAATATGACAGCTGACACTTGATGTAAGATACTCAACAGGCTGGTTTTAATTCTGTTTCCCAGTCTTAAATCACTCTCAAGACCATGGTATCGTCAAATAATGACTGTTATTTTACGAGGCTGGCGAGGCTCTCATCAAATAATTTGCCCTCTCAGACCAACACCTGGTCCTTAAGCAATAATACACTCAAGGTTATGCTGTACTGCAGTGATGAGTGGATAAAACCTTGTGAAGCACTGGGGCTTTCTTTGTATTTGTGCTAAACAGAAAATCAAAGCTTTGGGTCTTCAAATGCAGCACAGTGACATCTGGTGGCTTGGAAAGCTTATAGCAGCCCTTCCAGACTGGGGCCAAAGTACTACAACACCTTGCTGATTTGAATTGTTTTAGTCTCATGTGTGTCCAGTAAAACTCAAAGTAGCATGTGTGTTCTGATTAAATCTGTAATACTGTTGTTCAGAAGTGCTGCATTAAAGGAAAATGTTATTGCACAATGGGTTACAGTAAAATAATTAATAAACACATAGTCCAAAAAGCCTAGATATAAAATATGAGAAACCAATTTCCTCACACACCTGTCTCCACAACAATATGACTCTTCCGGCTTGCAATTTTGGTAGAGAGCCTTGTAGAAGAACAATGGTTGTGTACTTTTGTTACATAAAATAATTGGTGACCCTTGCCAGTGTGTTGTGCAGCTGTAGTTGTTGAAATACCCAATTTTACTTCTTTGAGACCTCACTGTAGATTTTCCTGCAGTGCCCCTGCTGTGTAGGAACTTGTGTTTTACTTAATGTTGCCTTTTCAAACCCTTCAAAAGAATTTTTAGAAATGGGGGAGTAGAATAGTCAATGTTCAGTGTTCCTTTTTTTGAAGTCTTCTTATTTTCAAAGACAGTACAATACTCACATGCCATTATGTATGTTAAAATAATTATTAGTCACTGTACCTGTTATCTTGTAGATACGTCCGTGATGAGATCCCTTGCTAATACATTTCCAATGGATTATGAAGATCAAAACCTACAATCCTTTACCTTGGCAAAAATGCATTCTATAGGTCAGATACTAGGCTTCAGCATTCTAATTTTGCCAAACGAGGTTATCTTCCAAACCTTCCTTTTTGGATACAATTTCGTGTGAACAAGCCATACTGTGGCGCTCAGTTCACCCCTGACTTTCTCAGGATGTACTGCCTGTAAGGATCAGAGACCTTTTAATCAGCATGTATCAGAAAACATGAGACTGAGGCTTACTGTCCCAACATTGATCAAGCATAAATTGTGGTCTGCTGGTTTCCAAATTGCAGTTGTGGCTGAGACCTCAATTAAAGTGATTGATTGTTGAAGGAGCTGATCATTAAGAGAGAAACCAATACCCAAGTAGGTAAATGCACATTATAGAATGTAAACAGAGCATGTTGAACACTGAATAATTACACGTTACCTCAGGTACAATCATAATAGCCTGGTATCAGACTGAGTTGTCAACTCATTGCACTCCATTTTCATATTCAGAGAATTGGTCAACTTGGTGAAGTGGGTGGATTTGAAGGTCTAAAATCAGGCAATAGTCACAAGACACACACACACACACACACACACACACACACACACACACTGTATCTTATTTACAGGGCTTAGGCATATTAGCAGTGTGACTTTTTATTTTTTTAAAGAGTGAGTCATTCGTCAGTCGTCATTCTTTTCCCGGTTTTTCAAATGGAAACACCTACTCAGCCGTTATAAAAACCAGTGATGTAGGTTACGGGGCTGACACCCTCCCCTCCCTTCCCCACCCATGAAAGGAGTCCGAACCTCTTGTACTCTGATCTGGGAGATGTATACGAGGGGCAACATTGCAGCTGTCACAAGCTCATAGCTTTTATAATCTAAAAAACAAAAGAAACTCACAAAAATGTCAAGAAAGAAAATATTTTTACACTAATTGCAATAAACTATGCATCTTCTGAATTCAAGTTTCTCTCTTTTACCGAATTAAGACAAGCTTGTTTGTAAAAAAAACAATTCAAACTCAGCAGAAGCAAAATAATGCATACCAAAAAGTCTTTGTTAGTCTCTCCACTGTTCATTAATCACTAGCTCTGGTGGGGTTGAAAATATATCCTTAATTAATTAATCTTTAGATGTGAAAATACTGTGGCTCCCTGCTGCCTCTGATGTCTGACCTCCTTCTCGCTTCTCTTCACTTCACGCCTTACCCGTTCCCACCTGCCATCTCTGTCATTCCAGAGTCAGAGTCCTGATCGGAGTTGTTGAATATCAGTTCACTACATAATTCCCTGTTGTCATGCTGGTCCCTGTTGGTCTCAGAGATTGTGTTTGGTCCAGGTTCGGCCATGTTCACTCAGACGCTGACAAGCCAGGTTCAGTTCCCTCGTTATAAACAGAAACACTCCCCCAGTGCTCTGCGTATCACGTTCCAGCAGACTCCAGTCCTAATCGGGCCTGTAGCTACATAGCTAACTGATGTAACTGCAGCTAGGAGGCTAGCTCCAGCCAAAGAGAGTTATAACAGCGAGTATATTGAGCAGCAGTTAGAGGTTACTCTGGTGACTACATAATGAATACAACTTGGAAGCTGCTGAATGATATAAAAACCTCAAAAAACAAAAATGATGTACCTGCCCTTAATGTCTTTAATTTTATTCCTAAGGTCCTTTTTTAAATATGTTTTTTAAAAATGATAGTGTAGAAATTCTATTTTTAAGTAGGCAAATATATAACATTTGCAAGTTTTGCACCTTTTAGCAAAATTTACCATTTTAAAAGTTTTCTTCATAGTAGTTAATATCCATGCTTTGGTCATATTTTTTGTTGCTTTTCCCCAGAAGAAGTCTGCTTGGCATGGTGACATAAATATCTGACATGGTCTTGATTTGAACATTTCATGTGCAAATAACATGAATTCACAACTGACTGAAGCTTACCAGTTAAGGATATTTTATTGGACCTTGATTTGGTACAGTATAGTTTGGATGAGGTTGTGTTGTTGAACTCTTATAAGAGTGGTGTTGTTCTGTTCACTGCAGGTCCAGCACAATATTTAGTTAATGTTGGTTTTTGCCATGGCAGTGAGGCAAAGCTTTTCACGGTTTGGGTGTAGTGTCAGTTGTTATCATTGTTGGTCACTATCTCTGTATCCTCTGTCTGATCTAGCAGACGGGAGGGGAGGCCTCAGAACTTTTGGCTGTGCAGAGTAAGTGCTCTGAGAGTGAGTGTGCAGTGAGACAGAGAGATCGAGGCATTGCAGCAATACTCCCCATCCCTGTCCCATTGTGAAGAGAGGAGAACCCCAAATGGAAAGGGCGGCTGAGATGGGGAAGTGATGGGGGGGGGGGGTGCTGCTGCTCCATTACCATAATTGTTGCAGGCACAGTTATTGAGATAGAAGTGGAAATCACTGTGGGTGAATGAATAGACAGCATTTCTCCCACAGGGTTGTGGTCGGAAGTGATGAGAGGACAGTGATGTGCGGAGACTCAGACTTGTTTGAAGTTAAAATTGAACAGCAAGAGTGGGTTTCTGGTGACCACCACTCTTCTTGGTGTTGCGAAAGGTTTTTGTTTTACCTGTTTGAAGAGTTTTGTTTGCAATGCATGACAGTGGCTTATAATCCCATTGCATGGCAGATCAGGTTGATTATTCTATAGCCTATGTAATTATGAATACAACTGACAAATTGTTTATATGTCAATTTTTACATATATTTGGGAAAAATCTAGTTATAAATAGTAGTGTTCAATGGTATACTGAAATGTCGGTACTTTTTTGCTCCGGCTCTAAACCCAGCTCTTCCCTAGAGCTCCCCGGAGCTCAGCAGCTGTCTTTCAGTGATGAAGCAGTGGCTCTGTCCACCCAGTCCTTTCAACACACTCTGCAAAGCCCTGTGATACATGCAAATGTTTTTGCTCAAGTCGAATGTATTCCACTTGCACTTGATAATATTGCTGTCTGCGACATTATATTAAACACAAGTTATTTGGGGGCTTCGTTTTGGTTTGTTTGAAAATGTTTTATAGCTTACCAGCACAGGGCTACTAGCACTAGTTACATGTCACTTCCAAACGTGGTGGCTCTGTAGTGTCAGAACAGCCACTAGAAAAGGCACACTCCCCCTGTCCATTTAGATAACATAACAGTGCCCACAGTGAACATAATGCTCTTGAATTAAAAAAGAAAATTTTATTGTGTTGCTGGAATAATGTTTAAGTGTAAATGGCCTGTTGGTGAAATCATGGATTGTAGTTTTGGAACTATTCATGGAATAATACATGGGGATTGTGCAGGTCAGATATATAATACATAATATATTAACATTTGACCTAATAAATATAATCGGAAATGAGCAATTTGGCCTCATATATATGTGTGTCGTTAGGGCCCGAGCACTGACCTCGTTGCTAGGACATACATATATCATGCCCAGATGCACAAAAAAGAACGAATCGCCTAAACCCAACAGGAAGTCTGCCATTTTGAATTTAATGGTCAATTACTGCGATTTCCACGTGTTGTAATTTAACAAACTCCTCCTACAGAATTCATCAGTTTGACTTCGAAATCGGTGTGCCATCTAGACAACTTTGTGATCAAAAGTTATTAAAGTTGGTTGAAGGGCATGTGCATGATGTGGCGTTGAGTTTTGATATCTTGCCATGAAACACGAAATTGCTATAACTTTCCAGGATTCTAGCATTTGTTCAGGATTAATTTCCCTTCGTTTCTGATCTGTTAGGTATCGAGTGAAGATTGATTCAGTCTTGTGTATTGTTTTGGCATCTGGAGTATTGTGATACCAAACTTGGTATTGAAGTCAAAATTTTGGTATTGTGACAACACAAATTGTGACAACACAAATAAATAGCTTGGAATTAATTTAGTCTTCAAGTTTTGTTGAAAATGTTGCACTCAAAATCGAAAGCTATGAAGCAAGAGCTTACTGTTGTCATGACAAGGAATAATTCTAGCCACTTTTACAACCAAGTGGTTAGTCACAGTATAAATTACAAAAGGGTGAGGGTTGATTTGAACATTTCTTACAACAACTTCGAAGAACTGAAAAATGGCACAAGGAACTGACACCTACTTTTCCTGCAGTGTTTTAGTATGACTTCGAAGAAAGCATTGCTTGACTTGAACACCATATCACTTTTAATATTAAAATGTGACATATGGCAGTTGATAACAGTTGATTAAACTTTCCACACTGTACTTACTGCCATCCTTGGTAGAGTGAACCCAGGAATAGAAATTAGGGCTGCATGATATTGGAAAAAAACTGACATTGCGATTTTTTTTTAACCCTGTGATATATATTGCGATATGAAAAAATACATCGCACGACCTGCAATGTGACTATTGCACACACGTATATTGCGATGGCGATGCTCAAACGATATATTGTGCAGCTCTAATAGAAATCATGTAAGGCATTGTTAAGGGTGACCACAGAGCATGTTTCCAAATCTGCGTGCTTTTGTTTTTCTTTTAAAAAGTTTTTCAGTACATCAGCTGCCGATTTTGTTGATTTTGTGTTTATTTCATCCTCGTCTTCCTCTATCATTTTAAGCTCTTTGGGTGTCAGTTTTTCTTCACCATTTCTCTCGCTGCGTCCCATTTTTTGAAATTGTTGTATTCTCAGAATAGATTGAAAGAAATTTTAAACCAGCCATTGCTGATTGTTCCTTCCCAGTTGTTATTTTATCAAGTTGCTAACTCAGCTGGCTTGCCGCAGTTGATAATGTGTAACCTAACAGCTGTGCTCTTTAATGTTGCTATGGTTACAAGTTGGGTGGATGAATTTCAAAGGGTGATTAAACTTGAGCCAAACTACTTGGTCGTAAAACAGTTTTAGCGCACACCTGGCAGCCAATCAGGAAAGAGGATTTAGCCAGACCATGGTATAAATCATAATAACATTGAGTTGAAAATGTCTTCTATTGGAGGAGACAGAAGGGTCACAGGGGCTCTCCCTTGGCTGCTCTATGTGGCTGGGGTTGCAGGTGGGTCCACAGCCAATCTGTTGCCAGCAGTAGGCAAACAGGCTGTCACTAATGCCTTTAGTGAGAAAGGACCTGCCAGATTTGCTTATTGCTGCCATGAGCAGCACTCATTGTTCTTTTACTGCTGAAGGTCTTAGAGATCCCAAGAAACAAACAGGATGGTCATCATCATGTCTCTCCAGGATGGGAAAGGGGTTTGACCACTGGGCCAGAAGAGGTAAATGGAGGGAGGCAGACACTTACTGTATCCTTGATGGGCTGGTGTGCTGCCAGGGAGTGGGTGGAATTGGCAAAATTGCAGCTGCTGTTCCAGTCACTTTCAACAGAGCAAGAGACATTCAAAGCAAGAGTCGGCCTAAGCTGAGAAAGAGTTGCAATCATTTTAGCCATGATGATGACAACACTGAAGTGTGGTGTTGTTGTCACTGAAGAGTGCTAGATTCATAGGACTACCACCTGATTGGGAGGAGACTGTGAGTGTGTTCGAAACCACGTACTTACCTACTACTCATACTAACTCTTTGAGTATGCAGTGTGTCTACACTGGCAGTATGCGATTTTTGATTATGCGAGAAGTTCCCGGATGCATACTGCATTCGCCAGAAATGTTGAGCATGCATCATCAGCTTACTACTCACACTCAAATTGCCCAGGATGCAACGCGACGTGACGTCACCGCGAACAGGACAGGAGAATTACCAAACTGAGTAAGGTTAGATATAATTTTCCCTCCAATTTTTATGCTTGGAGGTGTGTTATGTTAGCGATTTCTCATTGGATTTACATTTATTAAGAAAGTTTAAAAAATAAATACAACTTACATCTGACAACAAGCCCAAGTCGATAGCGACCATGATGTACCGAAGACGGCGGGCCGATCTTCGTCTCATAGCCGACAAGACTCTCCGCCGGTAAGGCATCATGATTGGTCAAATTCCGTTAATGGGATGAGATCAGTCCAAACGGCGGTGTCAAGCAGGATATATTGCGGGTTGGTTCGCTTCTTGTTTTCAAAGTAAAAGCACTATTTATCACCATGGTCTTTTGGTATGAGAAAGGGAAACCGGTGTTTTATTTTGTGAATATAACCGGAAGTGCGTTGCTCACTGCGGCTAGCTTAAATTTCGCCGAATTCGTCCGAACTAAATTGTAAACGGTTAGTATTTGGACAAATAAACGGCACACTCGGGATCTAAACGGCCACTTTCTCGCCTGATTTTTAAAAAAATCTCGATAAAGTGATATATTCAAAGAGGTTAGAGCTAAAGTGAAATCAGCTTCAGCCTGTCGATTTCGGCTCGGGTAGGAGCGCAATGCATTGTGGGTTATCATACAGTACGCTGTAGTGTAAACGCTTTGCATACTGTCTGATGGATTGGGTATGCAGTATGGAGTATGGATAGTATGGGTATGGAAGTATGTAGTAGTAAGTATGCGGTTTCGAACACAGCCTGTGTTGGTATGTCTTGTGGTGTTTCTGTTGAACAGTTGGTGCTGGTCCACTTGTCCAGGAAGATACCTATGTCCTGGACAAATGGGAGAAATTTTGGTCAAATTATTATCTGTTTACTGAGCTTAAAGGGTTAGGGTTAGGGTTAATACTTTGGAAATATTTAGTTTCCAAAATACTTGCCAATGACTAAAAGCCAGTCCAGCATTTACTCTTTCCAGCAGCCTCTTGCTGAGTCACTCCCTCCTTTTCTTTTCTTAGATTTATCCATCAACATTTTTTTCTGTCACTTTGTCTATGTCATGATATTCATATTGTTAGAGGCTGAGTCTGGTTATGGTGCCTGTTCGACCTTGCTCTGGTTCTGGCACAGCATCGATGCTGACAAGTAAAGCCTTCAATCCATCAGGAAACTGAGGAAGAGCAGCTGGAAGACATCAGAGGGAAAACTAAAAAAAATATTTTCTCCACAAAATATGGTTTAGTTTCACCAGAATCACTGACATAGTTAGTGGTGTGTGACTAAGTGCTGTACAGCGTTTTGACCAATTTATCTCACTTGAGAACTTCCATGGAAGTTATGTCATCACAGTGATGGCTAGAGATGTAACCAAAAACTCAAGAATCAATAATACGATAATATAAAGTACACAATACGATATTTATTATGATAATGAAGAATAAAGAAAAAATATGACTTGAAAAATGTCCTTTATTATGTATGTCCCACTCACGTAAACAGAATATCTCAGGAGCACTTGGAAGAAATTTCTTCAAATTTGGTATTTACGTCCACTTGGACTGAGGATGAACTGCTTAGATTTTGGTTTTGCTGTCAACGGCCAAAGTCAACGTAACCTCAAAAAGCATGTTTTTAGCCATTACCCCAAGAATTCATACACTGATTATGACAAAAATTCACACAATTTGTGCTACAGAATAACTACTTACATGTAACTAGTTACATGCAAGTACGTTACAAAATAAATGCATTTGAAATCCATTACAGTTACTGAGAAAACATTAAATGCAGTTTAATTACAATTACTTATCAAAATATTGGTGACAACGGGGTCACATCCAGTTATTTTTTCAGGTTGCCTGGTGGACTCTGCTGAGTGCACTTTCCTCGTTAAATAATAACATAATATGATATAACATAACTAGAGATGCACCGATTGCAATTTTCTTAGCCGATTCCGATTTCCGGTTTTTATAAGGGTCTGACCTGCCGATTCCGATTTTGACCGATTCCGATTTTCAGTCTTTCTAAGAACTGGAATTGACAGCATTCACAAACATTTTTGCAACTTTTCTTGTAAAAATTAAATTAGATGTTCATAATATGACACTGACTATTAAATATTCATGAAATACTATTTAAATTTTCTCCAAAGTCCTCCAGGTTACAGCCAGGGCTTATTATAGGTTTACATTAAGATTATGAATCAGCTGAATGTGATCTCGCGAGACCATTGAATCTCGCGATTTCATGTGATCGCCTGTGGAAGCAGATGTAAACAAACTGGAGACGGACGTGATGCAACAATTTGCTGCCGTAAAACTTTGCCGTGAAAAAACAGAAGCAGAAGTTAAAGGAGTCTGGATGAGAAAATGTTTGAGGAGACACATCAACACAGGTTGTTTATTCTTCATCCAGAACAGGAGGTGAGATTTTAACTGTCCCTCTGTGAACAGCACTCTGCTGCTGGCTAACATTAGCATGAAGAGGTACATAGTTTAAGGCTGTTTTGCGACATTGTCAGCTGCTCTGTCTTGTTGTAGACTGTCTGTCTTCTCTTTGTCTTGTTCTTGGAATCTGTCTCTGACACCAGCTTCAAGCAGACATGTGTCAGAGTGTGTAGCTGTTATCAGCGCTGTGTTGACGTCACGGTCAGTTTGTCTTCTGCGCGCATGACGTGACCATCGTGCAGAACACGTGTGTGACAATGACGGGCACAGAATCGGATATGTGACGCTGAGGTTCTGGTCTCTGGCCGGTCGATCGGCGCATCTCTAAACATAACATAATATAATAATATACCATGGAAAATCGTGGTATATATTATTGCACTTTTTTTTGTTGTGAAATATTGTTGCATCCCTGACTGGGACTTGGCCGGGAGGTTAAAATATGTTGGACTTCAGCAAGATATGGAATTACGAGATAACTGAGGCAGAGTGTCATTGGGGTAAACCTATAGTGAAGCCCAGTACATGTAAACGTGTGGGTATATCCTGCCATTGGCTGCCCATTTCACGCCATGTTCCCCTATCCTGACGCTATTTGTATGGTACAGCTTTCAAAATCCCTGTTGCTACGGGGGACAAGAACAATCTCAGAGCTTGCAACCTACCCACTGAAAATGGCAAGCTTAGCCCTGACTTGGTCGTTATGGAATGAATGAGCTAATTAACAAGCTAGCAGCTGTTAGCTTTTCTTTTGAAGGGATTTTGCTATTTTTATGCAAGGGCTCACCTCCCCATGAGCAAATGTTCCACCAAAACAAATTCCCTTGACATTATTTTGCAGGGCCACCATTGCTGTATCCTAGGCTGTGTGCCACCCAAGACGACAGTGATTGCTTTCAAGGAATACAGAAAAAAATGGAGCGCTTTCTTCCGCTCTAGCAGAATGTTAAAGTGCAGAGCCAGACCTTTTTCCAGTGTTCTGGCTGTCCAAGACTACATCCCAAATGAACTTACTATCACAGGAGACTTAGATCTAACCCTGTAATGTTTTTGCTGTCCTGGCTCTTATTCAAAAAGCACGTAGATTTGATTCTGCCGATATGAGTGATCAATTTCCTTTTCCAAGGCTACAGAGGTGCTTATGACCATTTTAACACATTCTTTGATGACTGAAGATAAAAACGGGCTTTCTGAGTGAGATTTTGACATGTAATTTTATTTTTTATAATATATTGAGGATAATATTGTAGATTGGGGCTTGAGGTGTCAGGGGAGAGACAGACTGGGCATAGTTCCATTGTTTTGGCAGCCTGCAAGGGTGAGGGATTATTTATTCCTGCCAGTAGTGATACGGGCTGATTTCTAAGGCCTTTGATGAATCAAAATGTACCCAACGATGTGTGAAGTTTTGGCATTAGCGCAGCTGTCTTGATAAACTGAATAAGTAGCTTTCTCTCAACATCCATTTAAGTGTCTTGCTACTGTCTTCCAGGACAACAAAAAAGCTACATGCATATTCACTAATTTGGCAAGATGCATGTAGATTGTAAGTAGATGGGGCAGATAGTCACTGCTTTTTCAAGTCTATGGTTGGATACATTTTAATTAGAAAGTTTTACATTTGCAAAGGCTCTTTCTAAAGGCTACTTGGGGATTGAGGCCATGACAAGGAGGAAACAGGGTGACCCTTTAGTTATGCATAAACAGATAAATAATAAAACAATTCAAATACACTTTATATGTGACACTTGAGATGTTTTCTTTTGCTTGTGATCAAAGATTGTAGAACATTGCAGGGTGAGAGATGATGGCTGTCTAGTTAATTGCTGTGATTTCTGTGCTGATGACTAAATTTTGAACCAACATGAAAAGATTTTAGATTCTGTGCCCCTTTGGAAATGTGCTATTTGGGAAATGTGTCATTTTGGTGTGAAATATTTGAAGGTTTGAAAACTAATTAAGAGACTTGACTTACTGTCATATTAAAGAGAACTGAGCAATATGCATTTGGGTCTAGCTATAACCCAGGGCTTGCTTAAGGATTTTAGGTTGCTGGCTTTGATCCAAAAGCCTGGAAAAATTAGGTGGTCAAAAAAACAAGTCGTCATTCTTACTTCAAATGTTAGCCTAATTTAAAGTATCACTGCTGAGAGTTTTATATTGGGAGTGTAAATAAATAAGTAAACAAACTGTTGAACTTTTCCATGTTAATTAAGAACAGATTTGACAGATATAAGTATAAACAGATAGTGGAAATAAAATTATGTAGTGTCATATAATGTGCAACATTTAGTAAAGTCCATGCTTTTCCAAATGAAGAGAAAGATACACTTGGCATTAACAGTGTTTGTTTACTCTATATAGATATTATTGGTCTAATTTTAATATTATACATTTTTTCTTTTTCCACTAAATTATACGAGTATAGACTTTATTTTTCAATAAGTCATCCAGTCTTATCAAATGTAAAAATTGATGCCACAGCTCAAAAAAAATATTTTACCTACTTGCATATGCGCTGATACTCATATCCAGCTCATTCAAAATGGTTTTAATTAGATAAATAATCGATTGAAAGGGAAAAGTGCCTGACCAACATTACCAAGCTATGGTCCCTGGGCGGTTTTTTTGGATAAGAGAACATTAGAGATATTCTTGACGAAGGTGGCTTTTTTTCCCCGGCCCTCTGTAATCTTTGCATAGTGCTGGTAAAGTACGTGCACTTTGAGTGCCATACTGCTGTTTAATTAAAATGTGAATGTTTCATCACAGATGAGGAGAAAAAATATGGAGAAAAACATATACACACTCATCTGACTGGAATTATTATTATGGAATTTGTTGAAGCATGCTAGACTTGATTATGTTTGGTGGTTTGTAATTTGCACAGTAGTGGAAAGGAATCCTTGAGCACTTTTGTACATTTGTACTTTTGCAACTGACTATTAAAAATGGTTCACATGGGGTGTTTCTGCCAGTGCACTGACTATTCAGAGTTTATGGCCTCATGTTCTTCTGATCACTTTTTCTATGGCTACATTAAAGGGATTTCTTCTTTTTCTCTTTTTTTCCAGGGTAGCTTGAGAAGCAGTCATCAGATATCTCCCCAGGAATTCCTGGGAGAGTTAAAGTCGGGGGTGATGGACGAACGTCTGTTTGCCTGTCTAGACTCACTGCGAGTCTCCCTTACCAGCAACCCTGTCAGGTACAGTACACGATTATGACACTGAGGATGCTCTCTTTTGTTCAAGTGCCCTCACCATTGTCTCTTTTTGTTAATAATTACACAGTTTAGAGTCATCACCATCGTATGACATTTTTTAGTTACATATTTGCATATATCTTCTTTTTCTCTTTTAAAAATGTCATTATGTCAATAAATTAAATTTAATATTCATATTGCTTTAATGTAACGGAATGAAAGGATTCAAACAAGACATTAAAAGTTTAGAGTAGCAAAGTGAACGGGGCCCCAGCTCATATAGCCTCAGAGGTTGCAGCTGTAGAGATCATTCCAGGCTGAGGTGTGAGTCACTGTTGTAGCAAATTGAAAATGCTTCACTGAGAACAGAAAACCAGAGCTTGTTTACTGAATTAATTCAGAATGGATTTGAAATCGGAGTGAACTCGTTTAAACTGTCTTATGTATAGAGTTCTATGAAGCATAAGCCTAATGTTTTGCTTGAGACCATCAGAAGCAGTGTGAGCAACAGACTTTTAAGATTGTTGGAGGAGTTGTTTCATAGGGCAATGCCCAGTGGGAGTCTTTATTATTATTACATTATGCATAGTCTTGTGCTGTTTACTTTTTATAATAGCACAAATTTGTTTTCAACATTGTTTCTCACTGTTTGTGCTGATCATTTTACCAGGAGAATGTAATGTACATTCAAACCTCAGAGATGCCCCAGCTGTCAGCTACTTTAGTTGTCTGTGAGAAAAATGAAAATGACCTCTGGAATTCTGGATGCCCATATAACTTTTTCACTGTTCTTTACAAGCTAGTAGTAATAGAGGTGGGCACATTATCATCAGCTTCTGTGCATCTGTGCTACCTTTTTAAGCATGTAATTCCACTGTAATGCCGTTAAGTGTTTTACAACAATGTGTTTGTGTTCATATCTCCCACACCCAGGCCTTTGTTCACTTAATAGAACTATGTTTCATATATTGGCAAGTTTTTTCAAGCATTGTTCATCTCTGCAATTACTTTTTCTAGGTGAAATACTGACATTATGTAGTTTTCCCATGCAATCTTAAACCTTATAAATTTAGTTTTTAATTTGAAACCAGTCCATCAATAATCTTTTGGTAAAAATTCCAGATGAAACCATGGAGGAAGGAATTCTGTAAGGAATTCTGTGGTCATATGTTTTTAAGACTCAGATTAGAGGTATGCAGTGCTGCACATCCTGAACAAAATGCTGTTTGGGGTAGGGTGGCTAGTTTTGTGTCACAATGCTTAATCACTGTAAAGTTAAAATTTTTGCCAGTACAAAGTAAAACTGACTCGATGAGTAGGTGGGCAGTGTTCCTATGGCGATATCTAAGCCACACTGACAAGCTGATCCCAGGCAGTCTTATCTTGGTTGTGTCCCTCTCTTTGATTTAGATGGTTGCTTTTGGCTCTCTCTAAACTCAAACATTTTGTCTTTGCTGCCCTTTTAACACTTTACCACCTCCTATCGCCACATGCATACACGCAGATTTATTTGATCACAATATGCCATTGTCACGATTGATGTCATGAATACGTAGTTTGTGTGTAAAGCAGAGTTCATGAGCATTTATTTTGAATCATGTGTCCAAACATGAACCCGTAACCTCCAGATGTACTCCAGGTGCCTGCGCTGGCTACTTCGAAGTCAGATTTGCTTATATACACAGTGCTTAACAAATTTATTAGACCACCAACCAGTGTAAGGTTTATGCCACAGCTGCCCTAATTTAACAGCATTGGTAATTACCAAAATATTTTTTATGTTTCTTTAATGGTTAATACACCAGTATGTAGAAGCTCTTTAACTGAGATGATATTTTTAATGCTAAAATACAAGTATTATTATCCATGAATTTTCAAATTCACTGTTTTGCAAAAAAAACAGAAAAAATAGTAAAGCATGTTATTATTTCTTGATTAAGATGTCAAATTATAGATATGTACTTGCATTCCTGAACAGAAAAATTAGTTTTAGTGGTTGAATGTTATGCTTGATTAATTTCTCACTTCTCAGAGAAGCCCAGTGAGCCGGCTCAAATTTGGGTATGAAAAGGTGAATTCAGTTTGAAATTCCTCATTCCTGTTCAAAATGGTAAAATGTCGAGATCACTGAAAATGAAAGAGTCCGCATTAAAGCACTTCATGATGCTGGATGGTCTGTGAGACAAATAGAGAAAGACATAACGTCTTCACTTCTCACAGTACGCTTTGGAGTCAATTGCCGAGACTGGTACTTACAAAATGCGCCAAGGAAGAGGCAGGAAACGAAAGTTAACTGAACCAGATGTCAGACGCGTCAAGATTTTAAGTACTAGAGACAGAAGGAAGACCACTGCTGATCTTCAGGCAGAGATAAATGCTTCTAGATCAGAGTCTGAGAAAGTCTCCAGAATGACCATAAGCAGACGACTGATGGAACAAGGCTTCAAGGGAAGACTAGCTGCTAAGAAGAGGCCTGCAAACATCCAGAAACGCCTCAGATTTGCCAGGGAGCACAAACACTGGACTGTTGATGACTGGAGGAAGGTACTCTGGACGGACGAATCCAAGTTTGAACTCTTCTCTCAGCATCGTCGTGTTTATGTCCGCAGAAATTCTGGAGAACGTTTTGATGCCAGATGCATTGCATATAACAACAGGACAATGACCCCAAGCATACTTCAAAGCTGTGCAGAGACTATTTGACCAAGTAAAAGGAATCTGGAGCACTGGAACTGATGGACTGGCCAAATCAAAATCCAAATTTTTATCCTATTGAACAAATTTGGGATTTAGTAGGTTCAAAGATTGATCGCATTAAGGTTTCATCAAAAGCAAGTCTGTGTGTGGGAACAGCTAGAAAGTATTTGGAATTCAGTAACAAAAGACACTGTTGAAAAGTACATAAAAACAATGCCAGCAAGAATGCAAGCTGTTATCAAGGCCAAAGGAGGCCATACAGAATGTTATGTTTTTTGGTTGGTATGTGTGGAAAAAGGACTATTTAGTTCTTCCAGTTTGTTATTTGTCAAGTAAATAACAGTAACATTTTTAGTTTTTAGTTTTTGAAAGCTTTCTAAAATATTAATGCTTTCTTGTTTTTATGTTAGGTGGTCTAATACATTTGTTAAGCACTGTATGTACATTAAGGATGGCTCCTTACTTTATGTCAAAAAGTGTTGAAGCAAAGAGTGTATGTCATGTTATTTGATAAAAGCCCAAACAACTATTTACAGGCTAACCAGATGCCACACATATATAATATGAGGCTATGGGTCGACTCTGCTCAGAGTTTATGGGCCATTCATAAGCTCTGGATATTGTTGAGAAAATGACAGACCTGCTCTCAGAGATCAGAGTCATGAACCTTGTACGTCTCAATGATCTCAATGGATGAGCTGAATGTGAATTGGAAAGTGTTCCAAATACTTCAGAGATACTTGCAGAACGATGTAGGGAAGTTGCTAATCACTCAGTTTGTGCAGATTACAAATAGTGCACAATGCGTTAAATGGATGTAAATCTGTTGGGAAGTGGAACACTCTAGCCTGCACTGACTGTTCGCCGATTGCCCTGCCCCTCATGAAGATTTTATGACAACAACTGGATGCAGCATGTCAATGCTTCAGTTTTGTGAGTACCGGTGGATTGAGAATGTCAGCGTGTCAAAAAGAGGATTTCTGCTCTGGCTGTATGTCAAACATGATGTCCAGACTGTAGGAAAAGGTAAACTACCCTGTCCAAATGTGGAATCATTTTGAGGAAGTGCTGATCCTCTTTTCACTGTGAGACAACAACCGCACTGCAAAAGAAATCATTGCCTTCCTCAGCATGTATCAAGCAGACCAACCCTGACTGACCTTTCTCTCTGCGGACATGTACAAACCAATTAAAGGTAAGGATAAACATATTGATGGTGTAGCTGCTGATGTTTTATTTTAGACATTGCATTCTCTCAGATACACCTAGAAAGTGTGACTTGTTTCCCTTGTTTTCCATTCTATTATACCTCTTAACATCATAAAGCTATCATAACAGGTGTCATAAGCAGTCAGGGGCAAATTGATAGCATCTGACAAAAGACTTTTACTTTTTAATGACATTTACTTAATTTACAGAATATAATCACTGTACACTACTGTAGTTTGTATCATCTATGTTATGAATAGATATTATTCAGTTGTTGGATTTGTTTAATTCAACTAAGAGTGTAATATTCATTAAATGACCCAGTGCATGACATTTGAATTTGCAAATTAAGAGTGATCAAACTGAAACATAAACTCATCTCATTTTGTCTGTCTGCAGGGTTCATGGATGAGTTTCAAAGGAAAAGCACCTCTAAGAGGCTACGTCTTCACTGAGGCTCCTCCACGTCCCTTCGAAGACAGCTGTCTGCACAAGGATCGTTCTCAGATTGATACTGTTTTTTGTAGCAGAAGCCACCCTGAACCAGCTCAAGTCTTTACAAGATATTCCAGAGAGGCACAGACTAGAGATTGACTGTAAGATGATCACACTACTTGAGACAGTGTTGCAAAAACGGTAGTGTATCACCTAATATTAATTAGAAGCATGCTGTGCATAGAGCCAATGTGCATGGCAGAGTCTAAGGAACTGTTGCTTATACTTGTTGAAGCTAACCATGCAGATGGGGAATTTGACCCCAAACAGATCAGGCTGATACCTCTACAGTATGAGACAGTGGGATTAAACCATATCACAAATGCACTTGTACTATGTCATGGACAGGCCAGTGTTGAGAGAGGATTTTCCATCAACATGAGTAGACTGGAGAATCAGACAGAAGTCCCTGGTGGCTCAGATGTTCATTGTTCACCATGTCAGGTCTGTATGGGGCATAACAAAGCTAGAGATCACCAAAGAGCTGCTGGTCTTGGCAGCAGGAGTCAGGTGCCGTGGCTACCTGGATGAAGAGATGAGAAAGAGAGCAGCAAGCTGTTGACTAGAGGAGAAAGGCCCTCACAGATGAGCTGGATGATTTGAAAGAGAAAAGGGCTAGGATGGAGTCTGACATTTGCACCCTTGAAAAATCTGCAGATGAATACGCTGAGAAAGCATAAGCTACAAGCAAACTGCCCTTCATCGTCACGTCCCAGCAGTAAGAATAAAAAAAAAGAAAGCTCAGGGAAAGGAAGACTCTTCTGTGAATATTCCATTAGTTTAATAGTAAATAGGAAGGACAGCTGCTTTACAGTCCCCAAGGTCTGTATTCCAAAAGACAGTCCTGATCTTGATACTTGCCCGATACTGCTGCCATCTAAAATTCTGCTGATATGTGTCAATGTTACTCAATAAAATGTTTATTTGCTTTTTCATTTGAATTATTTCCAAACATTCTCTCCTACTCATTTATATTGTCCTAATGATCTGCCAGTGTTGATTAAATAAATCTTTATTCTTTGATCAAACTCAATTTTGTATTCTTATTTTTCATGCGTACACAGACATTTCACAGAGTGTGTGGTTGTGGACATACGGGCCCTGACTGAAGATTGCAATACGTGTTTTTTGCTAACCAAATAAAATTAGAAAGTTGTGCTTTTATACAGTGAGATGTCATGCCAGGGAAAACCCCACTTGGATCCAGTGAACAGATGAATTTGTCATCCATGCTCTGCTGCATTGTAAATTCTGTTAAACAGAGCAAGGAATTTTTAACACAGCTTTTCCAAAGATCTTAGTTTTATTTTGGATGCTTACATTATTTTACTTTGCACACAGAAACAGAATTATTTCGCAAAAAACAAAAACTGCCAGGGTCAACATTATTAGCCCCCCTGATGCTAACAGTCAATTGTGTATCCTTTTTGCTGGATAACAGCCTGCAGTCGTTTGTTGTAATTTTCAACAAGTCTCAGACACGTCTCCTGAGGAATCCCAGCCCATTCTTCTTTTGCAAATCCAGACACTCTGAAGCATCCCAACAGCATAATACTGTCACCACCGTGTTTCACTGTGGGGTCGGGGTTCTTTGGGTTATACACCTCTCCCTTTCTCCACACATAAGCAACGTTCCTATGACCAAAGAGCTCTAGTTTCGTCTCATCTGACCAAAGGACACGCTTCCAGTGTGCATAATCTTTCTCTGGGTTGTCCTTGGCATACTTCAGTCTGGCTTGAAGGTGTCTCTTCTGCAGAAGTGGAGTTTTTCTTGGTCTGCAACCTTGCAGTGCATTCATGTGTAGGGCTCTAGTGATTGTCTTCTTTGAGACTACAATTCCTGACTTGGCTAAGTCAATCACTAGTGTCTTGGCAGATGTTCTGGGGTCTTTAGACACATCTCTTACTAGTTTTCTTTCCAGAGAAATCTTTCGCTTCCTACCTCTGCCAGCCTTGTTCTGTACTGTGTGGCTCTCTTTAAATTTCTTGATGATACTTCTCACTCCAGTTCTTGACACTTGGAAATGCAGTGATAACTTTGTATATCCTTCTGCTTTGTGAGCATCAACAATTCATTTTCTCAAGTCAAAACTGATTTCTTTTGTTTTTGGCATGATGCTTTCTCAAGTGACAGCTCAAACTCTTACTGAAGTTTTTATTCTGTGTCTAAATTGGAAGATAGCCCTCAGTTTTAACTTGATTTTACAAGCTTTGAGCATTATAAAGTTAAAGCACATCATACAACAGTGGTTTGTGCTATGGCTCAATCAAAAGGTCAGTTTTTAAGGGGGCTAATAATATTGACACTGGTAATTTTAGTTTTTTCTGAAATAATTCTGTTATCGTGTGCAAATAGAAATAATTTAAACTTTCTTAAAAAACTAGTATGTTTAGAAATGCTATGTTGAAAATTTCTTGCTCTGTTAAAAAAGAACTTTGAAAAATTTTGAAAAAAACTTTAAATTTCATAGGGGGGCTAATAATTTTGTCCTCAACTGTAGATCAATACATATGTGATCAAAACACTTAAATGTCAAATTTAATGTCAGCGTTAATGTGAAAAAAGTTATTTTTAGTTCTTTTATACAGTCTATCGTTTATGCATCGGAAGAAACTAATGGACACTTAATGGTAATTGCTACTCTCTTTCTTTTTTATTAGCACAAAACATTTTAGACCTTGACTCTATCTTTCAAATCAAGTTTTTGGATTGGTACTGTATGACTACTTTACCTTTTTCTTACCTTCCATTGCCTCCAACATCAGTACACTGTGTCCAACAGTACATGAAGATTATGTTATTTATATGTTGGTAACACAGGTGGAATGTCTTGTCTCATTGACCTCATCAAGTCTAAGCCTTTTCATTGCTAATAAAGCCTTCCTACTGCCAGGCTCATCTTTTTGAGTTATCATGTGAATAGCACTCAGGCCCACCACTGCCCTCTTCCACTTACTTACACAGTAGTACATGAGTGATTGCACATATATGTAGGTGTAAAAGAAGAGACTTCATTATGTTTTCTAGAACCTCTTGTGCACTGCACTTCCATGAAGATGATCAAGAGAAGATCTTAAGAGCATTGATCAGAATCAGTGACATCTATTAAAATGCACAAACGACGCCAAGGACAAATGTTCTTCAGAGCTTGATAAAAAAAAAAAAAAACTTAATTGTTAGTTTTGTTAATAGTAAACATAGTGAGATATACCACTTGTCTATATTTGTTTCTGTTGATCAAGATGAGACATTAGTGCTATAAAAGCGACATCAGTGACCATTGCTTGCAGAACAACACAAAGAACACAGGATGTACTCATGTTGTAAGGATATCCACGACCAAAGATTTTCCTAGTTAACTAGTAGTCGTTCAAGCCATTAGTCAACTAGTTGGCGCACGCTTATATGATATTTTTTGGTGCATCCGAATATGCTTTGAGTTCCAGGGCTGAGAGAGAATGTTATAAGTAACATTGTTAACACTGTGCTACATTACAGAGAAACTTAAAATGGTAAAAATTAGCCTTTAAAACATAAATTTTATAAGGGGCATGAGGCCAGCCACCTGTTAAATTCTAATGGAATAAATAATTTCCACCTTAATAAAAACAACTACTTGCATACTTGTCAGCAAGATGAATATGCATACTTAAAAAATAATTCACCACAAACATGCTCCTCTTGTGCGCCATGCCTTTCCTGACACCATCTGAGCCCACTGTGTCTTCCTCTTCCCTGGAGTCAGAGTCTTGGTCAGAGCTGCTGTAAATCGCCTCAGTACATTATAGGGCTGTGGTGATTTGTGCTGTGATTCTGCTGTGCCTGGTCAGAGGATGGAGTCACCCGTAGAACTAGCTGCAGAGAGCCTTGCGGCCATCATCTAAAATGTGGGAGTATTTTGGACAGAGATGCAAGAGTTTGGCTATCTTTAGCTCCACAAACTGGACATGACTTATCTTGGCAAGACGAACTGCTTCGCACGAGCGCTATAAATGAAGCAGAGAGCGACCTGTGTTCTTCTTGCAGCAGCAGCAGCATCACCCTGTTTAGTTTCTGTCAGCAACCAAGGACGAGATATCTGGATTATCAACATGTGGAACTTGTTTCTGTTAGTAGAAGTCACTTAAGATAGATTTTCTAGAAGTTTCTTCATCACCCCCATGTTAAAAGTGATGTCTGCACTGCTGCCGTTAACTTTACATCATGCACCATCTGACAGCGTTATTCTGCTGTTTTGTACTTTCTGCTCACTTTATCAGACGGATATGAGTGAGAAATGGCTTTAACTAACATTACAGTGTGTAATTAATTTCAGTCAGCAGAAAAATAGCAAAAATAATTTTCTTTGATTCTCACTGATGCAAAAATAAACTACCAGTGATCATCTTACCTGCATATGACTCCAGAGATTAAATAATAATTAATGTCATGACCAGTCTTAGTTTTAAGCCAAAATACTGATTTTTCAGTTCAGTAAAGGGTTGACAGTGATTGGTGATTAAATCAAAATGCATCATAGCTCCTTTTTAATTTAAAGTCCAGTATTTTTCTGATCAGGTGTCTGACATGGAGTCTATTAAATGAGGTGGAAATTCGACAAACTTTAACATATGCCACTATTATCATTATTTTAATGTGCTATATATGTCTATTTTAAGCAAATGTGTGGTTAAAACGCAAGTATATGTCTGACCTTATGCGTACCTACTGCTGTTAAAAGGACCCTCACCTGTCTGAACCTTAAGGGAAATCATGGCCTTCAGGCACCAACTCTTAATGAAGTCACCTCTACTAAAATGGACAGTCAGGCTCATATAATGACATAATTTGGCTTGACCATGAATCTACCTTGGCTAGAAACAGTAGGCCGGCAGCAGTAACTGCTTGGTATCTAATAGCCCCATTACATTCCTGAGTTGTGGGATTGATTTGGCAGTAAAGGTATTTTGTCTGCCACTGTTTTTGGATGCTTATCACTGTCACTTCCCTGGCACTGTTGTAGCAAACCATTCATCCAATATCAGGTGGTTGCATTCTGCTAGTATTGGCTGACAGGCTTATATGCTCCCCCATCAGATTCTTTCTGGAGGAGCAGACAGACTTAGTGGTAATTTGGTACTTCCTGTGGCTCCAGACCGTCACCCCGTGACGCTTACCTCTGACCCCTGTATACCTTACCCACCACAGCTATTCTAGCTCTCTTCTTTTTTGTGCACAGAGCCCACGGTACTGGCCCACAAGACCAGCAAGGCTACAGGATGTAATTGTATTAAATGGATTTGATAAATGGATCTGACAAACAAGTGGAAATTGGTTTTTGATATTATATTAAAGCTGACCTTCAGGTTTAAGTCCCAAGATTTATTTTTTCAGTTTAGCTGTAAAGTAGGGTAAAGTTTAGCATCTCTCGTCCTTACACCAATGTTTTTAATAAACCTTGGATGCTCTTCCTGTCTCTCATACGCCTGCCACCCATGTACTGCACACAAAGATGCACAATTCCTTAAACAATCATACTGATAGTAATCTCATAGGCACAAAATATACACACTAATGCCTTTCTCCTTTCTTGTTCGGCACTCAGTTCCCACTTTATTAGGAACACCTGTAAAATTAAATGCAATCCAATCAGACGTAAATTTGATTAATACTGATATGTATTGATTTAACTATATGGTTATTATCGTGGTTGCAATTTACAGTGGTGTTGAAATGGACTGCATTATAGTGAGAGATGTTTCAGATGTCAGCAGCCTCCAGCAGAACACCCACCCTGAACAGGGTAATTTAGGATTGACCTACCAAAATGATTTTTGGGGGTCTCAAATTTGCTTTTGGATTTCAAAGTCTGAGGGAGGTACATAGACATGATATGTTCACTGTGTAATATTCAGTGATGCAGTTTGGAGTTTTTTCATTGTGTTAACGTGTTTGTGTTTTTTCTTTTTATAAATTATGTTTTTCTCTCTTAGTTAACAATTAAAATGGTCAGGACTAGTTGCAGCCCTTGTATCTGCTTTGATGAGTATTGCAATTTAGCAAAGACTTAAAGCTGTATTACTGTTTTAACTGTTATTGTTGAAAAAATATGATTTTTAAAAAACACTATTTCACATCACTTTCTCAACACACAAATAAAACTTGTCATGCACTATTTCACACTATCAAAACTGAGATATTTATACGACAGCATGATATTTGCTGTTGCCTGGCTTTTATAAGCATTGTTTTTCTTGTTATTGGCAATCTGGTGGAGTGACGTCAGTCAGCTCTCACTGGATAAAATCACCTCCTCTATTTTTGTTTCAGATGTCCCACATTTCTGTGACTTAAGCCTCCTCCTCTCTGTCCCTGGGGAACCCTCCTGTAGTCAGTTAACTTGTTATGCTCGGGACAACATTTTAAAGTTAATTTTTTATTTCTGGTTCATAACCGCTTTAGCAGAGTGCAACACTGTGCTGCACTGCCTAGGAACCTTGGAGGCATTCTCCTGAGACTCTGTTAGAAGTCAAGCTACCTTAACTGTGAAGTTAGCCAGATAAGGTGCCTCATTTTTCTCTTTGATTTATGACTGTTTTTGTTTCCCAGGGAATGGGATGATGAATTTGTTTTCCTTATTTTTTTAATGCTTTCTGCCTTGCTCTGTTTCTTGGTATCTTTCTGAGATGATAGCCCTCAGTCGAATATTGCTGTACTTCTTTTGCATCCGTTGATGGGTGTGATTACAGTATGCCTCTGATCTCAGAGTGAGAATTAATTTACTGTTTATTACATTGTATAAATATCAAATAAAAGTAAATTGCAGTGTGTCATTCACGTCTTGGGAGACTTACCGATAACATAGGATAAATTTCCAAGAAGTAATTTTTGTCTTGATAGCATTGTTGTTTTTCTTCGCCACCTGAAATTAAAAAAAAAAAAAAAAAAAAACTATTCTGAGGTTCTTGGACTGAGAGGGATATTTCCTAACTCTGATGCAAATCACTGTCAGGTGAGCAGGTTGCCCATGTCTGAAAAGTAATGCAAAAATGAGCTCTGCTCCCACATAAATTTGTGTCAATCAAGGACCTGCACCCCATCCAACCCACAAATCACACCATCTTTAGATTGAATGCTGCCACAAGTCATATTCCTTCATGGTGTCTATCAGCATCTTAATAGTGAAAGGACAAGTCTATCTTCATTCTAGAACTCCAACTTTTTCCAGCAGTTCAATTTGTTTCGATTCAGGTCTGGTGGTGTTCTCATTGATGGTCCATTGGTGTCCTTGGTAGAGAAAACAACCCAAATCAGAACTTATTTGACAGTATTAAGAACCGTGTCATCTTCTTATGCTGGTGCCAATTAAAAATCCCGACAGGTTGTTAGGATCAACACAGATATATCAGTTGATGTAAGTCAGCTTTGAGAAATCACAATTCTTCTTTGACTGGCATGACAAGTATTTACTGCCACCAGCAACCACGAGGGCAGCTTCTCTGTTGACTGAAAATGTCGTTGACAGGACACCGACATCAATTAATATTGATTGGCCAAGCAAAACATCCAAATCAATTGTGTATTTTATTTATTTATATTTACGAGGGACTTCTCCTCAATCAACACTGACATTTAAAACACATTAAAACAAGTCTTCCATGATTAGCTATCTTGCACCTGTATGCTCGTATATTTGTGAAATGTGCACACTGCTGGTGGAAGAAATAGACCAAGCACCAAAACTAGCTATGACCCTGAAAGCTACATGTGTAGATCTGCTTTGTCCCATGTAAACACTGAAGGGACCCACGACATGCTGTCCTATGATACTGTGTCCTATCTGTATAATGCCAAAAGACTAATGACAATAATTATGTTAACAGGTAGCAGTCAGGCACAAAGAAAGAAACAGAAAGAAAAGTGAAGTGTTTCCAGACCATTTCTGCATAACAGGGCTCCAAACGCTAAGGACAAGTTTCTCATTAGGGATGTGGGAGAGGTGCCAGATGTTAGGAACTAATGAAACCCAAGGGCTGCCAGAGCATGCTAGATTAGCGAGCAGAATTTAAAATACTAATTACTTTAGAGTCTAGACAGACAGCGTGTCAAATACAATCCACTTAACAGCACAAGGATAAAGAAGCAGGTCACTATATGAATATCACTACTGATTCCTCTTTGAGGCAACTAGAATGCAAATACTTGCTATTATTTGAACTACTGTACTATAAAAAAAAACATATCTTTATTCACATTGCCCTTGTAATTACAGATCTAAGTTGGTGAATGAATACATACTTGCAATAGAATAATAAAACTGTAAAGGGGAACAAACAGTCAACATAGCGAATAGTAAATATTATTTACACACATGCCCCAATGTGCTGTTGCTTCCATTAGTGGCTTGAAGGTTGTCAGACATTGTAGGGATTTGGAAAGTTGTTACTCATGTTAGAAATGGGCCAAATATCATTCCAGATAAGTTGTACGTTTGACACGCAGTTTGAGAGGGTTGACGGTACCTGATTAATTGCCTGAACGATCAACTATCTGTCTCTCAGGTGGATTTCTAGCATATCAGCAATCTTGGTTGGCTCTCTTGCAGTGTGAGCAGTTCCACAATCCGAACTCCCACACAACTGATGTCAGGAGGTCTATTATAAACTCTAGTGAGCTTGTTTTATACTATTGCAGTAGTATTTTAGATGCTGAGGCTAGAACTGTAGTCTTGAAACTTTTTCTAGATTACTCTCTGTTCAGAATAGAAATAGTAATTGGTATGTATTAGAGAGTAAGAAAAATAATGCTGCGTTTCTGTTGTTTTGTTTAACATTGAGGACATATCCATCTTGTTTGAATACATTTTATTTGAATTGTTGTTGGGCAAAACTCATTTGGGGTGCGGTGCTTATGTTCAGAGTGGGCGCCCATGTTGTAGCCGGTCCATCGATCCGTACAGTGTGAGCATCAGAGTTGCAGGTTCTGGCGCTCACATGTTCTGCCCATCTTCTGCCCATCTTCTACCTTATCCCAGCTCTCCTTGACCTTTAGCTATGATACAGAGACACACCCCTTAGATACATTATTGTATCAGCCTAATTGTTCTTGCTCTTGTGGATGAGAAGATTTTGTCTCTCTGGCTACTGAGATTGTCTAAATTTGCCAGGTCCTTTGCCAAAAGCCTTTGAAAGCAGACTTATGTCACCACTATCCCTTTCCACTTTTCATGTGTGTTTCAAGGCAGATGTCTTTCAGATTTGTTGCAGTAGACCCTGACAGTGCAGGCCTGTTGGGTTTCCTGTGCAATAATTCCGGCTATAGATCAACTGATTATTTTTCTTTGCTCTCTGCTTCATCTACCAATGGCAAAAAACTAGCATGCAGTTGCCACTGAGCTATGCATTTCAATGAAGCTCTTGTCAAGACCCCCGCCTTTCCTCCTCTATAACCAGAATGGCCTGGGCCATGGCCCAGTGAGAAATGTGGGGTAAATTGATTTTTCTTTTCAACCACAGAGCCCAATTCCTTAGCCATCATGGCAATAGCCTTGCCTGTCTTCATCAGTATGGCAGTAGCAATTTTTATAACCTACGTCATCTTCTTGACCCTGTCACACACACAGTCATAGACCTTGATGATACAGAGGCCTACTAAAATGGAAGCCTTTGTAATTTTAAATTAAGCATTCACTACCGTTATATATGTTTAAACCACTATGTGGACATTTCAAGATGCCTGTTGCTTCTATTTGTAGAATAAATCCCCTTTTAAACCTTGCACTGTTGTGCATGAATGTGTTAAAAGAGCACACATTCATGAACGTGCTAATATTTTTAGTGAATCGTTTATTCCTGACTCGTCAGCTGAAAAGAAAATGAGTGTGGGTATATGGACAGAAGTATTAACGTGATATAAAAACTTTGATCATGCAGCATGAAGTGTATGACCTGGGCTACGTTGCAAACTGGTGTCTCTGTTACAGTGACATACAGACAGATCTGTTTTTCTCTTCTGTCTCATCTCCCTCTTCATCTCATTGCAATTCTCATGCATTATGATGTGTTCAGTTTGAACTGGAAAGTTGGAATTTCCAAGTTCCCAATTGGACATTTCAACAGTATGTTGATGTTCAAGTTTGATGTATTCTGTAGTGTAAAATGTTCTTAAATTGTTGTAAATTGTTGTCAGTAACTGTAGATATATATCCTGGCCATTCAAATAAAAACATAATATTGCACACCATTTATTATGAGGTTGTTATATAGACTAAAGTGTCCCTGTTGGTAGGAGATTCAATTTAAAATTAAATCAGAAAAACAACAACAAAGTAGAAGAAATGAAAATGAACTAGTTTATTTTTGCTTGGGCACATCTCTGCTACATCCTCGCTTTCATGTCATCACACTTGCGCTGTGAGAACTATATTCATAAATAAACACAGTACAAAATATCTAAATGAGTTATTAGGCACATGACATGGAAATGATGGTGAACAAAATGACACACAGCTCAGACATGAAGCAACAAACATTTTACAAATTAAATAAATACCTTGCTGGCCGCGTGTTGTAAAAAGAGGTTTGAAGTACTTGAAAATCCTTCAAAGTCTCTTATAAGTTTCTTAAGGTTCCTTTACCATCAGCTTGGGCTTCAGACGTGAATTTAACCTCGTGTTGTATACTGTCCCACAATGAACTTGACTGCAGGTGCACCACAAACAGGGAACATTGGTTCTGACAAGAAACGTACAATATAAACAATGACGTAGAACATATGTGCTGACAACATTTTAGTAAATTATATATTATTTTTTCCTCTTACACATCAGATTTAATACATCAACTCTACTCTTACATCAAATTTATGTATTTATTAACTTATTTATTCCATGGAAATTCCTCACTTTTATGAATTATTTATCAGTGTATCATGAACACACGATTTATGTAACAGCAGTTACCCTTATGTTTCCATGGTACATTACATACCTTAGCTAACTTTGGCAACAGGCTGCCCAGTATCTGAGTTTTTCGACATAATTGTTTAAAACATAGGGGCTAAAATACATCAAAAGGTGCAAAAGTATTCCTCAAAACTGCCACCACAAATCTCAGATCTCTGATTACCAGTATTAAGTTGTTTGTATAACAATGTATGCAAGATGCAGTTATTTCTCAGCTAAGATGAAATGAAATTTTAAGTACTGTAGTCAATGATCTATCATGTCTTAAGCGATTAGTTAATGAGGAGTGATGAGTTGAAGAACATATATAGATGACTGTAGTGTACATGAGACGGTTATGTGTGTAATGCTCACACTGTACTGTACACTTTGTAACTTTGTTTTGAAACAATACATACATCTCTGTTTAGCTTACATAACCTTAAACTACCTGCCAGTGCCAGTTAGGACACTGCCTGGCTGCTGTCCATTGGTCTTTTTTCAGTTAAAATATAACAACAACAACAAAAAAATACCTTCTAACTTTATACCACACACATGCAAACTTGATGTGTTGCCTTTCTTTGAAACAGCTACACTAACACATGCATTTAGTCACTGCACTCAAATCAAACTCACCTAAATCGTCACTAGAAAAGATTTTTTGCAGAAAATATTGGAATGGAAATCACCTGTCACCTGTGTGCAATCGAGGTGTGACAAGTGTGAATGTAAGTTAAATAAAGCAAATCATCCATACAACAAACCATCTGATAGAGGTCTCCAGAGTTTTTCATACAAAACAGTACCGTTTGTCACTATTCGTTACCAGACACAAACAGTGTAACAACAGGCAAATAAACTCATGGATACATCTACCTACAACCCCCATACTCCTTTTCAAGAAATTAAATTCAGATAACAGCTTCCCATTTTATGTTGTCACCTTGAGAATTTCTGTAGATTTGATGCTGGGAGGCATGCAGCTTGTTGATTAGAACAGTACAAAAACTGAATGCTAATGTTCAGTGATATTATTCAGTTTCAATCAGGAGGGAGGTGCAGTCGCTCACAATCTCACTCGCACTGTCTTCGCCTCTGTTTTCTGCATACCTAAAGGTTTCTGCCTAAACTCACAATGTAATATTTGTTTCTATTTTTGCTTCTTGTGTGAATCGGAGTTGAAACTTCTTTTTACATCATTCTTGCTTTGTCCCATTCCCACCACCTTTCTTGGCTGAAAACCTTGGGTAGCATACGATTTGTCAGTGACAAGGAAAAGTAACACTATTTTTATCCTGATTGCTGTTGTATTTTGATTACATCCAAGAAGTGTTGTCATAAGGCAATAGCATATTGCTTTTGTTATGCTGTGCACCGCTATCACACACAGAAACTTGTTCCTTCATGTTTTTTTTGAGTACTGGTTTAACAAGCATTATAATCTGGATGTGGGAAGACCAAAGGGAGTCTTTGGTTTGTGTAAAAGAATACTTTGTTTTCTGCATTTTTCTTCTGCAGTTCTCACACAGGCTTAGTATCCTAAGCCAGAATTCATTACAACCTCCTAACAATTAACCTGCCTGAAGTGTTCAGGTAGAAGCCTAATGAATATAATGTAAATGTGTTGAACAGTTTTCATTATTTTGTTTTCTGGAAGCTGGATATTAGACTTAAAAAATGCTCAATTACTGTAGCTAAGCATTCAATTAAATAAACAAAAGTAAATAAACATGGTGTTGAAATCACTGTGGAAATAGTACTCTTCCTTCTTCTGCATCTTCAACAAAACTATTACAAAAATGCCATTACTTGCTGATATTTTGACCAGCACTAATGTAGAGCAGGAATTACTTCATTAATTTGATCGTCTTTGTAGATGGCGTTGCCTTTTTCAAATGGCGGTTCCCTCTCTTGATGGAAAGAAATGTGCCCTTTTAGAAGAAAATAAATCTATATAATATGTTAGTCCTAAGATTTCGATATTACTCCTTTAATCCCAGGCAGCACTGCTTGAAATCCATCAAAGGCACCTTCTTTATAAGATGTGTTGAAAATCAACTTTCACATAAAGAACAGCAGGAAAATTCGATCCTGCTATAGCTTATTTGATGCAGCGCTGTGACCTTGCCGAACCTCCTTTGGAGAGGCACAACTCACAAATGCCACTTGCTTCATACAAGTATAACTTCCATAAGAATCTAATTCTGTCCCCTGGCACCAAAACTCCTTACTCTGCATTATGATTTTTCTTTTTTTGCCATTTTTCTTTCTTCTCTCAGAAGATCAATGCCAGTATACCAAGGCCTTTAACAAGTATTATTAGTGTTTTTATAGTTTTGTGCTGGAGGAACTCTATACATGTCCAAATTAGATTTTTGAAAATATTATTATTATTGTTATTGTCATTATTACATCACTTTGAGAGTCAGCCTTATGTGAGACTTTCCAAGGACAATATCAAGAGTTTTATTGTGTGTATATATACAGTGAGAAAACAGATTAACTAAAGCTACCTGCTCAGCAAAAATCGGATAAACAATTACAGATTGCTTTATGACTTTCTCGTTCATCATTTCTTATATATTTTGTTGAGGAAAATAACAAGCACGCTCACTTTCTCTTAGCGTTTTATGGTAGCCTAATTATTTTACTTCACAGATGAAGATTATTTTGATAAAGTTGCAACAGTTATTCAACTATTAAGCTTTTTGTCAGCTATTTTAATAACCAATTAATCGTTTTGAGTAATCTTTCCACACAAAACATCAGCAAAAAAAAATTCATCCGACAGTAAGCTGAATATCTTTGGGCTGTGGACTAAACAAGACATCTGAGGACATCATCTTGGGGTTTGGGAAACGGTGATCAACATTTTTCACCATTTTCTGACATTTTATCAATCAAACAGCTAATCACTAATGAAAATAATGGCTCCATACATACCTACATGTCAACTTAAAAGTGCATGCAATATGTAATTGTGGTAGTGAAATTCTAAATATACAATAATAATAAAGTTTTGGACCCCATTATACTATAATATGTCCAGGCACAGTTATATTTCAGTTACAATATTCTGTTTGGTACATTGGTCATAGTTATCTCCAAACATGTTTAACATCCTTATCAGTGATCTTTGTTTTTATTATGCGTTTATGTGAAGAAGGGTATCATCCTCAAAAGTTCAGCATAAGTCAAGCTATACTATGTATACATATATAAATAACTATAGCTTTTACTGTGTCTTGAGTGTGCTCTCCATTTGACATCTCCCTCTGTATATAATATTGCTTTCAGTTTTTTTCTTGTCAGGCATGTAATCCTGTGTTTCCTGCTGCTGTCGTTCTCCTCAGCACAAAGCACTGAACTCTACATGTGTTTTTCTGTTTTAAAGATTTCCACAGTGGTTGATGAGTATGAAAGTCTTGTTGTCAGCTGTCAGTCTTACACTGTTGTGATATTGATTTTAATGGTTGTTGTTCCAGTTGGGTGCAGAGCTTCGGCCACGAGGGTCTCGGACTGCTGCTGGACATTTTGGAAAGGTTGCTGTTCAAGAAACAGTAAGTTTATGCATTCACTCATGTTTATTCCTGTGCAGACTCTTATTGATCTCACTAGAATTATGTGTTTATTCATACAGTCAATACTAACAAATAACACATAGACATAGAAATTTGGTAATTTTCAACTTTTTTACCCATTTGAACAGAATATTCTAATTTCCATGTTTACTAATAACAAAAAATGTATTTATTTTTTTTTCACTGATAAAATTAATAGAATCTTTTAGTGTTCAAATTATTTTCAGGGTTTGTACGGGTGCTGGAAATCTTTGGAAATAATCATTTTGAGTATGTGTATATAAATGTGTAATTTACCACAACTGTAAGATGCTGGAAATGCTTGAAACAGCATGAAAAGAGCTTAGCATTTTCCCCACATTTTTTCCCGATTGGCTTTTACACACTTTTCTTCATCTGTATATGCAAATGTAAATTTTAAATCACACAATCTAGTTTCTGTTCTTCATGCTGTATATTAGAGATTATGTGGTCCTCATTGCTCTCTTCTGTACCTAGGCAAGAGAAGATTGACAAAAAGAACCAACATAAAGTTGTCCAGTGTCTCAAAGCCTTCATGAACAACAAGGTAATCACAACAGAGTTTTTGAGTAAACACATTTGATTGTTTCTTTATTTTGTTTGTACATCAAGTGGCCTATTTCAGCTAATTTTAAATTTGTTTTATTGTTATGTACAGAGTGTTTTTCAGTCAAAAACTCAGTAAAAAATGATCTGATTAATCGTTTATAGTTTTGTTATTATTTCCTATTAGTTTTAGTGTCATTGGGAACAGCCCACATTAACTTTATTTGGGAGTGCTTATGATATGATGAACTTCTGATTAAAGGGGCACGTGTAGTGGTGGGTCTACTACCACAAAGGGCTTCCAAAATCAGAATCATGCTATTCCTACATTAATGTTATACAGAAATACATCCTAGAGTTAAGGAAAGGTTGTCCTTTTACCTCTTGGGGAAAAAAAAAACTATCTGAAATAACTTCCCGTATTTAGAGTTCCAGTCTGATCTCCAAGGGTAGTTTTAATCCCATCAACATCTGGTGTTTTCATGCAATTAGCAAATAAGGCACCTGGGATTTCAATCATAAAGGGCACATGACCAGTGGAGGAGATGAGCAGCATCACAACAATGCTGAGCCAATTGAAGGGAGGTTCACTAATGTCCTGATGCAATCTGGGTGACCCTGTTTGATACATGTACAGTTCCTGGCCTGCACAAAGTCGAGAGTTCGTACTCAGGAACTACTAAAATGAGTGTAAATTAGGGAAAGAGATGCCATCAAGAGAGTGAGCAACAGAAACAAATTCATTTGCTGATTATTTTAATGTGGTAAAGTACTACAGCACAAATTAATAACTATAAATCTCAGAATAGGGTGTTTCTATTGCTTTGTTATGTGTGAATACTGAGTTTAAAACAAAATGGTAATTTTCAAAATGTTGGTCTTGTTGCATAATCTATTTATGTTGCCTCTTTTGCATTTGAAATGCAACAGCATAATGCAAAATAGACTTTTAGTTACAGATTAGCTTCTCAGTTGAGTTCCGGGGACTCCTTTGCTCTTGGGACTATTTGGTCTAAAAAGCCATAGCACAGTTTGAGTTGTAGACATGAAGGACTGTTTGTGTCCCTTGAACACAAAGTAAGTGTTACAGTGAACAAATCACTCATAGAAGCAAAATAAACAAAATGGTGTTTTCTAAAGACATAAAAAGTAGGGCAGAGCAATTAAACAAAAGTGTACCGAAAATGACATGCAGATCTCACTGCCCTAATTTAAGTAATGCCAGGAAGTCTGGTAACTGGATTTTCTTCAGACAAACTGTCATGTGTAGTCTTCCTCTTAATGTACCTGAAAGTACAATGAATCACCGTCAGTCAGTGTGGAACTTTCCACAGACTTTCATAACTCATTTTATTATTTAATTAAAGGTTTAGCAATTTGTAAGAAATAGAATTTAGCAAAACTAAATAAGAGTATGACCATATTAATTCCACTTAAGGTCAATAGACAGCAATATTGCACTTGTGCATAAAACTATGTTCTGTTGAATTATCGTTTTTTCACAATGCTTCAGCTTTTCCTCCTTGTGTGCTGTTAGTCTACAGTAGCTATAGAGAAAAAAAAATCTTGCCACATGGAGCTAAAACCCAGCGGAGACAGATATACAGCCGCTCTGGCACAAAGTGTGCTGTAAGGTCTCATGTAATCCTGCGTCTCAACAGGCGCCAGACGCCAGCATTTACCCGTAGGCCTCTCTGTCAGCCCAGACCTTTCCCTGGCTAGAGAGGCATCTTGGGATGGGATGTACCCACAATGCCAAGAAGACAGGTGTTCTCTGCCAGCTGTCAGTGCAGCATTTTTTTTTTCTTCTGCCTTCCTGTGTCAAATCACACAGTTGCATATTTTCTATTGTCTGTTACCAATGACATGATAATGTAACACTAAAAATTACCACTATGTCCCTTTGAATATGTTAAATGTATCTAGAAAACGTATTTCACCAATATAGATTTGACTACATATTTATCGTAAAAGCATAAAGTACAACTGCATACCTCATAGTTTTTTTTTAAAGTTAATTTTCATTACTTTCTTAGTACCCACTGACAATTCTGGTCAGTATTTTCACTGTTTATCTATTCTGTACACTGAATATGCCAATAGTGGTGTTGGGGATGTAGAAGATTTGCCAGGTTTTCCAAATTTTACAGACAACCGCTTGTTGAATTAAAAAAAAAAAAAAAAAAAAAAAGCTGGATATGTGTGTTTTAAACTGTGATGAATAGACATCTGCTGCTGCTTGAGCATTGTCAATTATATCCTTAGGAGCCACAGCAGAGGACCGATGGTTCACGTGTCTTTTATTTCTGGAAATTCAGCAATCTTAGATTTTCTCAGGACAAAAGCGCTTGAGTACTTTTGATGACTGTGCTTTTGCCATGAAGTATGTTTTGTGAAGGCATCAATTGTACGAACAGTTAAAGCTAAAGATAGGAGAATATTTCTTCGAAAGTAAACATACAATTTAGCTATTTTCACCTAACTATTCAGATACAAGGACAAGATCTGAACAGCACATAACTTAGTTTTGCTGAGTGTCTCTTCAAATGTATAAAAAACACATTGAGCAGACAAACAGAATCATTCGAGTGCTCAGTAATGCTTCATGTTCCTACCAAATGCTTTTCTTTTTTTTTTGAATGGTTCAGATCACAACAAAAGCTAGAAGAAACATCATCTTTGTGATGCCTTTCTTGGTAAAATAAATGTCCCTTTCATTTCTCAACAAAGACTGAACTCATTTTAATGTATTATTTGTACTGGACATTTTATTTTCTAAAAAACTACAGTCTTTGATGGATTGATTCTCTGCACATATTAACCACAAACAGTAGGTTAAACTGAATTGTCATCGTTCAGCAGTAATCACAGCACTACACGTTGCTCAAATTGTTCATTTTAAAATTCTGTTATTACGCTAATATTGTATGCTATATATGTATGTGTAAATATAAAATGTCCTTGCAACATAGTTTTCTCACCTTTGTACACAACATATGGTAAATCAATTAAATAACTACATTGTCATGAAATTCTTTTTTTTTCACTTGTGTTCTTAATAGGACTTGGTTTTACTGTCTCACATGACACTGTATTCTTGTTCTTGCAAATGGGCTGAATTACAGCTTATCTGGGTTTGTGTTTGCTGCAGTATGGCTTGGATCGAATCCTGGGGGAGGAGAAAAGTCTTGCGCTACTGGCAAGAGCCATTGATCCCACCCAGTCTGCCATGATGACTGACGTGGTAAAGCTGCTGTCAGCCATCTGCATTGTGGGCGAAGAGAACACGTATGTTAAGGCTTCATTCATTCTGTCTGCATATCTATTTGTTACTGATTTTTTAATGCTGAAAAATATTTTTCACTTCACAAAATTAAAACCCTGCCTGAGCTTGCAGCTATGCTTTAAAAATGATGATTCCAGTGATAAGTACTCTTTTACTGTCCATTATTTACTGTCAGTTATGACAAGGGCATTGGAAAGCTTATAATGTTAAAAGGTAAAATGTAAAACAACCTAATGGCTGAACTGCCACAATGTCTGTGTGAGCTGAGTTCGAGCCTGTGATTCAGACTTTTGTGAATGCCAATGTCACTCTTAAAAGAGCACATGACAATACTGTCTGGTGCAGCTAAAGTTTTAGTCTTGATTTGGTAAAGATACAGAAAACATTGTCAGGAAGAACAGGTTGAGAGATCTTAAGTGACAGTAGTTTGAAGCTAGATATTAGGGGTCATTTAAAAAAAAAAACAATACAGTATGCATTTTCAACTGCATTATATGTGCAGTTCAATAGTTTTTATCTACAATTTGAAATTAATTATTGAATTAATCACACATTTCAAATTGACATCACAATCCTACTCAAGTCTCAAGTCTTAAGCCCTCACTGTGTTTGCAGTGACGGTGATGAAATCCCCAGGAAAAGCCCATCCACTTGGGTCAAATTGACAAGAGCAGAGCCATGGATACAGTGGAACAGGAGAGAGCTCATGGTCAAAATCCCTTTAAATGGACGCATTTCTTCATTTTTTCCGATTGTTCGCTCATGCATTTCATGTTCTCATTTAGTCTGGAAAAGGTCCTTGAAGCCATCACCACAGCAGGGGAATGGCGAGCCATTGAGAGGTTCAGTCCCATCGTGCAGGGACTGCGAGATCGCTCAGTTCAATTACAAGTAAGTGCAAAGTACATGTACAGACACCGACACCTTGTTATTTCCCTGAGATTTCCCTGAAACGAAATATGCAAGGCCTGTAGAAAGTTGGCCATTTTAACATATCACAACCACACTGTGCTCAGTGTTTCTCTCTTTGTTTCTTTTTCTTATAAAGTCTTTTGTCAAGAATTTTTCAGTTATAATCTTGTTTAAAGTCAAAACTGGGTGTTAAGTATTGTCAACATTGAAAGCACCTATATATATATTGCTTGTATTTGTTGTATTATTGTATTATTCAGTGTCTAGTGATCATTAAGTTGGATGCATTAATGTTAAGTGCATTTTAGGGAAAAACAAAACTGAAGTAACAAAGCAGTTTAGAACCTAATCTAATTTGACCTTTTATAGTAAGAACATTATCATTGTGTAAGGGTGTTAGATGCTCTGTTAAGATAAATATCTTCCATAATGGGGGTTTGTAATAACCTTTTATTGATAATACTGTTGGCATCTGAGGCACCAGAACGTCTACTAATTAGCTGTAAAACAAGCTATATTGAATTATTTCATTATGCAGCAAAAGACAATAACAGCTACAAGGGAAAAAAAACCATGACAAGTAAACACGAATAAAAGTAATAATAAAACCACAGATTTCTCTAATCTATAAGAAGTTGTCCCATTCTCATCCACTTTATTGTCTGATATGTTTTTACCTGTCCATGCACATTGCCCATTTCATCATCTTATGCGCTCCGTTTTTCAGATAATCCCTTTCTTTGTGGACATAATCTTTCAGATGTCTCATCTCCCTGCTGATACGTACACTTGAGATATTACATATGGGCTGCTTGAAACAGAGACAGCATCGGTTTGTGTCACAGTAATGTAATTCGTGATTAAAGTATGTTGCCTGCATTTTTAATTGGTAGCTGAGGGCTGTGAAGAGAGTGATCATTCATCCAATAACTACCTCACACACTCACACACGATGAGCATAAAACTCTATCATGTACAACCGTTTGCTCCTTTGGTTGTTTCGTATTGCGTATGCAATGACCATTGCTAAACTTAATTGAAAGATGATATCTTTTTTTGCCCCCTGTAATATTATCTGTAGCGTTTGCATTCAGTTTTCTGAAACTACCTTTGACAGGTGCAAAACTGTAGCAAAGCAATAGTTGGGGAAAGACGCAGCCCTTTGTATATTATGACGATTTAGTTGTTTTTATTGATGCTTTTTTATTATTTCCCACTTCCAAATACCCAGCACATTTTCCTTTTAACCTCATGCATTATTAAAGCACAGATACTGTTATCTAAACCATTGCAATGTGTGGCCAAAGGCTTTCTGTCTTCCTTGACGACATTTATACACCGTCTCCCCTGGCAGCCTTTGGCTTAGGGAAAGTGTGCATTTAGACAATAGGTGTAAATAGACACATGGGGGGGCCAAAATCAAAGATGCTTAAATTTTCCTTTTAAGTGTCTTCACATAATTGTAATTGACCTAATGCCTGCACTGAATACAAAGCTGAGGCTGATGTAGATGGTTAAATATAGATACATAAATTATTAAAATGTATGACGAGCTGGAATAGAATTACAGATTCCAAATACTAACATAGCATCTACAATATATTGTTGTAATGTAATGTTTAACTCCTGAAAAATGATGTAAAGCATTGCAGTGATCCTTCTTGCCCCCCCCCTTGTTATTATGTATCTCCAGGAAGTTTCAACTCTCTGCATATTGATTTTACTTAGAATTAGTTTGTTTATACTTAAACCAAAGGATATGTTCAAGGTAGGAAAACATTCAAATAATTATTATGATATGTTATATTAACTACTTGTATTATAATTAGGGCTAACACAAACTATCACACTTTCCTCAGATTTGAAGTCATCATTTATGTAAATACTTTGCTATCCATTCAATTATGAATCTAATGAGAGAGGTATGAAGCTACGCATGAAACAATAATCAGACACACAATTAACTGCAATAAAATACCAAATTATTAGTGTTAAATGATTTCAGTGTGTGCATGGTTACTTTTTGAACATTTTCAGCACCTTTTATTAACACTTAAATAATGATAACTGAAAAATTTGGTCACTGTAATTGTGATACAAAATCTTCATACCATTTCATCTCTAGATGAAACTATTATATAATAAATAAACCATGGTAAAATTAGTAATACTGTTTCAATTTTGAATTGCCATTAAAACCACCTTTAATTACAGTGGTTAAAAAAAACTCACGGTAAATACTGTCGGCATCAACCAAGGTTAACAACAGTCTCCCAGACACAGACGCAGCAGGTTTGTTTTGCATCAGTGAAAAGACTGACATTACAAAGGACATAATGCCATTTTAAACCATTGAGAGGTTTGCAGTATAATATTCTGTGAAATGATTTCAGTCTATCAGTAATTTTTGAACATTTTCACCACATTTTAACAAAACCGTGATAATACTGATAACTTTTGTCACTATAATCATGACATGAAATTTTAATTCCGTTTTATCTCAGCGCCTGATTTATGTGTGATTTATGTGTGTTAGTTTCGCCACTAAACACCAAATAGTTGCTATATTTCTCGCTCTTTATCAGTATTTTGTGTCTTTTTTGGTACAGCCCAAAGCATTCAAACACCGATTTGAACATTGATAATTGCATTATTAAAATAGTTGTTTGAAAATAGGTAATTGTTAAGTGTTAAGACAAAAACAAGAGTGTGCTATTGAATTGACAATGGGCCTTAAAACATCTGAATATTCGTCCTGGGCTCTAGAATTGCCATACCCTCTTTTCACACATGAGTGGATTGCTTTCTTGATCAATAATTGATTTTTCTGTCCGTGTTTGTCCGGCAAGTTGAAGAGTCACAGGATGCAGCGATCCCTGTGCAGTAAACCAGACTCAGAAGGGAGTGAAAAACAGCTTCCAAAAGAGCGAGTTTGCCCTTAAATTGACTGTTAGTTAGTTTTGTGTGTATGGGTCTGCAGTTGTTGCATTAATATTAAAATCAGCCCCCCTAGTTGGTGACTGGAGAAAATAGACATGCATTAGTTATGGTCCTCTGCTTCCAAGGGACATAACTCATTTAGAATGCATGCCGGCATGCTTTTCATCAACTTCTGGAAGAAGAAGTCCGTCTTCTCTTTCTCTGGTTCTCACTCTTCTCTCTCCATCTCTCTCCTCCACTCTCTGTTCTGTGAACCCTTCCTGTTGCAGGTAGCATGTATGCAGCTCATCAATGCACTAGTAACATCTCCTGATGAGCTGGACTTCAGGCTGCACATCAGAAATGAATTTATGCGCTGTGGCCTGAAAGAGATAATGCCGGTAAGCACAACATAACCACACACATGCACACACACACATAGACACATCATACAAACTCACACTCACCTTGTATTAATATTTAAATGAGTTGTCCACTTCAGTGAAATATTGTAGATTTGCTCCAGCAAATAATTTATGAAACACAGAGGAGAGTTTGCACGTCCTCTGCCTGCGCCAGCACCCAGAAACCAATAAAGTTTCTAGTGCCTGGGCTAATAATCTTCCTGCTGGCTTTTATACCATCTACCTAACATGTTTATCCGTTGTAAACAATGTTGCTGGAGCTGCCAAGAAAACAAATAAATTAAAGCGAGGAGCTGGTCCCCTCACCTGTTTATCATGATGAGTAATAGCGTTTAGAATGGGCTCCTTGTCTCTACCTGAGCTTGACGCTTCCCTTTTGGTACTGATGTCGCAGAGGCTCTTGAGCCATTCTCTCTGATTTATTTTGCTTAATTCTTTATCTCTTTAAATCTGTTTTACCCTTTGTTCTTTTTCTACCTTAATCTATCTGTAGCAACTGACAACCATCAGGAATGAGGCCCTTGACATTCAGCTAAGGGTATTTGAGGAGCACAAAGAGGAGGACATGATAGAGTTCTCTCATAGGCTGGAAGACATCAAGAGCGAGTTGGAATATCCTTTTTATTAAACTGACAGACTCTGAATCCTACCTTAGAGTGACATGCTTCTGTTTCTTATAAATGTTGCTAATATACATTTGAAACATTCGTGGCATTGAGGTCAGTTTTTCCTACACTTGATTGTTTTTTTAAAAAAAAATCATAAGCTTTTACTTTATTAATACAAAACACAGTCTTTCAGTTTATGTATGGGTCCTTGACTCTCTGCACTGATGCGGGGGATGTGTTCAGTATTGTGCAGAGCATGGTGAAGGACAGCAGTGCAGAGCCCTATTTCCTCTCTATACTGCAGCACCTGATGCTTATACGCAATGACTACTTGGTCAGGTAAAAATCAGCACCACACACGCACACACACACACAGAACGTTAATTATGTTAAGTGTAATGAAGCAAACCATTTTCTTGTTTTCCTCTTTTATTTGATTCATTATGCTCTCCCCTCATTTACCCGCAGCGTCTCCCTGAATGTCTGGGACTTTTCTGTGATTCTGCTCAACTCTATTCATTAGCTCTATTGCTGTCTTTATAGACAAGTGTCAGAAGTGTAGAGTAATATAACTGACGGTTTTTGTGTGATAATAATGATGACTGTCATATAATATTTTAATCTCATATCTTAGACAAAAGTACACACAAGCAAAGGTCTAAAGCACCTTTTGAACACCGCTAATGATGTACACTGCTGAAGAGCTTATGTTATGTGGAGGTCTCACGCCTTCTGCCTTAAACCCTCTCAATGACATTGGTTAACAAAGAGAATGCTCTCTCTTTCATCTTCAAGCCATCTACAGCAACCATGGCTCCAGAGTATTTCTCATCTCCTATTAATGGTACTTTTCAAAGGCTTATTTTATGTTGGTTCACTCACAGCTGGGTGTGAGTTAAACCTTGGCTTGATCAAAAGATGGAGCTCTAATCTGAAGAATATGAAATGCAACACCTGCAGTTTTTCTCCCACCCAAAAACAACACCTGAAGTGTGTGGCTCTCTCCTCTGGCTCTGTGTGATTAATTTTCCTCCATCTGAAATTATTATGACATTTTAACATTTGTGTTTTTATGGATACCGACTCTGGCGCCACGTATTTTGTAAATATTAATAACTGCATAAGAATATTTGCTGTACACCCAGACAACCCCCACCAACCCCTGTGTTCATTTCTCACTGACCACGGCATGTCTAGACTGCACAATATTCTTTATTTATCTTCTTGTTGAACTCCATAGATTTGCAGTACCAGTTATACATTATATAATTTCTGCTTTATTCAGCAATAATTCAATATTATAATTTATTTTCTGTCATTGGACTGTATTGCAGAACCAATTAGTCAATTGACCATTTGCCAAACCCTCCACTGAAACCAAGTAATAGCTGTGCAATAATAGCTTAGCAACTGTAACTAGGCACAGCAGGCCTGGCAGGCCTTTAACGCTTTGGATTTTGCCCCACGTTTAGGGAGTGTGAATTGGGCTCCATTAAGAGTGATACGACATATATAAAGAGTTGCTAAAGTGGTGCCTTTATATGCATTTCCAAAATCAAAAACTGTAATAAATTAACTAAAGTGCATTTGTCTGCTCCAACTTGCTAATGTTAGCATGTCTGGCTAACCTGCTTTGGGTTCTTTTGCATGAAATCAAGGACCCATTGTTTCAGAAATTGATTCTCAATACCTAATTCGACACCAAAAAAAGGAAAAACAACAAAGAAAAAAAAAACAAGAACAAAATTCAGCCATCGTTGCTTTTCTTTGCCACCTGAAATAAAAACTCTCCTGAGCATTTAGGACAAAAGACTGGGGTAATATTTACTAAGCCTGCCTCAAACTGTCAGAGGAGCATGTTACCAAGTCTGTGAAATAATAGTAATAGTAGTAAAAGTGATTTCTGCTCAGATACTAAGCCTGGTGCTTTTTTCTGTCTTCATTAATATACATTATTTGTAAACTAGCTGATTGCATCTAATATCTAATGTTAGCAAATAGCAAGATAACTAGCTGGCTAATCTACATCAATCAGTAGCTTGCTAGTTAGCTAGCATTTTGCTATTATTAGCTAAATTTAGATGACTAAATCTGGCTTTTGCATGTCCCTCAGCAACATTTTAACCATTTTCAAAATTTGGTTGTCACTTGTCAGTAAAGACAAGTTTAGCATGTAGCATATCTAAGTACAGGAAGGGAGACAGCTGACAGAAGTTCTGACAGAACAAAAAGGGTCAGGAAGGGTCATTTCCTCCATCTGTCATACAAGCATACAAGATTTTTTCCTTATAGACATGCAAGGGCTCTCAAGGCCAAATCACAAGAACACGGACAGCCATGTACACACTGTATATATGAATTATTATTAGCAATGTGATAGTTGAGCTCACTCAAAATGTGTGGATTATTGACATAGATGATTGCATATTTTCCCTGCATTCTCATACCATATAGCGTAGCTCAACAGTCTGTTTTTTGTTAGCGTGTAGTTTTTTGTTTTTTTTTATCATTTGCTTACCTCAGGTTTTCCTCAGGCTGTTCTGCACTCTTGATATCATTAATTTTCACCGTTGGCACATATCACATCATATCTTTTTGTGATCATATTAATGCGCTGCATATCTCACGACTGACTGGTATAGTAATCTTTATTTATTTATTTATTGGTATCCTTGATGTCAAGAATATATAATCCCCTGTTACACGGGGGTCCCAAAGTCACAGAGTAATGAAAGGAACAGCAGGAGCTTGACTGGCAACATGCCTTATTCCATTTGAGTGTTAATATTTATATCTTCATTCAAACAACGATTCCACTGTGCAGCTCATCATCAAAATCATAGACATGGTATTCATTATGTCAGATCCTGTCTCATTATTGTTTTAGGAAGAGGTGATAGGCAGTGTCCCAGATTTATCACTGTTTATGAGTCTCAAAGTATTAGTTAATGATTTTGTGTAGAAGGGATTTAGACTCTCAGCGGTATTGTTGTGAGATAATGAGCAGATCAAATGGACACTTTCTCTTTAACTTGCATTAGCACTGTGGCTCCCATCCTTGCATGTCATCAGTTGTTATATTATAATATCTCATTTTTCCTATTGTGGCATACACTTGGTTATTCTGTGATCATTGTATTCAGCAGAGCCATTTGAAACAATTTAACTGCAATTACTCTGCAACTGCTAACAGGCGGGTGTGTATTCCCTATTGTTCAGTATCATCAAAATAGTTCTTACATTAAAGTTTAAGCAGTGTATGAATGGGTATTTTTAAGTTTTGATAGTTGTAAAGAAAACAAAAGACTCTAGACTTGAGTAACATTAGCATGTGCCTCATGTTGGTCATATTCAAGTCCTGACAATGAGGAGTTTTTTATTTAGCATCAATTAAAGTTTACATCAGTTTACATAAACCATTAACTCAGAGGTAAAAAATGATTTGATTTGCCATATTTTTATGGAATACATTCCATTTATCTGTTACTTAGAATAGTTTCTGCCCCTCTACTGTCCTTTGTTTAGCCCATCATACCTATTTTGTTAAATGTCTCTTTTTTTAACATTTCCCTTACCTATTATTGCTGTGTCCACCCATTTTCTTTTAAATAGCTGGAGGTGTTGTGGGAGTTGGGTTGTTGGAAAAAGATGGGTAAGAATTGTGAATCAACGTGATTCTCATGTCAACAGCATTACAGGGATAGTTTGGATTTTCAAGCGGGGTTGTATGAGGCACTTATTGATAATCTGTGTATTATAGTAGATGCTGGTCAGCATGACCTCCTTTAGCAGAAGCAGGGAGAGGCACTAGCACGAAAGCTACACAATGTACTGCTGTGGACAGGGTCAGCAACAAGAGGTATTTTAACCATTTAAAAAACAGTCCACCTAAAAAAATATTTTCAGTTGAAATGTGTGCTATATTTAGAATTCTATATTTAGCTATATATTATGCAATGACCTTGACTGAAAGACAGGCCTAAAAAAAAAAATTAAAAATTGTTGGGATATGCCATATGTCCTGTTGACAGTTCAGTACCTCTCACGCCTTAATATGATAGGATAACTGCTCTTGCATAAACACCAACAAACAACAGATAAAATGTATGAAATGAAAGAGAACTCTGTGTATGTTTGCCACTCTGTCTTTTTCTCACTGTCTTTCTCCCTGACTTTCTTCATCCCGAATCTCAGGCCCCAGTACTTTAAAATCATTGAGGAGTGTGTGTCTCAAATAGTGCTCCACCGAAGTGGCACTGACCCAGACTTCAGTTACCGCAAGCGCCTAGATGTGGACTTCAGCCACCTCTTAGGCAAGTCACACACTTTTGGCAGCTTATTTACATTATAGATGTTCAATAAAATGTTACTGATTTCCATTCTGTTCTTTTGTTTTTCAGAGGTGTGTGTGGATAAAGCTCGAATTGATGAGTATGAACAAAGAGCCTCAGAACTGGCACAGAAGGCGAGTATTGACAAAAAAGCAACTCGGATTTTCATCCCACTACATATTCACTACACTACCCGGCCAAAACAAAACCCACTAAGGCATGCTGGTTTGTTCTATAAAATAGCATCTATTCAGATAATAAAACATTAACAGTATGGAGTTAACATAACACGGACGATTCCCCGGGGGCTTGTGTTATAAAAATCACAACGCCAGATCATAGCAGTAACTTCAGAGCCAAACATACTGTAAATGAGCAGTCAAATGACATGAATTTAAAATGCTCCCTGAGTCTTTTCCAAAAACAGAAAAAAATGCGTCTTTTTAAAATGAGCTTAGGCTATAGACCGGATGTGACATCTTGGTATAAAATAATAATTCGACTGATTTCTTTCCTTGATTGTGATATGGAATTTGAGCAATGTAAGGCAAACATTTTTGTACTGCAAGGTAAAGAGTTAATAATTATGCAGGTGCCCTAGATTTTTCAGTGTAAGAACAATGATGTAGAAAAAAATGTTCTCTTCCATTATCACTGTAGATGATTGATAAAATGTGAAATGTGTGAGGTCAAATGGATTTGGCTGTTGTCATTAATTGACGCTGGAGTAGCAGCAGGTTGTGGAGCCTGATTAGAAGGATGGGTGCGCTGATTGGCGTGTGTATGCTACTTAAAGGGCTTTTATTAATGAATGGGTTTATGACACACGGTTAAAATTCAATCAGTAAATGAAGGTAATCAAGGTAAAATGAATGTTGATTATATACGATAATTACACCATTAGGCTTAAACAATTTTAACAAATACTGCTTATGTTAATTCAAAGATGCATTAATTCAATATCAATGTGTGCTCGTTTGATTAATTTGGATATGTGTTTCTCATTTTAGTTTGATGAAGAGTTTCTAAGCAGACAGGAGGCACAGACTCAGCTGGTTAAGTGTGATGAAAAAATAGCTGAACTCCAAGCAGAGCTACAGGCCTTCAGGTCCCAGGTATGTGACCTGTACATTTTTGCTTTTAATGTCAATTTGTAAATTGTGTTAAAGGAGAAATATGTAATATATTTACTGTACTAAATCATGAAATGACCGTGATGGGTCATAAGAGTTTAAACATGCTTGTTGTTGAAAGCTGACATACCGGCTTCTTCGACAGCAAAAACACAGCTGGGTTATCCTTGTTTGAAATTTCAATTCCAGTCTGAAGTGGCTGTTTTTGTTTGCCTGCTTCACGTTCATTAGAGCTAAAATTAATGCTAGATGACTGTCTCTTTATGAGTCGTAAGAAATTAATAATAATCCTTTAGAAGGAGTAGATGTTCATAACGTTTAAATTGAGCAGTCACTGAACTCTAGCTCCAGAAAGTGTATTTTCAGAGCAGTGGTTATGTGGTTTCATCATAATGAGCTTAGCTTTACATTGACAGACAATTAACAGTTATAACAGCTGATCAACTTACAGTGTAGGACTGATCTTCACTTGTCCTCAAAATATCATGTTGTACTTGTCCCTGCAGCCAAACTCCATGAATTTTAAGGCTGGTGAGGAACACCTCAATCCAACTATGGATTGTGTATTTAATACAACATTTCATATACTGTTTATGGCACCAGTTCAGTATTTGGACTGCAGTACTCATTTTTGGACACTAGGGTCTTAAGATTTTTTTCAGGAATGTGAGAAAACACTGTCTTTGGTTACTCAGCAAACTCCCTCAATCTAGCATAGAACGATTCCACTTTCTTTTTTTTCTTACTTTCCACTACGAGATGTTCCTTTTATTTTTGGGATGGGGGTGTGTGGATGTGGTGGTGGGTTTTTATCCACTGGAGCCTACAGTTTGGTCTGACATGAAGGCTGCTCCACTGGCTAGCTGACACTAAGTCTAATGAGAACACTGACCAGTCCTCCATGTTGGCCATTTTGGATTCTCTGATCTTTATCCCATAAGAAGAAATTGTTCTAAAAGCAATTTATTCTGACAACCCCCTTCAACCTCACTACTGGGCCACTCCTCACCCCCTCCAACACTCCAGAGAGTTGCTCCCACGCCCTGGCACTGCAAGATAACTACACACTCAGAGAAGGAAAGAGAACTTCCTTTTTATTTTCCTGATAATTTTTCAATTTGAGAGAGCAAACACAGAATGAATGCTCAAGTAGTACCTTGGTTCAAATGACAGTTGTACATTTAGCCAATGTGGGTACATACACGCACATTTCTTTTCTCGCCGTCTTTGTCTGTCTGTGTTTGACTCTCGCCAACACACACGCACCACACTTGTTAATTCAGCAAAGGTGTTCTTCCCTCTAGAGGCGGTGGCAGAGTAAGGGCCCAGGGCTGACCTTTAGTGTGCGTCTTTAATCTAAAACTGGTGCATGGATCAATAAGCCATTTGCTCTGTATGATAAAATTTACGAAGCTTTGTAGCTCTGGTTATAACATTTGATTTTTAGCTTTGGAAAAAACAAATTATTGTGGGTATGTTCTGGACAGAATCTGGACGGTTTATGAGCATTTGGCCTCTGCTGGATGGTTGAGAGAGCACGCCTCCGTTATTCGAAGCACAACGGTGTTGGAGAGGGAAGCATACTGTGATACACATTTAGCAGACGCTATAGTTTGCCTGCTTCCATGTTTTTTCTCTCTCCAGTTTCAGACATTTTTCTTTTTTCCCTTGAAATGTGAATTGTATTTATTTTATTTATAAAGGGAAGAGTTTCTTGAACACCGCCACACATTCTAAAAAAATCCCTTATTAGAAAAATATTCTGTAATCAAGTTAAGTAAGTACAAAATTCACTTTAAAACATTTGTGAAAGCTAGAATTAAAAATCTGCCACTGCAGAAACTTATTGATTTTAAAAGGTTAAACCTCTTTAGCTTCATGAACACCATGAAAATAACATTTATTTACTTGAAATTGCAGTCTTGTTATGTGGAATTAGTTCATTTGTTCTCTCGCTTCTGCCCTAGAAACAGGAATATGAATTGAGTTTATACTGCGGCAAAAGGAGTTTGGATCTTAGCACTGTTAAATAGATGTCCAGTACAACCACAGCAGGGTCCGACGTTAAGGTTTTTTCCTACTTGCCTGCAGGGCAAGTACTTCTCAAATCTACTTGCCCCATCTAAAATGCTACTTGCCCTTGTCTAGGAGGTTTTTTCTCTGGCTGCATACTTTTTGCCTGTTGTCTCTATAAAACACTACCCAGCACTGTTTTCTTCAGAGAGTAGTATTTATTAGCTATATTATAGCCAACAAAGAAGGGATAAAAGAGATAAAGAAAGTGTAAAGAACAGAGGGGGTAGGACCAGAAAGGTTTGTTCTTTAAACTTCCTCTTACTCCTATTGAACATGAACAATATTATTTATGTTGATTATTTGTCGTTAATGTGCTGTTGAGGATCCTGTTTGTCTTTTTTCTTTTTTATAGCTTGTTTTTATTCTGTTTGTATTATTTTAACATGTTGAGAAAACTCAACTCAACATTATATTTAACCAGGAACTTGTACAGATCAATGCAGTCAGATCAGTGAAACGTTTAAGTGCTATTTCACAGTAATTAAACAGTACAGTTACAAGGGTTGGGTGATTGATGGAATATATCGTCTATCGATGATGGGCTGAATTCATCGCCGATTTTTAGGGCGATATTTTATTTTATTCTACTAATGTAATAGTCTGCAGAGTGACAGCCTCTTGCCTGCCAGTTACTTTTAGTTGCCTGGGGCATTCGGGCAACCGTTAAAGTCGGACCCTGCCTTCGCCTTTGAGCCTCAGCAAAGCTGTTCGTGGGGTTAAAAAAACAATGCTGGCATTGCATTATCTTTTTATTATGAATAAATCCCTGGAGGACATCAAAATCAGAATTAATTTATTTTAGTAATAAGTATAATCACCAGTGCAACAGTAAGACTTCATAATGTGTTTTTAATAGTTTTGGGAGTCAGTGGAGTCCTTTGGAGCCTTAAGCTACAGTATATTATTCTTTTGGTACACAGATAGTATTTGTCAGTGTTGTAATCTGTGATTTGGTGATTGAGATTTGGTGATAATAATAAACAAATATCAGTCTTATATTTACAAGCCTCACTTCAGGGCACCTCATGGGTGTTTGTTCTGGGCATTTACTCTTGTTACAAAAGCATTTATTTAAGTTTAGACTGCCATAATTGTCCGAAATCTGGAGAGAAAACCATAGCTGTCACACTTTTTGGATGATGAGCATTACTTTTTCTATTTTATGTTACTTCCCCCTGTCCATCCAGTTTGGAGCTGTCCCTGTGGGTCTGTCCTCCATCCATGTTGGACAGGCATTAACGTCTGGGCCTCCACCCCCTCCTCCAGCACCGGGGGTACCAGCTCCCCCTCCCCCACCTCCTCCACCTCCTTTACCTGGCTGTCCTGCCCCACCACCTCCACCGGGAGTGCCTCCTCCATTTGGTGCCCCCCCTCCACCCCCTCCAGGATTTGCGAGTGCTCTAGCCTCCCCTCCCCACAATGCATTGCCTTATGGCCTTAGGCCCAAGAAGGACTTCAAGCCCGAGATCTCCATGAAGCGCCTCAACTGGTCCAAGGTAAGACACAGCAAGAATATTTAACCACCCCCATTTTCATTTTCATGATTTTCCATGATTTAGGGTTCATATGGGTGCTGGGAATCACTTGAATTTTAATGTAGTATTTTCGAGGATTTAAAACTAGTTGGATTTTGAATAAAGTGCTTGAAACAGCTTGAAATCGAAATTTCCTTACCTTCATAATAAATTGCTACCTGACTGAATAATTTGTTTTTTTGATAAAGAAATTAAACAAGCAGGAAATCCTCTCAGTCAGGTTGTACAGAATGCCAATTCTATATACAGACAGGTCACCCATTTTGAAACATCAACTTTTCCTTTAATTTGCCATCCTCATGTGGAATGCAATCACAAAACACAATTTTGGTTGTTTATAGAACAATAATATCGGATTTAATGTGAAAAAGGAATGAAATAATCATTTTGATTATTCATATATTTAAAAAAAATAATTTGCTACAGCTGTAAGGTGCTGGAAAAGCTCCAAAATGTGCATTGAAAATGCTTGAAAAGTCCCTGAACTTTGACTTTAGAAAAGGTGTAAGAACACTGTATACTGGATTGCATTATATTTTAGAAGTCTATACTGGTAGTAATTAGGGCTGTCACAATGTCAGATTTTCACTACATGATTGTTATGGCCAAAAGAATTGTCAAGAACAGTATTACTGTGTTATTTATTCAAAAATTGGCTAAAAAGAAAATGCTATCATTCAAATTCTTCTTGAACCTTTATTGTGTGTTTTATGTCTCTTTTGGAAAATTAATTGCACTCAGAATATGAGTGCAGGAAGGTGGAGAGAGTCTTTAGCTATAACTGTAACTGATATGAGAGCATAAAGTATGTTTAAAAGGTGCTTGATTATTTATTTGATATTATCGTGTGTATAATTAAAAAGATATCAGTTTTTTAAAATATCACTGTTATCATATACCATTATATAGCGACACCTCAAGTAGTAATATGATATTGAATATTGAGTGATCTACAGTATACAGAGGTGTATTAGAAATGCTTTCTCACTGTGCTGGGTTATAGTTAACAAAAAGTTTGGTACAAGAAAGTGAAAATTTAGGCCAGGTATTTATATCGTCCCTTTTCTTTGCTCTTTGTTCCCCTCTTTCCTGATGTTTGCTGGCAGCACCTCAACAGTACAGATGTTTTTCTAAGAATCAAACAACAACAACTTTCTACCTCTGTGCCAAGTCGGCAATAATTGAAAATAACAGATGATCAGATGCCATTGTCAGAGCAGCCTTAGCCTCTACAGATGTTGACAGATGTTCTCTGCAGAGCAATATAAGTTCATGCCACAAGTGATATTAGTTTGCGGTTTGATTAATAATTTAATCTCAGATGAACATCGGTACAGGTGTTCAGCAAACTAAACCACATGCTTGGAATTCCAAGTGAACCTTTCAGTAGGACATGAGGAGGATTTATGGCACAGCTGTATGAGACCCCTGCATATGGTTCTGTTTGGGACAAAGCTGTTCTCAAACTTCTTCAGTAATAAGATTTCAAACTTCTGACTGTTGCTGGGAAGTTCAGCCAGATTTAGAAAGTAGCGACTAAACATTTTAATGATTGGAACTTGGCGATTAAACTCCTCTTTTGACAGACAGGAAGACCCCCTTAGACTTCTTAGACTTACTGAGTTAGCAAACAGTTGCCAGCATACATATGTACAATGTCGCACATACAGGGTCACACGGGCATCTTATTAGTCTGTTTCACTTAACTCCAATGAGACCTTAAGTCCAATATTCACAAACATTTCAGCCTGACTGGTCCACCAAGTCCGTAAAACAACCTACGAGTTTCTTAGCTTGAGTTGCCCTGTCTGAGCTTGGTGCTGCCAGTGACTGCCTGGATTTGATATTGGGTGCAAAAAATTAAAGAGTGGGGTGTTGATTCTACAAGACATCAGCAGTACTAGCAACCTCCTCACATTACTAGAAGTTTTCATTTTAAAAATATTGCTTAATGGAGCTTGAATTCGTTTAAAGAGATTTGTATTTTTCATATCCCAAGGTGATGCAGTGTATGCAGCTCAGTATGTATGTGTGTGTTTTTGTTTCTTTAATTATATTCGTGGAGTCCAGAAAGCTTGGAGCCCACTATACCAACTATACCAACACAATGCAGGACTGCACTAGTTCAAAGGGCTTTTTGAGGGTTAAGACTTAGTTTTAGGTTTGGGTTAGGCACTTAATTGTGATGGGTAGGATTACAGTAAAGGACCAGAGAATGCATTATGTCACAAAAAAGTAACACAAGTCTGTCTGCATTTCTACTACACCATCCTGATCAGTGCAATATGTGCCAATAAGCTGCATACAATCTAAAATAAATTTGCATTAGATTCTACTGTACTGTCAGCTGCTGATGAGGATCATCTGGAACATGGTAACAAGCAAATTTAAGCTTAATAAACAACAATATTCAGAGTAAAGATACAAGGAAAGAGTGCCAACTTCCCCACAGTAAGTTGAACATAGGCACTGTGCAACCACTGCATTTTGAATAGTGTTTTCAGGGTTTGTATGAGTGTTGGAAATACTTGAAAACACTTGAATTTTAGTGTGTTGTTTTCAAGGTTTGAAAAGTGCTTGGGTTTTGCTTGAAACTGCAGTGGCATTACTTTCATAATAACCAACGTGAAATTAGCTTTTCAGATAAAGAAACAAAATAAGTTGAATATTGGCTCAGTCTGGCTACATTGGACAGATGACGCTGACATTTAGAAACATGAAACTTTGTTGTGTTTTCTTTTCATTTGTCACCCTCCTATAGAATGCTATCATGAAACATTTTTTGGTTGTGTGTAAAACAGTAACATCTGATTTAATGTAATGAGATAAAATAATTCCTGTGCAGTATTCAATTTACCACAACTGTAAGGTGTGGAAAAAGCTTGAAAATGTTCCTTTAAAATGCCTTGAAAAGTGCTTGAATTTGACTTAAGATGCAGAAACCCCATCTTTTGCAGCTTTAAAATGTGACCAATATATAAAAAGAATGATGTATTTTCTTTACACTGACATTTCCCTCTGTAGCCACTATAATCTGTAAAATACAGAACCATGTGGTAACAAAATGTGCTGAACTGTGGATGTGTGTTTTTAGATTCGTCCCCAGGAAATGTCAGAGGGCTGTTTCTGGGTGCTGGCTGATGAGGACCAATACGCAAAACCTGAATTACTCAGCAGAGTCGCTCTCACTTTTTGTTCTCAAAGAACAGGTCAGACTCTCACTACATTACACACACCCTTTTTTAAATATATGTATTCATTTAATGTCCATCTGTTCTATTGTTGCACTATTCTGAGACAGCAGTGTTGTCATTAACAGCAGATGTTTTAACTTATTATTACATCATATATTTCTTTCTTTCTTTCAATGAGCCTTACTTCCCTGTCCCAGCCTTCTTGCTCGTGACTGTGTGGCACTTTGGATTCAATTTTCATTGAGGTGTTAGGGAGGAAAATGGCAGTTGTGTCAGTTGAGCTGGGATGGTGAATCAAGGAAGAAAAATGTGAATGACTGTCTGCTTTTGTGTTGTGCATGTGTGCATGCATGCATCTGTGCTTGTGAGTAATTGGCAATGTGTCTTCATTGAGGAGGAATTACATGACAAAGACACAGGCAAGTATGTGAGTGCTTGTACCAGCCCTCTAGGCTACTGTTAGCAAACAATTTGCTTTTTATCACTTTCATTGAAGGGATAGTGAGATATGCATGACAGAAATCATCTCTTATTTTTTAGTGTTCAATTTGGTCCAATTTCCTCTGCTGCTTCAAGCGTAAGTAAATTAAGTAGAATGCTGATTTATTTTCAATGCCTCATTTATTTCAATGTTTCCTTGGCCAGTGCCATCCCTGATGTGTTATTTTAATACACTGGTGGGAAATATGGATTAAATGTTATTTTTACTTTTATATCAATGCATTTTCACTGGTATTTAAAACTTTGCAACTTGCAACTTTGTGTAAAATGTAAATACAAACAGAATTCAATGATTTGCAAATCATTTCTGACTTGTGCTCAATTGAATTCAGTACAAAGACACAATATTTATTGTTCAAAGTGATAAACTTTATTGTGTTTTGTAAATATACACTCATTCTGAATTTGTTACCTAACTTCAAAAGCCAGCTTCTGTGACGGTATAGGGTTGAGTCACTGCCCATGGCTTGGCTAACTGTCACATCTGTGAAGGGCCCATCAAGGTACATGCAGGTTTAGGAGCAACATACGCTGCCATCCAGATGACATTTCTTTCAGAGACGCCCCTGCGGCTTTGTGGTAAAAGGGTTTGAGCACTAGACTGACAACAGAGACCCCGGAGCACTTGAAGTTGTACATCAAGCAAGGATGAAAAAGAATTTCCCTTTCAGAACTTCAACAATTAGTGCCCTTAGCTCCCAAATGCTTAACTGAGTGCTGTTAAAAGAAAAGTATGTATCACAGTGGTAAACATGCCCCTGTCCCAGCTTTTTGGGAACGTGTTACAGGTATCAAATTCAGAATGAGTGTATATTTACAAGAAGCAATAAAGTTACTTGGTTTGAACATTAACTTTTACTGTATTCAGCGCAAATCATTGCATTCTGTTTTTGTTTATATTTTACCCTGTTCCAACTTTTTTGAAATTGGGGTTGGTACTAGATGTGTAGTGTCTTACCCCCCATTGTGTTTGCAGTTTTAGCGTGATCTCTAATGTATCAGTTAGCTGTATACAGTCAGCAATCCCCAAGGTTGTCCTGCTGTTTTGGATTTTGGTGGTCTAATCTGACTACTCCTGGTGGTAATGCTGCATGATAAGACACCATACAGTTACATCCTCACACATTAGTATGGCTGGCAAGATGTGGAATATTCATGTACAAGGTTGTTGGAATGATTAAAGCTGGAGCAGGAAGTAGCAAGAGATGTTATCAGTCTTGTCCTCTCCAGTGCTTGGTCTATTAGTCCCACCTCTGATGATTTATTCACATGTCTCGTGTTTTCTTTCTTGTCTTGTCACTGACTCAGCTAGCTTACGCCAATTTGAATTATTCATCCAGGTGTTATCTACCTGTCACAACTCTATGCTGCTTCTCTCAAGGCACACGAGACCCCCATACACACAAGAACACCCTTGTTCCCTATCGTCAAGCTGTTGAATAATGGAGGCAGATCTAAATGGCAAACAGGTAGACAGGCAGTCAAGCAGGTCCCTCTCTCCGGAGAGGGCAAAGGAAGGATGTCCATCAGGACACAATGTATTCTGTTACGGTAATGACGCACAGCTTGCACACGTTCACACATGCACAGCCTTTTATTTTACAGTAATCATGAAACACACTTCATGCCATATAAAGAGGCACTCAAAAGCACTGCTGCTCTGCAGTATGCCGGCTGCCTTTTTTGTTTCTGCTCATGGGTAATACATTTTAGATTTGGTGAGAAAGGCATAAAGCATTTGACTAAATAAAACCTTTCTCATGGTTTGAGTCTGTTCTCTTAGTTGTTTCCTTCCTGTTTCCTCCTGGTTCCCTTGGAGGTTGTAGGAGCAGCATGACTGATGAGTTGAGCTGTCGGACCCAGTTGCGAGTGTACGTGTATGCATTTGTGTGTGTAGGGCTTGTCGTCTTATTAGCACAGCCATGTAGCATCATGTTTCATCTCACTTAAGAGCAGCAGCATCTGGATCTGCATTAAACATTAAAAAGGACACAATATAACACAGTATTCACTCGGTTTTTCTTATTAAATATTCATTTATATCCCTTGAAACGTCCTTATTCTTTCGTGATGTTTGTGTCTCTCGCTGTTGTTTTCTAAGAGAATCCTTCACATCCTGTACACAAACTGATAAGTTTGAATGAGGACTTGGAACAGTTTATTTTGAGACTATCAGTGTAGCATTTTTGGCAGACCTTAACTAAATCAAGTGTAAATAAACCTCGGTGCCAACATGGCGCCGGTTCCTACAAGACTGGTACCAACCAGACGGAATCACAACGGAGACTATGGTGCCTCATCTTGGTGCCTTATGCCTGAGCTGTCAATTGAAATAGTTGCCTGGTGCAGACATTACATGTGCATCACTAAATGTGCCTAGTTAACATTTGTGCAGCACCCATTCTACTGTTCGTAGCTCTGGCAGCAGGTGATGTGAGGTTAGCCGTCTGTTAGCTAGTAGCAACCACAAACAAAGTTAAAGCCACTACAAGGAGTTTTAAACTGGTTATGAAACAGTGTCAGTTTATTACTGATACCTCTACATGACCTGTATAAACAAACAAGATCACTTGCAAGAAGACTGGCTAATTCTATGTAGTTATTCTTAATGCCTGCCAGCAAGAGCCGTGTGTTTACATTTTTTTAAAACCAAAGTTGCAGTCAGTAGTACGCTCACCATTAAAAAGAAGCAGGGAAGATTTTATTTTAGGTGAATTTATATTTGATGTTTTATTTTGTGGTTATTACAGTGGAAACACTACTGCAATCTTCCAAAAGGGCCTCCAAAAAATGCCAACTCAAAATTTATTTCGCTGTTATTTGTCTTGTAACTATTATTAAATGTTGAAGTTTCTTATGTGTGTCCATAGCAATAAAAAAAGTTATTCTTTAATGTCATCAACTATCATTTTGGGCTTCTTTTCAAAAAGGTTCAGGCACTTGAACATTATTAAAAGTATTGTTTTAGCACCAGTATCTGAATACACACTCACACTCTATAGGCGCGGACAAGCATCCTGGCCATCAAAGCAGTAACACGACATTAGTGAGACTGAATGTGATTGACCGGCATTAGTTGAGAGATGAATCACGTAAAGTTACTTGTGTTGTGGTGGATGCCAGTCATGTGTTGATGTTAGCAGACTCCATTTCTAAGTTCTTCGCACAGAAATCAGTCCACTGGCTGTTAAAGGCAACTGAGAAAGTAAGGCAAAGTCTCATTTTTTAAATACATTACAATCTGTTCACACATTGGCAATAGAAAGTTTTTAGTGCATATAAATTGCTTCTCACAGTAGTTTTCAAACTTTTTCTGGCGTATCCCCTTCAGAAGCCAAAAAAGTCCACACCCCACCATTTTTTTTTATCAGTCACCAATAAAAAAGGATCCAAGTTGAATTTTTGTGAATTAACGATAATTGTCTGTTTATTCTCTCAGCATATATCATATTCATTCAACTTAGTTTCACTCAATATTTTCACCCTGGTTGTCCGCATCCTCCCTGCAGCGGCTCTATACCCCACCAGGGGGGACGCACTCTGAGAGAGGGCTAGAATTACACATTCAGCCAGAATTTATATCACTGCATTTAGAGGAGTGAAACACATTTTACTTTTTAACTAAGCAGACATTATATTCACAGCAGTAATGTCCTTTATGGCTCCTCTGTTTATCTATTCAGAGTGGGATGTGGTTTTTGGCAAAGGGTCAGTGCCACTTTAACACATGTCCTCTGTGAGCAAATTGCGATAAATGGGTGTTTTTACTTTTGAGCGAGCAGGTCAGAGCGAACTAAATTAAATAAGACCGTGCTGAATAATATGACTTGATTTTTCTGCTCTTCTCTTAAGTCTCTGCTTATTAGCTGCAAACCTTTGATACAAATGTCCTGTCCTAAACAATAAAAATTAATGGAGCCTTTCAATTATGGCCAAAACAGCGAGAGGATGTCATTCTGTAATGTTTTTAAGGTTATGTCTTGAGACTAATAGAGCAATTGCAGAATAGCATTAAGCACGGGGGAAGTGACAGACCATTTTGCATGTTAGAGGGGGTAAAAAGACGCAACCTACTGTAGAATGGCATTTATAAATTGTGTGTTTGCTTGCGGACCTTCATTTATCATCAAAGCATTTGAAATGTTGCTTTCCATTGGGTTTTCACTCAAGGTAGATGTTTTCTCTTATTCTCTTTGCTTCCCTTTAGCATTCACAATATCACACATTACTGCCATTCTGGGTATCTTTTCGTTGACAAACTATATTGCAACGTTTCTCTTTACTTGTCTCCTCGTAATCTTCTTCCCAAGTCTTTCAGTTTATAACAACTCATGGGCAAGATCACTTCCTTTTATTGACTCAGACAAAATAACCCTTAATTATTGGGTCTGCAAAGAGCAGCGCAGATCAATAGATTTTGACCCTAAATTGCTTTTCACGTCACCAGAAAGAGTAAGGTAAAAAAAAAAAAAAAAAAAAAAAGTCGAACTAAAATTCAGATTTTTGTCCGTACAAGTCCTTTGTTGTCTCTGACTCCTTAAATTTAAAAGAAAAAGATTCTAATTCAGAGTGAGAGACAGTTTTCTTTGTTTGTCTTTGAGTTTCCTGCCAGTTTATGGTCCATTTTATCAGCCTCTCTTTCGGTGTTTTTGGCTTTATAGTAATTGTGTTCCAGTAAAGTCCTCAGAGCATATGTATCATCTTAACGCATAACTAGGAGTTTTGATAAAAATGACCTCTTTCGGCTTTTATTAGATGTTCGCTTGTTCTGCCTGCCTCTACCCTTTGCAGTGCCCAGTTTTCAGCACTTATGAGTCAATGAGTCTTTGTAATTTTTCTTCCGGCTACGGAACTGTGGAATGATTTCTGTTAAGCAGCTAAGGTCAACTAAATGTTCTCTACTTATTCTAGACAAGAACAATCCTTTACAAGTCATATAATGATCACTCACTTCTCTTTGCAGCCTCATATCTCAGCTAAATACGATAACCTCCAAGCTTGGCTACACTTCAAATTATTCTAGTCACTGTATGTTGTGTGTTTGGACTCATTAGTGAACTGCATAGCTGCTCACACCTCAAACCTGATGAGTATCAAAGCTCTCTACATCTATTCAAGGCAACAACCTTATTAGTCCAGAGGTGAATGTCACCTATGCTGAAAACTCTATGCCTCCAATTACTGAGTGCGTTAGCCATGGTCCTGTTTTTATTACTTGTCACATTCAGACGAATGGCTTAGTTAACATGTGTTGATGGTTTCCAAACAGGGAGACAAAGAATAAAACGCTTAAAAAAAGCCTTTTACTTAACAGACATGATGCAAAATATGTAAAAAGTATGGCTTTGGAAAGATTGCATGGTACAAATGTTTTAGACACAACCATGCCCTGTAAAAATGCTTGGCAAAATAGTAATTTAATTTTGAGTTGTGCAAGGAATATTACAACAGATGGCTGCGTATTTGGCTTCACTGGTTGGATATTTTTTAACCATTAAAATTCCAGTCATTTTTTTATCCAAGTTACAATGAAAGCATATTTATATGCAACTCACATTTCAGAAAGGATTCAATAAAAAAATCAATTAGGCCCAGTCAGACACATCATTTTAGTGGAGAGTCCTGCTTGCATCGTTGAAATTTTGTGGACCTCTGGAACAGCTGAGTTTTTCTAAATTACCTTTAGAGATGCACAACAGGTAATGAAAATGAAGTAGATGTAAGAAACAATTTGATCCCAATTTCCAATTTTTCCAATTTTAACAACAGTTCAGTATTCTGCCAGTTCACTTCACAGCATTGGCAACTGTACTGTTACTGGTAGTATCCAGAATTTGATTAGGCAATATAGTTCACTTTGAAATATATACAATACATAATTATGCAATCTCTACTAGACAGAAAAACTGAAAGAATATATAGACCAAAATTAAAGCTGCAGTACAGTGGTTTGACTTGTTAAAATATACCTAAAGTTGACAAGATGTCAAACGCTTAATCAGCAAAAAAATGCTGCAATGTACTTACATGTAGAGCACCGATATTTGATAGATGTACACAATTCACATGCACACAAACGCAACTAACTAAGCGTACATGCAGGATAGAGTGAGTCTCTGTAGGAGAAACAGGCAATACAGAATATATCAAGTCTAATGGTGACCTGCACAGTAAATCAACAGTGGTGGTCAGACAGGAGGCGCGTTGCTGCAGGAAAATGTTGTTGATTTCCTATTTCCTCACTCATTAAAAACAAAGGCAATCTTCCTGTTTTGTTAATTATGACACCCAACCTGCGTACAAACAAACAGGTTGTCTGGTCAGTTAAGCTGCTTTTTATGAACACGTACACACATTAAATCGCACAGACAAACTGTTTGCATCAGACATAGGTTTGAAAGAGAAAAACATATTCATCTCCAGATTTTAGTCCTGGAAGGGATGATTTTGGAGCCCAAGACAAAAGTCTGAATTCAGTAATGTAACGTAGTAATCATATTCATCACGTATGATTGTGATTTGAAATTTTGTACAGATGTTTGTGGTCCCCTGATGATGCGACCCAACAACTTTGATGAGCCTTGATCTTTCCACTGGTGCAATTATCGGGATGACATTTAAAATTTTTTTTGTATAAATATCAAATTATCTTGACAATTATTGGATTGCTATGAAAATTGTTACAGACATTAATGGTCCTGGAGTCATAATGGGGACATGGTCATGGGATGAATTATAATAACTTTGATCCCCTGACCTTTCTTCAAGCACCATCATAGGGTCAAAATTTCAATTTGTCTAATGCTCTCCAGGGTTTGACATTAACCACAGCCCTATAGCCTGGGGCCACAAAGTTACTGTGTGGCCACTGAGTTTTTTTTTCCCATACTGAGAGCATTCACCAGCACCTTGATTTTTCTGTGCGCTTTAGTTCAGCATTCTGCGAAAATGCCAGAAAGTACTCGTTTTCGGCCAGCTACCAACATGTCAGGGCTTCTAAATTATGGGTTTGTTAAAACGACTCAAACTCCTAACACAATCCTTACAGAAGCACCAGAAGCACAAAAGCTGAACTACAAAAAATTGAAATGGCACTGGAAATTTAGGAGTGAATGGTGTGACTAGAATATGACATGCCTAAGGATGCAATGTACTGCTCTGTGCACATGTGCCACCAGTTTCCTCAATCAGCTGAGAAATCAAGCTAGTTTTTCATAAGAAACGATGCCTTCAGGAAACATTACATCACAGTTCAGGGGAAAAGTGGACAAGGCAAGATGAGAAGTTGGCTTTTTTGAATTGTCTTTACTCAAGTTCACATTTGGGCCACTAAAAATGTACTTTGGTCACCAAATTTTGAGGCTTGGTGGTCAGTGGCTTAAAATATTAGTGGCTATCTCTGCTTTGGGCAAATAATCGGACTTTCATTGCCAACTAGTGGTGACTACATAGTCTTTCCAAACAGCTGGCTGTGGTCAAAAGTGCAAGAAACCACATCACACCGGTTCAACAGACTGAAATGACGCAGACAAGATCTAGTGTGGAGTTTGTTTTACGAGCTCTTGAGCTGGATGCCAAAGACACGAAAGCCAGCTCTGACCCCCTGTTGTTCTTTTGTATCACTTTCTACTTCTCCTACCCTGTCTGCTGTCTCACAACACAGCTGCTGTTCTGTGAGAGTCAATGCATGCAAGTGGACAGCTTGCTTTGTGCAAGACGAGGCAGCTGTAGACTAGTGACTGTCTCCGTTTAGGTTCACAACATAATAAAACTTTCCATCAAAAAATGAGAAATAGGAGGTGTGGAGTGGGTCTGTGTTTAGTGGAGGGAATGTCAGAAAGTCAGACGGCCCCTCACGTATTTTTCATGCTAACCTTTCGAGCTGAGCCATTTCAGGCAAATTGGAAGGAACAGTTTGAAGAATGCTTTTTTTCTCTCAAGAGGTAGACATTTTAAGTTCTCGAGGGAAGAAAGTAGGTTTAATAGGGCCACTAGTACCGCTGTTGATGCTGATGCCACTACTTGCTCCTGGAAAACAGGTCTTTTAGCCATTCAGGCAGTCTTTTAAAGCCACTTACCAAGGCAGGAGATGTAGACTTTAATACGTAGGATCTTTCCCGAGGGCTGCTCGTGTACAGTTTCTCAATAAACTTTAATATCTGTGTTTACTGTATGGTCTTGCCATTAAATTACTATACTTACAAAAGCCCACCTCTAATACACAGTCACTCATGTCACATTTCTTTACGCCACAGTCTTTCTTTGCTTCGTTCTCTCTGCTTTCAGTGTAAGAGCCCAGGTCAGTTCATGCTATTGCAACTCCAGGCATGCAGTCTTGTTTCTTCCTACTGTCTTACTGAGATGTTAGTGAAGTGCAGATGAAAGGTTATATTAGATTTTTTCATACAGATTAAATCTCATATCTGCTGTTGTGCAATTTCCCCAGAAACATGGATAATGTGACTTGCAAACTTTTGCATAAATGGCTATTTAGTGCAATATTTATGTGTTATTGTTTAATTGCATTTCCTCACTAATATGTGCAAAATGGCAACATCTAAAACAGGACAAGTCCTGAAATGTATTAAATAAAATTGTTCCCATCTGTCACACTTTCACTTTCAAATCCCTGCCCAATGTGATTTTTTTTTTAAGTCTGTGATTGTTTTCATGAAATCTAAGCAAGAAAAGCTGGGAGAAAAGATGAGGTGCTGTATGGCAGAAGTTAGTGGTGCAACGGATCATCGTTGATCCGTGATCCATACGGATCGCTCTCCACGGATCGGAACGCACGTGGTCCGCGGATTGGTTGATGACAAAAAAAGTTGTACGTGGTCACGTGGAGAGCGCAAATTTAATCCACACTAGTTGAGTGCAGCGGTAGTCATGGCTAGCGGAGGAGCAGAGGAACTTGCAAAACCTTCTGCGTCATTTAAGTCGCCCGTATGGGAGCATTTTGGCTTCCCTGTAAAATACAGTGATGATGGAAGAAAGGTGGTGGACAAAACTATAACGGTGTGTAGGCACTGTGGCACGAGAAAGCCGTATGAGAGTGGAAATACATCGAGCATGGCCACCCATATGAAGCGACATCACCCGGATGTGTCAGTGACCGGAGCCAAGACGAAGGCTGCTCAACAACCGCTTATCACCGCGGCATTTAAGCAGCCCCTTGCTGCAGAATCCGACCGGGCTAAAGCTATTACAAAAGCTATTGGGGTGTTTATTGCTGCAGACATGAGGCCATATTCCGTGGTGCAAAACACGGGGTTTAAACATATGCTGAACGTGCTTGAGCCACGTTACGAGATCCCGTCGCGCACCCACTTCAGTGATAAGATCGTGCCAAGTCTGTATGAGCAGGAAAAGACAAAAGTTGTGGATGAATTATCCCAGGTATCCTCTGTTGCGCTCACCTAAGATGGGTGGACCTCCAGGGCAACAGAAAGCTATATAACTATAACTGCTCACTACATCACAGCGGAGTGGGAGATGAGGAGCCCTGTGCTGCAGACACGCCCCCTCTATGAGAGTCACACAGGCACAAACCTGGCGCAAGTACTGACAGAAGCAGTGGCAGAGTGGAAGATAGAAAGGCCCAATACTAATATCTCAGTCACAACAGATAATGCTAAAAACCAAATAAATGCAGTGAATGAGGCAGGACTGGGCCCACAGATAGGGTGCTTTGCACATGCAGTAAATTTAGCATCCCAAAAGGGAATCACAGTGGATAAGATGGACCGCCTCCTTGGGAGGATCAGGAAGGTGGTTTCCTACTTCCACCGAAGCACAACAGCTGCTCATGTGCTTAAGACAAAGCAAGAAATGCTACAGCTGCCTACTCATAAGCTTATACATGATGTCACAACAAGGTGGAACTCCACTTATGATATGTTGGAGCGTTATCTTGAGCAGCAGGCAGCTATATACTCTGCACTGACAGACAAGACCCTGAAGAAAAATGTCAGAGACATCGTCACCTTGTCTGATGTTGATGTGAAAGTGGCAGAGGAGGTTCTCCAGGTGCTCAAACCCCTCAAAACGGTTACAACTCTGTTGAGCAATGAAACTGCACCATCTGTGTCCATGATCCTGCCTCTGAAAACAAGGATTCTACAATCCATGGCCCCAAATGAGGAAGACAGCACCATCACAAGAGATGTCAAGACTGCCATTAGAGAGGACCTGAAGCCCAGATACACTTTGCCCCCTACTCTACAGGACTACCTTCACAGATCTACTGCACTGGATCCAAGGTTCAAGTCCCTGTCTCACCTAGACCCTGCCCTATGCCAGAGGACATACAGTGATCTCACCACTGAGATTGTGAGCAGGCTGGGCACTGAAGACTGTGAAGAGGTAAAGAAAAAAAAAATATTATTTAAAAATTATATATTTTATATGTGTTTATTTTGAATAGTAATGTATTTTATTAAATGTTATTGCTACATTTTTCATGTTTATGAAATATGAAAATACATAATTGGTTTAATTAATCAAGAAATTTTCTCTGCAGGGTCAAGCTGCAAAGCCAACAGAAGCAGTCTTGGACACATCTCCTCCACAAAAGAAGTCGGCCATGGCAGAGCTTTTTGGAGAGACCTTTGCAAGCAAGGACCTGAGCAGCAAGACTTTTGCTGACACCATCAAAGAAGAGGTGGCATCCTACCAGGCAGCAAGCGGCATTCCAGTGGATGGTGATCCACTGACATGGTGGAAAAGCAATGAGTGTAAATACCCAAACATTGCCATGATGGCAAGACATTATCTCGCCGTGCCTGGCACTTCAGTGCCTAGTGAGAGGGTGTTCTCCACAGCAGGGGACATAGTGACTGCAAAGAGGTCTACACTCTCCCCAGACAATGTAGACATCCTTATCTTTTTGAAAAAGAATTTGAAATTATAAGCTCAGGTCTGCTTTGCTTTCTTTCTTCTTTTTTTGATGATGTGGACATAGGCTAGTTTTTAATTCACTGTCCATGTTTAAAGGAAGAAGGTAACATGCCTTATATTGCACTTTAAGTTGTTTGTATATGATTTAAATTAAATTAAAAATTAAATTATTTTAATTAAACATTGGATGGACATCTTGAGTTGAATGTTGTTTTTATTTAATGGGCAAACAATCCTTGCAATAAGTGTTTTACAAAATAAATGGAGAGCAAAGTTATATTTGTCTTGTCTTTTTTTTTTTTTTTTTTGCTGATCCGAAAATTGATCCGATCCGTGACTCAAAACTGTGAAACGATCCGAACCATGAGTTTTTTGATCCGTTGCACCCCTAGCAGAAGTCATTCACATAGCTTTCAGACTGAATATGAATATCCAAGGGTTAACTAAAGTTAATCATTATATCCACAATTGTGATGAATAATCAGTCAGAGATTAAGCACAACTAATGATGCTACAATGTCTGCCCCTGAACTCTGAGCTTTAATATGTTCCCCTGACATCTAAGGGTTTTAATTGCAATCTTTGCGGTTACTGTCTCATATGCTAAGAGTGGAGTCCATATTGGTAGAGATGAGTCCTTCTTCTCAGAACTTCATCAAGGAACTTTAAAAACGAGAGAACTGAAAATGTCACAAGCTGTAGCACTATTGTAATTCATTGTACCAAATTGTCTGCTGACCCGTGTAGTGAGTAACAGTGAAGTGACTGCGGAAATCTGCATTTTTATGGTAATGGCTCAACTTTCATGAATGCACACATACCAAACAGGACTTGTGCTCTGTTTTGTGGAAGTATTTTTGGAGAAAAACACACGGGAACTCGGGCGGTGGAATTTAATTTTGTAGAAAATATTCACACACAAATCAAAGAGTTTGAAGTCACTTAGAAGATAGTTTTACGTGTTTCAGACTGGTGTTTTTTCCCACTTCCACAAACACAACTCTGAACGTACAGTCTCAGATTCTTCATCGCAACATTTCAAGTCCTATTTTACACATCACAAGTGAAATTCACACAAGTTTTTACTACAATCATTGCTGTGAATGTGGGTCAAAACACATTCACGCCTGTATTCAAATTGTGACAGACAAGATCTGTACATAGGCAAGTCAGTATGTTAATGCATCCAATAAGAGAGAAGCAAGGCTCTGACCTACGTTATCTGATGTGCTTATGAGACTGTCATCATTGACTATTAATGTAACTGCTGACTCAAATCACTGCTGAAACATTTAGACTATTTCCATAAATTGACGGGTCTTGAGATTCTGTAATTCTCTATGATTATGAGAAACTGTAACTCTGCTCTGTTTCTACATTTGACAAGTCTGCTATTGTGAAGTTCATAACAATAATACTTACTTTTAATGCATACAAAATCTCTCAATGTAACATCACTTATTTAGTGCAGTTCTGTTGTCTCTCTGCTGTCAATGCTGCTGTCTGAAATACTGCTCTTTTCAAACATCACTAACCAACTTTTCTTCTGTCTCATGTTTGCTCTGTCTCTGTTTCTCTCCCTTTCTTCTTTTGCTTTTCTTTCTTGCAACTTTTTCTTGGCTGCATGACCTGCCTTCATGTTTCCGCTGGAACAGAAACCAAGGGTGAGTGTTTTGTTTTTGCTTTTACCTATTAGATGCTTTTCTCTTCAACTTACCATACAAGCTTTAGTTGTTTCCACACATAATGTAGATTTTAATTTCAGATTTCATGAAACTGCAGATAAGTTAAGCATAACATGTTTTTTTTTTTTTATTAAGCCTTTAAAGTGATGAAAATGAAAATTCATTATCTACTCACCCACCTGCTGATTGAAGGTTGGTTTTACTTTTTTGGCCCACAAAACACTGCTGGAGTTTCACAGAAACAAATAGTGTTAACAGAATCTTCCAAACAACTTAAGTGAATGATGGCCAGTTTTCAAAAAAGAAAAAAAACAACAGAAAAAGAAAAAAAATGCCTACATACTGCTTGTCTGGTGTAATCCAAGTCATTTAAAGCCCCGACATGCTGTTTGCTTCTGTGTGCACACCATCACACCATCACACCACACACACTCAGTTCAGAAGGTGTGCACACGCAACATGGCTCCAAGCTACGGATCTACAGTGAAGATTTACGCTAAAAACATGGTGTAAATGATGACTTTCACGCCAACTTGGCATATTGGGGCTTTAGGAGACTTAGATAACACCAGATGAGCAGTATGGAGGCATTTTATTTTATTTTATTTTATTTTAAATCACCATTCACTTAAATTGTTTAGGAGATTCTGCACCACTGTTTTCCTGTGAAGCTCCAGCAGTGTTTTTTGGACAAAAAAATTAAACCCGACCTTCACTTGGCACGAGGTTGAATACATAATGACTCAATTTTCACTTTTGGATGAACTATCCCTTTAAGGAAGCTTAACCTCTGTATTGAGATAATTTCCAGAAGTACATGACAATGACCTGAACAGACAGTGACGGTGAACAGACAGTGGTTATTGCAATTAAATTAATCTATCTGTGCTCTCAGTCTGACCTAGCTGAACTATCAGTCTGGAGTATAGTTCTTGAACACTAAGCACATTCATTCAACTCACCTCGCTTCATTTTTTGTGGTGCAGTTTGATGAGTTCTACTGCTTGTGCTGCTTCAAACTAGCAGGGTCATTTGGCTCTGACCTTGAACTTGAACTGTACTAGAGGTGCATAGAAGAATATGTCACATATAGATGAAATGTATTCCACACAGTTGTTTGTACTATACTGGAGACTGTATTTCTTCCACATCTGACCTGACAGTGGCTTCTTTCCTTTAGCAATGAATTTGTGGTCTGTTCAAATTTGTACGTTTATAATGACAGGAAACTCAGAATTGTGAATTTCTGACTTAGAAAAGGGGCGATTGTGTTTGTGGCCTTGCTCTAAGCTCTTACAGTAGAAATGTTGATGGTAACTGCAGTTTCTTCAGTTCTCAGATTTATACTCCTTGCCTGGTCCATTTTTTTAAAAAGTTTATGCCATGACTTAAAAGCAAAGGTCTTATGGCAAGTTAGTAATTGATAAACATAAATCTGGGGCCTGTACTACAGAACAGGTTTGGTATGTATATCCAGGGTATCTGTTGGTTATTTTGCTTCACTAAACCTAAGAAAAGCAATCTCGCTAAGTCAACCCTGGGTTTCCCAATCGTAGTTATGAGCATGTTCACATAAATAGGGTGGTGTTTGCAGCATTTGACCAACTGCAACATGAGCAAGTCTACTGGCAGCAGGTGCTGGTTTCACAAGGGAATCACAAACTATAATATTAGATAAATATGAAGAAGTATCATAATGTCGTGGCCCAGAGTAAAAGCAACACACTGGCACCTGCCAAATGCAGGAAGGACAGCTGGCAAAAAATTAAAATAAATCACAGACTGTGTAAATAGTGATAAAATTATTTTATAGATCCCCTTTCATACTCAAAGACACTTAACACTTAAAATGATCATAGGGACAAGTAACTGAAAAAATGTAACACACAACATAATCACAAATTAAAAGCAGTTCAATGTATACATTAATTGTTTTAGTCTCAGCTGAAATTCCACTGCAACTCCAAACTGCTCTCATGCTCTCAGATGAGTGCCTAGTGTTTTCAGTTGGGGAAAAAATGCTCTGCTCCATCATTAGGGCACGAGTTGATCTGACCATAATTATGTTTGTGTACTCCATTAAATTGATGTGCTGCTTAAATATATTCTTATAGCGTGTGTGACAGTTTTGGCCTTATTATTTCAGCCGCAGCCTCAGTGGTGTCAAACTGACTTGGAAGAGAAAAACATCATTTAATACATTTACTTGATCATCTGTCTCGTCATCTGATCTGCAGACATATACGCTCAAGTAAATGTATTTAATGATATGACCCTTTTCTTTATATGGATACATGCATTTATGATAATGCTAAGGCTGCAACTAATGACTAATGTTGATTATTTTCTTGATTTACCGATTAATTATTTGGTCCATAAAATATCAGAAAATGGTGAAAAATGTTGATCAGTGTTGTCCAAAGCCCAAAATGACGTCCTCATATGTCTTATTTTGTTCGCAACCCAGAGATATTCAGTTTACTGGCATAAAGTAAAAAAAACCTGAATGTGAAATGTGAAAATATTCACATTTATGAAGCTGGAATCAGCAAGTTTTCACATTTTTTTCCCTTGAAAAATGATCAGTTCTTGACTATCAAAATAGTTGGCAATTAATTTAATAATCACTGAATTGATGCAACTCTATACGACAACAAATTAGTCAGTCAGAGCACAGGAATAAAACAGACTTGGGAAGGAGGGCGACTTAAATATCTTTTAAGTGCAACATATACAAGGCTTTTGTGCTTTGATCAGTTTCTGTTGTGGGATGATATGGGTATACAAAAACAGAATGCAATAACACCAAATCCTTCCTCAAAGTTCAGGCCCCAGGTCTAATTTCTCTGGTGTGTTGATACTCGATCGGCAACATGTTGGGTTGAGCGTGGACAGGCTGCTCTGTTCGTTTTCTCGAAGCTGTTCTGCTCAAACTTATAGTTCAGGGCTGTAGGAGTCCCTCCTCCTGTTTTCCACTGTAGGTCATGGTTCATGTATTGCCATAGCAACTTAGCCATGTGGTGTCATTATGTGACCTCTTGAGGTTGTTTATATTATTTATGTGGTTGTCTTGATTTCATTTGCATAGAATTGCATATAATGCCCATCCTTGTGTGTGGACCTGTGAGAATTTCCCGAACCCATAGTTAGTTTTTATTTTGTGTAACTAATTAATTGAAGAAATTAATTGGTTTTAATCATTAATGGAAAATGAACATGTTTATAACACAACAGTATAGAAACAAGAACGGGGTTCGTGGCACAAACTTCCAATCTGCATTCCGTCTCCAACTGTTTCTGTTATCCAAGCATCCGAGCCCATTTTGTTTCCTTTCCTCATCAAAGACATTAGACCTTGCGTGATTGGAAACCAAGGTTACTGGTTTAAGCTCAAAACAAAATAAAGCACAGAAATAAATCACAGATAGAAGATATTAGAGAGCTGTAGGCTACAAGCCAGATAGATGGCAGCTGTAGTGCATACTGTGACCTGTTTGAGAAAGACAAAAACAGCAATTCTCATCATTTTTTAATTTGAATCCTTATGTTAATTTAATGGTAAAAAAAACCCCAAACATCGTCTACTCACCCTTTCTTCAATTTGAAACTGTAGTCTGGTAATTGTACTTGTAAAGTCCAAACACAACTTTCAAAGCCATAAAGAATATCCGATACATCTGACTTTCAAACTGGCTGTATGCAGCCACATTCCTGCTACGCAACAGTTAGGAAAGATGTGCAGTGAGATTTTCCATAGAATCTATTTTCATATTGCCCAGTTGCCAGTGCTGGAGAACTTTAAACAATTAACTCTTTGTAATATCCTAGGAGTAGGATTATTTCTGCACATCTGTCTCCTGGCTGTTAGATCCTCACAGTACATGAATATATCCTGTTACAACACCACTTCTTGTCTTAGCCTCTTTTTTCTGTTATTGGAACAGAAAAGAAGAAAAAAGGGAGAAACAAACAAGCAGATGTAGTGAGTGGACGCCCAGAGAGAATGCTGACAGCTCTCAGAACTTTCAGTGGTTTCTGTGATTTCACAGATAGCCCCTGGAGAAGCTCTTTTGGATCATCAGTGTCAATAGATGGAGATAAAACATGTATAGCAGGGCTTTCCTGTGGGTGTTTGCCAGAAGCGAGGGTGAAAATCACAGAATGTTTTAGAGATGCTGGCAGGTGGGAATTGAGGGATATTTGAAACCTATCTCTCTTTTTAGTGTACTACTAATGTCATATTTATTTGGTTCCACCAGAAGAGGTTACTTTCTTTTACTTTAACATTAAGGGGCACCAGTGGAAGCAGTAGAGTGTCGTCTCTCTGCCTTTCTGCCTCTTTGTTCAGGTTTTGTTCTTGAATATAAAAAATAAAAATGCAGCCGTCTGCCTGCTTAAGTTGCATGATAAGCTACATCAGCTTTTGTTACACACAATTAGGATAGATTCATTGGTGGTTTTGTTCCATTGATAGCATTTGCTCATAGTAAAAACATAAAACAACCAGGGTTATCTAATAGTGGGCTGTTTAACAAATCTGATGAATATGTAGTATATTCATACCATCTCTTATTTTCATTAGTTATTAAACTATGTTTTGGCATCTTACCTATCAAGGCATATATGTAACATTTTAAAGTTAAAAGGTAAAAGTCAGTTTGACCTTGTTTGAATATCCGTTATTACTGTATATTGCATCATTTAATGGTTACACGATCTTTTCCACAATGTTGTGGAGTTGTTTACTAGAGGCACATCTGTGAATCCCAGGGCTGGCAGTGTGATCCTGGCTCCACCAGTCCATATGTCAAAGTGTCCTTGAGCAAGACATTGAACAACGCACAGAGTTGCTAACGATGAGTAGCCCCCCTGCACTGCACCTCCACCGCATAAGTGTGTTAGTGTGGGTGTGAGTGGGTGAATGTGAGGCAAACTTACAAAGCGCTTTGTCTATTAAATAGAAAATCCCCATGCAAATGCATGCGTTTTCCATCAATTGAACTATATTTTTTTATTCAAACAAGTGACCTTTGGCTTCATAGTGTAGTATTGGCATATATACTGCATAGTGACACCATGTTTGTGAGAATGTTATAGTCTGTGTGAGACCTTTGGGTCAAGTGTGATAGATGTGAGATGTGTCTGAACATGAGTATACAGGTTTTAGTGCTTTCATGATGGTACCTCATATTTACATGAGGAGTAGCGAGGGTCACAATTTGTATGCATTTTCCCGAATTGACAGTCAAACACATTGACAATCAAAAATGATTACTCATTAATAAGCAATAAGATACAAAAAAATGTTATTTTCTCAGTTTAAGACTGCATGTCTTGTTCCTGTTTAGCAAATGTCACTGCCAAAGACCAAACCAAATGGTGAGAAAACCTATGAGCTCCAGAGAAATGGTGCACAAAATATACATTGTTAGTTAAACAGTTTTTAATCAAATTAAACCGTGATTGATTAATTAATTTTTATTCATTGATGTCCATAGTAGTGTGTCATATTGGCTATCATTCGGGCTGAGAATCCTTGCTCCATACTTGCGACCGATCGACTGAAATAACCCAGTACCAAGGGCTGAACAATTAATTGACGCCTGAGGCTTCTGATAAAAATTAATGCACAAAATGTGGAAGGATTATCTCATGAATGGGTATCAAATTAAACAGAAGAAAAGGTATCAAATGAAGTACTCTTTTGATATCAGTATCACTTTAAGGGTACTGATATTGGTACTGGTGTCATACTGTGACTATTTTATTTTTTTCATGAGAAATGTATCTGCAGTGTATCTTCATCTTTCTTTATCTGTTTTTTCTTCATTCAGAAAAGAATACCACTTTTCCCTAACAAGTGAAATGCATCAAGTCAGTTATATTTATTCAATCTTAAATTATTATTCCAAATTTTCCTCAAAGGACTTGACATTCTGTACATTATACACCCTCTACCCCTGGAAACTCCATAAATGTCTAATTTTGCTACAATATAAAGAATTAGCTTTTTATCGCCTTTGAACTTTTTGAACTTTTTTTCTGTCTGTGCTGAAAAGGATATTAATACACTTGTCAAAGTTACATGTTAGTATATGGACTATATTTTGTCATTCTCGCATTCATGGTCAAACTAGAGGATTTTTTAATTGACATGTGGAACAAACTGGCTATTTCTTTCCATCTCGCTTTGTTTATCACGAGCGGCCAGTGAGATAGATTCATCGCCATAGTGCTGTGGAAATGAGCAACAGCATGAAGAGAGCTGCCCTTTCCTGGGGCTTCTTTTCAACTAATAAATAACATCCAATTAGACGAAACCCTCAAAGATCACAAAATCAGTTTGCCATTTCTCTCCAGGATACAGGCATCTGCTAATAACCTACCTCTACTCCAAAGTCACAGCGCTGAAATATGAGAGACAGAAAGGAAGCGAAACTGAAAGGATGTTGAAGAATAAAAATGTAAAAAAAAAAAAAAAATGTTAGTAGCCCTGTTTTATTTTTGTGATTTTGTGAGAAAAGATGTCTTTAATTTATTGGTGCAAACGTACTAAGATCTTTATGATTTATGTGTGTGCATACACTCACTCACTCACTTCAACCATAGACTATATTTAATAGGACTACATTTCTCAGTTGCATTTCTGCTATTTGGACTGCAGTTCTAATTTTTGGGTGCTCAATTGTGCCTCATCGCTCCTTTAAATAATAAAAACAGTCTACATAATTATGTATTTTAACTTAGTTGTTGAAAACAATTTTCATATTGAACTAAATCCCTCTTAGTAGCAAATTTTCTGCTAGGAGGTCTGTAACTAAAATTTAATTTTACTCACTCCTCATAACCTCTAGCCTGTATGGTGTGTTGTTTAATTGTGTCTACCCTTAACGTAGAGGTAACAGTTAATGGGGATCCAAATGAGCAAATAAATAATAAAAGTGTACAGTGGAGGTTTTTACAGAAACAGGCTACCCTTAGTAAAATAACCGTCTGATAATTCAGTTTGTGTGTTAAAGGCTAACGCTGCTGGTGGGAAACACTATGAAAACATATTTTAGTGAAAAAGCAAACAAACAAAAAAACCTAGAGCACAAGACTTATTGTATTTATCATTGCCAGCTATTAACATACAGCAGTAGTGGAGTTTCCCTGTTACAGCTGTGCAATAAAATGTAGCGCTGGGGCAGTAATTCCAAAGCAATCACAGCACATGGCGTTTGTGTGGTGTATGATACAGAAGCTGTGGAAAGCGGTCGGTACTTTGTTGTTTGTTTGTCTGTGTACTTAGAGAAGTTGCATTATACATTACATTCATCTATGCATGATCTAACATTGTAATCCCAATTTTGCTTTAAACTTTAAACCAATTTATAATTGTAATAAGTTTAACATTTGCACATTGTTGTACATATGAATCAATGTTAGGAATCACAGACAAACACCATTATGCTTAAAAGTTAAATTAAACTTAAGTATAAAAGTATATATTGTGGTATTGTATGAAAATAAGTGTGAAAATAAATTTTAATGAATAAATTGTTAGAAGAGAGGGCATGGGTATTCAAAACATGAACAAAATGCTTCACAAGTCTCCCCTTTTTAAATATTTCTTGCCATAGTATCAAGGCTGAGTTCTCAGTGGATGTCAGCCTCTCCAGATCAATGTAGCTGTCAAAGAGAAACTTGAAGAAAGACAAGCTCTCCTTCCACTGCTGGCGTGGTGTAAGAGAAGATTAGTCACTCCATTTCCATATGATTATGATAACCTGGGAAGGAAGCACGTTTGCGTGGGTTTTGTCAGTTTGCACGAGTGTGTTTGGGGGACTACTTGATGGAAACGGTGGTTGTGTGTGGGAGGGGTCAAGCACGTATCCGTGGTTGAAGAGTGTACACAATCAAGGCAGGGCTCCCATGTGGAGGTAAAGACCACGGTCAGAGCTGACAGCTTGTCATTAGTTGTCAAACTCAGACTGATATGACACATTAAAGCTGGGGTTGGTAATGTTGGAGAAACAAACAAGAAGATTTTAAAAGTGTACAATCTAAAAAAAATCCCACCCCTTCCCTTCAGTTCTTTGCTCCAGAGGCAAGCCCCCAAAACATATACGCGGACTGGCTGGCAAATGGAGGACAAGTCAATGACAAAGTGTTGGGTAGGAGCACAGTCCATTGTTAACCGTATCCAGCTACATCATAACTCAATCGATGTAAACAACAATCGCAGCTATTGTTGCTGTTGTTATTGGCACCGACTAGGGGTGTAAATGACAAGTTTCATCATGATACGATATTATATTGATTCTTTAGACAACAATACCATATTTGCTGATTTCACAAAGTCTGCTGCCACAGTACGAGTTCGATTAAGTTCAGTTCAGGGTATTGAGATCAGTATGAGACAATATCATATGCCCATTTAACGCAGTCATTTACAGAAGAAGACCCTTTTCTGCTATAGGCCATAAGAAAAAATATAGAATTACTGCCTCACAGTTGTATGCCTCCAGAAAGTTGCAGTTGTTTTGGTGAAATGGAACTCATCACTATATTGACATGTATGAGTCCAGTGAATAATTTTCAGTGACAAACAAGCTGTCTGTACAGATTCCTGAGTTATGGCCAAAAATTTTTTTGTGATGCCACAGTGACCTTGAAATTTTAATCAGTTTATCCTTGAGTCCAAGTGAATATTTGTGCCAAGAAATTCCATCAGGGCGTTCTTGAGATATCACATTCACAAGAAAGGGATGTACTTTTATACATAAGGGTGAATAACTCAGAAACATAATTCCTTTGGCCGTGGCTGTCGGCATGGAGGCATTAAAACAACTCATCTCTCATGATCTTGCAAGTCTGGCCGCCTCACATGGTAATCAATGCAGCACTACAGTTCTTCATTATAATGCTATAATGTTTTCTCACCCATTTTCCTTTTTCAAAAAATTACAATTTGGATATTGCCCCTGGCCATATTATGTTATGGCAATATTGCGATTAATTGTTCAGCCCTAGCTCATACAATCAAAAACACACTAAATACAGACAGAGCAGCTAATATTGCCATAGTTAGAGCAATAAATTGGCCGGCTGGCCAGGTTTGTTGTGTTTCTATTTTGTTTCTTTTAGTCAGAGCATTTGGTTTTGCAGTCAGAATATAAAGAGAATTTCCACAAATATAACAAAAATGTTTCTGAAATACAATATCTACCCCAACTTTAAACATAATCATTCAAAACCATGCTTTTAGTCTGTCAGTCACACTACAATAACCCTCAGAATACCTCTAAATTGGATCCACTTAACATAACCATATAGTGATGGTTAATAGGCCTCTCGAATGCAGGGTGGGTGAATGTCTTCGAGCAGAAATAGCTTTTGTGGTCTTCTGTACGGAGAACTTAGCAGGCTTTTGAATTACAATGAGACAAAAGGAGCTGAGGAGGTTGGTGGACATCATCATAGAGGAATTAGAAGGATCAAGGATTGGAGGAGGTGGGGATCAAAGATTAGTGGGTGGTCTATTTTTAAAAACCAAATGCCCGAAAGAGGCTAAAAAAAAGTAAAGCATCTCATATTTATAGAACTTACAGATTTGCTTTGAGTGGCCTTGAGCTCATGAATTAAATGATCTAATTACCATAACCTCTCTGCTGAATTTCAGCAAAAACCCCCCCTAAAATGTAACATATAGTTTCCCCACAAAGGTATACAGAGTCCGGCTGTGTTCACTGAGGGTAGGAGATTGAATTAGAAGCTAAAGTGACTTCAAAAGCTTTAAATATAGTTTGTTTTGAGCCACTCTGAGCATATGAGGATAGCAGCAGGATGTTCATTTCATGCTGTCTAGTAGTTAGTATTGCTTTCCACTGGTATATATCTGTTCACATCAAATGGACTTTCTCTCCTGTGTCTCTCTCTTGCACTCTGCCTCGCTTGTGCTCGTCTTTTCTCCCTTTTCTCTCGCACTCTCTTTATGCTTTTGCTGTGACATTTTGAAGAACACCATTAGTTCTATAATGACTTTTCACGTGGCTGCAGAAAATTTGTGCCATTATGAGAGATTTCATCAAATGCACAATCATTAAAGGCTCTTTTCATTGTTGTTGAAAGGGAAGCTCTGATCACGTAGAACATTGAACAGATGGCTATTTTTGTCTTTCTTACAATGTCCAGCTGACGATTTTCTATACTCGCCCATAATGCTACCTCATTCTGAATAGAAATGGCTAATGTGTGAGGTTGGGTATCACTACATGAGTTTTTTTCAAATACTGATGCTAAACAATACTTTTAGTACAAAGTACAAAATGACAGCTGACACATTAAAAAACAGCTGGTGTGTATGTATTAATTGTTAACTGTTTAAAGTATACTGAAATATATACAAAAAAACACTTAACTCACATAATAGTTAAACCTAACTGAATGACACTAGTTCAAAGGTAAAGTAAAATTCAAAGTAAATTGGTATTCTTTCTAACTCCAGCTTTAAACTTCAGCAATTCTGAAGAAATGTAATCATATTTGCTAACCTGAAGAAAGGCTGCTCTCATAGATATAAATCTAGAGTCATTATGACACATTACAGCCTGTTTTTTTACATCTATGAGCCCCGTCACTGGGGCCATTGACACCCTCACTGCCAGCCGACATGCCTGGCATGGGCTCACACAAGCACTTGAGCTGGTGCATCTTTCTGCTTTCAGGTTTGTCCCGTACATTGCCAGATTGTTTTTAAACATTTGTGGCATTTCTAACCCAGTATTGGAATCTTTTTTGAGTGAAATACAGCTATACTTATGGCCAGAGATTTTCAAAGTATGAGGCGGGTCTCCCCAGGAGGTCTCCTAACAGTTTCAGGGGAGGCCCAGTGAAGGTAGGGAAAATGTTATATTAGTTATTGCATTAGTTATCAAAGGAGATCACATAGAAGAGCCTTAATGTGTGCACCTTGGTCAAAGAGATACTAAAGAGATACAGAATATTGGGGAATTTTATTGTTTTTCCAGTTTCCCAGAGTCAGAAACTAATAAATGCCTTTGGACAGACCTCTTTAATGTTTGACCATTTAGATATAAAATCACCTCATTGTTTAATGCTGTTGGACGTTTGTGTCTTTGCCATCATTAGAATTCTTGAAGTATGTCCAGAAATGTGTTTAGTGAGGTCACCATGACCTTGACCACAAAAATTAATCAGTCATTTTTGAGTCCAAGTTTTCCTGAAGCGAACACAAGCGATCGCACCATCCCCTCCAGGCTTAGGTCTGCCGGGGGTAATCATGTCCCATAGCTTACGGTAGGCTTATGTCACCTGCTGTCAGGGTTCAAACAGGGTTTAAAGTTCATGTTTTTTCACTTGCCCAAAATCAGTTTTTACTTTCCCCTGTACAAATTGTTTTTATTTATTTGCAGTTATCATATAACAACGAAGACTAAAGTCGATTGTCATATTTAATCTAGGACTGCAACCTCTATAAAATGTCAGAAAATAATGAAAAATGTTCAGCCCAGTGTGATGTCTTTAAATGTCTTGTTTCATCAGTCGAAATTCAAAAATTATTCAGTTTGATATGATAAATAAATAATTGGAGAAGAGCAGGCAATGTCTATATTTGAGAGGCTGACAACAGCATTTCCTGCTGTCTTGCATGAAAAATTACTTTAGCCATTAATCATCCATCATTAATCAAACTAGTGTAATAGTTTAATTGTGTTTTTGCCCCAGTCGGGCAAGTGTGTTGCAAGATTTACTATACTGACATGTAATTCTTCTTGCCCTGGCAATCCTTATTTAGAGCCCTGTGTAATGTTAACTAGTGATCCAGTGATAGAACCACCCTACTAATGTGTTACAGTAATACAAGCTGTGTACACTTGTACTTGAAGCAATCACCACCTATGTGCTTGTTTTTCCACAGATACGCACATTTATTGTCCTCACTGCCTGCCTTTTCCTTTTTTTTTGTGCATTGTTAACCTTCTTCTTCTTTCATCTCGCCTTTTCTCCTCCCTCGTTTTCTTCTGTCTTTCTTCTGCCACACTTTCTCAAGCATCAGCACCTCAATTTATTCCCAATTTGTGTTTTTATGTTCTCATATCACCAGAGTAATGGGCTGGCTCGTTAAAAACATATTTGCTTTTGCGACTTTATTTTTCTGCAGTGATTTTTCATCCACACGTGTAGGTTTGTGTATGTATGGCGGGGTGGTGGTGGTGGTGATGGTGAAGGGGTGGTGGGCGCAGACATGTTTGTAACAGCACAGGGAGAAAAACAGAAAAATGGCAAATGACTTCACAGAATGAATGATTTAGGCTGCCATCAATCCACTGAATGACTTGGGAAATGTTAGGGTGGGCTTAACAACTGTTCAGATCGGACTGCTGCTGTCACACAGTGAAATGAAATGGAGATAATAATGCTTCATACCTGATATGACAGAGTAGTCAGAAAATACTCATTTTAGCACACACACATATATACACACAGGAACATTGGTAGGTCTTCATGAGGCCTTTAGAGGGCACTACTCCACTGAGAATAGAGCTGCTGGTAAAATTCATCCCCACAGGCCAGTACATACTGATTAATAGAAGCTCCTAATCAATTATGAATCTTTTGATGTAGCATCAATAATTTCAGTCCAGATTTGTGAATTTATTTTTAAATGAGTATACTTACGTGCTCTCTCTCTGTAGGGTATGTTAGCTTCTTTGTGAAGAGCAAATTGCTGGTATGTTGTAGACACTGGAGCTCACGCTGGAGCACTTTCTAGTGGTTTAGATTTAGAAATGATTTTGGTATAGCAGGAATAGGGGAGGGAAGGAGAGAGAAAAGCCTAATGAAGTCTGTTAATTTGCTGCTATCAGAATGAAAGTCTCAGACTAATTATGGCCCTGGGTCATCTAGTCTGGATCACAGGGAGAGGTGGCCCTGCATGGTTCACTTTGATTATCTCACTCACAACACAGCTCCTCACTTCATTACTCTGATCTCCCGCTCTGCTCGCTGGTACTCACACGCCTGCAACCCCCAGACTCGGGAGGGGTTCGGGGGGGTAAGTCCGTGTGCAAACAGACAAGTCAAGCCGTCATGTCAGTTTTAAGTCAGGATGGTGGAGTGTGTGCACCGGCAAGGCAGAGAGGGAAAAGGCAAGGGCAGGTGTGAATAGTCCAAGAAGCTACTGGATGTCCAGGATGTCTCTTGTGCTTTCTGTCAGGCTGACTGAAGTTCAGGACTTAGCCCGATCAGAACCATACAGTGAGTCAACAGTCAAGCCGCGCGGCTAGTTTGACTGTTCGTCTCCCCTCTGTTGACTGTAGAGTTGACAGATGTGTCGGAATGGTGGATTTGTTCACTTGCTGCAGACAGCCCCCATCCTGTGCATCAGATGTCTCATAGTGGATTTTGCTTGAGGCAGTGGCATGTGTGTGTGTTTTTGTGTGTGTGGTGTTTGCACATTGAACTGAGACCCCCATATTATCCCTGCTACAGAAACTCCCCTAATAGTAGTGATTTAAACTTTACCTGCATCACTGCCTTGATTGGCTATTGGAAACAACACACTGATTTAATTACCCTTCGGAGACAGCTGCCCTCTCAACTTTCCCCTCGCTGCACGGCTTGTGTATCTGCTCTCTCCGGGGTAGACGATCATATAACTGCAACGTGCCATAAATAATGAAGTCTCATCAACAGGAAGCTCAGTTGAGGGTGTGATGTCTCTTTGGGAAGTAAGACATTTGTACAAATATTGAATAAAATCACTCTCTCTGTCTCCTGTCTGTCTCACACACTGCTGCCAGCTCTTTACTTCACTCAATAACTTCTTAGATGTTAGTACTAGGGGTGTAACAATACTGATACATTGATCAGGACCAATATATCAATGCAAAGTCAAAATATTGATCTGTATTGTCATCTATTAGATATGCCTTTGTTCTAAAATTCCAATGGCATGTCTTTGTCAGAAATGTCTGGAAGATGTCAGTCCTAAATTTGTCAAATCATAATTTTGTTGCATTTTGTGAGTTTACATAAATGTAAGTGGACATATGGGAATGTCTGATATCGATTGCAGAGCAAATTGAATCTGATCAAAATTGTATCATGGCTGGCTTTGCATATATCATATTATTGTCTAAATAACTGATAAAACATTGTATAATAATGGAACGTGTGAGTTAGTAGTACTTAGGGTTGCAACTAACAATTATTTTCATTGCTGATTAATCTGTCTATTATTTTCCATATTAAGTGATTAGTTGTTTGGTCTATAAAATGTCAGAAACTGGCAAATAAAGTGGTACACTGTTTCCCAAAGCTCAAAATGATGTTCTCCAATGTCTTGTTTTGCCCACAAACCAAAGATGTTCAATTTACTTTGATAAAAACATGAAGAAGCCAGAAAATATTCACATTTAAGAAGTTGTTAAAAAATTTACTCAAACAGTCTAATTAAAGGGTTTCAACAGGGGATAGGCGTCCTCAGCGTTACTGCAGGGGGTCCCCCAAAAGCCTTTAATTTACACAGCCAGATAGCTGTGTATTATTGAAACATACTGGCTAACCAGCTGTATTATTAGTGTACAGGTCCACTGTGAGCCACAATCGATCGTTTTCTAACTTCACGAGCAAGAGACTCTGACAGACCCACAACCTCAGACACCACCAGCAGAAGTGCACAGGACAGCGAGGCTAACACACCTAACATTAGCCGCATTGCTGACTTAACTGCTACAGCTACTATATACAGGTGCTACATATATAGTAGGGAGTCCCTGCTTCAACTCTCTTATCAGCTAAGGAGTCCCTTCCTTTAAATATGTTAAAGACCCATGATTTAATTGCCTATCAAAATAGTTAGCGATTAATTTCATAATCAATTAATGGTTGGAGCTCAAGTATTAGTTGTCGAGTGTGTATATATATCTTTTTTTGACATTAATGTGTGTGTGTGTGCGTGTGCGCGCACAAAAAGGAGGACAGTTCCAGTAAGGTGTTTACTCTGATTAGAAATCCATCCTGATAAGATGAAGTGCTGGTGTGAGTAGAGGGTTGGGGAGAAGGAGGAGGAGATTTTGGTGTGTGTATGTGTGTGCGTGCGTGCCAGCGTGCGTGGGGGGGGTGTAGGGTGGTTTTGAGGTGTTACTTGCTTGTCTCTGAGGCCTGCCTGTCATGTACTGCATCAGTCATGCTCTTTCACAGCAGTTTTATTTCATCCACCATTCCCTTTAGTGCTTTGACGGCACAATTCACTGATACTGCCTTATGGGAAGTGCTACTGTTTGGGAAGCATGTGTGTGTGCAGGGTTACACATTGTCATATTTTTGTCAAGTGCCTTTAAACTGTGGCAGAGATTGGATCAAAACCAGTCAGTGGAATTATTACAAGTGAGAGAAGTACATAGCTCTTTTCAAATTCTAGCGTTGCATCCTCATCTGACCCTGCAACTAAACATTCTGTTTCTTTTCCCAAGAAGAGATAAAAACTTTTCCTTTCTTGTATACCCAAGACCCCACATTTTTTTCCATTCAAGAAAAGACAGGAAGACAAATTGACATATTTATTTTGTTTTTTTTTTGTTATTGTGTGAATAATGCAGAATGCATTTTTCCCAAAAGCATACCACACAGTGGGTAAAGGAAAATTGAGACAGTCCTTCTTCTTTGCTCTATTTTTCATACTTATCTCTCCTCCTTCTTTGCCCACAGTCCCGACATCAAGTTGACATTTATCACAAGCCTCCATTAAGAGGCCTTAACTTGAAAGTGCTTAGATGTTAGACAGCTGGCTAGCACTGTGTGCGCCGTGGCAGAGCAGGATAGGCCTTTCAACTGAGACAACTCGGTGTTGGTGTCTGTCTCTAATGCACTGTGCTCCCCTGACTTGTGATGGAGTCCTGCTTTTCTTTTCTGTGCTATCTGATCTTCTGATGTTAACTGTGGTTTTAGCCAATGGCTTGGTTTGTAACTTACATCTTTCTGTCGGGCTGAGTCTTGGGTTCCCTCTTGCTCTGCCTCTCTAAACTCTTGCCACTTTCTTTTTTTTTGACAGCATGCCATCTTTTCACACAAATTAGAGCTTCAGATATCTCTTGTAGTCACGCCATACATACCTACCAGGGTTCCTACAGACAATGGAGAAGTATGGAATATCTCATTTCCAGGTCTGGAAGTCTGAAGTATGGACAAATAATTGTGTTTCCAGATTACTGTCACTATTTTGTTTTCTAAAATCTAAAATCCATAATTTCTACAAATAACTGGATCATACAAGCCAAGTGTTTTTCACAGTGTTAGGAGCAGGCAGCCAAAATGGTTATCAGTGTGTGAGAGAGCGCAGCACAGGATGAGCTTGATGTCATTGAAAGCAAGGAAACTTCACCCTAAGTGCCTTATAATGGTATATATTTACCATTTCACCTACCTTATAATGGCAGGTAAAATGATCTTTCATGTCAAGATTATAGTGACCAAAATTATCACAGAAAATGTTGCAATATTTAAAAAAAAAAAAAAAAATCTTCAAAAAGTTCTGATGCACACTGAAATCTTCTCACCAAGTTGTATATTGAAAACCTCTTAATGATTTGAAATGGCATGATGTTTTCACTGACACAAATCAAACCCATGTTGCTGCTGTGCCGTGTGTGGGTGACTGTTGCTAACTTTGTTTGATGCTGGACGGTATTTACTGAGAGTTTTTTAAAGCACGGTAATCAAACATGTTTATGATGATAATTAAGATTTGAAAAGGTTTTACTCATCGTCAGAAGAATTTTATCACAATTCAATCATTGTGAAACTGATTATCCTTTCATCTCTTCTTTTAATTGTAGAAATCCTGACATTCATAATCACATCAGTTTCAAAGAAAATATGTGGCAATATCTTTGAAAAGCATATATTAAGGTTTTCTATTTTGAACTTCGATACAATACCAGTATAAAAAATGATACTCAGTACTTCTTTCAACACTAGAGCGAGGCAAGCTAGACACACGCAAAAAAAGATTTTTCTCTTTCTTTCTTTTTTTACATTAACAACCTGCAAACAGCGCTACAGAAAAGATCGTTATGCTGCGTCTGATTTTGCTGTAGGCTAAACCAAATTCTAGGTCAGGCAATAAAGTTTTGAATCAGCACTTAGATAATTCTTTTGTTAGATAAAATTAAATGTTAGCATTGTATTGTTTTTGAATGTGTCATTGGAAAATATTTTTTTAAACATGTTTGAGTTATTTAGTGATGTTGTAAGGCACTGTGAAAATTAAATTATTACACTTTTTTTCAACTAATTTATAGTTGTTACTTATAAAAGAGTTGAAATATGGGGAAACAATAACAATATTTAATGTAGGTACCACCAGTTAATTGATTTGTTTGAGCTAAAGTACCCAGACACAATCTCCTGGCAATTATTTGACAACATAATAGCATACATATTCAGAATATAACATACATGTAAACAGTTTGATTTAAATCCATGTGTTTACATTATAAATGTATGTATTTAGATGTCAAATATGATATGAAAAAATCCACTGAGAAGTCTAGAATTTTGTGTTTGGAAAGTCTGGGATTTTGAAATGGGAAGTGTGTAGGAACCCTGACCTGCACTGTGTCCCTTCCTTCTTTCCTTCTTTTGCTAGACAGGCCCTGTGATGTGATGCAGACTCCCCACTGCTTTGCACTCACAAGTGTATCCTTATCTTCCCCACTTCCTGGTTGATAGCGCAATCTGATAACTACAACAGTCGCCGCTCCCTCTGATTGATTAACCAGTGACCTCTGACCCCCTGCGGGACATTTTAATTGGCTGGTGTATAATGAGCAGGCTTCCCTGAAGAAGGGCTGTTTTAAGGCCAGAGAGGATGAGGGGGTGATGCTGGAAGGGAGCAATCTAATTAGCTGATTTAACTGATAACACCTGAGGCAGCTCGGGGAGAGAGTGTGTAAGTGTAAGAGTGTGTGTGTGCGCTATATGATTTTTATCTTATCGCTATATCTCTTGTACGATAGAGATGGATGCAGCCCTCGCAATATTATGAGAGAATGATTCATGAATTAAACGACCCAGCCAAGTATGTTTATATGCACTGAAACAAGGAGGCTAATACTCTTATTCTGTGTGTTTCTTGTGTGTGTGTTTGAGAGACTGTGTTGGGCTAATAAATGAGATTCTGTGAGGCTATACGTTATGATGAGTAGATCAATACAACATCTTAATGCAGTAAGCTGGAGGCTTTCTAGGTGTAGCTCCTTATATTGCATCCAAATACCCGATAATATGAAATTCAAGATCACATTCTTGTAGCGATAAATACTTAAATAAAATACTTTATGCTGCTTTTTAAGGTAAATATTGACACCTTTACACTGATTTATTTTATTTATGCCTTAGAATTTAATATGTTTTGTTTATTTGTTGTCCTCTTGAGCAAGGGGGTTTCTACACTAAATATATTCACGGAGACTATCTCAAGTGAAGCTACTTGTTGAACATAAGTAGTTGAGAGGTGGCAGAAAATAGAAAGGGTGCTATTAAAGGGTACTATACCACTCTGCATTGGCGGATGATGCAAAGTGACTGCAGTCCTTCATGCCTATTTAGGCCAATTTGTTTCTTCTGTTGGCAATTGACATGGTTTTGGATGAGTCATTTAACCTTTTGAACCTTGCTGTTAACAAGCATTAAAATTAGGAAATAGATTTCTAACCTTGTGTGACAATATAATACATACACTATAATCTCTGTTTGCTTCAATAGAGTGTATGATGCTTATACTGTCACAATCACTCAGGATATTTCTTTCATGACTTCATTATATCCAACAAAGATACAGTGGATGTCTTGTGTGTTGTTTTTGTCAAAATTCAGCTTTTGTCAACAAGTGGATCGTGATGTGGACTGCAACTAGAACAGATACAAATACAGTAATACAAAAAGTGCAAATACAGGAATACAACTAGAAATATAATTGGGAGTGTTGCACTGGGTCAGAAAAGCACTGTTGGTCATATAAAAATAAAAAATTCAGTCCTTTTCAAGGACAGGGCCATCAGTAAGAGAAACATGGGAAAAAGAACTGTTCTACTTAGGGGAGTCCAAGGTATTGGTTGGCACTCAGGAACAACGACATGAAATAGGTTAGGATAAATAGTTTAATCCAGGGGTTTTCAAAGTCTAAGATTGTTGGCCTCCTCTCAATACCTAGAAAAAGACACAACCTTGGTTCACTTGCTTAGTTTAATTCAATTCCTGGATGTCTAAACAATCAGTTACATCCCATACTTTGTGAAGAACATACATTAGAACACATGTACTGTACTTACTTAGAATTGTGTATGTAGGATTGTGTATGTACATGCAGTGGGAGAGGTGTTGGATTGATGGATGCTGCCCAGAAACAGGCACTGAACCCCCAACTGCTCGGGTTGCCTCTCTCAAGGGCACCTTGGCAGTGCCCAGAAGGTACACTAGTCATGTCCTCATGGACTGAGCTACTGCTGCTCAGACACTCAACAATTAAGCTCAGGTAGCCTAATATTGCTGTTTGACATAAGAGTCTACACTAATTACATAAAAAAATATCTGTCTTAAGGTATTTATTAGTTTCTGACTCCGGGAAAGTGGCTCCCCTTTTGATGACTAATGTATTGTTTTTTTTCCTACTTCCATTCACTGAACCTCCTTGAAGAGACCTGCCTCCCACTTTGAAAACCTCTGGTTTAATCGTTTTTATATAAAATGTCAGAAAATGGTAAAAACTGACAATTATAACTTCCCAAAGTCCAAGGTGTCATATTCTTTCATAACCTGTGCTTTTTTGATTAATCATTTAGTTGTTTGGTCCTTAAAATTTCATAAAATGTCGACAAATGTTGATCGCTGTTTTCAAAAGCTCAGTGAGATACCTAACTGTCTTTTTTTTTTTTTGTCCACAACCATAGATATTCAGTTTACTGTCACAGAGGACTAAAGAAGGCCCGCAATGTTCACATTTCAGATGTTGAAATCAGAGATTTTAGAATAAATAATAATTGATTATCAATATTATCAATAGTTGAAGATAGAGATAGATAGATAGTTTATTAATAGTCGATTAATTGGTGCAGCTCTAATTGAATATCAAAAAAAGTTGCTATAGCTTAACTAATGTATTGCTTTATCATTTGAGCTCTAATCTTGCAGTTTCATGCATGTTGTGTTTTAATCCAAAATTAAAAATACAACGTGCTTGTCTTTTTGTTATGTGGTTGTAAATGTAGTAAATTGTAATTAGTCGTTGCCCCCAGTTTTCTGTTTGAATCAGATGTTTTCTACTTGTGTGTATATCAGCCTTTTTTCAGTTACTTTTTTATAGTGTGTTTGTTCTTTTCTTACTTGAGTCTCTTCATATTTCACGCTGCAGTGGACAGAATGCAGTCTTGTGAAAATGTATTTTTGTCTCGTTATTCTCTCTCCTTTCGCTTTTCCATGGTACACATTTTCCATTGTCCTCCTTGTCTGTCCTTTTTGTGTTTTCCCTTCTCTCACACTGAAAGACTGTGAGGAGAGTGTACCAACAGAGGAGCCATGTAAGTCCAAGGATAGCTCAGTGTGTGGCTGTGTTTGTGTATTTTCTGTGTGTCAGGCTGTACTGTAGGGGTGCATGTTTGTGGACATGCTAACAGTCTTTTCTGTGGGAGCTCCCAGCATTCCTCATCACTTTTTAATTAGATACAGGATCCCTGAAAGAAGACTGAGCCCGTGTGGAACAGTAGAAATACCTTTCCTGTGGATTAACCCCCTCTCCTCTCCTCTCCTCTTACCACACACACCATAATTACAGCACCAGACAATTACCCAGCATACTCCTGGGATGCACATTTTGTTCTCTTAATCTGGTGTCTTAAATAATTAAAACCAACCATGAACTCCTCTTTGTGAGTGTGGCTCAAGAGGGTTGTGTATGTACGTGTGTGAGTATATATGTGTCTATACAGTACCTGTGTCTTATTGGTCATTTGTGATCCAGATGTTATGATGCCTCTCCCATTTACCAATAGCACATATATCACATTCCCAACTACCTGGACAGCAGATTTACCTTCACCTATAACCTGATTATTGTATGTGCAACATTGTGTTTATGGAGCAGCTATAGCTCAACCATACCTTACTCTGTCAGCGGTGTGATCACATCTCTTTCCCAAGCTTCTCGAGAAGCCTCACCAGGTTGTGTCGATGTTCCATGGGAAAAATATGTCAACACTAGGGATGGGTGATGTGTTCAAAATTTTCAAACAAAATCACCTCTGCATTGATGTGATTTGATTGATTAAAAAATATTGATGGTTTTGGTCACAAAGACCTTTCTCAAGATGTCTGTCTTGACATCTGACATCTTGTCTTCCCAAGACATCTGTCTTGAGAAAGGTCCTAGTGACTGAAATGTCGTCATTTTTCAATAAATCAATGCAGAGATGATGAGTGTGTTTCTCTGAAGTGTATATTTGGAGGATTTTAGTCCCTGCACCACAAAAGAGACCAAGCAAGTGGTGTATGTGTTGCTTTCTGCTCAAAATTTTCCAGCCGGCTACTGTCAGCCTAACAGCTGCAGACAGCGGGTAGATCCATGCAGGTGTGTGTGTGTGTGTATCACCTGCAGTTTAAGCTCAGAGATGTGAGCGAGTGTTTGCTATGTCCAATAATTAAACAAAATAAACTTACCAAATGTTAGGAAAGGAAGCTTTTTTAGCGTTTCCATTATGAAACAGAAAAATTCAACTGTACACCTTCAGTTTTTCTCTTTAACAAACGAAGATGCATTTAATTGCCTTGTCAACGCATCGTAAAACAAGAATTTGTCAGAAACAACATCAAGTTAAAAATCTACCTGACAATCTAAATGACAAAAACAGACCCAAAAATACCTATAAAATCCCCTAACCAGTGATGGATCGCCGATAGCAATATATTCATCCAGTCGCCCAACCCTAGTAAACACACAAACAAAAACGAAATAGAAATCATGTTTTTGGTTGAATTTAAATGACTGAAATGTTTTAAATTATGTAAATATCTTAATGGTAACAGTACAGTATCTACATTGCACTTACTGTCTTCCCTGGACAAAAGATATGTAAATCTCCTAATCTCACTGTATCTGAATTTGTGTACTACATATGTCAGCACTATAGTACGTGCATGCATTTGTGTAAATGCTTCCTTTGTGTGTTGAAAATAATTCGATGTTTCTGTCTTCATCAGCCAAAAAAGAAGAGGAGGATCTAGAGGATAAGAAATCCATAAAGAAGAGAATTAAAGAGCTCAAGGTGCTCGATCCTAAGATTGCACAGAATCTATGTAAGTATTTATTTCCTCTCAGCCCCCTCCTCCCCCCCAAGGACTGGATTTATACACACCCGTGTGTCTTGACGTTACATTGCACCGGGCACGTCTGTCGTTCAAGCCTTCAAAGCTCCTTACAACATATTTTGCACTCACTTCTTTTCACGTACATCACCTCCTGTACCCCTTTATTATATTTTCTTTGTGTTTTATAAAGAGCCACTATAGAATTTTAGTAGGGAATGGGTTACATATTTGCTTGTTGCTATAGCAAGTAAAGCAAGACTAAACTGACTGTGAAACTGGTCTCTGCTGCCTGTGAAGTATGTCTGTAGACACGCACTCACTCACTCTCCCCCACATGCGTGCATACAGACACACACGTGCACAGGCATGCATTTATGCACGCATGCTTGGTTTTAAAATGACCGTTTTAAAAGCAGCCGGCATTAATGAGGATCCAGCTGATCTCTTAAGCACTCCCAGATCTTAGCACCTCATTGGCTTATATCAAGGGGAGCTGTGACCTTTGTTTCATGTATTAAAAGAAAATGAGACTAATCAGCCCAGTAACAGTGATAAATCATGCAGCGGAAATTATAGAGCAGGAACGAGGAGAGAAGAAAAGGAGAGTAGGCGGTTTATGTGTTCCACCATAGGAGGTAAAGAGTCTAAAAAGCTTTGATTGAGGTTGAGAATGAGTATGTGGGGTTTTAGTTCTGTGGCTTGATTGATGCTGTCACTATTAAGATACAGAGCAAATTTGATCCATGTTACGAGTTCTAAAGAGTTAGAATCACATTTTTTAGCAATATAGGTACAGGGGCTCACTTATATCACACTTAACATCACTTGTGTTTTAAAAGAAGACAGAGCAGTTTGTCATTCAGGCTTCCACTGAACATATGTAGTTTTTAATCTCAGACTGTTTGAATATTGGCTGAACTTTGCTGGACATCACCTCAGTAACTGTTAGTAACAATGCGTTTTTTCTGTTTTGTCTTAAATTTCATGTGAATTATTTACCACAGTGTTTATCAAACTTTGTACACCACGTATCACGTCAGAAAATATTGAACTCTTAAGTACCACATTATTGCATTCTGCCGTTTGGTGCTAGCGGACGCCGTGTGGACACTTGACCGGCCCTTCTTAAGTAGCCACTGACCTTTGTGCTCAGTTCACTGTCGTCCACTTCATTTTCAACACGATCACTTGAAATATTCTCCCCCTGATCTGCACTTCTCTTAGTCTCAGTTTGAAGCCATGACTGCAGCGTTTTTGAAGAATTTATTTTCAGTCTTTTTACCTCTGCTTACTTTTTTCCCGTTGCTGTTTAGCTCATAACCACAGATAATCGTGGATGACGTGCACACGCTGCATGCATGATCGTGACTCTGTAACAGGCTGATATTGAAACATATTTTAAATTACATTTCTGTAATCTCTTATTTTATTTATTTGAAATGAATTTGAAATTTCATTGAAAATAGTACTTTGGTTGTATTATATGGTTTTAAATTAACTTATTTCATGAAAAATATGAATATATTATATAATAATATATTCTGACAATCCTCTGAGGAACACTAGAGGGAGCTCACATACCACAGTTTCAGAATCTGGTGTCAAGAATTATATTTCCTTTTTAATACTACTCAGTTATATATACACTGACCCATGCTGCTTTTGATATACCAGCTTATCTCAAAAATGTTTTGAGTCAAATATCTTTTGTTCTTCTGTGTAGGAAGTGGTTTTAGACAGGAATGTGCTGTAAAATCCATGTCAATTGGATGTCTGTAACTCTTTACGACAGACTCACTCAAATACAAAATGCATAGAAACTAAGATATTAAATTATACTTCATAACATCAGTTTTATGCTCCGATATTCCCAATATTCTTTGGTAAAGTTCTGCTGCATTTTGCTCCAAGCCTCGTCACACATCTTTTAACTGTCAGGGTTTTGCTGATGTTTCCACTGGCTAGACTAATGACTTACCCTGACAAGACATTTGCCATTCAGTCCCAAGTGGTACCACTTGCTTGAGGATGCAGTGCTTCCTAAACTGGTGTAATTTTTCAAAACACATACCTATTTTTATGTTTGGCTGTCTCATGTTCTGATGCATCTGTCATTTTATTTCTCTTCGCTCATACTTCATGTCCTTGATGTGTCCCTCAGTTCTTCTTTTATATTTGACATCACTTTAAAATCTGCTTTTTGTGTTTTTTTCTTTGTGTTATTGATTTTTATGACCAAGTTGTCTGAATTTGTTACTTTACTGGTCATCAGTGAACCATTTTAATATTTACCATAGTATTTGTTGCATCTTCATTTGTTTCTGTGTAGCCATCTTCCTGGGTTCCTTCCGCATGCCTTATCAGGAAATCCGTCGGATGATAGTGGAGGTGGATGAGGAACAACTCACTGAATCTATGATCCAGGTACAGTCGTTTTTACCAGTTTTGCATAAAGTTGTAAATGTTAAGAGCTGCAGTTATTTATCTGTAAATTTGTTGACTTTCTTGAACTGACCACCTACCTCTAACTTATGAACCTACCTACCTCTGAGATAGACAGAATATTGCAAACTAGCCCAACCTGCAGTGTGCAACTTTTACCTTAAGGCTGTCTGGTTTATAATTGTATGCTCAGTGGTGTCGCTCTCCTGCTCAGTTGGTCAGGTTCATGCCCCAACTCTTTTCTGTCGTCTTGATTAGTTGTCTATCGTGAAACAGCGTGCGGCCTGAGGCTGAAGTATCAGGCATCTGTAAATCCTACAGTACAACAGGTGTTGAGGCCACACAGGAAATATGTGGATAAATATTTGCTTTGCTTATGTTAAGGCTTATTTTATAAAGGATGTTTTTCTGTCAGGTTTACAACTTAGCTCTGTGTCCATGACCTCTGTTTGATTAACAGTCACATTTCAGTTGAATGGCACATATAATACACAGCCTACACTTTCTGTTTGTCAGATCACAATGACAGGTGTACCATAAATAAGGTCAATGTCTATTCCTCTGTCTCTCTTTTAATCATTCTCTGTATGTCTCTCCCTGTCCTTGTTGGCTTCCAATTTCTGAGGAACTTTCTGTTTCTTCTTTTCAGCAGTTTCAGGGTCAACCCTGACCATTACTGGAGTTTTATAGCTGAATCATTATATATTTTAAGTTGGAAAAAAATACTGAGAAGGACATTTTACGGTTGAAAAATAAACTTGTCATTGCTGGCCTGCTGTAAAAGCGGTCACAGTGTTTCTGAGGTCAGTTTTTTACCTGCTGCTTACTTGTCTCTATTTGTTAGAGGTTATCAAATAACAACGAAGACAGAAGTCAAAGTCCCTGTAAAGGAAAAAGGGATTTTTTTCTTTTAAACATATTATACATGCTAGAACATAGATCCTAAAAACATGTAAAAAGACTGAGAACTATGTAGTACTGAATTCTGGTTAAACCCGTAGACTGTTTTTGCATAATTTGCGTGTTCAGGATTTTTGGAGGGAGACCTGAAACATAGCTTGGTAATGTGCTGGAGCCATGGTCCCGCAACACCATATAAACCCCACAAACCATCATGTGAACAACAACGCCTCCCCCTCCCTTGGTCAGTTGCAAATGTACCTTCAGTGACTCTCTCAGTTCACAACAGTCCAGCAGTTCACTTCAGCTCACTTCAGTCACATCAACCTGAACAGAAGAAAAAAAAAAAAACCTCCTGTCACTGTCCTCTGGCTCTGGTGACTCAAACATGTCTGGACAAGTACAATAAAGCTGCTATATGGAGCGTCCATGTTTCTGGTCAATTTCTGACAGTTTTGCATTAAAAACTACTTTAATTATTAATTGGTTATCAAAATAATTTAACAATTTCTTTTTTACCAGGCAAGTGAGTCGCTAGATTTCACAGTCTGACACAGCATTTTACTCGCCCCGGGCAAGTAAACAATCTTTATTTTTCAGCTCTGAATAAGAATAAAATGTTAATTGAAAACCAGTTGAGTCATGAGCCCCGATGGCAAATGGCCTACTACCCACTGTCTCCAGTTTGGTCCTGGGTACAGTCAGCAACAACTGGTTAGCAGACCTGGTGCTACTTACAGGCGTGTCAGGACGGAGAAGGTCGACAGCATGGGATGGGACAAACAAGTACTGAATCTTTAAAATCAGTTGTGAAGGATACAGGTAACCAGTTAAGGGAAATGTCTCAAACCGGGAAATGTAGTCCAGTTTTCTAGTTCTCATCAGTTCCTTGGCAGCTGTATTTTCTGCAAGCTGAAGGCCGAAGATTAACAGTTAGGCAAAGAAGGAATTACAGCCATCAGATTGACTAGATTCAAAGGCATGAATAAGTATACTATAAGCATTCAGTGTACATTCTTGGGGACTAATTTAAATCAGTTCATGGAGGTCACCAAAAATGTAAAAAAAAAAAACATGATGGCTTAGAATGTGTGCACCAGATGATGAGGTTTGATTAATCCATTTCAGGGTTAAAGAAGAAGAGGGAGAAACAAACAAAAACAAACCTTAGCTATGGATGTACACTTTAAAGAATTAATTTGATCAATAATTGTTAATTACAACATGCAAATAAATAATGGTCATTAAGGCAAATTCCATTATACTGTATCAATAAAAACTCAAGTAACTGAAGTAGCAATATTTGTCCTGACTCCAGGCATCAGGAGCAGATTTCCATCCCATTTTAAATGCATCAGACCAACATATTTACCACATAGTAGCAGTATTTGTTCAAATGGCTGTTAAATTCAGACAAGAAGGCAATACAATCAACATGGCTTTAATTATTTAACACTTATTCCTTTTGGCTGTTTAAAAAAAAACAATCACAATTTAACTTTCAGAAGTATGCATAGCCTTAAGGATATGGTCTATGTCTGATAATAAAAGACATTTTATTGCAGTCGCAAAACATTATTTTTACTGACGCTCACCAATGGCGTTGAAACTCAACAAAACACACAGCAAATAGAACATCAGTAGGTTGGATTTCTATACAAGCACAGTTCAAATACTGCTAGTCCTCGGGCTCATTTTAAATTAAATTCAAAGAAAACACCACTTTGCTCTTCAGGCATGGTCTGCGGGCAACCGCACTGCTTTTGAAACACGGATACAACCAGTCCCCCAAGGCGTAAACAGCTTAATTTTTGGACACTTTGAATCATGACATTTTGTACAAGGCAAAGAAACTGAGACATGACAATGAGGAAGATACAGCGTCCCACCAAGTACAATTAATAAATTAAAGCGTGTGAGGCGTCAGTACATCACAAGGCTATTTTTATATAAATTTCATACCCGGCTGCTTTTCTCCGCTCCGCTCCATGCTGCTTCACACTTCTCACTCCTTTTTCTTTCTCTTTCTTCTTTGCAGAACCTTGTGAAGCACCTACCAGAGCAGGAGCAGCTGAACGCCTTGGCCAAGTATAAAAACGAGTACGCAAATTTGTCAGAGCCTGAGCAGTTTGGGGTTGTGGTGAGTACTCATGCACACACACACAAACCTGTTAACTCCCTGCCAGCTGGTTATAGCTCTAACAGCATGTATACAAATATCACCCAGCCTGCAATTTAACATTTTAGGGGCAAGGCTACTTGGCCTTTGGTGTTGTTAGTTTTTTCAGGACACAATAGCCAAATGCCAGGGCAGCAAGGCCATAAAAAACAAGGACAAAAAAGTAATGAAATAATAAATATAACTTAAGGGTTGCATATGATCTTATTTATGTTTATTTATGTTTTTATTATGATATGCTCTCACATTATTTTGAAAAAAAAAAAAGATTCTCATTACTTTGAGGTAGTAACTCATTATTTTCAGATACTGAATCGTTATTTTGACAAAGTTGCTCATTATTCTGAGACACCTACTCATTATTTTGAGAAGGTCTCATAAGTTTTAGAAAGTTTAACATAATTTTGAAATACTACGTTATTATTTTTGAAAAGTCATAATCATAATCTAGGTCATAATCTTGAGCAAATTTCTCATTATTTTGAGAAAGTGTATTGTAATTTTTGAGATACTAACTCAGTATTCTGAGATACTTAGTCATTATTTTGAGCAGATTTCTCATTCTTTATTATTTATAACTGATTATTTTGAGATACTAAGTTATTATTTTGAGGGAGTTTCTTATTATTTTGAGATTAATTCATTTTGAGAAGGTTTCTGATGATTTTAACAAAGTTTCTCATAATTTTGAGATACTTAGTCATTCTTTTTTGGCAAGTTTCTCATTGTTTTGTGCAGTTTTGTCATTATTTTGATAAAGTTTCTCATTTTGTAATACAGAGTCATTATTCTGAGAAACTAAGCCATTATTTTGAGAAGGTTTCTCATAATGACTGAATGACTCTTGATTGTTTTTTCATCATATTGGCAGGAATGGGTTGCCAAAAAGAGTGTGAACAGCACACTGAAAATACAGATGTTTCATTGAAGACGTGTGTGTATAAAGTAGATATACTTGTTTGTCACTCTTAACACACTCCCGTCTGCAGTATAAACCACAGAATTGTAGAGTGACATCAGCCTTCTCGATCAATGAAAGTTTACATCCTGTTCACACTTCTACCCATATTTACATGTGCTCTCTGTAAGCCACCACCTGTTATGTGTAGACACAAGTCTCAAAAAACACCATAGACAGGAAAGAGGCAGAAAGCGGTGAAATCAGCTTGGACAGTGAGGGCAGGGCAACTGTATATCACAAAAAAAAGATTTTCCCTCATGAATATAGCCTTTCTGTTGGAGGAAGACCTCTGACATTGTGCTCCTAATGTCATAGTTATTTGTCTTGTATTTGTATCACATCATCACCTTTCTCTTTCTTCTCTATGAACACAGACACACACATATACAAACACCCAAACGAAGCACTTTCGTATGAATATCCTAATCCCGAGCTTTTTAAAATTCTATCTTTTTAAGCCGTAAGAGGAAAGACGGGACACCTGTGGACTGCCACACTAATTTATGCACATTAAAGAGCAGCACTGCTGCCTAATTATGTCTGCATCGTTTTCTTAAAGACTTTTCAAAGGAGGTTTATTCAGAATTATGCATGAGGGGTGTAGCACTTTTTGTGTATTTTGTGTTTCTGCCTAGCAACCAGCTTACTGACAGAACATGCAATAATCTTCTTTTTTGCTTCATGCACCCACCTGTTTTGCAAACACCCAGGAAAGAGAATCTTATCGCTGAATGAAAATGCAGTGACTGAGTAGTTGATTGGGGGGTGGAGGGGGGTAAAAATAGAGCCTGCTCAGCTGTTGTGTATAGTTCATCAGGGAGACATAGAACAAAGAAGAGTCTGCTTATATAATGTTGTTTCACTGCTGTGCCTGCGTGGGCCCAAGGAGGCCTGTGTGCTTTCACCTATCAGAAAAGCTCAGGTTCAAAGGGAATTTTTAATTTACCATTGCGCAAACACATGCTTTTTATCTTTTCTTTTCTTCTGTCTGCCACTCTCACACTTCATTTGAACTCTACCTTGTGTGTAGCATTGTCTGTTTCTAAGGAATAGATGTTATTTGCATTATAAAAATTCTTACAGCTGCTTGGACACAAGGGTAATGTAATCACTAAATGTTTCTTTGTGCAGGTCCATGAATAAGTTATATGTGTCTTTGTGACCAGGAGTCAAAAGGCAAAAAAGCTCTCCATCTCCAAGAGAGTATTAATTTCCATAATGTTTTTACACCAGTCAGCTTCATGCAGTACAGTAGCTGTTGTTGCTGTATATTAGTTGTGTTTGCTAACTTAGAGACTTCATTTCAATCCCTGAAATCTGAGGAATCACTCTGTTTACCAGCATGTGCATCCTGCTGGCTCAAGTGTAGTCACAGTCCTCATGATTGGCAGTACTTTGAATTAAAGTCTTTCATCTAGGATTTAAATTCTTGTTGACACTCCACGGAGACATTTATTACAAGTTGCCAAAATATTTACTCACATTAATTTGTTTTTTCACGATATGGTGTATAATTTTTGAATTCACTGTTCACACTCTCCCATCCTCTTTCATGTCGTTAAAAGAGAAATCTGTAATATATCTGTAATAAATCATAAAATGAGCATGATATGTCCTGAGAAATAAAGAAAACATGCTCAGTTGAAATACTCGCTGCTCTGACAGCAGTGCTACAGCCGTCCTTTCCTCCTTTGACATGTCTATCCTGGTCCATAACTTGTGCTATTTTATGCCTGTTTCACGTTAATCAGAATTCAAATTAATGCTGAATGTTCGCTGAACGAGTAAGTGTCTGTTTATGAGTCGTAAGATATCATTAATAATCTTTTAGAAGGAGTAGATGTTCATAACATCTACATTGAGCAATAGATTAATGGAGTCTGGCAGGCAGTGAGACAGCCAGTCACTGAACTCCAACTCCAAAGTGTGCACTTTCAGAACAGTGGACTTTTGCTTTCAGGATAACAGATTTGCCTTTGACAGTTATAAACAGCCAATCAACTTACAGAGCTTGTTATTGTCAATTTGTCAATTTTGCACTCGTCTCGTGCTCCTGCTTGAGCTTTCTGGAGTCTGGAGAAGAGAGGATGAGGAGAAACAACTCACTTCAACCATAGATCATATATGAAACAGGATTTCAACCTACTATTCAACTCGCTATTTGGACTGCACTTCTCATTTTTGGCCAGACAGTTGTTACATATTGGTCCTTGAATACTGCCTTGAGCAGCTCCATTTTATCCACTGCCCTCTGTAGCCTTTATGGAAATAGTAGCCGCATACTGGTGTGTTTTTTTTCTTCTTGTCCTCATATTATGTCCTCAATATCCTTATCACATCATTCATCCCATCTCTGGGCTCGATTTCAGCAATATGTTTGGTTCTTGTGCACCTCACTATTTCTTAATTTTGTCATATTCTTCGCTTGCCCTGTTTCCTTTCTCTAGTTTGCTCTCATACAAACACACACACACACAAACACACACAGACCCTCACTCACTCACTCACTCACTGAAATAGTCATTTGATAACATTACAGTAGCTATAATTAAACCCTTGATGGAAGACATCAAACCACACAGCCAGCTGTTGTGTGAAACAGACAATTGGAACCTGCGCCCCTCCGCACCACCCCGCTCACATACACAATCAGTGCTGTGGCCAAGCCCTGGGCCCAATGCAATATTTTCCAATTTTCTCTAATTGTGTGAGAGTGGTAATCCAAGGCAGCCTATTGTATATTCCACCCCCTCTGCTGCCTGCCCTATATGGACACTAACTCCACAATTAACTTACCAGACCTGGGTCCCAAATCAAATCAGTGCCAGCATCTATTACTACTGCCTAGCAACACTTTCCAGCATGCTGGTTGCATACATTTCTTTTAAATTAGATTGGCTGAATGTGCCAAAAGTGTGATTGTAGTTATTTTAAGTTCGACTATTTCCTCTGACTTTGTTCTCTCTCTTGGACATAATTTTCATTACTTTTTCTTTTGTACTCCCCTGCTTCATTCTCTTTTCTATACAACTCCGTTTTTCTTATTATTCTTTTCTACTTTTTTGTTCTCTTTTCCCAGATGAGTAGCGTGAAGCGGCTGCGTCCTCGCCTCAGCCACATCCTCTTCCGGCTGCAGTTCGAGGAGCAGGTAAACAACCTGCGTCCAGATATCCTGGCTGTAAACGCTGCCTGTGATGAGGTCAGGAAGAGCCGCGCCTTTGGCCGCTTGCTGGAGGTGGTGCTGCTGCTGGGGAATTACATGAATGCAGGCTCTCGAAACGCCCAGTCGTATGGCTTTGACCTCAGCTCTCTGTGCAAGGTGAGGTTTGAAATGCCAACCTAACCATCAACTGTTCACATATAGTGTGTAGTCCATCCTTTCAGCGACGGTAGGTCAACATGTGGGATGTACATTCAAGGAGAAAAGCTAACGCAATAAACTTTTTTCTATGGATTTGACACAGCCGTATTTGAAGTTGGACTATAGTATCAGCAATATGTCATTTTTAAAATCTTGAAGCCACTGCAGTAAATGTAAGTATGATGTAAAGACTGAACAGATTGTTTAGATCCTTGCTTGAGGAGGGCCTGCCAGATTCTTCTCATTACGATTGCTGCAGCCTCTGATTACACATAATTACAAACCTCATGTTTTAAAATGCTCATTTGCAGTATGGATATTATATTACCATATTCTATCCACAAGTTGAATATCCAACTTGTGGCCCATAGGCCAGGGTGCTGGGTGGCCCTCAGACCTTTTTCTTCACAATGTAAATAAATTGATTCACAATGTTCTTCTCAGGAAGGAGGAACAGATATGCCAGTTTTGTATAATGAGATAAATTAGGTCGTTGGTAACAGAGAAGGCGGTATCTTATGTGTAATGGCCTTTCAGGCTGTGTAAAGTGCAGCAGGATCAGTAGAAGAAGAGGAGCAGTCAGCTGAAGAGAAGCAAAAGTTGCAAAGAAATATGGATAATTCTGATAAATTTATATTTAAAGTCTGTGGAAAGTAAAAAGAGAGTTTTCTTTCTAAATACATTGTACATGTTAGAACATAGTTGTTAAAACCTTTTTAAAACACTGAGAGCAATATAGTAATGTAGAGTAGAGTCACACCGGTCAACTGTTGTTCATGATTCCTTTGTTCGGGGTAATTTGGGCAAAACTGACTCATGTCTCAGTGATGTGCCGAAGCCCTGGTACCCCAACACTATATCAGCCCCACAAACTGCACCACCTCACCCTCTGTAACAGTTGTGAACCTACCTTAAGCAACTCTGTCAGTCCAAATGAGCCCACCAGTTCACTTCAGCTCACTTCACTTCCAACAATCCAAAAGAGAAGAAAAGAAAATAGCATTCTGTCACTGTCCTCTGGCTCTGGTGGTTCAAATATGTCTGGACATGTTGAATAAAGCTGCTAGATGAAGTGTCCATGTTTCAGGTTGTTTTCAGGTCATAGTGGTGTTTGACACTGGGGTAGTGGAGCATGTGTGGACATATCTCCAGCATTTCAGAGTAGAGAAAGCCATTGTTTATGATTTTGGGACCCAATTTTATATTCGTAACTGTTTTTTTAATCTTTTAACTTTGGCTGGGTGGTTAAGAACTTTGAGGTGAGAACAGAATCTGGAGCCATATTTGATCAGCGCTCTCCAGCTTCACAGTTTCATCTGGGTTTCAGAAATCTTTGTCGTAAATCTGAGCCAAAATGGTGGCTGCTTGGTTATAATATTTCTTGTGAAAGGAGAAATAGGGGATGTAGCAATATAATCTTGATCAATATTTTAGCAGCACTGCCTAGATTGATAGTTTGATCTGAGGTCTGTGAGCAGTATTTGTTCAGATTACATGTTTTATCCCAACTTTCTTGAGTAAACAAAGTGTGCATTTGTTTTTGGTTTTAGATGGTGATCTACTGTGGCCGGGAATTAAGTGTTGTGTATGGCACCTTTAATTTAATCAGTTACTTGGTTTGAAAATAAAGAATCTACAAGAAAAATGAGTTTTGAGCCTTTTAATGTTTATTCGTTTTATCTGATAGATATGATTAATATTTATTCATTAACTGCCCCTGGCCATCTGTCATTTTGCAAACGTGGCCCCTGGGCAGAGCGAAATGAGTGTCCCTGGTTTAAAGTTTAGAGTTTGGTTTTGAAGATAAAACACTTCTTTTTAATCACAGTTAGTCATCAGAAACATATTAAATGACCCGAGGACAGAGTCAGTGTCTACACTGACTTTTGTGTGCACAAACATGCAAAATGTAAATCTGTTGTGTTTGTGTGTGTGTGTGTGTGTGTGTTGTAATCTGAGTATCTATGTTTACATACTCGTGTGTGTTTCTCGGATTGTTCACTTCTAAACATGTACGTGTCTGGATTTTTTTTTTCACCTTGGCTGAGCCCTATCAGTGAATTGATCACAAGTGGCTGCTGTGATTAGAATTATTGTTTGAAACTATTTCATTTGATTGAGAACTATCACTCCCACAGGACAGTTTCTTTTTTCCCGTCTATCTGCTGGCATCTATCAAAGCAGCAAAAACCCTGGGAGTACTTTATTCTCATTCTCCTGCTCAGAATAGATAAACTGAGGCTGCAGCTAGCATCCCTTTGAAAGCTCACACGCCCTGCAGGACTACCTCGTGCTTCGTGGGGCAGATACCTAAATAAATACCTAAACCTTTGGATTTTATATGACATGACGACAGAACATGAAGTTTCTCTCCATGATAGTGATGGAGAGAACAGAGTCAGATCCTGGAGTAGTAGGAGGCTCCTCCAGTGGTTACATTACAGCTGTTGGCACTTAATGCAGTTTCCACAGTAACAACCACTGCAGCCATTCATCACTGCCACCTCTCTGCCTGTTAGACTTGGGTGCTTATGTTCATATAAGCACTAGTGCACATGCGCACACAAACATGGATTCATACATACATTATAGATTTGTTTAATTTGTGTGGTAATAATATAATCACTTAATAAAAATCTATGAAGAAAAATGTTTTTTGGTGTAGAGCTGCTCTCCCGGTGTGTCTGCTTCCTTATCTTCATGCTTGTATGTTGTGGCACCAAGGTGTGAGTCGATGTCAGAGGCAGGATACACAGAGGAAGACATCACCTTCGTGCCTGCCCGGAGTTTGACAGCTTAATTCCATGGCACACTCCACAGCACAGGAAAATTGCACCCAGCCCAACTGGAAAAAGCAAAATGTTTACATTGTCAACTATGATTACCATCCATCTAAATTCAGAGAGGGACCTTTTGTGGGCGAGCACTTGAAGCTTTTGAAAAAATTGGAAAACAGAAATGAAAAGAGAGATGAGAATGTTTGATTAGAGGAGATAATACAAACATGATTAAACCCAGCGGGGCTGAATACACTGCTGTCTACCAATAGATCACCTAGAGAGATACACAGCAACGCACTCCACAGGAGGGATGTTTGGCGGGGATACTGAGAGACATCTTGGAATTAGACTGTAAAGGAGCAATGATGGAAATTTATCAGAGAAATTGAAAAATTGTTGCGTGTAAAGGGAGAGAGAGGCACAAAGCACAGGAGAGGTCATCGCATTGCGAATATGCATCTGCGGCATGAGCGTGCGACATGAAATCATCTGTAGCAATGTCAACACTCAGCATTTATAAAGCTACTGAAATGGCTTTAAGTGCTGAATGAAGGTCGATTTCCTTTGTCACGTTACATCCATAGTTACAACTGTCTTTTTTAAGTCCTACTGAATTTAAATTGCATTATTTGTCTGCTGCAGCATCCATATCTTCACTGTAAATCACTTGTCCTGTGTTCTGCTTTTAGAAAAAGCATCAAACCAAAAGGGAGAAATTTCTAATCTATATTTTTTGGTTTCATGTTGGTACCCACCAGTTTTGCCTTCATTCTATGTAATACTGATAGGTATGCGTCTATGTAGTTGGAGACCTTATTTTGACACCGCAAATTTAATCTTGCCTAAAGCAGTAGCCTCTTCGATCATAGTTAGGCAGGGCAGACAGTCCAGTGCCAGTTGCACAACAAAACAGCCATAGACTGAACAACAACCCACACTGATATTCCAGCAAAAATCTCCTTCTTATCTAACCTACAAACATGAACACACATCTTATCCTGCACCACAGAAAAGTTGCTGTTGAAATCAGTTTGCAGGCTAGATAGCTCATAAGCTGCTGAGCTGCAGCACATTAAACAACATGTAAAGCTACATCACTGACCAAAAATGTCACTTCGGTCAGTTTGAATGCAGGTGTTCTTCTCACTCTTCAATACCGCTAACAACCCACTGTCTGCACATGACATGTAGGCTACAGCTCAAGTTTGCTCACTTCTTCTACAGTGTAACACTGACATTCTGGCAGCCTGCCAGCAGCTGTCATTCACACAGACAGCCACCTGACCCTCCAGCTGGCTGAGACGAAAAGGAGCAGTTCTGATATTTCCCAAAGTGTCTTTCTTTCTTTTTTTTAAATTAAAGGAGAAATGTGTACTATATTTACAGTAATCAATCATAAAAATGGCCACAATTTGTCATCAGAGATCAAGGAAACATGTTAAGTTGAAATACTCGCTTCACTTGACATGAGTACTACGGCTGCGGTGCAGCCGCTTGTTTTAAGGACGATGGGCTTAACTTTACGTTGGCAGGCAATTGACACTTGTAAACAGCTGATCAGTTTACAGTGGAGGACTCGTCGTTGCTTGTTATTGTCATTTTACGAGGTTGTGCGCATCCAGGGCTCCCGTCGTGTCTGCGGGGGAAGGGGGTGGCGGGAAACCACTTTCTTCAACCACGGATCATATATTAAACAGATTTACAACCTGTTTAATATTCTATTGCTCAAACTTGCTATTCGGACTGCTGTGCTCATTTCTGTGTAAGTGCAATGGTTACATAGTGCTCTTTTTAAAAAAATATGTTGACATTATTTTTGACTAGAAATAGAATGACTAAATATGATGTCAGTAGGACTTTAAGGTAAAATGTATTATACAAATTTATATTGATTTTTTCCTTCCTTCCTTCCCTAGTAATAGAGCATTACCTGTTACAACAAATGGAGAGAGTTTGCATGTGACACTTTAAATAACCGCACAAACTGGCAATATGTGCCATCAACCTGTCCCTAATCAGAGCAACAATCTGAATTAAAGGCCTTAAAATGTCTTTAATATGATTTTGAAAGATCTTAAATCTTAGATCCTCATTGTTCAGTCACCCCGTAACAACGACAAACAAAACCAACATGGGAAACCCCAATAAACTGTGAAGCCCGGTCAGAATTTATTTAAGCACACACAGTAGCTCAACATCAGTTAAATAAAGGTAATTTAAACTGGTGAACTTTTGTACTTCTTTTACAGTCTGGATATAAAAACCTGCAGAAATCCTGTTTTTACTGTCTTAGGGCTCTGCGTGTAACTGTATTTGTTTATGTATGTGTGTTTTAGCTAAAGGACACAAAGTCAGCGGACCAAAAGACCACATTACTCCACTTCTTGGCGCAAGTATGTGAGGAAGAATTTCCAAATGTGCTGAAGTTTGTTGAAGATCTGGAGCATGTGGACCGAGCCAGCAGAGGTAATATAAATGCTACCCACATTCAAAAATCCCCACCCACATACACACACTCTTAAGGTATCCTGACAGTTTTGGTGTATTTAGGTCTTATAAAAACAGACAGATTTAATACAAACTCAGAGGAAACAAAAGATGTTGTTTACCTGCATCAAGGTGCAGGACATTCTTTATTGTCACTCTTTTTAAGCATGGAAGAATGACTACTCTAATTATCAAGTAACAACTACTTTGCTACTGGATAATTTTAGCACAGCATCTACCTCCCACTTCCTCTAAGGCGATATCACAGTGTGATTATTGCAGTTATTTTGGTTTCCTGCCGGTGTCAACTTAAGTTCTTTAGCTCTCCCAGAGCACAGGGAGTTTCATTCATTCCCCCTTGAAATCAACATCCCTAGCGCTGTTTACCAACAGGGCTTTGCCAATTGGTCTTGCAAATGCTAAATTAGGACAAAAATACGTAGACTATTCTTTGAGCAAACAAAAGTCATAAATAAAAAAAAAAGACACTTTCATTTTTTCCTCTCGCTTTTGCAGCTTTTTCGAAATCTGTCTGTCTCTTTAGCTTTGAGTTAAATCACAAAAACCTTTTATGTTATCTTATGTTCAGTGTGCTTTTAGACAACTTAGGGCATGATACTGAAACTGAATCATACTTTCAAAATTTAGAACACTTTGGTTTCTTCTTTGATGGTGGCCATTAGGTGGTATTGCCTGGCATAAACAATAGACAAAGGCAGTGGTAAATAATTGGTAAGGTGAGAATAATGAAAATATAATGAGCTGCGTGGGTTGTCCAGCCACATAAATGACTGATATCATGAACTCTAAAAAGATAATGAGCTGTGTGTGTTCTCTAGTCAAATAAAGTGCTGATATCATGAGCCTTCGAGCCTGTTCTGACATGGTGTTAACGTGTGACTGAGGAAGAAAGGCAAAGGAGTACAATGATTTTTTACAAGGAAACAAACAACTTAATCTACTGCATTTAATGCCAAATTTCCAAGAAAGCACAAGTGATTAAGGATGCAATGTAGCAATTTCACTTCCTCGCTCTATATGCACATAAACACGTTTGCAAAATGCGTTGTTGTTTTTAACTACAGCGGCTCAACAGTAGTAGCCAATTCGCTGGCAAACTGACACATTTTTTTTTCTCAGAAGAAAGAAACAACCTATTTAATACCATTTAGCAAAATTACAACAAGGCCAAAAAATTACGAATTTGTCATAGACAGTGTTTCACAATGTTTATAAAGTTTCTCCTGACTCAACAGCTCTCAAAATCGTGTGATCTTTTGAGGGAGTCTGCGGATATTGTGGCTGCTCATGTGTTCACAAACATCCACTGTCTAAACATGTAATTTGCATATCACGGAAACAAATGTTGTACTTAGAGGATGTCATTTGAGTAGGTGAGACTTTAATGTGGGCCAGGACACATTTTGTAAACACCGCCGAAAGAATGTGGTCACATGTTGTCAGACCACCTAATGTGGTGTGAGTGATCGGCTCTCGAAGGCACCCTGGCTGCGTTCACACCTGTACTCACGGCTGTCCATTTGTGATTGGTCACCCACGATGCATGTTATTACCAGGTCTGAACAGTGCCTTCGTTTGAGCCTGGTTCACATTAGAGAATTTTCAAATCTTAGATTTAAATTAATGGGAGAACACTCACATAATGACAGATTTAACCATTTTTTAATATTTTCATCATAAGAATGCACACACCAGATGATTCAGTCAAGATGCAGGACCACACACTTGGCGTTTATATTAAACGATTTTAGAACTCAAACTGTGGTCAGTAGTGACTTCTGAAAAAAAGCAAACATTAAGCCAGGCTGTCATAATCAGCTGGTTGCACTTGTGTTTGCACTTTGCACCAAAAAAGAAAAATGAAGTTTTGGCTGAGGAGAATCAGCATGGCTTATACATTTTACAGCAAGAGCTGATGTATAATGTACGTCATGCATTGTGTAATGTATAATGTACATTATAAATTACAAATTTTGAACCTGTTGGTTCCATGTCCCAGTCACATCCTTCTTGTTGGCTATTGCAGATTTTTTGCTCAATATTCCATTGCTGTTCCTTTCACACTGCAGGATTTCAAGTCATAAATACTAAACATGTTTGATATTTAGGATTCAAAACAGAGGAGGCTCCAATCCAGACCATAACATTAAGACTGTGTCTGGCAACCCCTCACACTACAGGATCATTTGGGTAGAAATCTGTTCAGACCAACCTGGAATCGGGAACCCCTCCTTCACTGTACAATGCAAAAATCTGGCCAATTATCCTGTATTGTGGGACCAGCATTAAAACCGCTTTAAATATCTGTTAAGATTAACTACTAAGATCCATCAGCTTCCAAACAAAACTTTTACCTGAGCTTTTGCAAAGTAATCTTGGGGAAGAGATAAGTTTCAAGATCACAACCTCATAAACAGTGGTAATGAAGAAGACATTCAGTCACCACTAGAGAGATAAAATTATATTATGTTGCATTGCTGTATTTGATCAGTAGTGAGAGATCCAGGATTTGATTTGGTTTGGAGAGCTTAATGCATAAACAGAATGGCCTACCTAGACAATGCTCTTACTTAGACAGAAATGGAACACTCTTCTTCTGTGTTCTTCTGTTTCACTTTGAGCTTTACTTGTACCTTCCCAGTTTTGTAACTCTCTGGGGTTTACTCTGGGGTTAGATGCTTGTTGATTCTGTAAACATGAATTGTATTTTACCTGTTTAGTGTTTGATCTATGATACGCTCTGCTCATCTGCACTGCTGTTTGATACAAACATTAATCTCCTGCTGTAGCACATTTACAAGAGTTATGGGCTTATTTTTCAAGAGAATACTTAGGTCATGTGTAGTGCTCAGGTGAAGAACAATAGACTGAATGTAGTTTACAGTTAAGATGAAATGAAAAATCTTTTTTTTTTTTTAACCCTTAAGATTATATCCCTGGCTATATTATGAACTGCATTTAACAATATATGCCCAAAAGAATCTTTGTGTTTTTATATAAAAAAATTTTTTTTCTTCCTATAAAACAAAACGTGATGGGTGTTTCTGTAACCAACCAATAATTTTATGACATTCACCTGTCAATCAGTCTTCAACTTTCAGCGGTGCAGAGCTATGGCCGATTCATTAGTTAGCTTGTTAGCCACAGTATGGTACATCGATGTGTCTTCCAAGATGTTTAAAAACTTAATGACTCTGTTCACTGATTTGTGTGAAACTGGATAATTTATTATGGAGAAAGATGTTCTCCGGCTGCTCAGCTTCAACTTTAAGCTACTGCAATAGATCATATTCTATAAGATCAACATATGTGTGTACTATTTGAGAATTTCCAATATGTTATTTTAGATAAAATGTGTATATTGAGATATATATTGAATATAGTGGAAATGCCTGAAAATACTGAGATATTACATATAATGTATTATATATAAACCATATTGGCCTGTGTCGTCAGTCCTTTGTCGGTCTCTGAGGCAGCGTTTGGGCCCAGTCTCAATGTGTTCACTGGGAGCTCCCATCCAGGAAGAGTCGGTTAGGTTAAAAGACCTCTGCGCTGTAGCTGTATGGCTATGGGGGTGTCACTTTAATGCCCCTTCAGCGTTATGGCCTACTGCGAAGTCCCGTCCTAACTTCCTGTTTTTACAGGCAACATGGAAATATGCAGAAGCAAACAGCACTCTGATTTCTGTTTCAGGTGGACACTAAGTTTCTGTGTTTGTTTAACACAAATTGATTTTTTTCACTAGACTTTGACACACACGTCTTACACACAAACACACTCACACACTGCTGTGAGTTTGGCCAGTCTATTCAGAGTATGGTAAAGGTCACAGTCAAGCAGGGACAGACTGGGTGGTCAGAGGAGACTCAGTCATGTTCTTTGTTCATACTGCCATAGGCAACTCTCAGGAGGATGTAGTGAGCTGCAGTCTGTGTGTTTATATGTGTGTGTGTGTGTGTGTGTGTGTGTGTGTGTGTGTGTGTGTGTGTGTGGTCAGACTGTCACAGCATGTTTCTCACCACTCCAAAGAAGATTTTACCCACTGCTCGGTTCCCAGCAGGTGGGAGTGAAGGAAAGGGTGAGGAGAAGAAAAAAGGAGTGAAGATGAAATGTGTGACTTTATTGTTTTGACTCCTCCTTGTAGGGCCCCTCCAGGTTTTGTTGGTCCTTTAATAATCTGTGGATAACGATGCTCCTGTTGAGTGTTTCATTTCTCCCAACTGTGCTGCGCGTCCACAAGCCTTTGGCCAAGACTCATAAGTACAAGAGTGAGATCAATGGAAAGCACAGTGCTTGGCTCTCTCTTCAAGCTTTGTCCACCTCCTTACTTCATGGATTTAAGCTGCGTGTATATTTGCATTTATATAGATTGTAGTCTTCTTTTTTCTGTCACTGTCTTCCTCTGTGTTTCTGTACCATTATGAGATGCATACACTAAGTGTCTCATCTCTCCATATCTAGTATTCAGACGCACAAATCCCATTTCGTCTTTGTAAACCATGCTCTTGAGTGGCTTCCTTTTCATCAGGTCTGACAGCCATTCTGGAGGCCTGAAGACACACTAAAAGGCTGCATTACATTCATAGACGCTAACCAAAGAGCTTACTTGAGCATGAAAACAGGGTTGGATAGAGGTAGCAGTAATGATTTGCGCTTCTGTTGCAAGAGCTGCTGTCTTTTGACTGTGTGTAACACAGCCTTCGTTTCCCCCATTGCCAATCCCGTCTCTCATGGAAGCAAAACTGCAGCTTAGTTCAGGGTTCCTTTGTGTCTGCCTTCTTATTTCTGCCCCTCTCTCTTCTTTTCAGCACTACAATCATTATTTCTCCTGACATGGAGAAGCAGTCCTGGTGTGCTGCCTCTCTCTGTCATTTTCTATGTATCTATCTGTGTATCTATTTATCTGTCTGTCAATATCTCTCAGTCTGTCTGTCTATCTTTCTTGTCTGTCTCTCTGTCTGGGATTTGGTCCATCAATCTTGCTCTCTGTCCCTTCCTTCTCCTATGTCTTTCGTCCCTCATTACAAACAGAGGCGCAAAATATGCAGCAGTCAGGTTTGGACAATTAGGGTGGTTTGTAGCGTGGTACTTGGTGCCGAGTTTGATGTTGAAATCAGACAAACATGGACACATATTAATGTGCTCAACCAGGCTACTTCAGCTTGTAACTCTTCAAATACCGCCTGTCAGCAGCAGAGACATCGCTCACTTGGAAAGCTATGCGTAATACTAAATAGACATGTCTGCATAAATTTTGTTTTGCAGCAAAGACGGAAAAGCTGTTTTGGTTCAGTTTCTGTTCAAGGCTTGTGGCCCTGAGAAGTCATTAAGGAATAATGTGAGGATTCATCTATATTGAGATGGTTCAGGCTTCTTGCTGTTGTTTTTCGACATGCAGTCTGAGCGATGAGCCTCAGGTTTAAAGTATATAGAATGAACATTCTCCACTGTGCAATTCAGTGACCTTCATGCTCTTTTTTTGTATGTAGAAGCACGTTGAGTGTGTGCACCAGGATTTCTTGCATTACAAGTCTCCAGTTCCCAGCCTCTGGCACCATCAGTCTGCTCACACTTGTCTGTCAGACTTTGGCCTCAAAGGGCAGATCTGCATTTTTTTTTCAGTCTCTTAATTTCCATACATCAAAGGATGATCTATAGTGGAGCAGAGTGTGTGTAGTGGGGCTGTTTGTGAGTATGTACAGTTGTGTGCTCCACTCAGTCTCATTTATTGCACAGCAGGTTAGCAGAGCAATAAAAGGATGTCAATGGGGGATTTGACCTCTACAAATATTCCAATTATTATTCTTCTAAAACATCCTATATCTGTCTGCAACCCCTCTGGACCACGGAGGCATTCAGGCCCCACTGCTCATAAAAATCACTCACACTTTAACACACAGAAAGAGAAAACAAGAGCCGGGTGGCCAGAGAGAACAGAGAAGACATGGAAACAGCCTTTTATGTTTTATCTCCCGCCCTGCCTGTCACTGTACCACAGAGCAATTATTTCACAATTCTTAAGTTGTAAATGACAGATGTGTGTTTATATTGAGCATCAGCATCATCTGTTTAGAAACACATCTCTGTGTGTTTAACAAAATATTCCAGCTGCCGTACTCACGCTCACGCACGATCCTCTGATCAATCCCTGGCAGATTTTCGCCTGAAGCATATGCCACAATTTTTGTCACCTGCGTGTAGGGCTGTGCAGTAAAACAATAGTGACACGTATCAACAACAGGCACGGCATCAATAACAATAAGAAAATTGTTCAATAGAAAGGACAGTTTCACTTAGAGACATTAAATGCAAACTGCCACGGAAGCTCATAACAAATTAGCCCTTACTCATACAGAGCCTGTTATATCTCTTGATAATGGCGTGTACTACAACTAACACACAAACTGTAATAATCTACAATCATTCAAACACACAATATGCATATTCTGCACAAGGCTCCAGATTTACAGGTTTTCCTCAGTGTCTCCCAACTGCCCTGCAGTCCTCTTTCAACTTTTCCAAACTGTCCCAAATTGAAGTTCTTGTTTCATTCTACATAATAAATATAATTAAATAACTTTTTTTCATTAACTTTCAGTCTGGTCTGCCATGGACATTCTGCTAGTTGTTCCCTGCACTTAAAAAATTTAAATCACCCTAGGTGTTTGGCCAAAATCAATTGGCCATTATTCTTTTAGTGACTGGTTGAGTTTCTGTTGTTTGTTTCTAACTGATCAAAAAAAAAAGCGTCACTGCAAGCTGCTGTGCAAATACAACCCTGGTTCTGATTGGTGATGGCAATTTACATAAACACACTTTGAGCATATCTCTGGGCTTTAATTATTTATTAATTATTTCTATTAACAGACTGCCTGTCTGCCCTCCTCTCACCTCTGCTTGAGGTGAGAGCCCTCACCTCATTCAGCTGATTTTGGTTGCTTGGTTATGCAGAAGGCTTTTTGGAAAGAGAGACAATGATTAAAATGGAAATGATAGAGCAGGTGAGATGTCAGTTTCTGATTGTTTACTATAATGTTTTTTGGACAATTTTATCAATCATACTAATCATATTGGGCATCAGCCATACGGAAGTCATTGAATATTTAGTCAAAGATTTGCAGTTATTTTATGAGTGCTGAATAATTTCTGTAAAGAGGCCATTAGCCTTTAAGCTCAGAGGCAGAAGAGTACAGACACAGTTGTCTGGGTCCAGACCTTCAAAGCCACAACTTCACTGGTTTGTCTGGCATCATGACATGAAACAGCGATGATTCCTCAATTGCAAAAGCAATTGATCTGGTGAGTGTCACCGGAGGAATAGCGATTAGCCGATCAGTGCGACAGGCAGGACTAAAGCCATTGTCAAACTGTTGTCGAACACTGTCGAACTGTGCGCCAGAACCAGGGAGACGCTATTAACAAGATAAATACAGTTGAAGCTGTTCAAAATTAATTTTTAAGTAGCACTACCAGTGTCAAGTCATGATAACGTTAGACTCAGGTGGCTACATTGATCCCTATGAGTGATATGTTAGGGAAGCTCAAATCTCCCTCCCCCATGGATGGAGTGAAGGCAAAATCAGGCTGAAGATGGAAAACTGAATGCAACAAGCTGACAGTTCTGTGACAGTTTTGTTTTCTACTACTGTACTAACCTGCTAATAGAATTCCTAGTTGACCTTTCCAAATGGCTAAATTCCACCAGCCAGACGGAGCAGATCGCAGCCATGCTACACAATGCTTGTGATTCCACCAGCGCCTCGACAGGTCCCAGTAGCGGCTCTCCGCTCCGCTTCAAATATGCACTGAGTCTATTTTTGACGGATGGCGGGTCAACTAGCATTTGGTAGAATCAATCGGTCAGTCCTGCACCTTTTTGCATTGTGTCTCAGTGACAGTTAAGCATGCTTGGTACCTCGGTGAACTCTCTATTCTTGCTGTAAAAGCGACATATAGGGTCACATCTTAAGTTAGGTAATGTTAGCAAAATGATAGCTAACCATCTAGCTAATGATTGATGTGGATTACCTAGCCAGTTATTTAGCGTTTCATTAGGTTCCTCAGCAACATGTTTTAAAATCTTCAAAAACTGCTTTTCTTTTCAACGTAGATGAGCCTGACACATAGCGAAGGCTATGTAAGTACAGGAAACAGAAAAGGAGAAAATCTGACTGATTTACTCAACTGTCATTGGAGCACAAGGTGAAAAGGGGCAGTGTTAAGAAGGGTCAATAAAGATAGTTGAGCATGTCAGGATCATACCAATAACAATTATCCAAAATCACAAAGAAAATTCCTCAATACTTCACCAACAACAGTTAACTCGGGCCTTGGTATTTAGAGATTTATGAGTGTTAGTACTGAGCGCTGCTGATGTGTGACTGTGCACAGCACCCAGTTTGCTGAAAGGAAGAACACCTGTCCTGCATTTCATTTCATTTAGCAGCCTCCTTGTCCTAAAATATCACACAGTATGTCCCTGTAAAAAGGACAGATTTTGATTGAGATTTTGATGAGGTTTTCTGTCTCAACTAGTCACCGAATGTGTGACTAGTTGATGTGTATGTGACACATCATCTTTCTTTTTACTAGAGATAGTCATAAAGGCAGCATAGAGTTAACACATAGTAACACACTTAAGTTATAACATTCACCTATAGCATAATAAAACAGGGCCAAGGAGCCAAGACAGAGAGTAGCTTGACCCTTTAAAAAGATTACTATCACCCTGTACCTTTGTCATGAAGATAGAGATAATATAATTAGATAATTTACATCTGATTCTAAGTCTGTTTTGGTACAATATGCTTTTTAAAAAGATTAAATTGGATAAATACATTATAATTCAATGCAACTAAGTGTAAATATTTTATTTCAACAAACTGAAGTTCATTATTATCTTTATAGTTTAATTTTGTTAATTTGTCAACCTCTGTGAAATATAAGCAATTTCAATTATTATTTTGTTTGGTTTTGAGGTAATAAAACATAGGTTTTAGTCAGATTTTTCTACATGTGTTTTTGTTACCTTAGAACAGTGGGTGTGGCTCTGCCATGTTGCACCGCCATGTTTCTACTAATGCTGCAACGATTAGCAGATTAAAAGCTGTTTGTGGACATAACAAGACATCTGAGGCCACCTTGGGTTTGGAAAGCTCACTCTTTTCTGACATTTTATGGACCAAATAACTGATTGGTTATTTGAGAAAATGATTGACAGATTAATTGTTAATGAAAATAACTGTTAGTTGCAGCCCTAGGTTCTACATTGGCCAGGAATGAACAAACCAAACAGTAACTGTAGATATCTTGTGACTTTTGTTGCGACCACAGGCTGTCCTTCATGCTTAGAACAACAGGAAGAGACGAGGGGTTTGCAGGTCTTTTAAGATTTTATTTTAGACTGATATCAAGTGAACAAATGTCGCGTGATTCTACATTTATAATGGTTATGACACAAACCTGTCATTTTCCAAATATTTGACAGGATTATGTCAGGATTTGTGTAAAAATCCAGATACAATTTCACTATCCATATTGGCAGGATGTTTTTTTTTTACACAGTAAAATCAATGTAAGAGTCAGTCGGTGCAGGGCAGCTGCTCTGTGAATACTGCTCTGATTGAGACATCATTGGTCACAATGTAGCGTGTGACAAGATTTTTAAAGGAATGGTGTGCTGTGGCATTTTCGGTGTCTCCGGCTGACTGTTAACTAGAACCAGAGAAGAAAAAACACAGAGGAGAATGCATGATAATGAAGATAAACATATAACTTGCTAACAGAGTAAAAATAGGACTTAAGGACAAAGTGAAAAATGCAATGAATAGAAGGAACTGATGTGATAATGATTTGTCAGGTACAGATGCAGTAGATGTACTGAGTAGTGAGTGTTGCATGGTGATTTTCTTTCATAAGTCCTCTCTTTGTTACTCCAGTGTTTGGCCTTCTTTCTAAATCAGGAGTGACAGCAGAATGAAAAGCACCAGCTGAACGCATGAATGTGTTCTTTTTATATGTACATTCACATGCTGAACTCCACCTGCAGTGAAAAGACCATGTTGACACTCCATTAAAGTTAAAATTTTAAGAGAAATTGTACAACTTCAGCTAATGCACACCTTTTAGAATACTTGTAGTGAAGATGTCTGATTGAACAAGTGTGTGGGTGTGTGTCCAAGACAGTATGTTCCCATCAGTAAATGGGGTTTATGATATAAATTCAGTCAGAGGCTTAGCTACATTGAAGTTCTCTCCCTCTTTTTTTCCCTTTTCGTAAGGCATGTATTAGGATCAAGGGACATTTGAAACTACTTAAAAATAAGCAGCTTATGCCTTTTTGTCAAGCAGGGTCTAATCAGGGTAATTTAAGCCATATGCTATATTCAGAGACTAGCTTTAAGTGTCAGCCATGACCAACTTAACAGAAAGTTAGGCGCAGCATTACCCTGCTCTCCCACCTGCATGATCCGTGCACCTGTTGGTAAGACTAAAGACCACGGATGAAAGACTTAGAAAGAATTCTACTTCCTTAACAGCCATCGTCACACTTTTAGGCTGTGGTTTTGAATCTTTTGCCGTTTGTGTTACAGAAAAGCTACATGTACAGTTCAAATGTATGAGCAAACACAACAGCGTATGAATTTAATTGTTTATGACATGCACATGAGCATATAAAAACCAAAGAATAAAAAGCTATGTATTGAACTTGCCCTCAGTTGTTGTTTGTTTTTTCCGCAGTCATTGTTTATTCCCATGGTGTTTCTGGCACAGTATGAGCCTGTAATAAGCATGCTTTGCAATTGAGCTGGCTTCTCTCTCGTTTGCCTTGTTTTTTTTTTTGTTTTGTTTTTTATTATGTTTTTCTCTGATTCTTTCAGAGCCTCAAAATAATAATGCATTTGATTGTACCTGTAATTGAGTTGTCCTTTTTCTGCTTCTTTCTTCACATTTCCTGGCATGCTGGTGTGTTTCTGTGTGTTTTTGCAAATGTGTGTGTGTGTGTCTGTGTGTGTGTGTGTGTGTCTGTGTGTGTGTGTCTTGATGTATGTGGATGTGTGTCAGTGTCTGCGGAGAATCTGGAAAAGAGCCTCAGGCAGATGGAGAGGCAGCTGCTGCAGCTGGAGAGAGACCTGGAGACTTACTCCTCCCCCGATGACCCCAACGACATGTTCTTCACTAAAATGGCTATATCCTTTACACACGCTTGCATTCACTCACCAGTCAAGGGAATTATTCCCTGTTTTTTTTTTTTACTGTAATGAATCAAACTGAGCAAAAGTTAGAAGAATATTACTGGGGCTGGAATTTATATGTTTAGTTTTAACACTGTGGTGCTTCATAGGCTGGCAAAATAAGCAGGTTTTCATAGGTTAACATATAACTGAACGTGATATAAATTGAAGGAACCCTCAAGTTTTCAGCTGATCAAACACCCAATTAAACATACACATCTCTTACGTTTTACATAATTAAATATTCATGCTGTTGACATCAGCTTCAACCTGGACTGGAAATCATGGAAAGCTTGGCTTTGTAAAGCCAGGACAAAAAACCCACATCAAAATTTGGCATTTGTCTTTGTTTGGAAAGGGTACAGTTGGCATTCATTCCTGGGCCAAATGACTCAGCAGTAATTTATCGGTTCCAGCTCTGAAACATGGGGTGGACATGCTAATTTCACCCCTTTTCCCAGTTATATGAAGGTTTGTCAATTCTGGCTTAAACGTTTTAACTGAAGATGAGCTTGTCTTGTGTTGAGCGACTGTAAGCCAGTGACAAATTTATTTCCTGTATTTCCTTCACAATAAAAGTTAACTATAAGCTTTTATTATTAAGCAGCATATTCAGGAAAGGTAAACGCAGGGAATGAATTGATGTTCAAACCACAGAGATTTAGTTAGAAGCTACAAAAGTACTGAGAGCTGAACACAGGGACTTTCTCTGCACAGACATAGGTAAAAGAGTGTTTTGTTTTTGTGTTTTGTTTTTTGCTTATTCTTAGCAGGTTAGCCTTGTTTAAAAAAACACAAACACACTAATTTGGACAGAAAAACAGAATAAAAGCAACTTTAACCCTCTCCCTCCAAAACATTCCCCACTGTGTTTACATAAGGACAGTCCATACCTCACAATGAATCAAGAAAACCAACAATAGAGGTATAATATGGTGTTGAAGCAGAAAATAAAGGGTGACAAGAATAGGCCTCCCAGCCGTTGTCTGATGTACACACACGATTTTCCTTCCACTGTAGATGATGTGTACAAGTCATGAGTGGCATCTCATTTTATAGTCAGGCTTTTATACCGGTACCCCTCTCAGCTCTCTTTGTGAAGAGGAATTCACACTGAGGGCAACTTCAAAATGAAGGGAAGGGTTAGAGAGGGAGAACTGAGACAAAGCCTCCTTCATCTTTCTGTCACTCTCTCTCACACGCTGTCAGTCATTGCTTTAAGTTCCCGCAGACAGAACAAGAGCAATTTAATGTTTTATTCACTTCATGTCAGTTTATGATAATGAAACAAAAGCGGTAATTCACAAACACATAAATCCATAATTTCTCTTTACTATTTTACTGCCCTGTCTGGATACCCAGGTCCACTGCTGACAGCTGTCCATATCTGTTAGGCAGCTTTGTTAAATATTCACTGTCCTCTGAGATAGTTCCAGTGGATCAGGTTGATGGGCATGTCTCAGACCAGGTGTGTAAGTGTGTGTTCAATAATACACCCTGTACCTAGCCCCCTTCATGTAGTTTTGATCAATAGCCTTGGGGCTCAGGCACTGATGGCTTGTGCTGTAGTAGTTAGCAGAGAACTTGAGTGCAACGCAGAAAGGTTCACTGAGAATGGATTTGACAGCTCTGTCTTTCACTGCTTTGCTTCCCAATGCCAGGTGCCTCAGCTTGCAAAAAAAAGTCTAATCTTAGCATCACTCATTTACAAACTCTGAACTGGCTGAAGCCAGAAACCGATTGTCAGCTAGACACGGACTCACTTATAGTATACACACATTCATCACCAACAAATATTTGATATTTGATCAAAACTTGCATGTCATATTCAACCCAAGCCATCCATATGTTAACCTCTCAATCCAAGCTGTACTGCTGTTTTTAGGACTTGAGTGCATCACACACGAATCAACAGAAATCAACTGTTGTTGGCTCAGACAGCCGAACCCCTGCCGTTTGATTGGTTGTCTGATTGATGCAACCTGGAAATTAGTTCTGAGCATCATAAGATGCAGTATTAATTAAATGTGTCTGACTTACTGAAAAAACATGGAATTGTGACATTTGTGCACCATTAACTAAATTATTTGTGTAAGCTTGTTTTTTAACAAGCTTACACAAATAATTTAGTTAGTTTTCTAGTATCTCCATTTGTTAACATTTATAGTTAATGAACATTATTCAGGTATATCTCAGGTTTCCTATGCAGTCTGGAAAAAATATGGAATTTGATTTTTAGCCATTTCCATGTTTAGGCAGCACTGATTTTTAAATATGGTCCAAAAAATCTACTGAACTGTGTAGGAACCCTGATATCAATGAATAATACCAGTCACTTACGTCATAGAATATCTAAAATACTAGACAAACACTAAAAGTACTAGATCAAAGACAAGGGCATTTGCTGTTTTATTCTCTAGAGCCTCTTCACAGATTATACAATGACATTAAACTTTAACATATGGCAGCTACACCTGCAACTGATGAAGTTTGCTGGCAGCCCTCTCTGTCTCTCGACAGGCAGAATCTACAGTCACCAGCTAAACATGAGAAGCTGGGAGTGTCGCGTTGGTGACATTGAAAATTCCATTATCACTTCATGCACCACCTGAGTATATGGTTACTCTGCTACTGGTCTAGTGTTACTGTTCTGGATGTGAGCTAAGCTTGTGAAGGCAGCTGATTAGAAGGGAGGAAAACACAAGATGAATGAACGGATGAGGAAAGGAAGAATGAAATGTGTCGAGAAAAGAGTGTAGGATCAGTGAGGAAAGGATGCCTGAACAGGAATTCCTGAGAATGAACTGTGGTGGACCACTGCGTTATCTGGAGTAGGGAGGAAGTCATGAGAGATATTTTGCACCCCATGATACTTATCAGCCGTGGCTCTCGGCTATTTCTTCTTCTTTTACTCTCTCATGCTTTCCATCACCTGCTCAGGCTTTCCTCATGCCTATTTCCCCCAAGCTCCTGCCTTGGTAAGATATTACTGACAAGTCAATCTGCGAGCAGTGCCTATTGAACAGCATTTACCCAGCTGTGAATAAGTAGCCCCATCCCCAGCCAGATTCAGCGGAGGCCAGACGTCAAATAGGTCCATCAATTGAGCTATAATGAAGGGGCACAATAGGAGCCAAAGAGGCTGCCCACATAATTGTGATACCACACGGACACTGTTGCTTTTTATCTGCTATGAGACAAGGATGTTGGGGTCACACGAAGGACTGCTACTTAAGGACACATCATTTTCTTTTTTCTTTTTCATTGATTTGCACAGAAAAGTAATCAGACTTTTTAAAAGAAACAGCAGATTGGTTCAGACTGATTCAACTCAAGTTTTATTTCTCATGCATCAAAAGCTTTGATTTTTGTTAAATAGGGTCATCTGATAGAAATAACTATTCAGGATGTGCTTAAAGGCACAAAAGGCTAATAATATAGCTTATATAAGATCTTATTTTGGAACAGTGTATTCATGCATGCTGTATTTCTACCCTGAGTATTATAGTGCTTGGTGACTTTCAGTAGACTTGCTTAACAGCATGCCCTGGTAGTAGGCAGGATGTCTGTTAGTGCTCTCGCTTTCCCCCTCACTTTGCTCTGACACTGACACCTTATGTTGACACAGCCATTACCTATTTGTCCTCATGCACACAAACCCACCTGCACTGCAGCGCTGTCCTTTGCTTTGCTAGGTTTAACCCGGAGAACCTTTTAATGCTCTTCAATCTTCCATGCTAGTCAGACAACTGCACATACAATCTTAAAAGCAGTGCATTTTCTTGATCTCTGTGTAGGATGTATTCGTGACTTTGAGGACCAGCCTTTGACACTATTCTTGGTGCCTTTTCAGATGCAAAGACACTTTGTTGGTCTTCACAGATTTTTGGTTTTGGAAGGGTTAGGTAGCCTAAAAATGATAAGCAGAGTTTTTACACCAAAAATATTGTTTATATGCAGCTTTCTTTAAATGCAGCTAAAACAGGTGATTTTCCCGTTTCCAGTAGATGAGTTTGCCTTTCTGTTTCTTTTTTCCAGATATGCACTGGAAGGTGTGGAGAACAGAGCAAAAACATTTTTTTAAAAGTCTCTTTGTGTTCAGCTGTCAGTACTTTTGTAGCTGCTAACTGAATACTTTTATTTAATTGTTTCATCTTTTCTTTCAGCCGGATATGTCCATGAATGATCCCATTCATCCAGGTCATTATAATCTCAAGAAAAGATTGAATCAAAGGCAACTGGACTTATTTATATGCCTTTGAAGACGTTTCGCCTCTCATCCAAGAAGCTTCATCAGTTCATGCATGTCAGACTAGTCTGCGCTAGTCTAACTAAATGGTATTTAACCTCTGTGGATGTGTTCACAAGGCCATAGATACACACACGCCTATGGCCTTGTGAACACATCCACAGAGGTTAAATACCATTTAGTTAGACTAGCTCTTTATACAGTTGGTTTTCCTAAAATTATATTAAAAAATTGCTACATATCGCCTTGCTTACAGTATCACAATAACAAATCTTAATGAATTGTAATTCCTTTATCACCTTATTCTTGCTAATACACAGCCCTATAACAGAGTCAGAAGTCAGAGTCAAAATCTGAGTGATGGTCTTATTTTCAGAGTAGAATATGTTCTTTTTATTTTTTTCTTGATTTCTGTTTATTTTTGCAGTTAATATTGTACATGTCAGAGAAACCAACTCACTTTGCCAGCAGCCAGACATGAGTCACAGATGCTGTAGGCTGCAGGGGGTCATAGCAGTGAACACACTGTGGTAGCAACCTGACTGACAGTATCAGAGCTCCAAATGCCAACATCACAGTTTACCACTGACAGTCTGTTTTTCCAGCTTCAGATCCTTTCGGCAACATGTGTGAATGCTTTTTTCTTTCTTTCTAGATCTCGATGTCTTGTATAGCTGTCAAAAAGCAGAGAAGAAGACTCGCAGCGACATTTAATTAACACTTAATATGGGATGGATGTGTTGTTGACCTTGACTGCAGCCCTCACAGCTTCAGCAAGGTCGCACGGGAGCAGTATGGCAAGCTGGTGATCATGCACAGCAATATGGAGACACTATATCAGAACGTGCTGGAGTACTTTGCTGTCGATCCCAAGAAGACCTCTGTGGAGGAGCTGTTCACTGATCTCAGCAACTTCCGCTCCATGTTCACTGTGAGTATACAGCACTGCAGACTGACTCATACGAGAAGCATGAAAACCTTTCTGAGCATGTTGTGTGCATGTGAAAAATGACATTGCTCTCAATGGTCACATTTGATATAAGTGAGGTTGCTGATGGTTGAAGGGTTTATTCTCATTTGGACTGGCATTACTTTGTTTGAAATAATAACAGGGCTATTCAACTTCAATAGCAAGTGGGTCAAAAGGGAAAATCACTGGGGCTTTGTGAGTCATTAAAGGCTACTAACAATTCTTACAGTATATTTATAGATGTATTTCTATATTGAGTAAACTGGTCATTTGCATTCCTTTTTCACTTTAATGGTATCATTCTAATCACTCCAGGATTGCAACCAGTCCTTATAAAGAAAGTAGGAAATCTGTGGTTACAGGCTTGATGCAGAAGTGCAAAAAGTTAAAGTTAAAAAAAAAACAAGGAGACATGAGATGGTTTTCTAACAGGTCCATATCTACAAATTTGGATAACAAATTGAATATAATGAAACAGTATCCATCAGGCTGACAATAATTACATGAACACCAATAACACTTTCAAGCAAACATAAGATGCTTATAACAGATCCATATCCATATTTGTTAAATTGGTCCAGACTAATGTTAAGTAGGCCTGTTTAAATCATAAAATAAATCTACCATATTTGCATATTTACAAAGATAGCATTGCATACCTCAGTCAGGTGATTTCTTACTATAGAACCACCATACCTGTATCATACATCTGTCAGTTTGAGCCTCCTTGACTCAGCGAGAGAAATTACACTCCCTTTGTTTCTGCTACTTCAACACAGTCTGAATGCTCAGGGTGCAGCATAAGACTTGACTTTATGACAGGATTACTCCTGCACCTGCCATTCGCTGTCAGTCTCAGCACATTGGTGCTTTGCATAACCAATACCATATTGATTCAGATCAAACAGTCTATGGCTCAGATGTCTCAAAGTAGTTCAGAGATATTTAACTTAGGTTTATTTTTTTTTATATCGCAGACATTCCTGCCTGACTTTGCAGGCAGCCTCTTGCGGGCTGTAAAAAGATTAAAAAAAAAAAAGAAAAAAGCTGTATCCAGCCTGGAGACCACATGAATAGGCCTGCATCACAGGAAGTCAGGCCTAATTAGTGACTGTTTTGGGTTTCAGATGTATTTGCATTTTGTGTCATTTGTCAACTTAAAATATTAGGGAATATTTGCCTGTTTTACTTCCTCTATATTTATAAAACCTTACTGATGTAAGCAAACCTTTAATAGCATCAGAATAATTAATAAATGGGATTTAATTGCCACCTAAAATTGGTTCTTGCAGTGAAAGACCTTGCTTTGAAGTGATAGCTAGTTCCAGTCAGGTATTTTGAGATTTGGTGGGAAAAGCTGCATTTTGTTGTAAACAACCTTGAATAACAAAAAAACACTAGAAGAGTGAAATGTTAGAGGAGTATGTTGAGTGGATGTTTGGAAACAGTTTCAAACTTTTACTATTTTTATTCGTTGGCTGTGTCAACATGGAGCCTCAGCTTTTTTGTGATTCTCACATCGGTATCCTGTAGTGTAATGCAAAGCAGAACAGTGCCAGTTCTATGTAGTCCATCCCCACCCAGACATTTATGTCATCACTGAGCTCTGTGGCCTTATCAGTCTGCTGCTACTGTGAGCTGGAGCTGTGGAGACCCACTGTGTTTAATCAGCAGGATTAGTGGCACAGGCCACTGGGTGCGACAGATAATAGTAGCTAATTAGCCTACTAAAGTTCCCGCCCTGCCCCCAACTTAACATCTACCTCACACACATAGATGGATTTCATGCCTCTTTGCCTTTTTTTCTGCAGAGTCATTAGTTATGCTTTAGATTTTCTTGTACTCCAAAGCTTTGTCTGTGCATTTGCGTGTTTTTCAGGGAGACTGATGGTGGTGTTTTGTTCCCGTTTCATCCCTGTTTTGTATGTAGAGCCCAGAGTTATGACAGTAGAGGCAAAAACCTCACATACAATGCCAAGTTATTCCCCACTGACAGTGCAAGATGAATATTTTTGATGATTTCTTTGTTGTCAGAAATGTTAGAAATTGGTAAATTTTACTAAATATAAAGGTTCAGACAGGAATCTCTCTTTCTCTCTTTGCCTCTCTCCTAAAATTCCACCTGAAATGACACTTCTGTAGGCTTGATGTAACCATTTCCTGCATACGGCACATTAAGTATACTCCAGTCTACGCTAAGTCTGACAAGAGGCTTTTGAACACTTTTAGATAGGTCTACAGGGGACTATTTTTTTCTGTTATATCTTCATTAAATTTTCCATAATGACATGCAGTAAAACCTTTTACATGCCCAACAACTAAATTGAATCATGTCACTACTTAGAGCAGGGGTCTCAAACTGATGGCTTGGGGACCATTTCTGGCTCCCATTCCCCTTCCCTCTGGCCCACAACATGATGTCAAAAATATAATACATTTTTCTAGTTTCATGCCATGTTTCCATAATTTAAACTATCCTTCAATGGAATACAACTGTATTAAAAGCACAATCCTATCTTTTTTTTAAAATGTATAATTATAATTATATATATATATACATATGCAAAATTGCATGTTGCAACATGTTGCAATTTGCTGATATTCTACGTCCAAAAAGATAACTTGTAGTTATCAGGTGATATTTATGATAATTTACGTAACAAATCAAGGGTTTTCACTGCATACTGTGTGGCGTTTGACGAAGCACAGACAAAACGGACAATGGTGAGATAGCCATTTTCATAAGTGGTATCAGAACAGTTGCTAAATTTGTGTTCTTTGCATAGCTAACTAATTTATATAAAATGTGTAGAAACATCCATTTGCATTTTTTTGTTAAATATGACAAAAATATGAAAGTTATGGAAATAAAAAGTACAAAAATAATGTGTTTTCATTGAGGTAGCCCCCAGTTATAGTTTTTGACCCCTGCCATTGACAGTCAGTATTTCTGAAGCTCTTCAGACATGTGTTATTGGTAGAAATCTAATAAAAAGAAGTATGGTATATAGTATGTATTGGTATATTGAAGAGAAAGGACTTCCACATTTGATTTGGGACCCATTTTTTAGCCAGCTGCTAACAATCACATTAACAGTATGCAGCTTCAAGCAGGAAATCCTTACATTTAAGAAGTTGTAACCAGCAAATCTTTGACAATTTTGCTTGAAAAATGACTGAAACAATTAGATTAAAACCAGTGTTAGAACATACTTTTAACATAAAACAGAACACGAAAGTATGCCGTAATGTGTAAATAAATAGACAGGCATAAGGAATAAAAGAGGAATAAAACTTGAAAGGAACAGATTATAAGCCATAAATGAAACACCAGGGATAAAATGTAAAAACAAAAGGTGAATTAAAACTAGAAAAAGGAGCAGTGCAATGTCAAGATAAAGTACAGTGTAACTCAGGAGTTAAGAATCAAAATAATCCTAAAACTTGGCCTTTCAAGTCTTCAAAAGAGATTTTAAAAAAGATACTGATGTAGCAAACCTGAGCTCCTACAACCTCTCACTTTTACAACTTTTTACCTTGAGGCAAAACATTATATTAGTTCTCCCTTCTTCCCGTCTTATGCAGTCAAATTCACACTTCACACACACATGCTGCCACATATCCTGATGTGTTGACTATTGTATATGGCATCTAACCTGAGACTACACAGTTTTCACAGGTTTGAAGAAACACACAGAAGGTCAGGTTTATAAATGTTTTGTTTATGGCCTGTTTGTTCCTTTGCGTCTGATTTGTTTCACCTATGCTATTGATCCCAGGACCTCTCTGTGCTGTGATTCTGTGTCTCACACTCAAAGCCACAACCCGGTTCATCCCCAGACTCAGTGATTGATACAAACCTCAGTATGTTACATACATTAATTTAATGACGGTTATTATAATGAGAAGAATAAGCTGTGATAAGATTTCATGTTGCAGCTGTAATACTTTCATTTTAGCTCCGTGGCTCAAGCTTGAGTTTTGCAGAAGCGTTTATGTCCTGGCCAAACATAACGGTTAATGACTGTGCCAGTGAGAGGTGAACAAGCCAAGTGTTATAAAGACTAGCATTATATGGTCAAAACTCCCAAGGTAGCTATTTATTCCCCTGTGATAGGTCAAGGTGTAAGCAGCTTACACCCTCAGCAATTCGTTCAAATGGTCACATCACACAGACATATCTTGGGAAAAGCCAAGGCTAGGTCAGTGAACGTAGGCATACAGTAAATCTCAGCGCCGTAACCTCTCGGTCAAATCTGTGTCAGCATTTACCCTGCTGTGCCAAGGCCCATGCTAATAGGTGCGTGCTGTCTCTAGACCAGAGCCTGAAGCGAATGGAGCCTTGAACTGTGTGTTTGCTGCGCGTATAATGTGTGTGTATGTGTGTGTTTGTTTGTGTGCGTATGTCATTTTGTGTTGGCAGTTTTTTATAGGGAAAGCTGCTTAGCTTTTTCACACACAAAAACGTACACGCACACACACTCGTACACACACATACAGCATGCTCAGTCACCCGTAGGAAGGAGACCCAGGGCGAGGCCGCACATCTGACAGGAATCCAATTGAGCGTGTCTAATGGCGGACATCCAGGAGAGGAGGAGGGGGAAGCAGACCTGCAGTGATGAAGGAGAGCGGAGGGCAATTTCCTCAGAGAGCTGGTTCTCTCTCTCTCTCTCTCTCTCTCTCTCTCTCTCTCTCTCTCTTTCTCTCTCTCTCTCTCTCTACCTGCCTCTCTCTCTCTCAGCTCAGCGTTACAGTAAAAATGAGTGCTTTGTCAGATGGTAAAAATCACATGACTCCTCATCTTTCTGTAGTTTCAGGCTCTTTTTAACTATCTGTCATCATCAATGTTCCTTCAGTATTTTTTCAGTATTTAGATAATTGTTACCTTCGATGTTGAATTCAGATTTAAAAACAAATAAACCCTGCCTTGCCTGTGCTTAAAATCAACTTTTTAAGTTGCTTTACTCAGTTAATGTCCACACTTTTATTATTCTTATATTACTAATTGGTTCTGTGATTTAAGAAGACAGCGCACCCTTTTTCATGCTCGCTGTGATCATATCAATTTCTGTTTCGGCAAGGATTTTTTGATGTAATGTGCTTTAGCTGCTCCTCTTCCAGTTCTATTCTCTTTGTGAAGTTTAAGAGTGATCCTCTCTTAAACAGGCCCACTTGTCGTATTGACCCGTTATCGACTAATCATTGTTTTCCCAGGCTGCTGGCAGCAGTAAAGGATGCACTTTTAAATAAGATGTCATTTTGCCTTTACAGGCTTACTTTGTGGATCTGCATAGCCGTATTATTGAAACAACCTTCTGCCTGTTTTTACCAATCATAGTGGCATCACTCTGTGAATGATCCTTTGGTTGGTCAACCACTTCAATCCAGACTGAAATAGACCAAAACCTTTAGATGGACTGTTGTGTAAAGATGTTCATGATCTCAAGATTATGAATCATACTGGGTCTGTTGCTCTGACTTTCCCTCTAGCGCCATGATGAGGTTAACGTGTTTTCAAGTGAAAAATCTTCACAACTCTAATATCTCAATGTGCACTTGATGGATTGGCACTAACTTTTGTAAAAACTTCCCAAACAGACTTTTGTGATCCCCTGACTTTTCCTCAAGCACTGCCAGCAAGTTGACATTTTGTGGTTGTTATTGAAATAAGGCTCATCATTACCCTGGCTTTGCTTTTTTACACTGAAACAAACAACTCATCTATAACACTAAAACGGTACTCGTTACTTCTTTCAATACCACGGCAAAAAGAAAAATAGTCCTAGGCACACAAAATTTCTTTATTTAAATTAACAACCTGCACAAAGTGCAGGTACAGAAAAAAAGCCACTGTTTTGTGTTGCTGCAAGCTAGATTTCAGGCAGGACGATCAAGGCTGAACTGAACTGCGTAAGAGTCGGATCATGTTTGTAACAGCATTGGTACTTTCCATAATATGAAATGTTTGTATTGTTGTATTGTATGTTTTTAAACACGTAGTATTGAAAAAGTATTGATACTTAAATATTTTGTCAACCCTACATGTGATTTTGTGTGATTTTAGAAAGCATGCTGGCATCCCTGAAGCAAAAAACCATTGATGTCTAGGTGACAATTGCGCCAGTCACTAGGCGATTCCACTCTTCTGCTTCTAATCACACGAAGAGCTGACAACCTTGTGAATTTATAACATTTATTAATGAGGTGTCGCAAAGGATGGCCTTGTGTGATGATCTGCAGTCAGGGATTTCTCTCCTGCTGTGTCTGTGTCTGCTCGTCTTGCTTTAGACACAACTGACCAATATGTGGAATAAATGCCCGATTTAAAAACACCCTTTTACACAGATGTGTGTACGGTGCTGTCACTACCCCCTTTGCTGACTCAGAGCTGGAACAACAATGCCCACTGGTTGTAGTGTAAAAGCACACAACAGCAAAGTGGAAAATCTGCTTTGTACTGTTCCAAAGTATATCTATGCAAAACCACTAACATGAATTGATGTACAGTCAATCAAACCGTCAATCAGACTCATGCTGTCTGTATTATTATTGGCCTAAATTTCATATCAAAGTGTGGTTGTCATTTGCATTATAGCTTTATAGAGCCTTTATGTTGTTCTACCTTGTTTACGAAAGGCATACTAATAATACACCTCTGACAAGTGGTTTAGTTCAAAAATATATGTTGTTAAATGTTACTGACAATCCAATCTATGAGGCTGATGTAAATGACACTGATTTCACCACTGACTAGATCGCTGACTGTATGAAATTGTTTAGGTTGAGAGTAGCGACAGCTCTCTTTGGTAGTAAAGTGCAAACATATTTACATTCTGCTTAAGTAATTGAATTAGACTTTTTAATGAGAAAGCTGCACGATGGTGATGAGTGGAAGGAGTGTCTGAGTTTTGAGTTCACATTAAGCATCAATCACAGCTGTCTACTTGTAACCTGGGATCACTTAATTGTTGAAAATGTATTATGTGTCAGCACTCTTGTTCTTCCCCTTTTCTTTTTCCCTCATTCTCTCTCGGCCGTAATTTACCACATTGGATGCCCATTAAGAATATAGTCATTTGTGAATCAGTGGTTGCCACTAGCAACCGACAGTTTCATTCCATCAAATCAAAGTTAATTTTGCGGAGGACTTGGTTTCATTTAAAAATAGTTTAAAAATAGAGCTCTGAATAGTTTCGGTGTATCTCAGCCATTTGGTATTCATCTTCCCCCTCTTCTGTTCTTCGTCAGCACTCTCCTCCTGAATTTCTAGAAACCTGCTGAGCTGTACAGTGTCGTTAGCTTCTATTGCTTTTTATGTAAGTGAGTTTAAATGAAATTTCTTTCAAGTATATGTCCGCTAAAGCTGTCAACAAACCACAATCATCTTTTGGTCTGTAAATAAAGAAAAGGATGTGGAGCTTGAATATGATACGTCAGACAGATATCAAACTGTGAATATTGTATACTGTTGCAATGGTCACTCATATGCAGACTTAATAAGAGGCTGTCAGTGGGCCTTAATAAGCGACTGCCTCTCTTTACTGTGTGTAGATTGCCATATACTGCACAGCTCTTGTAGTGTGTGCTTTTGTGTGTATCCATTCATGTTGGTTTGACATTACTATTCTTCTTCTGACCTGCCTGTCAAGCCGAGCTGTGTGAATCATGCAAGAGGAGGAGACATGAAGAGGAGGAGGAGGAGGACAAGTTGGGTGTTTGATAAAAGCCCAGACTTCTTTGCTTTAAGTGACTGGCAATTGATCAGAATGGCAATCATGCAAGCACTCTGTTAAATCATATACAGTCTGTCTCTTGGCTGTGGCATTATTGAGCCATCGACACCAGCGTATGAGTTTAACAACCCTTTGGCACAGGGATTATAGAGCCTGTGCCCACAGCGGTTGATGTACAGTAGATAGTATACCTATAAAATAAGTCTTGATAGACAGCCTGAGTGGAATTAATGACATTTTGTGACAAGTTTAGAAGTGGGCTTCATTGGCTTGTGCAAATGTCAATAAAATTAAAAGACATTCCTGTCCAAGGACCTAATAGGAACCACCAGTGCCTGCTTGCAGTCCTAGTAAATGCTGTACAAGCCCTTGCAGGCTCAAGGCTCCATTGTATTTGAACAGTGAATGACATGCAGTGCTCCAAGCTCCATGTCAATCATTCTTGGGCCATCAGAATGGAATACATTTGGGAGAGAGACTATAGTCCAGAATCTAAAACTGGAACTTCTTGCCTGTGGTTGAAATGCAACTAAATTATGAGTATCTAGGACAAAGCAGGGTTCAGGGTTAATGAAATCTACCTGCCTGAGGTCAATTTTTACTTGCCCCAAGACAAATTGTTTTATTTATTAGCAGTTATCAAATAAGAAGCACAAAATTTAATTGTCATGTTTAATCTAGAGCTGCAATCTCCAATCTCCAAATGTGAGAAAATGGTGAAAATTCTCCGTTCGTTTCTCAAAGTCCAAGGTGATTTCTTTTAAATGTCTTGTTTTTTTCAGTTTAAAATCCGAAGATATTCAGTTTAATATGATAATAAACAGAAAAGCAGGAAATATTCAGGCCGAAAACACCATTTGCTACCATGTTTGCATGAAAATTTATTTTAAGAATTAATTCATTATCAAAATAGTTTCATATTTTAATTCTTTTTTACCACTTGCACGCCTGAGCAAAGTCAGCCAAGTTGAAGGTTGTCTAATCACGCTTGCATATTGTTAATGTGTTTTTTTGTTTTTTTGGTATCCCACTTGCTTTTAATGACGTTATCTGTGCATATTTATTCAATTTCCCCACATTTTATTGTTTTAGTCTAAGAACAGAAAGGCCTGCCAAAAAAGAAAAATGAATGATTGCCTCTCTGATTAGAGTTGACAGCATTTCCTGAAAATAACTACAGTAGGAGTTTCTATTCCTTTATGGAACATAATTTGAGTCAAGCTACAACATTTCCTGAATAATGTGAACCGCATTATAATATTTACTATACTGAGCCTGAAGGCGTTTGATTTCCAAATTGCACATATACTCGTACAAAACACTAAGTGCAATCAATGGTCGGACTTTTACAAGCTGTACGTGTGTAATCATAAACACATTACAATATCTCAATCAAATTCCATGTTTAGGGTTAATAAATATATGCAGGGAGGTTGCCTAATTAATTATTCTTGCAATGTGAATCAATTCTGGCAGTTGGTGTCACATAGTCAGATTCTGTCAAATTCAAGTGGTTTTAGAAGTAGATTTTTATTTATAGTTGATCTGCAGGTAGTTTGGTAGAAATCAGTGTCACATCCACCCACACAGGGGCACCTGCAAGCTGAGTTCAGCTCAGCAGCTACTGTGCAGCCTGTTGCAGTTGAATTGTATTGCTATTAGCTGCTACCTTTGTGCATACCTGTTGTTAAGACTGGAAAAGGCTTACACAGCAGCCACCAGGTGATGCTGGAGCTGTCTTACTGACCCTAACACATCCTGTATACACACACACACACACACACACACACACACACACACACACACACACACACACACACACACAGTGGCTTGATACTTGCATTGTACTCTAGTGTACACTAGCTTAAACTCATGGGAATGTTTTCCCCCTCTCTTGGTGATGCTAAAAAGGGTGTGAAACAGAAAAACCAAAGACATCAGGCAAAATACTGAAACAAATCTCTAAAATAGGAATATGTTTTTGAATCTACAGGATTGTACATATTCAATTAGGGGGAGCCAAGTTATGGTGTTGCTATGGTTTTGGTCTTTCTAAAAATAAACTTATCATCTTACAGTCCCCACAATCAAGTGACTATTTAAACACCCTATATGAATGGTATTCATTATTATTTTCAGCAACTGACAAAAACAAGTAATCAAAATAACACACACACATAGATAATAAATCTACAGGCTCTGAAGTGCAGCACCAGGGCACATTGTTGTTATGCTGCCATTTACTGTGTTTACCTTCACTAAACCACCTGAAAATTATGCCAGGCTGCTACAGAAACCATACAATTCTGTGCACACATCAGACTGGTTGGTTATAACTTGACTTTCTGCGTTTTTAAGAACAAGACATCTGGTTACCAGGGCTAATGTCTTTTCCAGCTCTTTTTTTTTTGTCCTTGAAACACACTGGCTGTTGTGTAATATTAATTACTAAACTATGTGACCATGTACAGTGTGAAATGCTTAATTACTAAAAACAGAGTGGGTCCATCACCTAATCCTTTAGAAAAATAACAAATTAAGGTTATGTTTATGTTTGCCTTATTTTTCATGTTTTCACTATGTTAAAGTTTTCGATAAATTACTGTTATTGGCTTTTTACTTGCAAAGCTTTTATTGCACTTTCAGTAACAAGAGTTTGCTCGGCAAACAGAAAATTTACTGGCATTTGTCTCTAAGCTTTTAAATCACAATGGGAGAGGGCTCAGTTGTCGATGACTGTCAGGCATCGTGATAAACAGTGGCATCCTCCATCAGCCCAGCCCTACCTGTGAGAGTGAATTTTTGCTTTTGCCATGTTATCACATTTCCATCTATATAACCAAGCTGTTCATGATTGAATTCTCTACAAGATCAAAGTTCTTCAAAGACCTAGCCTCTTAGTTTTGCTCTTTGCATCGGTTTGATGCATTTAACTTAAAAATGTTTTCTTACAATGGAGTATGCCTAGGATATCCCTTGAGGGTCTGTATCAAAGAGTCAAGCTATTATTTTTTATTGGCCTTTCATTATTGAGGATGTAGTCGGGGTAAACATAATGCGGGTTGCTGTTTCAAGATTGGGTGGTGCAGAAATGCACAAATTTGTTAAGGACCCGCAGGCACCCCACAGAATATGTATTTTAACAAGTTTACTCCCCCAGTTTAAAACATCAGGCACCCATGCTGGTATCAATTTGGTTTGTGCCTGGCCAGCAGGGTGGCACTGCACCTCAGAAGCTTCATCTGACTCTAATGGTGCCTGATAAAGATGTCTGTGGGGTTTGACAGCTGCCGCTGCCTCTGACAGGCTCTGCACTGCTGTAATTAACCCCACTTAGCAGTCCATCTTGTTTTCTCCTTCTTTTTGTCTTTCCCTCACTTTCTCTCCTTCCCTTTCCCCCACAGCAAGCACTGAAGGAGAACCTGAAGCAGAGGGAGTCAGAGGAGAAACAGAGGAGAGCACGCGCGGCGAAGGAGAAGGCGGAGCGTGAAAAGCAGGAGAGACAGCAGAAGAAGAGGAGGTTGCTGGAAGTCAATGCAGGTAGAGACCGTTCAATCTGCTTGGCCTGTCAACTCTTGCATCGTTAAGCCCTTTACAGAGAGCCGTGTGCTAAATCAATCTGGGATCAAATGGTGTAAGAGATCATTCAAAGACAATGACTCTCATTTATCAAGTAAACACAAGTCCCATTTTAATGGATTAGGGGAGACGCCTATTTCCTCACAATTCACTATTTATCTCCTGAAAAATTAAAACCCACGTCCACACAAAAAGAATTTGTCCTTATTTTGAATGATTGTGCAGGGAAGTAGTGCTGGAAATAATTTAAATGCAAAATGACCAGTTGTGTGACATTTTAAAGATATGTCACTCAGACCATGTCAGCCCCACTGAAATTATAGTCTCGACTTGTATTATTCTGACCAATTAATCAGTCAAATATAGATTCCCAGATATGAAAAGCATACATTATTGTACTGGGCATGTGCTACACGCTCTGTGTCATGTTATGAAGGCAATATTCACATTTTTGTTGCCTTTGCTTGATTTGTAGACAGTTTAACACATCTAAGGTTCCTGACATGTAGCATTGTGCAGTTTTCAGCCTAGGATTTTAAAGCTAATGCTATGATTATTGATTCATTATTGATCTAACGGTAGAAATTCACCCCTTGCTTGACCATTCTTGTGAGGTCGAGCATAAGGCCAGCCCAGACCAGCATTCGTCAGGATTGTGGAGCTTCATTGTATTCCTACAAGACACTTTCGCAGGATAGATAATTGACCTTTAACCCAGGTGAACCAGTTGCCTCTAAAACCACAATCCGTTCACCGAGTAACAATTTTTGAGTCACAGTCTGTAAAGGGTGGTGGATGAACTGGTGGTAATTTGATATAAAATCCACAATCACAACTCACGTTTATAGCTTTACATCAAGTTTTGGCAAGCAAAAATCTTGAACTAGGCCACAAGCAAAAGGTTTGGTGTTCAGCTGCATGGGATGTCATAAAAATGCAGCCAAATGAAGTGTGAAGAATCATCCGCCTTAACAAAAAAATCAGCTGGCTTGTGCAAATAGTTACGTTTAACAACTGTACCCTAATTCTAATCTCTAATCCATTGAGTTTAAAAATATGCTAGTCACAACATGTGTGGAAGAGCAGTCATTTTCCAGGTTAAGACATTTTAACAAGGTAGGATGAACTAAGTTTTAATCAGCGTTAGCCTTGGGTGAAAGTAAAACCGTCATTCATTTCAATGAATGAAGGAATGAACAAGGGCCAGCAGGTGTGCACAAAGGAGTCTGGAATAAAACTGTAGGATCATTTAGAGTTGGGCGATATGTTAAAATGATCCAACCAGTCACCGTCAGCCCAACAACTGGCACCTGTAGATATTTAGATATATTGTGTAAGAGCTGAGTATGCTATGTTCTACAAAGTTTCTTGGCTTTTTGAAAAAAAAAGTCAAGTAAATAAACTAAATAAACACAAAATCTCAAGAGCTGAAATTGAATATTCGTACACCTGTTTTCATTATTAAACAGAAAAATAAAACATGCAGCACCTTCTGATGTCAAGTTTCTCTAAACACTCACCAAAGCCGTCTTGGTTTGTCTCTCCAGTTTTCTAAATGGAAAGCTAAAGTGTAGTCAAAATAACCCCTTAATTCACAGTTAGGTGTGAAAATGTTCTGACTCCTTTATCCCTGCTGCCTCTCTTTACCATTGCAGGCTCTTTGTGCTACTGGGTTAGCTTGGTGAATGGAGTTTGTCACTGAGCACTCACTTTTTCTGTGGCAGCAGATTATTAACTCAGCAAATAAAAAAAAGACAATAATTGCCCACAAAAACTCAAATGGTGACAGACTCATCGATATGTTTGTCCGATCGTCCAACACTTGGGTTGTCCGGCAAAAAAAGCTCAAACCTGGCTCAGTTTTTGCAGGCCCTAAGCATGCGTTCCCGGTATGTTAAGTTGCATTGTGCATGGTGCAGGTCGACTCAGCTTAAGGCTTGCCAGCTTGCCTGTGGGGAAGTTGTTGGGGAAGTAAGTCTGACAACTCATTTGCCAGACCAGGCAAGTGGTAAAAAAAGAATTAAACTATCAAGTTATGTTTATTGTTATGAAACAATAACAACGACGTTTTAATAACATCATTGTTATTAAACAGTGATGTTACTGATACCACAGAAAAAAACAAGAATAAAATGCAGCCATTGTTGTTTTTTCTTTGTCACCTGAAATAAAAACTCTTCTGAAGGTCTTGGACAAAAAACTCAAAAGATTTACTGAGCCTGCCACAAATCACTGTCAGGAGAGCATGTTTCCATGTCTGTAAAGTAATGCAAAAGTGATTTCTGCTCAGATATTAAGTCTGTTGTTTTTTTCTCTGATTTTCTCCCTCTTTTCCCTTTATATTTTAACGTCTGTAGGTCTATACTGTATTTTGTAGCCTGGTGTTTGGCTGCACAGTGTATAAAAGTCCACAATTTAAAAAATTAGCCTATTTTGTCATGCTTTTGGCATCAGTCAGCTGAGCTGACAGAGTGCACCGAGTGCACTGCTGCAGCTAGCACGTATGTGTGTGTTTCACTTAGTGGGAGACTAAGAGAGGCGAAGGAAGGTAGAAGGAGGACTATTGCACGCGGTCTTTCTGGAAGTCATTAATACTTACTGCTGCTTTGTCATTAGACCCACCGGTTGTAACTGGTGGTATTTTCTAGAAGGTCGATCTGAACCAGCCCACCCGGGGGTTAAGCACGTTGATCCGCACATCACCACTTTTTCTTTTGCATGAGTCAAAGCAGAGCTGTTGCTGCAGCTGTACATGTGGCTACCTTACATGTGTAGTTGTTGTCGTTCAGTGCTGGTAGAGGCTCTTCTCCTTCCTTTGGTTTTTAACAGCAGACTACAGCACTTGTAACCGTTTATGCTGTCCCTGCACTGTAAAAAAACGAGTACTGTCACATTTTGAAAATTTTGGCATCGACTTGGTGCCGAAGTATCAGTTCTCCTGACATCCCTAATTGTCAGTAGATGTTTAGGGAGACCTCTACATATATTGTATGCCGTTTTCAAATACTGCCCATTGCTGTGGCCCTAAGTAATAGTGTAGCTCAAACGATAACTATTTACTGAGCAGGCTCAGACATAGCTATGAAGAAGTCAATATCTACCTTATGCCAGAGCATCTGGTTCCAACTGCCAGTTGTTTTTTTTTCTCTCCCCCTTCCCCTTTGGAGCACCGCTGATGCCAGAAAGTTGTTCAACAGTGCAGCCTCCAGACCCATTTCCAATGCCAAAGCCACGGCTGGCAGAGCAGTTGAGCTTGGCAGTCCCAGCCCTGCACCAGAATCTATAGCTAACATTACCCTGCCAGCCACTGTAGCACTCCTGTAGACATTAGAGTGCAAGTAGAGAACCACCGTGCTCCATCCAGGCCAAAGTACTGCTGTGGGCACACTATCTGGCGAAACCAAGGCCTCTCTTGGCTCCAGCATAATACAAACCTCTCCCTTTTCCCTTTCCTCTGGTCCAGATGTCCCTCAATTGTCACCATTTGCCACAGAGCGCTTGAAGTTTTACAGTGCTGTGCTCATACAAACGAAGGGTTATGTCCGGTTGAAATTAATGAACAGAATTCTGGTGGATAGGTTACATGCTGTGTGTCAGTCCAGTAGTTTGTAGTGTATCTCACTCTCTGTCATGCTGCGGTTATCTGAAAATACCAGCAACAGGGTTAAAGCCAAAAAACGGAACTACCACCAACAGGCCAGTGTTGTCTGGGTTGTTGTGTTTATATGAGAGAGGCTTGTGGCAGCGTCATGCTGCAGGGATGCTTCTCTGCAGAGGGCCCTGGAAGGCATGGGAAGGTAGAGGGCAAAAATTAATACAGCAAAAAAATCTAGAGAAATCCTCTAAAAACAACACAAAACAAAACAAAAAAAAACCTTGCCACACTCTTTAAGAGAACTGTGACTTTGCCCAGGGGTGGCAAAATCTGAATGCAGACCACAGTCAAATACAAAATTGTGTTAGGAGTTTAAAATTGCTGTTCACTCACAGATTCTGTGCAACTATACAGAGCTTGAGCAGTCTTGTAAGAAAGAATGGAGGTTAATCTGCAGTTTCCAGGTTTGGGCTGAGCAATTAATTGAAGTTGTATCAACCGATATGGCCTCCTGCGTTTTTTCAAATATTTTTAAAGGCAAAAGTTGTGTCAAAATACCATTTTAAATCAAATATTGTCATGCTGCTGACATTCCTGGCCCACGCACAATATTCTACATCTTTGGTACAGATCCCTGAAAAAATCACACAATAATCATTTTAATATTCTTTCCATTGAAAATGAGAATAATAATGTGAACATGATCATTCCCTTTAATATTGCAACTGACTCTTCTTAAGTCCTCCCCCTTTTTGCTGTGTTCTCCACTAGCAGGTGAACAAACTTACTACCGATGAGCTTTCTTCTTTTCAGTTTCTTTCTTGTAGTTAGATGCTATGCTAGGCTTATCTATGTTGGAAAGAAAATGCAGTTTTGTTGATGTTGCTGGGGGACATGTAGAAGCAACATATATAGCTATATTCACATTTTAAGTCAAGTGTAAGCGTATATATACATATATATATATATATATATATACATACATATATATATACATACATATATATATATATGTATATATATATATATATATATATATATATATATATATATATATATATATATATATATATATGTATATATATATATATGTATATATATATATATATGTATATGCAACTCGCCGAGATTGACAACTTGGCTTCTTTTCCTGTGTGCTTGTGTGCTGAGTTGTGTTTCATGGCAAACTTTCCTGTTTCAGAAAAGTAGTTCAGAAATAAGAAAATCATGAGAATAAACTTCAGCCAAATTTTGTCAAAAAGGCTTATACAAATATGCCTGGAGCTTGAAATTTATTTAGATACGCTCAAATTAAGATAAAGCTAAAGGCAAACTTAGTGACATACCCAAGAAGTGATGTTTCTGGCAATGTATGATATACACGCGCACATGCACACATACGGATACACATACATACACATACACAGATTGTTTGGATGAAATGAGTATGTGATACAGATTTGGCATTGTGCTGCCAAGCCAGGACAGGATTTATTCACTCTCACTCTGTCTCTCACTCTGTCTGTCTCTCAGCCTATTTATTAACTAAAGAGCTTTCTCTTTGTTTGTCAGGGAGGATTGTCCTCAATGGAGATTTTCTGTGTAATCATCTGATTATCCATCAATTCCCTAAAAAGCCCCAGAGAGGCTGCATATCCACATTATGCTGAAGGGCACAGCAATGAGAGACAGGGGAAGGAAGGGGGAGGGTTTCCTGGAGGAAATGATCAAAATGGATTTTAGCTTCTTTGCCTGCTACAGGTATCTGCATTTAGTCTGGTTCTAGCTTTGCCTGCTTATGTATTCCCAAAATGTGAGGTTCTCCCAGCTTCCTTCTCATTTTCCTCTGTCTCTTTTTACCTGCCACAGACTGGGCTTCTGCCTACTCTGTAATATGCCGCCCAGTTTCGTCATCCGCACTGTGTGTTCCGGCAGTCTGAGAGAGCGGGAGCATCAGCTTGCATGCATTTGCATAGAGCCCTATGGAGATTGAAATTCAGATTGAATAGGTGTTTTTTTTTCCTTCTCCTCTGGCTGTGCCTGGCTTGTGTATGACAAATCTGTTGCATTAACTCCCAGGGTAGGCCGGGAGCGGGAATGTTTGTGGAGCGACAAATTACACATCAGAGCTTTATTTAACATTCCCTACATGGCTACAAGCGATGAACTATTAAGACGTCAAATAGAAGAACAGCTAGAGATGCAACCCTGCATGCAAAAATGCTAAAAACATAGGAGGGGCATAAGAAAGAGGAAGAAAAATCTCTTTTGCAAACCGGGACCTTGTGTGAAATCCTGTATGCTCTAATGAGATATTTCTTAGATAGTGTCTGCAAAGTAATGTCCTCTGTTTCATGCAGTAGTATTAAAGTGGTGCTCACGTAGTTAATTTACATTTTATAGCATGCTATTCTGACAATTGACAATTTGCTTGGGATTGCACTGAAGGCTGCCACTGTGGGTGAAAGTGGACTGGTTCCCTGTGTTGCTGTGGGCAACAAGGCTTACAATGTCCGAATGTCCACTGAATGCTGGTCTGTTGTGTTCCATGAGGTGTGAATGTCTTGGACCCAACACAAAGCCTGTTTATTGTTAAAAAACTCACACTAGATATTGGAGGAGTCTAAAACATGTCTGGACTGGCCTTTGTGGCGTGAAAGGTAAGTCTGCCCAACCCTGTCATAAGTTGAACTGAGCTGTATTATTACATGGTATTATAATGCCACAGTACAACAGTGCTGCACAGGGTGTGAAAAAAGCATATTGTCACCACTAGTTGGTACTGCAAGGCAGATTATTCGTGTGGGTGAAGCTCTTGAAGCAGTTTGTTGTTGTAATTCAGCTCTGCAGGGGGCCGAAGACCACCACAACAAACTGACAGACCCAAAGTCTTGACTTAGTTTTACCTTTTGTGGTTGTCATGGCCAACATGTTAGCACAGTGGTTTTCAAACCGTCTGGGGACCAACAGGGGTCCTTGAGTGGGGGGGTCGTCAGAAAAAGGAGGAACAGAATATTTTTAACTTCTGTCACATTTTTTTAGAAGTTCGAAGAGAAGACATAGGATTGGCCATTTTGATTGATTGTAATTCATAATGGTCCTTGTTTGATCATTGAGGGACTATGAAGACTTCATTATCTTAAAAACTAGAAAAATAATAATAATAATAAAACAAATACTCAGACAGACTTAAGACAAAATAACCCGTTTTCACCTGCTGCAGACAGACAAATATCTGAAAAAAACTCTTAAGAATTGTTGCATTTTTTGATCACCAGTATTCAAAATGAATTTCTAACAAAAGCTCACATCAGATTGTTCACCATATGTATTAGAATAACCATCAGTTTTTGTTGTTGGCTACTTTGTGTGTATAAATGGACGTCCCAAACGCTTTTCAGTCATGGTGGACCAATTAGATTTTCTTTGACTGGGTCAGATAGTTTTTTTTTTTTTTTTTTTTTTTTTTTATTATTGTCCTTTTAGTGTCATTTGCCTATCATTATTCTGATTCTGATTTGAAATCCATTTTATCCAGACTTTGTACAATCAGGACATCTTGCATCAGAGCATAGACACTAATAAATGGTAAAATTTTAATATGACTTCCTTTAACAGTACTTCTTGATATGAAGCAGTAACTTCTTGTCACTCCCCATCACAGAGTGTATTAGTTATGATTTTCTTAGACTGGCTGATTTTGAATAATTATTAGAGGCTTGGAGGGGCAAAGCTATGTAGTATATCACAAAGAAAAAGGCAAATATTAGAGTCTAAAAATAAGTAATTCTGTGGAGTGGGATTTTGTTTTTCCTTTCCCTGCCCTGGTTATCATCTTGCAGTTGCTTACACTGATGTCACACCCCCTTGAGGGAGTCCTGACTTCCAGGTGGGAAACTGTTTTAATGGATGAATAATCATTTTACAGGGTTTCTATGTGAATATATGGATCTATCACAGGTTTCTGAGTATAATATTCTGTGTTTCTTAGCTAAGGTGGTAACACCTGAGAGCAAATACTGTTTTAAAAATTATTAAACTGTTGCAGGGTTGATCAGCAGTGAGTTCTTACAAAATTTATTAGCTGGCTTTGATTCTGGCCGTCATCTGTATGTCCCTGTTCATCTTCTAGTGAATGGCTTGGCTGCTCAAAGTATCACTAAAGTGGAACCGAGGGTATTCAATAGAGAGAGAGAGGGGATGACTGGCCTTATTGCACCATTTGCCTTCTAAGTGTCCAAGGGAACACAGTGGTTGGCCTGCATTCATTGTACTCAGGCATGTGATTTTCCCTCCTTAGCTTTTCCAGCCCAGCCCAATTGACCCTATTTCTTGCCTTGCTCTGGCCCACCTCTGCTGCACACTGCTACAACCGGGTCATTGTCCTGATGATAAGTGCCACATCCTGTTGAGTGAAGTGGCGGGAGGCATTAGTCCAGCTCTGAATAGAGGGTAGACATCGACGCAGAGATAGGCTGCATGTCCAGGCAATGGAAAATGCCAGTCTGAACAGGCTCTGATTAAATAGATGGTGATTGAAGTTTCACTACAGACAGGAGGATAACTATAGCCTTTTCCCAGAGGTGGAGGTTTAGCTTTGTCTTGATTCCTCTCCCAGAGTTTACTCTTTTGTTTTGTGGTAGAGTAAACACTTTTCTGCTTTTATCTTTTTGTTTGTCTGACTTTCACACTTGTATTTTGGCATTTATACATCTAAACACATATTTCCACACATTTCTAGTTTTATTTTTTTTGTCAAGGAAGAGGACAGTTGAGCTACACACATCACAGTAGAGCTCATTTGGCTCTTTCACTACAAAAACGTGGGACTTGGAGCTTACTGTAGAGCAGTCTCATGATACCAGACAATGAGAGAACTCACTGCCAACTGATCATCTGAGGATTTCTAAATGCATAGTAGTTGCTGGAATGACGGCATGTACAGCTACTAACACACCTACACCCATTACAGTTTTCAAGGACAGCTCACCAGAAATAATACTTTCATCCCATTCCCTCAGTAGCAAGCACACAATTTCTGGATGTCACTGCCCCAATATGAAGGGCTGCCCTAAAGGTTTTGGATGGAGGCAGAGCGTAATGCATCATATTCTGAAAACCCCGCCCACTGAGGGGAAAAAGTCGGTGCCACAAGCAGGTGAAACGCTTACAAAACGCCTATAGATTTCAGCACGTTAAAGGCTTATTTTATCACTATGTCTACCAGAAAAGAAAAAGTATATGACAAACACAATATTATTAGTCTACCTCAGTATTCCTTCTCCTCACCTTTATTTTGTGGATATCTGTAAACAAAATGGCCAAATTAGCAACTGTAACATCAATCTGGACAGTTGGGATCCTTCAGTTTTCCAGTTTCCCTGCTGATGCCTCATGTTTCATTGCATGTATCCATTTTTGTCTCCTTAAAGTCACAGTTTTTTGGTTCTACGGTTCTACTTCAAGACATTTTTCTATTTACTATCAGATGGAAATGACAAGGAGGCACCATCACGCAAGTCAATGAAGAGCGATTAATTGTTTCCCTTTCCATTGTGGGTATGACTTAATTGTGCTCTGCCTCTATTGGATCTTTATTGCAATTTTTCAAAAACTCTAAAATTGTTTACACCCACTTTTAGCAATGAAGGTTGAGAGATTGTCCTCAGTGTCTATTGAGCAAAATGTTTAGAGAGTAACTTGTGTGTATAACTACAGAGCCGCCATTACGAAGAAGTGAACAAAAGGTTGACACTCTTACTATTCTTTAAATAGACATCAGTGAGGCCTAGACTGGCTTGTGAGAGTGTCTTTTTTTTTTGTAAAAGTGAAAGCAAAAAGTCTCCGTGCACAGTGCACACCTGTCATGAGAGCTCTGATTCCAGATGCAGCAGAATAGAAATAGGCAGGCGAATTGTGCACATCAAAGCACCAATCAGCAGCTCGACTGCCAAAGCTGGGATACCACTCTTCGCTGTCCCCTTCCTCTCACTAGTCTTTGTTCTCTCGCCACATCCTCCTCAGCACCACCTTTCACAAGCTGAATGACTGTTTCAAACCCATTTCACAGCCACTAGCTTGACTAATATTCCTCTGCCATGTGTTCCTCCTCCATTACTATCCATGTGACATGTCTGTGATCTCTCCTTCTCTAAGTTTGTGAGCATGTGGGTGTGAGTATATAAATATGTGTTATGATTTTCAGTGTTCAGCTGTCTGAAAGCACCTCTTGTCTACATTCTATAAAGCAGTTTTCTGTCTCGGCCTGTCTGAGTTGCTCCTGATTGATGTGTAAAATTGGACTGTTTTTGCTCCCGTATATTCCCGAGGCGGGAGATCTGAGTGGGTTTCTTTTTCCTTGCCTCCTGAGGCACACAAACTATTTCATGTTCTTGTGGGTTGGAGTCAAACGGAGTACTACACATGAAGGCGCACACTGCAAGTTGCAATAGATTGATCTGCTCCTTTTTGCTTGTTTTCTGTGCTATCTGTATTTTTGTGTATATGTCTTATGTGTGTTGTGGGGAGTGTAAAGCTTGCCACCTGTGATGAATTGCCGTAGCGGTGGAGACAAATTTGGACGTCGAGGAACGCTGGTTTTGCTCAGAAATTCGCGCTGCCTCTCTGCTCTGTGTAATGATGAAGAACTGGGCACATGTAAGCCAGAGGAGTGCAACTGTTGCAAATGAAAAGCACAACAAATACACACATAGAGGCAGGAAGGCAAGCAAGCAAGGAAGTGGGCCATGATATATGCACTGTGTGTGTGCATGTGTGTGTTTGTAGTTGCAGCTTGGCATGGGGGGTTGGGTACAACCACAGCCCACCACCCTGGGGACACTCTGCCCTCAAAACAGGAGCTTCAGTGTACAAGAGGGTTTGCTGTGAAGCGACCATGTACTGTAGAACTGATTGACAGCTTTTGCAGGTTTTCAGAAAACCCACTGTTCTTCTGCATGACACTGTACGCATGAAAGAAGGCAGACCCCATGGTACAGCGTGACTGTAGTGGTAGTTAATGGCTCATGAAAGAGTCTCAGATCGAAAGAGATGAGAAGAAGAGCTTGTAGGCATCTGACAGAGGTGACAAGTTTCAGAGGTTGATCGCTGACTGGAATCCCAGTCCTCATTAATAGCTTTTGAAATAGACCAACACTATCTGCATCTGTACATATTTCAAACAGATTTCACACTCAAGCATGTACTCAAATGAGGGGCTTTTGATTTCACTCAAGTGCAGGAATGGACATTGTAGATATTTTGTTGTAAAGACCAATCAGTGTTAATGGATATGCTGACTTGTTGATTGTGTTGGCTTTAAGCGAGTACTTGTAGCTTTTCTCGAGTGAAACACATCTATTATTTAGAGCGTTTATTACAGAGGTTTTTATTTTTTTGACAGCCGAGGAGCCCTTAAATAGAAATTTTGCCAGGGAGCCCCTCATGCAGATGCCTTGGATTAGTGAGAGCTGGTTTGCTGTGGATGATGCATGCTTGACTGGGTCAGGGCTGTGATTATTTTCACTAGTGATTAATCTATCAATTATTTTCTTGATTAATCAATTAGTTGTTTGTTCTGTAAAATGCAGAACATGGTGTTCAGACAGTTATCACAATCAGGCAGAGATGTCAAAGAGTCAACATGGTTTAAGAGAGGTCTCAAAGTCTTTTCAAATGAGTTTAGGGAGCCATTGAGGGAGAATCTAAGTTTTTCAAGTCTAATGGACAGCAGCAGCTCTTTCACCCACCTGTTGTGGGATGGAGGTTGAGGGTGTTTCGCCTGGCCAACAGGGTGGTAAAAGGCAAGAACAGTCTGCATGACTTTAGAGGCAATAGGCTGCAAGGGGGCACCAAACAAGTCATAAAAAATAATAAATAATTATATGTATTTTTTTGTATCATGATAATTCAAATTAATGAATCTAAAAACCTCTCAGACCTCCTGCCAGAGTGCCGTGGACTGGATTGCCACCACTGATTTATAACTCATATCACTTGTGGTACATTTCTTTTAGTAATAAACAGATTTTAAATGTGTATTCAGTCACAGTCTCTGATGCTGGCCATGGAGCGGTTGGCTAAATCAATCACTGTGTGCTAGGCAGAAACACTTAATTACTATATGATGTTTTTCTCATGCTACTGTTTTTTTTTCTTTAAAAAGCAATTATTTATTTCTCAACCTTATGAAACACACTCACCTTACTATAGATTAAGGGTCAGCATGTAGTGGCTTGTGGACCAGCTTTTGCCCTCCATTAAATTCAATTATTTGACCTCACATGAACAGCAGAATAATGCTGTGTCTTCCTCCCCAGTGTATTGGCTATATAATAGGTCATATGTTGGACAGCGCCTGGCGCCCACAATGAACGATGGCAAGTAAAAATGCATAAATAGATAAAAGGTCCTTGGCCAAACTTAATTGCCTACATTTATTCTAATTCCATTATCATAATTAATATTATTATGTTAAAAGTTTTTTTTTTCAGATCACTCATTGTACCCCCCACCCCCCTAATATATGCATAGTTAACTGTAAGTCTAAATTTGGTGTATTTGAGTGCAGTATAATTGTATTTGGGAGGCTGCATATTTGCACCCTGGGAGTCTCTCTTAAAGGAAGCCAGTCTGTCCGGGTCCCTGTCTGCATGATTGGCCATTATTATAAGTCTGCCCCTGCTCAACCTTCTGGCAATATGCGCCTCATACTAATAATACACTCATTCTGCCCCTATTTCCAGTTTTCATGGTGGTTTTTTGGATTGCAGTTCTGCCTCTGTTCACAAAAATTGCAAAAATGTGATTGCCGTCCCCATGGTTACTTAAATTTGTACGTCACAAAAATAGAGCCTCATGTGTGCACATAGAATGTCATGACCTTTGGTGCAGTAGAGGGCCTGATAGTGCTATAAAGTCCAGTCTAAGACACAGAATTAGATTTTTTTATATTTTTTATATGTGTGGTATTGTTCCACAGGGAATTCAGATGAAACAGAAGGAAGAGGAAAAATTCTCAAAACCTTAATCAGAGCAATGTCCTCGTACCCTTAACTAAATCAGTGGTGGGACCCAGCAGTGATGGTGTGTATTGTGTGTAATGTGTACATGTTCGGTATCTTAATTGCATGTCACAGTGGAAGCACCCTTTGTTCTGTAAAGCAGCAATAGACATGTGGCATGTGTTTAACTGGGAAAAAATGGCATATTGTTGTTTTAAAATCTGATCTTTTTATTAATTGCTATGAATTATTATATTGCTATAAATATACTTGTGATTTAATCGTTGATTAAAAAGTACAAAAGAACAAATTGAACTGAAGACTGTGGGAATTAGTGAGCAGTGACCACACAATGTGTCTGATTTTGAAATCAGTGGCCTGACCAGCTGTGGTGCACAGAAGGCTTTGACTACTTGCTGAAATGAAGACTCACAGAACCGACTTGCACTAGTGTGTGGCATGGCAGAGCTCATCAAGAGTACTTATTCACTCATGGATGGAAAACCTCTCCCCTTAAATAAGTGCTTTTTTTTTTTTTTCCAGAAAAGGAATAACTAAATAAAAACAAGGTTTTCTGTTTTCCCCCACATTTATTTTTGTTTCTTTTTCAACTTCTCATACTGCAGTGCAGCACGTTTTAACTACAATGAAAAACACTAAACTAAACGACAAAATGAGACTGACAGACATCATGTGAATGTCATCCAGCAGTCAAATGTAATAAAACCACCAGAGTTCAGCGGCAAACAGCCCATTACATCTGCATGGTGGTTGACAAAGACGTCACCTACCGTGGTTGTCATGCAAATGCATGACAACCACGGTATAAACTTTTTCACTGGCAGCGTGTGTTCTTTCTGAATGTTCCCATATACCTGCTATCTATTTTCCTTCCCATTCACTGGAGGCTGTTTTCACTGTAAATCACTAGCCAGGTCCATCATTCTGTCTCAGGTGTCAGGGCCAGGTTTTCAGCTTGTACCAACACAAGGCGTGATTTACATGTCATATCTGCAAAGCTTTTCCCTTTCTACAGTATACAGTATCTGCAGGCTTGAGTGCTCCATCCCTGCTTGACAGTCTACTATATGTCTCTCTGTATGTGACTCTATTATGAGTTCAGTCCTTCCCAATTCTTTAGTCAACCTCAATGCAGTGGACAACTAAATCACACTAGAGTGCAATCACCAAGGTTCACTTTTGCACGGTAGGTTGTCTTTAAGAATCGGCCGACTTGTGCATTACTGGATTTGCTTCGAACTATTCCCATCATATACTGGGCACTTGACTGTAGCTTACAGTATACATATGATATAGCAGCCTGCCATTGTAAGTTCCAAATCGTTGCAGTTCGTATGGCAAAGCTCACCACTAAAACCAACTGCACTTTATCTGATTTTGTTTCTTTACCTCTCCTCTGTCTTCCAACACCCACTCATTCTTTTTCTTCCTGGGTTTTTCAGAGAATGATGAGACAGGTGTGATGGATAGTTTGCTGGAAGCCCTACAGTCAGGAGCTGCATTCAGAGACCGCAGGAAGAGAGCGCCAAGACCCAGAGGTGAGTCTCATATCCTTTGCCTGCATTTATACACAAACAACAACGCACAGAAAAACCTAGTATCCATATTGTGTGGGAAAACTGTGAACTACGTTCTGATTACACTCAGATGTTCAAAACTCAGAGTGAATCCTGGTCCTAACCTGCCAACTGGATGCATATTTCTCTTGTTTTGTTTTGAAAAGCTGAGTGAATTGAATGCATCCTCGGGTTATCATGCCTTGGCTCCATACACTCTAATTTTCAGTCTCTTGAAAAATACACTAGTTTATTGTTTGCTCACATGCTTGCTAGCATCACAATGACAGAGAATGCTCAGCCTGACAACATTACTACAAGTGTTTGATGTTTGGATCGCAGTAAAAGACAATACACACCAATTTTTCTTTCACACAGTCTTCATCCAAATCCAGGAATTGCAAAATTGAAAGAACAAACACATGTTGTGAATCTAAGATGGGATCTGTACATGTTTGGAATTGATTGCTTATTCAGTTCTACACTCTTAGAAATAAAGATGCTAACAAAAACCATAAATGGTTCTTCAGCTTGTCTGATAGGAGAACCTGTTTTTGGTTCCAATTGGAACCCTTTCAGAGAGTTTTACTTAGAACCCAACATAGAGGGTTATGCCTACAACCATCTGTGAAAGGTTTCACCCAGAACTTGCTCTGTGGGTTCTACCAGGAACCCTTTTTTAACCATTTTATATTTATATTTTATAAGGGTTTTTTCTAGAACATACTCAGGGGGTTCCACAGAGAACCATTTTATATTCAAATGGGTTTCTCTAGAAAATATTTAAGGGGTTCCACCAAGAGTCTTTTTATATTCCAAGATTTTTATCCAAAACATTCTCAAGGGGTCCTACAGAGAACCATTTTATATTGAGAACCCTTGACGAAAGAGCTCTTTAAGATTTCAAGAATCCTTGAAGAACTCTTTCATCTAAAAAGGGTTCTTTCTCTTAATGGAGCCCGTAGTCTTACAAGAAACCTGTTCGTCATTAAAGGGCTCTTCAGAAACAAATTGTTTTGAGTAGAACCTTAGCATTTCAGGAGGAACCCTTTTGGAAAGCTTATTTCTAAGAGTGTAGCTGACAGCTGTGCCCTTACACACAGTATTTCTTGTTAATGAACTTCACTCCACAGCCATTCTTCAGGCTCCTCATGATCTTTTTGATCCCTCTCTGTACTGTATGTGTTGGCATCATTTGTCCACTGCCCTCCTTCCAGATAATCAGCAGCAGACGATCAGCCCCAGCTCCTTCCGCCAAGTTCTCAGGCCTGTTAATTATGGTAAAGCAAAAAAAAAAAAAAATTAAAAACGCAAAGCTAAAGCCTCAAGCATGCTCAGCTCTATCTTTCATCTGTTGCTGGAAATCAGTCATGAACATTCCTCGCATGCATTGCAAAGTCCCCTTGACACTTCAAATGTCCTACTTTTTTGTGTGTCCTGTGACCTTTTCAGTTGTCCGGTTGCCTTTTTTGTGACCTTGTGTACACCTTCCGAAAGGGTGGAAGGCCATTGCTAAAACAGTTTGAGGCATTGCAATGTGCAGACTGTGAGAAGGAGCAGGGTTGAGATTCTTTGAAAGCAGTGTGTGGGCTGTTCTGGCGGCTCAGTTTGGTAAGGTTCCTAAATTGTTCAGTAACTGCAGCATTTTGAGCTCAACCTCAGCCTTTGGATGCAGTTGGGATCTTTCATATTTTTAAAAATATTGTGTCAAGGAAGTTTCAGATGTCTATTCAGATCAATACATGAGTCAAGTGTCCCAGAATTTTGTGGAGAGGATAAAAAATTTTTTTGTCTTGAATTCCTCACTGCTGGCCTATGAACTGCGTGTTTTTGTAGAGCAGTGAGAAATGTGCACTGAGATCAAATATACAGACTAAATGCTGTTCTACAAATTGGATATAAGCCACTTGTAGCATAGAGCACTTCAAGTGCTCAGTGTTATTATTTTGAAACACAATATTAATAATTTTATGTTAAAAGGGCAAGGGTATGCGTATCTAACCATATATCCTTCTGTGAGTAACAACTGGATTGGATATTAATTATACCAAATAAATTGTGCTGTATTATTCATGGATGTAAACAGATATTGTGCTTTTAGCCGTTGCTAAAATAAACAACAGCTTTCTTCTCTTGTCAAAGGTTTTTCACAATCATTACAGAAGCACTTAAAAAATCACACTGTAACCCTATTACCTCTTATTACTTGTAATTGGAATCCCAGTGGGCTGGGTACAGGCACACATGAATAAAATTATTCACGCTCAATCCACCCACATCATTGATGGCAATGATAAAGGGCCTTGCTCTGTTGTTCTGCTACGACTTATCTGAAATTAGATTGGAAAGGGACGAGGGGGAGGGAGACATACAGGGTGGGAGGAAAGAGACAGATCGAGGTGGCTGTAACATAAGAAATGGAGAGAAATGGTGTGAGGAAGAAAGATAGAGCCAGTTGGTAAGGGTGAAATTAAGGAATAATGTCGCAGGGAAAAAAAAATTGGACTCAGATATTATTTGTGTGTGTGAGTGTGAGAGGGAGTCGGTAAGTATAAGAGAGAACAAGCCAGAGCAGTGTTGTATTAACAGGGGATTAGAGTGAAAAGAAATTGCAGTGCGTGAAGGAGCTGCTGCTTAGTGTCCATGTTGTGAAAAGACCCCCGTGGTGTATTCTACAGGTAAGAAGGTCCCGGAAGGTTACTGGCCCGGCTGCCCCCTGCTGGCAGCTTCAGACACGGCCTTGTTGACTAATAAAGCTCAAGGCTTTAGCCTGTCACTGCAGGCATCATACTCATTGCCAGCCTCCCAGAGCAAACACAGCTAATTACTTTTCTCTGCCCAGCCCCAGCACCAGCTCAGCCCTCTCAGTGCCCATTCATCTTAATTTCCCCCTCTCTGCCATCTGCCTCCTAAATAACACTCCTCCTCATTTCCCTACCATCCCATATCCCCGCTGTCTTCTTCTATACTCTCATGGCCTGACAATGGCCCTCCCCAAACATAATTGCCTGTTATTGGTATGGAGTCTCCTCCACTTCTCCTGCCTCACCCGTTCTCTCTCATTTCCCATCCCTCCTTCTCTCCTATGGAGATCCAGGCCTTAATTGCCCTGGGTTTAGTCGCTGGAGTGAGTGAAACCCGCAGGATGCTCTCAGTTTAGTTGGGAGGTGATGAAGTTTAGTCTGCGGCGCAAGCACTTAAACAGCTGCTTTCACTTTCACACCATCCTACCACCTCCTTTTCCCACAGTTTTAAATACCCTTTAATAATTGATCTCAAGGGTGTTGCTACAGTCCAGTGGAGCAGCAAAGAGAATTAAAACAGAAACATCTGCGCCAGAAGATACTGTAATTAGTGGTGAAGGGGGGAGATTTGAATGGTCAATCTGAACATGCATGGAGCCATTAAGGTTTCGCACCGAGGGAGGCTCAAGTGCACCAGCCTGTTGTCAGCAGAGATGAATCAAATGGCCGATAGATTGCATTCCCCATCGCAAGACTTTGATGAGACTGTGGAGTAGTTCGATTACAGCTATGGTGCTCTGTAGTCATGATGAGTGTGATTGCCATGCAACAGAAAATGCAATTTAAAAATTCCTCGCAGTATACTCCACTTTTTTTTTGCTGCACATGAAGGGGTGCACATTATTCCATCCCTTGTTTTCTTTCCCCCTACTCTTCCTCTGCTCTACCCCTGTTGTACTCTTTGATTTGAGTTCGGGTCCTGGCCTGGGTTCCCTGCATTTTTCTCAGCTTCCTTTCCTCCCCTACCCCTAAATTGGCTCAGCACACTTTCACATGAGCCAGCAGCTAAGGTGTTTAGCTTGGTCGGCAGTCTCCCTCAGCACACATCCACACGCACACATAAAAGTACACAGACACACCCGCAGACTTCAGGGGGATGAAGGTAAGCAGGCTTTGTGGCGGCTGTGGCCTGGGTTAGGATAAGGCTTCAGGGCTCTGGGGTTCCTCGACACTCTAAATTGGATTGGGCTCCACAGAATGATGGATCGATGGTGGTTAGCCACACAGGTGTAAGAGACTTGAATCTGCAAATTGAATCTATAAAGCATCCATAGCTTTTTAACTGTGTCCTCCTGAAAACACCTCTCCAGGCACTGTCTGGTCATTTCAGCCCCCTTTGCAAGCCCTCATCACAGCCTCGCTGCTGACTTTCAAGTTGGTGTGTGCATGCACACGTTGAGGAGAATCACATAGCTACACTTACTTTATTTTATCGTTGTGTTTGACAGAGACCATGAGCCCCTGAGTGTGTAAGACAGCACAATCCAGAGGTGCATTATGAGCAGCCCCACACAGTTTTTGCACCTACAGTACAATATGTACTGCAATTTGTGAGTGTTACGATCCAATAGCACAATTTATCGCAATTTTTGTTTGTATTCTTAACACAAGATCATGGGATCATGGGGTGTTGTTTGTTTTCAGGGACAAACAACAGTTATAAACAGCTGATTGACTTGCAGTGTCTGACTTGTTGTTGTCAAATTACAATGTTGCGCTTGTCTTGCACTCCTGAGGTGTGGTTCTTCATGCTGCCTGACGTCTTTGAGTCTGGAGAGGAGTGGGTGGGGGGAAACAACTCGTTTCAACTACAGACCGTATATTAACTAGGATTTCAACTTATTTATTATGGCTCCAACTTAATGTTTGGACTGCTGTACTCATTTTTTTTTACATGCTGTTATTACATATTGCTCCTTTAAAGGTACTACTAATATCTGCAAAATATTTATGTCAGCCCTGCTTGAAGTAGCTTGTGTTGTTTTAATGTATTATGTGCTTATTTTTTCTCAAATGTTTTATTAAATTATTGCATTGCAAGCAAAAACTGCACTATGCTAAATTCCACCGATTTTCATTCTGGATCACAGTTAAAAACAGTACAATAATCTGCAGATTCTGCTTGGTCTTGATTATGAATGTATGGGAGTGCTATAATGCCTTTGTACAGGAATGTTCCATTATGTAGAGAGTGTGGGGAGCAACAGGATCTATGAAGAAGTAAATGTCTCCATCTTTAGGAGCAATTACTTCAGATGTCTTTAGTGAAACCCGACCTAACAATTATCATGTGTGATATAGCTCTGAACTAGAGCTTGAAATTGATGTAAAGGTCAGTTCACAAAGTCAGTGAACCCCTCTACATAATGGTTATTTTTTCCAGACTTGCACTTGAAAGCATTAAGGTTTTCAACCTAAAAGCAAGCTTCTACTTACTGGAGATGCTGTCTGCTGCTGCATATTTGTGGAGTCTACTTTATGACCCTTTTTGCTGAATTTATGTTTCTGTATATAACGTTGGATGCAGCTATTCAGTGCAGAGTTAAATGGCTTGGATATAGGTGCGAATGGTAGAAGGAGATGACTAATAGGCTTAATTTGAGACTCAACCCACGATGTCTTTCAGAGGCTGTGCTGCAGAAAATCATTAAGACGAAACTGGGGAGAGTGTGAAGTTGAAATGAAAGTCAAAAAAGCAGGATAATAAAAAAGCAAGCCTGTTCCCTTCTATCCCTGTGTGTTATATGTGCTCACATGTGAGACATTTCTGAAAAACTAGCAGTGAGAGTCAGTCACTGCAGCTTCCTGAGGCAGGGATACTCTAGTGGAATCTGCTGTTAGATGCTTGCCTTTTTGATTTGGCCTCTTATAGACTGTGATATGTGGATTCCACTGCAGGCTACTGTATCCCGCAGATTGCGTGTGTGCTCTCTCATCCCTCTTTCACATTTCTGTCTCTTCATATCAATGTCAATTATGGGAGAAAGCTTCCCATTCCCTCCAAAGTTCCTCAGTCTACTCTTTACTTTTTGACTTTGTTTTGTTTCCGCTTTATCTCCTCCCTTGCCTTTGCTGTTTTTCCCCCAGACATGACATAAGCAGAAAAAGAAGGGGTTATTAAATCATTTCAGTAAGCCCAAGACAAAAAGAGGAGCATAGACACTCTCCTCCCAAGATCTATTCGAATTGATGCTAGACGTCATTGTTTCAAAAGTGTAACTGTAGAAGTTGCTGATTTATCTGCATTTGGTCACCATATATCATCCACACATCACGTACGGCCGGCGCGTTTTTCATTAAAGTGACAGATTATTGCCAAAGAGCTTCTGTTCCTGAACGCCGACTGCTCAGTCTCCCATTTTCACACATACACGCTCATGCATACATGCATAGAAATTGTCAGCTTAAACCCTGCACTTTAATGATGTGCAGGCAGAAGGTCAAAGTCCACGCCTGGGTCGGGGGATTAACCGTGTCAAAGCCTTGGACAGGTGTACTGCTCTCTGTATTCATGTCCACAGACATCTGGCCACTAGAAGTCACAGCGTCTCTCTTATTGCCACATTTGATTGGTGGTTTCGATGTTTAACTGTTCTTGTAGACAAAGGCATATCCAGATGGGAAAGTGTACCTTGACCTGCCTTTGTCTGTCTGTCTGAAGTGCAGCACTTGGTGTGTGTGCGTGCGCATGTTTGAGCCTGCGTGCACATGCATAGAACAGATGGAGCAAGAGGGCACCTTAACAAAGTGGCTAGTGTAATTAGGTCCAGCCTGTGCAGTGAGACTTGTGGAATAGTAATTGAGGGATGTAGAGAGCAATGAACGAAATCTTTTTTTTTAACCTTTATTCTAATTTTGCTGTGAACAATGCTCTCTCTTCCTGGTGTGCCCTGCTGCACGCTTACACAGTTACACTTAGTCACACATGGAGGCTGCCAAGTACAATACAGTCTGATCTGTTGGCCAATTAGCAGCTCTTCTAGAGTAGTTGGGGATTCGTTTTCTTAGATCTGTTCTACCGGTCTGGTGATTGAGCCTGTGGCTTCCAGACATGAGACATCTTCTCTTACCTTCAGACCGGAGGCAGCAGCTTGTGTCTGCCTGAGACAACTAAATGGCATTCATTTGAACATAAGACAGCATGTGCCCTATGTTTAATAAAGTAATCACCAGGAAATATGTTTCTGTATGAAAAAGTTTCTGTTATAGATTAGGGTTGTTCTGATACTGCCTAAAATGTAGCAGAGTCTGTGCACTGTTGTGATACCATGTAATGTGTTCGCCCTGAGATGGGACCAAATTTTATGCTTATTTGAGGAGGGAATCGCCAGCTTTACTTTTGCATCAGACGACATGGGCGAGTCCACGATACTGTAGCCGGTTAATGGTGAGCAGAAGGTCTCGGGGTCTGTCAGGAGGATGAGTAATCCAGTGGATTGTGCATTTCCTGTCTGGCTACATTACTGACTCACTGATCAATAGATTATGTGCGATGTGTACACCAGGTACTCACAGTACTCTGTTACTGAATTGTGAATTAGGGCTGGGTATCAGTACGCAATACCTATAAGGTATTAATTGAAAAAAAATGACTATATGGTTTTGCTCGCAGGCAATCACCTTCAAAATAAGGTCTCAAAAGAAGTACTCCATTGGTATCAGTTTAAGAATACTGGTATTGTAATTTTTTAAACAATACACAGCCACTGTTTTTGCTTTATTTCCTGATTGGGTTTGTTTTTGTGTGGTATCCATGGTAAAACTTTTTGAGTTGTCTTTCTTTTGTGAATGTGTCCTACACTGAACTGTTTTGGGGTTATGGGGAAAACAAAATGGACTAAAGCTGAGATTTTTATTTAATGCACTTGATTTCAGTACTTGGTATAAGCAGATCCGTAAAGTTCATGTATCGGAAACAGTATCAGGAGGGAAAAAATGGTATGGAACATCTCTTCTATAGATTATGTTTTCCATTTGGCACGCGATCATGATGCTTCTTACCTTTTCAATCCCTCCAGGAAGTTGCAATTAAGGCAAATTCAACCAACCCACCTCATTTCTCCATGAAGTTGCGATTTTGTCCAATCATCGCAACACTTACACAAATTTAACCAATCATTGTAGCTTCCCCCAAGTTCCACCAATCAGCAAATACGCAAACATCGTATGTGCATGTCTTAATGAACCTACTAGTCTGTCTGCTATTTTTCTGTATTTTGTTTTATTTATTGTGTCACAGGTAATGGAAAGAACACAGGGTTTATCATTGTTATTTATCAATGGTCTATGTACTTCTATATTTCATAATTTTGTGCCTGCTATTTTGACTAAATTTGAGCTAAAAAAACATTTGTTTCTTGTGGAGTACCCCCAGGATGCACTTCTTCATTTACAAATAAAGCATATTTTGTTGCCTTTATGGTAAAGTTTCTTAGAGCTCTCAGAAGAGAGTTTGGTTTTATTCTTCTGGGGACTAGTTCCCTTTGATTTTTAAAGAATTACACAAAATATATGATATTTCATTGCCAAAAAATGCCTTAAAACGTTGTATCACAATTCTTAAGAAAAGCTTCTGTGAAATCAGACATTATAAGACACAACAATCCCAAAAAAGCCTGCGAAATCCTGGAGGGACTGATCTTGTGTTGCCTCAGAGGCAAGGACATAGATAATGAAAAACTGCTTTATGGCTCCCACTTGTGCTGTTATTAAAGTCCTGGTTCCTGAACATTCAGAGGCTTTTTCAATGGAAACGTGTTAAATTTTGATGTACACACACATATCGAGCTGTGTTAAAACTAATAATTACTGTATTAGCCTATGCTAAGAGGACAAGCTTAAAGAACCTCTAGCAAATATATCCTTATTCATAAAACTGTAATCTCTGTAATCCATGCCCAGTCCAGAATGTAAGAAGATGAGAAAGTGAAATGGTGTGCCGTATACACTTGACTGATTGGAAAGGTCAGTGTAATGTGTGAGAGTAGAGTTGGACATGCATGCACACACACACACACACACACACACACACACACACACACACACACACACACACACACACACACACACACACACACACACCAGGCTCAACTGTGCCCACTCAGTCCTAAATAGAAAGCAGATGATAACGAACACCTCTGCACTCTACTCCATGTCGCTCTGCCGTACATCCCACGTTTTTAGCCAAGTCCTAAGCCGATCAGGCTCCTCAGATATCCACTTTTAGCTGGATTATGAGGAAGCTGGGCTGTAATAAAGGCTGTGGATCGTGAAATAGAAAGTGGTGTTCAGCATGTCGAGCCAAGGACCCTAATCAGCCCATTCACACCAGCTCAGGCCCCAAACAGTAGGTGAAGCTAAGCTAATGTAGGATTGCTATTCAGCCAGCTTCTGAGATACTCCCCGTCTCTTCTTTTCACACACATACTGTCTCGTCTTCTGCCTGCCTTGATACACACCTCATGTGCAGGAGACAAAGGCAGAAAAGCCGATGGGCGAAAAGTCTGAAGATTTATCGGGGATTTAGTTTAGATACGCATCTCGGCTTTTATAGGACTTTGGGATCTCTAATGTGTCATTGTTTTCTCCCACCCTCCCTCGGTCTTTGTCTCTCCCTTTCTCTGCCCCTTTCTCTCACGAACCTGTTATGTACATTGATTGAGACCAGGCTCTTACATAGTACTCTAGTTAATAATGCAGTGAGAAATGAAGTCATTTTCACCATGGCTTTGTGCTAATTAAATTTTACAGCAGCCTTATCGCCCAGCCACACACATTCCTGGTCCTCCCACATTTACCAAGGCCAGCAGCCATATCACATAGCCGTCAGGAAGGAAAAAGCCAGGGAGATGATTATATGAACTTCTGTTGTTATGGGAGGGAAATGAGTACTATCTCCTCTTTATATCTATGCCCTCTACAAAGGGAGGTGCTTGAGTCCTGTCTCTGTGGTAATACCTTTGGTAAAGGGACGTTTGAAGTGCTCTAGCAACATTTTTCCCCTACTCATCTCACCATTCTGTGTCCTTCTTGTTGCACAATTGTGATATCTCTTTATTTGTTTATCTTTTCAGCAGGCTGCCCGTCTGGTTTTGTGCTTTAGGCTAACATTTGCGACTGGTCACACCGTGGGCCTTGGCAGAGAGACACCACTCTGTTTGCATGTGTTGCTATGGTTGCCACTAAGCTGTCTTGACTCGGAGGTAAAGCAAAGAATTTAGGTGGGAGTGATGAAAGTGGGATAATGTGTGGTTTAAAATTCCACTCACTTTCCCGCAATAACCAATCTGTAAACAGCCTCCATATCCAGGTATCATTCTCTAGTGCACCATACTCATACAGAAATAGGAACAAACACCAAGGCTCCTGTTGTTGATGATTCCCAGGACCACTTTAGTCCAGAGTGATAAAATGATCACATCCTCCCCAAACTGCCTCATCTCTCTGTCTCTCTCTCTGGCTGTCATTTCTGTTGCCACTCCACCTGCTCTGTGTCTCCTCGCTGATCCAGAAGCTCTAAGTGTAGCGACAGGAGTTTCCACGCCGGCAGAGCGGGAAGGCCAGCCCTCAGGCAGCAGGATCTGTTTGATGCTGGATTCCCCTTAGAGAGTGGGATTTGGGCTTTGCTGATCTGCCATTATACCGCCCTTTTATGCCCATACACTCACTCATTCACACATTAGACTGTGTACAACCACGTGTTCACTTCAGCACGTACACACTCACACGTCCCCTTGAAGACACTCAGCCTTGAGTCACAGGGCCATGTATGTGTCTCTGGCCTCTGGGCTAAAGAGCTTCATTAGTCTGGCACTAGCTTTGATTAGCATCCTCCGGGGTACAAATTAGCAAACAAGCTCAAGTGATCCTGTGAAGAAATACTCACTCCAGGACTTTCTGCAGATTTATGAGCACTTCACAAGCATGTGATTTTCCCTGTCATTTAAGAGATGGCAATTGTACCTTAAATCGAGTTTTGTTGAAGTCTCATTAGTGAGGATACTCTCCAAGAAGATGAAACTATAGTATCAGATGATTAAAAGCATGTGTACACCAAGAAGATACAATATTGAACAGGATTTGGTTTTACTTTAAAAATATATTCTGATATAGTTACTAATTACCTCTTAAGAAATGTTGTCAGTAACCTAATCCAAGTAACACAATATGCTATTATAACCGTTTCACGTAATGTTAATGTAACTTGATTACTTTCTTTTTCTTTTGGATTACTTCAGTACCGAATATGGTGAAATTGTTTAGCCTTACATGATGTTCTTCTGTTTAGCTAACATTAGCGGTTGGTCTGTGTAGCTGATGTGTGGCTAACCTGTATAGCTAATATTAACTGTTGGTCTGTGTAGTGTAATATTACTATATGATGCTATATTGTCTGTGTACCTAACATTGGTGCCTCTTCTGTAAAGCTAACATTAGCAGTTGTTCTGTGTAGCTAACATTAGCGGTTGTTCTAGGTACCTAATGTTAGCAGCTGTTTAATTCACTTAACATTAATAGTTGTATAGTGAGTTCTTGGATGATGACACTATTGTCTCAGCTGAAGGCAGAGCCTCATTGCACTGTGAGGTTCCTCTTTTCTGATATGAAGACAAAATAATATTGAAATTTCCACCCATCAAAGCATTTTTTAACTAGAGGCTATGATTATGAATCAGTAAGTATAAGATTAGCTGGTTTCATTCAAGACCAGCATGGTGTTGTGACACTCATAAAGTGTTGTAATATGTGTGCACAGCACATTGTTTTTTATTTTGAAGTTTTAAGATTGTAATCCTGCTAATAATCCCATTTTTTTAAAGAGTGTCATGGAATACAGTTACCTTTTTTGGAGATCCTAATTATGTGATCCCTTTACATGTAGTGCATTACTACCCAAGTCTGGTAAGGAAGTAGAATGTCTTTATTTGCTAACACATTCATTCATGCATTTACTGTATGTCTGTGTATGTACATTTATTTGTACAGTATGTGCTTTTGAACATGTGTGTACTCTAACACATGTACCCAGGTGTGAATGGGTTCATTCACTGCCTCAGTAAGAGCGTTAATGTGTGGAGACGTAGCTTGTGCATGTGCGTTGTCCAAGACTGTTTTTCATTCAGGTGAAAATTCCTAGAGCCGCTGCCTGCTCTATAATAACCATACTTGACATTTTCCTGTCCTCCAGCCTGTGGAGTCTAGCAGATGCTTTCCATTCCAGTTGAACCCATTAAGGCCGTCTCTTCTCTACTGCATCCACCAGCCTGTCCTTTGGCAGGGCCCGTCTGAATGTCAAAAACTCACTGTTTAGCATCACAATAAAGCAGATACGGGGCAGAGGAGTAAAGGAAAGGAAATGGCTACTGGCTGGCAAAGGCCATGGAAAAAAAAGATTATTTTAAAAAGCCAGCCATTGCTCACACAGTGCCATATAGCGAGGCTGTTTTTTTGTTTGTTTGTTTTTTTTCATCCTTGAAACATAAATGACTGTACACAACGGTCAGTGACTGTTGACTTTTCTTCAACAACTGATATAACTTGTTACAAACAGAATACAGGCAAAATGTAACTTTATAAAGCAGCTACTTTTTACTTGGTCCAAACTATAAGTGGACCTCTACCAAAATATGTGCTTTTCTGGAGTTATTTCTTCATTTCTGATCAAATCCTGTTCCATACCACTGGCTTCCCTGTTGGGTGGCTGACCCTGAGGTTGTAAAATTATCTTGCTGGACGTTCCGCATTGATTGTTTCATTTTTAACAGTTATATGACTAAAACAATAACTAAATAACTAAACAAGATGTGACACCTTTTGTAATATTTGCTAGAAACAGACTTGCCCTGCCACAGAACATTCAATTTCTGAAAAAGGGATGTAGACTTTCACTGTCTGGAATAATCATAGAAAGTAAAGTTATTCTGAATGCTCCACTGTTTTCATAGGTTGACCAATATCGCTTTTACACTTCACTCAAGATGAGAGCTTGTGAAAATTAGTGGGTCCACCTGGGATTGTACCTTTTCTCACTGTAGAGAAAAGCCAGATGTTAGTGGATTTTTCATCCAGTGTAAAAGGGGCTTAATAGTTGAAAATGAGATATCTCTGTTGCTTTCAAATTGCTGCTTGTCTTGTGCATATCAGCAAAATCGCAATGCAAAATACATTTTAATTCAGTCTGATAGAAACTTTGCTGCGCCTGTTGTTGAAAACAAGAGTTAACTGACCCTGCTTTGGGTTCCTCTTGAAGATATGATTTTGATTCCAATGCTTCAGTGAAAAAATGTCTGGCTTCACAGAACTCCATCTTTTTTTAATTTCCATTCAGTGTCACTAATGAAGTAAAAATTGTGGGGGACAGTAGAACATATTTTGTAAACAAGCCATATTAATTACCCTTAATTAATGAATCACATTAGAGCCCAGCGGGAATAGGGGTTAGAACTTGTAACAAATTCAACAGCAAAATTGATTGACAGAATATAATGAATAATTTAGGGATTTATACAATAATCTTTGGAAAACCAAATGATAGAATAACTGATCACTTTAAATCTTAATGCAAGTTTTGATTAAATGGAAAACATAATAACCGTGCCCAGTAGACTTGATTATTGTTTTGGTTTTCAGGCCGTGGCGTCTGTGGCTAGTCTTGATTTGTGTACAAACCTGATTATTTTTCTTAACGGGGAGGTAATTAGCCTGGCTAGTTTGAATGGTAATTACAATGTCAGACAAAGAGGAAAGAGGCTGTCTAAATGTATTTCACAGATAGTTCTGTGTTTGTCCACACAGGCAGCTGCACACAGATAGACACACTTCTATACACGCAGATCCTATTCAGCATGCAGGAACATCTCTAGGCAAACACAATTATTTATAACGTTTGTTTTGATATAGCGTACCTCACATTTGCAAGCTAAAATAATAGAAAATTGTTTATTTGCTTCTTCAGTATAAAATTTTCTGATACTGGCAGAAACACAGAGCAGGTTGAGCAGGGATGTTGGGATGCAGTCGGCTCTCTGTTTTGTGTACCTCATTACTCTCACTTTGAGTTCTGTTAATAATGCTATTTCTGCCATTGTTGCATACGTAGAGAGCCTCTAAATGCAGTCAGGACCGAGATATTTAATTTTCTTCAAAAGCACAAATAAAGACAACATGCATATGCAGCTGTTTCCCACTTAAATCTTGCCTCATGTCCATTTTTTTGTTTTTAATATATCCTCTGGCTTGGATCAGAACTGAATAAATTACATACAATATGTTGTGCATACCCAACACCAGTTATTCACACAGCATGGCTATAAGCCTGTATGGAAAAAGGACCAGGAAACTTTGTTTCTCAAATTTACAAGCGATATTGATCAAACAAAGATAATTCCCTTGGTGCTTAGATGATGTTACTGTTGTAGCTCATTCTATTTTGACGACAATGACAGCATGTGCTCAGGCCCAGTGGGCTTCTAAAAATGGGAAGCAGTCAGGTCTGCAGACTTTCTGTCTGCACACAGCACTTTGTTGGTTGTGCGTGTTTGTAAGCATTAACTTCAAGAGTACATCTTTCATCCTTTTTCTCCTCCTTATTGCCTTCCATCTACTCTGAGCCAGTGTTTTTGACCTGATACTGAGCTTGGAGCTTAGAGACTTAACCAAAACAACTTCAAAACGCTAGTATGGTTTTCACATATAAACTGTGCTTAGCCAGCTTAGTGTGGATATGGTCCAAAACTCCAAGGGGAAGCAAAGGGAAATCCACTACAACAGAAAATGTATTCCCAATTTGAGCATTTTATTTAAATCTCACTTTTTTTCTGAAGTGCTGAATTATTTTATGTTTTGTTTTTTTTTTTTTTTGTTTTTTTTTCAAATACGATAAAATTAAATGTATCTGTTGCTGTTACCCGACACTTCATTGTCATTGTGTAAAGGCAAAAGGGGATCTCTGCAATATTTCTTTTGCAGTATGATGGAAACTTTTCCCATGGAGGCACAGCAAACAGGTGCAGACAGGGCACTGGCACATTTAGCATTTTCAAGTGCTTTCTGATCAGAGGAGGAGAAGTAACACCTCTGTTTAAAGGGACATGACATGATTGTTGAAATACCTGCAATAAGTGCCATGAGTAGCTAATTTGAGCAATTGAACACTTGACACCACTTAAACCGAATTTAGACGTGCGTGTCACTTTGTACAATGATCCTGCCTGGATGACTCTGGTGTACGAACTGATATTAGTTCAGTGTTGGATTTTACCTGTTTGCAACACAGGAAGGAAGTGACGTAAACCTGCCTTGCAATTTTTAATAGCCAAAGTCATCATGTTCACATTCTTTCATGAAGCACTATGCAATAGGGTGAAAATTGCAAAAAATGTTCTTTTTTTCTGGATCATAAAATATAGTATAGTGTTACTGAAAAGGGGAAGATTACTGAACGTTCATTGTTGGTACTATCAACAATCTCCACTGCAGACATATAGGAGGAGATACCTTGCGTGGGATCCAAATGAAGCTCATGTTTCATTTTCTCTGGCAGATACATCTGACCACCCTCCCATTCAGACAGATCTCTACACATCCTGGCTGTGTGTTGGGCCAGTCACAACCATTTAGTTAATATAGGGTGGAAAAGTTTGATACAATGACTGACAAAGCAGCCAGGCAGTGCTGGTCAAATTATGAATCAAGATTTTGGGCTGTAAGAAACATTTTAGTTTACTGTTTAGCTGCACTTCGGGAAAGTCTGTGACCAGGCAGCCGTTTCTCTTCTGCTTGAAAACAGACCAAACACCGCCCCAACTTGTATGTCTCGCTCAGTCCCGCATCACACGTTTCGTTGCTCTGATGGATTGTACGTCTATCCAACTGCATCCAGAGTCATTTTGGTCTGTGCCCATTATATAAAAATATACACACTTGTGAATTAGCCCAGCTAGAAGATGCTGCTCTGTTGATGGCAGAGCCTCAGTGTGATGAGATGCACATCAGCTATAGCATATTCTAGGGCACTGCACCACTGGAACACATGTAGGCTCCCTTGCTGTGACATAATTTCTAAGTAGAAATCTGGCTTTACTGTTTCACACCAATCCTAAAATGATTTAGAAACATTCATTTTAGGAAAACAGTTGTCCTTTTCTGAAACATTTATCTTTTGCCAAAGGAGGCCCTTCCTGTTTGTTTGATGCTGCTACAGGCAACTCTGGAGAAAGATAGTTGATTGTTGCTTCTCCTTCCCAGGTCATCAAATACCTATGTTTCGGTTTAGTGGCTCAACACAGCCGCCAACCTAAAGCATCGGTATGTGATGACCTTCGAATGAGACTAAAGAATCAACTATTTTAGCCCTGATGTGCTTGGAACAGCTTTAAAAAAGTGACAGAGTGGTAGGATCTTACATGAGGACCTCAGGAGTAAGCCTTGACTTTGTGGCTCTGCGACTTAGATGAGACTACAGCGGAAGCTTTAAGGAAGGTAGGACAAAACCCTTATTTGCCCCGCTAGCATACTCACACTTGAAGTGTCCCTTGGATAACATCTGTCCTTATTGTTCCCTTCTTACAAAGACAAAGTGTAAGATTGGCCAGTCTGCACGGACTCAGCAGTGTGAGAGGGTTAATGAACAAGGCTTATCCACCCAGGAAGGTTTTAGAGAGAAGAGGCACGGCTGCCTGTAAATCATCCATCAGCCTCTCCAGCAAGCAGAGCCTGAGCTCTGACAATGTAAGGTGTTTGGGCTACAGCAGAGAGGACATGATTTATCAGGGAGCTGAGTGATTATGCGAAGCCTCTGTACGTGAGAGAGACGGGCAGAACTAAAAGATGATCCCATATCGTTTCATGAAACATGCAAAGAATAGTCAATGGGTGTCTGTGAAAAATAGCCACATGGAGACACTGGATAAATGAACTGCGGGTGTGTTTAAGCTTGAATAGAGAATGTTGCAAAGTGTCCAACCCCAAAAGCGACTGTTTTTTTCTAATCTAAATATATAATAGTCCGCACAAGTTAAAACTATTCTTGATGACTTCATGTCATTTTCTGTCTAATTACTATAATCACTGGCCTTCCAGCTTGTCACTCTGCTGTGTCACTTTCAAAAACATCTTGCTTGGAGTGAGGTGACTAAATGTAGCACTTTTTCCTTTTTTAGGGGATAATTATCTGTCTCAGGTGTTACAGATGGGAGAATGATGAGCACCAAAATAGATCAGGCAAAGAGAAAAGTCTCTGATCTTCTCCTGGCACTGTAGTGGAATCAAATAATGAAACACTTAACGTTAAACCACTGCGCTTTTCATGTGCAAATTCAACTTCACACATTGACAGTTCACACTGGCTCAGTAGATGACTGGTTTGGATCTTACTTATGTCATCTTTTTCTTTTTTTTTTTATTAGATGTAAGTCATTATCTTTTGTTTTGTCCCAGTTCCCAAGACTGTGAAGGATTCATACTTTGATGAAAGGGGGTAAAGGAGTTGACATCCACTTTAGTAGGCTTAAATGATCTGCTTTGAAGAATCAAACAGAGATAAATAAATATCAACAAATAATGACAACAGACCAACTCACCTCTGTTACAGCTTTATCGAGATTTCAGAGGTGGTTGATAGACGCCTCGGATACGGAGGCAGAGAGTGAGAGAGAGGTATGGAGATGAAATAAAATTAGTCGAGGTGCATCTTCCTTCTGACTGTTTGAGTATGTAGTGCATTTTTTTATGGAACAACTTACGCCTTATCTTTTCTCCTAGTTTGTCAAATGGAGTAGAAGCAGTATTATACATTTTAGCTTCTTAAGCCTAGAACAGGAGTCATTTTTCAGGCCACGGACCCCTTATCTGAGATGGAACAGGGACCCCATACTATATATATTGACGTGGATATTTCCATACCTTGTCTTGTTTGCCCTTACCCATAGCTTCTAAGGCAGCAGCAGCAGTAGGCCAATGTTGGTAGCCTTAGCCTCACCCTCTGGCCTTTCACTGTGGTTTCTGAGGTGGAGGGTTTGTCAGAAGATACAAAACAATCCATTGTGGCTCACAGGAGTGTCTGTACATTTGGCATAATTAAACAGATAATTGGCTAATATGGTGCAATAATATATAACTAACTAGTTCGCCGTTATGGATTGGTGTCGCACAGTGATTTAGCAGGTTAGCTAGCTCACCTGAAGATTCATGGGTAGAGTTTTGTCAGCGTTGTGTAACTAATGATTATTTTCATTGTCGATTAAGCTGCTGATGGTTTTCTCCATTAATTGATATGTCATTTGAAACTGAAATCTGAAATGTCAGAAAAGGTTGAAAAATGTCGTTCAGTGTTTCCAAAACCCCAAGATGACGTCCTCAAATGTCTTGTTTTGCCCACAACCCAAAGATATTCAGTTTATTCATAGTGTTCAGACTTCAGTCATAAATGAGTAAAGAAATCAGAAACATTTAAGAAGCTGGAATCAGAGAATTTTTGCCATTTTATCGAACAGAAAACTGACTAATCAATTATGAAAGTAGCTGGTGATTAATTTAATCAAGAGTTCATGATAAATTAAACAATCATTGAAGCTCTAATGTTGTGTAAATTAAATGTTTTTGAAAATAAATAAATAAACAGATAAATAGTAAACAGTTGCTAGTAGTCTACCATTAGTTAGCTGCACATGCTAACTCTAACAGCTTACGTTAGAGCAGATAAAGACAAAGTTTCCTCCATTCTCCATGTGTGCTCTTGTGTTTCACATTTTTGAGACACCATAAAAAAAAAACACACCACAGTCCAGACAGGCACTGCTCTTCTTAAAGCCCCATACACACCGCCTCCACATGTAGAGAAAGCTTGACAGGCCCTTGTTACAGTATTTGGAGGCGGGGCTTAGCGAAGGGTCAGTTGTCTACTCCCCAAATGATATATTACTCTCACCAACATACAGTATGGTGTTAACACTATACAATGGTAATCAATGGGAGTCCTATGCTGAAAAGCTCCTGACATTGGTTTTGGTTGTTTGTTTTTTCCAAACACAAATGTGAAACACATTTTTAAATTTTTTTTTTAGATTATATACACTACAGTAAAACTGAAGAAATTTCTAGATAAGCCGCGCCTTTTCCGGCCATGTTCTTCCAGAGCTCTCATTGGCCACAACTCTCAAAACTTGTCATCACATATCTCATGCTACAAGACAGCTGTAGGTGTTATGCCTTTAAACTCAAGCATGTTTGAAAATCTCAGGATCAAGGACTCGATCACTTATATCTGAGCTTCTCACATTTACTGTAAATGGCTGGAACGTGTCATGTGAGAAGACGATGTCATTCAATTTGTCAAGGACTGATAAATCCAGGCTTTTGTCATATAGTGTACCCAGCCTTAGAGATAGGTATAAAATAGGTACATCTGGAAAGCTATAGTGTATTTTCAGCTTTACTTGTCATCAATAATGTACTATATATATTTGGCCCTTGCCAGGAGAGCTTGAATTTGAGCTTTTAGAGCCTCAACTAATTTAACACACACACACGCACGCACACATCAACTTGTGTGCCAACAGACAGTTTTCATGTGACAAAAACATACTTCTCTCCTTTCATCTTCCTTTTCAAGGGTCAAAGGGTGAGTTCGACGAAGTCACACAAAATTCACCTTTTATTCATTGCATTTGTGTAGTGGCAGAAATCTCAAATCCCAGCAGATAAAACTGAAACTGTCTGCTTGCTTGGTATCACCGAGGGTAAGTGGAAAAATATGTCTTTTTGTAATTTGTGTGAACTGACCCTTCAAGGTGAGTTACAGCACAATTCTTTTGAGTAAAGCTGTCCTGACCTTACGCTTTGTGATATAGTTCTGTGCTGCATAGCCAATAGGTGTTTTCTGAGTAGGCTTAGAGGACCGAGACGGAAAGTGAAAAGCAGAAGGAAGGGACAAGGATGCTGAGCTCAAAGTAAAAACAAATGGAATAAACAATGTTAAGAGACAGGTTGTCTATTTCTCGTTTTTTTTTTTGTTTTTTTTTTGTCAACCCCCCCTCTGTGGCTTTCTCTGTCTCTCACTCTCGACTGATGAAATTGCCAATGATTTATAACAAATGTCAGTGGCAGGCGCAGCAGACTGCTGTTTTGTCCCTGTCAGAGCCAAGTAGAGCCTGAGGTAGGCAGCTTTGCTTATCAATCAAAGCCTCTCTTCTCTTCCACCACCACTGTCAGTACAAAGCTTACTGGATCACCAGCTCCCCAAACCAAGGGCCAATGTGGTTGTCATGGTGATAGCACTGCGGTAGCACAGGAGCTGAAACAAACAGGAAGTGACACAACGCCTTCCAGGTATCACATTGATAGCAGTTCTCTGATTCATATACAGCAGCATATTAGGTGAGAACAGTGTTGTTGTTGGCACCTCCCCTGCTGCTCCTGTTCCTGCACCCAACCACATCACATTTACCTCGCCCTCTCCTCTCAGACCACATCTACTGAGATGTAGGTGTGCGTCATCCCCTTGCAATTATCATAAGATTTCATCTGATATTTTTGTCATAATTTAATTATTCACATATTCCTTTATCCTAGAACTTACTAATGTTAGGGGAGGTGGTTTTTAAAGGGTCTGTTCACCCCAAAATCAAATATTAACATTTTAATTCTTACCTGTCGTGTTATTTGTTTTATTTATCCTGATTGTTTTGGTATGAGTTGCAGAGTTTTGGAGATATCGGTCATAGACATGTCTGCCTTCTCTCCAATATAATGGGATTAGATAGCACTCAGCTTGTGGTGCTCAAAGCACAAAAAAATACAGATGAAAAATTCACCACCAGAAATCATGACCCACTTACTCAAGATAATCCACTGACCTTGTTATGAGCAGTTTCATGTAGGAACTACTTTATTTCTGCAGTAGACTCTACTGGAACTACTTTCTTTCTGTTTGAAAGAAGTCTTTGTGGAGGTTGTTAAGAAGTCCTAAAATGTCTTAAACTGTAACAATATTAAGGCTTAAAGGTCAGTAGACTACATTTGAATGGATGGGGTCTGAATATCAGCATATTAACTTTATTCACTCACACTTTCATGTTTTGCAGGATAGAACCTTATAATTCCAATCATAAAGTATATTTTTAGGATTAGAATGTTGAATCTGCATTTGACTGGTTCAACAAAAACAAAATACTTACAAATGTGACAGGATTTTGATATTGAACATTTAGAATTCATTCAGGTGTTTGTCATTTTCATGTCTTAAGAGACTTATTGCACACATCATATCAAAATGGCTCAGAACACCAATAGATTTCACAGGTGACAAATGTATTCTATATCATATTATCACATAGGGAGTAAGGCAGTCTTAGCTTTCTACTCTGATGAACATACAGCCACTGATGCAAAGTAACTGAACTGTGATGATTATTTGAGGATTTGCAAGGAAGAGGCGCCCTTAATTATTTGTCATTTACAAACCCTTGACATTGCATTTACGCAGAACGATTAACTTTTTCTTCCTTCCTCACTCGCACCCCGTTGTTAGTTTATGATGATGTCTTGCTGCTTAATTACTGACGTATTTGAAAGGTCTCTGCCTGGCAAGTGCTAATTTGTTAGGCTGTTTTGTCAGATAGAAGACAGTAGGTTGGTGTTGTTTTTTCTTAGTCACCTATATGCAGCTTGCACAGGAAACCAGTAGCAAGTAGCCTGAACCATGAAAGGCTGTCAACCGTCTTTTGAGGAAGAAATGGAAACCTTTCGTTCCATTTTGTTCTGATTGCCATCGTCAGGTACATGTGACAGAAGACGTGGGGACTGATTGTAAATGGAACCAGTCTATTGTTCACTTAATTGAAATTGATGGTGAACTACTGGTAGACAAGAGTTTTAACAGTAGATATTTGTCTTTAGACATTGACAACAACCTTTAATGTGCATCATCTATACAGAAATGCACACTGTTCACGGTGGTCTGGGTTGGACTCCTGGTTCAATAAGGTGTAAATGTGAAATAATCAGAATGTGGAATTGTCTGTTTAATTGCACAGTTCTCCATTGGTTAAAGAGGTTCATTATATCTTTGAAGAATCTGACTTACAATATATATATTGTAATAATTTGACATGCAGCTTCCATTTTATTAATCTGATAAACAATTCTTGAATAATTTCATGTGAGTGAAAAAGAATAGTTGCTATATTAATCACTCTATGATGCACGCTGCCAGGACAGATCCAGGAGCCACTGGATCTGAAAAAGTTAGAGCTGCATTTGACATTTTTTTATTTTAATTACATTATTAGTGAAATACTACTGAGCTCATGGGCATCTACTTTCCACTCCAGGTCTTTCCATTGTTTTCCTTTAGTGTCTCTGCTTTCCTGTGACCTCTCTGTATATTTATAAAGTAGATTTGTTAGGCCTCAAGATAAGTGCAAATTTCGTACTCAAGCTGAGACATTTTGAACTTGTGTGGACACACCTCCCCATCTGTTCTCACTGCCTTAGGAAATTTGCATGTGACTGCATCTTTCATTAAAATTATCTGGAATCACACCACCTCTAAAATTAGCCTTGTATTAAATGATAGGAATTACTCTAATGGATGTACATTTCACCTTTTGCCTGTAAAACAGTAAATACATATTTTTTGTATATTGATTTAGAATGTATCCCCCTTTCTAAACCTCTGTGACCTTGGCTAATATCACTCTTTTTCACTTGACCAACAGCCAGGTATGTCAAGGTGTTAACTGTGTGGAGAAAGTCACTTGTCCAGAGGGAGCAGTTTAAGTAAAATCATTTCTCCAACAGATTTATAGTTTTATAGCTTACTTAAAGGAATAAATTCTATTAGATGCGGTGTTATATGAGGTACTTGTCAATAGTCCGTTTATTAGCTACAGTTGATGTCTGTATAGCATCTGCATAACCCCCAATTGGGAGAAGCAGAGAGTGCTAGCATGGAAGCTAAGCAATGAACTACTTTCTACAGAATCATCTATGTATCTATATGTGTGTGTGTGCGTGTGACCAGCATCTACTGTCGCTGTAGCTATTTTACTGACAAGCGGTACCTCATGCAGCCCCACATCAAATGATCCAAACTATCTTATTTGTACTAATCAAATCAGTTGACACACAGCAGCTATTTTTGCCTGCAGGTTTCAAATAGCTCAAGCTATTCCTGCCGTTGCCTGTAGGTGGCAACACTTTTGGCACATCTTCATCTGTTGCTTCTGTTACAGCACTTTCTTTGTGGCACAGGTTGGCTTGGAAGTGCTGCGGCTCTAGAGACACTAGGTTCTTGTTTACCTTAAATAGATACAAAATGCACCAATTTATAGATCTGAAAAAAAAAAGTTGGATTGGACGAGCACTGCATTTTTATGCTACTATTTATTACATATTCTCAATTCCAGAGTAAACAGCCAAGACATAAAATGCAAAAGAAATGCACTTACTTAATGTTCAGGAATATTAACAGACAGCACACATTTCTACAGTATGTTACAGCTATGTAAATTCAATCTGCCCCCTCACTTCCCAGCCAGGAATAGAGAATGTTCTTTAAAAGCAGATTAATTGGATAATGGCTTTCTCCTTTCGTTTTGTTACTCCTCTTACTTGTCCTCAACAATTACTGGTTCTGTCAAGGTTGATTGTCCATTCTGCCGTACCTCATTAAGAGAATACTGTGCCTTAGTAGCCTCAATTTTTGCTTTTTTAATAACCCCATCTATGACCACAAGTCTACTCACAGCAACACTTGTAAATGTCCTGTAGTCTTTCGTTCTCTTGTGACTGCATTTTGACATCAGCAGGTGCATTTTATCTGCTGTGTTGCGTTGTCTCTCCTCCTGTGATTTATTTGTATTTGATTATAAAAGTATAAAACATATTTTATCGCTTACTGATTGGTTTTCATTTTGAGTTTCACTGATTGAAGAAAAGCACACCCTCAGATGTGTCCAACAAAGACATCTGGTACCAACCATTAATTTATGCTGTAGTGTGACTATATGTGCATGTATACTATTAAGCTTGTATCTAAGGCTATTTTAACAATTTCACATTTCTAAATATGATTACTACTATGTGATATATGTTTACACATGCATATGCATAGTCTGAAAAACAATGTGTGGGCTATGTGACAGCAGTCTCTCATGAGGGCTCATTAAATGCAAAGAGAGCGAGAGTGACTGAGAGAAACATCTCAAAACCTATAGCATCCAGAAATATCTCACATACAGCACTATAGCATTCATCATAAATGAAAGAGGAACATCTCTTTTATATGCCTCAAACAAAAACTGTGGCTCAAATATCACAATTGCATGCTGGTCAGGTCCTAGCTTCAATTCTAGCAAAGTGCATAAGACAAGTGGTTCATTTTAATCTTGTTTATTGAGAGAGGAATTTTTGCAGGGTAAACATGCAGTTCCAATGCTTTTTAGACTTGTAGATAGAAATCACCATATTCAATTTGCTTTATCACACCACTGATTAGTTCAGAGTCACTCTCAAATGCTTAGCCCTAGAGAGCAAAATGGTTATTATGGCACAATGATCTGAGAGCCGCTATTTCATATATTCTGTTACTGCAAAACACTGCAGCCATAGCATGGGGTAGAGATGTACCAATCCACTTTTTTCTAGTTCCATTTAGGGTTGGGAAATTGGACAAATACATCGCCAATCAATGATGGACTGAATCCATCACTGGTAGTTTTTTTTTGGGGGGGGGGGGGCTTTTTTGGGGTGGAGTGGGGGTGGGGGGTATAATTGTCAATTCATTTGGCTAATGTAATGGTCTGCAGAGTGACAGCTACTGCTCTGCAGCATACTGTCATCCAGGGGCACTGTACACACCCACTCCACCAGACTATGAGTGCGCTGAGCTGGGTGAATTAAGGATTTAATTAGACCTAACCAGAGTTTGTGATTGCTGGAAGAGTCGATTTTTGTCAAATTTGAATTGTGTTTACAAGGGGACAGTTAAGCTAATCTTTGTTCGGTAAAAGAGAGAAACGTGAATTCAGAAAGTGTTTGGTTGTATTTCTCAGTTTAAAATGAAAATAGGTGTGAGAATATTTAATTTCTTGACACTGACGCTTGACACTCTTCACACACTGAATTTATTTTGTTTATTGGATGTAGTGAACATACATGGCATACATAACTTGCTGAATTTGTCACTTGCACACATGTCCCAGTTGAGACTTGAGGGGGAGGGATGATGACAAATATATCGGCAGTTGATAGGTTGAAGATGGCTGTTTTTAACATATTGCCCAACCAATACATTATTATAAGTAGGAAAAGGAGTGAAAAAAAAAAAGGCTGAGACTGGACTCCAGCCTGGAATGCTTACGTAGTTTGTGTAATGTAACTTATGTAATGGTGTCCTTCAGCCATTCTGGGTTGGTGTAGTATTCTGGTTTGCAGCTGATAGCTCAGAGACAGCCCTTATTTGCATAATCATCCCAGTGTGCATTGTTGAAGTTTAGATTTGCTAGTTTATGTTGCAGAATGCAAATGATACTGTTTGTCTGTGTTTGTAATGTACTTGTTAAGAACATGGTGGTTTATGTTGTAAAATAAGTTTTGTGATTGTTTATTGTTATACCATGAGTGAGGTGGCTCACACATTTCTTCACCCTGCTGTATCTTAGCGTCTTACAGTAGAACGAATGCTTTTCCTTTGTGTTAAATGCAGACTAAGAGAGGAGAGGTCTGGTTAGCCCCCAGTTCACACTGCTTAGTCCAGTGTTAACGAATGGAAAATACAAAGCAAGCATGTCACATTGTGGAATTCATATTGGAATGCAGATCACTTTTGTGAGTCTGACACCCAGTGAACACCTTACGTCACTGTTGAGCCCAAATACCAGTACTGGACTAGATTGGTCCTACTTATAGTATGGGGTATTGAATTATATCAAGCCAAACTACACAAATGCTGCATTCGGTCAAGAAAGCAGTATTGGCTAAAGAGGAAAAGACTGGATGCTCTTCAACGATAGTGCCAAAAATGAGATGAAAATAAAACAATCACTGACTGTCCAGCTTACCGACGATAGAAGTGTAAAGTAATAGATGACACCCTGGACTGATCCGAGGCACTCTGATAATACATTTAAAAATCCTTTATTAATTCATGGGTATGCCAACACATTTCCCTTTTATCCATTACTTTACCCTTTTATTGTCAGTAAGTTGGGCAGTCAGTGTTGTTTTTATTTTCATCTAATTCATTAAAAGTACTGTAAAGTGAATCAACTTAAAACCCAGACTGACATATTTCACCATGATTAAAACATTGTGCCTTTAATCCCATTGTAAGACCGGTTTAGTTTTATAAAAGTGAAACTTTAGTATCTAATTTAGCATAGTAATCACAAAGTGATTCGCTCTTACCCTTTAAGTTTGATTTGAAATGTGAATGGGGGGTTTTAAAATTCAAATGAAGTTTTGAAAGTCTGCAACCATTGATTCAGACATTAAAATCTGTTTGCATGCTGTGACTTCTAACACTGTTTTAACAAGAGGAGCATCTGAAACTCAGAGGGGGGAAAATAAACCTCAAAAAAATAGAAATCAATGCGATACAACCGACAGACAAATACATTTAAAGCATAAATATATTTTTTATCACTGAGGATGAGGTCAGGTTTTATTTCACAGAAGCATGTCTATGTACAAATACAATATGAGGATGTGGGCTTGGGTAGGGTTGAAGGATACTGAAGCTTAGAAAAATTAAAACAAAAAACTGTAGAAGATGTGAAAATATAGAAAATAGTCAGTGATTGAGACATTAGAAAAGCCAAATGAAGTTAAGTCTTTCCTGCTGTGTGAAGTGTGATACGTTTATTGTGGGCCCCTTTTTTTGTTGCTAATGAAAACACTGGTTAATATAAATCTATTACCATTATAATCAGAAACACAAGGAGCCCCACAGAGGCTCTGCTTAAGCTGAATAAGTCAGAGCATCCTGCTGCTACGGTTTACTTACCTAACACAGGCAGAGTCTCTAACCACATAAGCTCTCCTCATCCGCACCATATCTATCTAGTGTAATATCTGCTCTGCCCACCTGGCAACCTCCTCAAGTCTTTGTTTCTCCATTTGTTAACCACGTTTCTCCCCAAGATTCCTGTGCTGTAATACCGAGAAGGCTTTGCACAGTTTTAAATAAATAAGTCACAGTTAAGCGCAAGTATAAATCAAGAAAAACCCAGCAAGCGTGTACTCAAGATATTTTGCAGCATATTTCATCATTTACCTATCTTTGTATGTAACACAACCAGAGCTGTTTGGTGTACAATTTTATTTTATTTTGAAACTGGGGTGAAATCATTCAGCGCACAGTTTGAGAATGGCAAGGACACACTGTTAAAATCCTCATCATGTTTACAAAGCATCCCCAATATACAACACTGATGCATGATGGTAAATTAATGAATTAAATGTATAGCTATGGGAATTACTTTCACACTGCACAGGTTATCATTTCATCTATTTTTTTTTACACATATATTGCTCTTATTTTTATAAAAGTAAACTGATGCAACATAAAGCACACTTCTTCTACTGCATGCTGTAATGAAACCCTGCTTATCCCAGGGAATTCCCTGGTATGTTTACTTGCTTTTAGGTCTTTTGAGTTTCAGTTTCAGTTAGGTAAGCATTTAAAAATGTAACTGTGTGTCTGTTTTCTGTGAGCATGTGTTTGTTTAGCGAATGCATTATAGATAGAGCCACTTGTTTACTACTTTTTTACTGAATACACACATTTGTATTTATCTGCACTGCTTTGTGGTGTATGTTAGATTGATGTTTGTTGTGTCATTTAGATTATGTTATAGACATGCTAGCAGTGTGACTGCAGACATGGCCATGTCCAGACTGAAATGTCAACTATTGGATTGCCATTAAATTTGGAACACACATTAATGTTGCCCAGAGGATGAATCCAACTGACATGGTGATCATGAGGTTACCATTTGTGTCTGAGTGAGATGTCTGGCTCTCTGAGTTGCAATGAAATTTGATACAGATATTATGATACAGATATTAGGGTGGGGTCAGTCTTCAGTCAGTTAGCTTATTGGGGATGACTATGTAAAATATAGCTTGGGTTGTGACAGCATTCATGGTAACAACTACACACCAGCACAAAAATGTCTGTTATCAATTTAAACCACCATTTTCTGAACAGACACGTTACAAACATTATCAACAAGTTTGTATTTTGGAACACAAAACAGCAAACTGAAATGAATATTTGTTCAAGTAAAAGTTTGCTGTTTGCTCATGTGTTCCAGCATTAACTCAGTAGGCATCATGGGAAATGTGGGCGATCTCTATAGCACTTGTTGCAAAGTATGCATCATAGATGAGCAGACAGTGGCACAGGAGAATATTGTTGGAAAGTTAATAAAATGACCAAATCACTTTCCCTTTTCAGTATAACTCTAATCTTATCCTGACCCTTATTGTTTGCTATGTTAACAGAAAGCTAACCAGCTATAGTTGGTCAGTACAATCAGTAACGTAACAGATAGAACGATAAGCACAAAGCCTTGTCTTGATCCGCTCCCATTTGTCCTGTTAAAGCTACTGCACTAAGCTGTTAATACAAACACTTCCTGTATCCACTTCAAATTAAAACCTCTTTGTCGTTTCAGTGAACAGAACTCCTTCAATTCTTATTATGGTTATGGTTATTTATGTCCCCTCAACAATAGTAAAAACTTTGATGAACCCCTGACTTTGCCTCTTGCCCATTATCAGGTCAAAGTTTTAATTTGTCCAGTATTTTGATTTATGACCAAATACCTGCATAACTAATGACATCGCCATCATTCATTCCCATCATGATCAGCTGTAGTTTGTAATTAGTGCTATGCTGCTTGCACAGCTGTGGACTCCTGGTCTCATTTGAACTACAGTTAGCCTAAATTAATATTAAGACATGATGGTATATAGCCTGTGAAGTTGACTTAGTGCTTACATGAATTACAAATCAAGGTGTTTAAAGTGCTTAAATGGACCCTTGTGTAACTCAGCCCTATTTGTATGTGAGAGTCCCCTTTTCCTGTTATCATTTCTTACTGCAAAAGAGATTACTTTTTCTTTGCTGAAAAATAAAGCCTCTTTGTTTGGCTGTCACAGTTGACTAGTAGCTGTCTGTCACAAGAAAAATAATGACAATGGAGGGGGAAGGCAGACATAGTCTTCAGAGGGAGAAAAAAGGAAACATCATGAAAAGAAATTTGAACATGTGAGGGTCAGGAGAAAGAGAAAAAATGAGCTATGAGAGACAACAATAATGAGAAAAGAGAAATAAACAGATGTTAAAACGTAAAGAAGTAAGTGTAATAAGGCTGGTTATAAAGAGAAAATTAGAGGAACAGAAATATCTTTTATTCACTGCTGTGGTTTGGGAATAAATCCATTATTAGCTCTGCATATACTGAATGCACGGTCTTGTTTCCATACAGCCATTGATACAGCCTAGTGTGTATTTGTGTGTGTGTGTCCCTCTGGGTTCTAGCTAATCATCAAACAGTGGTGTGGGCCAGAGTTTGCTTATGATAGTCTGCCAGCCGATGTTCATTAAACATTTGGCACACGACTGGCTGTCTGGACACAGGGATACTCGTGTATGTGTTTGTATATGTGTGAATATATATGTGTGTGTGTGTGTGTGTGTGTGTACAGTAAGCATGTATATATGGATACATACTATGTGTATATATATTTATAAACTGTATATAAAATAGAGCTATTTAATATGTACTGTATATAATATGTATGGTGTCCACAATCATGGACTCATGGACTTTAAGGCGTCTCTGCTAAATCTGCGAGGGCTTTGTGCTGTCCCATTGTCAAAGTGTGTGAGGGCTCTCTCAGAGACTTTTTGTGCCCTTTATGCACACTTTCTGTGACTCCGCATTTCTTCAGACTTTGCCTGAGGGAATAACCCACAGTTTAAAGCGCTGTGACATTTAACACAGGGTTACCAGGGGAATCCTGGAAGCATTTAAAAAGAAGTGCATTGGAAGCGCTGGATTTGGGTTAGCATAAATGCCGGACTTGAACTCTAGTTTAGACCAAACAAGCGCTCTCGGGTCAGCCTGAAAGGGGTGGTCTTGGGCTGTTGTCAAGTGAACCTTGGAGCAGTTAATTCCTGTTGAGAGCACCATTCAAACCAATAACAGAAATGTACCATTGTATTACCATTGTACCATTGCAAATTCTCTTCTTATTTTGGTGAATGATTAACTACAAGTGTGTTTGCTACCAAAATGTGACTGGCCAGGGGCAAACCTGGACTCATGAGGAAATGGGCACTGCTTATATTGTTAAATTATTTATTATCCATTGTTTATTGAAACATTCATGTGTGTGGTCCTCTACAGTCCACTGATATGTGCTCCAGATCAACACCAATATAAACACCCAGATGGCGCACCAAGACGAATGATATCCAGGTAGAAATTGGGCCGTTTATTAGCCAAGAGCAGAGGGTTTCAGACATCTTGGTTGTCAAGAATCTTGTAGAAGAAGTCATTGACCCATGAAGCTTAATGGGATGGAGACAGGTTGAGTCGCTGGCTAATAGCAAAGTGACGTAGAGAGAAAAGAGAGAGATAAGATGGACATAGGGGTGAGTGATATGGCATAAAGATCACATCATGATTTTCTTTTTTTTGATGGCAGGATCTCGATCACAATTTTATCACAACTATTTATTGTGTTGTTTTTAAAACTGTTGTGCAAGTTGCTGAACAGTAAGCAACCAAACTAATTTGCCTATTGAAAAATATAGTCAAAAAAAGAAACAAGAATAACAGACCGTTCAGGCCAAAGTACCTTTTTGAACAAATTTTAATGTGTGTGTGCAATCTGTGTGAATTCTGTTTACAACAGCAAAAGTCTCTATATACACTCAATATCTCACTGGAATCAGATCTAAAATTTGATTTTGAAAAAGTCAGGCGCACCACACTTCTTTGCTGCATTTAAAAAAAACATATTCCTGACATCAAAACACTGACTGAGGTATATGAGTGACTGAAGAACACAGACATCAGTCGGTATCTTCATCCTGTCCTCAGTCCTCATCCCTCTGATGCTGAGGTGATTCACTGCCTGCAGGTCTGAACATACACACAGCTTACATTTTGGCTTGTTTCAGTTCGCTATTAGCCAAGCTAATGCACTGTACTTGTATGAAACAGCGGTGGATGACAGACAGAATAAATTGTACCAAACCTCAAAAACTACCGATCATGTCGGAGCTTATCAGTCTTTAATAATTCAGTCCCGGGACCCGTTCTGGGACTAACTCTTTGGTGGTATTTTCATTTTCTTCCATGGCTTCCTGCGTGTGAAATAAGCAGGGGAGCTGAAGAAAACCAAGGCATAGTGGTTTCTTATGATTGGTTTATCTCTGTGTCTCTTGAGAAGGCATGAAACGAACTAGCAAATAGTGTGATTTGGCTGGTACCACGCGCTGTATGCGTTATGGTTATTTAAGATGGCGACTCTGTATAGATGAGCAGCAGTCTGAGGAAGAGCCACACGCTCAAAACGTCGTGCCAATAAATTGTTCAATCAGGAGCTCTTTTGGGGTGCAATTTTATTCCTTTACTTTCATGTTTGACACTTTGTGATCCAGCATCCAACCCACTGGGCTCAGAGATGTGTGTGTACATTGCTCTTCTTAAAATCCTAACAATATCCACTCCTAATCATGATAGAGTGGTCAAATCAAAACTACTCTACAGTTTCACCTGGAAAAACTGATTTGTCTGGTTACCTGGGGCAGCAGAAACAAGATGTGAAGTTAATATTGACACATCAGCATATTTTTAAAATAAATTTGGCAATTTTTTTAGCCAACAGTAGCTTATTTACACATCAAGCAGCTACAGAGCAACATCATCATTCATCTTGAGTTGTGCTTTTGGCCACTTGGCAAATGCAACACCAATATATATCTTTTAGCTCTGTTTATGGTCTCTGCCAACTCCTGAGGTAAATATCTGTCTCGTTCGTTTGCTAAGTCCTCCACTACGTTCTAGCTAGATGCTAACCGTATCTGTCTGGTGTGTGGTGCCGAGTAGCCTTGTGTACAGTGGGTGTACTTTTTCAGAGAAAATAACTGCTTGCTGCTTCCAAAAACAGTGCTATGGGAGCAGTGAGACTGAACCAGAACAGTAAAACAGAAGCTGGTCAGTTAAACAATAAGCTGAGTGTGGCTGTAAAGCTCTGTGAAGCACAGACATGCTGCAGATTCAGGTGAAAATTTTCTGTTGTTTCTTCAGATTCACTGTACTCTTTCACATTATCACATTGTTTTCACGTTATCGTTCGATACATTGATATAAAATAAAGATTTTACATGTAGGATGTTAAGACAGTTTGGTCACATGAAAATTCATTTGGACGGTGTGATGTAAAATGATCAGTTACAGTTAGTTTCAGTACAGATACCAGAACAATGCTTTTTAATATCTACCTTTGCCAAGCCATTTTTCTGTTTAACACAGTGAGACAAACTTCTCAAATGCATGTGTGTAATTTTGTCTTCACCCACTGTTATCCATGCTAAACATATGGGTGTAAAATAAACAAAAAAATATGATTTAGGTAAAAAAAAAAAGAAGATTTAATCAAATATTAAGTAAACAAGCAAAGCATCCTCGTATTTTACAGCGGCATACAGTATTATGATGGTGTTTGTGTAAAGTTTGTGTACTCAACTCAGTTATACTTGACTAGTCCAGCTCTGCTTTGGTCCCGAGACGCTGCAGCCTTTATTCCCTGATAAACTCAAACCTGCGCTATACACAACTTCACTGCTCACCTTTTACTCTGCTCAGTGCACATTCACCATCACTCTCCACCATCAAAGACAGTATAATAATTAGCCTGCCACTTGCTCTCCCTCGTGCTCTTTCAACTAAAGTTATACACTCAGCAGCCAGTAGTGTTTGCTAGCTTAGCCTTATGGTTGTGACTAATACTGTTCTGGACAGGGTCAGCAGCAAAACTAAAAGAAAAAGGTCAATTTAGAAGTAGAATTTAGGATTAGAATTAGAATTTATTTCGGTCTGCAAATAGAAATGAGTTTATATGTTTAAATCTATAAAATAATATACATAAATAAGTAGCCTTCCACAAAAAGTGGCAGATACTTAAATATGGCAGCTGAGAGCACCACAATAAAGCAATGTAACTTAATATCCTCTTTAAATGTATGATATATTGAGAATATTTTCACCTCTGTACCTCGCCATCAGACAGCCTTTTCTGACAGGACAGTTCCAAAGGGATGCTAATTATTTGAACTGGGCTCGTATGGGGTACTTATTGATAGTCAGTGTATTATCTACTGTAGATGCCATGTTTCTCGGCTGCGGCACATGCTGCACACCACAATAAATCTCCTCAATACAGCATCTCTGTATCAGTTCAGTAGAAGGAGAAGCATCAGTATTTTGGATGCTGAAAGTCCCCTGTTATACCCTAATACCCCTATACCACCTAAGTCTACCTAGCATTCATTGGCATCTTTCTGTGCCTGACAGCTTTGGTAGTCTGTGCTAGGGATAGATTTTGGCTTGTACAGAAAAAAAAAGTAATGACAATCAATTTCCAGCCTTGAAGCTTCAGAGTGGCTTTTCTCTATTTTAATGTTAATGCATCACACTGTGCAGCCAGTCCTACCTCAAGTATCATCAAATGAATAAGACACATTGAGCCGTGTTCATTAGCCCTGTCCACTTTTCACTTCAAAGTCTGACACGTTGTTGTGTCTTTTTCACCCTGCTTCACTCAGCCCACTTCGTGACTAACATCTCTTACTGCATCATTAAGTGAGATTGTTGACTGTGATTTTGTTTTGAAAAAATATTGCACCTATTTTTTTTTTTTTCATGTTTTATTATAACAAAGCAGTGAAATGCAAGAATTCACTGCTCTGCGTCATCATGTGTCTGAATGTTTTAATGTGTGAATGAGTTGGTGTTGGTTTTTTTGACATACAGTGCAAAGATTCAGGGAAGAAAAGAGGAGGGCAAAGGCCACCAGGACAGTACAACCCACTGGCCTCCCCGCACTATGTTCACAACACGCTTACAAGGACACATTTTAAAACAAACAATTGCTTCTACCCTTGGATGCTTCCAGGGAACTCTGTTGTCCGTCTAAATTGTATCAACCTCTTGTTATCTCAAAGGATGATATATTTCACAGCCTTTTTTCTGCCTCCACCAAATTCTCATGATGTACAATGTAGGCTCAGGAACACAGGCCTCCACTGTGTTGTTGTTCACCACCGCACTGATGCGTTTCATGAATGCATCAGCAATCCCTCTCTCTCACTCACCCTCTGTGTCTCCCCTCTTTTTCACACACACACACACAGACACTCTTTCTTTCTTTCTCTCTCTCTCACACACACACTTTTCCCTCCATCCCACTCCTATTCCCATTTTGACAGAGATGACAGTTGAAACCACTCCCTAACTGGTTGGCCGTCAAGCACCATTTTGCCCCTGTCATTCAAATGTCTTCACCTGACTCTGTCTCTATGTCAACCCATCTCAAATCATTACCTCAGGGTCAGAGCTGTTCCATTTCAATTCCAGGATGTCGACACTTTTCAGAACATAAAAACTCAATATACAATGACTGAATGGAAATGAGAAGAAATGTTCTATTTACCCAAATAGGTTTCCTTTCTAACCTTCCTAACCTTCCTTTCAATCAAATGATTAGCCCTCACATAGAGGAAGATGTGGAATATTAGGGCCACTGTTGAAAAACAAACAATACAAAGACATTTTTATGGTAAAGCCATAATATTTTGAGATAAAAGTTGTATAATCGAGAAAAAGATAAAGTTGTAACTGCAAAGAAATCCGAAAGTTCTTATGCATTGAGAGTAAAGAGAAAACATTGTGAAATAATTAGAAGAAGTCGTCAAAAAAAATCAGTTATCCACACAAAGAACGAGATGTTGGATTGTGGAGACGGAGCAGTCAGTTCACAGCTCTCTCTCCCTCCCTCTCCTGTGTGTCAGTGACCAGTGAGCTTTAACCCTTTTCTGACACCATTAACTTGTGTTTTGTTGGCTCTTCGCTTGTTGGCACAGCTGACTGGCAGGAACTCAGACCATTCTGAGCCTCCAGCCGCTGCTCTCCTCTACAATATGCCAGTCAGGCAGCTTGTATTTGGTTTTCATTTGTAATAACTTGATAGTAAAACGTGTTCTCGTATCTCTTCAGATACCAAGACACTCAACATCATCTTTTATAATTAACAGTAGGAAATCAAGCACAGTAGATTGAGTATATAAAATCTGATGACGTAGAGATGTTGAAGTATTTACTTACTGATGAAACTTATTTGAGTTTATAACTCAGGTAAATACTGCACCTCCGTCATTTTGATGTTATAAAGACTTCTCATACATTCAATATGTTTGCCATAATAGTAAATTCTTGATATATTAAACTTTTTTTTTCTCTTGCAGTTTTCTCTTAACATCGTGACTTTTCCCTAAAAATATTGCTATGTATTTTTTAACTATTGTTTCCGAAGTTGACCTGCAAAAATTTGTTGGTTATTTTCCTTTTTTTTGGTTCACAGACAGTATTGCAGTATTATGTTCTGAGATTTGACGTGATCGATTCTCAAAACACTGTATCTTGATGACACATGCAAAGATTCGTGGCAGTCGGGGCTGGAATTTCATGAAGGTCGTGGTCGCCGTGCCCCCTCAGTTTTGGCCTTTTGTCCCTCAAAAAATGATGTGCCCTGAGACCACAGTGGCCTTGATGCCCTGCCCACACTGCTCCAGCTGACTTCCTTGTTTTCTAGGCTGCTTCTTACCTGTCAGTATGGTTTTTAGACACCAGTGTCATTTGTTGATATTCTGAATTCTTACTGGGCAGCATCAAGTGAAACGCTGCACATTTAAAATGGGTTTGATTCCTTGTCTGTTATGAACAGCTGGAAAACTGCGCTGTTTACAACTACAATTTGATATGAATAAAACAAGAAACTTAACATGTAAGATGATTTATTGCTTGTATATTGCAACGTTGACTTAGCTGACCTAGTAGCCAATAATTGTTACATGCCTAATGAGTAGTATAGCCTAATGTTTGTAAAATTAATGTTAACAGATGTTAACGTTAGTCCTCTTGACTCCCCATCCCTATCTTCAAATGAGTCCACTGACTCTGATCAGTTCAGAGCATGTATGAACGTCTGACTAAAGAATCTGTAAAAAGTATTGGTAATTTTCAAATAATAATAATTTCTTTTGTGTAGTGCTGCAACTAATGATTATTTTCATTGTCGGTTAATCTGTTCATTGTTTTTTCAATCAATCGATTAGTTGTTTGGTCTATAAAATGGTGAAATATACTGATCATTGTTTCCCAAAGCCCAAGATTATAATGTCAGCTGACAGTGTCAATTGTTTTGTCCACAACCCAAAGATATTCAGTTTACTATCACACAGGAGCGAAGAAACCAGAAAATATTTACATTTAAGGAGCTGGAATTTTAATTGTGACTTTTTTTAAAAAAAAGAAAGAAAGAAAATTACTCAAACTGTTGATTATCAAAGTAGTTGATGATAAATTTAATAATCGATTCATAATCAATTAATTGTTGCAGCTCTAATTGTGTGAAAAAATATATTTTAAGAATAAATAAAATCCATTGCATTCATCCTTAAAAGAAGATACATTTATTTTTTTCTGTGGACTTAATATCAGTGTTTCCTTGCCAGCAACACTAGTAGTTAAATGTTTCTTAATCTTCATCACCTTTCTCTGTTTCCATGCTTTACATAAACAGTGTTTATTTCACCACCTGGAAAAGGACAAGTTAAGCAACTGGAGGCTTTACCTGTCAGAAGACTCTTTTTGTCATGACGCCCAGAATGTCTAAAATACTATCAAAACTCCTTTTTCTGGATTGCATTATGTAGTAATGGAAGCATGTTTGCTTGAAAAAAAAAAAAAGAGAGAGAGAGAAACATGTTTTCATACAGTATGTTAAATATATTGAACCGTTGGTCAAACAGCTTTCAAACATTAAGGCAAAAGGAGGAAAAGGGGAATGAAGGAGAGTCAAGATTGATAAATAAGAGATGACAGGAAGGAAGAGGAGAGAGGGAGAATAATGTAACAGGGCCAATCACGCCCCAGTGGTTCTACTAATCATGCAAACAAGGTCACTGTCCGCCAGAGCCAAACTGGCAGGCTACATGCTTGCATCTGAGGCATTGCGCTCTCACTCTTTCCTTCTCTCTCTCTCTCTTTCTCTCCTTCTCTCCCTTTTGCAGCATTTTCTCCTTCTGTTTGGGTCACTCATTTAATCATTCGGACATACAGGCAGCTGCCCACACAGGCTCAGTGGAACACCAGAATTATCAGTGGACATACAGTACATGCAGTGCATAATGCGCATTATTTAACTCACATTTTATCAGTAGGGTCACTAACATAGTGTAAGAAATGCGCTTTGTATGGGAGCAATTTTTCTACTAAAATATGAGAATATGCAGCTTTTCTTCTTTTTTTTGCAAGTTGAATATCTTTAAAGGCATATTATGCAATTTAAAAAAAAAAATGATGTAAAGACATATAAACATAATCCCTTTCAGTCGTCACATGACCCACTAAAAGTGTGTAGTGGTGTCTGTTTTGTCTTAAAAATAATGACTCAAACTGATCAATTGATTACAACAATAAATTTAATAGTCGATTAATAATCTTTTAAACATTGCAGCTCTACAATCAAGTGTCTTTCTGTGTGTTTACAGTTTGGACAACTTCTACTGATTCCACTTTTAAGTTTTGGGCTGTTGACACTGCTGACTTTTTCTAATCTAATCTAATCTAATTACTAAACAGATCTCCACATTTAATCAATAATAATAAAAAATAATAATAATTTTTAGCTAAATATACCACTTCCATACCACTTGTGTTTTGGTTGCTATAAAAAACCCTTCCCACATCTCTGGATCTTTTTTATGACTGTTAAGGCGGTCATGTGGGCAAAAAGAGTTCTTTTCTGAGGTGGATTTAGAGTCTTAATTTATTACTCCTTAACAGCAGCTTTCATTCCAATCAGAGAGTAACTCTAAACTGACTCAGGATTTGCATATAGTTCATTACTCACAGCATAAATGCATGTTTTCCTTGCAACTGCAGATGACAAATGATATAAAACACCTGCGGTTTCAGTTTCATTTTCACAACCATGTTTGTAATCGGCAAGTTCTCGCTCGCTCGCTCTCGCTCTCTTACTCACACAAGCACACACACACAAACACACACACAGTTACAGCTCTCTTGACAGAGACTCTCATGTTTCCCTGCTACCCTTAATTGGCCACATTGTGAAGGGAAGACAACTTTGCAGTTTTCAAATGTTAGTGGCCATTTTTGTGTGGAGTCCAGTAGAAAGTACAAGAGAATAATAGGAGACCCAGGAGGCTCCGGCATCGTCACGTAAATTCATCACCTTCTCTTTATGTCTGGGGCACTAACCACACAGACAGTATTCAGAGTATATTTGACCGTTGTTATCTAAGAGTGGTGGCAAATAACTCAGTACATTTACCCAAGAACTGTACTTAATTTTCAAATTTGGGATACTTGTTCCTTTCTTTTCATGCCACTTATCCTGCTGGGGAAATATTGTAGTTTTTACATAATTACAATTACTTGGCAACTAGTTCCTACATACATTTTTTGAGTTACAACTATAGAAGAAGTTTCTGAAAAGGTTAAATGTTTTATCAGAGATTAAAGTAACCAACAGTGACATATATACAGTGTACAAGTACAGCTAAAAGGATTGATTGATTAAAAGTAATTGGCAATTAGACTAACACAACTACGTCGGTCTGTATCAGCATGGTGTGTATGTTGGCAGATATCTGTTTAGGTTCATAGGATGCATGTAATATATACTTGATCCTTTTTCTCAATTAAAGGTGTTCTATTTGTGCTTTTGATATCAATATAGGAATTTTTTTAAACTCCTAATCAGTATTGCCGTCAGCTACGAAAATCCAGTTTCAGTTGGGCTGCACTATTCAGATCATTTAAGTTGTTTTTCGTGCAAAAACATTCCATAGTTAAACTTTTGAAATGCAGATTTGCTACTTTTCCTTTTAATTAATAAGTAAATTAATTAATATAAGTTACAGTTTTGAATTGTGTACGATTGGTTGGACAAAACAACCATTGGGAAGGTATCACTCGCTATGCCAGTGGCATTTCTCACTATTTTCTGAACTTTTACAAACTAACCAATCAGTTAATCACGACAATAATCAGCAGATTATTCCATAATGAAAATAATCATTAGTAAACATATACAGAATAAATTACCTCCACCTGAACCCACTCAAAAATCAATGTAAAAGCATGTTTTTGCATGAATACATAAGTAATTATAACCTTTTGATATAATAGTTAAATAGTCACAAGGGTCTTTTTTTCTGCAGTGAGTCCTTTACTCTCACTACTTTAAGTACATTTTAATGAAATACATACTTTAACTGAAGTAACATTTTCGATGCAGGACTTTTACTTGTAACACAGTGTGTTATTAGTACTGCTACTTAAAGGACCTGAATACTTCTTCCACCACTGGTATTTAATAAAGCCTGAGCAAAGTTAGGACACTAAGCCTTCATGGAAAAGCTTTCATAAAGGTGATGAATTAAGCCCTTTTGCCATGTTATTTTCCTCTGCTTCCTTTCATCCACAGTTGAAAAAGGCTCATTTTTCCTTTCAGTCTCTTTCATCTTCTATGTTTTCTTCTCCTTCTGGATGTTGCAATAGTGTGATAAGAGATGTTTATTAGGAAACAACCTCTGATATCTTCATGAACTAACACATTAAGTTGGTGCAAAAATGACGCTATGATTGCTGGATATTTCTTAAAAAAAAACTAAGATGATTGTATAGGTTGTTGAAAGAGCAGCTGTTAGTTGGAAATCAGAGCTCTGACATTGACCGCTGACTTCGACTGTTTGCGAAAGGGTGCTCACACCGCCACCACAGGCAGTTACCTTTGCACCAGTGTTACAGTGACAAGCACTGTAGTGGTGGCCACAAGTTTGTGATTTCTCAAGGAGGATTAGATTCATCCCGGGTCCTGACATGGTCAACACCCCGATGACAAACTACATAAATGTGAAGAATCATCCATCACACACAAACACACACACACAAGAGCACACACACCGACCAATATTGTCCCAATGCCCTGAAGGCAGAAGCTTTGTATGTGTTTATGGCCATAAGTGCTGTTGACAGGTGAAAATAAATCCCACTCTCCTTTTCTCCTTTTCCTTGTGCCTTTTGTGGCTTCTTCCTTTCCTCCCCCAGTCATCTGTTGCCATCTTTCCTTCAGCCTTGCTTTCCTTTTTTTCCTTTTTGCTTGTTCTTTTTATCCTCAGTGTGTCCTCTTGCTCTATTTCTATACACTACAAAGACGTGTTCCTTCAGTATATGCTGTCGTCTGCTGCTCTTCTTCCCTGATACCCTCACTGCCATCCAGAGGTTTGAAGTAACTACGAATACTTACCGTACTGTTACCGTATTTAAGTTTTTACTTATCCATACTTAACTACAGTATTTTTTATTTTATATTATATTACTCCTCGCAACACAAACACGACAGACTCATTACTAATGTTTTAATACATTACAGGGGGATTGTTTTTATTTTGCATCATTGCGTGCCACCTTCCCATCATCAAGACCGATTTCAACCTAAATTCATGGGACAGTAACACATTGAAAACAGGATCCCTTGGTGTATTTGTCAGAGCATGTCTTGAAAGACAGCAATAATGAGAAGAAAACGATGTAAAAGCCATAACAAGACGAAATCAATATAAAAAGACAAAAAAGACATAACAAAACAGACCTAACAACATGAAACACATAATAAAATAGAAAAGACGTGACAAGGCAAAAAAAGGTGCAAGACAAACTATGTAAAAAAAAGCATAAGACAAAAATGTCTTAAGATGAAAAAAAAAACGTAAGAAACCACCAAAATGGGGACAAGGCATAAACAACCTAAATGACAGAACAAGACAAAACACAAAATAGACAGAGGAGACTTGACTGTGAAGAAAAGGTGAGGTCCAGTTAGCTTTGCACAGAAACAGGTTGAAGAAATGTCCCTCAGAAAGCTGCTTTTTAACTTTTATAGTTGAAGTATGTTTCAGACCCTGTACTTTTTCACTTTAACTTCAATAAAGAAGTTGAATCAGCCCCCCCCCCCGCCCCGCCCCTTTTGCCGGAGTCTATCTGTCCATCTCCTTGAGTAAGAATGTTTGTACTTTCGCCACCTCTGCCACTGTCACTAGTGAGAGCTGGTTGATAAATCACATTAGATTTGCCAGTTACAGTTGTCACTTGAGCTAAAGGAATCAGCAGTCCCTGGCTAAAACACCCACTTCTTAACAAATTGTTCATAATACAGGTGGTAATTAAAATCGCAGCTCTTGTGAATTTAAAATTGAACACAAATTGTGTATGTGATGAAGAACAGTCAGCTGCACAGCCCCACAACCAGTTCCTTACTTCCCATTTCCACTCCAGTGACAGATGAAGACTTAATGTTCTGCTCCTTGTCCCCGGTATACACAAATGTCAGAACCCCTGACACAAAGGTGCTTTGTCCGTTTGCAACTGAAATGTCTTCTGCATGAGAGAAAGTGGGTGAGAAAGGGAGGGAGGAGGAGAAGTAACAAGGGAGATGTTGTCAGGATTTGTCACAATCCTCCTGTATGAAATGCCACCGGGATTTTGAAAGAAGAGCGAGAGTTGAGGAGACATTAGCATGATGTATGTCTGTGTATATGCCTGTCTGTGTCTGGGGGCCATTTTACTAATACTGCATGTGTACAGCTGTTCTGAAACAGGCCAACTAATCAGGTTATAATGAGATCCAGGTAGTTATATAAAGGATTTATAAGATAGAGCTGTGTACTTGGCGCTAGGTGTCTTGCTCTTGTTGCTATGGTGAGCAGAAAAATTGCTGTACATAGTAGGACGTATGTGTGTGTGAACGCATGCAGAAATTAACGTTAATATATTTTGGTAATGTAAGAGGGGGAAACAAGCTAATTCTTTTTCATGGCTCTCTTTTTTTGTCTGACTTTGTTTTCCTCTTTCTCTGTATCCTCTGTTTTATTCACAGCAGTGCACTGTCTACACACTGAGTAGAAAATACAAGCTCTACAAAGATCATCTCTCTCTTTTTTCTCCTCCACCCACCTATGGCAATGAACCATTAGTAGTCGCCATCCGGCACCACACAGCAGCCTGTTCCACTAGGTGTCTGTGTTGATTGCACTGGTTATGTTCCAGGTATACCTGTATGTCAGGCTGTGTGTGCCTGTTTGTGTAACTCTGAGTATTATAGTTAGACCTTGGTGTTCACAACCCAGTTCCATTCAGAAATAGGCATTTGTAGCTAATCATTTAATTAGACAGAGAGGGAGAAAGAGAGATGACATTTGTAAAGCCTGCAACATCATATTCAGCAAAGACAGTCTGTATTCAAAAACCGTATCAGTGCTTACATCATTTCATAATCTTCTCCTGTCATTTTGTTATGGTCAGAATCATTCGAATGCTGCAAAGTTTGTAATCTAGCAGTGAGCCTGCATCCACGTTGACAAGTCACACTCACTGTATCTTAGCCTTTAAAGTATTTATCCATCTTAAAAACTTTATTTAATACAAAGTTTCCCAGTCATTTATGCCATCAACTGTACATTGTTTGTGGTCTGTAATAAAAATATATGTATGCTAGGGCTACCCAATATGATTTAAAAAACAAAATCATCAGTAAACACAGTTCGTCACTGCATCTACAAATGCAAATTAAGCCTCTGCCATGCAAAGTGAAAGCCTAATATCAATACCATCTAGATACGAACGACAGTCCTTTGGGTTAAAGAGGAGAACGACCATGCAGCCCCAAAGTTAAAAAAAATCTATGATGGTATGAGGGTCTGTCAGTGCCTATAGAAGACAAACTTAACTTGCCCATCTGTGAGGGTGCCATTGATGCTGAAGGTACATAACGGTTTTGTAGCAACATTTTGGAATCAGGGTTGCATTTTGACAAATACTGCAATTGCAATGTGATTTACAGTTTGTGGGAATGATAATTTTTGCATCAGAAACTTAATTTTGTAAAATTTGTTGGGGTCTGTACCAAACAAACATGCTTTTTATATCTGCAGCTCTACAGTACTTAATTATGATGTTGTTTTTTCATACATTTTTTCTTTATAAAAACACTGCAACTCTTGTGCTTTGGATATTGAACTTGGCCGTATTGCAATTTCCAGTTTTCAATTAATTGTGCAGCCCTAATTTACATGTAATACATGTTGGTACACACAATCTCACAGAAATTAATGTACTGTGATCTGATGCATACATTCTGAGCCACTGGCTAGCTACTACACTGCTACTCTTTGCTCACACTCATAGCCTGTCCTTTAAAATTGGACATGTGCACATTTTCTGTACTGATTTGTGCAGCAGCTAACATACAGACAAGTTTTGTTTCACAGCAAATCATTAGCTCTTTGGCCAACTAGCTGTAGCATTAGTCTGTAACTACACATACAGCTAACTAGCTGTATTTTTCTTAATTAGAACATCCTGTAACCTAATCCATAATAAGGTAAGCCGCACAAGTCAGTGTTAATAAGTAAAGACATTAAAACATTCATTACACTGCGCTTTTAAACATGCCCACGTCTCTACATGCAGCTCTTCTCATATTGTTTATTTTAAGATTTTGCCCCTGAGAAAAAATCATGCTCAGCCAAAAATATCGTACAATTTAATATGCTTGTTGGCAAATATGCATCTCAGAAAAGTACATTTTTATTAGCAAACACTGCCATTCTGGTGGATTTGGCAATATTATCAGACAAATTATTAGCCAAAGCAATAACTGTCTCAAACTTTTTTCATCACCACCCATCTACAGTAGCTGAACAAGATTATTGTAGCAGACCAGCGCTAAATGTGTGCGTGCTGTACACCAGGATAATACCCCAGGATCTTACCGGATATGTAAGCTGGTTCTTCTCCTCTTATCTTCCTTCTGGGTTTAGAGATGTCTGATTGTGTCCAGGCTCAAGCAATTCCAATAACAATGTAAGCTTGGCCTCCTCGCCAAGTGGTTTGGCAGATATGAAATCAGTGCAAACAAAATCTGATTTGTGCATGCCCACAGCTATAGCCTAGCATTACTGAAGTGACTACTGTAATTGTACTTGTGGATGTACTGCGTATTTGAGGCCAAGTTTTGCTTATACTTTGCTCTGAGTCTTGCCATTACTGTACCTGGTGTACTTTCTCCTTGCATGTTGTCTTCAATACTTCAACCCTTGTAAAATATGCTGCGTCGTCTGTTTACTGCATTTGCATGCGTGGGAGGCCGTGTTGATTGCAAGGATCTTACCATCAGATGATCAGTTTTCTGTAACACGGTGATGAGTGGTGTCTGCTGGCGTCAGAGAATGGGTTGAGACATTTCAATTAACCTGCAGACAAAAAGACTCCTTAGAAGAGCGGCTATATCTTCACTTTGCAATCGATGGGGTAGTTTCACCGGCTCATCTAGTTTGGGAGGCAGAGATCAGCAAAGTCTTGATGAAGTAATTGTCTCAACTGAATGAACATGTTATCTACCCCACAATTAAACAAGTTGATCAGCACTGTGTTATCATTTCTGCTGCAGCAAGGTGAAAAACTGTACAGTGACAAGTATTTAAATTTCACTTTTAATAACCTACATTTAGGCACTAGTAAGTCTACTACAACCAGTGTAGTGTATTTTGAAAAACATCCACTAATTAGATTTTTCTTCCCATAAGCACCTGTTGCTTTCTAGAACTTGTGGAGTCCTTGTTCTCTATTCCTCTGAAAGCAGAAGTGTAACCAGTTGAATCCCTCTGCATTTTTGCATAATTGCTTACGCTAGAGTCTATGACATGTTTTTTTTTTTTTTTTTCCCCAAGGCCTGGTCTTTCAGTAATAAATACCTTGTTTCACGCCCCTGTCCTGTGCCCTCAGATACCAGATGCACTAGTCATTATTTGTGCCTTTAGTTACGCTAAACACATTTCTCACCATACTAAAAAAAAATGGGTTTTTTTTCTTCTTTCAGTGGGCGTCTCGAGCATTATGTTTTTCTGATTTAGTTGTTGTTGGTGTTAGAATATGATGTGATCATTTTTGGTGACTATCATAGCGTACTCCTTAACTTGAATATATCTTTCTGCACAATCATAATGAGGAAGCTATTGCTAAAAGTAACTGTCATTTAACTAACTTTCCAAAGCAGTCAGGAGACAAACACACGTGTCTGCATAGCCCTGCTCTCTCACCCCCTGTTTTATATCTCCTGTCTGATCAATGTGAGCAACAGACAACAGCACCAAAGCTTCCCTGATTGTTCGCAGACAGAGGGTGTTACATGCTGTCACGGTGCATTGTCTTTTTTCTGAAGTTATTTACTTGCTTGTTTCCCCCCCCGATTTCTTCTTTGTTCCTGTGTTTGTCTTGTGTGTGTTTGCTGATTGGTGTTGTGATAATTACAAGTAGGATTGTGCCGCAGGCGCTCCTGTATACTCAGATGTCTCACACTGAGCCATTGTTCTCTTCATTTGCTGATTAAAGAAAACAAACACACATCTAGGTGTTATTTTGTACATCTGATTGTGCTGAATAAATGGCATAACTGCAAATGTATTATACAGATGTGCATCTCTTACTGTCAACTGTTCAATATAACACAGTGAACTATTTCATATTTTAAGAGGGCAGTAATTCAACACAATCTGATTCGTACTTGTATTGATAGTATACAGACTGCCTGTTACAATTTAGCAGAACTTCACTTCCACATTATAATTGTGTTTTTGTCCGTGTTGCAAGAAAGAATCTTTTCACTGAATTGAGTCATATGTCAGTAAATGTGGGATTTTCTGTATAATGCCAGATTTGAGATATTAAAGGACCAGTGTGGAGGATTTAGTGGCACCTAGCAGCGAGCTTGCACATTGCAAACACCTCATGTCACCCTCCCCTTCCAAGCATATCCTGTAGGAGAACCTATGGTGTGCAGGAAACTTACACAAATGTGAAAGGCCATATCTAGAGTACAGTACAGCGTAACATGTGCCCTCTGTTGATAAAAAAAGGCTTATTCTAATGCAATGAGAACAAAAGTATTCTTAATTTTAGGGGATTATGAAGCAATGGCAACATATTTATAATAATAATAATAATGATAATGATAAATTTTATAATAAATAGTAAATGGGATGTGTATTACTAAAGCATAATAAAAACAAATTAAAAACAAGCATAACCAACTCAAGAAAAACAAATTCTCAAGATGTGTGTTTTTTAAGAGAGATTTAAAAGAGGAAACAGAGCTAGCCTGCCTGATATCCTAGGGCAGGTTGAATAACTGGCAGACCTCTACCAGAGGATTCCAGGTTGCACTCAGGCTCATAAAAGTTTAGTAAGTCAGTTATATTATCAGGGGTCAATATCAAACATGCTTTAAAACTCCTGAAAAACCAGATAGAAATTCCAGGGCACTCTCTTTTAAAACAATTGAAATGCCATGGCGTGGTATGGCATATAGATTCCTAGAAAAATAATTTGTCTCTGCCATCACTTATGACCCACTATGAGTGTGGGGCGGTGTCTGTATCTGCAGAGACCCTGCCCTCTACCTGTATTTTCTTATTTTTTCATATTTTGCTGCATTCAGGGCATTGCTGGGCATCACCATCAGGCAGTGGTGTGTATTCCCCAGCCAATAACAGTGAACGGCTGTGACGCCGGGGCTCCATAAAAACGTAGCGACCAGGTTACATCACTGTCTGTCATCCCCGCCTGTCTGTGTCATGAATGTATAAAGAGCTGCAGGTCTGTGTCTCTGCAGTGAAATAGTCAGAAAAATAGTGTATTATATCTCTGGTTCACTGTTCTTTCAAACGCAGCTCTCTCTCTTCATTCACTCTCGAGCTCGCTTGTTGACCCAGGGAGGAGGGCATTGACTTTGAATGGTGTGTTTACAAACAGCTGCCGACAAATCCTGCATAGTATAACTTTAATACCATACTATTTTATTTGTTATCATTTAGTAAAGAAATATCTCCACATTCTCTCATATATCTTTACATATGAAGTTCATGGAAAAGAAACATGGATAGACAACAAAAGCCAAAGAAACAACAATAACAAACCTGTAACTGGAGAACTCAAAGTAATACTTCGGCCTGTTAACTGCTCATTAGTAAGGCTTTGCTTCCATGTTTATACATGCATTAACTTCAGAAATCAGTTTTTACCATACAGAACTGTTTCATAATTGGAGCATGGAGCAACATTTTGATATCTTTCTTGTTGCAGGTAGAGGAAAGTGGTAATTCTTTCTCCTACAGTAACAGTCATGGTACATTACCTTGGTAGCTCACAAGAAGTTGTGCATTGTGTCACAGTTTAATCCGTTTTTTACAACTTAATCATAAATATCCAATGTTTGTCTGTGTTGGGATTCTGTGTGGCCAGAATCTCTGACAAAATGAATGGCATGTAGGGCAGCAGAGCATTAAGTTGTTTTTCTCCCCATCTCTTCTTTTGAGCAAGAGGTGGTCAACACATGATCTGAACTCTCACTGAGCTGACAAGACTGGCAGGTACAAGAGAGGGAAACACACAGAGTAAAAGACATTATTAGCTGCTTAAAAAAAAGAGGTATGCCTGTCATATCAGGCTTTTCTGATACAGAAACCCTGCATTGATTCAGCTGTGATTCCCTCCCAGCTTTGCCCTGATTCAAGCAGTTTGAATCGATGCAGCTGTATCTTAGACATTAAGCCCGGCACATCGATTCCAGTTGGTGAATCGTGACACCCTGTGTGTGCGTGAGTTTGTGAAGACATGTGTGCCTCTGCTTTGATTTCTTTCAAGGTTTTTATCTATGAGAAAGCTGCAAATGTGGATTTTTAAGCATGACCATGTACAAAGAAGCAAATTACCCCCATGCCTCCTGTTCCACATCTGCTCCACATGTTTCTGTAGGTCAAGGCTAACACAAGCACTGAACTAGCAAAGCAATTTGTGTGTAAGGCAAGTACTTTGTCAGCGGGACTTTTTGTGATACTCTTGGTTGTTGGTGCAGTCATGTATGAATGTGTGCATACTTTTCTTTCGAGCCTCTCTTTCTCATAGTCGAAGCTTTCAACGTGTTTCAACCCTTTTGGCAGTGTTCCTCCATCAGCCATTTACGATATTAACCCATTCTACTCGGCCACCGACTCTTTGGACGAGACGTAGAACATGTCTGGGGCATGGATTGCTATGGGTCCCATGGGAGCTCTCAGAAGGAATGAGATGGATGACACACTTACAGTAAAGCACTGCACTCTCCCTCAGGCCAGATCTGTTAAGAATGCTTCTGTGTTAAACCATCAATACATGCACAGATATTACACACATGTGCTATACCAGTGATGGGATTTTTGTACACACTTGGAAGTCGACTAAAATAATCATTTATGGCCTGCACATACACATCTATCATACACTCACACACACACAGTGAGGTCACTGTGCCAGGTCCCATTCAGCTTGAATGTCATCCCCTGGGTGTTTGCTAACAACCAGCTACAATACGGAGCTCCTCTAATTTAAATGCGTTTCCTCATCTGGAGAGGGCACACACCTCTGGTCGGCCCTCTATCGATTTAAATCAATATGTTCCAATCTCATCAACACCACTGTCCTTGTCCTGCTCATGTGTGTCTTCCAGAGGAGTCCGGGTGTGTGATGAACTACAGCTTTCTTTGGGCAGATCCATACCTTTCGGGGTGATTGGGTTAATGTGTTCTCCCGAGCCGTGATGTGTACAGCCTCTTATTTCGTCACATCATTTGTCTGCTGCATTGATTAGAGGTTCACTGAATGGAACAAAGGCTGGCCGGCCATCACTTCTAAGTGCACGAGGAATATGAAGTACAGCGCAGGCATGCGTTCGGCTGCACACACCGCATTGAACGGCTGTGTCCATTTACATGTGTTTGGCTTGTGGAAATATATTATTATATGTTCTTCAGAGAGTTGCGTAGACCATTGATGCATGTATTTTTAATTGCCAGGCCTGTATGAGAGTTAGAGGAAGAGGCCCCTGGACAGCAGCTGAGCTAAACTCAGCCCCGCTGCCCTGTCACTTAATTTGTTTCCTCTCCGACTGCCTCCCTAGTTCTCTCGCTGTCTTCCTGTTTCTCTCTCTCTGCGTTAGCCTGAGTGGTGCGAGCTGACCTTCACTGGGACACAGCCATGATTCTAATTGCATTGATATGTCAGCAAGCTCCAATGGTTGCAGGAGAGCATAGCAATATTACCCCTAAGCATCACGGCAATGGCATGTGAATTTTCCTTTTCTTTTTGTTGATGACTCACAAAGTCGAGCTGATGAGAAAGAAGAGACAGACCAACATTTACGCACACAAAACACTTTGCTAATTCAGGATTTTCTCTGGAGCAACACGATGCTAAGGCAGTACCTAACCTTGTTAGTTTGTAAGGCGCAAGAAGTACTTAAAGCCCCTCAGCCATACAGTAGACTGAGAGAAAACATGTAGCGCCTGTGATGTGACCCATAAGTTCTGATGTCTTGTTTTGAAGTCTGAATGTGAACTCACTGCTTTTGGCTCTCTTCTCTAATTAGTGAAGCCAGAAAATCCAAATATGTCTAGTTCGCTTGTGTTTAACAGCAAACGGCACAATGAAGTCTGTAGAAGCTTTTACTTTGAAGCAGCTGCAAGAAGTGTTACCTTTGTGTTACAGATTTTTTTCTCTTCCGATACCTGAATTTAGATATATGCCAATACTAATACTACACTGATTCCAGAGCCCTTTTTTTCTTCTTCATTTTTCTACAAAAAGTTTAAGTTTGCCAATTTATGTTCCAAAATGCACACATAATGCTAACACATAATTGTAATGACCATTAGCACCGTAATGGAAATAAGCATCACAATTACAGTAATATTATCTTGACAAATGGATCCATTTTTCCTATGTGTGCTCATACTTTCAGGTATATATTTCCTCTGTGGACTAACTCATAACCACTGATTTCACAAGCTAAGGTCAAAACTCATTTTCTAAATTCCCAGCAGGTTTGTATGAAGTATGTTACTTCAGTATGAACTATGACTTTACTTCAAAAAGAATTTTATTTACTACTTTTATATGCAGTACAGAAATTATGATGCTGAAATACAATTAATGAAGAGACTTTGGAAATATGGTCTCTGGAAGTATATGATCAACATTTTCCCATGGTCTAGGGTTAAAAAAGCAAACAAAAATCACAATACATCCTAATATAAAATCGCAATACTTATCAAATCGCAATACATACCAAATCAGCACGTACGTATCATAATAGTATCAGTTGGGGAGATAAGCATATCGTCCCAGCCCACTTGCACTCACTTGCAGTGATCTCTCTCTTGCTGTATCATAACTACAATATGGATGTTTTTTTATTTGTGTTTAATTTGGCCCAGACTCTTGAAATCACACACTTTAGCAGGTCACCGCCCAACCTAAAGAAGAGGTATTTAGTTGTTTGTTTGTTGTTTTTTAATACCACCCTATGTTGCACTATCTTGGCCTGGTGTTTTGCCTGTCTCGTAATTTTAATTCTGTATGGGTTGATTTGATCTAATTTTTTTCCCTGCCAACTCGTGGGTGGGTGTACACACACACACACACACACACTCCTGCCCACGGGCTTCGGCATGTGTGTGCCATGTTTATTCATCAAAGATTATATCTGAAATGAAGTGGAAGCATAAAATTAGCATAGTGTAAATTTCACTCGGTAGATAAAATATAAAGCCCTTTTTGTGTTCTGTATCAGTAGGTCTGAGTCGAGTCCATGTGTTGTCATGTTATTGTCATGTTAACCTAAATCTTTGATTAATATGAATCCCCTCACCATGCAGTACACACTGTACATCCCACATCAGTTGGTTTCAACGGGGGGAAACACTGACATTATTTAACCTTTAATGAGCGTTTCAGTGTAAACAAGTACAGCTGTTCTTAAGTGTTGTTGTTTACGAACATATTTCCCATAATCTTTCACATATATTATTTTTTTTCATTTTTATAACATTATATAATTTTTAAATGACTATGTTGCATGCAGAAAGTAGCTAATTAACAATACTCATGTGTATAAATGAGTGACATTTTCTAGTAATTGTACTTTTTTTATATTTAATTCTAAATGAGTGATTTTGTTTTCTCTTAAGTAGACTTTTGATGAAGTGTTGTACTAAACTACTTTTTTCGCCAAAATTTTTTTTATTAAATTTTCCATTTTCCAATTAACAAACAAATGACAGAAAATGATAACAACAGTTTTTAACTTAACACTGTACAGCTCAGCACGGATAATTAAGAAAAGAGGAGAAAAAATATAATTTGTCTTTCTCTTTGGGTACATCTGTTGAACAGTGCACATTATTTTTAGTCAGTTATCACGGTATCATCACAACACACTGTATAGGATTTTAAGTTTTAAAGCCCAGGTTTAGTTACATGTTTTGTTTTGTCTATTATTTTTGTATTGTTCCAGACACCCTTTTTTCTCTAATCTCTTTTTATTCAGTGGTAAAGCTCTGGGTTAATTTATTGTAATTCTTCTAATATTAATACAGATCGACATTCCGAGTGTTATCAACATCAGTCCGAGCACAATTCAAGTAAAAAAGAAAAAGAATCCATTCTCAAGCAATTTGCTTAATATGAGTTTTATGGTTTTTAACTACTATGTCTGAGAGGTTTCGCAAATGCTGACCGACGTGTCCTACCTGTCTGAACACTAGGTTTATTTAACCCAGTTAAATTCTTTGATAATAAAAGCTTTTCTCAGTGCCCTGTAAGGCAAATTCTTTCCCTGACATAATAAATGTCTAGATAAATTGATGCTCGAGTCTTAATTTTGTTATTGTTATTTTATATCCTAACAAAGCCTTTCCAGTGCTGCTATAGGCACAGTGAATGAAAAACTCACACTGTAACCACACACACTCGCTTCGCTGTCCAATTTTCACATGTTGATTAGCCAGTGTTGATTTTTGAGTCTGGGATCACTTTGATCTGACTGAGACTGTGCTGTCAGAAGTGGGCTGCTTTGCAGTCTGTCTCCACTCATTTCACTGCATCTTGTCAGTCGTGCTTTTTCACTCACTTTTTGAAATAAGACACCGGGTCCATTTTGCTGTGGGAAGTAAAGGGAGAACCATCTCCTCTCCTCTTTCTGGTGGTTTCTGTGATTCCTTACGAAGAGATTGGGGTGAAGGACAGCTCAGGGGTGAGAGTTACAGTACCAATAAAGGAAAACGAATTGTGAGCCGCAGACAGTGAGGGAGAAAAGGGAAGCAAATGAGATAAAGGAGGCAGGAAGAAGTGTGCAGTTGTTTGAAAGAGAGAGAGCAAAACCTGTGTTGATGGAGACAGGCTGGTTACCAGATGGGTTTTGTCAGAGGGAGAGGGGAACAGAGAGAGGGAAATGGTTAAGAGATGGAGGCTGATGTGGCTGTCTGTAATGCGATATGGCAGATGCGATTTTATTTTTAGGACACAAGGCCCCAGAACGATAGGTTTTATAGGGTTTTGAGTGGGTTGATCTTTTTAAATATTCAACTTCAATGAAATATGGAGCATGACTCCGGGCTGTTTGGAATTCATAAGTCTGTTTGGCAGGACTGGCCCTGCATATTGAGAGCTGTCAGAGTCGGCCTGAGTGTTAAACACAAGCCCTCAGCTGGCAGGAGAAACAATGGAGAAAAAAAAAACTACCTCAGAGGAACTACAAAAGAGACAAAGAATGGAAGTCTTCCATCAGAGTTTTAAATATTTAATCACCTTTTGATGCCATGACAGTGGGTGATTCTTGTGTTGCATTATGGGTGTGAAGTGTTAAAAATTACTTCAATACAGTGGTTGGTAAATGATCATTTGTATAAAGGCTTGGATGTAATTCAGAAATTTATTTCATTCAAGTAATAATACTGACTCCAAAGTAGTGTTGTCACAATACCAGAATTTTAAACTTTGTTACAATACTAGTTTAAAAGAATAATACTTGACACTGCTTTTGGTACCACAGCAAGAAGGAGAAAAAGTCTTAGAAACACAAAATAAGATTGTTTTACAAAGGAAGTCAGTGAACGCTGTCTGGGTTTGCTTAGCTGCAAGCCAAATTTCAGACAGAACAATAAAGACTGAAGTGAACTCAGCACTTTATTACATTATTTAAATAGCTTTCAGTATTTTCAATACTATAATTAAAAGATATTGTACTGTTTTAAATGTGTGGCATTAAAAAACTATCATTACTCAGATATTTTTGACAACCTTATATTACAGTGATATTAAATGCTGTCTAAACACAGGCAGCAGCACAAGAACTTTTCCTAAATAAAACAGCCTAAAAATTGATACAACTCTGTATTGAAATCAGCACCCAATCAAAGAATAACGTAAAAAAAAAAAAAAAAAAAACACACATCAAGAATGGCACATGGCAGTTGCTCTATCACTACATCCATCAGCCGATATTATTATTATTAATGGAATTTTTATTAATTAATGAAATGGGAAAATACATTGGGTTAGCGTTAGACAGTAGCCAGTTTATCGGTGAGCACAAGTATCACATATGTCGATTATATCAGAATGGCCTATAATTGTCCCACCAGTTAATTGGTCTATTCCTATTTAATCCTTTGTTGTTTCTGATTTAATATATACATATATTTTCCCTATAAAAATATCCTACCTCACATACCTTTGCCATTTTGAGGGATCAGTGCCAAAAAAATTTGTGTTTATATATTCTACATATTTTTTTTTCTTATAAAGAACTACTCTCTTATTAAGAACTACTCTCTTATAAAGAAGTACTCTCTCAGTATTGGCATTGGCCCAAAAAAGTCAGCTTTGGTTGAGCCGTAGTAGGAACACGTCACAATCATTACAAAAATTGTGTCGCAGTTCAATACCAATTCCTACTTGTTTAAACTTTAATATATGGAGATAAATCAGACGTAATGTATTGGCTATATCTGCAGTGTAATAACATAAACTCCTCTGAAGTTTTTATTCTTATTAACATGGAACCTAAACCTGAGTTTTGTTCAAAAATGCCTTGTAATCAAGTCCAAACTCTTTGCAATTGCAGAGGCATTTATCAGAAAAATGAGGTTTGAAAATGTCTTATGGATACAGACTGCTTATGCAGGTTATTAACTGTGTTCTCCATAATCCACCGGAGTCTGTGTGTGCAGTCTATTGGCTGTGCTCCACATCTATCATATAAACTTCTCTTCAGTCAACCAGTTCATTAATCCATGTTACCGACTGATTGGAGGCTAACAGAGAAATGTGTGCTCCTGTCTGTTTGTCTGTCCGCGGATGCATTTGCGAGCGCGTTCCAGCTTCGTGTCTGGAGGCGTGTGAAGGATCAATATTTTACTCTCACAGTGTGACAGGTGTACACTGCTGGAGAAAGCGGCTGATAGAAACCCTTAGTTAGTGTGAAGCCACCGAGGGGAAATACATATGCATTAGACTACGACTGCTGGGGATATTTACCAGCAGTAACCACACAAACAACAACAGGTAGCAGAGCCTGAAACCAAGACATGTTTAATTCATGCCAGGAGCAGCAGAGCACACTGGCTGTACACCTGTATCAGTGAAATAGCCAGTGCTTATTAGACTGTGTGTGCGCTTGTGTTTGTTTCTACACAGTGATGTGTGTCTGTCAGGCTATCTTGCTGTGTTTGTGTCTGATGTCTGCTTTTATGAATGTGTGAGTGTGTGTGGGAGACTGAGAGAAGGAGAAGAGAGACAGAGACCCCAGGAAGAGATGCTGTCCCTGTATGAGGAAACATTCTCAGTCCATTACCCTGCATGTAGATATAATTAGAGTAAAGCAGGAGTAAGAGCCCGGGCTGCTACAACCATCTGCCAGGTGTATTTCCTCTTTGTAACACAAGTGGACAGATTTGTTTATATTGTAAAGGACCCTACCTCTTTTTTTTCTTGCATGTTTTACCCCATTTATTACATATTGCGTATTTGTATTCTCGCTGACCATGGCCTAAAGAACAGGAGGTTTTTAGATATCTGAATGCTTTTAACAGCCACCAGACGTGTAATACTTGCTTGAGATGGCTAATTTACAACACTAAACACCATGTAGATTTTTTTTCTATGTAGCAGTGCAGTTGAAAGTGAGGAAAGTAATTATTTCTTGAAGATTTCTAAGCTGGTAACAAATGTTAAATAAACTTTTATTTAGTTTTCCCCTGAATCACTGTGCTGTAGTGTAGAGCTGCGTCTAACAATTACTTTCACAATTGATTATTTTGTCTTTAATTTTCGTGATTAATCAATGGGTTGTTTGGTCTATTAAGTGTCAGAAAATGATGAAAATTGTTGATCACTGTTTCCAAAAGCCCTCAGATTTCTTGTTTTGTCCACAAATCAAAGATAATCAGTTTACTGTCACAGAGGAATAAAGAACCTAACAAATATTCACATTTGTGTAGCTGAAATCAGAGAATTGGGACATTTTTTTGTAGAAAATGACTCAAAACCAGTAAAAAGCTATCAAAATGAAATTTAAAGGACCAATATGTAGGATGTAGTGGCCATGAACCTTGCAGAAAATGGGAAAGATCCTCTCTAGAGCCAGTGTTTGTTTTGTCTGTCCTGGGTTATGTTAGAAACATGGCACTGCAACATGGTGGCCTCTGTAGATATAAAGAGCTCATTCTGACGTAACGAAAACACTGATTCTTATTTTCAGGTGATTTTACACTGATGCGCAATTAGTCGACTATACGATTAAACGTCCCCACCCTGGCTAGTCGGCACCAGAAATACCAGTTGTTTGAACTATTTATCAATATTTCATTCATGCACAATGCCAGTTATCTGTTGCCTCTAAGATTTTATGCTATCTGTCAGATAGCAGCCCCTCTCGCCTAGCATGTATGCCCCGATCACCCTGGCAACCCCGGATGTTTATATCAGCAAAGTTGGACAGATGACAGCTCGTAAAATCAGCGCATTTTGGCAGTGTTTTAATCTAGAAAATGGAAATAATGTTGAATGTAGACTGTGACAGAATACGCTGCAAACGGAGTAGCAGTAGCTGCTGGCAATGCTAATGTTAGCCACACTGTGTGGCAGGCTGGCAGCGCTAACGTCAGCTCTGGGTCCTTTACCCGCAGGCACTGTCATCCTCTTCAGTCTGAAAATGTGAAGCATTTAGTGATTGTTGTCATGTTTTGTACATTAATGTGGAAGGTCTGTATTGCATAGCACATAGTAGCATAGTACCATGTGAAAAAGTTGAATCAGGCATGTGGAGAGACTGTATATCATGACTCATATTTCTAAAAACACTGCACATCACGTGTTAGTCAGTCTCAGTTTACACCAGCATCATTGCTATACTGCATATAAAAATAGTGAATAAAATAATTTTTATAGTGAATTTTAGTTTTTCCTGCTCATCAAGCCAGTGGCATAAGGACATAATAAATTGAATAAGATGTTCAGCCAAAATAAATAAAGTCCCTGAAAACTGCACACAGCACAAACGTGAACATTTAAATAGTGAAAAACCCCCGACTGGATATAAAAGTTGTAAATAGAATGAATACAAATTCTATACTTTTTGAAGTGAAATGCTACATCTAGCTGTTCCTGCTCATCAAATAGTGAACAAATAAAAAAGAAACTATAAATATATGTGCTCACCTCTCCTGGCACATAGGTTGTATTCCAACAAGTAACCAGCAAGTGTTTTGAGTTTGAATTTTGACTCTTTGAGGTTGCTGTAGATGGTCAGTGTTGATAGTTGAAGCCAGAGTATCGACTGACTTGATCATGTGAAGTCAGCAGCTATAACTTTGAGACAGTGCAGAGGAAATGTATGCCTTCAAGTTTGAGCATACGTGTAGCTTTACCTTAAGCATGTGAAGTAAAAAGAATGTTTGTTAAAATAATATTACCACAATTGCAATGCTATTTTCCAATAGCGCATCAAGGGAGATTCCCATTATGTGTTAGCAATGAGCTAACAGACCAATTATTCATATACTAATTATTGCTAATTATTCATATACATGAAACATGGATCCAGGAATTAGAATTTTTATGCATGAACCAGAAAATTAATAAATAAATAAATAATCATAATCCTTAAGAAAATATATTTTTTCTCCCGCTACTATTATACTCCATTTCCACCTGATTCTGCAAATAGATCCCTGCAAATTTTACACACTGGACCTACATGTAAACAATAGCCATTCCTAATAAATAAAACATGCTGAGATTTCACGTCAATAAAGCGTACACCCTGGACCTTTAACAGTTGACAACTAATCAATTAATCGACTAATTGTTGCACCTCTACATTAGCAATATTATATCTGGTTTATGTATGGTGAACAGAGTATCCATAACGCTATGATAATAATAGCTTGCTGTGACATTGATATGTCTGTGTTTGCTCCGCCAGCAACATTCAGACCTTCAATTATGCATAATTCTGTGCCCGTATTTACTTTATTGAAGATGAGCTGTCTGTCAAACAGTCACCTCGTGAAAAGGCTACTGGAATGAATATGTCACAGTAACAATGTTTTGACATCTTCAACAATGTCATATCACTAGCGTTTGATAGTGTGAGAGGTGGATTATGTGGTCTGTAAAGACAGAAGCGTTGTATAGTTTGTTTTAATTGTTGTCTCAATAGAGCAGCGTGTGCGGTGCGAGTCTGTAGTGTGTGCAGAGCAGCAGTACTAGTGGCGGGGAACCAGGTTCACTTTTGAGGCATTGTTAGACGCACCAAGGCGTGCTAACGCAATGTCACGCTTGGCTGCAGCTCGCAGTGGCTGGGGTTCACACTGAGGGGCAGAAGACTTGAGGGACATCCAGCTCAGCCCTTTCATACCCTCCACGTCGCCCTTTTTGGTTTTAAGCAGCGAACCACCCCTGACACCCCCACCCCACTCCCTGCTCACTTTGTCATGTACACTTGATTTTAATATGACTCAATCATGTCTATCTAAGCATGGCCGGTGAAACATGCTGACATGTCTTTATGAGTGTGGCCCTTGTGTACACATTTGTGTTTGTGCAAAGACCATTGCCATGTCCAGTACTATTTGATGTTTACTATGGATTTGTTTGTGGGTGACTCATAGAGGCTGACCTATAAATGTCAAGGAACTGCCCCCATTCTCTCTTTTAAACCAGGCTGCTTCTTATCCAGGCTCCACCTACTGTGTTCATAGAGTACCTTTTAGGATGTTTATCACCTTTATTTAGGTTTTATTTTTAACTCGTTTTTTCTGCACATGAAATAAACGGCTAATTATCTCTCAAACATTAAAACAAACAAGTCTCCACTTGTGTAAGCACTGCCCCAAAATCATATTTTTTGGCATTTAAGCCTTTACAAATGAGCCATACTGAAGTGGTGATTGTGAAGGGCTAACACTTTTGGACTGATCATTATTACCACTTGTTAAAATTTCTGCAAAATGCACAGATAGTCAATTTATAATGATATAAAACACAAAAAAGCAGCAAATCAAGGGCTAAAAAATGCCACATCTGGCTAGTATACCTTGCAACTCAGCAGTGAAAAGGGATTAAACGCATTGTTTTTTTCCAGAGCTGATGACAGAAGTGGCTCAGGAGTGAGCCATCTTCCATCTCACCTCTGCTGAGAGTTGCACATGTGCAGTACCAGTCGGACTCTTTCAAGAAAATTGGGTAAAGACAAACTTTAGGAGCTGAAGCGCAAGCATTTCAGTTATCCTGGAAAACAGAGTTTAGTTGGCTGGTGTTAGAGAATGTAGATGAAACTATGTATTTTGCAATTTGCTGCAAGTGTGAGAGGCAAATAAAACGATACCAAAAACTCAAGGTATGATAATACCAAGATAAAAAGTCCACAAGCTATTACAAGGGACTTATTTTGCTGACTTTGGACACGCCTGTGGACCAAATTTTCATTGTGTCCACTGTAATAACCATAAAATATAATGTCAAAAATAAAATAATCTAAATAAAAATCTCCTCCTGTTTCTTTATAGCTGGCTGACATACACTGTAACTGTAGCTGGGAAACACAGGCTTGTTTCATCTGATTTCATGAGAATCCAACCGCCGATCTCCTCGCTGGTGATCTCAATTACTTATGTCGGTCATATAGAGGAATTCGTATGAAATTGTGACTGTTTCATAACAAGTCACAAACTTCGTTTAGTAGCTTTAAAGTGCTTCTTCTTTCCTTCCTTAATAAAATGAAATAAAAGAAGTCAGCCGTGTCCTGAACACTTAAAAAAATTGGCATGGATTGTCTTTGGTAGTGAATGTTTAAATTTTGTATGATTGCAAAACAGTGCTGCAGTCAGTAGCAGTCCTTTTCCATGTAAAATCAAGGTAGATATCATCACAGTCTGGTACAGTATTGAGACATTTTTTTAATTGAAATATTGCAATACTTGATATGCTGTTACAACCCTAGTCTTCATTGTTATTTGATAACGGCTAATAAATGTTTTAAAATGTATTTGAACGAGTAAAAATTGATTTCGAGCAAGTAGACCCTCTCTAACAAAAAAACAAAAAACATTAACATATAACCCTGCAGTCCTCACAATCACAAAGAGCTTTTGGCTTTTTTGCTTCAAAATTGACTCAGATAAATTATCAAAACATTTGTTCATATATTATTTGTTGTGCCACTGATCGATTAATTGTTTTAGCTCTATTTGCTCCCACCCCCGCAACCAGTTTAAACACAACCTTCTGAAATGGGTGCCACTTGGAGCCAGATATTAATGTGGCAGAAAATGATTACAATAGAGGACAAAAGAAAATAATGTCAGTCAAGAACACACAGTGGGACACGTCCCTTCTAAAAGGCTTCCAAATGATGTTGCTTTTCCACTAACACTATGATCCATTCTTCCGTGTTTCAACAAAGATATTTTGAGTTGTTAAATATGGGAGAGGAGAGACAGGAGAGGGGGGAGTCAAATCACAGCTCAACAAAGGAAAACACTTTGATATGCATTAGAGCAGGACAGGCTTCAGTTACCTATAACAGTGCTGGTTTTCACATTACCCACAGGGATTGTTATAGTGCTCTTTCAACAATCCATCCCCATACCTCCTCTATTTTCTCTTCTCCTGTCTCCTTATTGCTCCCTCTCTTTTTTGTACTCCACTCTTTTAGTCTAGTCCAAATTACAATCATTGCCTCCAAATCATGCCACTGTCTTGAGGCTGTTTATTCGGCCCATCTTGTCATCTTCTCCCTCATCATCCCATTCCTTCCACTGCTGTCCTCCTTTCACTCTCCTTTCATTGCTTGTTGCCTCTCCTCGTATTTAATCCTGTCTGTTGTTTTGCTGTGTGACAGAGAAGCTAGACAGACAGCTCTACACACACACACACACACACACACACACACACACACACACACACACACACACACACACACAGAGTTAACTACAACAAACAAGCAAGGGACAAACCTTCAATGACTGGTGTGTTGCCAGGTAATGATCTTTAATTACAGCAAGCCTAATGCACACAGGCAAGCTAACAAGCTGTCTGCTGCCTTTTAGTTTTTACAAGACTCGCTGGGGCACATTGGGGCATCACACACGTTTATGACACCATACATTTTCAACTTTTAAATGTAGCTTTCCTTTCTGCGTGGACAAACACAAACATATTAAATGATGGTTTTCCACATCACAGTTTCATGCTCACACCGACAAAATCACAAGGTTGTTTTGCATCAGTTGTCCGACCTCGGTGGAAATGCACAGCCGTCCATTAGAGGAGAGAAGAGAGGATCTGAGGGTTGTTTGTGGTTTTTTGCTTCTTTTACTCTCCGAACGCCTGTTCAATCTGTTGGTTGAGTCTTTTCCCTGTTACACCTATTTTCCAATCAGTTAAATTGAAAATGCAGTCTGTCAGATTTTGGCCAATCACCAATAGGCGTAGTCATCAAGCCTTTTCATGTGTTATATTAATGGAACTACAGTATAATTTTCTCTCTTCATTGGAAAGTGGGGAACAGACTATGATGACAGGGCGCTTTCGTAGAAGAATGCTCAGCTTACATTTGAAAATCACAATACTAGTCACATATACTTGAATGAAAGGGCCACTTCCAGGAAGATATTTTCTTATCACTAACTATCACTTAAACTACATTTATATGAGACAAAAATTCATATGCCAGCAAAAAAAAAAAAAAAAAAAAATCAACCCAGTTTATTGCAGAGAGTGCCAATTTGTTAACAGGTCATACATAAACCGAAATACCCCATTATTAATGGAGAAGTACAAGGAATGTCGGCTATGTCTTTTTATATGATGCCCATCCGTCATTAGTGAAGGAATTGTAAAATAAAATAAATAACTAATTTCCTTTTATGGACCAAAATTGGTTGTAGTTTCAGTAGTTAACTACAGAAAACATAGTGAAGTAATTTAACTACTTGAATGACTATACAAATATGAATGTAGCTGAGTTACCAGCAAGTTGCTGCAAAATGTAGTTAAACTGATGTAGTTTAATTACATTTAGTTCAGTACTCCCAAACACTGGCTGACATACAGTGAAAATACATTGTTACTCCCCTTTTCTATAGACTTAATATTCACCATGACTTGTGAGGACAGAGAAGATATATCATGTCATAGTTTGAAAAGTAATGAAGAGAAATTATCAGTTGATAAATAAATTAGTCAATCTACTGACAAAAGAGTTAATAGTTTAATCAATAAATTAATTATTTGCTGCATTCCTCATTCAAAATGTTGGTATTTTGCACCAAATTATTCTGTTTCTTCCCTATTTGACCTGATCCTTGTGCAGTAACCTGGTCCCAGATGTTCCAATTGTAGATGCAAGAACCAGGGCAAAGAGACATCATTTGACAGAACATGCACCGAACTGCCAAGCCAGCTAGCTGTGTTGTGATTTATGGCGTGTGTGTTTGATCTTGCTAACTTCAACTTGTTGTGTCAGTCACTCCGCAGAGAGAAAAAATCACTTCACTGTCTGTATTTTTGTGAGTCTGCATGACTACTCTCTTCTTAAAGTGATCAAATACTGCAAACTTCATAAGAGTGGAGAGAAGGGGAGGGAGCGAGAGATGAGAGGAGAGGCTCATCTGCATCTGTATTTGAAGTGGCAAATGCAAATGGACCAAATGATCTGACAAGAGGAAAATGTGAATTCCTCTCTGCAGCTATTTGCAGATAGAAAAAAAACGAAACACTCATTTTTTTTTTTCTATTGGACAGGCCCTTTTACATTCCTACAAAATGCCACTCTATCAGACGTTTAATAAACCACCATGGTTCCATCTCTAAATTCCTGATGATGTTCTCAGACTGTTCAGAGCAGCGATTAGTCTGTTTTGTTTGAGATTTTTCTTGTCTTCTGCTGCAGAAGAACCAGTATCAGTTGCTGGTTAAAAGCCTGTGGGCTGTGAAACTTGCAGTTTAAAGACACATTCTTCAGAAAAAGCTGAGAGACACAACAAGCTCAGTCTGCCAGCTCTTTTATCGTTGTTTTTCAACTGTTATTCTGTTTCAAATCTGCCTTCCAGCAATGTGAAGGACAGCAGCAGAGGACTGTGATAGCCTGGTAGTTTAGCTGAATTGTATTGTGCTCGTGTTTTACTGACACTGGGAAATACCAATCTGCTCTCATGTGTTGACTGTTCTCCAATCTCTTAACAGCTCTTCATGTAGATAAGTTCATTGTCAACGGCAATGGCGGCAGGAAGTGTAGCTTTAACAGGCAGGGAAAGAAGACAGGCGAGCACTGCTGCAGTCCAGACTTACCGAGGCTCCCTGCCTGCCTGCCTGCTAACTTCTCAAAAACTTCAAGAGAGCAAAAGATGGGAGGGGGAGAGAGATGAGTAAAGGCTCATCTGCATCAGTCGAAGCAGCAAATATAAATGGAGCAAATGATCTTACAAGAGGAAATGTGAACTCCTTTCTGCTGCTATTTGCAGATGGAATAAAGGAATACCTCTCACACTCTCTTCTAATATTGGACTGGAACAGTTTTCCAATGAAGTGCTATCACATGGAAGTGTAAGGATGAACAGCTATCATATCGGAAAATCAATACCAGAGTGAGAGATGTTAGACGATACACAGATGCAAACCTAACTTCTATACAAAAACTTGTCAAAAATTGATTAGATTCTATCACTGATGGGGGGAGTCTGCTGTGTGCCACACTCTTAGAAATCCTGACAAAAGAAAAGCTGCATGCAAAACATTCAACTGTTCCTTAAAATCTTAACTGATTCACCAGCTTACTCTTTCAAGAACAATAAATAGTGAAACTGTAACACAACACAAGGACCCAAATCCCAAAGTCTGTACAAAAACTTGTCAGAAAATGTATTAAATTCTATCAGTAATGGAGAAAAAGTCTGTTGTGTGTTACACTGCCACAAATCTTGACAAAAGAAATGCTACATGCAGAACATGCAACAACATCTTAAAATCTTTAACAGTTGCATCACCAGTTTATTCTTTTAAGAACACAGCATAGTACAAAAATAATAAATTGCGAGATGTTACACAATAGATTCAAACCCAAATTCTACACAAAACCATATCAAAAATTGATTAGATTCGATCAGTGGTGGAGAGAAAAAAGGCCACCATGTGTTACACTTCCAGAATCTTGACAAAAGGAATGCTGCATGCAAAACATGCAACAACACCTTAAGATCTGTAACAGTTGCATCACCAAGCTTACTCTTTTAAGGACACAACACACTGCAAGAACAATAAAGTGCTGTCGGAAACAGGAGCAGTCAACCAGACGCAAGCTAACAGCAGAGCTAGTGATACCAATTAATGCTACTTGCCCTGAACTCCTCCTGGTCAAAGGCAATAACTGAAGCAATAAGCTATTTTATTTACAAGGACATGCACCCATTTAGTGTTGTTCAAAGCCCTGGATTTAGATGGATGACAGTGACCCTTAAATCGAGGTAAACCATGCCCAGTTCCAACACAACAGTAAAAAAAAAAAATGTATCTGCTTAGGGACTGTCCAGACTTTTGCCCTTTTTATCACTGATTATTGTTAAAGAGGGGCAATTTTATACATCAGTGTTTGTTTACAGGTCTGAGGGAGTACTAATGCCATGTGAAGCAAAGCTTTTTGTGGCCCCACAGGGCGCTGCTTGAAACCTGATAAATTGCCTAAAGTGATGTCACTTGAGTCAAGCTGGGGACTGCAAGTTTGAAAATGGAGAAATGAGCTTACCAGACCAATGTTGTCCACTCTTCATCTCTGCTCAAGCATCATGGCTTGAGGCTAGATTGCATGCTACTAATGCTGCCAAGCAATCTGAACAAACAGTTGGTTTCTACCCCGGGACAGGAAGAGAAATGTTTAGAATAAAAAAAAAGGACGATATCTTTGGTTCCTTTTTGATCGTTTTTTTCACTGTCCATCATCAGTCTGTCTGTGGTATAAGAGTGCAGGGCCAAATCACTGATGCACCCTTTTAACTATTGATGTTGTAGCAGTTGCTATAATTAAAGATGCACTGATAGATAAATCCAATTCTGTGCTGCTCAAATTTACATGCATGTGCAGCATGATGGTTCATATCCTACGTCAACTGTAACTGATTGCATGATCCAAATGTTAAACTGCCTTCATGAATAGTGTCATGAGAAAATAACGTGGCAGCCAATCCACTTGAGTGCTCTCTCTCCCTCTCTGCTGCGACTGCGAGTCTGCACCACATTTTTCTCATCAATTAAATGTCAATATGACCACCATTCCATTTGTTTTTATTTCATCCTTGCATGACACACACTTCAGTGATGATTGGATCTTCAAGCACTTAGGAAAAAAAATACGGAACGATGGAAACTGCAAATATGCTATTTCTTCTCTTGGAAAAAAAAAAAACAAGAGTTAGAGAAATAAATATATGACGAGATAGAGGAGAGGACATGACAAGTGAGGGCAAGAAAATGTGGGAGACGGGAGGAGAGAAAAGGGGAAAAGAAAGGTGGTGAAGAAGAGAGAAAAGGGAAGGAAGGAAGAGGACAAGACCTTGCAGTAACCAAGAGCACTTTTGGAGAGAATGTTTGTGAATCAAGTCAATTATTCTCATAAAAAAAAGAAAATTAGAATTGGCCAAAATCGTAATCAAAAATATGGGAATCCCCCAAGAAAACTGCAGTTGGTGCAGCTGTAGTTTTTACAGGTCTTTTTGTACTTTAAGTGAATAAAAAGTGAGAAATGCACACTCCTGCCATCACAGCATGTGTTCAATAAAAGACAACGGTTTTGTCTTCGAATTCCGCTGGTTTTCCCCTAAAATCAGTGTCAGCTCTTGGTTAAAGGGGTGCAACCTGTGAGATGGGTCGTGTTTTACATCTCTCAGACGTGTTTTACACCTTAGATGAAGGCAATCGTTGAGAAGCTAGCAAGTCTTCAAAGGAAGGGGCAGCTAGGTGTCACAGGCAGGCAGAATGAGAACTGAACTTGCCAGCACTTTGATCATGTTCGCTACTAAAGGCCAGGGCCCTGTTAGGAAGAAAAGAAATGCATTTTTGGATAAGAGGTCTTATTGAAGTATGTTTTTTTTCAGTGTTTTTGAAGTGCAAATGTATGTATTGATACAGTACTTTGTATTTCTCTCCAGTATGTTGTATTTAAAGGAGAAATCTGTTATATGTTTGCACTGAAGTATTGGTCAGTGCCATAAAAGCATCATAGTTTGATACCCAGCTCTACTCTGTCAACAGCATCAGGACCACGGTTTCTTCTTTTGAGATTTCCATTCTTCATTCATTCATTTCCATACCGTTTTTGTTCACGTGGAGTTCAAATTAATGCTGAATGTTCACTGAAAGAGCACGTGTCTGTGAGTCGTAAGAAATCATTAACAATCTCATAGTAAGAGCAGATATTTATAACGGTTCAATTGAGTAATATGTTAATGGAATTTGACAGGCAGTCGCTGAACTCCAGCTCCACAGTGTGTATTTTTGTAGCGATGCGCTTTTGTTTTCCAGATAATGGGCTTAACTTTACATTGATAGATGTAACAGTTATAAACAGCCGATCAACTAAATAGGATTTCACCCTATTTAATATACAGTCTATAGCTCCAACTCACGATTTGGGCAGCTGTACTCACTTTTGGATGTGCAGTTGTTACATGTTGCTCCTTTAATCAAAGGTGCAGACAGCAGTTAAATGATAAATTCTAAAATAAATGTCAATTCAGAGCTGCAGACTGTTTTGAATTTCACTGATGTTTGATAATACCCACTTGTGTTCTCTTTCTTTCTCTCCAAGAAGACAGTTTAAAATTTCAACACAAGTCTTAAATATTAAAATGCAAATTGCTGACACACAAATGATAATTTTGTCAACGTCAGTGTGAAGCCTCTGAGTGTGTTATTTATAAACGAAATGTGTGTTTGTGGGACACTCGCCATGGTCAACCAGACACAGGCATGGGGGTAGATGACATGTTTTTAGAGGGGAGGAGAGAGTCACAGGACAGGAAAGTGGAGTGCGGTGCCAGAGGATCGACAGTGGGGGAATAATTGTCATCTTTTACAACTGAGACGGCAACAACAGGAAGAGAGAGCAGAAATTGTGAGATAATGAGAGGAGACTTGGACTTTCAGCTGTGGTAAATGTTCAGTCACAGTGGCAAGGCAACACACTCCACTCATTTCATCCTTTTAAAATCCCCCACTGCCTCTTGTTTGCCTAACGAGGTTTTGTGTGCATGTGCCTGTCTGTGTGTGTGTGTGTGTGTGTGTGTGTGTGTGTGTGTGTGTGTGTGTGTGTGTGTGTGTGTGTGTGTGTGTGTGTGTGTGTGTGTGTGTGTGTGATCGTTGGCTTTCTTTGCTTAATTTTGCAGTCAGTTCCTTCTTGTCTGCTCTCTTTCCTCCTTTTATCCTTATTTATTTGTCAGAGGTTGTGTTCAGGGACGTTCCTTGTCATTCGTCAGCGCAGCCCATAAAACACACTGTCATGACTGACTGGCCACGCTCCAAACTCATTACCGATTGGCTGACAGAGCGGGTCGCTCTGTTCTGCTCTGCTGTGTTTGACTCCTGTTTGCCAGACATTTAATGCTCAGGAAACTTTAAATGCGGTGGTGTCTTTCCTCACGCCACTCCTCTCAGCCTCTCGCTCAAGGTCACATGAATATGGATTTACCCTCTCCTTCCAGCACACACATACTGATGATGAAGTCTAAGATCTACTCAGAGGGATTATAATTCAGAACGTAGGTCTGATCTGGGCCGTCGCTCTGTTCCACTGTCTGTCTGGGGTGTGTGTTTTAAGTCGGAAAACCAGAGGGGAGGGCGGTGAGGCTGAGGAGAGAAGGAGAGCGGCGGAAATAAGAAAGATGAAGAGGACTACTGCAGGAGAAGAGAGCCGAGATGAAGAGCAGGGGAAGGAGAATGGATGATAATGGTGGAATCAGGGGAGGTGGAGCCGGGTGGGAGGGTGTCATGTGAGAGAAAAGGGAAAGAGACTGGGAGATTGGAAAAGGGCGATGTACAGTGTTATTGAGTTTCTGTTGCGGTTGATCAGCCATATCCATTTCATCATATCGAGTCTGCTGCACGCCACAGTCTGCTGCAGAAAATTTGTCCTCATCAGTGTTTGTATACACGATGTGCGCTTCCATGGTGTGTGTTTGAGTGTGTATTCATCCAGACTGACAGTGTGTACACTGAGCTCATGTGTATATATGCACCTTTGCTTTGTTTTGCATGTGCTTACTAAAGTGTATCTTGTTATTGTCTGATGATTTCTGTTATTCAATCATTTTGTATTCACTTGCTTGCTTTTTTAACCTCTCTCTTTGTTGCTTTTGTACAGCTCTTATTCTAAAAAAGAATGGAACAGAATGGAATGATTTGCAAAACCTTTTCAACGTGTATTAGACTGAATACAGTACACAGACAACATATTTAAATTTGAAACTGATTACCTCTTTGTTTTATTGTAAAGACACACTCATTCTGAATTTGATTTCAGCTGCACGTTACAAAGATGTAAAAGGGCATTGAGAAAGTTGTGGAATGATCAAAAACACGTTTGGACCAATCCACAGATAACCAGGTTAACTGATAACAGGTGACAGTGTCATTATTTAATATTATAGCGGTATCCTCAAAAGGCTCAGTCGTTTACAAAGAATGGAGCGAGGTTAAGACTCTACCATGAAAAGCGATACTCATATATAAACAATGGCCAGCAACACTGCTGATTTCTCTAAGCCTGAGCTCATCTGAGATGGACTAGAAAGTGGAAAAGTGTGCTGTGGCCTGACGTGTCCACATTTCAAATTAGAAAGAGTTTTGGAGAAACACATGCTGCCATGCAGACATCTTTTTTAGACACTGCTTATTGCTGCTTGTTACAACAGCGTGGCTTCGTAGCGAAGGAGTTCAGGTACTAGACTGGCTTGACTGCAGTCCAGACTTGTCTCCCACTGAAAATGTGTGGTGCATTATGAAGCAAAAAATATGACAACAGAGACCCTGAACTGTTGAGCACCTGAAGTTGTATTTCAAGCAAGAAGGAGAAAGAATCTCCCTTTCAAGACTCCAACAATTAGTTTTCTCAGTTACCAAAACACTGGTAGAGTGCTGTTAAAGTGCTTTTAAAAGAAAAGATGATGTAACAGTGGTAAACATGACTTTGTCACGACAGTTTTGGAACGTGGTGCAGGCATCAAATTCAGAAAAAGCCTGTACTTACAAAAAGAAATAGTTTATCAGTTTAACCATTTAATATATTGTCTTTGTACCGTATTCAGTCAAATACAAATTCTGTTTTTATTTACAGTTTGCAGTGTCCCAATTCTTTTTGAATCAGGGTTGTAATTTAATCTGTAATCTGAATAACCTCTTGCTTCTATTTGTTTAACGAGTCATTTGGGCATCAACTTCTTCTCCCTGTCCTCTCTTGCTCTCACAGTTGTGCTCACTGCTTTGTTTCTCTGTTTTCCACTCACAGAAAACAACAAGGCACCTTTACAAAGGTCTCGCTCTCGGCAGAATATAAATGCGGCTTCAGCGGTGGTGAAAGCTCCCCCTGCCAAGGAGGCCCTTAACGAGTCTGAAGGCCATCCGTCTGAGGGCCGGTCCAAGGTTGCCGCGTGTTCGGAGTCGGGCCGTAGGTACAGGAACCCCCCGGGTCACAGCTGCTGGCTGGACAGAGAGAGGGTGGTGGAGAGGGAGGCGGTAAAACCAACTGAGAAAGAGGTGCAGGTTGAAGCTGAGCCGCCGGCCTTCCAGCCGACCTCCACTGTTGCTGCGGTCAGCAGCTGCAGCACCAATGGAGAGGCAGATGTAGAGGCTCTCCTGGCCAAACTCAGGGCCTTGTGAGGTTCATTTTCGCATCATTTATCCCTGAAAGTACGTATATAAACAGCATAACATGCACATCTTAACGTGCTCTGAATGTAATCTACAAGATTTTCAAATTTTGTGAACAAGCAGAAAAATTTGTTTTTAAAGATAAAGTTCTGTCAGGTATGAACATGTGTATTAAATAAGGAAACGAAAACATTCCTAAAGCTTCATAAAAAAATTAAAGCTTTTAACAGTTGATGGTACAGGCATAAAAATCATTTTCTAGAGTAGACTTCAGGAATGTACAACTTCGGCCTAGAAAATGTCCTCGGAGGTCATTTCATTAACTGATTAACAAAAATTGTGATTCAGTGGAAATACTTCTAACATATCTTAGTGTCATACATTACAGTTCAAAAGAGAAAATACATTTAGCACAAGGTCTACTTGTTACTTTTAAGTGCACTACTATAAACATTTGGCTATCAATTAAATATCCAGTATATATGCAATGTTGTTGAGCACTTTCTTTGTTATCCAAATTAAGGAATTATATCACATTTCCCTTCACTTTGACATCTCCTGTAATTTTCTCTACTGTAACTTTTATTTTACACCTTCATCATACTATTACTCTTATTTTAGTTTTTAATTACTCATTATTCATATGCATGTCATTAGTCATGTACAAGTAAAAGTACAATTCAACTTTTGGTATTTAATTATTTTTCTGTTTCTCCTTTGAGTCTTTTTCATTCCTTGTGAGGTGAGTGTCTTTTATATTCAAAGCATTGTTTGAATGTTTGTATTTTCTACATAAATATTATCTGTAATCTATAAAATTATAAATATATATATATATAGACACACAAAGGATCAATATGTACGACTTATGGCATATGATTGTACTTTCACAGGTTATTAGATGTCATTTGACAGGTTGGTTTTGGTAGTGCTAGACTGTTTTGTCTATGTGTCACTGCTAGTGAGAACATTTATACGCAGTAAGAACAAGTCTGCAACAGTGTCTAAGAGAATTATTATGCAGCTAGAAGTTAACCCGAATTGATGCTGTTTTTCTTTTCCTACATTCCCACTGAAATCACTCATATCTTAAGCAATTTGTTGTATCCTTATTCTTTATTATACTTTTATAGACCCATTTACAATAAAATGAAGCAAAAAAAAGTTTTGTCTTGTTCATTAATCACAAAAGTTTAAAATGGCTGCAAATAATACATGTTAATGTGTTTTTTAAGATATTTTTGGTCCTTTTTTCCTTTATTTGATAGGACAGCTTTAGGCAGACAGAGGATGGTGGAGACGCACACCACTGGCTGGAATCGAACCTGTGGCCCCTGCTGAGAACATGGGGTGCACAGTTTATCAGCTGAGCTACCCGGGGGCCCCCATACATGTCAGTGTTTGTTTGTGTGTTTGTCTTTACTTTAACCTTTACCAAATTACTGAGCAGAAATGCAGATCACATAAAATAATTGTCATTGATCAAATACAAAGGCAGACAGAATCATCTAAACACGTTACAACTTTATAGGCATACTGTGCAGGATATGCAGGCATGCTTATGACATGTTGGAGGAATGTAGGTTTTCTCATATTTTGTTCAGCACACTTCAGGATGTCAGCTTTTAGGCTGTGGTATGTAGCCTTCAGCCGATAACAACGCGCAGATTGTGAGACTGGGACTCTATAAAAAAGTAGTGACCAGTGGTTACATCGCTGTCTCCGTCTGTTTCCTCTGCTCTCAGTTTGTGAGAGCTGCAGAGAGAGCTACACACAACCACAAGCAGAGCAGACTGAGGACACGGCGTCAGGATGAAGGTTCGCCTGTATTCACACAACATCCAGAGTTGTCCAGAGGTGTGGGCACAGTTATCTGTGCTACAGAATGAGACCAATGTGAAACAATCAGAAAATAATCTTTATTTTCTCTGATTCACTGTTTGTTGGTTTGTTCATTCTCTACTTCTCTCAACCAAACAGTTCTGCTGGCTTTCTTGCTCGATGAGTCAGACAGGTGGGGTCAAATTTGAATGGTGTGTTAGATGCAGTCATGAGAGATCCTGCATATTCTACCTTTAATTTGTAAAATATCTTTGTTACAATTACAAACATATACAACCTAACTGAATACTACAGTTATAGTTAGCAGCACTAAGGGACTAAAAACCAACATTTTTGTTGATGTGGACAACACAGGAAACTCAGCACAGGTCCAAAGGGCTCAGATCATTTGTGATGATTTAGTGTTCACACTATTTTACACCCCGCACATATCAGTGGTCACTATCAGTGACTTGCTTTAACCTTGTAAAATTAAAACCTTGTGACCGACCTTGACAAATTCCACTGTTCTACCTTTTATCTTAATTTACTTTTTTCCAAAATTTCATAACTGGGCTCTTTAAGATAAAGCACCTTGTCTGAACAATGTTCAGTGTAAAGGAGGCCTCCTTCTAGAGGTTTTTGTTGTTACTTAGAGCATAATTTGGTGCATAATGAGCTCAGTTTTCTCATGATTCATGAATGCACTTGCTTATAAAACCCCACATAATCATGTGTGCACGTAATAAAAATCCAAATTTATCATAGTTTCGGTGCATCTGTATTGTTAAATTGTCTGAATAAAATTCACACCTGACTCAAAGCTTGTGAAGACCACGTGTGAACTTTTATCACTGACTTTTATTAATTAAACAAGACATTAAAAGCCACAGTGCTGAACATATGCCTCCTTTAAAACATAAATCACTTGTACATTACACAGTAGATAATGTCCAAAAAGTCCCATATAATCTGGACACAGGACTGAGAGTTACTGGGAGAGAGAGATCTCCCGACCAGTTAACCCACTGTCTGACACGGCCTGTTTGCTGTTGGCTGTTAGCTGGTGAATATCCTCAGCACTGGGAGCGGCACAATTGTCCCCATCTGGAGCAGAGCCAGAGACGAACACCTCTCTCAGTGGTTTGGTGGAGCAGAGCAGATGTCGTTGCTCCTCCAGTGGTTTGGCTTTGGCTGGCTGCAGTGGGCTTTCGGTCTCTCGTGGTTCTCTATGGATGTGACAGCAGTCACCTTCTTCTTTAGCACGTCAGCTTTTTATAAAACCTCTGCTTCAGGGAGAGCTCATTTCTTTTTTTTCCCCCCCTCTTTTTTTCCCCAGCGCCACGGAGAATTACCTTCATTTTTATGTCACTGAAGTTCTTTTTTTTTTTTTCAGTTTCCGGAATGTTATTTTGATCTGGGAGATTATGTGTGTGGGTGTTCTCCTTTGCCTAATATGGTGTTTCTGAGGAAGTGCCATGATGTTAATGCAAGATAATTAATGTGCTGTAAACAGATTTACAAGTGATTCACATTCATAGGTGCCACCAAATGTTTTAGGAACTCAGCTTTTTGTCTGTCCTACATTTTCGCAGAAATGAGCACCATGCTGCCATTTACCAAAACCTTGCAACATAAGGGTGTGTGTGTGTGTGTGTGTGTGTGTGTGTGTGTCTGTGTGTACATCTTTCTTTCTGAGATCCAATTTAAGTTTTAGACCCTGGGAGTGAGGACACAGATGGAAAGTGATGACATTTTGGCCGTTTCCCACTTTCAGACAGATCTTCAAAGGGTTGTTTGAGGGTTCAGACTTGGTTTTAAATTCACAATATGTAAGTTCTGCTGCTAGAGGTCTACCTCACGTTAAAACACAAAAAAAACCCCACATAGATTGATGACATGGTGCGGGATCATGGGAGCTGTTATCTTAACTTTTAAGCAACCACCATAGCTGATTAAAATCTGTCTGACATGACTCAGACAGAAATCATGTTTATGGACAAGATAATGTTTTATTCATACTTTAATCACATTTGATGACATCATTCCTCACTCGCTGATGTCTCCTGTTTTTTCCCAGAGGTCAAAGCAATTATTGGCCAGCTTGCAATGGCTAGCAGTAAACATACTGCTACCTTAAATAAATTACAGATTTCTCTGCATTACACCATTTGTGTAAACTTTTAGAATAATGTAAGTACATAGCACAACAAAATATATAACATATGTTGAACATTTTTAGACATTTTAATGTGCAAATGTTTCACATTAGGGCTTAGGTTAGAATTTGTTAGGGCGGTAGTTCTAACACTGGGGTGAAATACTCCTGTCTTGTCTCGAAAACATGATGGTGTTAAAATTAAAAAATGTCCTGTCACTTCTTAATCCAAGAAGAATGACCCCCATCCTGTTTTCTTCGATCCACAGTCCACACATGTCGTGCACTGGTCAGGGGGCTGCATCCAGCTGACAGAGCAGACGGGAGAGAATAAAAAAGACAACAGTACGACTAGCATTGTCCTAACTAGAGATAATAAAATGTATTAATATTAGAGCTGCATATAAAAAACTGACCTGCTCTCATTATGATTCCCACACCTGCCTACTCATGTTGACTTTTTGTTTTCTGTCCCATCTCAGTCCTGCGATGACTAGTTTCAGCCCTGTACATGGATAACCAGGAGAAAAATATGGAGTGAAACAAACTTTCTCTATTAATTGATGAGTTGGTAAGTCCATTTAATATCACAAAATGGTTAAAAATCAACAAAGTCCAACGTGATGTCCTCAAATGTCTCGTTTGGTCCACAAGTGAAAGATTAGTTTATTGTCAGTTTATTGTCTTCAAGCCTAAAGAGACCAGAAAATATTCACATTTTAGAAGGTGAAAACAGATAATTTCGACATGTTTTTTCATAGAAGATGGCGCAAAATAACTGATTATTAAAAAATTTGGTGATAAATTTAATACTTGACAGCTAATCGATAAAATGTTGCAGCCCTAGTTGAATGAATATGATTTATGTGGGGAAAATAAACAAGTTCAGTGATGCTGACCTTCCGTTGACTAAAATCCAACGTGGATGTTTTTTTAGGGCAGTTGTTTCTCCTAACATTGTTAATGATTGATAAAAATTGAGGGGTGGAGGGGTTATGAACTTTTTCTAGCTTCTGAAGGGGGGGAGCTGCTGATTAAGGCTTAGTTAAGCATTTAGCCTAGTGTTAGGGAATGTGTCCTCACAAGTATAGAAGTAGAACTGTGTGTCTGTGTGTGTGTGTGTGTCAGGTGAGAACACTCTGTCCAATCATTAATATAATATAATTAGCTGGAATACATTTTGTCCACATCAGAAGGAAGAACCTGGAGCTGCATACATATTGACAATACCTTCCTTTTAATTGCCTGCATGCTTTCGAGATCTAAAAAATGATTACATTTTGTTACAGCATCTGTGCGGGCCGGCTCCTTTTGAAAGGGAAGCAGGAAAATGACCAGCTAAACTCATCGACACGACAAATTGAGAGGAGAAGGAGAGCATAAGGAGGGTAGGATCTTGTTATGCTGAGGGAGCCTTCATTACTCACAGGCCTGTGTTCCAGCCATGAGGTTTATCTATGGGCCTAATAAAGTGGAGCAAAACATATTGTGTAGCAGATTGCAATCTGGGCTTCTTTGATTGGAGATGAAGTTAAAAATGTGTCTGAGGATTTGTAGGGGAGGGGGGGGGGGGGAAGTACAAAGAAGATCAACAGATTTGTCACTATTTCTTTTCCCCAAGAGTCAAAGTGTGGGCGCTGCTGTATTTACAACTGCCCGTACACAACATCATACTGTGGAACTTTATGCTGCAAAAAACTTCTATTTTCAGGGTGAATTTATTCTGTAATCCACCACTGATGGTGTCAGTCACCACTGTAGAGAGTGGTTAGGAAGGATTCAGCCATCCATCTCTGTCGCCTACAGAATATGTTGAAATGCTATTAATTTCCCTTGCCAAATACGTTTCGGTGTAAACGTAATTGCTGCCTGGATTACGCTGACTGGCAACAGTTTTTACAATCCAGAAAGTATGATGTTCTCACGCCGTGTTGACACAGGCCGCGTGGTGAAAGCAGCAAGTCAGCAGCTTCAGCCCTCTGTCAGTGTCGACGCTGGAAGCGTTCAGCCACCGTACTGTGTGATCAGCAGCGTTTTGGCAACGCTCACAGCAAAGATTCACTGCAGCGAGGTGTGTGAGAGTGAGGCAAATAGATTTGAAGCCTAAAAAGATGCTTTAGGTCATGGTTAAGCGAGTGAAACCTGAGCTGTCACATGGTCTGTGCAGACTGCTTTATCGATTACAATTAAGGCACATCTGTTCCATCAGACGCGCGCGAGACGGTCGGCTGAAAAGCTTCAATTTGCCGTTTTAGAGAGGTTATGTGGCGTGTTGCATCCTCCTGGAATTTCCTCTGTTTGCCTGTCAGCTGCTCACCAAAGAGTCACAAAAAACTCATTTTTTCCATGATCCATGTCCAGACTGTCAAAAGTATAAATACTTAATTGCTTTTTCAGTGCACACGTGTTTAGACAATACAATCAATACAATGGGCCTCATGCAGGAAACTTCCACTTATTATGTTGTTAGTGCCCATTGATTTCTGGGTATTCAGCGGGGTCCACTACCTGTACGATGTAAGGAAATATAAATTACAAAAATATCTATAGTATTTATTTTTATTATTATCATTATTATTATTATTATTATTATTATTATTATGTACTTGTTTATTGTTACAGTTACATACATAATACCGTTAAATTAGGCCTGGGCAATATTAACTGAAAAACATAACGATAGTGAAGTTTCATATTGGTCAGTATCGATAATTATTGATTATAGAGGTTGTGACTGATGACATGTTGCTCCAAGATGATAAATTAAGTAAAGCTGCAACAATTAATCAAATAATCGATTATTAAATTAATTGCCAGCTGTTTCGATAATTGATTAATCGGTTTGAGTAATTTTTGTTCAGACCCAAAAAGTTAAAATTCTCAGATTTTTCTCAGATCAGCTTCTTAAATGTTTTCCAGTTTCTGAGAATTTCATTATCAACATTTTTCACCCTTTTCTGACATTTTATAGACCAAACAACTAATTGATTAACTGGGGCTGGGTGATATAACTGAAATACCTATCATGATAGTGACGTTTTATTGTCAGTATCGATAATTATTGATCATGTAGGTTATCATTGACTATATATTTCGTACTCAAAGGGGCCGAAACAGCTGAGTAAATATTCTCAATATTTTTGACCAAATACCTCAATATTGCGACAGTATTGTAGAGATGACTATTGGTGCTTTCACAAAATATTAACCCAATGAAGTTTTTGATTCTTTTTTTTTTGGTGGCATCTCTCCAAAAGTATTTGCACTTGGCACAACACCTGCCCTTATGTAATGCATAGGGGGCATTATCTGCTGTATGCTAATAACAATTTAAGATCAAGTGGGATTCATCTTTCAGCACATCTGAGTGGATCTGGAGTAGACTTACAGATAATTAAGAGTGAACATAAAAGAAATTTCAGAGAGGCCCAACATCTGTTAATTATAGTATGAATAGTACTAATGCTATTAAAAAAAAAAAAAAAAAAAAAATCTAAGTGCTCAATCAAGACCTCAGTTCAACCTTGATTGTCCTCCCTAAAATTTGGCCTCGACTTTTTCTGTACCAGCGCTGTGTGCAGGTTGTTAATTTAAAAAATTTCCTTTTTGCCATATAATTGAAAGGATGTCTTTTTTTTTTATACTAGCAGTGTATCAAAGTCTAAAATTCTGGTATGGTGACACTCATTTCTGACTGTCTGTACCTTTAAGTTGCAAAAGAAAAATTGTTGTAATGGTTCAGCTCATCGATGCAAAAATCCTTGAGCTCTTTCCCCAAACTTTTGCTCTCAACTTCTCATAAATTGCAGTGCAGAGAGACTGAGTTTGTGTCTTTAGCATGTTCTCTCTCACAACCAAACAACTGATGTTTTTTTTCCCCTCGTCTCCTCTGAACTGTGAAGCTGCATCACAGAGTATCGCTTTGTGGCAGAACCTGACTAATCATTGTGCAGCCAGAGCCGAGTCACCTTGTTGTTGGGCTCAGATCCAGGAGGAGACAGTTATGGTGGTAAACCGACACCCTAATAGTGTCACCCAGGGACAAGTCGGGCTCTCATTGTTCTCTCCTGTTTATAGATCAAGCGGAACCGGTCTGAGATGAAATGTTCATGTCTGCGCAAAGTGCTTATGCAGTGTTTGTGGTTGAACACTTACTTAAATCAACAATGGATGCTTCCCGCCTTCTTTATTATTCCTCCCTCATTCCCTTCTACCAGTGTTTCTCAGCACCATGTTGCCCTCGCTCTTTTTTTACCGGGGCTATCTCCATCTGTCACCGCAGGTGTGTTTTTCTGTGTCTTGTGTGTGTTTCTTTGATCACTGTTGCATTACACCAGTGTAAATTTTTGCCCTCTCTCAGTACTCTGCCTTTGTTGTTCTGTCTTGCAGAGATGTTTGTTGATGTTTTTTGTTGTTAAAAGCGTAAAAGACAGAAACCTCATCCCTCGCCGCCTTTTCAAACAAATAGCACACATTTGGCAATCGTGCAAAACATCACAACACATATTAAAAAATCTTGCTATCTGTCGCCATGCGCTGATTTATTCCCTCTTCAAACAGCCGAGTGGTATCATGCGGTCTGAACTTTCTGCATGTTCATTCACTGTAGTCACAACAAATTAGTAAGGTTCGGTTGGCTGCTGTTTTTGTCAGTGGTAGCTGATCTTTATTGGTCTTTTCTTTTTGAAAATTTTACAAGTTTGGCTTGCAGTAGTGGAGACAAACTTCAACCCAGCGTGAGCTCGAAGAAGGACTATAAATAGTAGAAGTTAAACAACTAGTCACTAATACTGTAGATGAGATGAAAAACTTAAACATGTTTCTGACAAAACCATCATGTTAGTCTAATCAAGTAGAAACTAACCTTTGCCAAGACCTTCCTTAGAACAGCAACTATCCAATCATAGCTTATCTCCAGGAACTAGGAAACACAGGCCTGTAAAACTTTCTATTACATGTTGAAGCGGTATACATGGGGCTCTAAGAAGAGCAATACTCTGTGTCTCAACCCACTCTTTTTCCAGCTTGTCACATATCGGCATTTTGTCACCACCCCTCAGCCTCTCATACTGAAGGTAGCAGATGTAGAAAACATGGCCAGAAAGTCGTTTTAACACACGTTAAATGTTGCAAAAACGGTCACAGGCTGGGTAGGTTTAGGCACAAAAACTACTTTCACACTTTTTATACTACATCAAAAGCCCAGGGCATCTCATGCAGCCACAGATGCCACTTGAAGTCGCTTGAAAAGCTTGGTGCATCTCTTTCGGCCTCTAACAGGTACTGTGGACATCTGTGTGAGTAGCCAAGGGGCAGTGACAAAACAGCAGTAATGAAACTTGGCTGAATGTGTTTTTGTCTAGTCTTTCATAAACTTAAAACACAAGAGCAAACGTGAGGAATGGATTAAAATTTGTCGTTATGTGTTCCAACGTTAGCTGCAACCATTAGCATGTTCAGCTAACTAGCTTAGCTGCTGCAGTAATGCTACATCTGGCTGGTCTGGCTGTGTGCTTATCTGCTGCACTAATCTAGGCCTTTTGCTTATTTTCCTGACATTAATGAATTAATTTCTGTTGTCTATATATTCATGTTGTATTTCACCATCTGACCGGTGGTTCCTGGGATGTAGCCTAGCTTTTGTCTCAGTCTTTTAGTATTAACGTTATATCATGTTCACTCATGTAAAATCTCTCTACAGGGCTCTCGTTTTAAAATAGAAACATTACTCAAGGAGTTTAAGTCATTGAGGTATTGTAGAGAACTGGACACAGCATTTGAGGCGGGTGTCCGTTCATTCCTTAGATGCTCAGTGGCACATGAAGCTAACGTTGGTGTTGGAGCTTCTGCATATGCCTCTGCAGGCTAACATGTGGTTTAGCCTCTCCTAACTTGATAGGAATAAAATGATTTAATCATAAAGCTCCTCTAGACTTTCCAAATGTTATTGGTCTGGATAGATTGAATTTTGATAGTAATACGTGTTATTTCGTGGGGTTGTAACACATGAAAAAAAGTGTTCTGACATTTTACAGCCTATTCTTCCACGGTGTAAGTCTATGGGAAAAAACTCTTTTTGGGCCGCTGCTCGTGGTGTGACATTGTCTTTACACAGTTTGGCTACTATGTCAGATTGGTTTCTAAGTCTGACGCTTATCCTGGGGCTTGGTTTAAGCATTAGCATTAGCTTATATTAGATAGCGACACTTATGAAAACAGCAAGGGAAAGCATGGCTGTCAGGCAGAAATGAGAAGTCTGCCTTTGTATACTTCTCTGTGGAATTGAAGAACTAGTGTTTTTAAAAATTCGTGCTACTTTCCACATTAAATCTGCCACCAAAAACCGCAGATACAGCAACAGTGACTAAGGAGGGCAGAGCTGAGCCAAGGGTCAATTATAACATAGTTGCACTTTGAAATAACATGAGAGGAATACTTCTTGCAGAAAAGTGAAACAATATATTTTGAAATTTCTTTTCATTTGAAACAATTCTGCAACTGAAGGTGGTACTCCTTATTTTAGGTGTCAAATGCTCTTTAAATTATATGTAATTCTGATTATGTATGCTGCACAAAAAACAAACAAACCCATAATTATGGCTGACTATAATTGGTCAAATTTAGTCTATATTAAACTCTTATTTCAGAATGTGAGTGACAGTCCAAGAGAAAAGCTGTGGTGTGTCTTTTGTTTTTTTTTCTTATGTTGCTGCAGTACCATTGCAGATTCCCTAAGGGCTGTGACACTGAGCAAAGTGACAACTGTAAAAACACTTGGTACAGTTGTGCTTTGTTGGCGGGAACAGAAGTGAGCACATCTGGCTTTGATCACCATGGTGATGGTGGCGCAGAGAGTGACAGGGCAAGCGGAGCGATGGAGACAGATTCTCAGGGGAATCATTATTGTGTTTAGTAAGTCTAATGAGAGAAAAGGTGTTGCACCTCAGCTAACTGCTGTCCTTGTTTAAAACACAGGCACACACAGAACACACAAGCTTATTCAAGGTTTAAGTAAAAACAGGCACATTGTGTATCACAAATGTCAATAATTGAGTAAATAAACCTTACCAACATAGACACATATTATCCCAGCTCTTAACTAACGAAGACTCAAGTTAACACTCAAAACATGAGAAATTTCACAAGGCGTTCTTAAAATGTAGTCTGCTATTAAATGCCAGTTTTATTTAAACATCACTGAATAACAGCTTAGAATCAGTCGAACAGATAAAACTGTGAAGAAACTGATGAAGACAAACTAAAACAATGGTGTTTGATTAGAAGCCATTTAACAAGCCTGAGTCAAACACTGGATTCACCTCCCTTGAGTTTTATTTAAAAGAGAAATAAAATAAAATCACAATTATTACAAGCTGCTGTTTTTAAACCATGTTTCCTAATGAGAAAAGAACAGTAGCCTACTCATTTTTGTCCACTCCATGATGAGAGGTGGGCGGCCAAATAACTTAGTTGCAGATGATGCTATTGGCAGATATTTTAATCTAACTGCAAAAACTTGTAGCAGAAAGATACCACTACAACTATTAGTACAGTACTGCAATTCATTCAACCCACAGTTAGGGTTTGGGTTAATTTAGCCAAACTAGAAGATGTGAAACACAACATTCATCTGCACTAGATGAACTAAAAAAAGAAATGCAGGCTCTAAGAGGAGGTGACTGGTTCTTATGTTTTGCCTTCAGTTCCTGCGTCAGCCTGGCATCGGTCCCTGTACGCCACAATACTGAGGCTTCATCCTCAAACGACACGGTCTTGTGTTACAAGTGTGCCAAAGAACAGCGATGGCTTCAGGGAGGGAAGGCATTTTTGCTGTCACAGACACATTCTGAGTGTAAAGGTATCTGGCAACATGACGGTGTCATGTCAGGACAACCTGACCATGAGGTATAAATCCCATCTCTCATTATCAGCCTCTAATATGTGGTTGGAAGTCATTAATCCTTCTCTGTTTTGAAACAGGTAGCCAAATATTCATGGATGCTGTTTGAAGAGTATATATTTAAAGGTCCAGTGTGTAAGATTAATCTGATTTATTGGCAAAATATGGCATAAGTGGAATATAATATTCAGAAATATGTTGTCACTAGTGAATAATCACCTAAAATATGTTGCTGTTACAGTTACTCCAGCAACATCTTTCACACACCATTTTCTTTTAAAAAGGGGTGGGGCTTAGGAAGCGTAAATCCAATTAAAGCTATAATAGGTAACACAACTAAAAACATGACATATATGTTATATATTTTGTTAAGTGTGTACATCATGCCAACTGTTTCCACAAATGCTCAAATTCAGAGAAATATTTATTCAAGGTAACAGTGAGTTTCCTGCCAGCCGTTGCTAGCTAGTTACTAGTTGCTTTTTTCTTGGAAAACACAGGATACGTCTGGATACGAGACACGAGAGTGAGGAAGGAAGTCCGCATGCGTGAGTAAATGTAACGTGAATAAAACTCGAATATTAACTCGTCCATGAACACGGTTTCTGTCTGAGTTACGTCAGACAGATTCCCCCATGATTCCACGCAACACCAAGACGTAAACCATGTTCTTTGTTGTAGTTTTAATGTGAGAGACCCCTAGAGTCAGAATTTATAGATTGTGCATTGAAAAACAAGATAGAAAGTGTTTAAAGAATTTTTCTAGTGGCAAAAAGCACTATAGTGTGTAAAGAATTTAATATATTTAAAAGCCTGGAAATGTGTGTTCAGGAAAAAGCCAAACTTAATAAAACATTTGTCATTAAAAACTTCATATGTCCCTGTTTGAACCCCCTCAAAACACAGTCTATCTTTAAAGCAGTTGTTGGTGCTGCTGTGTAAAATAGATTTTTTTTTTTCTTTTGTACTGAAGGCCGTCCTTATTACTTGACATCCTCGTCTTTCTTGCACATAACAACTTTTTTGGCACAGCCTTGAAACTTGATTTCAACATCTCAGTCAGGGCCTCGTGTCCGAGCCCATCGATCAAGAACAGTTTTTTTACTTTTTCTATGAGCTTCATCATCTGAGACATTTTGTAAAAAATGGACCTGTTGCTGTAGATTAATATCTCTCTCACACACACATTTGTGTTGACATAACTCCACAGCTTAACAAAAACAAGCAGTTCTCCATGTGTGGGTACAACAGGGGGTCAGGCACCATGTGCTGACTGCTGCCAGATCGAGTGCTGTGGTAAACTGCCAACAACTGTGGCCTGCTTCTCAGCCCCAGTTCACTTCCCCCAAGCCCACAGCAGCAGGCTCCCAAACAAGATAAGACAAGTGAGTATCTTCAAATTAAGAGTGCTGGCATTAACTTCTGTGCTCACTCATGCACCTGCTGTGTGTTGTGTCTCTTTTTAACAGGAACGGTGAGATTAGTCTCCGGCAGCAGTGGACAGCGGGAGCAGTGACTGTTGTTTGGTGAAGCTCCGGTAGACAGGTAAATGGTGTGGGGATTTTGGCTTATTGAACTTTGTCACATAGATGGTGAGCATGCAGGTAGGCACGCCAGAGGCTGTACAAATCATCTCGAGCACACTGACACAGGCTGTTGGCAAAGAAATGGAAAAACTGTGCTTTTCTGAAGCAGCTTCTCAGGGTAAACAGCCGCTACAGTCACCTCCATGACTCCAAAACTTGTCTACCCAATCACATACATCTGTTTTCTGGGTCACAGCATTTGCAGACATCTGGCACAAAAAGAAAGAAACAACAACAAAAAAAAAAAAAATCACAGTTCTCACCTACTGGCCCTGGAGTTCAGTCCTTTCCCCAATGGCATTTTTCAACCTCCCAATTCACAGCTCGGTTTATAAAACCTTCCAGCACAGTTCAATACAAGTTTCTGTTCATGTTCAGCTGCACACGATTCACTTAATGTTGCCTCGCAACACGATGGCCTCAAACGCTACTCACGATTTCCACAAACTATCTGAAAAATCCTTTTTTAAAAGAATCATATCATTTGAGTTTTCTTTACCTTGTAATCACAGTTGTTATTATGTTGGACAACATTATCTGCTGAAAAGATGGTCATGTCTTTCACTAGATTGACGTCAGCAATACAGACATGTAATAATCCTGTCACACCCCAGTGAATCATCGGCAGATCATATGATCTTTACATGTTGTGTGCAGCAGAGCGTGCACTATTTTTTTTTTACTCTAGTGATGTGGAAGTGAAATGATCATCTAGAAGCTCTGACACCCACTGGTATTGATGCTTTAATCTGCCTTTGGTGGATTTAGAGCAGGCATGGTTGTGTTTCAGCTGCCCACAGGCTTTTAAAGGAGCAATATGTAAGACCCTTGGGTTCAAAACTGAGTAGTGTAGTCCAGATAGCAAGTTGGAGCCATGGATGGTTTATTGGATAGGTTGAAGCTACAGATGTTAATGAGAAAAGAAAATACTTTATTGTCTACCCTTTGGTGCAAACAGCAAAAATTTGTCTTTGCTTACATGTGCAGAACATATCGTATCCAAACAGGACACATTAAAAAATACACTGACATAGAGCCACAATAGAAGCTACATTATAAAGAGCACCAGGCGCTTGGTGGTGAGGACTGAGTCGGGTTAAGAGAAAGAATAAATAGATGTATCATAAAAATATTAATCGCTGTTCAGAATTTAAACAATTAAAAATGTATTCATCAATAATTCATCTATAGTCTAGAAATGACAGTACTTTCACCTCATTTTATATTGTTTTGTCTGGCAGAGATCTTCAATAAGGAAACTTAAACTTAAAATAAAAAAACAGAAAAAGTGAAGGAAAATGCACAAAATATGCAACCCTAGTTTAATCCCTTTTTAAAGCTACCACAAGGAGTTTTTAACTGGTTGTGAAAGTCTCAGTTTAATACTAATGTCCCTCTGTGACCTACATAAGACGACCATCGACCACAAGAAGACTGACTATTTCTGCGTAGGTGTCCTTCATTGCTGCCACCGGGTTGCAATCGCCTTGTAATCAGATAAAACGAGCCGGTGTTTACATTTTCACAGGCAAACTTACAATGAGCAGAACTTTACCCAGTTAAAAAGAAACAGTAGGAGATTTTTCTTTAGATAATTTTACTTTTGATGTCATATTTTGTGTTTATTACAGTGGCAACACAATCGTTTTTATCCACAGGGGCCTCCAACATCAACAAATATGAAAACTTCCTTGTAGTAGCTTTGATATACAATCTATGGTTGAAGTGAGCTGTTTCCCACCACCCTGTCCTCCCCAGACACGGAGCAGAGGCAGGTTGCCTGCAGGCTGCGGGGACAGAAGCTAGATAAGCACAAGACGAGTGCAACATTACAATTGAACAGCAAGTGACGATGAGTCATACGCTGTAATTTGATCGGCTGTTAACTACAGCTATAACTGTCAGTTGTCTGTTAATGTAAAACTACTGCTCCGAAAATACGCACTGGCTTATAGAAGAATATTAATGATTTGTTATCACTCATACTAACTTGTTAAGTGAACATTTAGCATCAATTGTAATTCTAATATATGGGAAATGGGCAAATAATAAAAGTTATTTTGGACCAGAGTGGAGATTTCAAATGAGAACCTGCTGGCTGCAGCAGTAAATATATTACATATTTCTGCTTTAAGAACAGAGCACAGCACAGTTTCTTTAAATATTAACACCCCACAACCCATTGAGGTTATCTTTTTAATTTATTCCCCTTTACTTATGAATTCTTCAGTTACCTCACCTGTTGCCATCTTGATGTCAATAAAAGCTCTGTTTTATACGGAGGGAGGCCCCGCTCTGTGTACGAGTCCGTGATCAATAAAGCTCATAAGTCTTTTCCTCCAACCGAGTGAGCTTCTGCTCCATACCCGCCGAGAATCACTGAGCGTCAGACAGACCAGACATTTTCCCTCTAAAGGTGCCTCCCGTCGCATACAAATCCTGAGCCTGTCCTACCCACTCCGCTCCGCCGGGCTCTGCCACATGCACACTCCTCCCTCGGGACCAGAGACAACCAGACAAGTAGATAACGTTTTAGTGAGTCGCAGCCAAGAAAAAGATTAATATGGGGAGCCGCATATTGTTTGTGTGTGTGTGTGCGCTGATATGCTTATGAATGTGTCGCTGTGTTTTGAGGCTGTATTTAATGCATGCGCTCATATGCGAACATACGATGTTTGATTTTTTTTATAAACATGTTCAGCAAATTGCATTTCTGTTGAAGGAGCCACTGTCGCATTTACCTAATGAAGGAATTAAGATTAAAATGAAGTTTAGGGCCAAAAGCTACAACATGCTAAAGAAATAAACAGCTTGTCTCATCTAATTTGCAAATCTTTTAAAGTGTTTTGAAATCCCTTTGATTTAGGACCTCTCTGCTCTGCAATGTAAATCAGCTGGTGAATAAATGACTTCATGGCTTCATTAATATGTATGCACACGTCAAGCCTGCCTGCAGTTTGATGTCAACAAGATTTGGGACAAACTGGACTCTCATTTTAGATAGACGGCCTGAGTTATGCTGAGATGGGGATGTTGTCGCAGCAACACATGTTTAAATTCCCACAACAGCGTTATTAGCAGGGGATTACACGCTACATGAGAATATTATCGAGCCGAGCAAGTAAACACACACACATGAAGGCCCCATTCATGTGCGTTGGTTCTGGATTCAGGCCCAGGCATGGGAATATGTCCCAACCGACGTCACACATGGCTACACCACTAATAGGAGCAGGAAGGTTGTGGTGTAAATGAGCAGTTGAAATAGATGACAAAAAAGAGGGAGGGAAGGTACCGACGTTCAGGTGGGCAGGAAGCCACTGATCATCCCTGAGGTCCGACAGGCGGGTCAGACCAACCGACGTGTGGATAGCCCGCAGATGCTGAAAGCAGCATCGCAGCGTTTGATTCAAAGCCAGTGATCGAGAGGCCTAATTGCTCTTTCATTATGAGTCATGCTATAGAGTATTCCCGCGCAATTAGCGAGTGATTCAATGACTATGTTTGTGCGCATACGAGGCCCGCGTTATAGGCATGCATGTGAGCAGAACAGCTCCAGAGACTGAACTTTGACGTGCTTCCTTGATTGTATCCTCTGGCAGATAACACTGCTGTGTGATTTGGGGCACAGGGGTTAGAGTGTCTGAGTCAGCTTGAGCTTTGCTCTGGGAACAGCCAGTCTCCCACTCGTTTGAAATCACAGCAACGTACAGTCCATCTCAAGAATCAAACTACCACAGGCATCTTCCGGCACAGTGATGGCTGAGACTTTATCTGCAGCGCTGAGATACAGAGGCTGGCCGACGCATTTCAGTTCGTCTCAGACCATCACTGTGATCAGTTTTCACAGTGTAGCCACTTTAAACGGTGACAAGTTCTATTTGAATGTACAAAATATACCTGGTTGTCTAAAACGTCTTTGTCGAGATGTTTCAAAGATGTTTTATGTTGTTATGGATGCCTCAGTATGTTGAAGTTATGGGCATATATTATTATATTGCACATATTTTGCTCTGGCGTTTTCAGAGGTCACCGACAATGACGTCTGACAAGAACAAACAAATGTATGCAGGACAGATGGGAGGCTAAGTCTATCAGGCTTTTTAATATTCAATTGTTTTCTTTTTTCTTTCTGTACCACTTTACAACAAGACCACTCTTATAAATGATTTATAATTAGGTTATTAAGTTGTAAATGCTTTTTAATACACTAAGTTAATAAGCTGTTATAACACATGCATGCTTGCCTAATAGTGAACCCAAATAACTGAGTCTTGCTTAATAGTGTGACAACATCAATACATGAAAACTGTATTATAACTTATTTACAGTTGTTTATTAATGATAAGTGTTAACAACCTAATGAATAACTAATTTGTAGCACATTTATAAGGGTACCATTATTTCTTAGATATTATCTTATTCTGTATTTAATTAGTTTTGTGTGTTTATGCATATGCAAAACATTTTGAATTGTGTTTGTCTGAAATGTGCTATATAAATACATTTGCCTTGGCTTAAATTCTAAATAAAGAAATTATGTGTAAATGATTCTGTCTTTTTCCCAGCAATATTAAGATGATAATACCGAGTAACACACTGAGCTGTTTTTAGGACTCGCAACAGCTGGATTTAAAAGTAAAAAGGATGTGTGTAATTGCAACTTTGATGTTGAGTAGGGAGGTTGGGTAGGTCAAATGAGAGGGTTAAGTTAATAAATGCCTCTGATGAGCTGAGCACAACCCACTGACTGCTAAATAATATGAAATTTTGTAAGCAAGAACTTGTTTTCTCTCACTGAATAATATCTGATTATTTTTCCTCCAGAGTGTCTTGTTTTTCTCTCCTTTGTTATTGTATTTCACAGTGCTGCTGGCCTGTGTAAAATAACTCCATGCTGGCCTGTTAGAACCATTGTTTTCCCCTTTCAAAACAAACCTAAAACAGTGATTAATGCGAAATTCAACGGAACCGAGTGCATGATTGTAAAACCTCTTCATTTGCCACTTGTGAGTTGCATAAAAAGATGTAAACACAACACTGACATGTTATAACCTAATAAAGTTGATGTGGTGAGTGTGTTTGCAAATAATTGTCAAATTCAGCTACAGAGTGACATTTATTTGAAGCCATATTTCAGGCGTGCAGATGAATTTAAGTACAATATTCACTCTCCTTTTAGCTCTAGCTTTGGTTTCCAAAAATTTGACTGTTTTGCTGCTAAATGCTCCACTATGTTCACCAGCTGGTCACTAACTTTCTCTGCCATTTGGTGCTGATGGATACTTGGTTTATCAGCCCTTTTTCACTGAAAACAGCTGCCTGTGTCCAGAAAAAAAAACATGTCCTCCTGAGAGGAATGACAGCATCAGTCACTGAGTGCCCAAAACAATATATGTTTACATTCAAGTGACAACCTCTCTATCAGCTGTAGAAATTGTGACAGGATCAAAGGAGGAAGTCAGATGACTGCATCCTAGTGTGACAAGGTTTGTGGAAGGAGATTAGGGTGGATGCATGGGTCAACAAATCATTGGACCTCGACATGAAAGACAGCAGTTCATTTCAATTCCCATTTCCAGTCTAATATGGAAATAATAATAACAACACACTCCAGGGGTTGAGGTGAGGTGCTGATCACTGGAAGCAGACCGGAAAGTAAGAAAAAGGTGATGCCTACTCTACCTCCATATGCATTTCTCTTTTATTTTGATCATGTTTCAACTCTCAAACCTTCTTTAAGATCGACAATCATTGTGAAAACAAAAAAGACTGGTACATTATAGGCCACACCTTACTGACACATCTGATGATTAGATACTCATGTTCCTCCGTTAGGACAGGGTCACACATGCGAAAGCAGGGGAGTGGCCATCACCTGCTGAGGTGAATGACACACACACATCTTTACTGTTGGTTGAGGTGGCGATTTGGGGGTCAAAGTTGATGATATGATTGAAGAGAAATGCATATGGAGCCAGAGTATACGACATTTTTTACACCTTCATTTCCCATTTCCTACCAACAGTCCATGTTTTTTTAATAAAGCGTGACCATGTTCACTCCCCAATCTTAACCACACTATTGTAACCATGACGACCAAGGTGCCCAAAGCCATCCATTTATCCCAAACCTCAATGTTTTTTGTGGCTAAGCCTATAACTAAACCTTAACCAAAGCCTTGTAACATCGTAAAACTGATTTACTTTCAAACAGCGTTGCCTAGCAACGTAGCATTGCATATGCATGCTACACGGCGTGTAAAACCTGTGCCGCTCTCTTTGCCTTAATGCGTGTTTGTGGCTGCAGCTGCTCTGGAGTTTATATTGTTTATACACTTCTGTGTCGTCCACTTTGGTGATGTTCTACTCTGCTGTTAAAGTGGCAGTTATTTAATTTCTGTAGCCTAAGAGTACTTGCTGCACTCCCCGGTGTCCGTATAGCTCTTTTATATATTTTATATATAGGCAATTGATTGCCTATGTGTTTGAAGAATATATTTATGGTGTTATTTCACCGGGAGACTGTGCCCCTTTGTTTTTTTCATAGTTGTCTGCATCACTTAATATCAAGAAAGACTTCCTGGATGTTGTTTTTTTTTTTTTTCTTTCAAAACAATATTAACTCATAATTTCATAGAGCAGATTCCCCTGAAAATGTATGCACCATGTGCAGATACATAACCATGTGAATGTAAAATAACAATCGGAACTGGTAAAGGACTGTGAAAAATCACCTGTCAAGGACATCAGTGGAAATAAGAATACTAGCTTTCTTGCGTCATCCTTGACAATTTCAGAAAGTTAAAATAGAACTCCTATTGTATATACAAATCAATCAAGAATAGAAAACAAAATCCAAAGTGTTGAAATCTCCAGCTCTAAATGTCCTCGACTGATCAAGTCTTGTGTTGCTTCTAAAAAAAAAAACAATTTGAAGAGGTTTCAGCGTGATAATACATACGCTGTCTTTTTCCCTCAATTTTGTATGAATGCATGTACTATACCCACTCAAATGAACTAGACCTCACCACTGAGGGTATTGCTTCTTTTGTGTCGTTCTAGTAGACATGGAAAAATGACAGATTTTGCCATTTATTTTGGAGGGCTTGTTGGCTGAAAACAAGGTTGATGAGAGTGGAGAGACCGAAGCAAAACAATAAAATCGCTGGCTGTAAAAACATAACAACGACCCGCAGATGTTACAAGGCTTCATGCAGCTGAGAGAAGCTACAGAGTTGGGTTATAATAACCCTTTTCACATTATACACTGGCATTTTCATCCATTGTTAATATAAAATATTTATTACAGCAGCTTTAAAATGGATAGTAATTTGACAAAGAGATCATTTATTATCCTTAACCAAAAAAAGAGACACCTTTTTGTGAAAAATTTGAACACACACAAATGTAATTGAACCCCATACATGCTGGTTTGCTGAGAATACCTATTTTTATTATATTCCAGATGAGTCTCCAATTGACTATCCATTTTTTAATGTAGCAACACCAATGCGCTTTCAGAATAAATAAAAATCAGTCATAATTTAGACTTGGTCAGAGTGTAACCACACATCGACTTCCTTGTTTTCTGCCTTTCATCAAACTTCCTCTCTGGTTCTGCCTCCTGCCAGCGTTCTTGTTTCAAATGACTTTTTAAGCCAGCCGTTCTGTCATCTAGTTTTACTGCAGCGTTGTCAACTCCCCATTTAAATATTATTTAGATCTGACGACCAGAGGAGGGAAAATTAAGCTCTTTGTGAAATAAAATCCACATACGTTGCGTGCGATGAATAAAGCCATAGTGACTGCCACTTGCTTTATTCCTCATAAATGGAGCTCCAATTAAAAGCAGGAAGCTTTGTCTTGCAGGAGAAAGGAAACCAGGCTCATTTACAGTACCACTTCCAGTATCTTTAAAAGTCATGACAGATAAGGAACATAATATTACTATAAAACACCCTGACAGTGAATGTGGAAAGGCTTTGGGGCAACAAAAACAATTCCTGACATAGAATTGATGAATATTTTCATCACACAAAAGCAATTTACAGAGGACTGAAATAACACAATGTTCTTAGCTTACAGTGCATTTCTGTGCTAAGTCCCTAAAGGCTCTATTTTCTTAGTCATATGGGGATTTAAACACTCTGTGTTCACATTGATGAAGGAAGGAATTTGTTGGTTTTAGATGCTTTGGAGGACTGGATTTATTTCTTTTCACCCATCAAGCTTTCATAGCAAATACTACTATATGTCTGATATTAAAATCACTCAAGAGGCAGCTGTCTGTGTGTGGTTTTAATTGACACCACAAGTGAACAAGAAAATGTACAGGAGTTCAACTTTAATCAAATCCCATGTGAAGAAACACATTCCAGTGGAGGGAATGAGAGCTCTTACTGTATAACACCATGTATTCTCATTAGTGTACACTGCATGTTTGATCTGTGTAGTGTACTTACTGTCTTCCAGGTGCTGTCGGGCCAGAGGAGCTGAGCCAGACCAAGTAAGCAGAGTTGAATGGCCTTTCTCCTGCCGTTAACACCGCTTGTCTGCCAACATCGCCTTGCATATGGTCAGCGTGTTCCCAGGCGGCCGGGCTGCGCGCAGACATGCAGCACTTAAAGCTGCCATCTTCGCCTACGCTGACAAGCTGGAGAGAGCACACACACATACTGTATATGCAGACTGTCTCCACTACGTCCGTCTGCCCTACATCCCATGATTCCTGTTGACAGCAGCAGACGTGTCACAGCTGGCTCGGAGACCAAACTTGAACAAAGGCAGGTTAAGCCAAGTAGGTCACATGTCTTCTTGAAGGCTTCAATCCCATTTCTTCCCCCACAGGGGTCTCCAGAATTCTGTCTGTTTGCGTTAAATTTCTGGTGTCATTTCATGTTATGGCCCATTTCCTATGAGATAATAGGATATATACACTATATATATGCACACCTTCACTTCGCATTTCCAATGAAATTTGCAACTTTTTTATCGAGGTGCTGAGATTCAAAGTGGTTAAAACGTATGGTATAGTTTTATAGATAGAAATATAAATTTCTTAGTTGTGTCATGTTCATACAGCTACATGGATCTGTAAGACACCACATCCCATTTTCACTCCTAATGCATCAAATACAGCATAGCTTGGTCAGTTGCCCTACACTTCAAAACAATGGTGGTCTTAAGTTCCCCTCAAGAGTCATTTCTGGAGGCGCCCCTCTAGCGTTAGTTCTGATGTGCCGTTGAAGTCAGAGGACGCAGTATAAAGAGTGAGAAAGTCCATGTATAGAGGATGTTGGGACGGATGGATGGGTCAAAGAAACAAAGGACTTTCATCCGGGGGACTGGGGTTTGTGTCCTTTGTGAAGCCAATACTCAACATTGACTTCTTTTGAACTCATTTAATGCACTTAAATGAGTTAACATACATTAAAGCTATATGTAACATTTCAACATATATATATTATTGAGTTGTATACTTACATTTACCAAAATATCTGCAATAATGTTCAAAGCCAGAGAAATCCGTAATTTATTTAAGGTAACACTGTGTTTCCTTTTAGCCGCTAATTACTATGACTTCTGGGAAAACATGGGATACGTATGATACATCGCTGGAAGGAAGCCAACGAACATGATTGAAGGTAATGTGAATAAAACTTAACCATCCATGAACCTGATTTGTCATGTCCAACATATTTTCATCAGCAGTGGTGGTGATCTCACGCTACTTGATGATATCTTTAAAGTACAACCCAAATCTTCTTCAATCTTCTTTTTTTTTTTTTTATGTTTGAAATGACTAGTGGCAGAATTTACATATTGTGGATTTAACTTGCATAAGTAACATTCTTATTTAACACTAACTGCATTAGGAATGAGAACAGGCTGTTTCTTATTGATTCATGCCCATGAGAATTTGTTGGAGAACAAAAATACTGAAGAAAAACAAGTCTTACAAATAACATTACAAAACAAACAAATATAATCGTCTCCTGTCCCAAGCTTTATAAATAAAAACCCATTCTCTTTCTAAGACACAACTAAAGTTTCTTTTCAATCAGAAGAACTCAGACAAGAAGGACATTTTACCAAAAAATGTACTCATTCATTGTATTAGTCATAGAGATGGATTAAACTGTGAATTCTGTGATGTTTTAGATGTGATTTAAGACAAAACCTTTTGTCTTCAGGGAAACCATTAAATACCTAAATGTAACTGCACACTTTTCATCGTTAAATTCTGCTTTACATTAGGTTGGAACCTGTAGTTCTTTTCGTGAGACAATGCATGGTTTTTGGTTTGTACTAAATGGAAACAGTCCATCTTCTCTTATGCATCAGGGAACATTTGTGCTGAGAATATAAAATATTACAATGCAGCCTGGAAAATAAAGTAAAAGTGAATCAAACAAAATAAAAGATTTCACCTCACTAGTCCTAAGATGTCCATGGAAAATATCCAAGTTTAAGTCTGTTCTGAAGTCAAATCATCTCACATTTATGTCCAGTATTGTTCAAATAGATAAATGAATGCAATAATATCTGCAAAACATAGTTTTAAAAATAGCAGCAGTCACACTGAGGGAACCCCAGAGCCTCTTCCTGTGGTTTGGCATCAAATATGCACATGCAATATTCAATTTGAAAATGGAGCAGCTGAGAAAAGAAACATCAGGAGGTATTTCACAGTTTTGTCTAAATGTGTAACATATTCTCTGCATGAATGACCACTTGGCCATTAAACCTGCAATGAATTCTGTCTCGACTGCCACACAAGGTGCGAGCTCTGGGAGTTAGAGTTGTTGGACTGCAAGGCAGTGTCAGATAACAAGTGTCAAGAGGAAATGACAAGAGGGGCTTCAGATATGTACAGGGGGCCTTATCCTAACTGGAATCTATGCTGAACCAAACGTCCCTAACCTCAGCGCTGATACGGACACAGTTCTTCTACAAGGAGTGACAGGAGAGACACTGCTGCTGGCGGGCTTTTCTACCACCGAGTTACAGACATGAGGCATAGGGCATACTGTACGAGCTGATGTAAAAAAAGACATTTTCTGGAATGAGAACCATAGTTGTAGGTTTTCTGCAACTTTGTATGTAAGATCAAACAATCTTTTATCCTTCACAGGTGCCTGTCAGTGGTGAGCAACGCCACCAGTTTCCCCTGCAGAAATGATACGGCACCTCACAATGAGTGACATATTTCTGTTTTACCTTTGTACATTTCAGTACGAGATAACGAGAGCCCCCACCACCACAGAGACACTGATAATAAATGCACATATAGGGACAGAGCCACTGGCAAAACTGACAAACTTTTCTTGTGTCTTTCTGCATCTCTCTGACCCGCCCACTCATACACAAATACACCGACTTCAGGAGCTTTTGAATCTTTAATAGCAGGGACATCTGTGTCCCTTTCCACTGTGAATTGACCTTTCCCACTGGTGCCTTCAGTCTGTTTGTCAGTGCCCAGGCTCAGTTCAGAAACTCCCCCGGTTTAGTTTAAAGGGAGCGCCAGAGACTGACTGTACCTGTCCAGAGAGGTCAGCATCTTTGACAGGGGTCTGGTTAAATGGTTCGCTTGGTGTTCAAACACCAAGCAAACAATTGGTGGTCAATTTATATCCGTTTTCAAGCAGAAACAACACACACTGAGTGGTTCTTCAGATGTAAATCACAGAAGAATATTATATTGAATCCTCACACAATGATATATTTGCTGATGTCTGAAAGTCTGTCATGAATTCGATTTGATTCAATACAGGGGCTTGCGATTGATATAAGAGATTATTTAACAAAATCATTCACAGAAGACTGACACCCATTTTCTTTTCAGGTTTTGGCCACTAAAGAAAACAACAACAACAACAACAACAACAACACATAACAACTATTTGCTAATAATTGTAACTGTTGCAGTGCAGTAAAGCTTACTTAATTTGACTCCTCTAACACACATAAAACATGTCTCTTAACAAAAAGAACATTTAACAGAAATATAAAATTCGGCTCAATTGTCAAGGTATATAAACAAAACAATAGTTTTTTTTTGTGAGTGTCCATTATTAAAGCCAAGGGTATTTTTCATTACATAAATTAGCCGAGCAGCTTGTGGACTTTGATTCTCATAGCTTAGCAATTTGCATATATTATTTTTACTTTTTCTTATTAACCACTAGTTTAAATCACTGCATCTCTTGACAGAAAACCGCAGTTGAATTTCAGCCTGCCTGCAACACTGATGACCTAATATTGCCGTAGCATTTTACAGCCGCTCGACTTGATCTAAACTGTATGTCTTCAGTTAAAGACACATGTTCAAGTAAGAAGCCCTGTTGTAATGGAAATTCAATTCCTTGCCGTGCTGGGCTGACATGCCAAGTCAAACTGAGTCAAGCCAAGCCAGTGTTGTCTACGAGCCACAGGGATGTGGCGTATTTTCAGCTGTAAAGCACAGCAGTTTTATGACAGTCAGCCGAAAAAGTCTGTAAAAAGTGGAGGACTGTTGAAGTTGTGTGTGCAGTACACAAAAAGTTAGCGTGTGAACTGAGGTCGCAGCCCGCAAGTTATTAAAACACAACAGCCGGCACATGTGTATGGAAAAATAGTGTATGCCCTACCAGTGAGGCTCGCCCCACAGTTTGAGAACCACTGCCAAGTGAGATGCCAGGTTTGTTGTGTTTCCTGAGTATTTTATCCAGTAACATCATTTGCATACTGCCTGCGCTTTGTCTGTTGACACATCTTTAGACTGAAATCCAAAATATTCCCACAATGCTGATTTATTCCAGATTGAGGACTAAATATACTCATTTTCTTTTACTTAATCAATATATATCAGTTCAGATCGATGGATAGTTACACCCCAGCTGCTCAAGTGTGAGCATTTACGACTTTTCTTTGTCTTTTGTGATAAACTTCCTTTACAAATCTTTTGAAAATTGGATTGGCCATGTTTCACAATTTTTTCCATTTTACAGACTATTTACTTAATCACTTAATCGAATAAACAATCAGACGATTGATAACTGTTAATGAATCAATTGTCATTTGTAGCCCTGTGGTGTCCAATTTTAAATATACTTGGCTTGTATGCGTCAGTTTTCATTCCTCATTTTCCTCATCTGTAACCAATAGTCCGACACAGTGCTGATTTTCCACAACTTTCTCCTCACATACTGCAGAGAAAAACAAGCACCCCATGGCCATGGCCATCCTGGGGAAAAAGAATTATCGCTGCCCTGTTGCCCTCAGTCTCCTGAAAAACACTGCACACGGTGTGTTGCATGGTAGTCTGCACTGGGCCCTGGCCAAGCCCCCAGGAACAGCTCTAGGCTGTGTGGCGATTTTGGCATACTGGACAGAGTAAGAGCTGCAGGTAGCGTGACATAGTCTGGCCCCAAAAAGACTTTACCGTTATACTTATTACAAAAGAGAGTTCTGTCCATTTCCTGACCTTCACACATATTCAAAACCTACCCTTTAAATTGTCATAAACTGAGCCACTTGGTCCAATTTTAAAGCCGACAAGTCATATCAGTGTGTTATTTTGTGTCATTCATGTGTGCGGCCATGTGGATGCATCTGTGGTTTTAGCACCTGACACTGTTGTTATGTCTTTTTTTTGCCTTTCAAATCATAAAGAAAGCAAAGTAGGAATTATTGAGCATCATACAGAAAATTTTACAGGCGCTAAAGCCCACAAAAATTGGCCCAGACAAGCCATTTAACTGGATATAAACTCCACCTACCCATTTCTTTTCTGTCTGGTCATTTTGCCACATTGCAGTGTGCCAGAGAGGCAGCATGCGCTTCTGAGGACACTTCACAAGTGACTTTATCTCTGTTTGCTCAGGCCCTATAGACGACAGACTCATGGACGAATGCCGCTCTCTCTCTCTCTCTGTCTCACACGCACACACACACACACACACACACATACACACACACGCACACACACACACACACACACACACACACACACACACACACTCACACACTCACACACTTATCTTATTGTGGCAGTGAAGTCATTGTACAACTTGTGAATAGTATATGAAAAATGTCAGTGTTGCTGACAAAGAATGAGAAACTTTAAGAAGAAGCTTATAAAGAATCTGTGGTTGTACACAAAGCAGTTTGACTTCTTTATGTAACTGACGGTCGCATTTTAATTTACAGTGCACTAATAAGTTGTAACAAGCTGTACTTTGCATTAAATTAGACAACAACTACAAATATTACATTTGGTTAATCAGTAAACAAACACAGTTATACTCAATTAGACACCATACACACGACGGTACACTAATAAGATGTAACAAGACGTAATTTGTACTAGAAATAACGTTCCTTATTAAACAGTAATAGACCTGTTATTAGAGCTTTATTATTAGACTTTCTTAGAGGGTAATTTGGGACACATTACAACAGAACTGTATTGTAAGCTAAAGTAAAATCACTTATCTGCTACTTGAGATGCACATTCTTTGTCTGGTCCCATACAATTGGCAGTACTGAAGATTGATGCCTACATCTTTGATCAAATCACATTATTTGCTTACAGTATAACAGTAGAAGTCTGTGCAGACAAAATATTCCCCTGCCTCTCTAATGTTTGCCTTTACTTGGTAAATCTGGTTCACATATTGTTTTTAAATGGGAATGTGGAAGATATGTAGTTTTACTTTAGTTTACTCTGTTGTAATGTGTTCCTAGTTCCCCTCTAATAAAATAGTCCAGTACTGTTTGATAAAGAACATGTTATTTCTATTTTTTGTCTAATTTGATACCGCTTGTTTGGGTGCAAAGTAAAAAAAAAATGGATGTGCTATGCAGCATTCAGTCATTTCACATAAAAGAAACTCAGAGGTCACCTGCACTCACATCTTCTGCGTGTGTGGCACATGACTGGTGTTGTTGTGGGCTGTGGAGATAATTGGTATGTGAAAGGTGGGGCATTTTTATGGACATGTCACCGTTTTGTGTTAAGCCCTCTCCGGATGTTATTAGTGTTACTTTTGAAAGGTCATTGATTTGATTCTGCCAGCGTGCATCAGAAATCTCAGTCAGTCATCTGGTTAGGAAAATAATTCACTGGGGAACAGTAGTAAAACGGGGACAGACCACTGAAGATGATTCACACAGTACAGGGAAAACTCCCTTGCTTTTTACATGGGCTTTTATGCACTCAAAACATTCATCAACTCTTTGTCAGGAAACTCTTGAGATGGCTCGATTTCATAGCAAAGAGCGGTGCTGTTGCTGGTTATATGGGGCTTGTAATAGTGATGCCAAGTGAGCTTGTCAGTTACAGCGAGAGACATCAATCCCAGAGGCAGAATACTGGGGGGGAGGACTAAAAATGGCTGCATACACAAAGCTAAAATCATACATATTCAAATATTTCCATCACATTTATTAAACTCTGATTTCATGGTGTTCACACATTGTTGTTAATCTCAATAATCATGCATGTACATGATGCTAATGCCACTTGCACCATTAGCCCTGAATGGATGCCAGCCCACTTGTTTAGCTTGGTTTGGATATAAATACCAATCATTAGCAGGACTTTATCGCTATGCACAGACATTATGCACAAGTGTACAGTACAGTTTGAGTCATGACACCCTATTGATTGCCTAAATTCACTGTACACTGGTGTAAAACGAGGACTGAGGGATGCAGAAGCACTTCAGGCAGTTAATTGTTTTGAATAAATCTCAGCTCATGATGTGGAAAGTAATGTATGCTCAACATAATTAAATTATCTTAGTACATCTGAGTCAACCAGGCATACCTGTGAGTCAAACTGAGATTAAAGCTGCTCTTAATCAATATTTTATATTAACAATGGGTTAAATGGTTACTTGTATTTCATTTATTTATAAAGTCCCAATTGTATTTAGAAGTGGATGCTTAGTGACAGACCTACAAAGATTAACCCACTCTGCAGTTCCTCACCAATACTGGAATTACACATTTCGAGTTCAGCCAGTTGTTTTGATTTTAACAGTAGAAACTTTACTTTTTTGGTTCACTCACTGCTTTGATAGTAATTTTTGCTTTCATGAGAGAACATTTTTCAGCATGCAAAAGTCCTAAAACCCCAAAATAAGCTACCTGCTTTGCACCAAATGGCAGACAAATTTAGTGACTGGCTAGTGACACTGTGGAGCAACTTTAGCATTAGCAGCTTCATGGTCAAATTTGTCCCTCAAGAAATAGCACTAAAAAAAAAAAAAGAAAAAAAAAAAAAAAAGAGTGAATACTTACCATCTTAAAAGTGGTAATGTGTTGATGTATGACGATGATGACGTTAACTAGCTTCCACTGTCTTAGTTGGAGCTAATTAGCTTATCTTGCAAGCTTGCACTGTGATAGGAATAAATCCTTACATTTATGGGGATCTATAAGCAGAAATGGCATGTATGAAATGGAGTATAATATTCATAGGCATGTTTTCATTAGTATGAAATCACCTGAAAATGAGAACTGTTGTGTTTTCATTGACATATGAGCTGTTCATATCTACAGAGGGAGCAGGTCCTGTGTCATGCAGCCGGCATGTTGAACTGCCATATTTCTACAGTAGCCCGGGATGGACAAACCAAAGACTGCCTGCCTTTTATGTTTTTCACAGCCATTATAGTTTGGAAGGGGAGGGTGTTGCATTTTTTTTTTTTTATTTCTGCAAGCTCAAAGCTAGATGCTGTTAAATTCTACACACTTTTTTTTTCACCAGCATGATGGGTCCTCCAAAAATGTAGAAGGTTGTCAAGTGGCAAACGACTTCAACTGTTAATTGTTAACCAACTTCATGTGAAAAAATGGAGGGGAAAAAATATCATCCAGGTCTGAAAGCTATTAAATGACATTCTCCAGAGAAGAAGATGCCTAATCATACAAGATGGAATGAAATTATTTCAGTCATGATCAGACCTCCCGTGAAATATGAATGCTGTCCACAGAGAATTTTTTATTCTTACACAGGAAATAACTGCATGCAACTACAATCTAGTAGTTAAGAATTGGTTTGCCCCCCTTGTCTTTGCAAATTATATTTTTCATTTTGTTTTATAACAAGAACATCAGCATTGAAAATTAGGAAATTATATTTTCAAACTCACATTTTACTTAGTTGTGCTCTTTTAACAACTCAGGGGGGTTATTGTGGCATTTCAGTCACTCCTCTTTTCTTTCATCAACACGTTTCCAGGTCAAGAGGATCCATTCCCCACCGGGAGCACTCCAAACCAAGGTGTAAACTAAACCCCCTATAATCTACCATGTTATTGAATTAAAGGCTTATGCCTGCTCTTCACAAGTATGTCAATTATTCTCTTTTCAATGGTGCATTCACTGATTTCTTTTTCAATTAAAGGTAGATCTAGTGCTTAAATAGGAAGGAATGTATGCGCTGAGTGATGTGTGGGAGGGAGAAAATGACTCGAGGAGGATGTATATTTCATTATATGTTTCTTTTACCGGCCTTATATTGAAGGAGTAACTCGTTGTATTTCTGTGGTACTGGTAGCAGCTGCTTTGAGCGAGGTGCTGGTGACAACTTTTTCAGTAACATTAACAAGAAAGCACACATGCCGTCACCACTTTTCTTCTCTTATTGTGTTTCTTATAATAGACTTTGTTAGAGCTACGGGACATGGTCAGAATTAAAAAAGAGACATAAAAGCCGGGTCTCTTTAAAGAATACAGATTACACAATTATTGCTAAAAGTTTATTTTTTTTTGATGATGCTTTACAAAGTTGACATGGCTCCTGCTTTTGTTTCTTTTGTAATCTACATTTGATAAAACAGGCTATTTATACCTTTTTAAAAAATTTGAAGTGAAGTTGACTGTATCGACACAGCGGTGGTTGTCAGTGTGTGTACATGATAGACAAGGAGAGAGAGTTTCTCCTCCTACCAGAATGACCTCAAAGTGCACATAAAGTATGCTTGTCTGCTATTAAAGGGAAAGGCATGAAGGTCTTGCATAAAAGGACAAAAGATGTCCCATTATGCTCAGTGTTTCCTGATGGATCAAGTTGATGGAAACAATAGGAGTAAAGGGAATGATATGATAGTATGTTGCATATGTTTATTACCTATAAGGCTTGGTTCTTGGTATAATTTTTTTGTTTACACCCACCCTTTTTCAATGCGACTGTGAGCGTCTTTTATCACACAGCTAACTGAAACCATCGTTGCTTTGCTGGTTAGAACCTGACTGCTGACTCTGGGGTTACCATTTTGTGGTACTGCGCAGCTTGTGATAGCGTGTATATGTGCAGCTTGAAACTTGGCTCTCATTAGAGCAGCAGACCTCAGACAGACAATCAGGATGTGTTGTAATCACAGGCAATTTGGAAAAAAGGCTGGAAAGAAATCAAATGAAAGCACTATTTCTTGCTAGGGCTCCTATACTTAAAGAGGTACTGCACTTAAACATGTTTTTCTTTAAGCTGTAAACTAAAAAACTAAAAACCTTTTTTTTTTTTAGCATTTTTCTAAATTATGCAGTGGGTGGAGTCAGGCTCACACCTGAGGGTAAAATTAGACTTTAAACTAAAGTCAGAAAAGATGTAGAGCTTAACAAGATTAGTGAAGAGAGAGGAATGTTTCAGGTGTAAATAGGACTAAGTATTTAAACAAGTTGAGTCAAAGTTACTCTGTGGCCTTGTGGTTTAAACTTTTATCTTAAAGGACAGGATTATTGATATAATGACTTTATATTGAGCAGAAAGAACAAAGATGCACGTCTGTAATCCACAGAAACCAACTCACAGTACAATTAGTCTTCAACAGTATCATTATCAATACTGTGTTATTTAAAGAGGACTAGTTGCACAGCAGATACTGTGTTTTGACAGGTCATACCAAAAAACTCACAGGTGTATTTATGACTGCTCCATTCCACTTAGGAAAGGTGCATGCAACCAGTCCACTGGTGTTGATTCAGCAGCCAGTTGGTGAAGGGTTAATGGAGCTCCAAATAAGGAATAAAAAAACACATGGAACAAGAATATAACAGAATTCCATGTTTGACACGCTTCAGGCAAATGTCTTTATAGCCACTGTAAGACTGTAACCTTCATCGATATACCTGATCCAAAACTGATCTTGCCTCATTTTGATGAGGCAATATGACAGTAAAAACTGATATCTGAAAAAAAAAACTGTACATTTGCTAAGTCCCTTGGAAAGGAGTGCAGTGAAAGAAAGAAAAGTATAACCCAAGACTTTTCAATACAGAATCAGAGAGCAGAACCTTGAAGGAAATCTTTTGAAGTAGTTGGTCAAAAATAAAAGCAAACACAAAGACTGGGCTAAAATGATTTGGTTTAAATGCCATGTTTAATGCTTTTTAAGCTCAACTGAGTGATTTTTTTACATGGATTTTTAATTAAATAAATCTGTGTAATGTGAAAAAGTCACTGGTAGTGCAGAACCCATTCAATAGTTGCTCTACCAGTCAACTCTGCAGGTTGTAGCTTCTTTTTTCATATTGTTGTAGCTCTCATTGTATTTAGACTGAGTCTCACGACTCTCGCCAACCGTTCTAGTCAAAGGCAGTCATTTTCAGAAAACAGCTCAAGGCAAACCAAGTGTACTCGAAGTGCCCAGCATGGCAGGGAACTGAAATAAATAGTGTCAAGCAACCACCAAGTTAAAAGGGCCAAAAGAGAGACTTTTCTGAGGGCTTAGAGCCAAAAGGTGACAGAATATTTAACATACCTTTATCAGATGACCACAAACACAACTGTGCTGCTAATGTAGCTGAACGGCTGCTGCATTTGTAACTAGATATAGTTTGCTTAAAAAGAAAAAAAATAGCCAGTATGATGAATTATCAGGATGGGGATTGTTCTATTGAGAGTTTGCTTTGAAGTCACTCTTGAGTGGAAGTCATATGTTCCTTTTGTTATTATAATGTCTACACCAGTGGACTGTATTAATGAATTTATTGACGGGGATCATGTGGTCGTATGTGTGTGACAGACATGAAGCTCGTCTGCTGCTAATTTCACATGACATTTTTTATTCACATTCATGACTGTACGCTGAAGGACCACTGTGAGTCACAAGTTTTGAAAAACCTTGGAAAACCTTTTTTGTAAGTCTTCACATCAGCATCACTCAAAGATGACCCGATTTATTTTTGGTAGTAAAAGGTCAAAACTCAAAGTCACGGTGACCTCATATCTGTCCTCCTCTTGTGAACGAGAAATTACAAGAACACTTCGAAGTGAATTCCTTCAAACTTGACACAAACTTCCACTTGTATTCAAGTATGAACTGAACGGTCAAAAATTAATACATTTTCAAATTTATTCTCAAATGCAAAATAAAAAAATCTTTGTACTGTGATTTTTTTTTCTTATACCAGGCACTAATACTGAAAGTTCAACTTAATTCAACATTTTGACTTTATTCTGAAAATTAAAAATTGAAAAAAATATTCTACCACTGATTTATTTTTTTATGCCTCACACTAATATTGATAATTCAACTTTTCAAACACTTTGATTTTATTCTCAAAGTGCTAAATTAAAGCATTTTTTCCTCTCTGGTTTATTTTTTCTTATGCGCGAGTATTAGTCCTGAAAGCTTAACCTTATTCTTGATGTTTTGACTTTATTCTCAACAAACAAACAAACAAACAAACAAACAAACAAACAAACAAACAAACAAACAAAAAATCTTCCTCTGCTTATTTTTCCCCCCTTATGACTGGTCCTATCTATCTATCTTGACCTGTTAAGCATAGAGACAGCAGCAGTTTCTGAAAGCCTTTAATGTATTACCCCATCAATTGCCCCACCTCAACAAATTGAACCCATAGTAAACTGCTACCTTCTGCTCCACATGTTATCTTTTCTGCTCCACCTGACTGGGAATCTACCACCTGCTCAAGTAAGCATGGGTGAAGTAAATATGTGCAAACACTGCACAAATACTCAGTAAACAAAACAGCCATTTCAACTACTAAGTTACTAAGTACTACTTAGTTATTGTCAAAGTCCTATGTTAAGTTTGAACACGTCATCTACTGTAGACACTACACCTGTTTTCTATTACAGCCATCTGTAACAAGACTGAGCACAACAGCTAAAAAATATTATACACACACAACCACAGCAATCGTGACCCTTTCAGCTTTGGTTATATTATAAATTTAAGTGCACTCATTTAATACCTAAAGAAACCTGACATCGCTGTGGGACTGAGTCTTGTGAAGAGAGACAAAAGCAGCCTTTTCAGTCTCAGTATGGATAAAGTCTGAGTGTCACCACAATGCACAGGCGAATGCAGCCTTTAGTGCCTCACCTTCATTGGCAGTCCCCTGGCTAAGTGATTTTCTGTCTTGTATCGATAACAACACAGGTGCCTTATCTCCTCAATGTTATTCTCTTGTATAATGCTCTTATATTATTGAACAGCTACATCAGAAAAACCCAGAGGTCTTCAGGGAACCTCTGCAGCCCGTTGGCATTCCTGAGACTGTGTGCAGCCTCTAAAGTATATCTGGCGGCATCATGTTCATCCTGGCATATGAGTTAGACGAGCACTGAGTCAAGACAAAGAAACGGAGATGATTAAACTCTCCAGCTGTTTCACACAACTATTTAATGTCTTTGGTTCAAAATCTTGCTAGCATCTAATTTTACACTATGCTTTTTAACTGCATTGTGGTAAGAAGTAATTACTGGTAATTATTTTGTCTTGAAAAATACTAGGTCATTAATCACTAGTACTGAGGAAAAGACTTGCACCCAACCCAATCATGCACCAGTGTACACACACACACACACACACACACACACACACACACACACACACACGCTTTTCCATTGGCACTTTTGGCTTCACCAAGTAAAACCATACTGCGCTGATTTGCATTTCCATTACCACTTTTAACACGTGGAGCTGTGCTGAGTCGCACCTGAGATGGACCATCCCCAAAGCAGGGCCAAAGCAGCGCCCAACACGCCTCAAAATGGGTTTCGGTGATATCTCGATGATTGACTAACCCGTGACGACCCCCTTCTCCCCTTCAAACAAGTGCGTGTTCTGAGACTTTGCTCATGTCTGTACAGGATAGCAGAGAGAGAGAGAGATGTTTTTTTAAAATCTCTGTGTTCAGCTCTCAGTACCTTTGTTGTAGCTTCTTATTGAATTTCTCTGGTTTGAAGTTTAGTTTGTCTCCTGTGTCCCTGTTTGTACTTCCAGGTATTAGTTTTTCTATGTTCACTTTCAACTGGATAGGAGTCGTGTTGAGTTACCGCTGATGAAAACCCATTTTTTGATTTTGCTGCTGCAGGCGACTTTATCTGTGAAGAGTTTTATAGGAAATTTATAAGAAATTCTGTGTTTATTCGCTGTTTTACAACCACTCCACTCCGCTAAGTGTGTCTTCAGTTGAAAGTATGTGGATAGCCTTGTTGTAATTAAGATGCAAATCCTTACTGTGATGAACTGACTCTTTTGTTCTAACTTGACCTTGTCCTGCCACTTTCAGACCTCAGTCAACATTCATATTTTCTGTCTCCTATATATGCCATGTATTCTGTGCTAGGCTAGACACAAAAGAAGTTCCCCCTCAGCCCACTGATTTTACATTGCGGTGAGGTCACAGTTTTTTTCAGCTCAATATAAAACTTTCATGGATCTCAAATTAAAAAAATAATTTAACTTGTTTGCAGTTTAAGGTGTCCTGTCAACAGTTTTCCGCATGTCTCACGTGTACATGTCTTGTTTTCACTGCAATACCGTGATCAGCCACTGGGAAAAAAAATGGCAGCAAGGCTGAGCATCAGTGTCCTGTCTAGATTCTATCATACATCTATGGCTAATCTACATCGGTCATTAGTTTGCTGGTTAGATTTAATAACTAATGTTAGCAAAACCCTAGCTAACTTAGCTAGATAATCTACATCAGTCCTTATTTACTCGTTAGCTAACAGTGTTGTTTTCTCATACACATAGATGAGCCTACCAACCTACTGTAAACAGGAAAGGAGAAAGTTGACCAAGGTTCTTCCAGGTACCAAGCTTGCTCAACTGATGTTGGAGTAGGGAGGGAAAGGGGGTGGGGCTTAGGAAGGGTCAATTGCAGAAGCCGCCCCCAGTTGACTGGTCTTTAGACTTAAATGTATCCCCGAAGCCTAAGTCAGACTCACATAAACAAACACACACACACTTATGCAAGGCTACATTTCTGTACATTATAGTGCTATTGATCTGTCATAAAGGGCCCATTAACCACTCTGCTGCACACAAACACACACCCATATTCACATACATGTCTAACTGTTTCAGAGTTTCTGAATAATTTCCTGGCAACACACCATGTTTGGTTTCTTCTTCAAAATCATGTAAGAATTTATAGCTACATGGACATTATCATCCTCAAGGTCTGGGACATAAAACTGTTAGTGGGCATAAATAAAATACCAGTGCAATAATGCCATGTGTATTGCATGAGAGGGCATAGGATCTCTGAGTGCCTGTGTTTCTATCAGCAGGGCTGCAGCCTTGATTGATGAGGCGATTGAGCCTGGGGATTTTGCTACAAATCAGCAGTGTTGTTATGAAGGCTGGCTGGCTAGCCTGCCACGCTTGGATCTCTGCAATGTCTCTACTGCTCTGCCCAGGGACAGAGTTTTCACAGCGATGTCTGACCTCTGTGGTCAAAGGACAGCTGAGAAATGTTTTTATTCTGACCACTCAGCCAGCTTGGTTAGTGGGAAAGACTTCCTACCACTTGCACACACATGCAGACGCGCACACACATATAACCCTTACCAGCAGAGCATCACCCTTCTCAGCCCAACCTCTTTCAAGTCACGCAACTCAAGCACACAGGCGCGCACCCATACTCGCTCACAACCTCCTCCTGCTGCCAATAAAAACATGAAGAATGAAGACAGTGAGATGGAGCTTCCCACCATGGCACAAGGGGAGTTTGGGTAATATTCAGACAGCTTTGCCTCAAGCAATGAAATCAAACAGAAGCTCCCTACAGAGTTAGATGTCTGTTATTAAAGGCTGTTCTTTTGCTGTCAGGGTCAGCACAGACCCTCTCATACCCATGCCCGGGAAAAAAACCCCACAATGGTAGATGCAGAAAAAAAACAAAAGCCCAAGTTGTGTGTGTGCTCAGTATACAACACACTTTTCAAAGGCAACCTAAGAAATAAGTTGCTGCCCTTGAACAAGGTGAAATGATGTCTACATTATGTTTTAGCTCATTTAGCCCCTTTTTTAGAAGGCTGAATGCTGTCAACAGTGACTTATATGAATATACGTAATCATGAAGAGCTAAAGACCCATTTTGCACAAAAGGAAGAACACGTATATAGTGGGTCAAATGGGTCGACACATTTATGTATACCCAGGCTTATACCACTAACAATTTGATTGTAGAATGGCTATAGGATACTTATGCATCGCTTTAACAGACCTTGAAGCAATATTTATCTGAATGACTGAATCATACATGTCTTTCTTTCTCCATCACTTGAACATGAACAGTGGCACACTCAGGCTGTTTGAGGGGCAGAAAAAACTGTATGGAAAAAAAAAAAGGTCACCAGCACACCAGAAAATGGTTTCAATCCCTGGTTAAGATTACAAAAGTATAACTACTACACCTTTATAATAAAAACACGTGGGAGCTACAAACTATTCAGGGGCACGTATAGGCCAACTAACTAACTAGCATGTAGGGCAGCTTATATGGCATCATATTTTCTTCATGTTTTATCCATTGAGGGGTATAGAAGGCCCAGCATTAGATTTTCTCCACTGGAAGGCCAACCTAGACAGCTCTGTATCACATTTTCTACACAGGAAGGGCACTGTGGAAGACCCTGCATCATGTTTTGTCCATTGAAAGAGCACTATGGAGGGCCACCCCACCCCCAAGAATTAAAGTGAGATACAACACGCATTGTTTATGAAGCACTGTGTATCTATTATGTCACAGTTAGCAAAAAAAAAAAAATATCTTTGCTGCCCTGAGAAAATGTTGACAAGTCATGAACCACAAATAACTGTGTGACACGATGTTATTTATCATTTTTCCTTTTTTGCAATGGAGATGCACTGCATCATTTACTACTGACAAAAGCAGAAAGTTTAGAACTCCTTGCCAAATAAAAACCTAACAAGTGCAAAATGACACTCATATTATGTCTCTTTGTGAAGTAATTTTCTGAAATGTAGCACTTTGTTGTGTTGCCAGAACAAAAGTGACAGTCGATTGTCAGCAGCAGTAATGTTATTCACTGCAGAATTTTTCCATCCCGTAGCCTCACATTTAGTAGTTCTCACATTTCTAGCTATCTACCTAGCTGTCATCTATAGACCATGTCATGTCAGCCATATTATACGAAACACAGGTGTTAATAATGTCCCGTTTAGTGTAAAAAAAAAACCTTTCCAGTGAGCCAAAATGCACAATAGCAGCACCCTTGCTCTCTGAATGGAACAGACCCTTAAAGCGTGACTGCATTAATTTTTGGGGTTTTGAGGTTTGGATATTATTCTGTAGCTTCCCAGTAGTGTTACTCAAGTATACAAAACTGAATGTCCAAATTTTGGTCTAAATACGTAGGTTTTTGGGTCAAAATGCTGTTTTTCCAAGCCACTCTAAAAACGTTTTCTCAAGTGATGTGACGAAGGTTCGTGCACAATGACGTTGTCATATAAAGGAGAAGCATGTAAAATATGGCCACCTGTCAAAGTTGGCTCCAAACAAACAGGTGGCAGTGTATCACCAGTCACTGCTATCTGCTGCTTTCTACACTCTCTGTTGTAACTCTCTTTGGTTGTAGCTAGTCTTCTAGTGGCCGTTAGCTCTGCTAGTTGTGTAGCTGAAGGCCCAAATATAATTGGAGTCTGGCTGGACCTGCAGCCCGGAGCACTGAGGGAGTGTTTATATTTACACTATGGGAAACTGAACTGGGCTCACCAGCCTCTCAGTGAATAAAGCCAAACTGGAACAATGCACAGCAGCTTGGCAATAGGGAATACTCTACCGAGCGGATTTACAACGGCTCCGATCGGGATTCTGACTCCGTGGACAATGAACATGGCAGGCCAGGGCAGGAGGGGTGTGAGGCAGAGAGACGTGAGGAGGCGGCCACACATCAGAGAAGGCTACTAGCTATTTCTTAGTTATGATTCTGTAGACAATTACAGGGAGCAACTGTCTTTACCCTGCATTACTGATATATTTTCTAATGGGTCTTCATTTGTTTTGGACACTGACTTTTTGGGACTTAACTACATACAAAACTTGGTACTAAAATAATTAAGCTATTCTCAGATTTCAGACCTTTTCTTGTTTTAAAAAGACAGTTGTGAATAGATTGTGAACCAACTAAAGGAATACAGGTTTATTTAGCAAACTAGTTAACAGCAATTATTACACAGCTTTGTTAAATACTCAATTTTGATTGGTCAGTTACAGCATTCTAAGATCTGTTATTTCAGGATGATTCAAGACCTCTCTGCTTTGCGTCAGGGTCCGGTTTCATCTTGTTGAGCTTTATTTCACAGTAATAACCTGCTCATTATACATTGTGCCATTCCAAAAAAAAAAAAAAAAAAAAAAAGATTTGGCACACATTTATGCGACACAAAATATCACTTCTAAAATTATTTTGTGGCTTCATTTTGCATTATTGACCTGCTCATTGTACATTATCTTGTTTGTCACATGGTTATGTAGCCCTCAAAATCAATCATTTGACACAAAATATTTCTTTTAAAATGATTTTACTGATTTAACAATGATTTTATTGTTTCTCCAGTGTCAATGGTCAGGACTGTGCTCATAGCAGCAGTCTGTTTTTCATAACAGCAGTTTGTTATACAAAGCAATTGATCTGCTGTATAGAAATAACAGACCTTAGAAAGGAGTAATTAACCAATCAGAATCAAGTATTTGACAAAGCCATGTGATAATGTGGAATAAACCCCGACAGGGCGATGCATGACATTATCCTTTACACAAAATCCATGGTTGATGGGAGAGATAAAAATCTTGTTCTTGTTTACTTCTTGGTGAAAATAAACACCTTTTGAAAAAAAAAAAAACTACAAATGTTGAGCAGTAAATCTGACATCATTAGCACTGTAAAAGAACCTATATGTGCTGTGCAAGAATGGACAGGCGTAGCAACAGTAACTATGGGGGATGGGACTTGGCAAGGGGTCAAGGTGTGTGCCTGTTTTCCACTCTTGAATCTCACCTCCCTGTTTTACTCATGATAGTCTTCCAACCCATTATCTTTTTAAAGAAAAAGAGAGCAGAGCACCCCTGAAGTACATTTGAGCATCAGTCATTAACAGAATCATTATTATTATTATTATTTTTTTTTTTATATAATACATACTACTAACTGTGGCTGATCTGAGGCAACATCACACCCTGTTGTTTTTAACCATATTATGCTTACTTACATTAAGCATTAAAACCACCTCAAGATGCTTCTTTTTATATACTGCATGTCACATGAACCCCTAAATGATCAATCACTTACACTTTGAAGAAGATACAAATTCTCCTGTTTCTCCTCTTTTAAAGTTCACCCAAACAGCTTCATCGGCTGCATAATCCATCTATTTTTAAGCATATTGTTCAGTGGGACGCATATTTTAGCACAATCCCACGAGCATTAGAAAAAAGTGTGGCAATATCACTGACACGACTGTGTGTCATTGTGTACAGAAAACAATGGAGACAGATACTTCAGACTTTTTGGTATAGCGGTGCAGCAATTATGTGATTTGCTCAAAAGTGGTTTAGCTGTACCACACTGTAACACTCTGTACTGATTAAAACTAAAATTATTCAATGCACAGTCACCTTTGTTTTTATACTCTCTTTGTAACATGTGGGTGCAGCTCATCCTGTATTCATGTTAGAATAACTGGAACAATGTGGTGTCTGACAGCAGCAGATCAAAATTACATTTAACCCTTTATTTCATGTGCATTTCGATTTATGTCATTCTTGGTTTTTCAATAGTTAACACCGATCTATTTGACTATATGAAGTTTCACATATATTACAATTAAAATGAACACAGAATTTTTGCCGAATTAGTTAGTGCCTTTTTACGAGTGGCAAGAAATCATTCATAATCTTTCATTAGCAGTACATGTTTACAACGGTTAAACTGAGCAATTTGTTAATGGAGTCTGGGAGACAGTAAAGCTGATCAACCTACAGTGTAGGACTCATTGTTGCTTGTCATTGTCGAAGTATGAGGATGTGCTTGTCTTGCGCTTATGTAGGTTCAGTGTTCCTGCAGCCTGCCTGAGCTTCGAGTCTTGGGAGAAGAGGGTGGGGAGAAACAACTCTCTTCAACCACAGAACTTATATTAAAAAAGGCACTCAACTTATTTAATATACCATCTATGGTCCCAACTTGCTCTTTGGAGCACAGTGCTATTTTTGAATGCTGGGTCTTACATATTGCTCCTTTAAGTATTTGATGACCCGGGAATGAGATTCAGCAATCAACTATCTTTCTATAGAATTGCTTGCTGCACCTTTATGGGCAATAATGCAAGTGAAAGGCATCTTAAGGCTCCGCCACAGCAGCCAGCAGAGCAGCTGCTCTACATGAATTAGATCTTAAAGACAAAATCAATAGCTTCTTTGACCATATGTATATGTGCATTTACATAATCAACTGATAAGTTTGGTTAAGTAATAGAAATAAGCATTTGTATGCTTCTCAATTGATCATAAGTAGTTAATTAACTGCTATGCATATAAGCATTACTGATGTAAACAAACATTTAACCACATCACAGAACATTAAGTACACAGACTAACATATGAAAACAACACCTGCTGACCAGAAAATAGCTTACATTTGTATTACAGTTTCTATGTTTAACATTTTATTGTATTAAGACATTAATATTACTGTAACAGAACAGAAATAGAATAATTGAGCAAGCTAGGTGACACATCGTTCCATCCGTTTATCCAGGTAACAGTCACACAAGGTCACGTTCCTGGTGAAGCTGGGTTAACTTTAGGCCTACAGCCAGTTTTTCCTTTCCCACGGCAACCTCTCTGTAGCTACACTTAGGGGATCCCCAGGTGCTTCCATGCCAGCTGGGAAGTGTAATCCCTTTGGTGTGTCCTCACTCTACCCTCAGGTCTCCTCCCACTCAGGCATGCCTAGAACACTTCCAAAGGGAGGTGGCTGCGGACACAGTAGTGCAGAACTACCCAGTTTGTAAAAAACACACGGGAAAAGCATCCAGGATGCATTTTGAACTGAATGTTGCACCAAATGAATGACAGCAAATGGGCTTGGGCAACTGGCATCAGTCAAGGTGATAATACAGAAAAAGAAAAGAGAAGTGGCATCTCATAAAGGTTAGATTGCAACATGAGCAATGTGAGCTCCGTGAAGAGGTCAAGGCTGTCAGGTGGGCAGCTTAAGAAAATGAAAAACAGAGGGTTTTCATATTTTTTTCAATTCCTCCTCATATAAATTGAAGTGTCTCAACAATACATAGCATTTATTAAATTATTAACATGTCATCCCCCTGTAGAAATTATGATGCCTTAGCATGTTTTCTCTCTTATCGTGATATAATATCATTTTCAGCCAGCCAGTGACAGTGGCTTCTATAGGACTATGAAGGGTTTGGTGCAGCGTTGTTCTTGTTTTTTGCCTCAGCTGTTGGGTCAGTGTTGGTTCAGCTGTAGCTGAAACCAAGACTTCTCAAATATTGATGGCTAAGGTAATGAAATACACTGATATACAGTACAATACCCATTGATATTAGGGGAACAAATGTGTTTGCCTGAAGGCAAATATCCACAAGACATGTTTTGGATTTAGTTTTGAGGCATATAAGCCCGGGAGTATACAGATATTTTTAATAAAACAAAACAAACACAAAATGAACACTCCTGCTCAGTTTTCCATGTCCAGTTCCCACTCCACATCTGTGTGGGCACTGATCCATGCACCATCTTTTACCTTTCATCATTTTCACATGCATTTTCATCCTCTGGCTTCGGCTGCTTGGCAATGTAGTTTTTCTGGCATGCATGTGACCATTTTATTGTGCCAGGAGGTTGGGTTCCTGATTGAAGCCACTAACTGAAATGAAAAATTGAAAATGGGAGACCACTTATAATTGTCAACAACAACAACACATTCGGACAGATAATTGGCTCAGATATAAATGACATAAATAGCACAATAGAGTTAAGAAAAACTAAAACTAAAGTGTGATTCTTGCTGCTGAGTTGCATCTGTGAAAGCCCTGGTGATTAAATCCACAACCTGATGTGACAGGACCACCACAGAGCTGCAACACTCGCTTCTCAGTCTGTGGAAAACACTTTCATGGGGAGCATATGTGTGTGTGAAACAACTGTTTCAATTTTTGCCTGTAAAATTGATATGGCACCTAGATAACAGGAAGAACCACTCAGTTTCTGTTTAAGTGTTGGCACAGTTGGAAATAAACATAGAAAATCACCTCAGACATACTGTTGTATCATGCTGCAGTCTTTTTTTTCCCCTAAACTTGATTATTTTGTTCCAGAGTATAGAAGCCAGCCATGGCAGGGGTACAGCAGGTGAAGATGTTTTGCAGGTAAGCTTAGCACAACAGTTGGACATAATGCAGCAGTTTGTTGCTGGTGATGTGGCCTCTGGTTAAAAAAAATGGCTATACTGTTAGTTTTTTGCCCTAGTTCAACCTGGATAAAGTGTTTTTGCACACACAAACACAAACACAAACACACACACACACACACAAACACACACACACACACACAAACACACACACACACACACACACACACACACACACACACACACACACACACACACACACACACACACACACACACACACTCTCTCTGTCTCCCTTAAAAAGTGCTGTTGACAGAAACAGTTGTTTCCACCCAGTACTGCTGGAGAAATGTCTGGGATAGAAGTACAAAGCCTCCACCCCATTAAAGTCAGTGCAAACACATTTTCGTAACGCTAACCATATGATGACACCTGTCATGACTTTATGAATGTTTATGACTATTGTGATCAAGTGTCATTATCAACAGCAGCCAGTTTGATGACGAGGAATACAGTAGCATGGTGGTTTTCTTTTGGCTCCTGCACCTTGGGAACGAGTAAGCTAATTATGCTGCTAGCTCCACGGCTAATTGAGCTAGTTAGCTAACGCCAGCTACAGATATCAGTGAAACTTGATTACTCTGATGTCAAACTGGCCGTATAACATTTAAAGGCATCTTAATAACAAGTTCAAATGGTACCACTGTAGCTAAAGAACAGGAAAATATTGACAACATTCTTATTAAGGTCTCGTAATGGCCAGTGTCAAAGCTAACCATGTATGACAGTATAATGTCATGTTAAAACATTTAGCTAAACAGTTTCTTTAAGTCTGATAATGTCAAGTTGTCATAAAAAACATTTTAAATGGCAAACTTTGCATTAAAAATGACGTAACTGGCCAAATGACACTTAATAACAACAGTCATAAACCTTCATAAAGACTTTCATATTAATGACAGGCATCATGACATGGTTATGACAGTCTAATGTACATCCCTTCAAATAGAGCATTACCAATATTTCTGTGCACAAATACTCTCTAAAGTGCTGTTAACAGAAACAGTTGTTTTATAATGAAACAACTGTTTAACCAGTTATAAAACTCCCAATTAATCTGACAACACCTGAAACCGAAAAAAAAACAAAAAGCAAAAACAAAACGTGTGTGTCTGTGATAGAGGCACTACACAACCTCCACTGTGATCAACCATCCACAGTCACTCAGTATAGTCAGTGCAAATTTTCTTAGTGTTACTGTACTGTATAGTATATAGTATATATGTGCATGGCTTGTTAGTTATACCTGTGTGTACAGTGTGCACATCTTTGTCTTAGTCTTCCTATTCTGTGATTTTCCAGCACGTGGAGGATCTAAGATGAAAGAAAATCTCTAAAGAATTCTACTGGGATCTAATGATATGTGATGCTGTATGATTCCCAGCCTTCGTATGCCTTCTACAACCTTTGATTCTCAATACGGGTTGTTTAATGTTAAATGTGAGCATGAATATTGTAAGCATAATTTGGTAGCCCACGCTCTTTGACACACCACACAGTGTGCCTCTGCGCAGTGCAACTGAACTCCTCACATTTTGTGTTGTTTTTCTTAAACATCAGGATGAAGGGTGATCTTATATCTTGTCTAACCACTGCAAGAAAAGCTTTAACATATTTGTGGCTTTAATTGTTTCTGGAGAGAGTGTGTGTGTGCGTATTGGTGCGTACACAGGCCCTCCAGCTCACCTGCTGTTTCTGCGTTTCTGTGCATTAACCTGGATATTTCTCACTGAACACCTAATGAAAAATATGTCGTTGGTTATTGCCTCTGTTTGTCATCAGATTAAGTGACATAAAGACAGGAGCAGTTCTATTTTAAGCAGACAGAATTTGAGATGAGAGAACTCCCTCACACAGTCCTTTAATCACAGTAAACTTTATTAAAGATAGAATATACAGTCCTTAGACATTCATCAGGCAAAGCAGAGAAACAAAGAACAGTGCAGGCAGATAAAGTCAACATCTTCTCTGGTGAGGCCAATCAGGGACCTGCGCTGTGCTGAGTTGTCAGGCAATCAGTCCCACAGGCTGAGTGTATTTAGCTCATTAGAGGGCACAACACAACCTTTAAAAAGTACATCCACAGTCAGCATGCATCCGTTTATATGCAAACATTTATATAAATTAGATAAAACCTATACACCATTATGATGACAGTAATATATTTGATCACAATCACACTGTAAATCTTATAGAAATGTGTTAGAAAACAGAAAAATATCTTTATATCTTTATCTTTATCTTTAACTTTGGAAACAAATAGAAAAACTTTTTAAAATGTCATAGAAACTTGGAAGAAAAAGAAAATTATTATAAAATTGAAAAAAGTGATTAAATCTCATAGTAAAGAATAGGAAAATATGTCTACATTTCACAAGAACTTGAAAAATATTTTTAAGCATATAATGACCTTCATCACGATAATCATCATTTTCCTGATAAAGGTCATCGCAATGAAATGTCGTGAATCAGTCTTGAATTTGCAAGTGCAGAGGAAAGTGTGGCAATCTTTTTCTTTTTTAAAGCATTAAAAAAAAATCTCATAGAAAAATAGAAAAAAATTTTTTTTAATCTCATAGGAACTTACAATAGAAATGCATTAACATGAGGGTGATATAGATAATGCGCCTTTACTTCCATTTTGAAGCGGACAGAATTTACACCCGCCAACCACTGAGGCTCCAATTTTGGTTTTGGCCACCAGTCAAAGATAACAGCTGTACACTTTGCAGGTTCAGTGAACTCTACCAGCCCCTGGCAGCCGGGTACTCCTGTGGGAGAGGATCATAATTAGAAACGTTTTGGGTCATCTTGAGAGAAGAGGCTGCATTTTGAAGGATGGAAGAAAAGTAGGAAAAAAGGAATGAATGAAAGGAGGATGTTTAGCAAGATAAGTAGAGGGGTGCGTGGTAAAGAATTAAAAAACAAGAAGTCAGTGTCAGGGGATGGTGAAAATGAAAGAAATATCTACATGTGTACTATTGCCTCCAGTGTTACATTTACCAGAGAGAGTTTTGTGGTAGTTTTCACTGCAGCGATACTCTGACTGACAGAGATAACCCTGGAGGGATGTTTCCTTTACTGTAAAAAGACAATTAGGCAAATGTATAGGCGTGCATGCGCTGCCCTGTTTCCATTGTTTCATCGTCCTCTCATGAGAAACTGTGACTTGTAGCCTCAGGGCCTGCGGACACTCAGGATATAACAATAAGTGTCAGTCTCTCTCTCGTCTTTACCGCCTGTCATTCCCTTGGTATTTTCAACATGGCCTCAGGTGATGCAGTAGAGTGACCCATTAGAAACTCACTTTATTCAGTGAAGTAACAGCTTAACTTGCATCAGTAACTCCTAACGCCCGGGGCAGCTGCCACTGGTCTGTCTCTTCAAGTGCCAGATAGGCCTGCATACACTGCAGGGAATTTTGATAGGTTAGTTCAGTATTCTGCAGTTATAAAAATTACTGTATAATTGTAATCCACTCCAAGTAACTGTCAAGAAAGGTTTGATATGTCTTGAAGCACAAAAATGACTGAAAAAAAACAGGGAGACAAAAGCACAGTTGGAGAAACACTGACCTTGGTGTTTTGAATTACTACAAAATAGGTTAGTGTACAATTTAAGGCTGTTCCAATCAATATTCTTATATTAACAGTAGATCAAGTGAAGTGAAAGGTGTTGCTTGTGCTGTAATGACAAACCCAAAGAGAATTATCACCTCACACCGCAGTTCACCTCTGAAGCTTAAAAGTTCTGGCTACTTTTAAGCTCATTGATTTTGTTTTTTTAACTGTCTGCAACTGTACTTTTTTTGGCAAATAAAACCACTGTGTACTACTAGCTCAGCACCAATTAGCAGACAAAGACAGTTAACAACTAGTTGTTGAACATAGTGGAGTGTTTTACTTCACACAGAAGTTGGTGGAGACTAAAAACACTGTGAACAGGGCAGTGAATATTATATTAGTCTCAGTTTGGTGCATGAACATGCTCATGGTTTTTGTGAACAGTGAAGTCTGAATTTAGCTGATTGCAATTTATAAACATGAGCACTGGTAACTGTGTAAGAGCTGACAATGCTTGCCCACTGTGTTCTGCAGCACCCAGCAAGACTACTGCTCTTGGCAATTCAGACACAGCTGCCGGTCACACTGTAGCTAGTTCATGTGAATATTTGAAGGAGTTTTATGAACAAATCACTAGATATTTATGAACATTGTGTCCACCAGGTTTTTAAAAACAAGTCAGAACATCAGCCACATTGAGCTGAAGCATTCAATTTGTCTTAGGAAATATCTGTGTGTGAAGGATGATCATAAGAAATCATGGGCCTCGTGCATGAATTGTTCATACACACGTCTTAAACTGTCCGTGAACCTGCTGCACCCTCTCAAAATCACTCCAATGAAGCTCTGATCCACTCCTACATGTCTGTTGAGTTTCTTTTTGCTGTCCTTTAGTGTGATTTACTTTTCCTTTCCTTTCTTCTTTTTCGAGTTTAATGTCACCTGTGAAATGTCAGTGACGTGTTGCTTTGTGGTTTGCACACTATACTTAACTATGCTGCCCTTATATGGATTTATTGCGGTGTTTCCATATGCTAATTACAAACTTCCTGGCACGCACATCCAATTTAAGATCAAACGAAATTCATCAATACACTCAGGTGGGTGCGAACAGATTTGGCTGTCTGTGTACATTTCATGATTTCACGTCTCAGGATTCAGTATTGCCCACCTACTGATTTGTTTTAGAAAAAATATGCAGAGAAAAGTGGAGGAATAGTCATCCTTTGTATAAGAACACATGCCAACAACCACAAAGTTCCTCCACTTAAGTCAAACAATCAAGCATTTTGTAACAAACCACTTACCTTTGTTTCCCAAAAACAACCTGTGTAAGATTTAGGGGGATGTATTGGCAGAATATGTAAGAAACTGAATATTCATAAGTAGGCTTTCATTAGTGTATAATCTTTTGAAAATAAAAGTTATTGCATTTTTGTTACCATTGAATGAGCTGTTTATATCTGCAGAGGGAGCAGGTCCTCTTCCATAGAGGCTGTCATATTGTGGCACCCCGTTACTACAGCAGCCCAGAATGGACAAACACTGCCTCTAGATAGGGCTTTTTGCATTTTGCACAAGTTATTTTCTACCATAGGTTCTCCTTCATGCTTAGAAGGTGAGGGTGAGGCTAGTGGTATGTTTGTTGCATGCACACGTTTTTCTCTCCAGGTTGGGCTGGACTTGTGCAGTCAAATATAATGTATTCTACATATTGTATGTTATAGATCATAATTGATTAATCCTTGTTTTTCTGGATCACAATAAACACGCAGACACAAACATTACAGCTGCTCCAGCTGTCATGCTGACTCATCTGATAAAGATGATCTGACAGCTGTGATCATGTCCTGTGTGCACTTTGCAGGTCTGTTTAGATTTATTAGGCTTTATAATTAAAAAATAATTTCTTCTTCCTTATTAGTGAGCTTATCTTGAAAGATGCATGACTGTTTGACATTATGAAAAGTATTCTGTGATTGTGGTGACACGTGCACGCTTTTAACTTCAATATTTACACTTTATTGCTGATAGAAAATATGTTCAAATAACACTTAACTAATAACACTTAACTAATCCACACTGCCATGTGAGAAAGAGAATGACCATAAATGAAAGTGTTTTGTAATTGTGAAGACGTGTGTGTTTCGGCCAAACCTGCCAGGTGCTATCTTGTGCTGAAAGACCAGACTTTGCACTTCAACCAGGTTTTAGCTGGTCTAAATCACAAGCGCTTTTTACTCCAATGCACTGAGCACATGATAGCAAATGTGCTGGGCCACGCCTTTGTTTTGCCTTCACGTTTAGACCTCATGCCCACAGCCGCACAGACCTCAGCGCAAGTGCATTGGCTATCTTACAGACATGGCAAAAATGCCACTTGTGCTGGTGTAAGAGCAAAATCACTTGCGCCAGCAGTGCTTTGCACTGGGCGTAAGATAGGGCCCTCAAAGTTTTTAATAGTATACAGTAATTCATTTAGTTTGGGAAGTGCAGTTGTAACAACAGTGGGCTGGTGGTGGATGGGTAGGAGGACGCTCTTTTAAAATAGCTTGGAGCAGCTCATTAAAAAAAAGAATAAATAAATAAAATTCAAAATTGTGATCATTTAAATTAGTTCATTTAAATCTGTGTGAACTGAATTTGTGAATTGTGAACTGGCACAACACTGGACTTACCATCACCAGGTGGCCAGAAACACAACTCCAGATCGATGCTAAAAGTGTTTTGTGACTGCTGGATGCAGACACATTGCTGGATGTGTAAGTAGGTAACTGTTTGCTAACAAGTTTTGCCATGTATACTTTGTTGTTGTAGTTGTGTTAACAGTTTGTCTCTTCTGTCTGAGTGCCCAAAAATCAATTATTGCAGGTTTAAGATCATAAAGAATGTATTTTGCCCCTTTAAAGTGTGTTATCTAAGTTTAACCACATGCATAGCAGCATGCCTACAGAGTATGTCACTATTTGATGATAAATAATCAAAGACACTCCTTATTGATGCAAGATACTTAAATTTAGACCCCAACAATCATCTGATTAAAGAGCTAAAGTGCCTCTATTTCAGACCTGCAGTTCTGGACCTTTGTTTCTCATCTGCCCTGTGCCATAAGTGCCTGGAAAATCAGAATTTATGCACCTCTGAAACTTGTGCAAACAACATGTGTACCTTTACAATACGTGGCCAATCATTCCTCTGTTCCCTTTTTGTCAAAATATTCATCTTCCTGCCAAATCCAGTATCTTAGCTTGGGTGTGGTCAAATGCCCAGAACCATGGATTGAACAGAAAATCCTGTCTGACTAGATCTTTCGCCTGTCCTTTTAGTAGCAAGAAGCAGGGCAAAGGTCTGTGTGTGTAATAATTACACGATACGCTATCGATCCCCACTTGGAAATTCTCTTTTTGCTTACTCTTGTCCGCAGGCAAGTCAGACTGCTGGGTCAGCTAGAGAAGTGCACTCTTGAGGCTGGTGGAGATTCAGTGTGTTGCTCAAGGACACTTCAGCAGTATAAATTATCGTCACTTATCGCTTACACCCGGCCCCCCCAGCTAAAAGAAGATGTGCCTCCTCACTTCACCACCTGTGGCCCTCCCCTGTGTGTGCATGTACAGGTATGTACAGTGTATTGTATCTTCACTGGTGTTCGTTTTATGTGCTGACGTTCTAAGGTATTGTTAGAGCATGAAAATCTTAAGGTTTGTATGATATTCTGTGATTTTATTCTAATGTTACATTATCAGAAGGCAATTAAAGATGCAGTTCAAAGGAGCAATTTGAGGATAATAGAATTCCATCTCCTCTCACAGGCATAGTGTACGACAGAAGTGATCCTTGAATGGCTTGAAGGGTTTTATCCAATTCCCTTAAAAGGTGCAATGTGTAACATATGGCCAGGATTTTAATTTAAAACACTCAAAATTTAACTAACATTATCAAAAAAAATGTGAAGGAATAACAGTTATGACGCTGTATCAAAGATGTGTATGTGTTCTGCTGCAGAGATATATACTGAAGTCAGAAAGCTAACCAAGAAAGGCAATATTTTTTACACTTATTTTCTGCAATGAACTGGACACCTTCTGAATTCAAGTTTCTCTCTTTCACCTTACTGAGATGAGCTTGAGCTCTGTCTCCTGTTCAACAGTCATAACTCTGGTTGGTTGAAAATAAATGCTTTATCCGCCACGTTACATAAATATTGTGGCTCCTCGCTGCCTCATTGATGCCTGACCTCCCCCTCTTGCTCCTCTGCACTTCATGCCTCTCCTCTCCTTGCCTGCCATTGTCCCCCAGCGTCAGAGTCCTGGTCGGGGACACTGTAAGTCACCTTGGTACTGTATTCTCTGTTGTCAAGCTAGTTTCTGCCAGTCTCTGTGCCTGTGTTCAGTCTGGGTCCAGCTGTGTTCACTGATATCCCTTTTCGACCGAGGCGGTTTCAGAGCCAGAGCCTAATTTTGAGCCAGCTCTTTTTGTTTCGACAGACAACAAAATGGATCTCGGCCCTGAAACCCGGCTCCAGAGTGGCACCAACGGTTTGCTGGGCCAAGAGTAAGAACCACTACGTCAGGGGCTGGGGGTGGGATTATCACGAGCAACCAAAAGACAATGTCCGTTATTGTGGCGGAGATTTTGAACCAGGCTAAAAGCTGTTACTATGTCGCTTTAGTTTTTATGTTTTTTCAGGCAAAAGAGTAGCCATGGGATTTCCCATATGTGATCAGTTTATCCAAATAATGTCTCTTTGGAAAGTTTGCTATGATATGTTTTGGAGATGTGAGGGGCTGCAGGCCAGTGTTACACTGCATTTGGTTACCCACCAGATCCTGCGGCATGCATTGTTTGAGGAAGTATTCAGATCCTTTACTTAAGTATCTGATACACAAAGTACATCATTAATACTGATGAGTTAATGCATAAGTAGCATTTTAATGTATCAGTCAGTCGCAGCCTGATCTGAGCACATCCTTCAACACTGTAGGCCACATAATCTGATGTGTTGCCAAATATAGTGTAAAACCAGATGATGTCACAGAGAGTTGTTATACTGTCATGTCTTGCTTGAGTACACTTCAACATGATTAATCTGCCGTTAACGGCAGACATAATCTTTCATTTAGTAGGCAGTAGTAGTAATTAAAATGTAGTTTGAAGTTCTTGTGCTTCTTTTTCTACCACTTAATCACAGGTGGCAACTAGTATTACAGCACATTACGAACACCAACTGTGTTGGAGTGTGAAGTGCCTGAAGTGTTGCTAGGAAACCGGATGCGTGTAGAGTTGTGTAATGACTTGTCTCTCTAGCCTGTGGGAAAGCAAACCAGTTCTTAGATGGTTCACAAGTTGATCCAATTCCACACTGGCACTAAGTTCTTGGTGGTCAGAAAGGGGTATGAGAGGATCCTGAGCCCGGTTCCATTACCCGCAGTGTACACATAAATACTCCATCGGTGATCCAAACTGCAGGTCCAATCAGACTTGAGCAAAGCTAGCTACCGGTGTAGGGCAAGTCACCGAAATTTAGTTACTAGTTAGTTATGAGTTATTTCTCTCAAAAAGTAATTAAATCACTGCATTATGAAAGTAATTAGTAGGTAAAGTAACTTTTGTGTTACTTTTAAATGTCTGCTTTAATTCTCTTTCTAATGCAGTTATTTTAGTGTAGTAATATAATGTTAGTGTAACTATATTATTTTAATGACAACTGTCAAATTTTTCTCAATCATTGTACCCAAGATCACTGTGAAGAGTTATAAATATAGTTCCAACCACCAGAGGGCCCAACAACTGGTGTCTGCTTGTAATCTACACTTTTATTGCCTATGGGTTAGCAGCGGGATTTAGTAGAAAAAGACCCAAAAGAAGCTGTATGCTGTAAGCTCACAAGCTCTCAAGGTCACCTGCTGTTTTCAGGTAAGACAAAAGTTAATGGCCCATTTAAATTTCAGCAACTGTACTTGTGTGGTTAATTTGAGAGAAGTAATTAGTTACATTCTAGTTACTGCCAAAAATATTGAAATTATAGTAACGTGTCACTTTGTGCTTTATAATGCGTTACTCCCAACATTGCAAGCCACACAGCTAAGTGAGCTGATGGTAGCTGGTAGGCTAACTACAGCTAGAAATAGTGACAGCAATGAGCACAGGGAGGATCAGTTAGCGGTTACTCTGGTGATATGCTGCCCCCTATTTGTTCAGAGTTACCTTTGACAACGGCCTTATTTTACACATTGCCCCTTAAAAAAGCAAAATCAGGTTCAGTATCTGCCAGAATACATTTGGACATTTTAATTTGTGGTGCAGTTTTGTGGTAAAGACACTCAGTTTCACTCATCACAGATGGTAAAAAAAAAAAAATCCTGAAGGAGGTTACTCTGAGATTTTTTTCTCATTATTGATTTCCATCATTTATCCAAACAACACGGTGGATCCCTCACTCCTCACTGGAGTGCATCCTCAATGTCAGTGTGACCATCTGTACTAATTTCTTGTATTAACCCAAAAGATGATATTTTGAGTCTCATTGTGTACTCATATTAGTCCTTAAAGAGTGGACATTTGGTGAGGATGATACCTATGTTTGGACACCTCCGTCTCTCCCGTCTTCCCTAACACACAGACACAAAACAGACTGTGTGCCTCTAATGGTTTTGACTCATTGACAGATAATACTGTGGCAGCGGGGTGTGTTTTTTATATCTTTCTGGGTAGGAGGCATCACTGGAGGCAGAGTGCTGCAGACACAGCTGCAGGTAAATTGGTAATTAGTAATCTTGTCTATTTATCTCCCCTGCAGTGAGGCTGGAGTCTCTCTCCTGGTGATTATGTACGCCAGCAGCATGCTCCCTGAGCCTCGAGTCCTGAGTTGTTTTCTAGCAGTGTGGCAAGAGGCTCGGCTGTGTTGTTTATATTTAATAAAATCACCGGTGTACGTCAGCTTTTGCACCGTGCATACGTGCTCCTCCGACTCCTGAAGACATCGGACCTTGTTACCACTTACTGAAGGTGCATCTCATTTCATTTCATGTCTCTTCGCTTCCACTGTCCTCCAATGACCCTTGGAAATTGATTGGGTCCACCATCATAGATGACATCTCAATTCCCTTAATTCTGCTTACAGGAGCGAGGAGAGCAAAGGCTTGACTAGAGAAAAAGGATCATCCTTTATCAGATGAACACACTAGGAATATACTAATGATTGGATAGAGTAAATGACCTGATATAATAGGCTGCACTGACACTGCATCACTACAACACTGACATATATAAAAGATTGAGCAATAAGAGGTCCCAAAAGTGAAAACAAATTATCTCAATTGCCCCCTGGTGGCTGGTTGCAGTAGCTATAGCTTATAAACTCATCTACTGCATGTTAATGAATGGGGCTTATGTTTGGTTTAGTTTGGTTTTATCATGCTGATGTATATTCAAGTGTTCATTTTTATTTTAAGTTAAATGTTTTGTTTTTTTTTGATGCTGTAAAAATTAGGTTTCATGTCATGATTGAAAGCTGAGCCCTGCTCACAACTGGGTCGACCGATTGTGTAAGGCCATTTATGGTTAAATGAGACAAGCCAGGCTTTCAATGTAGTAAAGTCAGCACTCATACCAACATGTACCGTGTTTCTGCTGTGTGGCTGAAACTCAGCAGGTGAGGCCTTGTCTAGTACTTGGATTGTAAAACTAAGTAGCTGCTGGAAGTAGTGTGGTGCACCAGTAGGGGGCAGTCTTCCCTCTGGTCCTAATTAATCCCAATGCCCCAGTGCAGTGAGAGGATGCTGTGCAGACAGCAGGGGGTTCCCTAATGTCCTGGCAAAATTCCCCAATGGACTTTCTCCACCTGGCCACCTAATCATCCTCCAGTGTAATTGGCTCAATGTTTCCCTCCCTCTCGACCTCAAGTGGATATGTGGTGAGCCCTCTGGTGCAAAATGGCTGCTGTGCATCACCCCAGTGGGTGCTGTGTATTAGCGGTGGTTGAAGTGAGTTTTCTCCCTTCGTCGTGAAGCATTTTGGCAGTCCATGGTAAAGTGCTATATAAATGTAATGGTCTTGCCATAACTGTGACAAAATGCATTAATGTAAACCCAAACATGGTCTCATCCCAAACCAACCCAAAGTACGGCTGTTTCACAAAGGTTCTCTTGTGCGCGCATATAACTTGCTGACAGGCAGCGACAGAAACGACGATTTGTGGTGAGAACGAGTTGGGTGTTTGGGTGGGACCTCAATACTGCAGCTCCAACCCTGATCACTGTTGCACAGACTCACTCCAAATGGCGCTGCCAGCACAAGACGGCAGTGCTCCTATCCGGGATATTCTGGCTTCGTTCTTGTACAGTGGGAGGAAGTGTAGATGCGTCGTCCATCTTTATTTACAGTCGATGTGTCCAACTAGCAGCTTGGACAGAAAAATTTGAGTGTCATGCCAAGTGATTTGTTTTTCTAATTAAACTAAATTAAATATCTGTTAAGTGCAGGAAGAATTATGGAACCATATAACAAGCTTTAATAATCTTCTGGTGTTTCTATTTTCACCAGAAGGCTTCTTCTTTCTTCCCTTATTTCTCATTCCAAAGTGCACGTTGGCTCATTGTCAGGAAAAAGATGAAAGACCAGCCCCCTTTTATTCCTACAGAGAGGAAGATACAATAGCAGATTCGATATTTTCAACTCCAAATACTCCCTGGTTTGAATAAGGAATTTTAACGCCCCCATACAGCATTTTATATGAGAATTAAATTTATTTTCATTGTATTTTTTGACTTTGTTCTATAAACCCTATTATCACAGCCTTTTTGTGTTATTGAGCTCCACCAACAAAAGCCATTGTCCTCGAGCTTCAATAAAACATGACTATTGGACAAGCCTGCATTGATGAACAGCTGGCACCTGGTGTAAAAAGGCATGATTTAACCACGTTTGCATGCAAAATACACTCACAATTTCTGTTGGAGTTTAAGTAATCTGTACACACTAAATGTTTGCTATGATTTCTATTAACATAATGAGGAAATTTTAATTATCTAATTAAATATCTGATCTTGCAACATTATTAAATGTTTTTCCTGGTGATGTTTGGGTTGGAGACAAGATCATGGACTTGGTTTAATACAGAAAAAAAAAGACCGAAGTGATGTGAAACATGAGACACAACATGTTCATTAACATTTAACTGTAACTGCGGTCTTCCATAACCTTAACCAAAGTGCTTTTGTTGCCTAAAGCTAACCACAGGCAGTACTCAGGATGTGAAACCCCATCTGTAGTGTCAAAGTGTCAAAGCTTCATACGCCTTCCCTCCACCCCACCCACCTCTATACAACTCCCATGTGGTACATAAATATAGCGCTTCATTTACTCAAATCCTCCCCCCCAAAAAACCTTGCTTCAGAGCATCATCCAGGCAGCAATTGCGTCACATCTACGTAACCGTGAAAACAATTTGTTAATGTATGTAATTTTGAGGAGAGAGTGGTACAGTGATGCAAGAATCCCTTTAAATCTATCATTGCAGTAAAGCAGTCTTCCTCATGGATTTGTAACATTGCAAGCAATCTGCTAGTGCAGTCATTCTCAGAGACTGGGTCGTGACCCATGGGTGGGTCACAGGAGATGTTATTTGGGTTTCCCCAAAAATAAAAGACTGTGGAAGAAATTCTGCAAATTTAACATTTATATTTGCAGTACACCTTTTAGAAAACATTTAAAAAGTGTATACTTTTTACTGATAAGAGGAAGAGACTGTTATTTCTGCCTAAATGCTCTTATTTTGTCTCATTTTTTTAGAAGATTAAAATGTCCTATATTGTTTTCCTTATGAGAGGAAAAGATTATCTGATAACACACATCTACATAATATAAGGTGATACAGAAATGGCCCGTAAAAATGATCAGGAAGGTTAATGTATGTACAGATTAAGTCTTGACAAGATTTATTGATACGACCCGTTTGTGAACAGGTTCAAAATGGTTTGTCATTTAAAAAAAACAGGTTCTCAGAAAAAGCACCAGAATAACCAGTGTTATCAAAGAGATACCGCAGTAGAAACAATAGAAAAATCTTAACTGATTGAGAAATCTTGATTGGATTGTTTGTTTAATGACTCAACTTTTTTGGGAAATGGCAATTTTATTTCTGAAGCACATTTCATTACACATAAATTCAGAGTGCTTTACATTGAGAGAAAAATATACTTATATCATGATAAAATAGGTAACATAATGTTGCACTCAAGGTTTTTTCATTTCCTGAAAAATTAACAGTTTTGAACATGCAAGGTTTCTGCAATTAAACATTTGTAAAACCCATAGACAGACATAAGGGGTGACCAAAATAAATAAAAAAATAAAAAAATAATAATATATATATATATATATATTTCAGCTTGTTCCAGAGGACAGACCATAGTAACTAAAGGCATCCTCATCAGACTTGGATCAGGTCATCAGGTGGAGGTCAAACTTTACCCAGAATTAGATGCGATTATAATGCGTGAGCAAGTCAGAAATTTATAGAGGTGCCAAATCATTAATTGTTTTATTGACTAATAGCAAGATTTTGAAGTTGTATGAGGAACCAGTAAAGTGATTTCAGTACCAGATTAATATGTTCAAATTTTCTTGTATGTGTGAGGACTCTAGCTGCTGTATTCGAATGAGCAGGAGCTCTCCCGCTGATTATTTGGATAATCCTGGAAATAGACCGTAGCAGTAGTCTAACCTGCTTGAGATAATTGCAAAAAACATGTTTCTGAGAGCTGGTTTGAGATATGAATGCTCTGAGTTTTGATATATTTTTAAGTGATAAAACACTGTTCTGGTGATATTGGTAATGTGATTCTCAAAAGTGATCACTGCCAAAATATTGTCAAAGTTTCTTCATGATTTGAAGAGTGAACACATTTTCTCTCTCACTTTTAGAACTGACTACAGTTATCTCAGTGTTGTCTGTATGCAGCTGTAAAAAATTCGACATCCGTTTGTTAACAGGATGTAGATCGCTGAAAAGGGAAATGTTTCACTATGTGTCATTGACACAGGTTAAGATGTATTATGTTTCTTTATGATCATACTAAGTGGAAACATGTATAGACTGAACAACAGTGGCCCAAGTGCTGACCTTTGCTGAAGGATGTGTTGTTTCAGTAATATGGTATTGTCCTTCAGTTTTCTCTCAGACCTCAACTCTAGTTGTTTATTTCATGTTGATTTAATTTTTGTACTTTGTATTTAAAACGTGTTTTGCAAATTATTTCAGATATTACATTGCCGTGACCTCTTAAACGCCATCTGCCTCCGACTGAATGACTGCCGAGATGCTTTGAGGTTATGTAACCTCACCATTTATTGTGGCTTTAATCTCAGCAAGATCATAAGATGCTCAGACTGTCCTTTCATTTTAATTACTTGAACAAGCCCAGACTCTTCTTTACGTGCGTCACCCATCAAGCAACATGAGCCTGAAATGATAAAGCCCTGAAAAACAATCCAGCGCTATCCAATCTCTCATTTACACGAAAGTGTGAAGAAGATCCCTTTTCCAAATTGCTCCTGAGAGAGTGGAGTTAGTTGGATGAAAGGGGATCAGCCTTTGATTACAATCCCTTCAAGATCCGTTAGACACTAAACATAATCACTTCCTTTCATTCCCATTCCCCCACAATATCGATGTTTACACGTGCCTCCCCCCTTGGTGTCACTCTCAGGGGTAACTTAAACATCTCCTCCCATTGCTCAGACCGATTCCCTCCTCAGTGGCCTCGCACTGAAGCGGGAAATGCTGAAACAATCCATAAGAGATTAAAGCGGATCACCGATTTGTGTGGAAAATCACATTTTACACGGTTTTAAATAGGATCGATGGTGAGACTGAATGTTGAATGATTTTAATTCAGATGGTTTGGCATGGAGATAACACATCTTTTTTATAGGTGAGATTAACTGGTTCAGGTGTTGTTGATCAAAACGCACAGTACATGAAATATTCCTTTACCCGTTAATGGTGTGTGTGTGGTGTGCAGGGAACAGATTTATACAAGAATCAAAGATAAAACCATGTTATATTCATGTGCATCAATGTTTTTATACCTATTAACAACTAACCATAAATAGAAGAGAGCCTTACGTCATCAGCCATATGCTTAATATTAGCAACATTAATGAAAATCACTGAATAATCTACATTTTTAAATTCAAGCATAGAGTGCCATGTGCTTTACTCAATAAGATGTAATGCATATTGTTAATGTGAAAATACATCTGTCATTTCCATACATGTTTCCATGTACTCATCTGTAAAAATAGTCTTTAAGTGAGGACAGCATGTTTCTCCCTGGAAATTATTCACTGGAATCATAAATGTATAGTGATAACCTCCTTTTTACCAAAAGAAATACAATTCATATTTGACAGGTATTGATGCAAACTGTATCTTATCTGGTTAGTGGAGTCAGAGTCGCATTAATTCTTTTGTCTGCTCTGTTTTATACTGACGTCTTACTCTTCTTAACTGGCCACTAGGGGCCGCAAGTGATTGACAACTGCTTTAGTTTGAAATTTAGTTTCAGCTACAGATGAACATGTACGGGGGTTGTGTTAATGTCGGTGGAATGAGACAAATCTTTGCTGGTTGCATCTGGCAATTGCGGTGGCATTGCAGTCGATATTTAACAATCTGTTGCCATGGTCAAGATGTGCAATCTACTGAGAGCACTCTTCCAATTAGCATATGAATTCTTGAGTTATGGCCAAAAACACGTTCAGTTCAGATCATCTGTCATTTATCCTCCCATTTATCCAAGTAGTTATTTGTGCCAAGTTTGAAGAAAATCTCTCAAGGCATTCGTGAGATATTGCATACACAAGAATGGGATGAGACAAAAACAGAATGCCTCTGAACATAGCCATCAAGGTTTTTCAAGGTTTTTAAAAAACTGAGGATCACAGAGGTCCTTCAACATACAGTCATGAATGTGCACCAAAAAAACAGGCAGATGGCTATAGAAATATGCAAGATTAACTGCAGACAAGCTCCTCGTCCATCAATCACACACACACACACACACACACACACACACACAGTGTACAGAAAATGTAAAAAACAAAGGAGAGGTCATTTAGGTTTAGCACAGAAGATTTGAGTTCAAATGTTTCAGTTACTTTTCAGTTTATGTTCCCTCGACAAACTGCATAAATTGCAAGCACAAAACAACTGAACCTCTTGATTTAACAAACACAACATTACCTTCACTTCTGATTAACTGAACAAGCTGCTTCTAAAAACGATCAGGTATAATATATGGCCATTCTGCAGGAAAGTGGGTAAAACATGCATTTACTTGTCTTCACACATGGGTAATCCAAATGGCAAAAAAAAAAAGAAAAAAAAATTCCTCTCATAAACTCAGCCGTCTACAAGTTTTCACTGCTTTACTAAGTGCTCTTTTACCTGTTGTTTTACTACTCCATGACTACTACAGCAGTGCAGTAATTGGCTACAGACACAAAATAGTTTTTTTTTTGGCTTCTTTGCAGTGTTGTAGGAGCTAGCTGGTTTTCCTTGTTTAAAAAAAAAAAAAGAATCTGCACACTAGATAATGGTCCCATGAGCATTTGTTGCTATGTCACCATGTGGTGCAAGCACTTCTTCAGACATGAGTCAAAATCAGAGGCCCATCTTGCAATATCTGTTCAAGGGGTCACCTGACAGGTCATGTAATTACAAAATGGTAACCACAAAAGGGGAAAAAAGAAATACATATTATACTATATTGTACACAGTAAAAAGAATATATGTATATATAATGATCCTGTATGTATAATTCCCATGTGCAATATATTCTGAAGCACCTACATATATTTACGGGTTCAATGGAGGATTATCTAGTGTGCAGATCCATTTTTCCTTTTTGGACATATACTTTTGTCCAGAACGTCATGTTGATGTTTGTGTGTGCTTTTGTAAACTTTTTGCAAGGTTTAAGTTGTTGCACTTGAGCATGATTTGTCATTGTCCCATCAAGAGCATCAAAGATTTTTGAGTGATAGATTGTGAGCGATTTTGTTAAGTTTTCTATTCTACATTGTCAGCATGTAGGGGTTGCATCTACACTGTTGTCATTGTCGATTTATCTGCCAATCATATTCCTCGATTAATCGATTAATCAATCATGTCACAATATTTTCTGTCAGTCTTTCCTGTAACCTGCTCTATTAGCATGTAGTGATTGTTACAGATTACTAAAGAAGTATCTACAGCCTTTCCACAGCAAATTGCTAACATCCTTGTGCATTAATACATACATTATGTACACCAAGAAAACACTTGAGTCAGAGAAGATCTGTTTCCTTTTGTGTTAATCGATAACAAAACACATTTTGTATGGAGGAAGAATAACTCATGTCCGTCAGGCCTTTCTAAGTTCCATGATACTTTGGAATCTCCTCTGTATTTTCTAGAGCAAAATGCAGTAAGATTTCCTTTCCTTGAACTTTTATTGGAATTAGTCTGTTACCCCAATCAAAAATCAATACGGTTATTTTGGGAACATTCTCCATGGCAAAAATAGCCAAGAGGCATGCAACGCAGAACAGCTTGCTGAACCAAATGCCTCCGATCAATAGGTTAGTGAATTATGCATGGTATCCTGGTACAGTACAACTCCGCGAAACCCCCATGTGCCTCTGACGCCTTTCTTGATGCGATATTTCATTTGTATGAGCACAGATGTGCGTGTATTTCAGTATATTTATGATCTCTATCCATGAATATCATGCTATTGTTACAATCTTGGACTCTCTAGAGATTTCCCTGCACAGCTCCTGACATGTGACAACCTCTCCTGAGAAAAAGGGCAATGCAAAAGAACACGGTCTAGCAGACAACCACCCACACACATGCACACACACACACACACACACACACACACACACACACACACACACACACACACACACACACACACACACACACACACACACACACACACACACACGCATGCCTGCATGCATATATTACACAATGGTCCTTCAATACTGTCTGGTCTTAAACTGTCAAGGGAGCATGAAACTGCACAAATGTGGCACTGGCTTGTTATCGCCACAATCTCTCAACAGCCTTCATTTCAAACGACGACACATGGTGATGCCTTTTATAATTAAAACTCAAGTGGCTCTATTTCATTTATTTATTCAGGCACGGCTGTTTCTTCCCTTCCACTTTCATGCTTGTTCAAATTGATTTAACTTTTGAAATTGTCACTACAAAATAGGTTAGCTGCCGCAATTACAAAAGTTCTAATTAAAAGCAGAATGCAAATATATTCATAATTGTGTTGCCGTCTTATCTGTTTCATGGCTGGTGTTACTTTAAAGCAGGCAGGGGGAAAATTACCCTGAGAATTGAGAAAGAGATGAGAGAGAGCGGGAGTGAGGACGGCAGGGTGAAAGGAGGGGAGAAAGAGGAAGAGAAAGAACTACAGTGTGATCTAATTAGCTGTCTCCGACAGATGACACTGTATTCTGACATGTTCCCTGTCACAGCATCAATTAACTGACTGGAACAATCTTTACCACAGCGTCAGAGCCTTCATCACACACACACACATACACACACATGGTGCAAGATAAGGTCAGTCATTCTGAGACATACCAGTTTAATACTGCTCTCAGTTTGGTAAAACTATATGCCACTATACTGATGATGATTCATTTACTCACACCCTCTGAAAATCTGATAGAATGAAACAGATGGCTGTAAGCAGCAGTGGTACTTGTTAACTACAGTGTTGGAGAAAAGGTTGAAATTTAGAATGAAACAGCGGTGCTTGTGTACGCGACATTAGAACCCGGCCGGCTATTTATTTAATTTTATTCAAAACATTTTATTAAAAGGTAATGTTTTGCCTTGAGTAAATATAGATTTAAATAAATTCATTAACTCTATGCCCAAACATGAAAACAAATACATTTTAAAAACCCCCTTTGGATCCAATTTTTCTTTTTAATTGTATCCTCACCTTTCATAATATTCAAGTTAATAGAGCTCAGTTTCCACTTTAAGGTGTTAGCATTGCACTGAAGTAAATAAAACGATTTTCACAGACTTTCATCATGACTTCACACTTGAATTTCTGTAGTCACACCATCCTCAGTTGTGATAGTTCTTGATATAAATTCAAATGTTTTTTTTTATGATTATTTCATTGTAATCTGTTGTATCCTTAACCTTTCTCCCTAAATTTCCTTTCTTTCTTTCATTCATGTCCTACATCTTCTTACCTCCCCCTCCTTGCAAGAGCGTATGCAGGTTCAGTGACTCATTTCACTGATTACACTCATAAATCCAAAACACCATTGCCCTAGAAACCTGATTCCCACCCTTCACTCCTCCCCCTCTCCCTAAAACACATGTACAGTAATAAACTAACATGTTAATATAATCAAGTAAGGAATGTTCTAAGCACTCAGGCGTGCAAAGCTGATAATCTGACAAACAAGGATGTTGCCAATCTGTTGCACAAGCTTAAACACTGTCTTCTTAAGTAACCTGAGCAGCAAACTAGTTTTATCGTGTTTCATTGAAACTGAAGTGAAAAATCAAATGCCACATTTGACACTTTTACAAATAATACTTAGAAGGTTTCCCTACAGATGTTTACAGGAGAAATCCAGTATGTAACTGCAGGGGCGTGTCCAGACTTCTTTGACTGGGGTGGCCACAGTGGGGCTCTGACTTATGCAGGGGTGGCATGAAGTAAGTGTGTATGTGCGCATTCTTTGGAATAGCGTTATTTTATCATTTCTCATATCAGCTTTAATCATCAACATTACACTCTTACATTCACAGGTTTCAGTTTTAAACTTTTTATTTTTTATTTAAAAGATAAATAGTCCTCCAATCACAACACAGAGTGTCATCATACAAATATCATGTAAAACTTCCATTATTTTTTTAATTCTTCAAAAAGATGAATGTAATTTGTCCTTCTTTTCTAAGGCTGTGAGACACCTTAATTCATCCTCAGTGCTCTGGCATAAAAATGTACTTATTTAACTAAACATTTCCTCTTTGTAGTAGTTCTTCATGACAGTTTTTTTTTTGTTTGTTTGTTTTAGTGAGTAACATTAAGGAAACTGATATATTATGCAACCTGTATGGTAAAATGATCCATACATTAACCTTGCAAAACAAAAACTGGTCTTCATAAAAAAAAAAGAAAACAATGCACATTTAAAGATTCGTGTCAAACAGTTTGTTCAAACTAATATCCTGCCTCTAACAGGGCAGGGGGTGGCTCTAGAAAACCCCCTCTATATCACCCAAGGTCTACGATGAGTTTCTGATACATTGAGTAAGAAATGAAGCAAATAGAATCTGAGTGTCCCAGATCAAGAAATAATTTAAATGTTAACTCAACTTTACCACGTAAAAATCTTGACATTAAACTATTTTTTCCCAAGAGAGACATGGCATAGAGGGCAAGAAAAGGCTTTGTTCCAAAAAATACAAACATAAACAGGCTAAGACCACCTGTGCTGCAAGATATATAGAGGATACCTACAAGTATCTAAAATAAAGCGAAAACACTTAGAAACCAAACACGCTGACTGACTAGGACTACCCAGTGTAGAGGAAAAGGGTTCACACTCTCACAATCTTTTTTTTGTTAGTTCAGTAAACTGAAGTGACACATCACTTTTCATAGGTTGCTTTGAAGACTTAAGAAAGAAATTGGAAATCTTCCGGTATGTTGTACACCCCACCAAGACAGAATTGCCTGTGCCAATGCTTTCTGTAAGGGAAAGAGTCCCACCTACTGTGAGAAGCAGTCTACACACCTTTCTGTTAGTACTTTCAAAGAAAGGACACATCAATTCTCCAAACATTGTGATGCACTAGCTGGCTGTAGCTTTGCTGTAAACTGATTTTTTTTTTTTAGTTGACTCACAATTATTGACATCCTTATTTACATCCCAGCGAGATTGGGCCAATAAATAAGGCTTTGTCTGTTTTTGTAGGTCTGAGACTGTATCTCCCAGGGTCAGAGTCAGCGAGTCCTGATGGAAGAGACAAGCCTGCACTGCAAAGCTACAGGTAAGACTGCTGTGGTAAAGGAATTTCTCCCACTGCCATTTAGGGTGTCTCAACAGATGTGGTATTAGCCTATTAGGCTTGTTTGGCAAAAAATTGGCAATTGGGATAATTAGCAGACTTTTCTCCTGAAACGAGAACGAGTGAGGTGGAAGCTATGCAACTTTTTATGCATCGTAATCCTTGGAAAAATTTAGATCCGATCATAGGACGGTATTGTGCTTGTAATTCTGTGTTTTACACAGTGCTACTACTGAGTCCTAACTTCTTCCACTCCACCTTCTATCACCAATTTCTGTACTTTCTAGTGGGAGACAGGGGATCCTTAGGTTAACAGTATGTCACATAATAGTGGTGTAGGCTGCATCATCTGAAAGCTTGGAATCTGAAGATTAAGATGTAGCACCCTGTGTCAAGTTTTAATAGTCCAAAATGTTTGTTAAACTTTGTGTTTTAGTTAGGCGCCTATTCAATCACAATGTTCTAAGCCTTTATAAACTCTAAACTTTCAAAATTTGAAGTATATGATGGTCATTCCTGTGCTCAGTTATGTCTCATAAGGTGTCTTTCAGGGGGTTGCTATCAATTATAACACAGATTTAAGGCAAAATGTGACCATTTTTTACCACTGGAACTGATAAAAATTAGATACCAAAAACCCACCATAGAAGAAAAAAGTCATGTTGAGACTTGGTATTAAAACCTTTGACATTTGGAGATTTCTGTTAGAGCTGCATTTTTTGGAGATTATTATTGTCAGAACACTTATTAGAGGTGCAGAGAGACAGATAGGATTACACTGGAAGTCATGCTAAAGTGGGCAAATGTTTTATTTCCTAACCTAATATTTATTGACAACACAATTGTTGTGCCTACAAAACATCAAAATGATTTAAAATGGGCATATAATTAATTCTGAAATATAAATTTAACATTCTGTTAATGTAAGTTTTATGAATCGTCTAAAGTCCACTACCACCTGCCCTTTAATGGGGGGATATTGAAAAAATATATAGAAAAAAATGTATTAATTGAAAGATTACATTTTGCATTGGAAATAGAAATGCTACACATATGAATATATTAAAATATCCTTCAGTTGAAGTGAATAATGTTGATGGATTAGATCAGTGACTGATTAAGGTAGATGCAATCTTTTTTTAAATATGTAAGCTAATCATGCAGCTGACTTTTTAAGAATAATGAGCTACTTTAGATAGAGGAAATATTTATTTTTATCATATAGTTTGTGCTTTCCTGAATAACATATTAAGGTGAGCAACTAATACATATGTCATACATCTTCTGAACGCCCTGGGTCTCTGAATACCGTCGGGAAAACAGATCAGTTTGTCCCTCACCAGAATTTTGTGTTATTTATGCTGCTTTTTGACAACACGATGTGGTTGGTGCAGATACCCATGTATACCACAGGTTATGTTCATGATACCAGTGTCTTCATTCTAGCTTTAAAACTGAAGACAGTAATGTTGATCAATACATAGGTGTCCTAGTGGAGTTTAAGAGCTTTATGAACATGATGTGATGCGTTTTGCTGTTTGCTTGTCAATAGCATTGTATGTCATTATTGTGGTTATTGCTATTGTGCGACACCAGGCGTCAAAGGTTACAAGGACTTAAGTAATTCCACAATGATGAAATTCATACTGACATTTCTCTCTACTGTTGCATCTCCTTATAACTTTCCTTTATCTGTAAGGGCTTGGTAGAGAGTCTGGCTGTCAGAGCCCTGTTGGGCTTTTATACAGACTGAATGGAGACTCAGGGTCTTTTGTTTGAACTCTTAAGTTGAAAGTGAAATCCTGCAGCCTCAGAGACCACCTTACCGTTTAGATGCTTTTTAATGGTTTAAACACACAATTGAGGAATGAGTGATCCATCGCCACTATAAAGGAGCTTCCCTGGCAGTTGCCAAGGACCTACAGCAGATCAAAAGATTCTGGTTCAGGGCAGAGTAGTTTCTTTTTGCACAGTTTTGACGGAGATGTGATGACTTCATGTGTAAATAATGCTTACTGCATCTGCACAGCCCTGAGACTTCACTCGCATCAATTTAGACCAGGAAGAGAGGCTTAGGATGGAGGGGATAACCTGGTGGTATATCAGTGTGTCTAATGCTTCCTGATATTGTTGAGGTCATGGTTAGACCTCTAAGTCTACTGTCTCCCCATCTCCAATAATAAACCTAAAAAGGCACCAGAGTTCAGTTTCTGTTGTTTGCTTGTCTAACCAGATCTGTGGGTGAGTGGTGCATAAATCTGCATAGGGAATAATGTTTTCTTTTTTTGAAAGTTGATTAGAAAAACACGACGCTGTTAGATTTCTGTAGGGGATTGCAGCCGTATCTAGTACAGATGTTTCCATCAACTGTGGTAAATGACACTCCCATATACTCAGTGGATGATTTGTAAACTTGTAACAAGCCTGATGAAGGAAGAGGTGAGGGGTTATGGGAGGGTGACTGACACGATTGGGAAATGAGATCACTCAGTACAAGGGCAGGAAAACTAGCTTTCAGGCACTGTTCACTGATGCAAATGTCATGCACTCTATATTTCAGTCATGTAATGGAGTGTTTGGATTACAGGCCTAAATGGTAATTGTGGAAAACACTGATCGTGGTTAAGATTTGTGAATGATTGTGGCGAGCTTGTCTTCATGATTAAGATAAACTATAATGTTAGGTGATGCTTGAACTGGATGTGAACATCTGTCTCCATTTTTTTTGAATTGCCATAACCATAGAAACATGAATTGCACTTCAAATGTTTTCAGGAACATTTTTGGTGCACTGTTTAGGTGTAATACGAGAAATATTTTTACCAGGCAGACTGCCATTTCTTTCTGCTGAACAGACGAGGCAAGCACTGCGGTACTGCAGCAAATCGGTACTTTCCTTTATGCTCTGGTTGCAAAAAATACAAGACAGCAACCCCCACAATGCCACCCTCAAAGCTTTAAAACAGTAGTCCACAAACCTATGAATTTCAGCACAAAATGACTTTAGGGTAAGGAAAAGACCAAGGTTTGAATTAAACCTTTTGTAGCAAAGTCTTTTGTTGACCCAACTGTCCACCACAACCTCAGTCACCCAGCTTCCTCTATTCCTCCAAACAGACGGGCATCATAATTCTTATAAGCGCCGGAGGGTTTTGTCACTTGAACCTAAACAAATGTCATTTTTGGCCATTTGCTAAAATGACAGATGCTCTCATTTTTCTTGGGAGGACTGTCTCAAAATAGCTTAGTCTAATCATTTCCTGTTCAAAATATGTTTCTCTGTCAGGTTTAACAGAGCTAAATTCTACATACGCCATACAACATGAATACTTGAAGAGTCAACATACAAAAAATACAAGCTGCATCTTCTTCAACCAGGGCATACAACAAATATACACACAGCAGTATTTACAGTTCAGCTATTCCAATTTGAGTCAGAAAACTTATCAGCCTGGATGACAACTTCAGGGTTCACTGAACCAAAAAAGGTATTCCCTTACAAATTAAAAAATAGTTTTTAAAGTGAGAAATATGCACTGGGATCTGGGTGTTAGAGTTTCATTAGAAGATATTTCCCTTTAGGGTGGTGATGGTTTAGACACTGAGAGGCAGAAACTAAACCACTTGTCCAAACAGATGCTCTGGGAGTCCAATTTAGAGTTTATTAAGCAGCAAACCTGACATTATGCATACACTATGCAATGATTTTCTGTCTCTGTTGCTACGTACTTGTTTTCTAGACTTACTGAATGTAGCATTCATATAGTTTGAAACTTAAAATTTAATTTGTCCCTAATGACATGTACCTCCAGTCCAAGTAGTGCATAAATGATAGCATATTTAAGTCTTGTAAGATTAATGAAAAGATATTGACAAATGAAAGGGGCAGAAACAGAGAGTAAGATTGAGACTGATGGCAAATTTTTTCAAAGAGCTCATTAATTTGGATTGATGGATGCAGGCTGCTGTAGGACGAGGAAAACTAAATATTCCTTAGAATTTGAGAGACTCAGATTTCTCTATCCTTGCTTGCAAATATGTGGCTGAGAGTGTAGACAGGAGCACACTTTTGTCTTCCTTTCAAAACCTCTTTCTGTGACTCACCTTATCCCCATTCCATCCTTTTATTTCTGTCTCTTACCTTTCAATCACTTCATTCCTTAATCTGTCTCTTTCTTCACATCTGTCTACCTCTCCCTTCTCCTTCCTTCCCTCAGTAATGACTCATTGGACGTGCCCTGACTATGGAGTGCCCTCCATCTGTAAACATGGCACTTTCTGGGCAACAGGCAAAAAGATGGCTGCCGTATGAGAGGGATAGGTAGGATGTACACTCGTAGAAATGAGGGTTCCAAAAGGGTTCTTCACGAGGGCTGAGCTTCTACTCAGAACCATTTGTTTCTGAAGAGCACTTTGAGGAAACACTGCATATGGGGTTCTTTTTAAGAAGGGTTCCATTAGGAAATCTTTTTCATCAAAAGAGTTTTTTAAAGATTGTTGAAACCCTTGAACTCTTTTCAAGCATTTTTCTGTACCATAATATCAGTAGAATTTGGGGTGGGTTCTAGATAAAATCCTTGGAATATAAAGGGGTTCTCAGTGGAACCCCTCTGGATTCTTACAGATAAAACCCTTGGAACATAAAGGGGTTTGGGTAATGCCCCCTAGGTGGGTTCTGAATAACACCCTTGGGATATGAAAGGGTTCTCAGTAGAACCCCCATTATGGTTTCTAGATACAACCCTTGGATGCTGGGTAGAACTCTCCAAAAGGTGGATCCTTATAGAAGCTTCTACAAGGCACCAAAAATGGTTCTGTGGGGAAAAGTGGAAGAACCCTTTATGGTTCTAGGTAGCACCTTTCTTTCTAAGAGTGTAGAGCCTTCTTTCCAATCAGAGAAATAAGATCTAGAGAGCAGGCACGACTGACAACGATTCGAGGACTGCTGCAACGAGAGCTGATGAAAATATTCACATTAAGCTGTTCTCTCCCTCTTGTTACTCATTCTTATTCCCTTCTCTTGCTGACTTTAGGGTAAATATGCTAAAAATGAAACAAAGGGAGATAAAATGAATAATACAAAGTTTTAATGCCAAAAATAATTGCCGCTGGTTTGACGTGAAAAATAATTGATGTTGGCCCATTGATTTCACAATACTAAATTGAAAATGTGGTCAAAAAGTGTCAGCCTTTATTTTACCCATCCATCCTTGCTGTCTCTGATTATTTTTCCAATTACTTTAATGTAAAATCACTTGTGACAGCTTCCCTCTCTGTATACCTTAGTTATCACCGACTGGCGATTGTACAGTCCAGCCTCAATACGAGCTGTCACATTAAACAGCCCTTGGGCATGGGTAGTTCAAGATTCAACATCTATCAGAGTGAAAAACATTATCCTTTGTGGAAATGTGTTTTTTATGTTCCATGTGAAGCGCAAATGATGCATTTTGTTGTTTGGTTGTGCCAAGTCATGTGCCAGTGGTCATTTAGGTTTTTCTTTCTCCGCATTCAGCACTCTTCCTCCTCTTACTACTCGTAACTCCTTCACTGACTTGTTTGTTGCGCCTTCACCCTATGTACTCAAGTGCAAGTCTCATTATTTCACCACACAACTCAAAAATTGATGTTTTAAGGTCATCCAGCATGGGATGAAAATGACTGCAGACTGGGTTGATTATTCTGGTGCTTCACTGCTTTCAAGCTGCAAATAGTGTGTTTCTTGAGTTCATGATAAATGACATTTTCTTCGATCTTACTGTCCATTTTCTCGCCCACCATCAGTCCCATTTATCTTTACATCCTTATTCATCCCCTGCCTTTACAAATGTCCAATTGCTGGAAAAATTCAAGCAAACATTTCAATTACTGGCCATAGTCATTTAAACGATGACAATGTCACAGTCAAAAGTGTCCATTTGGATCAGGATGAGGCTGTGAAGATGCAAACAAAGCTTATAGAGACTCTTTTATATAGCTCAGCCTCCACATGGGCCATAATATAGGTCACAAGATCACAGCGCAAAAGGCACTACTGAAGGTTTTCTGATTGAACTACTTTCTGACCCAGTCACTATACCAAAACCTATGACAAACAAAAAACAAATCATTGCAATTGAAATATCAGAAACTGAACTGTGAGCAGAGTTAGGTTGCATTAGGTTCTTTTGCAAAACACTAAATGTGTGATATTTGGTATTTTTTCCCGCTCCTGTTGTGCCGAAATGGATGATATTGCAGAGGTGGTACACAATGCCTACTGTGGTATCTCTACAAAGGCAAGTTCAGAGAGTAATGGTTGTGGTTTTAGTTGGCAAAGATGCCCAAAGTTCTCTCGAAAGTTACAAAAACTCTGTTCATTGTCAAATACTTTTATCTCCTCTATTTTCTATGTAGCAAACATTTAAATGCACCTTAAGTGTAGTGCGGCTAAGGCTGACTACTACTACTTTTAAAATTTGCAGTGAACTTTTGAAAAGCATGAAGTTGCCTTTCCCAATAATTTATTTGAATCAAAAAGAGTCTTAGTGATGGCGTAAAGCTTCTCTTGTGCAAAAGTTGTCCCTACTGTAATACACCTTCTTTTAGTTTGGAGTTTGGTTTAACAGTCTGTCCACTTGAAAGACTGCTGAGAGCATAAGGTCTTTTAATGTTAGTAATTCACATCAATTGAGCTGATCTACCTTCTAATAATGAAGCTTGTAAACAGCATGAAGTAAAATGGGAAGTCGGGCCTTTCTACTTCTGTCAGCTCTTAGTAAAAGGTCGCTTAATGAGCACAAACGGACATGAAATTGTGACTGCGGCTCCCCTTCTGCGTATAAGTGGAGTGCCACATTTGTCCATTGTCCACTCCTAAGTTATAATGTGATCTGTACCCATGAATGTGCCTTAATGTGACCAAGTCATGGCCAAGTTTTAAATCATTAAAACAAAAGAAGTGTTGGTGCAAAGATCTGGAATTTCAGTGTCACCTTAGAAAAATTCAACTTAAAAAAATAGTTTTGACCTGACGGTGATGGGAAAAAAAAAAAAAAACACATTGAATTGATCACTCAAGTTTGTAAAAGTCAACATGAATGTTTGTGTCAACTCAATGGTGATGTTAGAGGAAAAGTCAAAGGATTATTTGAGTCAACCTTGGGGGACCAACAATGCTGATAAAATTTTTTTATGTGTATCCATCAAGTACTTGCTGATATGTCTGTCTGGACCAAACTGATTGGTATTGCAATGGTCATGGCCTTCTGTATTTTAATATGGGGTTCTGGATTCATACTTTGTGTCTTCAGGCCTTATAGACAGAATCACCTTTCTTTTAGATGAATGCACTCTCCTCCCACGTCATTAACTGAATTAAGAAACTGTCTACTGCTTTAAAAAGGAGATAATGACCATTGTTGAAGCCTGTCCAAACTTCACCTGCTGACTGTATTTTTCTTACTCAGTCTTTTTAGCCTGTTCCAAACTCCCCCCTCCAGCTTGTGCTGTGCTGTGTCAGGATTGCACTTGCACCTCTGGTTTCCAAAACTGCATAAACAAGTTGCTTATACTCACATGCACATGTGCATAGAGCTGGCATTTGCACCTAGAGAATATAATTTAGAAAAATATGAAATATGCAGTTGAAACATTTAGATCTTCCACAGTGCTCATCAAGTCCAACTGTAGCACCTTCTCCTTTTCTTTCCTTTCCACCTTTCACATCTTTTTCTTCATTTATTGGTGCTCGTTTCTCTGGTAAAATAAAGAATTCATAAGAATTCGTAATAAGAATTCATAAATGCGCAGCAATTCACAACATTTTACTTCACTTAACATTTAGTCAGGTAAAGGGTTTTGAACTAAAAATAATTTTTCCTTTTAATTCCGGATTAGTGCATTTATACTCGCACCACCAATACACTAGTTGAATCAAATTAGCATTTCTGGACAAAAGAACTGAAATTGTCTCCTAAGGGCTGTATGAATGGGAGGAATTGCTATAATTTTTTTATTGCTTGAAATGTCATGGGTTACAAGTATGATTTGTAATGTGACTTATTTTCATAATTGCACCTTCAGTCCTTGAATGCAGTCATATGTAATGAAGTTCCAAGTCTTTCCTTAGTGCTGTACATGGAGCTAATTTTCCTCCTTTGTGTTCCACACAATCCTGTCTTGATTTTTTTTCCTCTCTTTTTTCACTGATATTTTATATCTCTTGGTGTCAGTGGTCATGAGTATCTTATTCTTGGTCTCTCTTCATATCTTTCTCTCTCTAAATCTCTCTCGCTCTGTGTATTTCTGTTGCATGCTGGGTTATGATGTGAAATGTTGCCATTTGTGTGAATAAGCAGTAAATGGCTACATTTTAATTTCCATTGTTGTCTATTAGAGCCTTATGCTGTATATTGTTTTGCTGTAGTGATAGTGAGGGGTTATATGGTCGTGGAGAAAAGTTTTAGTTCCTCTCTAATTTCATCCAAAAAATGCTCACAATTAATCCGTTAACACACTGATCTTCAACAGATAATGTGTACCATACAATTGTCATTTATATACCAAAGCCCAGGCTAAGTGAGCTTGACAAAGAGCCACACAAGATTTAACACAATTCAACAATATTTTAACTGAAACTAAGACAAAAGCAACATAACAAATGAATATGCAAGTCAGTGGTGGTTGCAACGTTAAATGAATATGAGGTGTTGTGGAGGCAAACAAGGAGGAAAACCAAACCAAAAGGGTGGATGTTGATGGGGGAGAGAAAAGGGACAGAATGAGGAACCGGCCTAAATAAACTAGGCCCAGCCAGCCCAGCTGCACGACATCAGGTTAAATGGCTCCGCCCATCTCTACCTGCAAACCATCTGCCCAGAAAAAACACAAGACAGCAGGAGGAGCACTGACAGACTCAAAGGCTGTCACACTATTCCCAAACACCTGATTCAAATGGGTCATTTAAATCAGGTGTGTGGAAGAGGGAAACATTAAACATGCAGGGCAGTGGGTCCCAAGAACCAGGGTTGGGAGTTATTGTGTTATAATACTGGACAAATTATAATTCTGACCTTATAATTGCTCTGGATAAAAGACCACAAATGTTCTTACTACATTTGATGAAAATCCATCCATTTTTTGCGGAAACATTTCAATCTGAGCCAAACTTAAACCTGCTGGTGGGGCTAAAGGAAACATTTGGGAATTAAAAAAAAATATAAAATGAAAATTTCCCCACTGTGGGACTAATAAAGGAATATCTTATCTTATATTTACAATACACGATCTAGGAACCTTGAATGTCTGTGCCAGATTTTGTGCCAATCCAGCTGCATATTGAAATATTTCACTAGATAACTGAAAATATTGATCCGCTGGTGACCTTATGAGTCAGGTGATCACTAAGTCATTAAGATTCATTGTCTGGAAACCATAAATATCTGTGCAAAAGGTCATGTGAATTTCATTAGTAAAACAGTAACCCCCTTCACCTTTGATTATTCTATTGACTATCTTGCACATAGAACAAATGCAAAAAGTAGCGTATTTGTCATTTTCTGTCATACTGTTAGACAGTAAACGTGACATCAATTTCATGCTCACATGACAAGATGACACAATCACTTTCTATGCCAATTACATCTTCTCTGTGCATTTTGAAACATCCAGCACCAAATGAGCAGCCAAAGTTCCTTTACAGTGTGCAGTTTTCATATATGTGAATATTCCCGATCTATTTTCCCCATCAACACATGATATGATTGATGACTGGCAATCAGAGCAGAGTGGAAAATGAGCAGTAAGATTGTCTAGTGGAAGTAAATGTACAATTTGCCCATGACGAAACAATGTAGTCTGGCTTCTAAGGTGCTGGGTAAAATGAAGGGAAAATATATGCGAAAATATATTTTAAGCTTACAGTGCCTTTTTATAGGGCATCATTCTGATGTTTATGTGAGTATTGCTGAAAAAATAGACTTTAAGTGTAAATAAAATTCTTTAGGTTGTGTTTATGCCTGTGAGACATAGCTGTGATACAAGCAGGCACCTGGTGCAGACAGCTGCTCAGATTAAAACAAGAGCATTTCTGTTGCTAAGACATGCATTTGGAAATTTGAAAGGCAAATAACTTCACTGTGCTATTATATTTAAAGGTGGGAAGCTGTTTGTATTATAATTTACTTTGGAAACTTGTATTATTTAATTTAATTTTACGTAAATCATCTTATTTTGTTTTGCTTAAACACCACTCACAATATCTGTTGTCTCATCACAGGCCTGCAATATGTGACCTGTGGAAGGCACAGAGCCAAAATACACAAAAAAAGAAAACCTTGCACAGACTTGTGAAAGAGAGTTGTATATCAGTTGGCCAGAAAATGAGAGGAGCTGAACAAAGGCATTATTTCCTATGGTTTTAAATGCCATGCTTCACAGCTGCTTTATGCGTCATGTTGCTTTGAGCTTTATTTTAAACAGCCCCATTTCTAAAGCGAATCTTAAGGCTGTGTCTCTTCTTTCCTGTCAAGGACTACTCCGGCTGGCTTTTTGAAGCCTTTCAAAGTCAGCAATAGAAAGAGCCAAGGCAAGGTTAACACAGCTGTATCCAGTTGAACTTATTAGGCTCATTAACTAGCTCCAGTGCTCAGGGTCTGCAGGCAAACGGACAGATCTATGTCTATTTGCAATATCAGATTGTTCACTAGATATATAACATCAGTTCAGAGACTGGAGCACTGTTCAGTGAAAATTAAACCAAATTAAGTTAACACCTAATTTAGTGAAGAAAGGGTGAGAACATATTGGTTCAGTCTGAATAGATGACAAACATGATCAATAAAGGTTGTTTAACTGAAGACAGCCATACTGTGGTGGCAAATTACCTTCCCTAAAGCAGACCTTTTTCAGCATGTCCTAGGTTTTTCACCAGAAGCATTTTTGTTCTTGTTGTACAACTGCATATGTAAAGAAACTGCACATATTAAAAGTAACCCTTAGTGAAAGTCAACAAAGATGATTTCTATTTATGCAGTTTAGTTCTGTAGTTTAAAAAGTTGTGGGCGGCATGGTAGCTCAGGTCCTGTGTGGCATCTCTTTGTAGAGTTTGAATGTTCTCTTTGGTGTCTGCATGGGTTTCCTTCTGCAGTCCAGACACATGCACATTGCTTGATTTGATTGAAATTATCCTTTGGTGCGAATGTATGTGTCTGTTTTCGTGTTAAAGCCACTGGAAACCCAAATCCACCATAGCCTCCTAAATATGTGATTTAGGGTCTTGACTACATATCGGTAAACATCTAAAAAAGTATTATACTGTGGTTTTAGTCCAAATTTGGAATATTGTCATAAGTTTTTGTACACTTTACTGATATTGGCTTTGAATTGGGAGTGCTTGTGCTCAGATATTTATTACTACACTTACACTTATGCAATCACTTCCATGAACCAATCATAAAAAAATCTGTCTGTCGTCCCACTCAAACAGTGCAACAAAACCTCTCTGCTCCCACTTAATCAGCCAGAGTCTGAGCCAACTCAACAAGGGGGAGATGAAGCCAGTATATTGCTCCAGACTCCTTTGACAAAATCAGTAATTTCCTTTCCTACAGGGAATTGAAGCCACCACCTATGCTCTCTTCAAAAACACCAAGACCCCTTTGAAAACCCAGTAATTTTAACTTGTAAAACATGGTAGTTGCTGTTTCATTGTTGCCTCGCTCTGCGGCAAGTAAAGTCACACAGTAACACAAACAGACTAACAGATCAAGGCAGCAGTAGTCCAGCAACGCCTGTGTTCTGCAAGGTAAAGAAGAATGAGTCTTGGTGGCTTTGAAGAGAACATGGATGCTGGCTTCAGTTTCCTGTCAGAAAAGGCTGTCTGATGTCAAAGTAAAGTAATGGAAATGTTCAAAATACAGCATAGACTTAAATTAATACTGATTTCTGCAAGGTAAAATAGCTTTTTCAATGGAGTCTGGTCGGTGGTCCTGAGTGAAAGGTGAATCAGACCATGATCTGCTGCACCTGCACAGTCCCTCCTGTTGGAGGAAGCGTGGCTCTGGAACCTCACAGAGCCATGTTTCAGGTCCACCCAAAAAATCCTGAACACTAGAAAATGTTTTCAGAAACTATTTTCTAACATGCGTAATGTGATTAGAAGAAAAACACACATTTTCCTTTACATGTACTTTAAGGAGACACTAAACTTTGATATCATATATCATATGCTGGGATAGGCTTCAACTCACCATGACCCTGAACAGGATATGTGATTTAGAAAATGAATGGATGGGTGGTTTGAGGGGGCCATTAATGTTCCACAAAAACTAAAATTACATCATGTTCTTCCCTGGCATGCATTTGAGACAAAGACACTCTGCTCAGAGTTATTACCTTACCCTAAACCAACCATGACTGCACAGCTGAGCAAGTGTAGGCTGACATCTGGAAATATTGTCCACTGATTCCACAAGTCATGTTAACCTACGTATCTCCTGTTTACAAGGAACTCTAACTTTGTCCTTCGTAATTTTTCTGTAACCACTTAAATCTCATTGACCTGCGGCCTCGTTTAGTCATTACAAATTCATGTTCAGACCCACAGAACATTTACATTCTAGTGAAGATCCCAAAGTTTCCAGTGATACCAAGTATGACAGGCTGAAAACACAATTAGAGAACAGGAAAGCTGCACGGTCATTACTGATGCATTTATTTTTAACCCATGAAGCTCAATGTTTAGGCAAACTACCTTCTTCAGGATGAAAAACAGCAGCCACCTCACTGGTGTTTATACAAACTGGGACAGGTGATAGAAATCAAGGCAAACAACTTCATATGTCAGTCTAAGGGAGGCCTGAGGCCAAAAAACAAGTTCACTTAATAAAGAAATCAATTAGTACAAACCAGAAAAATACAGGACAGAGTAAATATAGAAAACATCTTACATACAAACAACTAGGAGACTCACAAACAATTCTATTTTCCCAGGCAAATAAGAAAAATAATCCATAATAAAAGTGTATATTCATGCAAAAATTACAACTAATCAATATTAATGATCAAATGCGGGAAGAGAAATATATTTAAAATATTAATAACATTGGTTATTTATTCTTTTTTTTGACATTTGCCTGCAAGCCAGCAGCTCATTAGACAGAATAGTTTTTTATTTGCTGAGGATACAAGGCTTCTGGAATATCATTGTTGATGACATTGTGTAGCCAAAACAAACATGGAGCCTTGGGTTGGATATTTCACTCAGTGTAAATATTATACAGCTTTAATGATGAGCCGGAAGAAGTCGATACACATCTGTCAGACTGTGATGTTTTTTTTTCCTTTCTTGAAACTTCTTAAGGGGAATCTTGTAATGTGAGCAACGATTTAACGTTAAAATTGTTAAAGGGTAAAATAGCATCGACATGTAGTTACCAAGAACACACTGAAAGCAATTTTTTAGAGATGTTGGGACAGGAAAGGCTTGTGGTTTTTGCTATTTGGAGGTGTTGAGTTGAAACCCTTACAAACTGAGTATCTATTTAGTGCAGTATTGCTGGTTTAGGATAAAAGCTTTGGAAATAATAAGACCATCACTGCAAAAAAAAAAGTATCCTACTTTCATCCCTAACCTCACACACAAGCTGGCAAGCAGGTGATTGTGTTGGTTTGTTAAACTTAAAGTACCCACATCCTGCTCTTCCACTGGCCTTTTTAAGATCCCTTGATTTGTTCTTTGAACCTGGATTAAGTAAAGCCAGTTAGTGAAGAAGCTGATTATTTGGCTCCCTGCCATGTTGAGTAAAACAGTTGTTTCCTTGATAACTAACAAGCCAAACAAGACAGCATTTATTACTTGGTTAGTAGATTGGTGTTTTAACAATTAACCAAATGACTCCCTTTAACTCTTTCCCTGCCAGCATTTTTTTAATGAAGTTGCCAGCCACAGAATATTCAGTTCTATGAATATATTAACATGAAATATATCAAAAGAAAGAACAAATCTTCTAGTTCCAGACACAAGAAAAGTTCTAGCTGCATTCATTCTTTTCTTGGGTTTTATGGGTGTCCTCCACTCCCCACGCGAAACACAGTCCAAGAAGCCCAGGGGCTGGAGTGTTCTCTGCCCTGGTTGCAGCATGGGTCCCAGGGGCCGTAGTGTGAGCAGTCTCGGAGTGTCCTGGCTGCTCCGGAGGTCTGGTGACTGCAGCGTGAGCAGCCCCACTCTGTACCCGGGCTCATGATGCTCTCTGACCCGCGGATCTGCAGCTGAGCACCGATGTTTTCATGCTAGATAACACCATCTTCTTCTGCTGCTGCTCAATTCCAGAGGTTCTCTTCTTCTTCAAGTGACAATTTTTTGTCAGATGATGCGTCACAGTGTCCCCCTACAAGCATTCGATGAAATATCTCACCAATGGTGGGGAAAGACTTAATATGGAAGGATTAGAAGTCCTGCCTGTTCCACTTATATTCCACTCTGGAGTTCAGACTGGCAGAGGCAACCTTCCTCTCACACAAGCTGCTTGTATGCTACCTGTCAAGTGCTAAGACATAGGTATAGCTTCAAGAACTGGCAGCTAAACCACTCTTCAGATGTGTGTGAATATTCAACATCCATTTGTAAATTTGGAAGAATTGACTCCAATGCTTATGTTCATAATGTGAAATGTAGCCGCTGGGTCTGAGACCCTTTGATTGACACCTTGATCGACACTTGAAAGCCTCAGCAGCAAAATTTTGGGGGACTCATTATGGAAAAATTATGTGTCACTTGTCTTTGTCAAATGTCCTTTAGAAGCTTATGCTCAGTATTCATTATTCAAATTGCAAAGCAGTTATTCACAAATATGAATGCAGAAGAATATTGTGGTGTTTCTTAACTTAGCATATATTGCCATCGAATACCAAGCTGTTTATGACAAGGCCTCCTTCCATTGGTGGTGCTGTTGCAAATTGTCCACGATCCAAATATTGTGTAGTTTAGAAAACCTCACATTACCCCGTACAACCTGAAAAGCAGAAGGGTATCTTTGTGTGTGCTATGTCGTTATGGTTATACTTGCTAAAAATTACGCTTTAACTCGGGAAAATGTGTCAAAGAACTGCTAACTTTGGATTTATTCACTTATAAAAAGCTGCATCATAATAACGAATAACAACGAAAATGTAGCGTAACTACTAACAGCTGATTGTCTTGACTTGCATCCAGCAAGTTGTCTATTGAGTCTGTGCAAGACTTCAGCATAACACTGGAGCACAGTGTAGGGGGACTCCCCGATTGCCACCGGGTATTTTGCCACTATGCATAGTGTTTATGTTGCTTGGATCCGGCTGGATGTGCTGTATAATTGCCTAAAAATGTTAGACTATTTAGGAAGCACAAGCATATAAGCAGGACAGTGAAAGAGCATTAGGACCAATTATAGTGAGAAGTGACAGGTTTTGAAAGTTGCATGTACAAAATGTATGAATGACTGGATGTTATCCGGTTAGCTGGTTGCAAAATACACTGATGAAGGAACAAGTTATGGTGAAACATGAACTGCCTGAAAACGGCAATGGTCTATTTACATTTCTCACAAAATTGTATTGTGTATTTAATACTGATTGGATCTAATGTTTTGTATTGGATCAGTTGAAGTTGTGTTTTTTATTCCTTAAGTCAGAAACTAACGGTAGGTAAAGTTTGAGTCAGTAAGTTTGTTTTGAAATCTTCTTTCTCTCACCCTCTAGCAAGAAAAAAAAAATCTCTTAATGTAGCTTTTAAAACAGAGAAACTGAGCGATAGGTTAAAAATAATAATACAGTCTGCATTTTATGGACTACTTTCAAAACAAAGTGTTGCTGTGTTGGGGAGTAATATGTTTCAGTCAGAACAATTGGCAGAGGATGGTGGAACAAGTCATACACACACAGACAGGGTAGGGGCAAAGCTGGCAAACTACACACATGAAGAACATTGTGAGCGAGGGTAACAGTACAGCTGTTCAGCTCAGAGGTTATTTAAGATGAGACAGGAGCAGAATAAACTCGAAAATGAAGGGTGCCAAGAAAACAAAAGGTAAAGATGAAAAGCTAAAACGTGTCACTAAAACAAAAAGGTAGTCAAAGGATCAAGAGGGAAGGAAGCACAAGATGTACATAAACATGAAAGATGAGAGTACAGACAATAGCTTCCTAGATATCTTGATGCAAAACAAGAAGTAGAAAATGAGGTAGACGTGGCAGAAAATATGATTGGGGGAATGAAAAAAGTGTAGAGGAGAGGACTGAATCCATTCTTGGAGATGACTAAAACATAGGTGCAAGTTTTGCCAGTTGGAGATGAGAATCCATAAGTGCACCATCATTATGGTGTTAGACACAAGAAAAATGCAGCCTCCTTTTAGAAATGCCAGAATGGTACTTGACCCAAACAGTGGAGCAAAAGAAATGTTCCCTTTTAAAGGCAGACGAGGAGATTAAGAGGAGTTGGAGAAGGTGTGCTTTGATTGTTAGGTGAAGCAGAGAATTAGTCTATCGGCAGGGAGCTTTTTGAAGAGCTTTGTTCCTTTTTCCATCATTTATAGCATTTTAATTTATTTAAAATCATATTTACACCGCCATATTTATTCTGTACCTCCAGCTATTTATTCTGTATATATGCATAACTTCTTACTATTAGTATCACTTGTACAAGGACCTGCCTATAGTAACTGCTGCACATATTCATACTCATACTACTTGTATATTTTTCTGTTTAAATTACTTTTGCACTTTACTCCATGCAATGACAGTCTAGTCTAATCTAATCTGATCTAAAATAACCTTATATGTTGGAATATAATTATATAGTATACATTTAAGCACATCTTGTCATCTTAAATGTAGTACAATGTGATATAATATGAAGCAGTGATTCCCAAAGTGTGAACTCTGATAGTCATAAAAAAAAAAAAATTAAGGAAATAAATAAATAAAAAAAATATTTTTAATTTTCAATAAACGTTTTTATTTTAACTTTTAAAAAGTAACTCAAACTAATAAAACAAAGCCATGAGATTTAAATGGCATGTTGTTCTTCATTTATCCGACCTAGTTTAACAGTTTTTGTCACTCGTCACAGTAAAACCAAAACATATCTTATATTTTGTCACTGGTGAAATTAGTCTTATGTGTTGGTCTGAATTGTCATTAAAGGTTTGGGTAGGCAGTATAGGATTTTCAGATTTCAAGTTGGGCTGTGACTTTCTCAAGTTTGGGAATGGCTGATATAGAGGATCTGATAAAGTTTTTATGAGTAGTGTTTTATTAGCATGGTGCAAGACATAAGACATGAAGACGTGCAAACATTGCTCAGTGTGAAGGTAAAATTTCACATGATTTTACTGATTGATGGTTGGTTGTTCGTTGTTATTAAACAAGTTACATGTCCCAGAACTTATTTCTAAACTGCCAAAAAAAAAAAAAATTGAGACTTTAAGATGACAAAAGAGCATGCAGACGTGTCAGCAGGATGGATGGCAAACTGTGGGATCCTGACACTCAGTATCATTATGCCCAGATTGTCCAGAAACCGTAGAGGTGAAAGCTATCTAAGCTATGAAAAACCTTGTTTTGATCTTTGTAAGGCTAAATGATGATCTTACCTGATGATCTGATCAAACAGTTGTAAATAAGGCTGCATAATTAATTGCAATATTACCAAAATTGCAATATGGCCAAGTGCAAAATCCTAAATTGCAGAACCAGAACCAAATTCCAGTTCTTTTGAAAATGTGAATTTGTGAAAAAATGTCATTATAATGAAGTACTGTAGTGATACAGAGATGCTGTGAACACAAAAATCTTGTTTCCAGATCAAAGAAAACACATTTGTTTGGTACAGACCCCAACAAATATCATGATTTTAATCTTTATTTTTTTTAAATAAAAAAAAAAAGAAAAATGTGATGCAGAATAACATCATTCCCATTAATTGTATCACATACCACAGATGCAATTTCAGTCAAAATACTCACAATATGACTTTTTTTAATCACCATATCATGCAGCCCTAGTCATAAATATAAGTATTTCACTGAGATATACATATGACTTTTCCTCTCTGGTAGACATAAGCTGCTAAAATAATGTATGTATGTTGGTTATATGGTGTGACCCTCCGCCCCTCTGACGGCCAGCTGAGGTTTGCAGAGTATGACATGTTACACTCTGTCTCTATACCAAAATGAAAAATAATGAACTGTCCAATTACAGCCTGGGAGCAGGACTGTGGGAGGAGCTTAGTGCTGCTTCTGAAAGCCAGACAGGCAGACTTTCCAGTTGTTGTAGGTTAGGGACAGTATTTTCAACTGTACACAGCTTATGATTGACTAGCTGCAGCTGTAAGGGTGGATTGGACTGCAATAAACTGAACAGACACTCTGAAGGATCTTCTGTGAGGGATGCTGATTTTTTTTTTTTTTTTTGGGGGGGGGGGGTGTTTACATCTTCCATACAGGAATGCACATAATGAATTTTGGTGGGGCAAACCAACTTTAATTTGAAATATTGGTCCAAATCCAATATTTGCTTTAAAGCTGGTTATTGTTGAAGAACTTGGCGATGTTTAATTGAAATGGGCCCACAATAAGAAGATTAACAAGTTTATTTCAGTGTATTTTTCCAGGACAAACTTGGCTCTTTGGACAGTGAGTAAACACAGCCACACTGAATCACTTTCCCTCATATCTGTTATCAAAAATAGTACTCCTATAGGCTAGGCTCAGGCAGGAGTTTCTTGTGTGCAGAATAAACACCTACTCAGCTCACACAGTGGTCCATTTAAAAATTACCAGGTTCTTATGTGGCAGTGTAGGTTTAGCAAAGAACGAGAAAGCAGAACAAAACCTAACATCTCTATTACAAACAGAAACAACAATAAAGTTTATTTACAGTCAAGGCTGTCAAACTCGACTTCGCACATCTGAAAATCTTTAAATTTTTAATCATATCGGAACTCCAAAGAGATCTATTCATAAGTGAAATGGGGTAAATGCAACCATGAGTGAGAAAGTGACTTAATATGCATTTTCTCTAATGGCCATCACATGTCAATTCTGAATTCTAGCTGTATTAAAAAATGTGTAAATTTGAAACCAGCATGTTGTTTTCACAAGAAACCAGCGAGTAAAATTTGATCTACTATGTGATGCTTATTAGAATTGAAAGGAAAGTAGAGGCTGGATCGCAAATAGAAGTCAGAGGAAAGTGAGCAACACACACATACTCTGTTTTTTTTTTTTTTTTATCTTTAATTCTACTGTATCAACATTTTGGCACATTGGTTTTATACTGGTCCATGGAAAAGATTTGAATGGCAGTTATATTCAACTACAAGAATAAAATGAAAACTGATCAGTACAAAAATTAATATGACAAGAATTTTCTTTTCTTTATGACTTATAAATAGACAGATGGCAAAACAATCAGTAAGGGAACAGTCATGGTCATGGGTTAGGAAGAATGAGGTTAACAACAGACTGGGATCAGGGTTATTCTGAATCACCGAAAGGTTAACATTGTTTGTTTTAAGTGTTCGGACATTTGGCCGATACTGGTTGTTTCTCTGAATATAGTCTCAATACAAAAAGAAAGAAATATATCTTAACTCTCAAACTTAATTTTCTAATTATCATGTACAGCAGAGAACTGACTTATCCATATGCACATTCTAACACTGAGGAACATCTATAGTAGGTGACTAACCCCTCTTTGACGTAGCTCATTGACAATAGCCTTTCAGATTCTCCAGACAGTACCTGGCGTACTGTCTGTAAAAGAGATGCGGATGCAACGTGTGAGCTTTGCAATAGACTGGAACAATTTGATAGACAGGAAATGTATCCATTATCACTGACATTATTCAGAGTGCCTGCACATCTTTTACTAGAGGCCTCTACTTCTCAGATGTAACGCAAGACTGGTTGCCTTTGATCAGTCAATCAAACTTTATCTTTATATTTCTTCATCTTTCAAAGAAATTAAGTGCGATTCAGAACAGAAAGCCTTTATTGTCATTGTATTGTGCAAGAATACAACAAAATTCAGCACAGTGCCACTCCTGTACTGGTGCATTTGGGTTAAAAAGACACATTAAAAACACATTGAAAAGAAAGATAGATAACTGACTAAACAAACAAATAAATAAATATCTAGTGTGTTTGACAAGTGAGCAGATCTGGAGACACACATATGCACATCAAAGCAACCAAAAATGAAAGAATGAGTAACAAGATGTTACAAGCAATAAAAGAACAAAAAGGATAAACGATTTGAAATAATATACAAAATAAATAATTTATAGTAAAACAGTAAAATTAATAAAATACAGAAAAAAGTTACTGTTACAGTAGCTTTGAGCTGTGTCACCAAATCTTTTTGTTCTGCTTTGTGGAAAAGCTAAAGGAGATGAACTGGAGGATCTGAGTGGACCTCTGGTTCAAAAACCAAAGGGATTTCTGGAAGGTAGCGTGGGTGCAAGGCAGCGGTGGAAGTAGTTAATTACAAATACTCAAATTACTGTAATTAAGTAGTTTTTTGGGGTACTTGTACTTTTTATGAGTGGATTTTCTAGTCTGTACTTTTATTTGTACTTAAGTATTCATTATGCCATGTAATCTACTTAATTACTTTTAAAATCATAGTTGAGTACTGAGTACAATTTGAATTAATATCCAGACCTTTTATCTACATTTTTGTAGCCAATAAAGTGATTGTAAACCAGCCAAAACGAGCCCAAAAAGCCAATGAAAACCAGGACATATGGGCAAAAAACAAAACAAAACAAAGAAAAGTATGTTAATGACCGATCTTTAATGATTTTAACCAATTAAAAATGTATTCATGGATATTTAATCAATAGTTGTGGCAGTAACGGCACCTCATCTAGCTTTGTTTTGTCTGCTGGAGACATTTGCTGAATAAGAAAATAAAAACTTGAAATGAGAAGAAACAGCCAATCAAAATGAGGGGAAAAAACACTTGTTTTATATCTTAATCAATTATTAATGATTAATTGATTGTTAGTGTTTTAACAATTGGTAAAGAGGTGATGTGACATCATTGGTTAAAAGTAACTAATACTCTGAGTAGTTTTTTTGACGAATACTTCTAACACTAGTACTTTTACTTGTAATTGAGTAATATTTTAGCAATGTAATAGTACTTGTACTTGAGTACAGATTTTCAGTACTCTTTCCACCACTGGTGCAAGGCCATGTGGTGACTCATGAAGTAATAAAATAATTTCAAAGTAAGTGCAGAAACTAACAGATAATCAGTTTAAAGACTTTAAAATAGGTGTAATGTGTGCACTTCTTTTGAAGTTAGTCAGAGTTTTCAAATTAGTTCTGGCTGTATTCTTTGGCAGACCAGCAAGGAGAACATAACAATAGTCTGTCTTGCTAGATATAAAAGCATATGTCAGTCTCTGTGTTGCTCAGAGAGAGAAATGGCCTCACTTTAGAGATGTTCTTCCTCACAAATTGTTCTTTTCTGCCCATTGTTGACACCCAGCACATCAAAAAAATCAGTCAGAATCTAAAATCACCTCTAGATGTTTTCCTTTTTATCTTGAGTTGAGTCTTATATTTAGCAGTCTTTGAACCAATGATCAGAACTACAGTTAACATGTACCCAGTGTAAAGAAATGCTGTCCCCAGTGGTAGTATGTGCAAATTAAAAAATAATGGCCCTAAAATTCATCCTTGTGGTACTGCACATGTAACCTCATAGTGTATGGGTGAGTGGTCAAATTTTCTTCCACGAAGGCATGAGGCAAACCATTTAAAAAAACAATTCCAGACAGGCCAACACCCCCACTAGTCAGAGCTCATGTATTCAAATTAAAATGTAGCTGCATTCTTTGGCAGACCAGCAAGGAGAGCATACCAGTAGTCTCTCCTGCAGGTCAGTCTCTGTGTGTCTCAGAGAGAGAGAAATAACCTCACTTTGGAGATGTTCTTCAGGTGATAAAATTCTCTTTTTTGCTCTTTTTGACACCTAGTACATCAAAAATCGCCTCTAGATTTCTTGTTTCTTGTCTTGGGTTGAGTCCTAGTATATTTAGCTTGGAGGCCAGTTTTTCTCTCTGAACCTTTGAATCAATTATCAGTACTTCTTTTCATCCTGGCTGAGCTTTAGACAGGCCTTTACATAGAGCTGTGTGTCATCAGCATCATTGTGTAAAGAGATGTTGTTCCTCCTGATGCCAGAGCCCAATTGTATCATGTGCAAATTAAAAAGTAACGGCCCTAAAAATTATCCTTGTGGTACCCCAAATATGACCTCATAGTGTTTGGATGAGTGGTCGAATTTTCTTTCACATAGATATGAGGTAAACATTTAAAAACAATTCCAGACGAGTCAACACAACCACTTGTTTTGCTTAAATATCTTGTGGTCCACAGTATCAAAACCAACACTCAGGTCAAGTAGCTACAGAACTGAAGGCTTGTTGCTGTCAAGACATGTTGCAATATTGATCACTGCTTTAATCTGGAATGTCACTGTGCTGTGATGGGAACAGAAACCTGACAGAAACCTTTAACACAGTGCTTGAGTTTAAAATGGCACTTAGCTAATGAAAAACTAATTCCTTAAAGATTTCGCTTAAAATGTGAGATTTGAAATTGGCTTAAAATTGTAGAGAGAAATATCTAGGCTTTTTTAAAAAGGTTTCACTAAAGCAGTTTTAAAATCAACGCAAAGTCACCAAGCTTGTAGGGAGTGATATATTATGGAAAGAATGTCTCCAGACACAGAAATGAAAATAGGTTTAAAAGGGAATGTAGGAATTGAGTCAAGGGAACACGTGGAGGGCTTCAAGTCTGTTTCAGCATCAACAAGGTCAACATGTTCCAAAGTACACAGGGTGTAGGTGAAAGTGCAGTGTACTTGTTTTGCTGGCAGACACCAGGTCTAATGTTGATCATTTTCTCCCCGTAGCTGGCAAACTCTTCACATTTAGCACGTGGGAGCTCAATGGTGTAGCTGTTTTTCACCATCTAGGCTCAGAAATTCTGCTGTCTCATTTTAGCTCCATGGTTTTACTCTTTTTTTCCATGGGGTAATGTATTTTGCAGTTATTTTCTTGGTCTTCATTGGAGCACCTTTGTCAAGCATTGTTCATTTTATGGTATTTTTGTGTTGCAATAGGTGATGTGAGAGTTACGGCTACTTCAGCAGCATTGCATCATTTTTTGACTCTTCTTTTTGTGGTACTGGGCAGGGGGTGGTCAAAACTGTGATCAGTGTTGGTCAGACACCTCTGTCAATCCCTGTAGGGAAATTCATTCTCTGCATTTAACCCCTCCTGAGTGTTAGGAGCAGTGGGCAGCCACAGTGCAGTGCCTGGGGACCAACTCCGGTTCTAAGCCAGTGGCTTGGTCAAGGGCACTGACAGGAGAATTAACCTTACATACATGTTTTTGATGGAAACTGGATTCCCCAGACACCCATGGGGAAAGGCCCTGCCCCAATTGAACCCAGGAAACTATTAGCATAACATTTTGATGTTAAGACCATGAGATATAATTAAATCCTAGGTGTGACCATGACCCGGTATCAGGCTTGGGCTGTACATCATTTTTCATACCTTCCTGACATTACACTGACATATACAATATTACATTGGTATTTGTGTAAAACCTGTGTAAAATGGCTGAACTGACTGTACTCCACTGTACTATAGCACTCCCTCAACGCAGGCAGAGCTGATCATCATAGTGACCCTACTCCCATTACTGGGAACAACACACACACTTAGGAGCTCTGCTTTGGTCTTGAGAAGTCGCAGCTTTCATCCACTGACAAACTCAAACCCATACTGTGCATTTACATTGCCGTCATTTACTGCCAGACCAACAACTTAACTGCGCACCTTTTCCTCCACTCGGCAAGCTTTCACCATCACGCTCCGCCACCACAGACGGTACACGCTCACTATGAAACGCTGCTCTGACCAGACAGTATTTTGCAGTGTTTGTTAGCTTACCTTTATCATCGGGACTGAATCCAAAATAATCCCAAACAGAACTATTTTTCTTCTTTTTTAGTACTTACTTGTGTAACTTTTTCCCCATGCATTATCTGCTAGATTGTCAAGTACAATGTATGTTAAAATCACCATGCAAGTATCATAGTTCGTATGAATGACAGATAGATCAGAGAATTCTTTAGGTGATTTATATACTGTCACTGCAAGGAAACAAGGCTGAGATCTGAAAAAAAAAAAAAAAACATCATTACAGACATTATGTCAAAGCCATAAAGGCCCACAACCCTGCCCTTCAGTATCTTTTTGCAGATTGCAGCTGTCTGTCCACCCTTCTTTCCCTCTCTGGATGAAGATGAAAAAAGCAGCAACAAGTTGTCCTTCTACCCAGTGGATAGAGATATGTCGATGTACGTTGGTTAATAACATTTATCTTGTCAGCCCCAGGCGAGTTGACAGTCTACGACTTCAAGCCCTAGTTTTTTTTTAAATACAAACAATTGCTTAACCTTTTTTTAACAGATCATACCTTCCTAACCCATAATAACCAAGGTATAACCGGTTGTTATTTGTACATAGCACATTTGTATTAGCAAAAGTGCACATATCTGTACGTACACATTCATACATAATCAAGGTAAAATTGCCATGTGAGCACCATGCAATGCATTGCACCCCACTGAAAGGTCAACCAACTGGAATTTAAATTGTATGGATGTATATATAATTTAAAAATAAGCTTTTACAATGGTGGAACAGGTACATATGCATAGTCTTGTACAAATTCAGCTTGTTCAGAATCAGAGTAATTCTGTACCTTAATCTGACCTACATGCAAAGGGACAATGCAAGGAACATTCGAATGTCATGTCAATGTAAAGGGTTGAAAATGGAGTGAGGGTAAAAGCAATGGGACACTCTCTTCTGCCATACTAATGGGCTGCTTTGAGGCAAAGAAAGCTGTATTCTCAGCTCACCATGGCAACTGATGATAGGAATGTTTGACTCATCTCAATGCCTCTATTTGTCACTTTTCCTTTTCTTCTCTGAAGATGAGCACGTATTTCATGTCATTACTGTTTTGTGCTATAGTTTTAAAGACAAAAGTATTGAAACATCAATAGGTGAATGCAATTAAATGATTTAATGCTTGTAAAAATATTAGGTTAAATGCAACGCAATCTGTGTTTATGTTTCATAGCAAGAATAAGGTTAAGTTATACAACTGTCAGCTCACGTAAGGCTGTAGCTGTGCTTTAACATAGACCACTTGTTAGTGTGATAACTGGCCTCAATCTATCCAACATGTACTTATGTATTACTGACATGTTGATCAGTAAAATATGTTTGAACCATTTTGTTCAGTGGGAACTGTGGGAAGACATACACGTTCTAATTTTAAGTGTAAACCCTAAACATGTTGAGACAGAAAAAATTTTAAAAAAATATGATATTGTGCTACAGAAATGAAGATGCTGTATATCCTGTGGTTCTGTCACCTTATGGTTTGGCATAACACTTTTGCTCAGGGATGTTCAAACAAGTCAGGCCTGTTTAGCATTACAGTGCCACAGCCGTATGTGTGATGAAACCACAAGAAAGATTCATAAATAAAAGATATAGATATAAGACATAAAATCTACATTTTCTACAAGCATGGTTTTATTCCTGCACAAACAAAAATACTGACTTATTGTCAACTTATTACCTAATCATAAAATTCTATGTGATTCATAACAATGTACATTAATAAGATTAGCTAATAAGCTATTGGAGGCCAGAATATATAGAAATGTGTACAGGAGAGCATAGAGACTTCTCTGCTACCTTCAAAATGAGTTACATATAGGTGTACTGTGTTGGCTAATTGAAGGAATGAGTGTTAGTTCTTCTGAAAATGCCCAGAACTTTACAGTAAATGAGACAGGGAAGTTGTGTTTTATTTCCTTCAAATGAAACAGCAAAGCTGGGTCACTTTTGACATTGTTTTCACAAGAATTCAAGAACTTTATCTGAAGAAGTTTGTACAAAGGCTCTCAGACACTCCCTCAGTTCTTTCCTGCAAAATGTTGCTGTTAATGAGGAAAAGAGAACAAATTTATTCAGCTCGGTTGCACCTTTGTCCACAGTCTAGCCTTCCCTTTCTTTTCTAACTTGCACTCTGTCTCTCTCTATGCATCTGCCAATAACACACCAAATCATATTGCTATGGAGAAAATAGAAAAGCGTTTTTTTTAAGTCTTAAGGAGTTTTATTAAGTCAGTCTTACAGTCGGGTATTAGGTTTTATACAGTTGTTAATCATGTAGCTTAGGCATTGTCAGATGCTGCTGATGAATCTGTGTGCCAATAGATAAGGACAGTAAATATAATTAAAGTTCTCATGAAGTCAAAGTCAATGTTTAAGTGTTTTTATCACATATGTATTGCGCTATACATCACCTAAACACCATTATCTGTCCCGATAATGACAAAAAACATTGTTTTAGATATTCTCAGCTTGAAATACAATTAAAAGTTGTTGATGATTCATCTTGCAATTGAGTGTGTTACTAAATTTGTGTTCAATTAAACGCTTTTTTGTTTATGATGCCACTAGAGCATGGAAGGAGCACATCCGTTCACTGGAGCAGATTGTGAGTGTCTCGGGGGAATGGGCCTCACTGTACAAAAGATTTAGGTGAAATTTGATCATATTTTAGTGAGAAAATATTTTCTGGTTCCCCATATGATGTCCTCTAGCTGCATCAATTTTCAATGAGTTAATTATATAATTTTGTGAAGGACAGATAAAACTAGCTTTAGCAGCTTACTTGTTGCTAAAGTAGCTAATCCTGACTGTTTGCTGCTGTTACTAGGCAACGTAACCAAGCTCAGCAGCCTCCTAGTGAACATGGCCAATCACTGGGACAAACAGCCTCCAAGACCAACAGGGAATAGCGCACAGAGGACACTCACAGAGTTTCCTGATGAATAGCTTTAGCTGTTGCTAAAGTAGCTTAGCTAAACACTAACTGTCATTAGTTCCATTATCTGTGACTCTGCCCCGGGGAACCTTGAGCCAAACCCAACAAGAAATCAAGCTCGATGTGGCCTGTTCCCAGTGGTGGACAAAGTATTCAACCCCAGAACTTGAGTCAAAGTATAGATTCTCCTGGTCAAATATTACTCAACTACAAGTGAAAGTTGCTCACTCAAAATGTTACTTGAGTTAAAGTACTAGAGTTCTTGCTTTTAAAAATACTTAAGTATTCAAAAGTACAAATTACAAAGTACATTTTCTAATATCAGTTCATTGCTGTACTGTTTTCATGATGCATTTAGAAGCTTGTAACTCTCTGAAACCATCTAATGATGCACTGACCTGCTTGTAGAACCACTCTGCTACACAAAGTCTATAGAAACACCTATAAAAACTTCAGCATAGAAATGCAATCAAAAGCATAAAGGACAGCTGTTGTCATTTTCTGATGTAACTGTATTAAAATCACTGCATAAAAGCAGATTGAAGCCAACTGTAAGGAGTTCTCCAAGTCTGTTAAATAACAGATTTCTTTCTGTCTTCAGAGGCAGTATATACATGGATTATGCTGTATTTTTCACCCTGATAAAAACAATCCAACTTTAAAAGCTACCTGGAATAATTAATAATTATAATAACATCTTGAGATTTAATTTTGTTTTTCTCCTGCCGTCACCATTACCGCTTTTTGTTTGAATGAAAGAGGGAGAGCTTGCTTGTGCTTGTTAGTGTGCCTGGATGACATATTTGCACTTTTACATCAGTCCCATTTGACAGGAGCTACAGTGATTGGTTTCCTTCTGTGAGGAACACAGCATGCGACCAACTGCATTTTAGAAAAGAAAAAAGGTAACAGCTGACTTCAAAGCTGTGCTTAGTCGAATACTCAAGTAAAGTACAGATACTCAAAAAATGTACTTAAGTACAGTACTCAAGTAAATGTACTTCATTACTGTCCATCACTGCCTATTCCATGTAGTCAAACAGGCCTTTGTTGGTCTCTGAGGCTGTTTTTGTCCCAGTCTGGCCATGTTCACTGGGAGCTCTCAGTTCAGGAAGAGTCAGCTGTTAAGTTTGCTCTCCATCCTATATCCATGGACTGCTTTAGCGTCCCAGCAGTCCCGTCCCAGCTGCTTGTTTTTACACCAATACACATACATACAGACACTCTGCTAGGTGCTTTAAGGAAGCTTTAAGTAATTTAAATGAAAATTTTCATTACTTTATTTACTGTTACTCAGCACAACGGAGGACCCTTCAAACATGCTGTCAAACCCACAGGTCATATATTTCAAATTGTGAAAAAAGAAAACAAGACATGGTGATTCAATTAGAAGCCAGTCTATGGCCATAAAAAGCCATGTGATGTTTCACTGCAGAATTCCTGTCACCCTTATCGTCCAACTCTTAAGAGAACCCATGTTGTTCTTGAATGTAGGCTTAAAAGTGCTTACAGCTTGCAAGGCGAGAAAACACTTGAAAAGACAATATCTATTTCATAGGGAAAAACTTTTGCAACAACATTAGAAACTAGTCAGATAAGAAACCCCTCAATCATATCTCAAAAATGCCCAGCGATAAGGGGAATCGCCTTCACATTGTCCAACCATATAGTGCTACAGCCAAAAACAAAACAGTAATCTTTCTTTCTTTGCTTCCAAAGAAAGAAAATTGAATGGCTACATTTCATCAGCATTTCATCAGACTGACTGACTGGTAACAGACAAAAATATTTTAGGGTCTAAAGATAGATAGCAGGATTGTACTTGTAAAGCAAAGGAGATATTTCATGTGTCAGTCAGTTTTACATTTACTGTCCTTTGAATTAACCCCAGGAGAAACATGGTTCTGAGTAAAATCCAAACATCACTCTATCAAATGAAAACTGACCTCTTCCCTGAGGCAACCACCATACCTGTCCTGTAATAGTAGTATAGTGAAAAAAGACAACTTTCTCAAACTTGTATAAATTTTGAGAGGAACATCACAGTAAATTTACATTTTTCCTGCTATGTGATTGGATGCCTCTCTCTTTGAAAATAATGAACATATTATTAGGGAAACATATTTTCATCTTTTCAAAACTAGCAGCATCAGACACGGTGACAGTGATGCTTGTCTGCTAGAAGAATCGTTTTGTACTGCAGCGAACATAAAGCACATCCCCATTACAGACACAGACCACACAGTAATGAGCCTTTTTTTTTCTCATTTTCTCCCTCCTCCACAACAGAGCACAGTTCTAAGGCACAGTATGCCCTAGAACAATGTGTTCTTAAGGAATAATAGATGTCTCTGGTGTTTCACAAACATTCAAGAGCTGATAGGCGATAAATCAGATCTTGCTCAGTTTGACAGTCTGCAGTTCCTTCCCCCTGCACACACACACACCACACACAAGTATTTGTCTGTTTGATTTTGAGCTACATTTCTTCTCTATGTGTCTGTTTTCCTTGGCATCATAGTCGTTTTCATCTAAACACTACTAATGAGTTAGATCTAATGAGTGACTTAATTGCCATACCCATGTTGGGAGTGGTGGTTTTATAGTATTACCATGGGTTAATGAGCATGGCATTGCACTGGGTGGATTTTCAGCTCTCTTGCTAATAGTGTGCTTATAGTGTAGCACTGTTCTGTGGTGTCAATTGGAGTTCAAACTTCAATTAAAAAGTTTAACTACTGCTTGTCAGCTTGACAGTGATACTGGCTGTATGAGCTTGTTTCATATATTTTTTTACAGCTTCCTCGTCTAATTGCACAGCCGCCTTTATTATTATTATTATTATTATTATTATTATTATTATTATTATTATTATTATTATTATTATTTTTATTTTTATATTATGGCAATGACTCTTAATTTCTTTCATTGAACGTCTAAGTTTAAGCTGTTTTTTCTCCAACATTTTATGTCCAACATGTGTATATGTACAAGTAAACAAAACAGAGAATTAAGCAAAATACTGTAGCAAATAAACAACAAAAAAGAAAGAACAGCAAAAAAGTATACTTCAAACTGCACAAAACAAAACAAAACAAAAAAAAAAGAACACAAACAGTGACAGAATTAATTGTAACAGTAACTTAATAATCCATAATCTATGATGTATATAAGAAGGATCTAGACCATGAAAGTCCACTTTCGAAAGGTCCAGATGATGTCCAAGTCCATTATTGATCTCCTCTTGAAAAGTGAGAAAATAGTGAGGAGCAGAGCTCTTGAAAAATACGTCCCCAATTATGTTTTTTAAAGGTTAGCCTCTCTACCGGTAGGAATTCTGATAACTGGTCCAGGAACAGCTGAAAATTCGGAAGGGTATGATAATTAATATTCTGCATTTTTTTTTTTTTTTTAGATCAAATTGGAAATTAATGTTGTTGAATGACTGTTACTTAATGGTGTTTGCATTTCGGAGACTTATAGGAATATTATCTTTTGAAATTATATGCATGTTTATGGGAGAATTCATGGGTAGAATTCATGTCTGAACATAAAACGAGCTTCCTTGATGTTGTTGTAAATGGAAATGTATTCTTTCACAGATTTTTAGCCAGGTATTTTCATGTTTAAATCTGTTTTAGTTACAGACTTCTACCATGAATAGTCAGTTCAAATGACTTTAACTCTAAAGTCCTTTGCTGCACCTGTCAAAGCATGTCAAAGGGCCTCAGTTTGTGTTGAAAAGTGGTGGGAGACATGAGGGTTCAGATGAAAACATTTTAGAAACCGTCTTCACCGTATGTGATTTTAGGCAATGTAATGAGGGGTTGGCATGAGGTCAGAGTATGTAGATAATAACTGCAGGTTGTTAGAAAATTACAGACACAAAATTACAAACAGAGCCAACAATACAAAAATACTCAGCATGAACAGCAAAAAAACAAAAAACAGAACATTGGCAGCACAAGTAACAGTCATTCATCACATCCACAGCTGCAACACCAATTGATCAATGCAAATCAGCTGAACAATGCCAATATCACTTCCCTAAAATGTGACAGAATATAAATAACTGAAGGAATAATGTTTAGCTAAAGACAATAAATAAACCTTACTATCCTTTAGATGTTAAGTTAAAATGCCTTGTTCTTTCTCTATACTTTAACATTTGAAAAACAGAGTTCACAAGAGTTCATGAGTCAAGCAGAACCAATCATGACTCATTGTATTTTTTAGACCCTTCTAGTGACGATGTCATGATAAGGTCACACTGTTAGCTTGAGGAAAACAAAGGAAAAACTAGAGGCAAACATGAATCACCTGAGAGTAGAAGAGCACGTATCAAGCAAAAATATCACCTTGCTGTGTTGTTGGATTTCCAAAGGGCGTTATCAGTGTGTGCAGATCAAAATGCTTCTGGATGCAATAAAATAGACCTACAATCAGTCAGAGCAACAAAATCTGCCATGCATTGGTGGTTGGTCAAACAGGACACAAATTACTGCAATCTTTCTTGTATTACAGCTAAAGAGTACACTAAACCATGTTTCTCAGAACATTTGAGGCGAGAAATAGGGAATGCAATAAAAAATTCTTGATTCATATTTTATCAGCACTGCTTAGTTTTTCATGGTTTTACTTGAGTTTCAGGAGCCTTAGTTTGGAAGCAGCTCACAGCAGCAGCTTGTTCACAGTCTTTCTCATATTACAGTTAAACACTACACAAAAATATGTTTCTGAAAACCTTTGAGGGGAGAAATATGCAATGTAGTAACAGAATCCTGGTTCATATTTTATCACAACAGCCTTGTTTTACAGTTGAATCTATGTTTTGTGAGCCTGAGGCGTTGCAGTGTGACTTTTCAAATCTGAATTGGTGACACCATTTGTCAGTGAGAGATTTGTTTGGTTCCCAGGTTGTGCTATACCTATAGAGTGCAAAGGCATGATATTAATTAAATCTAAGAAAAATAAAAGTATGTTTACTGCACTAGTGTACCATTCTATTTACCAAGCTATTGTCTGTGCTACTCTGATTTGGATGAATCAGAAAAGGTTCAAAGTAACTTCAGTGGACATTCTGCAAAGCTCAACAATCAGTGGTTTTAAGTCAGGAGCTGATAGTGGGTGGAGGTCAGCAAGCAGCGCAGAGATAACTGACCAAAGGACCAAGAAAAAATGAAGACCAGCCCACTAATCCACAGAAGTTTCTTGTTCTGTTGGAGGTAGGAATCAGTGGTATGGGGAGGATGGACAAAACACAATGTAGAGCTGTGAGGGGATGGCAGGAGACCTGGATCTACTGCTGCGTCATTACTGGTGAGGGCCTTGTGCATAGTAGCTGACGTGCAGCTGTGCTCAACACCTTGAAGAAAACTTGATTCAGGGGTTTCTCTGCAATGCTCAGGTTTATGTGACTACATATGCATATAAATATGAGGTTCAAATTTCAGGGTCAAGGCTGAAAAAAGGGCAACAAAGAAAGTAGAGGCACAATAGCAAGTTATAAAGCTGCATGCTGACATGATTTTATCGCATTTGTTTTTCCTGCAGCTTTGATAATTGACACATTATTATATGTGGTAAATCTCCTTTTGTATCTGAATTATTTAACTCACCATTTATAATGTAACATTTGGTATACGATAAGAAATTCAGTCTCTAAGAAAAGTGGTTTTACTTTAACAGCTCTTTTCAAATAAAAGCAGATTGACATCGGCCATACAGTCTATATCTGGATATCTTGGATTGTTATTCACTCGTGCTCCCCTCATTACAATTAATCATGCTCAGCATAATGTCTGGAGAATTAATACCACTGATTTAAAGACACTCTTGAACCATCCAAACGTCCCGTTACTGTTTTCATGAATTAAACTCCTATTATCACCGCTGCATGTGTATTCATCACAGCCATCCCAAAATAACCCAAGCCTAATTATTCTGCCACCAGTGACGGATGTTCGTTATGAAGATATCCTTTTCTACAAGCGATAATCCTGTTGTACTGCCCAAACTACAATGTTTGGACAAAGCGGCAGAGACAATAAAATGAGGCTTTCACATGATGATGGCTCTGAAAAGGATTTTTTTCATGTTGATTGGCACTCCTATCTGCACATAAAAAAGATCAGTGCCTATAATTATACATATAATTTTGAAACAATTAGTCATTATCTTGGATAGTCATGAAAATGGCAGTTTAACAGTTATATTTGACAAGATTATATATTTAGAAGGCTATTTTAATGCGGCCTAATACATGATAATGGGTTGCACTTTATTTTACAGTACAATAATAAGATGTTACAAGCTGTACTTTTTTATCAAATTGGACAAAAACTAGAAATAATATTTTCTTTATTAGACCTACACACTAATACACTAATAAGAAGTAACAAGCCGTTCTTAGTATCAAATTAAAAGACAGTAATAATATGTTCTTTATTAGACAGTACTGTATAAAAAGTGTATTGTTTCCCACCGTTCGATCCTTATTAGACTTTATTATTAAGAAGAAGAGGGCATGCTTTCATTAATTCCTCTTGGAGAAATTACTTGTTATTGCATTGTTATTTTGTCTGTCTATTATTTTTATACACACACAGGCCTGACATACACATGCATGCGCAAACAGGACCCATAGACATGCATCAGTGGAGAGACTGACACATATTTACTACTTACCCGTTTAAAAACAATATGTGAACCAGATCCGCCAAGTACAAAATTAATTAGTGTTCAGTGCAGTTAATGTTGTTACGGGGGTTGTTACGTCTTATTAGTGAACTGTAAAATAAAGTGTAACCTGATAATGTTGCTCTTCAGCTTAGTGTAAGAGCGGCCATTTGTATGGTTTTACTCATGTGCAGAAATAAAGGTGATGTTAACCCACAGCTAACCAAGCAGACGCCTGTAAATGTAAATCATCACATAACTGTAATGTCACTATGGTGACATATATTATCTGCCGCCTTAAAGCCATTTGCCAGGCCAGTGAAACAGAAAGAAGCTGATATCCAACTACAAGAAGGAACATGCCTTTCAACTCAAATGTACGGCTTACCAGAGAGAAAGACATCAGATATGGCACAAGCCTAAAAAATTCCACCGATAACCTTCACACTGCAGTGCCCCTGAATAAATGTCAAATACTATCTGCTGTTTGCTCAGTGGAACCATTGCATCCAATCTGCCCAAATGGAAGTGAAGAGCTGTGAGAAATAAATCCTGAAATCACAATGTGTGAAGTTTCTGAAGTGTAGACAAGACAAAACATTTGTATATTTCTTCATCGTCATCGGGCTCCGTAATTGTAGTGTATACAAAAAAAAAAGGAAAAAAAAAAGGTGGTTTGTTATTTCTGCCGCAGTTTTCTATGCATGTTATCCATCTCAGTCTGTGCTTGTGTAAAATAAAGAAAGAAAGATAAATGAGAGCTGTGTTATTACACATATGTCCATATGACAAGCATACAATCTCTTTCTCAAACACACACACACTTTCATTTGTTCTATGAATATTCCATTAGGGCAAGTTGAAATTGTTCCTTTTTTCCATGGACGGCTGCAGCAGCTCATAATGAATGTAAGGTAATATCTGTGTCTGCTTATCAGGGACAGGGTTATCAGTGTGTTTGAGTCAATGTATGCAGGACAGGAGATCAAACCGTGAAGGTCTGCCCTGTGGGTAGTAGGCTTACAGTGCTGTTTTAATTGATGCAGCTCTTTTACATGCAGGTGATGACAATAAAAAAAAAAAAACCTTGTACATAAGATTTACATGAGGGGCAGACATTTTCCTTTTTTACTTTCAATACAGGGGTATAATTATTCACCGATAAATGTAGTAAATAGTTTTAGACATGAGAATTTTTTTTTTTAAGACTTAACAAACAATTCTTGTCAAGCATAATATATTTTCATTAAAACCTTGATCTTTGTTGTGACTGTTTTGTCTTTGCTATACTTTTCACTTTGTGTGATCCCTTCGGGCATTTATGCATTGATGTCAGATTGCTGTAATTACTTTTCTGAAGTAAAAATGAAGAAGTGAAATTAACCTTTGGTACCGCTCTTCCCACGCTTTGCTCTACAAGCTTTTCAAAATTTCATGTAAAAAAACATACAAATTAATCACCGCATTGTTGATTTACTAAATGATCAAAGCCGTAAGCCTCAGTGGAACGACATGTTCCTTAATTTATTATAAAGATGCAGTCTGTAACAAAATGACATTCATAAAACCTTGATACTGTAATCTTTAGCTGAAACACATTTGTGAGCAGACCTCTCTCTCTTGGTGTGCATGTATTCGGAGATTTCTGCAGCAGATTGTAAAATACTGAAGGGTCTCTCTCATTTGAGGTTTTATTGAGTGAATCTCAGTGTAGTAAGAGATGTCTGGAGATCTAGGAATGAATATACTGTATATACCATGTTTGAACAAAACCAATCATCCATAATTTTACTATTGATTAAAATAGAGTTCACTTCACATTGCAGCAAGGGTTTTTCATCTGGGACTTCACACATGTATAATATAAACGTAGATGTAGTTAAGTAGTGCATTTGATACTCAGCAGGGGAGATATAAAGGGAAATGATGAGATAAAGGTCTCAGATGTAGTTATAGTATTGCAGCACCTCTCTTTCCTGCCTACCTGCTTGCCTCAACCTTTTAACAATACTGCCTCACTGTATATTTTGAATCCAAGGCGTTACAGTTCTCCGTAACACGGCCTTGTGCTCCTCATTAAATAGTGTAACCTTTTATTTAAAGTCAGGACCCTCAGATCTGTACAGCATCACTGATATCTGCTCACAGTCAGCGGCAAGGTGTTCGGCTGATTGGAGGTGAGGAGACAAAGGGATGGAAGAGAGCTTTTGATAATGCCTTACACACAGAGTTCCACATGGGTTTTGATTTTTACAAGTGATTATAGCAAACATGGAAATTCTTTATCTGCTCTCCATAAGAGAAAAATCCTATTGTAAATACTTTTGGTGGCATATCTTTCAACACATCAAAGTGACACAGTTTTATACAGTTATTTTATACAATGATTTGTGCTTTACAGCTGTTCACATTGTCAGAGCACATTTTTTTGCTGCGATAAACTTGTTGCAGTTCTGTGCTCATTCAGTCGTCAGATGGGGAGATGGGTACTCGAGTCTCTGACTTGGACTGAAGTTGCACTTGAGCCGCCTGCGTGTACTTGCGTACGACGGCTACCCTGCTGAACTGCTGCTGCTGGCACACCTGTGGTGTCCATACAGAGAGTGTTTCTGTTGCAGGCTGTTGCTGGCAGTCTTGTTTTTCTACACTGAGTTTGCAGAAGAGTTTTGAAGAAAAGAAAAGATCTGTAACCTAAAAGCAGTGTGATTTTTTCCCCTTTGTTCAGAGAGAGAGAGAGAGAGAAAAAGAGAAAGAAAAAGATGCACCAGATTTTCATGTGTGTGACATATTTTACAGATACGTGCATTAAACTGTAGTGAAAGGTGTCATGTTGCTGGCATGATGTTGATATGACTATCAACAGATTATTTTCACCGTGCATTTTTGCAGAGAATGGCACATGTCATGCAGTAAAAACAGATTAGACTCTCAATATCTAGACGATGAAGGTTTTGGTGAGTTTTACACACTTTTCAATTGAGTTTAAATGAAACAAGTTAACAAGGCAATTAAGTTTGTCTTAGTTTGGTTAAAGGGAGAAACTTGAATTCAGACGATGTACAGTTGTATTTTTCTGTTTAATGAGGAAAAAAGGTGTGAGAATGTTTCATTTCTTGACACTTTGTGAGTTCATTTTGTTTACTGGATGTAGTGAACGTACGTAGTGTAAGTAATGTTGTGAATTCACTGCTTGCACACGTCCCAGCTGAGACTCAGGAGAAGGTGGAGGGAGGGGGGGGCAAATATATTGCCAGTCGCTGACTGAAATTTTAAAACATCGCCCAACCCTAATTGTTAAGGAAATGATGAGCTGAAAGTCATTCTGCCCCTTTATTGTTATGTGTAACCTTGTGCATCAGGTGTGTGGGGCCACAGATGTCTGTAAGCTGAAGTGACAACACATGGCAAGCACCCCTGCAGCTGCTGAGCCATTTGTCCCAACCTCTGGCTGTAATAACTTTGCACAAGGCTCAAATAAAAAACTTGCTAAATGTAACATCTGCAGGGATGAGGGATTGACTGTATTAGACTTTATCAGGCACCTGACAACACACCCGGATAGGTGAGTCACTTTGTAAGTTAGTGTTGAAGTTAATGTTAGTGCCTGTGAACAGTTAGCAAACATGATCAGCTCAGCATCAGCTATCTAATATTAGCTTGCTCGCTTGATTAGACTGGTGCTCACTGAATATTTTGAAAAGATGCGTGACTGTTTGTTTGTTTGGTACACTTCTTCGCCATGATTGTAAAATAATTTCATCTTCCCTGGCTTTGCACAGAGGACTGACAGCAACCTCTTGGTCTTCTCACTGCTCTTTCATTAGGTTTATCTGTGGCATGTCCTGGTTTTTCTATGACTCACTTGGTACTGAGTGTTTTGTGATGGATACTGGGTGATTTGGTTGTGTGCCCTCTCTCTCCACCTGTCAGCGCTTGGAGAGCTGCGTTTTTTTTCTCTACTCTGCTCCTCACTGGACCGTTACAGTGCATAATGTTTGTCTGCACTTTCTCACAGCGATAAGCTTGTATAATTTGTATAATTTCACACTGAATTGTAATCATCTGTTAAAAGTGGACATATAGCAAACAAATAATCGGTGCTGATATTGTTTACTTATTGATAAAGGGTTGATGATAACATAGTACATGCTTTCAGTCCCTCAGATATAGTTATGCAGTGTTGTCATCAGGCCCAGCTGATGATAGGACGCTCATTACAACCATTAGAGACTCAAGACTTCACTTGTACGTGCTAATTTTTTTTTTTTTTTCATGTTTGTAAACCGCCTCCACACATATGTACATATAGAGACTATATTTAAAATCCACTTGAAGCTGTGAAATACTCGACACAGGTTAAAGAGAGGGACGTGCTTGAGAGGACACACATGACTCCACAATGTTTGGCTGAATTTGAGAGAAACTGAGTCTTTCGTCGTATTGCACACACTGCGCCTGTGTTTTGCAAATCACTTTCTTGTTCTTGTACCCCCTACATCACTTCATGTACCCCTTGGGGTGAATGTACCCCATTTTGGGAATAGGGGTTCCTTTGACTACAGAAATCATCCATGGTTTTATTTGATCTATTTCACACTGTAAGGATAAGTGTCTCCCTTCATGCTTCAGTCAGAGTCAAGTCTCAGATGCTAATTGGTGTCACACAAAGAGACCACTACATCCCCAACTTTGGAGTTAATAATTTGGCTAGCACTAAGATTCAGTTTAGATTTAACTTTTTTTTAATGAACATGTATAAAGCACCAATAGTTTCCAGCCTCTGGGCAAGTTGTAGACAGTTTTCGACCAATTGCGACCTCACATCCTGTCTAAATGCTCTGCAGTGTGCAGTCCAAAATATGACTCTCCACATTATGTGTCTGTGGAGCAGCATTCATGGCTTTATTTCAGTTCCCTGGAGCAGGTGAGATTACCATTTAATGATAGGCGCGTGTCAAATACTAATTGCACCAGGGCCACCATAAAATCCATATCTCAGTCTTCTTCTGAGTGAACTGTGAAACATGAATTCACACAGTTAAATGAAGCTCAATCATCTCACTCAGTTTTATTTGAGAGATAAATATTGCTTTTATTTTATTTTTGCCATGCTAGGATATAAACAGCATGGGTGTGTTTTTATGTGACACTATTTTATTACACATTTTGCATTTCACCGTCTTTCAGTTTCCCATTATGGCAACTAAGAATAATAGAAGATATCACTGTAAACTGTTGTAAAAATCTTTTATAATATCTTGATATTGCGTTGCTTCTATCTGTTTAGATTATAATACATGTAATTCCTCTTCCCTGTGCAAGAAGTTATGTTGTTTGTTTATATATTCTTAGATAAAGGGGTTCAAAAATGTTTCTTCCTGAAAGGCTGGGGTTCTTTGCAAGACTAAGGTTCTGTTAAGAATCATTTTCATCCAAAAAACCCTCTTTGGAAGAAAGAGTTCTTCAATTATTGTTGAAGGCATTGGCGTTAAAAGAGCCTCACCTTAAAACATTCAAATGTTTATTCGTGTTTCAAATGGTATTTTAATCGTTGATGTATCAAGTAATCAAGTCATTTTACGTGTGTTCTTGTATTTTTGCCACATCTGTAGAACATAATTTGGTTCTTTGTAGAATCCTCAGAAGGCAAGAGGGTTATAAGTTTGGTTATAAATTTCAAGATCCGCCCTTAGTGGGTTCAAGATGAAACCGTTGAAATATAAACAGGTTCTCCGTAGAACCCGACAGGGGTTCTTTTTAGCACCCTTAAGAAATGGAAAGGAACCAAAAAGGGATTTCTTATGGGGACAAGCCAAAGAACCCTATATGGTTTGACTTGGCACCTTTATTTCTAAAAGTGTATGGCAGTACCTGGTATAAACACAAAGGTACATTTTTTTGTCACACATTGTACAACACAGAGTGAGATTCAGTCTCTGCAGTTAAACCCGTTTGTGGGAAAACTCCACACAAAGGCCCTGCCTGAACCAGGATTTGAACCTTTCCAATGTGAGGAAACAGTGCTAACAACTGCACCAATGCGCTGCCAAGAGATGGTAGATCATGGCAAGAACCAAAGGCCTTTTTGTTTAGACTTGATTTTCATTTGTTTTTACTTTGCCCACTCCTTAAATGCCAAAAGATCTAACCTGAAGGGATGACAGCCTGCCAAACTCTTTTCAGTAAACAAGGCTCTGCAAATTAAAGTGGCTTTAATTTACAAGCACCAAAACAGCCTCAACAGCCTGAACTTCATCAAAACAAATACCAATATGAGACAGCTAGAGACTGCCACAATATTTTATTTTCAAAAAGGCAATCTCACAAACATCTTCAGATCTTGGGATGTCATCAAGTTGGCAGCATTCAACGTCCCAGGTCTGGGGAAGGTAAACAGACGAACAAACAGAGCTGCTGTTCACTGTGAGGACACCAGAAAGAAAGATCTAATATTAAAAAAGACTGTGCACTGGATTGTAGATGTAATTATGTATGCTTACAAATCCCAGGCCATAGGCCGCCCAGTAGCAGTCTCTCCAGCTTTAGTCCAATAGACTATTGTGTGACTGTGGGTGGGAAGTTGTTGAGATGTCTGCATGGTAGATTGGAGGTGACCTGCTGTATATATTAGAGGACACTTGAAATGAAGTGGTTGGGGGCACCCTGTGGCATGGAGGTGCATTCCTCCTAAATCAACACTGGAATTAACAATGAAAAGGACAGTAGTGCTTTCCAAACTGCAAGAATACCAGGAGGAAATAATAAAAAATGAAAAACCCTCAGAAAAAAAATCATGTTTTTCCCACTGTAGATATGCCTACTGCATTTTCAGGAAGTACACTGTTGACTGGAGGACTGGGGAGACTAAACAGAGTCACTGGATGTATGTATGCCTTGCGGGATGAACTGCTTTTACCCTACCTACCCTTCCAAGGCATTCAAAAAATGCTAACATTTGCCGCGTAACTTTTGCTCCGAACTGGACAGGATCAGGACAAGAGCAACTTATTCAATTATAAAATTAACAGGCACCTGTGGTTATCTGCCTTGTTCTCCTTGGTTTTAGTTTAAAGTTGTGACTGGTCAGAGGGTGGAGGTGCTGCGGACACTAAGTGGCTACGCCTGTGTCTGATGAGGAGTATGGACTAAAGGGAGAGAGTTCAGCACAGGCAGGCTGTTCTGGGCAAAGATACTTGGTGTGCTTATGGGGGGGTGGGTTCCATTCCCATGCCAGTTAGGGCTGCCAATTCTAAAGACAAGTAGCTGGGTGGCAGGGAGAGACATGACTTGGCATTTCTCATTTACTGAATTTGAGTAGCTGCAAGAATCCCCTCTGCGTATGGTAAAGGATAAGGTTGGGGTGATGTTAAGGTAAGGGGATATACTTACGCTATCGACAATGAAACAGACCCAAAGCAGCTCATGTTTTTTGTTCCTGGCTACTAGTTTATAGCGCCAGTTAGCAACACACCTAGGCAAAAGTTAGCATTTAGCAGAGGCCTGGAATGCCCGGAAGGGTATAGCCCGGGGGTCTACAACGATTTAATGCTTTATTTTCTCAGAGACTTTACTTTTTCTTTTGAATTTGGCATCCATAGCCAGCCTAACCTAAAAAGGAATGACTGAATTTAGAGAAAAAGGCACCGAGCTGTGGTCATAAGCCATGATGCATGTTTTAGTTAACAAAATATTAAAGTTTTTTTTTTTTTATTTTGTGTACAGGCTACACACTTTTACAGCTGGAGAATATAAAATCCCTTTAGGCCTACAACCATGATAAATGAAAATTAAAATGTACGTATAAAAAACTGTTATTCATTTCCATATAATTTTTGTCAAAGCCACAAGCCACTGGAGAGGGGCAAAAGAGTTGCATGTGGCTCTGGACCCCTGGATAGCCAATCACAGCAAAGTGGGGGCATGTTTTCCTAAGTTGTGCGCTGAACTTTACAAATTAATTTTGTCCCATAATGAAGTGTTAATTCAGCGTGTACTGTTGTTGTTTTTCAAAACCACGACCAAAACACTTAAATGTAACAAGAAAAATGCAACAAGGACATATTTTATATCAGTTGCTCCTTTGCTAGAGTAAAAGTGAAAATACTAACAGAGGCTAAAAAAAACATTTTAGTGCAAAAACCTACATTTCAATACAAATTACTTCTTACTCTCCATTAAGGAGCAAAATTGTTATGTTGTTCAGCCTTGTTAGCTACAGTTGCCATGTGAAGTGGCACTCAGTGCCCTGGGGTTCTATGTGCCTCTACTAGTCAGTTTCTTCTCAAGGGCTAGCAGGGTTTTAACACCTGCTGCGCTTAAGAGTGGCTACAGTTATGCTGGCTGAAGACAAACAGGTAATTTGTTGCCATTGGCCTAACATGTTTGCTACTACTGCGAGAAGGTGCAAGGCAAAAAAAAAAGACAGATGTTGTATTTTCTGCATGAATTTTTCTGGTGTTTGTTCATGGTAGTAAGTCTAATGTTACACCGCTGAGAGAAGTCTTAGCGTGAAAAGAGAGTGTGTTCCACATTTTTCTCTGAATATTTAGAGAGATGTTTGGCGCCAACAACCATTATCCCAGTAGTGTTTATACTGTAAAACAAATACAATTTTCAACATTTTTTCAATCTGAGGGTCTCAAATGAAGAGTGGATTTTCAACCGTTCTGAATCTTCCCTGCAGGCTTCTCTTGACCCCTTTCTTTCTGTTCTCTTCAGTCAATTCTCTCTCACACTCACTCACACACACATAAATTTCGAATTCTGGACAATGACGGGTATTTCCTTGTCTCCTTTGAGATATGTGGCTAGACTTAAATTAAAAATTGCAAGAATAAGTGTAGAGCATTTCTTGTGAGCATCCCATTCCAAAATTGTGTCTGAAATGACTGTAAAAACTGTAAAAACTCTTCACCTAAGGGCCCTTTTTCTGCCAGTGAAATCATAAGCGTCGGCAATGGCAAAGGGTCAGAGTGCAGGCTTATTTAAGTGTTAGTACCACATGTTTGGTGAGGATGGTTTGGGTAAAATGAACTATGAGTAGGCGTGGGCTGGCATCAATCATGCACATCAAATCAGCTGAGGTCATTCCCCTTAAAAGCAATATTCGACTATACTTTCCTTGTGTTGGTCCAAGCAGTATCATAAAATCACCAAGTGGGTGCAGGCTCAAGAAAAATCTGCTTTCAACCAATGAAATTGATACTTCCTCGGTGCAAGGTCACTGCAGTTGATTTGCACCAGCATGAAAATGGGCTCCAAGATATTTTATGGGACAGTGTTCTGCACACAATATAGCATGAAAGGCTTAGTTGTCACTGCATTTGAATTACATTTCCTTTGAATCACCCTGTATCTGGTGCTGTACAAAAATACAAAATAGAAATTTGAGAAATTATAGCAAATCACACCCTTGCATGATCATCATCTGCTTTGCCCCCCCTTTACAGCCAAGCTTTTGGTGTGGCTGACGAGATGGCAATGCCAGTTGTTTTTCTGACTTTGATCAAGTCTGAAACATTTCAGCAAATATTTGATTGCAACAGCAAATACATTTTGAGAGAAACAAAATGACAACCAAGTTGCACTTTTGATCAAGATAACTAGGAAATGTTGTTAATTAACATATCTGGCAAGTGACAAAAATATTAATACTAGGGGTGTGGATCTCACTGACTGAGACCGATTCTCGAGACATGTTCAATGAGACGATATATCTTAAAATCTTTAAATGGCAAATGGTTTGATTCATTTTGATTCAGCTCTGTCACAATACGATATGATATGATGCAATACAAGATAATGCAATATGTTGATCATTACATTTTGATTCAATTAATGCTACTTTTGTACAGTGCAAAAAGAAATCCTGATAGTTTTACTAAATATAGTAACAGGAGAAACAGAGAGAAGGAGACATTACAGGGGTGTTAACATCTTATTATGAATGTCATGTGTAAATGAGATACTGAGAATCTGTGAACAAACTTTTTAAACTGTTTAAAATATTAGTGTTCTTGCAGCTTTCATGTGAAGGTGCTGTGGTTTTGAATAGTGTGGAGGAACAGTGGTGCTCCATGTTACCTGCTCTCACAGTGACATGACGTCTCTGTGGGTCAGACTCGTGTCTCTGTACTCCGCTGTCAGACACATTTTGCATAAATTATTTGCAGCAGTGTTTTTCATCTTTCTTATGAAACCCAAACTTATTCTACACTTGCGCGTTATGAAAGTTTGGTGGCGTGACGCGGTACAATGTCACTTCTGTCGCTATCTTCAGCGCAGCCTGTTTTGGGGAAATGACGGGGGGAAAGAGGGGAAAGAGGAGACACAGGAGAGGGAGGAGGGAGCGCTTGCTTTGTGTGATCGCGGCAGCAGGCGTCCAGCGAGAGCGGTGCAGTCAGAGGCAGGAGGAGAGAGAAAACGGAGGAAAGTCACAGCGGCAGCTCCCTGATGCCAAAACTGAAACATGCGCGTCCTAACGAGATGTATTGATACGCTAGTGCTGCATTGATTTGTTTCTGATTCATGTTCAGCTTTTTACCGATACAGGCCGCCTGTGCATCGGGCACTTGTATCTTACACATTAAAGTCTGATGCATCCGATGCATGAATGAATCGTCACACCCCTAATTAATGCTGAACTTATCAAACTGTTGTTTCACTGTTTATTTAAGTCAAGATGAAATGTAAAATGCCTTTTTAACCAGTTTAGATCACATCCCCATATACACCTATTTTACAACATTCACCAGAATGACAAGAAATCAATTTATTTGTATTCTGCCCATCTAATCATGTTTTCATCCTCTAAAACAAAATCTGACGTGCACTTTCATAGACTTGAACAAACCAGTTTCAACCACTAATATCATGACATTCAACCGTCAATCAGTGTTGAACTTTTACTGGCATAAATCTAAGATTCATTAGCTGGATAGCTAACAGCAGCGTGGCATGGCAGATTATGTCACATCCACTTTTCAATGTTCAAATCAAATTCCTTCTAACATTATATCCCACCTGCCTGTCCTGTTTCACTTGGAAATATGTCACGATACAGAAGCTAGAAACTCAACACTTTATCATTATGATTTCTCTATATATTTCTCTATGTTATGTCATTGCTATTTATTGTCCTTAATGCCTTTTGCCATTATTATAGAGAAGAGAAGCTCTGAAGTTTCTAAATAGGCTCTGGCTCTGTTTCTCAGTTGTAGCATTAGCATAGCTACTATACTGTACATTTGAGTCATTTTACCATAGATGTATGATTCTGAATCTGATTAAGCATCTTGCTTATTGTATTTTTTGTTTATGCTCTTCAGTTTCACTCAACAAAGAAATCAAATTTAGAAATATCCAAACATAATTTCTAGGCGACAGGGTGGCATGAAGTGTAGTACAGAAATTCATGTTTGATATTTGTTTTTCTAAATTAATTATCTCCACAGCGAGTGAATGGATTGACATGTAATTTGGTACAGACATTTAGTGTGTCACACAGGAGATCATTTAATAACTGGTTATCCACTGAGTTTCCACCTAGCACCATCATCAGGTCAAAATTTCACTTTGGCCAGTGTGGCATCAACATTTTAATTGTGAGGATTTTACTGTAGCATGTTGATAACATTTATCTCAAAACATCACTCCGCTCAACGAAAGACAGAGCTACTAGCACCACTGTAGACTTAGAATTATCAGTTGTTTAATTTGCAGACATAATATTTGTTTCTGTATTTTTTCATTGCTTGGTAACGACCTGTGAACCATTGTTGTTGCAACTGTGATGCTAGGGTAATCATTAAAATACTAACAACTGAAAACAAGATTGGAAAAAAAAAAGCATCTATCATTAAACATTTTTTACTTGCAGTGTTTTACTGTGACAACACCCTTTGCTTTTGAACAGCTTTCCATGCTGGCTTGGAAAAGCATCACAGCCACATCATCTCTTCTTTATTTGCCAAGCTTCCTGTCAGCAACTGGCTGTTACCTACTGGAGCAGCCACCTGGACAGGCCCCTCAGGCTAACAGATATGTCAGCTTTCTCCTTGGCTGCAGTTGACTTCCCCTCACCTGGCCTGTGAATGTAGCCAACTGATCTTTGGCTGGAGGTAAGCAAGGGGAGAAGGAATTGAAAGGAAGGGAATGAAAGCAAAATAAGGGAGGACGGGAAGGAGAAGGGAGGTTGAATTGGGAGAGAGCTGCGCAGAGAGAGACCGAGGAGCAAGTGAGGGGGTGAACACCTGGGACTGGGCCTTGATCCAGCTTGGACATCTTGTCACACCTGTAGCATCGTCTGTCTGGCAAGCGTGAGTGAAGAGAGTAAGGGGGTAGCCATCTGCTCCATCATGGCCGTCTCCAGTGAGCTGCCATGGGGATTTTCTTGTCCAGCCAAATGTACAGCAAAGGCCTTGCCGATAGACAACAGCTCCCACCCTCCAGCCGTGCATCCCTCCTGAGCTGATTAATTTGTTGAATTTTCAAATTAACATCCTCTGGCTACTGCTAACATAGCTGTTGATCCAAGTCATGGTGACTAAGGAGGGGTTAAAGGCAGAATATTAATGATAAACCTCACCAAGGAGAAAATGTTGAGGGAAGCTTGTCAGGGAAAATAATCTCCCTGTTTCCATTTTAAGGACTGGGAGGATCAGAACTGACCACCCACTGCAAAATTTAAAGGCGCTAATATATTATTGAAAGGTTTGTAATATGTTGCTTGCCGTGGTGGAGAATGTGACAGCTACTTCAGCGTATCTGTGTGGTTTTTACAGCACTTGAGGATAGAAAGACATCCTGATCAAAGCGCCAAAAGTCTCTGTCTGGGGTATTAGCAGCATTTTACTGGATGAAGAAGCCATCCAGTATTCATTGTGAATATTAAAGATTCACCACATATACTGTCTAGTACGTGTCAGCCATGTTGCTACACCTATCAGGCACACAAGAAAATGTAAGATAGAACCATTAGTGATCATCAATATTTCATCATACATCAACCCACAGAGGATGTTAAGTGTGTGTGTGTTACCAGATGCGGCTGTAATAGCTGTCATCCTTCTCTTGGTTTCAGAAGGCAAAAAATGTCCAAAACATACCAGAGCTTTTACAAGTGATCTGATGGCATTTCGTGTAGATATATATCAGGGCTTGTTCCAGAAAGATATGACTGGCAGTGTATCTGAAATTAGTCTGGCCAGCAACAGCATAGAAACAGTGTAGATGTTACAGGTCCGAATGCGGTCTCTGATGAACAGGTTACACTGTCTTTGTCTTTTGGCTGGCAGACATTTTTTAGGTTATTCTGCTGAGGTTAAACTGAGGGTGTAATGTATGCTTATGCACTCTTGTGTGTCTGATATACAGTCAGATGAGTAGACCACTTGTACATTTGTGGTTTCCAGGACCTTGTTGTTTTATACTGCTTTTTCTTAATTAGCTTTGAAATACACCTTTGAGAAATATGAAATTTCTGCATCTATAGTATAAATGCATTTGTAATTTGATTTAGCAACTCATGGTCCTTGGTCTTGGGCAATCAGATGGAGTGTATGACTGTGGCCTGTCTACGGCAGGATGATTGCGAACTTGTCTTACGCCATAGATGGGCACAGTTTTATTGCAAGCAACGAATAAAGTCTCATTACAGTTCTTCATTCATTGGAAATGAATGAAATACTGAAGTGCTTTGTTGATGTCCTATGTCATAGGAATTCAAACTTTTCTCAGTTTATACATGTACATGATCAAATGTTTAATGGATATGCTTTTGAAATGTGATTATACTTGAGTGGTTAAATGCAAAGTTATTGCACTTTCAAAAATCAATCCATTTTAACATGGCAGTTTCGGAACAATGCATTACAATGAATTTGGCCTTGATATAATAGGCTCCACTCAATAAAAAAAAAATACAGAGTTCCTCTCTTCCTGCAGCAGTGGCATGCATATTAGTTTAGCTTTTATTCAGTCTATCAGGGTCCAATTTTGTGCCTATTGCACTTGTAAGTATCAAATTCATTCAGATCACCTAATTTAGTTACAGTTTTAACTTAACCACACTTACTCTCAAAACATCATAAAAAAAATCTAATATTCACATAGCGCTAATATTTTCATGTAGCATTCAAAGGTCTGTGTACAGAATCACCATGGTGATAAACAGCACCAACAACAGCAGTCAAAGTGAGCAAGACTGCAAATAAAAATGTATGAGGGGCTTATTGAGTCTATTTGTATGCTGTCACAATTGACAAGTTTAGGCCACTGTAACTGATATTAAACCATTTCACATTTTCTTATTTATCACATTTATTGCACTTCACTGTGAGACAAATCAGTTTTATGTGCTGAGGCAGATGGATTGGTCTCTTTTTTGAAAATATTTAACATCTACTGCTGGAAGACCAAAGAAAAAACACTGATTCATTTTATTATTTTTTTAAATATTAAACACTGTTATTTTTTATGTTGTACATATTGACAAGGATTATTGAAATGACATGCACACCTGTTTTAATCACACACCATAAAAAGCTCCGGTGTGTATTCACAGAAACAGCTGTTGCAGATTGGCTGACACTTCTCATATTAGTTACGCATGTCATTACCAATTACTGTATTGAGAGTAACGAAAAGAAAAAAAAAGTAGGATTTGGGGTAATTTGTGATTTTCATCCTGTTACAATTTGTCAGGTTTTTCTTGCAAGATGTCAGGTTGATAATGAGCCTTGATTAAAAACATAGTGTCATATTATGTGAGCTGCAGATTTTGAATAGACATTTACTGTGTTTTCTAAGATTTCTATACCCAACATCATGGGCTGTCTGTTGAGATACCGTGGCCCAGAATATAACATCAAGTCAGTGGAATGGGAAATAGCCCGTGGATAAAACACATAGGAATAGGTATGTGGCCAGAAATCCCAAGAAAAGGAACAAATTCACATTTTTGGCGACTGCATCGCTTAAATCATGTTATCAGATGTGACAGAAATGCTGCAGGCAGAGCTCAATACAGGGCAACACAAGAAAGTGTGCCATGCTCTTTTTCCCTGTGTCCTCAAAACAGGCAGGAGCTGTAACTTGATCAAAATAAATTGATAATAGTAGAGTAGGCTATCCCGTCTTACTTGCTACAGGAGAACATACAGTATAAATTGTTTTCTATATCAAACAAATCTTCTTTACCAGCCAACAATATACTGGTTGAGAGAACACTTAACCAGGCATTTATCCATAGGGAACTTAAAAGGTGTGTCATTTTTATCTATTTGCTGCCTCTCTGGGAGGTATGAGCCTGGGAGCTTTGTGCAATATTGAAACAGATGAGATATGCCTCTTATTTATAGTCTGTGCAGTGTGGACATTTCTATTTCTTCACTGCATTACAGAGACAGTGGTCTGCTCATCCAAAAGTCAGGTATCTAATCTAATAAATCAATCAAAAACAATTGATGAAACAGTAGGGGAGACTGGGGGCAGTTGCAACTTTATTTATGTTTTCCGTCTTAACTCACAGGCTACTTGAAATGCAGTGGACATCTTTTGAAGTAAGAAAGATATGCAGTAATTAATATTACAATTGATATATTTTCACTAAAAAAAGAAAGACTGTACTATTAAATTTAGTGCAAGAAGTTAAAATGTTACAATTTAATTGTAAGTCATCAGGGGCTATTGTGGCTGAGATTTTGTTCTTTGTATATAGTTCAAAGTTAGTTTGTTTAAAATGTCGGCCAAGGTGAAGTGCTCTCCTGACCCAGCATCCAACGTGGCTCTCTTTTGATATCAGTGTTTTTACCTGCTTGAATGACCTACTTAAATAAAACAGTCTGCACATTGTTGTGCAACCTTGTGTTTTAGAATGACACATTAATGAACCTTGATTTACACTGTAGTTCATGATTGCCATTTAAATCAAATGTTGAAGTGGAATGGCATTTAGAAATGTCTTTTTTTCCCCCCTTCATATTATGAAAGTGAAAAAGAAAGATAAAAAAATACAGCAGCAACGTTATCTGTTGCAGTTTCTACCTGGCTTTCACATCTTTGTTCAAGAAATTACTATTTGATGATACTTTTTTTCCCAGCAAAGTATTAATCATACAGCATGTATACAAGAGACAGTCATTTCATAAGCCGAGCTTGAAAATGTAAGCATAAGTCATTTGTAAACCAGCATGGGACCAACTGACATAAAAACACGTCTATTATGAATCCCCTTTGAAAGTGCCCAACTGTCACATTTTCCTTGAAAATAACTGGTCCCACAGCTCTTAGAGGAAGCCAAATGCGTAAAAACACCCATCCACAGTCACAATAATACGTTTACATAACTCCCTCTATCAAAGCTATTATTTTCTGTGCAGTACTGCCAATACAGTCACCTCTGCTACACCAAGCCCACTGAGGTAAACATAATGAACAATAACAAAACTGTGGTCTCTTTCCATGCACCCTGGGAAGTGTGGTGAAGATGGAGGAATGGAGTGGCTAAGCTCAGCGGAGATATGGGAGATTTACCTCTTTGAAACTACACGACTGCCTGGGCCACCTAGTGAGAACACAGTTTATTTGAACTGAATAATGCTGTAAATAAGCCACTCGCTGATACATTTTAAGGATAAGTTAATATTTCTATACTAGATACAAAAGAAACTATCTGGAATTTTTCTAAGTGGACTGTGCAGTCATCTTCAGCCCTTTTACTCATCTGTCCCGTCTTTACACAACAGTCCAATTTGCATGAAGAGTAAACATTAAGAGTAATATAATCAACTTTAGCACAATTTAATTTGATCCAGCACAGGAGCACTGGAATAAATACTGTACTGTACTGGTGGGTAAAATATACATACACTCTTCAACAACAAAAATTTAAGCTGCAACTGTGTTTGCTATTTGAAGGTGGCTGTATTGGATTGGATTACATTATGTAGAAATAACAAACGCTAGTCCCACAGTTTAAAGCACCTATTAAATATGCTTTCAGACACAGATTGGTTGCCACTCTCATGAAAACAAAAGCTATTTTCTCTTTTCACCTTTATTCAACAGGACAGCAGAAGCAAAGACAGAGAAGGGGGTAAAGAGAGAGGGGATGACATGAAGCAAAGGGCTGCAGATGGAAATTGAACCCAGGCTGCTAAGGTAAGGACTCAGCTTAAGGCCTTGCACAGACTGCCACCCCAAATCCAGATTGATTTTAGAAAATCTGGACAGCAAGTACTTGAAATGCAGTTTTTGCAAATCGTATTCAAGCTACATTTGGAGATGATTTGAAATGTGGATTCCAAATGGACTTCTTTTAAATCGTGTCTCAGTCCGAAAGCACTGATTGCTCAAATTGCATTTCAAAGTGTCTTTTGCATCACTTCCAACGTGACACAATGATAATGTCAAACCCTGTGGGAAGGAAGTGCATCAGAGCAGCTGATCAGATTCCTACTAGCAGAGTGATGGACAACACGTAGGACAACACATAGGACAACAGTTTGTGGACAGACGCCGATATAAGACAGATGCTGAAATAAATTGTCAGCTGCACTTTGGGGGGAAACTTGTGTTCCCTTACTTGACAGTTTGATTGTTTGGAGGGTGTCATCAGCGTTCATGCTTATGACCTGGCCTGCTTGTTTTTGTGTTGTGTTGCCTTTGTGCTTGTGTTCCTGTTTTTATTCTGGTGTCCATATTAACAGGTTGGAGCAGCCACACATCTGGCGTGAGCTGCACTGCTCATGTGTGGCTGCATGTGGTTCTTAGAGAAAATACCCAGTGAAAATGATCTGTAAACAGTCTTATTGACATCATATTAGTAACATGACACCTCTTACACTTTCAATGTGTATCTCTAGAATATGTCACAGACATGAAAAAATCAGTGGCAGAAAGTATTTTCTTTTTTCTCTTTCTCTCTCCCTCTCTCTCTGAATGAGGTGAAAAAAAAAATCACTGATTGCCTTGTGGATACAACACTTTCTTCTCTTCACAACTCGTCTACAAACTCAGTGTAGAAAATAGAGTTTTCAGCGCCAGCTCCACAACAAAAACACTGTCTGTGTTGACACCACAGGCATACGAGCCACAGCAGTTCAGCGAAGTAGCCGTCATTCACAGGTACAAGCAGGCAGTGTGGCTTGAGCATTATTGACGCCTACGTTGGTACCACAGCAGTCCATGCAGATTTGTTTGGTGATGTCTGGACACACAAATCTGACCTGAACATTTGCTAATAACAGTGTAAACAGTCTGTCTCAAAGATCTGATTTGAGAAACAAGTCCAGGCAAGGTTTGCCTGCAGTTTGAACAAAGCCTTAGTACACTGAGTGCATGCTGAACCAGGTGAGCAACTAAGATGCCCCAAGGAGTGTATGGCGTTTTAACTTATGCTGCTGTGGCTTGCTGTGTGACCATAGCAACCACAGAACCTAAAAAGACAGACATGATACAGGGGGTGATTTTACCTCATGTGGGTCCTCTGAATAATTCACCAGCAGAAACCAGGTGATAAAGGTGGTAAACTTTAGCTTTACACTCTAATTTTCCACTCAACTTTTATACTAGTTAGCAAAACTTGCTATATAATTATATCATATTGCCATTACTGCTATTTTAAACTACAATCTTACTGTTAACTCTGTCAGCTCATCCTGACATTGTAGCTGGTGGATAGAAGCAGTCGGTGGTGTGCAAGCTGATGGAACTGGAGGAAGCCGAGAGCCACTGCCAAGAACACCAATGTTGCAAACTCCAACTTCCATAAATGGGAAGATGTTAGTCCCAGATAGTGACCAACCCATCCCATTTGCTCTTAAACTTCCAGCTTTTCATTTATTCCTTTTTTTTGGTTTCCTCTTTGCATTTCCTTGCACCCTTTGCTATGCATCCATCCCGTTTTCTATGCATTTGTCCCCTTAGGCTCACCCTTCTTCACCTTTCCTTTATCTTTATTTTCAAAGTCTTTTGCCTCTCCCTCAGTTCTGGTCCACATTTGATTTATCTGGCTTTTTTGGCGGTTCCCCTCTCTCCATTTTCTCTTAGCCACATTCTCTCTCTCCCTCTTCATGAAAGGTTTATAGAGTAGACAGGAGAGGCACATCTCGGGTGCTACTGATGGAAGAGACTGCAGGACATTAGCTCGGTGATGTCAGAGTAATTTTTTCTCGCTGCTGATGACTGAGAACAGTGTTAGACCTGATGTTCAATCTTCTCTTTTTCCATGCATCCTTGTAGCCATTTTCCCTCCCAGGATCTTTCTTCTGTCTTTCCTCCACTGCATTTCTCACTGTTTCCACCTCTATTTTTAAATTCCCCACATAATTACTGTGTAATGTCTGTCTCTGGAAATCTCGCAAAAGGAGTAAAATCGCCTTTACACCAGAGATCATGATAAGGTGAGATCAGACTGACAACATTATCTGCAGAGATGACATTGTAACATGACCAAAAATAACTCCAAAAATCCAACCTCACATCCTACCTATGAATATTATAAACAGGAAAAGGGAAAATGTGCGTCCTTGTTGGGAACTCATCTCTTTTCTGAGAAAATTGCTCGTACTCTTGATTTAAAGCCAAAAACAGGAACACCAATGACTCATAGCGAGGGCCCTCACACCATTGTCACCACACCACACCATTCTCTCAGCTTTATTTAGCTGATAGAATATCCTGGGAATAGTGGCCACAAGCCTTTCTTTAATACTGCACAATACATATAGACAGGATTAGCATATGCCCATGACCTCTTTATTATCTGTGGAAGGAAGAAAAAGCAGCAAAACAAGGACCAGGGTAAGTCTAACAGAAATTGATTCTTGTTTCCAGTATCCTCTCAATGGTTTCCTTTTAAGAGGCTGAGAAGTGCAAGTCCTTGAAGGTTAGAGTACACCTCCCATCCTGTTAACTGGAAATGGGGACCAGCACCCCATCAGCTATTCAAAGGCACCGTTCCCCGTTCCAAAGGTGTGTGTGACATTGAAGTGACATGTCAACAATAGTCCAACAGTGTCCACAGCTTACAGCTTTTCAGGACAAATCTGATCTAGAGACGGTGTCTATGCTTCTAAGGAGCTTTTTAACTCCCCTTTGTGAGATCTGCCAAAGCTCAAGCCCCTCTGAATCGTCCAGCACTTCCTCTGGGGAAAAGACCATATCAAAGGGAATCCCTAGAGTGAATTCTGACTTTCAACAATGTCACCAGTCAAGATTTGCATTAACCCTCTATGGTACACATTATGATGCCAGTGAGGGAAAAAATGTTTGGAGTGTTTTTATGTCTCAAAATAGACTAAATAAACATAATCTGAAGAAATTTTATTTTTATTTTTATTTTTGGAAGTTTTTGGGGTTTGTTGCCTGTAGGCAACATTGTACCATAATGGTGCATAAGTGAAAAAGAACGTTCCTTTTCCAATTTGAACATTGTTTATTTCATAAACATATGCAAAAATATTCAATTACATCAAGAAGTCACAATTCATTTTAAATTTTAAATTAAAAAGAATTATGAAAAGATTTAAATATATATGTATGTATGTATGTATGTATGTATGTATGTATGTATGTATGGTCATATATATGTATGTATGTATGTATGGTCATATGTATGTATGCATGGTCATATGTATGTATGTATGCTCATATGTATGTATGCATGGTCATATGTTTGTATGTATTCTCATATGTATGCTCATATGTATGTATGTATGGTCATATGTATGTATGTATGTATGTATGTATGCTCATATGTATGTATGTATGTATGTATGTATGTATGGTCACATGTATGTATGTATGCATGGTCATATGTATGTATGTATGTATGCATGTATGCTCATATGTATGGATGTATGTATGTATGCATGGTCATATGTATGACCATATGTATGTATGTATGTGTGTATGTATGTATGGTCATATGAATGTATGCATGGTCATATGTATGACTGGCCATATGTATGTATGTATGTATGTATGTATGTATGTATGGTCATATGTATGTATGTATGTATGCATGGTCATATGTATATATGGTCATATGTATGTATGTATGTATGTATGTATGTATGTATGTATGGGCATATGTATGTATGTTTGTATGCATGGTCATATGTTTGGCCATATGTATGTATGTATGCTCGTATGTATGTATGCTCATATGTATGTATGTATGTATGTATGCTCATATGTATGTATGTATGTATTTATGCTCATGTGTATGTATGTATGTATGCTCATATGTATGTATATATGTATGTATGTATGTATGTATGCATGGTCATATGTATGACCATATGTATGTATGTATGTGTGTATATATGTAGGTATGATCATATGAATGTATGCATGGTCATATGTATGTATGTATGTATGTATGTATGTATGTATGTCTGTATGTATGTATGTATGTATGTATGGTCATATGTATGCATGTATGGTCATAAGTATGTGTGTATCTATGGTCATATGTGTGTATGTTTGCATGGTCATATGTATGTATGTATGTATGTATGTATGTATGTATGCTCATATGTATGTATGTATGTAAGTATGTATGTATGTATGTATATATGTATATATGTATGTATGTATGGTCATATGTATGTATGTATGTATGTATGTATGTATGTATGTATGTATGTATGCTCATATGTATGTATGTATGTATGTATGTATGGTCACATGTATGTATGTATGGTCACATGTATGTATGTATGCATGGTCATATGTATGACCATATGTATGTATGTATGTGTGTATGTATGTATGGTTATATGAATGTTTGCATGGTCATATGGATGTATGGTCATATATATGTATGTATGTATGGATGTATGTATGGTCATAAGTATGTATATATGTATGTATGTATGTATGTATGTATGTATGTATGTATATAAGTATGGTCATATGTATGTATGTATGCATGATCATATGTATGTATGGTCATATGTATGTATGTATGTATGTATGTATGTATGTATGGTCATATGTATGTATGTTTGTATGCATGGTCATATGTTTGGCCATATGTATGAATGTATGCTCATATGTATGTATGCTCATATGTATGTACGTATGTATGTATGTATGCTCATATGTATGTATGCTCATATGTATGTATGTATGTATGTATGTATGTATGCTCATATGTATGTATGTATGTATGTATGTATGCTCATATGTATGTATGTATGTATGCTCATATGCATGTATGTATGTATGTATGTATGTGTATGTATGTATGTACGGTCATATGTATGTATGTATGTATGTATGTATGGTCATATTCCTCTATGGTACACATTATGATGCCAGTGAGGGAGATGTGTTTTTATGTCTCAAAATAGACTAAATAAACATAATCTGAAGAAATTTTATTTTTATTTTTATTTTTGGAAGTTTTTGGGGTTTGTTGCCTGTAGGCAACATTGTACGATAATGGTGCATAAGTGAAATAGAACGTTCCTTTTCCAATTTAAACATTGTTTATTATGCAAAAATATTCAATAACATCAAGAAGTCACAATTCATTTTAAATTTTAAATTAAAAAGAATTATAAAAAAAATGTATATATAGTTATGTATGTATGTATGTATGTATGTATGTATGTATGTATGGTCATACGAATGTATGTATGCTCATATGTATGTATGCATGGTCATATGTATGTATGTATTCTCATATGTATGTATGTATGTATGTATGTTTGGTCATATGTATGTATGTATGTATGCTCATATGTATGTATATATGTATGGTCACATGTATGTATGTATGCATGGTCATATGTATGTATGTATGTATTGTGTATGATCATATGTATGTTTGTATGGTCATATGTATGTATGCATGGTCATATGTATGTATGTATGGTCATATGTATGTATGCATGGTCATATGTTTGTATGTATTCTCATATGTATGGTCATATGTATGTAGGTATGGTCATATGTATGTATGTATGTATGTATGTATGTATGCTCATATGTATGTATGTATGTATGTATGTATGTTTGTATGTATGGTCACATGTATGTATGTATGCATGGTCATATGTATATATGTATGTCTATATGTATGTATGTATGTATGTATGTATGTATGTATATATTCATGGTCATATGTATGACCATATGTATGTATGTATGTGTGTATGTATGTATGGTTATATGAATGTATGCATGGTCATATGTATGTATGGTTATATGTATGTATGTATGTATGTATGTGTCTATGTATGTATGGTCATAAGTATGTATATCTGTATGTATGTATGTATGTATGTATGTATGTATGTATGTATGTATATATGTATGGTCATATGTATGTATGTATTCATGGTCATATGTATGTATGGTCATATGTCTGTATGTTTGTATGCATGGTCATATGTTTGGCCATATGTATGAATGTATGCTCATATGTATGTATGTATGTATGCATGCATGTATGGTCATATGTATGTATGTATGTATGTATGTATGCTCATATGTATGTATGTATATATGCATGCATGTATGGTCATATGTATGTATGTATGTATGTATGTATGTATGGTCATATGTATGTATGTATGGTCATATGTATGTATACATGGTCATATGTATGTATGTATGCTCATATGTATGTATGTATTCTCATATGTATGTATGTATGCTCATATATATGTATGTATATATGCTCATATGTATGTATGCTCATATGTATGTATGTATGTATGGTCACATGTATGTATGTATGTATGCATGGTCATATGTATGTATGTATGTATGCATGTATGCTCATATGTATGTATGTATGTATGTATGCATGGTCATATGTATGACCATATGTATGTATGTATGTATGTATGTGTGTATGTATGTATGGTCATATGAATGTATGCATGGTCATATGTATGACTGGCCATATGTATGTATGTATGCATGGTCATATGTATATATGGTCATATGTATGTATGTATGTATGTATGTATGGTCATATGTATGTATGTTTGTATGCATGGTCATATGTTTGGCCATATGTATGAATGTATGCTTATATGTACGTACGCTCATATGTATGTACGTATGTATGCTCATATGTATGTATGTATGTATTTATGCTCATGTGTATGTATGTATGTATGCTCATATGTATGTATGTATGCTCATATGTATGTATGTATGTATGTATGGTCACATGTATCTATATATGCATGGTCATATGTATGTATGTATGCATGTATGCTCATATGTATATATGTATGTATGCATGGTCATATGTATGACCATATGTATGTACGTATGTGTGTATGTATGTATGTATGGTCATATGAATGTATGCATGGTCATATGAATGTATGGTCATATGTATGTATGTATGTATGTATGTATGTATGTATGTATGGTCATATGTATGCATGTATGTCATAAGTATGTATGTATGTATGTATGTATGCATGGTAATATGTATGTATGGTCATATGTATTCATGTATGTATGTATGTATGCTCATATGTATGTATTTATGTATGTATGTATGTATGTATGTAAGTATGTATGTATGTATGTATATATGTATGTATGTATGGTCATATGTATGTATGTATGTATGTATGCTCATATGTATGTATGTATATATGTATGTATGGTCACATGTATGTATGTATGCATGGTCATATGTATGTATGTATGTATGCATGTATGCTCATATGTATGTATGTATGTATGTATGTATGTATGTATTCATGGTCATATGTATGACCATATGTATGTATGTATGTGTGTATGTATTTATGGTTATATGAATGTATGCATGGTCATATGTATGTATGGTCATATGTATGTATGTATGTATGTATGTATGTATGTATGTATGTATGGTCATAACTATGTATATATGTATGTATGTATGTATGTATGTATGTATGTATGTATGTATGGTCATATGTTTGGCGATATGAATGAATGTATGCTCACATGTATGTATGCTCATATGTATGTACGTATGTATGTATCTATGCTCTTATGTATGTATGCTCATATGTATGTATGTATGTATGTATGTATGCTCATATGTATGTATGTATGTATGTATGCTCATATGTATGTATGTATGTATGTATGTATGTATGTATGTGTATGTATGTATGTACGGTCATATGTATGTATGTATGTATGTATGTATGTATGGTCATATTCCTCTATGGTACACATTATGATGCCAGTCATATGTATGTATGTATGCATGGTCATATGTATATATGGTCATATGTATGTATGTATGTATGTATGTATGTATGTATGTATGTATGTATGGTCATATGTATGTATGTTTGTATGCATGGTCATATGTTTGGCCATATGTATGAATGTATGCTTATATGTATGTACGCTCATATGTATGTAGATATGTATGTATGTATGCTCGTATGTATGTATGCTCATATGTATGTATGTATGTATGCTCATATGTATGTATGTATGTATTTATGCTCATGTGTATGTATGTATGTATGTATTCTCATATGCATGTATGTATGCTCATATGTATGTATGTATGTATGTATGTATGGTCACATGTATCTATATATGCATGGTCATATGTATGTATGTATGTATGCATGTATGCTCATATGTATGTATGTATGTATGCATGGTCATATGTATGACCATATGTATGTACGTATGTGTGTATGTATGTATGTATGGTCATATGAATGTATGCATGGTCATATGTATGTATGGTCATATGTATGTATGTATGTATGGTCATATGTATGCATGTATGGTCATAAGTATGTATGTATGGATGTATGGTCATATGTATGTATGTATGCATGGTCATATGTATGTATGGTCATATGTATTTATGTATGTATGTAAGTATGGTCATATGTATGTATGTATGGTCATATGTATGTATGTATGTATGTATGTATGTATGTATGTATGGTCACATGTATGTATGTATGCATGGTCATATGTATGTATGTATGTATGCATGTATGCTCATATGTATGTATGTATGTATGTATGTATTCATGGTCATATGTATGACCATATGTATGTATGTATGTGTGTATGTATGTATGGTTATATGAATGTATACATGGTCATATGTATGTGTGGTCATATGTATGTATGTATGTATGTATGGTCATAAGTATGTATATATGTATGTATCTATGTATCTATGTATGTATGGTCATATGTATGTATGTATGCATGGTCATATGTATGTATGTATGTATGTATGTATGTATGGTCATATGTATGTATGTTTGTATGCATGGTCATATGTTTGGCGATATGTATGAATGTATGCTCATATGTATGTATGCTCATATGTATGTACGTATGTATGTATCTATGCTCATATGTATGTATGCTCATATGTATGTATGCTCATATGTATGTATGTATGTATGTATGTATGCTCATATGTATGTATGTATGTATGTATGTATGGTCATATGTATGTATGTATGTATGCTCATATGTATGTATGTATGTATGTATGTATGTATGTGTATGTATGTATGTACGGTCATATGTATGTATGTATGTATGTATGTATGGTCATATTCCTCTATGGTACACATTATGATGCCAGTGAGGGAGATGTGTTTTTATGTCTCAAAATAGACTAAATAAACATAATCTGAAGAAATTTTATTTTTATTTTTATTTTTGGAAGTTTTTGGGGTTTGTTGCCTGTAGGCAACATTGTACGATAATGGTGCATAAGTGAAAAAGAACGTTCCTTTTCCAATTTGAACATTGTTTATTTCATAAACATATGCAAAAATATTCAATAACATCAAGAAGTCACAATTCATTTAAAATTTTGAATTAAAAAGAATTATAAAAAGAATTTATATATAGTTATCTATGTATGTATGTATGTATGTATGTATGTATGGTCATACGAATGTATGTATGCTCATATGTATGTATGCATGGTCATATGTATGTATGTATTCTCATATGTATGTATGTATGTATGTATGTATGGTCATATGTATGTATGTATGTATGGTCATATGTATGTATGTATGTATGGTCACATGTATGTATGTATGCATGGTCATATGTATGTATGTATGTATGTATGTATGTATGTATGTATGTATGTATGTGTGCATGGTCATATGTATGACCATATGTATGTATGTATGTGTGTATGTATGTATGGTCATATGAATGTATGCATGGCCATATGTATGTATGGTCATATGTATGTATGTATGTATGTATGTATGTATGTATGTATGTATGGTCATATGTATACATGTATGGTCATAAGTATGTTTGTATGTATGTATGTATGTATGTATGGTCATATGTATGTATGTATGCATGGTCATATGTATGTATGTATGCATGGTCACATGTATGTATGTATGTATGTATGCATGTATGGTCATATGTATGTATGTATGTATGTATGGTCATATGTATGTATGTATGTATGGTCATATGTATGTATGTATGCTCATATGTATGTACGCATGGTCATATGTATGTATGTATGCTCATATGTATGTATTCATGGTCATATGTATGTATGCATTCTTATATGTATGTATGTATGTATGTATGGTCATATGTATGTATGCTCATATGTATGTAGGTATGTATGTATGTATGTATGTATGTATGTATGGTCATATGTATGTATGTATGTATGTATGCTCATATGTATGTATGCATGGTCATATGTATGTATGTATTCTCATATGTATGTATGTATGTATGTATGTATGTATGTATGTATGGTCACATGTATGTATGTATGCATGGTCATATGTATGACCATATGTATGTATGTATGGTCATATGAATGTATGCATGGTCATATGTATGTATGGTCATATGTATGCATGTATGATCATAAGTATGTATGTATGTATGTATGTATGTATGTATGTATGTATGGTCATATGTATGTATGTATGTATGCATGGTCATATGTATATATGGTCATATGTATGTATGTATGTATGTATGTATGTATGTATGGTCATATGTATGTATGTTTGTATGCATGGTCATATGTTTGGCCATATGTATGAATGTATGCTCATATGCATGTATGCTCATTTCAATCAGGAGAGACTAAGAGTAAAAGAGAAATGGTTTATTGGCACATGCATGATATATGAAACATGAACAGTCTTTGGCGGTTAGACCCCAATGAGGTGAAACAATATGTATATATAAATGGGGGTGATGAAGCTGTAGTGAAGAGAACCCCCCCGGGGTCTAGACACTGGTGGTGGTGGTGATGATGAGGTGCAAAGCAGAGACTGGTGAGGTGAAGTGGCTCTGGACTCCTGCTGCCTGGACCTGAAGGATGGAGGAGAGGGCGTCAGGGAGGATCGAGGTGAACATCTTCTGCTACCTAGGTCCAGTGACTGGAGGAGAGAGGGGTGGAGGATGGTCGCGGGATTGACTGAATGACAACTGATGGAGCAAAGACAGAGGCGATTTAAAGATTTGGCAGCAGCAAATTGACTGGCTATCGCGATCGTGGCAAAATCTGAATGGATGGTAAAGACGAAGGTGAACGCCCACAAACAGCTGATTACAGGGAATAGGAGGAGAGAGGCGGAGTAAAGGAAAGTTGTGAATGAAAGCAGCGTAATAGAAGGTCTTCCTGATTGAACTTACGCTGAGCTACATATGCATGTACGTATGTATGTATGTATGCTCATATGTATGTATGCTCATATGTATGTATGTATGTATGCTCATATGTATGTATCTATGTATTTATGCTCATATGTATGTATGTATGTATGTATGCTCATATGTATGTATGTATGTATTTATGCTCATATGTATGTATTTATGTATGCTCATATGTATGTATGTATGTATGTATGTATGTGTATGTATGTATGTACGGTCATATGTATGTATGTATGTATGTATGTATGTATTGTCATATCCCTCTATGGTACACATTATGATGCCAGTGAGGGAAATGTGTTTTTATGTCTCAAAACAGACTAAATAAACATAATCTGAAGAAATTTTATTTTTATTTTTATTTTTGGAAGTGTTTGGGGTTCGTTGCCTGTAGGCAACATTGTATGATAATGGTGCATAAGTGAAAAAGAACGTTCCTTTTCCAATTTGAACATTGTTTATTTCATAAACATATGCAAAAATATTCAATAACATCAAGAAGTCACAATTCATTTAAAATTTTAAATTAAAAAGAATTATGAAAAGAATTTATATATATATGTATGTATGTATGTATGTATGTATGTATGTATGGTCAAATGTATGTATGTATGTATGTATTTATGGTCATATGTATGTATGTATGCTCATATGTATGTATGTATGCTCATATGTATGTATGTATATATGCTCATATGTATGTATGCTCATATGTATGTATGTATGTATGTATGTATGGTCACATGTATGTATGTATGCATGGTCATATGTATGTATGTATGTAGGCATGTATGCTCATATGTATGTATGTATGTATGTATGCATGGTCATATGTATGACCATATGTATGTATGTATGTGTATATGTATGTATGGTCATATGAATGTATGCATGGTCATATGTATATATGGTCATATGTATGCATGTATGGTCATAAGTATGCATGTATGTATGTATGTATGTATGTATGGTCATATGTATGTATGTATGTTTGTATGTATGTATGTATGTATGTATGCATGGTCATATGTATGTATGGTCATATCTATGTATGTATGTATGTATGGTCATATGTATGTATGTATGTATGTATGTATGTATGTATGTATGTATGTATATATGCTCATATGTTTGTATGCATGGTCACATGAATGTATGTATGTATGCATGTATGGTCATGTTTATATATGTATGTATGTATGGTCATATGTATGTATGTATGTATGTATGTATGTATGTATGTATGGTCATATGTATGTATGCATGGTCATATGTATGTATGTATACTCATATGTAAGTATGCATGGTCATATGTATGTATGCATTCTCATATGTATGTATGTATGTATGTATGTATGTATGGTCATATGTGTGTATGTATTTATGCTCATATGTATGTATGGTCACATGTATGTATGTATGCATGGTTATATGTATGACCATATGTATGTATGTATGTGTATATGTATGTATGGTCATATGAATGTATGCATGGTCACATGTATGTATGGTCATATTTATGCATGTATGATCATAAGTATGTATGTATGTATGTATGGTCATATGTATGTATGTATGCATGGTCATATGTATATATGGTCATATGTATGTATGTATGTCTGTATGTATGGTCATATGTATGTATGTATATATGCTCATATGTATGTAGAAATTTCATTTTTATTTTTATTTTTGGAAGTTTTTGGGGTTCGTTGCATGTAGGCAACATTGTACCATAATGGTGCATAAGTGAAAAAGAACGTTCCTTTTCCAATTTGAACATTGTTTATTTCATAAACATATGCAAAAATATTCAATTACATCAAGAAGTCACAATTCATTTGAAATTTTAAATTAAAAAGAATTATAAAAAGAATTTATATATATATGTATGTATGTATGTATGTATGTATGTATGTATGGTCATATATATAAATGTATGTATGTATGTATGTATGTATGTATGTATGTATGTATGGTCAAATGTATGTATGTATGTATTTATGGTCATATGTATGTATGTATGCTCATATGTATGTATGCATGGTCATATGTATGTATGTATTCTCATATGTGTTTATGTATGTATGTATGTATGTATGCTCATATGTATGTATGTATATATGCTCATATGTATGTAGGTATGTATGTATGGTCACATGTATGTATGTATGCATGGTCATATGTATGTATGTATGTATGTATGCATGTATGCTCATATGTATGTATGTATGTATGTATGTATGTATGCATGGTCATATGTATGACCATATGTATGTATGTATGTGTATATGTATGTATGGTCATATGAATGTATGCATGGTCATATGTATATATGGTCATATGTATGCATGTATGAATGTATGGTCATATGTATGTATGTATGTATGTATGTATGTATGTATGTATGCATGCATGGTCATATGTATATATGGTCATATGTATGTATGTTTGTATGCATGGTCATATGTTTGGCCATATGTATGAATGTATGCTCATATGCATGTATGCTCATTTCAATCAGGAGAGACTAAGAGTAAAAGAGAAATCGTTTATTGGCACATGCATGATATATGAAACATGACCAGTCTTTGGCGGTTAGACCCCAATGAGGTGAAACAATATGTATATATAAATGGGTGTGATGAAGCTGTAGTGAAGAGAACCCCCCCGGGGTCTAGACACTGGTGGTGGTGGTGATGATGAGGTGCAAAGCAGAGACTGGTGAGGTGAAGTGGCTCTGGACTCCTGCTGCCTGGACCTGAAGGCTGGAGGAGAGGGCATCAGGGAGGATCGAGGTGAACATCTTCTGCTACCTGGGTCCAGTGACTGGAGGAGAGAGGGGTGGAGGAGGGTCGCGCGATTGACTGAATGACAACTGATGGAGCAAAGACAGAGGCGATTTAAAGATTTGGCAGCAGCAAATTGACTGGCTATCGCGACCGTGGCAAAATCTGAATGGATGGTAAAGACGAAAGTGAACGCCCACAAACAGCTGATTACAGGGAATAGGAGGAGAGAGGCGGAGTAAAGGAAAGTTGTGAATGAAAGCAGTGTAATAGAAGGTCTTCCTGATTGAACTTACGCTGAGCTACATATGTATGTACGTATGTATGTATGTATGCTCATATGTATGTATGCTCATATGTATGTATGTATGTATGCTCATATGTATGTATGTATGTATTTATGCTCATATGTATGTATGCTCATATGTATGTATGTATGTATTTATGCTCATATGTATGCTCATATGTATGTATGTATGTATGTGTATATATGTATGTACGGTCATATGTATGTATGTATGTATGTATGTATGTATGTATGGTCATATCCCTCTATGGTACACATTATGATGCCAGTGAGGGAAATTTGTTTTTATGTCTCAAAATAGACTAAATAAACATAATCTGAAGAAATTTTATTTTTATTTTTATTTTTGGAAGTTTTTGGGGTTCGTCGGCTGTAGGCAACATTGTACCATAATGGTGCATAAGTGAAAAAGAAGGTTCCTTTTCCAATTTGAACATTGTTTATTTCATAAACATATGCAAAATTATTCAATAACATCAAGAAGTAACAATTCATTTTAAATGTTAAATGAAAAAGAATTATAAAAAAAAATTGTATATATATGTATGTATGTATGTATGCATGTATGTATGGTCATATATATGTATGTATGTATGTATGTATGGTCATATGTATGTATGTATGTATGTATGTATGTATGGTCATATGTATGTATGTATGGTCATATGTGTGTATGTATGCTCATATGTATGTATGCATGGTCATATGTATGTATGTATGCTCATATGTATGTATGCTTGGTCATATGTATGTATGTATTCTCATATGTATGTATGTATGTATGTATGTTCATATGTATGTATGCTCATATGTTTGTATGTATGTATGTATGTATGTATGTATGTATGGTCACATGTATGTATGTATGCATGGTCATATGTATGTATTTATGCTCATATGTATGCATGTAGGCTCATATGTATGTATGTATGCATGCATGGTCATATGTATGACCATATATATGTATGTATGTGTATATGTATGTATGGTCATATGAATGTATGCATTGTCATATGTATATATGGTCATATGTATGCATGTATGGTCATAAGTATGTATGTATATATGTATGTATGTATGGCCATATGTATGTATGTATGTATGCATGGTCATATGTATGTATGGTCATATGTATGTATGTATGTATGTATGCATGGTCACATGTATGTATGTATGTATGCATGTATGGTCATGTGTATATATGTATGTATGTATGTATGTATGGTCATATGTATGTATGCATGTATGGTCATATGTATGTATGGTCATATTTTGTATGTATGGTCATATTTATGCATGCATGGTCATATGTATGTATGTATTCTCATATGTATGTATGTATGTATGGTCATATGTGTGTATGTATTTATGCTCATATGTATGTATGTATGTATGTATGGTCACATGTATGTATGTATGCATGGTCTTATGTATGTATGTATTCTCATAAGTATGTATGTATATATGTATATATGTATGGCCATATGTATGTATGTATGTATGCATGGTCATATGTATGTATGGTCATATGTATGTATGTATGTATGTATGGTCATATGTATGTATGCATGGTCACATGTATGTATTTATGTATGCATGTATGGTCATGTGTATATATGTATGTATGTATGTATGTATGGTCATATGTATGTATGTATGTATGGTCATATGTATGTATGGTCATATTATGTATGTATGGTCATATTTATGCATGCATGGTCATATGTATGTATGTATTCTCATATGTATGTATGTATGTATGGTCATATGTGTGTATGTATTTATGCTCATATGTATGTATGTATGTATGTATGTATGGTCACATGTATGTATGTATGCATGGTCATATGTATGTATGTATTCTCATATGTATGTATGTATGTATGTATGTATGCTCATATGTATGTATGTATGTATGTATGTATGTATGTATGTATGTATATATGTATGGTCACATGTATGTATGTATGCATGGTCATATGTATGTATGTATGCTCATATGTATGCATGTATGCCCATATGTATGTATGTATGCATGCATGGTCATATGTATGACCTTATGTATGTATGTATGTGTTTATGTATGTATGGTCATATGATTGTATGCATGGTCATATGTATATATGGTCATATGTATGCATGTATGGTCATAAGTATGTATGTATGTATGTATGTATGTATGTATGTATGTATGTATGGTCATATGTATGTATGTATGTATGCATGGTTATATGTATGTATGGTCATATGTATGTATGTATGTATGTATGTATGTATGCTCATATGTATGTATGCATGGTCACATGTATGTATGTATGTATGCATGTATGGTCATGTGTATATATGTATGTATTTACGTATGTATGTATGTATGTATGTATGTATGGTCATATGTATGTATGTATGTATGTATGTATGGTCATATGTATGTATGTATGCTCATATGTATGTATGCATGGTCATATGTATGTATGTATGCTCATATGTATGTATGCATGGTCATATGTATGTATGTATTCTCATATGTATGTATGTATGTATGGTCATATGTGTGTATGTATTAATGCTCATATGTATGTATGTATGTATGTATGGTCACATGTATGTATGTATGCATGGTCATATGTATGTATTTATGCTCATATGTATGCATGGTCATATGTATGACCATATGTATGTATATTTGTGTATATGTATGTATGGTCATATGAATGTATGCATGGTCATATGTATGTATGGTCATATGTATGTATGTATGTATGTATGTATGTATGGTCATATGTATGCATGTATTGTCATAAGTATGTATGTATGTATGTATGTATGTATGGTCATATGTATGTATGTATGTATGCATGTATGGTCATATCCCTCTATGGTACACATTATGATGCCAGTGAGGGAAATGTGTTTTTATGTCTCAAAATAGACTAAATAAACATAATCTGAAGAAATTTTATTTTTATTTTCATTTTTGGAAGTTTTTGGGGTTCGTTACCTGTAGGCAACATTGTACCATAATGGTGCATAAGTGAAAAAGAACGTTCCTTTTCCAATTTGAACATTGTTTATTTCATAAACATATGCAAAAATATTCAATAACATCAAGAAGTCACAATTCATTTTAAATTTTAAATTAAAAAGAATTATTAAAAGAATTTATATATATATGTATGTATGTATGTATGTATGGTCATATATATGTATGTATGTATGTATGTATGGTCATATCCCTCTATGGTACACATTATGATGCCAGTGAGGGAAATGTGTTTTTATGTCTCAAAATAGACTAAATAAACATAATCTGAAGAAATTTTATTTTTATTTTTATTTTTGGAAGTTTTTGGGGTTCGTTGCCTGCAGACAACATTGTACCATAATGGTGCATAAGTGAAAAAGAACGTTCCTTTTCCAATTTGAACATTGTTTATTTCATAAACATATGCAAAAATATTCAATAACATCAAGAAGTCACAATTCATTTTAAATTTTAAATTAAAAAGAATTTTAAAAAGAATTTAAAAAGTTTCTTGGCTAAATGTTGCCTGTAGGCAACATTGTACCATTTAGGAACAACCCTTTGAAATAAATGTGTAAAGTATAAAACTTTAAACTACTTAAATCAAGAAAGATAACCATTACCATAACCATTTGAAAAACAAAAACAACAAATTCCAGTGTTTGATCATCACTGCTTCATTTCAGTGCATGTTTTCTGTCAGTCCCCTGTGTCTTTCCTGACATGTGTTGCCATCACTTGTGGTGTTGCTGCTCAGTGCTTATGGAACTCCATGAAGCAGTTTTTTTCAGGAGTGAAGCATAGGCAGGTGACACATTTTGTGCACTGTGATTTCACTATACCCTTACATCCAGGGTATCTGCATCTGCCCTTTTTCTCCACCCAAATAGGCCAGTGGTCAGTGTTGTGTTTGCTATAGTGATTCCATAATGGTTCACTGTTGCAGGCAATATTGCAACTTTCCATGATGGCACGTTGTTGGCTCAGGGCAACAGCTGCATTTTAACAAGTATCCACTATTAAATTAGTAAATAAGTTGCATGAAACTATCAAAACTTAAAGTTTACTCACCTATTAGTGTGAAGACATTTTTTTTCCAGGTGGAAAAGGGACAAAAAATAACTTTTTGAGAGTCTTTTTTTTGCACCAAGATAACAGAGCTGTCTCCTAAGAAAAAGCCCGCCAAGAAGGGTTTCAAAATCGCTTCCTGGAGGTCATGTGACAACTTAAAGCATTGTTAATGGTTCCCTATGGTTTTACCTCTTTTTTAAAGTATCGCATCATTTAAAGGGATGCATTGTGGAGATGTGACAGGGCAAAAATGGGTTTGTTGCCTGAGGGCAACATGGTACCATAGAGGGTTAAATTGCCTCAATTTAACTACTTGGTTGATGTTGTGACTCCCACTCCTTAAGGCCAATTCAGACCAAGGATTCACAACAAGGTGAAACTATTTCAGAACACTGCAGGAAAGTTAAAATTGTGTGGAGTGGCCAGTCTTATGCCGTTGGTTTCGCCTGTAACTCAGCTTGTCCAGTCACCAGTGACTGTTTCAGCAGCCAGTAAGCTTGTGGTGAAGTCGGCTGTTGAAGTCAAATGGCAGTACACAGCTACAAAACAGAATTGCCCAGGAAAAACACAGTAGACATTGATAAACAAGGGAAAATCTCATGTCTCAAGTTCACGGCATAAATTTGCGTAAGCCCCATACTGTTGAAGCACCCATAGATGGCCCTAAATTCTAAAGAACCATGTCTTGAAGCCTTGAGTTTGGCATCATGGGGTGTGCCATCTTGTTTTGTTGCAAACAGAGTGTGTGCAGTACTCTCACAGTGTCTCGGGCAGTCCCTGGTTTGGCTTGTCTGTTCAGAAGGAAATAGTGACAGCCTGCCTGGTTGTGAAATTTTCATATTACAACTAAACAGTACACTAAAATATGTGTCTGAAAACATTTTAAATAAGAAGATGGCCATGTAGTATTTTGATCAGTACTGTGTAGTTTCACAGTTTGATGTGAGATTTGTGTGCCCTATGAGTTGCACTTGACAAATAAGAATATCCCATCAATCACATAAGAAAACTACACTAAATGGGACCATAATTGACAAAATGCACATTGTGCTGTATATAAAAAGACCCAAAACTAGTGATTGACATCATAACTCATTAGGAAAGTATTTACACACAAACTCAGCTAGTTGCATTTGTGTATACTGGCAGGTTGCAGACCAATGCATTGCAAGTACTTGCAAGTAGCTGCAAGTTTCAATTGTAGCAAATCCTTGGTCTGAACTGGCCTTTAGTGACCAGATTATTTTCTAGAATACCTTTAAGGGGCTCCAGATATCCTCACTAGTATCTATCAATGGATTTCTGAGCCAGTTACCATCATGAGGAGCACTACTGTATCAGCTGCTAGTTATGGCTTTCTGCAACTGCTTCTATGGCAGATGTTTTCACGATGACCCATTAGTGTCCCAGTGTACAGAGGAGAAGCCTGGAGGTAACAGCTGAAATGAGTCTGAGGACCTCCTATTGTATGTTCAATAACTGTACAGAGCAGCGAACTGAAAATTCGGCTCTGCCTTTTGAGTTAGCGCTGAGGGCTGGGTCTTCTGCTGACATGAGCACAAAAATAGCAACACAAGAAAAACCTTTGACAAATTCACTAATGAGGAGGACACCAGGACAGCAATCATAAAATAATAAAGGAAATTCCTAAATTATATACTGTCACAAATGGGCTTAATGCACACAACGAGAAGGGAACACAAACCAAGTTAAAGCACCACTAATGTGTTTCTATTGGAAATAAATAAGCATTTCCAAAAGATTAATATGTGGTGGGAAGATAAGCTGTTTGTGGAATGTATGGATGTGTGTGTGTTAGTGTTGTAAGGCAGCAAAACATAAAGGTAAATCAAAACTGGAGGTGTGGAGCCTGGGCTAGAGATAGAGACAATGAAAGGTGGACTGGCTGAGCCACTGGTTAAACTTGGATGTCCAAACAATTAATGTAGAGGGTCCCTGACTGCTGTCTCCTGCAAAGACGACAGGTTAGTCACTGCAGGCAGAAATAGAGGGGTCATAATACATTCTTGCGAATGACAGGATTTCAGGAAAAACAGAATGTACTCATCAGCACAATAGCATTGGAACTGGAACCAGCTTGCCCTGGAAACACACACCTTGGCCAATGACTAACCATCTCACAAACACAACCACTGACCAAGAAATCATGACCTGTGTGGGCAGCAATACAAAAAAATGAATTCATCTGTCTGATATATGGAGGACAAGCTGAATACGCTCTGCTGATAAAGGGGTCAAATGTGTTGAGTGCCAACAAGAACCATCATCAATACCACTGCCAAGGATGAGGACTAGAGCAGAATAACTTACACAGCCTGAGCCTCTAGTGGGTTCCAGAAATTGGCATTGGAGATTTTATCTACATCAGTTCCAGTCATGCTGTTACTGCGGTTAGTTTCCAAAAACTAACCAAATTGTGTTGATTATTATGTTGGCCTTTCAGCTGTTGAAAATGTATGAGTTCAGATATCATGGTGTGTAGTTCTTGAGTGGAGAGTGAGATCAGGAGTGATGCAAACACCGTGAACAATAGTAGAAAATAACAGCTGAATACATGTAGACTGTGAACTCTGTAGTATTGAATTGTAGAGTTATCACCCGTCTCAACTGCAAGCGAGTCAGATGTGTTTTTCACTTGCACGTCTCATGATGTTGATGTGAAGTTTGTGGTCTAGAGAAGGGGCTGGACAGTTGTGTTTCTGTGTTCTGGATTTTCCGGGCAGACCTGAAATCTTTGCTTAATGCCACACCGGAGTCATACATCCCCCAACACTATACAAGCTAGAGCACATTAGCAGCATTAGCAGTGCAAGGGATGGATAGACTGGTTATTTTCATTCACCTGCCACAAGTGAACCAACTCATAGAAGTAACTTTAGCAACTCTTTCAGTCCAAATGAAATAAATGTCATTTACTGCTCATTTCAGTTCCAACAAACCAACACTGAGGAAAAAACAAATACCACCCTGTTGCAGATTGAGAGGAACAAGTTGATTCTAGTAGGTCACTGTCCTCTGGCTCTGGTGGCTCAACCATGTATGTCTGTACATGTACAGTTAAGCTGCAAGATAGCACGTCCATATTTCAAGTCTTTGTAGTGCTTGATACTTAGACAGCAGGGTGGGCACGCCACAAGTGTTTCATGGTTTTGAAACCTAAATGTATATACTATGCATTTTTTAATCATTCCAGTGGCTGGTTGGTTAATAACACATTTTTTGTGGTGTGACAAACTCAGAACACATATTTATTATCGCTTTCTGTGGCCTTTAAGCTTGTAGAGCCTGAGAAAGCTGTATGAAAAGGTTAATACTAAAAACAAGCTCTATGTCATGTTTGTAAACTGGAGTAAATTATTAACCTAGAGAAAACACCCATAAATTAACCACATTTGTATGATCTAAAATTATTTTAATTAATAATTACAGGAGATATAAATGACTAACACTGCTAAAAAGGGAGGCTGTGATTATGATCAAAGTATTGTAGAATTTTGATGGATCTTCAACATTGTGAAGTCTAAAAATCATGTCTTGTTCCTTGTAAACCCTTACTATAAATAAAAATGAGGATATAAATGAATCACTGTTGCACTTTGTGGAGTCAGAAATGACTGAATGGGTGAATGGATGGATAGAGAACACTGTAGGGCAGTAAGGTTATGCTTAAAATCTTTTTCTGAACCAGGATGAAGCTGAGATGAAGAGATGATAAGATCCTTTACTAGATTTAGCATTGAGGAAAGATAGAATATGAAGTGATTGTTAGACACATAGGGATTATGGGAAAGAAATTAGTGTCTTGATCAGTGTGTTCCCTGGTTGTATTCAGCTAGATTAAAAAGATAAATAAAGATGAGCTAACATGGGGAGAAAGTAGAGGAAGAAGGCATCCATTTATCTATCAATCAATCAATCAGTTGATCAATCAATCCTTTGGCTCATGCATCATTCTCTAATATAAATGTAACCAAAATATTTCCGAGCTGTAATACATATAGTTTAATAGGTGATGGTGCACCTTAACATGGATTAAAATACAGTACACTATGACAAGTGACAGTGCACCTGTATGCAGTACGCTTGGTGCACCTTCACGTTGATAACATTCTTCACATCCACATGTTGGCATTACCAAATAAACAAAATACATAAGCCTGTCACTTGATTTTTTGTCAAATAAAATGAAGAAATTTTTCTGAAACTTTTTGAAAAAAAAAAACATTGGAAGCTGTTTTTTCTTTCTTTGCTGCTCTTTTCAATTCTGGTGTCTCAAACCTACTTTTGTGTTTGTATTTTGCTCGTTTCTCACTTATTTGCTGTCTTGACATTTCTAGAGCTAACTTTATGTTGATTTTCTGTTACGGTATCATTGCGCATGTCCATAACTGCAATAACCCAGAATTCCATGTGGACACACTTTGTACAGTTTAAAATTGCCCATTAATCCTTATTTAAACTTAATTTAGAAATGTAACATAGATGTATGAGTCAGTATACTATAAGTTTGTGTATGTAAAACTTAGTTTGTGTTATTCGAATATTCATTGTAGTATTTATTTGGAGAATGATATCAAGTATGTGACACTATGAACTAAGTGTCTTGACTTAATAAGCTCTATAAATATCTTCCAAGCCCCGTAGGGTGACATAGTTGGTATGTGGCACTGCCAGCTTGTTGTCATGATATTGGCATTTGAGGGTTAGGACCTGCAGTAATATTGTAATTTTTTGGAGGCTTGTCCACACAGGCCCTGGTCAGTCACAGACTCTAATGCAACTGCATTACCTTCATATATGGTAGTTCCACCTCTGGCAACATGCCTCTTCAAAACACCAAAGTGCCGCACTGCACTATAGATTAAAATTTCCTATCTAATCTCTCTATCTATTTCAGTTATTATAAATACAATTAGTAATTGCATGTTCATATCTTGTTACATGATTTATTTTGAATTGGCCTTTTTTGTTTTTAGCCACTTTCAAGCCACGATAAGCCTTTCAGATACAGGGATAATCTTTTTCGATCAGATGAAAAAACAAGCAATAACAAGAAGAACTCACAGATAAAACCAAAACCGATCCAACAGAATGATATTTTAATGTTGGTACATGTTGTGAGAGAGGGATCAAAAGAGAGCAATCTAATCCTTTAGGCGTTTTGGGCAGCTGTTCAACTATGTTCTCTTTCTGTTGCTCTTTCCTCTCTCTGTCTGCCACGCGCTCCCTGCCACACACATGTACGCTGTGGGGTGTGTGTGTGTGCGCGTAAAATTGTGTTTATATGAATTGAATGTGCATACAGAAAGCTGTCCCCTCTGATCATGTTGACACGGTGGGCTCCAAGAGCACTGTTCATCAAGGACTGCAGACTGGCAGATACTAATAGAGAAGCAGCGGGTTGTGACTTACTCCAGTATTTACCACTCATGTCCCTATTTATCATCTCATTATCCCCCAAGGCTGTGTCCTGCACTAATTAAATATGGTACAGCATTTAAAAAAAGGTCACCTCAAGAGTTAAACAAGAACATGTCAGAAGAAAAACTTTCCTCTTTCTCGGTTGGATGGTAAATTCTGTAAGAGCTCTGTGTCAGATTTGACATTTAAGGGGATAATTCGTTATTTGATGTAGGGTTGTATGAGGTTGGTGTATAAAATACAGAGATGGCGGTCGGCACAGCCCCAGTTTGGAGAAGCGGAAAGGGGCACCGGCAAGGAAGTTCAACAATGAACTGCTGTGGACAGGATCTGTAACATAAGGTATTTTAGACACTTAAAAAAGGTGCGCCTAAAAAAATTAATCTCATTTTTAATGTACAGTATATTTAGAGTAATTTCACTACTTTACCTTGCCTTCAGATGGGCTTTTCTGATGCAAAATCGCCATTACATAAGCTAAATATGGTTCTCTCCAAAGCTACCAAACTCTATAGGTAAAATCAGTTATTTTAACTCACAGAACACAGGGATTGCTGGTCTTCTGTTGCCTAAATCTGTTAGTTTGCTGGTGTTATTCTGTGACTTCGGGGCCTTAAAAGTATAGTTTGGACTCAGAAAATAACACAAACTAGCTAACATATCAAAGCAGCAGTGCACTATCAACCCTTGTGTTCTGTAAGGTAAAATTAGTGATTTCACCTATGGAGTTTGGTAGGCTTGGAGAGAACGATATCTGGCTTATATAATGACAGTTTCTCATCAGAAAAACCTGTCTGAAAATATTCTAAACATAGCATACACTTAAACTGATACAGATTTTTTTGGTGGACTTTTTTGTAACTGGCTAAACCTGTGTTGCTGACCCTGTCCACAGCTATACATTGCTTCACTTGCATCTCTGTTCTTGTACAAATTGGGGGTGTGTCGACCACCGTCTTTTGCAGGTAAGTCAACTGCTGTCAGCTGACCACATTTTCATTTATTTGTTAGCTGCAGAATAAATCTGCACCTCACTGTTTGAACCGCAGGATTGTTGCAAAACGAACATTTTTTCCAGCACACTGCTGCTAACTGAGCTGTAGCTGCCATTAGCCCAGTTAGCTCAGTTAGCAGTCCTATGGGATACAGCCTCTGAGTTCAAAGGAGGTGGATTGACAAGGAGACTATTGGCTTACACCGATGACTACTGCTTGTTCAGGAAAATCTTTAGTTGTGGGCAGCCCTAATTGTAGGTAATACACTGACTATCACCTAGTACCACCAGTACAGCCCCACCTCAAATAATCGAAACTATCCCTTTAAAGATGAAGACAGGATTTCAGTCTGCAGTTTTTCTGTTACAAAACCTGCTGCCTAACTAGCTTAATATCAGGACTTTCTCAGCTGTCAGCTCTCACAGAGATAATAATTAGATAGCCCATGAAGTTGTGATAATAGGACACCCAAGGATCACCTCACAATTATGGACAAAAGTTATGCCCAGTTCCAAATCAAACACCTGTCCCCTGCTATTTAAAAATTATCACACAGGGTGTGTTTGCTGCGATGTCTGAAAACACATCAAACTACAGTGCCTATTATTGTGCATTATTGTGAACACTGAACACACAACTTGTTGATGTCACAGATTAAGAGGTTTGCGACTGTGTGTCCTTGACGAGGAAGAAAGTAATCATGATTTCTTGTTGAAACTGTGAAAATGTTTGCACCTGCTTTGTTAACAATGGCAGTTACAGCTGGAAACTGTTCAATGGTTTGAATAGCTCTTTAGGAAGAGAAGGACAGTCAGTGACTTGTAGGGCAAGTTACAACAACGATAACAACAAAACAGCATCCTGGAGGAAACTGACATCAGTCCTCCATTTTCATGTCTCAGTGGCCACAGAATAATTTCTGTCTGTCTAATCATTATATTTCCTGGAAATCAGACTTTGTGATCCCAAACTTAACATATTATTTTCAATTAATTTGGATTAAATATAGAAGTCAGGACTGGCTTTGAAGTGAGTGGTATGTTTTCCATTTGACTGAATTTGTTTTCAAAAGGGGTGATTGTTTTTTCTTTTGCAAAGCAGAGAATCTGAGTATTATTCTTTCAAAATGTATTTTTCCTTTTTTGATTATAATGGGATGTTGCCTGAATTCACCCCTGTACCCACAGTTTCAACAGTCTCTGTGAACTATTGATACACTTTTACTGAGTCCTAAATGCAGTTTTTTTTTTCTTATAAAGGTGGAGTCCAATTTTTCCTCTTTAATTAATGTGCTCCAGATTCCTCTGCAAGAGAACTGGTTCTGTAATGCTTTCAAAAACTTTAATCCATATTATAATTGGGAAGTTGAGGTGTATTGTTAGAGCTTTACTTCCAAAGCTGTTACAGACTTGTTACAATGCCCCGAAGCTCTATTTTCTACACCAAAGTAGGTGTATTCAGTTCTGTGGTCTGATGGGGTTTCTAATGGAGTGTTGCACTGCACAGCCAAAGTATGGTTTAGAAGACTGTTGAAAGATGGACATGATTAAAAAACAAAAAATGTCAGCATATGTGCAGGTATGAATTAGATCCAAATATTTTGTCATGTGCAAAGGAATCAAACAGACTCAGGTGTTCATTTTTGGATTTGATGTGTCAAATTGGCCTTTAGATATCATACTTTTGATACTGTCCTTTTTTTTTTTTTTTCTTTTGAGTTTTATTTTTAATTCCTCTAATCAATAGGACAGCTGAAGCTAGCACAGGAACAGAGGAGAGAGCGGTAGGATGACACGCAAACAGAAGTCTAAAACATGGCCACTGCAGAGGCACATCCTCAGTACAAGGGACAAACGCTCTACTGACTGAGCTACTAGGCCACTGATATTGTACTTTTTAAAATATGATTAAGAAGAAACCTCAAAGGGAGAAGATTACACCATGAGTCCAAATATCATGTGCGTGTGAATTTCTTTGTATAAGCTTTACTCTAAACATGCCATCAAATAGAAAGAATGGCAACATTATTTAACAGACAGTGCAAAACGAATCAAAGTCAATAAAGAACAACTGTCTCCTAGAAATTATGTTTGCATATGGCTAAATTGTTTTCATAATAACATTGTGGTTACAACATAATTACCGTCAGGATTGTATTCACAGACTATGAAACAATACATCCAGGGCAGGACTTTAACACCACGGTCTGGGGTTCACATTCAGACTCTTGCAAGAAAATTTCTTTGGTTAAGGTTAAGAACACATTATTAATTTAGTTAAATATTAATAAAAAAATGTTCAAATTGAAATAATTCTGCACAGTCGTAAATGGCTGTAGATTTTGTAATTGCAGCTTGAGGTCATTCTGACTTGATTGTGATTGGCCATTTTAGCAGGGAAAAAATTCAATATGATGTCAGTGAACATTTTACAGATATGTTAGATATCAACAGTTTTTCGACTGGTAAAGTTAAGTGGATTAAAGCTACTACAGGGAACTTTCATATTGTGTTGATTTTGGAGGCCCCTGTGGACAGAAGTGGTAATGTTTCCACCTGAATAACCACAGATTAAAATGTAAAAAAAAAAATTATAATCTAAATAAAAATCTCCTCCTGCTTCTATTTAATTGGCTAATGAACAACTCACTGTAACTCCGCCAGGAAAAATGAAAACAGTCTCATTTTATCTGATCTCAAGGAGAATCCAACCTGATGGCAGGCATTAAAAACAGCTAAATAGAAAAAGCCAGTCTTCTCACGGATGGTCTTGTTTCCTTATGTACGTCATATAAAGGCATCAGCATTAATTGAGACTATTGAGACAGGGCTGTAAAAAGACCAAGTAGGTGGCACAATAAACCTTTTTTGTGGCAGCCATATTGATATAAGGTAGTAGAATAAACACAGTATTACCAATGAGGAAACTGTAGATGGTGACAAAAATAAAGAGGAGGGTCTAGAGAGAGAGAAACAGAGAGATTTACTGTAATGGTGAATTCTGAAATCATTTTGTCATATATATGTGGACAGTGTACGTTGTAAGTCACAAACAGTTTAATGATCTCAAATGGTCCAGTTGGTGCAAATGCAGTGAGATGGCAATTTGTTTCAAATAATGCTGCGATAAGGTTAAACCTAAGTGTTTCCATGGCTTCTAACGATGTGAATTAGCCTAGTCTGAATTAGCATCATAATTCCTTGGAGTTGTGGTGGTTTAGTGTGATATATATTTACAGTCACAGAGTCTTACTTCTGGGATGCGCCACATAATATGCCAAGAGACAGGTTTTAATTATGATCTCACCAGCATGCTGCATGTGCCTTGTGTTGGCTCTGATTAGTGCTTAGGGAATCAAGGCTGTAATTGTTTGTGCTAAACGAAGTGTGTGTATGCAGTGTTTGTGTGTGTGTGTGTGTGTGTGTGTGTGTGTGTGTGTGTCTCACTGATGAGAGTGGTTGGTCACCCATAGGGCTTATGTTTCTACTCTGAACAGAGGAGAAGTGATTTATTTGCTCAGGGCCACACTGTGCGTCCAATCAGCATCAAGCACCCTAGGGTGACACCATCATGGTCATCTCTACTGCAGGAAATGATGCAAGCGCCACTGAATTACATAGGGTGTGAGACCAATAAAATGGGGCCTATTCTTGTCACAGCATCAGATAAGGACCGGCTTCTGGATGCATTGCAGCAATTACTGCAGGCCTGCGCTCCACGGCTGTGGAATTGGGAAATGATCATCTGTGAAGCACAGCAGAGTACCATCGCCTCCAGCACAATAACTCAACATGTCCACTTGGCTATGTCAGCTCTGTATGGAGAGAATGTGAGGGGTACAGAGAGGGAACGAGAAAGAGAAGATTAGAAGGAGGTAAAGGAAAAAAGGAGTTAGCGAAAAATGATTAATGCTATAATGAAACCTTGACTTATATAACATATATCGTTATATACTCTTAACCCAGTAAAAAGAATCTATAGATTAATGTCATTAGTTTGAATTTAATTACAAGTAGGAGCAAAGAACAAAAAACATGACGACTTGAAAAAATTGACATGATCATGTTATGATTTATTACAGTAAATATATTATAGATTTCTCTTGTAACCATATGATAGTCGGTATCATCACAGTCTGGTAAGGTGTTGATACACTTATTTTTGTTGTTGCAATATTGTGAGAAAGAGATAAGAGAAAGAGATACAAACGCTGCTTAAAAAGGAAGCTTAAAAAAATGTTTCTGCAGAATCATATCCCGTTAATGGATCCTTCACACTGTGCTCCCCAAAATCAGGTATTGTTCCGCATAAAACTTTCCCATAAAAAAAGAGGAATCTAAATGAAGAGTCAGAAATGACTGGTTGAGTGAATGGAAGGGTAGAAAGTACTGTGTGTCGTAGGTTATGCATAAAATCGTTTCCTGGACCAAGATGAAGCTGTGGTGAAGAGATGATACAATCATATATTGGATTCTGCTTTGAAGTGATAATGATAGTAATAGATTGATAGTAAAAGACAATAGGATTACTGGAAAGAAATTAATGTCTTGGTCAGTGTGTTCTCTGGTTTGGTTCACTTAGATCAGGCAAGATAAAAAGATAAAAGCTACCATGGGGAGAAAATAGGAAAAAGCCACAGGAAGAGAACAACACATGAGGGCTGGAATAATGAGGTAGATGTCCGTTTGTATAACCGGAGACAAGATGGCCAGCCATCTGCAATTCGCCCCCTTTATTGCTGCATATTGGTTCACGCCAATATGATCTCATCTCCCAGCGGAAAGGTATGTGTGTTGCTTCAGACAGGCTGACATCCCCCCTGTTGGAGAGGGTTGGTGGGAGCACAAAGGGGGGCGCAGTTGGAGAGGGTCGTAGGTCAATGACTGCATTAGACACACTGATTGATCCTGTGGAGAAACGTGCCATCACACCTAATTAATGAGCGGGAGAGACGGTTATGTGGGGTGGCCCTCCTCCACTGACCTGGAAAGGAAGACACGAGGAGGAAACACCGTGGCTGAGTGTGATACAGACGAAAACTAATGATCTGTTTATGCTTTTATATATTACGTTAAATAAGCATGGAATTATATTATAGCAATTTAATGTATAAGTGTGTAAGTACATGAAGATGTGACCACTGACCTGTAGAGGAGGGAGGGCGCAGTAAGCTATTATAACTTTCATATTAATGTGATCCATCTAACAACAGGAACCCTACACAGAAATATGCTATGCAGGGGCTTGTTAGGTAATATAAACCTTTTATGACATTGAAAATGAATAAAATTAAAAGTAGAATAAGTAGGATTTGTCAGTTGCTGCGAGAGAATAGGGATTCCCACGAGAATAGGGAAGAGTGGGGTTATTTGAACCGTTTTTTACTTGATGTTTTCAATAACATATTTCATTAACACTTTTTCAAACTATTACTCACCAAACCAAGAATTACTGTCTTTTTCTTTTTCTTTTTCTGTGAACCAGTCAAGTTGCTGTTTAAATCCATGTTTGTCCAAACTCATATCATATATGTAGTGAAGTTTTGAAGTAACCTAATAAAACTGTATTTTTTTGGCAAAATTGAAGTAATTACTGTATTGACATGTATGATTTCAGTGAATAATTTCCAGTAAGAAACATGCAGTCTTCACATGAGTACAGAGGACTGCAGGGGTGGAAGTAATTAATTACAAATACTCAAATTACTGTTTTGTTTCTTATCAATTATTAAGATTAATAACCCTGGTTTGGAGAGGTGACGGTGACATCAACAGTTAAAAGTAATTAATACTCTGAGTAGTTTTTGTGGTGAATACTTTATACTTTAGTATTTTCCAACAGCAGTGATATTACTTGTAATTGAGTAATATTTTAGCAATGTAACAGTACTTGTACTTGAGTACAGATTTTCAGTGCTCTTTTCTCCACTGGAGGACTGATAGAAAGCTGAACATTATAATGCCAGCTGACGTTTGACCTTTTAGATATGAAATGTCATCACCTCATCATTTTATCCTATTAGACATTTTTCGTTCATTTTATCATAATTAGCTCACAGAGACCTCTGACCGCAAAATCAATCAATCTAATCAAATTAGAATCATTTGAAGAAATTCCATCATGATGATGGTGGCCGTTTACTGGGAAAAAAATTATTTACATTCCACACTTTTATAAATGTCCACATGAACTAACACACTTTTCCCTGTTTGATCCAGCTAGCAGAGACATCAATCTCATTTCCTCGTGCCAACTCAAATCCCATTCACAATATTTCCTGCCACTTAGACTGTGAAATATTGCAGCTGGATTTTTATATAATGGAATTTCCTCAAATTTGGGACAAACATCCACTTGGACTCAAGGATGAACTTTTGGAGGTCAAAGGTCATGTCCGTTCTATTCATGTGAACACCATATCAGAGCACCTGGACAGAATTTTTTCAAATTTGGAACAAAACGGGACAAAATGATGAGGTCAACTTCACTGTGCCGTCCTAATGTTCAGCTCTCTATCAGTCTTGTAGTCCTCTTTAAAGACTGCATGTTTCTCACTGGAAGTTATTCACTGGAATCATACATGTCAATATGGTGGCAACTTCCATTTCACCAAAAAATATACTTAATACCTTTTATGGGATTCCTTCAAAGTCTATATCACATGTATTAATCTGGACAGGTGGATGTAACCTGCAACTTGACTGGTTAGTGGAGGCGAACAATTCTTGTTTTTTTTTCTTCAAAAATTTTACATTGTTTGCTTTTATGTATCATTTTCAAGTGAAATACCATCCTATCTAGGGCATTTCATGTCCATTACTTTTACAGGTTTCACTGTCAAGCCTGTAAAACCCAGACAAAGGAAAATACTTGATCTTGATACACTCCTCTGTGTATAATAGTGTATACACACTAAAAAATACAACAGTTTTCAGTGAGCTGCTAAGTTAACTGAAATGCTGTCTTCACCAAGACCATAACACTTCTCCTTTTAAGATTTCATGAGGTGGTGTCTCTTATGGGTTGCAATGTCTCTGAATCGTTTCACTTTTCAAGTCTGCTTCGCATCTCGTAAGCGAGAACGTCTGGGCTGAGTGTGTTTGCTTGACAGGGGCAATCTGGCTGCGTGTGGGCACTGATGGCATTTATGTGTACATTTTCAGGATGTGTTAGGGAAACCTAGCAGAAGGGTGTTCTGGTAGAGACAGAAATGGAGCTTTCTCAAGGCTTCATAAGAGATGGATAAATGATTGGACAGCGGAGAGAAAATGAGGGTACTGCAGAGACATTACACAGTGACTTCCTCTGAGTATCTTACTGATCAAACATCACAGTTACAAGAATAAAACTCACAAGCAAACAGTTTGTCTGGTGTAAGCTAGGACAGAGATCAGCAGGTCAAGAACATATGAGCAGTCAGACAAGCAGACAACCAAGAAATAAACAAACTTGTTAGGAGAAACAGTAAAGAAAACTGAGGAAATTATGACTAAATATATCAGCGGAAAATGTCCATATGTTGTTGTTTGGTCTTGACCTGCTGTAATTATTGTAGTTGTGTATGCAATATTTTTCTTTGCCCACGATTCGTATTCGGTGCCTATGTTAAGTGGATCTGTGGTCTCTTTCTTCGTAATGTGGAAAAGTATCAGTGTAATGTTACTGACTGTGATGGCTCACACCAGGGTTCATGTTCCATCTCACATCAACAATTAATGTTGCTTTGCTATATTAATATTTAATCATGACAGCCATAAGCCTAACCAAATGGTTTTAGTCACTGGTGGACTCAAGAGGGGCAGGGGGGATTGAAAAATAAAAAAGTGCCTTCTTGGATGTCCTTATGGTAGATACACCATGATAAATGCCCTCTAGAGTGGGTCAAGAGAATGCGATAAAGTAAAGTGCACCTCCAGTGGAGAAAATATGGTCAGGTGTCCTTCTGAGTGTCCTTCCACTGGACAAAATGTGATTGGGTGACGTCTAGCATAACCCAGTGTCCAAGACAACATGATAAAGTGCCTTCGGGTAAAAAATGTGATAGAGCAGATCAGGACTTTTGGCACGGTGGCGCCCTACCGCATACAGCTGATATTTTTTTTGCGGACCTGCCCTTTAGACAGCCTGAGCCTGCCACTGTTAAGGAGGTACTGCGTGCTTAAACGTGTCCCTTGAGCAGTAAGCCAAATTGTTTTACTGTACTGTGATGAAAACACATTAATGCTGGTGTTAATATTGACATTTCTTAGTAAATTTATAAAAGCTGTCTTTTCATGCATTGAAAATGGCTCAAAACACCACGCTGTAATCTAAGTCATTAAATTTGAATAAAATAAAGAATGTTAATGTCGTCTTATCTGAATTGAGCAGCCCACCTCCTGCAGCCCCAGCTCTGGAACACGAGTCATTTTTCTACTTTTTAATTTTGGCACTTTCTACGGCTGCAGAATCGACTGCATTCTTTCCCTTCATGATAATCCAGTGATAAAACGCAGGGCTATGGATTGACCCCCCGCAGACACACAAACAGCGGAGAGCTTCTCAGCCTCTCTGAGCTGCTTGCTCAGCTAGCAACAACACAGGTACAACACAGAAACTTTTTAAAAAAGAGCCACAAATGTGCTTCCAGTGATTGTCAAAGCTCCAGTGCTTCTCTGTGTTCCTGGTGTTTCTCTGCCGATACAGAGAGTCTGACAGCAGCTTTGTTAGCTGTGAATGCTAGAGGTGTATATTAAAGTTGAGTACTGAACTTATGTATAAAGGGACTTAAATAAAAGTAAAAAGTTGTATTCTGAACGCTACTGGACTTGCAACTTTTGGTAAAGATAAAATCTGTTCCAAATTCATTATTTGGGCTCTCCTGAATATGCACAGCGCTACAGGCCCATGTCTACTTTTTAGCATTTTTCAAAATTATGAAGTGGGTAGAGTAAGGCTCTGACCTTGTGGTGCAGCTCCCTTTTAACCATACTGTACTTTCTATGTAAATATACAAATAACAAGGTTGGGGATGGGTGCTGAAAAACAAAATAATCCAACCATGGTTTTGCAGGCTGTCATATAATTTAGCTAAATTGGGGTTTTGTTCAAATTTGATTACCACATGTGTTGGACTGTCTTCAAGCAATGTCACTGCATACTCAGATGTTATAAGAGGTCATAATGGTGTGATAACAGAACATAGTGGTGGCTACAGCTATGTACATACAAGATAAAACCAGGTTGTAAAAAAAATTAATTTTCCTTTAATTTACAGCTGTGTATTCTCAGGTCGGCACTCAGCCACGGTTTGGTGGCCTGACTCCTGATTCATAACAGATATTTGTTATATGTGGACATAAATCCCAGCGGTGCTCAACAGCGCAGGTAGTGAACAGAGAAAACAGCTGCCCGTCACCCCAGAGACCGGATTCAATTCCCCTGCCTCCTAGTTTTAACTGTCAGAGACTGTTTTCTCTTTTTTATCTCCCGCTTCTCCTCTTCTTCTCTTTTTATGTCAGGATCATTCGTCTTAGATTGATCTTTGCTTTTGCTCCTCATGTCTCCTAAGGGGGTTTTGTGAGTGGGGTAGAGGGTGAGGACAAATAACTCAGAATTCAGTAATCTCAAAATAAGAATATGATTTATTTTCTCAGGAGAAAAGCCAATTGTGAGCTGAAAGTTTTTCCTCTGGGCACTCAAAGCAATAATGGCCTGAATTATAAATTCTGCCTCATTTTAATGCTGCATTTTTTATTGTACTCTGTACACACATGTTTGTTTATGGTCTTATTTTGCTCCTAATATGCATGCAGTTTATTTATGACCAATAGATACAGATGGCCCTCTGGTTATTGTGCCGTCACCTGCTCTTGCTTTTCCATGCAGAGCTATTTATTGTGTCACAAGAAATCCAGCAGATACAGCATATACCTTTGGAAGCTGCTCGCTCATAATGAGGAAGGTCATTTGAATGAAATTACAAAGGTAATCTCAGGTGCAAGCAGAGATAAAGGGAACCTTTTCTTTTAAAAGCGTTAAAGTGAAAATTAACATATGATTGACATTGCAAATAGGATTTTTACTTACTGATCTGAAAATATAAAATGTTCCTAACAGAGTTTTAAAATTACAGGTTTAAAAGAGAGAGCTTTTTTCTCCCTCTGCTGGGCAGGTGAAAGGTGACATGCATCTGATATCCTACTGGGACAGTCTCTCATTACTGCGTATGTTGGGACCTTGCAGATAACCTCACATTGCAATTAATCACACCAGCCTTAATTATCTCATTACGAAAGCCAATTCATCCCTTACGCTGCTCTTCACAGAGATGGAGCAAATAAAAAAAAGGAGAAGAAAAGCTTAGATCCATGGTGAAAATGAAGTGAAAGGTGGATTTTTGAATAATCCCTAAAGATATGACTAAAAAAATATGTTCTTTCTAACTCTATCCCTCCGCCTGTCTTTATTTCTCCTCTCCCTCCCTCCTCTCTTACCTGGTTGGCTGTCTCACTTGCTGACAGGAACTGTCGAGTGAGAGATCTCTCCTGCAGCAGACGGCGGTGACGCCTCATCAGACTTCCAGCAAGCCCTGTGGCCCCTGATGGCGCCACAGCTGGGTGGATGGACATGATCACTCACTCACAGACAGGATTAACCCCCCCAACTGCATCTGTCTTCGCTGTCCTGTTTCTAATCTCTGTCTCCTGGCCTCTGCCTGTCTTCCCGCTTCAGATTGTCTCTCTCCCACAGAGCTCATGTCCATGTCACAGTGGTGTTAAGTCTAGACAAAGCAGGCAGTAGCCCAAATTCTTAAGACTGCTATTTACTGAGAAGGCTTTTACAGCATTGAGGGATTTTGTCGGTAACATGCAGGGCCGGGCAGTAAAAGTACAACTCTGAGTAAAATTATATGTTGGGTAACTGTAACCGTTTGGAAAATGTACATTTAAGAGAGTAAAATAAATTTGGCTGCTCTTGATTTTACAGTGCATTACAAGACACAACAATCTGACCTTCATTAAACAGTATTAGACCCTTTATCAGACTCTCTTAGACATCATCAAAGGGTAATTAGGGACACAATAAAACATAACTGTACTGTAAACAAAGGGCATTATTCTCTATTATCAGGCCATTATTAGGGGGTAATTAGGGACACACTACAACAAGACTGTGCACTAAACTAAAGTGTTGTTGTCCACTGTTAGACCCTTATTAGTACTGTACTGTAAAGTGAAGTTAATCAAATCAATATCTACTACCTCTACAGCTGTGCCACCTTCTCTGGTAAAATTACATTATCTGCCTACAGTGTAATTACTCAGACAAAATATTCCTCTACTTCCATAATTTTGGCCTTTACTTGGTAGAGCTGGTTCACTTATATTTTTAAATGGGGAAGTAGCAGATATATGATTTGACTTAAAGCACAGTTCTGTTGTAATGTGTCCCAAATTACTCTTTTAAAAAGTCTAATAATGGTCTAATACTGTCTAATACAGAACGTATTATTTCTAGTCTTAATCTAAGTTGATACAAAGTATGGCTTCAACTTAGTAGAGCACCATTGGGCATATAGTTTCTAATTAAAGTATAGATGTGTTACTTTACTGTCTAATAGAGAACTTATTATTTTTAGTTTTTGTCTAATTTGATACAAAACACGACTTGTTGTCTCATTAGTGTATACTGTAAAATAGAGTCTGACCATAAGCGTTGCATCGGATGGAATGCAAGAGAACAAAAGAAAAAAAGAAAGAAAATTATTTATGATAAGCTCAAACAATCTTTATGCTGCATATTTCATATCAATTCTCCTCCATAAATTATGATAAGGCTTTATAATTATTACTTTGAAATATACCACATGCACTTTTGAAGGAGAGGCGTATCATTTGACTTTAACAGCATTAAAAAAGGTCCCATTATGATCTCCAAGACTGTGATCAGACACATGTTATCAGTGCTGTTACTGAAAATGCACTGCTTAATTTTAATGTCTATTTGCTGCCTGTGACTCACACTGCTGCACGGAAAATTCAGTGATCTCTCCTCACTAAACATAAAATGGAAATGAACAGTGCATGAGAGCTCTTTAATCTGACTTAAATATTCTTGTAAAAACAGCGCTGTCCTTTGAATTTCTTCTAATCAGATTTTGGATACATTTTGGCTCTGTTGATCACTAATGATTCTCCTTGTTACTGAGCCTTGGTGTCACATTAAAAAAAATCCCCTAGCACATTATGCAAAAAGGCAAAACCTAACTACTATAGAGTGCACGGCTTTATGTGGCATCAAAAAGCTCATTGTAGAAAACTAGATGGCTGCTATCAATGCCATCGCAAGCAAAAGGGTTATCATGAAAATAGCTCAAATGTAAGGTGACAAACGACTGTGATTATGCTTGAAAAATAAAAGAACATTTAGTTCATTTGCTTTATGAAAAATACGCCAGATAAAAGAAAAAAAACATTTGAATCATTGGTCTGACTAAATGTAAAGTGCGGTTGAAAAATAACCACAAAAACACATTATAAATACATTAGATATATAAATGCATGGACACACAGAGAGAATCTATAAAATGGTTCCAATGCGATATGCAGCGCTAACTTCAAAGCTTGTTCATTTCATTGCCACGGTCGTTTAACTTCCCGGGGTGCGAGGCTCACACCACCACACTGACATGCATTTCAACCAGCACCATAACACACCAGCACTGCCCACTCCGGCTGCACTGTTCACACCAGCTAAGGCTTTTAGGGTCCCAGCGGACACACAGAACAGTGTCATGCTGAGCTGCTTTGATAGAGACAGCTTACGTTCTATCACAAGCAAAACGGGTTGGGAGGGATGGAGGGGAAAAAAAAAACTGACAAAACACTACATCAAAGTGTGGTAGCAGAGCAGATAGTCTCATGTGACCCAGTCGTTTGCTGTCTCACACATGCGTGCGTAGAGCGCTTCACACGCACGGTTCGTGGGGTTTGTTGTTTGTTGCACATTTTATTATGAATATTCCAAGGTGATATGATTCCTCATTACTGTCTCACAGAGTTGCTGTTTCTGCAACTGGGTCACGAGGAAAATTGTGTGTTGCTCCTCCTGCTCTTTGCTGTTGTTAATGACCAGTGCAGAACATGCAAGATCCACAGACTTAAACTTAGTAACCTACATACTGCATTAAGACCTCATCACACTTCTGTTGTTCCTTTACATTGACAGAAATGGAATAATTTCATCAAAGATAAAATAATAATTTGTTTGTTTGCAATCATCAGCCTGCCTTAAACTTATTGAAACTATGGCCAGGGGCAAAATTAAAAAGGGCAATTGTAATGACTGTTCCAGTCCCTTGTTCAGATTAAAATTGTATTCTTGTGTGACTTAAAAAACAGCAACTACTACCAACTCTGTAATAAAAACACACAGTTTACTGTTAAGTATTTAACCATTTAGAAGCTTTTAGAGGCCAAATAATGTGCTAGCATGTAGGGAAACTTGAGAGGGCACTTCATCATGTTTTTTTGACCACTGAGAGGACACCCTACCCCAGAGGGCAATTCATCATGTTTTTACCCACTGAAAGTGCATCCTAAAGCACTTCCAATCCCAACTGCTGGGTTCTGAGCTCCACAAGTGGTTGCCAAAGGTTAATTTTGGGTCACAAGGCCCTCTTGATTTTAAGAGGCGTAACAAAACTCTTCAGTTGGCACATATCTTAGTATTTCATTCTTTTCTGTGAACAAAACTAAATGAAAATGTTATTTTTAAATATATTATATAACTTGTATGAAATCGTTCTGATTTAGGGCATGGCGAAGACCTGAATAGAAGCTGGCTGTATTCACAGAGTTTTCACTCTGCCAAACAGCTTCATCATGCATTATAAAATTGTGCACTTAAGACAACCCAAAGAACTACAGTGATAGAACAATGACCAAGCATCAAGGAGAGGAAAACAAGGAATTTGTCAAAAAAAGAAGCATATTAAGTATGTATCATTGATTAAAAAAACATAATACACTCAGAGAATTGTACAAAAAGTTTCTAAAATATCAGGACAATTAAACTCTGATGCAATATTAACAGAAATCTGCTCAAAATTCATCCAAACCTCTCCTGTAGTGCATTCATTATTTGGGCTAATTGTGCAACTGTACAGTTTACCAGCTGTTCTATAGGCCAGTGATCCCCAACCCTGGTCCTCAGGGCCCACTGCCCTGCATGTTTTAGATGTTTCTCTGCTTCAACACACCTGATTCAAATGATCAGGTTGTTGTCAGGCTTCTGCAGAGGCTTGGTGACGAGCTGATCATCTGAATAAGAGGTCTTGGAGCAGGGAAACATTTAAAACATGCAGGGCAGTGGGCCCTGAGGACCAGGGTTGGGGAACACTGCTATAGGCGACTGTTATTCATTGAATGTAACATGAACTATCTATAAAATATGTCACTTAGACAGAGTTTGGCAGTTTTCTCAGTGACAGAAAAGGTGTCCCTTAAGGACAAAGGTTGGGAACCCCAGAGGTGCTCCTCTGCAGTCCCCCTACTGACTCCACCAGTGTCCATGATCAATTCTGATGAGTCATTGCAGTTTCAAGTTTAAAAATACTTGGAGTTTTTCTCCTGAAGAGCGTTTCTCTGTGTGAACAGCCATTAAGTTGCCCAATAGGAGGGATTAGACTGATTATATATTGATTAAAAACAACTTAAGTCTGTTTTCCAATCCACATCATTGACATTGTGAACAAAAACTGCATTCATTTTTAGTTATACGAAAAGTTAGAATCCTAAAAAGTAAAAAACAAAAATCACACAACCTAAGGATTAATTATCTTTAATTCAAAGCCCCACGTAAGCGGCATAAATTTGTATCCCTCTGCAAAACCTTCCCTCTGGGGATGCACCACCTGTCTGGCTCTCTCCAGCAGTCTCCACTTGTCAGATGTTCCACCCATGATACAGGAACTAATTGGGCATGAAGGTGACAAACCAAGAAGCATCCTGTACAAGCCCTCTGCAACACACACCTGTCATAACGGAACTAAACTCACCAATACGGCAGGTAAAGTACCCAAGGCTGTGTGGAAGAACTTGTCAAAGTGATAAAAGAAGATGTAGGGTCCTAACCAGTAAAAACATCCGACTGGCTTCCTTTTCCTTCTTCTTCTTCTTCTTCTTTTTTTTATTTTTTATTTATTTTTTTTTTTACCAAATATCAGGAATGTAGAGAACGACACTGCGGAGGCATAGCAAAGAATTAAGTTTAATATGAGCCTATGAAGTTCAACAATACCTGACCTGACCTCTCAGAGATGTCCCAACACACTCAACTGAAGTCTTCCTTCAATAGTCTGTGAGAGTCAAAACAGAGGTTGTTTAATCAAACAAGCAGCCCGGCAATATAACTTGCAGCAACCTGTCATCTTAACCTCTTCATTCAGCCTTCTTGTGACGGTCTTTGCAAACAAAATGGCTGTGGTGTGAATGTTGAGTGTAGATTACTCAAGATTTATGTGTTCCAAACAAAACAATATCGCAGCATCAAATATTCATAGTCATCTGTGATCAGTGTACACCGCCATTGATCCATATGGAAAATGCAGCCGCCAGTAACACGGACCTGATCCATCAGCGGCAGCAGAAATAAGAGTGAGGATCATGGAGTGCAGGAGCAATTTGCAATCACATGGAGAAAATACATGAATTTCCTGGAGTGGAGTGTGAAGGTGAAAGATGTTGCGCCTACGTGAAATTGGAAGCAGACACAACTCTTACATAAATATGATCCTTAGACAAGTGGCTTTCTCCATCCTGACAGCTTATTTTCTGGGCAGACAGATGAGCGATGTTTCAATGGGTGTGACAGGAAAAAGAGTGGCTGACTGTGGTTTTCTGTGTTTTTTTTTCCTTGATGCCATGAGGACAAGAGAAGCTTTTCTGCAGAGTGGATTGAGATGGAGGCAGAGGATATGTTAAGTGATGGAGAGAGGTTTTCTGATTGAAAGAGGTTTTTTAGAGGAGAAAGTATTTTGGAAAGAGGTTAAGCAAAAATGGGAATGGGGCTACAAAGAGGGGACTCACAGGCAGGCAGCAAGACACAAGAGTCCACTTCACTTTGCCACCATTTTCTTTCAGGGTGAAAATGTGATTCAGATTTGTTTTCAGTGTGTGAAGTATTGACCTGTTGTAGAGGACTATTTTGCAGCACTCATTAGCGCATATACATATACATTTGCCTTTGCCTTTAATTGGATGAATTGACGGATGAAGATATGACAGGAAAGGGGGAAGAGAGAGGGGGAATGCCACGCAGCAAACGGGTCACAGGTGGGATTCGAACCAGTGACCCCTGCAGAGGACTTAAATTATCCCGAATGTTTCTGACAGTGGTCAAACAAGAGAAATCCATAATTTATTCAAGGTAATGGTGCGTTTTCTGCCAGCCATTGCTAGCTACATGCTAGTTTCTCTAACTTGGCCAACTTCCAACATGTTCTCAAGCCAACTCGTCACATATTGAATATTTGTCACCGAGCCTCGGCGTCTAGCACCGAAGCACAAGGTATCCTTTAGTGGGTGTATCTGATGCGACCAGAAACCCCTTTAACACGTGATAAAGCTGTGAACATATGTTGCTGTGTTATGTATTTCATGTGTCCCTGAAGCCACAAAACAAAAGTCATGTGCTGAAAGTTACATGTCTCTGAAGTGACTTGCAATACAATAGTCACATGACAAAAGTCACATGGCACAGATAATGTTACGTACTTTACAACTTTTAATAACATTTTGGTTTCATATGAGACAGGAACACTCTACAGAAGACCTTGTATGAAACAATGTTCAATCTTCCTAATAGTTTGTCTCATCCTCACACATAATGCATTTATTTATTTGTTGGCTATCTTTCAAAACACTCAAGGTCACCACAGCAGAAACTAAAAGCATCAAGACATTTTGACAAATTGTCAAAAGGCCCATGTATAAATGTTAAAGAGTATTGTGTGTGCGCCCCAACAAAAGGCAGGTATCTGCACGTACTAATCACAGAGGACAGGAAGACAGAAAAGTTTCATCAGAGTAAATGGGCCAACTTAAACTTGTCTGCTGTGAGGCATAATTTTAATGTTCTTAGTGTTTGAAAACAGGAGGAGTTTCAGCACTTGGGAGCACTGCAGCTGAATGCCATGGCAGAGCTTTAAAGGTGAGCAGACGGATTTTGATGTCAATCCAGAGGTGCAGGATAGCTGTGTAAAAGCGAAAGTGAGGTGGTCGCAGGTCTCCGTTCAGCCTTTGCCATGTCAAATAAAATAACAAAGACACAATGAGCTGCTGCACCTCTACTCCACCTGCTAAGACTGAAGGTCTTAGCAGGTCTTAAGAGATTGAATATGGAAATTTTGAGTATTATATTCAAAAAGTCCCCCATACAAATGACAAAGTACATTATTCAAAATTCTCCTCCACAGTGACATCCCTCTAGACTTCTTTTATGACAGACATTTTGACTTGAGGAAAAGTATAGGTGTAAATAATAACAGTAATCATGGCTGTACCATTTAGGTGTGTTTCAGGGTCCTGGTATTGTGCATGCTGGCTCAAGAACTTGGCATATAGGGCCTCCTAAATAGGACTAAATAGGCCGTAATTTTTGTTATTAGTAACATCGCAATTTTTCCCCCATGAAAAGCCAAAATGTGTGCTGTGAAAAAGACGTATTGGCAATATGACAATATTTTTAGATGTTGTTGTTTGGGTTAGAATGAATTGCCTACTTGGTTAACATTTGGGAATAACGCAGGAGCAGAGTGGGATAATAATTCAGGCCAAAAATTTAATGTCAGTCCAGGCCAATCTCTACAGTCACACTTGCATTTTGTTGAAATATTTTTTTTCTTTGTCTAGTTTATGCCAGTAACATATCTTCAGTTCAAGAGTTACTCGACTGCATTTCTATAATTAAGGCAACAGGAATAAATATTCATATATATAATTTCTGTGCACTTTTTGAGTTTGTTTTGCACCTGACATTTCCTCAGCGCTCCGACTGGACTTCTGTTAATCATCAAGCTTTGGTGGCTCTCAGTAACTGGATGCTTCTACCTATTTTCCACATTTCCACCGTGCACTCACATCTTTTGCTTTCCTGCATAGCATGATTGTTTTTAAACTACAGAATCAATTCAAGACAGGTAGTTGTGATTTGATGTGCTAGTATGTTTTTTCTTAAACACCTACTATGTTCCTTGCTTGTTAAGACATAATTTTAAAGCATTTAGCAACACTTTCCTCCTTTTACTGCACTCATCTTTGCTCTTTCTCTTGTTCTCTTTTTCTATTGTGTGTTAATGTATACAGTATGCGCGTGCAACCAGCGACACTAAATATGATCATATGCAACGGTGGAACTGCAACCAGTAGACCAGTGGTGGTTGCGGTTGAAAGAAAGCATTGTTGACTGGCATGTGCAGCGTCAACTTCAATAATTCATCCATCCACTTTGATTGGCCCCCTCTGCAAACTTTGTGGCTCTTTCACAAACACACAATACTTTGTCTTTCATTCCTGATGGTCAAGAATCACAAGTCCTGCAGACGCTAGAAGGATTTATCACTTAAGCGTAAATTTATGCTGTTTTGTGTTTTTTGCTAAAATGGCTGATGCTGCTGTTTTTATCAGAATGACAGTCTCATTGTTAATGGCTCTAAGCTCTGTAGGGGAGAATACACAGCGACTTTGTAATTAATCACCATTTCAACGCAGTGTCTTTCCATGTTTTTGTTTCTTATTCTGTGATCAAATTAGCAAGAACATAAATATGCAATGTTCAGTTACAGTTTCAAAATAAAGCTTGGTGAGAAACGTGATGTGATAGTTGCAGTTTGGTTGTTTTGACAACAAAACTACTTGGTTAGGTTAAGGAAAGATCATGGTTTGGGTAAAATAAGCATTTCCTTAAAACAATCAGCACTGAATATTTGTCTTACACAGGAGTTGAACCCTGGTCCACTATGTCCTTTCGTTTGACCCACCCCTGCACCCTTTTCTCCTCCCTGGATTGGATTAGATATGATGTGCTTGTTTTGGTTTAAAAGTGTAGGCTAGAGATGTGTGTGAAAGGATTTTTCATTGTGCATGAGCAGACGATATATACTGTATTTCTCAGATGATATACTCCCCAATTGCCTATTTTCTTTATCATTAATTTACAGTTAATTTTTGGGACTACTTTTTAGGGGAAAGGCAGCATGGGGCATTTCTAGCCTACCTTTCCTGTGGTAGAAAGCAGGGGTGTAGCTCAAAATTCTGCACCTTATACTTAAGTTTTCTCTATTGGCCCCCTTTTCCTCTCTTGATCCATGTCTCTCACACATCTTTTGAAACAACAACTGCACATATGAGTCTGTAGTGATTATTATAGTCACAAAATAACTCTTCATACCACATCTAATCCTGTGATATGTGCTTACGTCTGCACAGTTTGAAATCTCACCACATTTCGACCCTCTTTTATCTATGCACTGTAGCCTTAAATTACTGTGCGATACTTTTACTGTGATATAAATGAGGTTTGCTTGGAGTATCTCTCTGTTGATTAGCGAGCTATAGCCTTGGGTCTTCTTCTGCATCACCCTTAGTTTCCCCTCTTCCTCCTCTGTCCTCTCCTCATCCTTCTCACTACCCTCAAAGCAACCTCAATTTCCCCTGCTCTCTTCATTTCCATCATCCTATATCACATCTTCTTGCTCACTATCTGCCACAAGGACAGACTCATCTATGATGCATATAGTTTCTTAACCTGCTTATAGCCTTACATACAATTTAACAGCTACTTGCTAGTGTTGCTGAGCTTCTTTCATTTACACTGCTACAAATGAATGCTTGGAATGTTTGGAGGGCCATATTGTTCATGATGTTAACTTTGCAAGGTTATATTATAGATGTTACATTGCAATGTTGCTGTGATACTGATTAGGGCTGTGCATCTTCACTGGTCTCACTATTCAATTCGATTATGATTACCCTGTCAATGGTTCGATTCAATTCAATTTCACAGTGCATCACGATGCTTTGCATCCTCAATTTTCTATGTTACTCGAACTGTGCATGTACAAATTAGTAAATGGGTGAAAAATTTGCACCCCAAGGCGGAAACACGTGACCTATAAAACATTTTTAACAACAGATTTTAGTGCAGATTATACATTTTACTCACCAACTACACAATATTGCTGTTGCTCATTTAAAGAAATATACAGTATATACTTTAAAGTAAGCCTTCTTCCCTAGCGCCCTCTATTGACCAGCCGCCACTGGTCTGAACCATTACTTTTTGTCAACTGCAGTGAGCCAGCTGAGTTTGGTTGTAAAAGGGACCAGAATTATTCCATGTCATGACAACTCTTCATAACTTTGGATTTTGAGTTCAAATCATTCACTAAAAAACTCGCTGAACAAACACTACTCCCTGATTATTCCTGACTTAGAAATCAGACAATAACTGGCCTTTTTTCCAGCATTCTGTGAGTAACCATGATCTTATTTTATGCTGCGTTCTGCATGATACTGTGAACAGCAGGGCACAGTGAAAGGAGCTGGCTACCTTACTGAGAAGTTGGAGGTGTGCAGCTTGTCACCTGCAGCTCTTCATCTAACTACTCACAGATCTGCTGTCTAAAAATGCAAAAATGACCATAATCTTGTTTTGCAGACACATTTTTGGTGAATACCAGGGATCAGTGCTAAGCTCCCTGACAAAGACACTGCATTTCCTGTGACTACTTCATAATAAATTGAACTCTTGTTTTGCCACAGACACCCAGTTTGTAATACTGCACATATATAAATAACGCAATACTTTCATCAGTGAGCTATAGGCTCAGAAACCATTGAATTATCTCGTTCAGCAATAGATTACGACGTAACAGACATTTAGTTAAGTAAAAATCTTTAAGATTGCCACTTAATCTTTATTTGCTCCTTATTTATTTAGTCATATTTAACATAATAGAGTAATACTACATATATAAACTCAAGATTTAAGTTTTAAATTGGGTTGCAAGTTGTAAGCATTTACCTTAATTGATCACTGGTAACAATAGTGATCAATTAATCAATTTATTGTTATTATAAAAATATAAAGATTTTGCATGTACCAGACAATATTAATAATCATTAAATGGTTTATTTTCACAACAAAGTACTGGAAATTGTTTGACAGCCTGAAACATATAAAGATTAGAGGCCTACATATTAAACCCAAATAACAGAAAACATGTGGAACATGCTCGTAAAATAATCTTAGTATATTTCAGATCTTTCTTTGACAGTATATTAAAATTGATTCAATTGAACTGATTAAATTTTATCTGATCAATCAAATTCAAAATGAATTAATTTTGTTACTTTACCACCCTTGATGCCAGGCTTCTTAAATGATAAATTGCAATTATGTGTTGGAAATAATGAAACATGGATCTGTTTTCATCACATTATAACTACTTTTATTAAATCAGGTTTAAGTTAATCAAATCACTGGATAATTTATCACTTCATTTTTCATTTGACATTCATTTGAAACCCTTTATTTTTCAGTTCACATCAATTTTTATCACCACCATTTTTCTTTTCTTTTTTCTTTTTTTTTTTAAATTCCACTCCTTCTAGAACACAAAAATTCTGGAATGTGACATCTTCAAAGTGAGTGATATCATCAAAGCCAGTTATTTGAATAGAAACTCACCACCCTGACTATACACAAACATTCTGACACAGATACCGTCTGAACAGTATTTCTAGTGCGACACAAAATTGTTGGAGAGACACATCAACAACTGAAACAAACAGAACACATTGTATGAGTATTTCTAGTGACAACAGAACAGAAAATGGCATCAAACAAGGACAAAATTAAAACTGAGACACTCTCAGGCCCCAAGGATCGGGCCCAGATCGTGGACACTGAGTTTCTGGAAAAGAAACGTACAGAGCTAAGAGCCATATTCTTTGGCACCAGTGACAACAAGAAGCCAGAGAAAGGCATGAAGCTTCCCACACAGCCAGGCACTCGGAGTCATCAAAATCCCCAGAAAGAGGAGAGCAATATGAAATTATTGTGCCTGCAGGAAACAAAATATCTTCTCGAGCAGGAAAAGGAAATGCAGATCATGGCAGAAAAGAACAGAGCCATTGACAGGACAAGCTGGAGGAGGCAGAGAGGAAGCTGCAGGAGGACAGGAGTTTAAGGATGCAGTTTGAACAGGAGGTGGAGAGGCTCAGATGTCTTTCTGCTGAGCCTCTGGACGAGTCTGACTCCACAAGCAAAACCAAGGAGCAGCTCATCAAGGACTTGACAGAGGCACAAAAACAGGTTGAGGCTGAAAAGCTCCAGACAGATCTTCTCAAGAAAGAACTGGAGGAAGTCTGTCATCAGTTTCATGACAGAGTCAGCAAGGACCTGAAGCTGGCAGAGAGACTGCGAGCCGAAATCAAAGTCCTGGAGCAGGACATGGAGATGGAGAGGAAACACAAACTGGACTCCAGAAAAGAGCTGGAGGACTTAAAGAGGCAGCTGGAGGAGGAGACCGCGGCCAACCTCGAGCTGGCCTTCCAGCTGAGAGCTCAGAAAATGGTCAATCAGGAGCTGCAGAGGACTCTGGAGGTGCTGAGCAAGCACCTGTGGGAGCAACCATCAAACGATAGCATCCAGGATACACCAGCTGACACCCCAGAAATGGAGACGCCAAACATTGTCCCTGGAATGGCATCAAATGATGTCCAGGGGACTCCACATGACAACGAGGAGACTCCAAACAACAAAGAGGAGGCTCCAAACAACGAGGAGACTCCAAACTAAAACGAGGAGACTCCAAACGACAAAGAGGGGACTCAAAACAATGAGGAGACTCAAAACAACAAAGAGGAGACTCCAAACAATGAGGAGACTCAAAACAACAAAGAGGAGACTCCAAACAATGAGGAGACTCCAAATGACAATGAGGAGACTCTAAACAATGAGGAGACTCCAAACAACGAGGAGACTCCAAACTACAATGAGGAGACTCCAAAGAACAAAGAGGAGACTCCAAACTACAATGAGGAGACTCAAAACGAGAAAGAGGAGACTCAAAACAATGAGGAGACTCAAAACAACGAGGAGACTCCAAATGACAATGAGGACACTCCAAAGAATGAGCTCCAAACAATGAGGACACTCCAAACGACAAAGAGGAGACTCAAACCAATGAGGAGACTCCAAATTACAAAGAGGAGACTCAAAACAGCGAGGAGACTCCAAATTACAAAGAGGAGACTCAAAACAACGAGGAGACTCCAAATTACAAAGAGGAGACTCAAAACAGCGAGGAGACTCCAAATTACAAAGAGGAGACTCAAAACAGCGAGGAGACTCCAAACGACAAAGCTGAGACTCAAAACAATAATGAGGAGTCTGTAAATGAGAATGAGGAGATTCCAAATGAGAATGAGGAGACTCAAAACAACGAGGAGACTGAAATCCAGGAGGCCTCAAACACCATCCAGGAAAAAACAGTCTTTCTGTCAAGACTGGATTCTTTTCCTTCGTGCCTGTATGGATTTACCACAGATACTCCGGATTTCCCCACAAAACAAGACCATTTCCAAATTTGTAAAAACTCTTAAACAATAAATTCTTGAAAAAAAAAACCACTTTCTGTAGAGTTGTATTTGTGTAGAGCTTTGCCAAGTATTCTTCGCAGTGTTGTCTGACTGTTCTGAGTATTACAGGTGAGGGATAATGTACAGTGAGCAGGTCATTATTGTGAAATAAATCCCGGACAGGATGATGCAGGTCTTGAATCACAAGCCACAAGCTTCAACTAAAAGTATCATATTGTCTCACACATTTGATCTGTGCGTAGACAGAGGTATTTAACTTATTTTACCATATTTTAGTTCCTGTGCTGACAGATGGGGCAACTCATATTTACTTAAATCTATTATATGTAAAGCAAAAATGAGCAACAGGAATTATAAATAAGGTGGAATCAAGACAACGGACCAACAAATTGGGTAAAATATATGACTGAAAGATTTAATTGATGTTTTATTTTTTTATATTTTTCACTGTCTGTTATCTGGTGTTTGGTCTAATCAGCCTGGATTTAATTTCATATCTTTCAAAATGCACAAACAGTAACTGCGTTTCAGCTGGAACACAGAAGCAAGAGGTTTTTCAGTTGCTCACTTTGAGAAATATAAATGTTTTCCTACAAAACTCTACTAATATTTTTATAGAATCAATTAAAACAAATAACATCTGCAGAGCTTTGTGAAAAGTGCAAAATAAAGAATCACTTTTCCCCAAAAATAAATAAATTAATTAAAAAAAATAATTTAACCTTTAAATGCAATGTCTGACGTGAAATAATTGCTTTGCTTTGCCAACATACCAATATCAATTTAAACCATTCTAAAATAAATAGTGTTAGCTAGTTGTGCTCAGAGGATTGACATAACCTCTTATATCATATTGCTGTTGATTATGAGACACACACCTTTTTTCCATTACTTATTTTTTGAAAAATACTTTTTGAAGATCAAATACAACAAAAATAATTAAATATGGCCAGAATGCAAGAGTAACACGTTGAAAAAAATCAAACAAACAAAAAACAAACTGGTATACAGTACCAGTCAGTCTTTTAGACACATGATCTCTTTCAGTGTTCTTTAATTAATATATATATATATATATATATATATATATATATATATATATATATATATATATATATATATATATATATATATATTGTTTTTCTACATTGTAGATTAATACTGGAGACTTCAAAACTAGGAAATATGGAATTATATTAAATTATGTAGGAAGCAAACAGTGTGAAAACAAGGCAAAATGTATTTGCTTCTTAATAATCTAAAATATGAAAGACTCTTCGACACTGATATTTAATAACAGATGACAGTGTGCCAGAGTCTCTTTGCTTTCTATTGTCAAGCCACAGTCTTCTCCTACACACCTGTTCAGCTTAAAGTGGGGAAAAGTTTTTTCTCTTTGATATTTTGGATTCTTCAAAGTAGCCACACTTTGCTTTGATGACACTTTTGCACACTGTTGGTATAGTCTGAACTGTGTTGTATAAAATAAATTAAAAGTATTTTTTTAAGCCTTGTATGAATATTTGAACAACTGTAAACAATGAATGGCAGACAGAGGAGGAAGTCTTGGCTTGGATATCAGTTATTTGGATATCCACTGGCTGCACGGAAAGCTACGACAAATTGGCTGTTGCCTCAAGAGGCTAAATCGTTCAGAGATTGTGACACTAATTACTCAGAAGCTGCAACCAAAAACAAAGTTTTAATTTCCCCCCACTGGGCTCTGTTCCCCTGACTGCCCACCACCGGCAGAAAGGTGCAACCTAACAAAACTACTGTGTCATAATAATATAAGACAACTAAAACATTTGGTTAGGTTTAAGGAAAGACTGTGGCTACAGCTAATAAATTAGTGAATAGTAACTTCAGGTTAGTGATGGGTTGTGAATTCAGGTCTCCTGCCTGGAAGTGTGTGCCACTGACATAAAACATGGGTTTCCACTGTTTTCAATCAGTTGTTCTACATAAATGCTCCCTATGAGGAGATGGACTGATGTATAACCTTTTATACTAGATATTTGTATGATATTTGCACAATAAGTGTAACAATAAGGTCATCTATGCCCTGCAATGATACAGTGGATTATACATGTATTTCTCTACATTAACTTATTACGATATGTTTAATAACACCATTTTAGGAAAGGTCAAGGACACACATGATGTTTTGGTTAAAATTCTATACAATGAGAAGGAGGTTGAACAGAATAAAAGCATCTCTATGTCAATATTAAAATAGGAGATTAAAGAGTAAGCTTAATGTAGTCTACAATATGCAGACTTCATTAACTATAAAGCACCTTTTCCTCTTTACCACAGGCTTCTTGTTTCCCGTAACAATATTAATGTAATTCATAGTGAAGTGTTACGGATTTTAAAAAGCCTCATGTAATTTATATGGCTTTGTTTCAATTAGCCTACACAAGCTTTTAAGTACACTGTAACCTTAAAATAATCTAAATGAGGATCTAAATGAACTGTAATTTGCATGGCTCAAAGACCCCTGTCTGCCTATTGACCTCTCAGGGGTGGGGAGAATGAGGGGACGGGGGAAGTAACCTTTACTGTGCCTGGCTTTTAGTCTTTTGCTTAATAGACAAGAAGCTATTGACGTTTACTTTTCACATTATCTTGATGTGATCTGGATGAACAATGAGAGTCATTTCAATGCAGGACGAACCGAGCAATCATACATTTTAATAAACGATTCTGTCAAATGCATGGTTTGAGAAGAATGCCTTTGAAACTGTAGATATGCATCAAGGGAAAATATGACTAAGCCAGCAGCCTAACCCAGTGTTGCTGAAACAGGAAAAATACCCTGTCAGTAATTTAGAATGTGAGCAGTTTGTTAGAATCCGAAAACGATGGCAGCAGAATAATTATTGTTGACAAGTCGATTGATAGAGTGTTGGGCTGTTGACAAATTGCAATAACAAATTCCTGTTTCTGTCAGCCACTTTTGTGTATTACCATTTCCTTTTATACGAACAGAGCGTTTTTAACATAAAAATTGACATCTGGATTGATACAATCTGTCATTTACAATATATTTCATATGTCTTTGTCAAATTTGGAGATCTGCACAAATGACATTTTGATAAAAAAAAAAAAAAAAAGATGTACTGTTTTATAGGAATGTTTGATAATATAAATGTCACTGTCATAGCTTTAAACAAGAGCAATGGACTAGACTGAGGAGTGACTGCACAGTTGAGACTATTGTCACAAATACTAAAGGCCTGCTGCTTTTATTTGTTGTCCAACCAGCTGTATTAACTACAAGAGATGGAAGTCGGCATGTCCCCAGTTTGGAGAAGCAAAGAGGAGTAGCAGTGTGGAAAGCGAAGACGAATTTTAATTACTTAAGGTCCACAACAACAAAAACAAACAAACAAATAAACAAAAAAAGGATCATTTTAAGTGTACAAACCCCTGTAATGTAGTCCAAATATCACTCTCTCTGAAGCAGCTAGACGGCAATTTTACCTCACAGAACATGAAACTTGCAGAATACAGCTTAACTGATCTGTTTGTATTATTGTGACATTTGTTGAATCTGAACTAATCTTATAAAACACCGAAGTCACACAATAACTCAAACAGATCAAGACGGTGGTAGACCAGCAACTCCTATGTTTTGTGAGGGAAAATTACTTGAAAAAAAAAAATGCCTGAGATACTCATCATGCCAAGGCCACTGGCTTCACATTTTTTTTTTAAAGTTTTAAGTCAAATTCAAACTCTGTTTTGAAATAAACTTTTAAAAAAAGTTTTACCAACCAATAATTGTTACCTAAAACTTTTGTTAAAAGTGGCAAATCAGCAAGTTTCTACTAAAATAGAAACACAAAGTTCTAATGACTTTAAATAATTGATTACAAATCTGACTTTAAGAATATTTAAGTTTAGGATAGTGAATTTCATTTTTAGGTGCCTTGGGGAGGTGGAGCTTCCAGTCTGTGTTAGAAAGATTTGACTCCACAGTGTGGAGAGCAAAGATCTAAACAGTGCGTCTCAGGGCACCATGTTGAGCTTCCCTCTGTTCGTTTGTTGAGTCATAATAGGGAGAAGCAGAGGAGCGTATTCAAATATTTATTTTTCTTTACTTGAAAGATCTGCCAAGAATAATTCAGCAGACTCCACTGGGTTCATTAGGCAAGTAGACTATTGTTTTCTTGGGAAATCTTTCTTTCTTTCTTTCTTACTTACTTTCTGTCTTACTTTTGTTCACTTTACAATTTAAACTGGTCATATAATCTTCATTTTCAAACTCCTATTTTTATTTTGGTTTCTATTACAACTGGGTTACGTGCATTCATGTAAAAAAAAAAAAAACACACCTTTTTTCTTATAGTGGCCATAACTGCAGCACTTTTATTCGCCCTCTGTCTGAAACACTCCATCTCCTGTCTCTTATACCCATTTTCCATACACATGTGCTGGCTTGGATTTGTGTCTCCATTACAACAGGGCTGCCTGCTTGAAGGTAGGAGTGGAAATCACAAGTTTCATCACAATACAATATTATACTCATATTTTTGGACAACGATACAATATTGTGTAGTCCACCACAATATGATTTTGATTAGATTTAATTAAGGGGTCAGCAATTGATTTCAGATGAAATAACTGACTTTTGTCTTTGTGTCTTTGCAGACCTGTTGTATTCACAAAAAAGCTGTGTAACACATTAAAGAAAAGCCAAAAGCCCAACAAGCATAATTTGATCATTTTAAGAAAACAAAACTAGCATCTAACAAAAGTCACATTATATATTTTAATTCATTTTAATACAACATACATCATCATTCATGATGAATAAAATGAGATTCCGCAATACATGAAAGACGTTATAAAACATTTGAATATATCTAAATACTACTAGAATACTTCAGCAAAATAACATCGGCACTGGTGTTGATGTTATTGACATAAAGTGCTCCCATAATGAGGACCTGAGCGCCCCCAAAGGGACAATTACAAGCAATGAGAGAGTTATGCTGACATCGCTGATCTGTAGAATAATTAACACCTCTGCCCTTCGTGTCGTCCCTGAGGAGAGACCTCCTTCACAACACCAGTGCGTAAGACTGCTGGAAACTTTTACCTCACCACTGGAAGAAACACATGTACATTATTGTAAATGTCCAGCGACAGACAGAATAAGGTTATTCAAGGCAATCAAATCTCGCAGATCAATTGTCTGCAAATAACATAATTATATATATATTTGGAATAAACATGTATGCATTCTAGAGAGTTCCAGTGAAAACAGTTGCTTTGGAAGAGTGAGGTGCACTCAGACTTCGTATGTTCACTTTGTTAGTTGCTTTATTTCTCTGTAACTTTTCTTGTAGTATTGAGTGGTGATTGTTATTTGAGTTTGGTTCTGTTTACGCTGTTTTTAAAAGAAATAACAAGTACATTTATACAGTTTTATTAAGTTATTTTTTAAGTTATTGTGTCCTGTCTGCCCCCGTCTGTTACAGCGCCAGCAAGCAATATTTGTAACTACTCAACAATTTAATTTGTTCAAAATTAAGTGTGTACTTTCTAATCAATATCACGAATGCTCGAGAGAGGTCCAAGTTCAGACTCCATCTCTGTCTGGAGACTGTCCGCCTCCAGTCCAGCCAGTCAATGCTGACTTCATTCCCCAGGCACTGTTAGTCACCTCTCAGTATGACGTAGTATTCAATGCCTTAAGTAATGAAAAGAACTTCTGAGACCATTACATTTAAACTGTTTGACTGTTAGCCTGTTTGAATGCATGAAGAGCTATTTGAACAAGATGATGGATAACTAAAAAGTCACAAACACAATAATCTGCTTAAATCAGCCACCACATTCTGGAACTGGAGCCTGTTGAAAAGCTTAAAAACAAATGCGTACTGTATAAACACTACCTTTCCCACTTGTGGGATTTACAGATGTCATTTTAGATGGTCTTAGTCGGGGTGGACTTAGGCCCCAGTCTACGTACAGCCCCGTAAAGTGCCTCATAAACTTATGGCTGAGAATTTTCTTTTTCTTTTTTATTCTTTTCTAAAGCTTTTTTCAAATTAAAGCTGTGGTAGGCAACTTTTTTTTTTTTTTGGCATCAATGAGCAATAATTCCATAATAACCTTTCAGCATATTGTGAATCAAGTGGTCTGAGAGAGAACTAGACTTCTACACCTCCTCTCGACTATGTTTTCAGCCTTTAAGAAATGACAGATTTAAACCAATCACAGGTCATCTCAAAGACTGAGCATTCCTATTGGCTGCTCTTCTAATGCAGGAACTCCTGCAGGATAAGTCGCTAGAAAACTGAATCATCAGAAAGAGAATCTTAATGAGTCCAGTTAGTGAGCAACATGCTCAACCCAGGAGTTTGTCAGCTCATCTGGTTACTTTTGACTTAACCTTTAGTTGCATTCATTCACGCCCACTGTGTGGCTTTTGCAGAGGGCTGAGAAGACTGGGTGGAGCCAAAGTGAACCCAACCCGCCTCCGAGCGGGATGCGGTAATGGCCCCCTGACCGCGGCCAACCCGTGACCAGCCTCCTTTTCTCCCCCAACAAACAAGTGTTGTGATACTCAGCTCATATGTGCAGGAGAGCAGAGAGAAAGATGTTTTTAAAAAATCTCTTTATGGTCAGCTCTCAGTACTCAGTAGATTCTACTTGAATCTCTTTGCTTTGAAATGTAGTTTCTCTCCTCTGCCACTCTTTGTATTTTCAGTTATCAGTTTATTGCCCGTCAAACCTCAGTTTAGATTTTACTCCAAACTTACATTAAATTTAATACTGATACACCAAAAATTTGAACCTAAATTTTAACTTTGATCCAGAACTTTAACTTTATACTTGAGGAAGTTTAACTTTTAAATCATAATTTTTTGGATGGATTGAGAAAAATAGTGAAATTTCTTGCAGAAAGTTAAGTAACAGACTCAAAGAGGAGAAATTAGAGCTTCTCTGCTGAGCCATCGTGGGTAGGCTAACGAGGCTAACTTAATTTTTAGCCATAGCAAACAAAATAATGTTTAGTTAACTTTTTAGCCAGCTAACAAACAATATAACATTTTTTTGTTTTTAGCTAGCTAGGAAACAACGCTTTTTTAAGGAATAAGTAGCAGCCAACTGCTTACATTTTTCTCCCTCCTTTAGTCCCAGCAGCACTCAAGTTGATTTATTATTTACTTGTTTATCTTACATTTGGGTAAGCAATCATCTCCATATTGAGTGATTTAATTTTGATTAACATCACTAAACTTGGACCTAATAAACTGAGATTAGATTTTAATTGTGCAGCAGAGCGCTCCTTAATTTTGGATTTACTAATTTTAAACATGCTAAACTCTGATTATAAATAATCTTAGATTAAATTTATCTTTGTTGGTGGAACCAAGTGTGGAAGTTTCTTCTTCTAGTATGTGTCAAATTTTTGGAAATTCTGTTTTGAATTACCTTTCCACTTTTTTGAAGGTAATTGCTGTCCCTCACTGTTGTAATATTCTTTTTTTTGACAACTATTGAAAGATGCATGTGGGCAGAATATTACCTCAGTAAACAAAAATTACTGTCAGAAACATTCCTTCCAATAGAAAATCTGTCACAGTGCTTAATACGTCCATCATTTCATTTTTTTTTTTTTTGTTGGACATTTGGGAATAAAAAAAATAAAATATCTTTCTTTGCCGCTGGATAAAAGTGGGATGAATTAACCGAGCTTTAGAATAGAGGAAATCTTCTCTTGGAGTAATAGTTAGCGTCAGCCACAAGAATAGGCCAGAATGGTATGATAATATGCATAACAGAAAAGAACAGCCCTCATTCCCCCAGGTACCCAGTGACTCCTTGTCAATTTAGCAAATTATATTTCCATTATTTTCTTTTCATTCCACTTATTAGAATGGTTGAGAAATTAATGAGGGATATACCCGCAATACAAATTTGCCGTGAAGCACTGTTTTTTTTTCTCCCTCTCTCTCTCTCTCTGCTAATCACAATCCTCTTGAAGGATAGAGTGAGAAACGGGGGAATAGGAGCGAGAGATACAGAGAGAGGGTGTGTGTCGGGGAGGGGTTGTGCGAAGGGAAAAGTTGCGGGGTGAGTTAAGAGGACCCTTGGCAGCAGCTTTAAGAGTCATAGATAAAAGTGAGGAGGTAATGTGACTAGGCTGAGCAGGTGAGGAGCACTGAGATCAGCCTAGAGGAGAGATAATTACACAGAAGCACAGGGATTACCATGATTCTAGATGAAGTAGAAAAGCCATGCAAAGCATATTATTATGATGAGAGGAAGTAGAACTAGATCTGTATATAATTTATCCTCTGTGGCAGCGTGAGAGGGGAGGATTGAGGAACTTATTTATCCCTGGAGGAGTTCAAGGTATTTAGGCCTAAATAACAAGCAAGGAGACATCAAAGGGTGTCAGCCCACAGAAAGAGCTCCAACCTTGCCAAATACTATGATGGCCGCAAGATTGGTAAACAGATCTATTAAACAGTGAAATATATTCTTTTTCTGTATTCTTTTTCTGAAAAATACATACAGAGATGATATTCAGTCATTTTTTTCTCGTTATCTCGAGTGTTGGTATTCAAGGCTATGCCTACTAATCACTTTCAGCTCTACAGAATGCTGAGAGATCAGAAATTCATACATAATGAAATATACATACAGGAGTACATACTGTATGTAATATGTGTTAAAATATTCATATGTGATTCAGCCCAGGATCCCAGCACATGTGGTTTCTTACATTAAGAGCAAAAAGCCAAGAAGCTATGGGGATATGATACTATGAAGCATGATTTTACTCAAAGGAAGTTAACAAGCTTTCACTCTTCGATCAGAGTTTCAGGGTATGGTTTGACTTTTTTTTTAATCTAAACAGTATTAACCTGGCTCGTACTGTAAAGCATTACTGTCCCTTTACACATTTCTGCCAGCTGTGTTTTTGTCAGTGTGTAATTAGCCGTAGTAGGTGGGCAAATTAGTCTCAGAGGAGTGTGTTCTGTTCATGCCCATAAAGACTTGTAGCACAGAGTATATAAATTTCCCACATACCTACGTTCAGGTGATGATATAAACCTAGTTAATTGTGCAGTCATTTAATGTGGTCTTAGTTTTATGACATATATAGTAATGTCAGGCTACTTAACTTTATATTACAACATTGTTTGCCATAATCCTTTGGTGAATTTACCTGCCTAGCAAGTGCTGATGAAGTCAGTGACTAGAGGTGTTGCAGTATACTTGTATTGACGATATACTGTCAATAATAAACATCATAATAATATTGTGTATTAAACCTTACCTCTTAAACACACTGTAAACAATTTCAGTTCCTGTCTGTTCTCGCTTCATCTTTGTCCATCAAGTGTAATTGCACTTTTTTTGCAATTACATTTGCTCCACCTCCCTACACTGGGAGTTTTGGCTGATTTCAATTTGGCAAAAAAAGAGGCAAAATGCACAATAAACAAAGTTATAGATGAATCTGCTTGACAACTTTTCCATAGATGTAGCAATAATATTGAAAATTCTTTTGGCCCTGATAATGATGTAGTAAAAATCTGATATTGTAACAGCCCTCTGAATGACTGTTCATTGTCCTTGTTAAATAAACAGTTAAAATAAAATAAACACAAAGCTATTACAAATGAAAAGCGTGGGAAAATACTTCCCCTGAACTGATTGTAGTATTCCTCTCATATAGCAAATTCATATTGCTACTTAACCTGACTTATCCTGAAGATGCACAGCTACTAGAAGGCAGGATAACAGAACATAATGGGACAGAACCAATTAAAAACACCTACATGTTCTGTGTTTCATAAAATACAATGAAATGCAAATCAAATTGTGTTGTTACTCAACTTGGAGAATCTTTAGGTCAATCTCAAAGACACTGTGTGTATATATGTATGTACCTGCACACGCACACACACGCACACACACACACACACACACACATATATATATATATATGGATAGAGAGAGAAGTTTCACAACAAACTTTTATAACTGAATAAACCTGATATTAATTCAGTTGTACCTGATACAACGTGTTCAATAAGCTTAAGACATTAAGTTGATAATGCTTCAGTCTGACAAACATTACAAACAACTGAATACAATACTAACGCATGGTGCGCATTGTTGTGAAAACAAGAAACAATGACATATCTTAAAGTGTATTTTGGCTTGATTCCACCAGGCGTGGCTGGCGTTACAGCTACGCTGTGTCAAAGCTGATTGCGGCCTGTCCGCACGATGCTTGTGCTTCCACCTGTAGTGCCTTGGCGTATCTCTGAAACAACTCTCTGCTCTGCTTCAAATAGAGCCAAGTCACCTACTCTATTTTTGTCGTATGTTGCATCAGTCAGCACAGAGCAGATTGTGCGGGCAGGAAACAGAGAAAAAAAAGAGAGAATCTGGTCAATTTTCAAAATAAAAGATCCTGTGCAAACTCATGATCATAAACACGGACAGAAGAGAAACAGTTAAACTATTTAATGTAGTTAAAAAAGTAAGGAAAGGGGACCAAACCAACAAAATCATTACATATGATTACATATGTTTTCTTCAAACCAAAAATAAGTGCCTCAAGGGAGTTTTAACTCTCAGAGAATGCATACTGGGAAGTCTGTCAATATGCTGATAATTCCTTTAGAAACTTCTTTCAGTGAGCTGACTAGCTCTGTACGGTACATTCATTCAACTTAGCATTTCAAATCAAAAGATGTCAAGTTAGAAGCACTGATTTTGATAATTTCTTAAATATTCTAAAATCAAATTTTTCAAATTAACTTGAATAAATAAAATGTTGAGTACTGAGTTACTGAAAAAAGATTATTGGACCCCACTAAATGATGCACATTGTTTAAAAAAAGCCCTGAATAGTATTTGTCAAACGGCCAGATTCCTGTGAAAAGCGTTGTGGACATCCATGATCTCAGTTGAGAGGCTGAGTTCTAATGATTTTGGAGACATCCTCCTCCTCTGACCTTTGTTACCACCAGGCTATAATTTTTGTTTTCTTGATAGGAAAAAGCTGAATATAATGGGTGTTTTTTGGTTTGGGTTGCTGTGTAGCAGGTTGTGGATGAGTCATCTCATCGTTTTGGGCCTGTGAGGGCAGAAAGGACACCTCAGGGGTGTCAGGGCAGCAGGGTGGTGCTCTCAAGCCAAAGCTGATTGGATCCACTGTGAGGCCAATGATGTCATGGTTGCGACTGCTGATTCTTTACCAGGTGACTCACAAGTTTCCACAATGGCAGCAACAGCAGGGAAAAGGCTGAGTCAATGGATAATAAAAAAGACTAATTCTCCATTACCTGTTACTCAACTGAAGGTCACCCTGAGGGGTGAGACAGTCCAGCTTAAACAATATTTCACACAAACAAAACATCAGGGCTCAGTGGGTAACCACTTAAGAGTTAAAAATATCCCCTTTGCTTTGGTCTGGGATTTTCCTGGTTGCCATTTGTATGATCACGAGATGGATGGATATAGTTCCTCCTGTGCCGCTCCAACACTTCCAACCCACTGAGTCTCCATGTTACGTTCCCCCAGCCTCACACTGAAACATCACCCTGGCTTGCCAACGGAAGTGTGGAGAGAGTGCTTTCACAGTTATCGCAGCAGATTTCATACACAGCAGTAGATATGACATCAATGGCTTTTTTTGGTTGAACTAAGAATCTTCTAATCAGTGTGTTAGGCTTCACTGCAGCATTAATGACAGTAGTGTTTATATTTTCTTCCAAAGGGTTTTCTTCTTTTTATTTGTTGTTGTTGTGCATTTGTGGGCTCTGTAAAGCGGTCTGTGGTGATAAAAGTAAATAATTAGTACAAGTGGGGGGTGTGGTGGCTGGGTAAAGAAAATGAATCAACTCATGATGTGATCGCCTGTGTTTTTTTTCACACTGTCCTTACAAAATACCACATAATTAGTACCGATTTACAGTACAGGTCTGTGTCACTTCACTTCGAGGAGAAAAACGATGAAGAGCAAAGTCGATGTAACCAGCACTGTTAGCATGTAACCTGCAGTGTTCTCTCTCTTTATATTTTTATTTATTTATCTATCGGTTTAATTAACAGGCATGCTGCACATGAATAAACATTGTTGTACATGCACCATATGAGGTTTTTCATCTGTACTCCTGGATATTTGTTACAAAGGTACCCTAAAACAGAACATTAGATTGAAATTACAAAGTTATTCATCATTTATAGGCATGCAGAACAAAAATAAAAATAACATTATACTACATTGTTAGGTACTAGGCTCATAAAACAAGGCTGTAAAACAATAAAAGTAGAAGAGTGCACTCTGTAGATTGCGCATCTCCACCAGGCAACAGATGGTGGAGCATCCCCTGCAATGCCACTACGAGTGTATTCACACAAAGTGTATTTTTGTATAGTCTCAGTTTTATTTAAGATGCATGGAATACTGTAAAGGTATTATAACTGAGTGTACTGGGTTCAACTGTACAGACTTAATAAAAAACATTGTTATTTGTTTTTAATATTTTGCTATTTATTTAGAGTATTTCTAGCAACCACACAGCTTTACAAACAATACAGTTGATGATTTTTTGGAGAAAATCACAATTCTGAATAATCTCAAAGGTCAGTCTGCATGTCCCAGTGGAAGTTGTGGCTACTTAGAAGGTTAATGTTTTGGCATAGACCTGATTAGATCGCTCCCAGTAACTGAATCTAATTCCAACAAGTAACCAGAATCATGTTCAAGTCGCAAGAAATGATGTCACTGTAATGAAATGACTAATGATGATAATGATGATGATGTAATCACAGATTAAAACAATTCAGCTCACTGAATCCACAAGAGTCTCCCGTCATACAAAATGTATTTATTCTAATACTGTTTAGGGACCACGTTATTCAGGAATATTCAAAAACATCACATTTAGAACAGGTTTAAATATCACATTTGTTTTCATGAAAAAAAAACTATGATTTTGCCACAAACTGCATGGGAATTTAATTTTTCTCATGACTTTTGTGTTGAAAGTTGCTTCAGTGACATGACAGGTGACTTTTGTCATGTGACTTTTGTTTTGCGAAACACTTCAGAGACATCACGTGACATATGCATAACATAGTTATTGTAATCCCAAACATGGTCTTATCCAAAACCTAACCAAGTACTTTTAGTGCCCATAACTACCCAAACTGAAGTCTGTCAGAGCATTAAAGCATTGTGCAGAGGGCCAAAATTTAGCCTAATTTTAGAGTGTTATTCAGCCCCCTTCCTGACTCACACACACAACCAAACACATGATCCCCTCCAGGCTTATGTGTAGCAGAGATAATGAGGGATATTAATGTTAATAGAGATGTGGATAAAGACCACATTGTGCTGCATTGGGAGCCTGCAAAGCAGAAGCACAGACATAAAAAGCAGTAGGTATTGCTGCATTGTTTCGAACATTGTTATTATAAATAGATAATCCTTAAGTAAATACAACATGCACAGGAAGTAAGCCATCTTGGGGCATTTTATCTCCAAAAAGTGTACAGCACTCACAGACAGACAGTTAAAATGAAAACAGTACAACAGTGCAATTGAGCTGAGACACTCACTGACAGTGGCTATCTGATTTAGTAAGTGAAAGATAGACAGATAGCGTTGTTTTATTCATGATGGGATATACTGCTGACAGTGACTAACTTGTTTTATAAATACATTTTATTCTGTGATAGGTAATAATATTGCAAATTAGCACTGGAAGTGCACACTGTGATGCAGGAGAGCATGAAGCACTGTGAAACACCCCCTGAGCCAACTGGATCTAAAGATCTAAACAAGTTCTTCATCAAGTAGAGAGTGTATGTTATGATTTAACAAAAGCTCCCTGATACCAAAGTTTGTGGAATATTTTGATGCCCTAAAAATGTCACCAAAGCCCTGAGAACTCCATCCTAAACGGGGCTTCGAGGTGGATAAATAAGCTTTCATTTTTCATCTTCTGTCTTGCCGAGGCGAGCAAACTATCCTCCATTTGCTAAGGTCTTTGCCAATAAAGACAGAAATTTGATATCTTAAGATAACAGAAATGATATTACCCAGAAGCCATAACTGAGTCCTGTCAGAGAGGAGACGGAGTGAGTGATTGCCCCCAGTTATGCAAGAGCTGATCTATCCCATTAGGGTTTGGTGTAGGCGCAAGCCCAGAGCTTGTGCCGCTGAGGCTCACTAGCGGTTATTGCCTGACATGAAAATTCTTCTTCAAGCGTAAAGTGTCAGAAAGTAGGATTGATGCTTCTGCTCATTATTGCTTCTGCATTTTGGGATGAGAAAGGTAATATTAGCTTGGAAAAAAATATGAATCGCAAAGCCGCGTGATTGATATTACTGGGGACTTTGTGGCAGTTGAGACTTCTACTGATATAAATGAAGGGATACTAAAACAAACTGAAGATAAATAACCATATAAAAGAACAAAACACATAACATAAAACAGCATACATCATAAGCTAGATTACATATGGAAATCAGTGAGCAACAGCACTCACAAACTCTTTTAAAACAGCCTTCAGGTGCACAGATGCACACACAAAGAAACAAACAGACTGATGTATAGTACATACATTCTTGCACATACTGTAGCAATATAAACTGCTGCTGGCTGTTGGGAGCTCTCAGGAGCGTTATGACCAATTTATCCACTTGATGCAATCCACCCTCTGTGGCCTCCAATCAGGCCATATTTTACAAGATAGAGTAACATCGCTGCCTCAAAAGTATTACATTTTGTTGTCTGATTCTGAAGCTCCCAGACATGACCTTTGCAGGAAAAATGTTTTCTTTAGGGGAGACCAGGACATTTTGTAACACTGGGGGCCCTATCTTACACCTGGCGCAAAGCCGTTGCGCTGGTCTGCAAGATTGCAAACTTGTGCCTTGTGCTATCTTGTGCTTGGCGCATTGAAGTAAAAACCACGTGCGCCTTAGACCGGCTAAAACCTGGTCGACGCACAAAGTCTGTGGCGCAATTGGTCTGCCGGCACATTTGGCTGAAGCACACACACACGTCTCAGTAATCACAAAACACCTTCATTTATGTTCATTCTTTTCCCCACACAGGAGCATGGATTAGTAAAGCGTCCTTTGAACATATTTTTTCGATCAGCAATTAAGTGTAAATACTGAAGTTAAAAGCGTGCGGGTGTGTATGTGTCCCTCACTTGGCTGAGGTGCGCACACGCGTCTCCACAATCAAAAAACACCTTTCATTAATGTTAAAAAGTGTGTGCACTTGTGTGTGTGTAAAATTATTCTCACTAATAAGGAATCAGGAATTATATTATAAAACCCAATATATCTCAACAGACCTGCAAAGTGCACACGGGACAGAATCACAGCTGTCAGATCGTCTTTAACAGATCAGTCAGCATGACAGCTGGAGCAGCTGTAGTGTTTGTGTCTCCATGTTTATTGGAATCCAGAAAAACAAGGACTGAACAATTATGATCTTATGATCTTATATCTGACCACAAGACCAGTCTGACCCGGGGAGAAAACAGTATGTGTACTTCTGTCAGAGCCTGATGCTGGGTGGATAACCTGTGTGTAATTTTGCACATGGGTTGATGATAATCATGAATTATAAATATAACATAATTTCAAGGTGCTTTAGTGTAGAACATATCCAGCTACATGACATTTACAGCTCATGCATCGTATTACTTTTTGCAGCTGTTCATTTAAAATAAACTATTTACATTTACTCAAACCAGGACATCTGCCTGTGATGCCGTTATGTGACATATGTAATGTTAATTTAACCCAAACCATGATCTTTTCCTAAACCTAACTTAGTAGTTTTTGTGCCTATAAACTAACCGAACTGCGACTATTTTACAACACAACCCATGTGTGTAATGTCACATGACTCGTATAAAATCTTCCAGTAATCTTCACCGGTAATATGTGTCATCTTGGGAGTAACTGACAATCAACCTTCTCTGTCATGTAGGTATAAAGGATGTGTTGGCTTAAACAGTTAGCTATGTAATGGCTGCCTGGGGTGGGGATAGTTGTAACAGTTTGTTAAAGTGATAGAATTTCTGCATTGTGTGCATAGAACACTTTGCAAAAGAGTCAAGTGTGTGTCAGTTCTCGTCCTCACAAAGCCTGCACCCCAGGGGCAGTTATCTACATTTGACAGTGATTGAACCCTTATGGTTGTCATGCACATCCAGGAATATAATTCAAACACACAAAGTGTTTTATTTTCACTTTAAAGTGTCTTTATGCTTCACTAAAGTAAGTGAAAAAAATTCAATAAATTCAATAGTATGGATCTTAAATCAATAAATGACCTCTAACCATCCATCCCAATCTTACATTACGGCTCAACCCAGTAGCAGTAACTATCTGTATTTGACATTAACTCACATAACATGTGATTGTGTAAAAAGTGGTTATTACTGTCCCCAGTCTCCATACATTAACCAAAATAATAATATTCAAAATAAAAAACCTCAGTCATGACTACTACACTGTAGCTAGCTGTCTTTCCACCATGTGTACATACATAGACGCAGGCTTGAAGTGCCTTCCTTAAAGAAATCAAGGTCTGTGCAATGACAGAAGGACGAACATGATTTCTAGATTGCTGCTGATTCCTTTTTTTTTTTTTTGTTTTTTTTTTTTTTTCAAATGTTTTGTTTTCTGCCACTGTGGTTCATTGTAATGGAGTGATGGCCGACATCTGCTGCAGACATCTTCAGCCCTCACCAAATCAGACTGAAACAATTTGGATGGAGAGATAGGATTCCCGGTAAGAGAATAAGTGTCTGACCCTTTAGCTGAGACTGAGGTCTGGATGCTGCCGGTATGTTTCAGTACATTCATTATAACATTTCCCACATAGCCTATCCTATCTACATTTAACAGAATCATGAACAGACTCAGGTGTGGGTACAGAATACACAGCAGAATTGGGCTTTTTGGGAAGCTGAAGGCTTGTAGTAACAGCACCCCTGGGATTAAAATGACCTTTCAGGTTGCATACAGACATAAATTATTCACAGCAGAAGAGACAGTGCATACATACAGTACTGTCACATCTCACTCCGTTTGATTGAAGTGATTAGTAAGTGTGGAAATATTTCTGAGCAGGAGCAGTGTAATTTGTTAAGATGCTTTTTCATGGTAACGGAGGTCAAGCTTAATTAAACTTCACTGGCTTCACTGGTAACATCAATTTGTGAAACAGAATTTAAGAGCATCAATTCTTGCCATAACACAGTAAAGGTGCAATCTAAAACTTTAAATTAGTTTGAAATTGTTCACTGAGAGATGTTTGGTAAAATATAATTCAGACATGTAAAAAACACAATTTAAAATACTGAACTAATATTTTATGGATCCCCTCCAGACATATTTTAAAATAAATGATTTTTATAATGCTTTTAATAATTTGTCTGATATGTTTTTTCTTCTCCATGAAATTGCTATTTTACTTGATCAGAAAGTCTTTATGTTTACTCTTTCTCCCTCATTGAAAAATCAGCAGTCGATGAAGATACAAATGCATTTAATTTCATAAATTGCTGGACAAACAGTCTATTCACTGAAAAGTCTTTTCTCAGTTTATGTGCACTGCGGGTTTCAAATTTCTCAGCTCGCCATTACCAGAAGAAATGCAAGCAGCTTATTATGACACATATTTCTATTTATTGTTTGGTGGCGGCTTCTAGTGGCCGTACTAATTATGACAGAAGGAGGGAGGGAGGTGATGGGGCATAAAAAGGTGACAAAGTCTGTGTAAGGAACAGGTTGAGGTGGTTAAGATGAACACAGACATGCTTTCCCCCTTCAGCAGATGAATGTTATAACAGATTATAATACATTATTGAACACATGGGTGGAACGGATGGGTGATGTACTGCAACTTAGGCAGTAATTCAGTCCTTGCTTTGGCTCCGTTCAACAGGAAGCAATGCGATATTAGAGGAATTACAACTAAACAATAGTCCAAAATATGTTTCTGAGAACATTTTAAGCGAGAAACAGACGATGTGGTGCACCGGACGGACTCAGTGAGAATGACCTGTCACTCACATGGTAGCTAAAAGCATAACCTGCTTTATTGTCTATTTTGCTCTAAATGGGATCGTAATTTACATTTATTTACATAAGTCATGCTGCATAGAAGAAGACTTGAATACTCTGAGACCATAAACTCATTTGAAAAGTGTTACTGAGGTGATAAATTTAGTGAGAAGTGTGGCCAGTTTGTCATAAAACTCTATATAATTGGCCTTTTTTTTCACAACCAGCTGAGTCGCCCCCTGTGGGCGATTAGAAAGAATGCAGCTTTAAGGCTCTTTGCATTGCACACACTGGCTTCACTTTTCAGACCTGGAAGCTTTGTCCACGTATTATACTGTCCATGATCCTAAAGTGCCAATGGGGCCACCTATTGGTCAGATGTCAGAAATTTAGATTACTTATTAATATTGTTCACCCGGCTTTCAATTCTTGAATCTTTAACTGTTACCCATAATACAAACTTTTACATTAACTAAACAATTAGCCTATAGTCTCAACTGAAAAATGTATTTATCTCTGCAGCATCACAGAGTATCTCAGCAGCTGTTTTGTATTTGTGTGGCCTAGTCAGTGGTAATGATCACATAGTTAAATGTGTGAATACCTTTTGGCGACTGTGTTTTTTAAACCAAAACATTGACACTGGTCTTGACATAGTTTCAGACACCGTTGGAGCCACATGCTGTCCACCAATCAAAGACAACAAAGACAGATGGGAGGCGGAAGGAACCCCCAGGGGAAAGGGCTTATGTCTCAGTTTCACTGCAACAATGGAGCACGTGCGCTCGGTTTTGTCGCTATTGTTCACTCACACAGTGTGCATCAGCTGACCGGGGAACTACATCACATCCTGTCTGAAGGCCATTGATCTTGAATTACAGGGCCTCACGGTATTTTAACGGATGAGGAGGTTTCCTTGGCAATCTTCTGCTGCGAAAGGGGCCCCAGTGACCCCGGCGTCTGCCAGATGCATCATTCAAACAGGAACAGGAAAGTGATGCTTATATGTCCACCAATCACATCCTGATATTTTGAGATGTTTTGCTGCTTTAACCAATGAAAAGTCACTGTATCATTCAAGCATTTTTTTTTCCCTTTTACCCCCCTGAATGATGTATGACCCTTTCTAACCCTTTTCTATGTCAGGAAATGAACACTGCTGTAAATTGTATTATTTGGCGTGGGTGTAAGTAAAGGTCACTAGATTGAGTGAGATTTTATTAAATTAATTTCTCCAACAAAAAAAAAATGTAAAAAGCTTTCAAATTCAAAAGAAGAAAGTAGGTGCACAATAAGTCAGAGGTTCATATCTACAAAACCCGGTTGAGCAAGGACTAAAAAACACTTTCATTGCATTTTAATAATTAACAATATTAACACTTTAGTTAACACTCAGCTTTAGTGGGAAGTTTCAGAGTGGCTTGTTGGACTTTTGCATACTACAATACAGTATATGTGTGTGGAGGAACATATACCATTATATAACTGTTATACAGTAAAAAGAACACCTTTCTACTCTGAGAAATAAAGAATAAATAGTGTTACTTTTGTGAAAATAATATTATTCACTTTGCATAAGATTACTTTAAAGCAAGTTTTATTCAGCTGCTTGGCACTTCAATTCTCTCCAACAAAGAAATTGTAATTTGACCAAGGCTGACCGTTAACATTTGAAAATCTCATTTTTGTAATAAATACATCCTCCCCTCTTCTTGTTGTGCTTTGTGCTGGTCAAGGCTGTTAAATTTGAATTCCTCAATTGGAAATGTATGGGTGGCTTCAATAGGCAGCTGGTTTAAAGAGTAATAAAAGCAGCTTGGGCATTGAGGAAGCTGATGAAGAAAACCTCTCTGAATGGGAGGGGTTGGACTGCTGCACTGCTTTCTATTGTTGACCATCTGTAAGTGTGCCGCATACACACACACACACACACACACACACACAACTTTTGGGCACGGGCCAGGGGGCTGGTGTCAATAGATGCACTGGGGGATGGGCAATTTCTACCGTTGAAAGTAATTATTTTCTTAAGGTTGTAACAAGGCCTTTTAAGGAGGGGGCTGACTGTTGAGAGGGCATTTAAGGAAAAGGAATTTGTTTCCGTTGATTGAAGGGAAAGTTCTGTCGTTGGTGACTAACAGGTGTGGGCTGAGAACATCTTGGAACAAGAAAAAGAACAACAGACTTTCGATATCAACACTGTTATGGGAGAAAACAAAATGTTGTATTTACCATAAATAAAAAACTATGCCAGCAGTAAGACTAGTGAAATTAAAGTACCGCTGGGCAGTTGAATCACAAGATAAATGTAACTCACCGCAAACTTCTTCTGTTTGTTGTTTTGCACTGCTTCACTTTTATATCTTCACCGTGTGTGTGTGTGTGTGTGTGTGTGTGTGTGTGTGTGTGTGTGTGTGTGGTTTTTATGAGTGCAAGGGGAACAGTCAAACTAAATTAGGAATGAAAAACACTGTCAGGTATTAATTATTAGGCTTGAAACACTCAAAAACCCAGCTGATCTGCTTCCTCTGGATTGCGTGGATAGGGTTTCATGGGGGGTTCTTTTTATTTGACTGACAGGGCCGTGGCAACACAAGCAAAAGACCCACCAACTGTCATCAGCTTTTAATTCGAATAATGCTAAATCCTGATTGGTGCTCATATGTGACATCAGCTTTTCACAACTGAGCACCACCCACTATAAATCAGTGAGAAGAGCCCAGATCGAAACACAGAAGTCTCTTAATCGAACTGCCAAAACCACAGTGATTCATTCATTCACTGATAATGATGTGTGAAATAGTCGGGGTATTTTACCCGAAAGTGTGACGTGGGTAAATCTCACACAAACTGTAACATAAACAGACTCAAGACATTTTGGATCCTAAATGTATTCTGAATCAGAGTAAAAAGTCTTTACTGAAGAGAAACTTTTGAAAATTACTTAAATATGATCCTAGATATGAGTCTACCAGCATGCCTTTTTTTTAGTACAGACATGTTGTCCAAAAAATGGGTGAACCTCACACAAATTACAACAGAAAATCTAGCAAATGTTTATTGCTCATAAAAGTTACAACATATAAAACATGCGTTCAAAGTGTTGGTTCTTAACCATGCCCGTTTTGCATTTTAAAATAATAATTTAAATTTGCACTAGTTCTCATAAATAATGACATTCAATAACAATTTTAAAACAAATGTATTCAAATATCACTTGAAATAGCACTTTATGTACTTTCAAAATATTCTTGACCTCCAAACTGACACTAATAAATATAAAGGTTGGCAAGGATGAATATAAACTTAAACATAGTTTTTCAGTAAAATTTTCATTTTCATTCATTTTGAGCCACTTATGCATCTAAAAATTAATAATTTCCTTTTGCACATTCACTGTAATGCATCCAGCTGCATGTAAAACAGTTTCTGGTTAATCGTGGACAACACTGAACCCTTTATGTGGACATCAGACAGGAAGACGTGCATAAATCAATCTTTTAACATAGGCATCAATGGGAAATCGTGGTATTACTGATTTTAGCATTTTTCAGTGCTTCCTACACTTGGATTTCTTTAACTTTTGATATATTATAAATGACATATTTATGAGACTAAAACAGTTAAATGTGTTTCTGTTGTGATTTATGTGGGGTCAGAAGCCGTAATGCCTTGTACTATTACAGCTGTATTGTTCATTGCTAGGTTTGAAGAGCAGTTCACTGAAATTTGCATGTGCAGGTTTTGCATGTCCATCACAAATAGATATAAATGTGTGGCTCCTTGTCATGTAGTGTTCTCTTTTCTACAATACAACTGCTAACAAAACAGTCTTTCCTGGCTTGTGAGCTATAGCGGGAGTTTGTTTCTAAGTGTGTGACCCTGCTGTGTCAGCTGTAAACAGCTCACCCCCATTTAGTGAGTAAAATACTTCCTCACTTACTTTTTCTTTCCTATTTTTGAACATAAAAGCCATTCAGAAATAACTTGATGATTTTTGACTACAAAAAGATGACTAATGATGACTCATTTTGATTCCCATTGCACAGTTGGCAAAATAAAACTGCGGTGATTAAGTTTTAAGATTTTTTTTTTGTCCTTGTTAGTTTTTCCGTACTAGTATGGCATCAAAACCATAGCAGGGTGAAAAGGTTACAAGGCTCTGTCTGTGCCCAAATGGCTCAAGTACTATGTTGCAGGATGTGAGTTAGCAACAGTGACTCAGTCTGATTGACCTCAAACAAACGTACAAGCAGACAAACAACAGAGCCCTGATATGTCTGTATGTTTTTTAGAGACCCTGAGCCTCATGCAAGATAGAGGTGCCCATTCCCGCCCTGTCTGGGAGCCACTGAAACATCAAAGTACTGAAAGTGTCTTTCAAGTCTGCAGGGGTAAGCCAGTCACCTGATTGCACTAGCTTGAGTGGCTCTTATAGAGTGAGTGTCCAAAAAAGCCATACATGTGGTCAGTAAGAATACCTGCAGAATGGGCCTAATATCTTTCCTTGAGGACCAGAAAATAGCCATGATAGAGATTTTTCTTCCTGTTCCCATCAGGAACCACTGAAATTGCTGACTTGAGCTACAGTTTCTGAATCTTCTTCATGGGGGAGTCAGACCATTCAGCAAGTTAATACAACACAGAGAACCTGCCACTGTTCAAACTGACTGTATTTCTAGCCAAGATTACGGTATATAATGGACATAGTGAGCAGCACCACAGCTGGCTTGGATAATAAAAAGTGATGTGGTGGGAGCTTAATATATGTAGCCAACTGACACTGAGTCACTGGAGTCGGTTTCAACATAGACTGTTGGTGAGTTTTTAATATTTGCTATGGGAGGTGGATGTAGAGGGCTGAGGAAACATGGAACTCTGTGCCTGAGCATATCATTCAGGAAAACACACACACAACTAACATCAAACTATAAACAGCTCTCCTCATCTAATGATATTTAGCTAGTATCTAGATGTTTTTAATATACAATCTTATAGAGCATACTGCCATTTGTTTTCAGTTTTCACTAATTTGAGCTAGGTCCTGTGCTGTGTTGTAGTGTGTTTTGCATGTTATGGTGGTTGGATGTTTTTTGTGATTTTGTACGGCCATGCATTGAAGTCTGTGTTTGGTGTAGAGCCCAAGATGAATAGCTGCTGCTTTGGCTATGGCTAAAGGGGATCCAAATAATGGATGTAGTGCCATTTGCACTATTTGCATTAGTATTGCGCTAGTGGTGTGCAGACCACAGTTACAACTACGGACACTGCGGTTAATCAGTGAAAAAGGATGGGCCACGTCATAAAAATTGACATTCTGGTTAATAGTGGATACGTTGTGGGTGGGAAATGGTGTGAGTGCTGTGTGCACATTTATGCACGATGCAGAGCAGCACAACTGATTAATTTGTTTCTACTGCAGAGTTTCCTCTGTCCTGTTTAATTAGAACAAGTTCAATTTGTTTTGAGTTTTTGCTGCTTCAATGTCCAACAATATTCACTGCAGTGACATCACTTTATGCATGGAAATTAAACTGAAAGCAGTCTTTCTAATCATTAAGTCCTTAAAGAAAACACTCATACAGCAATACAACACACAATAAAGAAATCACGGAAAGCTTGCGGTGCTCTGCATAATTTACAGGATAATATAACCTACAGAGTCAGGTAAAGGTGCGGTTCTCTAAATCAGAGAAAACAAAATGTTCTGGTAGGTGGTGCACACTTAAAATGTGGCTTGCTGCAGGTGATGTAATCACTGTTTCTACAGTGGCAAGTTTACATACATTAATCAACTCTAACTGACAACACAATCAAATGTTAGACTGACGTTATGAATGTATTCTGTGTGTTGAGAATATTAAACAGCACTCTGTCCACACATGCAGTTTGTCTCTAGAGGGACTGTAAGTCTGCATCACACTTTTCTCATCAATATACTGTAGAAAACAGATAGAAAAAGATGCCTCTCACTGCAAAAACTGCACTCTGTCAGATCAGATCGGAGCCATACACTGTGGTGATGATTCGGTATTTGAGCACTTGAAAAATTGATTGTGGAAACTGCAAATATTCTATTTCCTCACTTGGAGAGAAAAAGTAGCGGAGTATCACCCTGGTGTGCTTGGTGCACTCCAGCACCACTCCTTCTGTGATCCTAATAATTGAAATGAAATAAAATATGTGCATTATTCTGGTCAGAAGCCCAAAGCGGCTTTCAGTACTTTGTTTTTTCGCCTGTTCCCCAAAAAACTTCAAGGGCCTACAGATTTTTAAGGGTATAGAAAGTTTGAAATGTCTAGAGAATGGGTGCAGGGGTAACACAGGGGCGAAAATACTGGTCCATAAAAATATGTGAAATGGGTTCACTCCCTGGATGGATCATGCGTTTCATCAAACACTATTGTGGGATCATGTTGTTGTCTCTACTCTTGGGACTTGTACTGGTTGCTTTGAGTGCATTGAGGGGTTACTGGAGAATTGAACATTTCAAAAGTAGTGGGGGAAAATCAACAAAAACGGGAAAATGTCAGAAGATCTTTACTTGAATTTTGTGAACAATTTGTGATTAACAATGCCCTGTGCTGTTCACTGTCACTCTACAAATCTAAAATCTGTGTGGCACACTGAGTCATACAGTAAAAACAGTTTGTAGTGCACAGATGTACAACTGTTTGTGTGGTTTGCAACAGCATGGGACTGCTTGAAAAAATATTAATCAAGGTTCCCACACTGGATGAGCTATTGCAAAATTATGGAATAAGTAAACACATCTCAGATTTTATTTCTTTTTCCCACTAATATCTCAAGGGCATGTTGGCAATTAAATCTCTGTGAAAGACTGAATCACAAGTATGGTATTTAAAGTCAGTTTTCTTACAAAGGCATGAAGTGAAGAAAGTCCATGGCCTAATTTTACACCCTACCAGTAGGAAGGACAGAAATGCCGACTGTGTGAATGAATTTGAGCAAAAGTGAAGATGTGCTGTAAAAAACTCTCTTTACAAACATCAGTGGTCTGAATAGGTGCTAAGAATGTGCAGGGCTTTTCTCTATTTTGCACTGTAGGTAATGTTTGATATATAAAGCTATTAGTGTTGTAAAAAACATTTCATTCTCTTCCTTTCAGGGATCTATTCGGGGTTACAGGGGCTAGAGCAGTATACAGTGGATGAAAGGCTTTGAATTTAGCAAAGAAGGTAGAATCATGCTTTTTGCTTTAGTATTCTAGCAAGATGGCTGGCAATGACAGTGTTTCAATTCAGTTTGAGTTGTGTGTGTGTAATATGCAGAAAAAAAAATCAAAAGTCAATAGGGACAGACCTCTAACTTCTTATTATATTAAAGGTCCAGTGTGTGAGATTAAATGGGGTTTATGAGTAGATAATGCAGAAAGAGAATCTAATATTCACAAGTATGTTTTCAACAGTATATAATCACCTGAAAATAAGAATCGTTGTGTTTTCTTTACCTTCGAATGAGCTGACCAGTTCCTCTGCACCATGCTGCACTACCATGCAGCCCGGACCAGACGCCACTGGCTCTAGATACGGCCTTCTGCATTTATCACATGTTTTTGAGTTCCTACATGCTTGGAAAGGAAGGGTGAGGTGTTTCAAAACTGCAAGCTCCACACTAGATGCTACTAAATCCTATAAACTGATCTTTTATCTGGCCATTAACATAGTAGATACATGATGACGGATGATGATGATGATGGTACTTTATTGTCAGAGCTAGTCCGAAATGTTTCTTGCATCACAGCAGCTGCAGTTGCAGCATCACAAAAGAGACAAAATTTAAGACCAGAAAAAAAAATCTATACATTTAACACAACATTACAATCACAAAAATTAACACAAAAAAAAGTAAAATACACTCATTTACCATTACAATCTCAAAAGACAATATTCAAGACTCTTCAAACCATGTTTGATCTTAGAGTAAGCTCTATATTTAGTTTTAGGATTTACTAGTGTGCAGAAGAGTTCTTCATTCTAACCTTATTAAACTGTTGAACCCTGTATCTCTGGTTTGATGGTAAAAATCTATATTCACGCTTCAGTACATGGCTGTGGTCAGAGACAATGTTGTTGGTCATAACTGATAACAGATGGCCACAATCATGACACCCAAGCATTTATATGGAATACCCACTTGATTTGTTTTTCATTATGGATAATAATAGGAGCTTTATGAGCATTAGATAGTGAGCCAAATATAGTCTACTCTGTTGTCTTTGTGTAAATCTCAAGAGCATTATTATCACTCCACTCGACAACTTTGTTCACGCCATGTTGGTGCAGCGTGGAGCTGTCTGAGTTACAGAGATATTAAGAGCTGTATATTCAGAATACTTTACATTATTTATTTTGTGTAGTTAAGCCACAGAAATACTAAATCTCCATTTTAAAAAAGTTCAGTGTATGTGTCGTTTCTGATTTGGTGCTTTGAGTAGCTTGATATTTTTATTATTGAGGAAAGACGACTTATCTCCGACCTGAACTACAAATGAGGCCCGCTCTGGACTTACACACTAATCGATCGATAAACAATTCACTGTCCTGTGTTTAGAAGTTGTAAGTTGCCATTTTTGGATCGCATACACAGAGAGAGGGTCAATAGTAAAGGCCAGTCATGGTTGTAGTAACATCCAGCGGAGTCACCGTCCTGCTCCCAGTGACAAGACATAATAACTATGAATCACAAAGGACAGAAAAACTGCAGCTGCACTGTTCTCTGCAGGCTGAGATTTTCAAACATGTAACACTTCCAGCACATCCTCATGCCTAAATGACAGAATAGGTCAATTGCTGATTTCTCCTAAACCACCATATATTTCCAGTGAAGAGCACCAGCAGTGACAGGTTTACTGGACCTCAACTACGCTGCATAAGTCACGTGATGTAACTCACACGACATTAAAATGTGGTTCACATTGTAAAATGGTCATGGTTTGGTTACATTTCTGCACAAAAACTACTTAGTTAGATTTAGGAAAAGATTGTGATTTGGGCAAAAATAACTGTTACATATGTCACATGAGGGAAGTGACATGATAGCTGTCATGTCTATATAAAAAAATGTTACTCAAAACTTCAAATAAATTCTTCAAATAAAGTCTTCTGGGTGAAAGACCTGGGCTTGTTTGAGCCGTCCACCTCCTCCAGTTGCAGACTTTATTGCTCCTTATACATCTTCTTTCATTCTTGCTATGCCCACTAGAAGGCACCGCCTAACGATACACAGACATATCAGTCAGAATAAGCTGCTTACACATTCGACGGACATGTTTTTCTGGTGAGGATGTACTGTGCATTTCTGGCCACACCCCAATCAGTAGTGTTAAAGCCATTAAAAGCTGACTGAAAACACCTGCATGCATTATCACTTATTATGTGTGCACTGAATGGTTGCATCCGAGGCTATTTCAGTACCTGTTATTATACACATTTCTCTGCAACCTTCAGATGTGCCAAGCAAAGCTAGGAGCAACCCAGTAGATTTCACCACCATTAGCCACCATGCTCAATAATCAGCTTCATTTGCTAAGAAAACAAACTGGGGCCAGATGGTGAGGCTGATGAGCGTTCATCGATCTGGGGTCCCTCTTGCATACTTGCTTAATTTTGGAAATGGAGGGGATGGCCTTCTGAAGGGTGAGGAGGGAAACTCTGGGGCAGATGTGATGTCCCTCCTCGATGCTAAGCGCAACACTCAAAATATGAGTGCTCTAAGAGCTGTGGAGCGGCCCTTGGAGTTTGAAACAGCCCCACCAGTGAGCCTATCTTCACTTCAAAGCGTGGAGGTATTTTTGTAAGTGCCGCTAAGCCTGTGAGATAGAACTTCTCATCAAGATAAAATATTAACATTTTAAGAATAACCTCCAATTCAGCGCACTTTGGTCTATTTAAATTAGCAAATAATGTTTTAATAGTCTCAAAGCCATATTTGATAAGTCACATCTGATAATTAAAGTAGCGTTTGATGAGCTCTTATTTCTCAGGTAGACTGGATTGATCCCTCATCTAATCTGATAGTGATTTTATTCGAGTAACATTTAACCGACAGTTTGAATTAATGTCACCTCTGCCACTTTCATGTTTGCAATCAGTATAAAATAAACATTTGTCCCACCCCTTACCTTGTGTTAAAAGCAAATATTTGAGAAAAATGCAAGTTAGATTTTAACAATGAGTGTGTTTCATTATATAGCTGTTATCTTGGCACTGTAATACCACGGAATAGACCTTAATATTTAAATCTTTTTTTTTTTTCATCTTTCAAGTTTCAATAGATACTGAAGATTTCAGAATTAAAAGTGAGCAGCAATTTCATCTGGATTTGACCTGAGTGACCCTCCTACTTAGGCTGAGATATTAGTCTCACATCCCTGTGAGATAGAACAGGCAGCTTATTAAAAACAACCCTTCATTACCATAAGACATAGCAAAGCACTTGGCTTCCTAATCTTTGGGAAGCTCCAGATGAATATCTATCCGTAACCCCCAAGTTGTTATGGACGGTGCAGCAGCAGAATGCAGTGTTTGCCTGAGAGGAGAAGCTGGTGGTTTGCTGTTGATTTTTAGCTGCTGTTGTGGCCAAATAACTATTGTCTCTGTGAAATCTTGTTTAGTCATGCTATGATTGTCCTTTATTGGCAGGGACATGCTTGTTGAATATTGGTGGCTGGGAGTGGAGAAGGGAAAAGCCGAGGGAGGAGGCAAACAGATGGTGTCAGGATCAGAGTTGCACACATTTAGTTAAAGTTAACAAAAAACAAAAGAACAGAAATGTTTTGGAGAGAGGAGGGAATATTAACCTGTTCATTGAGCTCATTTTCAAGAATGAAACAGACATTACGGATCTGATTATGATCTTGGACTTAGATGAGGACCAAATGACCAGAGGCATTGGAGAGCCTGAATCCACGCCAAGGTATGACAAATACAGGAAGGCAATGACATGCTGGTGTGAATACCAATTGATCTGGATATAGTGTGATGGTGAGTGCCGTCTAGAAGAGCTGGCAGGCCCGACTTCAACTCTACCGGTAGCAAGAGACCATGAAACAGATTGAGCTGATTATGCTGATTATGTTAGCAGGAAGAGAGACAAGCAGCACTGATAGCAATGGAGGAAGGGGCCCAGCCTTATTAATGAACAACTGACTTATTTGCCGGACATGCAAGTAGATAGAACCATTAAGTTGATGTAAGCTGCTTATTTTAATGGTTTGACGTAGGTACCTTGGCTTATTGTGTGTGTGTGTGTTTTTCCTGACATAACAAGAGAAATTCTAATTATGAATGTCAATTAGGCACTTTTGTCCAAGCATTCTTTGCAAAATAATGGAAAGCTTACACCATACTCTAATGAGCGAAGGTACTGTTTAATCAATTTTAGCCCTTTAATGTGTGTGTGTGTGTGTGCTACTTTTGTGACTTATGTGACACATAATGAGCTACAAATTACAACAACCTTGCTTGTAAACTTTCCTGAACTTATCAACAATACTCAGCTCCACAGAAAAACATGCCATACAACATATTTTACCTGAATTTGTCCACTGGAAGGGCATTTTACCACATTTTGTCCAGTGAAAGATACCCTACACTTTATCTGGTTTTACCATAGGAGCTAGGAACTTGTCCTTTGATATGCATGCCACAACTCTGTTTCCAAATAATCTGAATTAATTCTTAGCATAACCTCATCATCATCATCTGCTTTAGGCTTATCTTCTTGTGGTATTATCATCCATATTTTCCAATATCACAGAAAGTTGTGACCCACACTGCACCCGACACAACAGCACTGCACCATCATGTTACTGTGACAGCAAAGTTTATGGCATGAGTGGCATGAAATGAGGCAAAACAGGAAAACACAACATTACCCACGTATAGGAAAAGAAGAGCACTTCTACACATGGTGCCTTCAGATTTTTTGGAGAAACACATTTAAAAAACAATGAAAAAGTATTTTGACATTTTAGGTTTTGGAATCTAAATTACCAGAGGGTCTAACTGAATAAAACAGGGGAATTAGACAGGTTGTAATATTATCCTGAATCAAAAAAAGACCCAAGGTATCCATCTGAGGGTTAAAATATTTGCTAGGTCAGTTTGGCATCTATGTATGACTGACTTGAATCTGCAGAGGTTGCAGAAAAGATCTCATAACAAAGCATTTTTTTTTTTTATTTCAGACAATATACTTGAATTTGTTCTATTAGCCTTTATCATCCTGAAGAAACATTAAAGGCACAAAAAAAGTTAAAGAAAGATTTCCACTGAGGAAAAAAAGAAAGGAAAGTAAGTCTCACCTGAGCAGCCTTGGCCTGGTGATATATTTTCTCTGATGCATTCAGTCATTTACATCAGCTAGTCTTTTGTGGTACTGTACTCACTGTTGCAAGCAGCACACACCCTGCTTTGAAGAGAAACCAAATTGCTCCTGCTGTGACAGTCTTTTGCTATAGAGAATATTTTCAGGCCGACAACCAGCTTTCCTCATCTCCTCATCACTTCCATCACAGATTGGCAGCACATTAAGATAAGTAGCAAACCTGTTAAACATATTTTTCATCATATGCAATGCATACACACCTGCTTCAGCAAACCCATGAGTCTTTCTGAAAAAGAATAGGCTTGTAAATTGCTTAGTTTCCCATGATACAGAGAACTGAAAGGAGGTTTTGTTGCCAAGGCGTCCTGAATGTAAATGATCTGGAAATTTAGCTTTATGATATTGTTCAGTGGTAACGCCTTTGAAGAAAATACTGTTGAGAATCAGAGAGAGTGTAAGTAGATTCTGTGTTCCTTTGTTAAAACTATAAATGATGTCAACCTTACACTCTCAGAAATAAAGATGCTAAAATAACCACAAAGGGCTCTCTAGCTATCCTACCTACCTATAGTCCTTAAAGGGTTATATAAAGAATTATCTGTGAAAAGTTGCTCTAGGAATTTTATCCAGAACCTTATAACTGTCTGAGTATGAACAGGAACCTACCCAGAGGGTTCTACTCATAACCTTTTTATATTTCAAGGGTTTTATCTAGAACCTACCAAGAGGATTCTACCAAGAGTTTTTTTTAATATATATTCTAAGAGTTTTATCTAAAACACACTCAGGGTGTTCTGTAGAGAGCCTTTTTATATTCAAAGGGTTTTCCCCCGAACCCACCAAGAGGGTTCTACCAAGAACCTTATTATATGACAAGAGTTTTATCTAGAATCCAACCAGGGGGTTCAAGTGAGAAAGAACCCTTGACAAAAGTGTTCTTTAAGAATTTCAGCAATCCTTGAAGAACCATTTCTTCCAAAACTGGTGCTTTGGATGAAAAAGGTTCTCAGTGGAACACTTAGTCCAACAAAGAATGCTTGACAAACCCTGTCTTTCAACAAGTGTTTTTGAGAAACATATGGTTCTGGGTAGAACCACAGCTGTTAAAGAAGAACCCTTTTGGAATATATTTTCTAAGAGTGTAATGTATATGGATGATAATCCAGTGTTAATGTAAAATATGCTCCTCTATCTGTAGTTCCAGTTTAATCAATTAGCATTAAAAACAAACGGATACGCAGAACCTTCTGAGTAAACAGAGCTCCCATCTGTCCTTGTAATTGAAGGAAAAGGAAAGAAGTCATTTTCAAACAAAAACAAAGCCTACCATTTTCACAGCCTTGTTGTCAGCTGTTCAGTCTCTTTTTCACCAAGCACTGTATGTAAGTTGGCTTCCACACAAGTTGTGAACTGCTTTTAATCCGTTTCTTTTAGGTGTGCTGGTGTGGATTGCCGCTGAATCAGAGGTGGGCAATAGAAAGGCTAAGGCTTCGACGGAGAACACAGGGTTTTTCCTGTTCTTCTTCTCCCAGCATTAATGGCTGGAGCATTCCTATTACCTGCTCTGAGCCCTGAAGATGGGATTCCTGTGGTGCAGGCCGGGAGCTGCTCTGCTGCGCTGCATTGTGATGAGTTCTCCACTGATGTTTTCCTGCTCTCGCTCCTCACAAGTCTGCCAGTCCTACTTTTCTCTCCCGCCTGTCTTCAACCATAGTGTTGTAGCTTTCTCAATATGTCTAGTACCTTTGTGCTGCTTTTTTTCTATCCTCTTGCTGAATTTATGTGCACTCTTTTTGAACGTTCTTTTCTTGCGTGCGTGTGTGTGTGTGTGTGTGTTTGTGCACATGTGCATGGCTTTTCTTACAATACTGCATTTGTTGTTACTATTCCTATGACCAAACTACTATCTGGGATGTGGACTGAATAACAAACAGCTGAAGTCAAAACTGAATCGCTATACATTTATAAGTATCAGATTTTAGAAACATAATTCAGATTCTTTAATCTGGGGTTGTATGAGGTACTTATAGTCAGTGTATTTCCTTCAGTGAGTGGCAGTCAGCACGCCACCACTTTTTGGAAGCAGAGAGGAGCACCAGCATGGGAGCTAAGCCATATACCGCTGTGGACAGATTCAGAAACAAAAGGTGTTTTAGCCACCTAAAAGGTCCACTTGAAAAAAAAAATTGAGCATACACTATATTTCCAACATGTGAACTTTCTTGAAGATTAGCAAGTGAGCTGAAAGAGATCGAAATAAATCAAATAATATTAAATATTTAGAATATTTTCACCACTCTACCTTGCCCACTGTTATATAAGCATAGGCAGTAGGAGAAGAAGTGGACAGAGCTTCTGGGTATGAGAAGTAAAGCAAATGCAGAAGTGCCACAAACTCTAATGTCTCTCTAAGGAGCTCAGATTGTGTTAAGTCTTATGATATTAAACTAGACAATATTTATCTATTATGAATCAAGATTCTTTTTTTACATTACATATTTCTTGCTTAAATGTTTTTAGAAACATAATTTAGTGCATTGTTTAGCCGTAATATGAGAAAGATTGTTATCAGGCAACCTAGAAGGGAACCAGTTTGTTTTGCGAAAATCTTTTGTAGTCCAAAGACTGATGGGTGATGTCACAGTGGGATCTGTCAGTTATTTACATTCACTATTTTACCCTGCAGAACACAGGAGTTGCTTTTACTGCTGCCTTGACTGATAAGGTTTTTATTGTGTGACTTTGGTGAATCCTTTGAAAACACAGAAGCAACACAATAACACAAACTAACTAACAGACTGAGGCAGTGGTAGGCCAACAGCTCCCATGCTCTGCAAAGTATAATTGCCGACTTCGCTGATGGAGGTTAGTTGTTTTTGTGAAAATTTTCTAACTATGGCAGATACCTACACCAACATGTAGACTTAAACTGAAGACACTGACTATCATTAAGTTTCTCATTCAGCCCTGCATTAGATAATATGAACAATCCCTTTAAGTTGTCACCTTTGGATTCAGCCACATCAAAATACAAATCAACATTTTGTTGCAGCCTATGAAAATTATAGCCAGCTTAAAAAGAAAAACATGAATCATCTAAGGCAGAAAAAATAAGGAAGATTGTTTCTCTTAAGAGAGGAGATAAGTTATTATGATGGATTGTGCTTTAAATCAGCAAAATATTTGAAGCAGCCTTACAGTCATAATGAAGCTAAAAGCAAAAGTACATAATGAATCCATACATTATAGTCAGCACATGAATCGGAGAAAAGCCTCTTGCAGGCTCTTTTGGTCCCTGCTGTCAGTTTCTCTCCTTATTTTCAACTTCTGTCCTCTCCCCCGTTTCTCTCTTTCTACTAATGCTTCTCTGTGTTGTCACTCCACGTCCCGCTATCAGACACCATCGTTGTCTCATCTGCTCATACTCTCTTGGGAACCCTGTTTGTCTCCTTATTCCCTCTCCATCCTCTTCTCCTACTTTCTCTTTCTTCCCCACAAGTCTCCTGTCACCTCCTCTGCTCCCAGCGGTACGTCTTGGAACAAACAACCCAGCGACTGAAATGTAATATATGGACAGAGTTAAAATGAATACAGACACTGGAGAATCTGGAATATTGCATTGACAATGAAGTGATTCAGTACTACGTATGTTACAAGTCTCCAGTACTCTTCTAATTAAAACTTGGAATGTGTGCATATGCTTGTGTGTGTCTTTGGGTGTGTCCCTGTGCATTTAAAGTATGCCTTCCACAGATGGACTTGATAAGGGCAAGATGAAGTCCATATTCCCCAAACAGCTTCTTTCTGCTTCCCCAGGCTGCCGCCCCTCCTACTTTCACACCCATCCTGGGGGTAGTTCTGACATGGGAGCCTCTTTTGCTGTGGGCCTGACAGGAACTGATATCTCCCCCATCTGAGGCTGCATGAAGTCTGGGTGTCTCATCACAGAACTGGCTGCCTGACAGCTCATCCATTCAGCCCGGCCCCCACTAGGCTTTGCCCCAGTGCTCAATGCCTTAACTGGGCCTCCATAACAAACTCTTCGCTGTGTTGAATGTGGAAAGCAAAAGGGTATAAAAGAGCGAAACTGGCCAGCCTGTATATAGTGCGGTGCCCTGGTCTCGAGGGCTGCAAGGTGGTTGAAAATGGAAGGGGTGGAGGGTGGATGAGGAAGGTCTTACAGAGTGAGACAAGGAAAACGAAGTAAGGCGGAATGAAGAGAGATGTTACAGTCAATAAGTAACCTAATACAGCAGTGGTGGGCAGACCAGGCATTCCTCTTCTCAGTCCCTTGTGGTTCACACAGCAAGCCATTTTTCAAGTTAAAAGAAGGATTTGGGTTAGATGTGGAGGCCCATGAGAGTCAATGTGGCATTTGCACTATGAATTGGGTACCTGCTGGAAAAAGAACACAAGGCATACTGTAGAGCGAATAATGATCTTAGAGCGCAAGAGATAGATAGATAGATAGATAGATAGATAGATAGATAGATAGATAGATAGATAGATGTTTTTAAGTGTTTTCAACCTAATTAATAACCTAAGTATAACCATTTATAAGTAATTTCTAAGCATAGTCTTAATATAAATTGTTACCATTATTTCTATATGCCTCCTCACTCTCCATGACAACTGGGAAAACTCTATTCCCTTATGATGGATCCATGCAGGACCTTGAGTTAAGAGTTTTTTGTTTTTTTTTTTTTTGTGTGTGTGTGTGTGTGTGTGTGTGTGTGTGTGTGTGTGTGTGTGTGTGTATGTGTGTGTGTGTGAAATGCATATTTATGAGGTCAAAATCAACCTTGAAGCTCAACATCTCTTCTTAAGATTTAAACACAGTTATAAATATTTGAAAAGTAGATGTGTACAGGAGGATTTTTTCAGATGTGCAATCATCAATGTTGGGCAAGTTTCATTCAAAATGTAATACACATTACCGGTTATTGTCATTCGAAATTAATAAATTGCTTTACAATTTTACTGTCCATGTAATGTTTTAGACTGGTTTTATGTTGCTTTCACCAGAATAACTGTAGAAGTACACATTATTAAATAGGAAAAGGTCTAATGTCATTTCATATACCATTTTTACACCAATGCATGATTAAAATTGAGCGATTGAGTTGCCCTTCTGTTGCTGATTTTTGTATGTATGTGAGTGTGTGTTTTTCTGATGTGTTACTGGACAGGTGAGACTCAATTCATGTCTCTGCAGGAGAGCAGAGAGACTGGCACACAAAAGTCTCCGTGTTCAGCTCTCAGTACTTTTGTAGCTTCTAACTGAATTTCTGTGATTAAAAATTAAATTTTTCTCCTGCATTACTCTCGGGTACCTGCTCTATTTTACTGCTTCATGTTTGCTTTCAGCTGTACAGGAGTCGTGTTAAGTCACTGCTAATGAAAACCATAGGAAACAATTGTGTTTATGCACCATGTTACTACAGCCTGACTAAAGACAAGCTCGTCATCAGTTAAATAAACACAAAAAAGTGTGTACACATCCCTGCCACATTGGGCTGACACACTCAAGCCAAGCCAGTACATTTGTGTGGGTGGAAAGGGGAAAAAGAGTCACAAATGTTACTGACAGAGATGACAAGCCTTCATTGCCTCCGCCTGAAAAGAGGTCCACCCCGGTGTCACGTTTCCATCACTGCTGATCAGAGATTGAGACAATAAATACCACTGACTGCAGAGTCATTTGACCTGGGAATGAATGATGATTGTACCCTCTCCCACTGAAGACAAAAGCCAGATGTTAGTGGTTTTTTTGTCTGGTGTAAAAGGGGCTCTTGTGGGATGCCTACAACTGCCCCTATATTGCAACACTTTCAATGGAAATATGCTTCAATCATCCCTGTTCACCTTGAGTGTAGCTCCGTGAAGGCTCACTCAGGTGTAAGCGTGACCTGAAGCATTTATTTACGCTTCAAGTCTTTTTTTTTGCAATATTCAAATCTGCAATATACATTTTGCAACCTACTTGGAACAGAGCGTGCTGCTCTCCGGCTGCCTGCTCTGGTTTGTAATGTAAAAATACATAAAATAAATATTATAGACTAGGCCTCATGAGTATTTTACTACTCAGTAGACTGAGTAGTTGAAAAGTTTGCTGTTTTATGTTCCAAAATGCAAATGTTACTTTGTGTTTGTTATGTGTCTCTTCAGAATATGGTGGTTTTATTTTGGTAATTGTCATTTTTGTGCCGTTTTTTTTAACCATTACGAAGGTGGGTGTTGCATTTATTGACACATACTGTATTTTTTTTGCAGTGCTGTACTCTTTGTTGGCCTCCTAACTCTGACGTTAATTTGGTGTCTTTGGTAACACATGATGTCATACATGCAACAATATCACCAAAATGTGATCGGAAACATGTTATATTACATTGTTACTGCTAAATGTAATGTTACTGTAACATGTTATCCCCAACACAGGTAAACATAATCAACTATAGATTTAGTACTATTTATATCAATCTGTATTAAGTGTTTATAAACTGCTTGTAGATGCTAAACTCTGGATTGGAGTAAAGTGTTAGAAAAGTAAGACAAAATGAGTCAAAAAGGTCGAAAAGAAAATATTCTTAACACGAATGAGTAGTTTTCTTTTTCAAGTTTGATAGAAAACAGTGTGAGGATATCAAACAATACAAAAACACCTTTATTGAGAAGAAAACGAGCATAAGACACGTTTTAATCACTTAGACCTAGATACCGAGGAGCTCAACCAAAATAGCTCTGTGTTCCGCCCCGCTTATTCCCTCACGTCTGAGTGGGTGCACCATCGCTGAATAACCTCCTCCACACTCTGATGGTGGCCAGCTTCTACTACAGATGGAGGGAAATTGGATGGATAGAAAAAGAAATAGAAATAGGACAAGCTAGGCCTGAAGCAAATAAAACAGAAGTGGGAATCAATTTTATCATCCAATTATCATTTTAGTCTGACCCCTGTGCACTCAATATTACTAGTTTCAATAATAGATTTAAAAGTGCTTTGCCTACATGATAATTAGAATTACTACCTAGAAATACAGATGGCCATCTTAAATCACTAAGTTGCATGTGTCTAGTATACAGGTTGTGGTGAAGTCAGATATGCATAAATACTCTTAGAAATAAAGATGCTACCTAGACCCATAAACAGTTCCTCAGCTTGTCTCGATGAACCTTTTTGGTTCCTGGTAGAACCTTTTCTAAAAGTACCAAAACAAAGGGTTAACCATCTGTGAAAGGTTTCACCCCCAGCCCCCTATAAGAGGTTCTACAGAGGACCCTTCTACAGTATAATGGTTCCATCAAGAACCCTCTCTAGGATATATATCCAGAACCTTTCCACCTTCACTCAGGGGGTTCTACCAAGAACCGTTTTAAATTCCAAGGGTTTTTTCTTGAACCCGGGAAGGGGGTTCTGGTGAGAACCTTTTTATATTCTAAGGGTTTTATCCAGAACCCACACACGGAGCTCTATGGAGAACCCTTTCATTTTCCAGGGGTTTTATCTAGAATCACCTAGGGGGTTCTACCAAGAACCTTTTTATATTCTATGGGTTTTATCAAGATCCAATCAATGAGGTCCTACTGAGAATCGTTTTATATTTCAAAGATTTTATCTAGAGTTTCAAATATACTTGAAAAACCCTTTCTTCAAAAAAGGTTTCTTCAAAAGGAAATGGTTGGTAGAATGTCAGCTTTTCAGGAAGAATCTTATAGAACCCTTATTTCTAAGAGTTTAACCACACATCCATTTCAATTAATATTAAAAGTATCTAACAAAATCTTTATTGATACAAGACTCACATATTCTATTTTCTCAAAACAAGAAACAGACTTTACATGAGGCCCATCAGCGAGTCAGCGTGATTAAATGATATCCTGCTGAGAAAATGTCCAGCTGTCATTGGCCAGGAACCATCACGAGTATGAGAACTATATTCCTCAGATGGAAAGCTCACTGTTGTTGGAGAATAGAAAAATATTTTTTCTGAATGTGCAGACAATCTGGTGCCACACGAGTTATGCTGATAGGATCCTCACAGAGCAATCTGCATAACTTGTGTGCTAGATTAAATGCTACCACCATCACCAGCTAAATGTCTGCATTTTGACTTATTTTAATATCCAAATGCAGGAAGCATAGTTAGGGGAAAATGTGGGGTAGTATTCATCAAACTGTCAAAGAGTCAAACTTTGAAAAAAACAGATCCTTTGGAGAAGTGCTGGCACAGCGTAACAAGTCCTGCAGGAATTAATTGTACAGATATAACTAATGCTGTGCGTGGCAGTGATGGGCATAAGTTAAGTGAATCACATTTTTCAGGTTTACATCGAATCAGTGACAATACACAGTAGCTGTTTTATGTATCTCCCCGTTAGCTGATGTGAAAACTCAGATATCAGACAGTGTGCAGTTTGGGTAATTAACTGAACACCTACCTCGAATTTAATGAGTTGCAACTGTAGCCTTAAAGTAGCTCAGAAATGAATGTTATTGTTATTTTTATATCACTGGGTCACAGTTATCTAAGATATGCATTTCGCATATTTATATAAATTTTAATTACTTATTCAATATTTATGTGTGCACCTTACACTGTCAAGAGCAACATCCGCAATGGGTCTCCCCTGGCATGCTCTTGTGCTTTTCATTTTTCTTATCATTTTAATGTCTTTTGCTGATATGTGAAGGATTGCATACTTAATATGCTGGGATGCAGGATTAGCATACTGTAGTCTACTGTAGCTCTAGAATTCCTCAGTGCCATTGATGCAAAACAGGATCCTGAAAGAACAGATGGATCCGCACAGTTTATGTTCAGTTGATAACTATATCTACATTATACAATCCTAAAGAATCTTCGTAGGTCAGTAGGAATTACAGAGACTTGATTTCTTGATCACAGTTTCACAGGTGGACTGTTTTCTTATTGTGTTTACATCATAGAATTTTCTTGTGATTCATTAAAGATAAAATTTGTCACTTTTCATGCGGTTGTCCAGTCAGCGTTGATGGTAAATAAAGTCAATTGAAGCAGTGTGCTATATTGACCAGGGAAGTTTTCAAGCATGACAGAGATATTATTTATGTTGTTACAGAGATTTTGCAAAATATGTGTAGTTATTTTCATTTTTGTTTGTCTGACTCCATGAGCCTTTATCTGAATGAGGTTTTTGAAAGTCAGAATCTTTGGCCAGGACCATGTCTCTGAAATATCAAAAGCCTAACTGTGCTGTGTTAATAAATCCAGCTCAGTTGGTAGAGCTTTCTCCCCCTGTGCCTAGGCTGTGATTCCTCTGCAGTGGCCGTGGGTTTGACTTGTGCTCGCAGCCCTTTGCTGCATGTCATTCCCCCCACTCTCTCTCTCGCTCCCTCTCCCCCTTTCCTGTCATATCTTCAGCTGTCGATCCATTAAAGGCATAAAGGGCCCACAAAAAAGAATAAATAAAAAAATCCATGCTGATGAGGTAACAAACAGATTTGTAATTGCAACATTTTCTCTGAAACTGCCCTTCTGTCAGTTTCATCTTGGATCTGTAATATTCTCCAAAGTTTAGAGAATATTAGAGTCTAAACAAAGTCTTTCATGAGTTATTCACCAGTTGCATGTGAACAAAGCTGGGTCCATTCCCTTTTCTGTAAAATTAACAAATCGCCCACCAATGACAGTAGTGTGAGAGACAGAGAGGTAAGATAAAATTCACCAATACCAAATAATTCTCTCACTTGAAGACATTCAGGCACCACAGGCCTTGAAAGCACAGTCTGATGTATTATGTATATGTAACAGTATTTCACTTCCCTGTTGCACAATGTGCAGACACCATGCATGTCTGTTGAATAGCAGGGGTTGCCAACCTTTAGCCCACATGAACTATTTGTGAATGGTGTCGACCTGTTTATGTGCCCTGTGTGTGCCTCTGTCACTCGTGGACACTCCACTGGCAGCCAACAGTGACCTCTGCCAGCATGTCACAGACCCGAGCTACTCTCAGGATAATGGACAAATTATGCAAGGAGCTGAACAAACACGATGAATGGGTTCCTTCCTCTTTCTCCCTTTCTCGTGTGATGCAGATTCCAGTCCAGAATACTGACAAAATTGATTTTCTATGTCCAAGTCTAAAATTCTCCCACATAATCTAAATTGGAGAATTGCACTTTGATTCAATAAATGTGGGGATCTTTTGTGCACGGATGAGTGAACTCAATTCCTCAAGGACATAATCCGTCTACCCTCAGACCTCTGAGACAAACAAAGCAAAGCATGCTCAAAGTGCAATCACAACAGCAGTGAGACCCATCATCAACTTTTTAGTATGACCAACTCCATCAAAAGCTGTGAAGCTGTTTCCTTTAAACAGTTGTATTAACAATTGTTGAGGTCTCTGCCTATTAAAAGGGAGTTTTGCCTTGACTGTCGCCAAATGCTTGTTCAAGGTGGAAATCCTTGGGTCTCTAAAGTATGTTACAAAGAATACAGTCTGGGCCATATAAAAATGATTTGAGATAGCTTCTGTTGAGATTCTGCCTTATATAAATAAGACTGACTTGATTTGATCTCATTAATTTTACTGAAACCTTCTTAAAGCATAAAGCAGTTCAGGATGACATATACCAGGCATGGCGTTATGGGTGGGCCTTTTATCAACTATTTTATTAATATAAAATTGAAAACAAATGACACATAAAAACACATACAAACTGCATCTGATCGCTCGGTTTCTCCCTCTCCCTGCAATCAATTTAAAGAGTAATCCAGCCAGATCAAATGAAAATGCATTAAAAGGAATTAAAATGTCAATTCTCTTAATGAATTGATGTATTGATCTACTTGATCCATAGCGAAAATATAGATAACGAAATATCCTTGAAATAAACACAAACTTCCTCGGCACTGAAACTGTTTTTTAAAAAGATTTTAAAAGTCTCACAATGAACTGGAAGTGCTAGTCACCCTCCACAGCATCATTTTTGTTAAAGTGAGACCAACAGTTTTGTAATTAAAAGACCCACCCAAAGTTACTGTGGCCCACCCGAAATTTAAATCCTGGCACCGTGTCTGACATACACTGGTCTAAATACTTGGTAGTGTTGTTATACTGATTAACAGAATGGAAGTAAGGGCTACATCCTGCACACTCAGTAAAATTGTCAAAGGTTGGCATTTTTGGGTTGGGTCTTATTTACCTCTGTATTTGAATTCATTATATTGGAGGCCCTTAAGTATAAGAGACCCTCAGCACCTTCCTAAATGAAGAGGGATGGGTTACATCTGCTAGGTTGGATGGTAGCATTTCCACCACTAAAATTGATGTAATTATTTTAAGTGTGCCAGGGGAGACACTGCACAGATGCAGGCCAGCACAATGCGGCTGAGGTTAGTAATAAAACTCAAAGTAATTGTACCAGTTTCCGTAGAGACTGGTAGTAATCCATATGGGAACCTTCCAGAGATTAAAGCTTTTGACCTCAGTATGGACCCTTGTAGGCAGTCAGGGCCAGCAAAGTTTCATTCGGCTGGATAAATGACACAGGAAAGAAACTGATTCAACTAAAAGTGATGACTTAACTTTTTCTTTTTCTGCTTCTCTCCAAAAGCCAATGTAACAGCATGGTTTAGTGCATATTTTAAGTCTATGCTTTTCATTTTGTCTTTTCAGCATAAAATATAAAACTTTTCATTTTTGTTTTATGTTCTGAAATTAGTTCCTCTAATCCCACAATAAAAAAATGCCACCAAATTCTTTGAACAGAGCAATCACCAGATAAAACATTCCCAGTTACTCTCGTGACACCTGCAGAGATGTTTCTGCCATTTCTGTTTTTGAGTGAAGATACTGATATTTACATTGTAAATTAAAAACTTTGGGGCCTTTATTAAATGATCCCCTGCAAACATGTTTAAAATATATGAAAATACTCTACTATGAATAATAATAATATAGTTATAAGGTTTTTAATTGACTACTGTAGTTCAATCAACTACTCATTATATAGATATCCAGAATCTATGAAAATATTTTTCATCGGCTTTGCTGAAAAATCCAGTAAGTGCACTAGAGGCTTAACACGTCTAAAACTTACCTTCAAGTTGACCACAAAGAAACTTTCTCCTGTCAGCAGAGGAAAGTGAAAACAGCCTTCTAGTTCAAAAATCTGCAAATACTGTACATCCTTCTGTGCAGTGAAGGTCAAACATCCAATTGAAGTACTGTAACAATAAGCAAAACACATTTTGGACTGGTGAGGGACTTCATTTTTGTTACTGCAGCCTCTAAAATCGAACTTCAGTCCAACTGGAGGAACATAACAGATTTCCGTGACTGATGCTTGAAGAAGAATTTTTTGGTTTTCTTAACTCCAATATAGTCAGAGGTTTTTGATGCCAAAGCCTGAGAGGTGCAGTTTGAGATATTTGTCTTATGACTTTGATGTTTCTAAATCAGTTTGGTGGCTGTTCATTTGCTTATTTTTTGTCCTTTATGTAAATGAGCAATATTTAAGACCCTAGCATTTAAAAATCTGTACAGAGGTATATCAAATAGGTTGAATTCTTATTTAATATACAATCCCGTATGAAGGTTGTATGATGGTTGAAGTGAGTTGTTTCCCCCCGCACCCTGTTCCCCAGACTTAAAGGTCAGGCAGGTTGGCTGCATGCTGCAGAGACACTAAAGCTACGCAAGCACAAGATTAGCACAACATCATACTTTGACATTGATAAGTAACAACAACTCCTATACTGTAAGTTGATCAGCTTTTTATTACTATCACTTGTCTGTCAGTGTAAACTATGTTTTCTTGAAAACAAAAGCACACTCCTCTGAAAATACACACTCTGGAGTCAGAGTTAAGTGACTGTCTGCTTTACTGCCTGCCAATCTCCATTAACATATCGTTAAATTTAACTGTTATAAACATCTACTCCTACTGAAAAATGATTAACAATTTCTTACAATTCATAAACAGAAACTTACTCATTCAGCAAATATTCGGCATTAATTTTAACTCTAATGAACATAATATGGGCAAACAAACCCAGACATTTGGTACCTGGATGCAAATTTCAATGTAGGACATATTAACTAGCGTTCTTTTGAGAGAAGCGAGTATTGCACTTGAGCATATTTTCTTATCTCTGACAACATATTATGGAAATTTTACTTCTGGTACTGTTAAATTATTACATATTTCTCCTTTAAACAAATAATTTTATTTAATACAGTGAATAAGTATCTTTTCTTCCATTTAAACCAACACTTCTGTCTCTTATTCCACCAGAATCATCAAGTTATAATGAATGCAGGAAAGAAAGAGTTCTAAATGGTAATTGCAGATAATGTGATTGATCATTTGAGGCAACAACCCTCCATCTGTAAAATTATCCTGCACCTGGGCTGGGCTAACGCACATGATGAAGGCCGTCTGACCTACATGTTGATAAATCGGCCACGAGTTTGTGCGATTCTGCTTTTTTTTCTGTTAGTGGGACAACAACATTCTCCATCTCTTCTGGTATGTAGTGGAAAAAAGGAGTATAGAAGTACTGTATCCACCCTTCTCTCCTCCTCACACTCACATGCACACAATTATCCCTTACTGGAGGCTTATTATAGTTGAATAGGAACCAATTTCTTCATTTAAATAACCTTCTGTAGATATTTTAAAAACACTCTTTCCATATTCTATTGTCATTTTTTTCTATTTATACTATTTGACCTGCAGTACTTGCTTTTTGTCTTCATGTTTTTCTACTTATATGTTCATTGTTGTGCAGCACTTACACTTACGTACATGCACATAAGTCTTGGACACAGTACTTGAGGTAATGTTTACTCACATGATAAATTGTTTTTTGTGAATATGACCACTCTCATCTGGAACACATCTGGCACTTGAAAGACACAGAAGGTGGTCGGCTCAAAGAAAGCCAAAATGCAAAGAGACCAAGAGACAGAGACAGAGACTGGTCGGCATGCATCCATCACCTCAGACAAAAGTTTATCTCTAATGAACTCTGAGACAGTAACAAACAGTAATACGTGCAATTTTTGTGACAATATTTGTGCTTTTTTGGGTCAAAGACATACAAACAAGATGTACAAACTGGGTGTGATCCCCAGATCATCTTAGCATATGCAGCAGCTATAACTAAAGAAAAAATCCTGCAGTGGTATAGCAGCACATACTGACATAGAGTATTCACAGGAGGATTACATAAGGGTGCCATGATTGCACGGCCCAGATGGCTTCAATGAGTAAGTGCCAATTGATATAACCATGCCACTCAATGGCTCTGCCACCAAACTCATTCTGATTAAGCCCAAGATACTGATGTCTGGCATCAGCAGTGCTCACTACCCAGTCTGATGTCTTGATGACGGGATCTTCAGTCCCCAGTATGAAACAATCACTCCCACGCAGGTTCAGTCTGGAGCCTTGAGACAAGGCCTCATGAGTAAAAGAGAAATTGAAAATAGAGTGTAAATTCTGACGCAGGGTGACAGATTTTCTGAGTAATATACGGCAGTGAAACAAAAGTACAATGCTGTTTTTCAACCACTGCTGAGAGGCTGACACATATATATTTGTTACCACAACAACACCTGGATTTGCACAATACTTTCCTGCTCACAAAAGAGACTAACTGCAGAGAAATTACGGTTCTGACAAGTGGTTCCTTTTGTCATGACAACAGTTCGAAAAATTAATTTCAGCCGAGATACGTCTGAAATAAAAAACCTTGGAAGAATATTTTATTTTGATCCTTCTCCATGTTCTTCTGCTACAAATAACTTATGTAAGTGTGATATTTTGTGCACAAATGTTTGGTTCTGGGGCAGTAATAAGAAATTAAAACATAGCCTCAGAGCATGAGGATGAGTAGGAAGTTCTGTTTGAAGTTTCTGTTTCAAGGAAGAGAGCAATTGTGTATTATACAATGAGCTTAATAAATATTTAGACGGTGATACGTTTAAGCTCCATGCTCATGTTTTAGATGTGAAATAACAGTAAGTTCTGGATTAAGTGCACACTTTCTGCTTTGATAAGAAGGAAGTTAGTGAATAGCAAGTTAACAGTTCAAGAACTACTGGCCTTATTGCCTTTTTGTGGTTGCAAAAATACACTATTTAAATTGTATTCTGTTAAGTAATAGTTTTTAGTCAAGAATTCTGCTTACAACTGATTTGTATGTGTCAGGAGAAGACTCACAAGTTTTCTCTTGGTTGAGGTTAAATTTTCAGTCGTGTTGCATGTATTTATATGCCGTACATGATTGAATTTAAAAGTGCAGTTTGGGATTTTAGGACCCAGCCAATTCTCATTCTCAGGTTGTTTGTCGCACCCCTCATGAGATGCACTACACTCTCAAGTAACTTCACTGTAAACCCATCTGCGTCACATGATGCAGTATGAAAAGCAAGAAAGTTTGCATATGAGGGAGGAGGGTGGATGGATGGGTCAAACAAACACTTTTTACCCAGGAGTTTAGGTTTTGTATCATGGTACATGAAACCAAAAGTCAGTGTTATCTAAAGTTTTAAGTTACGTCATGTGATGTATGCTAAGCAAGTACTGTGATGTAAGTAATACAAAACCGCAGTGCACACATAACGTCACAAAGCCGCATCTGGTGGAAATCTCCGGTTAGATGCTGAGAAGAGTGACAAAAATGTTATTTGACGACCTTGGATGAGAACAGGTTGGAACACTTATTCACTTTCTTTATAAGTGTTAGTTAAGTAGATTCCTCTCCAACAATGAATCTAGCGCACACAAGAGACAAAGCGTGAGTAGCACATTTGCAGAGGAGCAGCAGCAGCTTCAGTCCTTCCTTGTCCACACAGGATGTGTTCAGGAACAATACTAAGAGAAGCTCATCTGCAGAAGCGGTCTCTCTGTAGGAACACTTTAAGGTCTAAAATTGAAGTCAAAGCTAGCTGGCACAAAGCATAGCATAAGGTGGACAGGGGCAACTAGCCTGCCAGCACCTTTGAAGCTAACCTATAAATACAATATATCCTTTTGTTCTGGACAAAACTAAACTACAAGGAGTTTTCTGAAGTGGTTTCTCGTGGACGGTGACTACCTGGAGAATTGTCAGAATTGTGAGGTTGTCAGACAACCAGCAGAAGCTCCAGTTTCCAGTTTTTAAGTTAAGTTAAGCTAATTGTTTGCAGGTGTAGCCTAATGATAAACAGACAGTTCATTCATCATTCCTAACTCCAACACCACGGGGGCTCCCCACTAGTTTTAATTATTGGTATTCAATCATAGGCCTGTTTCAGATTGTTTGATTTTTGCTATGAGCAGCCAAATCAGTGAATGAGAGAGGACTTTTGATGACAGTGGTGAAAGGAAATGTGGCCAAAACCACAGAGAAAACGAAGAAATGCCAAAATTAACCTAATTAAATCACACAGTAATTATGTCAAGTTTGAGCATTATGTAAACAAAAAATGTCAGCAAATTCAGTCTTATCGCCAACACCTGTTTCAAACTATCTATTAATTTACAAGCGCCTGTGAGTGTGGCCAGGTCTGGCCATTTCGTGCAACTGTAGCTCAGCACGGCGCCACTGGAAAACAGGATGAACCAGAGTAAATACAGTTTTTGGTGGGAATACATTATCAGCACAGAGAATTGAAGAGGTTCAGTAATTGCCCATCACATCAGCCTCTTATATTCACTTTAAAAGCAGCAGACAATTTTGTAATGGACAGATGAAGAGCCTAGGCCAGCTTCTTGTGAACAAAAACTAAACAAACAAGACACAAAGGAACATGTCTCCAAAGTGTTGCCAAGGGGAAAATGAGGCCCCCCTTTTAAGCAATGTCTTATTTTAAAACACAGCAAACCCCTCTTACCATGATTTCTCTTTCATTTTTAGATGACAATGATGTCTCTGCAGTAAGACGACTACTACAATAACATATAATGTACATTAATATGTTTGCACTTTTCCTGTTGCCTATATTTTTGTTTGCAGTTAAAACATCTTTTGCTCACTAACAACACATGATTCTAGAAAAGGTATAATTAGGAAAGATAACAGTAAGACACAAATGTAGCACGTGTTCGGCTATTTAAATGAGCCACGTAGTATTTAAATCAACCAACTTAATCTAAATATTTTCTAGAGGAAAAGACAAACATACATTCAGTAACAAATGCCGTCTCCTTTTTCCCTCTTTTAGACTTAAAACCCCAAACGGAAAGCATTATATCACTTTCCTCTTAGTCAATCCCAGGCATTGACGGAAGATCAATAAGACATGCTGTTCTCCTCTCATGGTGTTTGGAGATCATGTCAGGATGGAGTGATGAATGGCAGAAGAACAGGCTCAGCAGTGGGGAAAAATGAGCTGGACGGGGAACAGAGGGTCAACAAGGTTAATGATGTTGCCCGTGATTATTTGCAGGTGTGAATGATCTGAGATTAATCATTTAGGAGCAGGGCTTGAATGACAGGAGGTGAGAAATGGCAATGATCAAACCGGTGGAAACGCTCATGAGGTCTACTAAACCTTTACTGAGGTGCACCAACAAGATGAAGTAAGGGGAAATAATGCAGCTGTCCACGCTCCACTGTGTGTGTCAGGACAAATGCTGAAGAATTGCAGGACAGGTACTCTGCAACTATATAGGGACTTGAGGCCTTTACTTGTTGTGAATACTAAAACAAAATACTTAGAAACAGAAAGCAAAGTGCTATAGATGTCAACAGTGTGTTTCCAGAAGTGAAAATCCTATTCATATTCTGAATAGAGGATTTAGATTATTAGTCATAATTTCATATCCAGGCAAGGTAGACTCATTACAAGCTATGAGACTGTGAAACAATGGAATATCTGTCTGTAGATCATTTCATATCAACCTTGTTTTAAGAGAAATATGTTTTATTTGCGATGTCACAGAGAAGTACTACACTACCCACAATCCCAAAGTGCAACAGCAATGTCTCTGATTGGTGGAGCTCGCTGGAAATGGTAACATCGGATAATTCAGCTATAGGGCTGACTGCTTAGGTAGGTAGCTAAGATGAATCATACTAATAATGTCGTTATGCCAGAGTGAATATAAATTATATACACACACACAACACAAACTAAAACATATTATGACACTGTTATTAACAATAATGATGACAAAAGTTAGATTTAAGGAGAAGTGGTATCATTTGCAATGGTTTATGGGATGAGTAGTTCCTTCAATCTTATAATAATTGTATACACAGTCTTATACCTTTGCTTTTTTATTAATTTTTCAATTGCGTCCTTGTGCAATTTTTTCATACAATCCATTAATCTGTGATGAACGTTAACTAACGTTAGCTGCTGAAGCAGTGCACTGTAAAATGTAATAAATCTTAGCCTTAGCTCTGCACTGCTAAAAGTTAAAGACTGATTGAAAGATAGATTATTTTTATTGTCTTATTTTATTTTTAATTTTTTTATGTTTAACAGAAAGAAAACATGATTTGGTAAAATACAAAAAAAAAAAAAGATTTTTTGTATTTCTTGGTATATATTGTTGAATGGGTGCACAATTTCACTAGGGATGTGATCCTAAATGGTTTTAAAACAATGTTATTACTGAATATTAACTTCCTCCTCAAATAATAACAAATGCTATCTCGTGTCTTCAGAGTGTCCATAGTACTGGTAAAGAAAATAAAGTAGTAATTAAACTGTGACTGTGGTTCAGGACGAATGGCATTATTTTACTTTAGTTCCCCTGTAGTTGCACATCAATGACCTACTTGAGATGCACAATCTAATGTTTAATTCGCAGCACTATTCTTAAAAATCTCAGAGTCCACTAGCCAGTCTGTCATCCAAAAAACACGTGACATCTACGCCATTTTATACTTAACAGATAAGCTGCATGCAAATGATTGTTTAGGAGAATCAGGATGCTTAATATAAATGCAAAATCCTTCTTACACAGAGCTAAAAGACATGACTTCAAGGGTGTTTGTGGAATTAGCTTAATTGTACAAACAGATGTATCTGCATATTTTTTTCACAGAAAGAAAGAAAAAATCTCAGGTGCATTCATTGGAAAAATAACCGAGCACTGCACTCTCAGTGACATGACAGGCATGTTGTGCTCAGTTGTCTGACTGGACCAAAGCAGATTACCCAAGGCTCTGACAAGAGGAGATACATATATGTTTTTAAGACACACTTGAGAGCCCCAGAAAGCAGCTGATATAGATTTATCGGCTCTGTTTAAAATGCATCGGCACGTACATCTAGAGCCAGCTGTCTGTGTGGCGCAATCAGCAGCATAGGTCTGGGAATACTATTGCAACAAAAGGAAGGAAGGATACACACACACACACACACACACACACACATGTGTGTGTATATATATATATATATATATATATATATATATATATATATATATATATATATATATATATATATATATATATATATATATATATATGGCTGACAGAACAGCCACATAGAAGTGATATTTTACAATTCTTCATATTTTAAACAAACAAAAATTTGTTAAATCAAGTCATTTGGGTTTTCAGCGTCATGATATTGAGCTGAAACAGATTCCAAATTCTGTTTGCATTCAGAGGCTGCTCTTCACAGCTGTGAAAGCTGTGAAACCTAAAAAAAAGTTAGGTTTCACAGCTTTCACATGTGGTTGGTTTCATTTAGTTGAGGCAAAAGTGAAAGCTACATTGCTTCATATGAGTGCTGTTCACTGGCTCTTTACAAATGGACGAAGTGAAGTAAACATGGAGTCATTTGGACTGACAGGTTACTCATTCATTGGACAGTTTTGGTGACTGTCATCGTGCGTCATCAGTGCTACCCATGTGAAGAAATCAATATCCAGAAATTGACAACAGGTCTTGCAGCCTTTTACTCAACTAATGCAATTATTTATGTTATCTCATGTGACAAATTGTTACCAAGAAATAAAATCCTGACGTTGGTCTGTTTTGTTTTCATAGAAATAATCTGAACCAGAGACCAACCTTTCCAGGTGGTCTCAGAGTTTAGTCTGCAACAGAGATGTGAAAGCGAATTACATGGCTTTATATTAAAGTTAGGTTTAGGATTTAGATAATGTATTGTCAATGAACGCTGTCACAGGTATAGAAGATAAGATAACTTTTACTGTCACTATACAAGTACAATGAAATGTTTGGAACAAGCCTAGAGATGTCTCCTTATAGAAATATGAATGTGTCTGAACATGTATGCGTCAGGAGCAAGAGAAGGAAGCAAAATGGAGGCCCATGTGGACTGTTTACGAGCATATCCTAACACACTCATTCATATGTAGATGCATATACTACTGCACATCGTTAACAACCATAATTTCAACATGTGCACGCGTATACATTTCCCATGATACTCGTCAAAATCCTGTGGTGGTATTTAAAGCAACATCTGGCATTTAATTTAATGCAGAGATTATTCATCATCTGTGGACATATTGTCCATAAGTGTCAAGGGGTAAGTATGTAGATCGCTTCAGCAATAGATGCATCAGGAAAGACTCACGGGAATAACATGATTTGTCACAAGTATTGCAGATGCTGTTTTTATTGTGCCGCGTTTAAATTCTTGTAATTTAATGATAATGACAAGGTCCATTTTCATAAAGGCGCACATTTAATCACCAGTCCAAAGGCATGATTTTTCTGCCAGTAGCCTGTCATTGTAGTAAAAGCACACAGCATGGGTCTTAAGCTAATCAATGAAGTGACCTCCCACAGAGCTGTTTATGTCTTATGCATCTGACACATAATCGATTGATAAAAGTGAAATTATAAAGTTGAATCAATCTGCTGTTTCATTCAGTCACCAGCAATTCAAACATGAGCTGCATGACTGAGCAGCACTGAACAAAATGATGGATATGAAAGAGAAAAGGGGAACAACATGAAGGCGTGTCGTATAGACGAGCAGCAGTGGTAACTATGGATGTTTTATACATGATGTGGATGATGACAGTTTATAACTGAGGTGTGTTATAAAATATTGCAACAGTGATACACGTATGTATTCCACATTTTGCAGATGCTATAAGCCTACATTTTTATTCTCAGTGACAACACTGAATCGACTGACTCGTTAATCCTCATGTAATTTTGCCTTCACCTTGAGACTTATTCCAAAATGTTCCTACACATTTTATATCAGGCTGTTCCTTGCCTTCCAAATTTATGTACATTTGTAATTTATAGCACAAAGCCACAAAGGATCTGAGGTCATAGAGTGTCCGTTTGGCAGGTGGCCAAAGCCAAATAACATGTAATCAAAACTTCCCTCTGTGTAAATGTGGTCAGGGATTTTTGTTGGATGTCATTTCCCTCCTTGTGTTTCCTGCTGCAGTAATATAATGAATAATGACAAAGTTTATATATAATATACATATGGCACAGTAATGCTTTGGACTATATTTGACCTTTGTATTTTGCATATATGGAGGATGGATAATTTTAATAAATGTGGAAATGCTGATGGCATTTTTCTCAGTTTGAAAATTATTTATTCTATCCCTTTAATTACTAAACCGTCAGACTATTGTGAGGATAGACAGTGGTCGAAAGATTACTGAAAAACAGTACAATTACTGAAATATAGTAAGTTACATAGTATAGTATAGTATAAGTTACATTTTAACCATTTATTTTTGACACATTATAATTATAAGCAGCCATCAATTCAAAAGGGGTTTCTGTTTCTCCAAAACTTCAGTCTAAATTACTCCAGATTCCTGGACTGTTGTGTCAGTGGTCACGCTCACCTCTCAACGTCTGTGTCTGCTGCAGTGATGGTTTCGTCCATGCCATGGTTCTCAGGCTAAAAGGCAGATGAAATGTTTGGATATTTACTCAAAGTGTACTCAGCAGTGAATTCTGATTTTAAAAGTAGCCAGCCAGATTACATACAAACATACATTCATGTATTTAAGAGAGAATAGAATTGTGGACTTAAAAAAGTACACCACATGTACCCCAAAATCACTTAATTTCAGTACTTTGAGTAGATCTAATTTATTAGTTCCACCTCTGTGTATATGTGAGTTCAAAATTAAGAGATAAGGTAATATAATATAATCCTTTACTGATCCCTCAGAGGGGGAATTCGGGTATTATATAGCAACACAGAGACAGAAAACAGTACAGATGAATCAGGAACTTAAAAGATAAGCAGTTAAAAAGTATATAGAAACAAAACAAAAACAAAGAATAAGAGAAAAAACTAGATAGAGCAATAGTGGTTGATTGTACGAAACAAATTTATAGTACAGCAAAGCAACTATAGAAAGAGGGAAGACAGGCTGACAGCCATGAGCTTATATAAGGTAATCAACCAGTCAGTCCAGTTGAGCTGAATTCTCCCCAATGACCTCCACTCAAAGATCCCTGTAGGATTTGTTCAGTTTTTCCAGTGAGCGGTGGATGGATCCATATTTCAGGACTGCAATTCATCTTGCTGCCATTGGACGGTTTACAGATATTGTATTCTTCAAGATGTTGAGGGCTTTGGGAGTTAATTCTATCTTGCAAATACTTTAGGTTTGTGACATCACCAGACTAATTGATACACCAGAGCAATCAGCTACCACATCTGGTATTTGTTGGCTATAAACCCATACAAACTGGGAGATTTCAGCAATCCTATAAGATGTTGTGACATGGATCTAATAAACATGGGTACAACGTCAGGTTTGATATATGCTGATTGTATAATGATCACACAGACTGAATCATACGCTACGAAACATGTCAATATACAAGAAATCGGCATCAGCGTGCATCGTTCATCTGTGCTAGTAGTGGTACACAATGAAGCAAACCAAGAATTGAGCCCTTGCAGTGATAGTATTTATGTGTATGTAAATAAAAGTCTAAAGAAGAAGGGGAGAATGTGGATCCGGTCATGGCGAAAGAAATGTCAACTTGGGACGCCAGTTTTGCAGTTTTGTAGTATGCTATATATGCTAAAATAGCGTTCATTAACATATGTTCGAACATTCCTTTTAGATGATTAGTAGATGTAGATCAGCAGTCATATTGTGAGATGGTTGGTGGAAATTTCAGACACTTTCAGACTTTGTTTGAGGCTATCTTTGAACGTAAGACCATGACAATTTAAACCTCTCTTACAGTGCAACCTGGGACCACCAGTTTTGAACCGCAGCCAAAAATAGTGCCACGTCTTTCACGTTAGTCACTCTCCGTGTGGGAAATCCCAAAATATCACAGTGTATACCCTTTAGGCTTTAAGAAACTTAAGTATAACTGCAAAATTGAAAGTGCGTTTCTGTGAATATATGTCTTCCATACTGTGAGTCCTTATTATTATTATAAAGACAGGGTGAAAATGAAACATAATTCATCCTTCCCAGTGAAGTTGAGATGCCTCGTTTTTGCACCTCGCAGTTATACGCTTTAGTTTCTTTCCTAAGTTTCTCTCAAGGAGAAGCCTGTCTGATCCCCACTGTTCATTACAGAGCTGTTGATGCACTGTAGTGGTGAGTGTACTGCTTTTCAAGGGAGGGAGAAGAGCTGATTTAATTGGCCCTGATTGATGACAGCTCCTTCCACACTCAAAGATAATTTATGTCTCCAAATCCAACCCTTTTTACAGCTGTGCTATTGCACCTCTGTGCCGACCGTGAACGTGGTCACAAAATTACCCAAAATCTCTTGTCATGGCCAAGTGAGCTTTTATTCGCAGAGAGAGGGCCCTTCTAATTTTGAAATAGATCCTGGCCTGAATTCCCAGAACAAAAAGACATCATCACCCATGGCTCTAGCCAAAAACAATAATGAGATAATGGGTAGTCTCATTAATTTCAGTACAGGTTGCATGTGCTACAAAACAGTGCATCCTTCAAAAGACCTGAGATATTTCAGAATTGTACTCAGACAAGGTCAAAAAGTGACCTTGTGAAATGAGGGATCGGCTGGTTTGAATGTGCACCTGTCCTGAGAATCTCGGCGCTCTGTGGCTCTTAATAAATCGAGCAGGTGGGAGCACACAGGCTGCGTTCCACAACCAGAGGCACAGTTTGACACTGGGTGGGATTAGGAGGGGAGCATAATCAATGGGCATGGTAGGGGTTAACGTCAGCCTTGACCTGTTAATTCACCTGTTTTCATTCCCAATAAAAGCAGTGCTCTCAGCAGAGCGGTTCCATTACAGAAGTTTTTCTCAACAAACACAGACATGCCCCGAGTGAATATACTGCATCTTAATTAATGTACTTCGTAGGGGATAACACATTTGGTTCATTTGTTTGTATGGTCCAAGGCGAACCCTCTGTCAGTGTAGGATCACTGGTGTAAAGTGGCACTAACTATTGGCACTGCAGCCCGCTGAACACGTGTCCACGTCAGAGCACATCACAAGTGGGAGTGAATGAGGGTTGATACGAACATACTTCAGAGCTACATGAGACTAAACCGCACTCAAGCTCATGGCGAGGTACCAAAAAACACCAAACCATGAGGTCACATCATACTGCAGAGAACAGTGTTTTAAAGCGTCCATGTGTAATAAGCCATCATGAAGTCTTCACTCTTCTGACAATAAAGCAAAAGCAAACAGAGCAAAACTCTTAAAATATCTGTATTAGTCTGTGGCATTCATCCCCAGCCTGGCAACCGGACAAATCTGCGAGTTCATGTTTCATTTGTTCTGGCACACCAGGCTCACAAAACTCATTTTAAACAAACTAGGCAGAGTTGGTCAAATATGAATCAAGATTCTGTCATAGCATTGCCTATTTCTCACATAAAATGTTTTCAGAAACACACCGTGTACAGTTTAGCTGTAATTTGAGAAAATATGTCACTCGTAGGCATATATACACGGACACCACACTGACCGCTTAGGCTTGTTACTTCGCCGCCATATTGGACTGGACAAGACTGGCCTGAGAACAAATATATGTAAAAGGGGAAGCTGCCATTACGCCGGATAAAGACTATAACACTATCATTTGCGGTTAGTTTTATGAAAGCTCTCAAAAATAATGTGTTCTTTCTACTTTGGTCTGTCAACTACTCTAAAGTGCAAGACTGTTTCTGAATAATCACTTTGATCGTGATGGTGTAAAATAGGATGCTTGGTGTTTTATGTAGATTGTATGTAAAGCAGCAAGATCATATGTTTGAATCCCGGCTCGGGGAGGGCATTTCTGTATGATCTTTGCATGTTCTCCCTGTGTTTGCGTGGGTTTCCTCTGGGTGCTCTAGTTTCCCTTGCCAACAAAAACATGTTTGTCAGGTTAATACTCCTGTCAGTGCCCTTGACCAAAGCTCTGGCATAGAACAGGAACTGGTCCCCAGGCGCTACACAAGGCTGCCCACAGCTTCTTAGGATGGGTTAAAACACTTAGGATGGGTTAAAATGCAGAGAACAAATTTTCCTGCGGGAATCAATAATTATATTATAATATTTTTTCCTAACTTAAAGAAAAGGAAGGAAGTTTGGTTTCATTCCAGAAGTGATTACACTTGTGAACAGCCATAGTACAAGAAATTGTCAGTTTACGTTGTGTATAAACTAATGCATCCATACTTTTGACCTTATCCTAACCCTTATGTATGTCTTCTAACATATATTCATTTTTTTAGATTAGCTTTTTATGTGTGTAAATGAATTATTTAGGTTTATTTACATTTGTACACTCACTTGCCTTGAATTTCACCTTGAGGGACGCATACAGTATTTTGAATCTAATTGAATTATGCTTTTGCATTAAGCTTTCCGTGAATGGTAAAATGGGATTAAATCTATTATTTGTAAAGGTCTTGGCATATATAATGCAAAACCTCGTATCAAATTAGAAAAAGAATGTTATTGTCGACCAAGTCGATCCAAATATGACAAGACTTCCATCATGTTCAGAAACTGAACATGACTCATGATTACATTATAACTGGTCTAATTTGAAAATGTGAAAAATACACTACAATTCAGAGGAAAACACTCAGTTCCTGCACACACACACACGCACACACACATACGCACACACACATACGCACACACACACACACACACACACACACACACACACACACACACGCACACACTCTGCACTGACTTATTAAAAGGTGTATGTTTCACTCACAAGGTCATTCTTAAGTCAGATCAGAAACATACTGTCAAAACATACAATACCTACAATTAACATAGATTTTCCGTGTTTTGACAGTTGAAGGAATCTTGAATGACCAAGACGATGTATGTGATACTGGACACACCACCAAAACAGCTGTGTGGACTGTCATGCGTTTATAGGCTGTGGTTAACCACTGCGTCATTTTATGATTGATATGACTTGAAGAAGGTCCTGAAGACCGAAATGCTGACGTTTTTTCAGTAAATCAATGCAGAGGTGATAAGCGTGTGCCAGAATTGACTTTTTTCTTTTGAATTGGATTTTTGGGGGATTTAATTTCCTACACCACAAAACAGACCAAGCAATGTGTTGCCTTCTACTGCTGCGACCACTTGAGCTAGGTCATAACAATCTCATTAAAAAACACACTCCACACACACACACACACACTACTTCAAAATCAGAAGAGGTGCTGTGGATATTAGTATTGTGTTATTTTTGTTCAATCTTTTGTATAAGCATATCAACAATGTCCTTAACGCCAAACAATTCAAATAATATCCATGTTATCTTCCACTGCTTTGCCAATACCACACTGAGAGTGGCAGTGATTTTTGAAACACTAGGTCTTCAATTCCACAGAGAAGTAAACGAAAGCAAGCATCTCATTTTAAGCTGCTGATTGAGGATTTTTCGACTATAATGATGACGCTCTCTAGCAGATTTCCTAAGTGTAGCTAGCTAATGCAAGCTAATGCTCATGCTTGGAGTCAGCTGACAAGCCCGTCTCCAGCAGACCTATTCTGTCCTCAGTGTGTGAGGACACATATGAAGAGAAGGTCAGACGCTGGAGTAAAGCGGAATGCCCTTTACTGTTGTCGTCATTCTCATCACAAGATTATTTTGTAAAACTGAAATGATACAGCAAAACGGCACCAATTACTGGATGCTATTCAAACAACATTATACATGAATCGACACAAAACAATGCAAATGATCATTACAACATAATGTATAAACACCACATTTCAACAAAGTGTAAATAACCTGTAAATACCCTGTAAACATGTTGTAAATACTATACATAAAGTTCAAAGTTCAAAAACACAACTGTCAATACACTAGCATACTTGCAGCAGGAAAGCTATCGAACAGCTAGTTTACTGCTGGTTTAATGTCCACATGTCAACTAATGCATATAATGCTCTGCAGAATACAAACACGATGCTTATGATTAACTAACAACAAAATAAAATTACTTACAAGTGGTGCTTTCCAAGACACAACAGAGGAAGAAAAAGATAAGGCAGCTGCAGCTGCAAGCTGACCACATGTCACAACCAGAGCACTTCCTGAATGAAGTCTCTAAATGATCACCTGACTGTATCATGTGACTCAAACAACCAATGAGAACAGCAGCAGCAAACAACATGAAGATAATAATGAATTACTCACAATCAACCACTAGGGGGAGGAATACTGAAAATAAAGGTAAGTTCTTAGTGAGCATGACAAGACCTTTTAATGCTTCCATTAGGCACATTTTAAAACAACAAACCCTCGAAAAGAGTCAGAAATATGTAAAGATACTTAACAGCTGTGTACATGATTTAAAGTTAATGCTAAAAGACTGGGGCTGAAACTAGCTTACATTGAACAGTTCTAATTTTGATGGCAAATTTTGATTAAGCCTTAGTCATAGTCTTTAGACTAAATTTTAGTCATATTTTAGTTTGTTTAAATTGTTTAAGTTTTAGTCTAGTTTCAGTCTACTAAATATCATAGGATTTTAGCACAGTAGATTTAGCTGATTATAGTGGATGGTGCTCCAGCCCTATGCTGTTAACCTATTAAACATTTTAAAAAGCACCAAAACAAACCCCCCAACTGACTGTAGCTTAAAATAATGCTGCTGGCGACAGTGTATTTACTGCGAGTTAAAATTGCAAGTTGAAAGTATTAAATGAAAAGGTCACATCTATTTTGCTGCTTTGCACAGTGTGTGGAGAGGACTGGGGTGGAGCAGAGGGATGCTTGCTCACAGGCAGCTGCTGAGTTGGGGGCAGAGCCAAAGCTTCTGAGGGAATAAATACGCTGAGTCATATCAGGATCTGCTCTGATTCTATGTAATTAATTTGATTTGAGACTGGATCTGTTGTCCACTTGTCTCTCCCAAACATTTTCGTCTTCTTTTTATTCACTGACAAAAAGTGTCAGTAGATGACTGGAAGAGATGCGGCGGCAGGGGCCCACTTTGATTATGCACCAGCCCACATTCTCCTCCTCAGACGTCCCACGTAAGAAATCCCAATGTAACCCTTAAGAATAATCCATGAGTTTGGCAAATGCAGTACTGTCTAGCACAAGTCTGGCTGGAGGGAATGATACTGCAGGTAGTAAGCAGGTTAGCTGGACATACTAATGTTTGCAGCTTACATTGGTGCAGATGAAGACGGTTTAATCCATTGCTCGCTGTGCTCTTGCGTTTTAAATTTCTGAAAGACTACATAAAAAGACCGTACAAACTCATGAGACACAGAGCAAGCTATAGCTCTTTTTAAAGCCCCATGCACATCACTTGAACATGTAGAGAAACACAACGCTTCACAGGCATGCGGCGCCTAGTTACAGTTGCTAATCAATGACTGGACAGTTGCTGTTTGGAGGAGGGGTTTAGTGAAGGGTAAGTTCTTCTAACAGTACACTATCTTTTTTGTTTTGTTTTTTGCTTTGGTTAAGAATGACATCAGCTGCCTCCCGGTCGACCTCACCTGGTAAATTAGTAAAGATAACTATTCAGCTCTGATCTAACATCAGTCAGGGATATTGCTATCAAACACAGCTGTTCATGTAATTAAATGTAAAACTACAAAATCACAAAAGCTGCAAATTATATTGCTCTTGCGGGCTATACATTTCCTCAACAGCAAGCTTCTGGCAAAGAGAGTGAGTTTGTAAATCTTAAGAATAAGACCATAAAATCCATTCCAACATAAGTATTCTTAAGACGTCTTTGGCACCATGTTCCTCCTGAATGCTTCTGCCTGTGTAAAATCTCACTCTCGTGTTTTGTTTTTAGCACAGATCTTTAACAAATTAATGGCAAGGTTGATATGAGAAGGCTTTCTTAAAATTGCCGGTGCCCGTTGCAACATATGGTCCAGTGCAGTAGAGACAAACAATTTTCTAAAGTGTTCTTTTAAAGGCTATTAAATATAGAACTAAAATGGAAAGCAACAAAATGAGAGTTTGTCCAGCTGGCCTCAAAGATGCAGTTTTGAGAAGAGAGAGGAGCCACAAGGACGTTTTACAAAGGGCAAAAAAATGTAATGTTCCTCGATAATGTTCGGTATGACTTACAATAAGGCTGATTGATGGACATTAAAAAGTCAGTCAGAGAACCTCTGCGTCTGTCCATGAAAATCTAGAGGTCAGGGAAGCTCTAAAATAAAATATTACCTTAAAACACAACACAATATAAAACGTTCTAATTCATTCCAGTGGGAGTGCCACAGTTACGGGCAGGCTTCCCCTCCTCCTTCCCACTCTAACTAATGAGAAGCTATAAATGAGGAGGTTTGGATAGTGTTTATCTATGTGGCTCTGAGGGGGCCAAGGTGCCCTCACACACAGCAGCGTGTAGAGAGGGTGACTGCTGGGCATAATACTTCACACATCAGCTGCCTCTCACATATGGCTGTCCTCGCCTGGCCCTGGCTCCTGCCCCATCTGCCTTCCCACCTCAGTCCCCAAAGTTTGTTTTTCCGACCTGTGATTGGCTGCCTCCAAGTCCTTATTGTGTTGCCACATCTCCCCCAAAGCCAGCCTCTCTATCATTCCATGTCCTCTTCTTCATTGTCATGTGCGCATAACAAATCTGCCCTTCTCCGCTCAGTGCTCACCCTCCTACCCCATAACCTTCCCTCCATCCCTCCCCTCTGGATCCCTGCCCTCGTCCTGCCAAGCTTGGCGTAGGGTCACATCTGGAATGGAGAATTATTGCCGCCCCGTCCCGGCCCTCCCTTCCATCTCTTCACAGATGGCCTGTTGATTTTAAGCCCTCTACTGTACAGTGAATGCAGCCGGTTGGCATATAGAGGATGGTTAATGTACGGGGAAGCCTGTTGAGGGCTGCAATATTAAATTGTTTTTCTGGAAAACAGATGCAAGAATTATCACTAAACATTTCACACTTATAATTTAAACCAGAGTGATGATCTGCTCAGGTGACCGTGGGAACAGGCCTGCTGCTTGGTAAGGACAGACAGTAATTCTCTGATATATTAGATAACTGAGCTGGACCAGGCTAAGTTGGTTTGGATTTATGGAGCAGAGACCAGTTTGGCTGGGGAAGGATGAGGTTAAAGCTGACATATGTTGCCTTTTTCAAATACACTGTAAAAACAACCAACCAACCAAATGCTCAAAAAGCTATTTGTTTTACTTTTAAAAGGTTCGTGTCTGTCAGGGCGGGAATATCATGAAGGCCCTGAACCGTGGCTGCATTGGCCCCTCAGTTTGGCCTTGTGCCCCCTCATATATTATATGCCCTGAGGCCACAGTGGCCTTGATGCCCCGCCCTCACTGCTCCAGCTGGTTTTGTTGTTTTCTTCTCTGCCTCTTTCCTGTCAATACTTTTTCTTAAGGATCAGTGTTTTTTGTGAAATTCTGCACAAATAATCAGTAGTGGGATTGATTTCTCCCCTGTTATGAACAGCTGGAAAATTGATTAGAATTTGATAAAATTAGCACACAGATATGACAAGAAACTCAACATGTAATGTTATAGATTGTTTGTATATGTACATTAGAGCCTAATGTACATCATTTTTTTATTATTATTAAGTAGATATCCCTGTAATAAGCAGGACAATGTACATTGTGCTGGTAATTATTGTAAAATAAACTTTATTTAATGATGACCTGCTCATTATTACTATGTCATTATTATTATAATGACCTGTACATTATCCCTTACATAGCTGTTGTTAATGGTTGCCACCAGGTCTGAATCTCCTCTAAATCAGATGAAATGAGCCTGTTTACATTTTCACATGCAAAGTTACCAATAGTGGTGCACTACCCAGTTAAAAGGAGGCAGGAGGAGATTTCTATAGATAAGTTTATTTTTCACGTTATATATTGTGGTTGTTATGGTGGAAACACTCTCATCCACAGAGGAAAGAAAGTTCCCTGTAGTTGCTTTAAGTTGAGCCAGCATCTGTTCAGTCACACTGACAAACATTGCTAACAAATTTGATTTCCTTTTACATTTTCTCAATTTCAAAAGTCAGCTCTGCATTTCACACAAATAACTTACAGTCCAGCTGCTCCTGTTGGAGCGACTTTGTTCCAGCATTGGCACAAAGACAATGTGTGAAACTGCTCCCGGTGAATTTATTAAATTTTAAGTGTAAGGGGTAGCGACTGAATTCAATACTAACCTTCATCATGGTTCACAGTGTTTTCTTTACTGACAAAACAAACAACCACGACTTATCTGAAAATGTATTAGAGAGACAAAGCAATGTTTTTTTTTTCAAAGTATAAAAAGGAAGGGTCTCAGGAGAGTTTTAACACTCAAACAATGCATGCTGGGAGGTCTGCTAATACACTGAATCTGTTTCTTGAGAAAGTTAAAGCTACAAAACTCCTTTTTCAATGGCTGATGTGCTTCTCATTGTTACATTGCCAGGGAAAAAATGAATTAAGACTTGCTTCACATGATTTCAGAACATTCATAATTCCTAGTGACATACATTTAGAACAAATATATACAAAAAGCAGCTTTTCTCATGAATGGTTTCATTAACTTATGTAGGTCATATAGAGGCATAAACAATAAATTAGCAGTTTCATAACCATTTAAAACTCCTTGTAGTAACTTTAATTTAATAAGTTAATTGAACACTGTACAGTACAATCACTCATTAAATCACTACAAGTCAAAAGTGTGAAGTTTATATATTTACATTAAGTTGATGAGAAAGGATGAGTTGATTCTACGAAATATCAGCAGGATTTTTCTTTTTTTACAGTACAGTGAGGATTCACTACCATGTAATTCTGTATACTTGTTGTCTCTTTTTGATTCTCACACTGCTCACGTTTTTACTGTATCAAAACAGCTATCACCAAATTGAATGTTTATAGTGTAACAGAGACCAGGGGCTCTTTTACCTGCCTCAGAGCCACATTTTGTATGTCCTATTCTGCACTATATATTGATTGCATGGTATAGAAAGAAGCACTACATGTACAGATGAATACTTGCAAGTAAAGAGAGGTAGGGGGATGTTATCAAATTATCTACAGGGTTTCTTATTCATGTAAGTATTATCTTGTATTACATTTGTTCTCTGTGTTGAATTTATGTAAATATTGTATTGTATTGCTTTTGCCTTTATGTAAAAAGAGCCCAGGGATGGTATTTTTCCAGCCAATTATGTGCATCAGGGATCTATGAACAGCTGCTGGATGCTCTCGGTTGAGGAAGGTGTTGGCGTTTACACTGACATGGTATGTGGTGATTAAAAATCAAAAGCCACATGTGGTAGACTGCACATTACCTTTTGCTTGTTTGTTGTGGAGTCCCAGCTGCTACTGGTCATATACATGCACCGATTGTACAATTTAAATGATCAATATTACTGATACTGTGAATTTACAAGAGTTTAATTTTCTGTGCAATAAAAAAATAGTTCTTTAATATACATGAATGTGATTATGCTCCTGATTAACAATTAAGCTCTGTTTAAACTAGCATGCATTAAAGTGGATAAAAGAGGCAAACAAACCCGAGTTTGTTCTTATTTATGGGTTTCAATAGTGTGGCCTGTAATGTTAGTGAGTAAAAACAGTTTATTATGTTTATTAAGGGATACTATGCAGCATTTTCCGAAAAAAAAATTAAAAAAAGTATGGTGGTGTTTGTATCTGCAGAAACCCTGCCCTTCACCAATATTTTCTTTTTCCCTCTTTCTTCTCTTTTATTATTATTTCTCTTTCTTCATATTTTCTCTTATTTTTCTATATTTGGGACATTTCTGGGCTTGAGCCTGGCCAAGACTATATGAAAACGTAGCTTCTAAGAGTTCCATTGTATTCTCTGTCTCCTTCCTCTGCTCTTTGTCTGTGAGAGCTTTACTTAGACACATACACACACAGGCAGAGCAGACTGAGGACACAGTGACAGGATGAGGGGTCACTTTGGCTGCATTCATTCAAAATCCGGCATTGTGCGGAGGTGTGGGTGTGCTTGAGAACATAATTGCTGCGTAAAAAAAAAAATCTGAAAATAAATTTTATTTCTCTGAGTCACTGCCACTAATGGCTCTTGCTCTCTTAATTCATTCTGTGGCCCAATTCCAACCTACCCCATACATATTCACACTCACGGCTGTGGAGGGTCACTCAAATAAAGGGGAGGATACAAATACACCGTGAGGCTTTGGGATGCCCTCGACTATCTCTGACAGAAGCAGTAACATTTATTTGTAATTAATCACACATTTGAATGATAATCTTATACAAAGCACTGGCAAAGATTCAAATGGCAATGACATGGCACACTCATTATGTTCATGGCATAATAAGTAGAGGTGCACCGATTCCAATTTTCTTTGGCAATTTCGATTTCCGATTTGTTAAGGGTCTGACCTGCCAATTATGATTGAGTCCAATTTTCAGTCTTTCTAAGAACTATAATTGACAGCATTCACAAATATTTTTGCTATTTTTCTTGTAAAATTTAATTAAATGTTTATAATACAATAAAAAAACCATATATTTTTTTTGAAAAGTGCTCCAGATTACAGTCAGGCCTTACTATATCATGATATTATTGTATTAATATTATGTACCAGGGGGAACATAATCTTGCGAGAATCTCACAGGATCTTGCGGCATGTGATATCATGTGATTTCATGTGGAAGCAGATATAAACACACTGGAGACTGACGTGGTGCAACTGATTGCTGAGAAACAAGAATAGAAGCAGAAGTTAAACAAGTCTGGATGAGAACATGTAGGAGGCTATGCATCAACACAAGTTGTTTATTCTTCTGCTAGAACAGGAGATTAGATTTTAACTGTCAGTCTGTGAACAGCAGTGTGCTGCTGGCTAACATTAGCCTGAAGAGCTAGAAAGTTTACCACTGTTTGGTCACACCGTCAGCTGTTCCGTCTCGTTGTAGACTGTTTGTCTTCTCTTTATCCTGCTCTTCTATCGCTAACAAATTAATGCAAGCATATCTCTGAGTGTGTGCTGCTGTGATCAGCGCTGTTGTGGGTGTGTCGTTATGGTCAGTGTCTGCTGCATGCATGACGTGACCATCGTGCAGAGCCTGTGTGTGAATTTGACCGGCACGGAATCGGATATGTGACACTGAGCAGCCAGTCACTGGTCAGGGCCAGTCACGTGCTGCATCTGTGAGGAGTGTGGTTTGGAAGCCTCAGTGTTGGAGGGCTTTATGACCCACTGGGCCTTAAGGCTGACTGATTTGGAATGACACTTAATGTGGCAGACCCTTAACACAAGCGTGCAAATGGAGTGAGAGTGGGTATGGAGTGTGCAAGGGCTTTGTCATTCACTGAGCCAGGGAGGAGGGGCCATATTTGAATGGTGGGTTTACAAACAATGCTGCATATTATACCTTTCAGTAAATTTTAATTTGTACTGCCTTGTTAATCACCATATATTAAAATGGAAATCTGGTTTAGGACTTTGACATCCATAATATGGTACTGTGTTACTGTAGCATTTGTCTGTAAATATGAGAGGAATTCGTTTCAAAACACACATCACCTGCACCATACGGTCCTTTACCCATCTACAGCCAAAAGCTTATTACTTTGAAACTGCTTACAGCTGTTCTTGCTCAGGAGTTTGGCAAATGCAGCCTGTCAACATCAACACACCACCGAAAGCCAGAGGGCTGATAGAGAAGCCAAAGAATGACTTTCCAAATTTGGACAATCTTTCTATCAGCTGCTTATCTGCTCGGCCAAGAGAATAAAGGAAGACTTCTTTATCTGAAATAACTGAAACCTTCAAAAAATGATCGACTGTCTTTGTATGTATAGAATATTCTACAACCCTGATTCCAAAAAGGTTGGGATGCTGTGTAAAATGTTAATAAAAACAGAATGCAGTCATTTGCAATTGAACTGTGATAAACAACAATGGCTTTATGAAGCGTTACCAAGCGTGTGTAGTAATATCCTTTATCAAACATGTGCTTCAGAAAGTGGTAAACCTTGCTCCACCTTTGCTTGTGAATGACTGAGCCTGTCATGGATGCCCCCCTTTAATATCCAATAATGATGTAATAATGAATTCAAAGGCTCCTTAGATGGTCCCATTTCCTGAGTTGGCAAATCGTTATTTTGACTTGTATTTTGACTATTTTGACGTTTGACTATTCATCAGGTTTGCCTGATGTGGTACCGAAACATCGCAAATAAATTATATTTTGCAAGTTAGACAGTGCAGGAGTCCTTTTGCAAGTTTTTGGTCTACTCGCCTCACTGCACCTTTCTTACGTAACAGATGTGCGAAGCGTTTCCTCTGTTCCAGTCTTTTGTTGCTCCATTCCCAACATTTTTGATATGTGATTCTGGCATCAAATTGAGAGGAAGTGTATGTTCACAAAAGTCAATTAAAGTAATGAGATAAAACATCAGATAGCTTGTCTTTACGCTACCAACCAAAAACCAACCACTAAAAGTTTCATGACAACCAAAAAGTACACTAAATTAAAATTTCATTTGCAGTCAGTGTTCTGACATAAACTGAGCAACTTAGAGAAGTACTGTTAATCAACATAGTAAGATATTTAAGACTTGTTTCAGCTACATGTCATGACATTTAAAAAAAAACAAAGAGGGTATAGAAGGAAAAAAACAAGCTGTTTCCCTTCCACATAACAAGACTGTCAAATATTTCTGTACAATTTTAATTTAGTTAACAACTATGTCACTTGCAGTGTTTTCCCACAGCAACGTACAATACTGTTCTCTTGCTATTTAAAAGCATTGTTAGTACTGTACTCTGACTTTGTACATTCATACAAAAAGTAGAACACAGGAACACTGAGAATAAGCCTTAACAACAAAGGAAAAAATACAGGGCAGATGGATGGTTATAAACACAAAGCAAGTTCAATGCATCATAATAAAAACAGTCAAGGCTGCTGAAGTTGTTTTGAAGTTTTAGACCTTTTGCATGTTTACCATAATGCAGCCTCTTTAAACTGGACTCTACATTGTATGTCACATAAATCTGCCAAACAATTTTATAACAAAACATATGAAAAAAAAAAAAAAAAGTACATGCTTTTTCCTCTAACCCCAGTTGATTGCATTTCAGTAACTTCACAATGTGTATCCTCTTCAGTAATTTTCCTTAAAAATGTCCTTTTGACATGACCAGTTTGTTTTGCTTTCCCTACTCCATGCATGCAGAGAATGAGGCAATCCTGTTATGCTGCAGCTTCCCGTCCAGACAGAGTTATTGTGGCACACAGGAGGTACAGTATATTAATAACAGATTTAAAAACACAAGATGTCAAATGAAGGTAAATATTGCGAAATGGAGTGCAGTTCAGCGTTTCCATTAAGCCGTTGCAACTTGATTCATCTGCAGCAGGCTTTTGTGCACACCCAAACAGTTGGCCTGGGGAATTTCTGTCTGAAATCGCATTTGGCAAGCTTCCCTTAAACACCTCTTTCCCCTGATAGCTCTGTGCTGCTAGATACTCGCAGCACAGGTCTATCTATATTTAGCATCAGTGATTATCTTGGCATTACTGGCAGGTGTTTTATGATGCAACATGTGTAATATATTAAAAAGATACAAAAATAGCAGGATAATCTTTTAACACTGACTCGCACCTTGTTTTGCCCTCGAAACAGGCTTAGTTAGCTGCTGTGCAGATGGTAAAAGGTGATGGAAAAGTCAAAGAGAGACGCTGGTTCATGGCGGCTCCTGTAGGTTGACTAAATTTGATCTCAAGAGTGAAATGTTCCTTCAGTCTCCATGTAATCCCATCTCAGTTTCAACACATCTCAAAGGAGGAAATTCTCTTTTTTTTTCTGTTTTCCTGCCTCCACAGGGAAGTCAGAAACGTTCTGCTATTGAGCATTTCCTCTGGAGCCAGTATGGACTATTGGGGCACCATCTCGCTCAGAGACATTTAAACAAGTTGGATGCCAGCAGTCACAGGATCCTGAAACTGGGCCTTCCAGTGGTCCCTGCTTACACCAGCCTGCTGCTTAGTTAATGGGATCTACTGACAGGGAAGGCAGCGGTGTGCTGAGTTTGTCATGTTTCCTGACCAGCAGCAGCCTTGTGGTATGTGACATTGTCATGCTATATAAATGAGAGATGGATTCATTACTGTAGTTAAGGCATGCAGCAGCCTGGCAGTGACTGTAGTAGACCCAGCATGCCTGCGCAGTCACTTTGGTGAGTCACGGCCAAGCTTGGAAACAATGTGCTAATTATAGCATCCACGCCTTCTTCTTTAAAAAACATAAAAAGTAAAAAAATAAATAAACAGAACATATTTTGGACATAATTCTAAACATCCTGTTGTCTTTTTTTAATTCACCTCTGTCTGCCCTGGTGGCTGATTGCTGCCATCTGACCAGTGCATTGTGTGTGGACCGTGGATTGACAGGAATGGAATGGGACAGAAGTCATTTTTCCAGGGCTGGGACAGGAGTATTTCTGTGGGAACGTGGGAGCACTTTTCATGCATCTTGAACAAAGTAATCAGGTTAATATGAATCTCAAAATCTCAAGATAATTCTGAGTTAATGTAATTAGAAAATAAATTATTTGACCTGAAGCATGATCAGTAGGTCTGTTGACTTTTCACCTTCTACACAAAGTATATAGTAAGCTGTCCTTGCCTTATGAGGACCCCATTTTCTGTAAAATGTTGTGGTTATTGTTTTCTTGCACAGCCATGGCTCCTAGACATTACATTTATACACAACTGATTTACAACAACAAATGCATTTTGTGGGCAACAGACTGAAATACATTTCCTAGTACCATAATGAGGAAATGTTAAACATACCTGACAAGCTGCAAAAATATCAATACTGAATGTATCAGTAAAGGTTTCACTGACCTCATATTTCATTCATTTAATGCCAAAATAGGTAATCTTGACAACAGTGTAATTCAAAAGTCAGCAGTGATTTGAGACATGACATTTATGAATTAATATTTAACTCAAATACTCACGCCTTCTGGTTTTGCCCATCACTAACTGGATTCTGGTCCAAAATATTTGACTGGTACTCGAAGGCCTATAACAGACCAATGCAACTAGAAGCTGGCCTTGCCATCTTTGGCTGTTAACAATCAACTGAAAGCTTCCCTACAGCTATACAGCAGTTTTTAATGTTAGAGATGACTGTCGCCAAAAGAATTATCTTAAGATAATGGAAATCATCGTCTCCCCCTTTGCTCCAGAAATGGATTGCTGATGTGACTCAGAAAGACTCAGATTCCTGAGGACTAACTCAGGAAATTTTCGGCTGTTTGGGACCCGTTTCTTGCTCACATGGACAAGGTTGGGGTGGGATCAGCTATTTCTTCACACCCCATGTTTGATTTGACATCTGAATCTGTGAGCACGCCATACAGCAGGCAGCCCCTCAACACTATTTTGTTTCTCTCCGCTTTGCTGCTCATCCTGTCCATAAACTATGTTTCTGTTTGTTTTTTGTTTTTTTAACACGTGTCTGAGCTGAGCCCATGTCTGTGTGAAAAATTTGTAAATTAAAAAAAAGACAATGTTTAATTCAAATGATGATCTTTGTCTAACTGTAGCCAGATTGCTTTTATTGCCTAAACCTTCTGTAAATCAAGATATTTCCCAGTGTTGACCAATGTGATTTTGTAGCAGAGATGTGGATGTGAACCCTGGATTGTGTTCTGCAACACAATGTAATTATGAAAACAATTTAGTAATGTACAAACATAATTTCTAACTGACAGGGTTGACTTACACTATGGCACATTCTATGGATTTCTAGGATTTTTTCGCATGCATTTTGAACAAAATAAACAGGGTAATATACATCTTAAAATCTCAAGTTCATTCCAAGCTAATTTAATTATAAAATAAGGCATTCAGCTTTGGACCTGAAGCTCAGTCAACAGTTCTGTTCTTCTCGACTTATCTTTTCATCATCCATCACAGATATTATACAGTAAGTTGTCCTTGTCTCATGAAGACCCCATTTCCTGTAAACTGCTGTGGTTATTGTTTTCTTGCAGTACAAAATGGAACAACCTTGTGAGTGGGAACATGGAATTTGGGTTGAAAGTTAGCGATAAATCTCTCTCTCTTTTTTAAATATTATTTGTAATCACACTGATTATTTATATAAAAGGTAGAGACAACAGTTATGAAACTGCTCATGGCAAACAAGACAAAATAAAACAGCACTCCCAAGTTTCTTGTTTCCCTCATGCCAACCCACTCCACTCCCATCCTCTAACCTGACATGATGAACCAAGACAGTAGAGCTGTGATGATTAGTCGCTCGAAGAAAATTAATTGCCATTTATTTTGATGATTTTCAATCACTTCAGTTATTTTCCAAGCAAAATGTCAAACATTTAGCAGCTGCAGCTTCTAATAATTGGGTTTCTGGTTGCAAGTTGGCAACATTTTCAAATAAATTGTAAAACTAGGATAGTTTATGATTTCTTCGGACATCCCTCTGTCTGGTGGTCGAATTTACCAATATTGACAAGAACACAAACGTTTAGAGACATTGCAGCATAGTAATGGTAATGGACAGTCCTGCTGAAACATTAGAAACCACAATGGGTCTGATGATGTTGCTCGTGCAGTGGCAGAGTGGGCTTGTAGTGGCCACGAAAATAACCCAAGGACAGCCCCTGGGCAGGATCTGTCTAGCATATGCTCATAGCCTGTTTCTAAAACAATGAGAAGACCATTAGAAAACTGTTCAACTTCAAGTTCAAGTTCAAGTTCAGTGATTTAAATAGCACATCGTCACAAACAAGACAGGAATAGAATGGGACAGGAAATGGAAGCAAAAATATCTAACTAGACCCTAGAAAACAACAACACAAGATAAACTACCAGGTCTGAATTGTAAGGGGTACTCAGCACCAGCCCAGTGGGTAACCTAATGTGGCATCACTCGGCATGCTGCCTCTAAACAAAGTGAAACATTTTCAAAACAAGCTTTGATAGTTTCCTAGGATCATGCACACTTGACTCCAATAGTAGCCTGGAGGTTAGAGAAACAGCACACTGTCTGAAAATTTGCCAGTTCTGGACCGGCTACAAAAAGCTGAGTGAATGCCGCTCTTACCCTCAACAGCGGCCATCAAAGTGCAGTTGAGCAAGGCACTGAAGCATCAATTGTTCCAGGGTAGCTGCGCAGTTGCCAACTGAGAAAAAGCCATAATGGTACTGGGCAAGTGTGAGAGTAAAACCCTGAGTGGGTGTCAGGCTCTCCAGCTTTCAACTGCCTGCCGTAACTGGTTTGTGTAAGTAAAAATATCTTTGACATCGACTCGTCTTGTTACGCTGACATCGTAAAATCAGTTGGACTGTATTAAAAGAAAACTGCAGCAACACCGAGCTTTCCTTGGAAATCTGTCTTGGAATATATACTGTAACCATGAAAGTCAGTTTTATTATTCATGACATCACCTTGCCTCATTTCTGTATCATTGGGAGAATGGCAGAAAGTGTGAGCTGACTACTAATTTACCTTCATTTTGCATTTGAAAGTCACAGCGATTTGTGTTATTACAGCTCTGTCAGGTTGATGGAGGCGGGATTGATGGAGGCGCTGAGCTGTTCCCGAATGCTCATATGAGAATAGAGGTTATAGTCTTTTTCTCATCAACACCTATGACACTGTGATGAGTGGAGGCTTGTAGTTTTGACTGACAACTAAATGCGGAGGCTTGCCACATACTTATATTTGGATAAGAGGCAGCATGTGACTCTAATTTCAGGAAAACACTGCAATCCACGAGGCATAGCAAGACATGGTGATAGAGTTGTGTAGAGAGAGACAATATAAAGGCTGAGGGAGGGGAGGGAAATGAAAGAGGAGTGAAAAGTTATCAGAAGAGTGTGAAGTGAGGAGAAGCAGAGACAAAAAATAATGAAAAGGGGAGCCAAAATAGGGAGGAAGGAATACAGCATGAGCTTGTAGCATCAGCAGTGTGGTGCATAACTTTATTAGCTTACCAGTGTAGGACCAGCCTCATTTTACACACCAGCAGGCAGAGGTCTAGACAGAGGCAAACAAAAACATGTCCAGCAAAAGCAGGAGCAGAGAACGCTCATGAAAGTCTTGTACTATCCAAACACAGCTTGGCTACCCAATTGACCCTGATGAAAAGAAGGGGTAAACAAAACAAGTCCAGGAAAAGGCTTTGTCTGTTAGAATTGCAAAGTGATGACTGGCAGAGCAGTGAGTGCCAGACAGTAACGTGCAGTGAAATCTTTGCCTGGGTAGGCAGTGACCTATCAGTGCATGTATGTCTACAATCAATTAACACAGTGGCACAGTAAACTGAACATCTTCGGGTTGTGGACAAAACAAGTAATTTCATCTTGGGGTTTGGGAAACACTGATCAACATTTTTCACCATTTTCTGACTGGGTTGCTGAGTTTTGCAATCCTAAATGGATCGACAAAATATAATCTTCATTATTCTATAAATCGTCACTTAACAGTTCTTCAACCTCTTTTGCACACAATGGTCTCTCATGTGCGAATCTGTAACATTTCTCATACACAATAAGAACTCATTTTCTCACACATGCACCCTTGACCTCTTTTGTGCTTAATAATAACTCAGTTTCTTGCGCACACCTTCATCCTCTCTCGTGCACAATATTAACTCAGCCTCTCATGCACCTTAATCCTCTCTCACACAGAATAATAATTTAGTCTGTGGCGCACACCTGCATCCTCTCTTGCACACAATAATAATTCAACTTTTCGTACACTGTTTCATCCTCTCCTGTGCACAATAACAACTTGGTCTCTGGCGCACACTTTCAGCCTCTCTCACACACAATAATAACTCATGCTCTTGCGCATGCACCTTCAGCCTCTCTCACGCACAATAATAACTCGTTCTCTTGCACGCACCTTCATCCTCTCTTGCATACAACAGTAATGTGGTTTCTCGCACTCAACTTTGTCCTCTCTCGTGCACAATAATAACTTAGTCCCTGGGGCGCATCTTCAACCTCTCTCACGCACAATAATAACTCGTACTCTTGCACGCGCCTTAATCCTCTCTTGCGTACAATAGTAATTTGGTTTCTTGCACACAACATCACCCTCTCTCATGCACAATAATAACTTGGTCTCTAGGGCGCACCTTCAACTCCTTTAGTGCAAAATAATAACTTGTTCTCTCTTGTGTGCACCTTTGACCTCTGTCGTGCCCAGTAATAACTCGGCCTCTGGCACACCTTCCTCTCAGGTGGGACTTGTTCTGTCTCACACACCTTGACAGTCCTTTAACATATCTTAAATTGCTTACATTTGTCTCCTTTCAAGGAGTTTAAGTCACATTAGGAGGAGGAGGAGGCATTAGAAGCCTGCTGTGGCAAAAGTAGCATATACTTTTAAAACAACTGTTCTGGCTCATTTTACTGGCGTATGTGTAACCCTGAGACAAATTATGAATAATGAGCATTTAAAATAAAACAACAAAAAAAGTTTAATAACTCATCAAATTATGAATATGAAGAAGTTATCAATAGATACAATTATCATGTATTCTCAACACTTCCTTTTCGCTCTGGCAAAGCACTGTCTACCCTGACCACACATCACTGCAGATAGGGAAAACTGGACTTTAGTGGCAAAAATGAGAGCTTGATTTGGTCCAGGTTTGAGTTTTTTCTTTGGCCCACAGACAAGGAAAAAAAACAGTCTGCAGATTGAAACATAATTTATATTATAATCACTGCATTGGTAGTTAGCCATGTTGGTCAAAAGTTATCCCAGTGTTTCACAGAGGGGCCAACATAGTTTGACCTTTTCAATGTCATGTTGTTCATCTGTTCTAGCATCTGTTCATGAACAAAACGCCAAAGAGAGAAACAAGCATTAGGACTTGTGAGGAAGACTGGTTGATTATCTCTCTCCCTCCCCCTCTGTTTTGTTTACATGGTGGATTTATGATGATGTGACCTCTGTGATAATCAAGAGGGACAGGCAGAGGTTACACCAGACGGTGTAAGAAGACATATTGTCGACATGATCCTGCCATACATTTCTCCTCTTTCATGTCCTCTCTTTGCCTCTCTCTCAGTCGAGTTCAGTCTTTTTGCATGAGTGCTTGTATCACAGATCCCAGTCCCCTCTAAAGCAGACATCAGTTGGCAGTTTATCTAACTCCACAGGCCTCCTTCATCACAACAGACCTCCAGCTGTCATAGTAGACATCCTTCCAGCCACCACACTGTGGGGAGAAGAGGTTCAGTCCAACAGAGCTGCTCGGGTTCCTCTCTAAAACATCAAGCCCTCCTAGGAAGTAGGAAGCAAGAGCAAAGGGAGCTTTTCCACTCCCATGTGGCTCAGTGTGCAAAGCTAGTTATTATCGGTAGGAGGAGGTGAGGGAGGCAACAAGGTGCCAAATGAATGCACTTCTTTCTTCCTTTTCCTTCTGTGTTTTCTTTCTTTGTGCCTAACCTACAGTGTTTCTCCCTTGCTGTGCTTCTTTCACCTTTCCTCTCCCCATGAATCCCTCTCTGCTCCTATTCCACACGGCTGACATCAACACAGGTAATTCTGACTAATGTGACAAATAAACTCTTCTAATCTCAACAAAGTGGCTGTTGCTTTCTCCTGTGCATTCATCTGTGTTAAATCAAAGGTTTTATGCAAATAAAGGTTTTTACAGGGTCTTACTTTTCATCCAAATAAGCAGCTGTATCAGGTTGTAAGCTGGACAGCTTTGAACTTACTATGTAAACAAGTGTCAGGCTTCATGCTGAAATGCAAACCTCCCCAACGCTCGCCTGTCAAAAGCAGACTTTTTTTTTCAAAATTATACCCTTTCTAACGAAGCAACATCTCCTGCAGAGAGATTTAAGTTTTTAATCAGGTGTGTCTGCTGTGTGATTCACCTGCTCCGCTATTTGAAACTCCTGTGACCTTAAAGAGCTTAGCACAACATCATCATTTCCACTGCTACATCCGTACTGTATATGCAAAGCTTTAGGCTGTCAGCTGTGCAAACTAGATAAATAATGTCGGTAAATGTTGCAATTCCACAAGTAAAGACGTCAGATTTGTAGGTGTGTGCGGTATGGTCAATCATATTCCAACTTATATCTCCAAATAAGCTTCACACCCGAAATACATCCTGTTTTTTTTCCATTTCACCATCTCTTGCTTGTGTGGAAGTACATTACTGTGTTTCCTATTGGCATGGCAGTAGAGGCATTTAAACATTAACAACAATGCATCAGGATATATGGGGCCTGTCAGGGTGTATGCTGGGAAGCACATTGCCGAGGCACAGCTGTCTTGTAAGCGAGGCTAGGTTCAGTGCAGCAGAAAGACAAAGCGTCACCCTGCAGTATTTATGAACAATTTTTAGAGGGGTGGTGCTGAGTGCTCTCCTTTGTACTCGCCAGTCTACATATCCTGACCTACATAACCTATGTGTGACAACAAGCATCGTCTGTTGAGTGCTGTCGGCTCTCCAAGGGAAAGTCTTGTTTTCCTCAAACATTGGCAGCACCTCGTACTTGGTGTAATGTGCCAAACAATTGATTCATTGAAATACAGGTGTGCAGTGAAAGCCGCAACTCATGTCAGTTCACCCAAATCACAAATAAACATATTTCCCCCACCTTTTCCAAGTGCTATTTGGCCATGCAGATAGTTTGGGCTGTATTTGCCAAGGTTCTGAGATCTCTGCCAGTGGAATTTATGCTGCCACCACAATACAATGCAGTGTTATTGTGCTCAAAGAACGGCGAATTCACATTTTAAAAAATAAACAACTGCACACCTTTCCAGACACTGTAGATTATTCGAAGCAGCATTCTTTTGTTTGAAATATAATTTTTCAGTGCTTTGTCATATTTTCAAGGATCATACAAAGGTATTTTGCCACTAAGAGTATATTATAGATTATTTTATCAGTAAAGAATTGCATATACTCCATTTCGTGATGACAATATTTCTAGTCTAAAAAAAGAATCTGTTCTCTTCCCAACTGCCATGGAAACATGTGACTGTGATCCGCTGTAACAGAAGGAGTAATGACATCACAGGCCTCTTGATCCAACATGCTAAATTTAGGTCACCACATTGGGAAAGTTGAGCCCAAATATTTGATCTCCACTGTAACAAATCACACAAAATTTAGTGGAATCAACTTATCTTTTCTCATTAACTCAATATAAATATCCAATTTATTATTTAGCATTTATTTATTCAATTTTTATTAAGTATATAGAACTTAAAAAAACACATTCTCAGGTCTTTTGATTTGAGATGATGGGTTGAATGAATGTACTGTGTAGAGTTCAATCAACTCATTAATTTTTTTTTTTTTAAATAAACATGAGCAAATTAGCTGTTAATGTCTTACAATTATTCAACATGTTTTCTCAAGTACAACTGAATTAAAATCGTGTTTAATTGATTAGAAAGGTTTGTCTTGAATCCCTACAAAACTACCTCAACTTGTCTTTTCAAATTCAATCAACTTAAAAATTTAACTCTTGAGTTAAAAACAATATTTCTTTTTTACAGTGTTTTTTACATCCTTAAAAATTATTAATTCTTTTCTGCACATATTTCATGAAGAATTTTTTGTATCACTTTACTGTATTTATCCAGTAATAGTACTGTGTCCATTTGACCTTTGTGTAAACTTATAACAAGTTTAACAAATAAGTTGATATTCAAGTCATGACAGGGAGACAAAAAAGAGCCCAGGACTCACATATAAATAATTGTGAGAAATATCTTGTAAACACTGCTGTAAAAATAATCTACAGTATATTTCATGACAGTGAAAGTCGTCTGAAGAGCTTTGCAAATACATATATACAACATATATATAGATTTTGTTGCATGCCTTAAAATAGAACATCTAAACATAAAATCAAGCCAAATTAGGTTAATTAAATAAATTGCATTGATACATGAATAATCACTATCTCCTCTATTTGACATTTTGCAGGCACTGGGCGGTTCTTCATGTGACCCTTCCAGTCATCATTGGGCATCAGCTTGTGCCCCAGTGGTCCTGGATGATGCCATCAGGAATGGATGTGGTCTAGATACCACACAGGCCTCTCAATACCATGCCAGATGCAGCTTTGCCACCCGTGGCACCATCTCAACCTTTTGAAATTTAACGGTTCATGTACGTCAGGGCTGAACCATCTGGCCCTCCAAAGAGTTTTTGCATGAAAAAGATGACTTTGGTCTTGATGAAATGGACACCCTGATCAGCGTGAAATATGCATTATACATTTTTTTCTACTTTTATTTTATAATATTTGATCAGTGGATTGTTGCACCGTGAAATTTATTTATGAGCATTTAGTAGTGTGTGACACTGATGATTCTGATATATTTGTACTGCCATATATTCATATTTTTTAAGATCTGAGTTGTTATTTCAATAGAGGTAACTTATCATCACCATTTCTCCTTTTTAGGCAGTTCCACCAGCCTCATCCTAATAATATACTTTTGCATGATGTGCATGATTTGCATGTTTATTTTCATAAGAAGCTGAAACATGATATCAGGGTTTGAAATCGTAATACATTAAAGTTGTAATCCTTAAGATTTAAGTCCTGGTTGATTCGAGGGCATCTGAAGTTACTGGTAGTAACAACAACTGTGGTTTAATACTACAGGTCACAGAATCCTGGGGGCAGCAAAACAAACTATTATTGTTTTAATAAAGAAGTCAGTCAGTCAAGGCAATAATTGGCCATCTTCCATCATTCTTTGAGCAAATTGATTTTATGCTGCACACAGTGAGAGTCTGTGAACAGCAGGGCACGGTGAGAGGAGTTGGTTACCTCGCTGAGGAGTTGCAAGTTCAGCCAGTTGCCTGCAGCTCTTCATCTAACAGCTCACTGTGGCTGCTCTTTCTTGTTCCATCACTCCCTGCAACATTTCAAATCAACCCACTGTCAAAAAATGAAAATGATCACAGTCTTGTGCTGTAGACAGATTTTTGATGAACAATAAAGGTAAGTGCTGTGCTCACTGACAAACACATTGCATTAACCTGTGACTGCTACAGTTCACGTCAAGCGATTCAAAGTGATTTGTAATGAGCTTACAGAGAGTAGACAGGGACCAGGTCAGCATGTCCAACTGCAAACAAATCCCACCAACAGGCAAAAATCCAAAGTTTAAATATGAAACAGTCCAAGAAAACACAGAAATCCAAACACAAGGACACTTGGCATGAAAGATGAACTGCCAAGGAAATGCAGACTATACAAGGAGGTCAATTAGAGACAGGTGAATCAAATCAGTAATCAAAAAGGCGGGAAAAGGACAAAGACAGGAAGTGAAGTCAACCAAATCACATGAGAAGACTAAATCTTTCAAAATAAGACAGAAAATGACTGAACAAAAAACCAAACCATGACAGTGACTACTTCACAATAAAAGTCAACTCATGTTTCGCCAGTTAAATGCTTTTAATGTGAAGCTGCAGCAGTAGGAAATGTTGTGTTTGCATTGGCAGTAACTTAATCTAGATTTTTTTTTTTGAAAATGTTGCCACAGACACCCAGTTTAAAATACTACAAATAATATTGCAGTACCTACATTAATAGGCCATATAGGCTCAATCACCATTGCGTTACATCATTAAGAAATAAATATTCCCTTAATTTGTTTAAATAAAAATCTTAGAGATTATTACTTTAGCATCAAATGGGTAATTGTCACAGAAATGAATGAAATCAGCCTTTTCTAATCTTCCACCCCTGTGGCTGAGATGTGAAACCACTTGGTTAAAGTATAATAATGGGCATGAGGGACAGAATACTTTCATAGTTAAAAGAAACAAACATTCAGACTGTATGCTAAACACTGGCACTGGTGACAAAGTACAACATTTGATTCATCCAAGCTGACCACAGACTTCTCCTTATAATAATTTGCAGCAGAAAAACAAGGTCACATGACTCCTTTCCACCTCTTTTGCTACTGAGAAAAGTTTGTTCAGAAAAAAACAACATATTGCTCATTTTATAGGGACAGTTCACCCCAAAATAGAAAATACATAGATTTTTTTTTTTTTCCCACTGGCCTGTAGTGCTTTTTATTCATCTAGAATGTTTAATGTGAGTTGCTGAGTTTTGGAGAGGTTGTCCATAGAGATATCTGCCTTTACCTCTTGAATATAATGGAACTAGATGGCACTCAGCTTATGATGCTTAAAGCACGAAAAATATATATTTGAAAAACTCAGCAGTGATGATATGATATGTGGTTGGCAGGTGTAGTTCAGTAGAAAGAAAATAGTTCCTACATTATCAAGATTTCTGGAAAGCGACACTGCTGTTGAGTTTTTCAAGTGTATTTTTTAGCACCACAAGCCAAGTGTCATTTGGATCCATTATATTTAAGAAAGGGCAGACATCTCTATGGCCTATATCACCAAAACTCACTGACTCACGACAAAACAATCTTGATGCGTAAATAGCACTACAAAGCCAGAGGTAAAATATGGTGTTGTCTTTTTTTTTTTCGTTTTATTGGAGTGGCGTGGGGGGTGGTGTTGGTAGGGTAACTGTCCCTTTTAGCATTTAATGACCAACACTGCTGTTTTTCTTGTCTTTCAATTTGAATGAACATGCATTTCAGTTCTTTGGGAATATGTTTGTTATGTACAAAAATTGACATGAAATATGGATGTGTCCATTAGCTGATGTGGGCTTGACACCTTGGTTGCATGAAGCTAGTGTGAAGGGAATCAGTTTTTCCATCAATACCTTAATCTGCTGAGCAGTCAGTAGATCAATAAATTGATTGATCAGTCAAATAAGATCCGCACATGATTTTCAGAAACAAAATGAAGTCATTCAGCCTGACTGACTTGCCCGAGTTCATATCTTTTGATGTACGACGTGACACCTCATTGTAAACTGGTGTCAGGCACATCGTGTCACACGGACAGCGGATCTGAGGCAGCACTGTCACTGTCCTTCTGCCACTCAACTGACACTTGAAAACAGGGTGTTCAGATGTGCACTGGGCTGTGATCTGAGCTGTAACACAAACCCAGATGCACGACACGCGCACAGTTACACACACACACATTCGCGTCACTCACTGTGATAGCCTGGGTGGTCCAGAGGAAGGGAGAGAGGCAGAAAAAGAGCAGTATATCTGAGGGGGGAAACATTAGAAGGGCATCTCTTATGTTTTCCATTAAGGTAACGGAGATGTGATGGCAGGGATGTTGGACCAGATAAGAACAGAAAGAGACATAAATGGAAATGGAACATTTTTTTTTTTCCTGGATAACCTAAGGCTAGCATGATTTCACAGTGACTCTGAATGCTCATAGCAGCAGCAGCAGTGCTTCAGTGTTGGGTTGGTTTTATATAGAAAGTGTTATTAGTGGTCCATACACAGGCAAAACCTAGTGTGGAGTATATTCTATTGGGGAGTAATGGATTATGTGCGGTGGGTTTACGTAATTAGGATAGGTAACTGTAACTGTAACAGGTAACTGTATTCCATTACAGTTGCAGAAGAAAAAGGCGTACAGATCAGATTACATTAAGTTAAAATGGGGATTATTTAGCTGGATTACAGTTCACAGACCAACCGCTAACATTAGCTACACAGATCCAGTCAGCTAACCTGTCAATACTACTACTACTGACGCTACTACTAGTACTAACGCTAATTACTACTACTAATGCTACATACACAGACCAACCACTAAGCTTAGCTACACTGACCAATCGCTAATGTTAGCTACATAGACCAACCACTAACTTTAGCTACACTGACTATTCATTAATGTTGGCTGCTAATCTCACAGTCAGTTCTTTATCATGGCCCCTAGTGAAAAACACAGACAGGCCAACTGCTAATGTTAGCTACATGCACCAACCGCTAATATTAGTTGTACAGGTCAACTGCTAATGTTAGCTACACAGACCACTCACTGATGTTAGCTAAACAGACCAACTGCTGATTTTAGCTATTCAGACCAATCGCTAATATTAGCTGCACTGACAAACCGCTAAGGTCAGCTACACTGACCAATAACTAACATTAGCTACACAGAAATCCAGTTGGCTAACCTGTCAATAACACTACTACTGAAAAAAATATTTTGGGACGGTAGGTAGTGATGCTGGTGACCAGGATGGTGTGTTGGTATAAAAACAGCCCCTGAGTTTCTGTTAGTTTACTTGTAGTTTGAGGGCATTCGGACAAACCAAAGAAAGAACATTTTCGCCATGGTAATTCAAAAGTAATATTACTTTAATACTGTGATATTTGGATTAGGTTACTGACTATATTTTTAACAGATAATTAGTAACCTATCTTGTAAAAAAAACCCCTGCCAAGTCTGTATATGTAGTACAGATTTCAGTAGCACCTCATATGGAGAATGACAGACAGAATCTAACACCGTTGCGCCAAATTGAGAATCCTTAAAGATAATTTCCCTGCAGCTGGTTAAGTAAATGTCAGATAGCATTCAAACAAATCAAACACCCAAACCAGGGAGTCTTTGTGTTATGTGGCACACATCTCTGGGGACTGACTGTTATTTACACCCTCTCATCCTGTCTAGGTTGGCGCTGTGCGGATGCATCACATTCTCACTTTGTTGTAGATCAGCTTTAGACTGCTTTAACTGTCAGCCACAGCCCTTTAAATCCCTCAAGGCCCATTCTATTTGCACTAGCCATTAGCCGAGGAAAAGGCCTCTGCCTGTCGCCCAGCTTATTTAGCAACTCTTTGTTTGTTTTTCCCTTGCTGATTCCTATTTGATCGTTCCATCCCTCACTCCTCATTGATGCGGACTGCATGTTCCTTTTTTGTTAGCGTTTCAGTGTATAAGTTGGGGAATAGTTGGGGGTGGCGGGTGCGGGTTCAAAGCTCTAAAGGATGGTCTAATCACATGCAGGCATGCTGTCAGAGGCTTTAATCGCCTTTGTCAGTGGCGTCTCTGAGTTCAGAGAGGGGCCGACGTCCCTGCATGATACCCACTGCTGTGTTCATACTGGAGATACATAAACTTTGAAAACAAAGGGAGGAAGGCAGAGGCACAGGGCTTTGATCCGGCTAGAAGTTGCCAGTTGCCATTCTTGTCCATACCATACCATACAAAAGTTTGGTTTGACCGAGAATGAGTCTTTGAAATAGGTGCCAACAGACAAATGTCTCACAGATTTTCATTTTGGTCAATTGACTCTCAAGGCCGAAGACTTCAGCCTTCAAAGTGAAGTATTATCCTGGCAGAGGCATTCTTCATGCAAGCAGGCTCTCAGTGAGCTGCCATAACTTCACTACAGCTGACATCAACAGAAAATGTCTAAACTTTCTCCTCAAACACAGTGTTTAAATCTTGTGTCTCCAAAATTTGAACACTTCACGGGCAATGAACAACACTTTTGTTTTCAGCTTTGCGACAATAAATTTCTTATCTAATTCTAGGGTTTTTTTTTTAAATTGTTTATTTAGCATACGAACCAGGAGAATAAAAGAAACAGTAATGCCTTTGCTCTTCTGAAAAATTCTCAAAATTGAAATACATTTTCTTTGGATACTGTTTTTTTCACAGTAGCAAATACTGGCACTCCGCATTATAATCAGCACTCCGAGCTGACCGGATGGACAATGTTTCCCAAATGTTTAACTTTTTATGTGAGGATGTCGACCATATTATCATCATTGTCTTGATGCTACTGCTTAAAAATGCACTACAGAATAATTCTCTGAGTGCATTAAGTATTTATGTACATATGCATTAATTTTGTTTTATATTTTTTACTGTGGACCACTGTGAATCTAATTAATTATCTGTACATCTGTTGTATTTTGTGTGTATTGTGAAGGAACTACAATTTCTACTGCTTATTTCATTGCACAACCCAGTGTTGTGTAATAATAATGCATTTCCTTGCATCTGTGGTAGGAGCTGCATTCAAACTCACATAATCTGCACCACACACCCAAAATGTATATCATTCAACATATTTTTGTGTAAATAAACAGTAGTGTGTATGTTTTTGGAAGCACTGATCAGCATGTATCACGTTACTTCCTGAGAGCCTCTTTGCTGGTTGGAGACGAGTAACCATGGTACCCGACCCAACACTCAACTAATTTAAAAAAGGAAAATTAGCAAAGTGAAACCTGATTTTTAAAATGAAGCATTACTGATATTGCGTCAGAGCTGCTTGCTGTCCACCTTTGCCTGTTGTGTTGTTGCTGTCATTACTACTACATTGCATTGTGGGATACTTGTGCCAGCATAGTATCCAAATAACTGCCTCAAAAACTTTTTAAGGAAGTTTTCTTTTTGCCTTTTTGTGTCTTTCAGAAAAGCCCTATACTAAAATGGCATCAGAAAGCTTACTTCATGTGTCTCTGGGCCTCCACACCAACTTGGATGATTAAATGATCTTACTGCACATCTGCAGAAATGATTATAGCTACGTCGTGTAAACAAATGGCTCGGCCTGGTGCTCTGACTGTTGAAAAACGAAGCAAAGCAATAATGAAAAAAGGAGGAAGCAGGGGGATACTAAGAGACAATATCCACCCCAGTCACAGCTGGTTCAGCCTGCTGTCATCTGGCAAGAGATACAGAGGTATCTGCTGCCATACCTGTAGACTACAGAATAGAACAGAACCTTTCCTAAGGTTGTGACTCCTTAATTCATCCTCTGCACTCCACCATAAATGGAGGTTTATTTTTATGACTTAATCATACAAGGATTAAGAGTGAAAAACTAGGGCCTCACGCCTGTGTTTGCCTGAGGCCTCAAAATTACTAAACCTGCCGCTGACACCTCGCGTACTATTGGCTTCATAGTTTTTTGACATGCTAAAAAAAAATTTTGCATACCATTTTAGCTGGTTAAATGGCATGTTAGTATGGAGTTACAGACACAGCACGAATCTATGGATCTCTGTTTGATGTTGTGATACAGGTAAATGTATCTCTACCACTCTGGTGTTGATGAGAAATACCAATCAGACAGAACTCCTGGCGCTGAATCGCATGATTTCTTGTAAATGCCATTTATGTTCTTACTTTAAGAAAGAAAATCAGTATGGCAGAGAAGAGCGCAAGCTATTAAGGTAATTATAATTTAATTATCTGCCCCACTAATTTATTTTTTCCTAACATGAGATTTATCATGCAGCAAAAGTAATTGGTGGTGGGGGTGTATGTCTGTGCTTGTGTGTGGATGTGTTCACATTTCTGTATATGAGTGAAATTTAAAACAACACTGTACATATTATTTATTCATTTACCTCAGTCAGTGGAGCGGATTTGAGAAATTACGTCATGTTAACTTTTCTACCTTTGCTTCAGCTCTAGCAAACATCTTTTCCTCAAACTCTCGTTTTCAAAGAATGTTTACAGGTAGAATAAACGAAATGAATATATCATAAAGAACATTGTCAAAATGACATTGTGGTAAAGCCCACTTAATGATGGCATAGCTAATTGATATTAGAGCAAAGGATCAATGCTGCAGCTCTGCCAAAGGAGAACGCCTTCAATAGTAAGACGTTTGTCCCCAAGGTCATATTCTGTTACCGTAATATTGACCTTCCTGTTCCTTCCTGACATTCTGTCCAAATCACATCCTGTTGTTATTGTACAGCCATTTAGGTATCTATCTTCTCTTTCATCCAATACATCCTCCCTGTGATGGCCTCTGTGGCAAGTTATCAAAGTCTAACAATAAAATCTCTTGAGTATTGACGATTAAAATAACTGATCCAAATATATTATACTTGGGAGTGGAAAAACTCATTATGTGAACAGATTTACAAATTATAAGCAATAATTTACTGCTGGTGTTCAGCAGGGTCTTTGGTGTTTTGCTTTAATGTTTAATCTTTTTCTTTAATTTACACATTTCACAACCAACAATAATATGACCCTGTTACAGGGTAATTGAACTTTGCATTAAAGCCATTTTGTTTTTACACATTTTACAACTAGAGGCAAAACATTTCAGCCTCTTAATTTTTGTTTTATAAAACCTTATTTAACATTACATCTATCAGTGTTATGTTTCCAGCTTTGTTGATATGGCTCGCAGGGTCAATGATTAATTTAAAGAGCGAGTTTGCAAGGAGGAGAATTATGACTGTGGTGAAAGTAACGTTAAACATCTGATTATTATGACAGTTTGTCATACCTGAAAGTGGTGCAAGTGTAGTTAATCTGGGAAACTTTTTTCTTTCTTTTTAAGAAACTGAACGTGGTTGGAATGCAAAACAAACAATACTCACCTGTTTTGAGCAGCCAAAAAGGAAGCCACCATCCAAGAAAATCCATTGAAAGAAAGAAAGACCCTCTTGTTTTAGGAGAAGTGTTGCTCTTTAAGAGACAAGGCAGTCAGTGTATGTGTATGTGTGAGTGCATGTATGGAGTAAATAAACGAGCTAGAGAGAGCAAGCAGGGATTGTGAGTGACAGTGAATGCAACAGAGCAGAGAAACAGGTCTGCAGCAAACGGAAAGTGTGCAGTTTTAGCAGTAAATGTGCAGTGTAGGTTACAGTTGCAGTTACAGTTAAAGCCTGCAGCCTCTGAAGACCAAGTGGAGCTCTTGTGTGTTGCTTTCTCATTGCTGGTAAAAGTGAAGGGGGTTAACCCTGAAGTGAGCATCAGCTTTGGCCCTGGAGGTACAGAACCCGTGCTTTCTGACTACAGTCAGGTAGCTGAAGCAGGAATGGTTAACGCTCGGTGGTAGTTTTAGCAGCACCTTTTCCAGCACTACGCAGATTATGATACAGCACCACGTTGCCACCACGTCAGCGCAATGCCACAGTCACTGTTTGAAATGACAGAAATCCACCGAGAGCAACGCATGCTAGTGTTCTCTGTGAAGACACACGTCTCGAAAGCTGGAGGCGGTACAAAATTTGACGGAGGTGGACGCCTCATTATTCTCTATACAGGAAACACTGTGGTCTCAGTTTTTGTTAAAAATGCATAGAATAGTGTAAGGGCATTCCAGAGTATCCTAGATTCACCTAACTTTTAACTTAATAAGGAGAAATAAAAAGTACCAGTGGCGTAATGAGTCAACGCAGAGCCTCAATGCAAGATTATCAAGTTATATCACACCTTCACGTATAAAAACTATCTGACATAGATGGCAGGTGACAGCACACCTGCACGTAGATGAAAACACAGTAGGTCATAATTTGCTTGTTTGCTGTCTTGTCACTTCACCTGCTAACTTTTGTGTTTATTTTCCTCTGCAGTACCATTGCACATGTCCGTAATTGCAATTTCCCAGAATTCCACGCAGGCACACTCTGTACATTTTTTAACATCAAATCATCCATTAAAAAAACAGTGTGAAAAGATATATGTGTACATAAAACTTATTTTGTGTAATTGTAACGTTATTTATTTTGTGAATGACATCAAGTGTGTGACACCATGAAAGTGCCTTGACTGATAAAGCAGTATAAATATCTGATCGGTCAGTATTTTTTGTGCAGTGGTATAACCTGCTTATGTGATAATTATGCTGCTGACAATCAATTAAATACATTTTCAAGATTTTTTCAAAAATTGTAAATCACCTCCCTTGAGCATCCATGCACCAAAATATTATGTTAATGAGTCCAGCAGTGGGCAAGATTAGCTGTAGACACAGTAGCTTCAGCCCTGTTGGTCACTCACACATGCACACAACTTATTGCATGATCTCTCCCGGGCTTATGCCCGCTGGAGATAATGAACCAGCTATGCCTATATAAATATAATAAAAAATCATGACTCTAATAGCCTGAAACATGTAAGGATGTAACCTCACTGAAGCGCTACAATGGTAAAAGAAAATCTCAGAATCATCCAGTTTGACTAGAAACACCAAAGTGAAAAATTTAAAGGCAACAGGAGACAAAATAGGTGAATAGAATTGGTTTAATAGTCCAGGTGGCATTTAGTGAAAGCTCCTCTTAGCTCTGGAGTGTCACACACTAGACACTGGGAATTTCTGAATTGATTCGGCAGTGTCAGTCAGTCCTGCACTTTGCCAGGGGCACTAATCCATGTGATGGAATTCATATGTCTACTTCATATTAAGTTCCCCGTGTTGCTTATTGACCTTTTCATCTAGCATTTTCCCCCACTGATGTGAGCTGGCCCCTTCACAAAAGCTGTCTAGGGCCATTATTTCGCCGCTTTCTATTCTGCTTCCGGTGAGAAACACTTGAACGCTTAACACACTGCTTCTCTCCGAGGTGACTGGGGACGAAGGCTTGAATGGGAAAGAGAACTGGCAGTCTGAGGTGTTTGGGTGCAAGAAATTTAATTGAATGGCTGAATGTTAAAAAAAAAAAAAAAAAAAAAAGAACAACAACAACTAAAAAAAAAGCACATTAATTGCTGTTTGTGGTTTTGTCTTAATTTTGTATTCAGGCATCTATTTTTGTACCCTTTACTTTACACAAATAAGAGGTAAAAAGTTGTATGTATGAAATTAGATAAAAGCCAGGAAAAATATGTTCTTTATTAGACAGTATTAGACCCTTTATTAGACGCTTATTACACTTTCTTAAAGGGTAATTAGGGACACATTACAATTGAAATGCACTGTAAACTAAAGTGTGTTATTTATCACCGTTAGACCTTCATTAGACTTTATGAGAGGATATTTAGTGAGACATTACAACAGAACTGTATTGTAAACTAAAGCGCATTATTTCCCAGTGTTAGACCCTTTATTATACTTAATTAGAAGGTAATTTGGGACATGATGACAGAACTGTACTGTAAACTGAGGTAAAATGCTTCTCTAATTACCCTCTAAAAAGTTTTAAGAATGGTCTAATACTGTCTAATAAGGAACATATTATTTCTAGTTCTTATTTGATAAAAAGTACAGGTTGTTGCGTCTTATTACTGTATGGTGTATGAAATCTAATTAGGTTGTAGCTCTGTTTATTGATAAAGAACATTTTGTCTAATTCCATGCAACGTACAGCTTGTTACATCTTATTCATGTACAGTAAAATAAAGTGTGACCATTATGTCTTCATCTGTATTCAGGCATCAATTTTTATAAAGAAAAAAAAAATGCTGTTAGATTGGTATGCTTTTGAGAACATACAAGCAGTTTCCGGCTAATACAGGCTGAATGACGGCTCTCTTTCAGACAAGGAGGAATTTCAATAGAGTCTGGATGCACATTTACATATTGTCACGAAAACTCTTATCACCATGGCACATTCATAGTGCCACGCATTGTTATTTAGGCATCTGACGTTGTTTGCCATGATTGCGTGTGCCATCATTTCTTCTTCTGTTTGATGAAAAGTGATTCTCTTAAACACCCACTCAGGCACTGTGGCCATAGATACCTATTGTGTTTCTGTGTTTTTTGTCAGCGGCATCAAATCAAAGTCGACATGCATGACTGTTCCTGTTGTGAGACGTACATTGCAAACCTCTCTTTTTACGCAACCACACACACACACACACACACTCTCTCTCTCTCTCTCTCTCTCTCTCCCCCTTTCACACAGCTTTACACGCACACAGACACATTTTTCAATTTGCCTACTTTAGCGAACACTACCACAAATGAAAGGAGAACCCTTGTCCTTTAACTCGAATATGATGAATGCCTTCTCTTCTTCACTTTGAAAAGATCTTCTCTCCATTTGCCCTTTTAGCCAGCTCAATACAGAACAGTACTTGATTAAATCCCATTAGCACAGTTATTTGGATCAAGGACCTTGATTAAAATGCAAAAATATAATTTTCCTGTAGCAATAGCCACCAGAAATGTATGCTATTGTCTTGCTCTATGCTTTAATCTACTATACATATATGAACTTGCCATGATAATTATGACATTTGCCTCTATTTAATGCTGTTGCTGAAACAAATCTTTATTACGATCAGGTTGTGTTTTAGGTCAGAATTTGTCACATTATCAACTTGCTGCTCTTTAACAGCCACATGCTTTGCCACCTATAAGATTTCACACTGCGTCACAGTTATGTGAACTGAAATGCTCTGAGAAACTATGATTGAAGGTGAGTGGCATGTACAAGTTATGTTTTGAATGTATGCCGTAGGTTTAAAGAAAACTCTCACCACTGGGGCCAAATGAGGCGGTGCTGCATGCAGCCGCTGCAGTCCTAGAAATGGTGTTTTTAAGAGAGTACCTCTGCTATCTTTTTAATTAATATCTGCCTTGAGGCGACTAGTTAGATACAAACAGAAAAAAAGCCTTGGTGCATACCAATGGTCTGCAAAAAAATCCAGTATTGGGTAAAACATTCCCTCTGTGGTCAAAATGAAAATTAATTTGATCAAGTCCTCGTCAAATGATAAATAATTCCACGAATAATTTATCTTGATATATTTGAATGAGTTCGTTTTTTGCACTTACACACACAAAGAACTAATTTCACCATTCCAGTTCATTTAAAAAATCCAACCGTATGAAGATTTATCTGGAGACAACTACAAACACTCAGTCATGATTATTTTAGTTTTATATTTGAATTTTTTAAAAAGTTTCCTAATATTTAATCTCTTCTGCACCATGAAAATATCCACTGGCACGTTTTGGGGAAGTTTTTGTGCAATTAGGATGTGATCGTCCTGAACGAGCGTTTAGAAAAAGAGCAGTCTGGGAAACTTTAATCCTTAGACAGCAGTCTGCCAATCGATGTGCAGAGTCACAAAAGCATAAAACCATATGTACTTCTGCAATTAAACAGTAATGATGAAATAGTTTCCTCAGATAAATGTAATGGTCTATCATTAGCTTGCATGCTCTGTCATTTTGTATTGAAAACACTGAAAAGGACATTAAAAAGCCATTCCAAAGCACTAATACTTTAAGCACCAGTCAGCTCTAAAAAAAAAAGTTTGTTTACTATTCTTCTTGGGGAACTAAACAACATGAGGGAGGTCACATCTGCCACTGCCAGTGCATGTCCCACTCTGAGCATCAAACACCTAATAGACATTAATTACAAATTAGGGAAACCAGATTTGACTGAGCAAATGGGAAGCATGTGAATATACATCTCTAACACAGGCTAGCATTGAAGAGACTTCAAATTGGCCTCTGAATTCAAAACTAGCTGAAGGGCAGAGTCCGACATCTTATCTGAGGAGCATTGGTACACATGATTTCAAGCATCTGGGCAATTAAAGAAAAAGAAAAGAAAAAAAATAGGAACACATTACAGCTGAAATGTACCATAAAGTGTATTATTTCCCATTGTGAAACCCTTACTAGACTTTTTTAAAGGGTAATTAGAGGCACATTACAACAGAACTGTTCTGTAAACTAGTGTATTGTTTCCCACTGTTACTGGTTGATTCCACAAGGCATGGCGTGTCTGCACCACAGCTTTGATCCGTCCTCCACCTGCAGCCTCCATCAGTAGCGTTTCAAAAGCGTTTCAGCGGTGGAGCATTTTGCCTGCCTGATTATGTTTACTTGCACAGATTTTGTTGATTTGATCCTCTTTCCTTGCTCTTTGTGCTTCTACCATGGATAAGTACACTACATTGTTAAACAGTTTCTTTTCTGTCCGTCTTTATGATTGTGAGTCTGCATGGGGTCTTTTATTTTGAAAATTGACTGGATTCTCTCTGCTTTCTTTTTGTCTGATTTCTTGGCCACTTGAACAGCTCTGTGCTTATTAACGTGCCATCCGTCAAAAATAAGACTCATGTAAATTAGGGACACATTACAACAGAAATGAACTGTAAACTAAATTGAAATGTGTCCCTAAATATTCACAAAAGGACACAACCACATGTACTGCAGTTAAACAGTGATGATGAAATAGTTTCCTCAGATAAATGTAATGATCTATCATTAAACTGCATGCTATTATTTTGTAATCAGAGTCACTGAAACCCATCTGAAGCACTAATACTTTAAGCACCAGTCAGCTTTAAAAAACAAAACAAAAACGTTTGTTTAGTATTCTTCTTGGGGGAACTAAACACCACGAGGGAGGTCACATCTGCCACTGCCAGCGCACGTCCCACTCTGAGCATCAAACGCCTAATAGACATTAATTACAAATTAGGAAAAGTAGATTTGACTGGGCAAATCGGAAGCATGTGAGTATATTTCTCTAACCACAGGCCAGCGTTGAAGAGACTTCAAATTGGCCTCTGAATTTGATTCTAGCTGAAGGGTGGAGTGCTACATCTTATCTGAGGAGCATTAGTACACATAATTTCAAGCACCAATTTATTTGCCTCTGAGCAATTAGAAAAAAAAAACAGAGCATGAGCAGTAATCTTTTGTGTGGCGAAAATGTGAACTAATGTAATGAATGAAGAATTATTTGCCCTAAGAAAAATTTTAACTCGGCGTGGGTGTGTGTGTGTGGGTGGGAGGTGGGGGTGGGGGTGGCGGGGGTTCGAGGTACATGCATATGTGCATTCGAAACCAGACAACACAATTGAAAGAGAAATCTAAAAAAAAAAAAAATCTTTCCAAAGTGAGCTGGCTCTGTGAGAGTAAACAGTGCAATCCTATTTGACAAGGCAAAATTGGCTGCGTGGATGCTTGAAGGAACAAAAAATATCATCTGCGTGAGGTTATCTCTTGAGAGAGAAAAAAATTAAATCAAAGCCATGACTATCCATTCCTCAACCAACTCATACAAGGACAAGAGCAAACATTTATTAGTAATTACTTTTTTATTTGATCTTTTCATCTTTTTTTTCAGATAGATCACAATGAACACAGCCTTTAGACAATAGCAGTTGAAATAATCCATACAAATGAATGTCTCTGGTCTTTTTCACCAGTTGGCCATTGTAGCGTGGAGCCCTATGCTATCAGTGTGGGCTTGGGGGGGTGAGGGGACGACACTGACAAACATCGGGTGCTTGTTTTAACTAACCAAAATGGCATGTTGTCTCTATGTGTGTGTTCGCGTGTGTGAAGCAGTGGCTGTCTTGAGTCTGTGTGCACCTGCAGCAGTCAGTGAGTCAGAGACCAGAGGCGGTTAGCCACATTCACCGAGGCCCTGTCCTAATCACTTGGTAAAACCAACAGTCTCAAGTGGGCAAAAAATAGCCCACAGATTTGAGTAATGCACTGCCAACAGTGTGTGATGCCAACAGTGTGTAATTAGACAATGAGAGGCCTTACATTAGGCTCAATCTCCAACATTGTGTTGACCTCAAGCAGCAGCCTCTGCTCTATTAGACAGCAAATAGCCTGAGAGGAGGGGGGGGGCATGGCTTTAAAGAGTTCCTTCATTCCACTGGACCCAGCTCATCTCCTGCCCACAGCGTGTGAGTGTACAGACGTGGGGGCCCGGCCAGGGGAACACCATTAGAGGGGACAGCACTTTAAAGGGATGGTTTGGATTATTTAATGTCGGGTTGTATGAGGTGCTAAGGCTAAGCAATGAACTGCTGTGGACAGGGTCAGCGACAAGAGGTATTTTAGGCACTTAAAAAAAAAGTACCACAGAAAAAACAATATTTAGAATATTATCATCAATTTACTTTGCTATCAAGCAGCCTTTTCTAATGGGAAACCACTGTTAGATAAACCAAACATCGCTCTCTCTGACTCACCCAAACTCCAAAGGCAAAGTCAGTAATTTTACCTCGCAGGACATGGGAGATGCTGGTCTTCCACTACCTCAATCTGTTGTTTGTGTTGTTGTGTGACTTCAGTGAATCTGAACTATTTGTTTAAAACACAAAAGTCACTCAACAACACAAACAAACTAACGGATCGAGGCAGACCAGTAATTCCTGTGTTCTGTGAGGTAAAATGACTGATTTTGCCTGTGGAGTTTGGTTGGTTTCAACAGGCTCATATATGGCAGTTTCCCATCAGAATAGGCTAAACGACAGCAAAGCGGTGAAAATATTGTGAATATAGCCTATGCCTAAATTGTTATTGATTTTTTTGTTTAGGTAGCCCTTTTTTAAGTAACCAAAACACATTTTTGTTGACCTGTCCACAGCAGGACATTGCTCAGCTTCCATGTTGGCAGTCCCCTCTGCTTCTCCGAACTGCAGGCGTGTTGAAAGCCACCTACTGTAGCTAATACACAGCTGATAAGTACCTCAAACAACCCCACTTCAAACAATCCAAACTATCCTTTTAAATGTGCCTGAAGTGTGACAGTGACTCTTTGTGGCAGCCAAACTGAGTAAAAAACAGAATCCTGGGGTGACCTCTGCGCTCCATTTTAATTAATGCCCAAATAAAACAGAGACCACAGCTGTAGAGGTTTAATGTGAGTTGGAATTAAATCTATAGTACACAGGTAACACAAATTAAATACGAAGAAAGGAATTGTTTTGTCAGACAATGAGGGCATGAAAGCGAATCAAGCACACACACAGTGTAGAGAATGCTTGATCCGGCATGTAGACTGAGCACAATGAGATAAAACGAAAATAAACCATGAAGACAAGTGTGGAAGTGTCACATTTGTCGGGTAGTGTTTTGCCCTCTCTTTCAGCCCTCACTTTACCTTTAAGGGGCTATGCATTTAAACGAAAGGCAGTGTGCTGCTGAAGTGCCTGTGTGTTTGTGTGTGCGTGTGTGTGCGTGCGTGCAAAACAGCATTTTTGCTTGGATCACAGTTGCAGAGTGCACTTTGAACAGCACATTTTAACCGTTTGTGCCGTTTGTACGATGTGAATGTCAGGCTTGCTTGATTTATCCAGATATTTGAGAGATAAGAAAAAAAAAACCTCATTTTAAAAATAACCATAAATATTTTTCCTCTGCCGTCAAATCTTCCAAGCTCTCGCTAAAAACAGCCTCTGCCATCTCCCAGGAAAAGAGCAAGGGTAAACCGAAACCAAATACTTTACAGACGAAAGAGAGGAGAAAAGCTAACAGTTGCTTTGCTCCTCAGAGGCGAGAAAGCAAACAGCTGAAGAGGAGAAAAAGTAAGCAAATGAATAGTGAAATAAAAAAAAGAAGATGGCAAGCAGGCAATGGCAGAATGACAGGAGAATGTCCAAACATGTACCTCGATTAAGAAAAAGACGCAAGAACAGAAATAGCAAAATACTTAGATGTGACACGTCTGAAGGGTAGAAAATTATATTTGCTGTCACGATTCCAACTCAGCTCAGATACACTTAAACACACCGGGAGCCATATGAATGTAAGTCACTGTTCCCTCTCATGGCTGCATCTTACATAGATTTGGTGATTGTGGACATTATTTTCCAGAACACATCTAATCAAATAGCCTACTGTTCTGCTTATTTTACTGTCAGTTATTAGAAAAAGCACCTCCCTTTCTTATTTCAGAGAGAGTGGCCGAAATGTGCCAAAATTTTCAAAAATAAATGTCTGTATCATTATTATTTTTTTTTTTTAAGAAAGCCTGAATGTGAAGACACTTGGTTGTATAAACCGTGTACCTAAACAGCTAAGACATCAAATCCAAAAGTAACTTCAGATAGAATTTCAGATGTCAAGTTTCTCTGCAAAGTATGAGAATTCGAACATGTATAGAGAAGGAGTACATACATAAACAACACAGACTGCTGAAAAAGAACCTCTTTTGGTCCTTTATAGAAAATGCACATTCTGGTGGACCAGGGCTTTTATAAGCAGTCACAAGCTCCACAGATACAACAAGCTCTCCGCAGAGACAGTAAGGCAGTTTTATGATCACCAAGGAAACCACTCCACTTTCCATATGGCAGGTTTCTTTTTTGGAAAGAAAAGTAAAAACATAATGAAACACAAGATTTACGCATACTAGTTATTGTTAAAGAAAATAGCTGCCCTGTAAAAATCTGCTCAGTAAAAATATTCAAACTGTTATCTTGTGGTTGTTGCTTTTTGTTGTTGGTTTTTTGAATTGTATTCTCGATCAGCTGGCTCATTTAGCTTTCAACAGTTATTGTATTTGATCCAGCTGGATCTCAGGGTAAAAAGAGGCGACATCTCAAAAGCACTGAAGCCAGCCTGCAAAGATGCAGAATAGAGAGGAAAAAAACACCAACAAAAACCCAAACTAAAGCAAACTCACAGAGTTCGACAGCTACTAAGGCAACTTTTGCCAAATACAATATAAGCCCATGTATATTGCAACACAACTATATATTAATTTAATAAAATACACAATATAGCTTTTGTACACATAACAATTTGGCTCAAATGCACAGAAATTGCAGTAAAATCAATAAAAATATGTCAATTTTTTGATGTAAACACATCTAAATTGGATACATTTACACATATAATGATATTATGTATAGTGATAATGTGAAGGGACATTTTCTTGTTTGTTTATATTTTTGGGATAATCATCTTCGAAACAATGGCAGTGTCCTTTGCAGTTCTTTGAGTTAACACCCCCGCTCTTGACCTTTAACTCGAGGACACTTTTTTGCTGAGATTCCTCATTTCTTTTTTTTTTCTTATAAAATGTATAAATATTTTGTTAATATTTGGACACTATACATGGATTCATACATATAATCATCTATATCGTCATATAGATATTATCTTTTCACATTTGAGGAAAAATGTCCCTTTTTATACAACTTGTGATTGCCTTAAGGCGTCGTCACACACATGATAATTCACTGTACACAAGGGACTGAAAGCTGATGATGTTCATGTAGAAGACAATTACACAGATGGCCAGTTGTGTGTAAGCTTTAGTGTGTATGTATGTGTGTGTGTGTGTGTGTGTGTGTGTGTAGGGGCATCAGTGCATGTGAGTGCATAAGCATGTGTTTGCGCAGAGTGTAGTGCACATGTGTAAAATTGGTGCGTGCAGCTACACCGGCCAGCAACATGAATGTTTAAATAGAGGCGTGAGACAGACACAACTTACACATGTGGCTACAAATGACAGGTGAAACATGGTTACACTGTTAATAATTCTCCTTCAGCCTGGCATTTAAGCCCCTCCGAACACGAGTCCATAGCCAACCCCTGCGATTACACCCCTGATTAACCAATCTCTTCATGTTCAGATACAGAATCCGTCACACCTTTATTAAAATCAGAAAAGATAAGGTGTATCGTGATCTTTCACTGTCCCAAACAGATCAGAATCTGCTTCTCTGCTTCCTTGTCGATTGTCGTGTCTGACCACATGTAGTCCTTTTTCGTTCAGTTTCTATGGTCATCACACATAACAGAAATCCACCTACACAAATTTAGATATGTAGGATTTCACGAGAGACCATGAACAACACACTTATGAGCTGGTGGGCACTTAGATAATAGCTTGCGAGGTGCCAGAGGCATAAGCCTCTGCAATTTGCTTAAGAATCCAAAACAAAGAGTTTATAAATTCAGCAGAATTCAGATGTTTGTTACCCAGTTTCTTTTTGTTAGGAGGGATCTTAGCACCGAAACTGGTGCTAAATAATAAATGTTCCCATTGTCCGTCCAGTGTCGGTACTTTTCAACAACAAATACAGTGAAAAGAACTCCTATCATAAGAGCCATTTTTGATTTGGTGACAGTGACAGTTTTGGCATGAGAGTTTTTGGAATAGCCTCATATTCCTCTCTCTACCTCCCCACTTCTCCTCGTTGCAGTCCTCTGTGTCACTTCCTGAGTGTGCCGGTGGCCTCACTTCCTCTGCAGTCCTGCAATAATTTGTCGATGTCTCTCACCACCTGGTCAGCGTCCATTCTGTCACGGTTGGTGTCAGGCTCCACCTGCTCCAGGACACACTCCATTTCACCTGTTGCCTCCTGGCTGATCCTGGAGCGGGCCTCCGCGAGCACCTTGGCCACTGGATCTGAGGGAGGCAAAGGCGGGTAGCCCCCCTGGTCTCTGCTTTGTTTAGTTGGCGACAGGTACTGACCGTCAGGAGGCCCGTAGTGGCCGGAGCAGGTGGCGGGAGGAGGTTTGCCTTCAGCCCCATCGGCCGGGCTTTTGACTGAGGAGCAGGGAGACATGGTGGAGCAGCCCTTGGTGGGACTGCTGGATGCTGAGGGGACCTCTTGGAGCAGTGGACTAAGGGCTCGTTTCGCCTTCAAGTAGGGCTTAACATTGGCGACCAGGATGGTGTGGTCACGCCGCTCTTTTCCGAAAGTACAGAATGTCTTCTTGCCATTGGGGTTGACAGTCTCGTAGGTCTCTGTCTCGGGCACGGTCTCCATCCCCGCCGGCACAAACATATTGTTGCGGTAGTCGACGCCCTCCGCCTGGTTTCCTCCAGCAGGGAACTGGGGCATCCAGCAGCGGTCAGAATGACCCAGCACTCGGCACTCCTCTGTACAATTCACACAATCCTCATCTGCAGAGAGAGACAAAGGAATGGGGAGGATGGAGGGAGAAGAAAGTGATATTTATGTCAGTAGTGTGCATAGAATGGAGTGAAACCACACAGGAAGAAGGTAATAGAATCACAGTGCTGTTATGAAATTGAACTGTACAAAGAGTTTGAGCCCAAAGTTAGAGAAGTAGAGCCAAGCCTAATGAAATTATGTAAAAAAGAGGAAGAGCCAGCTAAGGATGTCCCATTCCAAGTAGTGTAGATGCATGCATGCATGCATGCACACACACACACACACACACCTTTCCAAGGGACTGGGGGACACCTGCTAGCATTTTCCAAAGCTCTGATCAAGGGGATGGCAGAGCATACAGAAGGGATGGGGAGGGAGCGGGAGAAAAACAACAACAGTTGAGGTTTGGCAAAGGCATAGTGCCGTTATCATAAATTCATGTCAGTGGGCTTTGAAGCCCTCCCTAGACAGAGACACTGTGCCAAATGGCTTGTGCTTCTTCCCTGTGTGTTTGTGCCTGTTTATTTGTGTGCCCCTTGTTGTTGTTGTTGTGTGTGCGTGCATGTGTGTATAAGTGCGAGTGTTTGTTCCCCTCTTTCATCTCTATTCAGAAGGATGCACACTCTGGCTGATTATGGGAGTGTTCATGCCTGTGTCAAACAGATCCAGAACTTGGTTAAAAAAATATTAATAAAATAAAAAAAGAGGAGCACATTTTTTTTTCTCCTCTTGGGCGTGAAAGCGAAAAATAGAGAAAAAAAACAAACCGAGCATCTGTTGTCCCATAAATGGAATTTTTCCATTGGCCGGGTGGGATGAAACCAACAGAAGACACAGGCAGAATCCTAACAGTAGAGACTATACAAATGAAATTGGTACAACTAATCCCTCGTTTCTCATCCTCATCCACACGCTGTAATATACCGTAAGTTGAAACATCTCTGTTTGCTGCCTTGACAGGCCTCCACCACTCATTTCATTAGTTGAACAGGTGTAAATTTTTACATGACATTTTTTACATGAAGCTGAAACTGAACATCAGCCTGGAAAGCTTGTGCAGTTTGTGTAATGTAAGTGTAATTTAAGTGTTCACATGCAACTGACAGGCTGAGAGATGGACCTCATTTGTGTGATTTGCCATTATATGTTCCAAAATGCCAATGTTACTGTTTGTTAGTGTTTGTTCTGGTGGTTTATGGTTGATTATGTTGTTTGCTTTGCATAGGATTTACAAATAGAAAATAGGTAGTAGACATGCGGCATTGTGGAATTTATAATGGAATGCAGATCAGTTTTGCAAATCCAATACCTGAAGAAAGCTTTATTTCAATACTGAACCCCAATAACAATATTGGATTGGTCCCATCTCTAGCTGCTACAAATAACCATTTTCATTGTTAATTAATCTGTTATATTACTTTCTCAATTTCTAAATTTGTTGTTTGGTCTATGAAATGTCCAAAAATGGTGAAAAATGTTGTTCAAAGCCCAGGATGACATCCTCAAATATCTTGTTTTGTCCCAAACCCAAAGATATTCACTTTACTGTCGTAAAGGAGTAAAGAAACAAGAAAACATTAACATCTAAGAAACTGGAATCGGAGAATTCTGTCTTATTTTCATAGAAAATTAATCAAATTGATTTAATATGTAATAGCTGACAACTAATTATAATTAATAGATGAATTGTTGCTGCTCTAAACAACACAACAGCATTTAGCACAGCTCTCCAGTACAATCTAAAAGGTTGTCTGTACAGGGTTCTAAACAAATGCAGCTCAGGGCAATTTGCATATTGGTTTAGAGATATGCAATGCATCTCTGGCTGTTTGTGGAGCCAAACACTGCAGACAAACACCACACTTCTATTTTTTTACAGCAGTGCAACATTTGCTTGTTTGCTAAAATGCACTTTTTGGAACAAAAACAACAAGCTGCAACAGAACTGAGGCGGCTCGCTTTGTCAAGAGGAATTAGGCAAATCTATTCATAGGAGCTTAATTTTTGTATTGTTTATATTTGTATAGCCAAGTGAAAGTGTCAGAAGCACAAGTGGCAGACAGCAATATTTGAACTAAAACACAGTCATAGACTTGGCAAATTCATGCTTTTAGAATTAACAGAAAACAGCTCCTTGTCTTATTTCTCTTCGTCTGCTCAATGAAAATATTTAAACCTTGATTCCTTGTGATGAATCTTTGTCCTCGTGTCTTGAATGTGGGACCAAAACGACAATTTAAATCAGTGAAATTTGTCTTCTTTTAATAAACCTTGTGGCTTAAAGTCTGAAAGCTAAATCAGTAGGTGAAATTTGAGAGATATGTTAAAGAGATACTTTGGATATGTGAAGTTGGGTTGAATTAGGTAGATAGATGACAGATGCCGGTCGGCACAGCCCCAGTCAGGAGATGCAGAGAGGGGCACCAGCATGGAAGCGTCTCTGCTATATTTAGAGTATTTTCACTGTTTTACTTTGCTGTGAAACAGCTTCGTCTGATGGGAAATCACTGTTATACCATAGTTACTCCATAGTTGAAATCAGTAATTTTACTTCTCAGAATGTGGTAATTTTTGGTCTACCAATGCCTCGATCTTTTAGCAAGTTTGTGTGTTACTGTGTGGCTTTTATGTTTTAAAAAGACAATTAGGATTCACTCTATTTGTTTATCCTCCGTGCTGGTGCCCCTCTCTGCTTCTCCAAACTAGGGGCGTACTGACTAACATCTACTGCAGATAATAAAGTGACAATCACTAAGTACCTGATACAGTTCTTTAAATTTAATACCATCCTTTTAGCACATGGATTAAAAAATGTTCTTTCAAGCTGTGTTTTAAAGGTAACATTTAAAGGGGTCAGAATGAGGCTGTACAGCATTTCCACTGTTATCCTCAAGTAAATGTGAGAAGACAACATTACTGCTAGAAGCTGTAAAGCCACCCCGTCAATTCCATTACGTGATGCATGGACCTTTACAGCATGGTGAGAGTGCATGCTTAAAAGACCACAAACTTAGGACTAATACAATCTTTTCGTGGATGCAAATGAGCGGGCAGAGTGGATGTGCTTGAGTGCACTTGGCTGGGGCTGTCTTTGCCATGTTGCGGGTCAGCAGCCTTGATTCCTGAGAGACTGCCCTCCTAAGCTGTAGAGATGAGCTTAACACTTCACAAATGTTTGAAGAAGCCAAACAGCGCTGGCAAAGAGAGCCTGACATTTCCCATGTTGAGGCAGTCATCTGAAGAGGAAATAAGGTGAGCTGGAAAGCGTGGGCCAGACCAGTTTGAGATGGACTACATTTAAATGGTGTAGGGGTGAGCGAATGCATCTGCACGCACCAGAAGAGAAGCATTTGTGTGTGTGTGTGCGTGCGCGCATGTGTTTGTGCAAGAGTGACTTGAGATTTGAGCAAGAAAATATAAACAACGTGTCAAAAGCACAAAGATCGATGATATGGTCGAAAGCTTGTACATATATAATACAAACCTGAATACACTTTCCAACCAGAACACGCTATTACTGTAATCCATCATCGAGCCACAGAATACAGAGCCTACGTGTAGCCAAGCTTAACAGCTGGACAACCACTGCCAGTCACACACCAGGCTCGCATGCATTCCAGACACACACAATTAACTTAGCCCCTACGACGTCTTCATGCTCTCAGAGGTGATTGTCCATTCACCGTGTGCATATTAAAGCATAAATAATCCATGCAGACATATTTCCCTCTATTTAGTTGGAGGAAACCTCTGATAGATTATTCATGTCTCAGCTGCACGTTCAACCTTGAGGCGTTCTCCTCATATCTATGGCTAACAATATGACATATGAGAGCAGGGGTGACATTCATCTCCCTCCCTCCCCCCCTCTCCCTCTTCACCATGGCTGTACCAGCTCTCTGCGATGGGCAACAGAAGCCTCCACCAAGGACACATTTGCCTGTGATGATTTGGCTACCAGGGGCGTGCTCAATCGCTGCCTCTCCAGTTTCCCTCTCAGCGCTGCGTACGGTCCAAGATAAATTACACTGATAGATACGGTGAATCATGCAATCATTTGTCACAATTTGATTCACCTCTCAGTCACTGATTTGATACGGTGCAATGATGAAACACACTAATCTGCTTTACTCATTATTTTTGAACATACAGTAAATCTTGAAGAAGAAGACTCATATTATGACATTATTATTAGAGGTGTCACAATTTCAATATTAAATTGAAAATCGATCAAAATGAGCTTTCAGTTTCTATAATCGAAATCAAAGGCAGAATCGGCTACTCTCCCAAAGATGACACAGTGTATCTTAACAGCCATTAAATTTACATCACACTTGATACTTTCTAGATTATCTTTTTAAAAAATTTGAAAATGTAATTGACAGTTGAAGTAAAAAAAAATCAAACACTTCATCTATGCACACAAACGATGTAATTCTTTCAAATCTGTGATAGTGAGTGCTTGTCTTTACCCTGTAAAACAAGAAAGTTGATAAAACTCAAAATTTCAAGGCAACCAACTACGATCATTTACTCTTCTTCTTTGGATTATCTTGAATGTTTTCAGTTTTATTTAATTGTTGTTGACAAATCTCATTCACGGCGCACAAAATTTAAAGATTCAAGTTTATAGAAAGAAGAAATTAAGTAAGTAAAAGTAAATTACCTCATCAAAAGACTGAGTCCGATTCAAACTCAACCTTTTGCTTTCTTTTGTTTTTTTTTCGTTTTTTTACAGTGTACCAGTATTTTTCACAAGAGGGCAAAGTAATCCTTACTCCGCCTTTCACTGGCTTACCCTTAATTTCTTACCCTAACCCTGACCAATCACTCCTCATGTCTAAACCATTCAAACAATGAAGCAAAACGAGCCAATCAGATGAAGGGCCGTTAATGACTTTGCCCCAAAAAAAAATGGTACCTGTAGCCTTTTTACAAGAGAAAAGTGCACACTTTTGAGTGGCCCTGGTGGATTATCTCGGCAAAGAGGAAGTGCTCACCAACACAGATTTAACAAATTTCTGAACAAAATATGAGAGAATAAACCTTTTGTGTGCACAGAAAAAGTCTTTCACTTCAACTCATGAAAAATGGGAGCAAACACAAAAGTGTTCATATTTTTGTTGAGTGTATGTTTTGTGTGGATGTCCTCAATCCATCATAGCATTACCTTTTTCTTTTTTGCCCCGTCACTGCTTTCATTTTTCTGCTGAATTCCTAAGTATTTGTTGTAAAATCAAAACCTCAAGATAGCTCGGACCTCAAGATATCAATCTATGTTTACAACAACAAAACAGTATTCTTTATCTTTCAGTGTTCACTCTTTTATCAGGTTTGTAATCTTGGACACTGATATTGTATGGCTTAAAAAGAAAAATGCGTCCTTAAATCTCATCTTATACACAGCCTTGAGAAAGGCCGGTACATCTTGTAACCACTCTGGCCCTGAACCAAATGGGAACAAATGAAAATGACAGGGCATGCTGCACTGATATGCAGCAAGAATTTTAGATTACTCAGTATAAAGCACGGCCAAAACAACTTAGACATCAGAAAGAAGAGATTAGGTAAAATTCAGCATAATTTACAAGGAAAGTGTCAGTGACACTCTGATTGAAGGCACGGTTGATGTTTGTATCTTTGCAGCCCTATTGTAGACACTTGACCCGATTCTCTGATTGAAATCAGATATTTATTACACCTCTAGTGCCAACAAAAAGTTTAATTAACTCTGCACACTCTTTTGTACTTGTGGATGCTTTTTTTTTTAACAGCGAGCAGCCGGAGCTATCTTACTACCTCTGGCAGGGTTAATTGCCTTGCTTTAGGGCAGAATAGCAAGACTGGGTAACAATGAGTTAGATAGGACAGCTATGTAGCTGCCAGTTATCTTTACCGCTAAGAGCACATGAAACAGATATAAAAGTAGCAAAGCTGCTCTGAGGAATCTTTGAGCAAAAGCGAAAGGACACACAGTGTCAGAGAAACCGTTAACCAATTCAGGAGTCCCTTAATTTCAGCAACACTGCAGAGAAAACGGGGGGGGGGGGGGGGGGAGTAAATGATCCCGGTTCACTGTGTTATTTGTCAACATCAGATATCGCCGTGCCTCCGAACAGCATCTGGGGTGAGATAGGCCAGTGGAACTGAAGGATAGATGAATGACGGATTTGTTAATTACTTTCAGAGCCAGTGAGGTGCCTTATCTAAAATGTAAAAATCAGTCCCTACATGTATCTCTTTAAAGTGACTGGGACATTTTTACAGGCAGTTCTTGCTGAATAAATTATGAATAATTTGAATGAATAATTTCAATAACGAATTCCATTTAAAAAGAGGGTAGAGCATCTAAAACGTGTGTAATGACTGCTCGATGTATTCAGACGAAGGCATGGAGGGAACAACAGAGAACTACATCTATTGTTTATTGAAGCTGCATGTGTATGTCTGTACGCATGAAAGTGAATGTGCATACATGAATAAATGTATACATAAAGGCGATAGTTCTTTAATGTGCGGTTGTTTGAGGTACTTATTGAGTGTCAGTTTATTACCTACTTTAGATGGTGTCAGCATGACCCCTGTTTGGAGAAGCAGAGAGGAGCACCAGCAAGGAAGCTAAGCAATGTACTGGTGTGGATAAGGTCAGCAACAAAAGGTATTTTAGCAACGAAAGGTCAACATTTAGAATATTTTCACTGCTTTATTTGCAATCCAAACAGTCTTTTCTGAGGGGAAACCACTGTTACATAAACCAAATATCGCTCCCTCCATAGCAACCAAACTCCATGGACGAAATGAGTAATTTTGCCTTGCGGACCAAGAGAGTTGCTGGTCTATCGCTGCCTCAATCTCTTAGCTGGTTTGTGTTACTGTGTGACTTTGGTGAATCCAAAATATCCTTTTAGAGCACAAAATTCACAACAACACAAACTAACTACCAGGTCGAGGCAGCGGTATACAAAAAACTCCCCTGTTCTGCGAGGTATAAAATTGTTGTTTCTGCCAGTGGAGTTCTGTAGCGGTGAGCGAGTGGTAAAATGAGGGATATAAATTGAGTTTCCCATTAGAAAAGGCTGCCTGCTGGGAAGGTAAGCGGTAAGACACTGTTTGTCGATAAGTATCTCTCACAACCCCATAAATAATCTAAAGTATGCTTTTCTAACAGAGACCAGACCAAAAGAAAAAATTGCCTTCAATTCATCTGTGACAAAAGAATGCAATAAATAGAGAAAAAATGAACAATTTGCTATTGTTCTTCATAATTTTAAGAGTAATGTTTTTTTTCTTTTGTTAAAAAAGTCTTATTTTGAATGTTGTCCTTCTCTGCTTTGTGTTAGTTGTGTGCCCTGATCTTTCTAGAGCAATGAGCCTCTACTGTGCAGTTATAGTGGATTTACAAGAACAGGAAACTATTATTGGTATCTCATTTTTCAGCCTACCCTTTTCTAATACTCCTTGAGGAGCACCACACAAGTACAGAGGCAACAGAAAGTACACAACAAAGAATTAAAGGATGGTGAGGCACACCCATACAAACATAAACACCCACCCACACCCACACAATATCCACGATCACAGCTCCACTTGATATGATTCACAACACTATGTTCACTGTAAAATGTCAAGATGGAATGAGGTCGATATTAAAAAACCTCAATAACCCAAAAGGGGTCAGAAATAAATGGTGAAGAAAAAAAAAACTTAATACAGTGTTAAACCCAGAGGACTCCTAAATTGTGTGTTCTGCAGTCATTTAGCTGGTAGTCATATATAAACAGGCACATTTTATCACCATTTCATATCATAAGAGTTATCAGTATCATGAACGCCTCCCGCAGCCGTTTCAGCATCACAGCAACAGTGAAGGTGCTTCATCTACTGAGCCATAAAACGCCTCTCATCTCTTTCCAAATGATAAAAAAGCCCCTCTATTTTCCTCCCAGAAAAAAAGTCTTTTACGAAATTAACACTTAATTAACGAGGGCTACAGGCCACGCAAAATCACACACAGGTATGCAAGAACACACAGAGCTCTCCCTCAGCACAGACTAAAAGAAAGTGACTGGTCACCATCCCGACAATGTTTTTTTTTTTTTCTCCTCTCCTCCGTTTAATTTTTCAAACTTTCGGGGTGGAAGCTTTCAGTATGGTGCGTGAAGGATGTGCACCTAAACCTGTGATTGTAAAAGTGTGGCTTGTGTATCAGTGTGTGTCATAAAGCAGGGTGTGATTTCCCTAAACACCCTTTTCTCCCTCCAGACGCCTGCCCCCCTGGCCCTACATGCCCATCCCTCCTCGCTTTATTACCCAGCCCTGTGATTAATGTCCCTCTGTCACGCTGTGGTTCCCGAGGAAAGAGGGAGGGAGGAACCGAGAGAGAGCAGTACATGCAGGCTATTGCTAGCAAAACAGCAGCAAGCTGAATACAGGACAAGCTCATAGACTGGGTTGGACCAGCAAAGATTAATTTAATCTAAGTTTTGCCAAAAAAAACTAGATTTAAAATCAGTAAGAGTTCAAATCAAAGAGAGCTCTGCTGCACAATTAAAAACTAAATTCAATTTAGTTTTGGTAAATCCAAGTTTACTGATGATGCCATTAACTTTCAGCTGCTCTGTATTCATTGACAAAACATTACATTGTTTGTTAGCTATCTACATTGTTTGCTTCCTAGCTAAATGTTAGCACTACCTAGCTAAAAAAAATAGCAAAACATTGCATTGTTTGCTAGCTAGGTAAGTGGTTAAAAAAAGTTACACTGTTTGCTAGCTAGCATTTGCTAGTTAGCTAAAAACCTAACTTAGCATATATCACTAGCTAAAATGTTAGCTAGCCTACTCATGATAGCTTGGCAAAGAATCTCTCATTTATCTTCCTTTGAGAAAAACTTGTTGGCTGAATTGTCAACTGGACTGAAATAAATAAGAGACACATTATACATTTCAATTGGGTAACTTTCTTGAAGGAACTTGAATATTTTTCTCAGTCCATTTAAAAATGCAGCCATTTCAAAAGTTGAACCTCTCAAGTAAAAGTTTAACGATCACATATTAAATTTAAACTTTTAACAGAATTAAATTTACTCTATGTTTGACTGAAAACTGAACTGAACTTTAAAAGGTTTAAATTTAACTTTTCTTGATTTAAAGCTTGTTTTAAAGTTTGGTACAACACAGTTTTAAGTTAAACCATGATTTAATTAGATATAAAAAGGAATCCTTGTCAATGTAACCCACCCATAGTGTGGCAGAGTTTCCCTAAGTTCAAAAACAGTGAAAAGTTACAAACACATAAGAAATTAGCATCCATCACAGCTGTGGTGAATCATTTTAGCGTCATGCACACCTGGGTAGTCATTAGACAACTCTATGAGCTTCCAAAGCAGCCTGTGAGGATGGAGAATGATCCGAGATAATGCGCGTGTGTGTATTTGTTTGTTGAGGTTGTGTTGTGGTGAATATCCCCCAACCCACCCAAGGTGGACAGGAGGAATGGCAGCTGACGAATTGCGCGGAGCATCTGTGACAGACCATGACTGCACCTGTTCACCTGAGGGAGCTCACAGTGTGTGTTTACGTGTGCATGTGTGTGTGTGTTATTGTGTTTTTAATCTCCTCGCCGACTGCTATCTGGCCCAGCTGATCCATGCAAACCCCCCCCACCCTTTCCCGCATTCTCAGCCAATCAGGGTGACTAAATATTTGAACTGCACAGATGAGAGAGTCTCCACTCTGACTGAGTCTAATGTTTAGTAAATATCTTATGACTTCTCAGGTCGCCTGTCTACCAAACAACAGCAGGTAAAAAAAAGAGGATTTCAAACCTTCGGTCTGGGTGAACAGAATGTGCTTTTGTTTTCTAAGAAATTAGAAAGAAGGCCAACTGCAGGAGCGGTTTTTCCTAGGGCTGTATACAAAAAACTCCCAAGGAATATGGTATTCACTGTTAAATCGTTGTTGAAGTTTTGAAAATGACTCACTATATAAAAGGACTGCTGTTTCCTTATGAAACGGCCATTGTCAATTTTTCTGCTGTGAATTTGCTTTTATCATGACCCAGACTCACAAAAATCAAAACGGTCTCTTTCTCATCATTTCAGATGTACAGTAGAACAAGCTGGTTTATATTCCTTTCTCCTTACACAGTATTGTTTTGGTGGAAACGAGAACATTACTCAGGTGGATTACTGCATCTGATGTTGTTATGATTCTAAAGCAGAGCTGTGCTGGGAGAACAGGTTGCTCTCACTACAGTTGGCCAGTTTGTTTTGTCAACATTACTTTAAGAGGCTGCAATGCAATAGTATTTCCATCAAACTGCTGTTTGGGTGTATTCAATATTTTTTGCTGTGGGACCTGCATTTCACACTAGCCGACTGCTCTGCTTCAAAAGACATCAACAACAGTAATGTTGATTGTTGATTTAAAATGGTAATTTGGAATAAACTGCTGTTTTAAATACACTTATCCCCCTTTTTTTTCTAGTGAGCCTCTCCATCCATGGTATCAGAGTTTATGATGAATGTAATGTACAGTATTTATAGGAATAGTCTGGATTATGTGATGTGTAGTTGAAATAGGTGCCACAGAAGATTCCAGTTGGCATTTCCCATAGAGAACACATGCAGCAATAAAAGATATTTTAGCCCCTTAAAAAGGGCCACTGAATAACTTAAAATATAAGCTATATTTAGAATATTTTCACTGCTTTTTTCCTTGCTGTCAGACAGCCTTTTCTGACAGGAAACAGCAGTTATATGAGCCAAATATCACTCTCTCCAAATCAACCAAACTCCATAGACAAAATTAATAAATTAATCATGCAGAATAAGGGATGTGCTGGTCCACTGCTGCCTCGATCTGTTAGGTAGTTTGTGTTGTTGTATGACTTTGATAATTCCAAACTAACCTTTTATAGCACAGACGTCACACTAAAACACAAACTAACTAACCGATCGAGTTTTAGGTAGACCAGCAAATCCCACTTTCTGCCAGGTAAAATGACTGATTTCACCTGTGGAGTTTGGTTGGTTTGGAGAGAGCAATATAACGGTGGTTTCCCATCAGAAAAGTCTGTCTGATCGCACAGTAAATTGGTGAAAATATTTTAAATATTGTGTAGACTTAAACCGATATTGCTGTTGTTTTTTTCATGGACCCTTTTCAAGTGGCTGGAATGCCTTTTATTGGTGACTCTGTCCACAGCAGTTTATTGTTTAGCCTCTGTGCTGGTGGCCCCTCTCAGCGTCTCCTAACTCCGAGGACATGCCAGTTGGGATCTCTTGTAATTAATACACTATGGATAAATATGTTATCCCACTTGAAATAACCCAAACCATCCCTTAAGTAATGTAGCTCTATATCTAAATTAAAACAATTTTGTGATATTACATGATAAATTGCTAGCATCCTTTTAATTTAAAGTTCTGCTGAGGGAGGGTTATGTGTTGAGGGAATAGGTCCAGATTGTTTTGTGGCAGTGGGTGGCTTAGCACAATGAGAAGGATACTTCTCTCCAGTGTAATAGCTTTTATCACAGTGGGAGGTGAGAGAATACTGATGCATAGCAGGAAATGCTTGGCAGCAGCGGTGGGGGTGCCCGGTGGCTTGCGATGCCGAGACTGAATCAAGGACATATATCTCAGGATCAAACACGTCCTCTCTTCAGGCATTCCCTCACAAACTGCAGGCCCCTCCGTCAGCTAATGCCTGGCTAAGTTGTTCAAAGAACACCCCGAGGAGAGAGTATTTATGCATAGGAGAGAGAGGGATAAAAAAACCCGAGAAGAGGAGGAGGAGGAAGAGGAGCATAAGCTCATATTCAAACAAAAACAAACACACAAAGCCTAATCAATGATGAGCAAGCAGGGCTGTGTGCTGTGGGTGGCGAGAAAGGTCTGTGGGTTGTCAAGATGAGGGGCATGTGGACAGCCTGATTGATGTTCTCAAACAGTGCTTTCCCTTTAACACAAAGCAGCAATGAGGGCCCTAAAATGCATGATGTGGTCCTTATAAACACAAATTCGTTTGCAAGTGACCTACCTAGTTATGTAAAAGCTGCCTGTTGTGTGTGCATGTGTGTGTGTTTGCCTATTTGTCTGAACACACTCTTAGAAAACAAGTGTTCCAAAAGGGCTCTTCCTGAAGGTCTTCGGTTCTATCTAGAACCGTTTGCTTCTGAAGAAAGGGATTATCAAGAGTTCTTTATAAGACTAATGGTTCCATTAAGAGTCCTTTTTTGAAGAAATGGTTAGCTGAGCGTTCTTTGTAAGATGAGGGGTCTCATTAATAACATTTTTCAGCCAAAGAACCTATTTTGGATGCAGGAGGTCTTCAAGGTTTGTTGAAATCCTTGAGGAACTCTTTTGTCACGAGTTCATTGCAACATAATATAAAATGGTTCTTGGTAAAAAAAAAAAAAAAAACACTGCATGGTTTCTGTAAAATCCTTGGAATATAAAAAGGTTCTCAGTAGTGTGTTCTAGATAAAACTCTTGGGATATTAACAGATTCTTGTTAGGACCCCCTGAGTGTGTTCTTGTTACTACAGAGTGGAAAGGTTCTGGTTGGAACCTCTTATAAGGGTTTGGGATGGAGCCTTTCACAAATGGCTCTAGGTATGACACTTCATATCAGGCTCTACATAGAACTCTCACAAAGGGGTCCAAATTGGACCTGTAATGATAAAAAATGTTCAATCAGTAAACAAAACGGGTTCTCCTATGGGAATAAGCTGAAGAACCCTTAATGGTTTTATTCAGCGCCTTATTTCTAAGAGTGTAGAGCACAATGGACCGTGCACTTAGACTCTGCCAGTGTCAGTGTGTCTATAACTTGAGATCATACTGTTTTATAATGAAGCTCATTTACATATACTCCATTCAAATATGAATAGCTTTCTCACGCATTTCTGTATGTTTTTACTACATGCTTCAGACTTGTCATTCACAACTGAGCCGCATGCTATCTGCTATAATCTCAATTATCAAAGGTTTCTGCTAGCTTTAATTGGTGGTGAAGGTCGGCCTTGGGACAACTGTGTGGAAAAATAAGTGTCTCACCGTTTCTGTTATCTGCTGACAATCAGACCTCAGACTAGAGGAAAAAAAAAGCGAACAACCTCAACAAACAGGTTTTCAACAGTAATGAACGGCCATGGGAACCTTTCCAAGGCCAGAAAGCGCTGAGAAGAGGCAAACTTATCTGTAACCACATCTGTGACGTGTGGCAACGCTCTTCAGAAAATTCCCATTGCTGTGTTTGAGCAACACATTCAACCAAGTTGTTGTTCGTCATTGAGTTGCTTTCATTGATAGATACATCTTATATTGTATATATCTTGTGTACAGATACACAAAAGTGACGAACGAAACTACCACAGAGAATAAGCTATTTTTTGCATCCTTTCTTTCTTTCGCTGTGTGCGTACAGCAGCTCGGACCCTTCACTGCTCGCAGTGGTCAAAAGCATCCAATAAATATTGCACGGTCAGTCAAGGAAGATCCTTGCTTCAGCCAGTCAAAAAAAAAAGCCGAGCCTCTTTTCCAACTTGTGACTGAAGTTGTTGTATAATTCACATTTCCTCTGGCTATAGCTCACTCTTCAACTCCTCTTTCTCTCACTCCTTAAGTGTTCTAATGGTGGAGCAATTGCAGTAGAGCAGCCAAAGGGAAGCTATTAGATATAGATGTCTGAAAGGAACAACTCATCATCCTTCCTGCTGTCATCAAGCTATTTATACCTATCAAACAGTTATCATGGAAAGGCTATAAGTTGAAAAAAACAAAACAAAACATATCAATAATTTAGCAATCTGGTGATACACTGTAATCTATTTATATATGACAATCTATATATTAAGGTTAGGCATAAATTGACTATCGGAGACTGGGAGTTATTTCTGGGTTATTCTGCCATTTTATTGTTCTTATTTAACGAGTAAGAGCCGCCGCTGGGGCTGGGTGTCTTTAAAAGACTTTTGATACCGTTATCGATACAGATACCTTGTCTTCGATACGGGTTTGTGAATGATTGATTGATTGATGAAAATTACATTACATGTTACAATACAATTACTTACACTAAAGAAAGAAGCTGTTCAAAGACCTGGAGTTAAAAAAAAAAAACAAAGCAATGACCCCCGTCTGTTGGCATAACATAGTGTTTCTCCTGCATACTACAATCAGCCAATCATCAGTATTAGTAGATCTTTGTACAGGCATGGTGCAAGCTGAATGACTCACTGACATGGATGAGATTTACTCCTTAGGTATTGAAAATTTAGTGCTGAACGACAAGGCATACTCAATAGTCATGAAGGGATTCGGTCGGTGCCATACAAGTATTCAAGTTCAATACCCAGCCCTACATTCAGCGAGCTAATGCAGTAGCACAAAGTCCTGAACTTACCCCGCACATTGTGTCAGGTTCATTTCTGTCAAACTTTTGTAGAGCAGTTCAATTTGTTTTTGTGCCTTTTGCGCTGAAACAGTCATTTTAAATTAAAACTTTTCTTCTCTCTACATGATATAGAAATAGCTATTTTGCTAAAAACAAAGAAAAAAATGTATTTACCCTAAAATAGGCACATACAAATCCACAAATTCACAAAAATGTAATCACACGTATTACTAATGTGACAACTGTCCTATATGTCCAAATGTTGAAGATAAACTGGGGAGAACAGCCAACAAAACAAGTCTGCTGCACAGCCTACTTTTAAAATGGGATTAGGTGTTTTCCCCTGTTAGCTGTTGTCTGAGGCAGACGTGTTAGCGAGGAGGAACAAAGCGAGAAAAGAAAGCCACAGGTCAATAGTATCTTGCTACCTTTACCTGGAGAGAGACATGGAGGGTGGCACAAAGGGTGGCAAGGAGACAAGAAGGGGACTTATTAGAAGATGAGGCGAGAAGCGTGGTGAATCAGTAGCTAATCCTCCGTTTCCTCTAAGCCTGTGTAATTAGGACATGGGGGATTGCACCGTGACAGGGGATGCTTCTGGACCGCCTTGCTTTTTTTTCCTTCTCTTTTGTTTATTTCTTCCCTCTTTAGCTTGAGTTTATGGCAGTTTGTCATCTAAATATAGCGCGCTCGTGTGTGTCTTGTCTTTATTGTGTGTGCATTGCGGCATGTTCACTCATAAGCAACGTAAACAGACACAGCATGCCGGCTCCATGTTTTATTTCCACAATAGTCACTACTACTTACTGTTTTCAGATGTGAACAAGAGTGCACTCTTTTTTTTTTGCTGCTTTGGTCGCTGCATGACACCCTTAGATTATATTTGGGCACATTTGTGGGAATCAAATGGGCTGTTTCAATCAAACAACAATGCTTCCTCCACCACACGCACAAACACACACACACACACACTGAACAAACAAACAAACACACCATGTTCAAAGGGTGCCTGTAACTGAAGAGCCTGAGGAGAGGGCGCACAGTGTGGACCAGACACGAGACCAGAGACCAGAAAGGCTGATCAGCATCCTTCTGCCTGTTAATAGCCTTAATCTACTTCCTTCCCCCAGTAGAGGGTAAGGAAAGTTGCCTTGGCCCATTTAGAGAGATAGCGAGCGCAAGAAATAAAGAGAGGAAGAGAAAGACAGAGAAGGAGAGAAGGGGGGAGGCAGGGAATTAAAAAAAATTAAGCCGAGAGAATCTATGACTCACCAGCTCATTACAGAAATCCTGTTTCTATCCAAGGAGAAAACAGGTTTAAAACACCCTATTAAAGAAAGAATGAAGGGAAACCTTTTGTTGCTAATTCACAGAGGGTCGTCTTTTGAAGTACTTCACTCCGACAAATTTTTTATATTCTAACCAAGCTGCTATAATGATGCTATTTCCAACACTCTAGATTTGAGGGATCTTTTCTTAAACTGATTGGATTGAGTCCCTAAAAATGAGGCGCCATGCCCCTGTCCTGACAACTGGCCTGAAACAACAAGGATAAAACCCATTTAGTATTCTGGAGGCTTCATTCAGACAATCTATACAATAAGAAGATATAGCAGACATCATACAATCCTGTCACATTTGCTGGATTAAATCACTTTCTTTTATTGTCTCCGTCTCTGTCTCTGTCTCTGTCTGCTTCTCTGTTTGTCGCTCTCTTTTGAACAAAGGGATTTGAACAACTCAGGGTGTCATGGCTTTGTGCAAGTAATCATTCCCATGTGTACTGCTTTAGCAGGATTAGGGAAAGTGCTTCTGATTCTCTCTCACTCTCAGCAGAACCATCACTGTAATACAAAAACACATACAGTACAGTGTGCTGTAGCATAGAGTAGTCCTTACTGCTGCATTAGGGTCCTGTGGTATCAAATGACCTTGATCATTTCCAGCGTCAGGTTTTGAACAAAAAATGAAGAGACAAAAGTTGCGATGGTAACAAAAAAAAAAAAATCATATAAAAATAGTTAAGTTCTGTAACTCTTATGCTTATCTGACAGCTCTTGCCACTGGCATTATCTTCCTTTTATACTGTTTTTTTTTACACCAGAATTAGTGCATATATGCAGGGTTAGGCTTAGAGAGAGAAAAGTGTTTTTAAAAGTCCCTTAGTTCAGCTCTCAGTCCTTTTGTAGCTTCTAACTGAATCTCTGTGGTGTGAAGTTTAGTTTCTCTCCTGCACTGCTGTTTGTACTATTAGACATATGCCTTATTTTACCATGTCATGTTCTCTTTCAGCTGTGTACGAGTTGTGTTTAGTTGCTGCAGATGAAAACCCAACATTTTCTTTCCATTTTTATTATGTCTCCATCTGTGCTAATTGGAGCTGGAGCCCATAAACACCCGTGACTACTGCAGAGCCATTTGAGAGTGAACGCAGATTAGACCCTTTCGTATTGAAGACAAAAGCCAGATGTAAGTGCATGTTTTTTTGTTTTTTTCTTCCTGTGTAAAAGGGTCTTTAGTTACTGAAACAAACTCAACAAATACAGAGTGTTGAGAGGCTTAACACTCAAATCCTAATGCAATCCAAGAAGGCACCAAAACCTCAAAGAATGAATTGGTCTTGGCCAGTGCTGACTTGGGATTATGAAAAATGTTTCAGACATTTAAAAACGTAACAGAAAAAAATATCAGAATTCATGTTTTCAACACAATTACAAACACTACTTAATCCAAGTTTGGGAGTTCTGTGCTGCAGTAGCAAACAAAGCCTGAATGAAAAGCCAGATGTGCAGATGATCTGCAGCGTTACCTTTCAGATTCAGCTGTGCAGACTGAGATACCGCCTCTAAAAATTTCAAGTATTTCTATGGAGAACAGCTGTGACACTTGTGAAGATTTGTTGTGTACTTCTCTTACATTAATTCAGCTAAACTAACAGCATCTACAGCTGTGTAAAAATACTTTAAGCACATACCTGATCTGACACCAATCAGACAGTTTCACACAGCCAAATCTGACAGACCAAGCCTGCTTACTAGTGTGGGCAAATATTGTTTATTTTCTTCCCACTTTGACTCAGTAGAAAACATACAGTCAGGCATTTCTACTGTGCTTACTGTTTGTGTTATTACAGAGTGCACTATATCATATGTAAATATGCACTAATTCCATGCCATTTGGCAGCTATAGGGGAAAATCAATGCTGAAACAAGTTTTGGGGTGAATTAATCAAGGTTGCCCACTAATAGTCGACTAAACCATTGGACAATAAGAAGAGAAAAAAGTTTTCATTTATCCATTAGTCACAGAAAAAACAAACAAACAACAGCACAAAAAAAAAAACCCAAAAAAACAAAAATATGAGAATACCTAAAACTCCATGCGCGAGTTGCACTTTGCAGTTTGGCCCAGGACAAAAGTATCAAGATACTGTTGTAACATGGACGGTTTCTCTTGTAACAGTGCAGTCACCACTGCGCTACTGCTAACTTTGCTGTAGCTGTCATTAGCTAGTAAGCTGAGTTCGCAGTCCTATTAGACTAGCACACCGCCTCCGGGACTGACGCAGGCCAGTTTGACGACAGGGAATGCAGTACCACGGTGATCTGCAGCAACTCCGACCAGAACTCTGACTCCAGGGACTATGAAGGCCCGGCACATTCATGCAGGAACAGGAAGCGTAAAGTGGTTGAGCAGAAGGTTTGTAACGTATTATTATTTTTTATTTTTTTTGACAACCTCAGTCTACATCGCCCAGCCCTAGTATACAGTAAAGTTCAAATCACTACTTTTTCTTTGATACTGATGTGTGGAGTATCAAACCATCAAATAATAATATCATTACCAACAGTAATGAAATGGGACTGTGCTTAGTCTGACTGCCTGCTCAAACAGGGTAATACATCTGCCAAAAGAGGGAAAGAAGTGTGAAGACCTCTGAAGCTAGCTGCCATGCCGCATAGCAGCACACAACTCTGGATTCATCCTCCAGCGCATGTACTCATGAGACTAATATGTGCAATAAGAAAACTGTACACTTTAGCATGTAGGCATTTGATCAATTGTGCCAATGAACAGCAGTGTAGCTCCCCTAAGGATATTGGCGGGTGTTGAACAGAGGCTAAGTGGAAAGGTGGAGAGAGGTAGGTTGAGTCGATGGTGTTGGCTTTCTCAGCCCCGGGGCCTAACACATTTAGAGAGCTAACTGACACACTTTGGATATATTAGCCACAGTGAGCTCTGCCAACCTCTCCTCTATTTCTGCTGCACCTCCTCCTCCTCCTCCTCCTCCTCCTCCTCCTCCTATCGCCGTCTGTCTGTCACTACAATCCCCCCTCCGTGCAAGACTGAGGAACATGCCTAGTGTTTCAGCAACATTGCTTTAGCATTGATGTTCCTCTCGTGCCCCAGCCAAATTGGTGTTTGCCAGTCTAGACACTGGTTGCTTGTGTCTCTGTGTGGATAAACACACACACACACACACACACACACTAACACTCTCTCTCTCGTCTGTTTATAAGTATGATTAGATTAAAAGAAACTGACGGAAATGCAATAACGGTCTATTAGTCTCCCCGTCAGGGGGGATAATCATTTCAAATAGAAATGCGTTTTCCATCTCACTATCTAATTTATACTTTCTTTGCCTCTCCATATGTTTGACTCCTGAGACTGGTGGGTTATGAGCACAAGGCTTTAAAACAGCCTGGGTTCAAGTTCAGGCCACTGCAATAAAACACAAATAAATAGAAATATATAGCAATAAGTACCTCTCAGTCGTGGCTCGTGAGAAAGAAAACCCAAAGGCTAGAGGACGTCAGCTCTCACTGAAAAATGTATGCATGAATTTGAAGGTGAGAAAAACAACTCTCCTCAGTCTGCGCTGCCCCGTTCTGTGGCGGTTTAAGATTAGGGTCAAAGATTAGAAGGCTTACAGAAGATAAGAATGGGATTAAAAGAGCTCAGAGATGTAAAATTACAGATCAGAGAACTGGTGGAAACACACCTGAATTGTAAACAAACTCATAACACAGCAGCCACCTGTCCTGCCGGACAATCCTGGCATCGTGGGGGGGCGAAAACAAAACAATGCATTCCTGACGAGAGAATAGGAAGTGAATATTATGGAGGCAGCATCCAATATTCCAGAGAGGGATTCAGCACACATCAAAGGCTGCCTCTGCAGTAAGTCTGTTAGATTTGGGATTAATGGACTCCAGAGGGGCCTGGACACACACACGCAGGCACACACACACACACACACATACACACAAACACATACACAGACACACACAAAATCCACTGCCACAACTCCGCCTGATAAGATTCACAACCCAGGCTAGCAAAGCACTGCAGTGCAGAGTATATCTATTCTAGTAGCTCTCCACAGTAGACTCTCTCCTGCTGCATGATAGCGTGTTACAGCATGTTGGACGTCAATGAAGGCAGTTAGTGTTATTTCTTACAAGAGAAATCTGTAATATATTTATTTAATACATCTTAAAATGATGATCATTTATCACCAGAGATAAAGAAAACATGCTAAGTTGACATTCTCATTTCTCTGACAACAACGTTACAGCTGTGGTATCCTCCTTTAAATTTTTTATTCTGTCCCATTTTTGTTTGAGTAAAATTTATGCCAAATATCAGCCAAATTGGTAAGTGTTTATAAATGAATTGCAACAAACTATTAATAATATTTTAGAAGGAGCAGATGTTCAGAATGGTTAAATTGAGCAATTTGTTAATAGAGTTTGGCAGGCAGAGTGTACAACTCTTCACCCATTAACCATACATTAAATAGGATTTCAGCATGTTTAATATACTGTCTGTGGCTCCAATTCACTATTTGCACTTCATTACTAATTTATAGACAAGCAGTTGCTACATATTGTTCCTTTAACATTCTAGAAATTTTTGGAGAGCAAATGCTTCAGTCATCCAGGTGGTTTGAGTGCAAATATTTCCATGAATGCAGTGCAGCCTCTTTCCAGTCATGTCTATGGGATTGTTTGGACAAGTTCTTTATTTTGCTTGTCAAATTACAAAGCACATGCCCAGACACACACACGCATGCATGCATACGTGCACACAAACCCGTAAGTTGCCTCCAAGCTCCAATGAGTTCATGCAAATTACAAAAATGCAAATTTTGGGTGGTGAGGCTCAGCTGTCCTCTGATGCATTTTGAGGAAAACACGACAAAATGGGAGGGAAACTCGACAATGAATCTATTTCGTTTAATCTCGACAGACAGAAAGACAGCCTAATCCCAACCCTGGCTGCCTTTCCACCCCGATGCCCAGCCTCTCCCCCTGTACTGCCACCCCCCTCCTGCATCCCCTGCCCTCTGGGCTAAAACCACAGGTGCAGGCAAATGCAAACCACTGGGTGGAAAATGCTCGTTGACAGCATTCTGGTGTGTTTGCGATTGGTCAGTGAACAATGAGGGAGTTTCCTGAACCACTTGTCGTGCTGATGGAACAGCTGGACACCAACACCAGACACGGATCAGGGTGGGGAGAGACGATGCGGAACAACAGGGAACTTAAAACTAAAATGAGATTCACCAGAGCTTAAGCTCACTGTCATTTCACAAACTGTTTGTGAGTTGCAGAGAAAAGGAAAAAAATCACAAACAAACCTAAGCCAGTTATTGCCCAGAAATTCTCTGCATTTAAATGTTTTGATTATTTTTCACACTGCCATTGTGTGAGAAATAAGCACCTGTTTTCTAATTAGGCTTTCAACTTAAATTATTGTATATTAATTCATATTTTAGAAGAAGGCAAAATTTAGCAGCTCAGACCTCAAAAAGGAAGATGGTGGCAATCACCTGTTGTTCGATATGTCTTCAATTCTGATGTGGTTGCCTGGATACAGCCACAGCAAGAGTGTGTGTTTTCCATCAGTCAGTGTGTACTAATTCACTGGCTCGCTCTCCTATTGTCTGCCTCTTCTCTTTGAGCACCACCACCCAGGCACACAAGTACACGCAGGCAAGAACCCACAGCCATGTGCGCACCCAAACCCAGCGCTCTCATCCACATGATCATCCTGAGCAGCATTATCACAATCTAGGGAACTAGATTATCCCAGGCTCAAAACTTCATCCTCTTTGATCCCCACTTGGGAGGGGATGAGAGGAAGCACAGGGGACCATCACCCAGATTTTCCCCACTTCTTAATCAAGACAGATTTTGATCACCTTCAGGGACAGATGGACAACTGTTCAAAACATCACCGCACAATGGACATTGTCCTATTGAGGATACTTCCTCCAGCAGCAACACTGCACGACTGTGTCTAAGGTCCCATAATAGTCTGGATAACGCCTTTTTTCTAAAACTATTTCAAACACAGCTGCAAAAGAGGATAGTTCAGATTATTTTAAGTGGGGCTGTATGAGGTACTTACTGATAGTCAGTGTGATATCTACAGTAAATGTCTACAGTGTGTTAGCACATCCCTAGTTTGGATAAGCAAAGAAGGGCACCAGCACAGAAGCTAAGCAACATACTGCTGTGGACAGAGTCAGCAACAAAAAGGTACTTCAGCCACTTAAAAAAGTAGAAAAGTAGAAATCAGTATCAGTTTAAGTGCACGCTATATTTAGAATATTTTCACTGCTTTACAGCCTTTTTTGATGGAAAACTGTTGTTACGTAAGCCAAATATTGCTCTCTCAAAACCAACCGAACTCCACAGGTGAAATTAGTAATTTTTACCTTGCAGAGTACAGGAGTTGCTGGTTTGTGTGATTGTGTGCCTATTGAGTTTGGATGGTTTGAGACAGCAATAACTGGCTTGTACAACTGAAGTTTCCTGTCAGAGAACACTATCTGATACCAAGGTAAAGTGGTGAAAATATTCTACATATAGTATTTACTTAAACTAGCATAGATATTTTTAGGTGGACCTTTTTTTAAGTGGCAAAATGCCTTTTGTTGCTGATGATGTCCAAAGCAGCACATTGTTTAGCTTCTGTGCTAGAGGCCCTCTCTGCTTCTCCAAACAGAGAGCATGCTGATCAGCATCTACTCAAAGTACTACACTATCTATAAGTATCTCATAAAACCACACTTCAAATAATAATAATAATAATATAACTTTCTCTTTCATATAATACATTGTGTGGTGCCTCAGAAAATTGTGCTCAATTGCTGCATTTCACTTAAAACATACTTACATTCAGCTGTATAATATATTGCTACATTCTAGTGCACCTTAATGAATATTTTTAACCTGCTGCAACTAATTCCAACAATAATAACTGTAAACACTAGTGACTTTGTGGGATGTATAGGTTGGTCAGCTGAGGGTTGCTCTCTCTCAAAAACCCTACACATCTGTAACCCACCTGACCGTCTGCCTCTCCGTGGTCTGAATTTCAATTAAGTGCGTGTGGACGGAAAGAGGAGGCGCAAACACCCATAAGCACTGTATGAAGATCCATCACACTTAGTTGTTTACACTGCAAGCCTTCTAAATCTCCATAATAGATCTTTGTTGTGGTTTGAGGTGGGATGGCGAGGTCAGCTGTTAATTGGCTGCTGGTAATTACAGATGCATCTTAAGCTTGCTGACACTGTCCATGGGGCTTTGGAGACTCGCAACTAATGCACCGCAGAGATTACCGCAATGTACAGAAAATTACTTAACTCACATTCATTCATGCATACTGAAGTAGCAATTAAAACTCCTTAACTTAAGTCTAACCTGGTTCTCATCCTGTCATAGAGCCATTGATAGCACTTTATTTTACAGTACACTTATAAGTAATGTAACAAGCTGTACTCTGTATCAAATTAGACAAAAACTAGAAATAAGTATTCTTTGTTAGACATTATTAGACCTTTTATTAGAACCCTATTAGACTTTACTAGAGGGAAATTTGGGACATATTATAACAGAGCTGTACTGTAAGGTAAAGAGTATTATTTCCCAGTGTTAGACCCCTATTAGACAATTGATACAAAGCCATTCCAACCAAATTGTACTGTAGACTAAACTTCCCTAATTACCCTCTAATAAAGTTTAATAAGGGTCTAATAAAGAGTCTAATAGTAAGAACGCAATTTTTCAAACTGTTGTCTAATTTGATGAAAAATACAGCTTGTTACATCTTATTAGTATGCTGTAAAATAAACTGACCAGCCATTATTATTATATTATTATATAATAATTATATTATATTTAGGTTGTATTCTTTACAGGTTTCAGATCAAATCACCCCGTCTTTGCTCCATGCCTGTTCATTAACGTTCAGGCTCGTCATTTTCTTCAACTCTTCCATCCTTTGCCAGTAGCCATGCGGGTGTTTTTTCCCCTCTGTGGGGCTGCTTCCCCGGGAAGGGAGGTAGCGCGGGGACAATAGCAGCCACCCAATTAAAGCTGTGTTGGCCTCGCAATTCCTCAAGGTATTGCCATGTGACAGTTTAATTAACCAAGTCCCTTATCTTAATTTAGCAGGATCAAAAAGTAACAAACTGAGGTTATCGGAGAAAAACACTCCCAGTCGCCATCCTCACATACTCACCAAGACTCAGGCGTGCACACATTCTCTCCCTCAATCTCTGTCAGTTTGAGAAGTACAGTTGCTGCACGAGTATCAAGAGATATTTGATGAAATTCTGCTGTTGCTTGTATTGCCAGACAGCACAAAGCAATATATATGGTGCAAATGCTTTAATGCATATTCATTACAGCTGTAGGGGTCGGACTAATAACAGTCTTTTTATGTGTGTGGAAGTACGTCTCTGAGACTGTGCACATGTGACTGGTTCCTGGCATGTCTTAGCAGGGTATGCGTTTACGTTGACAGGTTTTTCTTCTGAATTTGAACTGGTGGCTCAGTGACAGCGGGGAGCCAGGCACCATGCTACTTAAGCCAATCTCCCATGGAGCCCGCCTGCTGTCCCGCCCCTCTTCATCCATCCGTCCATCCATCCACCCATGAGCTCTTTCTTCTCATCATTTGATGGCTTATCAACTGGCTGCCGTGTCTCTTCCTCCTGTCACGATGGCTCCTTTAATGCACCAGTTTGAGTTTGTCTTTACTCATACACTTAAAGGAGAAATATGTAATAAATGTACTGTAATAAATCATAAAATTACCATGATATTCCATCAGAGACTAAGGAAATATTGCTTCTCTGACAACAATGCTACAGCATTTGTGTTCTCCTTTGAAATTTCTATTTCTGGCTGGAATAACTGTTTTAGTTTGCCCATTTCCTGTTAATTAGAGTTCAAATTAATGCTGACAGTTTGCCAAAGAAGTTAGTGTGTTTAAAAAAAAACAAAGAAAGAAATAATCAATAACCTTTTAGAAGGAGTAGATGTTTATAATGGTTAATTTGAGCAATATGTTAATAGAGTCTGGCAGGCAGTAGGCAGGCAGACTCCAGAGTGTGTATTTTCGGAGCAGTGGGCTTTTGTTTTCAGGGTAACTTTACATTGACAGACACGTGGCACTCATAAACAGCTTACAGTGTAGGACTCATCGTGACTTGTTCCTGTCAATTTACAATGAAGTGTTCGTCTTGCGCTCCTGCAGACCGTCTCAGCTTTTATGGCTCCGACTCGTTATTTGGACCACGGTGCTCATTTTTGGATGCGCAATTGCTACATTTGCTCCGTTAAACCCTACTACTATTTCTCCACACACCCTATCATACATCCCATTTTTCTTCTTTTCTGACAGCTCTGATCATCCCATCCACTGTCATCGCATAAACCACATCCCCTCTCTTTGTTTTAGCCTCCCCTCTTCTTCAACTACTCCATTATCTATAGCACTGCAGGCAGTGGATGAAAGGACATTACTAGTTATGGTTGAACAGAGAAGAAGTCCTGATGCCTTGGACAGGCCAGGCCCATTTATCTCTCTGGTTCCTGATGCAGTGTAACATGGGGAAACAATGCCCCAGGGCACCACAAATATTCATTCACATCAGCCCAGGAAGCAGCTCGGACAAAAGAGGCCCCTTCACTCGGATCTTACTGATTCAGTGGAAGTTGTGCTGAATTCACTGTCTCAGGAAATTTTTTACCAGGCGTTTCATTTCCACAGAATAAAAGCTGAACAATTCCCCGAGTTTGTAACTGCCCACGTAGAATTGATCAAACAATCTGTCACTTGGTGTTTTTGTAATTAATTATGTTGCTGCAACCAATATAGCATTCCTGTGCACAATGTAAGTGAAACCGCTGCATTGTGTGATCCAGACCTCAGCTGATTGTGTCTGTCCCACCGAATCCATATAAAAACACATTCATATAACTGCACGCTTACAGACTTCTCTGGATAGAGACTGGCAGGTAGGCAGCTATTGAGTTAGACAAATCCTGAAAATTGTTCCAACCAGTTTTATGACTCAAAGTGTTCCAGTATTGAAAGATGACAGTAAACTGCAAAGATACTGTAACACACACATATGAGACAAGAACTCATTAAGCGAACAGTGGAACTCCAACTGAAATTCTTCTGCTTATGAGATCAGAGACAGAGTTGAGTGAGAAAAGGAACCGTGCCACTCGTGACTTCACCTACCACAGTATTGTTGCCAGCTGACAAGAGAATTAACTCCTCTAATTGTGAGAACATTCAGGCGTAAATTTGTGATAAGAAACACGTCATGTTTAAAAAGTCAAGGTCTTGTCTCTTCATCCGTCTCTCGACAACAAAGTATAATGTTGTATAATGTCAGAGTAAGGTTAGAGAAACTGGGGGTGGGCGAAGAAGAAGCAAAAATCTTCTATTACAGTATATGTAACTTTATGTCATGGTAACAGTATATAGCGCGATACAGACGTTGTTCTGAAAAGAAACTGTTTAAAATAACCATACTGTACTGTACTTCATCACATTTAGTTACTATGTTCTTCTATTTGGTACTTCCATACAAACAAATTTATTGCCTCACATGAAACAACGCGAGCTAAAAACAAATGCCTCAAAAGAAAAATTAGATATTATTCATAAGTCATATCGCCAAGCCTTATGTGGCAGATGGATGCATGAGATGGCGAGATCATGTGGGAACAGATTTCGTGGTGGAAATGGTTTTGCCATATCTCTCCTGGTGGACACATTTCTGTTGTTGCACGTTATATATTATGACATATCATCCAACCCTAAGTATAATTCAGAGAACCTTAATCTTATTTCAGCCCTAGAACATAAAACAAAACTGTTAAATGTCAGTAAATGTCTTGTAGACCTGCAACAATTAGTCGATTTATTGTTTAGCTGCCAACAATTTTGTTAATTGATTAATGATTTTGAGTCATTTTTTAAGGGAAAAGGTGTCTCAATTCTCTGATTTAGGCTTCTGAAATCTGAATATTTCCTGGTTTCTTTAGTCCTCTGTGTCAGTAAACTGAATATATTTAGGTTTGGACAAAACAAGACATTTGAGGACCTCACCTTGGGCTTTTTACCATTTCCTGACCATTTATGGACCAAACACCTAATCAATTAATTGACAAAATGATCAACAGATTAATCAGTAATATAAACAATCATTAGTTGCAGCCCAGCTGTCTAATATATAATTAATTTCATGATATGCGCTCTTGAAAGATTAATTCCTTGTGGCCTGACAGAAATCAAACTTGAGAGATAAAAACTACTGATGGCAGCACTGCTATGAAACAGAAACAGAAATATATTGACAGTGAGCTGCAACTACTAATTGGTTATCAATATTTTTTTCCTACCATTAATCAACTAACTGCCTCTAAAACATGGCAAATTATGACAAATACCAATTAACCAACTAATTTAATGTAAAGTGGTGAAGAAAAGAGTGAAGCAAGCAGCTTGTTGCGTTTTATTTCACCTTTTATATCTCATAAACAGTAACTGTTTGGTATTTATACTTGATAAATTGCTTAAACAATCATCAAATGAAGATTTTAAGGCATGTTAGTGAACGCTGAAAGAGATGAGAATGATAATGTTTCTGAGTGTAAAATGATCGGGTGGAAGTAAAAAAGGCGATCACAGCATATGTAAAAGAGTGTGGCTAATGTCTAGAATTACATCTGACACACACCCCCACACACCCACACACACACACGCACGTACACACACTTACACTTAAACACACATACAAATGCACCAGCGCCCGGCTGTGCATGGACAGAGGACAGATGGTCGCGGAGTGGCTCTGGTCCAGGAAGTGACGACGTTCTGTATCATTATAATCTGCTCCGTAGTGTCCTCCCTACTGCTGTGCTGGACAACATGTTTCACCCACAGAGAGCAGATACTGGAACAGCTCTTCTGCTGCTCTGTCACACATACTCTTAAAGAGGTGCTGTGACAACAAACTAACTTTCCTATTATTGTGAGTGCTCTTTCATTTAACCCTTAGCAAGCTGGAAAAAATGGTCATTTATAGCCCACACATCTCACAATGATTTTCTGAATGCAGCAAGGAAATGTACACAAGGACAGTGCAAATTTACAGCAACAGCATGTTCCAAAACACTCAGTCCTTTACAAATCATCTAGGACTGCTCACAGGAGTCATTTCTGTCAGTATGTGTACTTAACAGACACACAGACACAAGCACAAGGCTGCAAAGCAGTGATTCTGATTCATCGTTCAGCCTGTTTTTAGTTAAAGCTCACTTGGTAGCACCCATAAGCTCCAAAACATCTCAGAATCCACTGCTAGAGCTTCTATCTTAAAATATCTCGGCATCAAAAGTTATGATAACATCCTAATTGTGTGTGCTGTTATCACAAATTTAACTAAGCTTTTCAATTAGAGGTTAATGCCTGAAAGAAAAAAAAAAAAAAGACGTAGGCTGCACTGCCATGGGGCTCTGCCACACAATGTTAATTAATTTCATTTATAGCACAGACACTACAAGGTTGTTGTTCGTGTGATTACAAAGAGAACAACTGGGAGCAGAAACATGTCTGTCGTGATGATGGAGGAGATAAATACACTGGATTTTCCCTGTTGCTGCTGCTGCTCTCAGTGAATATATCTTGTGTGTGTGTGTGTGTGTGTGTGTGCACATGCGCGTGTGTGTGGTAGAACACGTTTGGCAAGGATGGTTTTGTTCACTCTCAGCAGTATGAAAACATACACTCCAGATGATAATGTAGGTTACTAGTGTGTTTACAGCAAGCAAGTCTGTGTGCATGTATAAACTGTCAACATGAAATATGCAAACTAATCAAACCACCTGGATGCACTTTCTGAGTTCTATTACACACAAATGAGACATTTAAACAAACAAATTCAAATTCATATTGCAGGTGAGGCTTCTGACAAGAGCAATGACAAAAACATCTCCAGCTAGACCTACAGTTCAGCATAAGCAAGCGTGTGTGTGTGTGTGTGTGTGTGTGTGTGTGTTTTCCAGAGAGCTGACTCACAAAACCCCCCAAAACAACAAGAATAACCACCTTGCAGATGTTCCAGCAAACGGTGAAGTTATTGACATGTATGATTTCAGTGAAATTTCATGTGAGAGGCATGTTGTCTTCACTAAACCTTTTTTACAGAGGAGTACAGAGGACTGATAGTTAGCATATGAAATCTTAATTTAAGGCCAAAGAAGTGTTTTTGTGAGGTCACGGTGGCATTGACCTGTGACCATCTTCACCTTGCTTACAGTATCACAATATATCAAAATATGCTGAATCGAAACCCCCGTATCATGATACATATTGTAACGCCACAGGTCTTGCCAACACACAGCCCACGTAACAGTGACCTTGACCTTCAACCACCGAACTCTAATCAATCCATCCATGCGTTCAGGTGGACATTTGAATAACTTTGAAAAAATTCCACTGAGGCATTCTTGAGATATCACGTTCACAAGAACGGGACGGACGGACAGAGTGATGGACAACCCACAACCATAATGCCTCCAGCCACAGCTGTGCCCAGCACAGAAGCATAAAACCAAACAAATAATACTATCACTGAAGTTTCACTGGACCTGACAGTGGATAAAACTTTAACAATATGGTTGAAAAGTGATTAACTTTAAATCTCCATGACTCTGGACTAATCCTCATACTCAGAGCGCCTACATTTTTTAATGGGCCTTGAATAACATTCCCACAGCATTTAATGGCTTTGTGTGTTTTTTCAGTGTCTAATATGAGTGAGCGCACACTTGGATTAATACCCTCTAATGTTCTCATTACAGAGTGGTGTGAGGAGAGAGGGCTGGGCAACCATAAGCTTTTAGGGGCAGCAGCTCTTATTGGAAGGTACAGCAGAAAAGCACTCTCAGTGGGATCTAAAGCAGACTTTTTTTAAAAGATGAGAAGTCCCATCATGCTATGATAAGAGGTTGTAATGGTACTTAGAGTGAAATAAGACATATTTTTACTCATTGCTTCCATAAACATGCCATAATTATTCACAGTGGCTTACAGGGTGAAGGGATAATGTCAGAGATTTATAGCCCGAGTGGTAAGAGTCCGAGATATTCATCAATCCTCTCCAGTGCTGTGGTGCCACAGTGCTCGAGATAGGCTTCACTGGCTGAATGAGGATCAGGGGGTGAGCCGCCATGCAGGCGGGCTGAGGTTTAGAGGTGGAAATCACACCCCACAGCCAGCCCAGCCAAATATCACACACATACACACCCGCTCAGCACAAGAAGGACACAAGAATGGACATTACCCTTCATGAACCACAATCATAACAATGGAATTTAATAAAACTTCATGTATTAAAGAAAATAGACTAATCCCTTCAAATCTTCCATAATGAGAGAGAAGAAATCCTAAGACTGTGATATTTCCCCTCCCTTCACCCCACAAGATTTTAGGCTTTCCGCAGGATTCCACTAGCTTAGCCGCAAATCGCCTCACTGCTGTGCGATACCGCCACATCCGCTAAGAATGGGGTGAGCACACGATCTGGCACATGTGTATGGGCACATAAACAGACACACGGACACGGACACACACAGACTCGCAAGTCTTATTTGACTTTGAGTGATGTCCAGATTGCTGATGGTTCTCATTTTCCGCACCGGGAAAGTAGCTGGTGATCTCGCCATGAATCAGGCTATCAGCCCAGCCAGGGACAGGCAACGGAGAGTCGAGAAGATGAGGAGAAGGAAAAGATGAAAGGCTCAGAGACAAATCCTCTCCGTCCAACGTCTCCCACAAACACTACGAAGAAACATGAGCGTCTGGCTGCTGTTTTTTCAGATGTTGCTTGTTTTTCTAATCTACTCCCCGAGGCCATGCTGCAGACTTTTAGATGGATTCTTTAAGGTCTGATACTATAACACGACAGACAGAAAGAGAGGCTAAAAAGAATCCTAATTCCTAATGATTCCGGATGAAAAGCGCTCACATGCGGTCGGTCAGATGTTAGGCAAAGAGGAGCTCTGTAACACATCAAGTCCGGCTTGTGTTGCTGTGAGAGAGTTTACTGGAATGACGCACGCACATGTCTCCCCTGGAACAACGGGTGTAAACACACTCCGATGGCCTCAATTAATCATGTTTAAACAGACAGATGTGATAGCATCACATGAAACCATGACTCCTCCATATGCTACCTGTTTAGAGCAATGTTTGTAAACTAACTAATTACAATGCTCTCAAATGAAGCTTCTCTCTCAGCAGATGTTTGTCCATTAACCTGTGGAACAATTGCTTTAACATCGTGTGAAGAATCGCGCGTTAACAATGGCCTCCCTGCACTGGAGAGCGCACCCCGAGAAAGACTTCAAGTCTGTTTATTATGCTAACTTGCTAAGAGGAGATGTTTGGATAAATTATAAAGCTTGTGCTTTTAGCTTTGAAAAAAAAGTTCTTATTGTACTGATTTATGGAAGAATAAAAATGTACATATTTTTAAACCACTCCAAGAGTAAATCAGTGAGAAATTATTGTGACAGATTTGTTGTTGTCAGTGAAAATATATGCATTTACTTAGGACTGGGAGTTATTTATGCAGAATCACAAAAGGGAATGAAAGGTATGAATATTATATATTGTAATATCACACATACTGCCTATGAATATCAGATAGGTAAGAAACAACCTGTTAATGGTGGTAAGAAATGACAACACTTTTCACCCACGCAACTGCAGTAAGTGATGAATAAATGTCTTAAAGTAAGTTTCCACAAGATATGACTAAGTCGCATTCTAGCTGTGACGTGGCTCCATCACATCTCCACTTTGGATCTGATGCCCACTGGAAACGTTTCAGAAGAAGTGTGTCTTCAAGCAGCCTGTCTTTCAGCAGCCAGATTTTGTGTTGCTTTGTTCATTTGTTTTTGGAATTCAATTGTGCTGTGTCTGAACTGCGTCTTTGTCCCAGTGTTTCTCTTTCTGTCAGTGCCTGTCTTTCTCTTGCTTCAACTGAAAACTTTACACTGAAAACAATAATTTACCCCTTAAAAGGGAAGCCACGTCAAAATGACTATTTCAACACAAATACAGATATAAACTAATCCTCGCCTGGGTCCAGACCTTTGAATACACCCACCAGAACCAAGGAGAAGTAATAACAACAATAGTGACCACCGGGGTGGGAATGTGCCCCCTCAGTTTGGCCTTACGCCTCTCAAAAATTATATGCCCTCCAGCTACAGTGGCCTCGATGCCTTACCAGCACTGCCCCAGCTGATTTCACAGATTTCTTCGACCATGAAGCATAATGTTACTTTACGCTATTGTGGTTTACACTGCAGACTGGAGTCTCTGTTAAACAATGACAAACACAATAGACCTGTGTTACATACTTATGTGTTTCAACATCTGTCTTTTCATTGCCCTACTGTCTGTGTGCTGTCTCTGTCTGGTTAACAGAAGCCCATCACTGCCAATGTGATGAAAAAAAGTTCCTGTAAGTCATTATAATGAGAGACTTTCTTATAATAAAAATGAGTAAACTAGGGAAAAGAATAAAAATAGATAAGAATCAAAATAAAATGCTTGCTGCCCTGGCATTTGGCCTTTATGCCCTAAAAAAAAATTGACAACACCAAGTCCAAGGCCAAGTTGCCTTGCCCCCAAAATAATGAAAGTTCCAGCCTGGCGATCACTATAGACAAAATAGACGCTGCTACCAAGGCTGATCTAAATCAATTAAAAGTACCAGTATCAGTATCAGTCTTGACTTAAAATGACACTTGATCCATGCAGATACATTACTGATTGGTTGGGGAAAATTGAAACCCCTTCCCCCATTGTTTGAGTGGAGGCAATGTTAGATTGAGGATGGAAACAGAGTGTAACAGGTTGACAATTTATCTGATATCAGGCAAAACTCATCCATCACAGCGATAAGCCATCACTGGCACTTTTTGTGGATGTCTTTCAACAATTTTAGAAACAGTGACCTTCATGCATTAATAACAAACTAAATTATCTTGGTCACATGGGTGCACAGCTTTGCTCATAAAGGTACAACTGATGATGATAATAAAATCACTTGATTTCATAGATTTTTATGGCAAGTATAGATAGGAATATCTCTAAATGACATATTCATGCATTAATAATTGGAACCATAATTGTAATATATATTGATTGGACTGGCCTAAGTGAACTATTTGTAAAAAGAAATGACATACACGTCAATAATAAATCCATAAGTGGCTGACTGTGTTGCATTTTTAATACAAAGTCACAAACATTGAAATTACAGATGTAATACACATCTAGCCAGCCCATGAAAAACGTGTCTGCATTTATCTGTCCATGAAATATGAATGATGTTGAATGGAATGCCCTTTTCCAACAGTCAGATAAAGGTTTATTGAAGGCCAGAGTGAGGCAGATAGAGGTTGCCATGGCTACAAGTGTGAAAAGGGCATCTGATCTGACTTCTGACCAGTCAATTAATCTTGGAATTGCATTTTTTTTTTAATCAAAGGTTCACTCATGATTCAAATTAATTGCTGCGAACAAAAACGAAAAAAAAAGGAAAGGGTGAAATTGCAGGGACTTGAAACAGTTTGGAAAAGTACAGTAATGCTAGAGTCTTAAGATTAAGACTGCCACAAGGGAAGCTGGGTGAATATTTAAGATGGATTAAAGTCTGAATATTTAGTTTGTTTGGTCTCAGTGTGAAGAGGGAGAGAAAACCTATTATTCAACAAAACAACACATGAAGACCTCATTTTCTCATGATTTTACAGATGAATAATTGTCAGCAAGAGTGACACTATTTGTTTTGTTTGGAAGTGCACAATGCCACAGTGAGGACTCAAAAACCCATTTAGCGAAATTGCATTTTAAAATATATCTTATGCTTATTGTTTTACCTCCTTTATTTAATTGAAAATGTTAATGATAAAGAGTAATAAGAGTGGCAAAATTCATCAACACAATGTGCAAAGTAATAAACTGGCACTCACTCTTGTTCCTAAAGGCATATTCACATGAAATACTTGTTATGTCAACAGGACTTTCATATTTAACATGACATGTTACTGTAGGATAATGAATGACAATACAATCTTACACCTAATGGCTACAATGTCAACTTGGGCTGCAGACCAAATGGACCAAATTAAATATGTGATATATATTTACTGTGTTAAATCATAAAATGATCTTGATATGTGATCAGAGACTAAGGAAACCTGCAAAGCTGAAAGTTTCTGGTGTGGAACAACTGTTTTGTTTGCCTGTTTCACCTTTAAAAGAAATGCTCCCCAAATGAGGAATTGTCTGTTTATGAGCTGTTAGAAATCATTAATAATCTTTTAGAAGAAGTGGATGTTTGTAACGGTTAAATTGAACAATATGTGAATGGAGTTTGGCAGGCAGTAAAACAAGTAGTCACTGAACTCATACTTCAGAGTGTGTATTTTTGGAGCAGTGGGCTTTTGTTTTTGGGATAACGGGCTTAACTTTATATGAACAGACAACTGACAGTTTCAGACAGATTCAACATAATAATATACAGTCTATGGCTCCACCTCGCTATTTGGACTGAAATACAAATTTTTTAACCCCAGGGTCTTACATATTGGGAAAAGTTATGCGGAATCAAGGTCTGTTTTCACTTTTCTTTCATTTAATCTTTTTATTCTTTCATTTAATCCTTTAATTTGAGATTGTGTAAAATATAAAGTAAAATAAAAAGGTAGAGAGCAAAAAGACAGAGATAAATAGACAACATCTCATTGAAACCACAAATGTTATATATAAACTGTACATGCATCCACATTTAGAGGACGCACTGACATCCTCAGCACCATAAATAATTTAACACCTACAGAGAAGACAAGCATCATATAAATATAAGGTTTGGTGGGTAATAATTAAATATAATGTTCTGCCAACATCATCATTTATTTGTGTTTAGTATATACGTCTGTGTGCGCTTTTACAACATTGGTTGGATGTGTGTGCGCCTCAAGATTTTGCATGTGTGAAAGCAATTGACAAAGCATGACATTTCCCTTATTTGAGCTATTCACAAGCTGAGGGATGATGTGGGGGTGGGGATTTCTATCACCTCGCCACAAATAACAAGGAAAAGTCAATTTCATCGTCTTTTACCGCGCTGTCATAGGAATGCAATCTCTTGCCGCCTCTCCTCACTGTATCCACACTGTCCTTGTAGTATCACATCCTCCCCCCTCCTCCTCCTCCTCCGTCCCACTCATGCCTCTCCTTTTAAAACAAGGCAGGAGGCAGCTTGATTATCACACTCCAATCGCAGCTAATTAGGATAGGTCAGCTGGTACAGTCAAACAGCATCCCTGTCAAACAGCGTCCCTCCACGCTCTTCCTCCGCCTCTTCCATCATCCCTCTCTCTCCATTTCCTCGGACAGCCCTATCAGTGGGTAACATCTCCCTACACCACTGCCGCCTGTCTGTTCGTGATAGCGACTATGGCAGTCATCTCCACAGAGGCGAGCGATGTGCTGCCAGCCACTCCGCCGGAGCCAGACGAGCCCGTATCAACGTCTGCTGCAGACGCATTGGAGCATCAATTAATCGCCGTTTAAAACTGGCAAAAAAAATGCATTTGATATACTTAAGCTTAATTAATACATTGCTACCAATTTTGCAGGGCTAATTAATCAATTTGAGGCTGGTCCCTGGTGCAAAGATGTCCAGATTATGTTGTCTGGAAGGAAAGCACACCGAACATCAGAGAAGAAGATGAATTACAAGCCTGGAAACAGGGAGTTGTGTGTTTGTTCTACCAATTCCTGTTGCCAGAGGAGGCAATAAATAGTGAAATTGAGGGGAAATGAAGTATGATGAGAGAGGAAAAAAAGAGCAAAAAGGATAAAACAAAAGCAGGGAGACACATGATTGTTTGTAGCCTACAACCTAGTGTCTATAAAGGCTAAGGACTGAGACAGGGCTGGGGATTGATTGGGACTTGAACTACATGCTTTGTGCGCTTGTAGTTCTGTTTATACTGAGCCAGTGAATGAGGCCGCAGTGTCCTGGCAGGCAAGCAGAGAGAGCTACAGAGAGTAATTGGGAGGGCTCTGCTCGGAGAGAAACAGAGGACTTAAGATGGGATGAAGGAGGAAAGGAGGGGGGATGGAGAGAGACCTATGAAGTAGATGCTAAGTGCTGAGATGTGAAGAAAATACGCTTGCAGGAAAACGACCCCAGGGACAGTGACCGATGACAAGCTCCCCTTCCCTTGTTTTTTTCCTTCCATCTGATTATAGACATATAGTACCTGTGTGCACCCATGTGTGTGCGCACAGGGAGCCTTATTTAAAACACAGAAAGTGACACCTGAATGCAGAGCAGCACATTACGCTGTGTTTTCCTCTAACAGCTCATGTTTCAGTTCAGTTTTTCTAAGCCCCATTAATTACCCATAAAATTACTATAATGAATTACACGTACATGAGTGGGTCTGGTTAAGAAAAAGTAGCATATGGGGCTATTCTTGAAAGGATGGTTCAGATTGCTTTAAGTGGGGTTGTATGAGGTACAGTGTATTACAATAGATGACGCTTGACATGTCCACAGTTTGCAGAAGCAGCAGGAGTACTGGTGGAGGAAGCTGAGTAACGTACTGCTGCAGACAGGGTCAGCAGTAAAATATATTGTAGTTACATAAAGAAAATAATATCAGTTTAAGTGTGCGCTATATTTAAAATACTTTTCACCGATTTACTTCTTACTTCTCCAAGGCAACCAGACTCCTTTATCAAAAATGATGATCTGTCTGGTCAGTTTGTTTGTGTTTTTGGGTTAGTTTGTGTAACTCGCCATTTAAAATACTGAACGATAACACAAACCTACTCAACTGATTGAGGCAGCATAGATTAGTAACTCCTATGTTCTGTGAGGTAAAACTATTGATTAATGCCAATAGTCTGGTTGAGCAAGAGAGAGTGGGGGCATTTCCATCAGGAAAAGGCTATCTGAAGCAAGGTAAAATGGTGAAAATATTCCAAATATAGCGTACACCTGAGTGACTAAAATGCATTTTACTGCTGGCCTTGTTCATAGCAGTACAGTAGGCAGCACACTGGCTATGGATAAATGCTTCATATAACCCCACATCAAAAAATCCCAACTATCCCTTTAAGCTTAGCAGGCAATACATGAAAATCTTTTAATAGGCCTGCATTATATGGTAAAAAATCATATTGCCATTATTTTTGCCAGATATTATGATTGTGATAGTAGTGGGGATGATCAATTTTCTGACACAAATTTCATTTTCATTAAAAAAAAGGATTAAAATGATCATGATATGATATTTACTTGTTGCAAAAAATCATGTTTCCTTACATCCGGAGAACAAGGCATCTCTGCAGCACTGTAATACTTCATTACAATTTTGTCAGACAGTATTCCTTCAAAAAATTTCAGCTTCTGTGATTTTGATATTACACTTGGACAATGAAATTAATCGCCAACTATCGTGATAATAAATTAACCATTTTGAGTAATTTCTTCTAAGGAATAATGTCCACATTATCTGATTTCAGCTTTTCTGGTTTGTTCAGTCCTATAAAAACAAATAAACTGAGTATCTGTGGCTTGTGGACAAAAGAAGACACACAAGGATGTAACCTTGGGCTTCATCAATGTTTTTCATTAAACATTTTTCTCACATTTTATGGGCAAAACAACAAAAAATAATAAGTTAGCTGCAGCCCTGAAAGAACAGATCTTTCTCAGCAGACGACATTGTAATTTGAAAGGCAGAGCATCACACTATAATATTGTTTTGTCATGTAAAATATTAACTCAAAGTGAGGTGTAATTCACTGGTTTGAGCACTTAATAAAGATGCACTGGAACACTGCCAGAGTGATGTTCACCATCCCTCACTCATCATCACTGTTCTCGCACAATGCCTTGGCCTCCTGCCCCTGCCCTCCCCCACAGCCTGGCTAAGCCCACATGTTATTGGCTAAACACAGCCAGCTGCAGCCAGTTAACTGTCTAATCTCACATCAATCGATTTCCCCAAACAAGGAGAGGTGGAGAAGTGGAACGAAAGTCGCGGAGCGGGGGTGAAAACGCCACGGAGGGTGAGAGTAAATGGGAGGGCAGCGATGAGTGAGAAACAGGCAAAGGCAGGTAACAGCCTTTCACTGAGTTTCTAGCACCTGGTGTGTGTGTGTGTGCGAGTGTGTTTGTGTTCGGGTGCGACAATCTCTTGTTGGAGGCCGTCAAAAGGATACTGATCGAAGGCAACACACAGAAAAAAAGGTAGATGGACAGGCTGAGGTTGGCACCAACAACAATGCTGTATTCACTCTAAAAAGTGTCCCGGCTGCCCTAAAATTTTAAGTCGACTGAAAGGTTGAGGTATTTTTTTAACGATTCAAAACAAATAAACTTTTCTTGTCGAATAGACCTGATATTAATTGACTTGAGAAACTCGAGAAAATATGTTGAACAAGCTTAATATATTAAGTTGAACCAACAACTCCTCAGTCACACCAACAGAAATCACAAACAAATTTGATTTCCTTTTACATTTTCTCAGCCATGACTTATCTTAAAGTGTATTAAGAGACACACATATGCATTTTCTTCAAATTGTAAAAAGGAGGGTCTCAATATTGTTTTAACTCTCAAAAAATGCATGCTGAGAATATCTTGATCTTGTTATTTAATGAGAAGTTAATTTAGTATGTTCATTGAACACATGACTTCAACTGAAAAGACTTAAAGTTAGAAGAACTCATGTTTATAAGTTTCTAAGTGTCCTGAAAAGAAAATTCTAGACATTTTAAGTTTAATTAACTTGAACAAATACAACTTGTGTATTTACAGAGTTAATTAGAAAAATATTAGTTGGTTTCAGTGTATTCCTGTATGATATTTTTTTACAGTGTTAGGGTTAGAATGACTACTGCCCAACTCTGTACTTCCTCTGTCATGTGTTTTGTGTGTATAAATGTGATTCTTTCAGTCCCTCACGGACAATTAAATGGGAACATTTTCAAAATGAGAAACATATGGAGCTTTTTAATTGGCCAATTTCTCTTGCCAACGTGTGTGGCTTTTTTTCATTCTAAAAACCAATGAAAGGGAAAAAAATGCTATCTAGTCAGACATGCATATTGCAGCACAGAGTGTTGCACAAATTGTCATTGTCCTTCCGCAAGGAGTAAAACAGCCCTTCTGTTCCCTGGATTAATAGCACCATTACAGCGGATCCATGTTCAGTATACAGCACTGTACTTCTACATCCAGCCGGTGAGATACATACTTGTTCGCAAACACTCTTCAAAATAAAGGTTCCAAAAGGGTTCTTCCTTAAGCGCTGAGTTCTGAGTTCTACCCATAATCATTTACTTCTGAAGAATTCTTTTTTGAATAATGGGTTTGTCAAGAGTTCCATTAAGAACCCATTTAGTCCAAAGAACCCTTTTTGATGTTAAAATCCTTCAAGGGTTCCTTGTACTATAAAAGGCTTCTCTGTAGAATCCCCTCTGTGTGTTCTAAATGAAACCTTTGGACTCTAGATAGATTCTCTGTAGAGCCCACAGGGCAGGTTCTAGGTAAAATTCTTGGAATAAAAAAAGGTTCCTAGTAGAACACTCACTGAGTATGTTCAAGATAAAAACTCTTAAGAACCCCTGGGTGCTTCTAGTCAAAACCCTTGAAATGCAAAAGGATTCTTGGTAGAACTCTCTGCTGGGTTCTAGATAAAAACCCTTGGATCCGGGTAGAATCCTCTGAGGTTCCATACCCTTAGTTAAGGGTTCTTTGTATGACTAGGGGTTCCAGTAAAAACTTTCTTTGAGGAAAAGGTTAGTCAAACGTTCTTGTAAAACTAGGGGTTCCAGTAAGAACCCTTTTCATTCAAAAAACTTTTTTATAAGAAAGAGTTCTTCAAGGATTGTTGAAATCCTTATCTCACTAGATAAAACCTTTGGTATATAAAAAAGTTCTTGGCAGAACCCCCTGGGTGGGTTCATGTTAGCACCCTTAGAAGGTGGAATGTGTCTATTTGGAACTCCCAGATAGGGTTCTGTGTGGAACCATTACACCACTGAAAGGTTCTCTGTCAAACCTCTCCTAGAGGATTCTGGGTGAAACCTTTCACAAACAGTTCTCGGCATAACCCTTTATGTTGGGTTCAAGGTAGAACTTTCTCAAAGGGTTACAAGTGGAATCTTTATAAAAGGTTCTTGGAACCAAAAAAAAGTCTAAGCCGAAGAACCCTTTATGGCTCTATTTAGCACTTTTATTTCTAAGAGTGTAGAAACTTCAGTGAATTTGTATTTCTGTGGGAATATCTGTTTTGCCGAGCAGGTAATGGCCCACACCGAGCTACATGACCGGCTGAAGCTGCAGTGAGGAATGTACCATTCCTCCGGTCCCATTCCTTCTCTCCAGACCTATGTATAATCTTGGTTTCTTGCCTCCCCTGACCCCGCACTAATCATGTGAGGTGGCTGGGGTGAGGAGGACTGCAACAACTCATATCTGGGGAGTTATTGTTCTACACATGTCATGTGTAATCTGCCCGACCCACAGCGCTTAGAATAATTATTCATATTTAATCACCACACTACGAAGCTACATCGCCTGCCGCTCACTAAGTCATTTTCCATGTTCCATTATCAAAGTTTCAGAGACGGGTGCTCAGGGAAGGGGGACTAAATTGAGAGGCTGAAGTAGTTGGGCTTATAAAAACATAATGGGCTTGTCTGCTTTGATAAACTGAGGACGTGTATAGAATGCACACTCGCTCACACCCTCAAATACACACACAGACCTACACACACACATTAAATGAGAAAAGTGCAGAGAACAAAGTAGGGGGAGAATAAAGTAGCCAAGTATAAGTTCAGATTGTGAGCGTTCAGGCAAGTCAGGAGCTCAATCGTTAATACAAATAACTGCAGCAGAGAAAAAAAAACAAGAAAAAAAAAAAAACGGATTGATAGTCATTTGGTTTGAGTGTGTTTGGCTCGCGCGGCAGCTTTCATTTCTCATGCAGTCAAATTTGCAGATGAGGGGCTCACCTTGCTCCAGAGGCGGTGGTTTCACGCCTGTAGCCTTCAACTTGAGGGCTTCTTTCGCAGACATGTCGCAGCAGGAGCCTTTGTTGGTGTCCTGGTCGCTGTCGGCCTGGTCACTGTCACCGTGACCGCTGTCTCTGAGGCTTGCTCGTTCAGGGTCTTTGAATGTCGAACTACTAAACAAAACACAACAAAATAAAAAAGGAGTATTAATAGACAGCGTATGGTGAAAATTTGTTAGGCTTTTTATTTTTCCCCTCAGTGGAATTTAGAGGCAGAATGAAACATTGATGAGGACCCCTGAATGATTAAACAAAACAAGAAAAAAATATAATAATAGGATTTAGGATGTAATAAAATGCTTCTAAAAATACTGCACCAGCAGTACAGTCTGCTAAGAGAATACTCTACACTCTTAGAAATACTGGTTCCAACAGGGTTCTTCCTGAAGGGCTGAGGTTCTACCCAGAACCATTTGCTTCTGAAGAACCCTTTTCTGAAGAAAGAGTTTGTCAAGGATTCTTTGTATGATGACAGCTTACATTAAGGATGGAATTGAAGAATGGGTTAGTTGAGTGTTCTGTTTAAGACTAATTGTTCCATTAAGTTAGTTCACCCAGAAATTAAAATTTCACTCAATATCTACTCACCCCTGTGCTGATGTGAGGATGGGTGTCTGTAAGCCGCAACATTAAAATTTTAATGTTATGGACACTTGGATTACACCACACAAGCAGTATGGAGACTGTTTGGTTTTTTTTGTGTAATTTCTTTTACCATTCACTTCAACTGTACTGGATTTGGCTGCAACGCTGTTTTCCACTGAAGCTCCAGGAGAGTTCTGTGAACTGGAGATCTTCACCCATCCTCACATCAGCACAGGGGTGAGCAGATACTGAGTGAAATTTCATTTTTGGGCAAACTATCGCTTTAAGAACCCTTTTCATCCACAGAGCCTTTTCGAAAGAAAGTGTTCTCCGAGGATTGCTGAAATCCTTGAAGAACTCTTTCATCAAGGATTCTTTGTACCGTGATGTTAAAGGGCAGAACCCATTGGGTGGGTTCTAGATGGAATAAAAAAAAAAAAAAAAAACAGTTGGATAGAACTGGGGTGGATTTTAGGTAAAACCCTTAGAATATTAAAGGATCCTAACATTCTTGGTAAATGCCCTGGGTGGGTTCCCGACAAAAAAAAAAGGACCCATGGACGGGTTGCTGATAATGTCCTTAGAATAGAAAAATGTTCTCCCTAGAAACCCCTGGGTGGGTTCTTGCTAGCACCCCCAGAAGGTATAAAGGTTCTAGATAGAACTCCCAGACAGGGTTCTGGGTGGAACCATTACACCATGGAAGGGTTCTCCTTTAGAACGTCTAATTGGGGGTTCTAGGTGAAATGTTTCACAGATGGGTCTTGGTATAACCCTTTATGTTGGGTTCTAAGTAGCACTGTCTGAGAGGGTTTCAGGTGGAACCTTTATAAAAGGTTCTACCAAAAACCAAAAAGGAGTTCTACTACAGGGTCGAGGTGAAGAACCTTTTATGGTTCCACTTGGCACGTTTATTTCTGTGCAGATGAAGCAATGAAGAGAGGCTCCTGTGTGTGATTATATTCAATGTATTGTAGAGAATATTATCACTAATTAGACGTACATGCCCTTCCTCTGCCTGCTATGACTCAGTACAATTCATTGTCAGTTTAGTTACTGATGGGAAACTACTGTGCTGGGACTATTGGAGAAAAGAAAACAAAGGTCTGAGATGTAGTGATGGTTATAGATCCCAACTCTTACCTTTGAACAAACTGTTGTCTGCTACCCATATAATTAGGCTCAGTGGGGAAATTGTCCGTCTGTTGAGAAAAAAGGGAGAGAGAGAAAAGGTATGTAGTGGGTTCTACAGAGTCCTGCTGTGAAACAAGATCTCCTGGTGACATATGATTAATTATGCAGAAAAAAAGGAGGACAGAGTATATAAGGGCAAATAAAATCGAGGGAATATGAGCTCTCTCATTTAGGTTGGAGCATTTCATTAACCACATGAAACAGGCTAATTAGCCATTCGAGAGTAAACCGCACAGCTGAACATCAAGTCTGGCAGACATAATATAATCAATAACTGCTAGGACAATAGTCCTGATGAGTGTAGAAAACTTTGCAGCTACTGTGCTGAAGTGTCAGCTAAACATCTAAATTACAGCACCATTTGTGCGGAAATTAAAATGCAATTTGCAATTTTTTCCTTAACAACATTTCTGTGAGAAACTGTGGACTCTCTGAGCCTCAACACTTTTTTCTTCTCCTTTCCTCCAGAACTTGAGAAATTGTTTGTGAGGAGGAACCGAGGGCTTGTACGTGCTGAACCATCTGGAGTTTATTCGATATAGGGCTACCTGATCATACACAAGGGGCTTCATGCCATGTGGATCAATAAGAGAAAGCACACTTAACATGCCTGTGCACACATGTAGAAGCAAGGACGCACTGGGGTTTGCATTCTTTTCTGAAGGCTATTTTCTAGCACATTTTCTGTGACGACAGAGCTGAGTGGAAGTCAGAGTTACAAGATGTGCAATCTATGGCTATAATTTATCTATAACCATCTTAGAAATGCTTAAAAATATGACACACTGATCACAGAATAATGCAAACACACCTGCAGATCTACAAAAACCTCACTTCAAATGTCTTAATATCACTACTTTTACTACTATCTCCTCTTACTATTGTTTCTATTTTTATTTCCTCTTTTCTTACCTGTTTTATTGCTGTTTTAATACTGTTAGCCGTATTTAGGGGTCCAACAATTTCAAATTGAAAATCAAAGGAAATGAACGTTCAATTTCAAAGATCAAAATCAAAGTCAGAATCAGTTCTCCCAGTATTTTGTTCTCCCCACCCACCTACTTCCACTCTTCAAACAACACTTCAAAGACGACACAGCGTTGCTTACCAGCCATTATATCACACTTCATACCATAAAGGAAATCTTTTTAACGTTTTTAAGAGAATGTAAATAACAGTTTTTAGGCCATAAAAACAATGATTGGTTGATCTTACAAATCAAGGCTCCTTGGTCTCACAATGGCACAGCCTAAAATCAAGGTTAAAAAATGTTCAAGTTAAAAAAAAAAGTGAATTGAAACTTTAAAAATTGAAAGTCAAATTGAATCATTAATTTGGAGAATGGTGACGCCTCTATCTCTATCCCACCCTTTGCTTCTTTTGGAAAGCCCTCTGTGCTCTATGCTTGGCAGATGGCATGTAAATAAAATGTATCATTATCATTATTATTAATTTATAACCTTAAAATACCTTTTTTCTCATGAATAAATTATATTTATCATTGCTGCCTGAGCACCAAAAACCAAAGCTCTATTAGACAGTAGTTCATTCTCAACTAAATGAAAATAAAAGAATGTTGAAATAATTTTCCAGGACATTTTACTTTTTCTGTCATGTTTCATGTGTTTTCCACAGCTGGAAAATTGCTCAACTGACACACTAACACAGTAAAGTCTTATGTACAGTCACAACAAACAAACAGTATGACCATAACCAGGATTTTAGAAATACTGTGGTCATGAGTTTCCACCTGTTTTGAGTGGAACCATTGTGATAAAGGATGTCATCAACAGTCGGCGCTGCAATACTCAACGACCTGTAGAATATGGCACGCTCACTTTGGTTCCCAAGAAAATCCTGCTATTTTTTGGTTCCAGCTGGGAACCAACTTTGGTGGAAATCCTGAGATTTTTAGAGAGTCATCTTTGCTATTGTCAATTTACAATGTGGAGCTCCAACAGCCTGCAGAGCTTCCTTGAGTCTCGGGAGGAGGGGAGGGGGGGAAACAACTCCCTTCGACCATCGATCATATATTAAATAAGATTTCAACCTATTTAATATACAGTCTGTGGCTCCAACATGCCATTTGGACTGCTTTACTCATTTTGAAATGTAAGCAATTACTACATATTGCTCCTTTAATTTAACACTGTGTGTGTGTATGTGTATGAAAAACATAGAAAAATACAAAAATAGTAAGGACACAGCCTCAGTGTCCTCAGTGGTAGTTATGGGCCTGAGTACGGCATGTATGACAAAATACAACAGCATAATGGGATACAGGTACAAACCCTATATGGCGTAAACTGCACAAACACTCAGCAGTGTATGCAGCAGTGCATTACAGACTGGATCAATCACATTGGCAGTGGAAAGTACTCTTTCTTTCTGCCGGTCTGTCTCTCTCTTTTTAATTATATCAAAGTACGGTATGTGAGGGTTTTTAATCATGTCAATTGACATAAAAGGTCACAAAGATCATTGTTTCTTTCTGGCCTTTACAAAAGTACCAGCCAACCTTACTAAAAAAATGGAAAAACGATCAGATGCATAGACTTCAGTGTACGCCACAAAGAACACATGGAGACAGAAACTAATGTGTTTCTATTTTGTTAAAATTATTACAGGAATATCTCAAAGTCTCTGTTGGGTAGAGGTAGGAATGGTGGAAACAAATGCCTCGAAGAGAAATGGCTTTCATACCGTTGTAGCGGTATTCATCACAGCAACACAAATAATTACGCTATGTAGTGCACAACTCTCTGTCTTGAATTGATAGCAGTAAAATGTCATGTTTAGTGAGTAATGTCTCCTTGCGCCAGGCTTTTTCACATGCACAGCTTGACTCACAGTCGATAGAGTATTTCAATGTCATCCGTGCTCTGCGGTGGCTCAGTATGAAAAAGGGTGTGTGAAGGTCAGACAGGCCACCTCAGTTCTTTGACCTTCCATGCTTTTGCCAACACCTTTATCTCTACCTAAACACTCCATTCCACCTCAGCCTTCACCAAGATTAAAAGAAAACACCCACAAAATATATCAAAGGCTGGAATCTGACCACGAAGTGAGAGAAGAATGAATGTTTGAAATAGTTCGGCATTGAAATGATAACAGTCTGAGTTTTTCAAAAAAAAGGGGAGATGGCTGTCTTTATATTGATGTGCCCCTTCTGTACTTTCATGACTAGGGACTCGTCCTTGGACATACTTTTCAATCAACTCAGCTCTGTTGGCACTAAATCTGATCAGGATGAAAGGACGTTGTTATATTGTTATATGTATGTTTAATTTACTTACTGCACCTGCACACATAGGACAAAAAATCTAAATCAAATCCCTGTGCACAGAACGTATTTTTCTTAATCACAATGAATTGAAAAGTTACCCACTGTAGTATTACCATTGATTAAATAAACTTCAAGGGATACTTTTGAAGTTGGGGTTGTATGAGGTACTTTTCAATAGTCCTTGTATTACCTACTGTAAATGTTTTTTGTTGTGGCGAGTTTGGAGAAGCAGCAAGAGTGCTGGTGTAGATAACATATTTTAGGCACCAAAAAACATGAACATCAGCTTATGCGTATGCTATAATTTGCTGTCAGACAGCCTTTTCTGATGGGAAACCGCTGTTATATAATTAAAATATCGCTCTCTCTAAAGCCACCAGAGTCCTTCAGCAAAAACTGTAATTTTATCTCGCAGAATGTGAGAATTTGCTGGTCTACCATCGTCTCTTTTAAAAAGTTAGTGTGGATTCACCAAAGTCACACAATAACACAAATGAAAAGAGATCAAGCCAGTGGTAGACCGGCAACTCCTGTGCTCCGCTGGGTGAGCAAGAGAAAGCAATGTTTGGCTTATATAACTCCTGTTTCCCATCAGAAAGGGCCGTCCGACAGCAAGGCACAGCGATGAAAAGATTCTAAATAGTGGGCCATTTTTGAAGTAGCTAAAATAAATCTTGCTGCTGACCCCATCCACAGCAGTTCATTGCTAAGCTATTGTGCTGGTACTCCTCTCTGCATCTCCAAATTGGGGGTGCGTCTACCGCCATCTACTGTAGGTCATACACTGACTGTCTACATGTACCTCATAAAACTCCACTTCAAATAATCCAAACGATCCCTTTAAAATGGCAGTCTCCTGTACTTGACCATTAAAATTGCTTTCATGAGTTTGTTAAATAGAAATACGCCATTGAATCCCACAGCATGGTATTTGTGATTGTAGTTTTTTCTTGTCGCACTTAAAGTAGCATGCGCTCCTCATCCCTCTACCACCTCCTCCCCCCTCCAAGCCAATAAAAAGCACATTACGCCACTTCATAGAAACCTCTTTCCTGCCAATTAGAGTCCAGGCTGATCTTAAGCCTCCATCTCTTCCTGTCTGTCCATACTGCCCAGCCCTTTCACTACAATGGGCCACTTTCCAATTAATGGATCGATAACAGCCAGTATGGGCTGCTTTGTACTTAGCCAGTCAGAGCCCACAATGAATACAAGATAATTTGAGGGGGGCAAATGATACATACTGGCTAGATGTCCACTTGTTTTATTATCATTATTAGACACTGTATTATACAGTACATAAATTCATTTAGCATTGCAAGTATCATTAAGTATTTTATGTTGCATGCCCACACTTCTTGCCTTCTAATTTCCCCTTGTGGGACTTCTTGAAATGAACTGAACTGAACCGAATTGAGCTGAACTAAACTGACCTACTGTAAATTGAACTGACCCGAACTGTGGCATCTGTATGTTTGGCCTTCAAGGTCTCGAAATTTGACTTGCTTATTGACCTGAAATATGAGTCTTTGACCTCAAAGGTTCAGAGAAGCACTGAACCTATGCGATACACAATGCATCCATGCAGCTTTGGGTCAGTGCACTTTGTGTAGACATCGGCAAAGGTTAGTTTCGGCGGTAGTGTGGATGAGAATTGCAAAAGCTTGTTGTTGAATCGCACTGAATGACGTGTTGTATCTAGTCCATGCAGCAAGGCCACAAAGGTCAGCGAGATACTGAGTACAGTGAGGCTGAGTAAGTGTAAAAAGCTGCACTCTATTCTGTATTCCCGTTGAGACCCTAAGACTGACCGAGCAGACAGCCGGCCGATTGAGACAAATGGGACGAGCATACTGGAGTGCTATTCTACTCTCAGGCCTTGTTGGTGCATTTTGGGGCAGTGTTCATTTCTATGGGGCTATGTTTGTGTGCATCTACCTGTGTGTGCGCATTTGATATCTTAGGTAGGGGTGGTGAAAGAGGACAAATTGCAGCTTCTCTTTCACACATCATTGGACAGCTCTCTTTTATTCACAGGAACGAGAGTGCACCCCCTCCTTCTACCTACCCTGCTAGGTATGATACATGTATTTGTCCTTTACTGTCTTCCGAAAACACACATAGTACTCACTCTGTGTGTATGCGTGTGATGCATGTGTTACTTAGTGTCAGAGGGTGTGAGCAGATCCAAATCCACCATAACCTTGCCAGTGAGCCAAAAGGATCTGGACTGCAGTTTTTAATTTGATAAACTACACTGTTAGAAATAAGCGTTCTACAAGGGTTCTTCCTTGAAGGGCTGTGCTTCTATCCAGACTCATTTGCTTCTGAAGAACCCTTTAGTTTCTTAAGAACTCTTTTTGGAAGAAAGAGAGGGATTTAAGAAATAATATATAGTGGTTTTCAGAAGTACCCCCTGGGTGGGTTGTAGAGAAAGCCCTTTTGATGGGTTCCAAATAAAACCCTTGGAATATAAATAGATTCTTGGTAGTACCTCGCCAGTTACAAGGTGAAAACATTCTGGACAGAAACCCCAGAGAGGGTTCTGGGTGGAACCATTACACCAGAGAACGGTTCTTGGTAGAACCTCCTCTTTGTGAGGCTCTGGGTGAAACCTTTCACAGATGTTTCAACGTATAACCCTTTCATGTTGGGTTCTAGGTAGAACTCTTTGAAAGCGTTCCAAATGGAATCGTCGTAAAAGATTCTAACGGGAACCAAAAAGGGTGCTCAAATGGGGACAAGCTGAAGAACCCTATGTGGTTCTAGTTAGCACTTTTATTTCTAAGAGTGTGTGCGTCTCCATTGTGTGATGTTAACACCAAAGGATCTGAAGTTTACTCCTCTTGGAAAAGTGTCAAACTAGCTCAGCAACAGCCAAACGTGAAGAATGGGTAAAGGATAAAACAGAGAGAAACTGAGCTGAGAGGAAAGAAAACACAAGGATGTATGAAAGACGAAAACAGAAAAAAAAGGAAAGCAAAGCAGCAAAGTGAGAGGATGATAAAGGAAGTAAGGGAAAAGGGGCGGAGAAACTAGACAATAATTAGACTGCATTGATTACCTAGTGGCTGAGGAGCAATTGTAAGTGATCAAATCTAATTAGCTGGTCCTATACATCTTCCTGGAGATAACACACCAATCAATCAGGGGGCTTAAGTGAACTTAAAGCCATCACAGTCTACTGCCTGCTAAATATCTCCTACTATCTTCCGAATAACTTACAAGAGGTCCGGTTCAAATGACTTTCAGACAAGTAAGAAAGTGCCGCCGATGCCGCTTAATGGAGACCAGACAGATTTCAACCTCGCTGAGATCTTATCGGTCCAGATGGACACCTTGCTAATGATTGTGGGCAGTACTTAATCATAAAGAAGACTTTGAAAGAAGACATCTTACACCTTTGAAGGCAAGTTTAGATTTCAAGGTGACATATGATTTTCTTGGACGTTGTTCATGCAGTGCTGGCAAGTTATATGCAGCAATAGTACTTTAGAATGCGTGTGAAGATTCTCAGTTATTCAGGTTATGGTATCTTTAGGAGCTACACAAAAGCAACTGGACTTGCTTGAAGCTCTTGAGGCATTACACCTCTCTAAAGGGTTCTTCAGTTTAGTTCTTGAAATGAAGAAGGTAAAATGTCTTATGCAATCTGAAGCAAGTCGTGTTGCCTTCATATATCTGCTAGAGATATTTTAGACTGCCTTCTCCATATTCATATTGGAAGGAAAGTGATTTCTCACCATTCTTTCTGTCATTTGGTTGATGTGCAGCATATGAACTTACGAAGCGTGTATTTGCATCTGGATGAGAATAGGCACACTATAGTTGCCTCTGTTGCCAAGGTGAGGCAACACAACCATTTTGTTAGGATTAGGAAAAGAGGTGTCTCTGCTGGTACAAATCAAATTGTTCTTCTCTCTGCCATGCTAGACTATACACACCTGGGTGTAAATAGTGACATTGACTATCCCACCCGGGTGCAAATAGCCACATTAGTCATTTACATGCCAAGTGCAAATACCACCGATGGTTGTGGACACCTGGGTGCTTGTTTCTGCCATGCTAGGCTATATACACCTGGGTACCAATAGCCACATTGGCTAGTCCACCCTGGATGCAAATAGCATCTGTCATAAAATACTTTTAACAAAAGGCCAATGGTTTCAGTTATTCTGTATTTTATTTAGAGGATAAACATGCATATGAGGCTATTTTTGTATCATTTGTATTTCAGACACATTATTTGCACACTATTTGCAAATTATCCTGCCAAGAAAAATGAGGTTAAAAGGGAATGCTACTTTTTCACCAGCTGATGCTTCTGAAGTATGTGTACCTCAGAATAACAAACTAAAAAGAGGCTCTGTGATTTTCTGCCACATGTCAGCGACACTCATACACAACCTCCAGTATAGTTCCAGGGTGCCCCGGTGAGCTGCGCTGTGAAGAAAGGTACAAATTGGTAGTTTAACTGGCATCTTCCAAGTGTGAACGAGTGCAGCTGTGTGAATGACTTGAGGCACAGCTGAAATTGAGCATGCACACTCAGCAAACCTCTGGATGAAGTTAAGAAAAAGACTAAAGAAAGGTTTCTTCATGCAGTGCAGAGAATCTCCAGTAAGGGAGCATTCGCACCTAGTGTGTTGGGTTATTCATTTGAACCACACAGCTTCTAGTGTACTCCTTTATTTCTGCTAGTTTCAGCTGGGGATCTTACAGTCTATCCATTGTTTTTTACATTTTGACTGCAGGATTTATGGCCCACGAGGCAATGTTTACGGTTAGTGTTTTTCCAAAATAAATTAAAAGAAACTCTCTGGCTTGTTTCCCCTACTGTACAGAAAACACACAGAACTCTGAGCCCAAAAGCACGGTGAGTATTCAACTGTGTATTCTGTGTAGAGTTACAGTCCTCATTATCCAGATATGTTGAGATGCGGGATGCATCATCTTGTGTTGCTTGGTATCTATGAGGTATAAGGTCCACTTGTCTTGACTGGCTTCATGTGCTCTTTGCTGGTCAGACCACAACAGAAGACAAATAAGCTCCTGGAGCTGCAGAGTTTTCTGCAGAATGATCTGCTCCAGTGAGCCACCTGCATAAACTGTGTTGATTTCCCTCTATACCGCAATGTTTATCACAGGATGGCAGGTTGCTATAACTGCCACATGAATGCGTGAGCTGGCACCGCATGTGACTTATGTTTAAAGCTCAGGGTTTGTTTGATATAAGGCAGTGTAAACCATAAACGGACTTGGTGCACGTACAATGATACATTATGAAACATTATGGACAGCTGAAATTGAACGCTGTGTACCAAGCAGGGATATTTCAGACATGTCTGCTGGAAAGGAAGAAAAATACCTCAGTAAAGCAGGAGAACATGCTGTGAAATTAGTGCCAGTGTGACGATAACATATCACTAGAGTGTATCAGAATATATCGATTATTTGTCCCACTCCTAGTGATCAGTCATTTAAAGTATCTCTCTTACTGACAGTCTCTCCTCTCCTCCCCGTCTTTAATTGTACGAAGCTCGATTTCAGCGCCACAAATCTAATACAACTCAAGCTGAATAAAGTCGCCCACATCTACATGCATTAGACTTGCCACTGCCATGAAATATTGTGACTGTGACTCTTTATAGAACCACGAAGGGGCTTTTTTGTAGAATTGCTGGTTTACTACACTGTGAAAAAAAAAATTGTAGAAAAGTGGGATCAAGCTATTTCAGCTTAAAACTTCTAATATTTATTTAACACTTGAGAACTTACAAACACGAGTTCTTCTAGCTTTAAGTCTTCTGACTCAAAATGAGCTGAATAAATGCATAATGACCTCATTAAATTAAGTTTCTAAAGAACAATGATTAGCATACACTGTAAAAATGAAAAAGTTGAGAACTCAAAATTTCAAGCAACTTACTGCAATAGATTTTTGACTTTTGAACCCAACTCAAATTTGTAGGTTTTGAACTACTAATCTTTTCTTTAGAGAAATGTACTTTTCTTCTTTAGATAAACTTTAATCTTTGAGCTTTACAACCTCCCAAAAATGACTGAGTAAACTCATTGAGATGAAAGTATATAATGATTAGTATTTTATTATTTTCCATTTAAACAAATTTAATTTTCAGGCACAGCTCACTGTGACCGATTTTTGAAGACACATTTTTTGAGTTTATTTAAAGAAGAAAAGTAAATTATCTCAACTAAAGATCATAGGTCAGCAAAAGTCTTTTTGTTGTCTCAACTTTATAGCATATTAGTAAACTTTCCAGTATGCATTGCTTGCTTACTCTCCAGAGACCCTTCTTTTTGCAGATTGAAGAAAACATTTGATGAAAACTTGCTGTGTCTCTAATACACTTTGAGAAAGGTGATGATTTCTTGTTTTTCACAGTAATGAAAACAGAGTAAACTACAGCATGATGAAAGTTAAAATTGAATACAGTCCCTATCCCCCTTGCACTTTAAATTTAATACATTTAAGCTCTTTGCCTGAAATGAAGAACTGACTTCTCAAACTGAGAGAATGTAAAAGGAAATTTTGTGTGACTGAACAGTATTAAGTATCAAGTCAGCATTTGGGCTGCTATAAAAATTGAAAAACCAAGCTAACATTTTAAGTTAATATAAATACTTTATTTTTACAGTGTGTGAAGCTGGTGACTCAGGCAGCCCTAATCCAACTCAATAGTCTCATTTTGTTAATAATGGTTTGCTGTAATTCATAATTCATAACATAACTGCATTCCTTTTTATTTTTTTGTGTTTGTGTTCATTTGGTGGGGAACAGGGCTTTTTCCTTCATTAAATAGGGCTAAGTAGCACTTTGGAGGCTTTTATATACAGTTGCATGAACAGCATGACCTCTCCCATGCATATTCACTGCTCACCAGCAAAGACACAATATTCATAATTAATATGCAACCACTCACATTGATTGCCTATTATTTTGGTTGACCATACAGTGTCATTAGAGATGCCTATTAGGAGCACAGCAGAAAGCATAATTTTAGTGCCACAACTTTTCTTTTTTTTTTTCTAATCATACTCATATCCACTTCATATATTGAGAAAATGGCGTGCAAATGAAAGAACTGACTTGTTATTCTCACCACACGCTGAGCAGGGGACCGGAATCATTGATAGGTGAAAGGCAGAAAGCAACGACAGAGAAGAAGGGGCGCGACGGGGCAGACAGAGGGCTGAGGTGGTCGTGCTTGCGTCTCCCTCATCAAGCGAAGACGAGACAAAAACACTACTTCAAAGCTGATTTCCTCCAACCTGTGCGGTTACTGCTACTTTATTATTCCTTTTGAGGAAGAGCCCGAGCAAGCACGGATATCATTTTCCCTTCTGTCGACAAATGACTACTTTGGTCTCATTTGTGAAGCAGTTTCCTTATGTACAAGTGGGATAGCTGCATTTGCCTTTAAGAGTAACAGTTCTGAAAGAGTCCATCACTGTGCTTTCTCGCTTTTCTAAGAACTGCTTTTGTAGAGCACATTCGTCCTTTGTAATAATGTTTTTCATTTAATTTTGGAGACTAAATTACCTTTAAAGAGCATGAAAAGAAAACTTGAAGGGATAAACAGACCCCCCGAGTCTGAGAGATGGTCAACAAAGCGTTGTTAAACTCTATTCTTAAGCCTGTCATTATCATCTTGAGAATCAACTCACGTAGAAAATAATAAAATGCAAACCTCCTGAGAGAGTGCATATCCTTGAACTTGTTTTTCTCTCTTCCTCTCACTTACACAGACACAGACACAGACACACACACACACAAACACACACACACACACTTACCATTACAGGTGGTGGAGATCTTACAGTCGAACCTATTTTATGATGCATGAAAAATCAAATGATGGGCTAAACTAAATCCCACATAAACAAAATGGCTCAGAAGGCTTGTCTTAATAGGCATACAGTAATACAGAATAATCTGTTTACCACAAATTACAAAAAAAATATATAATAATCTGTTTCTTAACTCCTGTGCATGTAATTGATTTATTAATGGGCTGATTAAGCCATTATTGAATGAATCACCCTTATCTAACTAAAAGGGACATTGCATATAAACTGTTTATGATGTTGACCAACATCCCCTCGGGCGAAGATTACAATAAGCTGCCGCACTGGAAACATGCAACTGAGGCTCCATACTACGGCAAACTGTCAACAGCTATTTTTTTTTTTTTGCTAAAATGTAAGTAAATAAAACCAGTTTGACTGTGACCCATTTTACAATGCACCTCTAGTCTGAAAGCAAACTGAATTCAGGATGAGTGATTTTTAGTCAAGGAACTCAAGCATACCTTTGTGACAGAATATAAGACAACTGTTATACAACAGTTCTGTACCTCCAACAAGTAGTGACCTTGCGAGCTTCACTTCGCCACTCCACCATCTCCACTGTAACAAACACATAGCTGGTTGAAGTGGTGACAGTGGATAACAATGCTGCCATATCTCCTGACCTTCCTGAGGAGTTTTTGTGCTGTCGAACAATTGGATCGCAAATATCAGCCGTCACAAAGTGGCTATTACAAGTTGGTTTTGGGGGGGCAATTTTTTTTCTTTCTTTTAAAATGTTTTGCTAATTTAACAGTCTGAGAGCTGCTGCTCAGTGACAGACTCTCATACGGCGGGAGCACACACCCACTGAGCTGAAGGATGACTGGTGCGCCGTAAACTAAGGATTAATTACAACTAAACCAGAGCTGGTGATTGCTGGCACAGTGGAAAGACTTATATAGATGATAGGGTTAGTTTTACTTTGTTTTTAATGAAGTGTGTTTTATGATTAGTTAACAAGGCAATAAAGCTAATTTTGAGTATTCATTTATTGTAGTGAACGTACATCTGAAACTGGGGAGGAGGTGCGGGGTGTCAACCCAACTGCAAACAATATCTGAAGTCTGAATTTTACTCTTTTTTTCATAACTTTTCACATGTTGTTTCTATCAAAAATATTTATAAAACAGTTTCAATAAAAAAACAAAAATGAGGAGACCAAAAACATCAGTGGAACATCAAACTAGACTGGGCATCATTTTGATGATTTTAATTCCAATTATCGATTTCAATTCTTAATGATTCCCGATTCTGAATCTTTGAAGGACGGGGTCAAAACATTCTTATTTCACTTTAATTGGCAACTAATTTAATAGTAATCTTTCAAGGTAAAACTCTGAGGCTACTGTAAACAAAAAAAAAAAAAAGCAGAAGGATATGTGGGCTCTCTTACATTCAGAGGTGGGTAGAGTAGCCAAAAACTGTACTCAAGTAAAAGTACTGCTACTTTGCAAAAACAAGTGCTCAGGCAGAGGGTAAAATAAGTACTTGAGTTAAAGTACAAAAATATTTACTGGAAAAAAAAAAACTTGAGTAGCAAGCAACCTAAAAAAAAGAAAAGACGTACATGATTATTTCAATCATAGATGGTTTCTTCAGGTAAAGGTATAGAAGTGAACATATATCTATATTTATTTGTAATGAAAATTAATCATCTCCTGATTAGATAACTTGCCACATAAACACCAAGACAATATTCACAGTCTGTAACTCCCAGGTCTCTCAAGAGTGATCACTGTTTAATTTGAAACTAGTGTGAGTGAAATTTGTGTAGGAGCTGATAAGCAGCATCAAAATTAAAATTTCATATCGATTCCTTCAGAATTGTAATTTTGGAACCAGTTCTAATTTAGAACCGGCTGCCAACACAAAATCCAACACAGCACACGTGTATATTTAAAGACATGCAACGACAACATACATGAATAAATTGGTGTCAGAGATTGTGTGTGTATTTTTTGTTAGCCATTATTATGAGGTGAACTTGCACCTGTGTGCAGTGAAATATAATGAGGCCGTCTGTTCAGGTGCTGGCAGTCAACACTTCACCAGACAAATAAAATCATTAAATAGGACCTGGGCATTAAATGAAAAAAAAAAAAAAAAACATTCTAAATCACAGTCCACTAGACAAAAAGAGTCTGACTGGAACAGGTTGCGACCCCATGTCTATTTTCCCCAAAAAAAGGAAAATGTTTTTTGGTCTCCAGTTGAAAAGGGCAAGAAAAACTCCTCAGTCTAATCTTGCTTGAGAACTACAGGCACTCTTATATTTGCAATTATCTTCTGTATGTCTGCAGTTCCTCCCAGCATCATCTTTTACAAATACAACAACACCGACAACAACTCAGCAGCCAGTTCAGTCTCAGCTGCCATGTCTGAGGAAACTTTGTCTGCTCCGAAGAGGAGGGGCGACACAAGACGGCGTGTTTGTACTCCCATCAACACAATCCACATCTGTGGCAGTTTAGCCTCAGGAGTAAATGATAAATGTAGCTTTTGGCATAGATATTTATTCCAACACTCAAAAAGCCCTACCACAGCAGTTTGCCAGCTCTCCTTAAATAGCAGTATTGTTTTCCCTCACTACTTGAACTTACTTTGTGGAGACACATTTAACCACCTAGTGTGGGTACTGTAGCTTACAGCTGGGATCGCTCTTATGATTATTGAGAAAGGAGAACTTTGTGGGAATAAAGTGAACGTGGAGTTGGAGACACAGGACTTTACTTGATGTTGAATTATTTATAGACAGTTGAAAGTGAGGAGAGCAGTAAAAAAAAAAAAAAAAAAAGTGAGGAGAGCAGTAAAAAAAAAAAAAAAAAAAAAAAAGGAAAGGGTGCAGTCTGTGATCTTGGTGTGTAAGCTACTAATCATTCAGTACTTGCTCATCAATAGTTACAACAGCTTTGCCGTCAAGTGAAATCTTGAGTCAGCAATGACCTTGCTTCACCCTCATTAATCCAAAGCCAACTCAGCCCAAAAATCCAAAGCTGATACAGGGACCTATATCGTACCATACATTTAAAGACGTGCATGAATAGATGTAACTGTGTCTAACTTTTGTAAATTACTAAATAGTTTTTATAATTATGTTATGGTGACATCAATACATTATATAATACGATGGCTACGCAAAGACGTGGCTGGGGTGGGAGGCAGGAGTTTAACACCACAGTGCATGACAGTCCACAGTCCAGACTCCTCAAACATAAGCGCTTTAGTCAAGGTAACGAATAATTATGGGTAGGTTTAGGCAATTAAAGGACTGGAAAATATCATTCTTTTCAGTAGATTTTAATTAAGGTTAGAAAATGTAATTTTGGGTAGGTTCAGGGCAATAAAAAAGCTTTGGTTGGCTTTAGTCATTATTTTTGTTCAAATTAATAAAAACATAATAATTTTAAAATAATGCTATAGACAGTATTGCAAGATTGTGTCAGAAAACAATATATACTTTTAATATACACTTTTACTGTAGTTAGTGCCGACTCCAATCCATAGGTATGTCTGAGCTACGATCCCAAGGTTTTCTGGGAGTCAGCACCCCAACATCTGGTAATCATGGGTTTTGGGTGTCCATTTAAGGCTTTGTGTTATTGCATAACTGTACTGACTGATATCTTATCTCGTACACTGCCTGGGGGCCTCAAATCACAGAAACAACACATACACAGACACTGATACACAAGTACCTTTAGGGTTATTGCGACAGACCCAGCTTCATAATTTCCAAATGGATTTCTGCAGACAGCAACACATATGCCCTTGCCCATATGAAAAGAGTAAGAATTATTTTGTTCGCCACACATTCTCAGCAGTTGTACTCAGTGCACTCTGATTCAGTCCACATGTGTAAACTAAGAATCGACTTGTAGCCTGACTGATTTCAACTTCCTTGGACTCCTGACTCAAGAAATGTTCCTTTCACATTCGTAAGAAAGAGCACAGTTGTAGACTTATTGAGCAAGAAACCTATAAACAATACTTTAAAGCAATAGTTTTGACTGTTTGGAAAAGAGGATCAATACTGCTCTCATGGCTGTGGACTAAATATGAACCTCATGGTGATGACAAATCTCCAAGAAATCACTGCTTCCAGCAACGAAATAATTGTTTGCATTGTCTCATAGAAAACCACAATGGGTCATTTTTACATGCTGTGGTTAAAGAGTCAGTGTGTAGGATTAAGTGTCAATTATCAGTGAATGCATATTGCAAACGTTGTCTCACATTCCCCTTCTAACCGTGCAGAAGATAGTGGCCGCAAAACACAAAAGGCCATATAGAGCCAGTGTTTGGTTTTTCTGTTCTGGACTACTGTAGAAACATGGCAGAGCAACACGGCAGCTTCTGTGGAAGAGGACCTCCACCCTCTGTTGTTATAAATGTCTCTTTAAGGTAACAAAAACACAAATGTTCTTATTTTCATGTGATTATAGACCTGAAAACTTATGAATATTATGTTCCATTTGCCGTACCCTGCCCCAAAAAATCTCACATACTTGACCTTTAAACAAACAAGTTAAAACAAATTGATTAGTTAGATTTTTGTTACAGTTAGACAGAGCCAGGCTAGCTGTTTCCCCCTGGTTTCTAGTCTTAATGCTAAGATAATAAGCTGCCAGCTATGAGGTTGGTATCAATCATCTCATCAAACTGTCAACAAGAAAGGAAATAGCATATTTCCCAAAGTTTAAAGAGAAAAATTCTTTATCTATATAATTTTTCAGATAGGATTGATACACTGAACACACAAATGTTTGTATCCTTCAATAAGCATGCTCGTCATTTACAGTAGGCCAGCACTGCACTTTAAGTTCTTTAGGAAATCTGAGTGTTTGCACAGTAGCCTTGCAATCTAAAACTGAAACATGGTCAAACTGTTTTCAAGCTGCTAAAAGCACGCGTTTACTACACTTTTAAACTGATATCATTAAGCCCTCTTATCCAGGATTAGCATCAAATTTGACTAAAGAAACAAGTGTTTTATCATTTAGTTTTTGAAACAAAATGTGGGCTACAAGACACAAGCTGGGAGCTTGTGAACAAAAACATTAAAAGAAGCAAATTATTCCATTTGAATTGATGGAGGAAGAGCCGTTCCGTGGATGAAAGGATTTTAGATATTTCCCCAAAGCCCAGAACTGAGGCCAGACGCAGATAAATAAACACACAGACAGACACACAGATTGTAGGCACACATATGCCTAATATCAATACATGCACAAGTGCACCCACACACACACCTGCGTTCCCCCTCTATGCACACACACACACACACACACAGCAGATGGACTATGTCTAGCTTCAATTCAAGGTGACCTATCTACTGTATATGCATTGGGTCAGAGGTATCTGCACAGAGGAGGGAAGGCGGGGGGGAAAGTGTCCATACACCTGGGTAAAAACTGACAGAAAAGGCTTTGGGATAATGCTCCGCTGTCAAAGTGTTGGACGTCGGTGCCTCTCAGTCTCTTTTAAGTGCGTCTATGGTGCATTAAGAATGTGTCAGACCAGCTTTAGCATTAATCAGCCAGACCACAGAAGAAACAATCACACATAATCTCGAGCTCTAAACCCTGCTGACCTTCTCTTCAAATGCACAGATAAACTCCCCTTGAAACCTCAGTCGTTTAAAGACACACACACACACACACACACACACACACACACACACACACACACACACACACACACACACACACACACACACACACACAGGCCCCTGGCCTGGGAGCTGCTGGTAATTTTTTCCTCCCCCCCTGCGCTCTTGCCTCCCCTGTAGTCTATCTGATTGGTTCCTCCCACAGCAGCACCCATGTCTCTCCACCTGGGAGTACATCGACTCAGCGTGTCAACGTGACCTCAAAGAGGACGCATCTCAGACAATGTGTGCGGGGGAGAGGGGCTGTTTTACCCCATCAATCTGGAAATAAGAGAGGAGAGGAGATGAGAGGAGAAGGGAAGAGGGAAAGAGAGGAGAAGGGCAAAATACACGAGTTCCATTCATCATCTCAGCGGCGTTGAGGGCGTATAAATAGCAAGATCTGTTCAGAGTTATCATTGAGCCAACGCTTCCATCGCGGTACTTCATTTATTAAGACTGTGCGTGGATCAATACGGCAGACATATACACTCTGTACTGTTGACAAGATAATCTCATCATTATGAATTTGGCTTGGGTCGTCAGTAACATGAGCAATTGCAACGCTTATCTGAGATGACAAGAGCAGAGAGAAAGAAAGGGAATCTGAAAAAGGAAGAAGAGTCAGAGCGAGAAGAAGCAAGGAAGGGAAACAGAAACCACTGGTTCTTCGTCTATTCTTTTTTTTTTTTTTTCAAACTAAGCAATGCTCAGAGCGATAGATAATGAAATACAGTATTTCGGTACCAAACACAGCAAAAATCAATAGGAAACAGAGCAAACCAGCCATTGATCTGAATGCTAAAGGCCCCAAAAAGATTTCTCTCTAAGACATAAACCCAGTGAGGGGCCAATTGAGTACATCTGTGTCGCACAATAGAAGAAGATGGAACCGGCCAAATATACCATTTTCAATACGCCATTAGCACTCAGCGTCACCACTGCTACCCTGAAGAGTAGACACAGTCAAACATTTGATGACAAATCTTGTGTGCCCACCACTTAGTGGGCCTTTTGTTTAGGCAATAACATCTGAGAGCGCCGACTCATTCGCCTCTGTTGCCACAAACACATAACAGCCACTGCAAAACACAGTGGCTGTCAATTCCCCTCAGACACACACAGGGCTTTAGACATGGGAGTCAGATTTCAAACTGTGCTACGGATATAAGCAGGAACAGAGGAGACAGTGGGATATCTCCTATTAGAGTGTCGGACCTCCTCAGACACACACAAACATACGCTGGCAGGATTACACTGTTTAGGAAAAAATACGCCTCAAATTGCAAAGCAAACTGTCATTCGCAGAATGAGTGGCTGTAATGTACTCCAGTGGTTGTAACGCTCTAAAAACAAGTGTTTTAGCTCAACGAAAATGATTACTGCAAGTTTGCATCGACCGATGAATTGCACTGAATTGGGAGAATGAGCCTTTACTCTAGAATCAAAGATTATTTTTAGTTTTTAAGTTGATTACTCAAATTGTGAACACAAGATGACAACAGTTATGAATATTATATTCCAATTCTGACATTTTCTGCCCTACAAGTCTCACAAACTAGACCTTTAAATAAACATAACAAATTAATTGGGCATTGGTGGCATTTTTGTTACCTTTAGACAAAGCCAGACTAGCTGCTTCCCCCTAATTACTAGTCTTTATTCTGAGCTAATCTGCTGCTGCCTATGAGGTTGGTATCAATTTTCTCATCAAACCCTCAGCAAGAAAGAAAATAAGCATAAAAACATGGCAGGATTACACTGCACACATTGCAAAGCAAAGTGTTGTTTCCGGATTGAGCGGATGTACTATATTCTACTGTTTGCATTAATCTTATTTAATTATGAAAACTTCTAACAAAATTAAGTTCAGCCAGCTAATTACAGCGAGTTTGGGGAATTAGCTTTTCCTATATAATCAAAAGTATTTTCAGTCTAAGCTGATTACTCATAAAAATTAAGTTGTCCAACTAGTCTTTCTATATTATTTGAAATTATTATTAAAAATGACAACCATTTAAAATATATAGCTTTTAAAAGAGGAATGTGTAATATGTTTACTGTACTAAATCAAAAATTAACATGTTTTACACAGAAATTAAAGACACATGCAAAGTTGAAATACTGGCTACTGAGACAACAACACTACCGCCGCAGTGATGTCTGAAATTTCCATTACAAGCCAGAATGATTGTTATTGTTTCACATTAGTTATAGTTCAAATTAATGCTGAATGTTTGCAGAATGTAGAAGGAGTAGATGCCTATAAACTTTTGTTTTCAGGATAACGGGCTTAGCTTCACATCGAAAGACAACGGACAGTTATAAACAGGTGATCGACTTGCAGTGTTGGACTCATGTTGTCCTCCTGCAGTGTTCCTGCAGCCTGTCTGAGCTTCCTCAAGTCTAGGGAGCAGCTGACGGGGGGGAAGAACTCGCTTCAACCACTGTATGTTAAATAGGATTTTAGTCTATTTAATATGCTGTCTATGGCTCCCTCTTACGTCTTAGCTCCCCTTATGTAAACATCAAAGTAATGTTTGCAACTTAACAGTTTTTTTTCTAAATCAGTACATTAGATTTTTTTCTTATCTTGAAACCATGCATTTAATTAAGTGGCAATAAGTCCCCTGAATTACTTTTTAGAGTGGAAAGAGAAGGAACCCATTTTAAAGTGGCTTGTTTTGACACATAGTTAGGTGGAATTAGAGCAAATGAGATGGTATTCATGGTATGTCCCTCCAATCAATTAATCACATTACTGATGAAGCTGAAGAAGTGCTGAACTGTAGAAGGCAAGGACAAGGAGAGAGAGATTCGGGGAGAAGAGGGATAAATCATTTCTCTTATACTAATGAGATAGAAGGTGAGAACAGATTCACATAACTCATTCTTTGAGCTGCGTGTTGTTTCTACAGCACATGCCTAGGGGGCAGAGTGAAGGAAGATGTGGCAGAAATAAAAGCTCTCTCAGGTTGGACTCACGCCAAGACACAGCAGAGCGAGTTCCACTTTGTTTGACTTTGAAAGTGTTTGATTTACAGCAAGGAGACCCAGCTGCTGGCACTTCAAAGAATACATCGCCACGCCATGTACGCCTATAGAGCCCTCTGCGCGCTGTGCATCTCAGTGCGCATTACTGTGAGGTCACTCGTATATATCTCTTCATCATCATCTGTTGCTGCAGCCTGGGCACCCCGCTGCTCAAAACGTTAAGTCTAAAGACCCCAGGAGGGATCTAAGAGCCCTCAGGGGGCAGGCAGCCACTACAGGGAAGCCCATTCCAATCTGAGGGAACCAGCAAGACTGGTGCTTCAGAGCACAGCTGGTGGTAGGACAGGTGCATGCGTAAGTGCGCACGAACAGACACACACACGCTGACACATGGTAGCTGAATCTTAGATTCCTCCACTGTGAAGGTTATGTTTTGTTCTCTTGTTTTTGTGACCTCAGTTGATGCTAGGTTGGCTCCTTGTGCCTGAGTTGTTTGAGCACAATGCCAGCAACACCAAGGTAAATGTTTCAGAATCTACCAGGGGCATGCACAGATCTCTCCTTTTTCTTCTTGAAAATGGCATGTATTGAAGAGGTTTATATTAAAAAAGAAAATGCAATACAGTGAAAGGACTGTCAGGAACAAAAACACACAGATCCATCTGAGATGTGCTTTTGTAATGCAACAGACATTCGGGCAGCTCACAGTATCAGCAGGGTCAGGAAAACAAGAAACACTCAAACACAAACTGGAAAAAAAAAAACAACTCATGCTCTCTGTAGCCATGTGATAACAGAATAGAAAACTAATTACTAAATCTGATAGGACTTCTTCCGATGCCACTTAAAGTGCCTGTCTGCGTATGGAGGGTAAATCATGCTAAACAATTTAACTTGCTACTAGAGCCTGGACGATAAGGACTTTTCGGGAATGATACCGATATTATGGAGTAAAAGAAACAATATTGACATACTGTCTGATATTGTTTATGTAATGCAAAATGATGTGAGGGCACTGCAAAAGTTACTGGTATTTTTAAAAAGTAAGTGAAAACAAATTAAAACAACATGAATAAAGAAAAATGATCAATAACAATAACTATCAGCCTATATGGGTCCATCTAGCTGTGCTCGGCCAATGTTAGAGGTGGGAGACAAAAAAAAACAGTCCTCTTAGTAAAATAATTATTATTACAATTCCTGAGTTGATTTTTTGATTGATGAATTGATTTTATACATGCCAAATAACTGGCACTCAGTCAATTTGTTAGTTAATGAAAATTGGCATCACGGTCGTGTTAATTGCATATTTTGACCTGACCTGATCTTTTTCTTTTGGCACTAGCTTCCTGATCAAGAACAGCAAAATGTATCAATTTACTTGAAAAAAAGTATTGTATTTACTACCTGTATATGTGGTATAATAATGATGCTGCTGAAAAAAAAGTCAGAAAGACTGACATGTGGTGTGTTTTGTTGTTGTGATATTATACAGTCTAAAAGTGCATGATTCAACTATTTCCCAAGAGCTAGTGTTTAAAAAACAAACAAATACGCTATGAATCATAATATAAAATTACAATATTTTTAGAATTGCAGTATATATTGAATTGGCGGCCAAGTATCACGATAGCATGCAATTGGGAGAAATGTCGGTGAAATAGGCAGACGAGTCTTGATCATCCACTTCCTCTCGATCACAAACACTCACGCACACACAAAAACACAATAACTGTGGAGTGAATGTCCACTGACAGTCCACAGTCTTATTATCATGGCTATGTCATCTCCAATAGGCTGCTTCCTATTGAACCAAGCAAATTGGTTTAATGTGTCCGGCCAGTGTGGCTATCACAGAGGTCAAATTGTGTTCTCATATCCTGTCTCTTTCTCTACACTTGGGGGAAAAAAAACACAAATTCCTTTGTTGCCCTGCATCGCCAAGTCGGAAGGTCCGTTTAAATAATGAAATTATACAGCACAGATAAGTGCTGTGTCCACATGAATGCACAGCAGTTGGCTGAAAGGATTTCTGGTGGCTGACCAATAAGACAAATATACTGTATTGAGTTGTCACGATACCAGAATTTAAAACTTTGTAATCCGCAATATATTTACATTAATAAATCATAAAATGACGATGATGTGTTATCACAGAGTAAGGAAAGATGCTAAGTTGGAATTCTTGCTTCTCTAACACTTCTGTTCTGGCCTGCATCTTGTATTATTGTTTACCCATTTCACGTTAATTAGAATTCAAATTAATGCCAAATGTTTGCCAAATGAGTGAGTGTCTGTTTATGCATTGTAAGAAATGATTAATAGTCTTTAAGAAGGAGTAGATCTTCATAACAGTTAAATTGAGGAATATGTTAATGGAGTCTGCAAGGCAGCAAAGCAGACAGTCAGTGAACTCCAGAGTGTGTATTTTCAGAGCAGAGGGCTTTTATTTTCTGGATAACAGGCTTAGCTTTAGCTCAACAGACAACTGACAGTTATAAACAGCTGATCAACTTACAGTGTAAGACTTGTCGTCTCTTGTTATTGTCAAATTACAATGTGGCATTTGTCTTACACTCATGCAGTGTTCCTGCAGCCTGCCAGATCCTCCTCGAGTCTGGGGAGGAGGGGACGGGGGGGAAACAACTGGCTTCAACCATAGATCATATTAAATAGGATTTCAACCCATTTAATATGACATCTGTACCTCCAGATATTTGGACTGCAGTACTCGTTTTTGGATATGCAATTGTTATATATTGCTCTTTTAAAAAAAATAATACTGAACATGGCAGAAAGAAAAGTCCTAGGCAAACAAATTTCTGGCAGAAGAAAAAAAGACTGAACTGAACTGAGGTCTTGAAAAAGCACTTAGAATAGCTGGGGTGTTTTATTTTTATATTTGGCTGTAATTAACAGATACTGTATCATTTTAAACATGTAGTATTAAAAAAGTAACAATACTTTTGACAGCCTTAATACTTCTGTCATGCATCTCTCTATCTGTGTCTGCAGTTTGACTCTATTTGAGTTTATTTGTCAGTTTTAGCAGGAAATTGTGTCTAGTGTTGGGCATAGTCAGGGGCCTACATTTATGTTCAATTATTTAGCAGGGTTACTTGGATTTTGGAGAACTTGCAATAAATAAAACATTTACTTCTGCAGCTCCCTCCAATCTCAAACAACTTTTTGGGGTGCTACTAATATGTATCTGCAAATGAACTATTGTGTGAATCTTCAGAGAATTTTCAGCAGCCTGAGTCTGTTTTTCGTGGAAGTAGTGGCCAAAGAAAACATTAAAAGTGGGGCTAAGAGAAAAAGATATTGATGGTATTTATCGCTAGAGCAGATTCCTTCAGTCTGTCTTTCTAACACTTGAAAATTTCATCACTGCTGGGCTACTTCAGAGATGATCATCATCTCCGTTTTCTCGCATGCTCCCTCACACTGCTAACACATCCAGGAAAAGTAAATTAAGGCTCTTTCTGCTCATATCAGAAAGTAAGTAGCTTCTATTTTACACTAACCCTCTGCTCTGCGCCCCCCCCCCCCCAATCTTCACAAACAGCGCATGTAGCCACAGACCTCTGATGTTTATCGTGACATCTTCCGCTTCCCTCTGATTTGTTAAACATTATGATTTATTAATGAAAGAGGATGCAAATATAGCTGCTGTTTTGTGCTGTACGTTACACTTCTGCCACAGCCCCCAAACACACTAACTGCAATCTGAAATACACTAATAAAGGAGCTACTCAGTGATGATTTCTATATTTTGGTTATACAGAGGTAACATATTTACTGTTGTTCCCAGGAGCTACATTCTGTGGTTTGAACGCACTGCCTCTCACTTGTATCTATCATATGAGCTTGGGGGAGATGAAAAAAAATAAAACTGCCTATTAATAATTCAGAATTTCAGCGTGTAGTGTTATGTACAGTAGCAGCAGGTTTATTTGAGGAAATATGAAGATACACCCCAAGGCAAGCTGATAATTTTTTTTATGTACTGGCAAGCTCAAATAAAACAAATGTGGCCTGGTGGCCCAGAAGAGCTCAACTGAGGGACAAAAGTACACAAATTACGAATGGCTTCTTGAACTGTCTCTCATTCCTGCAAAAAATGACTGTTTGTGCATCTGGTTGCTGAGCTGCTCAATCCTGTCTACAAGCGGGCTTCAGTACGTACAGGTTTACCAAACTCATTCCATGGAAAGCTCCAGAGGAAAGCAGTTATCTAAAGATGAAGGGAGAGGGAGAGAAATGAAATAAAGAGCGCTTTTCTATTCATTGCCTCAGTGGCCACTGAAGTGTGGGAGCAATTTCAATACAATATACAGCGGAGGCTTTGATAAGACTTTTCGGTAGAATCCTTTAAAACAGCCTGAGCCCGGTTACATGTGCATCTATCTGTGTGTTAGTGCGTACGGGCATGTGTGTGTGTGAGTGTGTTTCTTGGAGGAAGGGTGTTTCAAGGTTCAGACAAATGCAAGATTGTCCTGCTCATAAAAGAGAGGGGCTCTGTCATGGAGCCTGCCAGCTAAAGGCTTAAATCACATGCCTGGAATACACAATGACGTATACGCCCACACACACACCCAAATACACACACACAAACACACACACACACACACACACACACACACACACACACACACACACACACACACACACAATATCCTTAAATTATGCAGAGTAAGACCATTCCTGGAAGCATTCATTTCCAACATCTGCTCCAGCTACACTGTTTGCATGCACATGCTCAACCTAAACAGATCAGAGAATTGAAAATTTTATCTCCTATATTGTATACACATTACTTTAAGGAGCAATATGTGACAATTGTGCATGCAAAAAGACCTGAGAAAGCTCAGACAGGCTGTTATCCTGAAAGCAAAAAAGCCCACTGCTCTGAAAATACACAGTGCAGAGTTAGACTTCAGTGATTTCCTGTCTTGCTGCTTGCCAGACTTCATTAACATGTTGCTCAATTTAACCGTTATAAACACCTACTTTTTCTAAAAGATTTTTAATCAGTTATTAATCAATCAATCTCGCATAAGACTCATAAACAGACACTATGTCATTCGGTGAATTTACAGCATTAGTTTCAAATCTAATAAATGTGAAACAGGCAAACAATAACACCAGCTACGGACTGAAATAGAAATTTCAAAGTGCATTGCAGCTGTGGAATTGTTGCCACAAAAGCGAGTATTTCAACTTAACATTTTTCCTTCATCTCTGATGACATATCATGGTCGTTTTATGATTTATTACAGTAAATAAATTACAGCTTTCTCCTTTAAATTATCTCAGTCGTACCTCTTCACTGTTTTTTGCAGCTTGCTTTAAAATCACTCAATATGTTTATAGCTGACAGTCATTTTGAGAATCCATACAAAGACCTTGATTTATTATAAATAATTACTTTGCTTTTCTAATTTATATGCAGTAAAACAGTGAGCCAGTTCTAAATATCACAGATTCAGTGTCTGCTTGTTCAGTTCTGTTCAGTGACTGTCATTCAAAACAATTCTAACAAAACACTGACATGCAAGCAATTCCAAAAAACATATTCTATATTCCATGTGTCTCTTACGTATTCATGTCTGACATTTTTCATTAGAGCCGCAGGCGCCTCCTTACCAAGTGACAAGTGACAATGTCAAGTCAGCAGAGGCAAGAGCCCCTTTTCTCCTTGACACCCTCATCTCAATGCCAACCTACACAAGGCAGAATGCCGCCACCTAAAGGCAGCTTTAATAGCCTTCCAGACTCCCCCATTGCCTCCGTACCACCTGCACCTTATTAACATGGATGGTCTCCCACCGAGACAGGATTCTGTTTAATTAGAGTTTCATGGTGAATCAAATTACAACACTCAAAACTTATCAAAACAAATCAATATGATAAATTATGGGCCAATTAAAAGTAATGACACAGGAGTCTTGGAATGTTTGGTAACAATGAGGGCAAGCTTGTGGAAAAAGGTGGCAAGAAAGCAGCAGACAAACTCGTGAACCAGTCAGTCGGCCACCGCCTGGCACTGAAGCCAGTGGAGCCAAACATGATGTGGGACAAAATCCTAAAACATATTCAAGACAGAGTGGGCACAGGCTCACTCTTTGGAGCGAATTACTGAAATCCCTTCTTCCTGAGCATTGAGGAATTTTGCAGCAGATTGGTTTTAACCTTGATTCCACACTAAGTAATTCCCTTCAACGCCTTAAGCGGAATTAGGCATCATTACGTATCATCCATCTCCTTATCCCAGGAATTCTCTTTAGAAATGAAATGAAGCTCTCCACTGGGCCGGGTGCTGGCACGGTGGTGACAATGATAAGGCCAGCAGAGCTCTGCTGATATGTTCATATTATTCCTCTCTCCCAGCTAGAGACCAAGCCCAGCCAGTCTGCCAGTGCACCACTATAAAACATCATTAGAGGCCAGCAGCAGTGTGGAGAGAGACTGGGAGTTGCAGGCAGTTACAGTAGCCCTACTAGGTGCAGATGAAGACAACAGCACTAAGGTGCCCTTGTGAAACTGACTGAGCAGGCGATATGCTCCCCTGCTTTATCCATCTCTTTATTTATTTTTCCTATTTAGCCTCTCCTCCCGTGGCAACTGTAGTGACAGATGGGCTGAGAGGCCTTGGGATCGATGGAAGGGGAATTCTGTCTTTGTTTCCTGACATTTTTCCCATAGCCACTCTCCTCTGACTCAGGTTACTTACTGTCCACACGAACGGAGAGGGAGGGCAGAAGCAGAGAGGAGGAAGGAAAGTGATACGCTTCTGTACAGCTTCTGAAGAAACTTAATGCCTCAGGCCATCTCCCTCTACACAGGTTTCTGTTGAATAATACAATAGAGCACCCTGCGCGTCTGATGCGTCGAGGGGACCCTCTGTAAACAAGACACTAAGGAATGTGTTGTTGCTGCTCCAGCCTGTTTTCCCTTTGACAATCTGAACGGGGGAGAGAAAAGTGCACAAATTGGGTGTGCAACCAGCCCCGCACCAGTCTAATTCATCATCACTACATTAGCAGAGAAACAGCCTGCAGAATGGACCAGCAATTATTCTGTCCTTCTGATTAGGAAGCCTTAACGGTCTTTGTGCTGACCCCTGCCCTATGCAGCTGGCTCATAATAGAAGCAAGGCTGAGACTGAGAGTGGGAACAACAGACAGTGGCCGTCCTCCCTGGTGGGAACACGTCACATCTGATCACAGTCATCGTCACATCCACGTCCAGCACAAATAGCGGGATGGAAAGGACAGCAGAAAGCCTAATCGAGAGACTAATGGTTACAATCCGTCAGGATGTAACTGGAAAGAATGTAATTTCTACAGTCTTGCCAAATTGTATACGGCCATAGGCGGAACATAACAATAAAACGAATTGAGGACTCCTATCAAATTATATTGGGAACATAACATTTTTATTTGTTAACAATAGGTAAACATCTGAAAAGGGGTTTATTTTGCTACAGATGCCCATTATCCCGAGCATTACATACCACTGTCTTAAGCAGGCCTTAATCCTTGTCTGACACGACAGACTTTTAATGGGCTTAAGGCCAAAGACAGAGAGAAGTTATCACGTTAGAGGCTTATACACCAAAGTACTCCACACAAAGACGTATAAAGTAGCTGTGAAAATAAGCACAATCTGCTAATCTCTAGGAATTAAAATCGCTAGGATTAACTACAGAGAGGTATAGAATTTTATGATTAATATGATGTTAACAGAAAACAAGAATCTGTCACTGTTTAGAACAACTTGACTGTCATATGACATTATAGCAGCTACTATTAATGTGTGCCGGTATATTAACAGAATTTATAGGCAAGAATAGATTTGAAAAAATCTTGTATTAGAATATGCAATTGTCTAAGATATAATTGGACAGTTTAAAATGGAATTGGCCCTAAAAGTCCCCACATACCTGCTTATAGCTCAGCCACAGGCTAAACTCTTTATTCCCCAGGAAGGAAATTACAGCGATTGAGTGATTAATGAAAGATTTCTACATGAAAACTGATTTCAAAAGCCTGCCGTGACATATTTCAAGCACAACTGATTTGTGTTGATGTCACTGGCTCTGTTCTATGAGAGCACCAGAATGACTGTTTAATCCTTCTAATGCTCACCCCTCCCTCCCCTCTTTCTCTCTGTGCTTCTGGGCCTCTCTGCATCTGCCTGTCCTTATCTTCTTTTTCTTTCATTTTACAAAACAAGGGGGCAAACGTTGATACAGGAAATGGGAGCTTTCTGAGAGGGCAGTGACGTGAAAATGGTGGCATAACAGTGAAGGAGGAGAGTGTGATTTGCCTTACCTGTATGATGGACATGCGGTTAGTAGGTGTGTCTGTAGTGCTGGTGACTGGGCCTGTGAAGCTGGTGTGGCATCCCACGTGGCCTTGGGGCACGCTGAGGTTATTGGCAGTGGGCTTGAGGTACATGACCTCTGACCTTGGTGAGCTGAGTGGCAGGCGTGTCTGGTAGTCAAAGTACATGGGAGAGGTGGCCAAGGAAGGGCTGCTTACCACATTCATCACATTCATGGCATCCCGCTCCTCCACCTCGCTCTGCACCAGCATGATGTCGTTCTTGTTAATCTTCTTCTTCTTGCCTTTTCCCAGCTGAGGGTGCGAGTACTCTGCAATGCGACAATTATAGGTACGGATTTCCTTGTTTTCCCGCTTGCACTTGATCGCTATGGTCACCATGGCAGCCAGAAGCATGATAGATATGATGCTTAAAGTCACAATAAGAGGCAGGGACATGTCCCAGTTCTGATTGTCCTTTGTGCGTGGCAGTCCATCAGGAGGACGTCCATCGGAGGCCTTGATGATGAGCCTGGCGGCGGCAGTGAGTGTTGGCTTGCCGTGGTCCGATACCCGGATGATCAGCTCCACTATGGGGCTCACATCATCCCAGAATGGGTGGGTTGTGCGCACCTCCCCAGTCACCGGATCAATCTCAAAGAGGTGCTCCTCGTTGCCATCTGAGATCTCATAGGTGAGTCTCCCACTTTCCCCATAGTCATTATCCACCGCCCTCACTGTGGTTACAATGTAGCCAACACCAACATTACGCGGCACGTGGATTTCCGCTGTGTCGTTTAGCAGCAGAGGCAGAACTATGACAGGGATGTTGTCATTGACATCCAGAACACTGATACGCACTGTAGCGTTGCTCTCCAGGTGAGGAGATCCCGCATCTTTCGCCAGAACCTTAAAGTCAAAATACTTTATTTGCTCATAGTTAAAAGATCGCACAGCGTATATGGCTCCATTAGCAGCATTCACATTAACATAGGTGTTGACATCACCTCCGCTCACATTGGAGTTGATTATGCTGTAATACACTGTGCCATTCTGACCAAGGTCTGGGTCATGTGCCAGAACTGAGCCTAGGTACTCCCCTGGGATGTTATTCTCAGGTATCTGAAGAAGGTAAACTGACTTGGTAAAGCGAGGAACATTGTCATTCTCGTCCAGAATCTTTACGGTGAAGGATTTTGTGGAGTTCAGAGGAGGAATGCCATTGTCTTTGGCCACAATGGTGACATTATACTCATCCTGCATCTCTCTGTCCAAGGGTCTGTTTGTCACCACTGTATAGAAGTTATCATAGTTCTCCTCAAGTTCAAAAGGGACATTACCCAGCACTCTGCACTGAAGCTGCCCATTCCTGCCTGAGTCCTTGTCTGTGGCACGGACCAGAGCAATGACAGTGCCTGGAGGTGCTGCCTCGCTGATGGCTCCCTGTCGCACAGACACAAAGCCTATAGACGGCCAGTTATCATTCCTGTCAAGTACTTTAACAGTGACTTTACAATGGCCTGGTATTGGATTGGGACCTAGATCCTTTGCCTGCACGTCAATCTCTATAACAGGGCTCTCTTCATAGTCAATTTCGCCCTGAATCTTTATGACCCCTGTTCTTGAATCTATGGAGAAGAGCTCCCGGATTCTCTCTGGGGCATAGCCACTAAAAGAATAGACCACTTGTCCATTGTTGCCCTCATCAGGATCAGTAGCGTTTAGATCGATCAGGACTTTACCAGGAGGTGAATTTTCAGGAATTTCCACAACATACGAGGGCTGATCAAACACGGGACTGTTATCATTTGAATCAATAACTTTAACATTTATTTGCATGGTACCTGATCTAGGGTATTCCCCTCCATCAGTGGCCGACAAAATAAGGGTGTGATGGCTTCGTTCTTCTCGGTCCAGTGGTCGTTGAATAACTAATTCTGGGAATTTTGTCCCGTCCCCGCGGGACTTTACTTCCAAGGAAAAGAGATTGTAGTCATCGCGTGTTATTTGATAGGTTTTCAGGCCGTTTTCCCCTGCATCTGGGTCATGCGCGCTGGTCAGGGGAAAACGTGTCCCTGGTACTGCGTTTTCCGAAATGTCAATATCAATCTGATCTGAGGGGAAAGTGGGTGAGTTGTCATTAATGTCCTGAATATCTATTTTGATCATGCAGATCTCCTTGTCATTGGCAAACACCTCCATGGAGAGCTGGCACTTGGGGTTTCTCTTGCACAAGGTTTCCCTGTCAATGCGCTGCTTTGTGTACAACAGTCCGCTTTGGGGGTCCACGTCGATGAGATGCGGAGCTGAGTTCTCCAGCACCCTGAAGTTGGCTTTCTTACCCTGTCCACCCTGTCCAATCTGTTCGAGTCCGAGTCTGGCATCTTTGGCAATGTTCCCAATCACTGTCCCCGGACCCTGTTCCTCTGGGACAGAGTAATTCAAGTTTTTCAATGTCAGGGCTTGAGCCCATAGAAGGAGGAAAAAGAAAATAGAAAGATACATCCCCACTCTATAAAAGCTGCTATAATCTGTGTCCTGTTTATGCCTCCTTTGACCTGTTGATATTTTGTTCAAATTTGGTATTTCTATTATTGGGGATCAAATAAAGAGTTCTGTTCATCATGTGAGGCCTTGGCATTTGTCTTTTATGGATTGTCTTTTGCTCCGTCTCTCTCTTCCTCTGCCTCTTCCAGCAATCTGTGGTGCCGAACACCTAATTTATATTCAGCTGAGCGCCCAGACTCATCTGAGCAATAATCGCGATCCAGTCTCCAAACAGAATAGTCATTGTAAGTGTTCACTCATACCACCTAAGAAGAAAAACAGAAAAAAAAAGAGATATCCATTATAATGTATATGTGGCAATTAGTCACCCAAATAAAAATAGACCAAGCCACATTATAGCCATTCTGCCAGTAAGACATCAGATCTACCACTGAGCCAAAAATGAAACAGGGCTCATGTGTAATTCATCTCCACAATTATGGGGGAAGCTTGTCAATTAGTTAACCTTGGGAAGACACTCGGCGCAGCCCTGATACACAGGGACAGAATGATTCCCCTTGTAGCTTATTTACTACACATATTATTGCGAACACAAGACTGAGGATGCAGATTTTAATCTATCTCTAACGTGCAATGCAACGACCTGACCCGAGCGAAATAATGGCCCATTCACACATTATGAGGATGCTGACTGAAACTGTAATAGGGCAACTTTAATAATATGGTAACACGGCAGGCGTACAACTGAAGATGGCCCATTGTGGCGGCTATTTGAATAAGTGTGTATAAAATGAGCCTCTTACACGCATTAACAAATCCGCATAATCCGGATATTCACAATGAGCCTTATAAAAATTCGGAAATGAGCTGCCAACATCTCAGCACAGCCGTGTAATTCTCTCCACTGATGCTCCCCCTCTTTCTCTCTCTCTCTGCAAGATTCAACGGGTCCTTGGAAGAAGCTGTTGCATCCGCATGCACAGGGATAAGGATGGATGTGAAATAACAATCGTTTGGAAATGAGCAACTGACAGGGCTTCCTTCCAGAGGGAAATCACACACTAAAAGAGACCTAAAGAGTATTTAAAAAAAAGGGCAAAACTTACCAAAAGAAATTGCTGTAATAGTCCCCAAAAATGTTATAAAAAATCAAAACAGTCAGTTCCAGCAGGGCTCGGGGAGAGTTTCATCCCCGAAAGCCACTTCAGTAGGTACCACCCGTATCCTCTTTCCCCCCTTCTCTGTGCAAGGGGAAAAAAAGCCACAAGCCTCCGATGCACACGCAGGCTACAGTGCAGCGCAGTGGAAATAAAAAAAGAAAAAAAAGTGCTCCAGAAAAGTATGACTGTAATGTCAATGAGCTGAAGTCCTCTCCGCTGTCTGATTAGGATGCAGCGGCTCGCCTTCTGCCTGCAGTGAGTCACCGTTCTTTAGGAAAACAGGAAAACTGTTCGGAGAAATACTCTATGAGGAGGAGAAGAGGAAAAAAAAAACATCCAGGTGTCGAGTGAAGGTAGATCCAAAGTGGATGAATTTAAACGGCGATCAGTGTTTTTTTCCCTGGTCCGAAACAGCGCGGAGTGACTGATTCCCGTTGTGGCATTTTTGTCCTTGTCCGCCGTCCCCCCGTCAAAAGTCCACAGAGACAGAGAGACAGCTGCTGAGGAGGTGGTCAGCAACAACCCCGCATTCTGGCACAAGTCTCTCTGTAGCAGTCAGAAAAAAAGGGGTGTCGAATATATATACGCACAGTCGTTATTTAGTATTTTCCGCACGTAAAACAGCCCTAAGCACATTGAACGCTTCCTCTCACTGACTGAACTCCGGACACCGCATGGTGCATTAAACATTGTCGCTACTCCTCTGGCAGCCAATGAATTTGAAGAGGTGGGAAGAGAGGGAGGGATTCAAAAGCCGCTGTGGGTACAGACTACAAATGATTGGTGGCTCGTAGTTCACCGGTGGCGCATCTGTTTTTTTCAAATATCACACTTCATTGTTGTTTACAATAAAGGAAACCGTGCGTTGGACAGCCGTGCCAGGAGACGTGTGTGTGTGTGTGTGTGTGGGGGGGGGGGGGGCAGGCTAGAGTGGTTTGAAATTTCAGTTGAGCCATCTATCAAATAAACGGACGAGGCTTAAAGTCAGTGAAAATCAACTTATTCGAATCAGCTGATTTCTCAACCTTTTATTTTGAAATTTAGTTAAATACATTCAGAGCAGCTATGAGTCCAGTGGTAAAAAAAGCACATTAATATTTCTATACATAATAGTAGTTAAGAGAGTTAAGATTATGACCGATTGGACAGTGTGTGTTTTTACAGCGGCGGAAACTAAATAGAGCTGAAACAAATTAATTCCCAGCTATATTGATTATTGATTAGCAATTTTGAGGGGTTTTTTTATCAAATAAAAACTGTCCAAATTCTCTGATTTCAGCCTGCAAATGTGAATATTTTCTGGTGTCTTTTGTCTTTTGTGACAGTAAACTGAAATCCTTTGGGTTGTGAACAAAGCATTTGATGATGTCATCATTGGCTTTTGAAAACAATGTTCAACATTTTTTTTTTTTTTTTTTTTTTTTACCATTATCTGACATTTTATGGACCAAATCAAATTAATCAAGAAGCTTCAACACATGAAGACAATACTTGTTAACTGCAGCCCTAAAAGTAACTAATTACATTTACTAAAGTACTGTACTTGCAGTGCAGTTTTGAGGTAGGGGAGACTGCGGCCAATTGTAACATTTTTAAAATGAAATTTCCTTTATAATGTACAGACTACTTGAAATGCCCTAGTAACTAATAATACCATTGATATATTTCCACCAGTAAGGACTATAGACTATATCATAATATTATAATACAAAAAGTAAGTCATTTTAATCCACTGTTTTTCCAGTAAAAGCACACCTCAAAGTAATCACATTACTGCTGTAGTAATTTAATAATAAGTAATTTAATTTAATTGTGTTTTAATTTAAATTTAGTGAAAAATGTTCATTTCCATACAGAAACACAAGTTTTACAATTTCCACTCATTTTGCAGCCATGATGACACCTGTATCAGCATAATTTATTCATGTTAACCATGTTAACAATGACCCAGGAGATGACATTGATGGAAATTTAAATTTGTATTTATCTAAACTTTAGACAGCAGAAGAAAAATACCTCAAATTCGACAAAGTTACTTTGATACCATAAAATCTTTTTTTTTTCTTGAATAAAGGTCTGCCGAGGTATAATGATCCTGTCCCCTTTCCACATCAAGACAAAGAATCCCACTGAGCACGTGCAGAATAAATGTCATCACTGTAGCTTGTTTCTAATTGTTGAAGTTGTGTTCCAATTGCCCCCTATAAAAATGTCCCTGGTCTCCCCTACTTGTACTTTACGTGTTTATACTTCTACTCCACTACATTTCTATAATAACTTTAGCAACTTTGCAGATTCAGATTATTATTACTAAATACAGCCAACACATAAATGATGATATGTGGACGTTGTTTTAGATAAAGAGAATTCAGAGATGGGTGAAAGAAAGATAAGATTAAAAAAAGATAAAACTTTATTGACAGGCTACTCAGGAGTACATAAAGTATTTAAAATAAACCTCACCTTTACCAACTGCATAATAAGTACTTTAACTTTTGGTACTTTGAGTATGTTTTTATGTTAGTACTTTTGTACTTTTATTTAGAATGCAGGACCTTTACTTGTAACTGAGTGTTTGTGGTATTCATGCTTTTACTTCAGTAAAGGATCTGAATACTTCTGGTTTTTATGTAGCACACATCACTCCCATTATCAGTTTCTTTCTACATTTAGAGTTTGGTATATTTTAGCCAACTATCTTCTTTAAAGATGTATGTTTGAATCCAGATGTAAAGTTTTAATAGTCAAAAGTAGTTTTAAAAAATCCCTGTTCCCGTGCCTAGTATCTGTGAAACTATCCCACATTATTATGCTGGTCTGTTATGCCACCTGAGAAGCGGCAGTAATTGCGTTAAACATTTTTGTATGTAATTAAAAGTGTTGAAGACCTGGGAAATTATATGATGGAAAATGATGAGAGATTTGGAGTTGATGATTGCAGCGGGTATTTGAAGTGACAACCGCGCCGTCTTATTCAGTAGGCCTATTATATTTTCACAATTAGCTTGAAAACTTCATTTCATTTTTTCTCTGTCTCTCTATTACACTTCCTCTTTAAAAAAAGAACAAAAAAGCAACAATAACTGTCAATGAGAGTTTTTAAAAGTTTTTTTTTTTTTCCAGCACTGGAAGCAGAGCTGAAATGATTAGTTGATCGATGGAAAAATTAATTGGTAACTATCTTGGTAATCAATCAATTGTTTTTTTTTTTTGTTGTTGTTTTTCCACCAAAAAAGACAATCATTACAGATTTCTAGCCTCTAAGCACTGAGGATTTGCTATTTTCTCTCTGTCTTTTTTGATGACAAATTCAATATCTTTTTGTTTTGAATTGTTTGATAGACAAAACAAGCAATTTGAAGAAATTTTGGGAAATTGCAACGGGCATTTTTTAGACCACACCACAATTGCTTTGTAAGAATACTGCTAATCACTGAGCTACTATCCCACTCAGAGTTGGATTATTTACCATTTTAAAACATATTATAACTTGTTACATATCCATGTCAGATCACTGCACTGAGGACATACAATCATCTTTTGACTCGACTGCTGTCATTTTGCTGCAGTTTTGTCACAGTTTAACCATGCCCTTCATTTGGTATTGCTATTTCAACATGTCAGCTTTGTTCAGTATAATCTTGTAGTCGATCCATGTATAAACATGGGTCTCAACCTCTTTGACTTTCTCACTGACCTTTCTCTCTGACAGGAAGGAATGACAAGGGTGTCAGAACCATTCGTTAGTCTGATGGCGACCAAAGCTCATTATTAAACAGCAGGTTTGATGTACTAATGTCAAGATGTTGATAACTGATGAAGGTAAATGTCACGTCACTGTCTCTATCTGCATACTGTGTGTGTGTGTGTGTCTGTTGGCTGTGTGTCTATTCAAATGCAATTCATAATTTGTTCATTAGGTGAACCATATTTCTGAAATCATCAGGTCGTGTGGGTTTTGCCAGAGTTGTACACTGTTAAAAAATACTGTTCGATTTTACTTTAAAAAACTTAGGGGCCAGGCTGCCTTAAAATTCTAATTTGACTGAATTTGAAGAGACAAGTTGAGTTTTGTTATGAAAACAAATAAACTTTCCTAGTTGTAAGCTGTACTTGAGAAAATATGTTCAATAAGCTTAAGATGTTAAATTGAACCACAACATTACAAACAAATTTGATTTCCTTTTTTTTTCAGTTCCTGTTTGAGCTCCTTTCCACAGTAAAAACTTCAGTTACACCATAACCAAGACTCTGTTCTCATTCACTTCTACAAGCACAATCGGCAAACATGTCATTTACTCAGTAACGTCATTAATTAACCTGTGATGAAGTGTTTGCCACAGACATAAACTGCTGACTGGCCCAGCACTACAGCGCTCGTTTCCAGCTGATGGAAATGATGTATGTGGTTCATTAGCAAGATAGCTAGGGGGCTACATAAACAAAACTTTTTTTTAAAAAGTGTTGTGTTTCTTTATGAGTGAATTATTTTAAAAGTGGAATCATATGTTTATAATTTCTGAAGTGTTCAAATTTAATTAATTGGATCAAACAAAACTTGTATATTTATATTTAGTGACTTGAGGAAAGTTTAGTCAATTCAACTAAATTCCTATGTATGATTTTCTGCAGTGCGGAGCCCAAGACAAAATGCTGAGTAACAGTGAATCAGCTGTTTTTAGGAAAAACATGATTATCTGCACGTGTGGAAAATAATTAGAAAATAATTCAATGTGAATTCAACTGAATTGTCCACTTTCCTTAAAACTACTTCAGGCTTCATTCACCAGTGACGTCGTAATTTTTTTCCTAAATTTGTTCTAAAGAGAGGTCCTACAAAAATCTAACCCAGATTCACAAAGTTGTCCTGAAACTGCAGAAGTGTTCTTGTCTGTGTTCTCAAAATCGTGAACGTCACTGTCTTTTTAAGTGCCAGTTGTTCTTAGGGAACCACCCCACTGATGCCCATATAAGGACATGAAGACTGCAGGGCAGTGTGCACACAGAAAATACACACAGACAAGCTGAGAGAAAAATGAAGAATTCCCAAACAAAAATGTAAAGATGGCAGAATGTTGTCAATGGTTTTATCTTCTCAAGCATCAAACAAGCCGTTTTTTCACAATCAACACAATTTGACGGTACATTTTATCTAAAAGCTGTAAGACCATGAAACATTATTTTAGTGGAGTCTTTTCTTCAACATGTGTTTAAAACTTTTTTTAAAACTTTTAATGTATAGACCAAAGCTTGCATAATTCAAAACACCAAAAAGGTCACTACAATGGTTCTATTTTTATTATTCACCTCCGGGTCCCATTTAACTACCCCACATCTGATCTCAGATGATGTCTGAACAACCACAGACACTCACACAGATAGTCTCAATACTGTCCAAGATCTCCAAGACACTTAAAAAAATGAATACATGTTAAAAAATAAAAAAAATGCAATTAAAATTTATTTTGATAAAGTATGTCAGCAGTCAGATGTGCGTACGTGTTCAGACTCTGTTCTTACCTAAGAACAAATCTAACACAAGAAAACATTGGTGGATGCCAGAATCTTTGTGAAAATCACTACAAGTGGGTTTCAAGAAGAAGTTTCTTTGGGTAGTAACAATGGGTGTCATTCACCAACCAGACAGCACGCATACATCCGGCCGATGTCGGCCTCAGATCGTGCATCAGCATTCTACTCCTAAAGTCTGTAAACGCATCTGAGAAGCATCGGCCCATAGCACGGACATGGTTTGCCACAGGGCGGCAATGGATCAATACATTGCACATTATCCAATTGGTGCCAATGGAACTGAGAGCAGGCGCTGGAGACGGAGAGGCTACTTCATGTCAGCCAAGACTGGTCTTCAGGTAAGATCACTTTAAGCAAATATATAAAAAAAATAGCTATTTTATAAATATGACATACAGGGTTAGCAACATAAGTCGGGATTTAGTAACATAAGTTGTTAAGCCCTGACCGGGTATGCTAGCACAGGTGAAGAGCCCAGATGCTGACAGGCTAGCTAGCTAACTAGCTTAGCAAACATTAGTTGCTTGTAAGTCACAGACCTGACCAGCAAATGTATCAACTAACTTAATTTAGCCATTGCTAGGTAGCCATGTTTCTTTCCAGCACATAAACAATCTCCGTCTGGACAACAAATCAGTGTCGAATTTGGGAAAGGGTCAGGTAACGTTAATTAGCGTTAGCCGTTAACTGGCAGCTAACGAAGGGAAGCTCTGGCTCTGCTCCATTTGTAAATATGGCTTGGTGTAACAATTTCTCATAGTTCGGTACTGGTTATGGGCTATTGTTGGTGTGTTTGCACGGTAAGTGAAGTTAACGTCCACCTCACGTGTGAGGTGTGTCTGAGTTTAGTGCAGCGTTTCTGGAAAACACAAGAGACTCCAGTTGTTTCTGTCATGTCCCTCCCACAAAATTAAGAAACTATTTTGATAGTCAAGCATATTGTTTTTTTGTTGTCATATTGCCATATTCCTATCACATTTTAAGAAAATACGTGCTAATTTGGACCATAGATAGTGAGATATTTGCTGATAGAATGATCCGACCTGAATAAATAAAGGTCATAGAAGCTGTAGAGAGGCCGCGCTCTGCAGCTTTGATACATCGGCCAAACATCATCTGGAGAGCATTTTTGACCAAATGCCGATATCTCGGTGACATCTTCCCAATGAGCAAACGCTCTCCATATGACGTCTCGGCGATGCAACTTTATTCATCGTGCCAACGTCGGTAAGACGTGCGTGTGCTATCTGGGTACAAGCTTTGTAAAAATTCGCCCAAATAACATGTTTACTTTTTCCCTCTCACCTCATCTCCAAAATGCTGCACACTGAGCTTAAACAATGCCGGGAAAATCACCTGCCTTGATGAAATGTCACTAGTGCTGCCGGAGATAAACCCAGCCATTAGCAGCTTTCTTCATTAGCCCAATTAAATGGCCCTCAGGAAATGCACTGACAGAAAGCGTATTTGGAATGGGCTGCTGGTGAACAGCTGCATTAAAACACTATTTCGTAAATTAAATTTCAATCTAATGGCAATGGCCTTTCTTCAGGTGGTAATAAGAGAGCGAAGGCCTCTTCCTGCCTACACGATTTAACCCATCTCTGAATTCTCTTTTCCTCTTTCTTCTTACACTCTCTGATTTCACTTCTTCCTCTTCCCTCGAGCAATAAAAGATGCGTTACCCTCTTCCACCATAAAGAAATTTAAACCATAAAGATGGACCGTGTGGAGTCTGAGTGCAAGCTTTTTCTCTGCTTCCTCTGTCAGGAAGAAAAAGGAAAAAAAAAAAAAAAAAAATCAGAGCTGACTTTTACACATGGAGAGTTTTTCCAGCAGCAAACTGTCACCTCTTTCACCGCTACTTTTTACTTGGCTGTTGTTTGTCTCCCACATAAATTTTTCCGTGTTGCTGTCTGAATCTGTGCCTCTCTTCTTCTTTACACCATTCAACGGTTGGCTGTGTTAGAGGGAGGGGGATGGGGGGGGGTATCACCTTATTGTTTGCTTCACTTTGCTGTGGTTCAGCAGCAGAGAAAAGCTTTCCAACACAGTTTGAGTCGTGATAGTATGAAAGCTGAGACAGTAGCACTGATGATATTTTTCAGGATATGTGTCTCTTTCATTTTCAAAGACATGAGTCTTCAGTACTGTACATTCGTTACAGCAACCATGTATAATGCAGTCTGACTGCACTGAGCTATTAATATTAATCTCTTCCCTACAGGTGACTCGCATATGACACACTTTACTGAAAGTTAGTTCAACCTCCACTTGACCCCATATGCTGTATATTTCACAGGTTAATCCTTGAGCAATAAAAGATACTGTAGAAGCTGCACTTCGCTAACCTTTGAATTAAACTGAATTGAAAATAATGACATTACATAAAATAACACCCCCAAAAAAGTTCACTTTCAGTTTAACTTTCACACATTTGCTCATTAGCATGCCTTTTCTTGCTTCTCCAGTGGTAAGAACAAGTTTTATATATGCTATTATTATTAGTATTATGTATACTTCAGATGAACTAGTTTGTCCAAATGCTTCTCTAAAAGCAAAAGTAAGGTGAAAAGCCTGCCATCACAGAAAAGGCTCCATGAATCTAGAAATGTGGATAATGGTACATCCATACAACGGCTTTTCTTCAAAGGCATTCAAGGTGTGACACTTGGTTGTACGCGTGAAAAGCCACAGAAGTTGTTCTGTGAAGAATGAAAAAAGAAAGACTGAGACACAAGTACTTTGAGGCCTAGTGATGCCTTAAACCTTCATGGATATCATTTAAACCTTAATAAGAGTAACATACCTTTGACCACATATTCTGCATATTTTACAGGTTAATCCCTAAACATTAAAAGACACATTTGATGCTGGAAAATAATGATATTTCACAGAATGAGACTAAATAAATTTAACTTTTAATTTCTCTTTCTCCCACTTGGTTATTAGGATAATATCTTACTGTCTTTCTTTCTCTCTTCATGAAATTTCTTTTTCACTTGTATGGTAGAAAGTAAAGATCTCAGTATGCTTCAAATGAGCTAGTTTGTATAAAGTGTTTTTCAAACACCTGTCGAAGGGCAAAAGTGTTTATACTTTAGAACTATATGTACTTAAAGGCCACGCATCAAAGGAAGGCGAAAGGTTTGCTGTCACAGAAAAGGACACAAATCTAGAAACGGTGCACAATTTTGGACAGCCTCTCCTCAAAGGCATTCGAGATGTTGCACTTGATTGTAGACATCAAAAGCCATGCAAGTCATTAGCTGCTTTTACAAGGACACTAATAATCAGAATACTAACCAAATTAGAATAAAAATATCTCACCATGAAATGGGAAGAGACTGATCTGCTGCAGCCCGATTGGAAGGAGTTTTCACCTTGTTGAGAGGGCTTGTGTTAACTTTTCTTAATCTGTTCAATGGAAAATATTAGTGCCTAATAACCATGTAAACACTTAATCTGATTGTTTCTCTCTGGTGGGAATAGACATATTCTTCTCGCGTATGTTTGCCCCATGTGGGGGTAATACGGGTGAGTCCATCAGTCCAGAAACAGACAGAAACATCTTAAACTGTGTATAAAAGTTGAAATTTCATTCAAATAATTGTTGTTGTTGCTTTTTTTTCAGGGTTTGAGTATTAGGGTCACAGATCTGTAACACCAGCATATTAGATGCAGGTGGCAGCACTCTGTGCATGTCAAAAAAGTTCAGATTAAATGCTCTAAACGCACATCTTATTGGATCACTTTTATATAGTTTCCATGCAAACGGTTAAGTAGAAATCTCTAATAATTTTGGGTTAAATAAATTTTGTCCATGTAACTGCAGCTGTTGTGTAAAGAAATGAAAAAAAAGAGAGCTTGGGACACAAGCACTTTGTTTGAGGCACACTTAAGGCCTTAAATCTTCATGAAAAGCAAATAAAATGGTAATTCCTTATAGAGGTGTTTGTGTCCAACTGGCATTTAAACAACAAGGTCAGACGGATGGCTGGAAAACAAAGTTGGATGTCAATACATTTATGCATTCAGATAGACTGCCAAGGTAGGTTCACTGTGTCACATTGTCTGTCTGTGAGAGGTGTGATAGATTCCTGTGTCTTAAACTGAGCATGCTCATCAGTATTTTCTTCTATATGTTTTCTATATGCAGACTTTGTTTCTTTTCCTCCAGCTCTGTCGCTGTCTTTGTAACAGAGCAGCTTAAATCCCTGACCTGGCTTAGCAGTATCATTAAGCCTCAAGAAAAACAATGGTTTATTTAAAGAGGCTGACAAACAAAATCCCCTCCTACGTATCCTATGTATTGTGTGTGTGTGTGTGTGTGTGTGTGTGTGTGTGTGTGTGTGTGTGTGTGTGTGTGTGTGTGTGTGTGTGTGAACATTTTGTCTTTTCAACAGTGTCTTTATGTTGATTTCTAACATGGGCTGCAGGTAATACATGCTCATTGTACAAAGTTTATTGGACAGGATGAACGTGTTTAATGATCAAGCACAACCTGCATCTGCTAGTGTGCCTGTTTCTGTTCGTTTGCCTGCGTCTGTGTGTGTTTGTGTCAACCAAATGTTCACAGTTTGCACGATCCAAGAAATATTTCCTGATCAATGCTCGCTGTGTAACTGATTCTGCCTCATCACGATCCTCACTGTTGGATTGTGAGCCATAATGGGCTTCAGCAGGTGGACGGCAGGATCATGGATTTTCACAGTGAAAAGGCTTTTATGTATTTTTGTGAAATCTTCAATGGCACGTCTCTGAAATGATCTGCTTTGTACAGTTATACTATAATTCATTTTCATTGGTTTTTCATAAGCAAATTGCTGGACAACTTGTTCTTTGACAATGATGCCTCAGATGCATACATTAATACTCTCAGCATGCTGTTAGTGGAATAACACTCTTCTCCTTGAACAGAACATGAGTGAGAGATGAAATATGATCATCTCCTATAGCTTTTTAGCATCGCCTGGTGCGCCTAAAGAGCCAAATTGTGTTTGGCCAGCTGAGACTGGACACAGGAAATTGGTGCAGTAATGAGAGGCAGACACATGGGTATGCCAACAGTATGTCTTTTATTCACCCTGATGTGCAAATAATTACCTCTCCTCTCACCTGCAGAGGCAGGTATCATGCTGAGACAAGGAGATGAGACCAACAGCTCCCTTTGGCATAAGCTGGCTTTTAAGCGTTAGCCTGACATCAAATACACCAACACACATAACACCATTTTGATCATTATCCACTGCATTAAAAATGTCCATCAACCGTCTGCTCTCTTCAGTCTCGCTTCAGTCAGAAACACTCCGACAAAGTGCTGCATCTTTATCTCTCAAGTTTTCAGCATCACTTTTTACTTGATCAGATGATTTGGAAAGCTTAGAATTATTGGAGAAATCTGAAGCACTCAAAGAGTCAATTTAAAATCCCTTTATTAATTTAAGGGTATAGTAGCAGTTAAAATGTGTTTCAGCCAATAAGGCCCCCAACAGGGCATGTACAAGACGGTTACCTTTGGACTGTTACATACAGTAAGCATACATTTGTAGACACCACACTGGCTTTTGGATTGTACGTCAGCATTGCCACTATATTGCTCCCATCAAGACTGGCCTGGGAACAAATACACGTAAATGGAGGAAGCTGCTGTTCCTCTGGATAAAAAAAAACCCATAATGTTTACATTTCTCAATCAATTTCAGTCATTTTATTAAGGTTTCATGATCTATGTGGAAAGGTGTACTGTGTTCAGCAGAGGGCCAATCTCACACAATATCAACAGTAAACAAATAGGAAAAAACATACAGAACATACAAAGAAATCTGTGATATATTTTCTGTAATAAATCATAAAATGACCACGATATGTCAAGGAAACGTGGTAAGTTGAAGTATTCATTTCTCTGACAACAGTACTACAGCTGTGCCGTCCTCCATTTAAATTTCTATTTTAAAAATTCAGAGTTCAAAATTTTCAGAGTTCACATTATTATAGAATTTTGGCAGAATGAGTAAATGTCTGTTTCTGAGATATAAGAAATCATTAATATTCTTGTAGAAGGTGTAGATGTTTAGAGTGGTTAAGCTGAGCAATATGGTAATGAGGTCTGACAGGCAATGGGACAGGCAGCCCTTTAAGTCCAAGTCCAGAGTGTGTATTTTCAGAGCAGTGGACTTTTTTTTTCCAGGATAATAGGATTAGCTTAACATTGACAGAGAAATAACAGTTATAAACAGCTAATCAACAAGTCAAATTCCCTATTAAAACCAGGGCATTGTGTCAAAGGAAACAGCTAAAATGATTCTCTTTGTAACAACCTTTTTAATCTGTCTTCACCCCTTATCGAATTTTCGGTGTGTTTTACACTTGATGTCGAGTTTTAAAGTTCCAAAACACTTCATATTTCACACAGCAGTTTCAAAATCTGTGGAAGACATCGAGCCAGCTGGGCAGTCACTGGTATTACTGCCAATCATTTACACTTCTCCCTGCAATGCTTTTGTTTTGCTTATTAATATCGGAGAGAGATTAATTAAAGCAACAAACAGGGGTGTTTATTAGACTGCATAAATGACAGAGAAGCCCCCCTGACAAACAACACACAAACAATAGCTTTTCATCAGCACTTATTAGCAGGATATTATTTCTTTTCTTTCTATCAGCCTGACAATGTAAAACCACTCGGTCTAATAAAGGTTTATTTTCCCATGTTCATTTAGCAATTTGAGTTATGCAAACCAAAGCATTGCTTTACACAATCTCATGAGAATGACACTAAGGATGATAGAGATATTAAGATGATTGATTCAAGTGTTTGCACTCATGTTCCATTGGATGAAAATTGGTAATGTGTGAAATACTCCAAAGTAGTGCCTTGTGAATGGGATACTGGCGTAAACTAGTCTGAAGTCAAAGCTGTTGACTCAAATCAATTTTGAGTACACATCTGAAATATGTGATATCAAATATATTCAGGCTCTAATCTCTCTACTCCACCCTGTTTTTTTTCTTGCAAATCAATGTTTTTGACCGCAATTTCAATTTATTTTGTACGTTCAAATTCATCACAGTTAATATAAAAGACACATTTATTTATGGTTTTATGACTACAGCTACATAAAAGTCAAAAGATGTTGATTAGCACTGAAAACCTTTCAATGGGATGATGAGCAATGCAATGTGTAGGCAGCAGTGATGGAGGAAATATTCAGATTATTTACTTAAGTAAATAATCCACAAATACCACATTAAAAATACTCCAAGTCCTGCGTTCAAAACCTTACTTAAGTGAAAGCATGTAAGTACTATCAGCAAATTGTTCTTAAAGTATCAAAAGTAAAAGTACCCATTATGCTGAAAAATGTTCCAGTGTGGTTTTGGATCAGTATTACTGCTGCATTAATAAATGCTGCATTTTTCTGTATTAGATATTAAAGGCTGAGCTAATTTTAACTACTTTATATGCTGTGGGGTAGTTTAAGCAACAGCCTGTTTTCAGCTATGTGACAATGCATTTTCCAGTTAATCCCAAAAAATATTTAAATTGTTTAACTTGAGAACTAGGAGAATTTTCTCATTTAGTAAAGGGCCACTAAATCCACCAGTTCATTAGAAACATTCAAACTATGAGTATGAACTAGCATAAAATGAAAATACTCAAAGTACAAGTACGTGAGATTTGTACCTAAGCACAGTAGACAGGAGCCCATTCAAAAACGATTTTTATTAACAAAAACAATGAATTTCAAAAAGTTTCAAGTTCAACAAAGAAGATGTCACGCTGAAATAAAATCCACCAATGAAACTCAAAGGCTCACAGTAAACCACCACCTTTTCCCTCAGTACAGACAACGACTGGTATTGTTTTCTCTATCTGGAACCTACCATCTGCTCAGGTGAGCACAGGGGTGAGCTCAACAAGTGCCAGGATTTTAAGAATACTGAATAAAAAGCACAATATTAATTTAAGATACGCTTGGGATGGATATTGTCAACATCTAAATTCAGCTGTCTGCACACACCCCAGCTCACATGAGCTATTTTAATAAATTGTCATCTGCTGTAGAACAGTTTTACCCTCTCACTTCAACCTTTTGTGAGTGTCCTGTGTACACCTGTTTTCTGTATATTTAAATAAATCTGCAACAATAGCACCAACACATCTGAAAAAGTCTTGTGTTGTTTGTACAATTTAACTGATAAACTGTACTGAAACAAGAGCGAAATATGTGATTTAACACTTTATTAAACCTGGTAATGTTGAAGAACAGAGCAAAGGAAGCTGCCTTTTCACATCTGAAGTTGCAACATAACTTTATCATCATCACCATCGAATCAGCAAATCCTGTCCTTTTAATATAACTGTTTTTTTTATAACTGTTTATTCCTCCAATCCAAATTTCTCAGATCCCATCCGGCCTTTGCATATGCTGTTTGTTACTTTCGAATCCTTTATTTTGAAATCCTACTGTGACCTGCTGTCACCCAGACCAGTACCACACAAAGCGTCTAATCTAACAGAAATACAACAGAAGAAGAAAAACAGTTATACTAACGTTTGCATCATGCCCGAGGGTAAATCTCCACAGAAGTTTGACATTAGCATGCTAATAACGTACCTAGCTAGCTAGCTCGCTTGTCATTCGTGTTTCACGCTGCAGTTGGTGCAGTCCACACAGTGCAGACCGTGTTTACAAGTCTCCATGTATTGATGACCAAGATATACAGTAGAAATCAATACTTGCATTTGTTTTTAACATATGACTGTTTTCATTAGCAACTACCACACAGTTCACAATGTGATTATGCATGTGAAGTCTAACCCTTTGTTGTCCACTTACAGTTTAAGTCTGTGTGGTAGCCTATATAACCATTTTGTGTCATTATCAGTGTGTTGACTCTATTAATCCATGGTGACACCCCACTGGTTGTCTTATTTCACACAACCATCTGACTTTTCAGCTATGCGCCATGAGGACAATCACCAGAGAGTGGGCTTTTCGCGCCATTGGCGCTGCCAGGGGCCAATAAATTACTCATTATTATCCCATGCATGCATGATGTCCACTACTGGTATATCTGGAATGGAGAATGTAAAATGAACAGGTCATATGCTGTGTTCACTTGTAATTACGGCGCAGAAGTTGTGCACAGAACATGGTGAACTTGGAGATAATGGAAAGCTCCTCCAGAGTCTATGATCAGAACTATGTTCATAGCAACAGTCTGTGTTTTAATAATAATCAGAATAGAGAATTTAAACCACGTAAAGAAGAAGAAAAAGAAAAGCTACATTCTTACTTACATTTTATGTGGTCACATACTGAAAAATCTACTTTTTTTGTGGTGGAGGAGGCTCATAGAACATCTGTTTTGTGTTTATGGGCAGCGTTTGTGTGTTTTCGTTGTGGGATATTTCCTTGAATGACATTTAACAGAGATTATATTTTACGTTTTAATGATTATGTATATGTTTGGATGATGCTGTTGTATTGTGATGGCGATGGGTTCACATGCCAGAATGTTTTGTTTGTAGTTAATGTGTCTGAATAATCCCATGAGGGATGGGTCATGACACAAAAATAAAATATTCATTAAGTCATTCATGTTGATGTGGCGCACATTTAAACACAGGATCCGGGAAGCTGTTCCAACAATTTATCGCGGGCAAGACCAGGTTGAATGGTCAACAGTTGGTCGATGATTTTTTTCTATATAAAGAACTATTTAAAGAAAATATTACTGTTCTGAATAATATCAAACAAATAATATTGAATTACATTACTCTTTTAATTTACTTCATTAATGCATTCACAATCTGGCATTCCACTTATTAAAGTAACACAATAACACTCAGCAATCTAGTCTTACCTAATGCATAACAGTAATAATGCTTTAGGATACATGTCTGTCCGTTCACCAGACTCTTTCAGGGAGATGAATAATATCTGTGTTGTACAGGCATGTCTAAACTTGTTCCTCTGTTTCATTCAACTCATTCGTTTATATAATAAAAGGCAGAAATAAGAACATGGACTACTTTACATCAAAATAGGTCAAAGTGATTTTCTACAGAGGAGATAGAATCATATGGGTCACTGCATTATTTCTGGAAATTCAGAAAGAACAAGTGTTGTAGGATTGTTGAAAATTATACCAACCAATTTTATATAGGTGACCTCGTAGAGTGTCTATATTTGGGTTTCACTGGGCTTACTGTATGTGGAGGGAGTGGATTTGTCTCTTTCCCTCCCTCTATTTCACATCTCATCTCACTTTATCTGGACTTTATTATCTTCTTTTTCTCTCTACGTGACTGCCTGTCTGTTACAGCTGCCCACATCCGTCAAGGCTTCGGACTACTACAAAACTACTGTAAATTTGCATTTTGAAAGCTGCTCACTTGTCTCATATTTTGGGCATAATATCACAAGGTATTGTTTTAGAGAACTGGGTGTAATGAGCCTCAATTGTGCCTAGGCTTAAAAAAATAATCCCAAAATGAGCTCTTAATTGTTGGATTTTACTCAACAACACGAAGAGGCAGTGGTGGACTGTCTGAGGGGCAGGACTGATTAGGGTTAAACAGTTAATCCCTGGTTTAGATTAAAATTGTTTCATTATGGTACTTAAAGTACAAAAACTACAACACCTCTGCAATAAAAAATACACAGGGAGCTATTTATTAATTATTTGCAGGAATAGGACAACTAATTGTGTAGTGCCATGTAGGGCAGCCTACATACATGCACTGCATTGCATTTTATCCATTGGGGAGGCACCATGTCCACTGGAAGGACAGCTTATAAGGCACTTTATCATGATTTATCCACTGAAGGGTGCTTACTTGTTTTTACTTACATACACAAATCTAAAAGAAAACTGATTGATTCCAAAGTTTCATTATAATAAAAATAAAAGTCTACTATATAGTCTACAATTTTATGTGAGGACAAAAAAAATTGATATTTCTTTTTAAACAGTTTTGTATGCAGACTTCTGTATAAATTGTGATTTTAATTAACATGTGCAAAGCTGTGGTGGATTATATATTAACACCTCATGACTGCCTACAGTCTAATTTTGACAGCATTAAAGCAGACAAAGCTTTGGGGACCTTAAAGCGATAGTTCACCCAAAAATGAAATTTCACTCAATATATACTCACCCCTGTGCTGATGTGAGGATGGGTGAAGGTCGCGGTGTGCATGCGGCTCAGGTCTGAGAGGCTAAAGTTGGCATTTAGGCTAAAAACATGGCGTAAATGGCATCTGTTTGGGTCAAATTTTAATGTCGTGGCTTAAGGACACTTTACACCACATGAGCAGTATGGAGACATTTTTTGTATTCTTTTTTAACATTTTAAAACTGGTCACCATTCACTTCAATTGCACTGGATTTGGCTGCAGTGCTGTTTTCTGCTGAAACTCCGGGAGGCGTTTTGTGAACTTTACCACATTTTGTCCACTGAAGGGCACTCTAGAGGCCACTTTATCATGTTTTATCCACCTCAGGGGCAACCAAGAGGGAACTTTTGCAGTGTTTTTTAAAGTCAGAGGGCCACCAGTGACAGCACCCTCCCCCCTCACTAGAAGAGAAGCATTGTCATTTTGATTTCAAGAGATTGTGGATTTGAAAACAGGATTTTAGATTTCCTCTTTGATGTTTGGCTTGACTTGGACTCAACTAGGCCAGCTCTGTTTGTCTTGTCTAAGGCGATTTTGACTCTGGGGATGGTCACAGTCTCACCCTCTTTATCTCCCTCTTTCCCACCCTCCTCAGCTGCTATCTCCAATTTCTGTCTGTGGACTATACCAACCTCTCCCCCGTCCTCAGCTATCTCCTCTTTCTGTCCGTGCACAATACCAGCCTCTCTCCTTCTTCGGCTTCTATCTCCTCTCTCTGTCTGCGCACTACACCAACCGCTCCTCCTACTATCTTGCTTGTCTCCTTCCTGCTCGGTGCCCTCTGTCTCAGTCACCCTGTAGCGAACAGGTGTATCTGTCTCTCTCCTGATGAGTTTATTACTCTGAAGTGTCTCCATAGTCCCCGTGGACCCCCTGCCTCCTAATACGCTTAGCCCTCACAGCTTATGTCAGCCAGAGTGGGTGGTCTGATAACGCTCCACTTGATCAAGCCATCCACATCAGGGTCCATCTGGTCGGCAGTCACTTCGGTCAGCTTGTATGTCAGGGAGTAGACACACACAGACAGACAGACACCCACACGGAGTCACCTCCCCCCCAACCCATTAAAGGTGATGGGAGTGACACTGCACTGTGGTACCACAGTGACCAGCTTCTCAGACTTGGGGAACATTTCCAGACATTTTTCTTTTCTCGGTGAACAGGTATGGAGATTAATGCAGAGTGACTCAGCTTGGTTCCTTCAACACATCAAGCTGCTGTGCTCTCAAGAGGAATCAGGGAGAAGTCCATTATGTATACAGCAGCTAAACGACTGAATTCTCACTTCACTTTCAGAAAATATGAACCATTATATTTCAGGTTTAAATAGGAATAAGACTGAAAACTTAAACATGTCTCCACAAAAACCTGATCAATAGAGCACGGTACAGTGGAAACCTCATGTCTGTCCTGATAAAATTGATAATTTATTAGCAGGTGATTATTTTTTAAAAATTTTTCTTTATTTGTCATGTAGATTACAATTTAATTGACTCTTTTATATTCACTACATGAATATAAAGTCATGAAACAGACAACTTTGACTAAATACAGTGCAGCTGTTTCAAACACTTTTCAAATTATTGCAAAAAATTAAATTACTGCATACTGTATAATTAAAATATAGTACAATGCAATGCAGTACGGTATAGCTTATAGTTTTACCTCTGCAACTCGCTGGCTCTTTTTTTGGCAGCTTGTCATAAGCTTTGAGGACAAGACATTTTTCATTGAGGGAAAATGACTGTGCACACAGCAGCAGCCTCAGGTAGCAGCCAGAAGCAGATGGATTATGGGAGTAAAATTCAAAAAATAGAATTGTCATATATTTTTTATTTATTTATTTTATTTTTCCATATGTTTGCATGTATGAGAGGACTGAACACTGTAACCAAACTACTTCATTATAAGCTAATTATTTCAACAGCATTTGGATTTTTATCCATATAAGCAACCCTCTGTAGCAGAATAAGCAGTAATGGTTTATGAAAGCTTTTTCTGCTTATCAAATCAGTAAGGCAAATTTATGATTTCAATTTAATATTTAATTTTTTGGCTACTAGGGGCAGTGCAAACAAGTTAAGTGAATTCATAAAGCAAACTTGTTACCATTCTTGACTCATCAGGCTAATATGGAACACGAGTAGCATTCATTTGGTGTGTTTCTGGCCATCTGACAAATATATATCCAATATTCACTCTCTTTTTAGCCAGGCAGGCCATTAAAAATCATGGACAGGGGGACAAAATTATTAAAATTGAGCAGACTGCAATATATACCCTTATGAGGGCAGTGCCACAGTGTTTTTTGAGGGGGTTAAATCTAGTTAAGTGAATGTGCTAACATTATTTAATTGCTCAAGTTTTATTTGCCAGTCTGCCTAGCTCCTCAGATTTTCCACATTCAGTTTTGCCTTCTGGCCATTTCCTTTGCCATCGCCTGTCTGCTCATTTAATTTTCTTGTTCTCTCCGTACCCTGGATTTTCTCCTCTGAGCCCAGCGTTTTGACTTACCTAGTCCGTTCACATCAACAGCACATGGGTGTTTTGCATATTTGACAGGTTAAATGTTCAAACCATACAATTTTCACAATAACAGTGGGGCTGGGATATCAAATGATGATGAGTTGGAATATATCTTAATGTAAATGCATATAAATACATATAATGTATTGTCAGTGACATAAGCACCTCTACAACTCACTCAAGGACCCCTGTTGGTCCCTGATCCCCAGTTTGAAAACCACTACAATAAGTAAATAAATTGCTGCACTTGATTCCATTTAAGGGTCAACCATAGACCCCGGGCCTATGACACTATGTAAGTCCCACGAACCGACATGTGAAGGATACCGCCTCCCCCTCCCCTTTCCAATGGTCAGTTACAAATGTACCCTCACCAGCTCTCTCAGTCTGAATCAGCCCAGCAGTTCAACAATCCGACACAGATGAAAATAAAATACCATCCTGTCACTGTTCTCTGGCTCTGGTGGCTCAAACATGTCTGAACAAGTACAATGAAGCTGACTGACATGGTAGTTGATGACAGCTGGTGATAGTTTTTGAAGTGTTTCCGTGTTTCAGGTTGTAGTGGTGCCCCCAGTGTTTCAGAGCAGAGAAAACTGCACTTTTTAATGATTTTGATACCTAATTTTATACACTTGCTATTTACTGTAGAGCGATTTGTTTAATCATTTGAATTTGGCTGGTTAATAAACATTTATGTGGTGTGGCACTACCTTTAATTTAAAAAAATGTTGATTATAGCAGCTTTAAAGCCATATATAACATCAGGACGTCATTGAAGCAAAGAAACACAGCCATACGGTTCACAGTATGGAGCGAAACTCACTACTGTGATACATGGATCAGGATCACATGTCACAAGATGCTATTACAAGGTCTGCAGGTTCATAGTGTGGTTTCAGTGGTGGAGTTAAATGTTATATATTTACAGTAACAGGGAAACGCGAGACTGTTTCCTCTTTTCATTCATATGACGTTATCCTCCATCGTTTCTTCACAGTACAGTATATAAATAACAGCATGCCAACATGTGTACTGAGTAATCCACGGCGGCTGCGTGCTCTGATCCTGGGCAGCGCAGAACAGGAGGCAATGTTTTGCTTCCCATCAACGGAGGAATGATCCCACCCTCCACCCACCCACCTTGTCTCCTTCGCTCTCTCACTCCAGCAATTTTTTTTTTCCCTCTGTCTTCTACATGCAAACCGCCTGCCCCTCATCCACCGCCCTCCCCCACCCTCCCACCAGGAGATATCAAAGGGGTTGAAAGGAAGACAAAGACTCCAACCCATCCCCACAGAGCGGTGCAGTGCTTGCGCTTAGATGTGCATCATGCTGAAGTGAGAGTGCAGCACCTGATTCCCTGAGAGCTGCTGGCAAGCCTTTGTAGACTCTCAAGGCCTTGAAGTATGCATATGGGTTGTGTTCATCATCAGTTGGAGTACACAACAGCAGGAGACAACCTGATAACACTGTGACGCACCTACAGGTGTTACTCACAATGATGTTTCACACGGAGAATAAACTTGGGCGGTGGCGCTTACATTAGGTTCATTTCCCACAAGCATCAGAGTTATTTACTGTGTGTTATTTGTCAGAGCCAAAGCTGCTTTGCACTCCCATAAGATGAATGGGCTGAGAAGTAATAGCTTACTTACAGTGATATGTTGTATTCAATTTACACTGTTTCCATTATCCATTCCCAGTGTTTTCTACATCCCCACAGTCCTCATCAATTGTAAAAAGAAAAAAAAAGTACACTCTATACTTTACACCATACTTTAATGTCTGGTTGTCCCTGGCAACCACACACTTTTTTCTCCTTCTGTGGTTTGAGAAGATAAACCCAGCTCTTGCAAAGCCAAACTTTTGAAATCTTTTTTTTTTTCAGTGGAAAATGCATCTACTTTTTTTTTTTTTTTTTTAAGTAAATATGTTTAATTAATGTGTTTAACCGTACATGGTTCAAGTATTTAAAAAGGAACATCCATCTGCTGATAGGAATGGGGTGGGAAACACATTAGCACCATCTAGTGGTGAGTTTAGAAGAGCCTTTCTGTTCTAGTACATAATCCCACATGTTTTTTTCTTTTTTAATGTATAGACCCTGAAATTGTTATCAGCAAAATGAGCATATCACACCACTGTATGTTGGCATGAACTGAATGAATCTCTCTCTCTCTCTGTGTGTGTGTGTGTGCAGTAGAAATTAAAACATCAAGAAACATGAATATAGCTGAAGGATATTTTTATATCTTCATATCTTTACAATGGAAAAACCGAATCTTTTGATTCACAAAACAGTTTTCTCAGTCTCTGATTGTTCAGTGTCCTGAAGTCAAAGGGTGGGGGTGAAGGGTGGTTCATAAAGAGGGAGAGAGATGAAAAGTACAATAAGAGGATGTGGAAATATATTTCAGAATTAATTAGACGCCAGTATTAAAGCAACTTGATGCTTGGGAGCACAACAATTGAAAAAACAATATTTTCAATTTTCAATTAACACTGCACCCACTTCCATTCACATCCTAATACAGATACAGAGACAGATAATTTTGATGGTTAAACAGATACAGATATAGATAATGACATCCCTTTGCACCTCATCCATCTATCCATCCATCCATCCATCCATCCATCCATCCATCCATCCCAGGAAAATTCAGTAAATTGTATATTCTGACACACTGTCATCGTGCCTCGCAGATCAAGTGCTCTGATTAAGAGAAATCTCAAACTAGAGCTAATTAACCAGATAATAAAGAATTCTGAATGTCAACTAAATTATGAATTCACTTCCAGCGTGTTCGTGTAATTATCTCCAAATGTGTCCTTTTTAAAATCCCCCTTTACCTCTTTGAAAGTGCCAGTGCTTCATGTTGTATATAATAGATCAGCCCATTTGCAGGGGCATTTACAGACTGCTAATAAGCCTTGCTCATGAATCTCCAAGCCATCTAAATCAAAAACATCAATGCACATAACCAGCCTGTCTGCGCACATGCCACAGTATTCTCGCCATGTGATTTGTAGGGATTTTCTGATTTGTGTCACTCATAATGGTGTGGATGTTTGTTTCCACGTCTAAAGCTGAAGTCTAATTTCAGTAAAGCTTCTTTCTTGTGAAGTTTTTATTTGTCTTTGGTTATAGAGCGGTGGCAGTAGAATGCAAGTTAAACAAGGTAAATTTTGAGTCAGTCTGGGTTAATGTAGAGCCACTGTTTCTCTCCCTCTGGGATGTATTTAGTTTTGTAGCATCCATATTTAATCACACATTTGTTGTTTAAAGAATTAACCCAGCCAAATATGTTCTAGGGAGGCACCTGAATCCAAATACGTTATTCAGGAAAGCATAAATAACACAATGAAAACTATTCAATTATATCTCTTCTAGCCAAAGTTACTCATTTGAAAAGAGTCAACTCTATGATTATTGAGTATAATTAAAAAAGGTCACATCGACCTCCAAGATGGTTCAACTGAAAATATTTTTTTTCTGTTTCAGTGTTCCCCAGTTATAGGGGAGGTGGTGGTGGGAATCAGACAGTTCATAAAACCTACTTTAGCTTAAAAATAAAAACAGAAAAGGGGAGGTGAAAAGTACAGTATGGGGATATTTCATATAAAAATTCCTAAAATAAAACATTTGTCCAATTTAATGGGCCTGTTGTGTAGAAATGTTCCTACTGTGCACACAAAATAATAATAATAATAATAATAATAATAATAATAATAATAATAATAATAATAATAATAATAATAATTTTATTTATATAGCACTTTTCAAGTTTACGTGCAAAGTTCTTTCCATATTAAAAAATTTACAGAATAAAAAGGGAAAAAAGTCAGACCATTTAAGTACAGAGTCAGAAGCATAAAAGATCATATTGAAACAATGAAAAAAGCATTTATAGCAGATAGATAAACATTTTCTTAAAGACAATAAAACACTAAAACATTAATAATGGTAGGCCATTCTATAGAAGTGAGATTTAAGAAGTCGCTTGAAAGCTTCAGTGGAGTCTGCTGATCTCACATTAAGGGGAAGGCTGTTCCAGAGCCTAAGGGCCACAGCTGAAAATGCACAGTCACCCTTAGTTTTAAGTCTAGTCTGAGGAACAGCCAAGAGATTTTGATCGGCTGATCTCAAGGGCCTGGCTGGACTGTTCAGGGTTAAAAGCTCCTTGATATATTCTGGAGCAAGACCATGGGTTGCCTCATATGTAATTAACACAATTTTAAAATGTATTCTAAAATGAACTGGTAACCAGTGCAGGGATGCTGAAATTGAGGTGATATGACAGGACTTTCTAGATTTCTAGATAGATCTAGAAGTGTGAGTTTAAACAGGTAAAAAAGAGAGTTACAATAGTCCAGGTGTGACGATATAAAAGCATGTATGACTTTTTCTGTGTCATTAAAACTGAGCATGTGTCTAATCTTGTTTCTTGGCTGGTAAAAAAACAAGACTGACAGTGAACTATCCTTTGAACAGCACACCAGGAAGATCACACAAAGGTTACTCCAAGGTTCTTTGCCACAGATTTTACAGTGGTGGTGAGTGGACCTGGAGAGGATTGTATCTGTAATTTGTGACGTTCTGGACCAAAGATCAAAACCTCTGTTTTATTGCTGTTGAACTGTAGAAAATTCATTGCCATCCAGTCCTTGACACTGAATAAACAGGAATGGAGTATGCCGAGTCTGTTTAGTTCATGAGGTTTAAGTGAAAGGTGTAACTGTTTCAACGAAGTCAGCATCATGAAGCATGCTTCATGAACGGCCAAGTTTGTTCTTACCACCGTGTGTATGTTAATGAATCAGAATCATTCTAAACTGACAGGCTCATACCTGCTGACTGCAACCTGCATACTGACACACCCCCTTTTTCTCTATTTAAGGAAATATGTTTGCATAGAAAAGTATCAGAGAAAGTGGTGAAGTCATTGTACCTGACATTCATGCCAAATCACATGTTGCTGTGGTGCGCGGAGGTGTTTATTTGTGTTCAGAGTTTAACCACTGTGAAAGAATCGGGAAATAACGTTTTATTTGTCTGATTCGGTTTCGACCAGTGCTGAGCGCCGCCTCTCCTGTACCACGGACACACTGCTGCACTGCCCGTGTCCGAGGAGGAGGACAGAGAAGACACACTGCGACTCATAATAATAACTCCTTGGGCTGCAATAACCAAAGTGGTACATGTTGTGTCCCAGGAGAAACAGACTGTGTCTCAGATGAAAAAAGAATGGTTTGACATTAAAGTTTATGTGTTAAAAAGAATAACAGGCCAGAAGAAAAATAAGGAAGCAGGTGGAGAACAAGGAGCACCTGATCTGTCAGCCCAAGATAAAGGAGTTACAGCAATTATTGGAAATATCTATAAGTGCAGTTTTAAAAAATGAAGGTGAAAGGGATGATACCCAACAGGGGCTTTCACCCAATGATCATAACCATAATTAATAATCTAGCACAATACATTAATAAATTGGAACTCAAAGTGCTTAACATAAACACAGATAATCATGACATTTATGATAAAATCCTAAAAACAAGGAGACTTAAGAAAAAAGATAACTCAATCATAAAACACTTCCAAGACTTCTATTAAAGCCTTTTTAATGAATGTGGTTTTAATATGCTTTATATTTGGTTAAATGTGAGTTTCAACATGTTCTCAACATTTTCTAAGACAGCCAGGCTGCGTACGCATAGACTGAGGTAGTTCTACATTTGTTCATAGAGTAGGAACACATTCAGGTAAGACAATATTTTTGAATCCCAAATTAGTGCCTAAAATGTTTGTACGCATGGTTTAAGCACAAAGTTTGTTTGTTAATGAAGGCCCAGTGTGCCTTCCGGTATAAACCACGCCCACTTCATTCAGGAATGTAGAAGAATTCATGTCAAATCTAAATTCTTAGAAGTCCATATTGCAAGAAGAATGTGTTATTTATCTGCACAGGAAAGTACAGGGTACGGATGGTTCTAACTCAGGTACAGTACAATCTATCTGATGAGAAATTTACATTTCTTACTCATATAGTAGACCATAAGAGGCTGTTTTTTTTTTTTTTTTTTTTTTTTTTTTATAGTGATTTTAGAACAGCTAAGGTGCATTGTTAGGCACGACATTTCCATGTTTCTTGACTTCTCCAGCCCTTCGGTTTCAGCACGTCTCCTTTCTCTCTTCTTACTCTTACTCTCAAGCAGCTGTAGACCCACATATTAAAACGTCCAACTTTACAGCAGAAATAAACATGTTTATAGCCGGGTACAAAAGTGGTTTTGGTGTCTGTCGTTCCCCAGTCATGACAACTGTATGGGTGTGAATTTTACAACTCACCTCTTTACATGATGTTCTGGCTTGAAGTTATGCATAATTAAGGGAACGCCTTTGACTGAAAGATGGGTGCCATGTTTTATATAGTCTGTGCTTCCTCTTCTATCCTGTACATCTCTTCCCACTGCTTTTTTAGTAAATCAAAATTACTTGGCTGAGCCAATCATAATCAAGGACCAGAACTATCTTTTCTATAATGATATGTATGATGCTACAGGTTTGATTTTAGCTTTGAGTGCCAGATTTGTATACAAGGAAAGGTCAATGTTCCTATATTCAATATTTCAGGTAAATAATACATGTATAATAATCATATTACAGGCCCTTGTACAGAACTAAAATGTTTCATTGTTAAAAGTCTTGTAAGGTTAATTTCCATGGTGCTCCACTTTTGTAAAATGTTCAATGTTACAATCTTATTTTGACATTTCAATTTAGAGCTTTTGGAATATCTATTGAAGAACAGATTATTGTGCTAAAAGGAGTTGTCCAGTTTTTTTGTCAGATGAAAGCAAAGGCCACCAAATGTCAGCCATGTACAGAGGTGTGTTGGTATTTGTAGAAGCGGGAGAGTAACTGGGGTCTTTTTCCAGCAGTTTTCACATCAGCGTCCCAGTGCTGCTGCAGACAGATGAATCGGACTTCGACGTAAACTCAATTATAGTGTAATTTTCTTATCTAAACATGTCGTAAATTAATGTAATGAGCGCATCTGCATATATCAAAGTTTGTACTTAATTTACCCGTTTTTGCTCCTCCATACCAGTGTATTCTGAAGGAGCGATCAGCCAAAGCAAAAGAAAACCTCTTTTGGTGGGTGCGGTATGAGACAAATTTGAATTCCAAAGATCCTGAGGCTAATTCTGTTGAGAGTTTATTTGTAACACTAGCCTGTAACTGTAAATTAATTGCTAAAACAATCTATTGCAGTCGTAGCATTAATGTGTTCTGGTGTAAATTAATGACATTATCATCAACACTTTTGTGGTTCTTACTCACATGAAACGCATGAGGTGATGTTGTCATGGTGTTTTCCAGAAAAAATGCTACAAATTAAATAATGCATTATCACATTATTATTATTGTTGTTCTATTTTGAGGCAGGATATGTTAACATGTGCTATGTGCCAGTGTCATTTTAGGATGAGGGAGAAGTGGAAGGCAGCTCCAGTAGACTAGTGGACTGAGTGACTGACTGTGTTCATGGAACCAGTTGATGATCTCTCTATTTCTCCGTCTCTGCTGCCGTCTGAGGAAGAAGTCTTTCTTTCATGCCAAGCCTTTCATGTCTGCATGACTTCAATGACAATTTCTAGACTGTGTTATATGAAACATGGGAATGATTCCAAATCCCAACATGCACCAGAAATGGTTTTGTCGTTGGACGGTGAGTCATGTTAAGCTATAAGAAAAAGATATAACCACTCACTTATAAGGCTGACACTTTTGGGTCGGTTGGAGAAAAAAAATTGGGCACTCTTATGTTTGAGGGTGGGAAGGATACATGCAAGTCTGATGTATTTTATTGTTCAATGACAGGTTTTATACTGAACATTCACTTGGCACTTTGAAAACTATGTGACACCATATCGAGTTCCAGCAACTTTGTGAATCTTAAGCCTCATTTGAAGCCAACTAAATACTAACAGTGGTAGGTCAGTCACCAGTAACTGCTAACTTTTTTTTTCACGTTGCTTTTTGTACTGCAATATATACTGCAGTATGAGCTGCATTAGTGACTAGCTTTGTTGTTACATGGAAGTCAGTTTTGCTCTGTAAATCTAAGCTAATGTTATAGCTACGTCTGAAAAATTAACTGTCAAACTGCAGGAATTCACCAATTTAAGCTGTAAGTTAGTGTCACCCGGTGTTGCAAGATTGGTTTGATGTTTTCCATCCCAATAATTGCCTAAACTGACTTAAACAAACAAGCAAACAAACAAATATTATCTAAAAAGAAGACTAAAAATAAAATAGCAACAGTATTATGGTCCATCAAATTTTTTGTGACATATAGCAACAATTCAGGTTTTCACTAGTGTGCTAGAATCCAGTGCACTGCAACTTTAAATCTAATTTTCCCTTCTACCTTCAAAAAAAAATAAATAAATAAAGGGAATGCTCAATAAATAGAAATAACAGACATTATCTAACTTGGTAAACTGCCTTGACAGTATGTCAACTTGAAAGTGGAACCAATTACATCAATTGTGAGATAATGCGTGGTTTTTCTTCCTCAGTGATCAATCGATTGGTTGAATAGCAGGTAGAATTTCAGTCGACCCAGTTTTTCTTTGGTTGACTATGGCTCTGCTAATTTCACTGTTATTATAAATAACAAAAGGCAGAACAACAGCTGATAACTGCATTCACTTGCACTGAAAATTGCCACTGATTAATACATTAATACAGAATAGCTGAACGCAAATGAATATGTAATTCATATGAAAATGAATTGAAGATGCTGTTGAGTTGGCATTTCTTTGATACACTTTGTTCTGTAACTGGATAAACACTTGTGTTATAAATTGAATTAATTATTATAAAGTCTTTTTCTTCATTGTCTGTTTTTTATTCTCCCCTTTTTTCCATCCTCAGCGCACTAATACCTGTGGTGAACACCATGGTTGAAGCATGAGTAAACATAGTCATTTATGGACTCTCTGTGTAATTGTAGTCTTCTGCTAGAACACAAGGAAGGAGGAGGCATGAAATCACGGCATGATATTTTTTGGGGTCTTATTATGGACACATGCAGAGACAGTAGGAGACAAAAAGAAGCAGAGAGGGAGAAAAACATGTAAACCAGGGAAACAGTGAATTTGTCATGCTGACAATGAATATATTCTTTAAACAGTTTTTTTTTTTCCTGTGCATGTTGACTAAATCTTGTTTTCTTATTTAAATCATCCAAGTGCCGAGGTCGAGATTAATCATTAGTCCATTTTATGTAATTCTTCTTGAGGACGTGTGGTGTAAATCGAGGAAAATTAATTATACTGTAGCTTCTGCCTGTATTTTATTTTTTTATATTTTAGGTTCAGCTTCTCGCACAGCCTGAGCAACATGAAGCAGGGAGAAGAAATCACATGTTCTGCTGGATTAGAAACAAAAACAACCTTCAAAAACAACCTTCAAATACATTTTTGCAACTGCATCAAAAATGTGACAGAAAAGGAAAAAAAAAACACCACTTTGAAGTAGCTCCAAGTGCATTTAAAGTCAGTTTTAGACATCATATCCACACAATACACAGAGGTAAGTCCAATTCAAGGTCTGTCATCTTCAATGAATCAAGGGGAATTCACCTGAAACAAGGAAATACATGACTTCATATGTGACATACCTGCATTTCATAAACCAAATTGTATGATTCACTTTGATTATTTGTTCAGTTGAATCTGCCATCTTAATATTACGCCATTGTCTCTGTTTGGTTTTACAGCTTAACAGTTGGTTCACAAAGATGACATGTGAAGACTGTAGCTCTCTCCATGGTGCTGATCTTGCAGCTGGGACCGGCTGGGGGCACATCCTGTCTGCTCCCTCTACCCTGCTCCCACCAGTGGGAAGGTTGCCACCAGAAGAAAGTCCCAGCCAAACTACCCATGTGTAATCATTCAGGCTTCACCTCTTGCCTAACATAGATGCACCCGGTTTGTGTTTCCTGGTTGCTGAGTCTTGATTTCACCTCATGCATGTAAATTAAATTTATCTGAATATCTTTTGTTAAAGTGACAACAAGGAACTTTAATAAACTTGTTGATTTTGGAGCCCCGTCTGTTAGTGTTTCCACCACCGTAACCACTGACATACTACTCACTGTAACTTGAAAATGTATACACAGACTCGTTTCATCTTATTTTGTAGAGAACCTGACCCTGTGCTAGGCACTGCAGTTTTTCTAAAGTTTTCTCATGTTTCTCTCATGGAACCTTGTTGCATTTTTGCAAAAGGGAGTGACTCATCCAAAACATTTCATTCATATTTCAAAACCTAATTTTTGCCACCAAAATGAAGTTGTTTTATCATTGTGTGAGCCGAGAGCCGATGTTAAGCTGTTTTTCACCATGACAGTCGACCCTGCAAATGTTTCTTCTATACAAATCACTTTTTTGTTGACACCGATTGCTAACTATACTACACAAGAACTTCTGTCAGTCAGTTTTGTCTGGCTGAATGCTTTTGCACTGAGGTTTAGATTCAGAATTCAACAGTAGGTAAAAGCTTACAGTTAAAGGTCAATAATGTACAATACTATACTACACAGAAAAAGGATAATATACAGTAAATTTTTGTTACAGCAGCAGAGGTGTCGTGGTAAATGTAGAGGTGGATAAACTGTAGTTTATCCACCTCTGCTATTCCAATCTATTGTGACCAACATACTAGTTGTCCAGAAATTTGAACTTGTTTTGACTTGAATGTTTTGAAAAATGCAATTTTCATTCGAGAATCGAACCAGAGCGAGTGAGAAAAACTGTGAGAATGATTTTATAGAAATAGCTAATCTTCTCGTGGATGGACTCATTAACTTATGTAGGTCATATAGAGGCATCGGTATTAAAATAGAGACTGTTTCATTACCAGTTAAAAATTATTTGTAGTAGCTTTAAACGTGTCTTCAGTCTCCTGTCTCTATGTGAAGTTGGGTCCTTGCGTGATTGATGTTATAAAACAGTTGCAGTTTAGGTTTAGGCAACAAAACATCATGGTTAGGTTTAGGAAGAGATTGTGCTTTGAGGTAAAATAAATCTGCTACATGAAGTACATCATGCAACATAAGTGAAACAAATTGAAAAACTGAAGCCACATGATGCAGGTGTTATGGACTAGTCAAGTCTAGGGGTTTTATTCACAAGTTTCAGATACCAGCCCTAACCTGTAGTGTGTGGAAGGGGAAACAGGTCTCTCTGATGGGACAGGAGGAGCAGCAAGCTCCATCTTGTTTCTTCGGTTCAGTTTAGGTTGGTGATGGATGATGGTGCTGGTTCTCACACAAAAGTCCTTGAACTAAAAGGTGGTGACACTGTAATGTCCTCAGTGGAGCTTTCCAGGAGGTGGAATCTCACTAACACTCATTCGGTCACCGTGCGCTCCCCCCACATATCTGAGCTTCGTCACATAATTAACACCTCACAGTGACATAATTTCCACATCACACAGCTTTAGCACACCTCTTTTTTTTTTTTTATTATTTCTCAATGAAAACATGCCCAAAAGGTTTGAGGACAGGGAAAAGGAACTCTAATAATTTACTTTAAAACTTTAGAAAACACTTTTTTTTTTTTTTACATGTTTTACATGGGAGAACCTGGATTCCTGATTAAAAGTCCTGTGTTTGCTTGACCCAGTCATCCAGCCCACCTTCTCCATAAGTAGACTTCCTCGCTCATTATACTATATCACCTGAAGTGGATGGGTTTGCATTGAAGTAACTTGAAAGCCTGGTGCATCTCATACAGAGGCTGAAAGGTACCTTGTTTGTTTGTATCAGAGGGCATGACGACTTAGGAAAGAACATTCTGTATCAAATAAAGGATGAATAACAGGAGTCAGTGTTTGTTTCTTTTAATTATGACCTTAAACAGTTTTAGTTGCCTTAATTTAGCCTAATGTTAACCATACAGATGAGAGATCCTAAAGCGTTTTATGTTATTTTGGAAAGAACGAAGAAATAGTATTTCAGGTGTGAGACGTCCTGCTGAAAGGAGCACAAACAATCTTTTCTGCCTTTTGGTATGAGGACTTGTTTTAGTCAACAAGTCCCGGTTGACCATTAGCCGTGCTGTGGTTTTACATGTGGGCTCCCTTTGTGTTTGTTCTCATGCAGTTGCACAAGGACACAAATTCATGCCCACGTGCGTGCGAGTGAAGGAATTCTCACTCCCAGCAACGGCTTCACACCATCCCACTGTTATGCAGGTGATGGTAACAGACCAGCAAAATGGATGAGAACAATGTAAGTCTACGTTTGAAGGGAAATTCACTTTATGAGGAAGAAAACATTTAACGTGTTAGTCCTCGAGGATAGAGAATGTATTTTCTGAAGGTGAACAAAATTGTTTGTTTACAAGGAAACTCAGCAGGGCACCTTTAAATTCATAAGCTGTAGTTTATATGTCTAAGTAATTAGCCCCTAAAAGGAGAAGGAGTTTTGGTTTAAGTAAATTAAAATGTTTTATGTTCCCACACACCAAAACTTATTCTGTTTCCAGGAGTAACACGACTGTTCCTTGAAGTTTATTTGGAAAACATATAGTAGGGCGCTCTTAATAAGCACAGCTGCAAATAAACAAAATTTTATTCATAGATCTGTTTTAAATTTTCAATAAACATCCATTGAAAACATAAAAAGACTACTGCATTCATTATATTTTCTGTTCCCTGGCTGTTCAATAAAGCTTGGAGTCATGATGAATATTGATAGGATAAAATTACAGTAATAAGGTAAGCTGTTAATTGATATTGTACCAGCTGCACAGAGGAAGAATGAGAACTGGAGGGAGAAAAAAAAGAGACAAGAAGGATTTGTGGTTTTTTAAATGGCTCAGTGCTGTAAGACCTAAATTTAAGAATGAGCCCAAGTCCTGAAGGTTTAACCTCTCATTATCAACATGAACCCACAACAAAGACTCTCACACAAGCTTAAGCACTACACTGTAGCATACTGTATTAACGGCATAGCTTTGAGTTCTAAAAGACTAAAATTCACCCTTTTTATGAAAACTGGGATTGTGTGTGTTCTTTGTAGCCGTTAGCCCCTCACACATGATGGCAGAAACGAGGGGGGCACAAATATCAACATCCTCTGCACAACAGAAGGTATATTTATGAGATATTCCGGCCTCTTCTCACTCCCAACACATCAAATATCAAATACGACTGCTTGGTAAGTGCTCCTGTGCTTCAAACTGTGATGATGAAGGTGAACCTGTAGCATCATTTATGGAAGCGTACCTCAAGCGTTACGCTTTAATGTGCTGTAGATGTCAGGTGACATACAGTAAGGCTGTTCCAAATGCCATATTTTGGGCTTTGAAGCTTCAGTATTAATCAACAGTAAGTACTTTAAGTTTTCGTCCAGGCGTTCTTTTCACTGCTGTGAGTACGAGGGATATGAGACGCCCAGATATTTCCACTTCCATTTTAACAGTGGAAACAGTGTTTACATTAGTGTTAACAATTTACAGTGCAATTGTTCGACTTTATCACAGGAAAATATTGTGAATTCAGCCAGGCGAGTCAAGTGATAAAGCAACATTTGTGCCTTTACTTGAAAGATCTGCCCAGACACTGCATATTTATTAGAATTATTAATCAGTAACTTGACTGCTGAGCCCTTGAATGTGCAAAACTGATGTTGGAGGGGTTCCTGCAGTGTCATAGTTTGAAGCACAGGGCCAAGCTCTCTCTAATAGGCAGTGAGAACCTGTTGGAAATCAGTCCTGATAATTAGTAGTCGACAATATTCCTGGAGATATGGTGCAAATGTATTTGAAAACCTTGTCATTTTTTGGCAAATGCACCGTATTCATAAGTTAGAGACATTATAAATTAGGTCTAAACACATGTTGCATTGTGACTGTACTGTATGGCTGTAGAATTACTGATAATATATGAATGTAAATAGTCATTTATGGACAATCTGCTCATAATTTTAGTCTTCCAGCCTGCTTGAAGAGGAGGTGACCATGATATTACAGTAGAAGAAGTTACTGTATGGCATGTATACAGTCTGCACAACGTGTTTGATGAACATAGCCAGTGTGCTACAGCATCAAAATAAATAAATAAATGAACAGATCAGATAGATAAATAAAAACACTGAAAATTTTAGATAAAGAAAAAATAGAAAAAGAAAAAAAAGAGTCCTGTTCAAACTGAATACATTGGCATTATTTTGTAAATTTTGGGGTGTTAAATCAAAAGACTAAGAGAATACATTCTCACTGCCTTCAACTTTATTCTTTTGTAAAGAGTTTCAAGAATCCTTTTTGACTTTGCAAAAATCCTAAATGTTTTTTTTTTTTTTCCAGTGTTGATCTTTCTCTCTGCTTCTGTCTGTTCTGATGGTCTGCCAGACAGTTCCTTAGCAACCAAAAACACACATTATCCCTCGACAGCAACAACAACATCCCCTCACACTCCTATCCCAGTCCTCACATAAACATGAGCATGCAACTCTTCAGCATCTCTGTTTCCCTGGGTCGTCTGCTGAAGGGGCAGAAAATGAGTCTCCCCTTTGATGTCGGAGTGTAATGCAAGCAGCGGCGTGAACACTGTATACCTCTGCGGTAAGAGAGAACAAAGCCCAAGGAGGTGAGCGGGTGTGACCCCTGACTTTTCAATCCTCCTTTGCCTCTCTTAATACCACCACCTACAATCACTAGCACTTCTCATTAAAGGGCACTTCCCATTAGAGTGAGTCAGTTCTTCAGAGTCTGTGGTTACAAGGCTTGGGTTATTTCTCATCAGGCCCACGCTGCTTTCATTATGTGTTCTCCTTTCCTTTGCTTATTTTAATATTCCTGAGACAAGAGTAGCAAACCTGAACATAACAGGAAAGCGGTTTCACCTCTAAAACAGCATCTACATATAGAGAAGAATTTTGTTCATAATCAAAGCGAAAGTCTGTCTAAGAAATGCTACTACAGTTTATTGATTTAGGTGAAAATCTGGATTAAAAACAAGAATCTACGGTGCCTTTTTGTGTGAGAGTCTCCTGCTGGTTGAATCAGAGATACCACAGATGCATTTGAGCACAAATCCAGGAATATTCTGCACAGATGGCCTCAAAAGCAATCACAGGAAACCTTCAGGTTGCTGCCAAAGAAATTATTATGATTATATAGTGCAAAGCAGAGGCGGATTTAGGGGGTGGCTACTGAGGCTCAAGCCCCGGATGTTTTCTCAAAAGCCCCACATTTTTATGTTTTGAAAATTACATTGTTCAAGTAATTTCTCTCAGACTCCAGTACTGCACATTGACACACACACACACACACACACACACACACACACACACACACACACACACACACACACACACACACACACACAGCACGGTCGGAGAGAGGCAGTAATACGCCACCAAAGGGCACGTAGCCTCTGTAGCCTGTCCTGAAGAAGTATTTCATTCTCATGGACATCCACAATTAAAAAAAAAAAAAAAAAAAAAAAAAAAAAAAAAAAAAAAAATCCACTGGCGGCACCATCCACAGAAAGCTGTACATCAGCAGCAGCCAGGAGATACTTCAGGTGAAACTGCAGGTGTAACACATAATCAGAGCCGGTCGGCCCTGTGAGGTCCGCAAGGGCTCCGCCTCCCCCTCGTGTCAAAGCATGTGTCAGCGTTTACACCTTTAATGAGAGGATGAAGCAGAACTAAAGACGAAATAACATCCCGAGAGTGAACAGAGTGAACAGTAATCAGGTAGACTTGTGTTTCCTCCTCTATAAGTTTGATATTAGTCATTCACAGTGATGTTAAGTTGATGCTCCTCCTTCTGTCTGTTTGATGTAAGCTGTGCTCCAGTCTGTCTGTGTCCTGCTTACAGACACATCCAGCTCTGTAACTTTGTGTCTGACACAAGGAGTGTCAGAGACAAAGATCAGTGCCAACGTGCAACAGCGTTTATAATCTGTAACTCAGAAAAGATAACCACATCGCGTGTGAACATGTGTTCATATGCGTGTGCACACTTTCCTACAGCAGCCTCTGTGGAGACCAGTCTGTCTGTCTGTACGTCATATGGACGTGATGTTACTCCTCTGACGTGACCAGGAGTGTAAAAAGTATTCAAATGTTTTACTGAACCAAAAGTACTAATATCACACTGAAAAAATACTTCACTACAAGTAAAAGTCCTGCATTCGCAAAACCTTACTGAAGTAAAAGTATGGAAATATAATTAGATAAATGTACTTAAAGTAAAAGTTCATCTTACAGTAAAACGTTCTCTGTCAGTGTTATTATGCCTGATATTTCTGGAATAATATTATTGCATTAATGTTACTGTTGTTTACTGCTGTAGATGTTTAAGGTTTATTTAATTCTAGCAACTTCGGGCCACTGTGGCTAGCTTAGTCCACAGCAATGCATCATGGTCTATAAGACTATTTAATGTCTAGCATCACTGTCCTGTGAGAAAAGTCAGAAAACAGCCTTTTTTCAGCTTTGTGGATTAAAAAGATCATTATTTGCCTCTGGGATGTAGTATAGAAACATAATGTTGGGATAATCTGGGATGAAATTACAAAATAAGAACAGTGCTTGATGTAAATGTACTTAGTTTGCATTACTAACAGGTGTGAATTTATGTGCGATAATGTGTGTTCTCCAGTGTCTTCTGTCCACTTCAGCAGGGGTGCAAAAACATTTTGGTAGGTGCTGAAGCAAAAGGAAAAAAAAAAAAAAAAGTTATTTCGCTGCACATGGATGCAAAAAAAAAAAAAAGTTGCAGTCCCATGGTCTTAGCAGATAGAAATATGTAATATATTTACTGTAATAAATCAAAATGACCATGGTATTTCATCAGAGATTAAGGAAACACGTAGTGTAAAAACAATTCTCCAGTCTAAATGCAACCCTCATTTCCCATCAGGCCTTATGCTTGACTGAGTAGTTTGTGAAGTTTACTATTTTACGTTCTAAAATGCAAATTTTACTTTCTTTGTTTGTGTCGTTTCAGAACATGGTGGTTTATGTTGGTGTCTGTGTTGGTTTATAGTTTTAACCATTAGTGAGGCCAGCTGTATTTTACATATTTTTATTGCTTGTCGCTTGTGTTGAATGTAATTAAGGGGCTGATGTCGCAGAGGGTTTCTTTCTGGCTCTCATTCCGTGCTGCTTGCTGTTATTCTTTACAACCATCTGGCAACCTCGAGAAATTATCTCATGATCCCCTTGGGGGTCCCAACCCCAAGGTTGAGAACCAGTACTCAGGAGCAGAGGATCATAGCTTGGTGGTCGAGACCTCCATAGTGTCAAAAGATAAATCTGAGGGGTCTCGAGACAGTTGATAGACTGGGAAACCAGAGGAAACACTTGAATTTAAAGTGATCTAAATCAGGATCCAGTTTGAGTTCTACAGGTAAAGAATTCCACATGTTAATTCTATGGACAGAAAAAGCAGTTTGTCCAAATGAGGATTTACACAGGGGAACCTGACAATTCCCACTGGATGCTCCACGTGTTACTGAGCCTGAAGCACAAAGTGGAACCACGAGGTCACTGAGCACCCGAGGAGCCTGATTATGTAGGTATTTGTGGATGAGTTTGAGCTTGGCTAGATTAATGAAATTATCAAAACTTAACATATTTAGTTTCAGAAGAACATGGCAATGATGTGATCTTATTGGTTTCCTTTCCAAAATTTTAATTGCTTGATCGTATATCATCATGAGACGTTTGATTATTGTAGATGCTGCTTGTGACCAAGATGTTACACAATAACTCAAATGTGAAAAAGTCTAAACAAATGTAAGTTTGCTTTTGCATCCCCACTCACCATCCTGACATGTTTGTTGAATCTAATATGAGGCCGAGGTATTTTACCTTGGAGACCTGTTTGATATGCTGTCACATTAGCTTCTGCTGATGACCGAGCCCTGGAAGAAAAGCAAACTGACACCGTTTTCTTAAAATTAAGTCTGAGATGTGGTTTTTTCAAACCATGCTGCGATGGACTCTAAGTGGGATGACAACTGTATGGAAGCTGCCAGAGCAGTTTTATCAGATATGTGTATAACTGTATCGTCCGCATACATCTGAAAACCTGCTCCAGCACATGACTGTGGTAAATCATTAGTGTAAGCTAAAAAGAAGTGGACCATGAACAGAACCCTGAGGTACACCTGTTTTAGTATTTAAAAAAAGAAGATTTCTCATTAATAATAACACACTGCTCTCTGTCAGACAGATAAGATTTAAACCACTGTAATGTTTTGTTGGTGAAATTAATTTTGGAGAGAGTTTATGAATGACGATATCATGATTGAAGGTATCAAAAGCTTTTTTTTAGGTCCAGAAATACTCCCCCATCTACCTCACCTTTATCTAACAATAATTTAAGTTGTTCTATAAAAAAAGCAATTAGCAGTCTCTGTGGAATAATTTGAACGGAAGCCAAACTGTAGGGGATGTAGATAATTATTTGATTCTACATAATTGAACAACTGATGAGCGACGACCTTTCCGGGACCTTAGAAAATGTGGATAATAAACTAATGAGCCTATAGTTACATGCCTGATCAACTGTTCCTGATTTGAAAATGGGTATGACTGGCTATTTTCCATTTACTAGGAAAGACCCCACTAGTAAAGGAAAGGTTGATTAGATGAGTTAGAGGTGTTACCAAAGTGTTCTTGTGTTTTCTTTTAGAAAGGCAGTATCCAGGTAAAAGAGATAAGAGTGACTATTGGTGAGTTTTTTATTGCGGTCTGATTTGTTTGTTGTAACGTAAAGATGTTGGCAAATGCATTATTTGGGACAGATAGCTCCACACTGGGATCTTTAAAGGTGCTGGCAAGCTCCTCGACAACAACAACAACAACAACAACAACAACAACAACAACAACAAAAAAGTTAAATGCATGAGTAATTTGTTTTCTGTCAGAAACTAACTAGTTCTCAATTTTGAGTTCCCACGTTGTTGATTTGCCCAGTGGCTTTATTAAAATATTTATTTGATTCCATATTGCAGAACAATTCCCCCTGGCCTCTGTGATTACTGAGATGTAATATTCAGCTTTTGCATTTCTTAATTCTTTACAAACACGATTTCTTAGACCTGTATATATAGCCATATTATTATTTAAAGGAGAAGTGTGTGATTTCCAGTAGCATCTAGCGTTCAAACCTTAGATTAAGAGGATTTACCCCGACACCGCCCCTCTCTCACCAAGAGTATGGTGGCCGTCAGCGGACAAAATGGCGAGCAAAAGCTATCTCACAACAAACTACTATTATGTGTGTAGGATGAATTATCTGTCCAGCAGAAAACAGGCAACCTCAGCGTCACTGTGAAAACGTTTGTCCTCCATCAGCGATTTCCATCGTGTAAACGCTATGCCGATGTTGATTCGTGTTTTTGCCGTTTCCTGTCATGCTTGCGTTTACTTTCTTTGCGTCTCCGCTTCTTGGATGACGGGGATTCACTGTCCGCTGCTTTTTGTTCTGGTACAGTGTATGTATGATCCTCCATTTGTCAAAACTGTGCCAGTCAAGGTTCACAACGCTAAATGGTCTGCCAGCAATCACCCGCGTCTATCCTCCCCGTCTACTTCCGTGTTTACGCTGCGGCGTCTACGTAAGGTTGCCGTGGGCTTCCCAGTTAGTGCAGTTTGTCCGCTCTGCGCTGCCGTAGACGGCACAGGATGATGATCTCCGTAAGTCGACCCGACAGTATGTAACTATAAATGGCTATTTCTAAAGTAACGGGAACATATAGATTATGAGTTTACGTTGATTCATAATGATAATAATAATAATAATAATAATAATAATAATAATAATAAATAACAACATACTAATATAATATCTCATTTATGTACATAAATTCCTGTAATTATTACACACTGGTCCTTTAAGCAGCTTGTCATTACAGTTTGTATAGCCAGATCCCATTGTTCCATTAGTTTTCGAATGGACTCGTTTACCCAAGGTAAAGAGGATTTTCTGTTTGAGTTCTTTGGCTATTTTTTTTTTTTTTAGAAACTTGCCAACAATCCCTTCAACTGTATTCATTACAATTAAAAGACTTAAAATACTTAAAAGCATGAAAGACCATTCAAAAATATGGAGTAGTTCTACCAAATCAAGGTTTTGCAGCAGGCGATTCCAGACATTTGAACTGTAACTCCAAGACTCAAACCGGCAGTCTGCCAGTTGCCAAAAGGCCTTTTGGGTCCTTTGTGTGAAGATTTTAGCCACACTCTTTTGCTGCTTATTTGTTGTTTTATTTATTTCCATATTTCTTTTTTTTTTTGTTCATGCAACAGGGATGTTACAAATAAACACTGTTACATGCAGACAGTCGATGCAAAACATTTGATGACAGTCGATGAAAGGTAAAAAGTAAAAGAACATGCATATATATATATATATATATATATATATATATATATATATATATATATATATATATATATATATATATATATATATATAATACATGAAGGTGCGATAATGGTTATATATAACTTTAAGTCAGGAATACCAGTATGAAATCAGATTTGGCAAGTGAATCCAATAATCTAATCAAAAGTTGTTCAGTATTCACATCCTAGTCGTTGTTAAATCTACTGTTTTACTTGTGCAGTGAAAACTTTAAGTTCTGATTGTGATTTAAAAACAGATGTTCATGTGTTTATGATGATTACAGGCCTTTTACTGACAAAGATGACTGTTCTGAAATGTTGCCATTCATCAGCCTCATGGTCTTATCCACCAAAAACAGGTTAAATTTGTTTTGACACCCGGATATTTCACACTTCCTCACTTTCACTTTGGTCAATATGGATTATAAATCTATCCAGCACTTTTCTCTTTGATGAAAAGCACAGTGAGTCTGTTTTGGTATGATTCAGTGTAAAGCAGTTCTGCTGGGAAACGCTGACCAGCTGGTAACGGCTCTGCAGCCTGATGAGGCAAAGCTGCTGTTATATAAATGATTGTGTCATCTGCATACGTTTGACTCGCAGTCCCTTAACAGCTCTCAGGTAATTCAATTACATATACACAGAAGAGCAATGGGACAAATATTGATGCTTGCGGTATGCCCATTTTACAATTTTGAAGTGATGATGTCACAAATAATTAGCTGCCATGATGCAATTCTAATGAAAATGATCTATACCATCCTACATTTCTGGAAAAAAATAACTTATTCTTGTGGATCTTTCCTTTTATTGGAGATGCCCCTTAAAATTTGATGATTTGAGTTGTCATATGTGTATGTAACACAGGGGCCACTCTGATTGGCTACAAGCGACACAGCGGGATTTTCAACCACTGCGCATGTGAACTTCTGGATTACACTTACAGGCGTGTATTCATTTTAATGATAAACTTGACAATTTATATTCTTCAACTCATTTTCAAACCCAGGCATTTTGTACTTGGTGATTCCTGTTCACTGATTATTGACTATAGATCCGTGAAGACATCTCTGTGAAGGGTTTCCTAAAAACCTTAACTCTAATGTCTGTGTTTATGGTGTGTAAATATTTATTATGCACCACAGTTTTTGAGCATGTAGCGGCTCCACAACAGAAGAAACTGGAACACACAGACACACACGCTCTGCAGTTCCAGTCCATACTTAACACGTTCAATACAAGTGCAAACTCAATACACCAATCTAAACTGAATGGGTGTATATGACAGGGATGAAAACAAGAGAGCAGGCTAAATGGAGACCTCAACTGATTTATAGCTTCTCTTCTCACAGTGAGAGGCCAGGTGTTTGGATGGCAGTAATCCTTGTCTCGCTGTCTCTCTATCAGCAAAAAGCAGAGGAGCTCTGCTGCAAAGATGGCCTCTTAACCCACCTAGGCCATTATTGGATTACCTTTGCTTTTAAAAAGAATTACTGGTGTTACCGAGTTTTGTGTCCGTGTGGGTTCTTGAGTTGTTTTCTTGTACTTGTGACAACTTTGGTTTAATCTATTATCCGACCAGAAAATGAAATTGACTTGCTTCACAGAATCCAGTTTTATCAAAGTGTGGGTTGACACGTAAAATAAACTCCCATGAGATTTTCAGAATAGAATAAAGTCAATAGAAGACTTATTGAGAATTTCTTCACAAGTTATCCATCATTCTGACAATATTGCTGGTGCTCATGTTGGGTAAGCCTGTCTGGACATTGTTTCAGGAAATGGAACACATACAATGAATCAAGAAAGCATCACTTTTGTTTTTTTGTAAGCTTTCACCACAAAATATCCAGATTCTGTCAAAGGAGAGGTTTGTTTCAAGCTGACTTTCATCCTGGTGTTGTGTTACCTCACATTGTTTCTGTGTTACCTGCTGAAAAAGGACTGTAGTTTAGAGTAAACAAGGTTGTCCTGTGGCTGGGGAAACTCAGAATATTTCTCCAGTAATAAAGAGCATGGTGAGGAAATGTGGCTGCTCTGCCGTTTGTGCTGTTTTTCAGACAAAATCCGGCAAAGAAGAAAAATAATAATAAAAAGATGAAAAAAGATTGTTATTGGGAATTTTCTAGTATTGATTCTTAAGCCAATTAAAGTCAGAGACTTAAAAATAACAAACAAACAGAAAATCATGATTTGAGGTCACACAAGCATGTAAGTGAATAGTAGCATCAGTAGAAATTGATGTAATGAAGTAGTTATTGTGGCCTACCATCTCCATGGATTAACTACTTGTTCACTACTGGAGTAAAAAAAAAAAAAAAAAAAAAAAAAAAAAATGCGGCATCAATGGAGCACAGTGGGTCACCACCAGCTTCTGCAGTGGTGTAGCAGCTTTTTTTAGAACTGCATTGAGAGATCTTAGAGCACACCTGATTTTGCAACACACACGACCTCATATGAACGAATTGTGATTGCCAGCGACTCCCAAAATGACACACATGACCGGTGGCGAGTATAAACAGCGGGGCATACTGGAAGAGACTGTGGTCTGTGTTAAAACAAGTATATTAGCAATGTCAAGTAATGGAGATGACGCACGTAACATAACGTATGTAAATTTAAAAAAAAACAAGTGTTAACTTAACCCCAGTCTCCTCAGATCATAATCCACAGCCTGTAGAGGTCCAGCAATTAAGGCAAGGCAAATTTATTTATACAGCACCATTCAGACACAAGGCAATTCAAAGTGCAATGCAAATATGGATATGAAAAGCAGATGATTTATAAGCCCATTTATCTAGTGACGATCGGCTATGCTTTATGAACATCTTATTTATATAGATATCTGAGTGAGCAAATGCCTGAGTGAAATGAAATAAATGAAAAAAAGTTTGTGCCTGGCTGAGGTGGAAAAAGTTGGTATACTGATCGAAAAGGAGTAAGAAATGGAAACAGACTCACGGTGTTCATGAAGGATGTCACACGTGGCATTTTTGTTAGTTTGTGGTCGACTGGCACTCTCTTCATAATATCATCATGTTGCGTTGCTAAAACTTTTTGCTAAATTTGGGTGGAAACATGACTTTAGACTGTGGTATATGGTGAGATGTGGATGGAGCCCTCTTACTGTATTTGTCACCCCTCTTCCACACAATGGCAATTTGTACCATCTGCATTAGTCTGGAACCACAGATACCGTACCATAACATAAACTTGCAAGCAGACAAAACAGAGATTTCATCATTTACACCTTTGTTTTATTGCTATTGTGATATGCTCATAAATGCCCATTCAGAGTAAGTTTTATGGAAATTTACCAACATTGATTTACACCAGCTGCGGGTTGTGGCAGAAAACTCAATCCTCAAGTGTTATAATTATCTTTAATAGTCAATAAACAAAATCAAAAATCATTTTAGCTTGGTCTCAGTCCAACATTGAATCTTTAGACCAAAAGCTAGAAAAATAGGATTTGATTTGAAAAGTAAAAGCATTGTCATGTCTGACTAGCAGCTTGCAGTACAGTCACACATGTAATATGACTCACTGTGGGTGGAGAGGTGTTTCTCAACACTGTGTCTGCTACATTTTCACGACATTTCATTTGAAAGAAATGATACTGAAAATTGAAGCACAAAAATTTCATCCCCGAGCGCATCAAATAGTAAAACATTAAGTCACAACACCAAAGAACGTAAAAAAAAAAAAAAAAAAAAAAAAAAATTGCACTAGTCTTTTTAACATGTACAACCTCAGTTCCAAAAAAAGCTGGGATGCTGTGTATATAAAAACAGAATGCAATGATTCACAAATCCTTTTCGATTCAATGGAATACAGCACAGATGCATGCAGCCCGTTCCAAAAAAGTGGTGAAAGGTCCAGGTTTACCACTGTGATATATTATCCTCTCTTTTAACAACACTCAGTAAGCATTAAGGAACCGAGGACACCAATTGTTGAAGTTCTAAAAGTAACGTTCTTCCTCATTCTTGCTTGATGTATGATTATAATTACCCAGCTGTCTAAGGTCTCATTGTTGTATTTTGTGCATTATAAAAGGCACCACACATTGTCTATGGAACACCTGTCTCGACTGCAGGGAGGCCAGAGCAGCACCCAAACTCTTTTACTACACAGACAGACTGTTAGCAGGGACATCAACAATGGCTTTCCAAAGTGTTCCCCAAGCCCATTTAGTATCCTTATACAATCATGTTGTTGCAATCCATTAGGAGAACCCAAATGCAGAACACAGACTCAAAAAGCAGAGTGACAAAAAGGGGTTTATTGCAAAATGAGAGTGTGGCTGCAGGGGGGAAATTCCAGGGGAAGGTGGCTGAAGGGAGTGGCTGATGGCAGGAGAGCAGACAAGGTTGGAGGGGTTTGGCTGTCTGAAAGCGTGGCAAAAAGATGGGCAGGCGGGCGGGCAGGTAGGCAGTGATCCTAAGGCAGCGGAAAAACAGGGCAAGTATCCACAAAATCTTCACTATCATAAATAAGGTGACTGGCCTGGAGCTTGACTGTACCACAGTACATGACACAACAATCTGGCAAGGACTGGAGAGGAGAGCCGCTGTTAAATACTGCAGTGTTGATTACTGGATGGATCACAGGTGAGCAGCAGGGAGCAGGTGAGATGAATGAATGTGATCAGGAATCCAGGAGAGTGAGGGAGTTGCCACGCCCACAGCACAGACACACAGAGGCAACAGGGAAACAGAGGACAAGGAAAAACTGCTGTGACACATGGGTTTTTACTGCAGTGTCTCCTGAGGGGTCAAAGGTCACAGGCATTCAATGTTGGCTCTTGGGATTTCTCCTTCGTGCAAATTTTCTCTGAATTCTATGAATCTTTTACTGATATTATGGATTGTAGATGATGAAATATATAAACTTCTGGACTATTTGCCCACACAGAGTTTACAAAAGGATGAACCTCACCCCATACATGCTTATGAATGGCTGAGCCTTTCAAGGATGCCCCTTTAATACCCAATAATGCTGCTGTCACCTGTTACCAATTAACCTGTTTACCTGTCTAATCTTCCAAACAGGTGTTTTCTGAACACACCGCACAGCTTTCCCAGTCTTTTGTTGTCCCTGTCCCAACTTTTTTGAAATTCAGAATGATTGTGTATTTACGAAACACAATGAAGTTTATCAGTTTGAACATTAAATATATTGTCTTTGTATTGTAATTGAATACAATCAAAAAGTATTTGCAAATCACTGCATTCTGTTTTTACTTTCCACACAGTGTCCCAACTTTTTTGGAATTGGAGTTGTAAGTCATCTTTATAATTTCACTTTTGAAAAAAGAGGTTTGTAAAATGTGGAATTGATAAAATGACAGACCTATTTATGAATATTTGGTTAATCAAGCAAGTAATGTGATTCAACAAAATGTTGTAATATTGCAGCTATTTACATACTATAACTGCAAACCATGTTTACTGAGCTATGTCAGGTATTTCTAATTCAAAACACACACCGCTCATTGAAGTTTTTTGCTTTTAGACTGAAGGAATGCAGTCGACAAAATATTCAGCCGGCATCTAAATCATGCAACCCATTGATGCAAACTGCAATGCAAAAAGGTTTTAAGACAATATGATTCGGGGCCTCGCTGAAAGAAAGCTACGTTTATGCAAACATATAATGAATACATATGAGTCATTTTTCAGGGTCGGATGACAACTGAGAAAATTGTGTTTTGTTTTTTGATTTTTTTCTTGAAGCTGCCTTCGACACAGAGGCCCTGACTTTGCAAGGGCAAAGTCGGTAATCCTGTCACATGCTGATTGGTTCGGATGCATTTGAATGACAGTGCTCACCTCATCAGGTATAAGTTCATGTTTGTGAGCGCTCCGCTCGCGTCTTTGCGAGTTGCATTCCAAAGAAAGCCCGGCACTCACATTAGCATCCCCCCCTGGAGCCAGGCACAGGCATCCTGGTCATTTGCATGCATCACTCACACTTGCCTCCCCATGCTCAAACTGACTGACAAATATAAACAGGAAGTTATTTTTTCATTGTCACAACACTATACTTCAAATCTCTCTGTCCATAGGTCGCCCACGGCACACAGCGCCATTAGCCAGAGCTGTTTAAGACTACTTTGTTCCCTGCATTGAGTCAAACATTTCACACAGTGCATATCTATTCATGTAAATGCCCAGCAAGGCCATGCTTTGTACAGAATTCTGACTTTCACAAACTCATTTATGAGGGCTTCTTATGTGTAACTGCTGCAGTGAAAACAAAGAAAATGATGGAATGAAATGGCCGTGAAGAAATGTGGTGGACTTTCTGTATTGCTGTGGTTAAATTTGTAAATAATGTGTATTTCTCTTTACAGAGATGTGTAGAATCAATTGCAAATAGGAACATGTACACATTATGGCTCAAGTTGCTCAAGCAAAGAGTGATTTACTTAGCAATTAAGACTGCTTTCCATACCCACATTGGCTACACCTGACAGTGACGGTATATGAATTATCATGCATGAAAAAGCATGAATACATAGTACTTCATGAACTATCAGGGATGTACAATAAATAATAGTATCTCATGCATGACCTAATGCAAGAACAATAAATTAATTAATGCAACAACTAAGTTATTTCAATCATTATGATTTCACAGTATTTAATGATTTCCATGTGTTTAAGTGTAAAAATGTAAATTATGCAGTAGTAATATGTGTAACAGAGTCAAATTTAGATTTGTAATATGTAGTAATATAATTGCACAAAATCTGTGTAAATAATCGGACATGTTTTGGCTTCCACAGTCAATATGTGGCTTGTGTACCCCTACATTCACTCTCCTGTAAAGGGGTTTCTCCTGCCTTTACCACTTGGCTGTTGTACTCCATAGGAGAGGTAAGCAACATTGTGATCGTAGTAATTTCCATGTTTTAGTGCTGTTAAACTTTATAATATCATAAGTTAGCTGGCCAACTTAAACTTATTTTATAATATGCTAACATACTGTGTGTCCTTTAATGCGTAGGGGCTCGAGTTATATGGTTGCAGTTGACAGAGGATTGTTGTTGTCAGAAATACATGGGAATCACACCCAAAGCCTTTTGACTTAAGGATTACTTCTCAATGAGGTCACAATGTTTGTGACTCTTTAATAAAATGGTGACCTGTGGTATAATTCTGAAATCACATGGAAACATTTGTTGCTTATGGATACAAGCATACATACAAATTTTATTATCCGAATTAAATAATTCATAACTGAAATAATGTATTTTTTCCAAATACACAATGCCTAAATAGACAGTACAAAAAGGCTTTTTTTATTTGAAGGGCCACAGACATGACAAAGTAATTCTTACTGAACCATAATTACAACACTTGCATGAGCACCCCTGTGTCCAGTCAGTTTTTTTTGCTCTTTTGTCACTTTAACTGCCGACTCACAAATGAAAAAGGCATGAACATCATTAATAATTCAGAAATCATGATGATTGAAATACTTTAGTTATCCGCATTAATTAATGCAGTGGCTCTCAAACTGTTTCATGATAATTCACATGCCATTTAACACTGTATTTGTGAAGTAGCACTCCTCTGCTAATCTACTGCCATTTGCTTTCTGTATATGAGGGTCAATGTTTTCCTGAAAGTAAAGTTTAGCTATATGGGTGATTCATATTTAATTGGCTCTCATTAATCAGCTTATTCGCCTCCAGTGCACAGCATGGTGGCTTTATGTGAGTCTGGTTTAGTGGTTAATGTTGTTGTTACTGTTAGCTTTAAACCGTTAATATATATTATGATTTGTGGAAAATTGTGCAGTTACTTTAAATGTAATCAGACAGACTCTTTATTACTAATTTGCTCTTGTTGCTTGATATATCTTGGAACTCATAGTTGCTGAACACTGTATGGATGGCTGTGTTTAGCTAAGGTTAATGTAGCTTCATGCTAAAGAAACACAGGGCAAGACTGAGCACGAAGAAATTATGAATAGGTTCAGCTGTTCAAGGCTTGAAATTATTTAGCCTGTTAATTCATATATGGAAACTGTTTTCACTCAACCACACTAGTGTGCTGCATGTTTATTCATTTATAAGTAAAGTGGCTCTTTGACCTGCTTATCTGACTGAAATCACATTCTTATCTATTGACACAAACATGTTACATCTCCAAAGGCTTGTAGGCCTTAATATAATTTCAACTGCATCAAATTAATGATCCCTTAAAATATGACAATATCTTGTTTTAAGACAATGACAGCTCTTGCAACTTGACACAGTTAATTGCTGGTAGGTGAGTTGTCGTCAGTAATTATATACAAAAAGGTGACAAATTAAAAGAAAAAAACAACATACTGTGTTTAGTAATGTGTGTAGTGATGTGTTTGGCCTTCACATGCTATCAGAAGAGCGTCGGTGTACCTTGGCATTATTTCTACAAGTCTCTACAACTGCACTGGATGGAACACCTTTCTTCCAAGATATGTTCCCTCATTTGGTGTTTTGATGATGGTGGTTGAGGTTGCTGTCTAACGCATCAGTCCAAAATCTAGACTGAAACGTGTTCAATTTACTTGTATCATTTTCATGCTTATCAAACCATTCAGCGACTGTTTCTTCCCTTTGAATGGGGGCGCTGTTGTCATCCTGGAACTGAGAACAGACTGTTTCCACCAGGACAGACCCTTACGCCCGTGAGCTGGTTCAGTCAGTCAGCTCGAGCTGCACCGCGATCACCTGTACACGCCTCACACTCTGTAGTACACACCAAATGCGCCCTTCCAATCTGGCGGTCTATTTAAACTGCTAAAACCGCCCATCTAACATCTCTCATTATGACAAGATGACACACTATTATCCTACATCATTTGGTTTGTGTGGCTATATGCATTTCTTTGTAAATACTTTTTTTAATTTATACTTTATTTGTATTTTTAGTATATTTGTAGCATTTAACAGCTCACACAGAGCTCCCATTTCTGTAAGCTTGCCATAATATAAGTAAGAAAATAATATTATTATGAGCAACATGTGGTTACTATTTAGTTCAAGCTAAAAGAATAGAAAAAGCTAAAGCTGTACTCATTTAAGATATTTTGGCAAAATGATTTTTGCAAGGATGGCAACAACAGATTGTCAAATACAAAAAATAAAGTAAATAAAATCAGTGAAATTAGAAAGAGCAAAACATAAAATGGGCGATTTGTTGTCTGGTGAATAATGTTGTGTTGTTAAATGTGTGTGGGCAGGTTGACTCTTGAGTCTAATCTAAATTGGGCTTAATTCAATACATCTAAAGGAATGAAACAGATGATGACACTACTGTAAATCAATGGTATGTTATGATCCCTGGGTTATAAAATAATTTAAAAAATAAATATAAAAAATAGAGCTAAAGTGATAAATTAATAACATAAATGTGAATCCTAACATCTAAATCTTTTATCTTTTTTACATTTCAGATCCCTTTATTTGATTCTTCATACATTTAAAAAAACAGAAATGGTAACACTTTATTTGAAGGGTGTACAGGGGTGTCAAGGAAAATATTCATGATATGCTTATAATTGTCTCGGCCGCTGTCAAAACCAGCCACATATGACAGTAAAATTTAATGTTAAAACATAAACTGAACAATTTCTTTAAGTTTGATGTCAAGTTGTCATAACAAAGACATCTCAAACTTAACAATAAAAATTATTTAATTGAATGACACTTACAGTTATGACACTGTAGTAACAGTTTTATGCTCACCCCTTTAAACATAGTGTTACCATATGAATTACTATAGCTGCCTTTTTTCAGATATTTTGTAGATCTTTTATATCCTATGCAAAATTATAGTGGAATCGATTTTTCTTTCCGAAAACTTCAGCACATTTGTGAACTTTTTTTTTTGCAAGGTTTTGGAAAGAGCTGGTATTGTTAATTGGAAAATGGGGTTGAGGTGGCAGATACCACAAAAATAGCCAGCACCAAGGTCCGTGGAGGTATTAAAGCTTAACACTGGCATAATTTTGTTTTTGGCTCAATGCCATAGTCAGCACAGCGGCTGAGAGAAGGCACCGGTAACTTTCACATACACACCTACATTCAACACCTCCTGCATGTGTTGCTCCTTGCCGAGACGCGATTCTTGCACGAGAAGCATAATCCTTTAAAGCAAAAAAGAAGCAAATTGTTGGCTTTATTCTAATGAAATAGACACTTTTTTATATTCACAACAGCTCATCTGTATGTTTTGGTGGGTCAAGACAATTGTAAATGTAACATGCAGAAGCAAATCATTTCATATACTGCGCTGTATTTATAATTTCACAGTTTAAGCCCATGTTGTCTTTAAAATGCATCTAATATCCCCTTGGGGTTCTATAAATTGAACAGAAGAGGGAGCGAGCCAGAGAGCATGCATGTACATTAGGAGTGCTCCAGTCTCATGTTGGGTCTGACTACCTAACATAATTGATGTACCTGTTTATGTGTAACTGCATTGACTTAGAACAACACACTGACACCAGTACCAGCCCCTCTGCTACAAACCACCCCCTCCTTAAATTAATCCACTGAGCTTGTGCATGACTTGAATCACAACATTGTACAAGGTGCCTTTATTAAACAGCTTGTTACTCAGTCAAAACAATTAGGACTGTGCATTATAGAAGTGGTATCCTGGCAACTGGGTATGGCAATGTAGAAATAGAAGGAGACAGAGCGAGAGATGCCCGTACACGCTGCCATAACTGATTTGTTAAATTTGACTTCATGATGGCTGATCTACTTATTTATTTTGTATCGATGGTGTCTGTATTGAGGCGAGGATGTTGTAAGTTTGTGGATGAGACTGAGCCTGGCGGTTTGTCCAAGTTGCAAGCAGAGCCACAACTGTGCGTCCAGCCCACAGGCTCTTGATAGAGCCAAGCAGCGCTACGGGGACCTGCTACAGAAGATAATTTTGACAGTGGCTGGAGGGCTTTTCACTACTGTTATTTAGTAGTCCCACCACATACACACAAAAGTGCATGTGCATGTGCATGTGCAGTCCCTCCCTCTATTTCTATTTCTCTCTCTCTCTCACACACACACACTCACATGCATGCACACACACGCAAATACTCACACTGACACACTGCCTATCATCTCTCTGTGCTTTCCAGGAGAAGAGATTGGTCTCTTTTTGATGTGGAGTGTGCCCCTGACAATGAAGTGCAATTAGGTTGCACACTTTACAATACCATTAGCATTTTGCTGTGCAGCTAGACGTTTAGAAAACACACATGTTTGCAGATTACAATTTAATATAGACACGTGCACAAACACTCATAAATTCTTATTTATATCTATGGTAACCTCTGAATTACAGGGTGAACCTCTTTCCGAAATACTTGGATAAACATACACGACCAGAACACATGAAAAAATGTACCTTTGCGTGTTTTACATTTAAAACAGAGGTTTGAGCCGTTGGAGAACATTTTCTGGAGGCGGACAGGTGTATAATAAATCCTGTGAAAAAATTAAAAATTTTGCTCATGTATAGAAATTTTGGAAAGATCCCCTTGCAGGTTTTGGTCCGGTCGGTGGAGCTAAATGTTACCCCCAGATCACGCTCCCACAACAGCTCTGGAGAATCATACACTGACGAGTCAGACTGACACAGCAGAGTATAAACTTTGAAATTACACACTTTGGAGGCCTGGCTAAAACCAATATGTCTTCCACCTCTGACAATTTCAAGAAAATCCTACACAGTAAATTCAGCAGAGTGAAATATGCAGTGATAAAGTTTAGATTGACAGTTATATTAACAATAATTAGAGTAAAATGCAGCCCAGTGTTGGTGAAAAATTTCACTGTTAAATACACAGTGTAAAAAAGTACTCCAGGAGGCTACAGTGTAAAATCAAAGTTACACCAGACAGCAGTGAAGTACTCTGGGAAGTCCTGCCAACCTTCTCCTCATGCTTCAAATTGACCAGGAGTCTCACATCTGCCATTTTCTTGTCGTCGACTGACTGAGGTAAGTCTCCCCTAATCACTTATTAAACTACCAATTTTTGATTTATATACAAGCAGCATTTAGAGTATCTCAATTACGTTTGTTAACTGTACATTTCATACGAGTTGTTTGTCATAGTGTGCCGAATTTTTTGATTAGGACAACCAGTTGGATGACTAGCTTAAATGTGCATGTGATATTTGACGAATATGTACTAACTCGTGCAAAATTCAACAGCAAGAGATAATATTTTTAAGGTGGAGGTTCTTTGTGTTCTAGCCAAAGTACAGTTAGTCACTTGAAGCTGCATGTTTGGGACTTGTCTTGACTTGTCCTGGGCAAGCTTGAGCAGTTACCCGCAGGTCTACCTCAAGCCCACGGTCAGTACACGGTAAAATCTGGTTTGAATGTTATGTTATAGAATTTGGGGAACCCTGAAACACGTTTCTCCGGTCGTGTCTGGGAGGGAATCCTTGAGTTGCGAAGCTCTCGCAATATTTTTGAATGTTGTTCCTTTATTGCGACATTAAAATGATCACCCTCGAGAGATATTCCGCGGGTCGGGAGTTCCCATTATGACTTGACCATCGGTTTTGTCCCACCTCTGCTTGTGCCACTTTCACACATCTGTGGTTTCCTCTCATCGTCACAAACAACTGCTATCTCATTGGTTGCGCTTTGAAAGGTCAGCGGCAAACGAGGTCAAAGTTCAAGTAATTTGAACGTTATTTATGATGTTTATGTTTGAAGTAGTCACCATGTATTATGTGCTACTTAATGCCATAATATTGTGAGTGATTTGTTTTATTTCACTCAGTTTTATTTGCAGCTACGGGGTTGATTTGTTTTGCTTGCAAGGCTCATTTTGTGAGCACCAACATGCTTATATGGCACATGCGACTGATTCATGGTTTCTGCCCTGGAAAATCACTACACCTGAAATGTTCAGGATGTTGTTGTGCTTTAGGCGTTTTTTTTGGGCTTCAGGCGACACCTAAACAAAAAGCATGCTGAGCAGATTGAGAGTGAAGTAAGAAACGATGTAGATAGTCACAGTGTTTCTGATAATAGTGATAGTGAAGATTTGCAGATTTGTCCTCTGGAAGGTATTGCTGGTTAAAAACTTAAAACCATGAGGTTAAAGTTTTATGTTTAATAAATTATTATTAAAATATGTATGTTGTGGTGTTTGTTATGTTTTCCACCATTAAAAGTATTTAAATGTGGATGGTTAAGGAGAAAATCACAATTTACTACTGTAATTCTATATTTAAGGTGTTGGGTAAGAAAACACTTACAGGGAGTAAATATATAGAGGGAAATTATTGAACACCAGTAGGAAAACTTTATATAAGAACACTATATAGAGTAATTTCTCAATCAACACTTGAAGTAAGTTTAACACTTGGAAAGAGTTAATAAATGAGAGTAATTTCTGATTTACACTTAAAACCACTTAGTGTTAAATGCAAGCAACACCCACAGTGCCGTTTTCTTTATAGAGTAAAACTCAGTTAAAACTTTAAAGTGTAATAAAGTGCAAAATATTAACTCTAACTAGAGTTAAATTGACATGGAAATTTACCTTTTTTTACCTTCAGTGCAACTTTTACACCATATATTCACAGACTCAGTGTTGAAATTGACTCTTTTAGTGTTAAATGTACACTGCTAATTTTACTGTGTATTCTTTAAAATCAATTCTGCAAAATGACAAATTTGGAGATACTTAAAAAAAATTCCTCTAAGGGATATTAAAATCTGTTCTAATTTGCTCAAAGGACTTCAGAGACTTGGAGATCAGCAGGCCTGTGAAGTCGAATAGGCCGTTGGACGACTCCGTCAAACCAACACTCCTGATCTGCACTGGGAGATCAAGGTTGAACGGAGACCCAAAAGAAATGACAGACGGGAGATTTAAGTGTTTTCACACATCCTTCAAGACTGCTTATTCTGATGGAAAACTATATTGTCATTTAACATTTTACTGATAGACTTAGCATCAACATCCCTGCGATTTGTTAATGAACAACATTTCCTCATTATGTTGATCGAAAGCATATTTGAGCTGTTATTAGGTTTCCCTAAAAATGTGTTTGCAGTTGCAGATTAGTTAAACATAATTTCTAGGAGACAAGGCTGGGAATTGAGAGTAATTACACCAATATTTCGACTCCTTAATTTACAATCAGAAGTAGCAGTGTCACAATATACTGGTTTTGAAAATAGTGATATTTATGAAGTAAAATATTGATATCAGTTTAATAATAAACATAATGATATTGTGTAATAATCCAGACATACTGCAGTCTCTTTAATCATTTTTGTATCTCTGTTTTCACTTTGTCTCCCTTCCCCGATATGCAGAATAAACCGAGTTCAGCTGAATTTGACTGTGTTGTGAATATATCTTTTTCTCAGAATTTCTACAGACTTTGTGATAATATTGTTCTTGTGAATTCTTTTCCCCAACATAATTGTGTAGCGAAAATATGATATCATGACAATTCTAATCAGAAGTTTTAAATATCTGACTAACTTTCCCTAAACATACACAAAACTTTACACAGTTCAGCATGAACATGTGCTCTAATATAATATATAAATATGTAGCATGCTTGTGAAATGAAAAAGAAATGTATGCTACACATTATTTGGCCATTATTTAGATTATTCTTGTGTTTTGACCTTTACCAAAGGGTTAAAATAGATTAAATTTATATTAGGAGGTTAATGGACAATGTCTTTATTGCTAAACTAAATGAAAACACATTAAAATCGACACCCACAGATGTAATGGTGCACAAGCACTCAACGTGTGCACGCACGCACACAAACACACTTGCGCGCACATGCCACTTTTAGATACACATCATTAGCCACAGCAGGTTTTAAAGTGGCAGTTTAGGATGACTTGTCACTCACTCTACTGCCTCCACCTTGCTACACTCAAGGCTGCCAGGCCAGTAACGACAGGAGCAGCAGCGCACGGCACTCTATGCTAACAGCTAAGCAGAACATAAGGTGACATTGACACAGTCATTGCACCAGCTCTGCTTCCACCCATGACGTCAGTGTCCTTCGACAGGGAGCACACAGGATGTGGGCTAGCTGAATCATGTGATCGGCCATCCCTATCTCTATTTGTCAGAGTCTCGGCTGTAGCGCGCCTACCTGTATACTGAGAAGAGGGGTTGATGCGTGAGAGCTGCGTATGACAAGTGCCGTCCAGAGAGAGAATGAGAGACACAGACAGACAGAAAGAAAGAGAGGGAGGGGAGAGAAGAGAGGAACAGAGCTGTTGTCTGGTTGCAGCACCTGGAGTCGAGTACTGAGGCTTTATGTCATCAGTCATGAAGCATCCATAAAGCATGCAGAGATAAGGTTAAACAGCATTTAAAGCACATGGTTATAAATGGCTGACCATGACCTTAAAGTCTAAAGGGAAGAGAAGAAGAAAAAAAACAAAAAAGAAGGAAGCAGGGTGGAAAGGAATGAGAAATAGAAAGCTGGAGTAATGAATATAAAAAGATATAAAGGACAAGAAAAGGACAGAAACGAGAGAATGTAAAAGCGTTATATAAAAGGATGTTAAAGACATTCTGTCCTGAGTGAGGCGCAGTGATAAAGAGAGAGTGTCAAATCGATGATACCGTATATAAAGAGGTTAATAGAGAGCATGAGCAAGAATAGGAACAGGTAAATGAAAAGACAATTGACTATGTATCTGTGCTTTCTTGTTGGTTCTCTTGTGTTGTATTTCCTCTACACAGGATTATTTTAGCATGCTGTCAAATGAAATGTGACAAGAATGTGACCCCTTGACCTTAAAGTTCCCATCTACTGAACAAAAACTCATTGAATTAGTCAAGATAAAGTAATGAATGTTATATGAAAGTTCTGCACAAAAGAGTAGGGAATTTCTCGAACAACCTCCTCAAGAACTGTCTCTGCTCCAACTTTGTAAGCAAGAACAATGTCTAATACAATGAAAATGTGTATATTCTGTTTTTAAATGGATGATACGAAGTATTAATTGTCTGAGGTACTTATTAAAGATCAGTACATTTCAGCATGCCACTATTTTGGAGGTGCAAAGAGGAGCAAAAGCATGGAAGTCAAGCCATGTACCGCTGTTGACAGGGTCAGCAACAACACGTATTTTAGCCACTTAAAAAAAGGCCCACTTAAAAAAATCAATATCTTTGTGTATGATATTCTGATATCATAATATCATATTGTGATATGATATTTTTGTGTATAATATATTTTCACTGCTTTACTTTGCAGTAAGGCAAAGTTTTCTGATGAAATGGTACCAACCAAACTCCAAAGGCAAAATCTGCAAATTTATCTCACAGAACATGGGAGTTGCTGCCTTCATCTGTTAGTTAGTTTGTGTTTGTGTTATTGTAGGATATTGGTAAATCCAAGAGCAGGGACGATACACTTAGCTCCTGATTGGACACTATCATGATGCTTGCATGCTGATTCAATATGATTGCGATTCACCAAGTATTATGCATCGATATTATAATTCACTGTGATTTTTATTTGCCTTTTTTAACACTAGATCATGGGAAAAAGTTGAATTACACATTGCACATCCCATGTAAGTCAGTGTGTCTGAGTTTTATTTCAGTAGCATCATTTCTATACTGCATATAAAAGTAGTAAATTAAAAGAAAAAAACTTTTTGAAGTAAGATGCTACATTTATCAGAATAATAAATAAGATGATAGATAAGATTTCAGGCCAAAATGAGGAGAGCTCCTGAAAACTGCACAGCGCACATTGTGAGCATTGAGGTTGCTGGTCAGTGGAGAGCAGTGGTGGACAGTAACGAAGTACATTTACTTGAGTACTGTACTTAAGTACATTTTTTGAGCATCTGTACTTTACTTGAGTATTTGCTTTTTTGGAAACTCCTGACTTTCACTCCACTACATTTCTAGGAAGGTTGTTGTTACTTTTTGACTGAGCACATTGTTGAAGTCAGCTGTTGCTGTTTTTTCTTTTCTAAAATGCAGTTGGTCGCATGCTGTGTTCCTCACAGAAAGAAACCAATCACAGTAGCTCCTCTCAAATGGGACTGATGTAAAAGCAGAAATACGTCCAGGCGCACTAACAAGCACAAGCAAGCTCTCCCTCTTTCATTCAAACAAAAAGCGGTAATGGTGACGGCAGGAGAAAGACGAAATTAAATCTCAAGATGTTATTAGAATTATTAATTATTCCAGGTAGCTTTTAAAGAAAAATACAGCATAATTCATGTATATACTGCCCCTGAAGACAGACAGAAATCTCAGTTATTTAACAGACTTGGAGAACTCCTTACAGTTGGCTTCAATCTGCTTTTATGCAGTAATTTTTGTTTTTGATTGCATTTCTATGCTGAAGTTTTTATAGGTGTTTCTATAGACTTTGTGTAGCAGAGTGGTTCTACAAGCAAGTCAGTGCATCATTAGATGGTTTCAGAGAGTTACAAGCTTCTGTAAATGCATCATGAAAACAATACAGCATGTGTTGATATTAGAAAATATACTTTGTAATTTGTACTTTTGAATACTTAAGTATTTTTAAAAACATGTACTTTTGAATACTTAAGTATTTTTAAAACCAAGTACTCTAGTACTTTAACTCAAGTAAAATTTTGACTGAGCAGCTTTCACTTGTAGGTGAGTAATATTTGACCAGGAGGATCTATACTTTGACTCAAGTACTGGGGTTGAGTACTTTGTCCACCACTGGTGGAGAGCTTTTCAACAGAGCTTTTTTCTCCCACCCAGGCAGCAGTAAACCAGCAACTAAAATCACTAAGTTTGGTTGGTTTGAAAAGAGAGATATCTGGCCTATATAACCTCGGTTTCGCACAAAGGTTATGTGGTAAAAATATTAAAAATAAAGTGTACACTTAACTTGATTGATTAACTTAATTTTTTATGCAGACATTTTGCTGCTGAACCTGTCCACAGCAGTACATTGCTTACCTCCTGTGCTGGTGCACCTCTCTACTTCTCCAAACTCAGAGTGTGCCAACTGGCATCTATATTCTGTAGGTAATTGTGCTTCCAGTATGATTTATTAAAAACAGCTGAATTGTGCTGCATTCCAGTTTCCCTGTGCCTCTGTTCTCCATTTTACCTGTATGTGTTGTCACGGAGTCAAATACAATGTCAAATCTAATTGAGTTGCAAAGCTGTTTTCACAAGCAGTTACAATTGGGGGCGAAGGCTGAGCCACTACCATGCTTGTCAATAAAACCCCATTAAAATGAACACATCATAATTACTGCCTCTATTATCCTTCAAGATCTAGGACAGAGGCGTCCCGCTTGTAATTGGCTGACTAACTACCCCATATGTGCACGGGCAATAGAAATAATTGTCCTTGTGTGTTGCAGTGACATGTTAACAGAGTCATATCAGAGTTTGTGACTAAAACAATCAATTTCAAGGTGCTCCCAATCAACATATTCCTATTTGCAATTATTGATTGGGCACACAGAATGGTGCAAACATTATTAACAAACTACTGGAAGAGACAACACAGCTATGTTTATAGATTTACTCCAACTAAGACGGTTTTAACAGTTAAAATAAAAACAGCCTTACAGGACTGGTTTCCCTTTATTTGCTTTAATTGTCGAAAAGGAAAGGAGTACCACCTGTTGTTTGCCTTGTGTGTAAGAAGGTTTATCATTACACTAACAGCTTAGCAACAGTAAACACCGACAGTTGTTTGTGTTGTTCCAAACAAATTATGCACAGTATCTATATGACAACTAGATGCTTGATGAGACAAACATTTGATAAACAAGCAGAAGTGGACTCTCGCAGACACGGCATTTTTTCTTTAATCTTCCCACATCTATAAGCTGCTTGAGCAGATTTGATTTATTCACCATCTTAACTTTGTGAGTGGCTGTGGCTTAGTTGCACCACTCCTGTTGTCACACACACAGAAACACAAAAAAAAGACAAGATTAAGAGACTAATGCTTTTAGAACAAAGTGGAGCTGCCGGTCTGTTGTGAGCTTTGACACTACGCTGCTTTAAATCTGCAGAAATGAAGAGCTTACAGAGGTAAGGATGTAGTAATGTTCTCATCTCCTAAAGGAATTAACAGTCCTCACGATGAAGGGGGGGAAAATGAATCTTTGATTAATAGTTTGGATAGGGCTACGCACAGATGTAGATAACATCTTTCTAATCTCTTCTTCTGATGTGTTACTCCCCCCACTCTTTTCTTCTCTTGTGTGTACAGAATAGCATGAAGAGGCGAGATGGATTGTGCGATGTTTGAAGATAGATTGTTTTGGAAGCCAGCTGTGAAACTGGGATGATGTCCTGCATAAGTTACATACTCAGATCAGACCCCAGTGCTTGCCAAAAAAGATGCGGTCCAATCCCTGTTCTTCCCTCACTTCCAGAAAGATTAGATTAGGGTTTTTTTTTTTTTTTTTGATATTGAGTGTTTTTTTTCCTTTCTATGCTTTAAACAAAATCCTGCTTTAAAGTTTTATCTTCCAGCATTGACCTTTTAACCAGAGATTTTTCTCGTTATATTCCGGTTATTCATTATCCCTCACACTGACCAGGCCTGTGTCTTCAGACATTAATGTGACACAAATGGAAAATTGTTCTATTTTCCCTCCGCTTATGCAAGCTTTGGATAATCTTTTCATACAATCAAATAAAAAGGGAAACTGACATTTCAGAAAACATAATTTTCTTTCCAAACAGGCTTTTGAATACACAGAAGTATTGGTAAGAAATCTCTCACAGTGCTGAGGAATTACTATAATTGTGTCACACTGGTGCCAACCAACGATGGCTCTAGTTGTCTGCTTCAAACATTAATTTTGTCCAATTATGAGGCTCCACTTTCCTGGAAGTATAGCACATCAAGGGATCGAAAATATTTTCTTACTCCTGCTGCTGGAGTAAACAGGATCTCATCAATAGTCACATAGATCAATAACTTAATAACTCTCAAAGGCCGAATGTTAGATCTGCTCAGCTTCGTCCAACTTATTATCTCCGCCAGGTATAAGCACGCGCGCGCGTGTGTGTGTGTGTGTGTGATCAACAGACCTGGAGTTTGGCCACAGCTAATCTTACATACTACTGGACCAATCATCCTATCAGTACGTTTTATGCCTTCATGCTGGTGACAGCAGTCATCAGCTGCTGTCGTGTTTTTGGGTCATCGCATTCTTGTGAACGTGATATCTCAAGAACGCCTTGAGGGAATTTCTTCAAACTTGGCACCCGCTTGGACTCAAAGAAGAACTAATTAGATTTTGGTGGTCAAAAGTCAGTGTAACCAACCAACTCAAGAGAATTCAACATCTCAGGTGTGCTTTGAGGGAGTTTCTTTGAATTTGGTACAAATGTTCACTTGGACTCAAAGATGAACTGATTGAATTTTGGTGGTCAAGATCTCTATAACCTGGACTTTTGTCGTCACTATAACTTTTTGTCCCTAACTTGAGAATTCACACACGTATTATGACAACATTGCACACAAATTTCTAATAGGATACAAACAGTGCTGGAGAGTAACTACTTACATGAAGTAGTTACATGTAATTAATTAACAAAATAAATGTAATTGTGATCTGTTAATCAGCTACTGACCCTCTATGTCAGCATTTCCCAATCCTGGTCTTTATTTTAGAATTAAGCAATGGGAGACACTTAAAATGTAATTGTTGCCTTGACCACCATGACATTTTCAGGTTTATATACTGTTCAACCAAAAATAGGGAGTAAAATGCATTGATTTATTGTTTGATTTTATTTAAACTCATAAGCACTCAGGAAAGGCGGACACCAGGAAACAGAAAACAAGAATTTAAATGTAACACAAATGATGAAACACTGAAATCTATCATAACTTTCCTCAAAACAAGACCAAGTTTTGAGGAAAGTTATGATAATTTGGTTTGATAGAAAAAAAAATGCTGAAATGTCTTTACATATTCATTCCTATAAGCTGTTTCACAATGGTACAATGTTCATTTTTATTTTTATTTTTATTTTTTCAAATTTAAGCAATAACTATTTTCATTCCTTACCATTATAATACAGCGTGACTTTACCCTAAATCCCCCGCAAAACAAATTTAATATTTTTAGAAAATTTCTTCAAATTATGTTTATTTGGTCTAATTTACGACAAAAAAGCTGTTTTTTTCCAACTGCCAATATTTTTTTTCTGGTTCAGGTTTTTTTTTTTTCTCCAGGCTCTGTACTCTGACTGCTCTCTCCTCATTCACCTTGCTCTCCCCCTTTCTCGCTCTCTCTCTGTTTTTATCTTTTATCTCTCGCCCGCAGGGCACTGTTTAGTACACATTTATTATAATGTGTGGACTGTAGATATCATATTGTGTGCAGCTCAAGGCTTCCCCGCGTCAGGGTTTGAAAAATGTTTAAATTAATTAGAGAACACAAGCTACATGGTTAAAAAATAGACATTGTAATTATTGCTTTTGTAAATAAAAATGTAAAACGGCCAATTTTACAGCCATAAGTGGTTTTCTGTTTGTTTTCTAATGAAGGTCATTTGGTCACAGGTACATAATACACTGTAATTTACTATTGATCAGCTAAGCATGGGCTCAAATTGAATGTTTTCAACCTCGTGTGCACTGTTTATAATTTGGTTTGAGGAAAAGGCAGCGTGAGAGTGTGCGAGTGTGTACAGACTGTAGCTCAGTAAATGGGTGGCCGAGTGATGGAAGCTCATCAACTGAGTGATAATCTAATTACTGCTCCAGACTAAGATAGATGGACCCACGTAGCAAAACACACATCTTTGTGAGATTTAATTTGCGCTCTAAAAGCTACACAAATAATTTAGGGCCTTTGCGAGAGATATGAATTTTGATGCATGTATATTAGTTTGCGCGGCCCTCAAATGGGGTCTGTTACATAACTCACAGCATGCCAGCTTGTCGAGACAAACGGAGAGTCTGTCGAAACAAACCGGGAGACAAATTGAGTGACGTTGACTGCAGGATCTGATTAAAAGCAAAAGAGAGCAACGTTTTGAGAGTTATTGATGAGTGGTGACAGATGTGATGGCTGCCAGTGACGGATACCACTCCCCCACCTCTGCTTTTGTGGTCGTCTTAAATTAATTTGCCATCTAGTCTCTTTGAAATTAGACAGGATGGAACATTAGAGAGGCGTTTCACAAGAACTGAAGGTAATATCTTATTTGTATGGCAAGAAGCATGAGCTCATATGAGCAAATCAGTGCTGGTTTTGGAGATGCATGGAAATGATGGCGGTTCTGCTCAAGAGCTGACAGTGTTTTTATAACATCTGACCTCTGGAAAGAGATGGCTGAGGGTCTTCTTTTTCAGATATGCGCTGCAGAATTGCAATCTGTCAGCTGAAGGCCTCAACAGTCTGATAATTGGATTTTTTTTTTAATAAATTGTAACCCAGTGAGGTCATTTTAAGCAATCTTTGTAATTACAAATTACAAATCGTTGCGTGCCAAGGGAGCTTTGTGACATGGCTGCTGTGAAATGGTTCCAAGGCACTGGATCACTGAAAAGAAATGCCTTACAACGGTTCTGAGTCTTGTAATTTATGCACTTCACTTTTCAGGTCCTTTGCTCTGATTAATTAAATTCGATGTGGCTTAAATTAGAGTGTTAATATGCTGTAATAGTTTGTTTTCTGGTGTGAAAGAATGAAGAATAAGTTGAATATATAATTAAGTGGTCAATAGACTGATTTAAAATTATATAAAGATCTAATATATATAAAATATCAGAAGCCTCTAATGAAACATTTTTTTGAGCTGCACTTTTGTCACGTCTGTCTACAAAAATACATGTTGTCAAATGTTTATTACCAGACAATTTGGACTAAGTCACAATCAGATACCACTGTATATTAACTGCCTAATCTTTGGAAAGTTATAATATCAAAATGGACATTGAACAATATAATACCTCACCCCTCACCCCAAGATACTACATATTATAGTATTAAGCAATGACTCTCTCATTTACAAGACCATATATAAAATACTGTAACTAAGGCCACATAAAGGTGGATCTTTCCTTTGAGCTAAATCAAAGTTGTTGTTGTTAATCGAGAGGCAGGCCTCCTCAGTAGGGCTCCAAACAGTTTTAAGGGAAGGTCAGTGAATGGAAGTGAAAAATATACTTATTACATTGGCTATCAAAGTGAGATAACATATAAAAGCCTAAATGTGTGTGATATGGTTACAGAGACACAGTACTGGGGGAGAAGCTAATAAATACTTTAGGACCGACCTTTTTTTTTTAATGTATTTAGCAAAGTCTGAAGTTATGTCAAACAGCAATATTAGGCTACTTGGCTCAATTGCTGTGCGTCTAAGGGATCAAGTGACATAATTATGATTCCATGGGCACCCAGGAATTGAGTGAAACTAAGCAAGTATACAAAAGGGGGAGGGGAGGCCTAAAGTCTCAGACTTTGAAAACCCCTGAGCTCAATAATGTCAGCTACCACTAGATGCATTAAATCTGTTGGACAGCTGGCTTGGATATATGATTTAGGTAGCATTACAGCGAGGACCGCATAATTCATTTTATGTTCAGTGACTAATGTTAGCTGACACATCACACAACAGGGCAAAGTTACAAAAGGATATTCTACATTCCCGACCAGTTAAATAGCCATTTCATACCTCTGATTTGTTCTTAATCTGACGGTTTCCCCGGTCTGGTGGCAGGATCAATTTGACCTGACCAACATGTTTTATGTATAGGAAATGAGTACAGATTTAGTAACGCATGATTTGAAAGCAACGTGCTAAAAGATTGGATTTTCATGTTTCTTGTGTGCATTTGATACATTTCTGTCATATCTTTATAATTGCAAGAACTTACATAAACTTATATTTGTTTACATAATATTTACACTTAACAGCATTCTTACCTTATTTATATAATTTATGGTGAGAAGGAAAAAAATGGTGAAAAAGGACAATCATCATAATAACAGTAAATCAAAAAGAAGAAAAGGAATGACAAAAAATAAAGTGTGGCGTGTATACACATATGAGGCAGACAAGTATATGCACAAATGTGTAAATCAAACAAATCCAACGAGGGCAAAATGAGTAACATAGTCCATGAAAACAAATCCAAAGTCCAACAAATGAAACAGAGATGTGGAGTGCAGGGGATGACACACAAGGGCGATGACAAACAGCGATGACAGAGAAACAGAGAAACACAAGGGCTTGAGAGCAAAAGATCAGACTGCCTCCTTGTGATAATCATTTTACGGCTTCTTCCGCATGTATTTGATACATACTAATCAGCAATGAGTTCAATGAGTTTACCCTCAGAAATGTTTTTCTGCTGGGTCCATAATTAGTCAGTTTGTACTGTCACAGTGTGTAAAACAAAATAAGATGATGGATCAGGCCAGGGTGAAGCAAAAACGGTTCAAATGTGTTTTAATGCAGAAACAGGATGAACAAAAAGCTTCAAAAAAAGAGTCCAAAAACAAATAAATCCAATGAGGGCAAAGTGGAGAACACAACGTCCATGAAAACAAATCCAAAGCACAGAAACAGAGAAACACAAGGACTAAATGAACAAGAGAACTATTCAGACACATGAGGACCAGGACTACAAAACAGAACAGGAAATAATTATCAAAAATCCCAAACCATGACAACCCTACAATATTATTTAATTATGACATTTAATCAATTTATCTCACCATTTCAAATATCCCACTGATTGATTCCTGATTCCTATAAGTTATTATTTCTGTTTTTAATTTTCCATTCTTAGTATGAGTATCTGTCCATTTCTAAAGTGAGTTCAGACGGTCTTTGTTTCAAAACCTTGGAAAAATTGTCAGGATGGTTTGTTTGTTTAGTATTTCTTGTAATTTATGTTGCTGCTCTGGTTTCTGGTCTGTTTTATTCTAAATGATGTTGTTTTGTAAGCCTGTTTGTGCTGGGCACAGTATTTGTGCATGACACAATACAAATCAAATCAAATCAAGTTCCACTTTAACCTGATTATATCTTGTGCTTAAATGTTTTTCTCTAGCATTTAAAATGTTTTTGAAATGATATTCTTGGTGTCCATATTAGAAGTTTTAATTATAATTTAATTTGTTGAGGAGTGCTGCTTTTGGCTGCCAAAAATTTCTCTGATGTTCTGATGCAGAGATACAAATAAAAGTGTCACAACAGAAAAAGTTCAAATTGCCGCCCCAAACATAACAGGTGGCTAAACTGGGGAGACATTCAAAGGTCAGGTGAGTGTGGAATTCCCTGCAGAACTCAGGGCCAACAGAATTTCATCTTCCACATATTTTCCAGTGCTGTCAGTCTCTCGCTCTCCCAGTCTGCAAAAAGCAGTTCTTATTTCTCATCCAGGAGCTTTTTATTTCCAATGTTTCACTACTTTCACCTTAGCCTTTTTCTCAATTGTCCACCTCCCCGCTGTTTTAATCCCTTCATTGGAATCAGCTGTACTTTCTGAGCATCTTGTTGACGGGCTCGGAGAATAAGATTCTGCTGTTGAGACAACTGCTCATCTGCTGTAGTTCTCATATCCACTGCTCACCTCCCTCTCTGCCTGCTCCTGCTGCTCCATCTCCTCTATTTCTGTGTTGACAGAAGCCTGTTTTAGATGGAGTGTCCTTTTGCGTCATGCACCTTTCTCATCAGCGAGAACGAGTTTTTTCACATACCCTACAAGGCCCTCTCACCCTCAGATTTATTGTCAGTGTGGAGGCTGAAGTTGACTGCCTCCTCTCTGTGATGTATTTTCACTGATGCCCTGACACTCTGGAGTGTAGAGATGAGCCTTTACCATCAATAAAACACACTTCTGTTGGTGTAGACATGCAGGTAGATGAGTGGGTGAAACAAGAATTTGTGCTGAGACTTGAAAAGAGGTCGAATTAGAAGACATCATTATGTAAATCTGGGAAGGCTGTTTCAATATTCCTCCCCTTCACATTCAGCACAGTAGACATGGGGGAGACTGTGGATGGTCACAACACTGTTTGCATTTCTTGCAGTTACTCAGAGACTATTTGGACTAGACCCATCAAATCTTTATACATCTGTCTGTGAATTATCCATATGATGTATTGCTTACAATATTTATTTGAAAGGAAGAAATCAGATTTTACAACTGACCCCAACCTAAGGGACAGATGCAACATATTAAAAATACATTGATTCCACTAATTAAACTTCAGTTTTTTGTCTCATATTTTGGAACCATGCATTGTTTTACTATGATATTATTGTTTTATTAATTTATTTAGTAATATTGATCAACAGCTGCTGCTCTGAGTCAATGGGCAGATGTTACCGATGTTACTCAATTGCTGGTGAACTATCCAAGGATGTAAGCTTAGGCAGGGACAATGGGGACATGTCTCTACCATTATGTGGGGATTACTGAATTTGCTTTGCAGTAATCTTAAAATTAAAATATAAAATAAAATTACAATTGCAGCTCCAGCTAGGACATGTTTATTGCCCCAATCAACCGTGGGTTTAAATATCTGCCCTTAGAACTATCCTTCTATTTACCCCATAATGACTAATTTCCATTGAAAAATACTGTTGTGTGGTCTGTTTTGATATGGCTGCTTTGCTTGGGGATGGTTGCAGCAACGTGTCTCTACCAGCCATGACAGAAAGTCATGTGCTAGCTACATCAACACATGCTACTAAGTCAACAAAACAAGGATTCGAACTAAGAAAGTTTCGATTTGTTCATAAAATGTTCAGGACAGTATGACAAAACTCAACTTATGAACGATATTACTTTCATATCTTCAAAGTTTTTGTCAATAAATGTAGTAGCAGATGTTGAATATGTCTTCTGTCTTCCTGGTGTAAAGAGGGACTAACTGAGCATGTGCTGTTGCAACCATCCCCTGTTGCTCCTACCCCCACTCTACCCCACATCTGTGATATACACTGAGTTCAAATTAAATACCTTGTTTCTTTTTTAATGCTTATCTTTCTAACAATTTTTTGTCAGCGTCTTGCAGATCCTCTCCCCTCTCCCCTCCAGTTGCGCCTTCTCCTCTTGCTTTTCTTCCTGCTGTGACACTTTACCCCCATGTCTCATCATCTCCTCTACCTCTTCTTCCCGTCTTCCTTGTATCCATTTGACGGCTGCGTCCTTCACCTTGGCCTCATCTAGGGAGCAGATCAATAGAGGGTGAATGAGGCGAAGCATCAACCTTTCAATGATTTCTCCTTTCACTTGGATTCAGTTGCACGTACATGTACAGATTCATGCACATTGATATATTTGTCTGGCAATGTTCTGCAAGCTAATTCAGGGTCAAACTAGTTATTCCTTTGAGCAAATGAATATTCTAAATCACTTTGGTAATATATTGAAAAAAGCGGGGACATTCATGATGTCTCTGACATTATCAGTGTTTTTGTCCGTGGACTATTTTCATCTTTTGCTTCAGGAAAAAACTTTTAATTGTGACCAAAGTGAACTGACACAACCTCATAGCTCCACCAAGACAGGGTACCTGGAAGCCCCTCTCATGGGTCATGTTTATTAAGCTGTTTTATAGTTTCTTTCAATAATTGTTGCATTTTAAATTATTGAAATTGCCTCTCTGAAAAATGTGTTTGGCACAGTCCTGGTAAATGGCATATCGTGGTAACATGAGGTCAGACAAGGTAGTTCAAAATATATAACTGCCAGATGCTCTCTAATCAGTTCTATGTAGTGGAAATTCTGCCTACCTCTCTCTCTTGACACAGTGCTTTCTGGGTGAACATATTTTTGTAGTCATGCTGGACATTTCTGACGAAAGTCGTTAGGCCTGGAGGGGACATGCGATCACTTGTGTGCACGGTGTGTGCGTAAGTGAGTATGTGCAAGCATGTGTGTGCATGGGTCAAAGGACCTGCATCTTGTCTGGAGATAATCTTACATACTACCAGACCAGTCAGCCCAATTTTTTATGCACATTCATGACTCCACACAGGCAAAAGCAGCAAGTTTTCAGGTCATCCCGTTCTTGTGAACACGATATGTCAAGAACGCCTTGAGGGAATTTCTTCAAACTTCAAGCGCAAATGCCCACTTGGACTCAAGGATGAACTGACTATATTTTGGGAGTCAGAGGTCAACTATCAAGGTCACGGTGACCTTACTAAACACATCTTTGGCCATTTCTCAAGAATTGTGGTAAATTATGGTAAAGTTATACAGAAATATCTAGTAAGGTGATGAAGTGATAACATTTTTTATTCAAAAGGTCAACATCATAATATTCAGCTCTCTATCAGTCCTTATACTCCTCTATAAAACCTGTCTGTAAGTGAAGACAGCATTTTTCTCACTGGAAATTATTCACTGGAATCATACATGTATACGGTTAAATTATATATACTGTTAAATTATTTCAAAGTTACAGGTAAATATAGAGTCTAACTCCATTTTAACTTCCCTCAAAGTCTTCGGTACGTACATTAAATGAGTCTGGACAGACATGGATGTAAACTGAAACTTAACTGGTTGGTGGAGACGTACAGCTGTGAGGCAGGAAATCTATTTTTTCACAGCTCTGTTTAATACGACCATTGACAGTTGACTCCTCACTCTACCAGCTGCTAGGGGCCGCAAGTGATCAAGAACTACTTCAGTTTGAAATCTCGTTTCAGCTGGAGACAATGTATGTTACGTTGTTATACTAGTATAGCCTTTAAGAGCTAAGCTACATTTCACAAGTTAAAGGACCTGTTTCAAAAAAGGGAGAATTAAGTAAAGATAATTTTTATTATACACATGATATGTGATAATTGGTCCTGACAGAAAATCTTTCGCACTTAGCCTCTAGAGGAAGATTTTGTAACCAAGGGGTGCCTGCCCTGAGCAGCAGTAAGATAAATCCCCCCACAGAGCCCAGACACTGGTGGTGGTGGTGGGAGCTGATGACTCTGCTGGGACTGATGGCCGATGACACTGATGAAATGATGAAGCTGATGAATTCGCCAACACTGGGCCATAATGAGGCAGTGGAGGGGTGCACACTCTCTCTTTAAAGATCTCTCTCATGCAGAGTTTGATCACAAGTCTGAAACTCAGGTGTTACCACAGTTTAGCTGTCATGTGAAGTGGCAAACATAGAAAAGTTTAGGATGAGCCTACTTTATTTATCAATTACTTTAGTGCTAGTGAGTTTAAGAAGTAAATTGCACAGCATTTAACTTGGTAGGCACACTGCGGCTTATAATGTTCAACCAGTAATATACAAAAATTTCTAGAGCAGCTACATGCAGATCTTTATTCACGTGTTAAATATTCATAATGACACCAAAAGACCTTAACATCGGAGCTGTATCATCTACAGTGTGATGTTCAGCTGAAGTGTATGTTGCTTGTTTCTGTCTGATCTGTAGACTCGTCTGTCCACAAATACATGATTGTTGACTTGCATCAGTGAGCATGCATCTATTATTCATATACTGTATATATTGTACATATACACTGTTTTTCTCAAAAAGGAAAGTTACAGTATATGTGGTTTATCTGCACACAAGTAAAGTCAATATATTTCACAAAATTGTCACATGGCATCCTCATTTCAATATGGATAAAGCTGTTGTTGTGTGAGAGAGAGAGAGAGAGAGAGAGAGAGAGAGAGAGAGAGAGAGAGTGTGTGTGCATGTGTGTGTGTGTGTGTGTTTGCGAGTAAGGCTGAGGAAGTAGGAGTTGCCACAGAAGATGAGTGTGAACATGAGCAGCAGGCCATGGCAGACTTTCAGAGAGGTGCCGTTCCTCCCCCGCACTCTGCCAGAACATTCCTCATTTTCAGACCTAATTGAAAATAAACAGATCACTTGGGACTGGAGTGTAAATCTGATGGGCTGGAAAAGTCCACTACCATTGGTAGTGTTTAATCTTATTATGCTCTGGATCTACAGTGAGATTAATTAACCCAATTAGACTTGAGCAAAAGACATACAAAAGTGAGCTCGAGCCTCACTTGTGCGCACCAAGCAGACAGTTATTATTTATGCTGATCAGCATCACAGCATTTTTGCTTTGAGCTTTTCTATTTTTGCTCCAGAAGTCAATATTGTGACACATGCAATTTTCCAGTAACTGACTGCAGCCTCAGTATTGATGAAAATATTATCAGTACTGGTTGATGAAAATAAATGGCAAAAATGACTCATGAATGTTTTTTGACCTGTCACCTTAAGGTTTATGATTGGCTAAAGCTTCACTAATCAATATTGTTTACATTAATAACAGATCAATTGAGAATATGTTAGAAAAGGTTAGCACATAGCAATTAACCTGCAGAGAATTACCACTCCACTCTGTAGTTCATCTCAGCTGTTCTGCAAGTTTTGAAAATTTTCAGCTCATTGTTTTCCCGCCCACAGCTTTAATTTGTTGCTTCATTCTCACTGCTTTCATATTTAAACTAACTGTACACCACCTGCTGAATATTTCCCTCAGGAGATGGTGGAGACCAAAACAGTGCTAAAAGGGAAGAAAACGTACATTTAGACAAACACGTTGCTGCCCTAGACTGTGTATTTAATTAGTGGGTGGAGCCACTGGCTCTACAGTGAAGCCAATGCAGAAGTGCTTCAACCTGTATTCTTTGTGATGGCCAGCAGGTGGCGACACCACTGGTTGCAAAAAGAAGTCCAAATGAATGTACCTTTGTGAGAAAATGACCCTACTTCTCACTTAATTTATGACCTTGGTACACAGTTTCATATGGAGTTCATGGTCTTAATCGCTAATTTCAAGTCTTCTTTTATAAATGATAATGTTTATTTTGTAAGTTATGGCCCCATTTAGAGTGAAATAGACAATAAAGTGGCTGCTATGTGATTGACAAGTCATTCTCAGTGAGGCCGTGTAATGCAGCACCCAGGGGTCACGAATCTCAGAACTGTCAAACCAGACAGTATTATAGATCAAGCTTCTGTTACTGTGTTGCCTATTTGTCACTTAATGTTTAGAAACCTGTTAACACAATTAAGATCACAACCTAATCGTGAGAACCATTGTGTGCCTGGTTTCCAGCAGAGAATCATATTTTAGTGTAGTGTTCAGTTGTAATATGAGAAAGATTGCAACTAGTCAGGTAGCCATTATTTCCTGCTAAACGGATGAGCCAGAACCAAGAACCACCCATGTCACACTACGTCACCCACCAGCTCTACGATCTCATCATTACCGCGCACGCTCTGGCTGGCATTAACACCCTTAATGCCAAACTCGAAGCTTCAGAACCATCGTCCACAAACCAGTGGGTGACGCTGCGGTTGGGTCACACTTGGTTGTTGAATGCCAACACGTTTGCCATTTTAAATGTCCCTAAGATTTTAGCAGTGTAACATTGTCATGCTACCTCTGCCTTTGCTCACAAAACCACAAGAGGTTGCGTGTCATTTTAAGCATTTGGACAAATGACCAAAGCTCTCATCTTTCTGGTGAGGGCAGTCTAGGTACAGAGGCACAGCTCCGCACCAGTGTGTGTGCCCGCTCATGTGCACGCAATACTTACAATAATCTATTGTTCATTCACAACAGGCACGTGTGGTTTAAATCAGGTACATCACAGCATCACATTTCTTTAAGGTATTTGTCACTATTTGTGATAAATAAAACATCAGACTGTATGGCGTTGTTAATAAAATTTTTGTGGCACCTGTAGGAATTGAGACCTCATTAAATTTCAATGATCCTACCTTGAGTAAGAGTTTTTCATGACCTCTCCTTAAGAATTAAAAAAAAAAGGAGTGACCTTCCCCCCAGCAAATAAATTTTTAATGACACAATAAATGTTGAAATAGTATCCTAGGCCATGGTGAGCTATTGCCATCAGGGCTGCTAGATCAACCAGTTTAGGCTGTGTGAGTATATAATGGATATATAATATATGTCACTGACAGACTCTTTCTTTGAATTGTTCCCTTCCTCTTCTGTGCTGCTTGTGTTTCTTACTTTGCTTCGATTGTTTGCATTTATTTTGTTTTATTTTATCTGCTTGTGAAGACTTTTTAACAGTTACAAATTGCTCAATTCATCTTGTTCCTCCTCTTTTTCCTCTTCCTCCTAAAAAGGCTTTGCATCTTGGGATGGTTACCCTCTCAAATCCAATATCAGAGAAAGCAGAAATTGATGATAAGCTGTTTTAAAATGGGCAGCAACCCAATCTATCCAGCTTACCATCAGAATTGGCAGATTTATGCTCAGCCGTAAGTAATGGGAAATATAGTTGCAGTCATTGCATCTTTACTCCTCCCCATCCTCAAATGGTTTTTGTCTTTTTTTTCTTTTTCTTTTTTTTTTTTACAGGATTTGGTTTGTCTTAGTGGCCTCTACCAGATGACGGATTTGGCATGACAGTGACAGCCTAAGGGGAATATATGTATAATCTTTATCTACATGTATTTGTATAATTAAAGTGTTCTGATGTTTATTGTTTTTATAAAAATGTGTGGGCTACACACTGCATTTTGATGTTGTGATCTACTGTCTCATCTAGGTCGCCCCAGTTGTTTCTTGTTTTCTTGGAACCTGAGTGCATAAAATGTGGCGAATGACCACTATTTTGTGATAATAGTTTGGAAAAAAAAATCTACCTTGTACTAAAATGTTGACCTAAATGAGAACAGCCAATGTGATTTGTGTGGGAGGTTTTATGTTTTCAAAGATTAATTTGAGATGATTTTAAGTCTTTCCAGCATCAAAAGGACCATTTGATGTTCACATTAAGCCTACGTAGGCCTTTTTCAAAGCAGACATAGGTGTTACTAATAACATTAATGATGGCTCTGTTCTATTCAATTGGCCCAGCAAACCATGATAGTGTGTCAGTGAGTCAGGACGCACAAAACCAGGACCTGAAACTGAAGCAGCCAAAGAGATACTGCACTTAAACATATATTTTTTCAGCTATAAATTAAATCATGTTGTGGCACTGTGATAAAACATCAATGATAGTGTTAATATTAACATTTCTTAATAAATTTATGAAAAATGTCATGGATTTATAATGGCTCAAAACTTCACCTCCTCTTTTAAATCATCCTGAACTTTGCTAGACCAATTATGACATATGTCCATTTATATTAAAAAAGACTCTTAAGGCCTCTAATCAGAGTTTGGTGGCCCACCTCCCCAGCTCCTGAGTGCAAGTGCTCATTTTCAGTGGTGGAAAACATACTGAAGATCTGTACTCAATTACAAGTACTGTTACATAATTAAAATATTACTCACTTACAAGTAAAACTCCTACTGTTAAAAAAAAACTTTAAAGTATAAAGTATTCTTCACAAAAACTACTCAGAATATTAGTTATTTTTTAAACCATTGATGTTTAATGCAGTAGCACTAGTGGGAGTAGGGAATTTTCCAATTTTAGGTTTCATACAAAGGCTTGGAGACATACTGTCTCCCTTCAAGACAGTACATGCAGCTGTCTTCTCCTTTCAGATAAACAAGGGAACAATTTGATAGTGTTGCCAGGGCGGCTGAGGTCGGAGAGGTGTTTGTCTTGTCTCTCTGAATGGGGAAGGTGTAACTGTAATCTGGTTATCATATCACTGACCCTGCAAGGAATGGGAAGAAAGGGTGCTGAGCTGTGGTCTCAGACCTTCACACTTTCAGCGTTTGGATTTGCAGACCAATTGCCTAATTTCATATGCTGTAGACGTGTTGGGTCTGACATTATTTGGGCATAGATTCATCATGACCTTATCTGTGAATGTTTAAAGACCGTCCCTGAGGACCGAAACTCCAGAACTGAAGGGAACATCAGGACAGAGCGAGTACTGATTATTTCTTCATTCTCTTTGGCCAAGTATTATTAAACCAGTTTCAGCGTAAGACATACTGGACTCCTGTCTACTTTCTCCTTTTGATGTATGGGCTAAAGATAAAACCTACAACAACAGGCATTCAATCAAAGGGGTTTCTGTTTCTTCGAATCTTCAGTCTAAATTACTCCCAACTCCTGCGGTCCTCTGCTCAGTGGTCACATTCTCCTCTCCAAACCTGAACCTGCTGTGGGTGTTTTTTTTTTTTTTTTTTCTTTTTTGCGTCCACATGCCACAGTTCACACTGTCCCGTTTGTGAGCAGATGACAAAAATGTAGGAGAAAGGTTTGATTATTAATTGTACTAAATTAATTACAGTAATTTGGTATTTGTGACTAGTTAACTCCACGCTTGCTCAACTTTGGCACTTTTTACATCAACAGAAGCACCACTGGACTGTATTCTTCCTTTCTTGATGATGAACCCATGACAAACAACAGGGCTACAGTGTACTGACACTCCCCCACAGATACACACAGACAGCAGAGAACCTTTCAGCCTGTCTGACTACAAATGTGCTTATAGTGACCACCAAGGCTCCAGTGTTTCTATGTGTTTCCTGTGTTACTCTGCAGACAAGGAGAGTCTGACAGCAGCTGCCCATGGTTGGTTAGCTCTTACTACTAGTTGTTTACAGCTATGGTGAGCAGTGTCACCCCTCATGTCACCTGCTACGTAGCCATGTCCTCTACAATGGTTGTCCTGTGCACAACCACCCTCAACCCCTTTCAACTTTTTTTTTTCTTTTCTTTATTTTTCATTTTTCAATATTATGCAGTGGGCGGAGTTAGACTCAGACTTAAGGGTGCAGCTGCTCATACTTTCGTTTTTCATACTATGACAGATCAAGAGCTGTGTAACCCTAATGATAGTACCATTAGTTTAGCAGTTTTAGCAGTAGTGTTTTGGGATTTCTGTGTGTTTCTTGCAATTGCTCCTGCAGTTATTGTTGCTTATTATAACAAATGAGCTGTAAAGGAACTTGGACTTTTCCTTCAAGTCCCCATGGCCCGGCTCTTTGTGATCTATCGACAGGACGACATCATTTGTCTGGTACTGTGTCTCCTGTGTTAAAGTTCGATGTTTTATTGACTCATCCATCCATCCCAACCTCCTCCCTTTGCAGACTTTGTCACTATATAAGAACATGGACTTGTCCTTCTACACTCTCCTGTCTTTTTCTGTATTTTTTTTTCTTTCTCCTTCTTTCTCTCTTTCTTTGTGCATGAATAAACATGAGGTATGTTGTTTTTTTTTAACCAACATCAACTAATTCATGAACTCATTTATAAATAGTTACCCTATGCTGTATGGGGGTTTTGTTCCTAATTGTTTCTCATTAAAAAAATAATTTGAAGGCAATGCACGGAAGCTATCAGTATTTTTTTTTTAATTGACATCATTTCAATTTTATGATAGCGGTTATAAAATATGCAGACCAAAACTCAAGAGACGCTACAGACTCAACCACTTTGAAGTGTATCCAAACATGACCTGTTAGTGCCCAACAGTCAGTTAGAAATGCTCAAGCGTGCGCTTGAAAACAGGCTTTACAAAGGTTATCGCTGCTACCTTGTTAGTAATTCATGAGAAGCACAACATCCGACAAACATTAGCAGAAGTGTTACAGCCTCTAAATTGTTTGCATTCGTTCGGAAAAGATAAATAATCTTTTGTTATTTTGGTGACATTTTGATCAAAAAGGCTGAATTGTCTTAAGTTTCGATAAGTGACCACATTCCAATCATCCCAAGAAAAAACATATTACATCACACAACTATTTTTCTGCAAGACTTTAAAATTTATGTAAAAGAAAATACTGAGGAAAGATGGAATGATAACAAAATAAGAAAATCAAAACATTACATATCAAAGCAGACTGCCTGTTTGGAATGACTTCAGACAACACTTTGGTTTCTCTTTAAAGTACAGCCCCGGGCCTCTGCTTAACTCTTTCGGGTAACTACTGATCCCATTCCAGTCGTCTCATGTTTCAGGAAGAGAGTTGAGTGGGCCGAGGTTCTCAGCAAGGGTATTTTCCTCCACAGTGTTTTCCCGGCTCATCCTCTTGCATCATCATTATTATGGTAAATAATTCAACAGTTTGTTTCTCGATATGATACCCTGCACCTCGTCTTCTTCCTTTTCTCCTCTCCTCTCTCACACGCCTGGTCTGGTGATAACAGAATAAACTGTTAACGCACACCTACAAAGATGCACCTCTTCTCTCCTGGACCGGGTCATTTAATACATTGCATAGCCCTTTTTACACATGCATGCAGAGTCCCACTCACATTAATGCAACCCACATACTGTAGTGGACTGATACTAGTAGCAGTCATGATAACAATGATTAATGTGTTCATTCTCTCACATCTACTCGCACTGAGTGAGTGCACTGATAATTGCTTGTTGCTGATACTGCCCTTCTGTGAATCTCAAAATGTTTAGATGTACAGTCCACATGACAAAGAGCCTGTGGTCTTTACAAAAACTGTGAAATGAGAACAAGCTTTTAAAATATATCAGGCACTGTGAGCAAAAAGTCCTTCTCTGTCCTCTTTCTAGAAATCATTCAATAAAAACTTGGTCACAAAAATGTAAGAAAAGCATCTCCAATTATGAATAAATTGCCAACTCTACAGAAACACAAATACAAGTAGCAAACAGCCAGATACGCAGTCACATATGCAGTAATTTGATTCATTTCACTTATGGATTTTATGTTGGAGCTATTTCAATTCATTACGACGGCATTCTCTTTTATTTCTGATTGAAACAATGAAGTGGTATGACTACACTGAAACTGTTGCTAAAACAGCAGATGAGGATCATTGAAACGGTGTATTGAGTGGCCTTTCATGTGCCACACTAATGGAAAAAGTAGGGTTCATCAGGACTAGACTTTAAATATTTATAACCAGGAGCCATAACGTAACCTTGTGGGATCATAAAATTATGACACAAAGTGCATTTTCCATCCACCTATTTTTATGCATTTTCAATTTGCACATAAAAAAGTGGAGTGGAAATGCTGTAAATTCAACAGTTATAATATCCCAAGGGATGTTTAGTCTTGGCCGGGGTGTGAAAGTTGGTGTATCGATAAAAAGAAAACGTGTTAAAGTGCAATGGAAATAGATATAATGAATAAGTCATGATGTTCATGTACATGACTTTAACGTCACTCAAAATTCCAAAAAAATTCTGTATGGGCCAAGGAGGAGACTGTACAAGTAATGTTCCCAAATTATTTACATTAAACAAACACAAATACCATTATTCCATCACATTGTCTATAAGGGTCAATCATTAGCGAGCTAGTTACATCTGACAGAATACTAGCAAAACGTAGTTAGCTGTTTTGCTAACTTATAACTATGACTATACATATGATGTCTTGTTTACACGTCCCAGATCAAGAACGGTCTATTTGCATCCTTACAGCATAAAACACACACTAACTAAGAAATATCTTAACCCACTTGTTTTTGAGAATTACAGACCAATATGAAACCTTCTATTTTTAGGGAAAATTCTTGAAAAGGTTGTTTACCAACAACTACATATCTATCTATGAAATAATAATTTGTTTGATGTTTACCAGTCTGGTTTTAGAGTTAACCGCAGTACAGAAACTGCCCTAGTCAGAGTTGTTAATGATCTGAAAATTGGCACAGACAATCACAATGTTTCTGTTCTGGTACTCCTCAACCTCAGTGCAGCATTTGACTCTGTGGACCATGTTATTCTTCTTCAGCGCCTTGAACACTGTCTAGGCCTTAAAGGCACCATCCTAAAGTGGCTTTCTTCATCTCTCACAGGAAGATCATTCTCTGTGTCTATGGGTAGCTGTAAATCTGATGAGGTTGGCATTCCATACGGAGTCCCTCAGGGATCAATTATAGGTCCTTTGTTGTTTAATTTGTACATGCTTCCACTTGGGTCCATAATATAGCAATATAATATTTGATATTACATTCACATTTCCACCAATAATCTTAGCCCGGTAAATGACCTCATCCAGTGCATCACAGATATCAAATTTTGGATGGTGAAGAATTTTTTACACCTTAATCATGACAAAACAGAGATTCTGTTAGTAGGACCAAAGGCTTTGAGGAATGAAATTTAATCTTTATTAACTCCCCTGTCTGTAAAACGTATGTGAGCATATATAAAAAACTTGGGTGTGATTTTAGACGCTGATCTTAACTTCCAGAAGCACATCTCTAATATTTCTAAAACTGCCTTTTATCACCTCAGAAATATATCAAATGTTAGATCCTTCTTGTCTCCGTCAGACTCTGAAAAGCTGGTTCACACTTTTATTTCCAGTCAGCTAGATTACTGAAATGCACTTTTTGCTGGACGGACAGAGCAGACATTAAATAAACTCCAACTTATTCAGAATGCAGCAGCCAGAGTTTTAACAAAAACTAAAAGGTCAGACCACATAACTCCTATTTTATCTTCTCTTCACTGGCTCCCAATAAAACAAAGAATTGATTTTAAAATACTTCATATTGTTTTTAATTGTTTTAATGGTTTAGCTCCTTCTAATGTTGTTGACATGCTGACTGAGTACACACCAGAGAGATCTCTTAGATCATCAAATAAAGGTCTCCTCACTGTACTTAAAGTCAACTCTAAATCAGCTCATGGTGCTTTCAGTCATTATGGTCCTACTCTCTGGAATTCTCTTTTAAAATCAAACTAAAATCTTTCGCAAGATTTTAGTTTTAGGAATTAGCATTATTATTGTTATTATCTCCCTTTTTTTTTTTTTTTTTTTTTTTACAAATAATGATAATAATAATACCTTTTTATTTAGTTTGTTTTTAACACGTTCTGCTTGTTTTTATATATGTAATACTTTATTATTTTATATATTATTTTATGTTTGGATTAACAGACAAGCCACAATCTTTTCCTAAATGTACTCAAGTATTTTTTGTGACTACACCTCCCCATGTAGTTTTGTGGGCTGATCTTCACCTAATTGCAACTGTTTCAGGGGGCAGGGGGTCTTGAGGTAAGCATTCCCTGTATACGTGTACCTGCCGCCAACAACATTTAACCATCTGCAAAATTTGTTTTTCTTTTCAACACAGACAAGCCGAGCACAGAGCATGTCTAAGGAAAGGAATTAGGAAAGGAGAAAGTTGACTGAGGTTCCCATAGACACATACAGTATACATAGACGCAGCATTGTGGAGAGGAACATAGGAAGGGTCAATTCTCCAGTCAGGTACAACTGAATCATTACAATAGAAGAGGGCGCAAGAAGATGATGTGATCAAAAGAGTGCCAGTCATGCCTCAAACAACGGGGTAGATTAGCTAGCTAGTTTGCTAGTGTTTTGCTAATATTAGCTGTCAGCTAGCATTTTGACACAGAGCAGTTCACTAGCTGAGTGGCTAGCTATGGATTGATGTGGATTAGCTTGTCAGTTAACTATTGTTTGGTAACATTAGCTCATTTAAAATGTGACAATATATGTGTAGCTTTTAAAGGTTCCACAGCTACATCTTGTTTACGGGAAACAGATGAGGACCAAATTTACAGAGGTACCAAAAAGGGGAGGGACTTAGGAAGGGTCAGTTAGTGACACCAGCTGTTTCTCAGTCTAACTCCTAATATTTATGTAAGCAGAAGTAAAGAGAAATATGCATTTATTTGCATTTTCTGTTGCAGACTTTCTGGAAATTTGGTTAAATTTTGTTTGACATTTGGAAAGAAACTTGGCTGCAGAGCGGTGTTTATCTAACAATACCCTTGTTTTTAATCAACAGGGATCAACTTTCAAATCTAAAATCACCGTAAGAAAAATGACGATCACCATTTGTGTCTGCCCATACCATTCAACACCACCTCCAGGCCCGTTAGTAAGAAGAGAATGCAAAAACAGTTCTTTAGTATTTAACTGTCAGTGTTAACATTTCCATATATTTATGTCATTATGAGCTTTGCCTGTGCAATTTTCTCTGGCCCTGTTCTCATCGGTTCCATGCCGCTTTATCTCCATCACCTTCTACTGTATTTTCCCTGTGATTAAGTCCCCACTGGTCATGCGCTTTTGTAATGCCCTCTAATCACAAGTTCCATTGTAGAAAATTCGTCTTGAACTGCCATCGTAATTCCTTTCTGTCCATTGACTTTCATATGACATTCATCCCCTTAGCTTTCCTCTGGCGGTGCCATGGCATGGCTGTGCGGTGACAAGCTGAGACAAAGAGTTCATCATTGCATCTGCTCTATAATGAAGGTAAAGGATTGCTGGCTTCTTTACCTCTGGGGAGCGAAAAATTAGCACCTTCCAAGCGTTCTGCCATTTTGGAGAAAGCAACTCACACTGCAATGTGATCCCTGGAGCCTTTTACATAATATTCTGACGAGCTTATGAGGGAGAATATTAGTGTTTGGTTATTAAATTCAAATAAGCCGATGCAGTATAACTTAGATAGAGGATATTGATGAAGGCAAATAAGACCAGAGCCTGATGAGCAAAGCCTTAGATTAAACTGATTTTGAAGGTTTGCATTATGCTCTGCTTTATGAAAAGGTGAGTTTTGACTGATTAAATCTGACCCATGGAGGCAGGGGCTGACCTATTTAAGATATTTAATCCAACAATTTGGCCTCTGGTGCTCCATAACTCTCTCATTATGGTATAATACAAATCATTCATATTGTATTGATGTCTGGAACATAGTTTCTGCAAAAAACATCAGCTTATGGAATATAGTCTATGCTGCCTATCCATCACTGGAAAGTTCTGCTGTCATTATACTTTTTTTTTTCTCCTAAAGTTTATCAGAAAATCTTGTGTCTTAGAGCAGTTCTCCCTTTACACTATAAAAAGCGTCTTTCAGTAGCAGCTGCAGTAATGTTTTTAAAGAGTTCCATTCAGCTTTTTTGCTTTAGTGATGTGGATTATGACAACTTGAAATTACACCGTTTGCTTTCCCTGCAATTCTCACTTTAGTAAAAGCTTTTCAGTTACGCATAGTGGATCTGACATCATAACATTCACATCTTTTCAGATGTTTCCCTTGCAGCTGAGCCACCATTTTCGTTTGAAAAGAAGGTAAGTATAATGCAAAACAAAATAATTTATGGTGGACAAATAATGTATGACGTTAGATATAAAATAGTCCACCTGAACTGCTTAAATTGTGTTGCTTTAATTTTTGATTTCTGAACTTAACTGACTTTCTGAACAAAATCTGCGGTCTATTAATTTCTATTTCATGATGCTAAAAGACATTAATTATTTTAATACACAGTGATGCTGAAGTCCTAACAGAGCCGGTACAGCAGCACGAGCTTCTCCATCCTTTTTTGCACTTAAAACGTAACATAGTAAGATGATATAGTACATCTAATTTATTTATGTTTCAAGTTATCATTGCATCGGTCATTGTTGCCAGCGTGACTCCACTAAGTAACTTGCATCAGCATTTTTCCAGCGCAGGTGAAAATGGATTATAATGTCACTGTAAAATTTAGTGACTTTTAATTTCTAAATGAGTTTTTGATCAGTTCTAGGAAGTATTTAATATTTACTGTATATCACTGACATAATGCTATTCCACTCAGAGCCACTGGCTGTCGACTATGTTGTCTCTCTAGGGAACGCAGCATCTCCCCTGTGTCCACCAACCAGCCAAAGTTTATGGTCAGCTACAATTCAAAGCCTCCCTGATGTTTCACTGGAGGCATGAGAGATCATGCCTGTAAGTGGACGTAAAACAGAAACCTCTCTCGAGGGTTACTGGCAAGATGGTGCAATATTTTATTCATTGCTTAGGGAATCTATATTAAGAAACTGCTGTATTTTTGCTGCATCATAAATATACATTTTCTCACTAGGGTTTTCGTGTTTCAATTGTCTCCATTGAAAACATTCTCTGTCATGTATGCTATTATTATATAAGTATCTAATTCTCCATTGTCACCGTTATGTTAGAGGCCCTTACATTATGTTTAAATTAGGATATTTTTCCTATAATTTGAAAGCAAGTAAGGGTGAGATCAGACGTGATGCTTCTTTTTCATAAACAAATGTTCAGTACAGCTGTAAGTGTCACAACTACACAGAGAACAAGAGTGCAACGAGTGTTATGGGGTTCTCATTACAAGACAACACAGTGTTTGACAATCTAATTTAATAGTGTAGCTGGTAAACATGTAAGAGGAAAATTGACAAAACCTAAACAGACACCAAAGAGAGAACAGAGTGTGGAGCTTATCGTATGTCAGACTACCAGTCTTTATAGCCAAATGGTCATGGGGGAGGAGAAAGGCCTCTATTTCAGCATGCACTGGGAGAAAAAGTCATTATTGTTGTCTTACGAGTAAAAGTTGGGATTTTTTTTCCCCTCAAATTTGTTACTAAATCTTCAGCAGCACAAACATGTCAAAAAGTTACATTTCAGCTATCGGTGTCATGACAAGTATAACAGATTGAAGAAAGACAAAAAAACAGAACATATAAAAAATCGAGTGTTATAGTTTAACAATGTGGGAAGAGAAGACAAAACTACCATAAAGAAAATAAAATAAATACAAAACACAAAATGCACACATTGGAGTTTACACATTCAGTTCTCTGTCATTTTGTAGCTTCTGCCTAAATCTCTGTGCTTGGACTTTTCTCTGCTGCGTCACTATTTGTACTTTCAGATATCTGCTTTATTTTACTGTTTCATGTTCACTTTCAGCTTGATAGGAATAAATGCTGATTGTGCCCTTAACCACTGATGACAAAAGTCTGATGTTGGTGTGTTTTTTGTCCAATGCAAAGGAAGCTCATGTATGCATTTTATTTTGGAAACATAAATCATTAAATTAAAGATTTTCAACCAACAAGGATATGACTAAAGCATATGAAGTTGAGCTTTTTATTAAAAAAATAACAGGCTAATCTATGTTTAAAAGGCAGTTTTTGAGCTTCAGCTCTTTGGTAGCTGTACTTTTGTTTCCAGGTGTAAGCACTTTATTTTAAAGCAGTACAGGCTAGCTACTAGCCTGTCAGACTGTCTGAGAAGTTGGAACTTGTCTTACTTTATTTGCCTTCGGGCACCAGAGAGCTACCAATGCTCAAGACCCTTAATCATTTTGTCCTTACTCTGGCTCCTGCTGACTTTCAATTGTTTTCTTTCTGTCTCCTTGATGCAGTATATCCTGAAGACACTTTTATATTTTTAAGCCGTCATTGTTTGTCACTTAAAATCATAAAATCTTATGAATTACTAGATGGAGAATCATATTATGTTTCATATCAAGATAGATTATTATTAGATATATTTCTAGCGTCATTTGCTGCCAGCTGTCGCTCCTAAAAGCTCTCTATTAGTCAAAGGCAGTCAAAGTTAATTTATTCACCAGACATTCTGGATCAAGCTTCTTACTCTCTTCCAATCATTGCTAATTTTTGTTTCTGCCCTTGTAGTTCGAGTCTCGCTCAGTAATGTTCTAAGACATTGCCTCCCACACATTTACCTGAACACAGACAGGCACTTCATGAAGTACAAGACTGCAAATTCTGGTATTAGAACGAGACATTAAACCTATTTTCTATTACTTCTTTTCAGATTGTATAAATTTATCAAGAGACCAGAGAACTGACAAGAACATGTAGTGCGAAATGGCTAAACTTGAGATATTTAACTTCCACAAATTGCCTCATGCCTCTATGGTGAAGTGCCTCAAACCCTGCTGCATCAAAACTGTATCTGAAAAAAGGCTTGGGTAAATAAAAAAAAGCATCCTGTCTCATTACACTAAGCAAGGCTGATGTTAGTGAGTGTGAGCATTTCCAGCCTGCAGATTAAATCGATGAATTATTTAGCCCGCATGCTAGTCTCAAGCTGTAAAATCAGTCACATTGACATCGCACTGATGTACACCTGAATAAACTTGAATTGTCATTGCTTCTCATTGTGTTTTATTACCAAAAAGAAGCAAAATGACCACTTGTGACCTGGAATCATAACAGCCTCAGGCTAACATAAAAATGAAAGACAGTCATTCGACAGAATTGGTGATATCTCCCAAAGTACGCCACATCCCTATTCAACAAGTCAGTACAACAATAAGTGTTCCAGTATAATTACTTGGAGAGAAATTCACCAGAGAGTTAATTTATCAAGATGGATGCTTCATTTGTTATTCTTTAGTGTTCCGATTTTTTTTTCAATTTTGCACAGAATAATTTTCACTAGAGGCTTTTTTGAAATATTGAAGGTGACTCCCAGAATTGATGTGTGAATGGGATCTTTGGCGGTAATAAACTGCTGTAGAATGATACGTCCTCTCTTGTTTGAACCTGTGTCTTCTGAAGGCTTTTGTTGGGGAGTGTCTGGGGAAAACGAGAGAGACGAGGTGTTGATTAGACTCAGCATTGTGAATGATAGTGCTTAGCTATCTCCCAGAGATGACACTAAATATTAAGGGACTTGATGCAACTAGTGCAGTGGGTTCATTATAAGAGTCGTACCCAGTTTTGAATGTTCATGATAAATTAAGTCAGGTTATGTAGTTTAAAGTTTATCATGTAGATTAATTACAAGATCAACGGAACCCATTTATCACAGTACTCATGTTTTGATAATGTATGTCTATAAATGCATCATATGTTAAATTATCATATGGAAATGCTGTATTTATCAGCCTCCAGACAGAAGGGGAAACATTTGTGTGTCAACTGTTTGCTGATAAATCTCTAATCTGTGCAAGCTCATTCACAGAAATTAGAGGTCATTAACATACATCAGCATAGCAACGTTTATTTTAATAAAAGCGCAGTTAATGTTCAGTGCAGTCTGTGGCCAGTAAGAAAATATCGAGTCATCATGTTAAACCATAATGGAGAGAACTGTAACAAATGATCCAGAGAAGAGGCTCTTGCATAGGAGGTTATGTATTGTAGAGAATTTAAAAACGTGTTTGAATATGTGATTGGAATATTTGGGATAGATGTTACTATTTTGCATCTTGGTTGATGATAACAGCTTAACTACAATTTTAGTGACAATTTGAGCTCTCTAGTGTCCTTTACCCCATCGAGGGCGGGTTCCAATCAGTCTCATGTAGTGTGGTTGCACTGAACCCTGAAGCATTTATTCCCTCGGTGCAGTTCATTTACACTGGTGTGAACGCCAGAATCGAACTCTGGTGTGGACCACATACCTGTCCTCTGTTCCACCTCAAAGGCAGGGTCTAGGATTGCCATTAAGTGAACTCTGGAACAGTTCATTTCTAGTGGGAATACCATTCAAACCAATCACAGAAGAGTACCATTGTATGTGTCATTTCATTGGTTTAAAAAAACATTTTCTCTTCCTGTTATGGTGACTGGTGAACTGGTAGCATGTTTGCTCCTAAAATGTGCACTGCCAGGAGTCTAATCTGGACTCAAAGTTATAAATGCTTGCTTTATTAAATCATTTAATACCTGTGGTTATAAAAGATGTTCATATGTGCAGATTGTCAGAGAAAAACATTTCAATGTATAGATCAGAGATACATTTTAATGCTAATTTGTATTCATACACTGTAAATACCACCCTGTTTACATTAAGTTGTCATTTTTGGTGACATAGGTTTGCATCATGTTGCTTCTTTATTTAGCCAAGTGCTTTCACATATGAACTACAGACAATATCTGAGGAATCAAGTCCAGACATTGTCCATTGTTGCCCTTTCACACATGAAGCGCACAACAGGAGATTGTCCATGTCAGATGTGTTTTTACATGTTGGAAATTCTCTGCTTGGTTTAGGTGAGAAGTTGTTCTTGGGTACGGCATGCGTGAGAAGGAGGACTCATCACAGTGGAAAGCAGCTACAACTCGTAAGACGTCAACATCAACAAGACGCCCAGTCGCTCCACTGAATTCTCCGGACAATGACCTGCTCTATTCACACATGGGCTCACACAGACTTTGTACTGGCTGGGCAGGGGAAATTCAGTTTAACCATCATCCTACCAACATATTTAACACACAAGGACAAGAAAATCAAACATTTACCCAAGCAGGGATCAAGATAAAAATCAACAAATAAGGCAAAAACTAACAAACCAACCATTTTAACAGGCCAATTAAAAGTAGCAATTTAACCATGTTTCGAAAGCCAAAGAAAAGAGGTGGGCCTTGAGCTGTGCAGTTAATTAAGTTATAGTTAATTTGCATATTGTGTGAAACGAAAATAGACAGAGCGCATGAAGATATCTGTGTCTGCTGCATCCATTTGTCTCCTTCAAAATGACAGACAGAGAGCCCCGACGCCCCTGATAGTGTGATACTTAAAATTAGGATCCGTGGCAAACATGAACTCAATCACTAAATAGTTCAGTCTATTAAAACTGCATAAGCAGAAATGGGTGCTTTTGACTGGGGTGCTCAGGACCATTGCTATTTTTAAAAAGCACAAATTAAAACAGAAACAGAAAACAATTATATGGAGTCATTATGAAAGATCTGATCGACCAATTCTTGAAAAATTGTGAGACCTGTGAGGTATGACAAAAAGTATCTCTGCAGGTACCCCATTTGGTAGAACTGAGATTAATGTCTGATTCAGACATTTGCATTCTCACATAGACCTACTTTTACAGCTCCACATGTTGTCTTTTGCACACTGTGACATACTGACAATATGTACTTTTGTGAAGAACCCTTTGTTATATTTTCACATTGAATAGTGGCCACTATGAAACTATTTTTCTCCTCTCTAAAATAACGCAGTTTTCATCTGACTTCATCAAAAAGAGTTTCAGCAACATCCAACTTTGTGGTCAGTGTCCATGGTGGCTATTTGTGCTGTGGGCGTAGCTATTCTCTCATAAATCTCTCTTAAAAATGTGAGCCACAAGCAGTCAGTAGACACCCACAGGCCTCAAACAAAGTGAGTTTAGTAGCTGATGTTACTTACTGTGAAGTCAAGCATCTATCAAAATCACAATTATTTAAAATGTTATATTTTTACTGGCGAGTCAATGTTTGAGAAACTCTGAAAAGAAATTCTGTAAGACTGATGCACACATTGAAATATTCAGCATCTATCACTGCTATCTAATTTGTAAATGCCTTACATTGAACAAAAGTTTACACGGTTGACATTAAGTGAAAAAATTCTCACTCCTTTATCTGACTAATTGAAAAAGATTCAATTGAGCATTTGAGCATGAGTGGATGAGAGCTACAATTATGGTGTGTAATACATCCTTGGAGGCCACACACATCGTAAGTAGACTTGCTGTTTGTAGATTCTGCAGACGCGTGCACATCCACTTTAAAACAGAATAACAGAAAACCAAGTGGATTAAACTAAGGCTATGCCTATGCCTCTATAGCAAATAAAACATTCATTTACACTGTATTGTGTTGTGTTTTGGTGGTTTCGCATTGGAAAGACTTTATGTGTGATTGATTATCATCTCATAAAGGTTATATGCTTAATTTGGAATGCTAGTCAGTCTCACTGACAAATGTCACTCGAGGCCCTTCACACACTGCAGTGACAGCATTTTATCCCATGGCACAGGGATGCTGGCTATAGTCATTCATAGTCCCCTCACACAAAAAACTTCAATAAAAGGTTGTCTCTTAGTATTTACATTATTTATCCATGGGCTGTCACCTCTGAGGTCCAGATTGTTTCTCAGGCCCTCAAGCTACAGCCAAGGGATTTCATTCATTTCAGCTCAAGGTGCGGTGGTGATAAAGTTGCAGTATACCACCTATATCTTAGGCTGTCAATGTTTCATGCCCAATATAATTGAAGTCAGCTGGGTTCGCGTAATCTTATTTTGAATTGAGATAGACATATAGATTTTCTTTTATCCCTATCCGTCTCTGCACCCTTTCCTTGTTTTACCTGTATTTTGTGCCAAATTGTAATTATTCCATGTATTCATTTAGCCTGAAATTGCCATTCCCAATTTGCAGCTGCGAATTAGTCTGGAACCTCTCACTTCATTTTCTATTTCCAAGAGGTGCTATTGTGTGCAGGCCGAAATGCCTCTGGATGAAATCGGATAGACCTACAACCAATCAGAGTGAAACATGTGATGAAGCTCAGCAGGGCCAGTTGGTAAATTAAACTTTTACCAAATCATGTCAGAGGTATGGCAAACACACCTTTCTTATTAACAAAAGCTTTAAGTGCAGTTGCCTGTTTTTCTTTCAGAAAAAAAAAGTATACCAACTAGTTTTTTATACTGACAAAATAGCAGATTCAACAGAACATTACTCATCAGCAGCAGCCATCTTGGTTCTTTACAACAGTGCTCCTCAGTCATAGTATTAAAGCCGCCTCATATCAGATAAATGGTTGTGATTGGTCCGACAAGGGCAAGTTGGTTGAAAATCTGTCTTAATGGGAGGGAGACCAGACACATCTGCCAGAGAAAATAAAACATGAACTCACAGATTTATCTGGTTCCCACACAAGTACTGTATTCATTAGGTCAGGGACCATTTTATGAATAATAATTTTTAGTAGGCTGGATAAAAAACTAATTATGTATGTAGAAAAGTTATCTCTTAGTCGATTTATGACAGAGACATGGTACCACATGTAATATTTCTATGTACAAACTTTGCTTTTAGAATCAGAAATTAGTCAATTTATTCAAAAGTTGAGCTCTTAGCACCACTTTCAGGTTTAATTTCTAAAATTTTGAGAATTGTATGAAAGTGACCTACAGGGTTAAAGTGTAAATTGTAAGGTGATGGGTAGATTCAGATATTCTGGGAAAAAGATGCTCAGCCCTGTGTCCTGTTTGATCACTTTAGTTGACCAGTTGCTTACTCTCTTTAGGACAAATATATCAGCGATTTTCCTCTGTCATTTTCATATTACTGACAGGCCATGGTTCAGTCACCCTCTCCTAAAATGGTTTCAGCCTCAGGTAAGTTGAGTCTTTACCCATCTGGCCTCCAGGGAAGCTTCCTGTGGTGCTCAGTGAGTGAGCCGTATAACCCCATTGAAGAGATTTCCCTAAAGTTGTTTTCTTTGAAGTGAGTCTCATTGCCTGTGAGTGATCAGTGCACTCTGCCAGTCCACACAAGCTGTTTGGACATTTACAGGTGCCACCATTTGCTAGAACCTCTTATTTATACTTGGAACATCAGATGATTCTTCTTGGAACCATGCACAGCACAGCCACTGCAGGGGTCTAAACTGCTGGGCCACTGGACGTTTTCCCCAACGGCTGATAAGCTAGGTAAAGGTTCAGGTGTGGTGGTTTTTCACAGTCTAGACATGGGGCTGAACCATTGCATGTTTTGGTCTCTTTTACCTTTTCAAGTCCCCTGCTGCTAAGCACTGTGCTGGCTTGGCTCAGTTTGACTCAGTAACCCTACATTACAATGGGGCTGCCTGCTTAAAGGGGTGTCCTTTAACTGAGATGTGCTTGTCTTGAGTCAAGTGGCTATAAAACAGTGGATAAGTTTAATTTCCTATAAATTCTCCACAATAAGAGAATAAGAAGTTTGCTATTGCTACATCAGCAGAAACTTAACACAACACCTATCCAGCTGAAATCAAAAATGAAATAGTAAAATAAAGCTGATACCTGAAACTACAAACAGCAACGCAGGAGAGAAACAAAACTAAAAACTACAGAGATTCAGTTAGAAGCTACAAAGGTAAGCTGAACCCTCCGAGACTTAAAAATATCTTTTTCTTGCCTCCTGCACAGGCACGAGTTGAGTCTCACAGCACAGACTTGTTTTAGCAGGAAAATGGTGAGTCGTAGTGGACAGGAGGTGACCACAACCAACTTGAAGGTGAATCAGGTGCCTTTTGGCCCCACTGCGGAGATGGTCCAGCTCTGGCATAGCTTGGGGCATTATAAGTGACAGAGGAAATGCAAATCATATGGTTTGACCCAGCACGGCCAAAATGCTACGTTGTGTGCCATTATTTTCCATCTGTGTCTAAACTGGTAGAATAGGTTGGATGCACAGTGTGGAACAAACTTTGGTAACTATCTCCTTGTCTTAGTGTCAGTGACTAGTATTGACAGCCAAAATTCTAGTGGACACATCTATCCTTTTGTGGTTCTATAGGGGCTGATATGTGTGCTTGGTACAACCCTCCCTCTTTCCTCCCATGGAGACAGTTCAGTATGCATGAGTGTTGTGTGCCTACTGCGTATGATCAGTCAGGCTGTGTTGAGTGCGCCCCATCTGCCTTTTCATCCTTATAGCCTTGAAGGCTGACCAGCTGTTGCGTCATCGAGTTCATGGCCATTTCTTGCTGTGCTCGTGTCACAACAGGGGATCATAGCGGGATCCATTAGAGGGAAGCAGTGTGAAACCAATCGAATGTTACACATTGAAACCATATATACCTAAGAGAAGACGCAAATCCCTGTAACCTCAAACCTGCTGGAGTTCCGTACCTTGAGGATGCTGTTCACGGGTGAGGTATGACAGGCATGAATATAGGCAGCACAAGGTAGGTCAGTGGTGGATTTGTCCTGATTTGCAAAGAACATGGATGGAAATATTAGCGCTTCTTGTAGAACCTGTTAAGGGGGATTCATTCATACTCATAGTGCATATCCTTTTCTCTACTTTTATGTAAAATTCCATCTAATATAAAAAAACACATCCTGCCTTTCTGTACTATTAATTTTCTGTGAATAAATAATCACCTCATGCTATACCACATGACTGCTTGGTATGCTGCAGGCAGAGACCACATGTAATACTCTGCAATATGGAAAAAGAACATGCTATACAGTACCTCAAAGAAGAAAAATAATTGATCATACTCATTTAATAATAATTTAATAACATAATAATTTAACATCTAGCTGTATATAAACTGTGAGACTATTGTCTTATTTCTTTATATACCATCTTTTCATTACTTCCCCAACCAGTAGAGCAGACACTGTTTAATGTATCCCTGTGTCTGTGAAACTCCCAGAGGCACAAGAAGAGTACAGAGGCCATCACTTATTACTTGGCAAAGACAGGGTTCCCATCAATGCCACGCGCAATGGGGGTTTAAAGAAAATGATTAATACCCTTAACAAATGTTATATAATCCCCTCTTGCAATTGTTTCTCAAAAGCTGTGCTGCGTGTTCTGTATACCAGATGTGGAGGAGGAAAGAATCTGAAGAAAGCAGAATATTTTTTTGCCGGAGAGCCTTATATGAGCCTTACAGCTCATTATATCAGTTGTGGCTTAACAATGAGAAGTCTGCATCTTGCTTTTTTTTTTTTCAAGAGGACACTGGAGAGGCTATTGCACAGGGACTGAGGGAGGTCTTGGCATAGATTGTGCAGGAGGAAAAGATTGTCTGTATTCATGATTTGGACATGGGTTTGGGCAGCACTGATGGCAGCTTTCCTTATTGTTTCTGCAAGGCAAGAGCTGTAGAAGAGACATGGTAATTTACTGGTACTTCAACCTTACAGTTAAAGGTCCAGTAAGCGATTCTGGAGAAAGATAGATGATTATTGAGTCTCATTCTCTGGTTGTAAAATAGAGACACTTTGTGTTACTGAGCCACCAACCCAAAATATCAGTATTTCTGGACCTAGGCAATGATTCTGCGTTCATGTAGGGTCAGAATGATCACAAAAAAGTTAAAAACTGGGAAAATTCACATGAACGCCCCTTCAAGTCAGAACAACACCTTGGGACATTGACAAAAATGTTGGTATATGACTTCAAACACAGCAAATGAGAATAAATGTTTGGCTTAGAACTTTTTATTAATTCATTTATTTATTGGGTCTCAGTTTTTTTGCTCACATTATTACTTTTAAAATGTTATTAGGTTATAATTGTACTTGTACAGTGACCCAGATTAGTTACAAAAGTTACTTATTAGAATTAACATGTTAGCAAGTCTTAAAAACAACTTCCCATCTGAGGAACACATGAATGCAAGATGAGAGTTAACAATCACCCGTCTTTCTCCAGAATCACTTCCTGTGATTGGCCAAAGTTTCCTATCAAAGAAAATATTTTCTAAAGACTGAAAACAAAGTCAGAGGAGGTGCAGCAGTCTGGTTTTCTCCCAGACCACTTGAATTACAATATGATTAAAGGTCATTATGGAAATTTTGCCCAATGCTGCAAATAAATAAATAAACTGCCTACCACGGCTGTAATGTTTAATTCTTCTGTGAAAATACAGAATGGGGCTATATGTAAGTAATATAAAGGTATGTATAAATAAGTTGTGCTGTGCTTAGATTTTACATTAACCTACCCAACCTGTCTTCACAAACTCATGAATATTAAATAGCAAGGTTGGATTCCTGATACAGATGTCCCTATGCGTGCTCACATGTTGCGTATCCATATGCTTGTCACAGGTCAGATCAGCTGGACACCTACACAGTGTAAGCAACATATGCTTCCCAAAACAGCTTCACACCATGTTGGTTGACAGAAAATATTTAAACATTCAGTTTAAAGAGAGCTTGAACCATTCTATGAAAAGCCTGGGAACTGATGCTGATTATCATGGAATAGAAAGCTTCTGATGAGGCAGTGTGTTGAGGCATCATGGACAAACTTTTAAAGACACCTCCGTGTTTTCTTTGGTTTGCAGAGCCTTCTTTTAAATGGGCCAAGCTGTATCACTGTTTGAGTTTCTGGTGTTCATAAGAAGCCAAGGAAAAACAGCCCTGGGCAACCATGTCTTCCCAACCTAGTAGCCTGAGTTTGGTGTTGACATGTCTCCCACTTCCAGCTTCCCATGTCTGGCCATGAAGAAGGCATAAATACACTGCAGATGGTAACTAATTAGATGTATCTGTGACAGGTGAATGCAGAATTGCATGTGGGGAATACACTGGGTAAAAGCACTGAGAGAAAATAGAAGCAAGCACAGCTGCCTCAACAAGCATGACACCTCTGCTGCAAGAGCGAGCGAGCAACAGAACTTCAGTCCTGCTCTGAAATAATCTCTGCAGCAAAGAGGACTCCATAGTCCAGTGGCCAGAACACCAGGCACAATATACATTTTTTTTTTTTACCAGACACAAAAATACACCTTTATGATACATGTTTGACGCCCAGCTGACAGGGCAGTTTTTGTGGCCATAAACCATGAAGCAATGGCAAAATTAATTCCATGCAATCCCAATTAGTTGTGGCCAATTTGCGCTACATATTTGTACATTTGCTATTGAGCAAATTTAGACATTTTTTGTACAACTAAAACTGTAATCTTGGTTCTATGAGCATGAGTGGACAATAGTGATGTGTGGACTGCGATTAAAACTGCACGCACTGCAGTAATCCACAGATTGAGCACGCCTGGTCATGAAAATTAATATTCTGATTAAAAGTGGTTAGGATGTGCACAGCGGGAGTAGTAATTCATTAAAGCTACCTGGTGGCCTGGTAGCTCAGTTGGTAGAGCGTGTTCCCCATGTACTGAGGTTGTGAGTCCTCTGAAATAGCCTCGGGTTCAATTCCCAATTGCGAACCTTGGCTGCATCTCACTCCCCAACTCTCCCTCTCCTCCTATCATATTTTAAGCTGTCCTATTAATAAAGGCATAAAAAGGCCTCCTCAAAATATAAAAACATAAATAAAAACTACTCAAATTACTGTAATTAAGCATTTTTTGTCTTTGAAGTCTGTAATTTTACTCACACTTAAGTATGAATTTCACCATGTAATCTACTAAGTTATTGAGTACAACTTAAAAACTGCTACAGCAGGCACAGGTTTGGAGAAATGAGTGAGATCACTCAGTAAAACAACGCAGTATACTAATTTGGACTGAAGATTTAGAGAAAAAGAAACCTATTTGATTGAATGTTTTCTATTGATAATGCATTAAGAATCAATAGTTAAAAAGTAGCTGAAGAAGAATACTTTGTACATTTACTTAGTAGTCTTTTTAATACCAGTAGTTTTACTTTTTACTGATATTTCAGTAATTATTTGAGTAGAGATTCTACGTACTCTTTCCACCACTGGAAAGCATCTCCCCATTAAGAGAGACAGTGTGTTTGCATTTACGCATGAAACAGGGACATGCTGACAGGACTGGTCAGGGGCTAATGTTAATAAATGCATAACATGCAATATTTTTGTAAGAATCATCACTTATGACCCAATATAAGTGTGTACTGGTAGCTGTAGCTGCAGAGACCCTGGACTCTGCCTGTATTTCTTTATTTTCTCATTATTTCACTGTACTCTGGATGCTTGGGACTAACCCAGACCTTCGGGTTCAATCCAAAACATCACACACGCCTGGAATCCAGGTTCATACAGTGAAATTGTTTTGAGTAAATCAGTCAGTTTATCAGGAGGATTCCTGATCATTTGTGACCTTGACCTGTCTAAAAAAATGTATGTCAGAAGTTTAACTCTGTTTCATTTGGAGAATTTCTTCTGTCCTGGCAATAATATATTTTGCCGTTTTGCTGCAGTGACATGCATACTGCACATAGGAGCATGTGAAATTACCGAAAGCAGCCTCTCTAACCATTAAACTAAAATGTTTTACAATAAAACAAATAATGGCTATCCAGCTTACCAGTAACAGAGGTTCAAGTTATTGGTAGGCAGTCAAGATAAATCTGAGGCACTCTGATTGTGAATATAAATATGCTTCAAAGTTTGACCAGCAGCAGCCCGCCATCTGTATGCAGATGTTAAACAGACAGTGGCAGGTTTGTCCTTAAAAATATCTTGCAAAAAATTGTTACTACTCACAAAATCAGGACAGCTCCATGTTTATTTTACTTTAGTCAAAAAAGTTTGGGGAGGAATGGTAAAACTTTCATTGGCAGAGCCACAATTTCGAGACGGCTGTGTCCAAGCCAATTTCACTTTTACCAGACTTAGTAATATTGTCTAAGGATCATTTTCAAAGCGTGTGTGTATATATGATATGTGCGTGTGTGTGTCTGTGTGCATTCAAGCGCACTAATATTGGAAGCTGTTCTTCTTGGAATGCTGCCAGTCGGGAGGCAGCCAACACAGCACGGGGAAGATGGAGAGAAGAACAAAGTAAACAGGGTACATACACTGGAGAAAACTGTGACGCCGTTGTAACATTAACACACACATGCACACACACACCTACACAGACACACACACACACACACACAAGAAATCACACACATATGCATACATCCCCCCTCTAAGCAAACACATGTTATTATATCCAGCACTTTTCTCCCCTTTCTTGAACTCTCATTGTCTCTCTTTCACAGAGAAGGAGAGACTTACTGTTGCTGCACTGCTGTTTCAAAGAGCACAGCCTTTGATCCTTAGCTACTTCATCGTTTGAAGTACACAACCCAGCTGTCAGTCAGAAACAAACAATCTATAGTAATTGCAGTGAAAAAATCTGATTTTATGGATGATCATCAGGACAGTTGTAAATGAGAGCAGCGAGCCACATGGACTGACAACAACCCAGGTGTGTGAATAACGGCAAACACTCATGATCGCAATTATAAGCACACCTGCCAACCTTTAAATAGATTTGTAATGTTTATGAAGAACCCAACCACAAATAGCAGCCAACAGATGAATGTGAGTAAATCAGCTGATGTGCAGAGGCTCTGGAGGATCAGAAAGTAACAGCAGCGTAAACAGAGAGAGCACTCAGAGATTGGAGGCATAATGTCAGGCAGATAGATTTGATAGTCTAGTATCTGTGACCAGAAAGTTAAATAAACAAGACTTGATCGGTTATTGACTAGCAGATTTGTGGGTGAACAGTTGATAGCATGTGGGGAAATAGAGAGATCAATCAATCAACAGAAAAAAAGAAAGAAGAAGAAGAAAAAAGAAAAAGAAAAAAGCCCCACAAGACTAGAAGGCAGACACAAAGCCTTGGCAGAGGCTGGTCCTGGACCTGTTAGAGATTCAAAAAATCAAAATAGTAGGGGAGGACATGGCGAAGGGTTGACACTGAAATTTTCATTTCCCCTTTCCAAACTCCCCACTGGCAAGGAGACAACCCACTTAATAATTCATCATGTATTCTTCATCCATTGTCTCCCTGTAGACGTCATCCTTCACCAAGCTCTTCCTGTAACTAGCTGTTTGAAAGCTTTCTGAACACTTATCTGCTCTTCCAGAACAGATAAGCCAAACCAAGACAAGATCTGATGTGATCACTGTTGGTAGCGATACCAAGCTGACTTGTCCTGCACCGTCTCCATCCTTCGGTTTCCACCACAATGGCCGTTCTAGACAATGCTTGCGATTCCACCAGCAGCACTGCAGCGCATTCCAGAAGTGGCTCTCCGCTCTGCTTCAAATCCGTGCTGAGTCTAATTTTAATGGATGCCGCATCAATCTGTACACAGCAGATTGAGTGGGCTGGACGTCAGACACAGAAACATCATAGAGAAACCAGTCAATTTTCAAAATTAAAAAACAATTAGTATGTAACCTACTTATCTTACGGTAGAAGCACAAAAAGAAAAGAAAGAGGACCAAATCATCAGAATTTGAGCAAGTAAACAGCCAGGCGAGCAAAACGCTTTGCTGCAGGTGGGACGTGCTGAAAAGCCTACCTTTTGATGATTTTGGGTGGATGGATGGCTCAAACCAACAAAAGACTTTTCACTAAGGAGATCAGGTTCCAGTCCTGTTGTGATAGTTAAATTATTCAAAGTTTTCAGTTTTTTATTCAAGTTTTGTTATCACTCAACTTTTTCACGTCACATGACTTAAGTAACGTACTTATGGTGAGGTCAGGTATGGACCGATAAGCTGCCAGTACTCTCCACCAATCATACATGTTATGAGAGTCTGTGGCAGCTGACATATTCTGTCATGTAGGTATGAGGATGTGTTGCTTTTGTTCTCATTCCCAGGTAATCAAAGGATCTAACATCGAAAGAATTACAGAATATAAATACTTTGGTATTTGCACAGACGAAAAACTAATATTCAAATATCATATTGACAACCTTGTTGTCAAACTTGGACAAAAAATTGGTTTCCTATATAGAAGCAGAGTTAACTAGCTGATGTTTTTTAGGAAGTGAAGCTGTTTTTCTATTTTGGATTATGGAGATGTGATTTTCAGGCATGTCTCTGCCTTGACTCTCAAGCCTCCACTCTGTACTCAGGTTTATTACTGCTGATGTTACAACACTCACCGTTGTATTTTATATAATCTGTCTCAGAGGTGGGACGAGCATATGTACCCGTTAATTTACAAAACCATCGTTGGGAAATTGTCACCATATGTTTCATTTATGTTAATGTAGTCTTTTGGATGATATAAAACTTGATCCAATGACTGTCTTTCCCTACAAGTTCCCCAGGTTTTTACTGAATTGAGATGATTTTCTTATTCCTTATTCTAGTTCCTGTGCCCCGATCGATAACTACACTGCCTCTATTTGTACCTATTTTACTTGAATTGCTTTCAGTATTTGTACCATGTATTTCTATGAACAATATTCATTTGTTGCTTTAATTGTTTCTTTCACCTTATATCTTTTATGATTTTTATCTTTGGTTTTTATATTGTATCTTTTAAAGCACTGTCTACTTGACTTCATTGTAAATGAAGGAAAGCCCTCAGTGATTTTTGAGTTTAAATAACAGTTATAAAAATACAGATGTTTTGTCGACGTTTTGTCACGTCCCTCGACAATTCGTACAGACGCACACAGTACCTGTTCACAGCTGTATGAGACGTACCAGGCTTTCAACATTGTATAAAGAGTGAAAAAGTCTGTATCAAGAGGAGGTGGGGTGGATGGATGGGTCAAACAAACACTGGACTTTCACCCAGGCGACAGGAGACCAGGGTTTGTGTCCCATGAGGACCCAAAACACTATTAAATTTTAAGGTCCAGGAACAGGGACTTCATGTCATGTGACTTGCTTCATTGACATCATGTCATGTACTTGATGTACTTATTTTTAGCCCAAAACATGGCCTTTTCCTAAATCTAATGGTAACCATGTATTAAAAAGGCTTTCTGGCAGCATCTCATACGGAAACCTAAGAGTTAATTTTGCATCAGTATGAGTTGCCGAGGGGCCTGACAAAAACTTTTGACTATTTGATGAACTGGGATGAGAATGGGTTGTGTAACCTTACATCCCCCATTCTTTAACCTTTCTGATAACACACCTCTGGAATGAGAACATGTTAAAACAGATGTCTCTGGATTGTTGGATCATTGTTGAAGTTTGAACCTGAGGCAAGTCGCAAAAAGCATCTTTAAAAGAATGCTGTCACAATTGCACTCTGCTATTGGCTGATCTTTAGTGCTCTGTGAGTACAAAAGGTGGTTACACATTTCATGTTAGCCTACTTTACGGAAAAATTTCAGAATAAATAAGGGAATAAGAGATGAGTAGCACGCATGAGCATGTGTGGAAAATGCCATGGGGTTGCAGGTTACTTTTCTATCCATCTTCCTCAATTTTCAGAGTCAACATTGATTGTGTTCCTCCTTAGCAACACATCCTGCTCCTTTAATTGGTGCTTGAGCATCCTCTTTTCTCTCTTCTCAGCACCTGATAATGTCGCTGTGACAGTTTACTGTTTGATTTCTATGAATTGCTTCACAATGATTGACAGTTTGACGGGCCCTGTAATTGGCTGCCTGGTCTGCTCAGTCACCAAGTAAATAATAGGGATGGTGATGGGAGACTTGGGCCTTTCATGTCTATTTATTATGGGAACACAGTTTTATTACTTAGAAATTCTCTTTATTAAGCTTCATTCATTTTTATTCTGTAATTTTGTAACCAATTTTTGAGATTGGTTGGTCCCCAAATGGTGGGCACTGTGGCCTGAAGACAGCAATTTGTTTTCCTGTGAGCCTGGAAAAAATAATCTGTGACCTGCTGGCACAACAGTAACCAACAACATTATGAAAGTATTAATAAGGAAGTCATTGTCAACTCTGGTTGGAGCTACAGCGAAACTGCTGCAAGTTTGCCAACATTTAAATTGATTTGTTCAGTTTTAAAGGTCCAGTGTTACAGGGATTTACTGGCAGAATGTGCCAGAAATGGAATATGGCAAGTGTGTTTTCATTAGTTTTATAATTACCTGAAATTAATTGCTGTTGTGTTTTAGTTACATTTTAATGAGCCATGTATATCTACAGAGGGTGTGAGTCCTCTTCACTGAGGCTGCAATGTTGGACTGCATTGTTTCCACAGTAGCCCAGAACAGACAAACCAAACTCTGGATATGGCCTTTTGCAAGTTTTGTGGGCACCGTACCTTCTCCTACACCGAATCTGGCCTGGTGTCTTATTTTAGAGAGTCAGCTGGCTGTTATGTCTGGAACGGTGATAGCTAAAAGGGTAATCTTATGGGCAAAACAATATGATTGCCCCATCTGAAAGAGCTAAAGTGCTCTATTTCTAACAGTAATTCTAAGTTTGCAAAGATTTGGGCGCCCTTTGTGAATAATATTAGGGGGAGGGGTATCTCACAAGTGCATCTATGCTTGATCTATTCCTGTCTGGAACATTTGGTATACTGCACTTGCTCACACTGATTACGCCAAATGGATCCCTGCTCTTTATTTATCAGTCAATCCTGGTTATAGATTTTTGGTTCAACATTAAAATATAGTAAGAATTATGTAATATATTGTGCACATTCTGGCCTTTTTGTTATGGTGGGGGGTGGAGTAGGGGTTAGGGTCTGTTTTAGTGTTGTTTACATATTTTGCATATTGGTAAAATTCTAAATTTAATATGAAAAAAGAGTATATTTATATTTATTTTATCATATAGCTGTTTCCAGCCGTGGCACCGAGTAACATTAAAAGTAAAGGCCATAGTACAGCCGTCAGATCTAAATAAACATTTTGGATTTGAAACCTTATTTGTAGGCTACACAAACTGAAAAAACTGCATACTTCATTTATTATGTAAATTTTATTTATGTTTTGTTTTTCATGGCTTTGTTAAATGTTCATCCTTATCCTTTAAAATATTTAGTACAATTGCACAGTGTGTACAGGGTGAAGTTTTTTGTGAATGATAAACAAAACAACCAAAATATACCAAAAACAGTTAGAAATTCTCACTATTTACAATTACCAAGATGCAAAATTACCTACCACAGTTTGCTTTAAAAGGGTGATGTCCAGAGAGACCTCTGATATTTTGATCTTTCTTGTTTAACTCTTCATTGGCTTGTTGACTTCTTTGATCCTAAGAAAAATCTTGCACATCTTACATGTTTTAAATGATTTTGTCTGCCTTGCTTACACTTGTGAAGTTCCCTAGTTATGAGTGGAAAAACTATGTCATAATTATTATATTTTTTTTAAGCTCAAAATTACTGGCAATTCTTGTGGGTCCATTGTCAGACAGTGATTCATTCAGTTAGATGTCTACTAATGTGTATACGTGTGTACATGTGTTTACCAGATGTGAGAAAAAATATCAATGAAAGCCAGGCGTCCTAAACTTCTGACTGACAATGTGGTACATTTGGTTAAGTAACTAAAATAATGTTTTATTGGTGCATGCTATCAATCAATCAACCAGACTTTATTTGTGCTATGGTTTGTAGAGGTATATGCTACTTCAATAACAGCTATTATTGCAAACTAATAACAATGTAGTCCAGTAAAAGCTGCCATTCAAGAATCATGGTCTCACAAGCTTTTCAGGTTGTCACATGTGGTTTCATGCCAGTTTCTGCCAAATGGTTGAGACCAACAAGCATACTCAAGATTAAAAAAATAAAATAAAATAAAATTACAGCGGCAGTAAAGAATAATTGCAGAAGGCAGCGTTTCCTCAGAGACACCACTGTCATACATGAATACCAATGTGCCATGTGTAATGATTGAATTTTATGGATACATTTATACTTTCAAAGGGGGAATTCCTGCCTTTAAGACTCGTCTTTGAAACAGTTATTTTTTAGTACATTCTTATTATTGTAGGGTAAAATGCACTTTAATTGCATGGTTAATCAAAAGCCAAATGTTTCCTCCAAGGCCACTAAACAGTATGGGAAGTAGCACAGGAAGTGTGGGGATGATATAGAATATTAATAACGGGTTGGGATGAAAGTGTGAGAAGCGGATCCAATTTCATGGATGTATCACTCTAAAAATGCTGGGGCATGTCTGGCTGATCATTCTCTATTATTGGACTGCTTTTGAGCCGAAGGAAAACGACTGTATTTCTAATAAACTCAAATGTGGATTAGACACAGCAGAATGGATCATATTGTGTCAGTTTTGTATGAAATAATGAAAGTGTAATCATTCATTGAGAAGGAATGTAAACAGAGAAACTGACTTTGAGAAGTATTTCCTAGGACAAGTGGCATAACTTACAAGATCATGTTGTTGAGCGTCTGATAATTTAACCCTTTTTTTCTAGGAAATATTTGGGCATAAAGTTTGACGGAAAGGGAAAATGACTGGCACTATATTCAGAATCAGACTGTTCACAGTTATCCATTTTACAAGTAAAGGAGACTACATTAACTATTATGTTAGGTCATCAAATCTTCCATTACTCCTAGTAATGGTTCCATATTATCATCTTAATCAATCAAACTGCTGTGAAAATGGAGTTACCTCAGGTAATACCATGAAACCCTTCTCCATCAAAGCCAGGACTGCATTGCAACAACAAAATGTGGCATTGCAGCAAATAAGAAGTCACAAGTGTGTCTTTGAAGTAAGAAATAAAGTTAGGTCCATGAACTTCAACCTCTGCTTACAATATGATATGAAACTTCCTGAGAAACTAGCATTACTGCCTCCACAAACCAGTGAAGTTGCAATTTACATTCATGTCTATCCAGACTCATATAATAAACTTAGTGAAGACTTCGAAGCATTTTAATAAAAGGAATCAAGTATCATTCCAGTGATTAATTTCCAGTGAGAATCATCTTCATTCAGACAGGTAGACTGAGACTGTTACAGAAGAGTACAGAGGACTGATAAAGAGCTTTAAGTGTTTATGCACAACATTCTGATGTCACAGCGAAGTTGTCCTTTGACCTCTTGGAAATAAAATGTCATCACCTCATAATTGTATGCTCTGACATTTGTGTGAAATTTTGTCATAATTAGCGTATGAATTCTTGAGTTATTGCCAAAAACATGTTTAGTGAGGTCACGGTGTGCTTGACTGTTGACCTTTGACCACCAGAATCTAACCATTTCATCCTTGAAATGTACAAAACACAAAATTTGAGGAAATTCGGTCAAGACGTTCTTGTGATATGACATGCAGATGGACAACCCAAAAACATAATGCCTTCGATCACAATTGTCACCAACATGGAGACATTAAATCGGAAACCCATCTTAACAGATGAGATGTTGCTTTTCCGCAGGCTCTGTGACATAAGTGATAGTCTCTTATAACAAGCACTGCACTGGCTACCACTCTGTGCATTGTAGTATACAGTATAGCCCCATATGTTTCTGCCAGCTAGAGTCTGGATGTGTTGAATTGTTTTTATAATAAATCTCAGGGCTTTATTTTTCTCAGCCAAGTCACTATCTAATACATCCTTGATGTTTTCTGGCGAGCGTGTTCACTTTATCTTTAACTGTTCTCTATCTTTGGCATTCTTTCTTTTGGATTCATATCACAATTTGGCTCTAACCCCCCACATATTATACACTACATCATGCATTGTTGAATAACGGTAAAATCACAAGTGCAGGTCTGCAAAGAAAATAACCACTTGGCCTTGAATGGGATTAAATGACCAAAACCCATCAACATACATCTGCATTTACTAAACAGTACACTTTTTTGACATACTAATGCAGTAATTCATATTTAACTGATGTGTGAAAATATTTTAACTTTAAACTGTTGTATAGATCTGAACTATCTTAAAGCACTAGCTGATGATTTCAGCAAATTTTATGGCAGTGTGCAAGTATCACAAGACCTCCTGGACCTCTGAGGTGAGATGCTGAGAGGCACAGCAACAGCTAAAACAAACAAAGCTGATTCTAACAAAAAAAAACAACTTTATTCCAGATAACATCACATTCATAGACCATCTGCTACTATCAAACAGAATAACCTTACAGTGGGTGATTTAACAGATCTCAATGCTTTCATCAACCACTATTACCACCTGCAAAACGACACCTACTCCATACAGCAGGACAAAGGAAGAGTTTTCAGCAGACAATGATGATCTACAAACCATTGAGGTTAGCGTGTTGGCCAGCATAAACATAAAAACTGCATCTTCAAGTATCATTACACAATAAAGTAAAGGCATATAGCCTGGGATTTGCACTTAACAGCATTGTAACACTGCAAAAATCATACCAGGAATTACAAACTTCAATTAAACAACTCAATAAACACTGCCATTCAAGAAAACAGATTCAAATTTGCAATAGCTGCAACCAGCTTTCGCCAGGTACATACATGCATGCAACCACATGTGTATGTATTCACACACACAAACACACACGCAAAGCCACTTAATGGTGGCTGAACTATAAGGAGTGGGACTAAGCAGCAGCAAAGGAATTCTCTGCCAAGTCCAGTGACGCCTGTCTCAAGCCTCTATGACAAATGGTTCATGAGTTGTGGCTAACCTTCACCAATGAAAAGGGAACTCTGCTTAGTCCAGTGATGACTCCCGTAAGTGCCTAAAAGAGGCAATTAGTTATGCAACTGAAATGGGAACTCTCTGCTGGGACCAATGGTGCCTCCCACAAGACTCTACAAGAAACGGTTCATGAGTTATGAAAGGGGCGTGGTCAACATGTAGGGGAGCACAACGATGTCTCCTGCAGGAGTCTACAACAAACGCGTCGTGTTTGGTCATGTTACGTGACTCCTTTTAGAAGTTCTGTGCCTTGTTTTATGGGCCACTCCGGCTGCCACACCTCCTTTTTGGCAATGAGCATGAACGGTTAATCAGCTGCCCTTCAGCCCGTGACCAAGCTTTCCACTGAATCTTGTGCGAGTTTTCGAATCCATTTGGAAGTTATACACCTTTTTGCAATGGGCCACTCCCACTGCCATGCCCCGACTAACACTAACACACACCTTTACTCACACTTGACTACTATGCAAAATTTCAGCGACCTAGGGCAAAAACTGTGGCAGACAAAGGCTGGGGAATTTTTGTGTAGTGATCAGCCAACAGAGTGACCTATGGAGCTGCTGGTTGAAGCAAAATACTGAAAAAAAAAAAAAATGTTCTGGATTCTGGATCTATAATGAAATAATATTACGTTTTTCAGATACAGAAGTAATTCACCTAGACTGTCAAATATTTGTAACGATTCATCATTTATTAAATTATTTGCCTATTACCAGAGGTTATATTTACAAACCATACACGATAGTTCAGTTTAATGATTTTGGCAAGCAACAGCCCACTTATTAAATTCATCCGTGTAAACTGTTTTGGAACCATGCAGAAGAACCATATAATCACTGTAATTAAAACATCGCCTAGAACTGATTCCTTGAACTTATTCATCAAAGCAATTGGTGCATTGATGTACATGTAAATTTATTCAGTAAATGACTATTAAGTGACAAGGAATCTACAGCAATGCCACGATACACCATACACACAATGCAACACATGACAGGCCATCTGGTGATCTAACAACACGGCCACGGCTCTGATAATGAAACACGTAACTGCCAAATCCATCCATCAAATCAGACAGCAGGTTCGTGATGAGCCAAGAAATTCTACTGAGGACATACCATAGACAACAGAGATCTTTTATAATCAGCACGTACAGTGTAACATCAAACGGTGCTGGAGATGTCAACATGCACGCTATGGTCCTTATATTGACAAGTTCTCCTTCCTTGACTTTGCCTTTTGCAAACTGGGTTATCAAGTCCTGAAAAAACAACTCTCTCAGCAGCTCTGACTCAGTGGGCATCAAAGAGAGTGCCAAAAGCAGTTTCTTACTCTTGGATGTTCTTGGTTAATATTTTATTTGTTTGATTTGAAATTGACCTCTCTCCCTCACATTTTGATACAGGTAAACAGACTAGTAATTGAAGCACTTCCATCATTTGATTTGGAATTTTTCTTCACTTTGATGTGCCTTTTTCAGAAAAGGTGCAGGGTCTCTGTGGCTCTGCTGTTGCTTCATGCACACCCAAGTCACACTGGTAGAAATGGGGAGAGTCATAGAGGACGTGTGGACGGTGCGTGGACAGGACTGCATCTAGAAATGCTTCTCAAAATGTTAGCAGATTGGATGAAAAACAGAAGCATCCTAACATGGTTTTTCTTCCATTTGCGTATCATTTTGTCAGCAGGTTGCTAACAGCAGGGAAAGACCAACTGAGTAATCGTTCTTTAATCTCAAAGGACATCTGATTCTGAATATGTAATTTTGTTGGTGGGGAGCGGATGTGCAGTTACAAAATTAACTGTTCCTCACTAATTAAATTCAAGTGCATATTGAATGTTTAGGGGTAGGCATAATTAAAGCAGCAAAATCTACTTAAAGTCATGCAAGTTAAATAAGTGCAATTAAACCAAAGAAATTAATGTATTGATCTGAATCCTCATTTGTTTTAAGACTGTTAGTATATGAGCATAACATTCTGCCTACAGTGTGCTTCAGATTCCATAAGTACCTTTACCTTTTAACTCTATAATCTATGAACTTTAGCCTTGTTTCCACCACAGGAGCTTTCCCCAAGGACTAGGGATGTTTGTGCATTTCCACCACAGGGACCAGGGTCTAAATGAAGCTGCGCGGAAATTATTTTAGACCCTGCTTGGGGGGACATACAGGAACGGCTGCAGTGCTGAAAATTTCTGATTGATGTTTTTGCAGCATTTTATTTCATCCATTCTTTCAAAGATCTGCAGCTGCAGCCCTTTTTGTTTTCCATTGTTCTTCGACACAACATGGAGTTACAGAAGTCATACACTATTAGAAGTAAGGGTTTCAAAAGGGTTCTTCCTGAAGAGTTAAGGCTCTATTCAGAACCATTTGCTTCTTTCAAGAAAGGGTTTGTCGAGGGCTCTTTGTAAGATAAAGGGTTCCATTAAGATTCCTTTTCATCTAAAGAACCCTTTTTGGAAGAAAGAGTTCTTCAAAGATTATTGAAATCCTTGTCTCTTTGTCTTGTTTATTATTTTATTATTAAACACAATTGAGTTACAGATGTGGTGCTGAGATGAAGACTCTTTCAGACCCAGCAATGATGTTGTCCATCGATATGTTTCACTGTGGAGACTGTCACATGCCAATTTGGTAGACATTGCCAAGTTAGGACATTTATTTCTAGGAGTTTAGGACAGATGGACTGACAAAGTGTAAACCATCGTCACAATTTATGTCAAGGAACGAATTTAGTGGGAAGTTATGTTGCACAAATAATGACACCTGTTTGTCGCTTTATATAGCATTGTCGCGGTTGTATAAAATGATGCGAAAAAACAGCCAAGGGTTTGTGTGAACAGAATAATTTCTCTAATCCTCACAGATATTTAGACTGCAGTGGGCTGAAGGATTTTTTTTAGTTGAAAAGTAGTTTCTGGGATTAAAAATTCCATGCATTTCGGGTGGAGATGCAGCTTTTCAAACACTAATAATTCTTCTGATGAACAGGGAGTGATACAGTTTGTCTTCCAGTGATCAGCAACTGTTTCTCTGCTGCCATTTAATGGTTTTTGTGGTAAAGATGCTCATGGAAAGCATGAAAAACAGCGTCATTGCACACTCAAAAGGCAGAGACTCGACTGCGAGACAACATTTCACTGTTCTAATGCTTTTGTTACCGGAACAACACCCATGCCTTTTTTCTCTGGCCATTTCCTGGCTTTCCCTTTATGTAAAGTCAAAATTCTTCTTATTCCTTCAACCCATGTGCTTGCTTCGTCACGGCTGACTCATTCAATTATTTGACTCACCAAGCCACTCAGTCTCCAACTGTGCTCAAGGCTGCATGTGGGCCAATTTCTACACACACACTACATATGTATCTACTGATATATCTTTGTCTATATTACTATATCTCTCTATATATCTGCTTGGTACATAAACAGCTGAAATCTATGTATGGCAAGCCCCTTCTCTTTGTGTGTCATGTTGATTTGCGTAAACAAGGCATCTGTCTCTGTTGCCAAAAATAGAGCATTATGACGGTTCACATGCCCACAACACCCTGCTGTACTAAGACACACATGCATGCACATTTAAATACACAGTCTTGCATGTACAAAGACACAAGGACGCGCAACCTGTGATGCCATTTTTAGAATAACATCAAGCTGTCCTGCCTGTGGGCAACTCTCAGTGTCGTACTGAAGGTGAAGGAGGTGAGCCGTTTGGTTGAAATCATTATCACGGCTATTCCATTCACTAAGTGCGGTCATGACCATAGGGACGTACGGATGTTTAAAAATGTCTCAAAATTAAACCAATGTCAAGTCGAGAGCATCAAACTGATGTCAGACTTTTCTGAAGCTTTAACATTTCAGCCTTTATTAATATGATGATCAAAGTAACAGAATGAGGAGTATTGGATGAGAGACGGGTTTCTAATCTGTCTCAGCACAGTGGAGCGGAACTGACTTACAGCTCTGTTGCTCAAGTCAGCAGCACTGTGTGAAAAGGATAGCAGCTGTCCTTCAGTTGTTGCACATTGTTCTTTATGTTGTCAACTGTTTCCTGGCCGATGAATAACAACAATGCTATGGAATCCAGTATGCATATGTTTGAATGTGTACTTAAAGGCATTGACTGACTTTAGGCAGACTAATATTTGAAGATACAGAATGAGTAATGTTGTTCTTAGTTGTTCGGTGAGAATGGTGCATCCTCATGTTGCGGCAGGCAAGCAAGGCAAGTCTGCTTGTTTGTCAGCTCCCACCCCCTTCACTCTGAATCCTACCTTCTGGCTACCTGTTCAGATTTCGTCCTGTAAAAAGCATTAGATACAGGCACTCATTCATTTCCACCATCAGGCCAAGGGGGGTGGACAGTAGTGATGGAGTTGTTTATTGATGATGATGATGATGGTGATGATGGTTGTGTCACAATTCTGCCAACCTTGGTTAACTATATTGTAGTGATGTATAAACTGTAGTTACAACCACAGGCAGTGCAGGTTGTCTGTGGGCAGGGTCATAGTTAATTTCTATGACCCATCTTGACTAATAGCAGCTGGCTCACAGGTGGGAAATAGGGCACATCTTCCTGGAGAGAGACAGATGCTGTGTGCACATTCACGCACACACAGCAGGACAACAGCACTGATTATTTAATTCTGTTTCCTCTAAAGATTTTCCCATCTTGTCAGGTTTATTTCTACCATTTTTAGTTTTGCTGCTACAATGTCCCATTATATTTGTTGCAGTGACATTACTGTGTGCATGGAAATCAAACTGAAAGCAGTTTCTAGTCATCAAAGTAAATCATTAAAGAAAAACACTCATACGTCACTACAACACACAAAAAAGACTTCACCTGGAAACCTAACTTGACATCACTTTGAAGGTAAATACAACCTATGAAGACTGGTACAGGTGTGGGCGCTGGTCTCTAAATTGGAGAAAATAACACATTTGAGTGGGTGGCAGGTGAACTCAGAGCCCATCTGCGCCTCATTACTATGTTGATTTTGCTTGTTTTTGGTGGCATTGACAGCTATGTTGTTTGCATAAAGTTGCTGAATTGTTTCATATCCATGGTAGAGTCTTTTCACACTGTCACGCTGTAACCACACTGAGCGCTACTTGCCTGCAATACCGTTCCCTCAAAAAGGCAAAGCGTTTTTAAAATCAGTTGCTGCCACTTAACTCCAAGGCTGCAATGACAGGCAGGGGCTTTGGTGAATGTCATAGCATGGGTACAACACATCCTAACATCCACAACATATATATATTAATTTGGAGAAAAAGTCATCCCAGGCCCAGTTTTTCTTCTGGCTGACCTTGTATGCAGCTAACACTGTGTTGCACAGTTCCAGGCATTCAGACACCAGTATCATCAGTTCTTCCATGGTCACTTTTTTCTGACTCGTGATGCCTGCTATTTCTGCGATGCCTCCTCCCCTCAATTTGATCGGCCAAAGTCAGGTGGTTACCACTAGAAGTTCAGCGTGTTAGACTTTGAATGTGCAAAATCTGTGCACGTTCATATGGGTGGCAACTGCTCCACCTTCCTGTCTTTGAAAGACTGGAGACAGCAGTGTGAAAAGGTGATGTTAATTTTGCTGCCTAGTTGGTGTACCGAAATTCAGCACTATATTCTTGTATGAAATTTGAAGTGACTGGGAAGTCAACCTGGGAACACAGAGGCTGCAATATTCAATGCCCAGCACCCCTTTGATGAAATTGTTTTATCATTTTTTATTAGATCACTTGTATCTGCGTCTTGCTACAAAACCAACTGTCCTTCAGGGACAAATAAGTGAAAGTGATGTATGTGTCTGTTCTATGCATCTTATGAAAAGCACGTTTCTTTAGATTAACACAAAAGGTCTAAGCTTTAAACGAAGAGCCAACTCATCACTCTTTTAACAAGTTTTACCAGGCACTTGAAAGCATATCTGCGCTATGTTACAAAGGCTCAATGAATAAATAAGTCACACAGTGATTGTGCTTTTCTATGCACTTCACTTTCAAGAGTTTTCTCTTATTTTATTAATTCTCACCCTGTACTGCTACCCTCATAAGGATGATATACGACCAAGAGATTGGCCCGATGAAACACGAGATTGTCTGCCACTGTCTGTAATTACCATGAGCAGGTACGCACAGAAAGCCCACAGATCTGACAGTATTCCCCTTGAATGGGCTGAGAGGGCCCAGGGACACCATTACCCTAACTGATGAGGGCTATTTCTCATTCCTGGCCAGTCACTTCACTGCCATTAGTGTGTGCATTATCGACCTGTGGAGAGGTCTTTGTGCTCACGGGGAAACACCTGCAGGTCAAATCATCCCACCTCCCCTACCCCTCCACAGTCCTCTCTAACCCTCATCAGCAGGCATGAGATCAGGGAGAGAATAAGAGCTGTGTTTCTCGTGTGGGAGACAGAGCAACGAAAGAGAGAGCCAGTTAGTGAGTGTGTGCGATGTAATATATGGAGTGTGGGTGTGAATAGATGTACAGTATGCATTCAAGTGCATGGCACGAGTAAAAGGGGAGAAAGGCAAGAGCAAGAACGGTGGAGGTGGTAACACAACTTAACCTTTGCTTTTTTATGGAGGATTTTTTTTTACATTACTCAGAGTTATAGTACATCATTTTAGCGACCTTAATGATATATGACATTTAAAATGAACCGGGCTACAGCCAGAATCAAATGAGTTTTTCTCCATTTTCTTATCAATTTCTAGCACAACTATGCAGTTATTAACTTAAAAGACAAAGCTGGGAATGTTTCTTTTATTTTTATTATTATCTTATTTTCAACAAAACTAAACTAAAACCAGCTGTAAATAAGCCTGTCTCTTACAGGAATAGTTATGATTATTTGAGCTGGAATTGTATGTGGTATTCACTCATATTCAGTGTATTACCTGCAGAGGATGGTGGTCAGCGTGACTTTTTGGTTGAAGCAGCAGGTGTACTGCAGTAGGAAGCTTAGCAATGTACTGCTGTGGACAAGGTCATCAGCAAAACAGATTTTAGCTATCCATATAAAGGCCTATTTAGAAAAAAATCAGTAAGTGTACAGTATTCTGACAATAAGCCACTGTTATAAAAAGCTAAATATCAGTCTCCAAAGCAACCAGACAGTGCAAACAATAATTTTACCACACCGAACACAGGATTTGCTGGTCTACTGCTGCCTTTTGTTTGTTCAAGTTATTGTGTGACTGTGTGACAATGGCCTTCTACTATAAGGTGATACACTGACTATTGATAAGTACCTCATACAACCCTACTTTAAATAATGAGAACTATCCCTTTAATACCTCCCTGGTGGAACCAAGTCAGTGTTTTGCAGGTCACAAGTAAGATTCTTGAGTCAAGTCCCAAGTCGAGACTGATAAATGTCCCAAGGGAAGTCCTATCGTGTCTTAAAGGTTTGTAATGCCATTTTAACAAAAGAATCTTGACTTACCGCCAAACTTCAAATGTCAAACAAAGTTGGATGTTTTTTCATTTCCATCTGTAATTTTCTATCCACACAGTGTGCATACTGCAATCATTTTTTGTTGGCCAACATGCAGTTTTTGTACTCTAACAAAATTGCTTTTGATAGCTTTTTCCTTCTTTCAAATAGAGGTCAATGATATGAGGTTAGTTCTTCAGGGTTGTCTCCTGCATCTTCCTTGGATGTCATCACACTGGTTCAAACAAAGTGGATCTGTGTTGACTTGCTGAGATTAAATAGTGCTGACGCTATTCAGGAAATAAATTGATTTGTGTCATTCTTTTTAAATAAACTCTTAATCTTTGAGCTTGGGGGAAGGTATCAAGTATTTTCAAGTCAAAAGGCTCAAGTCCGAGTACAGTCACAAGTCAGTTCTTTTAAAGTGCATGTCGAGTTGCAAGTTTTTTTTTTTTTTTTTGTGTTTTTATTTTGTCAAGTCAAAGGCATTAAATTTGTAAATTTGTTTCGAGTCCACACCTCTGACTGCTTTCGTCTTCCCTACTCTGTTGCTCTCAGCCTCAAGCCCACTCATTCAGGAAGACATAAAACTTGAAAAATGAGTCACAAAAATATCCTTTCAGTTTTTAAAAGGACTAAATTATTTCCTAAAACAACCGGGCACTAGTTTCTAGCAAACCGCTCACACAGGAATAAATGGTGTGTTTACTGGGGACTATTCTCAGCCATGGATTTGGTGCCCCAGTGGGTTGTTATAGCAGCAGGAGGGTGTATGTGTGATTGATTCAAAATGAACTGTGATGCTCATGTTTATTGTAATGAAGGAACATGTCACAGAGAATAACAGTGTGGCTCATTTGTGTGCTTTTTGGACAATAAGAGAAAGGCTCAGAGCAATAGGCCATGTCAGACTCCACAGGCAAATATTGTTAGTGGTATCAAATCAGGGTTGGTTTTGGTCTTTTAATGGGATCTGTTGACAAATGAAAAATAAAATATCACCAGATGTATCTTTTAAACAACAGAAATTAATCAAGTCCCATTTTAGGTCTAATGTGATTACATCCCATGATCAGAATTAACCTGTAGTGTCTGCAGCATTACTTTTTAATTTAATTCATTTTGTCTGTTGTCTAAATTCTTCAGGTTTTATTCTTTTTTTTCCTTTCTTTCTTTTCTTGTTTATTTTTTTCTGCACGCATCAGCTGAGGCAAACTGTTGAGGCTGAGAGGGTGACTAGCTGTCATTTAACATAAGTTGCCCTCTGTACTCACAGTCAACTACCCTCCTCTGGTGTGGCCTCATCTCCTTCTCCACTGTCATTCCAACTGACAAGTGACCTAAAAACTCACCTTGGAACTTCTCACATCACCCTGTTTAGACAAGTGCCACGGAGGCCACCCGATGCTCGCAACATGCCTGACAACAGACACCGTGCACAAGTTTCAACAGCCCCGAGCTGTTTGTCCTAACAACCCCTGGGAAGCACTCCGATAGATTCGAGCTCTCTCCAGCTAAGTAGATTGGCGCAGGGCTGCAGTTAATCTCATGACTGATGTATCTTCTCAGCCGCTGGTCAGAGCAGCATCAATGGTCCCCCTCACGCAGATGAAAGTATCCATCTCTCATTCAACTTGAGAAGCCTCAGACCTGCGAATGGCTTCTATTCTCTGCTTTATAGATAATATATTTAAACATGAAATGAATGTTCGTTTTTTCCGTGGTTGATGTTCATCTGTGGGAGTGGGCTTCACCATGTGAACGTTCACCTAACTTCAAAGCCAGCTTCTCATTGCCGTGTTAAGCTGCTAACTGCTTTGAAGGGAAAAAAGCTAATGTGTGTCTGTGAGTGCGGTTTTGTCCGTGCAGGCATTCAGAAGAGAAAAACTGTCCTTTAGTTAAAACTTTGTAATGTACTGACTGTCATAAATCATACAATGACTCTGGGATATATCAGAAATTAAAGAAAGTTGAAATACTTGCTACTCTGGCAGCAACACTACAGTCGTGGAGTTCTCCTTTGAAATTTCCATTCCAGCCCAGAAAAACTATTTTTGTTTGCCCATTTCACATTAATTAGAGTCCAAATTAATGCCCAACATTTGCCAAATGAGTAAGTGTGTGTTTATGAGTCATAAGAAGTCATTAATAATTTTTTCGAAAGTAGAAGTTTATAACAGTGAAATTGAGCAATATGTTAATGGAGTCTGACAGGCAGAATACAGGCTCTGACTGAACTCAAGCTCCAGAGTGTGTATTTTCAGATCAGTGAACTTTTGTTTTCGGAATAACAGACATAGCTTTACGCTGACAACTGACATTTATATAGCTATAGCTTTCCTGCAGCTTCTCTGAGTCTGGGAATGGGGGGGTGGGGAAACCTCTCACTTCAACTGTCGATCATATATCAAATAGGATTTCAACCAATAGTATACAGTCTATAGCTCCAACTCACTATTTGGAGTGGGGTACTTATTTTTGAACATGCAATTGCTACAAATTGCTCCTTTAACCACACTGAACCTTTACTCGGGTTTTATTCACCCACATCATATTTATGTTCTAATACTCATGGATTAATCCCAACTGTACATATTCCCACCTGTCTTCTTTTCTTGTTCTACCTAGTACCAACAGGAGCAAAGACATGTGTTAGCCCTTGTTACAGAGCTAGTATCTATTCTTTGTGTGAGAAGATCAAAGCATTAATGCTAGACAGGTAGGAGACCTGAATGAAATGCTAATGCTAATCCTATTAACATTCCAGGCATGCCGAGCGGCTTGCTAATGGCTGGCGCTATGGGTTGGATGGGAGTCATCTTATTTAGGAAGATCGAACTGAAGGCATTCATCAGAGCATTGATATCATCACACATTATATGAACAGCTGCATATATTTTTCATAGGGTTGACATTGTAGGGAGATGCAAGTGTGGCGCCACATAAATCAAACTGACAATACAATGGACCTGAAATGGATCAGGGTAAGACAGAGGATGCAAGAAGTAGCATGCATATTCCCTCGCACTCCCACAGACTCTCTCTCTCTCACACACACACAGTCACACACACAGTCTCTTTCTCTTTTCATAGCTAAATGCAAATGTTCCGCTTCTTCCATGGTTCATTTATCCAGTATGTAATTAGTCTATTCTATTTCATAAATCAATGAGTGAAGAATCTTCCACTGGTCTATGACAACCACAAGTTCTTGTTTCATAGAAATTAAAGTTTTATGACCTTGCAGTGAAAAAATAAATGATACATTTTAAATGTCACCAGGGTCAATATCAAGATAAGTATTCAGTTTAAAAATCATAATTTTGCTGACTGTTCTGTGTGATATTTTTACGGTAATGGAAGTAGCTTAAGTCTCCCTACCGCAATGAGATTCGTTATTGCTTTCATCTACTTTGTTTAAAGCATGGGACAGGGGCTTCATGAATCCTAGGTGGTCCTCAAAGTTACTCTAGGAGAGCTGCCATTTTTTCAAAATTAAAATGTCTGAAAATACACATTAACAAGATAGCAAAGATAAATCAGCCTATTCGTAAAGAAAACCCAACACAACATTGACCAAAACCAAATCACAGAGGGGCACCTATCCATAACAGCAAATTAGTCAACTACGTATTATTGAAACAATTAGCTGTATCCGTATTTCAAGTGTACGGATACTCTTACGAGCCACAGTGGATGGTTTTGTAACTCATGGCCGAGAGACTCTGACACACCCTCCAACTCAGATACCACTGGCAAGTTTGTAGAAGGTGAGGCTAATACAGCTAACATTAGCCATGGTGCTGATTCGACAGCTACTGGTCAGTGCAAACTAGAGAAGACCAAAAAATAATAATTAATTATGCATTTTTATGCAACTTTAAGCCTTAATATGACTTAAGCAGGTAATCCTAATTTCTACTGTAAAGCTGGCCATTTTAATATGGGGCTCTGTGGGAATTCACTTTTTACTTTTGGAGTCAGCCTCAAGTGGTCACAAAAGAAACTGCAGTTTTTGGGCACATCCACACTGGCTTCACTTTTCAGCCCCGGATGTTTTTCTAGTGCTGTTAGCTTAAGTTTAAATTTTTTTTGTTGAACAATCCAGCAGTACAGTGGGGAAGTGATATATCTTATCTGCAGACACACAAATTCAGTGCTCGAAGAATTTAATGTTTAGCACCATTATGAGACCAATCACAAATCTTATGACAAGTTAGTGTGTTTTCCTGTGCAACCCTCATATCAGCAGGCTCCTAAATTCAGTCATCAAAAGTGTTAGAAACCCTGCCATGAAACAATCCAAAAAACAAAAGCATTGAAAGAACATATAGTACAGAAGTGCACATTTCTGATTTACATGTTTAGTGCTTTGACAAGAGGCCAGACTGATGACTCAGGCTCCACTCATTTGTTGCTGGCAAGGCATTACCTACCTAAAATTTTCAACCCCTCAATTATATTTCTTAAGTTGTAGCCTTTTCATTTTAAAGAGAAATTCAGAATTAATTAACTTAAAAAACAAAGGAAGAGCTTGGAGAAATTTAAATCAGGCATTCAAACTAATTATGCCTTTTCGTATAATTCATGCAAGAGAGGTAAAAGGTTATCTTTAATTATTCACTGAACATCTTAAGTGTTGAAAAAGAGGAGCTGTTGAAGCTGTCAAGTGAGGTTTATCCATAGATGGTGTGTTACCTGCACATATTTACCCAAGGTCTGTAAACAAGACAGGTGGTTAAGTTATTCAATGAAATTAAAAAAAATAAAAAAGAAATTCATTCGCTGCCAGCTTTGTTAAAGATTCTGCATATGGCGGTTAATCCTCTGTCACTTCATCATAATTATATATCAGCAACACACATGCAAATCAATGCATTCATCAACTCAGATGCCAGCAGATGCATTCCTTTCATAGGAACTTTGCCAGACCTCCTAAAATAATTTTGTCTTCTGAAACAACCAGTCTCAATAGATTTGAAGTCAAGGACACTTATTGTGGAAATTCTCTTCCAGGGCCGCGCTGTTGTACATTTCCAAGAACAATCTATATCATTCACTGTCTTCGGCCAGAGAGCAGGGATTTATATAAAGAACAGGCAGACAGGCAGAGAGAAAATAGATGGCGTTTTATTTCCTGCAGCGAGAGAGAGAGAGAGAGAGAGAGAGGGAGAAGTGAAGATGGAGGGAGTATGGAGTACAGTGTGTCTTCTGTCTCCTTTTCCTTGGAAAACACTTTGGGTGCAGAGGTCATTATTTAGTCTTGTGATCTGGATAGCCAGTGCTGCAGAAGCCTAATGAAAAGTGCCTTAAACCCCTTCCCCATGTGTCACTTTTTGTTAGACAATATGATGGATGGTCCATTTTACAGCCTATTTCATCTGCTGTGCTGTTCTAAACTGTATTTTCAGGGTGCTTTTACTTGAAACATCCATTTTTGTGTGACATGGTTATTCATCAGGGAGGAACCTCAAAGGCACCAAGGCTTTCAGGAGGGTGGGGAGAGAGGCATGAACCCCACCACACCCTAAATCTCTCTTACTCACTTTGATTCTGATCTTGTCCTCCCAAAAACACTTAAAAAAAATGCAGACACTTGCTGCAGTAGACTGTATTTGACTCTGGCAGAGGTAACCCAACCTATTCTTATTCCCAAATTGTCAAATGCTGATGGTTTTTCTTGCCCCTTGGCAGCTCATACAGATGCACAAAGTAGCCTGTAGAGGCTGTGTGAGATGTACCAGGCTTTAAAGTAACTTCAATGTGAAGCCATCCATGTCAGGTAACATGGTATAAGGAGTAAGAAAGTCTGCATACTAAGGTGGAGGGATGGATGGGTGAATTAAACATACATATGACCTTCACAGGTCTGTATCCAGTGTGAAACCAAAAGTCAGCATTAAACTGGATAGCTTTGCATGTGTCAGGTGACTTAGGGGAGAGCTGAAGAGCAGGGACGGTTGAAACACAGAACTTGAGGTCCACACCCTGCAATGGAGTCAGCCCAGTACAATCAAGCTCGTCTGTATTATAGAAGAAAAACTGATTTTGTAAAAAATACAAAATGTTTTCTGTTTGTTTGTCCGTTCTGGTCATCTCATGCTGTGGTTTATTGTGTTTGTTTAGAATTCAATAACACATTAAATGATTTTTTTTATCATTACATTTCATTAAATCAGTCAGTTGTGGAAAGCCACAGTAATAAAATGACATGGTGCCCTCAGCTATTATTGTCCAATTAATCAAAAAAATCTTTTGCAAAAATAAATCAGTAACAGTGTAAGCATTAGTGCTTAGGGTTTTTTGTCTGCTTGTTTGTTTTTTTAAGGTAATGTTTATTTGTTGAAAATTGAAATATATATATATATATATATATATATATATATAATCTGTTTGACCCATCAGTGGGCTAAGAATCAGTGAAGATTTCATTTATCATGCTGGCTTATCTTTGGTGTTACTTAATTATTTGCTGTTATTAAAGAAATATTTCTTTGCTCATCATATTTGCAGGAAATGCCAGGGGTTAAGGTGATGAAGACCAAGACCAAGGTCTCACTAGTCCAGATGTGTGTACTAGAGTATGTCGGGCTATTTTTGTGAGGGACAGTCCATAAGAGGTGGTTATGGATTACGGTCAATTTGACACATTCAACCAATTTAATAAAAATGTGACTGATTTGATAGTAACATTGCTTGGAGGACCAACTGAAGCATTAATGAGTGTTGGATGCCAGAATTATTCAGTACTTATTACACAGCTTTGTTAAATACTTGATTCCTGGATGCAGTTCTCATCATAGGCTCTAGGGGAGCAAAATCAATAAAATCATTTTTAAATCAATATTTTGTGTCAAATTTTTTGATTTTGTGCACAAGTAACAATGCAATAAGCGTGAGAATGTACAATGAGCAGGTCATTATTGTAAACTAACTCCCGACAGGATAATTCAAGACCCCCTCAGGATGATACAAGTCCCCTTTGCATCACATCGGGGACCTGCATCACCTTGTCTCGGTTTATTTCACAATAAAGACCTGCTCACTGTACATTCTCCCTTAATACCTTGTTTTAAACTGTTTAAAACTAATTGCAAATTTTATTTTGATAAGCTGTGACATACAAATTAAATACATTACCTTTAAAATCATTTAAATAAGGTAGAAAAACTAGTTGAAACCATTCAATATCCAATCAGTATCATCTCATGAAAACGCTAAATAGCACCTTGTGCATCAGTAAGAATCTAAGAGACAGAGATGTCAGTATGTGATGACCTGGGATGAAAATGGGTTGGGTAACCTTATGTCCTCCATACTTAACCTTCCTGATGACACGCTGGGGAGGCATGATGAGACTGACAAACAACAAATAATCAGCATTTGTCAATTGATGAGAAAAAAAAACATGAGAGAAAAAGTGATCAAGCATGCCACCTCTCTCCTGATTCAATCACAGCAGCCCAGACAGCCTTTCTCCCCGTTCATAAACTAGTCCCTCTCACGTCGTGGCAGTCTGAGGGAAGGGCTGGGTAATGAGCAGACCTGAGGGGGATGTGGATAGCTAGTCAGCCAGCCAGTCCTCCAGGTCACACTAGCACAGAGAAGGAACATTAAAAACGAGCCCAGGGACCTGGAGGGGGGTTTATGTGGTTATAAGGTCTCATCTGTGTCCGGTTGTGAAAATTATGGCTGTAATTTCCATTCTGCCTGATAAATGGCATCTACAATTTTTACTTGGGTGATTGCCTTCCATAAATCTCCTCAGATTAAACAGTGTACTGATAGCACTTAAAAAGCAATCTCCTTCTCTAATGGCATCCTGTGTGCTGTAGTTCATAAGGTACAGTAGACTCAAAAATAGTCAAATGGGCACTCACTCACCTCGCAGTATTTCACACTGATGAACTTTTGTCTTGGAAATACACTTACGTGATATTCTGACTCATCCAGTGAGAATCAAGCTAGAGGTTCGCAGATGAGCTGCTTTCGAGAAATCCTTTGGCTTCTACACTGTAAAAAAATCATACAGCTCCACTGACTCTTACTATTTACTGTGTTTTTTGTTTTTGTTTTTTACTCATGCTTGTATTTCCCCTTCTTTCTCCTCTTTGTCTTTTTCTTTTGTTTTTTGGCCTTTATTTAAATGTATATAATAATTGTCATCATTACATTACTGCTAATATTGTTAATATGTTTTTAAATTCAGCTTATAATAGCATACTGTTTGCTACAACCATCTTTTTGCTGTAAATATTCTGTATAAAAATATAAAAATAATCATGGGGGAAAAAAATTTAATGGAATCAACTTTGTTTGATTTATAGTTGATTAAATTAAAACTGTCAAGTTTTTATTTTCAGAACACTTCAGAACTTTTAACATTCTTTTAACTTGAAATGATGAGCAGGATGAATTTACTGTAAAAAGTTCAATCAACTCTTTAAATTAAGTTTCTAACATCATCAGCATACCTGCAAATTTTCCAGTTTGCACTGTTTGACAGTTAAAATTCTCCCGAGACCCCTCTTTTATACAGTCTGAAGACAGCATATAATGAAAACTTGTTCTGTGTGTATCCAATACACTGTAAGATAAGAAATGAAGATGTGTCTCTTCAAACTGAGAAAAAGGTTCACTCAAACTGAGAAAAAAGGAAATCATATTTTTTGTAATATTTAATAATTAAGCTGGAGAGTTGTTGGTCCAACTTAATATTTTAAGCTTATTGAATATGTTTTCTCAAGTACAACTGAAATAGTACCACATTTGTTTGACTTGAAAAGTTTATTATTTTGGAATCAATACAAAATTATCTCAGCTTTTCTTTTCAAATCCATTCAACTTAAATTTTTAAGGCAGCCCAGACAGTATGTTATTTAAAGTTAACACAGACTGAGTGAGATTAACAACAGCAACAGCATGGCTCCACAAAGTAAGCTGCATTGACATTTTTCTAATGCAGGTGGAAATAGATTATAATGACGGTGGCAAATTTACTGACTTTTGATTTCTTACTCTGACTTTGTAATGCTCATCGCTGTGACTGAATAAAAACTTGTTCATACCTACATGACAGAATATGTCGAGTGCCATTCCCTCCAAAATGACATATTACCAGAGGAGAGTACCGGCAGCGACGGGCTTACTGCCAGTGGTTCAACTTAATATGCGAATCGTATTGAATGTTTTTAAGTACACCTGAATTAATATCAAGTTTATTTGAAAAAACAGCTCTTTTTTTTTTACAGTGTACAGTGTATGTGACTTATATGTGATTGCTCTGCCACACATGCATCCAAAGCCACCAGTGCACTCCCTGCACAACAGTATACTGTACCAGACTAGTGTCCTGCCCCCAGGGTAGGTCATGTCATCCACGGCCACAGTTGACGCATCGCTCCAGGACGTTCACACATCTGGAGCCCCTCGCCCTGCCCCCTGCTGGCTCCCACAGGCTGAATAGCCCTCGCACAGGCCTTTGGACATCACTGTGTCGTAGCAGCTGGGGACTACACATGTTTTTTCTCCTACCCTGTCAGCAGAAGGTCAGGGTCCCAAAGCACCAACTGACACTCACCCACTAGCCTGCACACTTTTCTTTTAGCCATTTTCTGCTGTATATAAAATGTACAGTTAAACTGTAAATGCACATGTTTTAGCTGCAAATACTGTGTGTGTGTGTAGAAGAACCTTGTGCTTTGAGTGCTAATTGCATCAGAACCATGGCGACAAGGCTTGTTTACAACGGGTTCCTCTGATCTGTTGCGCACACACACACACACACACACACACACACACACACACACACACACACACACACACACACACACACACACCATTGTATTCTTTCTGTCTCTGTTCCCAGTTGGTGGCTGGACACTAAAGCACCACAGGGGAGATGTTGACCCTGTTTGAGCAGAGTAACCCCCTGCATCTGTCTGCAATACTACTACATCAGCAGAAAGCTTGCCACAAGGTATATGTCCAGCAAAGCAATTGTGTATGCAGAGCAGCCTTTTCAAAGACAGGCACTGCATCACCACAGTTAACAGCCTCACAGACGTGAAGAGGGGGGAGGGCTGACAACCCAGTCTGTTACCTATGCAAACATGTTTTAGGGTTTTGTAAGTGCAGGGAATTTATAGAGATTTAGGGCATTTGTGATTTGTGAATGTGATGCTGCTTTCTTATACGATTTAAATAAAGCAAGAGGTACAAACTTAAATAATTATTTAATTTCTTGTAACTAAGACGTTGAAGATTTGTGAATGCGCTGCATGCCTGCTGTGTCTGACAGACATCTGGAGAGACATCATAAACAGGTACCAGGAGCACTTATTGTAACAGCATCTGGCAGATTTACAATGATGGATCATTTTAGATAGGCAAGCTCATCTGGCCCAATACTCCTGAGGTATGAAGTGCCTCAGTGGTTTGAAAGAAAGAAAGAAAGAAAGACAAAAAGACCCAGAGAAATAATTATTTAATTCTTCAGAAGTCTTTAGATATCTTTGCCTGGCAATTTTCTTCTGGATAAGGTCAATCATTGATCCAGCACTACATGTATTAAAAAGGCACCCGGGCAATGGTAAGAAAAAAAGCGTAAGGAACAAAAGGGTTGATACAAATCTTTGGCAAGTACCGCACAGATCTATGATACACCCACTTCAATCCAACTGCACACACAAAGGTCAACTCAGGTCCAAAAAATTAGTGGATTTATATTTTGTATCTGACATTTTATCCTCTTTCCTCTATCCTTTTTAAATTCTGTTCTTTTGTTTTTAAGTGTGCAGTTTTCATGTCATGCTCTGATTTATATTAGTTTATATTAAAGGACCAGAATGTAGGATTTAGTGCCATTTGGGACACTTTGTCTCCCATTCCAAGAATCTATGGTGGCCACAAAACTCATGTAGAATCCAAAAGGCAGTGTCTAGCGCCAGTTTTTGCTTTGTCTGTTCTGGGCTACTATAGAAACACTGTTGCTCAACATCACAGAAATATAAACAGCTTTTTCTAAGGTAATGAAAACAGAATGATTTTTATTTTCAGGCAATTGTTCACTAATGAAAACCTTTATGAATATTATTAGGGCTGCTCCCTAATAGTCCACTAAACAGTCTGTGGGAGTCTTAGTTGACCACATTTTCATTTATTCATTAGTTGCATAAAAAAAAAAAAAACAAACAAAAAAACCCCACAACACTTCAGTTTCATTTGGGAGCTGCGCATTGCCATTTGTCCCCGGGGATTGTTGCAAAACAGACTTTTTGCTCCTGTAACACTGTAGTCACCAGCGCACTGCTGCTAACTCTGCTGTGGCAACTATTAGCTAGTTAGCTTATTTTGCGGTCCTATTAGATAGGATACAGCCTCTGAGACCAATGGAGACAACCCAAAATACATTAATGAGGAGATTTAATGCTGGGTCCAACCAGGACTATGGTAGATTCAGTTTGGAACTGGAGGTGTGAAGTAGTTGGGTACTAAGTTAGTAACTTCATGAGTTAATCTGTAAATATAGATCATCCATCATATCATATTGAGTCCATGACAAGTTTTTGTGAAGTTTGAAGTTATTTGTTCCTGTCTTTTGAACAATGAGGTAATAATGTATTGAAAACTTGTATTGTCTCCTTGCTGGTTGTTGCTACACATTCAGAATCATTACTGCTTTTGTTGTTAGCATTTAACAAGCATATGGCTTTGTGTCCCAAAAATATTATTAAAATAACTGAATTAATATAATAAATGTATGGCAACCGGTCAACTAATGGCTTGAACTGACACCTGCTAGTTGACTAGGAAAATCTGTACTCAGGGGCAGCCCTAAATATTATATTCCATCTCTGTCATATCCTGGCAGTTAATATTACACACTGGACCTTTAAGTAATTAAAGCGTAAAGACTCAGTAATAACCCATTGCATAAATACACTTGATCATGTTTGTATACATGTCAGTCCAATGCAAACAGTTCAATACATGAGGATATTTTAAATGTAGAATAATTAACCCTTTATTGAAGAGGTTTTTTGGAATGATGGAGATATTATTAACAATACAGCACATTGTTTCTTCCACCGCAATGAATCATTCAGTCGTACCATTGCCTATGTTTCAAACAGTCCTGTGGAAATACTCATGGAGACATCAGGTCATAATACAATTTGCAGACAGCCTGCCCGTGAGCATAATGGAATCTTGTCACTCAGAGGGAGCGAAATGGGAATTAATTCAATTTGTCACAGTGACAATTTGGACTTTGATTAAAAAGGACTCGCAGACAATGGCTTTGGTGCTAATGTGTATTGTTTGAGTGTAAGTTAAAAACACACAAGTCTGCTTTATTGCCAGTGTGCCTAGGTCTATTGACTAAAATTTAGACTCTGTAACATCCCTGCATGACTTTTCAGTAAACAACTTTGGCTGCTAATATGCTGATGTCGCGCTGTGAGTTGAATGTAAGTGGAATACAAACTATTCAAAATGATCTGCATTTGCTTTTAGTGTGTCTAAGAAACAAAAGCTCGACAAATAAAAAGAACAATTACAGATAATGAAGTCGCCTTAAATTGAAGCTGTTATGCAGCAGCTTAAGTTCATTACACTGAATGCAGAAGTTTGTGTTCGTACAATGCTGCTGTTTACCTCTATAGCCAGAATAGCGTAGGGCTCCTTCTTCTCTTACTGCTGATCCTTCCTGCAACCCCACTCCCTCCCTTTTGGTCCTGTGAATAACCTCCAATCATTTACAATAAGCCCTCCTCAGAGAGCTTAGTAATATGATGATGCTGTATTTCTAAAACTAGGTGGTATAAAACAATAGCGCCATGTAAAAAATGGAGAAGGAGGGCCCAAACAGAGGCCCTGTTCAACCATACATCACAGTATAGATGCAGGACAGGGAAATATGCTGACATCAGGCCTCTATCTACCTTTCTTACCCTCCATGGACACTTCATAAAACAAACGGTGGGTGTAAATTTAGGAGGATGCAGCCGTAAACAATAGGCCACTGGGAAAAGTTTAGAGAGTTCAGCTCGAATAACAGTTTAGCCAGGAGAACCTGCTGATGATGAATAGGTTTGTTTGTCACCTTTCTTCCCTCTCCGGGGAACAATGATATGGATCACAGAGGGAGAGTGGGGAAGGGGATACGGAGGGGGAAGAAAAACAGCATCCTAAATACAACCATAATAGAGCCAGCACAGAAAACAGCTCGTCTGTGAACCTTTAACAATCCCCCTAATGTGACGCGTCTGATGTTGTTTTTAAACATTCTCAGGGGGAGCAATTTTTTTCTGCTTTCATGTCAAGACCAGAGTCCATATTTTATCCAGAACTCCACACAGTTAATCATTATTAAGCGGTTTGCTTGACTTACTGTTGAAATGCCCAAGAAAGACTGGGTAAAACTTATCCATAGGTGCCATCTGTGAGCAGGATTTGGGTTTTATGTCCCCCGTAAAGTTAAAAATGGGGATGCAACACCCCCCAGTCCTAAGACAAAGCAGGAAAAAACACAGTTGTAAAATAGACAGACTAATTAATTTCATTAGTCTTTCAAAGGACCACAAACAAAGTTATATAATATGCTATATTATTCTTTATATTTAATTTACATGATAAGGGTTAGTTTGTGTTTTGTTGTTCTTATGTGTTACCAGCTGAGCACACCACATGCTTTAATTGATTAACAAGCACAGAGCACCATGAATTCAAACACTTCTGACTGCTAATGCTGTCAGTACAGAAACATAAGGCTCCACCATCTAAATGAGACTAACACGACATTATCTGTGCCACCGGTCTTGTGTGGAAATACTCTGAGGAATCAAATACACTGGAAAGAGGGTCTGTAAGCGGTTTGGAGTCTCAGATAAAATTCCAAGTGAGAGCCCAGTGAATGCAAGAACACCAGATTCATACTTTGTCCAAAATAATGGGTGAAATACTGGCAGAGATGGCAACATGTGAACAGAATAAGCGATCTGTTTCAGCTTTAAGGAGAATTCTGTAATATATTTACTGCAATAAATTATAAAATGACCCTGATGTGTCATCAGAGATCAAGGAAACATGTTAAGTTTACTCTGAAAACAATGCCTCAGCAATGTGGTCCCCCTTTGAAATTTCTACCCTGGCCTTTTATAACTTTTTCATAACTAATAACTTTTTGTATGCCGGTTTCACATTAATTAAAATTAAAATCAGTGCAGAATGTTTGCCAAATGTGTAAGTGTCGGTTTATGAGTTGTGAGAAATCATTGTCATCCTGCGTTCCTGCAGAGCTCCTGCAGCTTGCCCAAGCTTGGAACAGGGAACAAAGGGGAAACAACTTGCTTCAACCATAAACTGTATATTAAATGGGATTTCAACCTATTCAATATATATTCTATGGCTCCAACTAACTATTTCGACTGCTTTGTTAATAGAATGACTTTGAAAACACCAAATGACTAGGTTTAACAAATTTTGGTTCCCTCAGTAAGACACTGACAAATCACAGGCCGATCTTGACATTTCATCCTCGCAGCAGTAGCAAAGTTATAATAATAACTTTTATTTATATAGCACCTTATAAAATGTTAGAGCTTGCAAAGTGCTTTGACAAACAGAGAAAGAGCAGGATACCCATAGCAACAGAGAGACAAAACGGTTAGGCTCAGCTCCAGCCCTACCCAATGTGGTGCCCTAGGTGAGATTTTATATGACGCCCTCCTCCATCGGCAATCGGCTTATTTGGTATTATCATTTGTAGTAATATAAATTGGGCATTGCTTTACATTTGAATCTATGTTAGCGTTTCCATTTTAAGAGTTAATAGTAATAACTAGTTTTAATATAATTATATTGAAGGTGATTTTTTTCCTGATTTTGTGGCGCCCCCTGGAGGCCACGGCGCCCTCAGCATTTGCCTATATTGCCTAATGGGCCAGCCGGCTCTCGGCTCTGGTTAGGCCAAACAGAAGCAGGACAAAATGAAGAACTTAAGGTAAAATTTTCAGCACAACCATCATAAAAGAGATAAGAACAATAAGAGGAATAAAACCATTCTTTTATTTCTAAATACTACAAAAGAAAAGAGTACAGATTATATCTGTACTCTTTTCTTAAGACAACATTGCATAACATCAATAGAAATAAAAACAAATAAAAGAATGAAAAGAGTACAGATATAAAAGACGACATTGCATAACATCAATAGAAATAAAAACAAATAAAAGAATGAAAAGAATAAAAAATAGAGCATCACATAAGTGTATAAAAATGGGTTTTAAGAAGTGATTTAGTTCAAGCAGCATGTGGCATGTGCAGTTTATAATTTTGATTACTGCTGAAATGGTGTTCTTCTGCCTCAATAATTATTGATACCACCAGATAATACACTAAAGTGGTCAGGTATGAAACCCACATTTCTCCTTCTTACATAGCTTATAGTGTTGCCTGAAATGTGATCAATGTGTTTTGATGGAAGCAAAAATTATACCTTAAAAGACAATGTATTTTTTGTTGCCGTTCTGTTCCTATGATAGACAATGTCTCATTTTCAAGAAAAATATTTCTACCTACTCCTCACCACATCACACCATCTAACATGGCATAGTTCAACATTTTTTTCCCCTCCCTTGTTCGACCCAAGTCAGCGCCCACAATTGAGTTTTTGCTTACTTTACTGTTGAAATGACTGAGAAAGACTAAGCTAACCCTTATTGCAGTCATGTATGTTGATGTACACATGAGCTTGCACACTTGAACAGAAATACACACACACACACACACACACACACACACACACACACACACACACACACACACACACACACACACACACACACACACACATTTGAGTTTATAATAGCCTTACGAGTGCATACCTCTAACAACATACACAGATAACAAACAAGGTCCCTGGAGATGTGAAACACACCGTTCACTGCATTCAGAACATAGCATAGCTTAACAAATAATGCATCATTGTTTGTGCAAAATGAATTATTGTCTGTAATAGAGGAGTGTTTGAGTGAGAGAGATACAGAGAGAGACAGTGACAGAGAGAGAGGGAGAGAGAGAAAGCATGTCTGCAAGTGTGCTGTATCTTTCAGAGTACCTCAGGGGAAATGTGGTGTTTTAGATAATGACAGGTCCCTTGTATTTGCTGATACCTGGCTCTGCATTATGCCATGAACAAAACCTCATCACAATTCTCAGCCTGGCTGTTGTCATCTATCAGCAACACACACTCTGAATAGGTAAACACACGGTCGCTGCAAGGCTATAAAGCATACAAAAATCAGGTGTGATGGTGTTGATAATGGTGTGTGTGTGTGTATGAACACCTATAGATGGACACGCAATTTCACTGATTCAGCCTGAAGATCAGACCTTTATAAAATAACATCATTCTGTATTTCACTGCCATCACGGGCAGAGCGGAGGAGAATATAGATGTAGGCACCCAGAGTCACGTACACTCAAACAGCCAGTTCCTTGTTGGAATGAAAAATGAGACAAAATTATCTTTAACTCTTAATGAAAGGCTGTGTGGCAAGTTTTGTTTCAGTGAAACAAACCAGTTATTACTTCTTTTATTGATTAAAGCTACAAAGGCACTGAATCTCCAGCAAATGGTCCAAAATGGGTTTGTAGGAGTTGCGGTTTGTTATTAACATTTAGGTGTTATGTGTAGCCGTTTCGTCCTGATCAATAACCTGATTATAACCTGATCGTTAAAACATAGTGCAATACAGCATGGTCTTGAATATTTATTGTAGAAAGGTTAAATAAAACCATGCAGGCGACATTACACTACATGTGTTTTTCCCAAACATAGGGTCTGGATCAAAAATGGTGCATAGACCTGTTTTTAATGCATTGCTTATTAGAAGAGTACAATTACTTTATTTCCTTAAACAGTGACAAGCAAAGTTTAAAACTATAAACATAAGGATAGGATTTCAAAAACAAAATGGGGGTCATGAGTGCAAAAATGTGCATAGCCTTTATTTTCTTGTCACATTAAAACAATGAAAATAATAAAATTATAAGTATGTTGACGCATGGTTGCAGATGTAGTAGGTATGAGCAGCTCTCTTAAGGCGCACGCCATACAGTGTGAAAATTTGGCATAAATCTGGAGAAATACAGGAGAATTGTAACCTGACACACCAGATGGTTTGTTAAACGGAACCATCTGGGAAGACGTCCATAGAAAGGTTTGGACAAGGGCGGGCGCCTTCAAAAAAACACTTGGCAGGTGATTGGATAAACCATCTGTCACGTGTAACACGGGCTAACTTCAACCAATCAGATCGACTCACTGAAGCCAAAGCTGGCTGGAAGAAGGTAAAAACATCTTTGCCATTGTTAAAAATCCTTCACTGCTGGTCTTTGCTCCTCCTTCAATGAAGAAGTACCCTCCAGTTCTGATACAACTGATGTTATCACAGTATCTACACTATCGTCTTCAGGAGCTGTCATTGTTTGTTTGAGACAAGTCTTTTAGATGGATACTTCTTGCTGTCGGCGCACCAGTGGCTGCCAGTAGTCCTTCAGTAGTCCTGGCTTGCACTCTCTCTGGTGTGGTCATGAATGAATAACTTGGAGCTTGGCGAGGTGGATTCTCGCATGATTTCACAAATTTAGCTGCCTCACAAGGTAAGGAGAATTGTGACGAGGAAACTCTAAGGAGGAAACTGGGAAAGGGCAATGAAAAACAGGAAAATCAAGAACAATGGCAAGTATGACTCTAAATGTTTTCATCCACCCTCATTTGCCCCCTTAAAGTTACTGCATGTTGTTAATATAAACTCAGCACTTCCAGTATCCAATTCTAATTTTAAAATTTCTAGTTTTTCAGTGGACAGTGCCAAGTTCGTTGTGAGGTGGTGAGATATTCAAAGCTATATGTAACATTTCTACATTAAAATGTCTAAAAACAGCAGACATACAGTATGTCATATTTTGAGTTGTGTATTAACATTATCCCCAAAACTTCCAACAATATTTCAACACAGAGATGTCTGTAATTAATTCTAGGTAAGGGTGCATTTCCTGCTAGCTGTTGCTAACTAGTTGCTATATCTTTTGGGGAAACACAGGATATGTTGGACATCAGAGAGTGAGGAAGGAAGCTGGCGAATCTGACTAAATGTAACGTAACTAAAACTTCGACATTAACTCGTCCCTGAGTATGATTGCTGCCTGAGTCATGTCCAAAGGAACAACCAGTTAGGCCAGATATCTGTCAAAAGATAATGTTTAGTCACTGTTAGGGTCATACCTGTCAATAAAGCTGTTCAGTTTGAATGAAATTGATCGCTGGCTGATAGCTAGTGGTTGTATATGTGAAAGAACATAAAATCTATGTAGTTTGTAAAGGTTCATAAGAGGGTATACACTCATTTCAAGGTGCAATCCTCTCACGTAAATCTAAAAAGTGGTGTGGAAATAAACTTGGGATGCTTGTCCTCATGATGGATGAGGGTTCTGTCATGGAAAGGGCATACTTCACTGTTGTTCCACTGACTGCTGTTTTGAGAAGCATATCTATTGCCAAAGAGCAAATGTGCCTTGTCCTTCAAGAAACCCGAGAGTAGATTTAGAATGTGTTATGGAGGCTATGGTCTGAGTGCGCAGTTCATAAAAAAATCAAGTTCTGTGTTTCCTAACAGCATAGGAAGGGTAGGCTTGCTTGCACATCCTGGCTCAAATCTGAGGGAAGCTGTTTGCACTGTCTTTCCACGTTAAGATCAAGTGCATGCTCCGAGGAAGGATAGGCAACAGGATACAGAAGTCACAACCTTGCCCTTTGCGGTTTGCGGACCGATCATGAGAAAGGCTTCCTCAGTAACTTAAAAAAGAAGGACATATTGTGAGACACTTCGGAGATATGAACCTTGAAATCACAGTGCCCTGAAGAAAACTGTAAAAAACAGTTTCAGTCACTCTTTCACACTTTCTTTGACACACACACACACACACACACACACACACAAACACATAGAGCATTTTTTGAAAGGCTCAGTGGGTCCTTTTGCTTCAGCTTAGTATGGCTGAACAAAGATCAGGAGCTCACAGCATGGAACATACAGAGGAAAATCTGTATTTTACTTAAACATTGTCCTCTGCACAGCTCGCAGCTATGAGACATTAATGCATCAGCCTTGGTAAAGGCATCTGAATTTCTGGGCATTGAAAGAAAACTGATAGAACAGAAAATGACTTAGCTGAGGTGGGATTAAAGGTGTGATTTTGCAACAGCAGCAAACCGTGAGACACTAAATAAAATGGAGTCTCATATAGTCCCATTAAAACATGCAGCCGCACACACACAGAAATACAAATTAAAGTGTCTTGTCACTGGGTCATCTGTTCATGGGGATAAAACATTTCCTTGGGCAGTCAGATTCTCTCATCCACATTGGGAATGACAGTCACTGCAGCCTCCACACACACACACACACACACACACACACACACACACACACACACACACACACACACACACACACACACACACACACACATCAGGCTACACACTTTCATATGAGCCACAGTTGGGTCTCATATGAAATTCAGTCATACATAACTACATTAATACATTTCAGAGGAAATATAATCCCACATAGATTATGTGTTCTTATGATGAAACATTCATCAAGGTATCAACATAATTTATCATTACACAATTCAGTGTTGCACAATGAAAACAAGTTGCACCTCATGTATTATATGCACATATGTTTACAATTAACTGAAATCAGAATAGGATACACAAAAAATAAAGCAAGTAATATATAGTTATGTAAGCATGTCTACGTACATCTAATGTATACATATATACATGTGTGCTGTCCCTATCTTGATTGCAGTTTGTGCTTATTACATGAAAGTTTACTATGAATTGAGAGAAAGAGGAAAGAGAAAGAGTTGGTTTGAGCTCAACTTCCTACATTGTTTATCAAGTTCATTGTTAGAAGGTGGGTCAGCTCGATTAATGTGAATTATTCATGTTAAAATACCCTCTGCTCCGGGTGGTCTTAAAATGGTCAGACTGTTAATATAAACTCCATTTTAAAACTGGGTGTTTTATGGTAGCAACATATTCTTTCACACTAAAACATTGTTACGCCATCACTTACACTCTGTGCCTGTAGATTGAAGGTTTTGCATATGTCATAGTTAATGATGTTACGAGTAAATGACATGTGTGCCGATTTTACCAATTCCTTTCGAAGGTTTTGTGTTTATGTGTGAATTATTTCAAAAGTGGAGTCTGCTTCAAATTGATATTTTAAATTACATAATTTAATTCAAAATAATTTGGTTGGTGATGCCCCACCCGGGATCAGTGCCCATGCACAGCAATGCATCCATCTGATCTGGCTGGGAGGTCGAAAGATGCCATGTGCATTGTTGGCTGTCTCGGGGTCTGCGCTTTAATCTCAAACTCCACACTTCCTTTTCAGTACCTATGAGTGTATTATTATTATTATTATTATTATTATTATTATTATTATTATTATTATTATTATTATTATTATTATTCAAAGCAACTCAAAATACTCTGGAAAACACTTTGTTCTTAAATACTAAAAAAAAGGCGATGAAGTGTGACACGTTCTTTTCTGACATGAAACAACATCACACTGCTTGCAGCATTAGAACAAAATATTCAAGCGAGCATAGGTTGCTAATGCATATACAGTAATTGAGGGACATTATGTTCCCTCCAGAAATGTCCTTTCCGAAGCATAATAATTTCATATGAACATAACTGGCAGGAGAAAGTGTTGACTAACCACATATGCTCAGTGTTGGTAAAGCAGTCAGAAAACCGATATATTGTAAATAGTCTTGCACCTGTACTATTGTGCTGGTCCTTCGAAATGGTGCTGAAAACAGCGGCCCCTGACTGGACCTAATTGTCGACCCCTAACGGAAACCATCACTTCCTCTGGCATTTTCATTATGAGAATTCCATTCAGTGGTGATTCCACACCTGCATGTCAACAAAGCTGCTTTGACGCGCCAGATTTGTCAAACTAATGGAAACAACGTCCGGTGAAGGTCAGTAATGTCACACGGTGATGAACACTAAGAGGAAGGAGGGCTGAGACAGTATGGGAGGCTGTCAGGTGACTACATTAACCAGGGGGCCGGGAGTTGGTGGAGGTGACATGGCACATGGCAGGATAATGAGGGGGAAGAAGGAAAGCAGGAGGCAACAGCGTGAATGATGCATGGAGGGGACTGAGATTATGAAAAGCAGATACATATAGAGAGGAGAAAGGGACCAGGGGTGAGGACTCATGGAAAATCATGATCTTGGAACTATAAGATTCCCATCTGACTCTTTTTAAATTAAATTTAATTATTCACATGACTTTGAATGTTACTGTAGGATCGGCGATACTTCTTATTACTCCATATATCAGGGATGATATTAAAAAGACAGAAACCACATAACAGTTTTGCCAGGTGGCATGTAAAATCTTTAATGTTCAGTGTTTCAGTTAGGCCCTAATGATAAACTAGCTCACAAAATGGTTCTGGTAGGGTTATCACTGGTGTGTGTATGTGTGTGTTAGAGAGCGGGTGTGCATGCATGCAGTTTAACAACAACTCAAGCGCATATCCATCTTCGTCTGCTTAAATAAAGCGTATGGATTCAGATTCTCCAGGCAAAATAGCTGAGCTGTATTTGCCAAGAAAAGCCAAATGTCTGGAAATTTAGATGAATGGCTCATTTTAGACCACGTTTATGGAGATGGACTGACAGACGGGGAAGAGTAGCCGTCGGTCAGGGCCCTGGCCAGGATTCATAATGACCCCGGGCCAGATTACCAGCCATCTGTACAGCGCTATAGATATCCGCAGACTGCTCCAGTGGTGGAGGGAGGTTAACTTTGGGGATGGAAGAATGGAAGAGTGACCTTTGGGTGAATGAGTAAAGAGACAAGGCTCATAGGACAGACGGCGCGGGCGAAGACGGACAGAGGCAAAGAGAGAGAGGTGACTGACAATGATAGATGGAGACCCTCACAATCTGGAGGAAACGGAAGGAGCATGACTTACACCCAGCCATGTCCTACAGTATATCACTTATGCCTGCTTGGCACAGCCCAAGGCTTGGAGGAAGAGGAAAGGTGAAGGAGTCTGTCAGTTCCATCTTCTCGCAGGTGCTTGGAGACAAGCCATTTGTCAAAGTTTGTCATTGGCTCTGAGGTTATCTTGCCTCTCTGATAGAAGATGATAGGAGGAACATCAGACTTGTGTGTGTGGATGACAGGGAGGTGTGTGGAAGTGGTGATGGTGGTGATGGGGTGGGGGTGGGTGGGGGGGGGAGGGTTTCATTTGGTCTCTATATATAAAACATCCATCACCCATCAGACGTGTAGGTGTCACCTAACCAGGCAAATCTAATGATGTGATCCTGTGGAAGTGAGGAGGAGAAAATCGATCTCAGAAAGTTGTGAGTGAAGTTTAACAGTACTCGGCTTTGTGAGAGCGACACGCCTGCATCATTCATTCAGGAACAACATTTTTATTTTAAATAAATAAAACTGAACTTACAGAACAGACTACAGAACATAGAACACAAGAATAAAAATGTTGTTCTGCTAGCAGTGTTGACAATAGAAGCTGTTAAACAGAATTAATATAAATTTGACATTTAAAGTATAAATGACATAAAAATAAATTTCATAAATAAAAAGTAAAATTTTAGTTTTGATTGGTATAGTCAGGTCTCTAGACTTTTCCACCAGTAGGCTTGTGCTCCCTTCTGAGTATTATAGGAGCAACCCTTAAATTGACATCCAACTAAGTAGACCTATTAATATACATTTATTTAATAGAATAAAAAAAGATAATCTTTATTAATCCCACAACAGGGAAATTTGTAGTAATTGAACCAACAAATGTGATAGCAAAAACAGAATGAAGAAATTAATATTATATATATATATATATATATATATATATATATATATATATATATATATATATATATATATATATATATATATGAAGAAATATAAACAATAGGAATAATATACAGAAGAAACAGGGACAACAGTTGAATTAAGACTATACCATTTTCCTATAGAATCTTTAGCTAAATGACTATTAGCATTGACATAAATAAGAAACTGCAGAAAATTTACAATATAGAAAATAATGAAATATAAAACTAAGCTTTGGCTCTACTGCCGTCAACAAAGTCATTATCTTGCAATAGACCGAGAGACTAGATAATCATCGTCACAAGTATATCTGCCAGAGCGTGCTGCTGGAAAATGTGTTTTCATTTTATGCACCCAAACACGAAGACATGCTCACATGTGACACAGTTAATATTTTTTCAATCTGCAGTTTAGAAACACTGTTAGTGTTTATCAAACATAATAAATAGTTGTATTTCACTCTCACTCACTCTGCAAGACAGACAGACCAGGAGACACAGTGCAGTCTGACACATCAACATTACTGTTCACTGGCATCAAACTTGTCGAGGTGAGAACACACATTTACCTGACTGCTGTTTCCACAATTCACTCTCATGGTGTTCTTTTCTGTTTTTGTGACTACAAGAATAGTTCGGCTTCATCCTCTCCATCTGAAGCTACAATTTTGCTCATTTTAAAGCACAGGTTTCAAAGTTTTGCCACATTTCCAACTCGTGTCCATACTACCCTGTTGTTTTATAACAACACAAACAGGATCCGCTGGCCCCAGCTACGTTTTAAAACTCCAAGGCTGCATTTCAGTCCAGACAGGCAGAAAAGAAGACTTTTGGAAAGTATGACACAGGCACCCACATGAAGCGTCATCTCCTGATTTGTCAAACCGCAATTTTACAGATGATGTGAGGCTGGCTGTTGCTTGTTTTAACGCTCATTTAAAAGCTTAAACGGGGCGGATGTCTAGTTTGCAACTAATCTTTATCTGCCTTTTTATCTGTGCCTTGATTACCCCATACTGGACTGCCAAGTTAACAGACATGGCAGTCAGTGAGCATTATCTAACAGTACTATTTGCTGGTGTTATACTAAGAAGAGACAGTCAGTTATTCACCTTCAGCACAGAATGGATGACAAACAACTGAGGGTCAACGGTTGACCAACAACTGAAGGACAGTGCAGCATCACTTTTGTACTTACCAGGTCTGATACCACCACTTTTGAGCCACTGACAGCTGGTGTGTTAACACTACAACAACACGGCTACCAAGGCTAACACCTTCTTACAAAGTTAGTACGCTTGCTGCCTTACCTGAGTAACAACAGAAGACTCCACTAATGCAGGTTGTTTCAGTCATAAATGTGCATGTGTGTGTAAATAACGGTTTGTTGCTATATGCTAGCTGTGAGCTTTGGTAAGCCTGCTGTCAGTGTGTTCACCCATCATTGCCAGTGTTGTAAAAAAAATTAGCATTATTCAAGAGGATTAAGTGAAGAGCATTCATGTTTCCCTGACTCATCATTTCTGACTGCTTCCTGTTTACACCGGTACACGCATGATTTGCATTTTCAGGCGTCTAAGTTTGGATGGAGATTGTTCTTGAAATGCCAAAATGCTCATTTGGACAGAGATCTTAATGGTTTTAAAACTGTTTTAATACAGAAATGTAGGTGTGGACAAGTGTAAACGCTGATTTACACCAGCTTTGTCAAGAGGGGGAGGCAGTAGTGCCCTATACAACTTGTATATTGAGTGTATAGGGCCATCCGACTTTGCACACACACGCCCCATGCTCTATCAAGTGTTTCACATGATACATGATGATAATTATTTGCAAATTTGCAGTGTCTCCAACAGTAGTCGCAAAATGTGACTAAATGGTTGCAGTCTGAAGCCCTGCATAGTACTGGTGTAGTACAGTGATAAAATGCTTTCATGGCAGTCAAATGAAATAAAGTTGTGTAAAGTGCTTGTTGGTTTGCTCCATTGGATCAAGACCAGGAGCTTCAAAGTGGCCAGTGGCAAGTGTTAGTGTAAAAAGAGTGACCTGTCGCTCTAAACCACTGATGTGGGTCTATGTAGATGTCAGTCTTTACAAAGGACCCCTCTGACCGCACTGTCTGCGGAGGGATGATGTCCCCTGGAATGGTTAGCGACACCAAAGCTGTCCAAACACATTTCACGGTCACGCTTCAACTTTTCTGACATAGCACGACAACGAGAGGCATCTGACATCTCCTCAACATTTACTGTACATGCCGAACATGACCGCGTACGAGTGTGTGACAGATAACTGGCACTGCTGTTGCTAAGCCCAACTCTGTGCTGGCAGTCAGACCTGCTTTTACTTGATTATTCAATCCAATAATAATGACCAGTGTTTCACTCATCAGCATGGGAGCAAAAAGTGTCCAATTGCTGCACTTCTCATGTGTCATGCATGTGTGTCTCTCCATGAGGCAGCCTTTGTCACCAGCAGCTTCAGCCCTACTTTCTGCTCATTATAGGATTTTATTTACTCACATTTTGAATACAAAGGAGACTTTTGGCATCATTAATTTAGTTGGAAAACAATCACACCTTATGAAATTAACACTCAAATATTCTATTAAAACAGAACAGAGAAACAGACATATGGATAACAGACTGCTACAGACACTGGCAAAATGATTACAGAAATATAATGCAATGGTTCAGCTGTCTCTAGCATGGCACAGTGCCTGAGAACAGGTTGGCTTCTATTCTCCAAAGTAAAATAATAAAAACTAGGATGACCTTGAATTAGCTGGGGCTGGCTCTCTGGCACAGCCGACATGAAGTCTAAAATTACTGCTGGGGGGTCAGCGAGGGCCCCTGTCAAGGGAATGGAGAACCACAGGCCGTGTTTTGCCTTGCCAGTGAGGTGGAGGAGAAAGAGTCAGTGACAGATGAGTGAAGGATAGAGTCCGACTCCGTGGTGGAGAATCTGCACTCACAAGATCTCCTTTGCTTTATTCTTCGCATTTCCTGTGTTCCGGCTGGCCATGAGAAGGCGAGGAAAAGCCAAGGTCACACAGAGTGAGCATTACAAATATTAAATCTTGAAAGCCAGAACAGTAAAAATCCCAGCGCTATTTCATTTCTTTTATGGAAATGACAAGCAATCCTCCTGGCCCATTACTATTAATTGGAAAATGTACAGTACGAGGTCAAGCCTTTACACTGTGATGTAAAGAATAGCACATATTTTGCAGTGATTATCACAGGGGAGATTGAAATATAAAGCAGTGACATAAAGTGGAAAAATAGATAAGCTTTTGGACAAGTTTGAGGAATCAGGCACAAGAAAATGTAGAATTAACATGAAACCTGATTTCTCTGCAAAATATAAGAACTTATACAGAGAAGCATCTGATTTAGTTTGTAGAAAAGATTTAGATCAGCATCTAAAGAGACAGAATTGAATTAGATTGACTGTCAAAATATTAGCATAATCCCTTAGGCTATTTAAAAAATAACTTCACTGAAACTCTGTGTTTTTTAATTCTTCTTCTTCTACTATAACTTTGCAGGGCACATAGTTGAGATGCAGTTCATGGCCTGAAATATTCATAGATATAAAAAAAACTCTTCTGTGTTGTGTAACACGTTGTACCCTTAAGAGGAGTTAAGGTTAACCGACAGAGCGCTCTGGCAAAAATTTAATCCAATATCTTGACAAATGCCTTCAGTTCACTTCACGGTCTCTAGACCCACCATGCCAAAGTTCATGGTTTCTACAGATGGCAAAGAGATAATTTAGATGTTTTCTTCATCTGCAAAATGGATCATTATGCGTAGTTTATATCTGTGTCAGCATAACATGGTTTTATTAAAAATATATTAAATCTGGAGACTCTACATTTTAAAGCCTCTGGAAATGTGGATATAAATAGTAAAAACACATGTATGATAACAAAGTTTAGCTTCTCATTAAGCATCCACAAAGATCTGAGTGAAAATAAAGTATCTGAAAACATAGTTAAAAAGAGGGGTGCTCCCATATCTCAGTTGGTAGAGCGTTCAGCCCGTGTGCTGAGGCTGCTGGTCCTCTGTGGCGATTGCTGGTTTGATTCTCACCTGTGACCGGTTTTCTGCATGTCATTCCCCCTCTCTCTACCCCCCCTCATATCGTCAGTTGTCCCTATCCAAAATAAAGGCAAAAGCCCCCCAAAAAATCTTTAAAAACAACAAAAAAAGCACATTTAGCTCTTTAGACCATTTCTCAAGTGTGGATGTCGTCTGACTCACCAGATGTACTCTGTGGGTAATAGCAGATCCATCCTGAAACAAGCAACGAATGGCAGGCTATCTGCTTTTTTAATGTCCCCAGGAAACAACAACAACAACAACAACAACAACAACAACAACAACAACAACAACAACCACCAAGCTAACAACCTACACAGGTAAAATTGCATTGGGTCACTAACAGTACAAACATAAACAAGCTAACAACTATTACATTTTCTTTTACGATAATTTAGACAATTTAGTGCCAGAGTTTGTGTCTGCATGTGCAAATGTTCCACTAAAATAAGTTCCTCCTGGCACCATTTTACAGGGGCTGCATAATGGACTTAGCCAAGATGGTTGTGATTGGTTTAAAGAAATACAAACAAGTCTGGGTGGTTTTTTTTTATTTTTTTCCCTGTAGCAGAATGATCATGTGTGGAGCCAGCACTATGGTCTGGCTATGCAAGACTAGTGTAGGCGTGGCAGATCACATTTTGATTGACATCTCCTTTACTAGTCCCAACATGGAAGTTAACCGATGTACTGTGGCACACTGTTGGTTGCAGCAGCAGCTTAACATATTTTAGCTACTTAAAAAAAAAAATGTCAGTATCAGTTTAAGTGTGTGCTATATTTAAATAATTTCTACCACTTTACTTTGCTGTCAGGCAGCCTTTTGTGACCTGCATCTATGCCCTCTTAAAAGCCACCAGACTTTCTTACAAAATAAGTCCTTTTCAACTCACAGAACACGGGAGATTGTGTGACTGCTGTGTGTTAATGTATTAGTTTGGATCCAAACTAAACTTACTTGCCTTGAATCAAGGCGGTGGTAGACCAGCAACTCCAGCATCCTGCAAGGTAAAATTTCTGTTTTTTAAAAGGAGCCTTTGCAGCTATGAAGCAAGCAGGGAGAGCAGCTTCAGTTCTCCTTCTGAAAAAGGCTGTCTCATACCAAAGTCAAGCATTGAAAATGCTCCAAATATGGTGGAAAAAGATATTGATTTCTAAGGAGTCTGGAGCGATATAACAGGTTTAGCTCGACGTTGTTGAGTTGGGTCAGACTCAGACAGGCAGATTCAGCCAGCGGGAGCAGAGAGATTTTGTTGCACCCATTTGAGTGAGACAGCTTAGCAACTGATGTGGATTTTGTGTTTTAATAAGGTTATTTAATTAATAGGCAAATAACACATATAGGTTTTATGACAATATGATGACATTATGATATAAATTCAAAAAATAAATGATAAAGACAAATAAATGAAAGCAGAGGAAATAAAAAGGGAAAAAATTAAAGGATCCCTTTAGTATTTCAAATAATAAAATTTACAGTGCCAATAAAATTAGAACTGAAATATACAACAGGTAAAGTGTGTATATTTAGATCTTCACACAGACTCACTCTTCACTAGTACAAATCTTTTACCATTTCATATCATCTTATACTTAAAAAAAAAAAAAAAAAAAAAAACATTGCAAACATCTTTCTTTTGGAAAAAAAGACAGTCTTAAATATCATATTGAGAGTCCTGAATAAAAAGTGTTAAGTAAATATCAAGTGGCCTCCTTTTGGATTATGGTCCAGTTACTTGCAACATATGGCAACAATAGAATTTGGTCTTCCTTTTTTGTCATTATACAGATATATCTACACAGCAATATCATGTTTTTATGTCTGGTTTTATATTAAATGATTGGAAGACTTATGTAGATTTGAGTTTTCAGAGGCTTTACAGACCCTGTAAAATCTTCTTTTGCCCCCCAGACACCTTTGCGGTTGAAACATAGGCTGCTTAGTAGTCCCATTTGTTGACCTCAGTTATTATGGTATTAGTCACTGCCTGATTGACACACAACTGACACGTCTATCCATCACCTGTCAACACACATGCTAAATACTAAATTATATATTTATCGCCCTGTGCGCAGCTTACCGAGCAGAGATATGATCAATAAGAACAAACATGACAGCATGAAAAACAGCCGTTTTTTCTGTCTTTTTAAAGGTGTTGACAAGGACAGGCCAGGCATCAACGCTTGACCTTGTGATGCTTTCCACTCAGTCTATTCCAACATTCACTCCACCTACACCGCCTGCTCTCTGCCTGTCGTATTTGAACATGCCTCGCTGAAAGATGGTGAGCTTAACCTATCATTGAGTCCATAACCTTTGACCCATATGACTGTGTAGACCAGCTGAGGTATGGTTGAATTTCAGCACATAAATAAATAGAGGGTAGAAGGGCGTTGAGCTCTAAATGGTGTCCGCCTGGAAGATCACAGGGCGAATGAGAAAGACTGGCCCTTTGCCAGCCATCTAATTAATTAAGAATGACGGGAGAAAACACCCAACACCCACCCAAAGACACTGGCACGTGTTCCGTCACTTTGTCCGGGTTGGAGAGGCACAAAAATTATAGAAAATTTTAAATAAGCTCCGCTGACAAACATGCGGATCTAAACAACTGTTTTTGGTTGGTGAAGCTGTCATCTTGATTTTAAATGTTTCTCATCCCATTTCTCTCAAAGGTGCAATAATTCATATCCAAGAAGAGGTGATATTGGAGTGTCACAAAGGCTTCAATAAAATCGCATCCCCCTGAAGCTATCTGCAGTCTATCTCCATTACAGTCAAGCACTCTCATGAACCCTGCCGCTGTTGATATCATCTTTCATGAAAGAGCCTTTCCTTATTGTCTCTTTTCATTTTTGTTTATTCATTGTTAATAAGGCCCCCAACACTCCAATGGTCACAGATATTCTCAAAGGTAAATAAAAGCCTAAAAAAAGGCCTGCAAGTTTGAATAGCACCAAAATAATATTCATAATATGTGTTATCTTTTACTGCCAATTATGTATGCTGAAATTAACAATGCTTTAGGAAATATGAGGATGATAAGAGAAGCCAGAGATTGATGCTGATTACAGGAGATGCTCGCTCATTAAATAAACTCTGCTGACCATAAGGAATAGGAGGATATTATGAGCATATTGATATCATGTCAAGTGTAAGCCCCTTAAGCTATTCTGTCTGCTTGAATGAAGCTGCTTTTTTCACACCTGAACAAATAAAGTATTGGCAGGTATCTTACCGAAATTGAGTTTGACTCAAAGTGGTTTGGCTTGTTCCGTAACACCACAACACAAACACGCACACACACAAACTGGTACATTAGCATATAGCTATATAAAATGAACCAGATGCATTTTCTATTAAATCTGGATAACAGCAGTGTTTGATAAACAACATGGTGCTCTTTTTTAGCAAGGGTACTTTACAGGTGAATAAGTGTAATTTTGGTTTGCAGCAAAGGTTTTATTCTCACCTGCACTTGTTTAGTGTAATCGTCCCTGAGACAAAGTGGCAGAGGGAGGCGTCTCAAGCATTGCTGCGCAAACTTTGCAAAGTATTATTAGAATTTGTACTCCTGTCTGTTCAGACCAAGTCAGAGGCCATATTCAGACACAATCAGACAATGCAGCAATTGCAGAATTGCAGTCACAGGGTTGTGTGTTGAGCTCGGTATCGAATTGCAATGCTTTTATGGCACAGACCACATTGCTTCAATGCTATTGAGCTTTAAAAAGTGCTTGTCATTTGATACCAAATTTCAATATCTGAGTAAATCTCATCACATCTGCATTGTGTTATAGGTGCGCCACATCCGTGCCATGTCTGTGCCATGTCCACTGGAGCTGATTGCAACCATTCAGTGCTTGTGATTTCACCAGCAGCACTTCACCGAGTCCCAGAAACAGCTTTCTGCTTTGCTCTGTTTCACATATGCCCGGTGTCCATTTCTTTTCTTTTTTTACAGATGTTGCATCAAGCTGCACAGAGCAGATCAAGACGGCAGGAAGTCAGACACAGAAATGTATGGGAAAAAAAATTGATCAAATTTCAAAATAAAACACCCCATACTGACTCACAACCATAAAAGCATACAAAAAGGAAACTATTTAACTATGTAGCCTAGTTATTCCTGGTATCAGCACAAAAATCAAGGAAGAGGACCTAATCAACATAATCTGTGCAAGCAAACAGAATCAAGCTGGCAAAATGCGCCGCTTCTTAAATGCTGCTGGTGGGACATTCAGCCCTGTGGAGAACAGATGAAAAACAGTGACATAGACATCCCATGCTCAGTGGAATCAACAGCTAATAATGCTGGTCATTTTCTGTCTAATGTTACACAACATGGAGGAATGCAGAAAAATCGGGATCATTGTCTTGTTCTGTACCACTTGGTCTTTCACTTGGTAATTTGTGATGTAATTTTCTGTTTTTGGTAAAATGGATTTAGTAATGAAAAAATATCATTCAGGAGCCGATACTGAAGCCAAGGTATCTCTATCAAAAACATTTGAACGATTCCCAGTCCTAGTTGTGTGGCAGTGTAGAAATAAAATATGTTTTATTTCTCTGCTGCATCGCCTTCTCACAACCACCGCTCTCTCTCCTCATCAGGGGCGGATTTAGTCATTTTGGGGCCTACAGCAAATACAGGCATGGGGGCCTTTGCATCCCGTGTCCTCCCCCTTTTTCAATCCTCAAATAATTAACAAGTTATAAAAGCAAAATTAGTGAAGTTGCAGTGCAGAGAATGAATTAAATAGTCTCAGCCTGAGAAAAGTAGCTTCTGTGGTACAGCTGTGAATACTTCTGTATCTCTTGCCAGATGCCAGCAAGATAAACAGGCTGTGGTGGTTATTGTCTTTAAGTATCATCCAGCTTCCTCCTTTGTTCAGCAACGTTGGGGTTGCTTCGCTTAATTTTTTGACAGTCTGTAGCTGTTTAGTCTGTAACCTGAGCCATTTGTTTACATGAGATGGCTACCGTCTTACCAAATCATGATCATGAATAGTCCAAGTTAGCGGGGAGTCCCGAGACAACTTTCTTAACCATAAGTTTATCAGGCCATTGACCACCACTGCATACTCTCTGTCCAAACAAATGGACACAAACCATAGGAAGCCCCTTTGTATCTCTATAAACTGCAAGCCAGAGCCAGACAACGAAGCTGGCTACACGCAATAAACCAAGCAAGACACAACTGGGACAATATCATTGCTTGGTCCATGAACTCTGCCAGGATATCTCCTTTTCATTTCAGAAGTATTTTAGACTGACTGTGGAGCAGTCTGATTGTTTGGATTGCTTGATTGCTCCAAATGTAGATTTTTTTTTTTCTTTTAATTTTTGTGCATTCCCTGCAACGGTGTGGTTGTCAATACTCGTTGTGGTTAGGTGTGTTTTCTTGTGTTGTGGTATTCTGATAATTTGAACTCGCTAGCATTGTACCATTAGTGTTTTGCATTTAACTTGCTGTTCATAGTCAGTCGCTGTTGCTTTTTAGAAAATAGTTTTCAGTTCATCGTCCATCCTTTGGTAACCGCTTTATTTACATTGTTAAAAATGACAAGGTTTGTACATATTTCAGTTCTCCTTGATTTTTATCACTGGATCTTTACTTTGTTACTGCCCACATATCCTAGACAAAAATGAGAAAAAATAACCCAGCATGACAGCCTAAATTAATTCAGATGAATGAGATGACAGACATTGCAGCAAAAATGCCAGATTCTGTATGAAAGACATATGATGCAAGTCAAAAAGTATGCCGTTTTTCACAGCTTTTTATTGCACATAGGTTCTGTAATAAAGCCTTCCAACCTCTTGTTGACATGTTGTTTTTTTTCAATGTAAGGCTCTGGTACAATTTATCCAGCAAGAACTGTTGGTATGTTTCATGATGCTCAGAGTGGAGATGATCACCATGTCGGAGAAGCTAACGTCTACCCAATTTGTCTGCGTAGCATTCTGCTTAGCTCTCCCAACTAATATCATATAACTTTTGTCTCACATTGGGCAGCAAGTCTCCTAGAACAACCGCAAAATGCTGACCCAATGTGTAATCCACTCCCACACCAATTCAACATCATCTGCCCTCTGTGGTTTATTTATGGGGCTGTATATTTCAATCTGCGGTTAACTGTGGGGGCTGGCAGGGTGTAGACATTAAGCTCTTTCATGTGTGCATGATTTCATGATGATTGCGGTTTACATTAGGAATTGTGCTCTGGTAGTGTACGCAGTGAGAAGATTAGAGGGAAACCTGTGCTCTAGCATCTGCCTTTTGGATACACAGCTTTGTAATGGTGATCAGCCCACATGACTCTACCCTCTTATCCCTGTGCTTTGATTATGATTCTCTGTGGGGTGGACCTTCTTGCTAGCTGTCTTGTGCATTTAATGCCCCACCTGACATGTTGTAGCAATCATTGCACTTTGTTAAAGCTCGACCCTGCTCCCCGCCACCGCCACTAGTGTCAGTTTCCTGGCTGTGGTCGAGGAGGATCTCCTGAGTCATGCTGTTTTGCCGAGGAGGGCTGGATGGAGCACAGAGCGGCTTGTTGTAAAGGATGGAGTGTTGCCTTCTCGCACTCCGTATCACTCCAGTTTCACTCAGGTACCGCTCACACCATGAGTCTGACACATGCCCAAGTGCCTATCACACAGACAACCACACTATTTTCTGTCCAAACTCTGCTATTGCAAACTTGATAATGGCGTTCACAAAATACTTTAAAAAAGAAACCGAAGTCATACAGGTGTACTACTCCTGTAAAACTAACAGATGATAATGATATCATACAACGAAAAGAATCATAATGTTATTGTACAGGTCTGTGGTGCATGACTTTTACGCCAAGTCCAATTTGTGTACTTTTAAACATTTAATTACTCCACACTGATTAATCATAACTGTGAAAGGGAAAAGAGAGGCAGCAGAGAGGAGAGAGGGAGGGGAGCATTGATATAAAACTCTGATGATAAATCCTGATGTTACTGTACAGTTCTGTGGTTTATACACTACAGATTAAAACATCTGTCTGTTTCTTTCAGACAGATGCTCGTCTCCTATATGAAACATCTGTCACTGCTCTGTATTATTGCAAATCAGGTGTCCAGACGCTGTTTCTCCCTCGTCATCTCCTCGGTGTATGTAAGTTTTCAATTTGCTGTCTGCTGTTGTCTAAAACATCCTCACTGATATACACTGAGTGAAACTGATGTGAATTATCCTCCTGTCTTAATACAAAATCATGAATTTCACACACTGTTTAGTCATTACACAGACTAAGCTGAAAAAAAGGTGAGGATTTTTCCCCACAGAGGACATTTTATTAAAGAAATGAACTATTAACAATAATAAGTGAATAAATAAATAGATTCATATGAATAATGACCTTTTCCTAAAATACTGGTGGTTCTGTGGTGTTGGAATTTTAAATCTGAAGCCTGCAGTGTGCCACAGAAGCCTCAGTTGATATGCATATATTGCCATTTTTATTGTATTTTCACCCATAGGCTATGGTTTAAGCTAAAGCTGAATTACAAGGCAGATTTTTCTTTTTTTTTTGAGTGAGCGTGGAGCCATAATGAGCCATTCAACTTTGCTCACATGCTTTGCTTCACTCTGTGCTTCTTCAGTGAATTCATGGTTCATGTCATTTCTAGTTTTTATTGTCTTTTGATTGAAATATGCATACACTCCATTTCAGGTTCACAGTGTCGTTACTAAGGCATGCAAAGATAAGTCACATTAAATGACAGGTTCAGTTGGACAGTTGTGATAGGGTGAGCCGTTCTACTACCACACTATGTTTTTAATCAATTCTAGTGCTGGAAAGTTTATTATGTCAACTAATGTGAATAATTCTCATTCTAAACCAATAAAAAGGAATTGTATATTATTTTTTGGGTAATGCTGCATGAACAATTTGCTCTGCTGTTTTGGCAGAAAGCTTTTTTTAATGTAATTCTGTCAGGCAACTCATGTTTAAGAATGTTTATTCAGCAGCAGAACATAATTTGAGTTTGGCGTCTAGGCTCTGACTTCATCACTTCCTGCAGGTTAAGTTACACCGAGGTATAAGGGGAGTGATGAGCAAATTCTTGAATCCCCCTTGGAGCCTACAGGTGGATGCTGGGGTGGTGTTGGGGTTAAAAGAGCAGGCAGTGACACTAGTGCAGGGCAGCAATGCAAAGCAGGCAGAGGGAGAAATGGGAGGTTTAGAAAATTAAATAAACCGCCAGATTGGAAGGGTGCGTTTGGTATGTACTATTGAGAGCGAGGCATGTCACGTGTGATTGGCGGTGCAGCTGCCTGAATTAGCTTGCAGGTGTCGCCACATTAATTATTCCTGGTCCAGAACAGTGGACATCTTCATTTGATAAAATGGGACAGGTCCACCAAAATGATATGGATTAAAACCTAGTCCTTCCCATATCCAGGTATCCTTAATGATGTAACAGCATTATTGTTTTTTTAAATTATGTAGTATCAAGTATGTGATGCTGAGTGTAACCCCCCTGATAATGATACGTTTTGGAGGTAATGTGTTACCTTTTTGTCTCAATAAAGCCAAAACATTTTGTTTATGATGCCGTCCATGCATTGACAAGACTGTCACTTGAATTTGAAGACTTTACATTTTGAGGAACCTTCTGAAACAACTGATCTAGAAGTGTTTTCTAGAGGTTTGACCAGTGTTTAAGATTTACAGGAGGTTGCTGGCAGAATATGGCAGAAATAAACTATAATATAGAGTTTTTATTGTAAAATCACCTGAAAATAAAAAATGTTGTTTTTGTTACCTTAGAATTGGCACTTTATTTCTACAGAGGTGTGTAGGTTTCTCTTTCCCAGATGTCACCATGTTGCACTGCCATTTCACTACAATAGAAAAGACAAACCAAACATTGGCTTTAGATAACAGTTTCGTGGCCACTTTAGGTTCTCAGGGGTGTTTAGCTGATAGAGACTGAGCAGAGACTGGCAACTACATACATTGTTTTAAATATTTCCTGCTCCCTCATTTGTGCTTACCCATAGCTGCTAAGTCAGCAGCAGTTGTAGCATGTGCTTGCGCCGGTGGTTTCTGAAGTGGAGGGTCTGTCAGTGCCTCTTACTCATGAAGTTGCAAAACTGTCCTTTGTGGCTCTCAAGAGTGTCTGCACTTGGGTTAATGACACAAATAATTGGCCAGTATGTTTTAATGATACATAGCCAACTAGTCTGCCATTATGTTTGGGTGCCTCACAGTGATTTAGTGGGTTAGCTAGCTCACATTATTGCACGAGGATTCATGTATAACCTTTTGTTAGTGATGTGTAAATTAAATGCTTTTGGGTTTGGAAGATTGCTCTTTGTTTCCCCAGTTCCAACCAGATATCAACATTGTTTATAATTTGAATATTGTTTGTAATTTTAACCTAAACCATTATCTTTTCATAAACCTCTATGGTATTAAAAGATGATTGCACCTGAGAAATGTGGAAAGTCTTTGGCAAATAGACCCCATTGTGATGTCATAATGTATAAGGGGGTAGAAAAGCCACGATTAATGTAGGAATGCCACAGTGGAGTCTCGACACTGGTGGTTGTGAAGGTAATGGCTGAAGATCAGAATGGGATGAGGAGTGGGTTTCTGATACGCTTGACCTGGGCTCTGGATATGAAGAACTGGAGGTGTATGAGGTGGAGGAGGGTTGCAACAACTCAGTCCTGAGATGGCAGCTGACAACAGCAGAGAGGAGAACAGATTTTAAAGTTTGTCAGCAACGACATGATTTGGCTGATGGAGAGACAGCGGCTACATCTGGTTGGTTAACTGACAAGTGAACACCCGCAATCAGCTAACTGAGAATAAGCAGGAAAGAGAGTAAGACAGAGAGAGGTAGCCTTCCTGATTGAACTTACACTGAGCTTCAAGTTTTAGCAGTTTGGGAGGTACAGACCAATAGGTTTTTTTCCTGCATCAGGATCAAAAGGTGTTTCAGTAGTTAAACATTTTGTCATTTAATTTGAGGACTTGTTGCTACTAATGATTCAGTTTCAACACAAATTTGGAAAAATCTAACATATCTATGATCCAATGGTCAACAGATCCATCAACATAAAGGGGGCACTGATCTGTTACTGTCATTCACTTCCATGTTTGTAATCATTAAAAACATAATTGTTTAAATTGAGATTTAAAAAAAAATACCAGCATAAAAGGGACATTAAAAAATTATAATAGTGGCCTCCTATTATTATATTAGCCCTTGAAATTCTAATCACATAGATCTGCTGAATGTGATAAATATCAAACTTTCAAACTGATTAAGTACTCCTTGGTTTAATTCAAATCACAGGGTATTTCAGTTATGATCAAGTAATCAAAGTGCAACATATTGTGTGACTGTAGGTGGCCACTGGAGGTCTGAATCAACCTTTGAGTGGTCACACTAAGCAAGCTAATTCCTGATCCTGTATATCTGAGAAACAGTAAAATGCAATTTAGCTGACCTACTGTGGTGTGACAAACATGGTCCTCAGACTGATCACCCAGTTTGTATCTCACAGGTAAGACCTAATGGCCTGAGTGCTTAATCCTTTGGTGCACAGCAGGAATTGTTATATTCAGTCAATGGCCTGATGCGCTCAAACCGCCGCAGACTTGCAGGCCAAATTGAATTACAACTTAATCAGATACACTTTCAGACCACTAATTAAGAAGAATAATTACATATGCTTGTCCCCTGTGGGGCAGAGCACTCCTAAGCGTGTGTTTTAGAGGGACTATTATTAATTATGGTGGCTAAGGACTGAAATGATTATGGCTTTCTACATTGTCATGTCAAGTGTGGCATGACTGGGAAAATAATTGTTTTGATCTGCTCCACTGCGTTCAAAATCTCGAGTCATTCTGATAAACAATTGAAAAACGTCATGCTATAATTGTCTTCTTAAAGTTTTCCCTCAAAAGTGTCTCTCTTAAATTGAGCGGAAAAGTTTCCTTCCCACCCTTATCTGCTTTTCCCGCTCATTATTTTAACATCCTAATCCTGGCCTATATTATACGGCTGTGACGGGCTGATCCACACTGAATCCCTGAAGAGGTTGCGTGAACCTCTGCTGGATTGTGGGAGTTAGAGAGCGCTTAGTCAATATCAGGTATCTTGACAATATTTTGGCAAAAGAAAGCAGAAGCCTTTGTAAACATTGGGATATTTCTCTTTTCAGGCATAATAAATTTGCTTCTTGATTGAGTCAATGAAGCGGAAATAGTTTACTAGGATTTACTAAGCAATTTGACTAATATTCATGAAGTGAGCTCATTTTAGAAAATCATTCTTCACATATTTGGATAAATTCATATTGGTTTAAACCAGTGTTTCCCAAAATGGGTCTTCATTGGGTTTCTTTTTATTGGGTTGCCAATTAAGAGTAAAATTCATTATAGTGCCATGATATGAGAATTTATTTTCCTAATCAAAATAGAAGAACATTCTTTTCTGCTATGCTGGTCCGTTTGGTATGAATTATTAGTTCTGTGTCTGTTAGTTGGTGACTTATGTTTTGCTAGCTAACATTACTTGTCTGCGCTTGATAGACTCACAGGTTTGGGACATGCTAATTATGTTCAGAACAATAATTTGCACCAAGAAATGTTAACAAATTAGAATGCATTGGGAAAAACAAAGAAGCATGATTGGTTGAACTTCACTCATTAACTTGAAAACTCTGCATTTCTATCATATTAAGTATGCAGAAACAACAAGGTAATTTAACTTAACATCTGTTTTGTAAAAGGTAAGGTTATGCATTATCTTTAGCTAATGTTTCTCCCTTCACTTGCTTCTATTTCATGTCATATTATCATATTTTAGGGCAGTGATATTGGATATCGCTAGGCTGACTGACATGCACCAGTGTTTTTTTTAAAAAAAAAAAAACAGTGGATGGGATATTGGCATTATTTGACTGACTGACAAGGTGCTGCAGCTTGGGCGGCCCAGTCTCACTCTCAACTTATCAGTAACTGACAAAATGTCATTGCTCTTGGCAACTCACACCAACACGTACGATACCTCCCAACAAACACTGGAGTTTCACCCCAGAGACCAGAATGTGTGTCCCGTGTGAGACCAAAATGTTAATAAAAGTTGTACGGGTCATAATGTTGCGTTTCACAAGACTAGGATGACACATGAGTTATGTACATAACTTGACTTCTGTGTTTTGTCACTTCACTGACACTTGATTTTCATCACGACTTCCATAGTCATGGTAACTTCAAACATTGGTTTTATCCTAAACCAAGTAGTTTTAGTGCCTGAACTTAACCGTGACCCTTTCACAGCATTAATCACGTGTTAAAACTGCCTTTCTGACCGCAACAGATACTGCAGCTAAAGGATACTCTGACAGGGATGTAACAATAAATCGATTCAATGTTCAGTGGAATACTGATGCAAATTGATGGTGGTGGCAAGTGAGAGCGGGGATTTTCAATAATAATAATAATAATAATAATAATAATAATAATAATAATAATAATAATAATAATATTCTGTGTCATTATGCATGTAGATGTTATGGCAATTCATGATTATTTTTTAACTTTGGGTCCCGAGGAGATGTCAGATTTCTCTTTTAGATTTCAGGCTGAAAAAAAAGTTTAGGAACTTCTGATTTAAAGTTGGAGAAGTTGATGCGACTGATCATTTAAACTCATTTTCGTATTTACTGGATGAAAGATTACTGAGGTAGACTACATGAATATTGCACACATGAAAAAGACTTATCACACTGCAATAGAAGAAATTTAAAATCTTTTTTTCCCTGGCATAAAAAAGCATCTTTTTTGAGTTAGCCCCTCAGCTCAAAAAACACACCCTGCTCCCTATGGGGATGTATGATGTACTATGTGATGTACTGTATTTTCAGAATACAGAGCGTGATTGCCAGAAATCTAAGTCCCAAGAGTTTCTATTATAATCCTGGATTCTTTTCTGCATATGCCTGCAGCAGCAAAGTTATCATTAACAAACTCATCCCTAATGTTTTACTTTGCTTGCTTCTTTCTGTCTTCCAGCAAACACCTGTCTTCTGTAACACTTACAAAATGAACTTTTCTAAACTCCTGTCAGTAAAGTGGGGGATTTAATAAGTTCAGGACCGTGCTGTGGCACAAGTTGACAGTAAATCTTGGATGTCAACACTAAAGAGATACGTAGGTCACAGTAAGGTCACGTGTAGATGATTTGTGTGAAGAATTACATTCGTAATGTAACAAGACACAACACAGACATCCTTTTCTCATCACGCATAATTGCTTCAGGCATATACTCTGTAATACGCTTATAAGATTAAGATTAAGCTCACAGAATGAATGTGTCATCTGCAATTCAGAAAGAGACGGACATTTTCTTTATTAAGCATGACGATATAAGTCACAAAGTTGAATCATTCTGCCAAGCATCTCAAAATGCCCAAACTTATATTGCTGGATTTCTTCATCTTCTTTATCTCTTTTTAAATATTCAAGGTATATTTTTGAAGTCAGTGGATATTATTACCTGTAGGCGCGAAGAGAGGAGGGGGTGTAACAAAAGTATGAAACAGAAACTGATAACCATCAGTGCTTCACAGATGACACATCGGTATGGGGAACTGTAGATACAAGCACCTCCTTCCGGCTCCTGAGTGCCATTCCACATACACCTCTGTTAGAGCACAGAGCGATCAATAGAGTCACGCAGATAAGAGCTCTCCTCATCTGATAAGGCTCTTGAAAAATCAGGGGTTTTTTTACCTAAAGGCTAATCACTGATTAGAACCACTCAATGAATTTTTAGATACGTTGGAGATAATATGGGGTTGCCATGCGTCGGTTTGCTGGTATTTTTTTAGTATTATGTATGCATTGATGTCTCTTTCGTCAACATGAAAGCTGTAATTAAGGAATAAAAGATGTGTAGGCTTGATAAAATTGTGCTGTCCTTGGTGTTGTAGAAATCTGCTATCAATCATTTATCCAAACCTTTCTTAATCCAGAAGATTAGCTAACACACAGAAAAGGATAATATTATAATTATTAGGGCATATTAATAACTGGCATTTACTGACAGGTGAAAAGAAAAATCACAGTATTTTAATGCCAAATTCATGTCATACATAACTGAATTGCCATTGTCTTAAATTTAGTAATACTTTAGAATCATTAATAAATGGCAAATTTATAGTTAATTAAACATCAGTTGGGTGTTCCTTCACTGTTAATGAAATTATTTTGATTATTAGTAATGCTGTTTGTTATTGTCTTACCATAGTTTGTGGAATGTAAAAATATTTAATTTTATTAAGTATTTATTAATAATTTTCTCAATGATTTTTAAACATTTCAGAATCATTACATGTATAGATAACCCAGATATTTGTAATGCTTTGTTAATAGTTAATAATTAGATTGTAAACCATCAATAAGCATTATTTGGATGGCTATTATAAAGCTGCAACTGATGATTACAATACCTGAATAACTCATGAACATAACCTGTGTAGGCTGCGTGATGTACTTGAACTTGGGCAAGTAATTGTTTTTAACCCGAAGCATGATCTTTTCCAAAACAGTCACAAAAGAGACATTGGTAAATACAGGAAGTCTAGCCGAGCATCGCATATTTGATGACTCAACATTATCTAGATGATTATTGGCTGGCCATTATTTAAAAAAAAAAACCTGATGTTTAGAAAAACTTAAATAAATAAATGGTTCATAAAGCATAAATGATGTTTTTTAAAACAGTAAAATAAGTAAAGGTCAATTAACAATCAGTTTACCATTTATTAATGATGCTCTTATCTTAATGTGTACATGGAAAATCATCTGCAGATACTTTTTAAGCCACTGTAACTTAAGATAAATACAAAATGAAGATACAGAGCAGACTATCAAAGGCTGTCAAATAGGTCAGTGTATGCAGCTCGTCTACTTATCAAATTGATTCATCTGGGATATTTTTGGGAAAGTGGTCTCACGTGATTCGGTGTTGTTAGGTTTCAGTTCTTTATCAAACACAGTTCACAGAAACCATGCATTATAGTGTCTGCTCACTAAAAGTGAAACAAACAAACAAACACAAAGCTCCTCTCACCCTGTTGATATTTAGGTGAACTGGCCCTATGTTTTATTTTATTCTTTTCTTCTACTAAAGATATAGTTTAGGAAGCCAACTTTAGTTTGAGCCCCCGCAATCCCTAAATTTTCTATCAAGTGTTGACAATAATTGGGGATAAAATAATTCAAAAGTTGAATTTTAGTGAAATAAAGGTCAGCTGAATATAATCACCAACCTTTTACACACACACACACACCCACACACACACACCCACCCACCCACCCACCCACACACACACCCACACTTAACAAGCAGCTTTCAATAACATAATGAAAAACTGAACAGAAACTGTTGTGTGAATCAGTCGTTTTGTTTACTTCATTAAATGCCTTGGACTCCCTTCTAGCGAGGAAGTGATGAAGAACCTTTGATAAGATGTCGAAGGAACCAGTCCAATAGTCTTTTCCCAAGAGACAACGGTGATGGAACGATACTTTCTTTACTCTGTGTTGCCTTCATTTAGTCTCCATTGTTCCTAACAAATACTTGTCATTTGAATAGCTGCACAAATGCAAGCCTTGTAAATCAATAAACACCTTACAAGAACAGATGCCATCATAAACTAAATAGGACTCTCATTCATTTTTATAAAAATCAATACAATCTTTTAAAGGGATGCAGAGAAATTACTTCATTACTACAGATTCTTGTAATCAATGCATAATGAATATGTGCTCTCAAGGGTTAAAAGAAATCTCAACCACAAAACATGCACAGGGCAGCTATTCGTGGAGGCCTGAGGTCAAGAGGATTGAGAACAGAAGGAAGACAGACCCAGACAAACCCCTCGTCTGTGTACAGAGGATCTTTCATGTCTCATTTTTTGTGTCCAATTATTTGTGAATGTCTGAGAATGAGGCCGAACAGTCCTGTTGAAAATGTGCAGTACTTTCAGAGTTTTAAAGTGGTTTAAAGTGGATTTATAACTGGAGGTCACTAAACTGTGTCCACCCAGCGAAGAAACTCATGTCAGCTATAATAAATCCAGAAGGCGAAACTCATTATGTTCAACCTTGTCACTGGATCTCAATTTCTATACAGTATAGTTATTATGAAACAGTGACAGACTGTGTATAATGTTTAAAGTCAAGTTAATACACTGGCAAAAGATGAAGGTTCATGGTCAAGTGCTTTTTATGTCTCCACTTACGTAAGCCTAAATGTCCCATTAACACCGTCTGTCTGTCAAAGGAAACCAAAATGTGAATGTTAGGTGGACAAGCATGTGTACTGTACGTGTGCTGTAAATGCATTGTTTTTCTGACGGCATGGTAATGACATTTGCTTTGTGCAAGGGCATATTTTCACATATGTTCACAACAATTTGCAATGCCTCTCATCAAAGATAATGGCAGCATTAACCTTTTAAGCCAACAGGCATAGATGTTGGAAATAGGAGGGGGGGTGAACCATCTGAACCCCTGGTAGCCTATTAAGGATGTTTTTTTTCCACTTGCCCAGTGAGGCAAGTAGGCCAGTACATTCAAAGTCTACTATAGGGAGACTTCCTATGTAGCAAGGCAGGTGCAGGGGAGTGGTATGTCACCTTCAACTCATTCAAGGGGACCCATCCATCCATCCACATCAGAGGTCAAGCAGGAAATAATCAAATGGAATCAAGAGAGAAAGAGCAGAGTTTGATTTGAAAATACAAATGAAATGGAGAAAGGATCAGACAAGTGAAAAGGTGGAGAGAAAAAGTGGAGGAAGCGTATTAACCAATCTTTGCTATTACCACAGACATCAGGTTATGTGTATTTGCATGTGATGACTGATCCAGGTGAAAGGTGTATACAAACTAAGTGATACAATCAGTTTTCAGCGAATGATAACTTTATTAAAAATGAACTGAAGACTAAAATGAAAAACACCTCTGGAACTTTCTCTCATGGCAATTGGGAGCACACTGACCACATTGGACTGATTTTGCACGAAGCAGGAGCAGGGAAAAATGCATTGCATAATTAATTTAGGCTTCCTGTGTTTGCATGTGACACCACAGCTTGCTTGCTTGTTTATAATGATCTGTTGGCTTTAATTGAGTTTACCTACACTGTAAATCCTGTTTTGGTGAGGTACAGGTTAATTTATTGTGCTGTTGGCTTTGAGTGTTCCTGCACTGTAAATCCTGCTGAGATGCAGGTGTATGTATTCATTGATATGTATATTATTGTCTGTATGTGGTTGAATTTTGCCCTGGATAGTACCCCCTCCCCCAAAATGGTTCCAACGTTCCCGCTTATGGGCAATGGTTTGGTCGCCCTAACATCAAGTGAACTTAACAATACATCATGTTATTAAAGAATTACAATTATCAATGAGCCATGCCTGCCTTTGTTCAATGAGTCATAGGTAATCGTCTTAGCCCTAGCAGCTGCTAATAAAGAAATGTGTATGTTGTTTTGCCAATAATCAGCACCCCTGAACTAAACTATCCATGGCCCATAAAACAAACCAGTCACAGGGACATTTATCTTTTTAATCATCATCCGTTTGCCAAATGACACGGTAATGAAATGTTCATCTTTTCCAATTTTTATTTTTTCTTTCTCAGCCAGAAGGTGCCAAGTTGTCTGTGTGACCATCTGTGTGTGTCTTTTCTGAGGGTCACCGCGGTGAGCAGAGAGAGACATAATGTAGTGTTTAGCACACTCCTACGATGTTCAGGAGCTTTGCTGCTCACTGATGATGAGATTTCATCGTAAAGAGGCAAAAATTTATTTGTGATTTTGGCATTTTACTTTTATTCTAGCAGCCAAGCATTTAGATGTCAACTAATGACAGCTTCTACTAAACTATGAAAACACATGGACAATATAATACTGATGGTAAAGTTGAGGCTGTGTGCGAGGTTGCCTCCCATCCAACCGATCTGACTGGATCATCATCATCATCATCATCATCATGATCGGGTATCATCTGGAGCCTGTGCACTGATCCAATACCACATATTGCGTTATCCCTGAAATGGACCGTACACCAAATTTTACACTATCAGACAAAGACAGAACCTCAGCATCAGGTCACTTTGCAGTGTCTGCATTATTGTAGCCAGCTTGCTGTAAGTTGAAAGTGTCTGGAGCCTGTGTCAAGAGGAGGAATAATCCAGTGGATTGTGTATGTTCTAGTCTGAGCTTCTCCAAGAGTTGCTGTGTCTTGGCGTAGCTGCAAACCTGAATAAATTATTGACTGGCCAATCATCAGTACTACGAGTACCTGGTATATACAGTTATGGTCAAAATTTTATATACACTTAAAAAGAGCATGTATATCATGGCAGTCATGAGTTTCCAATGGGTCTTATTACTTATTTTCCTGTGACTGAATGATTGAAACATGTGTCTTTGTCACAAAAAACAATCCTGCATTTTGGTTCATTCATAAATTTACTGCAGGTCTGCTGGAAATAACAGGATCTGCTGGGTCAAAAATATAAATGCAGCAATAGTAATGTTTGGTTAAATGTCTTGCTAGATTTAAGGTTTTACACTGGCCATCCCAAAGTCCTGACATCAAGAACTTGTGGACTGTGCTGCAGAAACAAGTCTGTCTCAGAAAGCCAAAGATACAACCAGAAGATTGTGAAAGTGCCTAATTGAGGTGAAAGTGTCCAAGAGACATTTAACCAAACATTACCATTGCTGTATGTATATTTTTGACCCAGCAGATTTATTATATATACACATACACCCACACTACCTATTGTTGTGAATGTAATATTTCAAGAATGGTTTGGATGAATTTCTTTGAATTTGCTAGACACATTCACTTAAACTCAAGTATGAACTGATTAAATGTTGGAGAACAGAGGTCAAGGTCACTGTGTCACAAAAGCTGGTTACGACAAAATATCACACGAATGTCTAATAGTACAAAATGATGAAGTGATGACATTTTACAAGGTCAGCTTCACTGTGACATAATGTTCATAATGTAATGTTCTGCATCAGTCCTCTGTACTCCTCTGAGAAGAGTCTAAGTGAAGACAGCATGTTATTATTCAAATAATCATACATGTCAATATAGTGATGACTTCCATAATGAAGTATCACTTTTATTGCTTTGAAGTCTTCAGTACTATTATGTAACTCTGGATAGACATGGATATAAATGGAAACTTCACTTGTTGGTGGAGGTATACAACCACTGCACAGCAATTCCTTTTGTTTTAAACATACTACAACTGGAACTCGGTTTCAGGCAATTTGCATAGTTCAGGTATCAGGAAAAATTGTCATCTTTTTTTTCCATGATTTTTTTTTTCCTGTAATTGAAAGCTGTAAGTGTACAAGTGCACTCATGTCAGTGTCTCTGCCGACCAAGATCTGCTTACATGTGCTCAGTCAGCCAGGATGAGCATATTCAACCTGATGGGGACTATCAGTATAAAAGGGCAGTAGCAATGGTGCTCCTCATGCACTCTTCTTCAGCTGTTAAAATGACAGTCAAGGATCACTTTTATCTGATGGCACGCTGATCAAGTGCTGCCCGTACTGCCCCGGCTTGGTCGCCACAGTTAATCCTCACCGACTCTTCTTGATGTGCCAAGCACACAAATTGTATTGTGCAGCCTGCCGAGCTTTGTCAGGTGAGAGATGGCAGCAGCAACGAATGATCTTCCAGGGGTGCTTCCTGATGACAAAGATGACTCGATGCTGCTCGAAGGAACCAAATGGTACCCTATTGTCCTTCTCCAGAGCACTGTCATGTGTCTTCACTGTTCTGCCTCGCTCATCAGTGAGACCAGACTATGCTGCTGTCACAGAGGCAAAGACACAGTATTTTGTGCTGCAGAATCTTACACTGATAGTCTTCAAGGCAAAATCTGTGATCCAAATGGGCAGAAACACCATTAGAAACATCATTGCCCAGATCAAGGAAATTTCACCAAATATTTTCTGCTATACTGGTAGATAAGATACATTAGTTGGAAACTACAGATAAGCAGATATGCAAGAGATTTATACCACACTTTATTATTGCTATTGCAATTGCAGGTTGTTGTTTTTTTTAATTAAGTACAGCTGATCAGCATGCAAACACCATTTCTACAGCTCTTGCAAGGGTTTACTTTTATTGTCTAAATGACAGATATATGATTACACCCTCTGTTATTGCCACATGTTCTACTCTTTGTTATTAAACTTTCCTGCAGCCTGTTGTAGATACACAATTACTCTGACAAAAGTGGTTGTTGATGCTGTGGACCCTTGCCCTTGGATTACCATACTGAGTAGCTGTCTCTTCAGAAAGTGTAATTCTAACTATTTCATGATGACAACCTCTTTAAACCATTAAAAACATCACAACATTTCAGTTCAGTCTAGGACATTTTCAGAACCAATGTTAGATTTCTAATATTGTAGTAAGTTATCTTCAAAAAGTGGTAGACAGGAAGAAGAGGGAAAAATTCTCATTTTCTTAACAGTGTCAGAACAGAAATGGCTATGTCAAGGTTGGGCCTGACGAATGCAGATTGTTTTTGAGCGCTCTGCATCATTTCTGCTTGACCTAAGTGCAGCCCTTGACATGATTGATCACGGCAGTCGGGATGATAAATTGAGAAATTACATTGATATCTGTGGGACTGTTCTAGACTAGGATGTTCTGTGGTTTAAACTAAAGCCCACTTTCACTCAAATCATACACTCTACATTAGGGATCAGTCGTACAAATTCTTTGTTAGTGTATTCTAGAAGAATTTTCAGGTATCTGTTCTCAAGTTTTTTTTTTGGACAACTGTTTACTTTTGCTCCCTAAATTTTAATGTAAATAGCTGTACTTTCTAGTCCCTACATTTTCGCCACACAGGCTTGTTACTTTATAAATTTGATTTGCGTCATTGTGTGTGCCTTCCCAACATCGAGACTATTTTCAGCCCGACAGGACAGTAACATGTAGTAAAGAGGATTCCATCATACCCTGGATGATAGACGTAACAAGACAAAAGCGACATAGAAGACATCACAAGACAAAAAAAAGACAAGAGGGAGACTACCATTGAGAAAAAGTGAGGTTCAGTTAGCTTTGCACAGAAACAGCTGGTTGAAATGTCCTGCAGAGGGTGACTTTTTACTTTTCTACTTTGAGTACATTTCAGAACCTGTACTTTTTCCACTTTTACTTGAGTACAGTTAAATCAGAACTTTCACCAGTCTTTGTCTACAGAAGTATCTGCACTTCTGCATGAGTAAAGAACATGTGTAGTTTGCCATCTAATATCTGATAATATCAGCATGTCATCAGTATCAAAAGATAAAGGCTTTCAAATGAAATATCTTTATTGATCCAAAATGACCCTTTTTTTCTGGGCCAGTAAGATAATGCTGTAATTATGCAAACGTGACGTGAGTATGTCTGCAGTGTGGAGTGTCTGAAACTGACAGCAAAGTTGCCGTTGCAATCAGCATCAGTCATGTGAAGAGGAACCAAATCACATTCTTACAATAATACAAATTTAATTGCCCTCAAAAGCCAGATTATTATGAAGAATGTGAAAAGCAAAGAAACTATCAGCAGCAGAAAACAAACATCTCAGCAGTAGGGTTCTTGTTCTGCTCAGTGAACGTGTACCATAATTTGTGTCAGTGGGCCATCAACAGTAGGCATAGTAATGTTAATTCCACTACAGGAGAGTCTTGATGTCGTCTGCAATTGACCCTTCACTGAGCCCTTCCTGCAAACAGCAACTGTCCAGTCATAGAGTAGCAACTATAACCAGGGAGCCACAGGCCTGTCAAACTTTGCTTTGAGGGCAGCAATACACCATATTCTACAAACCCAAAGCAGAAGAAAATGTTTTGCTTTTCTCTACATGTTGATGCAGCGTCCATGGGGCTCCAAGAAGAGCAATACCAGGTGTCTCATGAGTTTGGATGCTGGTGTCTTTTTTTGTATCTTTCAAAAACATAAAATAAGGAAGCACACGTGTGGGAAATGGATTAAACTTTGTCTTTATCTGCTCTAATGTAAACTCCAACGGAGTTTGTGATCGTTTTCTTGAAACAGTCTACATCACTGGTAACAGATGTAAGCTTGTTTACGTTTATACGATCAGCATCCCAGGCACTAATTTGCCGTTTTCAGTGTGTACGTTTCAGCTCTGAGGTTTTTTTGTTGTTTCCCGCAGAAAACAGACATGCTGCAGTTCTGCTTGTAGCAAGCGACAAATGGCTGTTAGTGATGTGTCGGTCGCGAATGATCCAGATCTTAGAGCCGGCTCTTTGAAGCGAACGACGGGAACCGGCTCTTGATTGGGAGCCGATTTTGTTTTTTTCTCCTCTTTTTTTCTGTTAAAGTCGCACATGACTGGTGGCGTGTGTGTCCACATGGAGTAAAAAGGGGAGGGGAGGGGTTATAGACACACAACACAGTGAGCACATAAGCAAGTGGGAGGGAGACGAGAGAGAACAACACGCTTGAAAGGTGAGAAAATACACTCATTTGAGATGAACTGCGCCTCGCCTGGAAAGTAGACGAGATCAGGCGGCCGCAGCAGGAAGTGGAGACGAAAATCTACAGTCAAGTTGGACAGTTTTCAACAGAGTTAAGAGAGAATAGAGGAAGAGACCACCTGTAGGTTACCTGTAGTCTGCAGACCACGATCATAACTGAAGAAATAAAGTGCGTTCTTGATCGCTGATTGAGGTTAAAATAGAAGAGATCCCCCTTCTGATACATGTAACATCTGTTCTTTTATCTGCTTTGTAAAACCAAGTCATATGTAAGTCATATATACATAATCTTTATTATCATCAGATAAAATATCTGCTTGTTGACAGATTAAAACTTCATTACACAACAGAAGACTAATATATCCCGTGTTAAATATTTCAATTACACAGAAAATTAGTAATTAATATAATATGTGGTGTTTATTGTCAAAACTAAGCACTCTGCTTAATATTGTAGTTGAGTATGTTGAGAAATATAAATAAAGCCATATAAATAATAAACATTTGATATAATGTATGTTTTTTACATTAGTAATTCATTTGACATCATTTTGGGTAATAAATTAATTTGAGCAACAAAAAAAAATCTGAGGAGCCACTTGGGAGCCGAAAGAGCCAGCTCTTTTTAGGGAGCCGAGCCAAAAGAACCAGCTCGCTAAAAAGAGCCGGAATTCCCATCACTAATGGCTGTACTTAAACCAGCAATATGCATCTGGTGAGTCAAACTACTTGTCTGTGGAATCAAAGACTGCATTCCCACAATTACTCCCAGTTTTGCAACAATAACTAAGGCAGACGGGACATCGCAAAGGTTCAATTAGGTGGAAAAAGAATGTGCATATATCAGTAACAATAATCAGCCAAAATGAGTTGGAGAATATTGCTACCAGTGATTTCTGGGGAGCACAATTGACACCAAAATATTACAGTTGTACGAGGGAGTATAGGTGAGGTAAACCCAACAAAATGCTTTTGCACATGGGGCCTATCCTGCTATTGCAGCCAGTATCATGTTCATATTGATATACAACAGTCACGCATAACATTATGACCACCTGCCTAATATTGTGTTGGTCCCCCTTTTGCTGCCAAAACAGCCCTGACCCATCGAGGCATGGACTCCACTAGACCCCTGAAGGTGTGCTGTGGTATCTGGCACCAAGATGTTAGCAGCAGATCCTTTAAGTCCTGTAAGCTGCAAGGTGCGGCCTCCATGGATCAGACTTATTTGTCCAGCACATCCCACAGATGCTCGATAGGATTGAGCTCTGGCAAATTTGGAGGCCAAGTCAACGCCTCAGACTCGTTGTTATGTTCCTCAAACCATTCCTGAACCATTTTTGCTTTGTAGCACGGTGCATTATCCTGCTGAAAGAGGCCACAGCCATCAGGGAATACCGTTTTCATGAAAGGGTGAACATGGTCTGCAACAATGCTTAGGTAGGTGGTACGTGTCAAAGTAACATCCACATGGATGGCAGGACCCAAGGTTTCCCAGTAGAACATTGTCCAAAGCATCACACTGCCTCCGTTGGCTTGCCTTCTTCCCATAGTGCATCCTGGACAGAGTGGTCTCCTGCTGCCTAATATATCCCACCCACTAACAGGTGTCATGATGAAGAGATAATCAGTGTTATTCACTTCACCTGTCAGCGGTCACAATGTTATACCTGACCAGTGTATAGCATGTCGTTTATGTAGTAAAATGAAAAATAAGGGTGCAAAGATTACAGCAGTAGATGCAGTATGTCCTATTTCTAAAGTGCTGGAGTCTGAGCCCCTTGTCAGAAAAGAGAACATGTCTAACCTCATTCAACCATGGCAATGAGCATTCAGAATACTGTTGGTGTATGTAATACAAGGTTTTGCATAATCGTCTGCCATTTTGCCTGATGATAGGGTTGTTCATTTAGTACAATATGGTACCCATGGCCCAAAGTATGCTGTGCCAAACAAATTAATCTCATAATTCAGGGCCAGGGTTCAGGCCAGGACACAGTGTTCTTCAAACCACTGCACCAGAGAAAGCATTCCTGTTTCTTTTACCTCCATCTCATTTTTGAGTCACTTACCATCTCCCCGATCTGCACTTGCTGCCTTGTTTATTTTTTTAAATTAAGTCATTGCCTCATGCCCTAAAAAAATTAAAGATCTGACTGACTATCTTTAAAGTGAACCAAAATATGCTCAGAAAAACAAATTATAAGTGCTCGATTGTGTTATATGTTCAGTAATGCATTTGTCCTTCTGCTTTTTTATAGTGTTTTTATCAGCTTCAAGAGTACTAACGCCATCTGTTTTCTCTGAGGCTGAGGGACAATAGATGGTTAGAAGAGATGGTCCTTAGAGCCAGCTCCCCCTCCCCCCCCCATAGTCTTTGAACTGCTACCATCTCAACAACTCTGCTGCATGCTTTTGTTTTAAATTAGATACAAATAACTTAATTTACTTCTCCACTTATTTCAGAAACAATTTACATCACCATGCATGTAATTAACCCAGCTCATACTAGACAGTACCTCTTTTTTAAATTCATATTTACCGTGTACATCATTAAAACCGCTGTGATAATAGAGTGTTCCAAGAAAACTCATTCTGATGTGTTTATAGGTAAGATGAAAGCCAATTTGTAATTTTTCTGCTACAACTCATCAGTTTGACGGAGGGCGGTGAAAGACGTACTGCTGGTTGGCAGAGGTCGTCAATGGCCACCTCAAGTCCACCTACATGTGTAACAGTTAATCTATGAGGAGCAGAGATCACACACACACACACACACACACACACACACACACACACACACACACACACACACACACACACACACACACACACACACACACACACACACACACACACACACACACACACACACACACACACACGTTGGATACATCATATCGAAGAATAATTTGAATTTTTACACAGACTTCACTGCAATTCAAATCCAATGAGTCACTTGTATCTGTAAGTGCATAAAAGTGACAAGTAATGCAAGAAGAAGCAAAACTAGAAAGTATTTTTATCTCATTACAATTTTTATGATTCACAATTTTAGAAAACCCTTGAGAAACCATTTTCATGCCTTCATGCCTCGACGCCTGTAGCCAAAGGCATTGTTTCGAGGTCATCAGGTTCTTATGAATGCAACATCTCAACCTTTCTTCAAATTGGCACCATCATCCACTTTAAGGACCAAAATCTAATTAGCTCATCCTTGAGTCAAAGGTCAAGGTCACAATGACCTCATGTCCATCCCATTCATGTGAAGACAATATTTCAAGAATGACTTGAAGGGATTCTTTTGAATTTGGCACAATTGTCTGCTTGGACTCAAGGATGAAGTGACGATATTGGAGGTCAAAGGTCAACATCACTTTAACCTCATATCCATCCTACTCTTGTGAATGCAATATCTTAGGAATGCTTGGAGGGAGTTTCTTCAAATTGGTACAGATGTCCACTTGGACTCAAGGATGACGGATTTTGGTGGTCAAAGATCACAATAACCTCATAAAATACATTTTTGGCAATAACCTAAGAATTCATACAATAATTATGACAATTTCACACAAATGTCAAACACGATACTAGCAGTGCTGGTGGGTAACTACTCAAATGTACCTAGTAACATGTAATTAAATTACAAAACACATGTAATCTGTTACAGATACTGAGGAAAAAAATCTCTAAAAAGGGGTTGCATCCAAATATTCTTTTCTGGTTGCCAGGGAGAGATCTGCACTCTGAGTGCACTCTAGTTTTTTTTAAGTAGCTGCAATGTCGATGTTTAAACCAAGCAAAAATGAAAGTTAAGTGCATCTCTGCTCAAATCTGCATTTGTTATTTTTCCATAGAGTAGCAAATTTACTCCACTTTTAAACTTTGATAGGTTGTGGATTAAATAAAATGGAAGTCTCTCACAAACTAACTCTTAACACTGTGCCCATGTTAAGAGATGAAAATTAGGTGGATATCAAAGCTTTTTTTGGTGCTGCAACATGGTTTCTGGGACTGTAACACACCTACAGGCACACACAGAAAGAGAGTGAACGGGAAATGGGACTCCTGGGATTCATTCCCTCATGTACTGGGCACAAAAAGTTGAAGGGGGTGTAACAGTGGGAGGTAACAGAACAGCACAGAGTGTAAAATCCACTGCTATCACACACGCTCTGCTACACCTGGCTGTGATACTTGGAGGGAAATTATGACGCCTGGTTCATTAGAACATATTCAGTGACAAAATGCAGTTTTGATCACACCTGTTGCCACAGTCTTGCTCACATTATCAAATTTATCCATCAACTGAGACACGTTTTCTCCCCATGCTTCATGAATAACGACATTGTCACTCCCATGTACTCGGTGATTAGCTGCAAAATGTCATCCACTTTCTTATGGGTGAAATGGCTGTTTTTGTCTCGAATGTACAGGTTTTTTTTTCACTTGGTTGCTTTGGAAATTAAAGACCAAAGCAGTGCCAGCATACTGGGGGGAAAAAAAAGTCTTTGCTCTTCTCTGCAGAGAAATGGGAAGAGAAAAGATTTTTTTTTTCTTCGTTTTTCACATTGAGTGACTCAATTTCACGCTCCATTGGCATATCTGGGGTGACGCGCCATGAAATCAGTCCAATTCTGGGATTTCAGAGGAACAGTATTTTGAAACCTCCTGAGATATGTGGTCATATTACTTTCTCCACCTCTGGACAGATTACACTATTATGTGACAGTTGCTAAGGTAAAACTGTGGCGATGGTATGTTCCCCACGTTTGTAAACTGGTTTCTAACTGAAACTACAACAACTCACAAATGATTCAACAAAAGGCATCAATTAAGTTTTGTAACTTCCACTGCATTTTTTTCATATTGAAAGGTTAGATAAACTGAGGGGGGGGGGGGGGACTCAACCTCAGATTTACACTGACTTCCTGGAAAAAAAAAAAAAAAATCATAAGCTTACAACAAGGCACACTTGGGACGGGTTTTAAAAGTACTGCATGACTTATCAACCTGCTCTCTTCAGTCTGCATACAAATAACACAACTTTAAACTTGCAAAATTGCGTGTTAGTGCATTCCGTAAACCCAAGTCCTACTTCTGTGGAAAGCAGATCCATAGTCACGTGAGCTTCATCATTATCACAAAAACATGCAATTAATGTAGAAATGGTTGCAGTTTGGTTAGGTTTAGGCAGCATTACACTCTGACAACATTTCAAACAGGACACAAAAACTGGTATTGAGCCATTTAAAAATGCACAGGGCGCAGGTCCTCTTCCACAGAAGCTGCCATATTGCACCGCCATGATTCTACTGCAGCCCACAGACAAAACAAACACTGGCTTTAGATGGGCCTATGACCTTTCCTTTTTTTGCAAGTTTCACAGCCATCATATATGGTCTCTTACACGCTTGAAAGGGCACAGCGAGTTCAGGCAATCTGCAAGCTTACTTCTAGATGCCACTAAACTTTATTAATCAGAACCCCATCCCATTCTAGGAGAAGGTTCATCCTGGGCAACTACATTAAACACTTACATTAATTATCATTAATAGTAACATTTGACCTTGGTGTCTTATTGTATTATGATAAACCATTATGACTGCAGTTATGATTGATATACACTCAGCTGCTAAGTTGCCACTTTATCAGGCGCACCTTGCTAAAATTACAGCAAGGTGATAACGGTTATAATTCTCAGTTTGTTTGAACCGTTTTTGATTTAGCTTTAGAACTTTGATTTATAGTTTGCGATGCAGTCGCTTTATACTGGAGGTGTTTCTAATATTTTGTATTCCCCATTTATAGGAATGAGGGTGGGTAAAATATGTTTGTAGCAGCAGCTAATAAATCGGCAGATTCTCTGAAATCTTATTCAGAGGGAAGGAGGATGTGCAGACCATGGGAGGGGTCCTTTGAGATCATGATCTAAATATATAGACATGCGACGTTTGTGCAAGATATATTGTATATTATGCAGTAATGTGGTATTCCACACCAGTCATTGTAATCCTGATTTTCCAGGAGGGAGCTGAAACATTGCTGTGCTTTCATATCACTTTGAAAACAGAAACTGGACCTCAGAGTCACTTTCAAGGAAATTAGTAACTGGATCTAAGTAAGAGAAGGTTGGTAGGCAGCAGGGGGCCAGGCTGAAGACTAGGAGGACAGGGCACACTGCTGGGCAAGACTAGGCAGCTAAGGAGTGCAAACTTTGAGTCTAGTGATCACCAGCTGGTGGTAAGCAACAGGAAGAGAGCAAGCTGAGTCTGGTGGACTGTGGTAGGATGGTAACATAAACAGGGGAAGATATAAAAAAAAACCACACACCAACAAGCAGCAAAATAACTTCCAGCTAAGTTAGAAGTTCAATGCATCACTGCCTTGTCAGGACAAAAAGACAAATTGACAAACTGAAAAGAGGTGCTGGAAGTCACTGCTTTAAACACTCTGGAGCAACGAGCAGCAGCTGGGTAGAAATCAAGGAGATGCAGAACAGCTGTGACTGTAGCCAACCAGGGGCACAATGAAGAAGAGAATCATCAACTTTTAAACATCAGCTTTGCTTAATATTCTGCAGCACAAAGCTTAAGTGGGAAAAAAAATGTAATAAAAATGCAGTAAATGTAATAGTTGCATGAGCTTGCTGTTTCATCATCTGCCCCTGTAGACTGCTAAAATTGCACTGTTTTGTGCTCAAAAACACACATTTCTACTACATTTTTTAAATGCTTTACTTGACATATATGCCTCTTGCCTTGGTTGTATTGCAAAATGTATTTTTGCCACTGAGGGCAGTTTATATGGCCTTCAGAGGCATATCCTGCAGAACATCAAGGCACTAAAGTTGTCAAAACTATGAAAGTATCAATACTTTTGATACCACATGTCTAAACTGATATAATGTCTTAATTATAGTATCTAAAGTACCAGAGCTATGATAAATTAAAAAAAAAAAAAAAAAAACACCATTCAAGTGCTCAGAAAGTGCTCAATCAAGGCCTCAGGTCAGTTCAGTCTTAAACCTGAAATTTGGTTTGCAGCATAGCAAAACCAGAAAGTATTCAGTGACTTTTGCATCAGCACTGTGCACAGGTTGTTAATTAAAACACAAAAGTGAAAAATGTTTTCCTTTTGCTGTGGTAGCAAACGAGGTATAGGGTATAATTTTTAAGATTCTGTTATTGTGACGGCTCTACAAGACAACACTGTGCACCACTTTTGGTTCTGCAGCTCTTCTCCTGTATTAAACATCTGTACAATCAAAAGCAGTGCACAGGTGGAGGCATCAAGCACCACTGCATCCTCCATGAAAACATTGACGTCTGCAACAATTAGACTTTCATGTGATTCAAAAAGTCCAGTTCTTACACAAGCCACTGTTTTTCATCAGCTACTTTTCATTTTTGGACTTTCAAAAATGCTTTTTTAACTTTGTTTTTTGATACAAATTCCACTGAAGGGAAATAAAATATAATTGTGTGTTAAAATCTGTATGGGACAATGGTTGAAATGATTGTGTTTAACAATGTTTCATGATGCACAAAGAATAGTGAATGCATAATTAGAGGTTCCTTCTTCCAGTGAAGGAGTGTAAGTGTATCACTCCTGATATTAAAGATTAAGTAGGGAGATTAAGACAAAAAGAAACATATGGGTCCCCATGGTTTAGGGATTAAGATGATAAACATCAACCACAATTTAAATCCAGCTGGCAATTTCTGATCCATCCCCCTACATCCTTTCTTGTCATCTCTCCACAATCACAGTAGGGCATAAAATGCCCAACCAAAATTTATAAAAAGTGAGAAACATACAGCAAGGAGGCAGAATCACATTAGCAAGAACATTACTAAAAGACAATATAATAGTAAGTATTTTGATGTATAACCTATGAAGGAAATATGGTTGGCAAAACAAATTTTGTCATAAAATTCACTTAAATAAATCTTTAAACAGTCAGTCATTACAGAAACACTCTTATCTTATACCACGCTTATTGCCACAGATGCGGCAGGTACTTAGCATCCTTCTCAGGGATGTCATTTCTCTTTCGATCTCAAACCCTCATCCCTGGAGAGAGGAGCTGATCATGGCACGGCAGTCTTCTCCCTACTTCATCTGTCTTCCATGTTGTGATGCTGGCTGGCTTTCCAGGTGGAATAGAGAGATTGTATGTATATTCTGACAAATTCTACTTTTTCCCCCTCTTTTTGCTGTTACTAAAGTAGTAGTGTTTCATGTGATCTGAGAGTTTATTAGAAAAAGATCTCTGGCTTGTATGCAGCAGTAATGCATTCACCTGTATGATGGTAAAAATTTTATATGAATTATAACTTGCATCAGTTTTGCTTGTATTTTCACTTAGTATTCTGCAGAATTAGTAAGAATACTGAACTATAATGATAATGAAGAATGTGTCAAGCTGATGTGCATGCAAGTTTTGAGATTAACTAAATTGTTAATGTCCTCCAAGTGTTACTGGCACATTATTATGAGCCTGGCCCAAGTGAGGGATCATAATGGAAGGAACTAATTTGATTAAACCAAAATTTGAGCCTGTGAAATAGACAAAAGAAAACAAAACTCACATAAAGTGGCAAAGGGACACACTGCTCCTGCAGTCTGCTGGAAGGGCTTTTAAACTCAGGTGCCACATATCAACAATTAGAGCTGAGCTGTCCATGACTACACACCTGGTTCACTTGCAACCCGACAGAACAGACAAACACAGAGAAAACATTTCCGGACACATGATACCCTCCACCCTTTGTAAGGTTAACCACATGCCAACTTCAAAAAATACAATAGTAAGAAGAAGACCTTATCACTTAATAATACAGAAATCTAATCTGGTATTTGCAACACCACAGTATGCATACATAGGCTTATGTTATAATTTGTGTTGTTACTTTTGCTCATATAGATGTTTAGACACTTGGATGTCACATTTTCATATTGTACTTGGAGTAGATTATAAAATGTTGATTAAAATTCCCCTGATCACACATATGGCCAGTGATTATCTGTTTGGTTCAGTCATACTTCTCAGAAACCTACTGGACTGACCACGCTTTTAATGGTCTGATGCAGAAACGTCTGCACGATGCAAGCACCTGTATTTGCTTCAAATAGAAACATGATTTGAGGATTCCAAACAAGCCAATTATGCTTTTCATGTTTAACTGCTAACCAAGCACACTAGAGCGCATTTCATTTTCTGTATTTTCTGTAATTGAGCACAGGAGGTACTCTACTGCAGCATGCATATATAAAATCCACAGGCTTAATGACCTGCTTATACCTTGTTCTTGAACACTCATTTGGTTAAATGTATTTTCTGTGGGTTACAAGAGGCCAGCTGGATGCCTACTGTGAAGTTTTATTTTTGAATATTTGAATTAAGCAGCTAGTGTTGGAATAAGCTGTTGTTACATTAACATACATTTGATAGAGTCAATTCACCCACAGAACATTCCGTCGACTGAGGTGAAAAGGCTTGACCATACGAACCATGGAAGCAATAGTTTTGCTGTCGAAAGAAAAGCAAAAGTAAACTGACACTGACTACAGAAATATCTTATCAGAACTTAAGAGGTTGATCTAAGCCACTGAGGAAAATTGTGTTTTCTCTTAACTCATCAAAATCACAAAGGCTTGCCTTGCCAGCCAAAGTTCGAACTCGCACAGCCCGCTGAAAATTCTCTGCATGTCCATGGACAACCTACAGCAGACAAAGGAGAGAGAAGAAAACTGTCTTCAATTTAAGGCCGTTCCTGAGGGCAGCAGAAGTGGAGATGGTCTTGCAGACAGCATTGTGCAACTTCACACTTCATAAGAGCGAGTTCAAAGTGCAGTTCTCACAGATTAAAATGAACAAGTTCAGGTTCATAGTTCACAATTTTGAATTTTGAGTCCACAGTCACAAAAAATAAAGTACTTCATGTAAATGTATTCCTTTTTTCAAAAGAGTTGCTCCAAGTTATTCTTTTTCAATTGAACCTCCTCATACCAGAGTTGCTGGAAATCAGTGACAGTTGAGAGAAGATCAGCCTACATAATGACATCATATTAAGTGGTGTGTGATGTTTCAAATATATTGGCCAGAAAAACTTAAATGTAGTTGTCATTAACCACAAATTACAACAATTTTATAAGGTTTTACACTACAGCAGAGCAAACATGACCACCAACATACTTTATGTCAAAATAGCCACAGCAACTACACAGTCAACAACACAGAACAAATGCATGAGAACTGCAAAGAGCAGAAGAGGGAGAGACAGCGCCTGGAAATAGTTTACACTAAAGCAGTGAGGATGCTCTTCAGAGGTGACGAGAGTATATGATGCGAATCTGTTTCTCACTGTTAAAAGAGACCCCAGTTTACAGTGTAGTTCATACACTTTACTGATAAACCACAGATTTGTGGAGCAACATTAGGTTTTAAGATCAAACACAGAGCATCCTCTCTCTGCTGCGAGTCTGCATCACAGTTTTAAATCAATTTAAAGTTTCAAGAATGTGTGGTTTTAGGGGGTGCTGCAGCCCATTCAGCATGCCTACTTCCTGCATCCATACCTCCTACCTATCCACCCCTAGCCCCCAATCATTGCCGCTGCCCACTTCCCAAACTAAATCCATAATCCATCCATATTATCTATACAAATATAAAATCACAAAAACCCCAAGAAGGTGCCTTGAAATGCATTGTATGTACATTTTTAATTCATGGAGGTTAACAACAATCAGACTGTGTTCAGTTCACTGTTCACCAAAAACATGAGCATGTTCAACGAAGGCACTCCTGATGCACACTGCTTGCCTGTAATGAAAATGTCACATTTTTTGCGGCCCTTTCATTATTATTGTCGTTATAATGATGTGTTATGTGTGTGATTAATGCAAAATTCTTGTTTTTTCAGAATGTCATGCTGCTTTCCAAATTTTTCCAACTGTACTGTCACATCCTGCTTCGATGTCATGACTAAAGAGGGGAAGATGCATGTCTGAAGACAAACAATAAATAATGTATTTAAACAACGAGACTAATGGGGTGCACAAAATAAACCAAGAATAAGATGGATGTGATGTGTGTAATGTGATGGAAAGGTGACTCATACAGTACCATTCAGTATTTGAATAAGAAGCACAAGGCTGTTGAAGAGAGTGAAAGCCCACATTTGTAGGAAATGGGGTGGTTGTATGAGTCAAACAAAGACAGGACTTTCACCCATGTGAAAAACCAAAACTTTATGAAGAGTTGTAAGGTACATAATGTTACATGTGTTATGTGACTTTCGTCTTGCCAGCCACTTCAATCATGTCACATAACGTACATAACATGACACACTTATTGTAAATTCAAAGATCATCTTATCCTAATCCTACCCAAGTACTTTTGCACCTAAACTTACTCAAACTGTGACCGTTTCACAGCCATAACCACATGTTGAAAAGGCTTTCTGGCCACATCTGATACAGCTGCTAAAGGGTACCTTGTGCCTCAGTATGAGATGCTGGGGGGCTGTGACAAAACGCTGGTAAACAAAAAGCACAGAAGCCGCCGCCGCCGCCGCCACCGCAATGGTGGCCTTTTGCAAAATTCAGAGAATACAAGAGAAGACGTCATGAGCAACAACTAGACTTCACTTCTTTATTTTGCTTGAGGATCTTCTTTGTTACAACAAGAAGCAAGAGCCTGATGACCTTCAGAAAACTGATAACATAACAATGATCTGTTTTTTGGCACATACAGATATGATGGAGACTCAGTTTTGACGGAGGTCTCTTGGATTCTGAATTAACAGTGCCTCTGGTGATATTTTTTATTATCTGACAGGGGCACGCTACTAAGTTGGTAATCCACTTTATCTCCCACTGATTACTTCAAATTTACATACCCTTACAGCCGTTAGGTGTTTAACCTAATTTCTTTGTTCTTCCTTGACCAGGGATATTTTCAGGCTCTCAGAGGCTCATTTCTATTGCCCTTCACTCTCCCACTGTGACTCATAAAGCAGGTTTTAGTGCACTTTAAAGTAATCCAGTTCAGGCCTGGTTAAAGACCTTCTTTCACCACATTATTTTTTGGTAACAAACAAAACATTTGCTGAGTTTGCACGTGACTTAGCCATCTATTAATTTATTAATGAGTTCCATTTTTTCATACAATTTCAAGCACTTTTATTATTTTTTAAATAAATTAGAAAAGGTCTTTAAAAAACATGCAATCTCACCGATATTTGGCATTTTACGTTAATTATAATTTAAAGGTACAGTGTGTCAGATTTAGGGGGCTCTATACCTGGAGAGAAAATAGCTGGAATGGAATATTAGTCTATATAGTATAAGTATATTTTCATGTGTAGCATATAATCACATGAAATAAGAGTTATTGTGTTTTTGTTACCTTACAATGAGTTGTTTACATCCACAGAGGGCGCAAGTCTTTGTCCATCGAGGCCGCCATGCTGTTCCACTCTGGTTCCACAGTCGTACAAAATGGACAAAACAAACACTGGCTCTAGTGATGGCCGTTTGCAGTTTTCACAAACACTATAGGTTCTCCTACACGCTTGGAAGGGGAGGGTGAGGGGGGTGTTTGGCGCTGGATGCCACTAAACCCTGCATACTGTTCCTTTAATGCAGTATGAATGGCTGATATGGCTTCCATCCCCAGTGGTGTTTGTTACATGGCCACATGAATGCCCAAGTAAATTTTACTGCTCTACAAAAAGATCCACAGTATTTGACAGAAAAATCAAACACATTAAACTTTGAGATGTGAAAATGAGAACTTGTGTTTAATAAAGATAATACACTTATTGAGGACACAGTGAGACTACCTTTGATGATAAACTAGAATCAAATTCTTTCTAAAATTCTGTCTAATAGACTGCACAGGTTTTCCCTCCTTTTCTGTAAAACAAACTGGGGTTTCCCAAGACCATGCGAGTCTCCATCTTGCTTGTCTTTTAATTATGCTTTTGTGGCAGAACTCCAGTGGTTAAGACCAATCGGCAATACTGGCAGCTACAGGCATTATTTGGGTGTGATGACAGCGAGACACTACTGTTGGTTTGAGAATAATTTGGCAGTTCTGAAAGGGGTTAGCATAGATTTTGGTACAGCATCAGTTATACCAGAACTGGAGAGTGTTTCCACATTGAAAGAAGAGCAAAGAATGGCACTGACGGCTTTTATCAGTGGACAAGATGTTTTTGCTCTTCTCCCGACTGGCTACAGCAAGAGTTTGATTAACATCATATTGTTTGTTGGTCTGATTGGTTTATTAGCCTCTGAAAGAAAGATCGTGATAGAAAGATTGTTTATCCAATCACCTTCCAAGTACTTTTTGAAAGTGCCAACCCTCTTCCAAGGACAACTTCTCAGACGGTTCTGTGTGACAAACCATCTGGCGCATCAGGAGAGTCTTTCTCTGCTGGCTCTGCCTTAATTTCAGGGAATCCAGTGGTGTAGTGGTAACTAATGGACACGCTACAAATGTCACACCATGGATTCAAACACAGGACACTGGGGCTGCATTTTACACTCTGTTAAAGGAATTAACCTCACACTCGTGCTCTAATCTAAGAAGACACCCCAGCAAACCATGGCTAATGCTTTGAGCATTCTGACCTTTGATTTAAACCAATGAAATCACATCACTGTTATCCATTATTAAATTAATTTGCTGATTTTCAGGTTACAAAATTAAATACATCCAAGTGTGATGCCCTTTCTTAAACACAGGCAGGGGACTGCCACTGAGGTTTTGAAGTCCATTTAAACTTATCAAATGTCAGTGAGGTGAAGCTCTGCGCCCTCTTTTTGGGAAACTTTAGCTGGACATTGAAAGATGGGCTCCACGTTTCCTTTTTTTTCCTCTGGGCAAAATCTAATGTGACGAAGATGAATATGATCAAATTCAATTACACTTTGAAGTCATTACTTGTGGCAGTCCCCGTGATATATTTCCACAAGTAGGGCTGTAGTGAACATGAAGTTCTGATAATGATGATTACTGCTCATGTTACATTTTAATGATAATGTCAGACCAAAGGAAAAGAGCATTGGTGAGCTTGAAAAGAGTTGGCACCCACAAATTAAAAAACGTTTGATGTCCTCATCTTTTTTATGTCGACACGCACAGCAATCAAAAATGAACCTAACTTGGAAATGAACTTTTTCATTTATAGGACACCCAAAAATCAACAGTCATAATTCTATTTATATTAGTATTTAGAGAGGAAAATATTGGCACAGCCATTACTTGATTGAATAAGATGCAGCATGAGAACAGCAAGCATTTTGATCTTATATTCACAATTATACTTGGACATCAGATACTTAAGATTTACTGTTAAATATATGTTTTTATCTTACATCACCATGTGCACTGAAAAGAAAAACATAGTGGAAACAAGTCTTTCTTTTTTACTTAACCTAAATATACACGTTTTATTTACTCAGGTCAATTAAACTTATAATTTCTATTTCCATAACACCCCAGAACTGAAACATACAATACACTCTAAGATAAGGCATGTTTGTTTGTTTTAACCATAATGAAAACAGTGCAAATGATGAAGGTTAATACTGAAATCTATCCCTACCCTCTTACACTTAAAATGTAATAATTATAATAAATATTAAATGTTATAAATATCAGTCAGAGTTACTGGAGGTTTTTGGTTCAACTTCATATCTTAAGCATGTTAAGCAGGTTTTCTCCAGTACAACTTATTTAATATCAAGTCTGTTTGATATTAGAAAAGTTTATTTGATTAAATAATTACAAAATTACCTCAGCATGTCTTTTCTTTTCAAATTCAGTCAATTCAGACAATAATTTTGAAAATGTTTTAATGACACTCATCCTCTGCTTTAGACTGTTCTCTTCAGGAAAAACTATAGCCAGATTTGGATGTTTGTGAAACAGCTTAAACCAAACCACTGTATATTTATGTTTCATATTAAAGTTGGGAGTCGTGTGGGTGGATGGGTGAACAAAGAATGTTAGTCGGGTTGACTTCGCACAGAGGCCCTCACATACGCTTCATTGCTTATGGCAACATGATCATTTTGTTTAAAAGAGGATCACAAAAGTGTTTCACTTTTGATCTTTTTTTGAATCTGACCTGACCATAACCTAATGACAACAATACTGCATTATTCATGCACTATACTCCCACATGACAAGCCTGTAATGAGCACAGTGCCTGCTTCCACTTGTTTGAATACCACAGCTTCAATGAAGGCGCCGCTTGTTCATACCGACTGTAAATTAGTGAATAAAGTAAAAATGTTGAAGATGCATTAATGAGGTCGTAGCTTTTGATAAAACAAACTACTTCTTTTTTTTTTTTTTTTTCTTTTTTTATTTACTTTTTATTGACATTCTGTGACAAATAGTATGAACATCTACTACCATTATTAATCAACCTGAGTAGAGAGTATCAACCTGAATGTCCCTTTTTTTAGGAAAAAGAGAATACATATAAAGAAAAACATAACACGAACATTAACATGTAGGGAGTGAGATGTGGTTATTACTACATATACATGATGTATTATCTAAGGTTAGCAGTGTCAAAGTCCGGTCTGCGTGGTATTATGTAGTCCATCCATTTCTTCCAACGTATGAAAAAAAAAGTCCCTCTTGTAATTCACAACTGCTGTCAGTCTCTCCATTTTGCAAATGTCCATTGTGATGTCCATCCACATGTTTAAAGTTGGGCTCTCCCGTGAAAGCCATTTTTTTGTTAGGGCTTTTTTGGCTGCCACCAACAAAATACTACATAAATATTTGTCTCTTTTTTGCCATCTATCTGGGATGAGTCCAAAAAGTAAAATTTTACTTTGCATAGGTATGCAACTCCCAAAAATTTAAAACAAACTACTTCTATGTCTAGAATGATATTTTATATTTACACCCAAGTACCCAATAGAAAGTTCACCCTAAAACAAATGTTTTGGTTCCACTCAATAAATAAATGAATGAATGAATAAATAAATTAGGCATGAGTTTGCATCAATATTTTTGATTTATGGCATCTAATGAAATTATGTTCAACCAACAAATTTTACTAAGTTAGGACAATTAGCTTTTCCTCTACCATCAAAGGTATTTTTAATCACCACTTATTAATAATTGGTGGCATAAATGTAACTTTTCAAGTTGATTTCTCCTTAAATTATGTTCCTCCACATTTTATTCAGTAGTTTGAACTTTTTCATGTTTTCATTCATGTAGCTTTTAATAAACTGATCCATTACACAGCAAACTTATATATAGATTTTTTTAAAACTGTAGTTGTGTATTTGAACACAACACACAACATTTTTTTTTTTTTAATTTTATTAAGTTACTGCAACTTTAACTTTGTTTTAAATCAGTTAACACAATATTAGGCTGATGTAATTGCCAACATTATTATCCAGTGTCAGCACAACTCACCAAACTAATGTTTACAAATTAAAAGGTTTATCTAAATCAATAAATATGAATTCTTAGCTTGCAACCATGCATTTAATTAAGTAATGGGAATAGGTCCTCCACTTACCTTAATTAGTTAAAGAATAGCTAAAAAAAAATGGCTCAAAAGTCAGGATGTGTTGGTAACACTTTACAGGCTGACATAGGCTGCAGCCTAGGGGCCACATGTATGCAAGGGCCTGTATTGGCCAGATTATCTTTTAATTATTTAAATTTACTTAGAGAAAAAATGTGAACTCTATTGGCCTGTAAAACATTACATAATAATAATAATAACAAACAGCTGACAGCATTGCTGTTTATAGTAAGGACTGCCTCACCCAGAGTGTGTGTGCAGATCATTCCTAGCTCACTTTTATACATAGCACTAAGATGATGAGGGCTGAACACAGAGAGTAGCCTGGGGGCCCATGACCACCTTAATCTACCACTGATGGTCCAGACAAAAGTGTGAGTAGTTCAAAACTAAGCGAGGAACGAGTTATTATGCTCACACGTTTGTGTACCTTATTGTAAAGTGTTACTGATGTGTTCTCTAAAAAGACATCAAGCTTAATGTACAAGTGTGTCAGGTTTGGTTACACACATACATTCCTGCCTCGGTGTTAAAAGCCAAATACAACCACAGTGTGTGAGGTTAGTCCTCTGCGTGTGTGTCCATGTGTTTCTTGAGATGCAGGCGGTCATTAAATAATCATCTTGTGTCTGACTTTGTTTAAATCAGATATGGAGAGCTTTTTTGTCCTTCATGACATTTTGATCTCTGCTTTGTCATTAAGTGCGGGGATGTGATGAAATTTACATAGCCCTAATTCTTCAGCCTGCTGACAACATATTTTTCCAGTGACAGCCATCTTTAATATTTAGAAGAGTACTTTCCAATGCCCTTCAACTGTGCCTGCAGTATTAATGTATCCTTAATGGGAGAGGTTCCATAAATGAGCCTCAAATGGAGCTAGACATTTTAATGCTTGCTAGAATGGCTGTTATTTCCACACTTAGCCATAATAGTCTTTATTGCATATTTAATAAAGTGTAGGCTCGTATTAATTGTTTAGCAGCCAAGGACTTCATTAAGTGGTTGTGATGTTCTGCATGGGTTTTCCCAGTCTTCAGCAATCCCTTTGTCCCCTCTCATCAATTCTGCTTATATACAGCACAACACAGAATAGATTAATGCCTTTTTATGGCTTCTTTTCATTCAGTCCCACTGGTGGGATCCCTTTGTGTGTGAGTGGGTTGGGGTATACAGGGAAAGTTATTATGTTATTATTACTTGTTAATAACCTTCCTTTTAAACTAATAGCATAATTTCTTATACTTATGGAAATTTGTAAGCTATGTAAGGCCTGCTGCACCACAGATATAGTTAAAGGTCCAGTGTTTAAGATTTACAAGGATCTATTGGCAGACTATGCCAGGAATGTAACGTTGTAATATAATAAGTATTTTTTAATTAATGTATAATCACCTGAAGCTAAGGATCACTGTTTTTTTCTTGGAATGAGCCATTTAAATCTAAAAAAGGGTGTGAGTCCTCTTCCACGGAGGCCGCCATGATGAACCACCATGTTTCTACAGTAGCTTAGAACTGACAACACTGGCTATTGATATGGCCATTCATGTTTTTCGTGAGTTCACAGCTACCATCATTTATCCTACATGTTTGGAAAGGGAGGGTGAGGCAAGCAGTATTCAGTTAGTTGCCATGTACAGTCTCACCACTAGATGCCAGTAAACCCTACACGCTGGTCCTTAATGTGTGAGCTCCAAAGTAACACTCAGCGTGTGTCCATTTGTTTATCTTCTACACAGCAGACACAAGGTAAGTTAATTGAAATTAACTGACCAGCCTGGCCCAGTCCCAAATTGTCAGATACCGATGTTTTGTCACTGCACCTCAGAGGCATACAGAAGCACTTTCAAGTGATTTCAGTGTAAATGAAATGTATTTAAACTTGATATGGGAACATGATAGCATACAGTTTCTAACTGACGCATTCATCAGATTTGGACCAATATTAGCATTCATTTGAAGTTGTGTTGCTGGCCACCTAATAAATGTAATATTCACTCCACTTTTAGCTCTGTCTTTGTTCTCCACCAACTCCTGAGGGAAATATCACTGCTAAATGCTCCCCTCTGTTCACTGAATAATCAATAACTAAGTCTGTTTGCTGTTTGGTGCTGTGCAGGTAGGGCACAGTGGGTTTTTAGAGTTCAGTATCACCAGCATGACAGCAGTGACGCTGAACCGAAACAGTGAAGTTGTGGTCTGGAAATCAAAACAAGTTCAAAAACTTTATAAAGCTTTGTACAGTTGAGGGGAACTGCAGAGTTGGGTGATATTTCTCTTTGGGTCTATATATATATATATATATATATACATATACATATACATATATGTCTTGCTGTGTTTGTTTTCATTTGTAGCGGCATTCTGATCAGGATGACAGGGCATCCCAGTGATCAAAAATAGGTGACTTGTTTTTAAAAATCATATTATCTACCCTTCCTATATCTCCAACCTCTGGAAAGTATTTGCCACTTATCTTTATCATTGTTGTGTTTAAATGTTATGATTTAAATTGTTGATGATAATCAGCGTGTTTGTGATCCTGCTCTTTGAATTCGTGCAGCAGGGGAAATTAATTCCAGTCAAGTGACATTTCTGTAAAGCTCTCCATCTCTTTGTTTTCTTGTGCTCCTGTATATTTCCCCAGGAGACTGCATAAATAACAAGCTATTCAACTCTAGTACAGTACATTGCTACAGTAAACAACAGATTTATCTGGTCTGAAATTAAATTGAATTGTTTCTATTCCCAGTTTGTCCGCAGACAGTGATGCAACAAAAGATTAGCTTCACATCATTAATACTTAGTAAAAACCTAAGCTTACAATTAATAACACTTAATGATTATAAAACTGAAAGTAGTTTTGATTAAATGTGTTTCTAATTAAATTTCTGAGTGTTTTAATGATAAAGTGTACCCTTTTGTGTGTCCATGTTTTCCAGTAAATCAACAAAAAGCTGTGATTCCAGACACCAAAGATTTGTAAGAACTATTTGATTATACGTGAAGAACATCTTGTCCTGACTGGTACCATTATTGGACCTGCAAAATGAAAAGATATTTTTTGCTTCCAAAGGTCATACTCACATAAGAGGGGGGTGCCATACTCATTAGGAGTCGACTGGAAAGTTTTGAATCGCAGTCCTTGCCTTTTGAACTCACTTCAAAGACATCAGAGTGCTTAGTACTGTGGTTTGACAGCTTCACACTCATAAGGACGGGCTGATCTTTGTCCTCTTTTACCATTTAATTCCCTGAATGGACTTGAGCTAATTGGAGATCATTATCGTGATGGTATGATGTATTAGAAAGATGTCGTCCCTCTAAAGACCTATAGAGGCATGAGAAGAAAAGGGAAAGGATGTCTTAACAGCTGCTGACATACAAATAAAATATATTTTACTTCATTCCTGCAACGGTTCTGTAGGTTTAAAAAAATCATTATTGAGAGCATGCAGGTGTTGCTGCAAATTCAAAATTAAGAATTAAGAGGGGAATCAGTAATCTTTGTGAACACAAGTTTTCCTCCACCAGATCATATCTCTCCTCAATTAACTAAACAGTAGAAATTAATTTAATCCTACATCTAATTCTTGGCAGCAGAAACAAGCTGGAAACACAATTAATAACATATTATCACCTTATAAAGTTGAAATAGAAACATGATAGCATGCAGTTGCTAAATTACACATTTATCAGATACAGACCAACATTCATCTCCCGCACATCTTCACCAGAAAAATGTGTGTGTAGGTCAAAAGTGAAAAGAATTTTATTCTGAGTAATATGTCTATTAACTGTTAGGCAGCGCCCTCTAGTGAACATAGCAAGCATGATAGGAGAAGCATAAGGAGGGTGAAAGACCACATTTGGAGGATGAACAGCTAAAACGAGCAACAGGACTTTCACCTAGGAACCAGGGCTCAAGTCCTGTGTGAAACAAAAAGTAAACAGAGAGTTATTTAAAGTTTTTAATATCTTAAAATTTCATTATGGCTGGACTTTCGCCCAGGAAACTGGGGTCTGAGTCCTGTGTGAAACGAAAGATAAACATAAAGTTATTTAAAGTGGCAGGCAGAACATAGTTGATTTAACTCAAACCCCAATTTTTTCCTAACCCTAACCAAGTAGTCTTGGTAGGCTTAACCTAGCCAAGTAGTTTTTGTGCCTAAAGCTAACAAAATTGCAACTGTTTTACAGCGTAAGATGTGTGTAACGTCATGAGTTATGTCACTTGACTGACATAATATAGTTAACATCTGGTAAGACTTTTTGCTGCTCTCCACCGGTAAAAATATGTTGTTTTGAGAGTAACTGACCATCAACCTATTCTTTCAATTTGGTATGAGGATGTGTTGTTTATTTCATTTATCATCATTCGTTCAACATCATAGCCATCCTGGAGTTGTGGAGTTGTGTTGCTGTCCACCTAACAAATCCAGCATTCACTCCTCTATTAGCTTTGTTTTTGGTCTCCACCAACTGCTGAGGAAATTTAATACATGAAAATTGCAGTGCAGTTGTTGATTTAAAAGGTTTTGCATGACAATAGAGCCTCACTAACCAAATGCAAATTGCCATGGCACTCTCTTAACCAGAATAGGAGGTTTTAGTGAGGACAGAGCCCAACCAGGTCTTCCTGTGGGTGCACTAAATCCAAAGTTGATAAACACTTGAGTTAGCACCCCTGTGATTCAGCACACAGTCTAATGTACTAAGTTTGATAAGTGAAGGGCAAAACCACCCTCATGCATTTTCATCAGCAGCCCCTGGACAAGGCTCAGACACACATTTCAATACCTCAGAGAGCCCTTACACAACAGATAGGCAGACTGTAGCTGTAATGTACATCCCAGAACAGCCATTATTGGAAAGAGGTTGTGAGGATGTCGTATTGAGGAGACAGTTAAAACGGTTTAATGAGAACTTGGATACTTGCTTAAAAAATTTACGATAAAGGATAAACCGAGAGTGTCCGTCGATAGACAAGCCTCAGCAAAGACTAAATAGAACACCTAAATTTGGATTAAGGAGCAGATATACCACTTACTGTGGCTGTTAGTGTGTGTGTGCCTGTGTGTACAGCACATAGACAGTACGGTACTTCGCTAGAGCTTTGTAATAGGGGTCAATATCTTGACTCTTTCCCTATGTAAGGCTTGTCTGAACCCTCCAACGCATTGTCTATCTCAGCAACCTTTCCCTAACAGAGAATGCCAGCTATAAATACTTCTGGCCAAGAACATGACAATCTACCCCGGATCAAATATACAAATATGGTTTATGGAAGTCAGCAACCAGCCATCCATAACTGAAGTTGAGTGAGCATAACTTTTGCTTGAAGGTTGTTTCAAGGAAGCTTGTTAAGCTCAGGAAATGCATGCTAAACCATTTGCCTCCCATTTCTTTTCTGTTTCTGTCTTCATCATTCTCAGAATTGTTTGAAACAGTTTGGTTCACATTTAAGCGAGTAAATATTGGATTCAAAAGAAACAAATCATGTGGTGAATGCAACTGTGAACAATAAGCATTTTTATGGCATGGTGCCTCATGCTGTAAAAAAAGATTTTTATCTGTCCATTTTGATTTGTTGTGTGCACCAGAAGAAGTAAAAAGTTCCAAACTAGTTATAAATGAAAGTTTATGTACGACAACACGAAGCATGAAAAGTCAGTCTGCATTTTGTTACCTGTAATATCTCAGTTAACATTTGACCATATGTTACTTTAAATGATGGTTTGTCATTTTGGCATAAGCTGGTCGGACCGGCCCAAAAATGAAGCTCATATTAATGCTCATTCATTCTCTCTTCTGCTTCATCTTAAGGCTCATTTATGCCCCCTTTATGTTCAAGATATGTCTGTTTCAAGTTATATCACCATCACTGCCCACATGCAGGACTTTCATGTGTTCTTTACATTGGCATGGATGCTCAAAGAAGAAGGAGAGTTAAACATTTCTAACAACAACTAACATGTGATGTTGGAGGAGGTTGTAATAATGTACCTCTTGAGAAAGACAGTGACAGTGGTATGCATGGCCATCAAATACATTGCAGCATGTGGACGGAGAATTCTTTTCACCAAATACTTCACAATAAACATCATTTCCAACACTTTTGGAGTTTTAAAACTTGTTGGTCATGTCCTGTGGTCATGTCTCACTTGAACTATAGGCTACACTGCTGCACTGCCCCCACAGCTTTCAGTGGTAGTGCTCCGTTTCATCCATATCTATTGGCTTTCAGGAAATGTGCAGAAATACAGATGGAATATGGATAAAAGGGTCTGCCCGTATCCACATTTAGTCTGCCTTCTGGGCATGGACACATGTACAAATTTGCATCTTCACCTTGGATGAAGTTCAACTTTGGTGACGTGTGATTGGCACAGTTGCAGCCTCAACCAGTAGCAAAGATGCATATGGCATTCGCTCCCCTGCATTTGTGCGTGTGTGGCTGTGCCTAGATCAGCTGACCTATGGGCAGTTACTCTTTCAGTTCATTCACCTCCAGTTCATCTCAACTAGCGCCCAGGTTGAGCTCATCAGTTGTCCACTCCTCATCACATCCAGATCTTCAGCTATTCGTTTCACCTCTTCATCACCGCCAGTGTCTGGACATCAGGGAGGTTTCCTATACTAATCACGGTTTCATCCGCCCCTTTAAATATGGTGACATCACAAATTCCATCAGCCAATTCTGTTAATGAGAGATCTCGCTTCCTGCCAGTGGCTTGCCAGATGAAAATGGAGAACAACACACAGATCATGCTTTCAAAAACAACTTTACGTGTTATGAAACATTTTTGTCTGGAAGTGCACTTATCGTTCTGTCCCTCAGTGTGATCTCTCAGACAAAAACACACAGTGGGCAATGGCTTATAGTCGGCAAGCTACTTCATTCTGAATTGCAGCGTAACATGTGAATGGGCTCCACTGTGTTTACTCTGCTGGTGTATAATGTCCAGGAGCAGAAAGCGCTGGAAACATTTAGGGGAAAACTTCAGTCGCAACACTGTTAGCCTCAGTTATGCATGATACCACAAACAGTAATTGCTTCCAATGTCATCCAGCCGTAGAGCCTCAACACAGCAGTTCTAAAAACTTTAAATTCTTGACTTTAAACTACAGACACTGAAACTGAAATTCTGAAACAAGTGAACTTTAGTGAGTAGAGAAGAGTTTTTTTTTCTAATCTTGCCTTTTGTGAGACCTAGAAGACTGCCACAAGGAAGCGACAATAAGGCCTCCGTACAAGGTGCCTTAATCTTGGTCCCTTTATTACGAGAAACTTACTCTGTTGTTAAGGCAAAGGAAAAAAGGTTGACCAATAAACTGGTCCTTTATCACAATGTTCTAATACAAAATCTGTATTACTGCAGCCAGTGCTCTTAAAAAGTTTTTTTTATAAAGGTTTTCACCACTGCTTGTAAATAAGTATATCTGAACTCCTCCACTTGGAGCAGCTAATCTTCTCCTCACCTTGCCAGAGTGATCCACCCTTTTCTGTGAGAGAACCACACTGTGCTTATATTCATCCAAAGCACATCACTGTCAGCTACAAACCACTTCAGTGCTCATGAGACATCAAATTCTTATAAAGCCAAAATTACAGCATCATCTGCAAATAGTATTAATTCCACCATCAAGTCACCAAAACAGACACCCCAAAGGCCTAGCCTGTGTTTTGATATATTTTTCATATACATCACAAACTAAATAAGTCCAGTTTCAACACTGAACATGCTTCACACCAAGGAAAATACTCATTTTTATCTCCCATTTCCATGTAGAACACTGTATATTATGGTTGATGTTTTGCAAACAGGGCTTTAAGTGGTCATTAATTGTTTTTATCCCATCACCATTACCTGTGACAGCTGTAAATACAGCAATAAGTCTCCATACATTGTTTTTGATAGATTTTATGAAACACTGGAAGCCAAAACACAACTGGGCCTCATTGAACAACCACCACTGCAGATGAAAGTGTATCTGACATTACTCAGGTAAAAATTATGTTCACGGACAATGTAAGGTATTAAAGTTTTATTTTCTTCTGGGTTTGACCATTGTTGGAAACATTTGGGCTAATATAAGAACACTACTCAACAAAATATTTTGAAATTAATGCTGCATTTTCATGAAACTGAGAGAATAAAAAATCCTCCTATAAATTGTGTTTCAGTGTAAATGTCTTTGGTGATTTACACTTCATAGTAGTAAATGGTTTGAAGGTTTCAGATCATATTTTATATGTTTTATATACACAGGTTTACATGCACACTTATATCAGTATTGATCATATGTGGGATGTGAATATTCAGTAGCAACGATTTCCAATGTGGGGGGCGGGCTTCCCCAGGGGGGCTCTAAATGTCAGGGGAATCTCAGTGACTGTAGGTGAAAAAATATAAATAGATTAGTTAGAGATACAGTAGTTTTGTGAAAACTACTTCACCTTTTCTGATTTTCTCAGAGTCATAAAAAATACAATAACAAGTAAACAAATATAGCTGCAAGCAGCAATGAACAGCGTCCAGGCAAGTTGTGAGTATTTGGATGCTTGTAAGAAACAAGGATTGACAAGACAGTCATTGACAGTCATGCAGAGGTTGTCACATTGTTGACAAGTGCGACTTGGTCATATGGGGATTTTGAACCCTTAACCCAGAGAGGACGGCTTGCAGACTGCGACACTGGGGAGACATGGATTCCACCTTCTTACAAGTTGACGCAATCACATCAGATGTGCAAAACTGGGGCACTTTTATCTCTTTCAACTTAAAACAAAAGTGCAAAAAATGTTAATGATAAACTTCTGAAGAAAATTACACATTGGTCTGCTGGTTTCAGGTGTTTGGTCAAATATTTTAGTGATGTTTAATCAAACATTGAGCAAAAAAGAAAATATGCATACAGTGCAAATTATAGCAAGATATTAAATATCACTGCAGACTCAACCATCAAGAGAAGGTCTGTGTTGATTTGGGTCGCATTTGAATGAAGACTTTTGGAAACATAGACGATAACTGATTCATATTTTGTAAAAGACGGACTTTTCAATTGACCACAGGTTGCAGTGAGGCAAACTTTTGACACAATTCATAATGTGCCTAATAAATTTTAGCTCTGTAGGACATAAGGATGATTTTTAGAGGTCTGGATTGTGAAATGTCTAGAAATTTAGATTTATTGTAATAAGTCACACCCACTTTAAGTAGTCATTACCAAAATGACTGAGTCATGACCCGAGATAATGTAAAATGATTTTCAGACAAATCCATGTAGATATAGTAGTAAGATATAAACCACCTACAGGTGAAACACAATGCGCTTTAATACATTAGCTCAGTGAACACTCTTGAACACGTCTGAATTTTTCGCACTGATATCTCATTGTGTTCATGAGTTATCACAAAATTAGATATTTTGATAAAAAAATCGATTAGGTTGTAAAAATCCAAATGGGTTGATGAATCAAAATTCTTTTTATAACTTTAGATCAGCGAAGTCTGTAGATGATGCTGACTCATTTTCAGGACGATTGGCCCAATGAAGAGTTTGGAACAATAGAATTTTGATAAAACTGAAAAATGATGCCAACCAAACGAAAGATTAAAATGGTGAAATTATTTTTGGTGTACCTCAAGCCACTTTCATGATAACTGCAAAAACGTAAACTTTATTGTTACACTGCCACCTTGAGGTCAGTGAGTGTCATATAGTTACCTCAGTGGACTTTGCAACCCAGCTGCCAGTTTTGGAAACTTTTTGTCTGACAGTTTTTGCTGCACAAACACTTCTACAAAAATAAGAAAGAAAGATAATCAGAACAACAACAACAATAGGAGTCCACAGCAAGTGACCTGTTTGGACCCCTAATAAATACATTTAGACAGGCCTTTGTTATGTATTTTGTGCAGTCTGAAGTCATGTCAAATAGCAGAATTAGTCTGTCTTCCATAAACTGTTGATTGTCTGTGGGATCAAATGATATAACCATGATCCCATAGACAAATCTTGAAAAACAGGCACACTCTTTGTTTATTTGCTTAGTTTTGCTCAGTTCCTGGATGTGTTAGTGGAAGCTCACAGTCTCAGATTTTGAAGATCCCTGCAGTTTAGTAACCTGGCTTTTAAAATCTCAGTGTACATAATTATGTGGTATCCCACTGCTTCACACAGAGGCTAGAGTAAAACTTCAATGTAATTCTTGAGGACCGACATCTAATAATATGCATTTATGAACAATTATAGTAATGCACTGTCCACTGCAGGTGCAAATCAATTAGATATTGTGTATTGTTACAATACACAATATCTAATTGATTTGCAGGGTAGGCAAGTAGGCTACTGGATTTAGTTTACATAAATCACCACCAGTCTGTCATTTTTGTGTTTTAACAACTAAGGATGAATCCTCGTTTGTTGTTTTGGACACACTGCCTGCTGGAAGATGAGAACCAAGTGATAATTAATTTATCCTCCTCATCAGATGCATATCAGCATGTAGCTCAGAATTATATAATTTATCATCATATTGGCCGTTTTATTTATCCATGACATTACTTATATGGAATACATGCTTTTATGGATTGTAGACATTGATCATACATGTTCCGACCACTAGCATTCAGTTTCCCACACCAGCATTAACATGGTTACAGAAATGGAATAATCCTTAAATTATATCCAAACCACAAGTAGTCCACATATTATCAGCAATCGCTCCACAGTTTCCTCAACAAATTCAGCAGACTATCAGTGGGTGTTCAAGATTTGGCAGCAAATTGCATTATGATGCAGGGATCGTGCCCATGTGCTGGACACACACACCGACACAGACACACACACGAAGAGTACGTTACACTCCGTAGAGCAACACTGACGGAGAGCCTGTTTGTTTTCCATCTGTCTCCTCCTTTCAGTCTACTGAGCTGTTCTCTGTCTTTTCTGCTGATGAAATTTCACTCAGTCTTAATTGATTTGTAAAAGTGCCTTTGCCATTTTGATCACCTTGGCACAAAAACACAAATATGTGTTTATGCAACACAACTTTTTTTTCTTGTAATATTTGGACAAGTCTGCTATTAAAACAGTTGGAAGCTCTTGCAACAACCAAATATCTTCCAGATCTTTTGAATCTGATTGCAATCACATTTCAGCATGTTGTTGGCCAGAATTATGCAGTGTTTTTACTGGAGGTGAATGAACATGATAGGGAATGCCTCAGTTGTGTCCAATATGATGCAAAATATCTATTTTTCTTCTCATCCTACCTTTGTCATTCAACTGTTACTGAAGGAACAATGTAAAGAACATTCTTTACTCATTATCAGCATTTTTTATTCAAACAAGTGGACACTACAAAACTGGAAGCTAGCTTGCTTGTTTGTTCCATGCTAGCATTGTGGGATATAGGTTTCTCATGGGGTCTGAAAATTTGTGCTGGAACCCAAGAATATCTGTAAATGTACTACCCAGAACTGAAACAGACCCGCCTATTGTTTGAAAGCTGGGTCTCGGATCCATGCAGAACTGACAAAAATGTTGAATTCTATCCAACATGTGTAACATTATCAGTCTTTTCACCTGTGCTTGGCTGTGACACATTAAATCCATCCTCTGTGGGAGGAAAGTTTGTATAATTCATCCAGGTTTCCTGTTTTTCTCTCTTGCTAGTTGCAACAGCATGGCTAATCCACTCGTTATTTCAGCTTCAAAGACCACCTGTTGTTATGGTCGCAGATAACAAATGCAACGTCTTTAGAATCAGCTGTGCAGTTTTGTTGTATCTCGCACAATGAAGATAACTTTGAATGTTTGCCCTTTTGAAAACTAATATATTACATGATATATAATATTGCTTGTTCATTACCATGGCTGTTAATGTTAGCATTGCTACTTTGCTGTCATCTCTGCTCTCCATGATGAGTCTGACCTGTCCTCTATAACACCTCCCCTCCTGAGCCAGAAGCTCACATAGGTCATTTGGCACCACCTTGTACCCACATATACACTTTACTGTTTGTTTGCAGTTGCAAAGTGTTGAAATGTACACACACAACACTTCATGATCAACGCTGTCTGATTATGACTGGATCTTCTCAGATCGACCTGGGTATTACTCAACCTTACTCACAACATTTAACAGACTCGGGACAGAAGATAAGAGAGAGAAACTACCTGGATCCAATGAAATGTGGATCCGATCCAGGTCCTGGATGGGGTCTTGGGTCCCAGGGTTTGGGTGGACCCGTCAAGGCCTCTAGCGTAGGATATATTACCAATTCAAGTCATGCAGCTGGCTGAAGGATAAGAGTAAAACTTTTTTTTTTCAGAGTTACAAATCCTTTATATGGCAGAATAACATTTAAAATTAAAATGTCAAGCTTTCCTTTTTAGGTCCCGCTTCTATTGCATGAATTGATTTTTATTGATCATGACTGATGTTCATTGTTCAGCTCACAAATGTGATTTCCATCTTCTGTAAGCTTTTGGGAAAAGGACGTGACAAAAATATAAAATAGCATACTCGTGTCTTTCTTGTTTATTTCCTTGTTTCAGATGAACAGTGATGGGGATTTCAGCAACCTCTGGAGGCTGTTGTGTTCCATAAAGCATCACTGCTGTACGTCCCAGCAACTGTACACAGCAGGCTGTTACCCCAGTTGAAGCTAATTATACCTGATCCTGGAAATCCTCCACATGCACGGATCCATGTTAAAGGCTGCTGTCTGAGGGAGGATGTATTTCAGTTGCATCTGGAGGTTTCTGTGCACCCTCCCATGAAAAGGTCAGTATGCAGCTAATTTACTGGTGTGTAACTAATTTACAGTACTAATTTTTGGTCTCATCAGACTTTCGTTGTGGGTTGATAGATGAAATAAATACTCTAACCTCACTGATAATGTTATAGCAGCGCTAATATGCTCCGTAAATCAAAGGGTTGCCTGTGAAGGACTATTAAGGACATAATTCAGTTTGCACTTTTTTATGTATACATCCCCTATGAATGTCATACATGTCTATGCAAGTGTTGTAGTTTATGTGGGTAATATGTCACTATAAAACCAGGCGGACAAGGAAGATTGCTGAGTGACTTGTCAGACTACTGTGGTGAAGAGAGATGAGGAAATGCCAAGATGGATGCTATTAATATCTTCAGAAGGTGCACAGTAGTGCAAACAGTTGTGCAATATAGATTAGCAGTCTTCAAGGGCACATTTAATTATTTGTAATTGAGACCTGAGTCCTGATGGGTCCAGCTAAGACTCCTTTTCTAATACAGCCGGTCTCTGATCTGTGTCAATAAGTCTGATACCTGAATAGAGCCAAGGAGTCTGCATTTTTGAATTACGATTGGGTTGAATTTGAGTTCCTTTTGGATTAATCTCCTTTTTTGTGAGTTAATTTATGCAAGTGATTTACCAAAATCAATCCAGACCTTTGGAGCTCTTATAGACCTCTAACATACACTGATCAGCTACAACATTAAAACCAATAAGAAATAAATAATATTGGGGATGGGAATGCCATAGATCGTTACAATGGCACGTGGCAAGAGGTAGGCTATATTAAGAAGCAAGTGAACGGTCAGTTCTTGAAGCTGATGTGTTGAAAACATCATCATCAACAACAATAAATACAAACACATAAATTGTTTAAGGAAATGGTAAATTTATACCAAGTGTTGCCAGCAAAAATGACATAGCCATGAGTGAATGATTTTGTTCTCCTACAAACTAAGGTCTAATGCAAATTTTTTGTCATCACAGAATAAGCACCTGTAGCAGCACCTACGTTAGCACAAATGTGTTTCTCACTGCCTCCAGAAAACTGCCCGCTGCATAAAAATGCTGCCAGAAGCTGTACCTCTGGAGTTAGGGCGAAGTTGCATCTGGTAGCTCTTGAAACGTGCAGGGACACAATTTCGAGCAGGTTCAGGATTCCCGCACGTGGCTGCTGGTATTTAGACAGGAAGGCACTGTCTGAGTGGACATCAAGAGGACTGAAGCTGGTCCTTCTAGAATAATTTACATGAGCCAAATGGTAACACTGACAGTGACACATTAGTTTCCAGCTGGCCTCATTAGATTAATCAATTTATAGTGGTGGGGTACAGGATATTATAGCATATATATATGTATATATAGCAACTTTCAATGTAAAAGGATAATGCATCATTAAGGCATAGCTTATAAGTGATTCAGTATGCCCTGTTAAAAGTATCCACTTCAGAAGGTATACTATAGCTAATGAGACTCTGGGAAACTGGCCATTAGATAAAAGGAGATCTTAAGGTACAACTTATGAGGCACGTAGCGCTAAGGAGGCTCTGGAAAAAGGGACCCTGATTTCAATCGTATCGAGCATCTGTAGGATGCGCTGGAACAACAAGTCCAATCTATGAATCTATGGATACCTGGTTAAAGGATCTGGTCTGCTAATGTCTTGGTGCCAGATTTCACAGAACACCTTCAGGGGTCTTGTGGAGCCCACATCTTGATGGGTCAGAGCTATTAAGCAGCCTGAGGGACCTACACAACATTACAATATTAGATAGCTGGATTTAATACTGTACATGTGATGCAAAACATTGATTCTCAGAGGAATAGTATTTCTGCCAAGCTGATAATGTTTATTTTTTGTTAAAACTGTATTAAAAATGTTTCAAGCACACAGTAATGATTAGCACCAGGATATGCAGTGTCATTGAAATGGGAATTCCTCCTGTCCCTCATTTGTGCAACCATGACACATGTTTCTATGAAAATAAAACCAGGCAATGTTTTGCAAGAATTAAATCTGTCAAAACAAAAAGAAAAAGATCTTGCCACAATACTACCTTCCCAGTGGAATTATGCATGTTGTGACATATGGTACAGCTGGAAATCAAAAACAATATCAACAGTAACATTTCATCAAACACTTATTTTTTTTTTTCCCCCATAAGATGATGCATACTGTTGAAAAAAACAGCAAGATATTTCATCATATACTACACAAATGAAGCAAAACAAATCTCAGTTACCAAATAAAAGCCCAGAACCAATGTTTATGTCCTGACCTGTAGAAATGTGAACATTTTCATCGTTAAAATCTCTATTTATATGAAAAGAAACATCAGTAGTGCAGGTTTTGCTGTTTTGGGTCCGCTGGCCCACCTGAGCCGGGTGGAGGAGCAGTTACATGGTGGTCCCTGCTCCTCCTTCTTCTCCTCTCCCACCTAATCCTCATCTCCTCCTCCCATCCTTGATCCTCTGACCTGCTATGAAACAATTTGCTAAACATGCTGGGTGCTATCTTGTGCTGAAAGACCAGAGACTTTGCGCTTTGACCTGGTTTTAGCTGGTCTAAAGCATAAGTGGTTTTTACTCCAATGCGCCAAGTACAAGATAGCAAATGCGCCAGGCCATGCTTTCGTTTTGCCTTCATGTTTTGACCTCCCACCTATGGCCACACAGACCAGGCGCAAGTGCATTTGCTATCTTGCAGACATAGCAAAAATGGCACTTGCGCTGGTGTAAGATAGGGCCACTGTCTGCATTTGGATATTTATTTTTTGGGGGGTCAAAAAGTTAAGTATGTGTGAAAGAGAAACAGAGAAAGATATCCCATGCTTAGATCTTACACCTGAAAGTGCAGTGGACCATCTTTAAAAAGGGACATTTTCTCAAAATGTTACTTTTTCACATTAAGTGAAGCTGATACATTGCCCATGGTGAATGAGGTCTGATGGCAGTGAGAGTTCCCTTCTGCCAAGATTCACTTAGATGTGATTGGTAATGGTGCATGTCTGTGTTCTTCAGAAAAGTACACTACTTTTCATCTTTAATGCCCCTCTTGTTGTAACTGATGAAACTATGGTTGGATTAAAACCTAATGTGTTATTCCTATTAGATTTTACATAGACGGTTGCCAGAAGGGTCAAATAAATGTCACAGATCTAAATTCTAAACTTTGTTTTTTTTTTATTATTGCCTGTCGAAATGTGAAGACAAGAGAAAATATAATTTGGGGGCTTTGAGTTGAGGTTTTCATGTCATTACCCTTACATTTGTTATTCATCTATGCATAAATAGGGGAGACTGGGGAGAAATGTAACACCGGGTTAGTTGTAACTTTGTTTCCTTTTTGAGCTTTTGGAGAAAACTGATTTTCAGGTAAGAAAGTAACATTTTGTTTCCTGGTGTCCATCATATCATGGATGGACATCTGTAACCTAAAGCATCAGTTTTTCCAGTTTAATTTGATGCTTTGCATTAGCGCTACCTTCAAGCCCACATGCTAAAACAATTAGTTATGTAATGGCTGCTTGACATAAGAATCACTGGAACAGTTCATTAAAATAATGAGAGTTTCTGCATTGTGTGCATGAAACACCACATGAAACACCACATGAAACACCACATGAAACTCAAAACGAAAAGAGGTTTGGGTCAAGGTCAGATTTGCCACAACTGTGATAGTGACTGAACCCTTATGTGAAACATGCACATTCAGGAATACAGTCCACACATACATGTAAAGTCTTTTGTCACCTCTGATTGTACACTTCAATGAAAACACTTAAGTTCTTAAATAAATTGGATCTTCAATCAGCAAATTACCTCTCACTATTACATCTACTCCAAGCTACTGTTAGAACTCATCATATTTTCTAACCTGATGAAAGACTGCTGTCATCATCATCAGTGGTCTCCTTGTCGTAGATATAAATGACAAGTCATTATGACACATCTCATCTAGTGTTTCATATCTATGCTCCACATCTGTCCCATGTGCAATACTTTTTTCCTAAGATGGCAAAGCCATGTCTCACAGTTCATCACTTCCCCATCCAGCTAGCCGAAGGCTACCTGCTACCAGAGCTATCTAGAGCGAGTGTTGCTGTGATGTTAACCAGGCACATTTGGTGATGTGTATGTTTCAATCAACAACAACCTAAATTAGTGCTGTGTTGATTTCAGTACCCAGCCCTACTTATAAACCACTTGAAGTTTTTCAATAGAGAAAACAAGTCTTGTGTAATTAAACTCAAAGTGGATACTGCCTGATGATACAACTGAAGCTTATGTGAGTCTCAATTGTAACAGCATGACCTACATTTGTAACACAGTTAAAGAATTTGATTGATGGAAATTGTAAAAATACTATACTTGCCAAATCTGATTTAAAATATACTTGAATGAGATCTGACTGACTAACACAGCGTAGCCTGTTGGCCTATACAGAGCATGCCACAGGTCACACCCATGGTTCGGTGATCCTTACAGACCAGACCTAACATGCATGACATGTGAAAACTATGCTAACTGACGAAGAACAGATTCATGTGGATTTAAGCTCCACAACATACAAGTACAACATGTTTGAAAAATACCTCTGGATGTTAATTTTTTTGCTTATTTTGTGCTAAAACAGTTTTCCAGACACCATTCCCTCAAAAGTGGACAAAATCCTGTTGATGTTCTTTCTTTTTTTTTTTCCTTTCTCTCTCTTCTCTCTCTCTCCACAATACAAGAAGGGAGGAGGAACAGATGTGAACATATATGTACAAATACAGCAAGTTCTTTTCAAACTCTCTCCAGCCAACACACCCATAACTCTCAACCATGTATGTATGTTTACTACGTATGTTTACTGTGTACTCACTAGGCTGAACTCATGTTGTCTTCTATGTTATTTGTTTGTTTTACTCTATTTCAGTTATCTTATTTGTCCCTTATTTTTGTTTTGGTCAATTGTCTAATCTTGTTTGAGCTGTGTATGCACTTGTCTTCACTTGTTCTGTAATTGTTTCTTTGCACAATAACAAAAAACACGTTACAAGAGTAAAATGTTATTTTTAAGACAACTCTCCCCATACTGATACTCAAACAAAACGTGTTGTTACCATCCTTGTGCTCCTCCATCTTATGACTATATAAAGAAAGTAATGATTAATTGATGTTCATATTTCAAACAAGTATTTAACTCAGTCTTAACTCAGTTTGTTTCACATGTGTGTGAGGAGGGCCTGCAAAGCGAAGTCACACCATCATGATCAGGGAGGTGACACCTGTCCTTCCTTTGAATGTCTTTAATGCTTCTGTGAGACTAAATCATGTTCAGCCTGGCGCTTTACAGTGCGACGAGAGCAGCTACACAGATCTCGTTAAGGGCCAGTGGAACCGACAAGTACATTCAGTGTGATTTAGTTCCAGTGAAGTGCACAGCAATCTTCAGGGCGAAGAACTGTGTCTGTGTGTGTGTATGTGTCTGTGTGTGTGTCCGTCTTTGTGTAGAAGCAAAGGGTCAGGGTCACACTCCAAATCACTGAGACCCCGGAGGGAACAAACTGAGCCTGTTAGAAATAGTGCAGAGACAAGCTTAACCTATTTTTAATAGTCCTTCCCTCTCCATCATTCCCTTCCCAGACCTGTCCTCTGTAACAGAAGGCTGCAGTTTTGAAGGTTAACATACTATCAATAAACTGACATTGAATAAAGTCCACATAGTATTTTAGGACTTGACACTATAGCAGTTTAAATGTGCAGAAAAAATATCCAGGTGCTTGTGTTTAAGAATTTAAAAAGCCCTTGTGAAAAGACTTATAACACATCCAAGATAACCTCAGTGTAAATAGAATAATAATAAATAATTCTGATGGGTAATTTAACAATTAAAAGTTAGTCACTGATACTGGATCCTGACAACTTGCCTGTGAGGTAATGAGCAGTTTATAGTAGAAAAACAGTGCAACACTTTCCATTTAACTGCTCCTAAACAACACTACATTTGAGAAATTAATATGCAGCAGAACTGACAGCTGCAAATTATAGCTATTTCTTGATGCCAGAATAATAATTTTACACTACATTACGGCAGGTATTTACAATTCAGAGATGAGGGGTGCATACTTAACTATGTCAATTAAGAAAATAGTTGTGGAGATGTCAGATACTCCACTGAAGCAAATCTTTAGCAGGCGGGGATGTGCCATGTGTTATATTATGACACCAGCTGTACCGCCTTCCCAATGGGAAATAGTTTGATGTTTTCCATAACTGCCACTCTTCCGCTTCATCAGGATCCCTCAAACGTGTTTTGACAGGTAAACGTTGTGATGCACACCTCAAGTGAGGGACATTACACAAGTTGAAGAAAGACTGACAAGAGTTGCTTGTAATGCTAACGGCAATGAAGTTTACAAGGGAAAAAAATTACATTAGTTTTACAATGTAATACGTCTATGTCTCTACAATTCTGCACTGGCTCTACTTTCTTTGCATGTCTCAGTTTATTTCGTGCCCAGAACAAAAACAAATAGCAGAAACCTTTTCAAAGGCCACATCTGTTGATTCACAACACAATATTCTTTCTGTGTTTTTAGATTTTTAAATATTTGTTTGTGCTCAGTCAAAGTGCTTGGTTAAGGTTAGAAATGAATGTTAGAAATTAGAAATGTCATCTTAGTTAAATATTGAAAGTCAAATGTGACTTGAAGCCCAAAACATGATGTTCCTTTAACATTTAACCAAACTCATAACCTTTCTCTAGCCTTAACCATTTGTTGCAGAAATCTTTCCACTCTCAGGGTGTGAACCCCCTGTCTTTGGTATCAAAATATTACTTCTATTGTTATTCTATTAGGCACAGTTTTTTCAGTTACTCCTTATACACTTTATATTTTGTATTAGTTTATTGTTTTAATTCTTGCAATATTGGTGCAATCTCTAGCGCAAGGATTTCCCACAGGGTTAATAAATTTCTATCTTAGCTTCACTCACCATCACATTTCAATCAGGAGAGACTAAAAGTAAAAGAAAGTAGTTTATTGACACGTAAATCAGATATGAAATATGAAAAGTCTTTGGCGGTAAGGTGAGGTGACGTGGCTCCGGACTCCTGCTGCCTGGACCTGAAGTCTGGAGGAGAGGGCGTCGGGGAGGATCGAGGTGAACGTCATCTGCTTCCTGGGTCTGATGACTGGAGGAGAGAGGGGTGGAGGAGGGTCGGGCAACTGACTGAATGACAACTGATGGAGCAAAGACAGAGGCGATTTAAAGTTTGGCAGCAGCAAACTGACTGGCTACCGTGACCGTGGCAAAATCTGATTGGATAGTAAAGACGAAGGTGAACGCCTACAAACAGCTGATTAGAGGGAATAGGAAGAGAGAGACAGAATAAAGGAAAGTTTGTTTTTAAAACTAGTTAGTACTAGTGTCTCTCAAGCTCTTTCCTCTTGTCCTCTGGAAACTGCAGTACAACGACATTTTGTATAATTCATTAAACAAGTGTCTTAGTAACGTAGTGACGTTGAGTCATTAAGTCAAGTAAGTTTTTTGGCCTGTGAAGCTTACTAACAGGTCCTTTTTGCTGCTGCACAGCTGTGAATCATAGCTCGCTGGCTACTTCTGACAGCAGCACAGTTCAAAACACCGGATATACACTTTTTGTCAAGTTGTGTAAAGGGCATCCAGTGTGACCAACAAAATTTCGTTGAGATTGATGAGTGACTTACATCCCACTTTTAGATTTCAGATCATTTTTTCATGTTAAAATCCTGACAGAAATCCCAGAATGCAAAGCTGACAGCACAGATCTGAATGTCCAAAAAGAGACTGTTTGATAATAGACTGCTGAATCTCTGAATAAAGTGTTTTGAATCTCTGAAAAGACCGTGCTGAATGTCTGCAAAGCAAGTTTCAAAACTTTGAAGACAGATTTATGACATGGAAAACATTACAGTGCAGACACTGTAAGAGTGCACAGTCATTCAGATCTTATTTTCAAATCCTGTTTTTTAAAGTTAAATTTGAACTTTCAAAACTTTAAAGTCTTTTAATGTTTTGAAACGTGATGCAATCAAATCTCTTATGAAAGCCCTGTGATTTATACACCCACAATAGACCCTGAACAGCTCCATGCTAAAATAACATGCATTCAAAAAATGTTTTCAGTATCAATCATGTTTTCAACCCAACATACTTATATCACCAAAACAACTAGAAATATAATTTCTATGAGACAGTGCTGACAGCTTGCTGCTATAGCCTGTCTTAAAGGTTCAGTGTGTAAGAATTACTTTATTGGCCGAAAATGGCAGAAATAGAATATAATATCTCTATATGTTTTCTGGGGCTGCCCCCTGAAAGTCAAAGATTCAAATCATCAGTCAGAGACCCCTCAGTCAACTGAGTTTCTTTAAGTTGTGCATTTGTTTGTTTGCTTTTTTGTCAGTGTGCATTACAATAACAGGATAAATTAGACAGAAGTTTAGAACAAATACAAAGGGATAACATTTCAATGAAGAATTATAAATAAGGGGAACCATATATATATATTTATATTAGCTGGTGCACTCATTTTTAAAATCCTCATGTTAGTAAGTTTCAGCTCTTTTTTTTTTAGTCTTTTAGCTGCATCACTGAACACAGTGCAATGCAACATGACATGCTGTAAACTTCAAAATCACCACTAAAGACAAAACTAACTGTGATAAAAGAGGTGTGATAGAAATGGAGTGGAGGTGACCGACTTCACCAGAGAGCTCCATGGGGTGTGCAGGACAGATGATGCTTGCTTGTGCTCATTTTTGGCACTGACAGGCTCAAACAACTATTAAAGTATCTGATAACATTATGGAAAAGTCACTACAGAGGTAGACCTTTTTTCTAAGAGTAGGATATGTTTTGTTTAACGAGAAATAGCTGATCTGTTGTTCTCACCAAACTGACCAGACTCCCTTTGCAAAACTGTAATTTTAACATTGTCAGCTTCATTTAAACTCAACAGGAACAAACTACAACTCACCAAAAATGTATTAGCTCATCTTCTGAGTGTTCCAACAACCACCAGCTTTGGTTTGGTCGAAATAAACCCTTCCGCATGAAGGAACACGGAACATGTATGGAGGTGACGCTGGATAGAGAGAAATCCTCTGCAGTGCACTGGTTGCATAACAGAACTATAGAAGAATGCACACTTTATGTATTCATGTATACGTATATATTTATGTATTTTGGTATTTTGTCAGATAATGTGCAATTGCTTTTCATATGTCTTTATGATGCAGCACTTTGTTTTGTAAGGTGTTATACAAATAACATTTTATTTACTTATTTAAACTTTCTGTGACCAGCTGTGTAGGCTGATGTAGGAATTTTGTGTGGTGCACTGAACTAAAAAAAAAAGAAAAAAAGAGCAATTCTTCCAGTATTTGTATTGAACAGCCAAATCTTATTTGAAAATTAATTGTGCTTTTGTGACCTTAGAATGAGCTGTTTATATCTCCTCCATAGAGGCCACCATGTTGCCCAGAACGGACAAACCAAACAGTCACTCTAAATACAGCCTTCTCATTTTTCTAGTTTTGCAGATGTTTCTACATGATATGAACGGGAGGGTAAGCAAGGTGTGCACAATCTGCAAGCTCAACACTAGCTGAAACAAAAATCCTACACAAAGGTTGTTTGACATTGATTAGCTAATACCTTGATAAATTAAATATTGTAACAAATAATGAATAGGCCATTAAGTATAATCATTGCTATAGTTTCATGTAAAATCAAATAATCAGCACCTGTCAGCTACTTAGCAAGATGAACAACAGTTTAGAATCTGATCTAATATAGTTTCTTTGATCAAAACAAGATCACAGAAAGAAAATTCTAAATTATAACTTACACTGTTGCTTGGTTGCAGGTGCATTGAAAGAAGGTGGCTTGTGTCAGTGTATCTATGTGAACCTGGGAAAGGTATTACAAAGCCTGTCTGGAAAGGAGGAAAACAGAAACATGTAGGCAGGACTGGCCTGTAAGGCAGTCGCCTGTTTGTGACAGAGTGAGCTCCGCTCTGGTGCTGGGGATACAGTATGTTAAGGAGGTGAGAGAAGAAGGCAGACATGGAAGGCGAGGAGTGTTACGAGGCATCATAATAAGTGAGAGGTGGAAGCGAGAAAAGTGTCATAAGGTTGAGAGGACTGTGAATGGAAACACTGGCCCTGCTTGTCCTGTCATTTCAGGCAGACTCTCCGAGGACAGCATTGTTTCCGGAAGCTTCAGCTTCCCCCTGCCGCCAGTACAAGACGTCCTCTCTGTGGCCGTCGCTGCTAACAGACGCCATCAGTCACACTGGCTCAGAAACCACTCGCTTCCAATCTCACCACTGCTGTGAAGGCAACTGCTCGAGCTTGTCTCACAAATCTGCTCCTCCGTGTGCTCTGCAAGCAAAGACATATATTTACACACCGTCACAACAACACACACACAGATACACACATACAGAAAGGATGAGACAAACGCACACAGGATTCTTTCGTCACTTTGCCAGAACCAGAAGGCACTACTTCTGAATTTGTCGCTGTCCTGCTTTTTATATCCCTTTCTCTATGTAGTTGGCTGCTGGATTTACACTAACAGAATCCACCTCATGTCCTCCATGTTCCCAGGGCTTACTGTCTTCATCTGAGCATTAAGGGCTCACCACGCCACATATCTTCATGTACTCTACTGGATGGAAACTTGTCCACAGACCATTTGGGAGATTTTGGTTTAATAATAATGTGAAGCAGAGAATTAATTGTTTCTTTTTTTTTGAGAATGTTGAAATGTTCCTAATTTTCAGCTTTAAATACTAGTGCTGCCCTTGAGAGTCAAATATTTGCGTCATTAGTCAGAGACCTCTCGGTTGACTGAGATTCTTCCAGTCCAGCATTTGTTGTTTGTTTTTCTCTTTGTTAGACAGTGCGCATTACAGTTGCAGGATAAAACATAAAAGCTTACAAAAACACACAGATACGGAATTAAAGGGAATCATAAATGTGTTTTATATTTTCATTGCAGCCACTTCACCAGGCGCATGCAGGGCTTGAGCTTGTTTTTGTCAATGCTGCTGATCTCTACAGGGAGAGACCTTTTTTGAAGAGAAAGATACCTTCTGTTTAACCAGAAACACCTGTTTTTTTGCTCTCACCAAACTTACCATTCTCTCTTTGAAAAACTGTAATTTTGAACTCATCTTCATTAGATGAATTTAAACTTGGCAGAAATAAAATACGCTGATCAGGTATAACATTATGACCACTGACAAGTAAAGGGAATAACACTGATTATCTCGTCATCATGGCACCTGTTAGTGAGTGGGATATATTAGGCAGCAAGTGACCATTTTGTCCTCAAAGTTGATGTGTTAGAAGCAGGAATAATGGGCGAGCATAAGGATTTGAGTGAGTTTGACAAGGCTTTGACTTAAATGGCTAGACGACTGGGTCAGAGGATCTCCAAAACTGCAGCTCTCATGGGGTGTTCCCGGTCTGCAGTGGTCAGTTTCTATCAAAAGCTGTCCAGGGAAGGAACAGTGGTGAACCGGCGACAGGGTCATGGGCGGCCAAGGCTCACTGATGTACCTGGGGAGCGAAGGCTGGTCTGTGTGGGCTGATCCAACAGACGAGCTACTCTTGCTCAGATTGCTGAAGAAGTTAATGCTGGTTCTGATAGAAAGGTGTCAGAATACACAGTGCATCATAGTTTGTTGTGTATGGGGCTGCATAGCAGTCAGGGTGCCCATGCTGACACCTGTGCACCACAGAAAGTGCCAACAATGGGCACATGAGCATCAGAACTGGACCACGGAGCAATGGAAGAAGGTGGCCTGGTCCTTTGGAACCTTTGGTCCTGCTATCCATGTGGATGTTACTTTGACACGTACCACGTACCTAAGCATTGTTGCAGACCATGTTCACCCTTTCATGGAAACAGTATTCCCTGATGGCTGTGGCCTCTTTCAGCAGGATAATGCTCTGTGCCACAAAGCAAAAATGGTTCAGGAATGATTTGAGGAGCACAACAACGAATTTAAGGTGTTGACTTGGCCTCCAAATTCCCCAGATCTCACTCCAATCAAGCATCTGTGGGATGTGCTGCACAAACAAGTCTGATCCATGGAGGCCGCACCTCACAACTTACAGGACTTAAAGGATCTGCTGCTAACATCTTGCTGTCCGATACCACAGCACACCTTCAGGGGTCTAGTGGAGTCCATGCCTCAATGGGTCAGAGCTGTTTTGGCAATAAAACGGGACCAACGCAATATTAGGCAGGTGGTCATAATGTCATGCCCGATCGGTGTAAAACTCACCAAAAATGTCTTTGTTTGGTTTGTAGTTCCTCTGTTCCAATAAGCATTGAACATGCAGGACAACAAAAGGCATTAAACCTTGTCTCTTACTGGTTGAACAAACTCATGTTGGCTGATAGAGAACTGAAAAGAAAAGAACAAATCATCAAATATTCGTATTGGACAGCAAAATCTAATTGGACTAAAAACTATCTAAGGGCCTAATGGCAAGATATAAGGAACAAAAGAAAATTTATAATAAAACTTAATTAAAAAATAAATGAATAATAATTAGAATTAGAATAAGAATAATAAATTCATTATGCCAGAGGTGCGAGCTGTGCCCAAGCTCTCAGGGTGGACACTCGGGCCAATGTTGCGCACACCAGGCAGCTGGTCAATGGTGTATCTGATCTGACAATAGCCATAAATGCCCTGGCTAGAGGGATCAGAGTTGGGTTGCAGGCAGCGGTGAGGTCTCTCAATCCAAGCGGTCCCACAATGGAGCAGTGTGAAGGGGAGGACATGTGCACACTAAGGAGAAACAAGTGCTCTGGGGAGAAAGATGCAATAAATGTATGTTTAATTATGGCGTAATTTTTCTGAATTAAGGGTTATTGAATGAAAATAAAAAATAAATGCATACCCCAAATAGTTCATGAGAAATGACTCTAAATCAGAGTGTTTCCTCCTCGCCACAATAATAGCAGCCACTGGGCCGATTAGCACCTTTTTTAAAAATGTATTAAATACAGACACAGTCACAGTCACTGCAAATAATTTTCAGGCTTGACAAATCACAGTGTGTGTGCTAAATCAACCTACTTTCATTTTCTCCTCCTAGTATTTTGCACACTAGGGTTCAACACCCCATATTACATATTCATCAAGGCAAACATACTAAATGGACAGTGCGTGTCGCCTTGCACACTTGAAAGACACTATCCTCAGTGTGCACCATTAGTAGATCAGTTTGCACATGTGTTTGCAGGTGGTATCAAGTTTACACACGTTTTTACATGTGCAAACCTTCAGTAAATCAGGCCCTTTGTCCGGGACAGCCCTGTTGAATACTCAGAGAGGGATCACATACTATACTACAGCTGTATTTGGTCGTGGACAATCAAAAGTACTGGTGCAATTATATTCTTGTCACTATAGCCCCTTTCACAATGGACGAAAAAAAAACTCACTAAAATCTGGCTTTTGTCTTCAGATGGAATGGGTACAATCAGCAGTCATGAGTATTTCTGGCTCCAACTCTGATCTTCACAAAAACGTCCTCCATTATTTTGCTATCTAAAGGCTTTTATCATGAAGCAGCAAAATCAGGAATGTCTGAAACAGCGACACAGGAGAGAAACTAAATTTCTAACCACAGTGATTCCGTTGCAAACTACAAAAACACTGAGAGCTGAACACACAGAGACTTTTAAAAAGACCTTTTGCAATGCCCTCCAGCACACATCAGAGTAAAAACAGAAAAACAAACTCTTCTGTTTCAAAAACCTGTATATATGGTTTAATTTTGGTGTAAAAATGGTTTATTATGTGGAAACTGTTGATGGTGCACACAGTAAGAAAGGAAATCACTGATGACTGAGTTGGAGGGTGATGGCTGGATGTGCTCCAGGTTTTATGTTAATGGTGTCACTTTTATGTACACTGTATTTTATGTGAACTCATATGGTGGGTTTGAGCATATGTGTATTTTATCATGTTTAATGTGTCTCATATTCAAGTCTTTGTATCTTCTGTGTTTCACCTGGCTGCCAGACAAATTTTCTTCGGGGGAAAATAAAGTTACAGTGTAAAGTTAAAATTGTGCTCCATCTAGTTAGAAAAATGTGAATGTGTTTGGTTCATGAGTGACATGTTGAGATATGAAATTGCGAACAACAGAATACACAATAGCATAGCGGGAAAAAAAAATCTGCCTTTGCAGAGATTGAATGCATTAAGAGCTGTATTCATCTGGTAAATTAGCCAATAACAATATTGAGTTTGGTGAAGAGTGGAATGTAAAAGCATGAGGCTTTTTATCTTTTTATGTACCCCATACCAATTTCATTTCCATCCCTCCCTACACAACTGCATAAAGTGTGTGCATAATTTCATGCACTGTTTTCTACACTCCTCGTCCCTGCTCCTCCCCACCTCTCTCTTCATATGAACATTCTTCTCCTGCACAGCCGCTCCACACGCCAAATCAACATGCATTCAGTCATCCCAAACAAACGTAAATGCATAAATCAACCCCATTAACTCCTCCACTCCTCCCATCAACCATGAGTGACAAATTAACTAATATCCATAAGCAGTTGAGTTGTTGGCAGATTTGACCTGTGATCTCAAAGCCAACCGTGGGCTTGAGAATTCATATAGGCTAAACAGTCAAGAATGCACATTAAGCAATCATCAAGGAAATGAAGTACAGTGCGAACAGACCTTTTTTCCAAACTTCCTTCATCTTTTGTATCATTCTAAATATCTTTACCTTCACCAAGGTTCAGTTTGTTTGTTGGTTTGTTGAGGGTTGCAGGGCCAAAGAAGAACCCATTAAAGTTTGGAGCAAATCCAAGTCACGGGGCAGATACACAAATAATTTTTCACTTTCATTAACATGTGAGATAGGTCAATTGCAACACACAACATACAACACAACAGCAGCCATCTCAACCACAACTGGAGATCAACTGCAGCAGATAGGTAACAAATATGCAACGTCTAAACTATCCTTACACTTTTTTCAGACCAAAATATGCCTATTTGAAGCTTATTTTGAGCATAATATGTTGGAACTTTGTTGTTGATTGTCTGTTTTTTGAGCTGGCAGTGTTTTGGGTTCATACCAGCCTTGTTTAGTCCAGTTGACCCGAACCCTGGAGCATTTACCCCCTTGGTGGGGTTCGTTTGCATTGGTGTGAACGTCTGACTCGAATTCTGGTCCGGAACAGACAAATGCTCTCTGGCCCGCCTCAAAGGAGTTAAGTGAATTCTGGAGTGTTTCATTTCTGGTGTGAACACTATTTGAACCAATCACAAAAGTGTACAATGGTATGTGCCGCCAAATAGTGAAGTGGTAGGAGACTGGACTCATGCTATAGTGAGAAATTCTTGTATTATTGAATTTTTTAATACCCGCCGTCTTATGAACGGTCTTCTAAAGTCTACTGATATGCACTCCAGGTCATCACCAGAATGAACAGAACCTGATGGTATGATACAGCAGAAATCTGGGCCATTTGTTGTCTTTTAACCCGGTGACTGTCTGACTAATAAGCGAACATTTCCAACATATGACAATTTTTCGACACAAATCCTGGACCATTTGAGTTTTGTCTTTGTAAAAGCAAACCTGGCCAGTTGGAAAATTGAAATAATGTCTCATCCTTACATTCGTTCAACTGAGGAAACAGACTGTTAGGTGTGAACCTGCCCTTAATATATGTTGCAGGATCCTTAATAGTTCTCCAGACATATATAGCGGTTGAGTTTGAAATTTGCATTTTATAGAAGATTGGTCTATTTGCTTTCCAGTTGGTGAATGTTTTTTTTTTTTTTGTTATTGTTCTTGATCCATTAATTAGCTCTAAATACCAGTGGCATTTTATTTTTTTCAATATTATTTATAAACAATAGCTATGCATAATAAATAAAACATGCTGATTTTTTGTCAGTAAGGCAATCTCTAAATCAACACTTATTGACTTTGGCTCACAATATTTTTTTTACTTCTTTCATTCCCTGCTTGCAACTCCTGCTGTATAGATTGTAAATGGAGCTTTACATACATAATATAAATCTCGGAGGCAGTTTGACATGCCTATGGCTATAGCCGGCTTCATCACAACTATGCCTGTTGGACTTATCTCCCCCTCTCCCTTTCTTTCTGTCTCTCTCTCTCCCTCCCTCTCAGCTGCTATTATTTATTCAGTTTGTTTGGCGGGACTCAGTAGCCGCGGCAGCCCCGGCCTGGCAGACCTATCGAACTGTGGCATAATAGATGTAATACATCAATGCGTTTGAGCTGAGAGCCTTTAATTAGGCCTTCCTGCTCGTTTCATCAATTCCCCCCTGCCCTCCTGGGATTTGGGGGAGGGGTGGGGGTGATACAGGGAGGCCTCCTGCACTGCATGTGAATCACTGCACCTCCACCTCCCCAGCCCCAATCCTCTGCCTCCTCAGTAGGCTCTTTGTCCCTGAAAATCGCCAGCCCCTTGCCTCTTGTACTCCTCCCCACCCGGCCCACTGCCACTCATGTCTGCGGGGTCAGACAGCATCAAATGCTTATCCTCACCTGAATGTCAATAATTAAAAACATGTCGCCCTTCAGGTTTGCAAAGATGTGGCTCTCTTTCAGAAAGCAGCAGGGATGTCCGATATTAAATTAATGATTCGAAGAATGCAGGTGTGTGTGCGTGTACATGCATGTGTATGTGTTTGTGTTGTGTGTGCAGCCATGACCTTGCTCCCCAGGTGCTGTTGAAATATGTCATGTTAAATAAACGCCAAGCAGGACTCAGTGGTGACCAGCGGCACAACTGCAAACACAGACCAATCTCCTGCTGATTTTGCCATTTTCTGTTTACCATTTCTAGCCGTTCGCATTTCACATGAATCATAGCAACAACATCTGACATTTACCACAAGTTAAAATATGACCACACCAGACCACATAACTGAGGGCCACCAGCACTGGAGGCAGAGGCTGATCTAAGTAAGCATAAAGCAGGGACGACTGCTCCACAGCTTTCACCACTGTATGCCAGACCCTTGATTGCATTCACACATATTGTCGACATTATAGATTGCTTTTGTTTCAGATGAACAAAACTATTTATTGGAATTCAATCTTGAATCCAATGTGACTCTTATTTATCACGACATTCAAGAACAGGTTATTTAGAAAGACATTCCTTCAGGCGCTCGGGTGTTTGCGTGGCTGGTGTGTGTGTAAATGCATGCATTTATGCAAGACAAATCTGTATGTAGCGCTGCGTTCATGTATTTCTTCAGGGGGTATTGAATTTTTATTGCCACAAAACTAGAGGCAGATTAAGTTAAAGCTAAATCAAGGCTAATGTCCCTCAAAATTACCTCCACTTTAAGTAAAGAATCTGTTTGTATCCATGAGCTTTAGGTTCCTTAAAAGGCTGCACTAGCATACAGACAAATATCTTAGGGTTGGGTATTGGTTGGCCATACTTTTAAGGCAAAGTTGCCCAAAATTAATTTGGGTCGAGAGCTGCCAGCCAAAACTAAATCTGGACAACATCATGTGATATCTTTGCATCCTCCTCCCTCTGTTTTCATTTATTCTTATTGTCATGTTTTTGTTTTCCTGTTCTTTACTTCAATTTTTATACATATGCATTTTTCTTTTTTTTCCAAATACAAAATCTGCTTGACAGTAACTTGTAGAGATGATTGTCAAAAAACACCCTCCTCTCCAGATGTGACGAATCTTTGGCAGGCTGCAGGAGCACTGCAAGGGTGCAAGACAAGTACAACGTTGTAAACCGACAATAACAAGTGAGAACGAGTCTTACACTGTAAGTTGATCAGCTATTTATAACTGTCTGTCAATGCAAAGTTAAGCCCGTTCTCCTGATAACAAAAGCTGCCTGTTTCACTGTCAGCCACTCCACTAACATGTTGCTCAATTTAACAGTTATAAACATCTATTCCATCTAATAGATTTCTAATGACTTCTTACAAAACAGTTATTTTGGCCTGGAGCAGAAATTTCAAAGGAGGACACCATGGCTGAAGGATTTGTTGTCAGAGAAGGGAGAATTTCAACTTAACATGTTTCATTGATCTCTGACATATCAGGTTTTATGATTTATTTTATTACAGTGAATATATTACAGACGAACAAAATGACCAAAATGAGCACCAAGTAGCAACAAAACTTGAGCACAGTGGTGTATTTTATGGAGTTGGCAGTTCAGTGTGCCGAGATACCACCACCAAATGTTCGAAAAGTATGGCTATACTACATTCCTGAGGCATCTTATAATTATAAAAGTATGAGAAAGACCAGCTAGTGCCGGTTCAGATGAAAAGCAAAAAAATAGCAAAGCAAACAAAACAAAACGGCTTGGTATTAAGTGACTAACCTTGAGCCAGTGAGGATGAGCATTCCAACAGTCCAGCAGCACAAAGCAGTTTTTGGTGTCAGGATGTACTGTACCAACAAACAGGCAGCACAGAATGGTTTTAGATCCGGTAAAGCATGTGTCTTCACCGTCATGGAGCATTTGAAAGTAAAGGTAAAGGTGCCGTCTGCTCCCTGAATCAGAGAAATCAATAACTTTGCCTCGGTACATAATGTTACTTTCACACAAAGACTGCAAGCTTTGATGAAAGGATTTGAAAGATGTGATTCTGTATTGAAAAAGCATCTTAAGCAGGCAAATCATTTTCAAAGTAAAAAGTTATTTCAGAAAGTCACTGCAAGGGAAGTGCATTCCATATTTAGAACAATGCATTGAAAATATTCATACACTTAAAGTTAAAGATATATCGTATACTATATCCCCATTATGGGTAGTCTTTCATGGAAATACATACGATATGAAGCAGCCCATACTGTACACAGCAGGACATTTATACACTGATGTTGGGCAGGGATTGAAGGCCAAACAGCTGAAATACTGTAAGGCTCATTCAAAAGAGGAGAAGCCCTGCAGGAGAGGCAGATCAGAGGACATCACTGGAAGTTATTATATAGCTTTTGATTCGGCTGCTCGCCAGCTGAAAGGGCAAGGCCTCAACTGTATGCAGGCGCAGATTCCTTGTCTGTGATCATAAAGTTTGAGATATGACAATAATGAAAAGATAGTGAGAAACTTTTGAAAGACACATGAATGTAACAGCAGTTCAGTCCCACTGGATGTGCGACTCCAGCGATCGGCATTGTATATCGGATTTAGGAAAACACTCTTGGCATGGGCTTCATGATGAACAACAGATGGCATCATTCTGTTATCCATCCTGTCAAGGATGCAAAGTGTTTTCTGCTGGAGAAACAACAAATACGCACATGTGTGATCATATTCACATGTATATGCACATACAGCATTCACTATTGGTTTATAAATATAGTATAAATATTGTATATTACCATCACTACATGATGAACTGCCCACAGTCTGTTAATTCCACAGAAGCTAATCCCTTCAGTCTTTTGCTAATATATCCATTACATGAGTGATGCTCCCATAAGCCAGCCCTAGTCAGTAAATAATTCTGGTTAATTAAAGCCAAGACATCCATCTTTGCCTTGGCTTTGTGTGCAGACTCTGCAAAAGGCATGTTCTATTAATAAAACAGTGGTTATCACCACTGTTGATGTAGTTTCAAACCTGTTAATTAGACTGTAGATTTCAAATGGAAATTAATGGCAAATAATTCATTGGAAAAGGGGAAATGACACTTTATTTTCATGATGGCACACCCATTAGGAGGCTCAGCAGCAGGGGGTGGCTGTGTAAAATAGACCCACTGAACTATTGTTGTTTTGTGTTTAGATGTACAGGGGGGATTGGGAGTTAATGATCAGTTAAGGAAGCCCAAAAGCTAAATTTGAACAAACGCCGGCAACATTTTGTTAGAAGCACGTCAGTTTATGCTCTAAAATATTCGTAAGTCAAAAGGCATCCTTATTTTTGGAGGGGAGACCGGGGATGGTTGGAACACTTTTTGTTTGAGCATCAGTAACTCAGTAGTTGCTCATTTTCTCAAACTTTGATAGTTTTGTCACAGTGTGTGTCAAAACTTAATGAGATGGTAGACTCAAATACAGATTGGGTAAAGCAGAAGGAGTTCAAAATGTGATTTAATAATGAAACAATAAACAAAAGTTTACTTGCAGAGCAGGCAGGTCAAAATTGCAGTCCAGAAAACAAACAAATCCAACAAAGGCAATAATGTTGAGCAAATGCAACAAAGAGCTGAAACACAGGGGTGACACCAAAGGGTGACAATAAACTGACACAAAAACAGAGAAACACTACAACTAAATAGGCAAGGATCTAATCAGACACAGGAGGAAGTAATGCCAATGTTAAAGGGGGGGGGGGGGGTTACACACACTCGAGCCACACTTCTTTTTGCTTTGTGCTTGCAAAGTGTTTCATGCATATAATGCTGAATTTTTCATAATGAACTACCCCCACCCCAAGTAGCCATACAAACTGTTTTAGCATGTGGGCTTCAGGCCAAAGCATCAAATTAAAATAGAGAAACTGCTTTTTTAGGTTATGCAAGTCAAACTATTGTATCTACAAGACAATCAACACCAGACAAAACATAATCTTGCTCAGAATCAGAAATACTTTTTTGATCCATGTGGGGGAAAATGCTCACGTTACAAATCTTCTCATTCAAGAATAGAAAAGTATATAGACATAGAGAAATTACTAAAATAAAATACAAGTATGTACTTAAATTCTACTACAATATTTAAGAATAATAAATATAACATATTGTAGTTTCTTGCTGTAGTTTTTTACCTGAAAATCTTTTACAAAATCCATAACGTTGCTCACAGAAACATGCCATGAGCTCAAAAAGGAAATGTACGATATTGATGACATCACTGCAGCACTTTTCTGAATGGTCATACTGACAGTGTTGCAACTAACCCAGGGTTACAACACTTCCTGGTCTCCCCCACGTATGTCATGTGAGGGAAGCACCGCATGTCACGTTGTAAAATGAGGAATGATTTCATTGTTTTCACATTTTTTCTCCAGTCCAAAAAGAGCCATTTTGAAAGATACAAGACATGAAGCTCAGCGTAAGTTCAATCAGGAAGACCTTCTATTACACTGCCTTCATTCATAACTTTCCTTTACTCCAACTCTCTCCTCCTATTCCCTCTAATCAGCTGTTTGTGGGTGTTCACCTTCGTCTTTACTATCCAATCAGATTTTGCCACGGTCGCGATAGCCAGTCAATTTGCTGCTGCCAAAACTTTAAATCGTCTCTATCTTTGCTCCATCAGTTGTCATTCAGTCAGTCGTGCGACCCTCCTCCAGCTCTCTCTCCTCCAGTCATTGGACCCACGTAGCCACAAGATGTTCACCTCGATCCTCCCTGACGCCCTCTCCTCCAGCCTTCAGGTCCAGGCAGCAGGAGTCCAGAGCCACTTCACCTCACCAGTCTCTGCTTTGCACCTCATCATCACCACCACCACCAGTGTCTAGACCCCGGGGGGGTTCTCTTCACTACAGCTTCATCACCCCCATTTATATATACATATTGTTTCACCTCATTGGGGTCTAACCGCCAAAGACTGTTCATGTTTCATATCTCATGCACGTGCCAATAAACCATTTCTCTTTTACTCTTAGTCTCTCCTGATTGAAATTTGTTTACATGCAGAGAGGGCTTGTTAGCAGATACTTGACCTTTACTGATCTCCTATATCTTTGTTCTAAATTTCCATTTAATATTCACAAATGGGAAATTATACCCAAGGGGAAACAGACAGAATTTTGATTTTCTATTAAATAGCAAATTAATTTAATACACCGCAAAAATGTTGATATGTTAACTAGCATTGGTTCTTTCCCAGTATACCAGGACCAAATTTATAATGTCCCCAGGGCATTACTCCAAATATGATTATACTCCGCTGATGAAATAATTAAGTGTGGAAAAACACATTAAGTCTTTCATGCCTTACAGAAAAACAAATTAACACATGTATTTATCTATCTATGTATCTATCTGATTCAGCTCCATTGAACAGTGACTGAATCTAAGGACAATGAACACTGGTTTGTTTACATCGTTGTTTGTTTTGGGATTTACTCATTCATTTCTTTAAGTCTTTAAATATATGGAAATGTGTTTATAATCTCTTCAATGTGAGATTTAATATAAAATTTTGAGAGATTTTTTGAGAACAGAGCATAGATGTAATAGAAGTTAAATAGTGCATTGCCATTCAGCCACTCGTGGTATTGCAGCGAAAAATTCTCCTACGGACCAAAAAGCATTTTGCCCATTGGTCACCATTCTAAAAGAGAAATCCGTAAAACTGTTGACAGGACACCTCAAACTGTAGGTCAGTTTGGTAAATATGACCCTTTCTAGTTGTAAAACTCTCATTGGGCCGAGAAAAGCAATTTAAAAATCTGCGATGTCGTTACAGTGTAAAGTCTATGTGGGAGCTGGTGGGTGGGGGCAAAGGGGAAAGACTACTGTGCATGTTCAGTGCTCCATATATCCAGGAATTAAACCTGGAAGCAAGAAAACTCAGGCGAGCAATTCTCATTGGACTGAATGGGCGACGATCTTTGCATTGTGTTTGTAGTTCATTATAATACAGACAAGCAGAAGGCTCATTCATGCTGAACGTTAAGCCTCACTCAAACGCAGCCTTTTCAAGAAATGTTCCAGCATTTTCCCTGGTAGTCATCATGTATGAATGAGAGCCAGAATCAAATTTCTGGGAAATCTGCACTGGCAATTTCCCACCTCAAGACCTTGAAACATTATAGTGGATATGCCATGAAGGCCGTGTTGTGAATGAAAGCAGGAACATCACTGGAAAGGGCCTTGCCCCACCTACTAACCCTTAACATAAATATATTGCTAATGGTGTTATCCAATAGTTGCTGAAATATTTCAGACAGGACCAAAAGAAAGATGGGCCATCCATCAGACCAACAGACCAACAGTGCTGTCCTTAAAAACTAAATTAAGTTTGCTTTGTTGACAGCTCTGCTAAACGCTCATTTATTGGCATTTGGTGCCATTTTTTCAGATATTCCCCACAGCTATTTCCAAGTGGTGGATCTCTGATTTCCTGACTGATAGCAGCACATTCATATGAGCCTTCAACATGATGAAATGTCTTTGTAAGGCTGATCAGTATAATTGATTGGTTTAATAGAAAGCAGCACCCTGTCTGATATTTAATGTGCCAGCCTGTTTACACCCACAATAATAGGAGTGTGATAATTTTTATTGCTTAATACAATCGTTATTTTCCATTTGCTAGTGAACAATAAGGTTTTCAGAGAATACAGTACACCACTATCTTTCTACCACAGCCTCTGCACAATGTATATTCAATTTCAGAATTTTAAATGTCCACAGAACTGTGATACAGAAGGATTACTATTATAAAACAATCTCTGTGTGACAGCAATCAGCAATCAGCAGTTTGAAAATGCCAATATGTATAAAAATTAGAAGCCATTTTCTCACACTGACAATATTCTCCACAGGGAAGATGGTGCTAATGGAAGTTTGGGCAGGGAGCCTTTTTAATACAGTAGTTATGCAAAAGTCACGTAAGACAGGAAAAGCAATCCACTTTGCCTTCACCCCAGTCTTTAAAATGACAATTCAACATTATTTGCATCCTTGTGTTTTCACAGACTTAGCTCAAAGAAACAGCGCACCAAAGCTAAATTCACAGGGGCTATTTTGCAGGTGGACGGCAAACTGGGAAGTTTTAAATTCAAAGCAGTTTCAGGAGACGCTCGGTGAATGGAAGTGAAAAAATATTAGTTATTACATTTGCTATCAAAAGGAGATCACATTGCTTAAATGTGCATGTTAAATATTAATGGTTGCCGAGATAGGTCCAGACTTAGTATTGGGGAGTTGTGCTGTTCTTTCTGGAGTCATAAATAAATGTCTTTGGACAATGTCTTTGTTATTGTTTGCCTGTTTTACATTAATTAGGGTTCAAATTAATGCTGAATGTTTGCAGAGTGATTAAGTGTCTACTTATGGGTTGTCATTAATAATCCTTTAGAAGGAATAAATGTGTCTAAAGTTTAAATTGAGCAATATGTTGATGGAGTCTTGTAGGCAGTAATACAGACCATAACTGAACTCCAACTCCACAGTGTGTGTTTTCAGAGCAGTGGGTTTCTGTTTTTTTGGATAACAGGCTTAACTTTACATTGACAGACAGCTGACAGTTATAAACAGCTGATCAACGTACAGTGTATAGACTTGCTGTTGCTTGTTACTGTGAGAAGAGAACATTCGTGTTGTTCTCTCCTGGCTAGATCCTCGCTTGTGCTGTATCAGCTCTTAGATAAATTTCATTTCGGATAAAAGCGTCTGCTGAATGAAATTGTAAATTGTAAAATATCGTCTTGCAGTGTTCCTGCAGCTTGCCTGAGACTCCTGGAGTCTGGGGGAGGAGAGGATGGGGGAAACAACTCACTTCAACCACAGAGAGTATATAAAATGAGGAACCTATTCAATATACCATCTATGGCTCCAACTCGCTATTTAGACTCCAGTAGTAATTTCTGAATACCATTTGTTAGGTATTGCTCCTTTAAGCATAATGCAATTGAAGTGGTCTAAAGGAAAACTAGATTTCTGTTCATCCTTGTGACTCTGTTTGCAAGCTTTAGAAAATCTAACCCATGACAGGAGACTTTACTGATTTCTCATTTCTCATTTCTCATTCCCAGGTGTTCAAATACTCATGTTTTGTGATTGGTCAATCTTTCTCCAGACAGCCTACAGCCTAGTTCTTTTGCCTGATCCAAGACTTGTAAACAAATGTTACATGTATTAGTTTACAGCCAAACTGTCTGTTAATCACAACTAAGTTGGTGCATTTGTCAATACACTTGCTATAATTAATACCAGGTACAAATATATAAAATAAATGTTTTGTTATGAGAACATGATGAAAGGCAATCTGTGATAAAACGTCACATACTGACTGCAGTTGTTCTAATTTAGAAAAAACAAGCTGGACTGAAGATGTAAACTGTCAAGATTTTTTAAAGAAAAGAAAAGGAAGAAAAATCCCTCCTTGATGTGAAAGTGTGATAATTCCCATTTGTCTCTTGTCTAAAGAATCAGAGATACTTTGACGTACAGAAGACAGAATAACGACAAAATATTGTAAACTATTCATGAAAAAGAACTTAAACTTTGAAGTACTTACATCACCGCAGCAACAAATGTGGGTCATATTAACTTGAATGGATTTGTCAATTCTTTTTATGTGCCCATCATATCCATGTTGACTAGTTCAGTTTCTTCCTCTGAAAGCAGGGTCTTTATTTTTATTTGACATTTGGTGGGGAAACCTTGAGTTCTCTCTGATATATTAAATGATTTTGCAATTTTTTTTTTTTTTTTGACAGTTTCTCATGTTTTGGTGGCACAGATAATCTGATACTGTGTTCTTTCATAGCTGACAAATGCTGATAATTGCCATTAAACCTAATATGACACACCTTTGTAGGAGAGGTGTTCTCATTATCCGGTCTACCTCAGCACATTATTAGAATATTCATATTACTGCTGTTTTGTTGTGCAGCAAATCGTGTATTATCACATTCTGTGCCAGACGTGGGGATGTAGAAATTTTGTTTCAGACAGTAATTCCAAATTAGTGACTATTTTTTGCCATTATTCTAGTTGTGCAAGAGTATAGTAATAAGAGCAATATTTGGTACAGCTTATAATATAATGCAACCAAAATATTAGCCATAATAAATACCATAGAAGTGAATCAACACTGCTTCAGGTCAAACGGCAGTGGTGGAGAATTCAGAAGTATTCAGATGATGGAAAATAAAAGTACTACACACTACCACACTGCAAATATTCTCCATTACAAGTAAAAATCCTGCATTGAAAATGTTACATATGTAAAAATATGTCAATATAATCAGGGAAATGTACAGAAAGTATTAAATGTAAAAGCACTTAATTCAGCAAAATGGCCCTCGTGATTTTTATATTAATATACACAATGCTATTAGACCATTTTACTCATACATTAATGTATGTAATGAAGAATGAAGATGGAATTTAATATGGAACTTACCCCTATATTGAATTATAACTTTTAGGGAATTTAATAAAAGATATTAAAAGTATTTTCTGGCAAAATGGAAGTTCTCACTATACACGTGTGATTCCAATGAATATTTTTGTGAGAAACTTGCTGTCTTCACTTTTTTAGCACAGGAGCACAGAGGACTGATAGAGGGTTGAACATTATGATGTCACAGTGAAGCTGACCTTTTGGATTTAAAATATCATCACTTCATCATTTTATCTTATCAGACGTGTGTAATTTTGTCATAATTAGTGACTTAATTATTGAGTTATGGCAAAAAATGGGTTTAGTGAGGTCATGTGACTTTGACATTTGACCACCAAAATCTAATCAGTTCATCCTTTACCCCAAATGGTAATTTGTGTGAAGTCTAAAGAAACTACTACTATAGCACATTCACAAGAATGGGATGACCTGAACACTTAATTGCTGTGGCATGACTTTCACTGGCGTGGAGCCAGAAACAAAGATTTCAAGGTTTGACTTTTAGCATAGAGCCATGAATGTGCACAAAAAAGGCTGATGGGTCCAGTAGTATTCAAGATTAACTGCCGACAAGATGCAGGTCTGTTGATCATGCACACACAGAGAGAAGCAATTGCATAATTGAGTAAATATATTTGGTTACATTCCACTGCAGCCAAACACAAATACAGTGTTTTGAGCTATACAAATGTAGCACTTACAACAGGGCTATTGTATTAAATTGTGTTGCTGTTTTTGTCCTCACTCCTCTTTATGTTTCTAACATCTCACACCCTGAAAATGAGCCGTATAGCTCACCATGGGAACAAAAACGTGTGTGCCTATTTAACACAATAAAGAGGCGGCTAAAAGACTTGCAGCCTCTTTCCTAATGAGCCTTGTAAGACCTCACGCTGTTTGATGTCTGGGACTGTTTCATCCAGCTCAGACGCTGTCTCTATTGCCCCCTAACCCTCTCTGTCCAAGGAGGGGACAGGCAGGCTGGCACCCCTCTGCCCTGTGCCTGCCACCCACCAGGCTCGACCATGTTCTCCACTTCATTTACCTTATGCTTCGCTCCTCTGCCAGACCAGGGCCAGAGGCCAAAACGCAGACAGATATGCACCTGCAAGGCAGCATCCCTTGGGATTAAAGCAGGCAGTTAATTTTGTTTGCGTTTTGACAGGGTGTTTTTAATTTTACCTGCCAGCATAGGTTTGTTCAGGCACTCTCTCTGGACCTTTGTCTACTGTGACCTATCATCGCCATATGGTCACAGTTCCCACACCTCGGTACTGATGCACCTGCTGGTACTAAAAGAGTCATTTAACCTCTGTTGATGTTACTGAAGATAACATATATTATTCTCTCTACCCTCATTCCCAATTATTTCCACTTTAAATGTAATTTCACATGTTCTAACAGATAGGATGGCTATTTTTGCTCATGACCATCACCTTTTTCTTTGTATGGTTCTGATATGCACTCAGTTTTCTTCTATTTTTCATTTGATTGCCAAGTTAAACCTGAGGCAATGAACACTATTGATGTATTTTATTTAACAGTATATATCTAATGACTTTACACAGTAAGCAGAGACAATAAGGTAAGGCATCTTGGCGACTCCCAACTTGTTTTCAGGATTTCTTTAGAGTGAAGTTGTACATTCACTGAATATTTAATTTTTAAGAAGCCAGAAAAGGGGAATCAGTGAGTGAAGAGCATCGAATAAGGACCAACCAGTGTTGAAACTGCATCGATGCTGGGCAGTTTTTATGGTATGTGATACAAACACATGGATGTGTGAGATGTGTGTTGTAAATACCATGAAAAGAGTATTCTATTCATCTCTGGCTTGCATGTCATTAATAAGACCACCTATACCCCTCATTGTGGTTGGAGATTCTAGTTTGCTTAGTGCAGCAGTTTACATGGCAATATTTTGAGTAAATTATATTAAGCATATAATTAAGCAAACTAATAGGGATATGAGGAGATGCACACAAGTACGTCATCTCCTGATATCACTGATGCTGATGTTATGGGCATTTTTCTGGTTGACATCTTAACAATAACAATTCCACATCCGTTGAACATTTTCCATACACTCTGACTGCATTTGAGCACCGAGCATCACTGATATAGACACAGAGACCGCTCCTTCTCATCTTACTGGAGTCTTGTGTTCAGTCAGCCCTGAATACACTCCACCTGTGTTCATCCAGGAGCCAGGTCTCTCTTAAAATGAGCGCACAGCAGTCTTAGGTTTCCTGTTGCTGAGTCAGCTGGACAGATTTTGGGTCCGATTCACCTCTCTCAGAGGTCTGACCAAATAATCTGTCCAAATGATCATGTAGTGTGAGGCATTTGCAGACATAATCTTAATGTTACTGACTGGACTGGACTCTCCATGATTGTGAATCGTAAATATCAAACATGTTTGATAATAACAACTTAAAATCTGGATGATTATGTCAGTATAGAAGTGACATAGAGGTGTTGCCAAGCAATGGTAAACTCTAGTCCTTGTGGCTAATATTAATTTGCATCTGTTGACAGATATCAAAACTATTGAATTATCACCTCCAGTTCTCACTGGAGACATAGACAGCGTGTTTCCCAAAATATTTTCTCATTTCACCTTGTTTAACTTGTACTTTTGTTTTTTCTCACTGCAAAACGTTACTGCAGCGAGTTGCTCCATTATGTCTGTCTCCATTGTTTACATCTGCTTCCCCATGAGACACTTCTAGTCTTCCAAATCACTTTACAACACGTTCAATCCATTTCTATAGTAATGGCAGAGGCTGCCATGCCTCTGCTCTTTGGAAACTAACCATTCACAAAAACCTCACACACCGATGGCTATACCTTCAGGGGCCATTTGAAGTTAGGTATCTTGCCCAAGGATACTTCAGCATGCGGACTCGAGGGAGCCGGAGATCAAACCGCTAATGTTCCGATTAGTGGATGACCCCGTGCTACCACTGAATCACAGCCGCCCTAGTCTCTCCTGATGCGGTGCAACCAGATTTTAAAACTCATGTAGTGTGGGCCCAGCCTTAGTTGAGTCTTATCTCATCCATTTTATTCAACAGCGACCGGACTTTGGCCAGGAAGAGACTCAGAGCAGCAGCATTAGGTCTAAGCCGTGTTAACTTAGCTCTCAGCCCAGCTCGCTTCCCTCTTTTTTTGTCTGGGTCAACCGCATCGCTTGCATTGACATTTGGTTTGGCTGTTCTGGTTGCTTTGTTCTCCTTGTTCTGAGGCAGAGGTCGTCTCAAGGTCCACTGCACTTAATCAAATTCCTGCACCTACTTTTCTGATCCTAATAATTGTATTACTGTCATAAGTAATATGTGTGTCTGCAATAAAGGGGAGAGGATGTTTGTCTTGCCAAATTCTAAACACAAAAGGCAAGACTATGGTGCATTTTTTAGATGTTTCCCTTCAACTCACCTGATTTAAAAGAACAGGTCGTCATCAGGCTTCTGCAGAGACTTGACAACGTGCTCATCATCTGAATCAGGTGTGTTGGAAGAGGGAAACGTAATATGTTTTTTTGTATTGTATTCTCCTCGTTTCCTGATTAAATCTTTTCATATTAAGTAGGGTGTTATAAATGCATTGTCTCTTCTGTTTAAATTCAAGTCATAGTAAAATAAAAACATCTACCAGCCCCTCGCTGTCCCCTCTTACTGTTTAAACATATCACATATGTTGTCACAACAAAAATATCAAATGCAGGATGAACCTGTGTGACAGGAAAGGTAGCTTCCAATATGCCGACAGAAACTGTCAAAATTTCAGTGCAAAGTGGCAGCATGTGAAGTGACAAGATCAGTCAACAACACTGTTAAAGTTGTTACCAGGAAAGATCCGAAGTGAAACATGAATGTTATGTTTGAGATAATTGCTTTGGGCATGGATAATTCTTTATTCTGATTGGCTGGAAGGTACAACCAGACAGCAGAGCGCAGGGTTTATTGCCATTCTAAATTAAGCAGCATTATTAAACAGTAGGTAAGAATGTGAAAAGTGAGACACACAGCTTTGAGCTAGTGTTAATTGTCTAACCAAAGTGAAAAAAAAAGGCAAATTAGCTCCTCAGTCAGAATCACGCAAATTTTATTTCAAATGTGTCTGATGTTTGCATGCATCTGGATGTGCATCTGGACATGCAGCTGGATGTATAAATCAACTAACGGCATGAGAAGGAAAGAGGAAATCACTTCAGCCAGGGTGACGCTGCCTGCAGGTCTGAGGGACGGCTGCAGAGGGGAAGGAGAGACAACGTGCGACCAAACTGAACAGGAAAATGTGGATAATGTCACAGATAAGAGTGAGAGGTAAAGAGAGGCAGAGATTAAGTCTGTGTGCATGTGTGTGTGTGAGTGAGTGAGTGAGTGAGTGAGTGAGTGAGTGAGCGAGAGAGAGAGAGAGAGAGAGAGAGAGAGAGAGAGAGAGAGAGAGAGAGAGAGAGAGAGAGAGAGAGAGAGAGAGTGTGAGAGAGAGCTATGTAATGTTATCTCCAAAGAGTTTAATAACGTTGTCGTGGCAGAATGCGGCTCTATGCCGTATTCTTGATACTGAGAGCAAACAGTACATTTTCTTTTCTTTCACACTTGCAGAAATTTTCATTTTTAAAATTCTTCATCCAGCTTTATCAGCCCCTTTCTGTTTAGATGATGCCGAGCAATGCAAACACCCATAATTATGACAACCAACATCTATATTTTGTGAAACAATTAAAGCAGGAAAGTGAGATCTAAATTAGTTATATGAGTAAATGTACAATTGTTTTTGTTTTTTGTTTTTTTTAATTGTACGCCATCCTGTTGTTAAGTGTCTGTCTTACTGTCTTTGGATGTTCTATGATTAATGGATGACATAGAAGCTAAGTACCATCTAGTCTGAATCAGATGATGTAGACTGTGGGTATAAGCCTGCTAGCAGCTCAGCATCCTCCTCTCTCTTGACAAAACAACAACACCCTCCAAAGTCACAAACAACAAATTTCACTAACCCTAACTAGGGCCACGTATAAGTAGTTATTTATAGAACCCTACTTCAATGTGGAAATGATCTCATCTTTAAGCAAAGTCTAAACTTTACTAATGAACTTTGCAATAGTTTATTGAACAATGTGATAAGAATTTTCAATTTAAGGTGTGAGGAAGTAACAGCAACACACTCCCAACCGACAACCTACAGTCAACTGAATAATATATGTTGCTATTAATACAAGCTGGCTTGAATCTCCTTTAGCACCGCCGTGATCACATTTGTTTTTCTCTTTTGGTCCCTGGTTATACCTGACTAAATCCTTATTTGTGCTGCATTAGAGGAAATAACTGCTTGCAAGGCAGGTGCCATTAATTGTAAATTAATTTGAGATGTGTAGATCACAGGTCCGCAAGTTTTAAATTTTCTTCTCAGAACATGATCAAGCAATGAACGTATGCAATGCTAGGTATCTTTTAGGAATCAAACATAACCAAATGTTTTATGTGTCTGAGGGATTTATAGAAATGATGTTTCTTCTATTTGAAGTAATTGTCTTTTATTTATCAGGAGGAAGCCATTTTTATAGCCAAAAAAAAAAAAAAAGCTAACAAATGTCTACTGATTTAAACTAGTTCTGACCTTAATTGGATGAGAAGAATATACAGGAGGTACTGAAATGTCCACAAGTTAATTGGTCTTTTTGCAAAGCCAATGTAACAGCCAAGCAGAGGAGCAGGCCTACTGGGACTGGAACAAAGCAAAACAATTGACCTCGCTAATGTTAAATTAGTAAACACAATAATAAGGCTGCAGAATTCCCAGTGCAAACAAAAAGCATAAGATCAAGTAATGCCGTTTCTCTCACTCTCTTCTTTTTTATCTCTGTATTTCTCTGAACAGCCCAAGAAACCCTCACTGCTTTTCTTTTGAGCTCAATGGGTAAGAAGACAAAGAATGACAAAACAAAGAATAAAAAAGAAATTTCAGCACAACATTAAAACATCTAAAAAGATATTTGGAAGGAATATCTATTTAAAACACATTTTTATACCAGAAACTACTGAAAAAACACATATCAAGTCAACAAGTATTTCCATTAAGTTGGGAAATAAATCTGGACAGAGCGTGACGTTGCTGTTGCTCTCCTGCTGTTTTTGACTTGAAAAGGCCTTTACATGAAGTCAACTCCTGTGGTCTTAATTCTCTTCCTTTACAGCCAGGGAACATTATTACCTGCAAGTGGCACCAGGCACTTGCTGTTACATATTAAATGTAAGTTATTATCATTGCTCAGTCAAACAGGAAAAAGGAGCCAGCGTCAAATACATTTCATTGGCTGGACTGCAGCAAAGCTTGGGGCCAGCAATATAAATGAGAAATATTGTGACTGACTGACCGACTGAGTGATGATGTTACACCATTGGTTAGTCGAGTGCTCGAGTTTCCTCATTGGCTGCTCTTTCAAAATGGAAAGGAGTAAACCGTTCTAAATGACCTCATCTCGAGGTAACGCTTGATCCAAGACATGCAGTGGTTTTAGTATGCACACGCTCGTGCTGGACACAACCTTGAGTATTAACATAAACAACGCTTCACAGAGAGATGTGGATTATGGATGTCGTATTTTTCCATGCACTTTGTTGCGATAAAACTGCAATTTTTCCTGTTGTGGGGCTAAAAAAGTATTATAATATACCAGAATTCGATCTAGTCTTGTTGCAGTTGTACCTAATTTTTGGTTGAATGTTGTCTCCAAAGTTAAAATATATATATATATATATATTATCCCTGCGAGTTTATCTGAGACATGAAAGTGCTCTCAAAGTTTCCTGGCTAGTGGAGTGCTTATGACATCCGCCATATTACGTGTTTCCCAGGACTTTGTTTGTCGAGAACATTGTTAGGGCGTTTACAGTAGCCAAATAGCGGTGACTGTGAGTCAGCTGTGTTCACTGGGAACCTGCTGAGACCCTGTCCTGTTGCCCACTAAGGACAGCTAACAGTCATGGTTAGCTAGCAATAAATAAGAAAAAGCTATCTGTCCAATATGGAACTCTGTAATTAATTCACTGAGAGTAGAAAATTTTGTCATGTTTGTGTCAGATACTGGTTTAAATATGGCATCTGGCACAATACATATGTGATTAAAAAAAAAAAGACTTAAATATAAAGTTGGACATAATGGGAACTGTAAAATAAAAATGTTGTATTTAGATAAACTGCCAAATCACTCCGTGTGTATCCTTGAGGTGTAACAAACATTTAAAAGACCAGTTCATCTGATATCTTAGAGCTCTGTAGCGTTCACTTGCTTGTAAAAGCTGCCACATTGATATTATTCCTGGTGTGTTAGCACTAATTCCAATCAGTGAAATAGCAAAAACGTGTACCACATCTCTCTCATACTCATGCATGTGTGTCCTCCATAAGCTACAAACAAAACATCTTTTAAAAACATTGCCCCATAATACTACGAGTGGTCAAATATTCCATAGTGTACCTTTAACCGAAGGATACACCATACAGGCATGGCCAGTGTTTGCACAGACATTTCTGTAAATGCAGTTATTCACACTGACAAATGCAAATGATTCCTGTTAAACTCTTTAAATAATGTCTATTAATACAACATGTGAAGCCAATGTTTCATAAGTGATTAAGAGGTGTAGAGTTGCTTCTTGTTTTGGTCAACTCTTTTGTAAAGCAGGGTTTCATTTGATTTATAGCGTACACTCATGAATATGTCTGTCGGGTATTAAACTTTATTTTGAATGAGGGATTGAAATGTCTGTGTGCACAAGCCTGTTTTTGTGTGTAATGCGTTTTCTGTTCCATTGCAAATTCTGCTCCAGGCATGCTGGCGCTCTCAGTCTTCAAGAATTAATTTAGTGAGTTTTGATTGTAAATAAGGAGAGTGAGGAATGACTTGGGGCCATAAAACACCCTGAACACAGTTAAAGATGTTTACTAAGTCCTAAAATCATACCACAGTATCATCTTTTGAGAATTCCCTGCAAGGTCACCCATGAAATGGTATTCATCCTCTTCCCACAGAAGAGCATTCTCATCTTGGCACAGGACATAAACTGTGTGCGACATCAAACACATTTCATTTTGCGCTCAGCATAAAAATGGGCTTTCCACATATCACATCACTACTTTCTGTAAATCTGCATTGACAACTCGAAAACACATAAACATGTGCCCACACACCCACACTTCATCAAAGTATAATGCACAAACACACACACTGGAACACACACACACACTAGCCTCCCCCTCACCTGCTCACACACAGGAGCGCAATTAAAAAGACACTATTACCGGCACGCCTACTGTACCAAAAACCCAGCTCCAGTTCACTTCACTGACTTCCCCACAGTGACGCTCTGACTCAGACTGCTAAACAAATCACTCTGTGGTTTCTGTGTTCACTAACTGTGAGAAACACTACAAAATACTCTCCTAAACATACAGAATGTTATCCTTAATACCTGTACCTTGAACAATAAAACTGATTTGTATTGTAATATGATGCATCTAACTGATATATTTTGTGATTAAATCAGCAGCTTAAGACTAAAATTGGTTTTGTCACTGTTTTTCTAAGGTTATGTGACAATTTTACACACAGCTTTTTATCTCACCTCAAACTGTATTAATAAAGCTCACATCAGTGTCAAGGATGAGTGTTAAGCCTCCAGTGCTGTACAGTTGACAGTAAGAGTAACACCAGATGCCCGTTTTGTTTTGTTTTGTTTTGTTTTGTTTTTTTTGGTCACGACACAGTTAGTACTGGTAAAATAATTTCCACTAAGCCTTCTGGCTCTACCTGCTGCTAACAGGCCACAACATCAGCTAAATAAATGACGTGGTTGTTTTCAGCAGAAAAGGATTTCATGCCTAGACTCACCATTCACCCCACTTGTCGCCTGTAGTGCTACTCACACTTTGTTGGGTCGCTTCTTATGTTCTTGTCAATTGGCAACCAAACAAAATGACAAACGACAATCTTTGACTGTAATACTAAATGAATACAATACTCATAATACTGCCATGTGCATGAGTTATTGGTCACTGTACAATAGTGATGCATGGACTGCAGTTACAACCGTGGCACTGCAGTGGGCCATGTCATAAAACTAACGTACCGATTAAAATGAGCTGCAGGTGGGAAATAGGTTGAATTGTCTCCCCTTTAAGAGAGACACTGTAAGCATTTACACACAAGGCACAGCAGCATCAGCTGCTGCTTAAATATGATATGAAATATGATATTTATTGCAGTGACATTACTGTACACATAGAAACGAAACTGAAGGCACCCTCTCTAATCATTAAAGAACATTTTTAAAGAAAACATATACATCAATACAACACACAATAAGGAAAAAGAAAACTACAATTTTAGTTTTTCTGGTTAAATATTAACGATAAGTGCTGCACTGACATTAATGCATCCATGGAAATGTTTAAAATGACTAAAAGCAGCCTCTCTAATCATTAAAGGAAACACAACACTCGGTAACAATATCAGCTGGACAGCTTGTGATGTTCTGCATAAAGAAAAAGGTAATATAGCCTACAGGGACAAGCAGAGGTGTGGTTGCAGGTGTCGAAATTGGAGAAAATAAAACGCTCTGGTAAGTGATAGGTTAATGATTTATGTGTGCCTGCTCATCAAGTCTGTACACCATCCTGGAGGTGAAGTGATTCCTTCACAGAGCAGCTACACTGTAAGAAAAGGGGAACAAAATCCATTTTAATGTTCAGCAATGCTAATATGAGGCTTCAGTAGTCTACTGGTGTGGGTCTCTTGGTCTTGCTAGTTGCGCACTGTAGGTTTTATACCAATAATGGTCTAAACAATGCAATGCAAACTCAATGAGGACATACAGTCTGGGGAAACAAAGAGGGAACTTCTCTCTCAAAAAAAAAAAAGGCAGCTTTGGGAGGCACCCACCTGATCTGACTATCTCACATTACCTTTGGTTGAACTTTAGAGTGTATTTTTGCACAAGATGAGGTCTGTGGCTTTTGCGCGGTGCAGTTGACAATGAAGAAGTTTCTTCTCAGTCAGTATGTAAAAACAAGATGCTTACTCACAGGGCAGAAGTTAGTCAGTAAGTCTTAGCAGAAATCTTTCTGCTCGAAAGCTTTTCTAACAATCTGTGGTAAACAGTCTATTTAAATCCTTTTCTTAAACCTAACAAAGTACTTTTGTTGTCTAAATCTAACCAAACTGAGATAGAAAACAAGAACATTAAAGATCTGAGAGTTAGGGATAGTGTCACAGCCCAGTGTCTTGGGTGGACGTCCTGTACTTATGATAACTTGCTCCTTGTGAGGACTTTGCTGCTCTTCTCACTTTCTTCAGAAAGAACTTTCTGGCAGAAAGGCTTTCTGGGCTTTCTGCCAAAAAGCTAATTTCCTGGGCTAACTTCCGCCATATATAGTGCTTAGAGCTACCCATAACTGTATAAATATACATCTGACCTCTGAGTATTGCGTTAACATAGACTTGAAAAATCCAAACCTATCCTTTGGCCTAGTGATTCAAAGTCCTCATCTTAATGATCTTTTTTCTGGGTTGAGGACCACTTTAGGTATAGTCGTATGCTTTTATTGTCTAATGTTTAAAACACATGAAGTACAGTCATCCACTTTTGCACAGCAAAGACAATGAGGTGAATTCTCTATTGTTTCTTTTCCTCCTCTTAAGAAATGTGTTGCTGCATGCTATATGATTTTTGATGTAGTCAGTATCTAATTATCCCTATGGAGCAGATGTTGCAGTGCAACCCTTTTAGCAGGTAGAAAAGGGAACATGGCCAATATGTGTTGATAATCCGACATGGAAGGGTGCTCAAGTGGTGCCTCCTGGTAGCAAAGTCTTAAACCTTACACTTTAATCTGCTATCCCTCAACACAGCTGTCCTGATTATTTGCTGCCTTAATGATAAATAAATAAATGTTTGAATATGTAAATATGCAAAAGTGGAATGAATACTGAAAAGTGAGTACAAGCAGTAACAAGCAGTCTGAAAAAAAAAAAATTCTAGCACCAATAAAATTTGGAGCGTTGCAAATTGATAAACGGTGACAGTGAGAGTTATATAAGCTGCTGTGGCAGATCTGAGTCAGTTAATGTGATTCCCCCAGCCTGACCCAGTCGCTTAGGGAACGCACCTTTCATGACGTGGAATAACAAAAATTTGCATGAAATCCAAGTGGGTGCAGGAGGGAATGAGATTCGTGACAGAAAGGCACACAACAACGCTGAGAGACTGGGAGAGATGCTCAGTCACCAGCCTCACACTGTACCTCAGCAAGTCTTCCAATACAGATTCAACCACAGTCTACAGGGAATTTTCTCATTCATTAGAACCATAATTCACATTACTTTCTATTGGAGGCTTGCTGTTTTTGTCTGTTATAATTCTAAAGACATGTTCAACATATTCTCCACCCACATTTCAGAGGTCACTGCTTGGTCACAACTTACTATACCCTTTATTATACCTTTAAACAGAACTGTACTGTCACTGAAAGAAAAATCATATTTCTGCTACTTGAGACACACTTTCCCATGCAAGTAGCCAATATCAATGCCTACTTCTTTGATCAAATCACATTATCTGCCTACATTTATTTATTATTATTATTATTATTATTATTATTACAAGTCTGTGCAGTCACCCATAGACATAATATTCAGATTCTGACTCAGATTGCTCTATTGTCCATTAAATTCTCATAAAATGGAAATCTGTCTCTGGCACTGGCATATGGGGATAAATATATGGGGTGTGACTTTCTTCTACCACTATAATTTTAGCCTTTACTTGGTATATCTGGTTTATGTGTTGGTTTTAAATGGGGGAAATAGCAAATATGTGATTTCACTTTAGTTTACATTACAGTTCTGTTGTAATGTGTCCCTAAATTACTCTTTAATAAAGTCTAATAAGGGGTCTAATACTGTCTAATAAAGAACATATTTATAGTTTGTCTAATTTAATTAGTGTGTGTTTTAATCATCACAGTTTCATCACTACATCCTCATCTGTACCCTCTCTGTGTTGCAACATTAACACTCCAACCAGGTGAGAGGCTGAGAAAATACTGTACACCAATTGAAGACCGTCAAGGGCACCTCTGGTACTCTGGTGTTGTGATGGATAAACAACTACACATAGAGAAAGATCGCCCTCCAGGCCGCAAGTGATTCATAGACCGCGCAGAGCCGAGAGATGACTTTAAACTTGGCATCCTCTATTGCTTCAGATGGCTTTAGCAGTGGCACTTTGCTGCCTTTCAAGAGGCAGGCCACAAAATGTCAACTGGCCGGCTTTGATGGTACATTTAGCATTTTCTGAATGTGTAAAAAGTACAAACCCCGTATCCAAATGTAACCAGGTGGAAAAATAACAGATAAAAAAAGTAAAAAGTATGAGATGAAATAGAAAAACTCCTGTAGACATGTTTTCAGTCTTGCTGTTTACACCCATTTCAGACAGCAGGATGAGTACTTTTACCCTCACTGTGAGTATCTAAGAGTTTAGCAGGGGACAGGAAATGAAGGTCTTATTTTTTTTAGCATTTCCTTAACCAAAAAGAGGAGCACTGCTGTTCCTGACGCAGATGGGAAAAGAAAATATCCAAAGGAAAATATCCACCATGAAAGCTTATGCTCTAAATTAGAAACTGTGTCTAACATGAGATTTTTTTTTAAGTTTTGTATATAACCAGATGGTTTAGCTGTAGTAGCAGTACGACAGAAATTTTGTTTTGTCTCCGTTAAATTCTGGAACTTCTGATCTAATTTCAGTGTTACCAGAAATATTATACAGCACATGCTGTATGCTAACAGTGCAGTGTTTTGAATTTCTGTTTCTTCTCTTTTGTTAAGGTGCCACTGCTGTATTTTTAGCTTATTGTGACTGTATTTTGACCAGGTCGTCAGCCTCTTTTTGCCATAGTTACACTCCACTTGTGACTTTTAATTGGATCTGTTCAGACTACATTTTTATACTGTGTTGTAAAAGCCATTTTATTTTTGTCAGAAATAATTTATTTCTTTTCTTAAAACGTGGAAGAAAATACTGAGGAAAAACTGAAGAAGCAATCCTGACATAAGGGAAGGACACTACAGATGTTAATTCTCCTGGCTTGTACAAGTAAGCAAAGGTACCAAAACCATTTAAACCACTAAAATTCAAAACTGAATTTAAACCTGCAATAACACTTATTGAAACTGCTGTGATTTATGAGCCAACAAATGACAACAGTGAAGTTGCTGTATTAAGGGACAGTCCAGATTACTTAATGTGGGGTTGTATGAGGTTCTTATCGCTAATGAGGGTAGATCAGTAACTCCTGTGTTTTGCACAGTAAAATTACAGATTTTCCCCATGGAGTTTGGCTCCATTACAAAAGGCGATCTGATGGCAAGGTAAAGCAGAGAAAATATAGTGTACGTTTAAAGTTTTTTTTTTTTTACATTAACCTTTTTTACGTAGCTGTCCACAGCAGTACACTGCGTAGCCTCTATGCTGGTGTCTGTCACTGTTTCTCCAAACTGGGGGTCTGCCACCCCCGATCTCCTGTGGGTGATACACCTAAGGACCTCATACAACCCCACATTAAATAACCTGAGCTATCCTTGTAAACAGCATCACTATATCATTATACAACAGAATGTGGGCTGATTGCCACTAAGGAAACTACTTTTGCTGTACTGTACAGTGCAACAGTGATCAATTAACATGCATGTCACAAACTGTTTCATTATACGAACTATGGCTCATAAAAAAATTATCCTAGAACCACTTCCCATTGTCAACAGAGACTCCTTTATTTCCCTGTCTCTGTTCCTCTCACTGTTTCAGTGTCCTACATGTGTGTGACAGAACTGTAACAGAGACCTTGGGAGCAGTTGAATAGGGCTGTGTGAACATGTGTCAGTGGAATCTCTAATGGGAACACCATGCTCCTAATATACAGTCCATCTGTAGCCTGCACAATGAATAACAACAGCTCTTTGCAATATTGACTCCTCCCTGCTCCCCCATTTCAATGATTATGCCTTTGTCCTTTGTGGTAAAAAGTCCTGTAGGAAACATTCCATTACTGTGTTACAGGGGGAGGAGGGCGGGGGTGTGTGGAGCACAAGGCTGGCTTCTCCTGTCACATCAGCTCTTTATTATTCATTAGGATCTCTTTCTTTTCCCTGCGTAAAAGGACCTTGATAAGCTATGTTTATTCATACACTAACCTTTTTAAATATTTCCAAGAGCTCTCCAACAAAGACCTACCTGGCATACCTAATACCTAATCTTTGTTTCATTATTCAGTCCTCATGCACTCACTTCTCACTTAAGATGCAATACATGAATTGTGCCTCCACACTTCTTCTTTGTCTTTCTATTTTCCTATCTCCTCCTGTCTCTGTACCTGTCCCTGTCCCTCGCTTGCACTATCATTTCATTATTTATGTTTTCATGCAGGCATTTTTTCGGGTCTCTTTTTAATATATTGTATTAGGTTTTACTTCCTCTCCTTCTCCTTCCCCCCCTCCCGTCTGCCCTCTTTTTCTCTGGCTCTCTCTCATTCAGAAGTCCTTGCCTCTGCAGACTGATCCCTCAGGGCAGCCTACTGATTAGTGCAGTCATCTTCCCCCTCTCTCTCCACCTCCTGCTCACCTGCACACAGTTATATTTTTTTTTTTCACTTATTTAAATTATTTATTGGACTGAAGTTATTGTCACAGTATGTACTGCTCTATAAAGAAAAATACAAAAGATGGCACCAGTGCACAGTACAGAAAATACAAAAAAAAAAAAATGGGCAAATAAAGCCAGTGGAATCATGGGAAATTTTATAGTTACGGGTGGATAATATTTTAAATGCTGTAAAATAATGAAATACAGCACTGGTGAGCACCACTTGTACTTGCAGAGTTTGATACCACTGGTGTAACTTTGCAATGTGAGGATAAGCGTCTAAAAAAATTTGTCTCCAAAAGCATAAGTTTTTCATCTTGATGAATTTTTTGGGAAATGAGCGTATTCACTTTTCTTCACAAGAGGTAGATGAGAAGATTGGTACCACTCTCACACCTGAGCTCAGTGAGAATTTTTCCATTGAAAAAATGTAAAAAAAAAAAAAAGATGACAATGGCCGCCAGTGAAAGACATTCAAACTTTTTTCACTAACTATTTGAGGATATTGATTGAATGTTCACATTTAGACTCTACAATGTACAAATAAAAGCCTATTGTCACTCTGGAGCCTACTTAAGAAGACTGAAATTTCTCAGTGGAAAGAAGTATCTAAATAAATAAATAACTAAATAAATATTACATTTTCCTGTTCAAGGAAGTGTCTTTGTCGCTCTTTATACTACAACCCAATGCATATACCTTTATAATAATAAATGTATATGACTGTAGTAATAGTCATAACCAATACGCCTAAGTACATGCACATTAAGCTATAGCAAAAAATGCAATTTCTTTATTTTACATTAAGAAAATCTCCCATTACAGTGTCCTGGAAGATTCTGCGTGGCAGCACACGGCATGTAGTGTTCATATTTATAACATGTAATAGGAATTTGTTGAAATTACATCTTCGTGTAGACCAGATTTCATCTAAAATTGAAATATGACTTTGGAGAAATACCTTCATACTAAGTGTGGGGTGATTTGTTGACATAAACGTCATCAGTTCCGAATGTATGTAGATTTAAATAACGCGCGTGGATGCACTGCCATGAACTGCGCTCTCTGGTCAGAGATGGATTCACCCGGAGGACAAGCTGAAGAAAAGAAGCCCTGCTGCCATCATCTAAAGTGTGAGACTAATTTTAGACAGAGACGCAGCAGTATGCATCTCTATAAGCTTGGCAAGCCAGAAATGGCTCATTACAGTAGTATAACTGCCCTGCACGAGCACTGGAAGTGAAACACCGACCATCGAGTGCTCTGACCTCCTGCAGCAGCAGCAGTAGCAAGACAGCAACATTGTCCTGTTTACTTTATGTCAGCACCCAAGCACGATATATCAGGATAATCAACACATGGAACGTGTTTGTGTTGGTCATCACTCGGGATAGATTTTTCAGATGTTTCCTCATCATTCCACTGTTTAAAGTGATGTCTGCACAGCTGCTGTTAACTTCACACCATGTGCCATCTAACAGGGTTATTCAGCCATTTTATACTTTCTGTTCACTTATCAGCTATGCATGAGTCGGAAATGGTCGTCTGTAAATCGTTTAAATTATTTTCTTTGCTCCATGCCGATGCAAAAATACATTGCCAGTGACCATAGTGCCTGCATATGATTCCAGTGATGAAATATCCATGTAATAAGCAGTTTAAATTTGAAGTCAAGTACTTCAGTAAAAATACGTAATGCCAAGTTCATGGAAAGAGTTGACACAGTGATCAAATTAATATGCATCACAGCAATCCTTTTTCGTTTGAGGTCCAGTATTTTTCTCATCAGGTATCTGATTTGCAGTCTGTCAGGTAGTGTAAAAATTAGACTAACTTTAAAATATGCTACTATTATCAATATTGTAATGTGCTTTATGTGTCTGTTTTTCAGGTTTATGATTGAATAACGACTATGTTTTTGATATTTGGTTTAGGTAAATTGTGTTATTAACTGAATACTTTAAGAAATAATCATTAGATTAATCAATAAATTAGTGGTTAGATCAATCATTTAAAAAATAACCATTAGGTGCAGGCCTACTTCACACGAATCGGTGTCTATTTCAAACTGCAACTGTACAATGTTTGTGACAAGAATTGTTTGAGTCTGAGTTATTATTGTATTTCTGTATTAAGGTGTATTGACTGTGTTTGTGTTAGTTATGTTTGTTTTAATTTTTACTGATTTATCTTTGGTCTTGGGACTTAAAGTTTCATGTTACAGGTTTTATGTCTTTTAAAATACTGACCATGAAATAAATGCTCTCACTTTAACATGTTATCACTTGCATTGGTACGTTTTCTAGATCCATAGATAAATCAAAACAGTAATCACATTCAAATATCTGCTAGTTATGATGTAACTGTCATTCATGACCAAATGTTAGGTTTTATCCAGTAAAGCACTGTCAGAACAATTCTTAAGTCTTGTTTGTTTGTTCTTTTATTATACTATATATTTCCTAATATGAATAAGACTGTTGAAGATTGCAATTTTTGTGTTTTAATCATGCAAGATTTATGATTGAATACAGAAATACATTTGACATACATGAGGCAATTTTCTTATTTTGTTAAAGGAATAGTTGGACATTTTGGGAAATATGCTTGTTTGCTTACACTGCATCTTGTTTGTTTAAGCCACAAGTGTTTTAACAAAAACTTGTTAAAACAATCTCTTAGCTAGGGGCAGTAACTTCTTCCAACCAGGCAACCAGCAAAGTTAGTGTGCAATGCCAAGTCTGGAATATAAATGTGTCTTTTTTAAACTAAGCTATCTAAGTTATTATTAGTGATCCTGTTCTCTGCATGTAACCCCTCATAAGTGTTGGGAGCACTGGGCGTCCACTGAGCAACAACTGGTGGCCAACTCCAGTTCTAAGCAAGGGCCTTAGTAAAGAGCACTGAGAGCAGAATTAACCAAACAACATGATTTTTAATGGTAAGTTAAACCGGAGCATTCAGAGGAGACAGTGGGAGAACATGCAAACTCCACAGAGAAAAAAAGCTGTGCCTCAGGACCTTCTTGCTGTGAGGCAACAGCTAACCACTGACCCACCATGCTGCCTTCACTTTGGTTTTTGTACAGAGTAAACAAACACAACAAACATGTAAATGAATGAGCTTTACAGATGCTGGGAGGCATATTTTCTTACCTTTGGACATAGCAATGGTAGCTGTTCCCCCATGTTTCCAGTGTTTATGCTAAGCTAAGATAGTCTCCTTTGAATTACAGTTCTATTATTCAAGATTTTGCATAACACTAACTTTAAAAACAGCAGGTATGTTTGCCTAGATTCCTCAGGAACAAGATGTGGAGGAATTCAGCGTGAGTTTAACATTTAACATCTCAATTAAGCTACCTGTCTAAGTTCCATTGGACCTGAAACTCTTTTTTTCCCCTTTTCTACAGGTTCAAAATTGTTAGCACATAAAATCATGTTCCTGTCCAGCTCCATTTGTCTTGTGTAAGTGGCTCAGCAAACCTTACTCTGCTCCTCTATTATACCTACACCGCTTGGATAGATACAGTAGTTAGCACTAGCAGACATGTTCCTTTTTCTCTGTGCCCACATCTGCCTGTCTGCCAGCCACCCATGATACTTGGCAGGATTTCACTGGCTACAGTGAGTGCTGTAGCAGCACCACTGGCACTGCCGGCACAATGCTAAGAGATGGGCCAGCTGTAAGGCCAGATACTGATGTACAAACACAGGCGCTGGTCCCAGTTAACACAGGTAATCTGCAAGGTTTCTAGAGCAGAGAGGTTCCAACACAAACATGGCTCACAGCCAGGAGAAGAGATATTCTTCACAGACCCAATATACTCAATAAACAGTCACTACAAACCTGTGATTCTCATTACTGCTGTTAGAACTGATTCAAGCCTGCACCACCGTAATGTTCTGTGTGGTAACAACTGCTTAAACCTAAAACACAAAGAACTCACTGATGCATTCATGTTATTTGTAACCTGATTCTTGCACTCTTAGAAATAAGGGGTCCAAAAGGCTTCTGAAGAACCCTTTCATGCTGAAAGGGTTTGTGAAGGTTTCTACATAAAACTAAGGGTTCCAGTAAGAACCCTTTTAGGAATTTTTGGTTCTGCAAGGATTGTCTCACATCAAGAGTTCTTTGTACTATAACATGGAAGATATCGAGGACAGTTAAAATCTTTCATCAAGGGTTCATGATATAAAATTGTTCTCAGGAGAAGCAACTGGGTGGGTTCTAGAAGAAACCCTTAGAATATAAAAAAGGTTCTCGGTAAAAGTGTATTCTAGATAAAACTTTTGGAATACAAAAGCGTTAGTTGCTAGCACCCTTGGAAGGTGGAACCCTTTGTATTTTGTTAAGTAGATTTTTCTGAAAGGTTGGAACCTTTATAAAAGCCAAATAACCCTTTATGGTTCTAGTTAGCACCTTTATTTCTGAGAGTGTAGACACATTTTACTCTACATACTACATACTACTACTACTACATACTCTTTATTGAGGGAAGGTTTCTTTCTGTACTTTATGTGGTTCTATAAAGTACTAAATGTTCTTCATTTTATTTGAGTGGTGGGTATGTGGCATTTCAAAGGTCTTCAAGTCTTTAATTTGGAACCCTGCAGAAACCTGGTTGCTGTAAAGCAAATGCAAATGCCTTCATTGTTTCTTGATTTTTAGTGTGGATCCACAGGTTATTTTAAGGTTTAAGTACTGTACAGAAATGCAGAGACTGAATCTGATTATATAATTTTAAATAATCGACAAAGAACTTAAAGTGGTTCCTTAAAGAACAATTTTCTGATAGTTCTTTTCTTCAGAAAAGGTTCTGTAGTGGAACTAAAACAGGTTCTTTAATGGCATCACTGCAAAGAGACATTTTTGGTTCCAGTTAGCACCTTTCCTCCTTTTTCTCTGTGTACAGGCTTTTTTTTTGAGCTCCAGCAAACAGGAAACTTGAGCAATAAAAAAAAACCTTGAATGTTTTCACCCTCGAAGGTTTAATTGCAGGATTGATTTCTGAATGAATGATTTATTCTTGTGGTCTTTCTTATGCACACCTTCATCAGGCCGATTCACAAAATAAAGCACAGTAACTGAGCTTTGACCTCATTAGGAGCTGGTTTGATTTGAAATGACTGACACAAGCAGCACTGCCGCAAAACGGTGGAGAATGATGGAGAACAGGCAGAGGTTCCAGTGCAGCAGGAAGTATCTGTTTTAGCTGACAGCTATTGAGTACATCAGGAAATGTTTATTAGTGAAATTAATTACTAATTTAGCAGCTGTGCCAGTTTCCAATTACTCTGTCTGGGTTACTTTATTTTCCATTTCTACTTTCCTGTGTACTCTCGCACGCTGTCAGCCTCGTGGCGCTGTCAATCTCTATATAGATCTGCCTGTTTGTTTTCCCCTCTCACTCCCATTCTTCCTTCAGATGAACTGTCACATCCCCTCCACTGAGCATCAATCCAGTCTCCGCAATCTGCCCCAAAGTTAGTGATGCCAAATCCATGACGGCCTCACTCAATCCACATTTTCCACCCAATGGAATTTGAGGACACATAAACCAAACCTTGCTTGGATATGCACATTCCCGCTCAGACTCATCAATCAGGCCTCGTGGGAGCTGCCGTGCTCCAGATTGGTTTTTAGCTTTCCAGTGAATTGATTGAGAAAAAGAAACTTAAAGTAATGTGTTTGCCAATAAGTTGCCACACCGGCTCAATTTGAAATGGCATTAGGCATCCTGACTGCCGCTGCCTAGGATTACTAAGGTTTTTTTATGCTATTTTGGAACTCCTACCTTCTCTATTGGCCACACAAACTATCAAACTATGTTAAAGTGCCCTTGGATATTACCTGCTACCTACCATGAGAAATAGGAGTTTGTGCGGAGCAGGAAAATGAGTGAATGTGAGGGTAAGTGTGAGGGGGTGGGAGCACAAGTAGAGAGAGTGAATGCTCAGCTGCGAGGGTAGAAATCTGAAGGGGGAAGAAGAAAGAGCTGCAATTCAAATGCTGCAATCTGACAGAATAATTTATTGAGTTTCTGCAGCTTGGTAAAGAGTTTCTGATAAATGGAGCAAGTCACACTGAACTGTTATCAAAAAATGAGAAGGGGGTCATACCAATCGAGAAAATATATAGAGAAAATCTGAACTATCCATCCATCCATCCATTAGCTGTACACGCTCATCCTTGAGGGTCACAGAGGAGGGCAGGAGCCAATCACAGCTGGCATTGGCTGAGAGGCAGGGTACAGCCTGGACAGGTCACTGGTCAATCAATCAATTTGTGATTTAATAATGACAGATTTTGAAGAGGTTTGGCAGCTTTGTCTTTTCATCTAGTGTTTGAAACGGCTGTGATTGGCTATTTGACAATTTCACTCTGAAAACCTACAAAATCCCTTTCTGTACTTTATAAATTGAAATAAAATAATTCTATGATCTATTCCAAATACCAGATCAGACTGGTTAAGTTATACACAGGATAAGCAAACCACCATTCATATCAGTTGCTGTATACACCATGAATAAACAGAATATTTAGGTCACCAAAATTAGAGGAAACTTCAACTTCAAAAACATTAAACAGAATAAGTTCAGTGGAGAACCTCAAAAAATCTTTGAATGTTCTACAAACAACATTACATCAACCAAATTTATTTTTAATGCCTTAACAGTAAAAAGTAGATGTTCACAAGCTTGAAAAACAGAGCTTTCCATCGGTCTTTGTCAGAGAATGCAGTAAGTATTTAGGAAATTTATGTCACATTTTAATCTTAATCTTGCTGGCAAATGTACCCTAAATGTGAGTAGTCACCTCTGCTAAAAGCAGCTTTTTGTTAATATGGTGATCAACGTAGTGATGTTTGTCAATATGCTTCCTCCACACAATATGTCAAGTCTCTGGTCCACTGTCCACAACACACATACTAGCATTTATTTCCTTTGTTTGTTGTTTATTTGTTCATACACCCCCCATTATTATTTTATGCCCTAATTCTAAGGAATTTACAGAATTCATAAAAATGTTTTACATGATGCATGTGACAGCAAAGTCCCTCCATGTACGGTCCATACAGACCTCCAGCTTTCAAATGGTTTTTAAAGCAGGAAGTACTGGTCTCTGTTGGCTTGGAGTTTAGACTTATAAAGAAGAATCAATTGGCAGACTCAATAAGGAGCCGTCTGTGCTTTGTCTAGTTAATATTTAAATAGGTTGGGTCCGTGAGTTGGCTGGGTTGCTATTGAACTACTTCTGCACAGTCTTTCATGTCCCTGTAAAAGCAGTTTGCTTAGATGTCCTCTAAAATAAGTCTTTTAGGGTCCGGTAAATCTAAATAAACATTTTCATAGTCTATTATTTTCTAATATCAGCCCTTAAAACAAGGTTTCTCTCTAATCTTATAACTAACAAGAGATGATTTTTCCAAGGCTGCTCCACACTAGATGGTCCCAACACGTTCCCACTCCAGACTGATCAAATACAGCAACCTGGCCAGGGGCTCTACAAAGCTATGACCATGTAGGTACCTCTCTAGTGTTTGCAGGTGCAGGGCTCCGAAGTCAAGTCAAAGAGTTCACTGTCATATGCACAGTTAAAAACAAGATTCTCTGTACAATGGCAGTCTTCCTTTGCCTTCCTCTCTAAATGCTATTAAACAATAAAACATAAAGATATTAAATAAAGAAGACGACCATGAATGCAGTATCAAATATAGGACTCCCCAGTCAAATCAGCGATAAAAAAAATATGCAATGTCCAGGTAGACTTTCAAAATAAAGCTTAATGAGGAACATTTTAAATATGAACTTTGGAAGTGCGGAAAAGAATAAAATGGTGACCTTTGTTGTCATAGTAATAACAGTCAGGTGACCTTCATCGAAATTATAATATTAATAATAATAAAAACGCTGGAAAACAGTCCAAGCTTGGTAAGATTTCAGCATAGAAATACATATTTAGGTTTAGGAAAGATCATAGTTTGGGTCATAATGAGTAAGTTAACAAGACAAGTTAGTTACTTGAGTAGTGGACTGTTGCTATCCACGGGACGTGAACCCTGGACGCCCTGCGTTTGTTTGACCCATTCATCCACTCCACCTTCCTCCATATGTGGACTTTCCCACTCATTATACTGCATCACCTGATTTCAACGGCACATGAAAACAATGCAAAGGGATGTCTCTATGATAAAATGAAGCTAGAGTGGTATCTCTAGGGCAGGGCACTGACCAGGCTGCTGTATTTGACTTGTTGGGACTGAGAACAGGCTGGATGGTACATGGCATTTGTCAAGTTTTTGCTATTTTCACCATATTTCAGTTCTGCTGCTAAGGGCCTTGTTATTTTCACTGTTAAACAAACCATTGCTAATTGCTAAAATCTGACATGACTCGGGCAGAAATCATGTTCACAGAGAAGGTAATGTGTTAAAGTTTTTTTCAAGTTACGTTTAGTCACATTCACCAACTTCCCTCTTCGCTCTCCAACTGATCTGACATAATACCGTCTTTCACTGGAAGTTAAAGCAACTTTTGTCTAGCTGGAAACACACTGTTAACTTGAATAAAATTTGGATCAGTCTGGGTTTGACCATTGTTGGAAATATTTGGGATAATGTAAGCACACAACTCAGCAGAATATATAACATACGACTACTGTTCTGAGACATTTAATGCAGAAATGTTAGATATTACAACTTTAACCTTCAAAATCCAAAGCCATATCAACCATATCACTAGACGCTCCACTTATTTTTAATTTGATATTGATGTTTAAACCACACCGTAATCAAAATGGAATATCAGGGAATACAATACCACGTAGAGGTTTTGGGTACTCATAAAAGTATAGAAAAGCTCAACAGAACACTGAATCTCTTTATTAGGTCTCCATTGCAGGAACATGACATTTTGAGCCTGGTTTCAGCTCAGACACTTTTTGATTTAGAAAACCACGAATCCCACACTGCAGCAACAAGATTAGAGTCAGAATGTCATCTGCTGCTCAGTTCTTATGAGAATGCCAAATATTGTATTACACACACACACACACACACACAATGAATGACCTGTTTTTAAGTGTGACACTGTTATAATGCTCGAAACCCTCTGTCTTATACAAAAATCACCTCTGTGTGGTGAGTTACACGTGCAGCATGTGTTAAAGCAAAATAATGAACACAATGAGCCTCCCCCAGCCCAATGAAAATGCATAATGTGCTGTAAGGTCAATTACTGCATTAGCAAATGGATATTACGCCAGCAGCCTGATAGCCTGATATGGGTGAAGGTAAGGTTATATGACAGCAAATAAAACAGTGATTTGCAAAAGTGATTGCTTGCTTCGTAAACACTTTCGATGGCCAAAGCATGCAGAGACAAGTTCCCTGATTGCTTATTGATCATGAATGAGTACCTCAGCAAGAGGAGATCAGCTCAAGGTTACAAAGGTCAGTCAAACAACCTGCCAGGCCTGCCACAAATCTGTTACTAACACTTTACCGTGTCAATAGTAACAGATGTGTTATTGACTTATTGTAAAGCATTTTTTAACCTAAGTATTATTATTGCTGTTGTGATATAGTCACAGTATTTAGATCAAAGGATGAGGTCAAAGGGGTCACTTGATGAACCCACAGAGAATAATCACATCACTTTGTATTTCCTCTCAGGTCCACGGATGTGTTCAGCATCTTTCAGCTACTTGTTTTGGTTTTCAAGCAGCTGTTTTCAATGGCAAATCTCCAAAGTTCACTGTATGCTAGCTTCCTATCATCAAACAGCAGACAGACGCATTTAGCTTACTTTTTTTAGTAGGAGGGATCTTTTTCTGTTGTATTCTATAGGCAGTAAGCGTTTGGAGTCCTGATAATACACCCTGGCTGCCACGTATTTTAGACCCTCAGAGTGCCTCGTGTTTTTGCAGGATCACTCTAAATGCCTCAAGCTGAAGAAAAACTTGATGTCTTCCATGTTTTTTTTTTCCATTGTCCAATCGGATTAATTAAAAGACAGACCTTCCGTGGTAGTACTATATGACTATCACAATTTGAATAGAGAACAGAAGCCTGGAGACAAATTAATGCGGTACTTGAGATTTCTGGTAAATTATTTTATTAATTTAGTGGTTGCATAGCCACAATAAAAAGAAAAAATGCAAAACACTGCTGAAACAGCACGCCTCACATTTTGCAACCTGTCAAAAGTTTTCTTTCCGATCAGCCTGAGGGATTATTAGGTACACAGTGGAACATTTAGCAATAAAGTGCAAAGTATTTTCCTCTGGAATTGGTAAAGAGCAAACCAGAGCCGTTAGAAGAGTTGATATTGGAGTTAAAGTTGCCAGATGGACACAAACATGCCTGCAAATGAATGTTAATGTTTCTCTGCTTAAAAGTTTGTAGTGCTGAGTTCCCTTAAATTGAGCTTTCTCTTTAGTGTTTGATGCTGGTTAATGCTGTCAAGCCTGAGCAAATGATGCATCTCTTGAAGCAGCTGTTAATTGAAGAAAGGATTATAGTTTTTCCTTTTGTTTTTTGGTACTTTTATTTTGGTTAATGGTTTAAATTATGCAAGCTGACAGACAAATTGTCCCGTGGAGCCTGTGGAGTGCTTGTCACCGGCTTACCACTTTGTTTCTAGAATGGGCTGATTGGCCATTACAATGGTACCCCTCTGTGTAAGATTTGTCAGGTAAGTTGAGTCTATTCACTTGCTCATTTGGTTTGAGTTTAGTTCTGTTAAGCTGACATCTTTTGTGGGTGCAGTACTTGCTCTATTTAATGTTTGTAAACTGAGTTTTTGGGCTATGGGCAAATAAACCCCAGCTCTGTACTGCACAGTAGTCAAGACAGTAGTCATGCAGGCATACTTTCTAAGTATTAATTTATCAGGAAACAGTCCGAGGGAAAATGACGGTTATGTTAGAATGTCTTTCTAATCTTTATTTTAAAGTTAAAGCTGTACATGGTTGAGATACTGATTTAATTAGACAGATACACATGCAGAGACAGAATACGAAAGAGACAGCATGTCTGCTGAGTTGGGGTTCAGAGTAGACAGATGTGTGTGTGTCATGTGGCTTTTCATGAGAAATAGGGGAGACATTTTGCAGTCCTGTGTTATAATCTATAGGTTCTTGGTGGAAAGGGGGATCAGCAAAGGATTGTAAACCATATTTCAAAGGAACTGAGCAAGATAAAAACTCCTCAACATTCCTTTGCTCTCTTCTGTTCCCCAACTGTGAGTATCAATCATTCTCTAATATTCCCAGCATGTCTTCAGGGTCTCTGTGCTCAGGCCCTAGAGCCCAGCTTATGGCATCCTTCAGATCTTTCTCTCTTTCATGTGGATGCGCACTCCAACTTCAACATTTCCGAGCAGCATTAAGATTTAGGGTTGTCTTCGACGTGCAGAATAGGACTGAAGGTTTCTTTCGCGCCTGATTAAAATGCGACACAAATTTGAGAGGTTGGCGACCAAAATGAGCTGAACTGGGCGCAACAAATGTATCTGAGATGAAGTGCATGTCTGAACTCACACTGAGGAAGTTTAATATGTGCAGCACTGCATGTCTCAGAGCATAAAGACGCAAGACTTCTTTCCTCTGAAAGGCACAGTGTGAAGAGATAATTTAAAGGCTAAGGTGGTCAAATGTCTCTCATGATGTGATGGCTTATTTTATCCATTTGAAAAAGCCTGTTGGCGAGGCTGCTTTGGTACTATACGTGTGGTTTTTCTGAATCATGAAGGGGCCACAGCAGGGTCGATGTCTTCAAAGATGCAGCCTCTTCTTTTGAAATATACTGTATATGTTGTACCAAGTCTTTGAAAACAAAATTGATTGAAGACAAAACAAACAAAAAATATTTCCATTTAAATATCCTGGGCCTGCACTATGAAGCAGGTTCAACATGCCCAGGGTATTTTTTGGTGATCTGACTTAACTAAACCTAACAAAGGCAAGGATAAGAGGTCACACAACATTACTTATTAACTTGGTAAATCAACCCATTTCGAAATTTAGTGTTAATATAAATGGGGTGGTGTCTGCAGCATCTGACCAGTAGCAACACAGACAAATCTACTGGCAGCAAACAGCATATTTCAAAAATAAAGAGCAAACTATAGTATTAAACAGATTTAAAGGCTATCATCAGCTGCAGCTGACAGACAGCTGACAAAAAAATCGACAAGCATTTATTCTATAGAGCGCTTTTAAGGATACGTAAAGATACTTTGCACCAGTTTAAATGATCATAGAGAACAACACAGTAAAAATATACACAATACACAACATTAATCACATATTAAGAGCCGTTAAATCTGTAAATTAATAGTCATTTCAGCTGTAATAACACAGGACCTCCAAAGCACTCTCATGTGCTCCCAGTTGGGTGTCAGACATGTGCCTGGTGTTTTCAGCCGGGAAAAAAACACTTTGGACCAAAGGCTTAAAATATCACTGTTCCCTCATTAGGGCACAAGTAGATCTGACTATAATTACATTTGTATATTCCATTAAATTAATGGGTTGCTTAGATGTATTCTTATGGCGTGTGAGACAGTTTTAGCCTTATTCTTTCAGCAGCACACTGCTGTTTGTAAACACACCATTCAAAGTTGGCCCTTCCTGCCCAGCTCAACGAGTAATAGAGTGTGATTAAAGCGAGTGCCGCTAGCGAGAAAAAAGCAGTGAATCACAGAAATAAAATGTTATTTTCTGAGTGTTTCACAGTGGTTACATTCTGAAGCACAAATACACAGACCCATACCTCTGCACAATGCTGGATTCTGTGTATACAGCTGAAGCATTCCTCAGTCTGCTCTGCCTGCGTGTGTCTATGTGCGTAGAGTGCTTTATGCAGCTCTCAGCATAGAAAAGAGACAGAGAAAGTGTTTTTTTTATAGAGTTTGGACCATTGACATATATGTGAAATGGACAGGATCACAGCTCCCCACAAGAGAAGCCAAAGCATCAGCACCACTTTTCTGATCAGTTTGGATTTAATATATTATTTGATTATATAAAAATGGGGTTTTACACCATGATTGACAGCTGAGGGCTGTGTGGGACTGAGTCATCTGGCTGTGTGGGTGCATTTCCAACTCTGGTCACTACTGTGCAGACTCTGGCACTAAATGACATCACCAGCTCAAGATGGCAGCACTCATATCCCGGATATTTTGGCTTCAGTTTTGTACAGTTGGAGGAAGTGGAGATGTTGTCCATCTTTATTTACTGTCATTGGCTCCAACCTCAAAACCTTTGCTCTCTATTGGCTAGGGGCTACACACTGCTGCTAAATAGGCTGAAGCCCAGAAGTGTCCAGAATACAGCAAAATATACATACACTTCTATCAGTTCATAAGTGATGATTTAGAAGATTTATATTTATGAGTCTGTGTTTTTTTTTCTTAGGAAAATCTTGCATATTATGCCTTTAATGGTAATGCATGAGTTTGATGGTGAAACAGCTCAATCATACAACCCCAAGTCCAAAAAAGTTGAGACATGGCATAAAATGTAAATTAAAGCAGAATGCAATGATTATATACACCCATTCTGAACTGGATACCTGCAACACATTTCAAAAAATTTGGGCCGGGGCAACAAAACACTGGGAAAGTTGTGAAAACATGAAAAAAATATATACACCAGTTAGAATATACAGTGTACAGCTGGTAAAGTGGTAACCTGATGGGGTATAAAGGGGGATCCTCAAAAGGCTCAGTTGTTCACAGGCATGAGTGTGGGAAGGTTCAGAACAACTGTGTGGGCAAATAGTAGTAGTAGTAGTTGAGAAACATAGTAACAGTTTCTCAACACAAAACTGCAAGGAATTTAGGGATTTCATCAATCCATTATATCATTAAAAGATTCAGAGAATCCAGAGAAATCTCTGCATGTAAGGGACGAGGCCAAAAAATAAGATTGAATGCCCGTGACCTTTGACCCCTAAGTGGCACACTTAGTGGGACAGCGTTTAGTGCCCATGGCATCATGGGTAACTACCACATCTGTGAAGGCCCCATTGATGCTGAAAGGTACATACAAGTTTTGGGGCTACAGATGCTGCTGCTGTCTTGCTGAGTTGTCAGCAAGACAATGCCAAGACACAATCTGTGCATGTTAGACCAGCATGGCTTCGTAGTAAAAGAGTCTGGGTACTAGACTGGCCTGCCTGCAGTCCAAACCTGTCTCACTGTAAATGTGTGGTGCATTATGACGCAAAAAAATACAATCACAGAGACCCCTAAATGTTGAGCAATTAAAGCCATATATAAAGTATGGGAATGCACTTCACTTTCAAAACTTCAGCAATGAGTATCCTCAGTTTCTGAACACTTACTGAGTGTTGTTCAAGGAAAAGGTGATGTAAGACATTGTAAATATGCTCCTGTCTCAATTTTTTTTTTAACAACTTTTTTGGTGTTGCGGGAATTGGGGCTTTACAAAAAGTTGGTCTTGGTGGATGGCAGGTGGCTTAGAAAGTGCAGGACTCTGGTACAGTATACTTGGTTTTGCATCCTGAATCCACTCTGTCGTTAGCTTTAAACAACAAAAGCACTTTGGTCAAGGTAAGGGGGAGATTGTCCTTTCGATTAAATATTAAAAAAGTAAACACTTCCTGCCTCACGCTTCAAGTCACTGTTGACTTTTAAAATATTTAACAAGACCATGATCTTTTCCTAACCTCAAACAAGTGCTTTGAGTGTATAAACATGACTTAAAGTTTAATAATGCTTCAGCTGCTATAAGCATATATTGTATTGCAAGAGTGGATATTGTTAGTGAACAAATAATATATGTTGTTACTGACCACCTTTGGAGGTATGATCCGTATCAACATTGTGCAACTTGCTGGATACATTATTACATTATACTTTTCCACATTATACTGAAAAAATAATAAAATCTGGATTTCTCTCAAGATATTTTTGCAGTAATTAAGAATTATATGAACTTACTTTTTTAAGAGAGAGGGTTCCTCTAACTAATAACACTATATAAACATTTTGTTAGTGGTTTAAACCATATATAACACACTATTTCTTGTAAGCAGACATTAGAACATTTGAATTGTTTCTTAAAGTACTGTATTTGTCAAGAATTTGTGATTCATTATCTGTTTATACACCAGCAGGGGTGTGTGACCACAGGAGGAGTTATAGCTGTTGACTGTAGCTACATTATGTTACCCTGTAGGGTACCAAATCTTTATAGTGACTGGTCTTTTTCCCCTCAGCATTATATTTTTAAATAATTCTTTCAATATAAATAAAATGTGGAAAAGCAAAGAGCTTCAAAGCCTGAATAAAAACAAGCAAAAAAAAGGCCAGCAAGGAGCTTCTCTGCTTAATGAAGTAATGGCTGACTTTATCAAAGGATCAAAAAATGTAGCACATCTTCAGAGGATGGAACGAACTGATGTTTGCAGGAAAAAAAAAAATGTTTCAGTGAGCCATCAGCATTATTTTCTCTGAAGATGTGCCACGTGTTTTGATCTTTTGACAAAGCATGCCTGTACTTCATTAAAACTGGGGATTCTGTGTGTGATAGCTAATAAGCTAGATTGCTGGCATACTATAGTTACTTTGAAGATGTCATTTTGCTTGAAATTCGGGTGTCAAGTTGCTGTACTTGACACTGTCAGTGTTTTGTATTAACTAGCAAACACATGAATTACATCACAGGATCAAAATTAATTATGATAGTTCTACATTAACATTTCTTTTCCTATTGAGATACTGTAATGTCATTAAAGGTACAATATACATTTTTCAGTCCGCTCAATGACCGAGAGGGAGAGAGTGTGTAGTGATGGTTGAGTAAGCTAGAGAATGAATGGAAAGAGAGAGCAGCCTTAGCAAGAGCAAAGCTGTGTATCTGAAAAATAAAACTGTTATTTTCTGATTTCATGAGTGCTGTTACTGATAGGGATGGGGGCTACACACCACTGCCCAAAGGGTTGATCCCCAGCAGGCCTGATTCTATGAGGGTGCAAAAGCATGTAGTGCACTTAGTTTAATATTTTATGAGGTGATAGGTCATGCATCTGTGGTGTCTGTGTGCATACCCATTTGGAGCATGTTCTGGGTGCATGGATTCTGTGTGTTTTGGCTTATCTATGTACAGTAGTACAATTTGTATAAAGGCCTGAGTGAAGGTGAACACAGCAGGTGTGGTGATTATAAATACTAGGAGTGTGTATCTCACTGACTGAGACCGATTTGATACGTATCTCGATACATGTTCAACAATACAATATATTGTATTGTAATTTTTAAATGGCCAGTGATTCAGTACGATTCGATTCAGCCCTGTCACAATACAATATGATATGATGCAATACAAGACAATGCAATGTGTGAATCTTTACATTTTGATTCAATTAATGCTACGTTTGTAGAGTGCTATAGTTTTACTAAATATAATAACAGTAGAGACAGAGAAGGAGACATTACAGTGGTGTTAACATCTTATTATGAGTCTCATGTGTAAATGAGATCCTATAGCCTAAATGAAAATCTGTGAACAAACTTTAAAACTATTTAAAATATTAGTGTTCTTGCAGTAAGATGATCTGCTGCTTTGTTTCATATGAAGAGTGCTGTGGTTTTGATTAGTGTGCAGGAACAGTGATGCTCCGTGTTACCTGCTCTCATAGTGACATGACGTCTCTGTGGGTCAGACTCGTGGCTCTGTACTCTGCTGTCAGACATGTTTTGCATAAATAATTTGCAGAGGTGTTTCTCATCTTTCTTATAAAACACAAACTGATTCCACATTTGCATGTTATGAAAGTTTGGTTCTGCGACGCGGTACAATGTCACTTCTGTCGCTTTTTTCAGCGCCGTCTGTTTTGAGTAAATGAAGAGGAGAAGCAGGAGAGGGAGGAGGGAGCGCTTGTTTTGCGTGATCATGGCAGCAGGGGTCCAGCGAGAGCGGTGCAGGGGGAGGCAGGAGGAGAAAGAAAACGGAGGAAAGTTACAGTGGCAGCTCCTTAGTGCCAAAAATGAAACATACGCACATCCTAATGAGATGTATGCTGGTGCTGCATCGATTTGTTTCCGATTCATGTTCAGCTTTTTACCAATACATGCCGTCTGAACCAATGCACTCCTATTTCTCCTCCTAATTCACCCCTAATAAATACTGTCTGTCACATCACTATTCTCATATTTCTGAAAACAGTTAAACATGATAACGAGGCAAGCAAATCTTTACCTCGGGTGTGGATGGGTCAGAGTGTTTCCACATGAACACATCATGACAAATATGGAGTGAATGAGTGTGAATTTTCATCAGGTAGTTAAGATAATGCTAGAAGTAAAAAATAAATGATTTGGTGATGGTTACATTGGATCAAAGTTGTTTTAGCGATAATTCTTAAGCATCTCACATGGTCGCATAGACTAGTAAATAATGTCACACACTAGCATTTGCAATGCACTGTGTTAAAAGGATAAAATATATGCTTCTTTTTCTAAAAAACAAAGTAGGAAAAGTGATTATGATGAGCCCTGGTAATCTGATGTCTCCTTCATAAAAAAGCAGAATATGGAGTAATAGCTGACCAGCCTGTCAGGGTCTATATGGTTATACCGTAAAGTAGCCTGGTGTTGTTTTCAGGTGATTTAATGAAGGTGAACACAGTGAGTGACTGTGTGTAATGACACTGCACTCTGGTGTAACACTTCTTAGAAGCTGCAGATTTATCAAAACATCACTGGTGCCATTCTGACTCATAAAGCACACCCACTAATTTTAGATGCAGTCATTTTGTTCTGAAACCAGATCTGATGCCCCAGAACATCCTGAACACAACAAAACAGAAAATATAATAGGAAAATATAGGCAGATCACAGGGTTCCTGCAGATACAGACCACCACTCATTGCAAGTGGGTCATAAATAATGAGAAATTGTTTTTGCAATTTGTGCATTGCTTTTAGGAAAATTATGCATAGTATAGTTTCAGGGGACACTCGGTTATTTGAGGAGTGGCCTTTAGATTTAGTTTATTGGCTAAGGAATCAATTCATGCCTTTTAAATAGCAACCTTTTTAAGCCTGAGTTAATGGACTACACAAATAAATTGTTTCCAAAATCAGCTCATATAGTGATAGCATGAACATGAACAACATGCATTATTCAAATCCAAATGTAAATCTTTCAACACCGCAGGCTGTCAAGCATAAAAATTGTCCAAAATTAAGAATGTGTAGGACTAATTTGCTGCATCAGCTTTCTCCCTTGGTCTGTTTGTTTGTTTGTTCAAATTTCAACTACCTTGCTCAGTTGCATGGTGTGCTTCCGCCCCTCACTTTGTTGGAGCTGCACGGCCACCAGAGGAGGTGCAAGTTGACAAATGAGGGAGGAAGACTCAGCGTGAGGTCATGGCGAGGTAGCGAGCTACCTCTCGCTGGGTAAATAAATAAGCCATGGTGCTGTCAGCAGTGCCGAATATTCATCACAATAATAGCCACCTTGGGGTTGGTTAAATGTTCCAAGGAAACATCAAGGTCAGTGCATGTGCCCTAATAACATAACAAACTTCAGAAAAAGTATGATTTGCGTCTCCGTGTGCTGAAAACACGTGACGAAGCAGTGGAGGCTTAGGGAGAAAACATATTGGGGAAAAATATGATTATTTGAATAATTAATACCTTTTATCGGTAGCATCTCCTTGAACTTTGAATCTCTGTATTAAGTGAATGTGTGCTCATCTGTGCACCAGGTTTTACACAGCGAGTCAAAGCAATTAATCCACAGCAAAGGTGTCATTAAAATTATTGATCCCATCCAAAGAACACCTTTCCTGGCATTGCATCTTACATAATAAACAACAAAGAAGGACTCTCAAGAGAATCTCAAGTCTTGTGGAAACATCTTTCTACCAGACATTCATGTTGCTCATCTCACACAACCCGCTAGGATTCAAAGCTTGAAAGAAAATGTAAAACGTCTCCCTTGTGTCATGTTTTCCGTGTCCTTGGCTGCCCCATTCTTTGAACGGCCCACAGAGACTCAAGCATGGAGAAGGAGGATAGTATTAGATTATTTAAGTTAATATGCACCTGAAGCACAGTTATACTATACTAGAGAGATATTATTCACCTGAAGCACTGTCTTGATAATGCTGTGTAACACTATGCATAATGGGTGTTTATATACTGCTCAGTGCTACATTCCTCTGCAATTTATATTGGGATTGCATGGGTTGTTATGCACAAAATCTGACTAGAAACCTTTGTCATAAATTATTCATAATGGAAAGCTGCTGAAATTTTATCTATTTATTTTCCAATTTAAATATTCAGCCGTAGAAACACATTTAAATGTGTGTTTGTGTGAACATTTCTTATAAATGCTGATCTTCAGAGAAGGAAGGTCAAGGGATATTTCGATTATTTGAAGTGAGGTTGCTTGAGGTGCTTGAAAGTCAGTGTCTTGCATACAATAGATGTTCGCTGACAGGCCTCCAGTTTGGAGAAGCAAAGAGGAGTACCAGCACTGAACTGCTGTGGACAGGGTCAGCAACAAAAGGTATTTTAGCCACCTAAAAAGAAATCAGTATCAGTTTATGTATACACAATAATTCAAATATGTTCAGCCTTTTACTTCTTTGTCAGCCTTTTTCAGCCTTTTTTATGACAGGAAACTGCCGTTATATAATCCAGATATTGCTCACCAAACCAACCAAACTCTGTTGTCTTGTTTACTTCACAGAACAGTGGGGTGGCTTGTTTGACTGAACTATCCTTTTAGAGTACCAAAGTCGCACAATAACACAAACAAAGTATGAGATTGAGGCAGCAGTTGTCCAGCAATTCCTGTGTTCTGTGAAGTAAAGTCCACCTATGGAGTTTGGTTGGTTTGGAGAGAGCGATATTTGACTTACATAACAGCGGTTTCCCATCAGAAAAGGCTGTCTGACAGCAAAGTAAAGCAGTGACAATAGGGGTGTTACTATATTTAGTAAAACTATCAACTAATAGCACTCTACAAATGTAGCATTAGTTGAATCAAAATGTAAAAACTGTCTCATTGCATTGTCTTGTATTGCATCATACTGGATCGTATCATGACAGGGCCGAATTGTATTGAACCGAATCGACTATTTAAACATTTCTAAGTATCGTATCGTTGAACATGTAGCGAGATACATATCAAATTGGTCTCAGTCAGTGAGATACACACCCCTAAGTGACAATATTCTTAACATAGCATACATTTACACTTATGCACTATTTTTTTAGGTGGACCTTTTGTAAGTTGCTAAAATATTAGATGTTGCTAACCCTGTCCACAGCAGTTCATCGTTTAGCTTCCATGCTGGTACTCTTCTCTGCTCCTCGACCCTGGGGCCGTGCCGACCAGTATCTACTGTAGCAAATACAGTAAGTATTCATAAGTACTCCATATAACACCCACTTCAAATAATTCAAACTACCCCTTTAAATCAGGCCAAAACTTTTGTCCATGAACAAAGTCTGGAGAGTCTGGAGACTACTGCTTTTGCAAGAGATGAGGCATGTTTGCAAAATCATGAAGTAGAAGTATCTCATTGCTATTGGGCTGAAAGAGGTGTTATCAGTTTAACTTTCAAGTTTGAAATATCACAATTCCCATTAAGGTGGTTTTTCCAGGTGGAAAAACAACTCAAGTAATTCATCAAATTTTTAATAGGTTGAATTTTAAAGATGGAAATGCAGCGGAGGCCCAGAGTTACAGCAGCAAGGGCATTTATTAATACATCAAGTAATTAGCATGGCTCCATAGTGTTACGAATGAAAGTAATTGCATTGGACCCCTTTCCCACCTTGCCTCTCTCTTAAATTTTATAGAAATGGAAATTCCATCATGACCTTTTAACCTTGTGCATTATTCAGGTGAGCAGTATACCCACTATTTCTCTCACAATATAGCCCAGGGCCCAGGTTTTTAGCATGTGTTGAAACCTCGGCAAGGCTCTGGAGAGTCGAGCTGGGGATTTATTACCCTTCACACACCCTTTTGGCTTCTTGAAAAATACCTCCCTTTGGATTAAATGTTAAAGACTAAGGCGCTCACATTTTGTAAGGAAACTAAATTAACCTGCGTACCCTAAAGCTCTCTTCCTCTACCTCACACTAAAAGCCAAAAAGTGCATAAAGCATAATGTTAATGTCAATGATACAGATGAAGAGCAGAGGCGCTTTGAAACACCCACACAAACACACCAACTGCTCTTTTACATGAGGCTATATAATATTACTGTATGCATACTGTGTGCATAATAAATGTACTGTACATTATAGAGTAATCACTTCTAAGAGCAATGCCATATAACTTATATTATATTAGTCCATTTGGCTCTATCCTAGATGTGCAGCAATATGACACCAATTCCCTTTTCTGATTTTCCTTTCATTGATGTTAAAAGACTGAGCATCCATAATACAATGTCATTGGTATTCAGTGAACCTTTTGCATGTGTACACATACAACATCTTAGATGATGCAATTATATCACACCTTGTATGCATGGCATGCTCTTCAGTAAAGTACCACAGGGCTGCTCATCAGGCTTGAATTATGAATTCTTTACTGATCTGTAAGCATGAAGTGGAGAAGCTGCTGCTCACTGCCTCATTGTTACAGCATATGTAATGTGCTTCATCAGGTTTGATGTGTGGCCCTCTGTTACCTGCATGAAGTAGTCATGACATTCAGCTCAAGGTATCCTGTGGAGCTTTCTTGGAAACAAACAAAGTTATGTTTACATTTAATGTTTCTCAACGAAGAGCATCATGTGTACCCTGAGGCCTGACAAACATGTTGAAGGCAATTTATCCTTGATAAAACACTTGCAAAGGAGTTTTTAAAAAAATATTTTAAATAATGCATTGTTTACATCCATGTTTGCTAAGTTGCAGGAGTTTTTTCCTCTGCCTTTGTTGGCATGTTGCTACATTTCTTTGCACACGGCTGCTACCCAGCCCAGTCTAATGCCAAAGTATGTGACAGACTCGCTGAACCACTAGGGGATACCAGGTCAGTTGGGGCTTTTCCATTGTCACTTTAGACCATGCCAAGTCAAACTGTGCCACAGTGATTTGCATTTCCATTACCACTTTTATCACTCAGAGCTTTGCCAAGTCTTGCCTGACATGGAACATCTCCAGTGTGGGGCCAAAGCAGGCTTGACCCGTCTCCAGGCAAGTTGTGGGGATGTCTCACTGACTACAGGCAACCAATAACAATCCTCCTTTCTCCCCCTCAAACGTGTGTGTGTTGCAAGACTCAACTCGTGCAGCTTCTGACTGAATCTCTGTGGTTTGAAGTTCAGTTTCTCTCCTGCATCACTGTTTCTACTTCCAGTAATCCGCTTTAAAGCAACAAATAAGAAAATAACAGGGTCTCCTATTGTGAAGAATTTGTAGGAAACGAAGTGTTTATTTTCCGTTTTACAGCTGCTCAACTTAAAGCAAGCTCGTCTTCATGTAAAAGACATGCATTCAAGTGGGTAACCCTGTTGTAATAGAGATGCTGTGCTGGGCTGATGTGCCAAGTCAAGCCGAGTCAAACCAAGTCAGCACGTGTACAAAAAATGGATAAGTATTTTTGTCTCACCTAGGTATGTACACTCATGTGGGAAGGCACAGCAGCAGCAGGGGGTGATAATGATGGGAGCAAAGGACAAACATATAAACAGCGAGAATGTCCATGTGGGGAGGAGGCTGGGCCGGATGAATGAGTAAAACAGTCAAAGTTCATTCTTTTAAGGCAGCAGTTATTTTAACCCAAACCATGTTTTCCTAAACCCAACCAAGTAGTTTTGGCGCTTACCCCTAACCAAACTGTGACCATCAAGTGACATGTGTCTCAGCAAGCTTCATTTTGAAAGTCTAGCTGGACGTTGCATATGTGTTATCGCTAACTTGACCACAGAATGAGAATGCATGTGGTAAAAAATGACACTGTCACCGTAGATCAGCAGGTCTATTACACACTTTGGCATGATACCAGATTGTGTTACCAACAGTCAATCAGAAGAATAGTGCAAAACCAGCAGCAGATATGTGCATGTGCATCGCTCGTCTGCTTGTGCATGTGCTTGATACAAACGACCACCCACTCTTAAAAACGTTCCTCCATAGCTGCTACTAGTGGTCAAAAACTGAAGAGTTTTTGTTTTGTTTTACTGTATATAATGCTAACCTAAACAGCTACATAAATGTGCAAATGTTTGGAATAAACTGTCATAATGATGTTTTTCTTCTTTCCTTCAATAATGGCTGTTTTATGGAGAATTAAACCTTTTCCCCAAATACCATTTGAGTTTTAATTTGTTTTCCAGTCCAAAACAGCACAAGTGATCTTCAGTCATTATTGAACCACAATGGTGCAATGTAGGTACTGTATTTTGAGAATCTATTTTTCTTTGGGTTCTCTGCAGTCTACTCAGTGGTTAGATTGAAAAGGTTTCAAACTGTCATTTGTCAGTCAATAGTTATGTTCAGTTGGTATTCTATGATCAACCCCCAATAGCTCTAACCCAAGGCTGACCTCCTTTTCTATTGTGAAGTTTTAAGAATAGTACAGGCAATTTAGTAGTTTTAAGTGATATACATGTTAATTCCAGCTTGTTACAGTCATTATTGTGTACTTGACCCTGAAACATTGAGTACTAAGCTTCCAGTTTCTTTTAGCAATGACTGGTGATTTTTTTTTTTTTTTTTTTTGCTTTCTTATTTAACTGTTGCTTAGAGGTATCTTTGTCTCTTCCTGCCCTTTTAATTGTCAGTCTGGTTGAATCTTTGTGTTTTGTTTTTCATGAACTAAACCTTATTTTTTGCAAACCCCTTATACAAAATAACATCTATTTGTAAAGAGGACAGCCTAAAAGCATGAAAGACCAATCAAACAGTCTATAAAGTGGTCCTCTCAGCCATGTTTCGAATCAAGCTTTTGTGGCAGGCGATTCCAAACTTTTAAACAGTAGTGTGCCTTGATGTTTAAATATTAGACTAATCTGAATAGATCAATGAAGGGTTGCCCTCTCAACAGCACCGTGTGCTGAACAATCAATAAGACAGACACACTGTCAAAGTCTAATTTTTCAGGAATTTTAAGATGGTTTTTGTTCACCACATTCACCTAAACAGCATGAGAGCAGATTTTATGCTTTTATTTTAATCACCTTCTACAGAAATAACACAGTGATTATTAAACCTAAGGGATGTACAGTATGTGCAATGCTTTATTTGTATTCATGTGCAACCATAACGTACTTCTTATTCAGGAAACAAGTGCTGTTAATGTAAAACATCAAAGCAAAAGCAGCATGGAGTTGCAAAACTGGGGGTGAGAAACCCGGTGTAATGTTTGCAGCCACAGTAGGGTGTGATTCCAACAACACTCTGTTCACAACTACCAGGCCTCGCGCCTGCAGTTTTGCCGGGGGTGACTGACGGTTTTAAGAGAAAGATAGAAAGAAAAATATGTCATTCACAGCACAGACTTCACTAGAATAACTTGATGGGCAGATACAACATGTGCGCAGTCTAACAGGCCACCAGCAAATGCAACTTGTTTAAATTCTGTTTCATATATTGTATATTCGTATCCATCTTTGATGTGGTCTCAATACCACGTCGCTGATGGCTTTAATGAATGAATAAAACATCTCACGGCATGTTTGCTCCTGTGTTTTATTGTGGTTTTCCCTATTTGGTTACTCAAAAAAGGCAGTGTAGGGAGCAGCTATATTTACCGTATCTCTCATGTTTTGAAGTTATTGGTACACAAGCCTAGGGACAAACACAAAGCAATCCCATTTTTCATTCAGACAAGAACTCCTTGCCTGGCCTTGGCTTTATGAAATCCCCTCAGTGCTCAATTGCATTGAACGTCTTCAATGTCTTAGTTTACAGAAAGCACGCTGACATCCTGAACCTAATAATTGACTTTGATAACAAACTAGAAGACTTGTGTGTTCACTTATTGATGTTGAATATTAATGCACTGGGGATAATATATGCTCCTCTGACAGGGATCCACACGTCTGTAAAAATACAGCGCAGAGTACAAAAACGCTCCTTCTGAGATTTGATGCTATTTGGCTCAGATTGCTGCACCCACTTATTTGTTTGTTTGTTTGTTTTTGGGTTTTTTTTGTTTGTTTTTTTATCACCTTCATCACAATTTTTCCACAGTTCTTTGTTAATGTCTTGAAAGAACATTTTTATTTTTATTACATGTAGCTGTTTAGCAGCAGTGCTTTGACGCACCACTAGATTTCAGCTGTTAAAAAAAAGAGGACGTGAAGGGGCTGTCTGGAGGATTGTAGCCTCGTCTTGACATATTCCTTTGTGTTCAACCATTTTTTACATTTTCAGAGCAGATGTTGGGACTCTTATTTGATTATTTCACACCTGGGCACGGCAGCACAGGTGTGAAATAATCAAATAAGACATATTTCCATTTAGCTCAGTGAGCATATTGGTGGTATAAAGGATACACATCTAGCCTATTTAAGATTTGAGGTTTAAATTTACTCATACGTAGACTGTACATGCCATAAAACAATTGTATGGAGGATTAGTTCTGATTAAGGAACACACAGGCAGATTAAGGGGGGGGGGGGTTCCGGGGGGGCGTGCAAACTATTCATTCATTTATCTGTAAAGTGATTTGCTTTGTAGTTTAGTGGTCTGCAGGCAAATCTGAGCTTTGTTTGTTTGTTTTGTTTTTATTGTTTTTGTTTGTTGTGTTTTGTTGTTTTTTTTTTTTTTTAAAAGGAGCACCAAGTCATCATCACTGATGAAAATTTCATTGTACTTGATGTGAATAGTCGGGCACATCGAAACTGAATTGCAATTTCGTGCTGTTTATTCACAACCATGTTGATGTATAAGTCTTCAGATGTGAAAATTTTCTGGCTCTATGCATCAGCCGATAGCGAAATGCAATGATTTGCAATGGCTTTAAATTATTCCTTGGTGGTAAATGCGTATGTTGAAGTACATACAACACACTACAAGTGCTTGTTTTTGTCACTGATGGGCTCTGATTGTTATTCTAAGTACCCGACAGCATTATGGACAGGATCCCTACAGGGATAGACCTTTTTTTTTTTTTTACAAAGTAAAATGTTGTTGCCGCCTCACGCTGATGACAAATATGGCAATTTTGCCTCACAGATCACACCACAAAACACACTCAAACTCAACAGAAACAACATAAAACTCACCAAAAGTGTCTTTGTTAGTATTTCTACTGTTCCAACGATCACCAACTGTGGTTTGGTTGAACTAAATCCTTAATTCACAGTGTTAGATGTAAAAAGAAACATCTTCAGTTCACAGGAAGAGACACATGTATGCACGTCCAGACTGGCTACCAAAACAACATCCAACGTGACTTAATTTTTACTTCTTTACATAGCAAATAGTTGTTTGCTACTGTTTTAATGTTCATGATGTCGGTTGACTTCCCAACTAACCCTTAAGCTGCAAAAGCAGAAACCAGCAGACAGCTCAGTGTGTGTGTGTGTGTGTAAGTGTGAAACATAATGATACAGGAGTCATGAAAGAGCTGAGAAACACCGGTCTAAGCTGCCATAAGCTCAGGCTTCATTGCATCTTGTCAATTTTAGCAATTCTGTAAATCCAATTTGAATTAAAAAAAGGCTGTAATAGAGCTAATGCCGAGTGGTTACCTGACTTCTGTCTCTCAGGAACAAGAGAGTGAGCTGAGAGGTGTGGGGGCGGCGTTGGTGCAGTGACAGAATTGGATGAATTTTTGCCCATTGAAAGCAGGTACAATCTGATCACAGAGCACAGCCTGTGCGAGTGCTGCTTTTATCTAAATCCTGTACTGTAAAGCTGCTTCTTGTCTCCTGAATGTGTGTGAGGATGCTTAACTACTGGATCTGGATTACCATACATGATATCTGATGAGATGTTTTCATCTCAAGTGTAGGAGTGCGCTCCTGGCAGTGATATGTATTACCATGCCAAACAGAAGAGCTGGGGGTGGATGGGCCAGAGCTGTAGAGATGACGGGAAGTGAGCGTTGTGAGGCTGCTGCTTACCTGTTGAATCTGAATGCATGATACCTGATGAGATGATTTGGTCTCAAGTGGGCACACAGCTACTATCTGCTTTTCAGCTTTTAGGAAAGACACTCAGATCATTACCTTGAAACCAACAAAGCAGACAACTGAATAATTATCTAGTTCACTAGAATGGAGTGCATTTTACAGGGAGACTAAAAGTACCTGCATTTTAAGTGTATTAAAGGAATAATACTAAATAGACAGTGTGACAGCCCTAAGAGACTGCAATGCTTGTTAGATTCTGAGAACAGAATTTTTGACTGGACAGAAATAAACCGAGAGATTACTTTGCAGATTCTTACCACAAGTGCAGCAAAAAATTGAAACATCTGAGTGGAGGGTGATATCTGAGGTAAGACAATTTTCTCCTCAAAATGGTTATGATTTGTCAGTGTAAGGTGCAAGGTTTTCCCTGTCCATAAGTGTACAAAGGTCAGCAAGGGTCAGTGTGACGTAAACTTTGTCATAAGAGGTTGTATGTGTAGGCTCTGTGTGGACATCCGCATACCCCTTATTTGTTGCGGCCACGCGTACTTGACCGTGCGACCATTAGATGGCGATTGACACGACCGGCCTGTCCAGTGTCTAACCCTTGCTTGTAGTATTTTCTTTTGTATGCTAATTTGGATGTGCGGCCCTTGATGCACGATTAGCTCCAGCTGGCGAGGTTTGACCTTCTCTCACCGCCTGCCTTCTGCCTCCTGATTGGCGAGGCACTCAGTCAGCTCCACCAGTCCCTGAGATACAATCTGAGGACTGCAACTATAACAATTCAGCCAACCTGTCAGTCAGGGCAGCTGAGGCTCAGCTTGCCAGACGTGTCTGTCATGAATGTTTTGCATATGTTAATAATTGTGTCGTCTCAAAGTAAGTACTATTGAGGCACTCCTACCTCGGACTGGGCCAGGCAGTAGTTTGAAACGCTGTCTAGTCCTACATAGCAATTTCTTTGTCTAGACACAGTAGAAGCAACAGTGGCATTCTTATTGGTTTTGGTTTTAAGAAGTAAAGCAAATAGTGAGGTTTTGTTTTCATTTTTCATCTCCTTTAGAAAGCAATTGTTTACTCTAATTTTTGGTTATATTTATTTCTTTGTTTTGGACAGCACTCACCAGCCACCATTTTTCCCCAAACTCTTTGCTTACAAATAATTTAATTCATCAACAACTGGTTCTGTTTTGTTTCCCTTTTCCACCACTGGGGTCATAACATCAATCTACTGCACATGTATGGAACCACTGACTTAAATAAAAGCTGGGCAGCGCTTCTCTAGTTCCTCCCACTGCACAAAACTGAAAGTAAAATATCCTGGACATCATTTGGTGCAAGTGTCTGTGCAGTATAGTCAGCAGTGTTGGAGACATGCTTTAGAGTTCCCGCCCATACAGCTGACTCAATTTACTCAGTTGCAAGCAGTGCTCAGCTGTCAATCATAACGTAAAACGTATGACCTATACTGCAGCCAGCCACCAGGGGGTAATCAAGATGCTTTGCTGAAAGAGAGACACCAGGATCTCAGCTTATCTTAATGTAAACCTCTCTGTGGCTTAATGACAAGCACCACTCTTTCTATATAGTATATACAGAGGGAGAAGTCTACATCTGGAGGAGGTTGGGTGGATGGATGGCTTAAACAGAGGTCTTTCATTCAGGAGACAGGGGTTCACGTAAAGGTGTCACGTAACTTTCATCATGTCCTCTGTCTTCTGTCACTTCAGCGATGTCATGTGATGTACATTACGTAACTCCAAACATGATCTTACCCTAAATCCCATGTACTTTTGGTGTCTAAACCTACCCAAAGAGCAGCTGTTTCGCAACATTAACCACATGTTAAAAAAAAAAGGTTTTCTGGCGTTAAAGGATAGCCTGCGCATCTGTATGGGTGGCGAGTTGGGATGAGAACTAGGTGGCTGTCCAATAACGGGACCACTGTAGAGTATTACCCAGCCCTTACTGCGTCACCTTCAGCAGCACTTATACTCTGGTGTGCTTTGATCTGAATGTGAACATTAGCACGCTAACAGGCACGATAATGATTGCATCCCAATATTTAGCATGTTTGAATTCTAACATTACAATTTCTGACCTCCCTGATGAAGGCCGGATGAAGTGAATGATTTATTCAGTGAATAAATTGTGGTGTACAGGAGGAATAAAACAGCATAACATTACCAAGTTTACATGCCCATATTTACAGAGGCAGCAAGGCCAGGTTTGTTTGTCTGTTTTATTTCAAAAAGAAACCAGGTATTTTTCATAAACAACAAGCACCATAGCTTAATTAAGAACTGTACCAAAAATAAACTTCAACAGAAAATCCCAGAAAAAGAGAAACATTAATTGCTGAGAGTAAGGCAATCCGGCTACAAAGAGACTGTTTCTGAGCCAGAACTTGAATGAACATCTGCATTGGCTTTCCACGATGAAAAAGCACTCCACAACGAGAGGGGGTTCAGAAGAGATGCACATGTGGCTCATTTTCTTTTAACTCTGAGCTCTGGCTAGTGTTTAGTCAGTTAAGTCTAGACTGAAGTGACTGCACTGAGAATTACCAACCAAATTAAACCAACTCACAATTTATTGGTCGCACCTGTTTAGTCTAATGCAGTATAACAGCTCTTTTACAGTATAACAGTTTATAATGTTTCTGTTCATATTGGCCATGTGTCTCACCAAGATCTCATCAAAATAGAGAAAGAAGACGACACATTTAAAGTTGATAAATTTGTGTCTGAGTAAAACTGGCAGTGCTATAAAGGTGCTATAATTTTGCTCCATCATTGTGAAACACAAACACCTGCTGCTACATTACAGCCTATCTGCATGAGAAAGAATGAATTTGGAGGTATGTACTTAGATTGAATTAACCTTCATGCTGCATTTCTAAACTGTACAGCAGAGGTGTGATCTCGAGTCAAATAACTTGGACTGGAGTCACATTCAACTCACACATTCTATGACAAAATCAATAGTCTTACAACCTGAAGTGGACTTTAACAACACAAATGACTTGTGACTTTTCTTGGACTTGAGCCATTTGATTTAAAATACTCGATATCTTTCCCGAAGCCCGAAGGTTAAAAAAATACATTAGTTAAAAAGTGTGCCACAAATCAGTTTACTTCCTTTCATTTCCTAGATCAACTCATGTGAACACTATTGATTCATTCATTCATTCAAGTCAATAATTCCTCATATCCACTGTAGGGTTTGACATTAAAGACTGGCCCAATGGTCCATGACCACAAAAAGTTACTCCGTGACCACCAAGTTTTATTCCCATACTGCGAGCCTTTGCCACCAAAATGTTGCAATTTGTGTACAAAAACCATATAGCGGGCAGTATGCAAAGTGTGCAGGGACAAAATTACAATTAAAGATACTTTTGATAATTGAAGTTGCACAGAGAATTTTCAGTCAAAATTAAAATGACATTGCATCTGGTGAAGAGCACATTATGACTCTTTGTGGCTTGAAACTCATAGTTTAAGACTTGGAGCCTGACTTCAGACTCATCAGTCTTGACTTGGGGCTTGAGTGCAAAGTCTTGAGACCGACTTGTGGCTTGCAAAACGGTGACGTGGTCCCACCTCTGCTGTACAGTATGTGCAGTAACGAGAAAATAAACATAACTGAAAGTGACACAAAAACTGAACCTACACCTGAGGGGTTTTGCATCAAGGTGGATAAATGAAAAGCCTGGCTGATTTTGTTAAGTCTCACTAATTTAAGTGAGAGATCTGGTCCAAGACTGTGGCTTCTAGGAGTCCCTGCTCAGTAACCATGGTAACTGGTACCACTGAACTAGCCAGCTTTGTGGCGGGTTAAATGTCAAGGTCAGTTTAGCTGTGTGTCAAAGAATTCCCACCTGTACTCTCTTCATTATGTTAACACAAGTTCAGACTTTTTTCTATGTGACCGAGCATGTTTACTTTAGTTCCAAAGAATGTATTATTTTAAAAAGTCATGTCTTTTAATGTCAACTTTTACTGTCTTCAAAAGCCAACAGGTTATTTGATATGGAGGGAACCTTAACGTTTATAATTAAAGAATAAAGTGTTTGCCAGCTGTATTCCTCACTTTGTTGACTGCAACAATATTGGCCTTTTTTAATGACAAACCCTTCATATTATTAACATGTTCAATCAGCAGGGTTCGTTTCACCCCCATAAAAAGTTTTCTTTTCTTTGTGACACAGTATCTTCTTTTTGTCAATCAAATGTTCTGCGCTGATTATATTTTCCATGCACTCTCACAATGCATGCTTGGTTGGCTAAAATGTGTTAGTGGAACAGCATAAGCCTTGAGCGGAAGTTGAGGTTAACTCAAGCTCGACTTTTTCACTTCAGGGTAGATTTCATAATCAGCCTGGATGAAATACCCCTCTGTGTGGGAAATTGTGTGTATTAAACAGGTGCCAGGTGTCCACACCTACCAAAAATCAGAATAACAAACAGAAAACCTCTACAATCAAGTCAATATAACCATCCACCATGCAAACAAATTAGAAGTAAGTAATGTTATTCAAATCTACCTGCCAGTGTGCAAAGTAGTTTCTTCACTAACTGAGGGACCTTCAGAAATATCACAGACACTGAACAAATAAATAAATAAATGAACTAACAAATGAATGACCACAGCTCTTATTGAGAGTTCAATTACTTGCTCAGTACTTGCTCTTTCACGAAAGACTGTGAGGGCATGCAGGTTTCAGTCAACAGCTTCAATCAGCCAGACGTACAATGCGAGAGTGCACGGCCACCGAACGGAAGGCAGACAGCGTTAATTGCACAACAAGGGGCGGAAGAAACAATGAGGTCTTTGTTTTGTATTTTTCCTCCGTGTGTCTGAGACAGAAATAGTGTGTGTGCAGCCGGTTAGAGCAAAGTGGATCAGAAAGGTGACAGACAGCTATAGAGAACAAAAGTAACAGTCAGGTGTTGCAGGATTCATGTCAATTCACCCAAATAAATTATACAAAATATCCCTAGTGGTGTCTCCCTCTGCTTTTTGCCTTTGGTAGGAAACAGTTCCTAATGACAATAAAAAAAAAAGAGAGGTCTGCAGTTTATTCAAAAGGACATTGTTTCTACAACGGCACATCACTGTTGAATTTTTAAAGTATACTTTTACTGAGGTGGGGGATCACATGACTTGACCTGAGTCAGAAAGTATCAGTAAATATTTGCATTTTTTTCATTCAAGGAGGACAGTGGCAGTAGCAAGAAGAAAGCAGGAGTATGCAAGACCTGCAGCTCAATAATCAGTGATATGATCACTACAACATCCAAAATTCATCCTTCATGACAAAACCCACAAAGAACGTTAGGTGAATGTGTCTTTTAAGCAAAGTTTTTATGTGGTCAAACATTAGCCAGAAAACTAATGTTAAGTTTAAATGTGGAAACTGCTTATATGATGTTGACATGACTATCAACAGATCATGCTCGGTGTGTATTTTTGTGGGCTGTGTGGCTGCTTTAACTGCTAAAATAAAAATCAACGGGTTCCGCAATGCACAAAAACTCCCACCTCTGCTTTTAACATCACAAGCACAATGTCCCTCTTTGTACTCGGCTCAAGGTTCAGTGGTGGAAACCTGAGAACCTCAGCAAACTACACACACTACATGTACAGGTAGCCTGCAAATGTAATCATTACACAAGCAGTTATCTTAGCAGGGGGCAGAGCAGCAGAGAAAGTAGTGTAGCCCATGTGATCTTCACAACTCTCTTTATTTTGCAATTACTGTAACATTACTTCTTCTATGTATTGCCTAGTTTGATGATTCACTGTATTTACTGCCAAGATTGACCATTTTATATGTAGTGCCTGTTATAATTAAAAAACACAAAAGAATAATGTTTAAAACAGTCGTCAGTTCGCTTGTCTTTTTATTTAATATGATTTCGGAGAGTAGCTAAATCTCAGAAGATAAGTGCTGATTACACCCACGCTGATGTTTGACAGGAAGGTTAAAGTTATGAGAACTCTGCTGGCAGGGTTTTATCTCTCCAACCTATTGATATTCAGCGACAGTAAGCTACTGTTGTTTTTTGCATTGTTGTTTTTCCCCGATTCACAGTTGACAGCACTTAAAGTACAAACAAAAACATTAGAAATGTGCTGTATGTGTAATGAATCTGGAGATGGCAGCAGGAATAAGGCCCATCTTGTAAAGCCATATCAAATTTCAGTCATCAGAATCCAGAACAAAAACTATTGTCTAATGTCTAACTAATAAGTGCCACAGTTTAAGAATCAATTATCCACAATGATGACAATCATCCATTTTAGCTTCTAAGAGACACAGCCAAAGGATAGAGTGTAAAAAAAAAATTAGCATGTCTCTGTTGTGTGGCAGGAAGGGGGACATAATTTAGGCAGTTCAGTTGATTCATTTTTGAAAGATGACTCTAGGCCCCTCAAGAGGAATGCAGCCAGGGTGTATAAGTGATATCTGCTCCATGGTTAATTCAGTGCGATTTTCCAAGCACAAGGTCACTCATTGTCAGTATCTGACAGAGGCCCATTCAGAAGAATGAGATGAGCTCAGAGAGCTTTCTCATTCTGAGGCCGCAGCTCTCGACTCATAATTATCTGGATGGCGCAGGCCTGCGTGACATTGTCAAGGAATACAAAGCTGTAATCTCTGCCTGGTTCTTCTGTAATGAATTAACGCCAATGGCGGTGAAACAGCAATGCATCACGGGCACAGATAGATTTCATTTTAGAGAGTTATCAGTGGTTCTATCATGGGAATGGCTCCTGCAACATTGACTATTTAGAGTGGAATGACCTTTTCACGAGTAAGGTCTCAGCGTCTGGTGAATAGTCAACCTTTCATTCAAACCCACAGGAGCACTGTCAAATTATGTCAGACATGTTTAAAGGGTTTTATATCCGTGGAATTACGATTAGTTTACTGCAGATAGCACTGATATGCAAAATGAGACATGAAGCAAACAATGTTTTCACATGCACCTTGTTTGCTTGTTTGTTTGCTTATGTGTCTATTTATTTATTCATTCATTCATTGTTAATTTATGTAAAGAGGCGCCTACAGTAAATATATCTTCCAACAAGTCTTTCAAATTAAATGACACAACACATTGTCCTCTAGAACGACACACTTGGGCACAGATCCTGGGGGGAAGGAGTCAACTTCTGAAAAACATGAAGTTGTCCCAAAATAAATTATGTAATTGAAAATTTTATAGAGTGACTTCACACATTGTTATTCACATTGTTAGAATGATGTTTTTTTCTGCAGAATAACATCTGCAACAGTACTATTCTAACAGAACACTGGCTCCCGACTGCTGCTGCAGACAAGAGAGACTTTTTTGGCACTTCTTCTTTTCTCCGCACAAAAGAAAATCTGCAACAACAACAAAACACGTTATTTGCATTTGCATTGTCTTTCATGTGAAGAGCCGTCACAGTCAACATCATGACCCAGTGTACAATAGTAGGTCAACAGATTCTGTTTTAGCTGTGAAAACCAGACAGCAGGGAAATGCATATCAAATTCAGCCCAGTCTCTGCTGTAACATGAATGTCATTACCACGTTCTGTTATGAACTCGAGGCTATACTGAACATATTGTGAGTGTATGTGATGCACAAGGAGGCATACTGTATTGTTTACTGAGTTGTCTCAGCTGCTGGCGTCGAAGCACTGACACTTGTGGGTTTTTCTGCTGGAAAATACAATTGTGCTTCGTTCCCATGTGTTGAGTATAGGGCCAAAGAACTGACCGGCATATGGAGTGAGTCTTTTCTTGCAGTGTAACTCTAAGTAAACTTCAAGTTATGTAATAATTTAAGTACAGTTACAGTGAAATGCGCAGTAAGCTCCAGGTGGCCAAAGGCAGGAGCAGTGCTGCACAACAACAGCTTTAAACTGATGATATACAGGCAATGTGGACACAGACAGGGGGCAGAAAACCAACAATGGCCACGTTCAGAGGTGTTGAGTAGGAGTTTTTGAGCAGCGCAAAGTGATGGGAGAAAAATGTTCAATATCCCTGCAGGAACAGACAAGTCTAATAGAAGAAGAGTTAAAGTGCGTGTGTGTGTGCGTGTGCATGTGATAAAGGATGACAGTGGGCATCTCTGCAGCATATTAGCAGCCCTTGTGATTTTTGAATAAAACACAGAACCTTTTGAATTCTTCCCAGCCTTTTAAAGAACATTAAAAGATCATTTTGGCTGCAACTTTTTTTTTTTTTTTTTTTAACTGATTACTTTAAACTATCGCATCAGGTCATTTCAATATTCAAACACATACATAAGACCATGACCTACATGACCTATGCTCAACTGTTTTATCTGACTGTGAATGTGACAGCTGAGATTCTTCTTTTTGATGCCACCATATAATGTGCTGTACACGTCTGCTGTCTGTCAGAATCACAGTGGAGCTCAACATCACAGCAGAGAACATCCTCTCAGCGATGATGGCTTTCATGTAGTGGTCAAATTTGTTCTGCCTAAAAAAAAAGTTTTCAGATAGCAAAATACCATCAATGTTTGAACCTTACTTTTCCTATCAAGAAAATCTAAATTATTTCTCATTTGATGTTATTTTCTTCTTTATCTCACACACTCCCACTCTTTAGGAGCAAAATACAGGCAATTTTAGTCCATATTGCTGTGTTTATCATTGTGTGTTTCAGTGTTTTGGCATATTGCAGAGCAGCTGCTAAAAGGAAATAAAAGACTTCAAGAAAAATGATGAAGAGATAGTCATTTTTAGATTGCACAAAATACAAAAAATAGTGTATTTTCCTTCAGTAAGGGCAGTAAAGACAAGGTTTTGCTCCTCCTGGTATGATTTTGTGTTATGTAACACACTGCACAGGTGCATTACTGTTGCTTTTTCCTCACCCTGTCTTAAAATGCATGAAGAATAGTTACTGACCTTGTTTGCTGTCCTGTCAAAAAAATTTATAGATGTCTTTCTTATAATGGCTGTGTTAGTGCAAAATACAGTCAGCAGCTTGTTGTTTGTTTTGTTGTCTTTTGCAGTACCATGTTTGGGATCATTTGGCAGTAAGACTGAAGGGTTCAACATGTTTCAAAGGAATTAGATCATAGAATATGTTCAATAACATAATTCCCTGAATGATGACACTCAAAGGCAGGGGTAAAAGCCTGCCATCAGGTGAGATGCAGTGAATTGTACAAATGTGAATGATAGTGTACAACTCAAAGGCATTTTTATACAGCTTTTCTATTGTTCGTTGATTTCCATACTAGTTATAATAATGCGCCAAGCTGTGCTGATTTGTGCCTAAGATTGACCACCTCTGGAGCAGGGCCAAAGCACACCTGACCCACCTCAAGCAGGTTACAATGTCATCTTACAGATCACAGTTCAATAATGGAGAGACCCTTCCCCCACTCAAACAAGCATGTGTTGCAACTCATGTCAGTGCAGGAGAGCAGAGTGTGACAGTTTAGTTGCCCACCTTTAAAATCAAAAGAAAAAAGCTAACAGGGGACTTTTACTGTGAAGAATTTAATGGAATTCCAGTGTGTTTTTCCACTGTTTTACCTCGTCTCAACTAAAGACAAACATCAGTTAAATACACACCTTCAAGCAGTTAGCCCTGCTATAATGGAAATGTAAATTCTTGCTGTGCTGAGCTGACACAGTGAGTCAAGTCACCACATGTGTGTGGAAAACGGGTAACAGTGTTGCAATAAGTTGTCCACACAGGTGATGGAAATAGTCTAAAAGACTAAAAAACTTAGCTTTTAGAGAAAGTTCAAACCCTTCATGTTTCTCACCTTTGCAAATGTTGTGTTAGGTGGGTGGCAGGTTGGATTGCCAGTTTCAAGTTGAAAAACTTGCCAGATGCAGCCTGTCGGCTTCCCAAGTCACACTTCATGAAGCGTACTCACACCTTGACTCAACACGCCACATCCAGGTTTCCATGCCTATACCCCACAAGATAAGCATTCAATACTACGAATACGGAAGTAATAAAAATTAGGTTGACCAGTCAGCCAAGGAAATAATGCAACTTCATATCATTCCTACCTATTCCATAAAATGTCGAGTTTAACTTTTTTCAAGAGTGATTAAAGGCATAATGCAACATTTTTCTACAAAACAATGTATGGACTCATAAACATAATCCCTCTGAATTATCATTTATGACAAACTAGAAGTGTCTGGTGGAAGCTGTATCTGCAGAGACCCTGCCATCCTCATTTTTTCAGTATTTTACTGTGTTCAGAACGCTTTACCAATGCAAAACATCAGTATTTGACATTCTGAGAATGAGATTAAACAGTCTGTCTATCTTTCTGATGCATTTGTGAGCAGCTCAGGCAATTCTACCTTTTAAGTCTTGCCCCTTTTAGCAAACTCAAAAATGACTTTTGGATGTTTTCCTCAAGAGTAAATTGAAGATAGATAGGCCATCCCATAATGACATCTTAGCATAATGTAATTCAGCTGGTCAGAAAGAAAACTAGACCTCATCTTGGCTGTGCTTTCAGGCTTTAGAATATCTAGCCTGTGACGGTAGACTTTTGCCAATCACAGGTCGATAAGATTGTTGAGTCTCATTCCTGAAAAAGAAGAATTTGACAACCTGGGAATGAAACTCAGTTAACTGTCTTTCTCCAGAATTGCTTACACCTTTAAGTATGTAATTTTTCCTCTTTCTTTTAAATCAAGCTGCTTTTTGATTTAAAATAAATACTTGCTTCACACCCTCCAAAAAAATAGTTGGCTATTTATTTATTTGCGTAGACACGTGAGGCTTCCTCACATTGAAGCCTTGAGCCGTACATCCCTTTACCGAATCCCTTCAGCGCCTCGTCTGAAGCCACCTTCCTGATGTATAATTCATATGGGAAGATGTTCAGGGGACACAACTCTGGTAATTAAGTTGTGTAAATGACAAGGTCATTAACAAAGTTTATATGGTAATGCCATGCCCCAAAAGGAGATGGGCAGCAGGACCTGTCGTGTTGTGGATGCTGACCTCAGCAGACTGCCCAACGGGGGCTGACGAGGCTTCCAGTGTTGCATTAGTAAGGGAAATGTTAAACAGCAGTACAGAGGTACTTACACAGACACCACCTAGTCATGAGGACTCAGACTGTGATCTCAAATTTATTTATTTAACATTGTTTACGCAAGCTGAAATAATATCAGGTCTATAATTAAGCAGCAGGTTTACTTATTTTCTCAGTGTGTATTTGACTATTTTAAGAAGTTTGGTGTTTTACTGTTTCCCCTCGCTCCTCTCCCTTAGTTTTTCATCATTTTCGTCCTTGTGGTAACAGATAACATAATAACTGCTGTGGGTTAGAAAGTCTGCTTTCGTCTATCATCAAATCCAGGCTTTAAGTGAAAAAGATTTTTAACCTGCCCACTCAACACAAGCAAGAACTGTGTTTGTCAGTGCGGAGGTGGGAGTAAGTCACCAATGGGCAAGTCACATATAAGTCTCAGGTCTTAACCAACAAGTCTAAAGCAAGTCCCAAATTGTTGTGGTGAGAGTCAAGCAAGTCAAGTCGAGTCCCTGTTATAAAACATGCAAGTCAAGTCATCGCTTAGGTCAAGCAAGTCATCTGATGAGCTCACCCATGCAAAACATGTGTTTTTTAAAGACTGCATTCTCCTTGGTTTGCTCCACTGCTCACCTGTAGCCATTGGTCTATAATAGCAACATATCTAGTGACATATTCAGACTGTCAAGGGAAAAGTGAAGAATTTATTCCCATGCTGTAATCTTAGTCAGCAGTTCTCTGGCAGCAGCACAGGTCCTTGCACAAGATTGCACCAGAGTCTGACAGCTTTTATAATGCTTACTCCAACACTCAAACTTTGTGAAAACAGGTAACAGAATAGCAGATAACAAAGGAGAACAAGGTAGGGTGGTAGAGAACACAGGTGCAGCAGACTAACCAGGTTTGTTTTGTTCACTTGCCTGGGGTGAACCAACTCCCCTGACATCTTAGCTCCAGTTGGGAAATGTTTATTGTCCCTACCAACCATGGCATGAAATATCCACAGAGAGGTGCTATTTTATGTCACTCTTGGTCAGAAAGACATGAGGTTGTCCACCTGAGGAACAATGGGTTGTTGTATAAATAAAATTCAATAGAGAGAAGACACTATAGCCGTGCAGTTCAGGGTGAGGCAGTGCTGCTGGATATTGATGATTACGCCCTTAATTCACAGGTCTTGTTCTCTCATCCCTTTCCGTCTAGCTGGCACTGATGGCCTCGCTTTGACAAATCTAAAGCAACAGAGGGGCGACAGAAGAGCAGATACTGCAGTTAAGTGGATGTAAGTCAACCTGCCAATGAAGGGCGTCCCTTAATTGCAGCACTTGTGCGACAAATCAACATAAATGGCCCTGGAAACGTGGCCTTGAAAATCAAAGTGCCGCTGTTGAATCACACCTCTAAACACAGAATTAACAAATGAGGGTTTTGGCTGTACATTTAGCTCAATGTAATTGTGCCACTAATGCTTTGAAACACACACTAGATTTAATATGATGCAAAAAATAATATGCAGAATGTGGAATGCAGCTCACGTTCTGCACCTTGCTAATTCCTTCCCTTTAGACATGCTTTCTTATTCTATTTTTATTATTGTACCTTTCAAAACAAATCACACCTCTTTTATCAAGCTCAAGAGACTATTTTTATTTCTTTTTTTTATATCTAACTGACTGGCATGGGTGAGTTTGGCAAGTATGAGAATGCATACGGTGCCAGACAAGCCTGCAAAAATCGAGTTCTATCATTTCTGCAATTGTTTTCAGTTAATGTAACAAAATGAGACAATAATGAAGACTAATGGCTTACCTCATTTGGTTAAATATGAAATTCATTTTGATTACTCTCCTGCTTTGCAAGGATTTTATAATCTCTCTAAATTAGCCATCGCCTGTAATGTTCCTAATAATGAAAATATCAGTCAAAGTCCACACCTTTGTTGCATAAATTGGGTTAAGTATGAATTATAACACTTCTTAAATTGTTTCACATCATGAAGAAAAAAAAAACATCAGATATAACCAAAAAGGCTGCTTTCTCTTCACCTCATTTGTGACATTTTACATGACAACTTGGTTTGTAGACAAACTGAACACTTGACAGCACATGAGCACTTAAAAACAATTTCATACCGCAGAGAAATTACAAAAGAAAATTTGCTTTGTTGATTCTCAAGTACGTTCACCTGCATACAATTCTGTGGAACAGTCTTTGATCGTGTCCATCTTTTCGCTCTTGTCTAGTGAATGCTAATTACTGGTATTACCTTTGTCAGATTTGATGTTAAAGCCTCCCTAATCCCTGCTTCCCCTCTGACAAGCTCTACACAATTTACAGAGAGTGATACAGAGAGATAGAGTGAGATGTATGCAGAGGGAGACAGAAAGAAGCTTGTAAATGTGTCCATCTCGCACACACACTACAAATGAATCAGCTGAACATAATGTACAGTACATCACAGCTGCACAGCGGTCCAGAAACTATGAATGGCACCATGTAAAAACAGTGACAGTCATAAACAAAACATTACTTATATACATACATATATACATACATACCACATGTTCATTAGTAAATCACTCAGACATCAATACAACGCACAATAAAGAAATCACCTGGAAAGCTTGCACTGCTCAACATAATTTAGAAGGTAATATAGCCTACAGGGGCAGGTAGAGGTGCAGATCATTAAATCACACAATATAATATTGGGTGATTGCTTGGTGCATACATGCAGATTCTGATGAACTCAGAGCCCACCCACGCACCACTAACGCACACGCTTGTGGCTCGCTGCAGGTCATATAACCACTGCTCCTACAGTGGCAAGTTTACATACATTTGTCAACTATAATTGACCCCACCAATAAAATGTTAGACTGACTTTATGAATAGTATCTTCGTGTTGAGAGTATTATGCAGTAGACATTCCACTCTGTGTCTCTCTAGGGACTGCGAGTCTGCATCACATTTTTCTCATCAATATAGGAAACAGCTGGAAAAAGCCGCCTCTCACTGCAAAAACTGCACTTTGTCTGATCGGGTCCATTCACCTCAGTGATGATTCGGTATTCAAGAGCTGCAAATATTCTATTTCTTCACTCTGAGAAAAAATCTGGCGGAGTGGCGACACTAAATGTTCTGTATGGTGACAACACAAGGTGGTACCAGCAGAGGGGCAGTAATGCAGGTCGATAGCTCATGTCAGAGAGAAAATAAGAGAAATAGGATTGAGTCAGTAGTTTTGAGTTCAGGTTGTACATATTTTAGGGATGTGAAAAAATTTAAGATCATCAAGGAAATGGCATCCCAATAAGCAAAAATATCAATATAGGCACTGAGTAAACATTTCTATTGGAGATGAAACTATCAAAACACTTTGCACTCCACTCATAAAAACTATGAATATCACAAAAACTAAAACTTTAACTTTAACATAGTTAAAATAACTAAAATACTTTGGTCACCACATAGAAATCTTGATTCAATAAAAAAAAATATGAAAAAAAACATGTTTTTGTACTCACGACACGTTCAATAACACTTTAGTTTAGGTTGTGTAGATTTTCGGGATGTGACCCATTTGAAGATGCTCCAAAAATGACATCACAATAAGCAAGAATTCCAGTGGAGGCACTAGCGGTCCATTTCTATTGCAGAATTCAAGTGGTTAAAAACAGAGCTCACTATTCATCTATTCTCATCTCTTTATGCCTGTAGTCCTTCAGAGAGATTTTATACAGAAGTGAAAAGCTCATGAATGATGTGATCATTTTCAATTCCACATTGTTCAAGGCAGCACAGAATTTTCTCCCTCAAGCGTGCATAATGTCAAAGAAAATGTTGATTGGACATTAATATTACAAATGCCCTGGCTAATATTCTTTAATTCATCTATTTACAAGGAGACTCAGTCAGTATGAATGCTTGTAGATGCCCACCTGTACATTTTGGACATACCTGCTCCTGTTTACCACTGTCAACTTAAATATCCTATAAAATGCGATATTAATATGCTCATTAATATAATATTTTGAGCTCATTATTTTTCACTCTTTTTGCCAGTTGCTTCTGAGTAATAAAGCCTTGATTTGGCAACAGGTAATCCATTGATAATTATGTTACCTTCAGTATAACTTACCAAGTCTATTAGTGCTTGTCAGGAGACTCACTGAATCATAAAAACCAAAGCCATATATTGTTATTCAACAACATCAGCCTAATTAATAAAATCAGGAAGTACAATGAAGTGAATTCATGTCGCAGTTGGAGTAACAAGACCCAAATGTAGACACCTTGCAACAGACTGAGGAGGAAACATGCAGGCAAAATGCTTTACTAGGAAATTACTGTCAGGAACCCAAGGCAACATAGGCTCCAAAACAACCTCAGTGAAAGCTACAACAGGGTTTAAACACATTGTGGATTGTGATACAACAGGCAACAGGTGTGGCAAGAGAGCATAAAGCCTGATGAAGGATTTAGCAGCAGGTTTGCAGAGGAACACAAAAATTTGTGTGGTGGACAGGAGGACTTGAACTGCAAGGCACAGACACCACCTAATCTCTGTATGAAATTATGCACCATACAAAGTATATAGCAATGTCTGTGCACGTCTCCACCAAATAAAAGCATGTTCTTTTTAACACGTGACCTGAGCAAGAAGAAATTGCAGCACAATTCAATGCAAAGTCCATAAACACACTTTCAGCTGCTGCTGCTGATATAAATCAGCCACATGTTAATTAAATTGACTCCACTGTCTTCTGATTCTAGTTTGTGTAAGGTTTGTCTTGCATAACACATCTCCCAACAAAATAGGTCAAAATTATTAGTGCCTTTCATAACCAATAGAAATGATGATGATGTGGCTCTGCTATAGTTGAAGTTTGGTTATTTTTGGGCAACTAAACCCACAAAATCATAATCTTTGTTAAAAGAAACCAAAACTGACTATTAGCAAAGCAGGCTCGACTTTGTCCATCCTCGCTGTCTATAAATTATTATGGCATCATGCTACTTCTGCTTTTGCTCCTGACAGACAACAGTCATTATTCACATGAGGCCCTGTCAGGAAAAATAGAAATATAGGGCGACCGTCCTCACTGTCATTGAAAATATGACTCTTGCCCATCAGGAGAAAAAGGCGACATTAGAGCAACAAAGTCTGGGAGGAGGTTGGGGTGGATGCAGAGTTTCAACAAAACATTGGACACAGGAGGCTCATTTTCCATTCATCATACCAGTGTCTAACTTTAACCACAGTCTCTCAGATCTTAACCACTTAGGTTAAGTAGTAGTAGTAATTTTAATCCAACCTACATTTCTTTAAACCTCATCTAAATAATTACAATTTTAATCCAAACCATGGTCTCTGCACCTAGCCAAGTCATGTTTATGCCACAATCTAACCAAACTTTTGTCACTGGCTCAAAAGCTTCCCTATATAAATCACTATAGATGATTACGGGCGAGTACCAGGAGGAAACCAGATCTTGAATAACTGAATACTTTAATTCTTAGAAAAATCAGATTTTTTTAGAATAAATTACACAGTTCTTCTTCAGTCAGCATCTAACCACTAAAATTTGAAGACCGTTAATATCGCCATCCAAAAAAGTATTTTTATCTGTGACGCATTCACATCAACTAGTTCTGAGTAAAGAAGTTGTGAACTAGAAACAAAATTGCCAGCTGCCAATAAGAGGAGGAGGAGGAGAAGCAGTCACCTTGGCCATCTATGAGAGAAAACAGAGAGGGGTCTGCACATATTATTTCAATTGGGCAAGGAGAAATTATTCATGGAGTAGTCTAGTCACCGACAGAAACAGGAAACGGCTCTTTTTTCTTCTCTCGAAACGGAAAACATCTAATAAGTCATGTGCATTTAATATTCTCTACATCAGAACTTATTCAGAAGAGGTATTTCCATCTCCCATTAAGCACATTAACAATTTCTCAGAAAAGGCAAAAAAAAAAAAAAAAACACCTCAAAGCTGAGGACTTTTTTTTTTAATGTCGACATTTCCATCAATCTTTTTTAATGGACTACTTCAAAATGCACATGAAAATATGTTGATGGAAACAGTTAGTACATCGTTCAAGAGGGCATGGACAAACAACACATTTTGTCCTTTAATTGGAGAACTCTCTGAACATAGGTCACCGATTTAGGCTGAAATCAGTTACTGACTCATTAAGTCAGATATTGTATAATGTGACAGAGCATTATGCATGTGTATTCAGATGCATCAAAATAAGAGAAAAATCAGTCTTATTCATATGCAATACCATTTCTTTGCCCAACATATACAGTGTGCATCATTTTCCTGCAGCCATACCTAAAGCCCCATAATGAGGGGAGAGCTCCCCATTAAAATAATCCAGCATGCAGTCAGAGTCAGTGCAGAGCCTACAGATGGGATAGTCTTTCTCTCTCTATTAGTACTGGATATGAAGTCATCATTAGGATGGAGGGAAAATTCTGAGAAAAAGGATCATATCTTTCTCTTTGTGTTTTTCTGTGTGTGTGTGTGTGTGTGTGTGTGTGTGTGTGTGTGTGTGTGTGTGTGTGTGTGTGTGTGTGTGTGTGTGTGCTTGAATTGGATTTAAACTCAGGCCTTGTATAAAAAATAAATGGTGCCACACATTTAGAAATTCAGATATTTTCTACTGTTATGGATACATTTAAGAAGTACAACAAAAGCATAAATGAGTGGAAGGAATCAAAGAACAAATGGTCTTTGTTTCCTCTGGATTCAAACAATAGGAATCTCTACATTTGTAAAATGATGCTGCTGCAATTAAATGTTTTTTAACCCACTCTCATACCCCTGTATGGATTTGTAATCCATATCTAATGTGAATTTGTTTTGAAACAGCGAGTCCTTCAGGCTTTTGGGAATGTCCTTACTGTGAGAGGGTCACACAAGAAAGACCATGAGGCAGAGAAGAGACTTGATGAGCTCTAGTTCAGCAGAGCAAACCTCTGCAGGAGACATTCTGTCCCCTAGTGGACATCAGGGGGAAATTTTTACTTGAGTCAGGGGATCTGCTGCATGTTGAGGAGCAGGTCTGAACCATATCAACTCTGCACATACCCTGTACACGGTCTACACAAAGACACATAATTTATTGCAGCCCATGCACATTTACATCTAAGTGTTGTCTGTCTGTACAATCCGACATTTCACTTTGCAGTTGAATTTGTCATCCATTCACTATTTGACATGTATTTATGGTACATCCTGCACTGTATAAATCAAAACTGAATGATGAAAGAATAGGAGGCCAGGGATATTATCCTTAGTGAATTTAGAGGTTGAGGAGAGCCGACATAGCGTGTAATCAGACGACAGAGGCATGGTTGTAGTGGAAGGAATAAAAATAACAGTGTTGCTTACAAAAAGCAAAACCAAAATTCTTTTCTTCATCCAATTTTTTTGCTCATTCAATGGCAATGCATAGTGGCAAAATGAAAAATTATATAACTGAAGAGTCTGATTGCACACTCAATAAAAATTTGCAGAAAGTAAACAGTTGAGCAGGGTTAAACGTCATCTCTTATCTACGGTATGAGCATAGGATCTGATTTTATTTTCAGCAATAGGATCAAATAGGTCTGCTCATCGGTGACTGTTTTCCAGGACAGAAAAACAACTCAAGGTTTAACAACCAATGCAAGACCAGAACAAGAATCAATTCCTAACAAAAAGGCAACAAGTGTAGATGAGTGCAACACAGCTGTACACTTTGTTGTGAGCCGACTTCCAGAAAGGAAGTTATGACAACTAATGCTTCGTTCCAGTTAAAGTTGGAGGTCGGAATTTCCCATTTCAAATTCCTAACTTCTGACCTCCAAACACTCCAGGTGCACAAAGACAAATATCAACAAAAAACCTGGCTGACCCTGACAAATAGATTAGTTTCTTTAGCAAGTTGACACACAATTGAACCCTCAGCTGTGCAGCCTCCCTGCATAAACAACACAAAGGAGGAAAAACAATCCATGAGGCCATTATACACTTTATTTTACAGCAACATTTTGACATCAATTTACATGCAGGACAGGTTTTACTATATGATTGTACATATTATTTTAGACTGTAATGGGTACTGTGTGATGTCAACCAACTGCTTCTTCATAAGGTCAGGCAGATGTATTTTGCTGCAATCCATTGCAAGTCGAACGTTGATAGTCCCGAGTCGAAACTAAATGCATCCCAGTGCATCTGTTCTGGAAAACATGGACGCCTACAGCAAACTGATGTTTGTATGACAAGTCTTACATCTTCACAAGCATCACTACAACAGCTGATTAGCACCCTTAAAAAGAGACAGGAGGAGTAGGCGAGTACCACATGTTCACAGAGACTTCTACCACACAAATCATCTGAATGGAAATGGGAATGGCAATCACAAAATAAGTACAGCAGGAAAAGGTAACTCTGCTGTTCACTGTATAAGCCGTCATACTGCTGTGACATCAGGTGCGTTTAGGTGAACTCAGGCTGGATGGACCTTGGCTGAGATTCCAACTTGAATGACCATTCATTCAGTTGTACTTTTCTGTGTTGGAGGTCAGAGTTCAGTTACACCCAGTTCACAAGTAGATGACAGCCTAAGGTTCACGTACAAGATCGCACTGCTCTGTCTCACAAACAAACCCAACCGTGTCTGTCTAATTCAACGACCTGTGCCTCTCTGATTGAATCACCTGTGCATACCCATTTAAGTGTGTCTCCTGGTTGTCTAAATTCTCATGACCTTAATGCTCAGACCTCATTCTTCTCCTGTCCCTTCTCAGCGGGCATCAGTCAGCACGGTGGCCTCACTGCAAGAATGTTTCAAGTTTCAACCATGGCTGTCACGGGTCCCTTTCACTGAGAATCTGCACATGCTCCCTTGGTTTGCATTGTTCTCAGCCGAGTGTTCCACACCATCAAAGACATGCGTGTCAGGGTTAATACTTCCATCTTAGTAATTTGTCCTTTCTTCTTTTATAGGAGGATGCTCAAAACTCTGCCTCCATCATGAGTATTGATCACAGGTCCCTAGCTGCTTCAGTAAAACCACAGGCCTAACCAGCCCCTGTTTATTCCTCTCCTCAACCCCAATCATCCCTCCATAAACTACAGATGAGTTGAAAACTGCATGACCACAATGCTGGCATTTTTTTTTGGTCGATCTCCTGTCAGTCTCATGTTATTCAAATGTGTGATGTGTTGTCTCTGAGTGGTTCAAAGACTTGACCTAAGGCATCATGGGATTGCCAACAGCAACTGTTTAAACACAGAAAAATGGATAACTTAGACTGAAGACACTCATTCAGTTGGATATGATCTGATCGGAGTCAACATATTGTAGACCTTTCCTGCTCAGCTTACTTCAGGGCTAACCCTCTTCTCTTTGCCAGTAGTTGGGAAATAACAGATAATATAATAACAGACACACTTTTGGTCTTGAGCAGCTGAAGCATTTATTAATTGACACAATAACGTAAACTATACATTTACTGCCAGACTGACAACTTGATGCTAACATATTCCTCTTCTCCATTTGCAGCACCATCGGTCTCAATCTATTGCTGATTCTTTTTCAATATCTCAAGCAAACACACTGTGTACAGCTTTATTCTATAATGGAGCTATGCCACACTTATAATAGTGCCCTTCAATGAAGTTCAATAGAAAAGACCAATTATTATTTATATTTTATGGCAGCGGCAGTCATAGAAAACCCACAGGAATGTTCCTTTTTCACTGCGCTGATTAAAAAATCTCAGCTGTACCATAAATGACCTTCATCCTGTCCTTCCTGAGTCCTCTCACTAATCTGAATAAACTGCTACTACTTTAAACTGCACAAATGGCGTGATCTTAGATAGTGAAATAACAGCTTTTTTACCCCCAATGCAGCTGTGATGAGTTCCAGCTCCACTGTGACTGCCAGAGATAGTGTGCCAGTGTCCACTGGACACGGTATCAAAGCATCTCGCTCACAGCTCACACTATGCTCTCTCCTGTGCTGTGCCTTGTGGTTTTGCAGGTCCAGCTCGCATCTCGAAAAAAAAAGTACAAAAACTGTGGTCGAAACAATGAAAAGATTCTCCATTTCTGAAACACTGATCCCAGCAACTGTAATCCTCTAAAAAGCCAACGTTTGTGGCTTTTCGACAATTTTGCCACAGGTTTGTTGACACTTTGACACCCTGTAGTTTTTTTTTCACCAAATGGGAGATATTGTAGCTCTCAGGAATTAGATGTAGAGAGATTGACGTGAGCAGTTTCTCACAATTACAGTCTGAGCAATATGACATGAGTGGTGCAGGAGCAGCGAGAAAATGTGTACTTAGAGAACATGACGTAGGAGAGTCCTCCCATGAAGATCTACTGGTACCAGGTAGACCTGTCCCAGATCTTGAGGACCCATATATCTTGTAAGTGTTAGTAGTTAAATTATTAATTGCTTAAGATTGTTATGGCCTAGGAGAAAATTTGGTTATTGAATATTAGAAAAAAAGGGAAAAAATTATAATTATGATGAAAGCCCCTTCAGTTGCTTCTTATTAATCAGTGGCTCCGAGGTCTCTTACTTTGGACCTGTCAATATTCTGTACAAATTGTTCCAGGGAAAGCGCTATTGCTAAGCTCTCAAATACAATCAAGAAGGTTAAATCATACATTAATGAATTAAACCCTTTGGCAAACTCTGTAGTGAAAGCGGTAAATTAATGACATTGTTGTTTCAATTCATTACTTTATTACTCCTTCACCTGTTGGTGGCTCTCACAGCAAACTTAATTATCATTACACCAGTAGCACAAGAGACTTTAACAGATAAATGGATGTCAAGGTCTAGAGTTGACAGTGTTTGATGTAAAGTTCCAAAGTGTATAGTATATAGTTTTCTTAATTGCTGATTAAATCTTTAGTTTCCTCACTATGCCTATAAATATTGGATGTCTGACTGAAAGATATTCTTAATGAGGTTCAACTTATTATTTATTTTCTCAAGTCAGAAACCCAGGTGGCAGCACAGATCTCTGACTAAAATCTCTCCGCGGATGTCTGTCCATCACCTTCAGCTCAACCTCGACAAGATTGTGCTGCTCTTCCTTCCAGGGGAGGCGTCTCCTGCCCCTGACCTTTCCATCATCGCTGAGAACTCTGTGGGGAATTGGAGAGCAAGGAACTTGGCTCTGACACTGGATGACCAGTTCTTTCGGTCCTGTCTAGACTGCTGCAACTCGCTGCTGTCTGGTTTGCCTGCATGTCTGAACATCCAGTAGCCTTGCTGGTCTTCAACCTCTCCAAGTTCTCTTGCACTATACCACTTTTTCACACCCTGCACTGTCTACCTGTGCCTGCTCAAATCCATCTCAAGACACTGCACTTGACTGCCATGCTGTGAATAGCTCAGTTCCATCCCACATCCAGGACATGGTAAAACCAGACACCCCAGCCTGTCCCCTACACTCGGTTACAGCCAATTAGCTTTCTACTCCCTCACTACAAAGAGGGCCCAGCTACCACTTAACAAAATCCAGCCCTGTTTCCCAGATACTGCATTTATATCCGACTTTGCAAAAGCAAATATGCCTTGAGGGCATACTGCAAACCGAAGCTCATTTTCTATTAACATAATAGGGATATGTTGTTGATTAACGTACCTGGCATATCGCAAAAATGTTGATTGTGTGAGTAAATTGTTCACTGACAATGTTATGTTTTCCCCACCAAATTAACTATCTTGCGATACACAATCCAATCAAAGTGACTACAGCATTATTAAGCAGTGACTTGAGATATAACCTTTATTCGTTTAAATTTACAGAAATGTCAACCTTTTTCTTAACCTTAACCCTGTGGTTTTCAAAATTTTCTGGCATGCCACACTTCAGAAACAGAAAAAAAGTCATTAAAGGCAAAATATACAGGATATCCCTTAAAAAAGAAGGCTTAGACTCATACAAAAATAATCATTCTCAACCATCACACATGACCCACCAGTGGTGTGTAGCAGGGCCTGCATCTGCTGAGACCTCATCCTCCACCCATACCTTCTTATTTTTTTCCCTTATTTTGTTGTAATCTAGACGCTTTACCAACTCAAAACATCTATATTTGATGTCCTGGGGATGAGACTTAACAATCTGCTATCTTTCTGGTGCATTTACAAATAGCAACCAACAAATCCTCATTTCTTTTTGAGAACCTTTGTTACAGGAGTCCAGAGACAAACCTCAGACTGTGGTGTTGAAGTCCTGCACTTTGTATGAACACCCTCCACCCTAACTACCTCCTTACAGATCAAGCATGTCACATAAATTTATTTGTTAAAAGAAACATTGCCTGTGAACATGTTTGTCACCACAACATAATTCTGAATACAATTTAATATTATGGAAATACAAATCAAGAAAAGGGATGCAAAATCATGACTGTTTGCTGTCTTGGCTCTACAATGCTGGAACAAGCTCCCCAACTTAATCAGCACAGCAAAACTCCAGGCTTCTTCTTACATATCATACATCTACCATTGCAGACTGTTTTAATGGCCCAAAGTGCAGTCTGAACAGATGACTTTTCAAACTCTCTCTCTAACTCATATTCTTTCTAAATGAAACACTTCAAATCAGTTCATCATATTAGATGAAGTTGGTGTATTATTCTTACAATTATTGTCTCTAACCACATTGTTGAATGTACTTATTGTAAGTTGTTTTGGATAAAAGCAGCACCTCAATTAATGTAATGTAATGTAATGTTGTGTAATTATTCCATTATTGTGCTTGTGCTTGTATTTAGTACTGTATATAGTATAGTGGTATTTAAAGCAAGCATGAAGAACCAGTAGATGTGACTACTGTCATGTGGATATGCTATCACCTATAGGCGCATTTTATGTTAGTTTTGATTTTGAAAATCTCAACTCTGTATCTAATTATTCTCTGTGTGAGAGTTGATGCAGCTTGACTACTGCTTCTGTTTAATTTCTCTCTCAGCTCTCATAACAAAGTCGTCAGTCAACGGAGGTCAAGTTGTATCCACTTAATATTTCACTACTGTGACAGCTATTGTCCTAAAAATAAGACTTGGATGACACAATATTTTTACTCTAAGTGCACAGTGGACCAACGTAGACGTTACTAAGCCACGCTGCGAGTTGGCCATCTGGACGGTTATTCATGTGCAAATAATAGAGTGACTCATGTCATATGGAGTCAGAGGAAATAGAAGTTGCACAAAAACAGGGTTTTAGGTGTACTATGTCCTGTTAGATATCAGAGTATTGTGTATCAGAGTATTATAAGACCATGTTGTCACTGCTGAAGGTAAGTCTTTAAACATTAAATTAGAAGCAGATCTTTTATTTGTAGTTGTGTGGGTTTTGAAACAAGCAGGTGTGCGATGTTTGTTGGTTTCAATTAAAATGTTCTTTCACACTCATTCATATTTGATGCATGTTTATTTTGTGATTAAAGTAAGTACATTTTTTTTGGTCACACAATGGTTGTCCACTTCTGTTTTCAGGAAACCAAATACTTTCCAACACTCATCTTTTACAGTGATTACGTGTCATTTGTATGTTCATCCACCTCAATCATACTTTCTGCTAGAAATGCCATTCCAACTCTAAACAGATCACAGCCCTTTGTACTTTACCTTCCTAGTTTAGCTCTTTGATATATCTTGCAGTTTGCTATTTATTTCAGACGTTTTCAGACTTACGGTATATTGGATGTGTATGTGGACTGTTAGTGGATGATGTAATCAAAGTAATGAGAAGCTGTGTTTTAAAGAACAAAACAAAATCAAAAACATTTGAAGTTGCTCTTACCCCTGTAGTCTTCACTTTTCATACATGCAATACCTCAAATGCACAAGCCTCCTCTGTGAAATTGTAAAAATCTAACCCACAGGAGTTTTGCAGCTCTGACCCTGATTGATAGAGAAAGCATTCTCACTTTTCCATCCACTTCCATTTTAACTGAAGGCTTGAATCTTTCTCTCCATGCATATTTTCAAATTGCTCATTTTAAAAGTGTGTGAAACATTTCAAAATCTAATTAAAATTTTTATGTTTGCATTATTTTTACACACATTTTGACTGTACGTGAGCGTAGAGCTGGTGGAGATGGGTGTTTGGATGATGGTAGTTTTTCTCTCTCTCAAAGCAGTGTCTCTGGGTAATACAGTTGCTCAGTTGGGATGGCACTGCTTCACAGATAGACAGAGCTCAAATCCCCGTGTGATTCATCATCTGTTCTTTTGCGTTTACTTTATAGGCCACTTCAAGCTTCCCATCAGTCCTAGAAAGAGGTCTGTTTACGTATATACACACAAGTAGCAAACTTCAAGAACATCATTCACCCTGAGCTGAAGAGATGGAAGGATGTTTCAGTAGGATTTACAGTCTATAAAGCCAATTACATACATAAACATCATCTTAAGCAAACTTGCTGCATTCTTATTTTTACTATCAAACTTCTCTTCCCTGCTTTCACTTTTTATTTTCCACTAATCTTGGTGTTCATGCCAGCCCAGCTCGGCAATCACATCTTTGGAAAACAATCTTTTCTGAAGAAAAAGTACAGGACTGCTGTGTATTTCTTCATTTTCCATTCATATAATTAATTTGGATCCGAGCACGAAGGGTGCAAGGTACCTATTGTATTTCAAATCAGGGGAGACCTTATTCTGAGTGTAGAAATAAATTTAATTGTCCTGCACAATCAGGATGAAAATGTGGGCAGTCTTTGGCAATTAGGCCCCATCTTGACGTCATCATGTATAAGAGGGTAGCGAAGCCGGGATTAAAGCTCCAGTAGGCAACACTCTTTTGGTATAACAGAAATAATTTCATAAAAACTTTTCAGCATATGTTCAGGTGTTCTGAGCTACACTTTGCACCTCCTCTATGGAGTTTTCAGCATTTAGAGAATCTGCTCCGTGACGGTAGACTTAAACCAATCACAGGTCTTTTACGACCTGTAGGACTCCTCCTACTAGTGCAGCAGCGTGTGCACGTTCCCTTGGTGAGACCCTGAGTCAATGATGGAAACTACTGCAGGAAAAGTCGCTAATAAAGAGAAGAGACCCTAATGAGCAACATGCTCAACCCAGGAGTTTGTCAGCTCGCTCACTTACCTTTGAGTTCACCTTCACTCGTGTTCATTCACGTGTATCGCGGAGCTTTGCTGAGTGCTGAGAGGACCGAGCGGAGCTGAGACACAGGGCCGACAGACAGCTGCTCAGAGCTGGGGAGCTCTGCAGGGGAGGGTCTGCAGCACACTGGCACTTCTGGGGGAAATTAAACACTGGAGTTGATGTTGGCTTCTTTACTGGCAGGAAAGAAGCTCAGAGTGTATATTACAAACTTATGGGATTAAAAAGAGGATTTATCTTCATTCCTGCTTCAATGTTATGCAGCAACAGCAAAGAAATCATGGACCCGCGGACCGGCCAGAGGAGACCTCAGCATTTGTTTTTGAAACTTTTGAGTTGAAAAAGTGGGTTTATTTTCACTCCTGCCTCTCAGCCCCTCTGCAGCAGCAGTTCACAAAACAATTACGGATGTGCTGACCATCCAGGTGAGAGCTCAGAGTTTGTTTTTTTTTTAGTTTTGGGCTTAAAAAGTGAATTTATCTTCATGTTTGCTTGTAAACCTGTGTGCAGCAGCACCATGGAGGAGCTGACCACACTGTTTACAGGATGAGTAAATGACGCAGTGCTTTTGTACTGATGTTGTTGGCCGCGAGAGTCAAACTGTGTTGCCACTGAGTTGCATTTTCATGACTGCTTATATCGCAGCACGCCACACCCGACATGAACCGTGAGCCCGACTCACCTCCACGTGGGCTGTGGTCACATCACGCTGACCGCGGCCCAACGGTGGCGAGCCTCCTTTCTGTCCCCCTCAAACAAACAAGTGTATACTGAGCTTTATGTTCAGCTCTCAGTACTTCTGTATCTTAACACTGAATCTCAATGTTTTTAAATGTAGTTTCTCTCCTCTGTGTTTTTTACTGTCAGGTGTCTGTTTCATTACACACAGCTGATGTCTGTGGTCTGTGGTCTGTGCTCGCTCACGATGGCCTCGGTGAACTGTTGCTTATGCTCATGAAGGGCGTGCTGCTCATCTAGTGGGAGGGGCTGAGGATGCAGAAAATGAAACCTAACTCAGATGAAACTCAAAACTCAACCGTTTTCAGACTTTCTACCTACTGCAGCTTAACAGCAGGAAACCTAGGAGTTACCAAGAGTTTGCCCAACAGGTAGTCAGACATTTTGTATTTTATTTCATTATTTCATTTTCTAAAAATGTGCTCAAAACACACCAAACCTTGCACTCATGTTTGAAATAGTAAATATTTCAATTTGACGTTGCAATTAGCTCGTCTCCATAGCCTTCAAACACTTTGTTGAGGGGTTAATGATTCTCAGAAACTCATGAAACACGTCTCACACAAGTCAGAGGTAGGAGGCATGGGTGTGGCAAAACAGCTTGACAAAGCCCTGAGGTACGAGGCCTTTCATTAGTTTTCACCCATATGCATCAAATAGGGGTCACGATTCTCCAAATGCACAATTAACTTTTGGATTTAAACCTTTTTTTTTTATTATTTTGCAGTTACGCCATTGTAGTTGACTGTTGAGTCTTACTATGTAAAGATTTGATGTTCATTGTGCAAGTGCATTGGTTTTATGTCCAGTTCTTCTTTGAAAAGATGTATATAGTGTCAAGTGTGATGTATTGACTGGTAAGCTATGCTGTGTCTTCTTTGAAGTGTTGTTTATTTCTTTGCACACACTCCAGATGCTGCATGTCGTCAGGGTTGGAGAGAAAAAAAAAATACTGCGAGACAGGAAATAGTTGTGACTTGAGTGTACATGGTCAAATCTGCGCCAGACTTCACCTTTGATAAGGGCTGAAGATCTCTACATGTCAATATTCAAAGTCAGTGCCACCCACTGACAACAGGGAGCGAGCCTTGTATGACAATCATTATTTGATTTACATTAAATATGTTGTAGTCTACAGTTGATAAACTGGAACATATCATATTATTAGTGGGTGTTAATCTCTAAACACATGAAAATGCAGACATGCTCCAATGCATGCAGGTGTTTGATGGCCTGTTCATCACTGTTTTTTTTGGTCTCCCCTTTTTCCCTCTTGTATTGTCATATAGGCAATGGAATGCATGTAATTTTATTTTTAAAAAATCTGATAAATAAATCATTAATAAACGTTCATTAAAATTCATTCAATGAACAGCATTCACCAAAATTACATTTTCTAAAGAAATACTCAATTTTCACATTTACCATACACAATTTCCCACTCAAATAATAAACTGGTGTCTGAATTACACAGACAAACTCTCCTATCTCAGACTTGATACACATCAGGCACCTCTCTAGAGTGAAACTGTAGGAGGGGAATTATAAACAGTCACTGGGGCAAGATATTAAGGCAGTGGATTAAGGCCAAATTACTTCCTTAAACAAAATAGGTAGCTATAACAACAGCAGGCGGTCTGCCGCACACTCAAACACAACAACACTGAGGGAAAAGCACGCGCTTACATGATAACCCTGCAAGTAATCAAGATTTGATTCCCTGAAACCAAAGGATCCCTAAAAATACTTTCCTACTGTGAATAATTACACAAAGAACCGTCAGGCACACAGTGGACCAACACATTTTAATATCACGCTCATGTAGAGCACAGAAAATGTCTTTATTCGCATGTAGCATAGTACATTACATGAAGGGGTTTGATGTAGTATGCACTACAGGAGCACAGCACAGTACATGAAAAGTTAAAGGGGGTTATTCAGCTGCTGTTATATTATATATGTCCATGCTCTGAGGTACATTTTGAATAAAGGCTTAAGAAGCAAAAAGAACACAACCTTCATTTCCTCACACCTGAATATAAACACTCCTGACTCACTTGAGTGTAAGAAGCTGTCGCCACTATCTCACATCCTACTCACAGATGTACACACGACTGCCTGTGATTTCAAAGCCACCACCTTAAACTACAGCAATACATAAGTGAAATGTCATAGACCAAAAACAGACTTATTGTCCAGGCCACCAATCCTGAAACAAATACCACACATTCAGTTTAGTATTAAAAAAAAAAAAAAAAAAAAAAAAGTCACAGACAAGCATTTGATACCTTACACATTTTAAAAAATCATCACATCCACTTCCACAAACGTAAGAATACACATTTTTTTCTGAATTAACCCTGTGGAATACAAATTTAGTTAGAAAAGAGTTGGAAAATACACATTTCTTTGCTACGACTCTGACTGACATCAGTGATTTGGTGTGTTTGTGTGTGTGGTGGAGTGCTGCAGCACTGGAGAGAGGAGAGGAACAAGTATCTCTTATTCACATTTAAATGTGACAGATGAAAACATACATCCAACAAGCCTGGGAGGAAGCAGCTTCTTTCATCCAAACATCCAAGATGTTCTGTATTCTCTCCAGAATTTCTCTCCCATGTAGATTGCCTACAACCCTATCAAATAATATAAATAATATATGAGAAGTAAACTCCATCAATTTGTTATTGTCATGGAAATCTAGAGAGCAGACTGTTTCTGTTTTGTTTCTGTTTTCTGTTTTGCCTCAGGCTATGGTAAGCACACTTGTCAGTGTTCCCTGGGATCTCCTGTACTTTGTGTTTGTGTGTGTGCACAGTCATGTAGGATTTATTTTCTTTTTATTTTTCTGTGCATTTATAGGTTAGCATGGGTGTGGTGGGCTTACAGTATGTACATATGTATGGATGTTGATATCCTTTGACTATACATGTGAAATAAAATCTGTATGTGAGACTCCCACCTGCATTTTTTTTTTTTTTTTTTTTTTGCCTCAAGAAATGTGCAGAAAGCAGATCCTTGAAATAACATGAAATTTGCATTTAAATCTTCAAGGGTAAAGGATAATAACATTATATACAGTGGAGGTAGAACTGCAGCATAATCTCACTTGAAGTGGTTGTGGTCGCACTTTATTTGACAGCACACTAATAGAGTGTAAGAAGGAGCATGTTTTATTAAATGAGCCAAAAACTAGAAATAATTTGTTCTTTATTAGTTAGTAAACAAACACAACTATACCCTAATTGGATACCAAACACTTATAGTAACGTAATAAGAACAGGACATTCCTTGTATCAAAATAGACAGAAACTAGATGTTATAATGTTCTTTACTGACAGTATTAGATTCTTAATAGACATTTTTAGAGGGGAGTAAGGACACATAACAACAGAAATGTACCGTAAACGTAAGTGATATCATATATCTGCTGCTTCAGACATGTCTTCTTTTGATGGTTCAATACAATTGGCAGGGTAGCCAAGACAAATTGACAGAGATGGGGACTCAAGTCTGCACAATGGACTTCCAACAGAAGAAGAACTGAACTGAACATATTGCATGTATTAGAACAAAGCTGCTGAAAACATGTGAAACGACTGAGATCTATGTTCTAGCGTTAGACCGGTAAACTGCCCTGTGATGCGTCATTACGCAAGATGCAGTGGCTGGGCTTAATTTAATACGATATTGCAATGTGCCTCTTAAAAGTGACCATATACCAAGCCAGTGGTTAAGTTGACCCACCCCATATTTCAGAACGTGGGGTTTATCCAGGGGCCTTGTGAGAAACAGCTGCCTCCATCACATGAGAGGACACCATTCAGAGTTGTGAACTGTGTTATAGCCTCAGTGCCCTTTTTGAAAGCAAAGTCACCCGGAGGAAGAGTGTCGAAGTGTTTACTTCCCTTAGGAGTTATTTTGTGTTTGAGTTAATGTTTTAGTCTGACAGAACTGAACAAACTGCTGAATGAGAGGTGGCACAAGGAAGACGAGGCACGAGGTTGATGACAGGATCTCAGGATCGAGCTGGTCGGAGCCCCAGCACCACCAAGGGGTGAAGCAGATGGTGTGGACACACACAGAGTGGTAGTTAATACTGGCTAATGTTAGCATTCCTGTTGATCATCATTATGTCCCCCATATCATGTTTGAAGACCTAGACACACAAGGGAATTAACAGAGGGCTATGCACCTGCGACACTTGCCCACTTATTAGAGGACAACATCTTACCCCACTCTCTGGTCTAAGCAGACCAGGTGGCGTGCAGCAGATGATAGAGCACTCATACAACAATAAGAGACGTGAAATGGACTTACGACTTAAGACTTGAGATGTGACTTGGACCAGCAAAAACTGGCTTGTGAGCATCTCTGCCAATCACCATCTGATAAAGTCTAATAAGGATCTAACAGTGGGGAATAATACTTTTTAGGTTTCAGTACAGTTTCTGTTTACTTTGATAGAAAATATAGCTCGTTACATCTTATTAGTGTAATGTTGGGTGTATGAGGTCTAATTAGGGTATTATTGTTATAGTATTGTTTATTTAATGTGTAATAAAAAAAATAAAAAAGCATTTTTGTCTAATTTGATACCAAGTAGCTCATAACATCAGGTGTGCTGTAAAATAAAGTGAGACTGTGGTGGCATTGTGGTCTATTCTGGCTGTTCACCACATTTTCAGTCCTGAAAAAAAAAAAACAGTACCACTAAAAACGCAACAGGGCTTCTGTTGCCAGACTTTTCATTCTTGGCAAGTGCTCTAATGCACTGGCTCTGCCGCACATCGCAGAATCTTTCCTCATTTGCGAGGAGATGGAGAAGGATGTGCAGAGATGTGAAAATAAGCCCAGACTTCCCAATGAGTATTCCACTCACAGCTTCCTGACCTTGAGGTGAGCTTATCCCTGACCAGTGTGCAAAGCTGCATGAATTATAATATCCACCTATAGGTCCGGCCCCAGCCTCTGCCCTGACCAAACAGCACCGGGTCCCGCACAGCTTCTCCCCGCCTGAGACCAGCAGGAGCTTTTCACTAGAACTCTGTTCACTGAACGATGAAGTCCCAGCCAGTCGAGATGCTTGGTTCAAAAATACAAAGAGAGCACGAGGATTAGAGCTGGTGTTTGTAATTTTTCAAAGAATTCTTATTGCAAAGATTATTTATTTATTAAGAGTACAATGGTAAGGCCATTCTCTGTCAGTGCCTTCTTTTCCTCAGAGGGTCAGGGGTCTCTAACACTTGGTCGAGGTGACGTGTGGTAGGTCTGAAGTGTTTTATACATAATTATTATCTCTGCCTTCTGTAAACTGAAAAATAAAATCCACTGCAGATCGCCTACAAACAAAATGAAATTTCTTTTTCATTTTGTTTTTGGTCTCCGGAAAAACAAACTTGTGAAGGAACAGGCACCATGCAAACTCTGGCATTTTGATATATATTATTTGAGATATTCTGTGGCATGCAGTGGGTTTTTAGAGGTGTTATGTTCAAAAACAGCTGCCAGCATCACGACTTAGAGCAGTGAGAGTGAACAAAAACAAACACAGGGGCGGGTTAGTTGAGTGAATCACTACAAGAGTCATGTGATCATTGGTACTAATAAAATACTGATCATAGCCACTTTAGTTAGTATAACATACATATACTGTAAGTAAACACAGATGAGGGTGATAAACACCAGAATCAAATGTGGCTCAAACCTCATAGTAAATTGATTTAGTGCCTGATTTTCTTTATCAACACATGGAGCATCTATTAATTATTGTACTATATTATTTATATATTATTGAAATTTCCTCCTCCTGGTTATCACCATTGTTGATATGCCCATACTGTGGATTTGACTTTTTGACATGCTGGGAATTGCGCTTATTTGATTTCTTTCTGAGAGTTAGATGTGAGAATCGATACCACTTTCAAGTCAAGTCAAATTTTATTTAGCCCCAAATCATAAATCACAATTTGCCTCAGAGGGTTTTACATGCAGTGTATGACACCCTGCCCCCTATTCTCAATTAAGGTGAAGAAAAAAACAGAAGAAACTTCAGGAAGCACAGAGAAGAGACCGTTTCCCAAGACAGACAGACATGGAGTAGATGTGTGTACAGAACAGATCAATAAAATCACATTTACAAATTTTGATGACAAAATTAATTTCTCACTTTCATATCTGTTCAGTATAGAACAGTTTGCTTTGCTTAGCACAAAGACAAGATCAATCAATATCAAAATTCTCATGCGACTCGCTACCTTAAAAGCAAAATGTCAAACTATTCCTTTCATTTGAGTGCAAAAATCTTAATAAATCATCATTACTTAACTCAGGCCTATTCAGCTGGAGGCCCATGGGCCCAATCCAGCCATTTAACAACCTCAGTGAGGCCCATTGATTATTCATAAATATGTTTAAAAAATAAATATAATTACACAGTTTTGTCAAATGAGAGAGTCTATTCAGTGGTGTTGTGTCTGTTGTTAATCACAAAGAAATTTAAAAGTTTTAATTCAGGCTATTTGAGCAGAGAGAATTCAGGAGAATCAAACCAAATGAAAAAAAGATGTTAAATGAAACATTTTGTTTATTAAAAAAAGAAGCAGCTACTTATAATTACAAAAGGTGCTTTGTTTTTCTTTCATGTTCTTCTCATACTTCATATTTCTTTTCCAATTTTGAAAACTAATAAAGTGGAGAAAAAAGAAAGTCCACCGTTTAGACATTTAAATCCCTAAATTTACAGACATCTGACATCCGGCCCCTTTGCACTTTACTTTGAGATCTGGCCCTTCTAAAAAAAAAATAAATAAATAAATGAATAAATGTCATCTAACACATTTTAAAGTTTCAAACTGACAATAGCACTACTGTGGTCTGCTGATATTTATCTTCAGATATGATTCAAACACATAATGTGGATCCTGAATAATTGCGGACCATGTGCAAATGCAACACGTTTAAGCTCACAGTGTTCTGACTCATCTCACCACATGTCTGCACTGCATGTGTTGTGTCAGATGCTGCTGCAAATGTGGTGCCTGTTTTGTTTAAATGGCCGTCCTTTTTTATAAGGTCTATTTGTTTCATTTAAAGGATATTAATATTACTAATAATATTTATATAGTATAATAAATGGGTTGAAATTCTTTTTTAATATACAGTCTATAGCTAAAGCTAGTTGTTTCCGCCCCTCCTCTCAGTGAAGCTCAGGCAGGCTGCAGGAACACTGAAGGAAAGCAAGACACATGCAACATCGTATTTAGACAAGAACAAGGGATGGAGAGTCATCCACTGTAAACTGATCAGCTCTTTACAACTGTTTGTCTGTCAATGTAAAGCTAAGCCCATTATCCTGAAAACAAAAAGTTATAAACATCTACTCCTTCTAAAAGATTGAGAATTTCTTACAACTCATACAGACACACACTCTTACTTTCTCTCTTACTTTGTCGAATGTCTAGCATTAATTTGGACTGTAATTAATGTGAAACAGGCAAACAATAACACAAGTAATGGACCGGAAAAGAAATTTCAAAGGAGGACACGTCATTCACTTAGTCATTCTGCAAACATTCAGCATTAATTTGAACTCTAATTAACATGAAACGGGCGAACAAAATTAGTCATGTCAGTCCAGAATAAAAATTTCAGCTTTGCACGTTTCCTTAACATCTGATGACACATTGTGGACGTTTTGATATTTATTACAGTAAATATATTACAGATTTCTTCTTTAATGGTTTGTAATATTTCAATTTTTGTTTGAACTCTCATGGTTTGTAGAGAATATATTCCGACACTTTTCGTTTTGAAAATAAATTAGATTTTTTTGGTAACAAAATAGGAAGAACAGACAGGCAATGAGAGAAAGTTTAATAAAAGAGAGAGGGCAAGAGGAAAATTCTGATGGGTGCCATATAAATTATGCTGCAGTGGGCAATCAGGGCTGTTTCTGTGCTATTATGCAATATCTCTCTGTCTGTCTTCCGCCTCTCTCCATCTGTCTCTTTCTCTCCCCTCTGTCCATCTGTCTTTCCCTCTTTGCTTTCCTGCCTGTTCCCCTGTAACCCTTCTTCGTGCCCCAACATACACACACGCAGTCAGACGCACACACACGCTTGCTCTGCCTTATCTTTATTCCCAGACAAGGCTCCCTGTTTGAGCTGTCATTATAACCACTTTGAATAGCCTAGCTTCATGGCGGACGAGAGAGACATGCTGTGCCCAATCACACAACACTTTCTTCCTGTCCAATAGATGCATGTCATTTTTTATTCTGGGCAAGGTAATATGTATTGAAGTATTTGACTCCAAAATCCTGGAGTGACTGAACATAGCTCTGAGAGAGGCTTTTTTATGATAAATGCTCTCAGACAGGGCTGGTGTTCAACTTTTGCCGGCTTTGAGCAGAAAGCATTCCTCCACCCAAAAGGTTCAATTATTTCTGTGCCTGCTAAGAGGGCGATCAGGCCTGCAGTTTAGTTAAGTACTTCAGAAAGTGTGGGTTGTTACAGGATACCTCACAGTTATTCATACGAGGAGGTGTTTCATGATTCATGGACCACATGGTGAACACTTGCAGTCACTTGAACCAACAACAGTCAGACTGACAGATATGTACCAACCCATATTCACTACTGAAGACCAAAGGGAGTAAGTATGAACATTTTAGGTTGTTATGCAGTCCTGTTCTAGCATTACGAAAGACATTACAAAAAAAAGACTCTTCAAATACTATGACAAACCAAAAGATGAGTAAATACTACAGCTGTAGTCAGCCAAAGAAAATTTTGGTGGACTGAAATTCCACACTTAAACCAACTGATTGCTAGAAGGGGACAAAAAAAACACCATTGAAATCAGCCACAGTTCACTGAGTGTACTCAACCTGCTGGACCAAGTGTGCTCTAACCAGGGTTTAAAATACAGGGGAGTCCAGCTCAGGGTTAGTGCCCAATGTTTGGGGCTGGGTATCATTTAAAAATCATACCATTACTAATACCATTATCCTTAAAGTAATGCCAATACCAATAGAGTTCTTCATTTTCTTCTTTTTCAACAATCAAATCAGTGCCCATTATGTGAATGAAAGCATTGCTGAAATAATCCATCTGCATTGTATGCATTATTTTTTATCAGACACCACAGACATGTAGTATAGCCATACGTTTTGAATGTGCTGGTGGCATCTGAGATAACTTTGTTATGATTAAGCGCTACACAAACACCTTTTACTTTTTATATAGGTCTTTGCAGGTTTCTAGTATATAAATAAGCCTAAACTTAGTT